>NW_027468576.1:0-2667500 GCF_046254945.1 Alosa pseudoharengus | reverse complement strand
GATGTTAAATTGTGAAGGGATTTTTGAAATGTAATATATTTTATATGATTTTAATATCTCACCACATAAACAGGAAATGTTTCAAAAATCACAGTGCATTGAATAAATGGTCTGAAACTTCTCAGGTTAATTGATATCATGATTATGATAATATCCAGACCCCCAATGGGCCTGCCAGGCATAGCGCCACCACCTGGCCTAGCAAGAAATGTGCCAGAAATGGAAAATGCCTTAAGTGATTGATCTGAAACGTATTAAATATTAAATATTGGGTATCATTATTGTAATGATATTCAAATGCGTAATTCACATGCCTAGCATAGCGGCACCATCTGGCCAAGCGGGAAATGTGCCAGAAATGCTCTATGCTTTGAATAAATGGTCTGAAACTTCTCAGGTTAATAGATATTATGATTATGATGATATCTAGACACCCAATGGGCCTGTCTGGCATAGCGCCACCACCTGGTCAAGCAGGAAATGTGCCAGAAATGGACAATGCCTTAAGTGATTGATCTGAAAGTTTATAAAATATTAGATATCATTATTGTGATGATATTCACATGGGTAATTTCCATGCCTAACATAGCTCCACCATCTGGCCAACCAAAAAGTCTATCAGAAATGTGCTTTGCTTAAAATAAATGATCTGAAATTTCTCAGGTTAATATATATAATTATTATAATGACACCCAATGGGCCTGCCTTGCATTGCGCCCCCACCTGGCCAAGCGAGTAAATGTGGCAGAAAATAAAATACAAAAACAAATAGCACACGCATCAAATATGTACATTCACAAACGCACCACGTCGGTGCTTTGTTGGATTCCGACATGTCACGGGTTGCGGCCCGCAGGTGCTCGGGCCCGCCATTGCCGCTTGCGGCTATATTTAGGGCCCGAGCACCGAAGGGCGCAAGGCCCTATTGTTTTTGTAAGGATTATTATTATTATTATTATTATTATTATTATTATTATTATTATATTAACTTTGTCTCAGAGCGTTTTCCTTTTTTGAGGTGGTTAACATGGTCGAAAACTCTTGAAATTTGGCACACATATCAGGTGTCACGCAAAGCAGTTAGGTACAAGAGCTTGGCCCTGGGCGTGGCCCAGGGACTCAGTAGCGCCCCCTTAGGTGATTGAGGCAGTGGTTGGCACATACTTTCAGCTAGACGCATCAAATTCGGTAGGTATGTGTATCTCCCCAAGATGAACCACTTTCGTATGTACAATGCATTAGCCACGCCCAACAGGAAGTGAGGTATTTGGGATTTTGTGCGGACTAAAATGTGATGAATTGTGATGCCAGAAGACGTTCTTCCCATTGGTGAAAACGCATGAAATTTGGCACACACGTCAAGAGGTACCATGAATACACAGGGGAAAAGCCTTGGCACTGGGCTTGGCCCAGGAACTCCATAGCGCCCCCTTATGTCACTGTGACTTGTGGTTGGCATATAGTTTTAGATACACACACCAAATTTGGTGGGTGTGTGTAACTCCCAAAAACAATCAACTTTTGTATTAACATGCCATTAGCCACGCCCACAGGAAGTGAGGTAATTGGGATTTTGTGCATTGTGGACATGATCAATTTTAACGTACTCCTCCTAGACGATTGATCCGATTCATGTGAAAGTTGGTATACATGATGCCAATATGCTTCTGATTCTAAATTGTGAAGCTTTTTTTGATATGTTGTAATTTGACGAAATGGCGAAACTATGAATTTTAATACCCTTCCACGTTAACAATAAATGTGTCTTAATTCACCATGCATGGCTTGAAATGTTTTACATTTCACAGGTCTTTGAATACCATGGTAGTGATGATATTCACATGCCCATAATGTATATTTGGCATAGCGCCACCACCTGGCAACAGAAAGAATGGCAATTACATTGATGTTACATGATCAATTTTAACATACTCCTCCTAGACGGTTTGTCGGATTCATGTGAAATTTGGCTAACATTATGCCAAGATGTTGCTGATGTTAAATTGCGAAGGGATTTTTGATATGTTGTAATATGTCATGATTTTAATATCTCACCATATAAACTGGAAATGTGTCATATAATCACAGTGCATTGAATGAATGGTCTGAAACTTCTCAGGTTAATAGATATTATGATTATGATGATATCCAGACACCCAATGGGCCTGCCCGACATAGCGCCACCACCTGGCCAAGTAGGAAATGTGCCAGAAATGGACAATGCCTTAAGTGATTGATCTGAAACTTTATAAAATATTGGATATCATTATTGTGATGATATTCACACATATAATTCACAGGCCTAGCATAGCACCACCATCTGGCCAAACAGGAAATATGCCAGAAATGCTCTATGCTTTGAATGAATGGTCTGAAACTTCTCAGGTTAATAGATATTATAATTATGATGATATCCAGACACCCTATGGGCCTGCCTGGCATAGCGCCACCACCTGGCCAAGCAGGAAAATGTGCCAGAAATTGGTAATGCCTTTATTGGTTGATCTGAAAGTTTACAAAAAAGTTGGATATCATTATTGTGATGATATTCACATGTGTAATTTCCATGCCTAACATAGCGCCACCATCTGGCCATCCAAAAAGTGTATCAGAAATGTTCTTTGCTTAAAATGAATGGTCTGAAATTTCTCAGGTTAATATATATTATGATTATGATGACAACCAATGGGCCTGCCTTGCATTGCGCCCCCACCTGGCCAAGCAAGTACATGTGGCAGAAAATAAAATACAAAAACAAATAGCACATGCATCAAATATGTACATTTCACAAACGCACCACGTCGGTGCTTTGTTGGATTCCGACATGTCACGGGTTGCGGCCCGCAGGTGCTCGGGCCCGCCATTGCCGCTTGCGGCTATATTTAGGGCCCGAGCACCGAAGGGCGCAAGGCCCTATTGTTTTTGTAAGGATTATTATTATTATTATTATTATTATTGTTATTCCACTTTTTTGCTTTCCTGTTTTTGAGGTGGTTAACATGGTCGAAAATTCTTGAAATTTGGCACACACGTCAGGTGTCATGCATCGCAGTTAGGTACAAGAGCTTGACCCTGGGCGTGGCCCAGGGACTCGCTAGCGCCCCCTTAGGTGACTGATCCCGTGGTTGGCAAATATTTTGAGGTGGTTAACATAGTCGAAAACGCATGAAATTTAGCACACACATCAAGTGGTACAGTGAATAGACAGGGATAAAAGCTTGGCACCGGCGTTGCCCAGGAACTCCATAGCGCCCCCTTACGTCACAGTGACTTGTGGTTGGCATATAGTTTTAGATACACACACCAAATTTGGTGGGTGTATGTAACTCCCAAAAACAAACAACTTTTGTATTAACATGCCATTAGCCACGCCCACAGGAAGTGAGGTAATTGAGATTTTGTGGGTTGTGGACATGATCAATTTTAACGTACTCCTCCTAGACGGTTGATCCGATTCATGTCAAAGTTGGTATACATGACGCCGAGATGTTCCTGATTATAAATTGTGAAGCCTTTTTTTGATATGTTGTAATTTGACGAAATGGCGAAATTATTAATTTTAATACCCTTCCACATAAACAATAAATGTGTCATAATTCACCATGCATGGCTTGAAATGTTTTAAATTTCACAGGTCATTGAAGACCATGTTAATGATAATATTCACATGCCCATAATGCATGTTTGGCATAGCGCCACCAACTGGCAACAGAAAGAATGGCAATTATGCTGATTTCACATGATCAATTTGAACATACTCCTCCTAGACGGTTTGTCAGATTCATTTGAAATTTGGCAAACATTATGCCAAGATGTCGCTGATGTTAAATTGTGAATGGATTTTTGAATGTTGTAATGTATTTGATATGATTTTAATATCTCACCACATAAACAGGAAATGTGTCATAAATCACAGTGCATTGAATGAATAGTCTGAAACTTTTCAGGTTAATAGATATTATGATTATGATGATATCCAGACACCCAATGGGCCTGCCTGGCATAGCGCCACCACCTGGTCAAGCAGGAAATGTGCCAGAAATGGACAATGCCTTAAGTGATTGATCTGAAAGTTTACAAACATTTTGGATATCATTATTGTGATGATATTCACATGTGTAATTTTTAATGCCTAACATAGCGCCACCATCTGGCCAACCAAAAAGTGTATCAGAAATGTTCTTTGCTTAAAATAAATGGTCTGAAATTTCTCAGTTTAATATATATTATGATTATGATGACACCCAATGGGCCTGCCTTGCATTACGCCCCCACCTGGCCAAGCGAGTAAATGTGGCAGAAAATAAAATACAAAAACAAACAGCACACGCATCAAATATGTACATTTCACAAACGCACCACGTCGGTGCTTTGTTGGATTCCGACATGTCACGGGTTGCGGCCCGCAGGTGCTCGGGCCCGCCATTGCCGCTTGCGGCTATATTTAGGGCCCGAGCACCGAAGGGCGCAAGGCCCTATTGTTTTTGTAAGGATTATTATTATTATTATTTTTCACTATTATTATTGTTATTCCACTTTTTTGCTTTCCTGTTTTTGAGGTGGTTAACATGGTTGAAAACTCTTGAAATTTGGCACACACGTCAGGTGTCACGCATCGCTGTTAGGTACAAGAGCTTGACCCCGGGCGTGGCCCAGGGACTCGCTAGCGCCCCCTTAGGTGACTGATTCCGTGGTTGGCAAATATTTTGAGGTGGTTAACATAATCGAAAAGTCTTGAAATTTGGCACACACATCAGATGTCACACAAAGCAGCTAGGTAAAAAAGCTTGGCCCCGGGTATGGCCCAGAGACTCGCTAGCGCCCCCTTACGCCCCCTTAGATGACTGATCCCGTGGTGGGCATATACTTTCAGCTACACACACCAAATTTGGTAGGTGTCTGTATCTCCCCAAGATGAACGACTTTCGTATGTACAATGCATTAGCCACACCCAACAGGAAGTGAGGTATTTGGGATTATGTGCAGACTAATATGTGATGAAATATGTGATGAATCATGATGCCAAAAGAGGTGCTTCCCATGGGTGAAAACGCATGAAAATTGGCACACACATCAAGTGATACAGTGAATAGACAGGGATAAAAGCTTGGCACCGGGCGTTGCCCAGGAACTCCATAGCGCCCCCTTATGTCACTGTGACTTGTGGTTGGCATATAGTTTTAGATACACACACCAAATTTGGTGGGTGTATGTAACTCCCAAAAACAAACAACTTTTGTATTAACATGCCATTAGCCACGCCCACAGGAAGTGAGGTAATTTCGAATTTGTGCGTTGTGAACATGATCAATTTTAACATACTCCTCCTAGACGGTTGATCCGATTCATGTCAAACTTGGTATACGTAACGCCGAGATGTTCCTGATTCTAAATTGTGAAGCCTTTTTTTGATATGTTGTAATTTGACAAAATGGTGAAATTGTTAATTTTAATACCGTTCCACACAAACAATAAATGTGTCATAATTCACCATGCATGGCTTGAAATGTTTTACATTTCACAGGTCATTAAAGACCATGTTAATGATAATATTCACATGCCCATAATGCATGTTTGGCATAGCGCCACCAACTGGCAACAGAAAGAATGACAATTACACTGATATCACATGATCAATTTG
Source organism: Alosa pseudoharengus (assembly GCF_046254945.1). NCBI lineage: Eukaryota > Metazoa > Chordata > Actinopteri > Clupeiformes > Clupeidae > Alosa > Alosa pseudoharengus. The sequence goes on along the minus strand of NW_027468576.1, from coordinate 2,661,859 downwards.
AACATACTCCTCCTAAACGGTTTGTCAGATTCATTTGAAATTTGGCAAACATTATGCCAAGATGTCGCTGATGTTAAATTGTGAAGGGATTTTTGAAATGTAATATATTTTATATGATTTTAATATCTCACCACATAAACAGGAAATGTTTCAAAAATCACAGTGCATTGAATAAATGGTCTGAAACTTCTCAGGTTAATTGATATCATGATTATGATAATATCCAGACCCCCAATGGGCCTGCCAGGCATAGCGCCACCACCTGGCCTAGCAAGAAATGTGCCAGAAATGGAAAATGCCTTAAGTGATTGATCTGAAACGTATTAAATATTAAATATTGGGTATCATTATTGTAATGATATTCAAATGCGTAATTCACATGCCTAGCATAGCGGCACCATCTGGCCAAGCGGGAAATGTGCCAGAAATGCTCTATGCTTTGAATAAATGGTCTGAAACTTCTCAGGTTAATAGATATTATGATTATGATGATATCTAGACACCCAATGGGCCTGTCTGGCATAGCGCCACCACCTGGTCAAGCAGGAAATGTGCCAGAAATGGACAATGCCTTAAGTGATTGATCTGAAAGTTTATAAAATATTAGATATCATTATTGTGATGATATTCACATGGGTAATTTCCATGCCTAACATAGCTCCACCATCTGGCCAACCAAAAAGTCTATCAGAAATGTGCTTTGCTTAAAATAAATGATCTGAAATTTCTCAGGTTAATATATATAATTATTATAATGACACCCAATGGGCCTGCCTTGCATTGCGCCCCCACCTGGCCAAGCGAGTAAATGTGGCAGAAAATAAAATACAAAAACAAATAGCACACGCATCAAATATGTACATTCACAAACGCACCACGTCGGTGCTTTGTTGGATTCCGACATGTCACGGGTTGCGGCCCGCAGGTGCTCGGGCCCGCCATTGCCGCTTGCGGCTATATTTAGGGCCCGAGCACCGAAGGGCGCAAGGCCCTATTGTTTTTGTAAGGATTATTATTATTATTATTATTATTATTATTATTATTATTATTATATTAACTTTGTCTCAGAGCGTTTTCCTTTTTTGAGGTGGTTAACATGGTCGAAAACTCTTGAAATTTGGCACACATATCAGGTGTCACGCAAAGCAGTTAGGTACAAGAGCTTGGCCCTGGGCGTGGCCCAGGGACTCAGTAGCGCCCCCTTAGGTGATTGAGGCAGTGGTTGGCACATACTTTCAGCTAGACGCATCAAATTCGGTAGGTATGTGTATCTCCCCAAGATGAACCACTTTCGTATGTACAATGCATTAGCCACGCCCAACAGGAAGTGAGGTATTTGGGATTTTGTGCGGACTAAAATGTGATGAATTGTGATGCCAGAAGACGTTCTTCCCATTGGTGAAAACGCATGAAATTTGGCACACACGTCAAGAGGTACCATGAATACACAGGGGAAAAGCCTTGGCACTGGGCTTGGCCCAGGAACTCCATAGCGCCCCCTTATGTCACTGTGACTTGTGGTTGGCATATAGTTTTAGATACACACACCAAATTTGGTGGGTGTGTGTAACTCCCAAAAACAATCAACTTTTGTATTAACATGCCATTAGCCACGCCCACAGGAAGTGAGGTAATTGGGATTTTGTGCATTGTGGACATGATCAATTTTAACGTACTCCTCCTAGACGATTGATCCGATTCATGTGAAAGTTGGTATACATGATGCCAATATGCTTCTGATTCTAAATTGTGAAGGTTTTTTTGATATGTTGTAATTTGACGAAATGGCGAAACTATGAATTTTAATACCCTTCCACGTTAACAATAAATGTGTCTTAATTCACCATGCATGGCTTGAAATGTTTTACATTTCACAGGTCTTTGAATACCATGGTAGTGATGATATTCACATGCCCATAATGTATATTTGGCATAGCGCCACCACCTGGCAACAGAAAGAATGGCAATTACATTGATGTTACATGATCAATTTTAACATACTCCTCCTAGACGGTTTGTCGGATTCATGTGAAATTTGGCTAACATTATGCCAAGATGTTGCTGATGTTAAATTGCGAAGGGATTTTTGATATGTTGTAATATGTCATGATTTTAATATCTCACCATATAAACTGGAAATGTGTCATATAATCACAGTGCATTGAATGAATGGTCTGAAACTTCTCAGGTTAATAGATATTATGATTATGATGATATCCAGACACCCAATGGGCCTGCCCGACATAGCGCCACCACCTGGCCAAGTAGGAAATGTGCCAGAAATGGACAATGCCTTAAGTGATTGATCTGAAACTTTATAAAATATTGGATATCATTATTGTGATGATATTCACACATATAATTCACAGGCCTAGCATAGCACCACCATCTGGCCAAACAGGAAATATGCCAGAAATGCTCTATGCTTTGAATGAATGGTCTGAAACTTCTCAGGTTAATAGATATTATAATTATGATGATATCCAGACACCCTATGGGCCTGCCTGGCATAGCGCCACCACCTGGCCAAGCAGGAAAATGTGCCAGAAATTGGTAATGCCTTTATTGGTTGATCTGAAAGTTTACAAAAAAGTTGGATATCATTATTGTGATGATATTCACATGTGTAATTTCCATGCCTAACATAGCGCCACCATCTGGCCATCCAAAAAGTGTATCAGAAATGTTCTTTGCTTAAAATGAATGGTCTGAAATTTCTCAGGTTAATATATATTATGATTATGATGACAACCAATGGGCCTGCCTTGCATTGCGCCCCCACCTGGCCAAGCAAGTACATGTGGCAGAAAATAAAATACAAAAACAAATAGCACATGCATCAAATATGTACATTTCACAAACGCACCACGTCGGTGCTTTGTTGGATTCCGACATGTCACGGGTTGCGGCCCGCAGGTGCTCGGGCCCGCCATTGCCGCTTGCGGCTATATTTAGGGCCCGAGCACCGAAGGGCGCAAGGCCCTATTGTTTTTGTAAGGATTATTATTATTATTATTATTATTATTGTTATTCCACTTTTTTGCTTTCCTGTTTTTGAGGTGGTTAACATGGTCGAAAATTCTTGAAATTTGGCACACACGTCAGGTGTCATGCATCGCAGTTAGGTACAAGAGCTTGACCCTGGGCGTGGCCCAGGGACTCGCTAGCGCCCCCTTAGGTGACTGATCCCGTGGTTGGCAAATATTTTGAGGTGGTTAACATAGTCGAAAACGCATGAAATTTAGCACACACATCAAGTGGTACAGTGAATAGACAGGGATAAAAGCTTGGCACCGGCGTTGCCCAGGAACTCCATAGCGCCCCCTTACGTCACAGTGACTTGTGGTTGGCATATAGTTTTAGATACACACACCAAATTTGGTGGGTGTATGTAACTCCCAAAAACAAACAACTTTTGTATTAACATGCCATTAGCCACGCCCACAGGAAGTGAGGTAATTGAGATTTTGTGGGTTGTGGACATGATCAATTTTAACGTACTCCTCCTAGACGGTTGATCCGATTCATGTCAAAGTTGGTATACATGACGCCGAGATGTTCCTGATTATAAATTGTGAAGCCTTTTTTTGATATGTTGTAATTTGACGAAATGGCGAAATTATTAATTTTAATACCCTTCCACATAAACAATAAATGTGTCATAATTCACCATGCATGGCTTGAAATGTTTTAAATTTCACAGGTCATTGAAGACCATGTTAATGATAATATTCACATGCCCATAATGCATGTTTGGCATAGCGCCACCAACTGGCAACAGAAAGAATGGCAATTATGCTGATTTCACATGATCAATTTGAACATACTCCTCCTAGACGGTTTGTCAGATTCATTTGAAATTTGGCAAACATTATGCCAAGATGTCGCTGATGTTAAATTGTGAATGGATTTTTGAATGTTGTAATGTATTTGATATGATTTTAATATCTCACCACATAAACAGGAAATGTGTCATAAATCACAGTGCATTGAATGAATAGTCTGAAACTTTTCAGGTTAATAGATATTATGATTATGATGATATCCAGACACCCAATGGGCCTGCCTGGCATAGCGCCACCACCTGGTCAAGCAGGAAATGTGCCAGAAATGGACAATGCCTTAAGTGATTGATCTGAAAGTGTACAAACATTTTGGATATCATTATTGTGATGATATTCACATGTGTAATTTCAATGCCTAACATAGCGCCACCATCTGGCCAACCAAAAAGTGTATCAGAAATGTTTTTTGCTTAAAATGAATGGTCTGAAATTTCTCAGGTTAATATATATTATGATTATGATGACACCCAATGGGCCTGCCTTGCATTACGCCCCCACCTGGCCAAGCGAGTAAATGTGGCAGAAAATAAAATACAAAAGCAAATAGACCACGCATCAAATATGTACATTTCACACACGCACCACGTCGGGGCTTTGTTGGATTCCGACATGTCACGGGTTGCGGCCCGCAGGTGCTCGGGCCCGCCATTGCCGCTTGCGGCTATATTTATTATTATTATTATTATTATTTGTTCACCTTTTTGCTATTTTTGAGGTGGTTAACATGTATGAAAAGTCTTGGAATTTGGCACACACATCTGGTATCACACTGGCTACACAGGCATAAAGGCTTGGCCCCGGGCGTGGCCCAGTGACTCAGTAGCGCCCCTTTAGGTGATTGATCCAGTGGTTGGCACATACTTTCAGCTAGACACACCAAATTCGGTAGGTGTGTGTATCTCCCCAAGATGAACAACTTTCGTATGTACGATGCATTAGCCACGCCCAACAGGAAGTGAGGTATTTGGGATTTTGTGCGGACTAAAATGTGATGAATTGTGATGCCAAAAGAGGATCTTCCCATCGGTGAAAACGCATGAAATTTGGCACACACGTCAAGAGGTACCATGAATATACAGGGGAAAAGCCTTGGCACTGGGCGTTGCCCAGGAACTCCATAGCGCCCCCTTATGTCACTGTGACTTGTGGTTGGCATATAGTTTTAGATACACACACCAAATTTGGTGGGTGCATGTAACTCCCAAAAACAATCAACTTTTGTATTAACATGCCATTAGCCACGCCCACAGGAAGTGAGGTAATTGGGATTTTGTGCGTTGTGGACATGACCAATTTTAATGTACTCCTCCTAGACGGTTGATCCGATTCATGTGAAAGTCGGTATACATAATGCCAATATGCTTCTGATTCTAAATTGTGAAGCTTTTTTTGATATATTGTAATTTGACAAAATGGCGAAACTATGAATTGTAATACCCTTCCACATAAACAATAAATGTGTCTTAATTCACCATGCATGGCTTGAAATGTTTTAAATTTCACAGGTTATTGAATACCATGGTAATGACAATATTCACAAGCCCATAATCCATATTTCGCATAGCGCCACCCACTGGCAACAAAAAGAATGACAAGAACACTGATGCCACATGATAGATTTGAACGTACTCCTCCTAGACGGTTTGTCAGATTCATGTGAAATTTGGCAAATATGATGGCAAGATGACGCTGATGTTAAATTGTGAAGGGATTTTTGATATGTTGTAATATGTTATGATTATAATATCTTGCACATAAACAGGAAATGTGTCATAAAGTCGAGGTGCATTGAATGAACAGTCTGAAACTTCTCAGGTTCATAGATATTATGATTATGAGAATAATCAGAAACCCTATTGGCCTGCCTGGCATAGCGCCACCACCTGGCCAAACAGGAAATATGTTGGAATGGGCAATTCCTTAACTGATTTATTTGAAACCTAGTAGGTATACAATATTGGAAATCATTATTGTGATGATGTGCACATATGTCATTCAGATGGCTAGCATAGCGCCACCATCTGGCCAAGCATGAAATGTGCCAGAAATGTTCTATGCTTTGAATGAATGGTCTGAAACTTAACAGGTTAATAGATATTATGATTATGATGATATCCAGACACCTAATGGGCCTGCCTGGCATAGCGCCACCACCTGGCCAAGGGAGAAATGTGCCAGAAATGGTCAATGCCTTAACTGTTTGATCTCAAACTTGATAAAATATTGGATATCAATATTCTGATGATGTTCACTTGTGTAATTCCCATGCCTAGCATTGCGCCACCATCTGGACAAGCAGGAAGTGTGTCAGAAATGTTCTATGCTTTGAATGAATGGTTTGAAACTTCTCAGGTTAATAAATAATATGATTATGATGACATCCAGACACCCAATGGGCCTGCCTGGCATAGCGCCCCCACCTGGCCAAGCAAGAAAATGTGCCAGAAAATAACATGCAACTACAAATAGCACACACATCAAATATGTACATTACACAAACGCACCGTGTCAGTGCTTTGTTGGATTCCGAAATGTTACAGGTTGCGGACCGGAGGTGCTCGGGCCCGCCATTGCCGCTTGCGGCTATATTTGTGTTTGTAGCAGGTTAACACAGTGGATCATGGTAACTGGCTACTGTGTTATCTTGCTGCATTGCCCAAGCCATTTAGACCTTCAAAGTATAGCCTAGGCTTAATGGTTTGTACATTTCACTGACTGCTGGTCAGGCTGCCCGCGGCCACCTAGTCTATCTTCAGCCTAAATTGAGGAAGCATTGCTTGACTAAAAATGTATAAATGTAAAAAACTGTGAATGGCGAGGATTGAACCCGTAGGCTAGACTAAAAAGAGCCTTATCAACGCATCAACCAGTTGTGCCACATACATCTTACCACAAATAAACTATTAAAATATATATAAATCCAATACCTCAAACCTATGTTAACATGTCAAAACACGAACGTAGGCCTACGTGTATCTTGTGATATTTGATATTGCATCTCTTTTGTGATATGTAAGATTTTGTGTAAAATGAAGACACATTAGACTTCTCCTGCACATTGTGCATTTCAATGCGTGTTTCACGTTCGTTGTGATATGCATCAGGTTAATATGCAGATTATAGTTCTAGTTTTGTCATTCGAGTTCGAATCTTTTTTATTTATTTGCTGGCGTTCATAATAAGACACTTCACGTAGAGGCGGCACAGCCTGGCAGCAATCAGTGAAACGTTTGTAAACTGAACCGATAGGCTACTTTGGGCAACATTGCAAGATAACACAGTAGCCAGTCACCATAATCCGCTGTGTTAACCTGCTAAACACAATAACATACTAGTTGACCTCATTTACTAGTAGGCCTACATATCCCCAATTTCACTGGGCAGTGTCAACTGATTAGTGGCGCAAGCAGGTTGGTGTCAGGTTATCATGCAAGCAGTTTAATTTAGTAGTGGTTCAAGACCCACATGGAGTTTATTTAGTTTTATTTATTTGGTGGCATATTCATGGTCCAGCGCATGTAGCCTAGCCTACTACAGACAACCTGACACTTCCAACGCCAACACATCGTGTTGTAAAGCTTTATTAAACAACAAAGTGGAGCATCACAAACATGTCTATTTGAACTTCAGTTAAACAGACGAATCTGCGGCCAGGTATCGGAGGCTAAATCAGCTGAACGCATCTGCAAAAGAAGGGGGCGGTTACGTTAACTCCAGAGGCAAAGTGAACAGTCCAGCCAGTTAACGTGAAAGCCAGTTACCGTATAACACCGGTATTCGGCCAAAGAATCTTTTGCCGGATAGCATGACGGCGGTCGGGAGCTGTAGCCTACTCACACACACACATACAATCACGCAAAATAATGGCTAAAAGAGAACAGCAGCTTGCATGGCGTAGCATGTGGGCCTACGCAACAACACAAACAAAGAAAACAAACATTCAAATACATTTAAGTGCATATGTGTAACCCAAGGCAACATTAATTTAAAATACAGGGCCGTCGGCCATATTACTTGACCACCATAGAACACCCAATTCCCCTTGAAAGATACTCAGGCCCCAAATAAGATAATTACCCGTAAGCCTCCCCCCAGTTGCTTAATGACACTAAGCGAGCAACGTCTCACTGCATTATTATAAATAAACAGAGCATGGTCTCTACAGTTTACCACATACCTGTAGCGATGTTAAGCGACCATAATCGTAGGATACGTATCCTAACACCCCCGTTCAGCAGCCACACTATCCAGCAAGACGCTGGTTAAGAATAGAAAGACTGGGCATTAAAAACACAACACATACACATTTAAAACATGTACTGTGGAATGCTATGCTAGCGTACCTCTGTCCACAAGGACTCACTCGATGAAATGTTTGGATAACATGCCGGTGCGGGAAATCGCTCAAGAAGGTCTCACTGCTAACAAACAAAGCCTATTTAGTGCCGTTGCAATTTCCCTAATAAGCTACCCCAACAAAGGAAAATATTTGCCGACATACCTTAACCCTTTAGGTTAGGGTTTAAAAAGAATAAATTTGATTTGTACATACAAATTTCAAAAGGCCATGGCTTGCAAGTGGTCAGAGACAAAGTCCTACTGTAAATGTGAAAATCATTTAGTATGAACAGAAGTTTATGAAGGGGGTACATTTACTCATCTAATTTGCATATTATGACGCCACTGGATGGTAACCACCGTGAATTATGCAAATTTCAGTAAATACTAGATGTTGAACATATTTGAGCAGTTTTTCTTTCTTTTTTTGTCATTTCACCGACATAACAAATGAACAGGAATACAGTCACATGTAAACCAACAATAGTAAACTATTACTATAATCACAAACCCTATGCTACTATACAATAAAGTAGCCTGGTCAAATCAGTTCCATATCGCGGGTGACTTTGTAGTTCTTCAGAGCCATATTTTTACAACCCCTGCTGTCTATACCACGTCCATTACGGACACTATCATCACTATTGCCACTGGCACCTCCAGCTATGTTGGGCAGAGGGTCGAAATCGGTCGAAATAAGCATGGTATGCTTAGTGGACACTGTCGCAAAGACGTACCTCCATTCACAGACGCACCGTGACTATCAGTCAATAGACGATCGATCATATTCTCCAAAAGGCAGATATTCTCCTTCAGAATTATAATAGGTGAATAACAGATCCAAGACTTCATCATTCATTGTTTTTTCAACATTTGGTGTATTTCTGCTTCAATTTGTGCAAAACTATGGCCCAAATCGCTTCCGCGTTATGGAGGAAATGCACGTCTTCTTCGTGTGTTTCTCGCGTGTTTTCGCATGCTTCCTGAAAACTTTGAAAAAAAAGGTTGAGCTTGAATCGAAACTCTGGGTGTCTGCCAACTTGTGGTCAAGAGTACAAATAAGATTTTACACTGTACTCGCGTCTACCGTCTGTTTTATTCAGTAATGACGCTTGTCGCAATATTGCGACATGGGCGGTTAGAGGGTTAACACAGGAACAGCACCCAAAAACGCCACCACACACACACTCTACTGAGCTAGCAGCAGGGAAAGCTACCTGGCTAAGGACCCCAGGTGCCTATACAGGTGCCCGTTCCTACCTGCCGTCCAATTAGAACCCCAGCTAATGACGTCACAGTAGTACGCTATGAAACAAAAGAGAAAGGGGGGGGCAACAGAACAACAAGGTGCTCTGCCATAAAGCCACATGCTACAACCCACCCCCTCCAAGTGAATCGGCGGCCTGACGATGGCAGGTTATGCTTCCTCTTCCTGGTCTTCATTTTGTGGTTCCCTCTCTCCACTCCTCATGGCAATGCTCTGTGGCAGATGGTGGGGGTTTGGGTGGTGCCCTGCTGTAGACCTGACGGTATGTCGCAAAGATAAAGGCGGACTATCGGGCTGGACATCCACTTCTTCAGGCTGAGGGGCCTCAAGTGACTCCAGGACTTCGGGCAGCTGGATGGGGTTCCCCCCTTGACGTGCTACAGGTCCACCAGGTCCTTGCCAGACTTCACTGGCTTCACTTCCTAGGCAGACTTCACTGTCATCCAGAACTGGGGCCCTGACCAGGGCTGGGGTCTCTTGGGGTCTTTCCTCGCCGTACACTACTACCACGCCATCAGATGGGCCCATATCAGAGCAAGCAGGGGCTCTTCCCACACCTGCTCTAGTGGGTCGGACCGTTGAGCGGGCGTCCCCATCGGATTCTGGCTGCCACCCCTCCGGCACTGCCCTCAACTCGGCCCGATGAACTTGCCGGCAAGGTCCTCCATCCCAGGGGGCCACTGTATAAACGGCACCGGTACTTCTGGGGCCCCGCAATACTTTAAACACATTGGCATTCCAATGGTCTTGAATCTTACTTCGCCCATGGACATGATTGCGCAAAAATACAAGCTGGCCCTCCCGGAACCCAGCATCATTCGCCCGGTCATTGATTCCGCCTCTGTGCCTGCTCAGCAGCTCGTTGCCTGACATGTTCTTGTGTCATGTTGACACTCTGCTGGTGCCTCTGAATCCATTCCTCCATGTTGCCAAGCTCCTGAGGCATGCCATTGGTGTTGAGGAGGAAGTCCACGGGCAACCTAGGGTGTTGGCCGAACATGAGAAAGTACGGGGAGTGCCCAGTGGTTTGGTGGGGAGTCGTGTTGTAGGCGTAAGTGAGCTGGGGCAGATGATGGGGCCATCACCGCTTTTCCGCCACTGGCAGTGTGCGTCCGGTTAAACCGTTCGCACTGGCCGTTTCCTTGCGGGTGGTAGGGTGTTCTACTTTTCTGGATCCCATACATCTGACAGAATTGTTGGATCACCAAGCCCTCAAAGTTTCGCCCTTGATCGAATGTATTAGCGCCGGAGGGCCGAATCTATGGAACCACTGTTGCACTAGGATACGGGCTACAGTAGGTGCCCTTTGATCTTGTATAGGAATGGCTTGAGCATATTTGGTGAAAACATGTTAGAACAAGCACGTTCTCTCTGCCATCACTTGCTGGTTCCAAGGATGTAAAGTCCATGGCCAGGATATGATTTGGCCGACCCGCCTGCAACGTCCCCCAGTAGGTCCGGAACTTGGGTTGTACTGCCTTCCCCAGCACACACTGCTGACACCTCTGGCACCATTGTTCCACATCTCGAGCCATATTCGGCCAAAAACACAGGCCCCGCAGGAGATGAAGGGTCCTCTCTGTGCCTTGATGCCCCTAATCGTCATGGACACTTCTCAGAACTTCTTCCCGTAAGCACTGAGGCAAGAGTAGTTGGAGCACATCGGGGCCGCTACCTGAGGCTTGAACGAGGCGATACAACACCCCCTCTTGCTCCACCAGGCGGTCCCATTGATGGAAGAGAACCTTACTGGCCTGAGGCAGTACTTCACGCTCTTCAGCACACGGCCATCGCCCTTCCTGATGGTAGCGGCGGACGGGTCCAATGACAGAATCAGCCTCCTGCAGGTTCTGAAGATCTTGAGGTGTACGCCCAGGCAAAGCGGTCACCTCTTCACAGTGACTATCCATGACTAATGTTTGGCACCTCCCAGCCAAGGCTCCCAGCACTGGTACCGCAGTGCCAAGGGAGAAGCGCTCCAAATACTGTCTGGACAATGCATCAGCGTTCTGATTATTCCTGCCTTGGCGGTACTTCATGGTAAAATTAAAAGATGCAAGCTGTGAGGCCCACCGCTGTTCAAGCGCGCCCAGCTTGGCGGTCTGCAGATGACTGAGCGGATTATTATCTGTCAAGATGGTAAACTGGTTCCCGAGCAGATATTCTCGGAATTTCTCCGTAACTGCCCATTTTACAGCGAGGGGCTCCAGCTTCATATAACTATAATTTTCCATGTTCCGTTCAGTCGGCTTTAATCCTCGACTGGCAAATGCCACTGGTCGGACCTTCCCATCATGCTCCTGTGATAAAATGGCACCCAGCCCCCCATGGCTAGCATCCACCTCCAGAATAAAGGGCTTCTGGAAGTTGGCGTACGCCAGTACAGGAGCGGAAGTGAGCCTACTCTTGAGTAACTCAAAGGCATTCACGCAAGACTCATCCCAGGCGGCCGATAGCGGAATTGGGAGGGTCTTCCCCTTCCGTCGTGGTCCACTAAGCTTCCCCACCAACTGGTGTAGGGGCACTGCAAGCCTGGAGAAGCCCTCCACGAAACGGCGATAATAACTCCCAAAGCCAAGGAACGACCGAAGCTCTGCAAGATGACCTGGACGCCTCCACTCCTTCACAACCTCAATCTTCGCCGGATCGGTAGCCACCCCCTCAGCGGACACCACGTGGCCAAGGTAACTCACTTCATGTTGGAAAAACTTGCACTTAGACAACTTAACCTTCAGCCCCTGCTTTTCTAGCCTTGTAAATACCTCCTCCAGTCGCTCTAGGTGTTCAACAGTGGTGGAAAAAATTATGACATCATCGAGGTATAGAAGAACGGACTGGTAGCGACGATCCCCAAAAATGCGCTCCATAAGCTGGAAGGTGCTAGGAGCGTTACAAAGGCCAAAGGCCATTCTGTTAAAAGACCAAACGGGGTGCAAAAGGCAGTCTTATGCTTGTCCTTTTCTGCCACCAGAACTTGATGGTAGCCGCTCGCCAGGTCTAACATGGAAAACCACTTGGCCCCTGACAAGGCATCTAAAGACTCTTCTATCCTGGGAAGAGGGTACGCATCACGGCGAGTCTTGGAGTTTAGTTGGCGATAGTCGACGCAAAGCCTTAGACTCCCATCTTTCTTTGTCACAAGTACAATAGGGGAGGAGTACGGGCTACAGCTCTCTCTAATTACTTGGCTGTCGAGAAGCTGCTGAATGTGCGCCTTCACTGTCTCGTACTGGGATGGCGGGATTCGTCTGTAGGGTTGACGAACAGGGGCATCGTCTAGCAAGGGGATTTCATGTGTGATTAGAGAAGTGCACCCCAAATCTCCCTCACTCTGGGAAAATATGCTACTATACTTGTCAAACAGGGACTAAGCCAGAGAGGCCTGCGGCTGAGTTAGTCCAACAAAGTCATGGACTGGGACAGAGGTGGTAGAGGGTGGGGACACTTCCTGGGTTGACACATATGCACAACATTCTTCCCAAGAGGGGTCTACAGCAATGGACGTATTCCGAACAGGGGTCGCCAGCACAGCCTGCACCGTGCCGATGACACGAGGTGGGGGAAGCCACACTTCAGCATTGTTGACATTGACGACAGGTGCGTACAGGAGTCCCTTTCGGGCACAGACAAGGGTGGGGGACATAAGAAGACCCTCCGGCAATTGTTCCTCTTCGAAGCCTAGAGGCTCAACCAGGAACTCCACCGACTCCAGCTGGGGACATGTGACGGGAACCAGGGTTAGAGAACAAGCCTTGAGACAGATCGAGGTCTTCCCTTGAACTCTGACCTTAAAGGGTTTGGTGGCGTTGACGACGGCCTTAATCCTTTCACACTTCCTCAAAGCCTGCCGAGCTGCCGGGGCCACCGATTTGATTAGAGGGGAGTGAAAGAGCTGCTCAAAGAGGGCCTTGTAACACTCACCGAGCACATTCATCTCTAGAATACCTGGTGTTACGGTCTTACGGTGGTAAAGAGTGGCTAGGGGGGTACTGACTTACAATCAGTACCCCCCTCCCCAGAATACGCTGCCTCAATACGACTACATCCATCTCCACATAGCCACTATACGGTATATCCAAACCATTCGCTGCCTTAACCCTCTATACCCCGTAACGGCCGTCGACGGCCGTTCTATTTTCTCCTGTAACGGCCGCAGCAGGCCGCAATTCTTAAAGAGACATCTGCTACAGTATAACCTTCATACATGAAATAATACAGCGTTAGTGGATACATAAACACCAGACTTTTATTTTGACACACTTAAATGGCTAGGTCGCTATTGACATTTCTCCGGTAATTTTGAGTTTAGCCTGTTGACTGACCGGCTGAGGACTTACGGCGCCTCTGGAGTTATGGCTTCTAACAAGCGTCCGCGTCTTTTCTCATTAGATGAGATAGTATTGATGTGCATCCACCATGTTTTGATGTAGGCCTAAGTGACGATCATATTGATGTAAGAAAATGACAAAATAAAAACATGAAAGTGTAATATATTTAACGTTGGCATCCTCACGTTTGTCATGACTGACTTAGCTGCCTCTCTGGCATAAAAAAAAATCGTATGCCTGTCACTGTAAAAATCAGTTTGAGTTTAGCTAGCACCAGCAAAATATAGGCATAATTCAGTGATGGGTCATGGCCTAATTAACAATAAAGTTTATAATAAACCCATGCCAGGTTTATTTGCAGTGATATCTTAACACATAACATTAACATTACCCCTTTCTGGCATGTACAGTAAAGCTAACATTATAGTTATCCCACTTACAGATAGTTATTGCAAACTACTACTTATGTATGTCTCTCTAAATGAGTTTTTGTTGACTAACCAAAGCGGGAACCGTTGTGTTTTCTGCTTATTGATGTCTGGAAAATGTATTTGTATACAAGTAGGCCAATGTCTCGTCATCTTTGTGATTACAAAAAAGCCTGCTAATTTGCTACCTTCACTGATGTAACGTTAGTCTGAGACTCGTAATGTTAGCACAGGATAGGTTGAAGGTTAGTGAACGAGTGCAACAGGTTCATTATCATCAACTGATCAAGTTTAGATAAATTATATAACATGATGTGCATATAAAACAAAACGTAAATCCATGTCAGGTTTAACAGTCCCTGTTCTTGGTGACATGCTTATTAAATGAGTCACGATTTCATGCGCTATGCTTCTGGCCACATTAGTTCATATCCTCATCATTTTTTAGCTGTAAGGCTTACTGTCCAGCTAAATCCCAAATAAGTGCAAGATATGCTAGTCTATTTCAATGAAATCAGTACTCATATAGTATCTTGTTTCCCAGCTTCTAATATAGAAATATGTGAACCATATTTATAACTTTTTGTTAGTGAAAAACTTTGAGACTGTAAGTGAGTAGGCCTATGGCCGTCTATGGGAAACATGAATATACAATTCTTAATGGATCCTATATCATTTAAAACAGCCATTTCTAATCTTTAAACTGAAAGAAACTTACAATTGACACTTTTCATTAGATTTTTAGTTATTCTTGGTTATTTGAAATGTTTCTCAAATTGCCCTTTTCTCTTAGAATTCCCAGGAATCTGGGGCATTGTTATAGAATTCCACTGGGGTATAGAGGGTTAAAGGAGAATTCCGGTGTGATATTGACCTAAAGTGTGTTGAAACATGATACCGAGTGTGAACGTATGTCTCATAGCCCATCTCGGCTTGTCCCCTGCACTCCAAAATCTGGCGCTAGTTAGCCGATGCTACCAACAGCTTTTTCAATGGTGGTGCTTCGGCATCGGGCTAGCCATGCCAATAAATCACTGTTTTACACCATTTACGAGGCTCAATGTATCTCCACACTTCATTGGTAGACTTCTAAGGGCCCTGACATTTAAAACGAGACATTGAGAACTTTGAAAAAGCACTGGTAGTTTACTTACAAGACGATTTATACAGACAGTATCTTCATGAAGTTTAGCGTTTGCAGCCATCTTGAATTTAGTCACGATAAGTCGAGCGACGAGTAAGAATGAACAGGTATGATAAGGGATCAGATTCCAAAAATAATTCCGTGGAAATGCATGGATTCCAGTTGCTGCTACTGGAAGAAACTGGAATCCATGCATTTCCACAGAATTATTTTTGGAATCTGATCCCTTATCATACCTGTAGCGCCAGATTTTGGAGTGCAGGGGACAAGCCGAGATGGGCTATGAGACATACGTTCACACTCGGTATCATGTTTCAACACACTTTAGGTCAATATCACACCGGAATTCTCCTTTAAGTAAAAGTAAAAAGTAGGCTACCTGATTTTAAATGTACTTTAAGTATTAAAAGTAAAAGTAGTTGCATATTAATTCTCTTAATGTCTTCTAATAATAAAAAAAACAGTGGCATTTTAATTAAGTTAGTTTTAGGTTAATGTAATGTGCTTACCATCTGTGGCCCAGTTTTCATTCTGACTTACAATTCTGGTCGTCTGTCAGTGTAATCTTCAGAGTTAACTATCAATAGCAAAACCAACAAAGAAGGCTGGTTAGGCCTACATCTTTAAAATATTTAATATCAATTGCAGTATATTAACCATTTTAACCTTGTAGTAATAACATTGTTAACTAGAAAAGCATTTCCTGAAGGAAATACAGTGCATGAAAATGCAAAAAATATGATGTAAAATATCATACAGAGTAAAAACAAACTATATTGGTTGCTAGGTAGATGAGGTTTAATATAGTTGGAATGACTGAACAGTTAAATAGGTGGATAGTTTATATAGTTAAATGATTTGCTTGGTAGATAAGGTTTAATATAGTTGGAATGATTGAACGGTTAAATAGGTGGATAATTTAAATGGTTAAATTATTTAGGCAGATAGTTGACGATAACTAACAGTTGGAATGGCTCCAATGTTTGCTAGTAGTTATGCTAACTATGTTAACAAAGATAATAATGTTAACCAAGTTACTATGCTAACTAGCATGGTAACAATGTTAAAATGTTAACTATGCTAACCATATGACTTAGATAACCTAGCTAATCATTTTATTAGTTATGATAACTATGCTAATTAGCATGCTAACATGCTAACTATGCTAACCATGTGACTTAGCTAATAATTTTTAGCAGTTTTGCTAAAAATGCTAACATGCTAGCATGCTAACTATGCTAACCATGTGACTTAGCTAACTTAGCTAATCATTTTTAGCAGTTTTGAAAAAATGCTAACTAACATGCTAACATGTTAGCATGCTAACTATGCTAACCATGTGACTTAGCTAACTTAGCTAATCATTTTTAGCAGTTTTGCAAAAAATGCTAACTAACATGCTAACATGTTAGCATGCTAACTATGCTAACCATGTGACTTAGCTAACTTAGCTAATCATTTTTAGCAGTTTTGCTAAAAATATTAACTAGCATGCTAACATGTTAGCATGCTAACTATGCTAACCATGTGACTTAGCTAACTTAGCTAATCATTTTTAGCAGTTTTGCAAAAAATGCTAACTAGCATGCTAACATGTTAGCATGCTAACTATGCTAACCATGTGACTTAGCTAACTTAGCTAATCATTTTTAGCATTTTGCTAAAAATACTAACTAGCATGCTAACTATGCTAACCATGTGACTTATCTAACTTAGCTAATCGTTTTTAGCCGTTTTGCTAAAAATGCTAACTAGCATGCTAACATGCTAGCATGCTAACTATGCTAACCAAGTTACTTAGCTAACTAGCTACAGTGGGTAGGAGTCATAGTTGATGACAAGTAACAGTTACAATGGCTGAACAGTTAAAAAGTTCAGTAGTTTAAAGGGTTAAATTGTTTAACAGTGAAATATTGTAGTGAGGACTTTTATTTTGAAACAGTTTTTGGCAGAGGAAGCAGTTGGACAGGATGTGTAGTCTTAATAGGGCCAGTTTGTATGCTTAAAGCCTGAGACTGGCAGTTGATGCAGCTGGCCCGAACACCTGCCATAGGATTCTAATTGCTTAACGGCAGTCTTAATAGAGCCATATTGTATGCTTAAAGCCTGAGACAGAGTATATAGTTTAAAAGTTAAATGTAGATAGTGTAATGGATGTTGATAGACAGAAAGTTGAATGGATGTTGATAGGCAGATTGTTTAATGGATGTTGATGGATAGTTTAATGGGTGGATGAGTCAATGGTTTGAAGAGGATGAATGGATAGAAAGTTGGATGAAATGTGTCTTATATCCTTGTAGAATGGAGAGACACAGAGAGAGTTGGTCTAGTTCAGTAGAAAGCAGTTGATACAGGTGCAATCAGTTGGACTGATTCTTTGATGGGGCCTAGATGAGCAGCTGGAAGATTATACAGGTGCAAATCAAGTTAATTAGTCCATTGTGATGTCATCAGCCCATGTTAAGTCTATGGGGAAATTTTGAGTAGTTTTTAATTAATAGTTTAAAAAGTTATTCATTAACTGCGTTAGAATATAATAATAATAAGAAGATGACTTGGAAGAACAGTACAGTGCATTTTCATGCACTGTAATAAGAAGATGACTTGGAAGAACAGTACAGTGCATTTTCATGCACTGTAATAATAATAATAATAAGAAGAAGCCTAGGAAGAACAGTACAGTGCATTTTCATGCACTGTAATAATAATAATAAGAAGAAGCCTAGGAAGAACAGTAGAGTGCATTTTCATGCACTCTAATAAGAAGCCTAGGAAGAACAGTACAGTGCATTTTCATGCACTGTAATTACCATATGTTTAAGGCTGTACATTTTTTTTATTCAGTGCATACGTTAATTTGACAGGAACAATTTTCTGCTTATAGTGCTCTGTTTAAAGTAGGCTACATAAACTAGTATATAGTACATTTCAATTTTCAACTTCATTTCAAGTCTCCATCAAGTATAAAACTTAAACTTAACATCATTAGAAATTCTCAAATTAAAAAAGTCTCAAAAAACAAAACAAAACAACCTGTCAACATTTGGAGCACTTTTAAAAAACTTCACATAACCAGTATTTTTTGTTGAGTTTCAAAAGGAGTTGTTTTTCAAAGTTGTCTGAACCCAGCCTGCCTCTTTTGAGGGTAAAAATCTCTCACAGGCTGCAGAGGCAGGCAACGGCGTATTTACAGGGTTCCTACGTGGTATGGAAAACCTGTAAAAGTATGGAATTTGATTTTAGTAATTTCCAGGTCTGGATAAGTATGGAAAAAAGGGAAAAAGGGTATGGAGAAATATCTGTAATTCCAGACTATTGCAGCTGCAGTACTAATCACTACTCAGGTCATAATGAACCATTCCTGTTGTGTAGCTTAACTGTCAGTCCACATTGTCAAGATAGAAAGAAAATTTAATGAGGGTCCTCAGAAAAAAAATCTGATTTCTGAAGCCTCAGCCAGCAATGAACTAGACTCTATCATATGTAGGCTAAGCTGTATCTACGGAAAACTAAAAATGTGAGTGCACCTTCCAACACAGCACTTCCTCAACGAAAATGATCCAACAATGGGCAAGGGTGAGTTTTCTGAGGGCTATCAAATTAATCATAAATAATAAAGCCTGGTTAGCTATAGATCTAAAATGGCAAAATGTGTGCAGTTCTAGGTCTTATGGTGCTCATGTCTTGTCACATTCTGCATATTAGAGTATTAGCATACAACATAGTAGCATATTATATTACATTAAAATAACTTTAAAATCATTTCTTTAAATTATAAACATTGACTTTGCACTTTCCCCATTTCTGAAACTAGGGCTCTCAGTCAATGAGCACAGTGTCTCATGCATTAACTAAAGCTGTTGTGTGGTATATGGGAGCGTTCGACTGATGATCGTACTTAGGAGGATCTTTGTCGTAGAATTAAATCAAAAAGATTTTGCCTCAATAAAGAAATAGCTTTAGGTAGATTTCAGATTTTTTCCATAATTTAAATTTTGGCTCTATTTTTTTTGTATCTTTGAGGACAAATCCCAGACATTGCGGTAACGACATTTCCTTCTGACTTAAAGCGCTGTCTATGACAGTGTTGTCAAACATAAACATAAGATCAGGCCCGCCAGCAGGTTTCATATGGCCCCCCAGATGTTTTAGGTAGGAAGGGAAAATTAGAAAAAAAAGATCACATCCAGTTGTCTTCAACAAAGTGTAATAAGCAATATCTCTATGATATGATAAATTGATAACCTAGCACTACAAACCATTTTCAGGAAGGAAGAAGCGGAAGTAGAGCATTTCAAGAGACAAAGAGCAGTATATGACAGCAGTACTGTCTTTAACTTGTTTGCTCATAAGTGATATCATCAAATAACACTGATAATATGAAAATGATGACAATGACGGCCCACCACGAGGTCTCATTCCCACAAATCCAACCCACTAGCTAATATGAGTTTGACACCCCTGGTCTATGAGCTCCGCTGGGTGAAAACAAAACCTTGTGGTTGTATTTATTCATTGAAAACTGTGATGCGCCAGATAGAATGGCAAAAGTGTTACAGTACAAATTGCCAGCTGGCTCATAGAAAAATTACCTGACTAAATGGACCAATATTGAGTGTCATTTTTTTTTTATTCACTTCAGTTGTCCATACGTTTTATTTTTTTATTATCCCAAACCAGAAGTGGCCGCAATTTCAAGATTATGATCAGCAAAATCTGGAAGTTTGGAAATTTGAGTATGGAAAAAGTATGGAATTTTGAAATGGAAAATGTGTAAGAACCCTCTATTTACCTTAAGTGACAATCTGTACATGGCAGGCATTGATTTGAGAACGGCCATTGTGGTAGCTGTGCTGGCCAGGTATACATCAAGCTGCTTAGAGGTCTCTAGGACATTGTCTTTCATGATGTCAAAGTAGTCCTCTTCCTCCTCCTCCTGCTCCAACTGGGTCTTGATGTAGTTCATGCCTACACAGAATGTCCATGGGACCAAATAAAGGAAAGAAAGAACAAATTACTGTCTCCATAACCAGATATGACCATTAGTGTGACTACGCTATGGAAATATTGCTCCTCAGTATTTAAAGAACCAATGACTTACCCAGTTTCAGCAATTCCTCATTGCCTGTCCAGGACGTGCAAAACTTTAGAAGTAAAATCGCAGCTGCAATGAGTTCAGGGTCAGAAAGCATGGGTCCAAACCGCTGCTGTATTCCTTCTTGCAGGGGGAAGATCAGTGGCTGGCAGAACTTGGGAGAGGTTATGAGGCGGTCAAGCTTCACAATTAGGAGGGTTATAGTGGGCACTAGCCATCCCATATGGACATTCACCTATGTCTGCATTATGTTCAGCGCCTTGGCGATAGGGCTCATGGTAGCAGCATATTCAGCCAAGAAGGCAAGTTCTGCAGGGCTGAACGTGTCACACAATGATAGAAAATCATACAAAATGTCATATGGCAATAACATTTGGAACATACACAGATGGCTAATGTTACTAAATATTACATTAGTTAATATTGCATAAGCAATAAGAATATAACTGCTATTTGTATAGATTTATGGAAGCCAATGTGTTTGTGCAGCATAACACTTACATGGGGACTTTAACCCTTAGAACCCTAAGCTGTTTTTGGGGCATTTTCACTACCTTTATTCATAAGGATTTATTCTGGTCATTGTAAGTGCCACACACATATATTATATATTGTTTTTTTCAGGAGAGTCTAGGCTATTTAGATCTGCCATCATTTCATGTATTAATACTAGCATTGATTTTATTTTGATTTTTAAAGAATTAAAATATAAAAAGTGTATTATAAAAATTCTTATATTTCGACATGTATCTCACCACAGCAAGCTCACAGCTCTACATGCATTTCATGTGTGTGTAGGGCAGACTGTCCTGAATCGGGCAATATAATTGCCATGTTGGAGGCATACTCTGGGGCTGAGCAATTTGCAGAAATATTTGCTGTGTGATTTACGGAAATAAATGCCATTTTTTATTTAGTGATGAAAAATGACCTTTCTGCGCTCCATATCTGTGACACGAACTGATCTGACCTGACTTGACCCGAGGTTGCGTGTTAGCCTGCGTGCCTGTGTGTATGCAGTCATAATAATTCTCAACTTTTTACTGCATTGCCATGAACAAAGTAAAGGCAAAAAAGGTGTTTATTTGTTGAACAAATTGGGATGCAATGTGAGCCTTGAATTGGATGCCATGCAGGAATTTGCTAGGATCTCAAAACCGGAATATGAACATGCTTTGCCATAGAGAAACACATGATAGCATTGGATTATAAACATGCTTTGCCACAAGAACAGACAAAAACGTGGGGTAAGTCCAGCTATATGAAGTTATTATTTTGCTGTCACTTCGTCTGTTTTATAACCCAGAAGGATGTATCAAATGATAGCTCCGAGTCTCCTCTTTCATCTGACATGCGTGGCATATCTATGCGATCACGGGTCTGCGAGTAATTCAAACGAGAGTAATGAGTGTGCAGCGTTGGTTTGTGTACATGACTATTATTTTGCAGTCACTTCGTCTGGTTTTATAAGCCAGAAGGGTCGATAAACATGGTACCAATGGATAGCCCTGTGCCTCCTCTTTCATCTGATATGCTTGCCATATCGATGCGATCACGGGTTCGCGAGTAATTGAAACTCGAGTAATGTGCAGGTGAACGCAGAGAAGTATAGACTGTAAATATGATGCAATTTGATTTAATTTCATGATTTTTTTTAATTTTCATACTTGATCGTACAGACAAGTGTGTAGTCTCGTTGGAAAGCCCCACTTCTGCTCTGTCGTGCAATAAAGGTTTCGTCTCGCTGCGTTCCGGAGCAATGTAACAGAGAAGAAAGGGTGTGTTTTTTGACGCACTTTGCGTCAATCGGGTTCTAAGGGTTAAGTGCAATGCAAACTGCTCTGATGGCTCCATCTCCACTTTCTTGGATGATTCTTAGAAATCGTTCCACTGAAAGAAAGAGAGAGTTCCACCTAGTATCATTTGGGCGAATGAGTTGGAGCTTGCATTCCCTCTCAATCATCTCTGCAGCTGTGGTGGAGCGAGTACTCTTGTTCCACAGTGCTATGCACTTTGCAAATGCTGCACGGGACATTTTTGTTGTAGACCTGATCTGAGTTGGCTTTTGCAGCATCTACTGTTGAGATCAAGTTCAGAAGATGGCATGCACAACGGTGATGCTTTGGGAGCTGATATTCAGAACAACCATCCTCTTCATCCATGAGACCTTGTATCTCAACACCCTCTATCTCCTCTTCCACATCTTCAGCATTCTCACTGTCACTCGCATCTTCCTCCTCTCCCTCAACCGAACTCTCTTCATCACAACCATAAACCCTGAAGGCCTTGATGAAATTTGAAGCATTGTAGTGGTCCTGACAATCTTCTCTCGAATACATCACAATGTATGGGATCCTTTAAGCCTTCTGCACGCAAGCGCAATCGAACATCTCTCTAGACCAGGGGTGTCAAACCAGTAGCGTAACAAGCCAATGGTGGGCCCAGGTGCGAGAGCGCTACGCGGGCCCCATAGCGACGAACTTTGGCCCAGGATGAATTAGCTCTGATACATGCAATACACATTAAGGGTGACTTCAATTGTTTATGTAAAGGGCCTGAGGCACCGAAGTAGTTTAGTAGTTACAGATTACAATTTCAAATAAAAAACACACGACTATATATCCATTACATGTGAAAACATTAAAAAACATTATTAACAGCCTGCAGGCTAGGGTAATCTAATATTACTGCATTAACATCAACTCGCATGGAATTATGGGAACACTCAATGCGCCTCTTCAACCCTCTGCGGAAACTGCAAGCGTAGATTGCTTATAAACTCGCACTGCGCAGAAACAAAACTTAATGTAGCCTAACTTATTTAACCGTCCAGAAACCAAATAAAATTATTCATATGCATACATTCCCCAATATGCGTGAATTAGGCCATTAGAAGAAGGCCATCTTACGAGCCTTTCGTTGTGCAAAATCGTCAACGATGTTCTCAATATTTAATGCTCTGGCTCTCGTATTTTCAATGGACAGGATAGCTAACCCACGGAGCCTCTCCTGCCCCATGCTGCTCCTTAGGTATAGGTCTTAATAAGTTTGAGTTTGGAAAAAGATCGCTTAGCTGTTGCGCAGTCACAGGCAATGTCAGAAACAACATGAGTACACACTTCCCCGAATGTGGATGTTACACTGTCATAATCTTTAGAATAAGTGTCGTGGCACACTCAGAACTTGTCACTGTCATAATCTACCACCAGCATTTTGGCAAGTTGAAAAATAGATGACTTCTGTGAAATCTCTGCTTTAAAGCAAGACCTGAATGAGAGGAGTTGTGTTGGGAATGTCGGTGCAATGTCCCTGCTATAATGGTCTGACAAACGTCTTGCCTTTTCAAGCAGTTCATCATCACCTGCGAGTTGAAGGGTCATAGGACGTAAAGACTCAAACACATGACACTTTGCACTTTGAAGTATCTCTCTGCATCGGTCAAGCGCTCATCTTCCGATAGATCGTCAAAGTGACGCTTCACTCTCCGTGCTCTAACATTCTAAAGTTCTAAAAAAAAAAAAAAAGGAGGCAGGGCGGGGGTAGCGACGGGCCCCGGGAGGTCACGGGCCCTGGTGCGACTGCACTTGCTGCACCTACTATAGTTACGCCACTGTGTCAAACTCATTTTGGTTCAGGGGCCACATACAATCTGATCTCAAGTGGGCCGGACCAGTGAAATAATTGCAAAACATCCTTTGACAACCCCAAATCTCCAGCTTAGTTTTTTTCAGTAGGCTATGCTTTACCCTTCAGCCTACATTTGTAGCCTACATAATCACAAGGGATATATTAGATTATTACACATTTATTCAGAGAGGCCAATGAAATTGAAATAAAATGCATTTCACTCTCATAAACAACTGGTTTATTTTTATAGTTGAGTGGATAGGCCTACATTTTTACATCTGACCACCTGAACCAACTCACCACACTAAACTCAAGTGGGAGCTATGAAGAAAGTTAACATCCTGCCTTAAAAATGTAAATGTGCAAATGTATGAAAAATAAAATTAATTTAACAAACATAAGTTAGCAGTGCATGAGCAATACGATCAACTGATATGATTAGGTTACATCAGATCAAATACATTTGTAGGCTAGGTGGCGGTGCTGTGTAATAGGCTATCCACCATAAAGGCCAGATCCTGCACCCAATCCGGGCATTTAAATTGCTACTGGTCTGCCTTTTTTCTCCAAGAACTGTCCAATTTCTTCTCGTAGTTCAAAGAAACGCTTGAGTACGGCACCTCGGCTTAACCACCGTACTACAGCGTGGTATGGTAAGCCAGACAGAATGCCATTATCACTAAGAAAACAGTCAAACTGACGGTGAGTCAGACCTCGCGACCTGATTTAATTTACAGTAATTTAATGCACAACCACACTTTAACCCCTTAACGCCTACTGTCATAAATATGCGACAAACCGTTTAACTTAATTAACCAGCCGAAATAGCGTCTTCATTCCCCCAATGCCGGTTAGTGCATATTCGCTACGGACCTAGGAACCTTCGACAAGCACTTGTTTCTAGTGGGACCGCAAAGTGACGGACTTATTTCCTGTTTACGCACAAGGATTACTCAGAGAATGTCTAATAAGGGGAGAACTGCCACTCTCGTGACTACCGGAAAACTTCCGGTTTCTGAACTGGTTGCAGTTCCTTCTGTGGTTCCACATGAGGGCGCTCGTCCACGAGTGCAGAATGCATGGAGGTCTATGGAGCTGTACCCCTCAAAATCCACTTTTCTCTGGATATAATTTTCTTCCAAGTAATTTGAATATTGTTTTCGAAAGGGGAGGCAAAGAAAATACACTTGGTTGAGTATTATATTTTTTAAAGTCACTTAATTGTTCTAAAAAGCCTTTCAAACGTGTCAATGACGTCATTCATTAGCACAATGCTAGCGTGTTATGGGCAACAACGACCCAACCTGTAAGAAATCAAAAGGACATAAGTACTCGTTCATTCAACTTTTGACCTATAACCCATGTTGAAGTTATACAAACTACAATCAAATCTGAGATTTGTCAACGACAATCAGGTGAAAGAAGCAAATTTAGCCGTCTAGCTCCATTGACTCCCATTCATTCTGCACTCATGGCGATCGCCCCCAGTGGAAATCTAGTGGAACTGCAACCAAAATTCGGTACAATGGGACTTAATACGGAGTGGCAAGGCTCTCCGTAGACGGGCTCTGGATTACTCCGGTCGCGAGGTTATCGATATGAGGCGGGAAAGTTTGATCCTGAGGTGTATATAAGGTAAGTTTTGCTAAGATAAAAATACTGACCTGCTTATTGTGTGCTTATACACTCGATGTAATGAGGTGAAATATGTGTGACAAGTATTTTTGAAGTTATTATAATATTTAGCTTTGTAGCATATTAGCGACAGTAGACCATAAGACTAATGCTAACCGCTAGCTAGCGCTATATAGAAAAACGCTTTTCAGGACGGCTTATCTAGGTAATCCTTTGTATTTTGCTTAGTTATTTTCAATAGTCTTTATACAGACACCATGGTGGGATACACCATGCTGGGATATGAATACAAAAGCTATTTATTTTTATGCAGATCCGAATGAAACCTTCCGTGTTTTACGGCAAGCGCGTAATCGCGCAACCTCACGTCAGAGCTCCCCCGGAGGACAGTGAGGATAGTTGTCTCAGCGATAGTGCAGGCAGCGATGAGGAATATGTTCCCAAGCCAGGTGATGAAGAGAGCAACAGTGAGAGCGACAGGAGCAGCAGTGATGAGGAAAATGTTGTCAAGCCAGGTGAATCAGGATTCAAAATTAGCACCAGCACCAGCCAAATTTTTATGATAGATAGATAGATAAATACTTTATTGATCCCCAAGGGGAAATTCAGGGGGTCTCAGTAGCATACAGACATCACACACAACATGCACTTACAGCAAATGGTAAATATAAGTATAAGTATAAACATATAACCAAACTCCACTGTCCAATAGACAGGAGATAAGGAAAAAATTATGTTGGCTGGTACTAGATTTTAGACTGAAATGCTGATTTCCTATTGAATGGCTAGTGAATTTCACCAGTTTATCCATAGATTATCTATAGATTTTCACATTTCTAAAAGTTAATTTTGACCCCTGCAGGTGATGGTGAGCGCAGTAGCGAGAGCGACAGGAGCAGCAGTGAGGAGGAGGTTCAAGACCAAGATGCGGGCAGTGCGGGCAGGGATGAAGAGAGCAACAGGAGCAGCAGTGATGAGGAGGTTGATAGCACCAGTGCCCAAGCTGCAAGAAAGAAACAAAAGAGACCAAACAAAGACAAAGTGGCGTGGAATGTCCTAGCATCATCACCCTCTATAACAAGTTCATGGGTGGTGTTGATGCACTTGATGCCCTAATCGCCTACTACCGCATCCACATCAGGTCTAAGAAGTACTACCACCGATTCTTCTTTCACTTCGTGGACATGGTGGTTGTCAACGGCTGGTTGCTCTATCGGCGTGATTGTGACAATATGAATGTTCCACGGAAGAAGCAGAAGGACTTGCTGGCTTTCAAGCTTTCCATTGCACAGGCCCTCTGCATGCAAGGCAAAGATCTGTCGGCCAAAAAGAGGGGGCGGCCTTCATCTGACGTGGAGCGAGAGTTCCAGAAGAAGCAGCGCAGGGGACCAACTAAGGCTATTCCCACACAAGATGTCCGTGCTGATGCTGTGGGTCACTGGCCGCAAATTGACAGTGTGCGGCAACGCTGCAAACTCCCTAAGTGCACAGGCCACACTAGCATCAAGTGTACAAAATGTGATGTTCACCTGTGCCTAAACAAAAACAAAAACTGCTTCTGTGCATTCCACGAGTGAGAAACACATATACACACACTCACGCACTCATGAGTTATGTTACGCATGCATGAGTTAAGTTGTTATGTTACATTGTTTGTTTACATTGTTGTGCGTGTGTGAGTGCGTGCGTGCATGCGTGAGCGTGTGTATGAGTGTGTGTATGTATGTATGCATGTGTGTCCACGTGTGCGTGAATGTGTGCGTGTGTGTTTGTATGTATGCATGTGTGTGCGTGCGTGCGTGAGTGTGTGTATGTATGTATGTATGCATGTGTGTCCACGTGTGCGTGTGTGTGTGTGTGGTGAGGTTAACCCTTGGGCTACCCAAGAGGTGTGTCACGGCCCCTGCTCCTTAAATAATTAAAGAGTGGAGTAGTATTGTTATGTTACATTGTTACATTGTTATATTACACATAACTGCTTCTGTGCATTCCCTCTCATTCTTTTAGGTTCAGCAACATACATTTGAAAACTTAATTTACATTTGAAATGAATCTACCATTCAAATGAATGCAATGTTTCCTATAGCTTTAACAGTAACGTTTGTATATTGTGTTGGTGACATGAAAGTGGTCATAATTCTTATTATTTAATACCTGCTGTTGTAGATTTATATAAATGAATAAGTAAAAAAAGGGTGAATAAATAAAACATTGTTTTTTCACTGTTATATTACTGTGTTATTGTTATCTTATTATTGGCCATTATGCCTGCTGTTGCAAATTTGCAACATACCAAATTGAACCCAAATTGACCATTATGCCTGTTGTTGCAAATTTGCAACATACCAAAATTTCTATTTATTCTTTGTGCAAAAGTGAAATTAATAATCTCAACATTATTTACCATCTACTTAAAGGCAAAAACACACATAAAACATTTTTTTATATACAGCTATATAAATTCAGGCGTTAAGGGGTTAACATGATCCAAGTTTAGTGTTTTACAACACAACACTTCCTGGTGCAAAATACAATAAAATGCCCAAACATCTTGTCCTCCGTTTGCAGGCTGCACTTTGTCTCTGAATTTTGTCGCAACGCCTGCTTTTCTCCCGACAATGTAGCCAAACTGACGGCACAGGACCAGTCAACTCCGAACTTTTTTTTTGTTTTTTGGCTGCGCCGAGCGGCTGAATTGAGCATTTCGGTTATTTCTTTGAAAATTCATAACTCCTCACAGGAATGGGCTAGAGATTTTTTTTTTTTGACATAGTCAGAAATTTATTCTCTACAAGTCTGGGCCGGATTAAACCATCTAGCGGGCCGTATGTTTGACACCCCTGCTCTAGACTGTCTGGGTTGATCCAGTGGGCGGTCACCCCAATAAAACTTTGACAAAAAGCCGTCCAGCAGTCTGTGGTTGTTGCAACGTATTCAATGTTCTCAATCACGTATTCAATGCATCACGTTCCTTACTCTGACTTTCATTTCCTCTGTTTTTTTTTTTTTTAGCTCTGACTGTTCTGGACATCACTGTGTAGTTTGGCATAGTATGCTGTATTAAATGCATAAATACTGGTTGCTCCACAACTCCAAAGGGATGCAAACCCTGACCAACAAAGGTGATGACTGCCTGCTCAACACTCTTTTGTGAAGCTTTGCGTCCTCTAGTCTCTGCTGCTTAGTGTTTGACTCACTCTCACCAGCTGGCAAGCTTCCCTTCCTCTTGATTGCGGGTTTTGTCAGTTGAAGGTATGGGTGGAGATGTTCATCTTGGTTAAATAATTTGTTCAACTTAATCCTCCTATAATGATGGAAGTTACTGTCCAAACTTTATAGCAACTAGTGCAATGCCCAATATGTTATTCCTGTAGAAATCCCGTAGCCCAATTACATGCCAACAGGTAGGCCTGCTTTAAAAATAGAATTATAAGGGGAAAAACATAATTCCAGCTAAGCATTCGATAAGGAATACTGAATATCATATTACATATTAATAAATGTGCAGTGAGCAGAATTTAGAAACTGCTCCTCTGTAACTAAAGCACCAAAAATATGTTTTACACTTATTACTTATCTCATTGTACACTTTCACAGCAGCAACGTATACGCGCCCCTCTCCCTCCGTTTCCCGCTAAGTATCCAGCAGGGAGACAGCAGCCTAAATAAGCCTAAATAAGGTTTCCGGTTTACTTCCGGCTTTTGGCAATGACGGTCGAAAGTAGTAGGAAGCTTATCAAAATAACAGTCTGCTTGCGATTTTGCTGTTGTGACTGGCATGTTGAAAAATAAACAATTCAATATTCGTCCGTGTTATTTATGGTGATTGAAGGCTACGAACGGCATGAATGTTGAAAATTATTTTAGTAAATAGTCAACAGTATGTCTCCAGTGTGTTATTCATGATGATTGACAAAATGTTATTAGCCTATTACATAAGTACCGAATAGCACGTGGCTTTTTATTTCATTATTGAGTGTCACGAATTGAGCGTGACAGTCACTCATTTCGGTCTTTAGTTACGCATTCCCGCCACACATTGTATTTCTCACACAGAAAATATATTAATATGATATATTTAATATGCTGCAGCGCCCAAATGTCTCACTATGGAACCGGCAGGAATCAAGCGTGTCTCCCTGGAGTTCTTAGAAGATTCTGCCACTTATCAGCCAGTCAAAAAAAGAAATAGCCAACCAGAAAATAGCACTACTGTATCTGGGTAAGAACACAACAACCAATGAAAAAAAGCATATCCTGGAATTGTTCACGTGATTCTGCTACTGAAAGTTTTGTTCACCCACTGGAGCTTTGAGCATCACTTTGAGCACAGAGTAGACTGTCATCTTTTAATGTTACAACAAATTCACAAATTGCTTGACATAAACAATGACAACTTGACTGCTGTTAGAGAATGTTTCCCAGATAATTAGCATCAGTTGTTCATGAGTGTCTGAACTTTGCCAATAGATGTCACCGACATCTGCTCAGAACAGTCTAGGCCTAGTCATACTTTCGTTATCACACGATGAGAGACATATTGTCACATTATCAGGCTTAAAGTGTTCAGGCACCGTGCCTAAATTCAGGCGTGAGCTGGTATGCTTGAGATTTGAAAACAGGCAATTAGACAACAGTATATATGACGTCCTCATAAATGTCTGATAACTTCAGGCACAGACATTTTTATTGCTTTAAGTCCTGCGTTAGGCTATAAACATCGCTCTCTCTCCAAATACGCTTAATCATTTTATTAGCCCACGTCATATCATTATTTTTTTCACCTTGTTATCTCGGGGTATCAAAATAATTAATTTGTGATCTCTGGAAAACAACTGTGGTCAAAACTATCCAGGCAACACAGGTGTGAGGAACCACTGCAGGTTTATTCACGATACCGGGAGCAGGTCAGCATGTTCCAGTAACACTACTCAAAGTTCTTTAGGGCGAGGCCCCATCTTATGCATGTTATACAAACAATCCTGGTATACAAATCACATGAGTACAATGGTCTTTTCCAAAAATCCCCATACATGCAGAAATACAACAATACATGGACACTTCTTGGACATAGCATGTGATCCATGCGCCATACGCAAGTCATGTGGCTACTCCAAGTAAGTAGATCATTGGTCAATACAATACATATACATACTTCAGCATTTTCTTGCCATAGTCTAGTTCCTGTCGGGATATTCCTAATATTACTGCCTCAAGCAGAATACCCTTAACTCGTGACAAAGGGGGTCGCATGACCTTTATTAGAAAGTCGTGACATGGAGAGAGCAAAATGACAGACAAAGCAAAGTTGATGCACAGTATTGAAGGTATAGAAAGCATACACAGAAAATAAGAAAATTAAATGTTAATCACTTCTATGTAATAAATGTAGATTAGTATTCACTTCTAATGCATATAAAAATATAGCCGCAAGCGGCAATGGCGGGCCCGAGCACCTCCGGTCCGCAACCTGTAACATTTCGGAATCCAACAAAGCACTGACACGGTGCGTTTGTGTAATGTACATATTTGATGTGTGTGCTATTTGTAGTTGCATGTTATTTTCTGGCACATTTTCTTGCTTGGCCAGGTGGGGGCGCTATGCCAGGCAGGCCCATTGGGTGTCTGGATGTCATCATAATCATATTATTTATTAACCTGAGAAGTTTCAAACCATTCATTCAAAGCATAGAACATTTCTGACACACTTCCTGCTTGTCCAGATGGTGGCGCAATGCTAGGCATGGGAATTACACAAGTGAACATCATCAGAATATTGATATCCAATATTTTATCAAGTTTGAGATCAAACAGTTAAGGCATTGACCATTTCTGGCACATTTCTCCCTTGGCCAGGTGGTGGCGCTATGCCAGGCAGGCCCATTAGGTGTCTGGATATCATCATAATCATAATATCTATTAACCTGTTAAGTTTCAGACCATTCATTCAAAGCATAGAACATTTCTGGCACATTTCATGCTTGGCCAGATGGTGGCGCTATGCTAGCCATCTGAATGACATATGTGCACATCATCACAATAATGATTTCCAATATTGTATACCTACTAGGTTTCAAATAAATCAGTTAAGGAATTGCCCATTCCAACATATTTCCTGTTTGGCCAGGTGGTGGCGCTATGCCAGGCAGGCCAATAGGGTTTCTGATTATTCTCATAATCATAATATCTATGAACCTGAGAAGTTTCAGACTGTTCATTCAATGCACCTCGACTTTATGACACATTTCCTGTTTATGTGCAAGATATTATAATCATAACATATTACAACATATCAAAAATCCCTTCACAATTTAACATCAGCGTCATCTTGCCATCATATTTGCCAAATTTCACATGAATCTGACAAACCGTCTAGGAGGAGTACGTTCAAATCTATCATGTGGCATCAGTGTTCTTGTCATTCTTTTTGTTGCCAGTGGGTGGCGCTATGCGAAATATGGATTATGGGCTTGTGAATATTGTCATTACCATGGTATTCAATAACCTGTGAAATTTAAAACATTTCAAGCCATGCATGGTGAATTAAGACACATTTATTGTTTATGTGGAAGGGTATTACAATTCATAGTTTCGCCATTTTGTCAAATTACAATATATCAAAAAAAGCTTCACAATTTAGAATCAGAAGCATATTGGCATTATGTATACCGACTTTCACATGAATCGGATCAACCGTCTAGGAGGAGTACATTAAAATTGGTCATGTCCACAACGCACAAAATCCCAATTACCTCACTTCCTGTGGGCGTGGCTAATGGCATGTTAATACAAAAGTTGATTGTTTTTGGGAGTTACATGCACCCACCAAATTTGGTGTGTGTATCTAAAACTATATGCCAACCACAAGTCACAGTGACATAAGGGGGCGCTATGGAGTTCCTGGGCAACGCCCAGTGCCAAGGCTTTTCCCCTGTATATTCATGGTACCTCTTGACGTGTGTGCCAAATTTCATGCGTTTTCACCGATGGGAAGATCCTCTTTTGGCATCACAATTCATCACATTTTAGTCCGCACAAAATCCCAAATACCTCACTTCCTGTTGGGCGTGGCTAATGCATCGTACATACGAAAGTTGTTCATCTTGGGGAGATACACACACCTACCGAATTTGGTGTGTCTAGCTGAAAGTATGTGCCAACCACTGGATCAATCACCTAAAGGGGCGCTACTGAGTCACTGGGCCACGCCCGGGGCCAAGCCTTTATGCCTGTGTAGCCAGTGTGATACCAGATGTGTGTGCCAAATTCCAAGACTTTTCATACATGTTAACCACCTCAAAAATAGCAAAAAGGTGAACAAATAATAATAATAATAATAATAAATATAGCCGCAAGCGGCAATGGCGGGCCCGAGCACCTGCTTGCCGCAACCCGTGACATGCCGGAATCCAACAAAGCACAGACGTGGTGAGTTTCTGAAATGTACATATTTGATGCGTGTGCTATTTGTTTTTGTATTTTATTTTCTGCCACATTTACTCGCTTGACCAGGTGGGGGCTTAATGCAATGCAGGCCCATTGGGTGTCATCATAATCATAATATATATTAACCTGAGAAATTTCAGACCATTCATTTTAAGCAAAGAACATTTCTGATACACTTTTTGGTTGGCCAGATGGTGGCGCTGTGTTAGGCATTGAAATTACACATGTGAATATCATCACAATAATGATATCCAAAATGTTTGTAAACTTTCAGATCAATCACTTAAGGTATTGTCCATTTCTGGCACATTTCCTGCTTGACCAGGTGGTGGCGCTATGCCAGGCAGGCCCATTGGGTGTCTGGATATCATTATAATCATAATATCTATTAACCTGAGAAGTTTCAGACCATTTATTCAAAGCATAGAGCATTTCTGGCACATTTCCTGCTTGGCCAGATGGTGGCGCTATGCTAGGCCTGTGAATTACGCATGTGAATATCATCACAATAATGATATCCAATATTTTATAAAGTTTCAGATCAATCACTTAAGGCATTTTCCATTTCTGGCACATTTCCTGCTTGGCCAGGTGGTGGCGCTTTGCCAGGCAGGCCCATTGGGTGTCTGGATATCATCATAATCATGATATCTATTAACCTGAGAAGTTTCAGACCATTCATTCAATGCACTTTGATTTATGACACATTTCCTGTTTATGTGGTGAGATATTAAAATCATATGAAATATATTACAACATTCAAAAATACCTTCACAATTTAACATCAGCAACATCTTGGCATAATGTTTGCCAAATTTCAAATGAATCTGACAAACCGTCTAGGAGGAGTATGTTCAAATTGATCATATGGCATCAGTATAATTGTCATTCTTTCTGTTGCCAGTTGGTGGCGCTATGCCAAACATGCATTATGGGCATGTGAATATTATCATTAAAATGGTCTTCCATGACCTGTGAAATTTAAAACATTTCAAGCCATGCATGGTGAATTATGACACATTTATTGTTTATGTGGAAGGGTATTAAAATTAATAATTTCGCCATTTCGTCAAATTACAACATATCAAAAAAACGCTTCACAATTTATCATCAGGAACATCTCGGCGTCATGTATACCAACTTTGACATGAATCGGATCAACCGTCTAGGAGGAGTACGTTAAAATTGATCATGTCCACAACGCACAAAATCTCAATTACTTCACTTCCTGTGGGCGTGGCTAATGGCATGTTAATACAAAAGTTGTTTGTTTTTGGGAGTTACATACACCCACCAAATTTGGTGTGTGTATCTAAAACTATATGCCAACCACAAGTCACAGTGACATAAGGGGGCGCTATGGAGTTGCTGGGCAACGCCCAGTGCCAAGCTTTTATCCCTGTCTATTCACTGTATCACTAGATGTGTGTGCAAAATTTCAAGACTTTTCGATTATGTTAACCACTTCAAAATATTTGCCAACCACGGGATCAGTCACCTAAGGGGGCGCTAGCGAGGCCCTGGGCCACGCCCGGGGTCAAGCTCTTGTACCTAACTGCGATGTGTGACACCAGACGTGTGTGCCAAATTTCAAGAGTTTTCAACCATGTTAACCACCTCAAAAACAGGAAAGCAAAAAAGTAGAATAACAATAATAATATAGAAATATAGCCGCAAGCGGCAATGGCGGGCCCGAGCACCTGCGGGCCGCAACCCATGACATTTCAGAATCCAACAAAGCACCGACGTGGTGCATTTGTAAAATGTACATATTTGATGTGTGTGTTATTTGTTTTTGCATGTTATTTTCTGGCACATTTACTTGCTTGGACAGGTGGGGCAATATGCAAGGCAGGCCCATTGTGTGTCATCATAATCATAATATATATTAACCTGAGAAATTTCAGATTATTCATTTTAAGCAAAGAACATTTTTGATACACTTTTTGGCCAGATGGTGGCGCTATATTAGGCATGTGAATTACACATGTGAATATCATCACAATAATGATATCCAATATTTTGTAAAGTTTCAGATCAACCAATAAAGGCATTACCAATTTCTGGCACATTTTCCTGCTTGGCCAGGTGGTGGCGCTATGCCAGGCAGGCCCATAGGGTGTCTGGATATCATCATAATTATAATATCTATTAACCTGAGAAGTTTCAGACCATTCATTCAAAGCATAGAGCATTTCTGGCATATTTCCTGTTTGGCCAGATGGTGGCGCTATGCTAGGCATGTCAATTATATGTGTGAATATCATCACAATAATGATATCCAATATTTTATAAAGTTTCAGATCAATCACTTAAGGCATTGTCCATTTCTGGCACATTTCCTACTTGGCCAGGTGGTGGCGCTATGTCAGGCTGGCCCATTGGGTGTCTGGATATCATCATAATCATAATATCTATTAACCTGAGAAGTTTCAGACCATTCATTCAATGCACTGTGATTATATGACACATTTCCAGTTTATATGGTGAGATATTAAAATCATGACATATTACAACATATCAAAAATCCCTTCGCAATTTAACATCAGCAACATCTTGGCATAATGTTAGCCAAATTTCACATGAATCCGACAAACCGTCTAGGAGGAGTATGTTAAAATTGATCATGTAACATCAATGTAATTGCCATTCTTTCTGTTGCCAGGTGGTGGCGCTATGCCAAATATACATTATGGGCATGTGAATATCATCACTACCATGGTATTCAAAGACCTGTGAAATTTAAAACATTTCAAGCCATGCATGGTGAATTAAGACACATTTATTGTTAACGTGGAAGGGTATTAAAATTCATAGTTTCGCCATTTCGTGAAATTACAACATATCAAAAAAAGCTTCACAATTTAGAATCAGAAGCATATTGGCATCATGTATACCAACTTTCACATGAATCGGATCAATCGTCTAGGAGGAGTACGTTAAAATTGATCATGTCCACAATGCACAAAATCCCAATTACCTCACTTCCTGTGGGCGTGGCTAATGGCATGTTAATACAAAAGTTGATTGTTTTTGGGAGTTACACACACCCACCAAATTTGGTGTGTGTATCTAAAACTATATGCCAACCACAAGTCACAGTGACATAAGGGGGCGCTATGGAGTTCCTGGGCCAAGCCCAGTGCCAAGGCTTTTCCCCTGTGTATTCATGGTACCTCTTGACGTGTGTGCCAAATTTCATGCGTTTTCACCGATGGGAAGAACGTCTTCTGGCATCACAATTCATCACATTTTAGTCCGCACAAAATCCCAAATACCTCACTTCCTGTTGGGCGTGGCTAATGCATTGTACATACGAAAGTTGTTCATCTTGGGGAGATACACACACCTACCGAATTTGATGCGTCTAGCTGAAAGTATGTGCCAACCACTGCCTCAATCACCTAAGGGGGCGCTACTGAGTCCCTGGGCCACGCCCAGGGCCAAGCTCTTGTACCTAACTGCTTTGCGTGACACCTGATATGTGTGCCAAATTTCAAGAGTTTTCGACCATGTTATCCATCTCAAAAAAGGAAAACGCTCTGAGACAAAGTTAATATAATAATAATAATAATAATAAATAATAATAATCCTTACAAAAACAATAGGGCCTTGCGCCCTTCGGTGCTCGGGCCCTAAATATAGCCGCAAGCGGCAATGGCGGGCCCGAGCACCTGCGGGCCGCAACCCATGACATTTCAGAATCCAACAAAGCACCGACGTGGTGCATTTGTAAAATGTACATATTTGATATGTGTGTTATTTGTTTTTGCATGTTATTTTCTGGCACATTTACTTGCTTGGCCAGGTGGGGCAATATGCAAGGCAGGCCCATTGTGTGTCATCATAATCATAATATATATTAACCTGAGAAATTTCAGACCATTCATTTTAAGCAAAGAACATTTTTGATACACTTTTTGGCCAGATGGTGGCGCTATATTAGGCATGTGAATTACACATGTGAATATCTTCACAATAATGATATCCAATATTCCAATAGTTTCAGATCAACCAATAAAGGCATTACCAATTTCTGGCACATTTTCCTGCTTGGCCAGGTGGTGGCGCTATGCCAGGCAGGCCCATAGGGTGTCTGGATATCATCATAATTATAATATCTATTAACCTGAGAAGTTTCAGACCATTCATTCAAAGCATAGAGCATTTCTGGCATATTTCCTGTTTGGCCAGATGGTGGCGCTATGCTAGGCATGTGAATTATATGTGTGAATATCATCACAATAATGATATCCAATATTTTATAAAGTTTCAGATCAATCACTTAAGGCATTGTCCATTTCTGGCACATTTCCTACTTGGCCAGGGGGTGGCGCTATGTCAGGCAGGCCCATTGGGTGTCTGGATATCATCATAATCATAATATCTATTAACCTGAGAAGTTTCAGACCATTCATTCAATGCACTGTGATTATATGACACATTTCCAGTTTATATGGTGAGATATTAAAATCATGACATATTACAACATATCAAAAATCCCTTCGCAATTTAACATCAGCAACATCTTGGCATAATGTTAGCCACATTTCACATGAATCCGGCAAACCGTCTAGGAGGAGTATGTTAAAATTGATCATGTAACATCAATGTAATTGCCATTCTTTCTGTTGCCAGGTGGTGGCGCTATGCCAAATATACATTATGGGCATGTGAATATCATCACTACCATGGTATTCAAAGACCTGTGAAATTTAAAACATTTCAAGCCATGCATGGTGAATTAAGAGACATTTATTGTTAACGTGGAAGGGTATTAAAATTCATAGTTTCGCCATTTCGTCAAATTACAACATATCAAAAAAAGCTTCACAATTTAGAATCAGAAGCATATTGGCATCATGTATACCAACTTTCACATGAATCGGATCAATCGTCTAGGAGGAGTACATTAAAATTGATCATGTCCACAATGCACAAAATCCCAATTACCTCACTTCCTGTGGGCGTGGCTAATGGCATGTTAATACAAAAGTTGATTGTTTTTGGGAGTTACACACACCCACCAAATTTGGTGTGTGTATCTAAAACTATATTCCAACCACAAGTCACAGTGACATAAGGGGGCGCTATGGAGTTCCTGGGCCAAGCCCAGTGCCAAGGCTTTTCCCCTGTGTATTCATGGTACCTCTTGACGTGTGTGCCAAATTTCATGCGTTTTCACCGATGGGAAGAACGTCTTCTGGCATCACAATTCATCACATTTTAGTCCGCACAAAATCCCAAATACCTCACTTCCTGTTGGGCGTGGCTAATGCATTGTACATACGAAAGTTGTTCATCTTGGGGAGATACACATACCTACCGAATTTGATGCGTCTAGCTGAAAGTATGTGCCAACCACTGCCTCAATCACCTAAGGGGGCGCTACTGAGTCCCTGGGCCACGCCCAGGGCAAAGCTCTTGTACCTAACTGCTTTGCGTGACACCTGATATGTGTGCCAAATTTCAAGCGTTTTCGACCATGTTAACCACCTCAAAAAAGGAAAACGCTCTGAGACAAAGTTAATATAATAATAATAATAATCCTTACAAAAACAATAGGGCCTTGCGCCCTTCGGTGCTCGGGCCCTAAATATAGCCGCAAGCGGCAATGGCGGGCCCGAGCACCTACGGGCCGCAACCCGTGACATGTCGGAATCCAACAAAGCACCGACGTGGTGCGTTTGTGAAATGTACATATTTGATGCGTGTGCTATTTGTTTTTGTATTTTATTTTCTGCCACATTTACTCGCTTGGCCAGGTGGGGGCGTAATGCAAGGCAGGCCCATTGGGTGTCATCATAATCATAATATATATTAACCTGAGAAATTTCAGACCATTCATTTTAAGCAAAGAACATTTCTAATACACTTTTTGGTTGGCCAGATGGTGGCGCTATGTTAGGCATGGAAATT
The DNA here is from genome assembly GCF_046254945.1 of Alosa pseudoharengus. Taxonomy (NCBI): domain Eukaryota; kingdom Metazoa; phylum Chordata; class Actinopteri; order Clupeiformes; family Clupeidae; genus Alosa; species Alosa pseudoharengus. Next base: position 2,622,787 of record NW_027468576.1, on the reverse strand, counting down.
ACACATGTGAATATCATCACAATAATGATATCCACATTTTTTGTAAACGTTCAGATCAATCACTTAAGGCATTGTCCATTTTCTGGCACATTTCCTGCTTGACCAGGTGGTGGCGCTATGCCAGGCAGGCCCATTGGGTGTCTGGATTTCATCATAATGATAATATCTATTAACATGAGAAATTTCAGACCATTTATTCAAAGCATAGAGCATTTCTGGCACATTTCCTGCTTGGCCAGATGGTGGCGCTATGCTAGGCCTGTGAATTACGAATGTGAATATCATCACAATAATGATATCTGATATTTTATAAAGTTTCAGATCAATCACTTAAGGCATTGTCCATTTCTGGCACATTTCCTGCTTGGCCAGGTGGTGGCGCTATGTCAGGCAGGCCCATTGGGTGTCTGGATATCATCATAATCATGATATCTATTAAGCTGAGAAGTTTCAGACCATTCATTCAATGCACTGTGATTATATGACACATTTCCAGTTTATATGGTGAGATATTAAAATCATGACATATTACAACATATCAAAAATCCCTTCGCAATTTAACATCAGCAACATCTTGGCATAATGTTAGCCAAATTTCACATGAATCCGACAAACCGTCTAGGAGGAGTATGTTAAAATTGATCATGTAACATCAATGTAATTGCCATTCTTTCTGTTGCCAGGTGGTGGCGCTATGCCAAATATACATTATGGGCATGTGAATATCATCACTACCATGGTATTCAAAGACCTGTGAAATTTAAAACATTTCAAGCCATGCATGGTGAATTAAGACACATTTATTGTTAACGTGGAAGGGTATTAAAATTCATAGTTTCGCCATTTCGTCAAATTACAATATATCAAAAAAAGCTTCACAATTTAGAATCAGAAGCATATTGGCATCATGTATACCAACTTTCACATGAATCGGATCAATCGTCTAGGAGGAGTACGTTAAAATTGATCATGTCCACAATGCACAAAATCCCAATTACCTCACTTCCTGTGGGCGTGGCTAATGGCATGTTAATACAAAAGTTGATTGTTTTTGGGAGTTACACACACCCACCAAATTTGGTGTGTGTATCTAAAACTATATGCCAACCACAAGTCACAGTGACATAAGGGGGCGCTATGGAGTTCCTGGGCCAAGCCCAGTGCCAAGGCTTTTCCCCTGTGTATTCATGGTACCTCTTGACGTGTGTGCCAAATTTCATGCGTTTTCACCGATGGGAAGAACGTCTTCTGGCATCACAATTCATCACATTTTAGTCCGCACAAAATCCCAAATACCTCACTTCCTGTTGGGCGTGGCTAATGCATTGTACATACGAAAGTTGTTCATCTTGGGGAGATACACATACCTACTGAATTTGATGCGTCTAGCTGAAAGTATGTGCCAACCACTGCCTCAATCACCTAAGGGGGCGCTACTGAGTCCCTGAGCCACGCCCAGGGCCAAGCTCTTGTACCTAACTGCTTTGCGTGACACCTGATATGTGTGCCAAATTTCAAGAGTTTTTGACCATGTTAACCACCTCAAAAAAGGAAAAAGCTCTGAGACAAAGTTAATATAATAATAATAATAATCCTTACAAAAACAATAGGGCCTTGCGCCCTTCGGTGCTCGGGCCCTAAATATAGCCGCAAGCGGCAATGGCGGGCCCGAGCACCTGCGGGCCGCAACCCGTGACGTGTCGGAATCCAACAAAGCACCGACGTGGTGCGTGTGTGAAATGTATATATTTGATGCGTGGGCTATTTGCTTTTGTATTTTATTTTCTGCCACATTTACTCGCTTGGCCAGGTGGGGGCGTAATGCAAGGCAGGCCCATTGGGTGTCATCATAATCATAATATATATTAACCTGAGAAATTTCAGACCATTCATTTTAAGCAAAGAACATTTCTGATACACTTTTTGGTTGGCCAGATGGTGGCGCTATGTTAGGCATTGAAATTACACATGTGAATATCATCACAATAATGATATCCAAAATGTTTGTACACTTTCAGATCAATCACTTAAGGCATTGTCCATTTCTGGCACATTTCCTGCTTAACCAGGTGGTGGCGCTATGCCAGGCAGGCCCATTGGGTGTCTGGATATCATCATAATCATAATATCTATTAACCTGAGAAGTTTCAGAGCATTTATTCAAAGCATAGAGCATTTCTGGCACATTTCCTGCTTGGCCAGAGGGTGGCGCTATGCTAGGCCTGTGAATTACACATGTGAATATCATCACAATAATGATATCCAATATTTTATAAAGTTTCAGATCAATCACTTAAGGCATTTTCCATTTCTGGCACATTTCCTGCTTGGCCAGGTGGTGGCGCTATGCCAGGCAGGCCCATTGGGTGTCTGGATATCATCATAATCACGATATCTATTAACCTGAGAAGTTTCAGACCATTCATTCAATGCACTGTGATTTGTGACACATTTCCTGTTTATGTGGTGAGATATTAAAATCATATCAAATATGTTACAACATTCAAAAATCCCTTCACAATTTAACATCAGCGACATCTTGGCATAATGTTTGCCAAATTTCAAATGAATCTGACAAACCGTCTAGGAGGAGTATGTTAAAATTGATCATCTGAAGTCAGTGTAATTGTCATTCTTTCTGTTGCCAGTTGGTGGCGCTATGCCAAACATGCATTATGGGCATGTGAATATTATCATTAACATGGTCTTCCATGACCTGTGAAATTTAAAACATTTCAAGCCATGCATGGTGAATTATGACACATTTATTGTTTATGTGGAAGGGTATTACAATTAATAATTTCGCCATTTCGTCAAATTACAACATATCAAAAAAACGCTTCACAATTTATCATCAGGAACATCTCGGCGTCATGTATACCAACTTTGACATGAATCGGATCAACCGTCTAGGAGGAGTACGTAAAAATTGATCATGTCCACAACGCACAAAATCGCAATTACCTCACTTCCTGTGGGCGTGGCTAATGGCATGTTAATACAAAAGTTGTTTGCTTTTGGGAGTTACATGCACCCACCAAATTTGGTGTGTGTATCTAAAACTATATGCCAACCACAAGTCACAGTGACATAAGGGGGCGCTATGGAGTTGCTGGGCAACGCCCAGTGCCAAGCTTGTATCCCTGTCTATTCACTGTATCACTAGATGTGTGTGCCAAATTTCAAGACTTTTCGATTATGTTAACCACCTCAAAATATTTGCCAAACACGGGATCAGTCACCTAAGGGGGCGCTAGCGAGGCCCTGGGCCACGCCCGGGGTCAAGCTCTTGTACCTAACTGCGATGTGTTACACCTGACGTGTGTGCCAAATTTCAAGAGTTTTCGACCATGTTAACCACCTCAAAAACAGGAAAGCAAAAAAGTAGAATAACAATAATAATATAGAAAAATAATAATAAATATAGCCGCAAGCGGCAATGGCGGGCCCGAGCACCTGCGGGCCGCAACCCGTGACATTTCGGAATCCAACAAAGCACTGACGTGGTGCGTTTGCGAAATGTGCATATTTGATGTGTGTGCTATTTGTTTTTGCATTTTATTTTCTGGCACATTTACTTGCTTGGCCAGGTGGGGGCGCAATGAAAGGCAGGCCCATTGGATGTCATCATAATCATAATATATATTAACCTGAGAAATTTCAGACTATTCATTTTAAGCAAAGAACATTTCTGATGCATTTTTGGTTGGCCAGATGGTGGCGCTATGTTAGGCATGGAAATTACACATGTAAATATCATCAAAATAATGATATTTAATTAAAATTTTGTAAATAAATTCCAAAAACTATTCTGACTATGGCCAGCTGATGGCGCTATGCCACACCGGCATATTGGGTGTTTGGATGTCATATACACCCAATCTGATTAATCAGATGCATCTGATTGTAATATCCAACAGACTTGGAAAAAACACATTCCTTCTCTTGCCAATTGGTGGCGCTATGCAAGGCATGTTAAAAAGACATATGAATATCATCATCATGATATCTAATTTTGTGTAAAATTTCAGATCAATCAGTCAAAGCATTGAACATTTTTGGCACATTTCCTGATTGGCCAGATGGTGGCGCTATGCTAAGCATGTGAATTCCACATGTGAATGTCATCACAATAATATCCAATATTTTATAAAGTTTCAGATTAATCAGTTAAGGCATCGTCCATTTCTGGCACATTTCCTGCTTGACCAGGTGGTGGCGCTATGCCAGGCAGGCCCATTGGGTGTGTGGATATCATCATAATCCTAATATGTATTAACCTGTTAAGTTTCAGACCATTCATTCAAAGCATAAAGCATTTCTGGCACATTTCATGCTTGGCCAGATGGTGGCGGTATACTAGGCATCAGAATTACACATGTGAATATCATCACAATAATGATTTCAAATATTTTATACCTACCAAGTTTCAAATAAATCAGTTAAGGCATTACCCATTTCTGGCACATTTCCTGTTTGGCCAGATGGTGGCGCTATGTTAGACATGGAAATTAGACATGTGAATATCATCACAATAATGACATCCAATATTTTGTAAAGTTTCAGATCAACCAATAAAGGCATTACCAATTTCTGGCACATTTTCCTGCTTGGCCAGGTGGTGGCGCTATGCCAGGCAGGCCCATTGGGTATCTGGATATCATCATAATCATAATATCTATTAACCTGAAAAGTTTCAGACCATTTATTCAAAGCATAGAGCATTTCTGGCACATTTCCTGCTTGGCCAGAAGGTGGCGCTATGTTAGGCCTGTGAATTACGAATGTGAATATCATCACAATAATGATATCCAATATTTTATAAAGTTTCAGATCAATCACTTAAGGCATTGTCCATTTCTGGCACATTTCCTGCTTGGCCAGGTGGTGGCGCTATGCCAGGGAGGCCCATTGGGTGTCTGGATATCATCATAATCATGATATCTATTAACCTGAGAAGTTTCAGACCATTCATTCAATGCACTGTGATTTATGACACATTTCCTGTTTATGTGGTGAGATATTAAAATCATATCAAATATATTACAATATTCAAAAATCCCTTCACAATTTAACATCAGCGACATCTTGGCATAATGTTTGCCAAATTTCAAATGAATCTGGCAAACCGTCTAGGAGGAGTATGTTCAAATTGATCATGTGACATCAGTATAATTGTCATTCTTTCTGTTGCCAGTTGGTGGCGCTATGCCAAACATGCATTATGGGCATGTGAATATTATCATTAACATGGTCTTCAATGACCTGTGAAATTTAAAACATTTCAAGCCATGCATGGTGAATTATGACACATTTATTGTTTATGTGGAAGGGTGTTAAAATTAATAATTTTGCCATTTCGTCAAATTACAACATATCGAAAAAAAACTTCACAATTTATAATCAGGAACATCTCGGCATCATGTATACCAACTTTGACATGAATCGGATCAACCGTCTAGGAGGAGTACTTTAAAATTGATCATGTCCACAACGCACAAAATCTCAATTACCTCACTTCCTGTGGGCGTGGCTAATGGCATGTTAATACAAAAGTTGTTTGTTTTTGGGAGTTACATACACCCACCAAATTTGGTGTGTGTATCTAAAACTATATGCCAACCACAAGTCACTGTGACGTAAGGGGGCGCTATGGAGTTCCTGGGCAACGCCCGGTGCCAAGCTTTTATCCCTGTCTATTCACTGTACCACTTGATGTGTGTGCTAAATTTCATGCGTTTTCGATTATGTTAACCACCTCAAAATATTTGCCAACCACGGGATCAGTCACCTAAGGGGGCGCTAGCGAGTCCCTGGGCCACGCCCGGGGTCAAGCTCTTGTACCTAACTGCGATGCATGACACCTGACGTGTGTGCCAAATTTCAACAGGTTTCGACCATGTTAACCACCTCAAAAACAGGAAAGCAAAAAAGTGGAATAACAATAATAATAATAAATATAACCGCAAGCGGTGATTTACGGGGTCCGAGCAAAACGAACATGATAGCATAGCTTTTTAGTTTTACATATGCTTTGATTGTTTGGGCACAATTGTTCAAAAGAAACGTGATCGGATTTCGGTTATCGGATTTCAGTTACCGGATTTCAGCTATCGGATTGGATCAAATCTTGAAAATGGGTTGTTCAAAGGGAAACAAGGATCCTGAAATTGGATTAGATCACATAATCTATTCTTGGTTTTGATCTGGATAAAACCTTCACTTTGTGTCGTTCAAAACTTTTGAGTTGGATTGGAATAAATTTGATGCATAAAATTAGGATTACCCTGTGCTGTAACATTATAGTGTGCTAACCTCCACAACCCAACAGTATTCTAACAATACTTGATTCTACAGGACTATTTATTTGTTGTGGATAAGATGAAGGGTTTGATAATGGAAGGCAGTGTTTCCCACAGAATTGAATTGTATTTGTGGTGGTGGGTTCTGTGTCGGAGTCAATAAGATAAACAGCATATAATTATACAGTTATACTTGCCTTGCACTACAAGTCCATATTGACAAGTAGCTGTAATGCTGTAATGTTATAGTGTGCTAACCTCCACAACCCAACAGTATTATAATGCTTCAGGTGGGATTTGAACTCTCAACATAAGGATGACCAGTACAAGGCATTATCCCACTAAGCCACTGTCAATCCTACATCTTTGCCAGTCACATTCACATGGTGAAAATGTGTATTGGTAAACACACAAGAAAAACTCCAAGTATACATTTGACAATAAAATGAAGGGCTTTCCTGAAAGAGAACACCTGAAAACGTTTGGAAATTCTGGGACAATTAGACATTTGTAGAGAAGAACAGTAATGGATGAAATATAAATATGATAGACTTAATGATGAAGGAAAAATAGTAAAAAAGAAGTTCCCCTATATGTCTTCGAGTGTGTCGGCATTCTGATTCTTGGCAACTAATGAGTGTGAATGTTGATTGCCTGATGTCATTCAGGTGCTGTTCAATGGTGTGACTCTTCAATAACCAATAGCATGTGCATCTTGAGCCTAAAGCTCTAGCAGGATTCGAACTCTCAACCTAACAAACACCAGCACTAGGCATTATCCCTCTGAGCCACTAACAATCCGACATAATAGGCAGTCACATTCACATGGTGAAAATGTGTGTTGGTAAACACACAAGAAAAACTCCAAGTATACATTTGACAATAAAATGAAGGGCTTTGCTGAAAGAGTACACCTGAAAACTTTTGGATATTCTGGGGCAATTAGACATTTATAGAGAAGAACAGTAATGGATGAAATATAAATATGATAGACTTAATGATGAAGGAAAAATAGTAAACAAAGAAGTTCCCCTATATGTCATAGAGTGTGTCGGCATTCTGATTCTTGGCAACTAATGAGTGTGAATGTTAATTGCCTGATGTCATTCAGGTGCTGTTCAATGGTGTCAATCTTCAATAACCAATAGCATGTGCATCTTGAGCTTCAAGCTCTAGCAGGATTCGAACTCTCAACCTAACAAACACCAGCAGTGTGTAATGAGTGTGAATGTTAATTGCCTGATGTCATTCAGGTGCTGTTCAATGGTGTGACTCAGAAGGCTCAATGGTATGGAGTGATGACACGGAGATGGCAGGTTTCGGTGCAACACAAGTTAACTTTATTTGAGTTTCAATTCATCTGTTCTTTTGTTCTTTACTTGTATGTGTGCTGCATCAAAGAGGAAACAAACAGAAAATGGAGTAATCAGTGAAATGGGGTAAATCAGTACAGATCCCAACTCACAAACAAACCAATTGACATTTGAACAATAAACTGAAATCATATGGCTATTTAAGGTACAACTAAACAATACTTGACATCCCAAGTCAACCAACATCACCTAATCATCTCTCACATGGGACTCCAACACACCAAACCAACAAACAAAGACCTTAACTTTACACATGATGGCAGAGCTACTCTACAAACTGATAAACATCACAAAAGTCATAGTGAGGGTGATTAAAGTGATGACTTACGTTAACTTAAAGACGCACACAGAGCAGGACACACTGGAGTGCTGGGTTGAGATGAACAAAAGAGCGAACTGAGGGCGAGCAAACAATTTATCCTGGTCTGAGCCCCTGCTCCGGAGCTACAGGGTTTCCCAGCAGGTAAACTTTGGAAAGATTTGCAAAGATTTGGAAAAGATTTTTGAAAGACTACAGTCTCAGACCCTCTCACATCTAAAGACAAGTAGTAGAGTTTTAAGTCACAGACTATGATTTTGCAATGACTAGGGATCTTGCAGGGTCACTATTTACAAGACTGCAACACGATTCCTTTAAATTATTACCCATTGTGCAATAGATAAACAGGAACTGAAAATTATAGCCTACTAAACTCAAAGTCGTATTTTCGTGTTTCTGCAGCATTGTTTCATGCGTGACATCCTTAACCGATATAGAGTTGTTCTGTCAAGTGGAAGAGCCGACTAAATATGTATAAGAAATGACAAATATTATAAGAATAACAAATAATTACAGGCTACAGCTTATAATTATACAGTAATACTTGCCTTGCACTACAAGTCCATATTGACAAGTAGCTGTAATGTTATAGTGTGTTAACCTCCACAACCCAACAGCATTCTATTGTAGCATGCTAACATCCACAACCCACTAATGCTTCAAGTGGGATTTGAACTCTCAACCTAAGGATCGATCACCAGTACAAGGCATTATCCCACTGAGCCACTGTCAATCCTACATGTTGGCCAGTCACATTTACATGGTGAAAATGTGTATTGGTAAACACACAAGAAAAACTCCAAGCATGGAGGGGCGATTAGACATTTGTAGAGATGAACACTAATAGATTAAATATAAATATGATAGACTTAATGATGAAGGAAAAATAGTAAACAAAGAAGTTCCCCTGAATGTCATAGAGTGTCTCGGCATTCTGATTCTTGGCAACTGATGAGTGTGAATGTTGATTGCCTGATGTCATTCAGGTGCTGTTCAATGGTGTGAATCTTCAATAACCAATAGTATTCGAGCTAGAGCCTAAAGCACTACCGGGGATTCGAACCCTCAACCTAACAAACACCAGCACTAGGCATTATCCCACTGAGCCACTGACAATCCTACATATTGGGTAGTCACATTCACATGGTGAAAATGTGTGTTGGTAAACACACAAGAAAAACTCCAAGTATATATTTGACAATAAAATGAAGGGCTTTCCTGAAAAAGTACACCTGAAAACTTTTGGATATTCTGGGGCAATTAGACATTTATAGAGAAGAACAGTAATGGATGAAATATAAATATGATAGACTTAATGATGAAGGAAAAATAGTAAACAAAGAAGTTCCCCTATATGTCATAGAGTGTGTCGGCATTCTGATTCTTGGCAACTAATGAGTGTGAATGTTAATTGTCTGATGTCATTCAGGTGCTGTTCAATAGTGTGAATCTTCAATAACCAATAGCATGTGCATCTTGAGCCTAAAGCTCTAGCAGGATTCGAACTCTCAACCTAACAAACACCAGCACTAGGCATTATCCCACTCTGCCACTGACAATCATACACATTCAGCAGTCACATTCAAATGGTGAAAATGTGTGTTGGTAAACACACAAGAAAAACTCCAAGTATACATTTGACAATAAAATGAAGGGCTTTCCTGAAAGAGTACACCTGAAAACTTTTGGATATTCTGGGGCAATTAGACATTTATAGAGAAGAACAGTAATGGATGAAATATAAATATGATAGACTTAATGATGAAGGAAAAATAGTAAACAAAGAAGTTCACCCTATATGTCAGAGTGTGTCGGCATTCTGATTCTTGGCAACTAATGAGTGTGAATGTTAATTGTCTGATGTCATTCAGGTGCTGTTCAATAGTGTGAATCTTCAATAACCAATAGCATGTGCATCTTGAGCCTAAAGCTCTAGCAGGATTCGAACTCTCAACCTAACAAACACCAGAACTAGGCATTATCCCACTCAGCCACTGACAATCATACACATTGAGCAGTCACATTCAAATGGTGAAAATGTGTGTTGGCAAACACACAACATCAAGAAAATTCCTAGCATACATTTGACAATAGAATTAAGGGCTTTATAAAAAAGAGTACATATCTGAAAATGTGCACTGTTAATGGTATCCACCTAATGATGGTTGTATGGTTGTTATCCAAGAAAAAAAAATTACTCATATAGGAATATAGGTGATATAGGAGAAATGGGCTGAGTGGTCGAACTTTATTGGCCTATATCTCTGAAATGGAACAACGTATCCAAATTATTTTGATAACTTTTGTGAGGCTTTGTCTAAACATTGTCTGTGAGAATTTTGGTGAAGATTTGATAATTTTTGAAGCCTGTGAAACTTTTTATGATGTTTGGCTTTTCTCTGAAATTGTGGCAAAAGTAAACATTTTTAGAGCATAAGACCAGGGTGAAAAAGATGCATCTGAATGTAGAGATTAATATGATGAAAGAATTTTGAGTCTAGGTGAATCTGGTAAGGAGAAATAAGCGTTTTTGACAAGAGCGCCACCTTTGGGTGCAGTACCCCAAATTTGGGTTATGGGTAGTGGGGGGTACTGGTAACAATACTTGAAAATGTCAAGTTTCTAGGACTTACGGTTTATAGGAATATAGGTGATCTAGGAAAAAAGGCCTAAGTGGTCTAACTTTATTGGCCTATATCTCTGAAATGGAACAAAATATCAAAATTCTGAGCGATAACTTTTGTGAGGCTTGGTCTAAACATTGTCTGTGAGAATTTTGGTGAAGATTCGATTATTTTTGAAGAGTGTGAAACTTTTTATAATGTTTGGCTTTTCCATGAAATTGTGGAAAAAGTAAACATTTGTAGACCATAAGACCAGGGCCAAAAAGATGCATCTGAGTTTAGAGATTAATATTCTGAAAGAATTTTGAGTCTAGGTGAATCTGGTAAGGAGAAATAAGCATAATTAACTTTTTTTTTCAATAGCGCCACCTTTGGGTGCAGTACCCCAAATTTTGGGTTATGGGTAGAGGGGGGTACTGGTAACCATACCTGAAAATTTCAAGAGTTTTGGAGTTACGGTTTAGGCTGCAGTATGACTTTTACAGAATTTTGGCCAAAAAATGAACGGTACAGAAACAATAGGGTTCCTGCAGCTACGCTGCTCGGACCCCTAATAATCCTTAAAAAAACAATAGGGCCTTGCGCCCTTCGGGTGCTCGGGCCCTAATAATCCTTACAAAAACAATAGGGCCTTGCGCCCTTCGGTGCTCGGGCCCTAAAAATAATAATAAATATAGCCGCAAGCGGCAATGGCGGGCCCGAGCACCTGCGGGCCGCAACCCGTGACATGTCGGAATCCAACAAAGCACCGACGTGGTGCGTTTGTGAAATGTACATATTTAATGCTTGTGCTAGTTGTTTTTGTATTTTATTTTCTGCCACATGTACTTGCTTGGCCAGGTGGGGGCGCAATGCAAGGCAGGCCCATTGGGTGTCATCATAATGATAATATATATTAACCTGAGAAATTTCAGACCATTCATTTTAAGCAAAGAACATTTCTGATACACTTTTTGGTTGGCCAGATGGTGGCGCTATGTTAGACATGGAAATTAGACATGTGAATATCATCACAATAATGATATCCAAAATTTGTGTAAACTTTCAGATCAATCACTTAAGGCATTGTCCATTTCTGGCACATTTCCTGCTTGACCAGGTGGTGGCGCTATGCCAGGCAGGCCCATTGGGTGTCTGGATATCATCATAATCATAATATCTATTAACCTGAGAAGTTTCAGACCATTTATTCAAAGCATAGAGCATTTCTGACACATTTCCTGCTTGGCCAGGTGGTGGCGCTATGCCAGGCAGGCCCATTGGGTGTCTGAATATCATCATAATCATGATATCTATTAACCTGAGAAGTTTCAGACCATTCATTCAATGAACTGTGATTTATGACACATTTCCTCTTCATGTGGTGAGATATTAAAATCATATCAAATATATAACATATCAAAAATCCCTTCACAATTTAACATCAGCGACATCTTGGCATAATGTTTGCCAAATTTCACATGAATCTGACAAACCGTCTAGGAGCAGTATGTTAAAATTGATCATGTGACATCAGTGTAATTGTCATTCTTTCTGTTGCCAGTTGGTGGCGCTATGCCAAACATGAATTATGGGCATGTAAATATTATCATTAACATGGTCTTCAATGACCTGTGAAATTTAAAACATTTCAAGCCATGCATGGTGAATTATGACACATTTATTGCTTATGTGGAAGGGTATTAAAATTAATAATTTCGCCATTTCGTCAAATTACAACATATCAAAAAAAGGCGTCATGTATACCAACTTTGACATGAATCGGATCAACCGTCTAGGAGGAGTACGTTAAAATTGATCATGTCCACAATGCACAAAATCTCAATTACCTCACTTCCTGTGGGCGTGGCTAATGGCATGTTAATACAAAAGTTGTTTGTTTTTGGGAGTTACATACACCCACCAAATTTGGTATGTGTATCTAAAACTATATGCCAACCACAAGTCACAGTGACATAAGGGGGCGCTATGGAGTTCCTGGGCAACGCCCGGTGCCAAGCTTTTATCCCTGTCTATTCACTGTATCACTTGATGTGTGTGCCAAATTTCATGCGTTTTCACCCATGGGAAGCACCTCCTTTGGCATCATGATTCATCACATATTTCATCACATATTAGTCTGCACAAAATCCCAAATACCTCACTTCCTGTTGGGCGTGGCTAATGCATTGTACATTCGAAAGTTGTTCATCTTGGGGAGATACAAACACCTACCAAATTTGGTGTGTGTAGCTGAAAGTATATGCCCACCACGGGATCAGTCATCTAAGGGGGCATAAGGGGGCGCTAGCGAGTCTCTGGGCCATGCGCGGGGCCAAGCTTTTTTACCTAGCTGCTTTGTGTGACACCTGATGTGTGTGCCAAATTTCAAGACTTTTCGATTACATTAACCACCTCAAAATATTTGCCAACCACGGGATCAGTCACCTAAGGGGGCGCTAGCGAGTCCCTGGGCCACGCCCGGGGTCAAGCTCTTGTACCTAACTGCGTTGCGTGACACCTGACGTGTGTGCCAAATTTCAAGAATTTTCGACCATGTTAACTCCCTCAAAAACAGGAAAGCAAAAAAGTAGAATAACAATAATAAATAATAATAATAATAATAATAATAATAATAATAATCCTTACAAAAACAATAGGGCCTTGCGCCCTTCGGTGCTCGGGCCCTAAATATAGCCGCAAGCGGCAATGGCGGGCCCGAGCACCTGCGGGCCGCAACCCGTGACATGTCGGAATCCAACAAAGCACCGACGTGGTGCGTTTGTGAAATGTACATATTTAATGCTTGTGCTAGTTGTTTTTGTATTTTATTTTCTGCCACATGTACTTGCTTGGCCAGGTGGGGGCGCAATGCAAGGCAGGCCCATTGGGTGTCATCATAATGATAATATATATTAACCTGAGAAATTTCAGACCATTCATTTTAAGCAAAGAACATTTCTGATACACTTTTTGGTTGGCCAGATGGTGGCGCTATGTTAGACATGGAAATTAGACATGTGAATATCATCACAATAATGATATCCAAAATTTGTGTAAACTTTCAGATCAATCACTTAAGGCATTGTCCATTTCTGGCACATTTCCTGCTTGACCAGGTGGTGGCGCTATGCCAGGCAGGCCCATTGGGTGTCTGGATATCATCATAATCATAATATCTATTAACCTGAGAAGTTTCAGACCATTTATTCAAAGCATAGAGCATTTCTGACACATTTCCTGCTTGGCCAGGTGGTGGCGCTATGCCAGGCAGGCCCATTGGGTGTCTGAATATCATCATAATCATGATATCTATTAACCTGAGAAGTTTCAGACCATTCATTCAATGAACTGTGATTTATGACACATTTCCTCTTCATGTGGTGAGATATTAAAATCATATCAAATATATAACATATCAAAAATCCCTTCACAATTTAACATCAGCGACATCTTGGCATAATGTTTGCCAAATTTCACATGAATCTGACAAACCGTCTAGGAGCAGTATGTTAAAATTGATCATGTGACATCAGTGTAATTGTCATTCTTTCTGTTGCCAGTTGGTGGCGCTATGCCAAACATGAATTATGGGCATGTAAATATTATCATTAACATGGTCTTCAATGACCTGTGAAATTTAAAACATTTCAAGCCATGCATGGTGAATTATGACACATTTATTGCTTATGTGGAAGGGTATTAAAATTAATAATTTCGCCATTTCGTCAAATTACAACATATCAAAAAAAGGCGTCATGTATACCAACTTTGACATGAATCGGATCAACCGTCTAGGAGGAGTACGTTAAAATTGATCATGTCCACAATGCACAAAATCTCAATTACCTCACTTCCTGTGGGCGTGGCTAATGGCATGTTAATACAAAAGTTGTTTGTTTTTGGGAGTTACATACACCCACCAAATTTGGTATGTGTATCTAAAACTATATGCCAACCACAAGTCACAGTGACATAAGGGGGCGCTATGGAGTTCCTGGGCAACGCCCGGTGCCAAGCTTTTATCCCTGTCTATTCACTGTATCACTTGATGTGTGTGCCAAATTTCATGCGTTTTCACCCATGGGAAGCACCTCCTTTGGCATCATGATTCATCACATATTTCATCACATATTAGTCTGCACAAAATCCCAAATACCTCACTTCCTGTTGGGCGTGGCTAATGCATTGTACATTCGAAAGTTGTTCATCTTGGGGAGATACAAACACCTACCAAATTTGGTGTGTGTAGCTGAAAGTATATGCCCACCACGGGATCAGTCATCTAAGGGGGCATAAGGGGGCGCTAGCGAGTCTCTGGGCCATGCGCGGGGCCAAGCTTTTTTACCTAGCTGCTTTGTGTGACACCTGATGTGTGTGCCAAATTTCAAGACTTTTCGATTACATTAACCACCTCAAAATATTTGCCAACCACGGGATCAGTCACCTAAGGGGGCGCTAGCGAGTCCCTGGGCCACGCCCGGGGTCAAGCTCTTGTACCTAACTGCGTTGCGTGACACCTGACGTGTGTGCCAAATTTCAAGAATTTTCGACCATGTTAACTCCCTCAAAAACAGGAAAGCAAAAAAGTAGAATAACAATAATAAAATATAGCCGCAAGCGGCAATGGCGGGCCCGAGCACCTGCGGGCCGCAACCCGTGACATGTCGGAATCCAACAAAGCACCGACGTGGTGCGTTTGTGAAATGTACATACTTAATGCGTGTGCTAGTTGTTTTTGTATTTTATTTTCTGCCACAATTACTCGCTTGGCCAGGTGGGGGCGTAATGCAAGGCAGGCCCGGGTGTCATCATAATCATACTATATATTAACCTGAGAAATTTCAGACCATTCATTTTAAGCAAAGAACATTTCTGATACACTTTTTGGTTGGCCAGATGGTGGCGCTATGTTAGGCATGAAAATTACACATGTGAATATCATCACAATAATGATATCCAAAATGTTTGTAAACTTTCAGATCAATCACTTAAGGCATTGTCCATTTCTGGCACATTTACTGCTTGACCAGGTGGTGGCGCTATGCCAGGCAGGCCCATTGGGTGTCTGGATATCATCATAATCATAATATCTATTAACCTGAAAAGTTTCAGACCATTTATTCAAAGCGTAGAGCATTTCTGGCACATTTCCTGCTTGGCCAGAAGGTGGCGCTATGCTAGGCCTGTGAATTACAAATGTGAATATCATCACAATAATGATATCCAATATTTTATAAAGTTTCAGATCAATCACTTAAGGCATTGTCCATTTCTGGCACATTTCCTGCTTGGCCAGGTGGTGGCGCTATGTCAGGCAGGCCCATTGGGTGTCTGGATATCATCATAATCATGATATCTATTAACCTGAGAAGTTTCAGACCATTCATTCAATGCAGTGTGATTTATGACACATTTCCTGTTTATGTGGTGAGATATTAAAATCATATCAAATACATTACAACATTCCAAAATCCATTCACAATTTAACATCAGCGACATCTTGGCATAATGTTTGCCAAATTTCAAATGAATCTGACAAACCGTTTAGGAGGAGTATGTTAAAATTGATCATGTAAAATCAATGTAATTGCCATTCTTTCTGTTGCCAGGTGGTGGCGCTATGCCAAATATACATTATGGGCATGTGAATATCATCACTACCATGGTATTCAAAGACCTGTGAAATTTAAAACATTTCAAGCCATGCATGGTGAATTAAGACACATTTATTGTTAACGTGGAAGGGTATTAAAATTCATAGTTTCGCCATTTCGTCAAATTACAACATATCAAAAAAAGGCTTCACAATTTAGAATCAGGAACATCTCGGCGTCATGTATACCAACTTTGACATGAATCGGATCAACCGTCTAGGAGGAGTACGTTAAAATTGATCATGTCCACAACGCACAAATTCTCAATTACCTCACTTCCTGTGGGCGTGGCTAATGGCATGTTAATACAAAAGTTGTTTGTTTTTGGGAGTTACATACACCCCCCAAATTTGGTGTGTGTATCTAAAACTATATGCCAACCACAAGTCACAGTGACATAAGGGGGCGCTATGGAGTTCCTGGGCAACGCCCGGTGCCAAGCTTTTGTCCCTGTCTATACACTGTACCACTTGATGTCTGTGCCAAATTTCATGCGTTTTCACCCATGGGAAGCATCTTTTTTGGGATCACAATTCAGCACATATTTCATGACATATTAGTCTGCACAAAATCCCAAATACCTCACTTCCTGTTGGGCGTGGCTAATGCATTGTGCATAGGAAAGTTGTTCATCTTGGGGAGATATAGACACCTACCAAATTTGGTGTGTGTAGCTGAAAGTATATGCCCACCACGGGATCAGTTATCTAAGGGGGCGTAAGGGGGCGCTAGCGAGTCTTTGGGCCATACCCGGGGCCAAGCTTTTTTACCTAGCTGCTTTGTGTGACACCTGATGTGTGTGCCAAATTTCAAGACTTTTCCATTATGTTAACCACCTCAAAATATTTTCCAACCACGGGATCAGTCACCTAAGGGGGCGCTAGCGAGTCCCTGGGCCACGCCCAGGGTCAAGCTCTTGTACCTAACTGCGATGCGTGACACCTGACGTGTGTGCCAAATTTCAAGAGTTTTCGACCATGTTAACCACCTCAAAAACAGGAAAGCAAAAAAGTGGAATAACAATAATAATAATAATAATAATAATAGTGAAAAATAATAATCCTTACAAAAACAATAGGGCCTTGCGCCCTTCGGTGCTCGGGCCCTAATAATAATAATAATAATAATAATAATAATAATAATCCTTACAAAAACAATAGGGCCTTGCGCCCTTCGGTGCTCGGGCCCTAATAATCCTTACAAAAACAATAGGGCCTTGCGCCCTTCGGTGCTCGGGCCCTAATAATAATAATAATCCTTTCAAAAACAATAGGGCTTCGCACCTCTCGGTGCGCAAGGCCGTCCCGGCCTCGCGCACCGTCGGTGCTCGGGCCCTAATTATTAATAATCACTTCTATTTCATAAAAATGTTAGCAATCCAACATTTCTCCTTCACAACACAATTAATTCATGATCACAGGAAAACGACCGAGACGTCTAGCTACAGTCACCCCTTGCATCTGATTCGAGATAAAAATCAACGACCTCAGCGTTTCCATCCAACTCATGGGTTAGTGATGCACATCCATGGTAATGCGCATAAATAAAATGCAACACCTATTGATTCCAATTTAGGGACACTTTGCCTACGTTGAGTGAAATGGACACCCTCCTCTCTGCGGTCGGAATTCATTCCGTCATCTGATTTATTATAATATTCAGTAGCCTAGGCTATTATTGAATGCTTAGCTGGAATGATGTTCCTATTTTTTAAAGCAGGCATACCTGCTACGGGTTTTGACAGGAATGGCATGTTTGAACGGGCACTGCACTAGTTGCATAAACTTGCTACGTGTGCCGAATACAGAGATGTTGGCTAAACCTTTGCCGTCAGCAAAACAACTGTGCACCGATGTGTGTATTCAGTTTGTTTTATCATACGGGAACAAGCAAAAGAGCACATCAAGTTGCCTAATGTTGGTAGTAGGGCTGTTAAACTCTTAAAATAGGGACGATGTTGCTTTTTAGGAATAGTGGGGGGCCTTAAGCACATTTTCGCGCAAATTCATCTAAAAGCGCCAAATTTGGCACAGATGTAGCTTAGGTCATACTGAAATGATTTAGCTAGGGCGCCGGAGTCAGCGGCCCTTGGGGCCAAGATGGCGGCCAAATCCAATATGGCTGCTGCGCGAAAAGGGTTCCGGCTATAACTTTTGAACTACATGAGTTACAAATACAAACTTGATATCTTTTTCAGCTTAATTGATCATGGGGAATACATAGGAATGTTAATATTTATGACCCGGTGCATCTGGACCCCTTATTCCTCCAATTCTAATATGGCCGCTGTCCAAAAAAGTAGTTTTGGCTGTAGTATGGGGCCTTACACCCCATTGTTTGTGCAAATTAATCTACAAGCACTAAATTTGGCACGGATGCAGCTGAGGGCATAATGAAATGATTTAGCCAGGCCGCCCGAGCCAATGGTCCCTGAGACCAACATGGCAGCCAAATCCAAAATGGTTGTCGCCTGAAAGGGATTCGGCTATAGCTTTGGAGCCTGATGAGATACAAATACAAACTTGATGTCTATTTGACCTTTTTTGATGATGGGAAACCCATAGGAATACTTACATTTATGATTGGGTATATCAGGACCCCCCAAATTCCCTAAATTCAATATGGCTGCAAGTCCATTGGCATATTTATATATATGCTTGTGTAAGTCTGGAACTTGTATTCTTTTCAAGACTTTGTTTGAAAATCTTTTTTTACCACAACTTTGAAGGTTATTCTCAAGGTGGATTAATTATAGTGGATGGAATCCACTATCTTGAAATCTCCTGGCTTCTTCTTATTATTATAGTGGATGGAATCCACTATCTTGAAATCTCCTGGCTTCTTCTTCTTATTATTATAACCATTTTTTCTTTTTACCTTTTCAAGAATTAATGCGACTCTAACCGCTTAACGTACAGACATGTTGAAATAACCGTTCTGAAGGTCTGGAGTGGGGCAAGAGAGTTATTATTTCAGATTTTTAAAAAAGTTTATACTTTTTGAGAAATAAGGGATTAAAAATGTTAAAAACTTAATTTTTCCCCCATAAACTTCAAAGGCTGTGATGTCATAATGGCCTAAAGGCAGCTGCGCTTGTTAAGCTCCCAGAGTAGTTCCCGGGTTAATTAGAACACTGGCACAGGTGTCACCTGTGAATTCAACCGTCTCAGCTTCTAATGCATACAATCTGGTGCTCCCTAAAACTACACATCCTGTTTAAGTGTTTCCCGTGTGTCAAAATAAAAGTCACAGCCATATCTCATGCTTTGAGCATTATATCTCCAGAACGGTTTGACGCATATGCTTCAAATTTGGTACAAGCGTTTGTATGGACTCAAAGATGAAGTGAGTTGATGTTGGAGGTCAAAGGTCAACTCAATGAACACTCTGAGTGTGATATCTCAAGAATGCCTTGACATACATGCCTGAAATTTGGTATGAGTGTTTGTATGGACTCAAAGATGAAGTGAATTGATGTTGGAGGTCAAAGGTCAAATGTCAAGGTCAAAAACACCTTGAGTGTTATATCTCAAGAACGCCTTGACACACAAGGTATTTTGGTATGAGGGTTTGTATGAACTCAAAGATTAAGTGATTTAATGTTTTTTTTCAGGAATCTCCCCACCAACATTAACCCAGCAGCTTTCCATCCACTATTGTAATTCCTCTGGCATTACATTTCTAGTTATTATAACCATTTTTTCTTTTTACCTTTTCAAGAATTAATGCGACTCTAACCGCTTAACGTACAGACATGTTGAAATAACCGTTCTGAAGGTCTGGAGTGGGGCAAGAGAGTTATTATTTCAGATGTTTTATAAAGTTTATACTTTTTGAGAAATAGGGGATTAAAAATGGTAAAAAGCTAATTTTTCCCCCTTAAACTTCAAAGGCTGTGATGTCATAATGGCCTAAAGCCAGCTGCGCTTGTTAAGCTCCCAGAGAATTTCCCGGGCTAATTAGAACACTGACACAGGTGTCACCTGTGAATTCAACGGTCTCAGATCCTAATGCATACAATCTGGTGCTCCCTAAAACTACACATCCCGTAATGAACTTGTGCGCATGCGCAGTAGCGTTTTCCTTGCCTCTGATTCTTACCGATTCTACAGGCACTGCTGCTGTCAAGCATCCTCTTGAAGAAAGTTTACGTTCTTGTTGTCTGGTTCGTCCAACAAACGACGACGAAACGGACGTTTTCCTACCAAACCCAATGTAAGTTAATTATTTGTGTTTTGTATTTGAATGGAGTGTGTGAAGTCTGTTTAAAACGACTCGGCTAATCAAGTAAGCAAGCTGGCGTTAGCTTCAAACTTGTAGCTTAGCAACATAGTTAGTTCATGTTTCTAGGTTCGCGGTTGTGTGCAGTGGAGGCGGTAGCAGCTAGCTAAGCACTCAAATTGCCAGCTGACGAGGGAAATGGCAAACAATCACTGGCTGAAACTTGGCCTTCGTTTTAAACTACGTTTGTATGAGTGGCTCAATGAGTTAAATCTCCAGTTACAAGGCTAAGACAAGCACCTACCTCACCTAGCAGATATAAGATTACTGCATTCACCAAAAAACTTGAGGTATGGGACAGGCGCCTCGATCGCGACAGTATTATGCCTTTGAGAATTTGAGTGAAATCGCTGAAACGTCTGATTTAGAGCGATGAGGGACAGGTGGGGTTTAAAAATGCCCCCTTGATCTAAGTGGGGAATAAAAGAAAAAGTTTGAGAACCACTGGCGTAAAATAACTTGATTGTAGGCTTAGCTGTTAGTTTGTTGCTCAGTTGAACATATTTATCTAACAGCTGTCCCCCCCCCTTCTTCTATTTCTGTTAGGTGCCGCTTCACTCTGCCACTGAAGGATCAGGCTGACTGCAACTGCTATGGATGGCAGGAAAACACAGTACACACGAATTTCTAGATGAAGAGTGAATAAATGCACTTGCTTAACTGATAACAAGTTGTCAATGGTTATTTATGCAAGCTTGTGTAGCCTAAACAAGACATACCTAGGCCTAGCCAAGAATGCCTGACGCACAAGGTTTTTTGGTACAAGGGTTTGTATAAACTCAAAGATTAAGTGCTTCAATGTTTTTTTTTTCAGGAATCTCCCCACCAACATTAACCCAGCAGCTTTCCATCCACTATTGTAATTCCTCTGGCATTACATTCTAGTTTCCTTATAAAAGTGGAATGCTTTCAGTGTACCACAGGTGAATACATTTCGAAATGTAATCATATAAGAAAGAAAAAGACATAATTATTATTGCAAGGCAATATTTATAGTATGTCAAATTGTTAAAAGAATAATATAGTCAATTTGTCCAAAACTCTTCAAAGGTTTGCTTAGCATATCAAAAAAACAGCAATAACATAAAAATAACAACAGTGAATTCTCATGGTCGCTCTCATGAATATTTGCCTGAAGAAGACCCAGCAGGGTCGAAACGTTGCCTGATGTGCATTAAATATATGGGAGTCAAAAGCAGTGTTTTTCATTATATTTTTTCAATTGAGTAAGTTTTAATTTGTCCTGCACCTGCCAGAAGGTGGGATGTGCACACAATACACTTATAGAAAAAAGTACACCTGGTTAGGAAGGAAGTTGGTAGGAAAGGAAGTAGTTGGCTAAACACTGTTGTTGGTCATCTTCTGAGACCACAGGTGACCACTACATGGACCTATTACAATTTGCATACCGTCCAGAGGTGGTTGTGGAGGATGCCTTAATCTACCTGCTTCATAGAACACACTCTCACCTTGACAGGGGCTGGCAGTATTGTGAGGATCATGTTCTTTGATTTCTCAAGTGCTTTTAACACCATACAGCCTATGCTGCTATGTGACAAGCTTTGAAGGATGCAAGTAGACACCTCCACAACTTCATGGATTACTGATTACCTGACTGACAGACCACAGGTTGTGAGAATGAAAGGGTGTGTGTCTGAACAGGTAGTCAGTCGCATAGGAGCACCACAAGGGACTGTGTTGTCTCCTTTTCTTTTCACACTGTACACCTCAGACTTCCAGTACAACTCTGAGTCATGTCACCTGCAGAAGTTCTCAGACAGTTCACAGACTGCAGTTGTGGGGTGTGTCAGTGATGGTGAGGAGACGGAATACAAGCAACTGGTGGACCACTTTGTGACATGGTGCAGAAACAACCACCTTGTCTTGAATGTGGCTAAGACAAGGGAAATGGTGGTGGACTTTCGTAGGGCCAGGCCTGAGCTAAATACCATTTCAAAACTGGGTGAGGAAGTTGTTGAGAACTACAAATATGTGCGGGTTCTTATAGACAATAAACTGGATTGGAGGTATATATATACTCTTTTGATCCTGTGAGGGAAATTTGACTCTGCATTTAGCCCAATCCGTGAATTAGTGAAACACACTCAGCACAAAGTGAACACGCAGTGAGGTGAAGCACAGAAGCGCAGGTGTCCCAACGCAGTGAGCTGCCTGCTACAGCAGCACTCGGGGAGCAGTGAGGGGTTAGGTGCCTTGCTCAAGGGCACTTCAGTTGTTCCTACTGGTCGGTGTTTGAACCGGCAACCCTCCGGTTACAAGTCTGAAGCGCTAACCAGTAGGCCACGGCTGCCCCAAAGAAGGGTCAGAGCAGACTCTATTTTTTGAGAAAGCTTAGGTAATTTAATGTGTGGTCATGGTAAAAAAAAAATAGTTTTCATCTGTAGCTTATTCGGTTCAAAAGTTGTAGTCAAAACCCTTTTTCGGACAGTCACCAGATTGCATTTGGGGACTTTGAGAGTCCAGATATATCCAATCATAAATATATATTTTGTGTTTCCCATAGCCAGAAAAGGTGAAATATTTATTAATTTTACATTTGTATCTCATCTGGTTCAAAATATGCAGCCTACAGTAATCCCTTTTCAGGTGGCGGCCATATTGGATTTGGCAGCCATCTTGGTCCCAGGGGCCACTGGCTCCGGCATCCTCGCTAAATCATTTCAGTATGCCCTCAGCTGCATCCATGCCAAATTTTGTGCTTGTAGATAAATTGCCGAAAACAATGGGGTGTAAGGCCATATTGGAATTGGAGGATTAAGGGGTCCAGATATACTGGGTCATAAATATAAACATTTATATGTGTTTCCCATGATCAATTAAGCTGAAAAAGACATCAAGTTTGTATTTGCAGCTCATGTGGTTCAAAAGTTATAGTCGGAACCCTTTTCGGGCAGCGGCCATATTGGATTTGGCTGCCATCTTGGCCCCAAAGGTCGCTGGCTGCGGAACCCTAGCTAAATCATTTCAGTATGACCTGAGCTACATCTGTGCCAAATTTGGTGCTTGTACAGTAGATAAATTGGCGCACACAATGGGGTATAACTACAGTCAAAACTGCTTTTTTGGACAGGGGCCATATTGGAATTGGAGGATTAAGCTGTCCAGATATACTGGGTCATAAATATAAACATTCCTATGTGTTTCCCATGATCAATTAAGTTGAAAAAGACATCAAGTTTGTATTTGTAGCTTGTGGTTAAAAGCTAGTCGAAACCCTTTTCGGGCAGCGGCCATATTGGATTGGCTGCCATCTTGGCTCCGAGGGTCTGTGGCTCCGGCGCCCTAGCTAAATCATTTCAGTATAACTTGAGCTACATCTGTGCCAAATTTGGCGCTTTCAGAAGAAATTGCGCGAAACGACCTATTTATTTGCTTAAGGCCCCCCACTATTACACGTGTGTGAAATCCAATGACGCCAAGTGTGTGTTTCAGACTGTCGTTCAGCCGCAGCATTAACGTGTTACATAATGGATTTAGATCACTAAATAGTAGGTTTTAGAAGGCAGGCAGCAACTGATGATTGAAAATGGTTTGATGTAGCTTGATGGAAATAATTTTAAAAGTGCAGGTAAAGGGATAAGCAAGCTGACATTGTAATTATAAGGTAGCTTATAAGGCAATAGGGACTAATTATTACACACGCAAAACATTTAAGAGTGACCTTTATCTTGTTTAATGATAATACAAATGATGATGATAGTAATAAGTCATCATTATTTTTTGTAATTATTAAGTCTTAGTTCAAAGTTATATTTATGAAGCTTACCAAGTCTATTAATACTGGTAACTTTGATTTGGTTGTTGTTATTGTGTTTTTGTTCAAAAGACTAAGTTTCATATCTTAGTTTAAGTTTCATATCTAAGTTTCATATCTATTTTTATACATTTTATTTATCAGAACTTTAATATATTTCGATGTTCCTCTGTTCCACTGTGACAATATTATTTAAAAATAAACAAGTTTGTTTTTAAAATGCATTATCATATTATTTTGTCAATACTCATAGGAAAATCTGTTAATGTTTTGTTGCGCGTTTCTGAAAAAAAAAAAATATATCGGCTGATATATCGGAATATCGGATTTTTAAATCAACAAATATTTGTATCGGTATCGGCCTTCAAAATCCTTTATCGGTCGGGCTCTAATACAGTATTTCTGTAAATTGCTCAGCCCCAGAGTATCCCTCCAACATGGCAATTGTATCGCCCGATTCAAAACAGTCTGCCCTACACACACATGAAATGCATGTAGAGCTGAGCTTGCTGGTGAGATAAATGTCAAAATATAATAATTTTTATAATACACTTTTTATATTTTAATTCTTTAAAAATCTAAATAAATCAATGCTAGTACTAATACATGAAATGATCTGGATAGCCTAGACTCTGCTGAAAAAAACAACAATATATAATATGTGTGTGTGGCACTTACAATGACCAGAATAGTAGTGTAGTAGGTAGTGAAAATGCCCTAAAAACAGCTTAGGGTTCTAAAGGTTAATGGATGTTTTTTTCTTGAGCTAATCATTAGGTAATGTGTAACCTAGCTTAAGTTAATGTTAATTTTAATAAATAAGAATAAAATATATGCAGACAAATGTCATAATATATTTCAGTATATTTCATAATATTACAGTAGTTCATAATTCAACCAGGTTAAATAACATTAAAATGAATATCCAAGTTTAGTAGTAATACATCCTATACATACAGTTGGCATCTAGTCATAATCGTGGTTACCGCCCCAGTTACCGTGGTTACTGTGGCTGAAATGCCCCCAAGAGGGAAAATGTTCGTTTAGATTGCATGTAATCTAATGGAGGTGCACCAGCCTGAGTACAGAAAACACCTTTAAAAAGATTAAATCTTTTAGCAAACATCAATAAACGGCACAAACACATTTGAACTGAGAGTTATCTGTGCGCTAACGAGGTTAAGGGTAACATTAAGTTCCCTCATTTTGCTAATTCCAGTTAAACTGCTAGAATTGTCTCGAGTGTATTCATTGTAGAACTGCTTTCAATGGCCGGACTGTGTAGCTCGGTTTAGCAAGCTAAGCCTATTGCCATAACACCACATACTCATAAGTTGCATCTTAATTTATTCTCACATGAATGTGGGAATAGTTTTAACAAGTAATGTGTACCAGTTGGTTATGTTACACTGACGATATAAAGATAGCTAGTTAGCAACCTAATGACGCTACCATCGAATATATATTCCAGAGAAATTTGTCGCCAACATTGGGCAATCAAGGGTGAATTAAGTTGTTAGCATATACTGGACAGTTAAAGGAGAATTCAGGTGTGATATTGACCTAAAGTAGGGCTGGGATAAACGATTATTTTTTAAACGATTAATCTAGCGATTATTTTTTCGATGCATCGATTAATCTAACGATTCATTTTTTCAGTCCGATTCGATTTCGATTCGATTCGATTATCGATTATCTCCCCATTAATTCACTAATAGCATCTTATACATGTTTATTTACATATCTGAATGAAAAAACATGAATTCTTTAACATTGCAATATATGTTTATTGCTCTTAAGATTCCAAAATAAAAGACTGAAGTGCAAGTAACTACAAGTGCAAAGTAATGTATTCTTAGTCAGAGGTAGCGTTCAATAAAGTTCAGTAGGCTAGTGTATGTCTAATTGAGTGCCTGTCATTTTAAGACGTTCGTGTGGGAATGTGTGGATGCAATTCATAACGTAGTTCAAATAACAGTTTGTACTTCTCCTTTGGACAAGCACTTTTGAGTCTTGAAAACACTTTTCCATTTCCATCGGGATTTTGCAAACAGAGTCAATAAAATGAGCCCTGCATGAGTAATACAAGCAGCTGCAAGTAAGCATGCTAAACTTGACATCCAAACAGTATTAGGCTTTGATATAGGGCTACTGCTTGATTGCATAGGCCTACTGTAACTTAACTTCGTTTAGTCTCCTCAATGTACTATGTTGTGATAAGACCTTAGCAGAGTTTACTTTAACTTTAATGCAGCGGTTTTGAACAAATTTGCGCAGCATGGTCACGATGCTAAGCGGATTTAATAGCAATGTAGCCCACTGTGTTCTATGCAGTGCTTCTATGTGG
Organism: Alosa pseudoharengus; assembly: GCF_046254945.1. Taxonomy (NCBI): domain Eukaryota; kingdom Metazoa; phylum Chordata; class Actinopteri; order Clupeiformes; family Clupeidae; genus Alosa; species Alosa pseudoharengus. The sequence continues at coordinate 2,596,130 of NW_027468576.1, read as the reverse complement.
CAACAACAATCCTTCAACAATCGTGAATATTTTGTTAAATGCACATGCAGAGGAGGAGCAGCGGGTTCGTTACGAGAGAGAGCGGGCGGGGCGAGGAAAGGCTGTGTGAGTAAAAAGTGCAGCTCAATGAAATTATTTTATCTTATCTTTAATTTAAATAGCAGGCCTACAACATAGAACATCAATGTGTGGTGGCCGGTTTTGATTTCGTGGTGCCCAGCCACAGATTAGTCAACGTATGGAAAACACTGAAGGTGTAAAATTAAAAATATTTAGCACACGTTATGCTTGACGAATCGTCGCTCATATTTTGCGTCGACGTATTTTTTGCGTCGACGTCATCGATTACGTCGACGCGTTGTCCCAGCCCTAACCTAAAGTGTGTTGAAATATGGTACCGAGTGTGAACGTATGTCTCATAGCTCATCTCGGCTTGTCCCCTGCACTCCGAAATCTGGCGCTAGTTAGCCGATGCTACCAACAGCTTTTTCAATGGGGGTGCCTCGGCATCGGCCTAGCCATGCAAATAAATCACTGTTTTACACCATTTACGAGGCTCAAAGTATCTCCACACTTCATTGGTAGACTTCCGAGGGCCCTGACATTTAAAACGAGACATAGAGAACTTTGAAAAAGCACTGGTAGTTTATTTACAAGACGATTTATACTAGGGCTGCAGCTATCAATTCTTTTTGTAATCGATTAATCTAGCACTTTATTGATCGATTAATCGGATCATTTTTTTTTTGCATTTTTAAACAACCAAAACAAATAATGCATAACGAAAATGACATGGCTGTAAAATGATCAAGCAATTGGCACAGAGGTATTTATTCTAACTCCAACATTTGGCTCCAAAACTAAGCCCATTTATTGCAATTTACCCATTTAGTGTTTATAAGTGCCAGTGCCAACAATTAAATAATGTTCAAAATGCTCTCTGTAAAATTGCAGCCTCTTGTGCATGACTTAGCTGGGCGAACAAAGTTGTCCATACTATGTTGTGAAGTGCTGGGAGCAGGGGCGGAGCTACGTGGTGGCCAGGGGGGGGGGGGCACTGGTCAAAGCTTGGCCACCCTGCTGGCCCCCCCAGCTCTGTTCAGTGAAAAGTAAAAAAAAAAAGAATTGCTGCCGTTTTCGACAACACTTTGCAAAGCAGGGACTGAACCAATTACTGCACTCTATCTACGACCATTGGCCCAGTCAGGAAGTGTAGCCTGATCACGAGTAGGCCTAGTGCAGCAGCAGCAGCAGCGGGACAATTCAAGTCATCTGTTAAAAACACTTGACAGTAGACTAGGCTAGCCTACTACTTAACCTCAGTAACAGGTGAGTTGATGAGTTGGAACATTAATGCTAATAAGATGTTAGAATGTGTCACGAATCATAGCCAAGTGAGCTGCGTTGGGCTGTCCTTGTTAGGTAGCCTAGGCTCTGACATTGATGTGTGGGGCTGATCAAAAATAATCGGATGCCCGTGGGAACGCTGTTACAAGAATATTTCGATAAAATTCGGGTGAAATGCAAGCATATTAGGCACATATCTCCAGATGATTCCAGGTAGGCTACAGTAATAGGGCCTAGCCTAGGCTACTTTATAAATACATAATTTGCTGACTATGTGTGGTTCTTGCCATAGCAGGCAGAGGCAGGCTGCTTTGCCTGAATTCTTTGTTACATTGCTCCGGAACTGTTCATCGCAGCGAGATGAAACCTTAATTGCGTGACAGAGCAGAAGTGGGGCTTTCCAACGAGACTAAACACGTGTCTGTGCGACCAAGTATGAAAATAAAAATAAATATCATGTAATTAAATAAAATTGATTCATATTTACAGTTCACCTGCGCACCCATTACTCTAGTTTGAATTACTCGCGAACCCGTGATCGCATAGATATGGCAAGCATATCAGAAGAAAGAGGAGACACATGGCTATCTATTGGTACCAAGTATATAGTATCGTTCCTTCTGGGCTATAAAAACAGACAACGTGACTGCAAAATAAAATCATGTACAAAAACCAACGCTGCACACCCATTAGCCTACTCTCGTTTGAATTAGGCCCTACTCACGAGCCCGTGATCGGATAGATATGGCACGCATGTCAGGTGAAAGAGGAGACACAGAGCTATCATTGATACCAAGTGCATCCGTCTGGGTTATAAAACAGACGAAATGACATCAAAATAATAACTTCATATAGCTCGACTTACCCCACGTTTTTGTGTGTTGTGGTGGCAAAGCATGTTCATAATCCAACGCTATCATGTGTTTCTATGGCAAAGCATGTTCATAATCCGGTTTTGAGATCCTAGCAAATTCCTGCATGGCATCCAATTCGAGACTCACATTGCATCCCAATTTATTCGACAAAGAAACACCTTTTTGCCTTCACTTTGTTCATGGCAATGCAGTAAAAAGTTGTTTTACAATCATCATGTCAAATCAAGTGTACACACAGAACATGCAAACTCGGGTTCAGTCAGGTCAGATCAGTTCGTGTCACAGATATGGAGCGCAGAAAGGGCATTTTTCATTACTGTGTCAATGGCACTTACAATGACCAGGATAACTGCTTATAACTAAAGGTAGTGAGAATGGTCAAAATAGAGTAGCCATAGGGCTAAATAAAAATAAAAAAAAGGCATTTATTTCCATAAGGCACACACCACATATTTTTCACATTTGCTCAGCCCCAGAGAATCCCTCCACCATGGCAATGATATTGCCAGATTCAGAACAGTCTGCCCTGTGCACACATGTGCCAGCTTGCAGTGGTGAGATACATGTCAAAATATAATAATTTTTATAATACACTTTTTGTATTTTTATTATTTAAAAATCAAAATGAAATCAATGTAAGTATTAATACATGAAATAGTGGCATATCTGGGTAGCCTAGACTCTGTTAAAAACAGCATGTGTGTATGGCACTTACATTGACCAGGATAAATGTTTCTAAGGTAGTGAAAAAGCCCTTAAAACAGTCTAGGGTTCTAAGGGTTACTTTCTTAATTCAGAGCCATGTTACTTACAGCCAAGTACTTGGAGTGGATATCAGAAAGAAATATAGTTTGGCCATCAGTATGAGATCAAATATATACATACAATATTTGTAGTATTTATTATTTTTCTTTGAGTTAACATCATTTGTCAAGTCATCAAGTAAGGTGCATTATCATAATATTTTTTATTGGCATTGACCTATTTATGGAAAATATGTTGGAGTGGCCAACAAACTGACCTGTGTATCAGTGTTGGCTTTGCACAATTTATTGACATTATTAAAATAGGCTATCCTAATCTTCAAAACTTTTTGAGTAGTTTTCAAATAGTAGTTTTGATTCCCAAGTGCCACCCCAATAAAAAGTCTGGACCCAGCTGGCCCCCCCTATAAAATAATCCTGGCTACGCCCCTGGCTGGGAGGGAGAAGAGGGAAAGCAATTTAATGTTTTAATATGCACAACAAGTTTCATGCTGTAATCTAGACTTGACATCAAAGTAAATATCTGTTTGTGTGTGTGTGTGTGTGTGTGCACGCGTGCGGTGCGTGAGGGAAGATGAGGGTGCATGCATGTGTGTATAAAAATGGGTTCTTTTTTAGGCATACTGTCTTGCAATTGAACGTGAATAAGTTTACTACTTAAAAACATAAAAAGCTAAACATTATATCAAGACATCGCTACAAATTAAGTATGTGATTAAAATCAGCCAACATCAATGTAGGCTATAGGCTACGTAGATAGATGATAGATAGGCTAGATAGATTGATAGATAGCCTACTTTATTGAGGCTTGGTGAAACAGCATGGAGTGCATGTTTTCGGTTCAGATGCTTGTTCTTTTCCTTTTTTTTGAAAACTTTAGACATTCTTTGCCATTTATGGACATCTTGACTCCGCCATCGCGCCAGCTAATTCAGAACATATACACATAATCTATGACTCAGAATGTATCACGATTCATGCGCTAGTGGTGTGCTTCCCGAACAACGGTCCGTGTGGAACAATAAAATCCCTGCGCGTATAGTGCGCGTCATAGGAATTTAACGATAGCCTGGCCTTGGCCTGTCTACGTACTTCCGGTCGATTTCTTTTCCCTACAGTACTCCGTCTGGAATAGGTTGATTCACGCTCGTTTTATTCGGCAGTTGGGCAGCCGACCAACCAGCGAACAGAGGGCGTCCCTGAGAGCGATTACGTACCCAGGCATGGTGTTTCAATTACTACGCCCCTGAAGCAGATCGCTTGGAATACATCAACATAGGGAGCGAAAAGGACTTATACTTATGAAATCTTTGAGCAAATGTAAATAATAGTTTAGCCTATTAACAGGAGTTTCATGAACGAAGTCACAGTGGAGTAGGATGTTATATCGTCAGCTAAACTTTAGTCATAGATTTTGTCATTTGAAATAGGCTACGAACGTACCCGAGTCTAACTGTAGTTTAGTAGGCTACATGGTCGGGTCAAAATCGCTATTTTTCAAACACTAAGAAGGCTCGACATAACTTGAAACTTTGATCGAAGCATCATCAATGTCTTTACATATGAACTCGAGCATTAAGAACATTGTTCATGTACACAGTTTACTAAAAAGAAAGATTTTGGACAACTCACCCCTTGCAAGATGGCAAGATGGCAGCGAGCAGAAAAAACAAGTGAGTTGTTTAAAACCTCTCTTTTAGTAAACTCTGGGCTATATTTTGGGTCACCAGCGCATGGCGTAAAGTTCGTTATTCACCGGCGCGAAGTTGAATTCGTTATTTTGCACGTTTATTTTTTAAGCATTGCGCCCAGGGGTGTGGCAATTAACAACCTAGGGAGGGACCTGGCGCATTATCTAAAAATCGCTATCATACACCACCTAAACCTGGTCAGAGGTCAATGGCGAGTTGTTCATATGCTATTTTAAGAGCGCATGTCAACAGTCATATTGGCAGGTGCACGCACCATCCTTCTATCATTCATGAACGCACACCAGCGCACGTCCATGCAAAGCATTACAAATTGCACGATTACAATGGGAAACATAATTAGAATAAAGATATTACGAAATACTGTACATCTCATGATGAGTAGTTATTCACCATCATTTGCAAATTGGTAATGACGGTTAAAAGTGATTAGGGGAGAGGCGAGAGACACGTATGGAGCACAGCTGAAGACGCACTGTCACGAGATATAAGCAACTCCTCTGCAGGATAAATGTTGTTTTATTCAGTCATTTGAGCAACATTAGGGTAAGTGTTGCTTTTTCCAGCCTATGTTTTCGATGGTAACCCATTGTCAGTCAATAGTGAAAGTAACTGCATATAACTGTCTTGTCGTTGACTGACTCCTTGGTGAAGTTAGTTTCACTTTGCTAATGAGTTCAAATAATAGACGAGTGCAAATGCGTGAAGGCTATGCTAGGTTTTAGTAAAGCATGGTTTAAGAATGACTATTCCATACGGTCTCGCAAGCAGCCTCCTTCAAATGCGCCGTTGAATGCCAAAATACCGATGCATTTATTTGACATATCGCGCATTGCGCCGTTAAAGGGAATGACAGATGTCATTCTCATTGGTTTAAAATGATGTTACGCCCCAAACACACCCATATGACTGATTAAAAGACCTAGGAACACCTTGTTACGCCATGCGCTCCACTTTTGAGAACGAAACCCCTCCTAATGTGAACTGGACATCCTACTAAATTTTAATAGACTTTTGACGAGTGACGATGCACTTTAGAATGTCATGATAGGGCCCTCTGTGTGCACCAACAATGTTCTCAATGCTCGAGTTCATGTGTAGAGACACTGATGATACTTCGATCAAAGTTTCATGTTGTGTCGAGCCTTCATAGTATTTGAAAAATAGCGATTTTGACGCGATTGTATCAAAAACGACTTAAAAGTGGCGCTTTGGACGTACTATATGATGCATTTTGGCGAGAGTTACGCAGATGAAACGTGTGATTGTTTGCTGATAAGATGCACCCGTGCTTGTTATGGGCGTGCTGCAGAGAAACTTCTCTGTATGACGAAATGCCGGTTGTTAGTGATTGGTTCAAAGGAACTCCAATGATTTTAAACCTCAAACTGTGCCCTCCCACCCGGAAATAAACGAACGCCTATGGATCTAGGCCAGACTCTCTGCGAAGTCAGAGAGTCTGGTTTCCAGGCTAATTTAACGAGGCTTCGAGGCAGGGTTTTTGCCTCTAGTAATTTTTGTAATCGAGTTATTCGAGTAACTCGATGAATCGTTTCAGCCCTAATTTATACAGACAGTACTTTCAGGAAGTTTACCGTTCGCAGCCATCTTGAATTTAGTCATGATAAGTCGAGCGACAAGTACGAATGAACAGGTAAGATAAGGGATCAGATTCCAAAAATAAGTCAGTGGAAATGCATGAATTCCAGTTGCTGTTACTGCTGCAACTGCTGCCTAATGCATGGATTCCAGCAGCCACTGCTGCCTAAAACCAGTCAGTGTAACCTACGGACTCGAGTGGCTTATTGCTTTTCTAAAACTGTTGCTAAATACCTGGAAACGTTTCATAAGTAAAGGCAAAGCAATGAGAATAGGATAATCGAGGATAATCATTCTTCCGCCAAGAAATATATTTCCTCTATCTGAATGGTTGCCAAGCAACGTTGAGACGCAGCTACTTTACCTTTTGTATCAAGTTATGGTAGCGCATTAATATAGAACAGAATGCGGTCAAGGTGTATGTTTGTGCTGGATTTTACAACGGCATCGAACGCGATTCAGCCAATCACAATCAAGGACCGGAACTATCAGTTTTAGAAATTGACATAATTAGTTTACGGTTTGTACCTTGTGTATGAGTTCAGTATGTACACATTAGGAATTCATCATTATAACAAAGGAACACATGCTAAATAAGACTGTATGAATGAAAAAAAGGAAATTTGTTAATCCTTAAATAATGTTGAAAACATACTTAGTAATGATGAATTAAGTGTTTGTTAATGCTTGACTAATACTTAACTAATGCTTAATTGTGTACCCTTATAAGTGTTACCAGAAAGTTAATGTTTTTACCATAAACTAAGCTACTCCAACACCGCACAGCAGCAGTTTGTGATGTTTACTGAGTGTAATATTAGGTAATATCATGTATGAAAACTATTATTGCCAGGCAATACTACAATGAAAGTTAGTATTACCATGGCAATACTGGTGACAGCGGCCATGGTCCAAATAAAGTAACCTGCAGGGGGCAGTATTTAGGTATGCATTGTCATATGGCAAGACGATTGAGCATTTATTCAGATATCTTGATATCAGGCATAATTGTCATGTACATGCAAGCCATTTCTGTCCACTAGTTAACTAGTGAGCCATTTCTGTGTGAACTAGTTAACTAGTGACAGCCAAAATGCTCACTAGTTAACTAGTAAGGCCCAAATTCTCTCTAGTTAACTAGTTCATATGTTTCATATCTTACTAGTTAACTAGTAATGCTCAGCATGTTCACTAGTTAACTAGTGGACACTGAAATGTGCACTAGTTAACTAGTTTAAAGACTTCTATATTTTACTAGTCAACTAGTAAGGTACAAAAATGTTTACTAGCTGACGACTGAATGTCAAATTCCCACTTGTTAACTTCTATGTAATTTGGCCAGCCGCTTGAGCATTTATTCTGATATCTTGATATCAGGCCAACATGCAAGCCTTTTTTGTCAACTAGTTAACTAGTGAGCCATGTTTGTGCACACTAGTTAACTAGTGACAGCATAAATGCACACTAGTTAACTAGACTGCATTTCCGGCGGGAACTGCAAAAGCGTGCTTGCCCTGGTCCGGTCACCAACGTGAGCAGACAGTGGCATACGCTATGCTGAACCTGGCTTGATCCAAGCATTCTAACAGTGCCTTTCAGTGTTGGAGCAGTGGCAATACCGCAAAAGCTCTAGGAGAGGGCTATTCAACTATTGGCTTGCGGGGTGAATGCGGTTCGTTGGATTTTACCTGTGGCCTGCCTTTGAATTTAGCTTCTATGACTAAGATCAAATCAATAAAATAAAACAGCAGTGATTGGCTGCAAAAATAAATAATGTCACGCGTCTTGCACCTCTCAAACTGGGCCATCAGGTAACCTAGAAGAATTGAAATTATGAAATATGACTAAGGAATTCAAATGCTGCTTGTTTGTCAGGATACTTTTTCACTGATTTATTTTAAAAATATGAGCTATGAGTGTGAATGTTATATATTCCATCCCCTAATTCTGTTTTACTGGTTTATTTGACAAATAATCTATATGGATTTGCTCTATAAAGACCTTATGTCTGTTTAGGATTGTTTTGAGAGCCTATTGATGTATCTCAGAATAAAGTAATGTCCACAACATTAGTGATGTTTGTTTTTGTGTGTGAATGTATTTTACTTAACACATTAAATGTAGCTGAATACTCATGAACGCATGTCTCTAATAGCCACAATAGAGTAATTATAGCAACACCGTATTTTGTGTGGCCCATAACGACCCAGTGGATCATGAAAACGTGCCAAAATTCACATTCCTTGCTTGATGTTGGACATTAATCCCATTCGTAACTCCCCCTATTTCCACCGGTCCCGTATTTCCACCGTCTTGCGTGTATGCGTCACTTAATATCCATTTCTATACAAACCAGCGGACTCCTATAGAAACGCAACTACCCACACCATAGGTGTATCTAAATTAGCTATGTACCAAAAATGACATTTTACCGTGACTCGAAGAGCTGTAAACAGTGTTGTAAGGCGTGTACACAACCGCTTGGAGCTCCAGTGGAATTTTAATTTCACGACGAGAATTCTCGGTCTAACCGTCCATGTGCCGTTGAAACGGTGTAAATAGGCGACCCATCAGGCCAGCACTATAACTCCGAGCGTGGTAAACAAAATCGGATATTTCAGGCAGTAAATGCTCCCGTTAAGAACCAAACCAGATTTTGTTCAAATCTACACACCTATGGCTACTGAAAAATGTAAGGTTCATTTAGTAAATGTTATTTTGAAGTGTTAAAAAACATTGTTGTTTTAGAATTTCTGAACAAAAGTGGTGATAATTGGGGGTGTTACGATACATACATTATTCTACTTATTGTATGAGGTAACTGCTAATACACTGCACATATTTATATTTAATTAATATTACTCTAAACCACCTTCTGTAAATCAACTGTATACTACTGTCTACATTGCACTATATTTCTTGACCTGTCTCTGTATATTTCAAGTCAAGTCAGTTTTTTTTTTAAAGCACATTTAACATGCACAGAGTGCAACCCAAAGCGCTCCACAAACAAACAGACACATAACAACAAGACAAAAGATGCTGGGTGGAGCGGCGTAGTCGCCAGCGTTCCCGTGACATCAAGACATGAAAACTACATTTAAAAAATAACAAACACAAAAGATGCCGGATTTCATCACCTTTCTATACTTTGCATCACATTGCATGCATAGGCTACTGTAGCTAAATGAATCACAGCTAAGACAGAGAGGGTTAAAGCTAAGATCCTTGGTTGCTATGAAGGGCCAGTCGTTCTAAATGGATGGTTGCTATGGCCAAAGGCCAGTTATCTCTGCCGTTGTCAAGCGGGCATATCCTAACCTTATCTTATTTGAAAAATCTCTATTTTACTTAGCCTACTTCCATACAGTGACTCCTATTATGAAGTGGCCACTTCATTCGTGCTTACCGTGATTCACACAGCAGCATTATTACATTATTAAATTAATCTGTCACCATATGCCTACTCAGGGTTGGGTCAGATTACTTTGAAATGTAATCCATTACTGACTACAAATTACATGGTCATTTTTGTAATCAGTAACGTAATCAGTTGGATTACCAAAAACATGTAACGTAATCTGATTACTTTAGGATTACTTTTAGATTACTTCAGTAAATATGCCCATTAAGTAAAAGACACCACCACAGAATTGATGAAAGAATTCTCACTATTTTTCTCCACTCTTCTCCAAACATGCACAACTCAGCTTAACCTATAAGGGCACACCTGGACAAAGAATTTAGCTTTCGCTGGATTTTTTTGACCCAGGGACATGGCCTGAGATTGGCATAAAAAAAGGAAGCATTAAACCCAAATGACATCATGTCCATTTCAATTGTGGGGGTGAGAAAATGATTATTTTAGGTTTTTTTTTTCAACCAGGGGGATCTGGTGACTTTCTCAAAGTAAACAGTAACACTAAAACAAGAGGTTACATTAAAATTAGGAGGAAAATATCAGGCAGTGTGCCGAGAGACCTGCCCCAATAGTATGTAAGTTAGTAAGTAAGTATATCTTTTGATCCCGTGAGGGACATTTGGTCTCTGCATTTATCCCAATCCGTGAATTAGTGAAGTCGAACCGGCAAGCCCAAAGGCCTAAGCCCTAACCAGTAGGCCATGGCTGCCCCAAAAGGCAGCATTTGAACATTAAACCACACAATGATCCAAAACATACAGCCAAACAAGGCAAGAAATGGTTAACAGAGAACAATATCAACATTTTTGAGTGGACCTCAATCCGTCAAAAAAGTGAGCACAAGGCCAAAGTGATGGCAAATAATCGTTCCTGCCTCAAAACCCAGATTGCTGCTAAAAAGGTGCAGTTTACAATCATTGTGGAGACATGAAGAGGCTTGGTGGGTATTATGAACCATTTTGAGAGCTGTGATGGTAAATAAAGATGTTTCCAGTGATTGTTTAAAAAGGGTATAAATAATTTTGAACACACAATTTTTCATAAAAATGTTAAAAAAGATACACACTTTCTTTTATTCCATGTTTTTACCACATTGTCTTGCAACCTTTTGGCATGTGCAAGTGTAATTTTAAGTAAGAACAAACATATTGTTCAAGAGAAAATCAATATTTGCCAGGGGTATGAATAATTTTGTTCTTAACTAAAAAAGTCTAAAAAGTGAACGTCTTGTCAAATGAAAAGATAGCATTGTTGCATTGTTTGCATGATAAAATGTAATCAGGTAATCCCCAACAATGTAACTGTAATCTGATTACACAATTTTTTATTGTAATCTGGGCTGATTATAGTTACTTGATTTTTGTAATCTGATTACGTAATCTAGATTACATGTAATCCGTTACTACCCAACCCTGTGCCTACTTTTGCAAAGAAAACATTTTAATTTGATTCACATGAAACGTTACATTTAATGTACATGTTGACAATGAGTAGGCTAGTTTTGGTTGTTGGTGGTGTTATTGCATCCCTTAGTTATGCCTACAATGCAAGTTCCCTCGCGATTGGAAGCTCCTGTAGACATAGACGCATTTCAAAACATCGCGTTAGGAGTCCTCGCCACTTCTTTTAAGCTGTCACAGACTTAGGTGCTACTTTTAGGGCTAAAGTGCTTCGTGAATTACTGTTAGTAAAAAAAATAGCAGTCCTAAAGTTACAAGTGACGAAGTTACGAGTGCAAGCATCTCATATTAAATGACCATGACATTACGCTAAACAACATAAATCCCAATTAGCAACATACATCTCCTCCCTATAGCTAGCCACACAAAGAAATTAATGATACTTAATCTCTGCTTAGCATGCTTCTCCGCTTAGCATTCTAATAACAGAAGGGGCACATTTATGTTGACCACTACAACATGACTCATGTCTGTAACTCTATAAAACACTTACTTTTCATAAAGGACGCACACCATCCAGCACAGTTCTACACATGGAAACCGATATTTTGGGCACTTGTTTGGCCACAAACTCGTCACTCTGAAACTCCACTACTGTAGGCTGCACCCTCACCCAATGAGAGTCTTTCAGTATTAAATGTGTACGTGTGATTACGAATGGATGTGTGTGGTTTGCAATTAGAAAAAACAAGAAATAACATTTCCAATAATTTCCCATGATAAATTACATAATATTTGCACCTTCCTTCCTTGTGAAGCTCACATAATTCTAATGATGTCACCGTATGTATGTGAAATGTAATACAACGTTGCCACCTAGCGTATGTATTTAACATTAACGTGACATGTCCGGTCGTCAAATCCATGCTTTGAGGAAAACAATGTTTTTATCATAGTTTCCTCTTCAGTGAGCGATTACCTGGTCGTTTTTGTAACATAGATGGCTGTTTATTGTCCCTAGGTTTACAGAAACACCTATTCATATTAATACGTATGGAAATCAAGTTAATGCTGCCGACCACTGTTTGTCTATTACATGGCCCAGAATGCCTTGCATGTCTTTACAACAAAACAACCCAGTAAAACCTAATTTCCCGTAAACATATGAATTTGCATACTTGTAACATTTTTAATAATACTCTCCCATCATGATATTTAACAATAATGACAAATTTAATTTGAATACCATCAATGTGAAAACAACTCTATTATGTAAGCTATATATAGCTACTGTTCTCCTTGCAATTTCAGTTCGTAAGTCCACAGGCATTAGCTTATGCGTCGAGGTTCAGACGCTATTAATAGTAACACTCTACCAAATCGTGGCTTTCCCATCGCAGGTTCGAATCCAGCGTTATGCAACACTATTTTAAGTGTGATAATTGCAATCTACATCGGAATACATGTGTATTCTTAAGACTTCAAAAGAAATGCGTGCCCGTGCCGAACATTCCATTTTTGGTGCTGGATGACCTCCTCACACAAAAAACCTTATTTCTTATAAGTATAATACATACCATCAATGGGATATACATACCATTGTAATCACAATGATCAGTTCTATGAAATTATGTAAAATACATATGGTAATGTTGATATAGTAATGAACAGTATTTGAAAATCCTCTCCAAATGTATATCCGGAATTTGTCAAAATTTAATTTCATTCACATAAAAATGAATTTTCATCATATTTCTCTACAAGATAGAGAAAAATATAGAGTGTATGAAATGTTCAGCAAGTTGTGGGCTATTTAACAAAAAAGACTGTATTGGAATATCATTAACCTTTCAAAAGTTATGATAATTTTAATGATCAGTGTAAAAAAATGCAGGAAACGGGATTTAGAATGTTGACAGAATTCACATTCACTTTCTCACCAACAACATAAAAGTATGCATAAAAACTAATAATCAAGTCAGAAACAATGGTTTAGATGTATTTGGTCTATAAGAAATAACCATTTATTTAAGCAAATGCTAGAGTCAATAAGAATGACATAAAAAAAAACATACTGTACCTTACCAGTAATACAATAAGTATACTGTATTCATTGAAGACTATTTCGGAAAAGAGACATAAAATACATTTGATTCAACAAATACAACTTCCTTATATAAATCAGTATAATATGAAAATTATATACATATATAAAATGTATTATTATTCATGAAAAGCTAGGAATACAATCAACATCACTCAAAACTCAATGTGTTCTAAACATTTGAAAGTGGATTACATACTTAGAACAAGCCTGTGGAGAATAAACACATACACACATATACACACAAACTCATACCCACACACACACACACTTACAGAGGAGGATAGGGAAAGGTGGGGTGGGGAACCTGAAGGTTGAACACAGAAGAGCTATGACTCATTACTAAACGCATCCCCTTTTGCAGAATGCCAAATCTGACAGCAATTTGTTCATCAATAAAACAAATTCGCCTACTGTTACACTCCAGGGCCATACAAGCTACTTTAGTTTTATTATGTACGTTTTTTATAACAAGCTCCTGCTGTACAGGAATATGTACTTGATGGAAAGACGACAGAGTAGTAGTTGGAGCAGCTGAAGGTGAGGCTGAAATTTCAACGGAAATGCCTACCAGCTGTTGTGATAGATTTCCTCCAAATTCTTTCTGGTTGTAGCTACCAAACCTAGGTTCAACACCAGATTCTGCATTGCATTGTCAAACTTGAATATATATATATAAATAACAAGAAGCTACTAACAATGACAATGTCAATGGAGAAAAAGTGCTTTCTGGTATTCTGCGTTTTTTGGAGTACACAATATGTATTCATCATTTGGTCAATGTCCCCTGATCCCTGCCAAGACTTGGTTCCCCTGTAGCAATGGATATTAGGGAGGGAAGTGAACCCCATGTAAATTATCAATCCCAGAAACCTGTGAAACTCTTCTGGGGTCTTTGTCCCATGCCCCTGCACTGTTTGCATACGATGGCCTACTAAGCACAAGCTCCCATTCCTTCCGGTTGGTAAAACCACATATGCCTGGGACAACAATGTGAGTAAAAAAGAACATAACAAGTCTATTTCACACAGTTTTTTAGTCTGCACCATCCTACGCAATACACATAAATATATACCTTCTTCCTCCATCCCCTCATGGTCTTCAGCATTGTGAGCGCAAGCTCATGAGCAGTCAGCAACCTCTTCAGGCTTGCGAGAAGGTCTGTGTAGGCCTCGTCATCCTCCATCTGAAACAAGAGCGAAATCATACAAATACCTTTATTAATGTAAAAAATAAAATCACAAAACTACAGATTTGTGCATGTATGCACACAAAAGAAGAGGTAGCCTAAACTATTGAAGCAGCCTCAGAATATACTCGAAATATTTCTAAGTAGTCCTATGAAAAGTCATTGTATTACACATGGGTTTAGCTACCCTAAATCTGATTGCCTGGCTGGCATCAAGATAAAGACAGATTACATTTCACCTAGTAACAAACTGCTGAAATGCAATAATGACATTTCTGACAGAATATGTGATTTCACATCATGTTTTTTATAACTAAGAAGTCATGCCATCTTAGAAAATGTTGAGACAAGCACGTCTGATGTTTGTCATTTAGAAGTTAGCAAGCTAAAATAGTTCACTACAGACTGCACTAACGTTACAGTTGCAAATTGGTACTAGAAAACAAAGTTACTAACAGGTTTTTAAATGAAACTGTCAAATGAAAATAACTGACATCAAAAGCAAACGATAATATTGCAAGCAGTTCAGAATTATACAGTTAGCTAAAGTTACGTGACGATGCATAGCCCACCGCTAAGCCATAATGTTGACGCTGATGAGAAAGCATATTACTGTCAAATAACATGATTTAAGGACTTCAAATTAAGATAAACCATAACTAGAACCGATGTAAAAACAATATTACCTCAGTTTATCCAGCTGTGTGGTTTCCAGTTGAGGTAAACTCCAACTTAAGTGCAGGTGGCATCCGGCTGTCCACGTCAAATGCACCGACTCAAGTGAAAATATTTTTTCAAGACTCATCTTCAAGTATCCAAAACATTTCGCGCCATAAACCCCTTAACCAATCATATCAAATTGAAGCTTATGTTGTCAGCATTACGGGGAAGATTTCAGAAATAAAATCAGTCATTGGACAGCTGAGAGCTGGTAAGTCCCGCCCATCCGCTAAACCCCCAGTGGACCTCTAGATCAGTGTTTCTCAAACTTTTTCAGACCAAGGACCACTTAACCAATAAAAAAAAACCCTCACGGACCACCTACAGTAGCTACAAAAAGAGTAGTAGGCCTACCTACTTCAAAAGTAGGCTATATTACACAATACTCACTGAACCACCTTGCTTATTGTCTTTGCACCTTGCTTATTGTGTCAGAGGATTAATATGATTTAAACTGGCATAGGAAACTGTACCTCAACACCAACGTCCTTGACCTGTGGTGTTCCCCAGGGGTCAATCTTGGGGCCACTATTATTCAACCTCTATATGCTCCCACTTGGACAAATCATTAAAAATAATTTGATTTCATATCATAGCTATGCAGATGACACACAAATTTACTTAGCTCTATCACCAAACGACTATGGTCCTCTTGAATCTATGTGTCAGTGTATAGAACAAATCAACACCTGGATGTCTCAAAATTTTCTTCAGCTGAACAAAGAAAAAACTGAAGTAATTATATTTGGTAAAAATGAGAAAAGACTTAGGGTTGCCACTCTCCTTGGCACAAAAGGGTTGAAGGCAAAGGATACTGTTAAAAATCTTGGTGTATTAATTGACAGTGATCTAAATTTCAACAGCCACATGAAAGCGATAACTAATTCAGCTTTTTACCACCTCAAAAATATTGCCAAACTCAGAGGGCTGATGTCAAAATATGACTTAGAAAAACTCATTCATGCATTTATCTCCAGCAGGGTTGATTACTGCAATGGACTGTTCACAGGCCTTCCTAAAAAGACTATTAAACAGCTTCAGATGATACAAAATGCAGCAGCTAGGATTCTAACAAAAACTAAAAGAACTGACCACATTACTCCAATTCTTAAGTCCTTGCACTGGCTTCCAGTAAGTCACAGAATTGACTTTAAAGCACTATTGCTTGTTTATAAATCAGTAAATGGAGCAGGACCTAAATACTTGTCAGACATGCTTCAGCAGTACACACCTTCTCGTCCTCTCAGGTCCCAGGTAAAAAACCTGCTAGTAAAACCTACAGTTAGAACTAAACATGGTGAAGCAGCTTTTAGCTGCTATGCGGCTCAGCTGTGGAACCAACTTTCGGATGACATCAAAAAGGCCCCAACTGTAGCCAGTTTTAAATCTAGACTTAAGACCAAACTGTTCTCAGATGCTTTCTGCTAACTGTGCCGAGTAACAAATTCTGAATCTGCCTTGATAATTATTCTACTTTGTCTTTTATGACTTTTTTTTACTACTTTTGCCTTTGTTTTGCTTACTAATTATTCTTTATTTTTAAATGATTTTACCTTGTTTTATGTTTCCTTTTTATTATGATCTTTACCTTTTAACTATTCTTTGACTATATTGCCCTTCTATGCTTTTATTTGTTATTATTGTTTGGTTTTGTTTATGTAAAGCACATTGAATGACCTCTGTGTATGAAATGCGCTATATAAATAAACTTGACTTGACTTGACTGAGATGCTAGTTTTTGTAACGGCAGGAATAAACACACATTGTAACAAAAATATTCGAAACATGTCTAGCTTCACTCAACACATTAACACTGATACAGTGTGATTGTAAAGTTGTATGGTTCACTGTGTTCAAAGTCGATCTTAATAACCCTCTACATCTCGACCAACTGATGGTTGTGATGGGAAACTAGTTAGCTGTCATCTAGCGGAAAGTTGTAGTCCACAAAGTGCTCTCACACAAAGTTTAACCGCATCAAACTTCTACCCGCTCAATTGTAGCATTCTTTACACGAAAATGTATATAAAAAATGCACAGACAACATATGTTCACATTCATGGCAAAATTCAAACGGGACCAGAAAATAATTATTTTCTCACATTCACAATACATTAACGATTTTTCAATCTAGAGGTCCAGCGGGGATAGCGGAAAGGGCGGGACTTACCAGCTCTATTCTGCCCTACAAAGCCAAAAGGCAGTAACTGCATTTTTGGTCGAAAATGAGTTAATGTCATTTTTGGGATATTAAAGACTTCCTTTATCATGTGGATAAATATCTATACTCAATTTGACTGTTTTTTAAAAAAAATAGAGGGTTGTGTTCACCGTAACTCCCAAAACCATACAAGCATCCATGGCAGAGAGCCACAACTACAGTTACTGTTCTTTGGCTTTGTTCTTCGACGTGCAAGTACAGTTACCATACTCTGCCTTTGGTAGCATATTGATTATATGTCAGTTACTGCCTTTTGCCTTTGCACGACTCCTTATTTTTAGTACATAATACAAAGGCAGAGTACAGTATCTGACAAATAAGGGTCAAAGGTCAACTTTGAGCACAATTTTTTTTATATACACACATTTCTTCATCAGGGCAACAATTCACCAGATTTTCATTGCTCTACCTATAATACATTTGTGTAGACAAAACAAAAAACTTTAAAGTCATTTTTCTCAGTTTGACACTCTGGTTAGTTACTGCCTTTTGCCTTTGTAGGGCAGTATTGGCCATCGTTACTTTTGTAACGAAATTAGAACGGTCGGGCTCGTAAGGGTTAAAAACAACTAAACTTAAAGCCTGTGGTGCAGGTTAAACAACACTTTCAATTAATGGGTACATTAAGCACTCAAGATATGTATATAAAGTTAGATATGTCTCCAAAATGGTGTTAAAGTCCAGTTTTTTTTAATTTTTTGTTAGTAACGGTTATTTTTTACGCAATTCGGCGATGACGTCATATGAGGTAGACGTGGTGGAAGCTATCTTTTACAGTCTATGGGTGGAAGCAGAGATAAGAAGGAATCCGACCTGCAGTCATATCCCTGTCCCACCCCATCTCTCTCTCCCACTTACTTACTGTCTCACTATTCACTGTCCTATACAAATAAAGGCAAAAAGCCCAAAAAATATACTATACTATAAATATAAAAAAGATCTTTGGTGGAAGTAGCCTCAGCCTTATAGCAGCTACTAGAACTAGCACTGGCGTCTAACTGGGATGAGGAAGAGGTGGCAAGACCCACAGTTAACATTTATAATGGCCCACAGCCATATAATTTTGAACCGGTTAGACGTGAGAGGGCGAATGGGGAAATACCGAGAGCTGATGGCCATCAAAGAGAAATACATGCATGGTCAGAGGAGAATCACTGGAGAGTTGGTGAAGTGTCCTGGTGAGTTTCTAGCGCAGCAACGAGCGCTGGAGCTAGCAGTGGGTAGGCCTATAATAACAACTTTTTTTTTACTGTCGAGTGAAAGTCGTTTTCGTTATATCTAGTGACAGTGATTATGTCGTTGGCTCAGATAGTACCCTAAACTTAGTCAGAAGATCTAGAAATAGAAGGCATATTATGCTAGCTATGTAGCTTGACCCACTTGTGAACCCCTAGTGTTTATTTCTAAGCTTTCAAGCTAGCAGCTACCTCTTTCTCCGGTGAAAATGTGGTTTGCAAACGTAGCCGACACCGAGTAGGCTGGTTGTGTCTTCAGTGTGATTATAGTGCTAGTTTTCCCCGTGATTGACATTGTCATTGACACCGTCAGGGTACCGCTTACCGGGAGAGAGTTATAAGCGTGTCTGTTTCGCTGTGTTTGGCAAATTGGCAGGTGTCTGTGTGGGCGGTGTCGTCCCATGGAAACTGTGGTGGAGAGCTTGTGTTGTAGGGAGGTGAGCGCGTTTTGGTCGCTGAGGAGCTCACCCCGCGGCCAGCAAATAACGTGCCTAACACAGCGTCCTGGATTTGAGGCATGCTGCCTGAATCCGTTTGTGCTACACATAGCATACTCACACTCCAGGCAAGATCATGGTCCCCTTCAAGCCAGCACGCACAAACAGTTATAGGGGAGAGGAGATGTGTTGCATACACAATAAACATGCATAAGACACAGGCTTAAAATGACGTCTCAACCTACTTACAGAGTTTTAAACTGAACAATCTTTCCTACTTATCCCTATGCAATACCGGTACACTGTGTACAGGCAGGCTATACGCTGGGCTTATGGGGTTTTAGGCAGGAGTATAAGGAAGCCTATACCCGCTTGTATGCAAAATACACACAGAGCTAGCTAACGCGCAGCTTGTAAACATTAGCATGATGCTTATACCGTGGCAATATCTCGCTTGCGGCAGACGGTGTCTCTGGACCTCGGGACAGGGCAGGCAGAGAGGTTTGCATGCACAGACGGCAAAGCGGTAGGAATTAACTTCGCCATCCTCTCACTCTTTAAACCAAGTGAGACCATCTTGGCATCCCCTGAGTGGTAATTGTCGTGGAAAAACTAGTCCACTTTCGAATCCACTAGCAATTTATCACTTGACTATTACTAATTAGCACTCTGGGACAAGGCGTCCGAAGGAGACAGAATAGACAGGAGATCTCTGAAGACTGCTGAATCTTTATTCACCGTATTGCAGTGATAATCCAGTCTAAACAATGTTCAGAACAGGTGTCAAGCAATAGGGTGAGGTGAGATGTCATCAGATGGCGGCCCCCGATGAGATCTGAAATCAAAATGGCTGCGGCCTATCTTTTATACTCCTTAACCTTGAAGTTGGGCCTTCTCGCCTCCCTCGAAAGACACCTGTTGGCCTATCAGCATCCA
This sequence comes from Alosa pseudoharengus, assembly GCF_046254945.1. Taxonomy (NCBI): domain Eukaryota; kingdom Metazoa; phylum Chordata; class Actinopteri; order Clupeiformes; family Clupeidae; genus Alosa; species Alosa pseudoharengus. The sequence goes on along the minus strand of NW_027468576.1, from coordinate 2,576,173 downwards.
CCAAGGTTACGACTATTGGTGGAACCCACTGTCTCATCATGCATAAAGTCCAGTTGTAACAGGGCTTCTTATCTTGCCACCTGTTACTTGGCCTTGCTGTTACCACCATTACATCATCCAATTACATCATCCTCTCGCTCTCGGCCATCTAGTTCACTGTGAACTCCTTCACCTCGACCATCTAGCCAGGTGTCACTGTGAACTCCTTCACCCCACTCCTTGACTGCTGGTCTGGTCTGTTTAAGATGTGTACAGGCCTTGAAGTCTCATAATAATTGCAGTAATATCAAAGTTTATAAAAACCATACATGCATCCGTTAAGTCATAGAAATCCACCACATATTCCCTCCTTTGAGGCTAAATTAGCCTCACTCTACAGCAAGCATAAATTATATGTCGTGACCTAATACATTGTCAAGGCATTTTCATCCAGACATGCGTGGGCATTTGCTATGAAACCTTGTATATGGTTAGCACCCTTCATAAGTGATGATTGTACAATTTTCACTATCATATGTGTAATTGTAAAAAAACTGTATATAAATGTAACCCGTAATGTATCACTACCTAATCTATTTAAATGATTATGCACTAGTACTCTCAAATATGTGTAATATTGCTAAATTATCAAACCTGGACGCCCAGAACGGGTGACAGAAAGACCAATTTTTTTTTTTTTTTTTTTGACAATGGCTAGGACCCGAGACGGATTTGTCCCCAAAGCCGACCAATATGTCAGTCACTTTGAGCATAAACATAATTTTCATGCAACGGCCATCGTGACGATTCGGAGTTACATAACAACATCATGATCGTATTTGTCCCCAATCTGCCAATCCGTTTTCTCCTCACATATTTGTAAGTAAAGTATATATATATATATTGATTATATATTGATTTAGGTTGATTATTTTCCTTACATGTCCCACCCCCCTGTTCTCCCGTAGCATCGCCCCCCCTTAGATATCTCCCAGATATCTCAACACTTATGCCCCTTCCGGGCTGGGTGGACGTCACCGGTCGCAAGTGTACGCCACACTATGGAGCCGGGCCGTCAGCCCCCTGCCTTAGGTTGCCCCTGCTGACCAAAATGGGGTCTTACCCGTCCTTGGGCACTGCCTGAGCCACAAACTCCGCCACGCCTTTTGGCGGGCCGGGGCTAGCATACGGCAGTCTGGGGTGAGAGCATGTATTATAAATTTCAAGCAAGCAGTACAATCCAACTCTTTTGGATGGCCTTGCAGGTGAGGGCTAATCCTCCACAATTCTATGTTTCATCTACGCATAATAAGTATTCATTAGCCATACATCAACATCCATCTTACCTTTCCCTTATCACTTTATGCTCTTTTGAGGCGACTATTCGTATCAGGTCACAGCCCATGACTTCTATCCTTTTCTCTGTCACCTGGGCGTGCAGGTACATGTCTTGTGAGTTACCTATCAGTAATTGTGTGTGTGTGTGTGTGTACAGACAAAGCATCTATGTATTATTGTGTATAGGTGTTGGCTTCTCGCATGCCCCACCCTATTCTTGCCAAACCGGTGGATGGAGGACCAAATAAGTCTGGAGCCCCTCCAACATTATTTGATTCTCATGTCCACGTGTGTTCGGGTACATTTCTTCATACTCATTTTCCACGACCATCAATTGTTTGGCCACAGTCTTGTGAGCCACAATCAGTGCTCCCATTGACTTAAAGTTGTTTTTCAGCCACTGAGTCACTGGACTAAAAAATACCTGACACATCACCTACATCTAATGTTATATTCTTCTATTCTTTTCCCGAACTTCCATGAGCTTCAGTGTCTTTATAACACCCTCAATGTCTTCATCTGTTCCAGGGATGTACGTACAAAATGAGTCTGTCCCCATTGTCTTGTTCTCTACTACCATCCTATGAAGTCCTCTGTAGCGGCTGGTCTGTCATTAGGAAGGTCAAAAGAGTACCAGATTCCCCAGTCGATTGCGTCCCTCTACTGGTGCAGCAGCGGCGGTGTTGTCACTTTCCCTCCTTCTTCTGGTCCCGTCGCTTCTTTGGTGTAGCCATCATTGTAGGGGATTTTGGAGTCGACTGTACAGCCAGCTGCAGTGACTTCTAGAGGGCTCGTTACAGGGATGGCTGTCTCTCAGGGCAGCTGGCATGGTCTCAGATACCTGGGGTTCGGAAGTGGCCTCAGTTCTGGGTGGAAGTGTCCGCCTCCTCCCGTTTGGGCCTGGCTCGACACCATCAACAGCATCTGCAGGAACAGATAGGGGAGAGAAAACACCATGCCCCCTAGGCACATCACGCCTAGGGCCAGTATCAGGAGCTGGCAGTATCCCCTTGCCATACCCCTACTCGTACTTGATTCTCCCCCGGATTCCCCACCACCATCATCCACCCCAGGGGAGTCTGGTGGGGGTCCCGGCGGTCCTTGGTTCCCCTGATCATCGTCCGGCTCCTCCGTTCTTCTCTGTGACACCGCCCTGAATGGGTCCTTCTTCAGACCCCCTCTCCAATCTCCTTTCTCTTCTTCCGCTCATTGAAAATTGCCCTGTGAACTTGGGAAAGTTGTTTAGTATAACTGCTCACTTTCTGCTCCAATAGTTCTAGCAAGGGTTTCCGTCACTAATTCACAGAGTAGGAATCACTCTTCCAGTCACCATTTCATGCGGCGTTAGGTGCATGGTGCGATTTTTTCACATTATCATTAATGCAATTGGCAATGCATCTACCCAATTTAGATTTGGCAAATTTGGATCTGCGCTCAAGCCCTACCATTATTACTGCTAATTATTTCTGGAATTCCGAATCTGGGGATCACTTCTTGCCAGAAAATGAATCACAGTCTTTTCATCCTGTCCCCTGCTTGGTCAGGCTTCCACCCACCTTGAGTATCGACATACTATCACTAGAACATGTTTGTATGAATTGACTGTTTTTCCCATGTCAATGTAATCCATTACCAGATGTTTGAATGGACCTTCTGGGAGTGGAATGTGTCCCAGGGGTCTTGGCCCTATGTTTTTATGCCTTTCCTTGAGTTGCTTATTGCACAAATGTGACCTCAACACATAAGCAATGCGATCCTGAAGCAATGGTGCCCAGAATCCTCTGTCAAGAATCTGCTGCCTCACATCCTCCCTTGCACTGTGAGAAACACAATGTGCCTGATCTATTAGGAGATCGAGGAGCCACCAATTTTGGGGCCACCATCCGAGTTTGACCTGTTGAACAGCACTCTATGTGGTTCATTCTCCTGAGGGGGTTTTGTGACGGCATTAAGCTTTCTTGCCTCTAAGGCAGCTTCCTTTGCTACCTCATCTGCCTTAACATGACCTATGGTAATGCCCCTTACAGTGTGCTTTGCATTTGCATATAGCTAGCCTTTTTGGTCGCATTATGGCAGCTAATAATAACTGAATTTCTGAATAACATCTTGTTAGTGTATGCACTGTCAATATATATGGTTGCCTCATGGCCTTCCGCTAGTTTTTTTTTTTATTTTTATTTTTTTATTTTTTTACAATGTTTGCACTACACTGAACCCTGTGTGTGTTTTGTTGTCATAATTATGACTACAGCATCTACAAAGTATGTTATCCCATCCCCCAGTAGCTCACTCTCTTGATGCTCCCTAAGCTTACAGAAGGCTACTGAGTCTGCTACACAGTTGTGTGGTACACCCTCATAGTCGAGGGTAACAAGATCTGCTAGTTTTCCTGCTGTGTCACATGTCCTTAAGCTGACATCAGGGCAAAAGGACAGATTGTAATATCTGAGCTCTCTCTGGGGTGTCAGGCAGAACTTTCCTTGTTCAACTAACTGGGCTATTGCACGACTGGATCACTGACCATCCCATGGTAATGCTGGAGGCCTTGACATATGCTGAATACACTGCCTCAAGTCCCTGAAAGCATGGTGGATAACCCTGAGCCACTGCCTCCAGTTAAGAGCTATAGTACGCAATTGCTTGTTTGCTTCTCCCATGACACTGTGTCTGCGATAAATAGCTGTCATGTATGCATCCTTTCCCTCCCCTTTCTTCACTGACACATACAGGTGGAATGGTTTTCCATAGTCCGGCAGTGCAAGAGCATGTGCTTGCTGCAGTTCTCCCTTGACGCGCTCAAATGCTTCATTTCCGTCCATTGTCCAGGTGAGGCGGTTTTTCAGATTGTTGGTTTCTGCATTCATGATCATAGCTCGGAGTGGGGCTATGTTCTGTTCATAGCACTCTACCCAGTCACTACTGAATCCTTTGAGGCCACTGAACGACATCATCTGTTTTACCGTGGTTGGTCTTGGTTCCTTTGTGATGGCCTCAATATGCTCTGGGGCAATTCCCTTGTGTCCACCTAAATAGATCACCTTGGGCTGGGCAAATTGCAGTTTTTTTCTTGACATTTTGTACCCCCCTTCGGCCAGAACGGTTAACACATGGACTGTGTCCTTTTTCACACGTTTCTCTGTCCAGGGCACATATCAAAACGTCATTGAAATATTGCAGGATCGTGCTCTGACACGTGATGCGCTTTAGGTTATTAGCTTTTCAATTTGAGGTCCTTAGGCAAACGATTGTATTGATACGTTTTTTTCCCAAATATTGGAATGCAAAAAGTTCCTCGCTCGCTGGCACCACTCTAATGGAGAAGTAAGCTTGCGTTAAATCTATGACGGAAAACGTGGTAGCGTCAGACGGGATGTATGTCAGTCAGTGGCGGCTGGTGGTTAAAAAAATAACGGAGGAAGGAATGTCTGCTTGATTGGCGTTAGTGGCAAATGTGAGGTTGTGATGGTGTTGGTGGCATATGTGAACAATAGAGTATGTAGGCCGCCTACCCAGACACATTTATAGCAGCAGTATGTACTATGTAGCATTTTAACTGGCAATGTTGTGCAATAAATGCTGTTCTGACATTCTCGGGGGGAGGGGGGGGGGACAATTCGTCCAGGGACAATGGACTTTGTAATATAATTTAAATATATAAGTCACTTTGGATAATAGTGCTAAATTAATAAATGTAAATGTAAATTTAGGTCTGGGAAGTCAGGGAAGATATGTAGGTCTAGTTATGAAATACTGTTTTCCAGATGTGCAAAATTACGGAAAGTCTGGAGGTTTTGCTCAGTGTAATACATTGGCAGAAAAGTCTATAATAATAAAAATAGACACTTGTTTTATAAAACCATGTAACTATTTACCATTAAAAATAGACCTTAAATGTGGTTATTTGTAACATGCTATTGTTTTAAAGCCAAATCGCTATAATTTAAAGACAGGTTGTAATAGCTAAGTGGGAATTTATGAAAGCATACTCGAAAGGCAAATGTTATTGAAGACGTCATTAAAGGAATGCATCATGGTCTGAAACATTCATTAACAATGTTACCATCCAAAGATACATTTAGAACGGTGAAAACAAGAACATAACAACAAGAACCTTATTTAACAATTGTTTAGTTAAGGCATAACTTGGATGATTATAACGACGCATAACTATCCAAAAATGTTTTATCACCAAGTGAACTGTCCACGTATGTGACAGGCCAGCAGTAGGCTATGGCTGATTGTTTTCTGTGCTAACGTTACCAGTTAGCCATGAGTAGCCTATTTGTCTGACTATGTAGCATTCAGTAGCCTACACTTACCATAATGTTTTGGAATATGAATTTTTGGAGCTGGTCTTCCTGCTTTGATAAACATTATCAGTGTCTTTGAATGTATAAAAGATTTGAGATTGTCCTCTGATTCCATTGTACTGTTTATTTTACGAGCAAAAAACAAGCTTTCCGTTCAACATAAGATTCGTAGTTTGACTGCAGATAACATTCTTGAACCGTTGCCGCTAAAAACAGCACCCCCTATCGCAATTGAAAATTACTGTACGGAGGAGCTTCCTCCCTTGGCCATTGAAAACGACGTGATTCAAGAGCCGCTGGGGTCCGAGGCGTTTATAATGGACTTCAATGAGGGGCTTGAGGAGGAAGCTCCTCCATACAGTAATTTTCAATTGCGATAGGGGGTGCTGTTGGCATTTTGACCTAGGGGAACGATTTTGTTCATTCAAAGTGTTAAAAATAGTAATATTAACAGTAATTTATCAGATTAGTAATTCACTTTATATATTTTTTATTTTTCTCTGAAATTTTAGGGAGGGTGTTCCTCCCTTTCCTCAATGAAGGAGCCTCCTCTGATGTCAGTAACACGTTAGCATGTGGTATGTCCGCCGGATAGTCCTCAATGCATGCATTCACCGGCCTGAGATCTTGGATCATTCTCCATCTCACTCAATCTGCCTTTCGTATAGAGAAAATAGGCGTGTTGCACCTTGCGCTTGGGACTTCTTCTAGGACTCCTGCTTGCAGAAGGTCTTCAATCATTTCCTTAATTCCTTCAACTGCTTCTGCTGAGAGTGGGTATTGTGGCTGGAATGGCAACGTTACTCCTGGTTTCAATTTTACTTCCATGGGGCTTGCTGACTTAACCAGCCCTATGTCTCCATCTCCTTGGAACCACACCACGGATGGTTCTTGTGCTAATATTCTTTCCACGTGTTTCTCATCCGTTTCCGTTGCCTCCTGCAGCATCATCATTTTCCAGGCTGCTTGTTTTGGCTCCACAAGCCTTTCTTCTGCTTCAGGATCCATGCATTGTATCACATATCTGTCCCCGTCTGGGTCAAACCTGCTGAAGGACACATGATTCTTTTTGTCCCAGCATCGCTACCCTATTCCTGCCATCAGGCCATGCATGCAATAGGGATTGCCATATAGACAGGGTTTGACATACGGTATATTGAGGGCCTCTTCCAGGGCTGTTTCTTGACTTTGGCCTCTTTTCTGCTTTTTTCTGGCTCTTTTTCTGGGTTTTAAGTCTGAGGCGTGTGCCGTCGGCGGTGCATCAGTCTCTTTAAAACGTCATGACAGGTGTTGCATGTATGTGTCCCAGTCCATATCATTGCTGTCCAAAGGTTTGTCGCGTTTTGTCCCAGCATCGTTGTCCTGCTCCTGGGAACAGCTTGTATAATCGAATGCATTTCCATAGGGGCATCCTTTTGGCATAAGGTATGCCCCTCTGTTCCTGGAGTCCTGCATTCATGAGCTCGATTATTTGTGGGACGCCCCATACGGTGATTGGGTTGCTTAGCTTTACTCTGTACATTGGACCGTCTTCTGTCTCAGTGGCTATTTGGACCCAATCATTTGTTGTCCCCTTACATTTGGCACATTGAGCCTTGAGCATCACTGAGCCATCTCTCTTGTTCTGTGTCCTTCTGCCACTCTTAAAGTGATGTGGGGCATTGTTCCAGGCATGTCAAAGAATGCTCCCATATTCCCTCCTTCCATGAACTTTAAATCAGCAGCCACTCCTTCTTCAGCCACTATTACTGGGTGTATGTCCAGCAGAATGTGTTTCCAGCCTCCCACTTCTCTGTTCCACTTTTCCTCTCTTTCTTCATTTGGCATCTGGTCAAAACTTAATTGTGCAGTGAAAGGGACATCATGGTGCTGGTAGATGGCCATGGAGGTTGCTTATTTGGTCTGCAGTTTGTTGTACAGCTCTTGTTCCAGGTCTGGTTCCAACTGACCGATCCAGTAAACTTGCTGGACGTGGTTTTGTGGGGGGCCATGTGTCATCATAGCCATCTGGGTTGCTAGCATCTGCACTCTTGACGGGGAGCATTCAATTTGGAGTCTTAGATTGCACAACACGTCCCGCCCCAGCAGGTTGACAGGCGTGTGTCCGCTATTAACACTGGTATCCTAATTTCCTTGTCTTCTATTTGAATTGAATAACTGGGGCTGTTATTGGAATAAGCTGCGTTTTTCCCGCGAAACCCACCGTCTTCCTAAATTTTCCTGAGGCATCTTTTGGGTGAAGACAAGTGTACGTTGCTCCCATGTCCACTAAACATTCGGTTTTGCATCAGCTCCCCTCATCAGGGTGGGGAACTGACCCTCCCCTGGTTTGTCTGGGCCTTGTCAATTGTAGGCTCCCTCATAGGGGGAGACCTGGGCAGACTTAGTCTGCCCCTGCGGCGGGCCTCCCCTATAATGGGTCACCTGGTTGCCAGACTGGGCTTGGCCTTGTGACAGAGCTCCTCCATATTGAGTGGCCTGACCACTCTGTCGTATCTGCCCATGTGGTGGTGGTGCTGGTCCCCCTTGGTTGCCTTGTCTACCAGTTCTAGTCAGGCAGTCCCTGGAGATGTGTCCTACTCCTCCGCACACCCAGCACTGGAAGCTACCTGGTCCTTGATTTGTTGAGTACGTTGTCGTTTTCTTCCATAGCCTCCTCTTCCTGGCCCAAATCCCCCTCAGTGGGGCCCACCTCGGCCTTTGTTCTGTGGGTACCATTGTTGTCTCTGTTGTTGTATAGGCCCATACATCACTGGTTGAAATGTCACTGGTGGCATTTGTTGTGGCTGTATCATCCCCTGTTGTTGTATCACTGGTGCCGTCGCAGGCTGCTGTACCATTGGTGTTGCCACAGGCTGCTGTACCATTTGTGTTGATTGTTGCTGTGGGGCAAGAGCCTGGCCCCCTAGCACCGGGTCTGCGGCCAGCATCATTGGGGCTTGGGTAGCGACCTTTTTTGCGCTTTTTGTCTCTTGGAACTGCATTTGAGTGAGTTTTCGCAAGACCTCCTTTTCTTGTTGTTCCTTTTTATCTTCTCCTTGCCTGTGGAGTGTTACGTAGTGTGCCACTGCTAGTCTGAACTCATCTTTAGTCATGCAACCCAAGCACCAGTCATTTTTCTAACTGTTCCTTTACTGGTCTCGGCAGGGTGTCCATAACGGCCTGTCTGAATTGTATTGTGGATGCATATGATTCCTCTGGTCGTTGTTCCATCCTGGCTGTCCAGTCTTTGGCCGCCCTCTCCACAAAAGCTGCGGGATTGTCATCATCTTTAAGCTTCTCTACGTAGACGGCCGTGGGGCTGTACTGGTTTGGGTAGGCTGCCCTCAAGGCCTTCCATATTTGGGATCGATAGCTATCAAAGTCCTTTGCATCCAGGCTGCTGTCTGCCATCAGATATTCTAATTTTTCCCTTTCTAACACCGTTTCCATCTCAGATTTTCACAGTAACAACTTAGCACATATTTTATGTCCCCTACTGCCAAGGTTCGCCCTTGTGTCTGGTTTTCTATCGTTGAAATCCATCTACCTCCTCCCTCGTGTAACACTGGGAGCCTTGCCAAGAGACCGCTCACGTCCGAGTGAGTCCACAGCTGGTAGTATGATTTTTCTCTTTTATTGTTATTGCTGCAATGACATGTGTTTCTTCTTCATCTGAATCTTCATGGGCCTCTTTTTTCATTCTCTCTCATTCTTTCTCATCCATTCTTTTTCTTTTTCTCTTCTTTCTCTATCTTCTCCAGCTCTCTTTTGTTTTCTTTCAAACTCTTTTTTACTTCTCCTTCAATCTCATTTAGCCTTTTCTTCATTCCTCTCCGGATTTCCTCCTGGCCTTTCTCGACGCCTTTCTTTACTCTGCTTAACCCCAAGAGTCCTGTGGTGATCATACTGGGTGGGATCATTACTGAGAGCATCGTCATTCCTCTTCCACGGCATTCCTTCCTTCGGCCCTGGTGGGATCGCACACCTTTGAAGTGCCCGTTGCACCCACCACCTATTGCCCCTTGGCCTAGTAGATTTAGTTCTGTTGTCTGTGTCTGGGCCTGCTCCGGCGTTCGTGGTTGCCTCTGGATTGATTCCACGGGGTAATAGGTTATGTCCTGATCTATTCCCAAATCCTATTCCTCATCGCTGGGCCCTTCGCTTTCGTTTGTGCTTTGATCCACCTCGGACTCTTCCACGCAGAGTTTCAGTAAGCACTCTTCTTCCCTGCTTTTGTTTCTCATCTTTTGGACACACTCATATATTTTCTCTAGAGTTTCATTAGTTCTCCCTTTCAGCTCTTCCAATTTAGTCCTTTCAGCTGCTAGGCTAATTAGCCTTTCCTCCTCTATTTCTTCCCTTCTTGTCCACCTCCAATGCTTCTCCTTCTCTTGTTCCAGAAGCTCTGCCTTCGGCCTTTCTTCTTCATGCTTCTCCTCAAGGCTCATCTCCTCTATGACTCCTTCTAATTTCTCCCTCTGTTCTTACATGAGCTTCAAGAAGTTGACCTTGTATTTCTGGTGCTTTTCAGATTCCCACATGCTTACTCTTTCTTATATCCATTTCATAGCCTCTCCCATTTTCTCCCAAGCTCTGGCTACCAGTTCTTCTTTTCCTTGCTCATTGCCTTCTGTCTTTGTCAGTTTATATATAAGTCGTTTTGCTTCAAGTGCTTTCCTCTCGCTCCAGCGCTCAAGTTGTATCTCAGCTTCTCTTTGAATGGCTGCAACCTGCTCTTCCTCCATCATTCTCTGATGCTCCTGGATCATCCCTCTGTTTTGTTCGTGATCTCTTATTTTCTATCCCTGTGTTTTTATTCTGTTCCTGTCCTTTGGGAGTACTGGTGTGGGTTAATCCTTCTCCCCAATCATGCTGCAGCCTTTACAGAGCACACCTATGGTTTGTTGCCTCCTCGTCTTCACTTTGAAGTGCTTCTTCCCACCTTTTGGCCACTTCTGTTTCAGTCCTCTGTATCCTTCCCGAACTCTTTTGGTCTATCTCCGTTTCCCTCAATGCCCCTCCGGTCTCTTCACTTCTCGGGGCAAGCTCAGGGGCCCCAGGGCTGAAGAGGGGCGCTGTTGGTCTTGGTGATGCTCCTGATGGGGAGTCCTGTTGCCTCTCCATTATTTTCTTTATTTCTTCCCACACCTCCATGCGATCTCCTCCCATTGTGACTTCTCTCAACACTAGGGCCGCTTGGATTGCAGGGCCCGGTGATCCTTCTTTCTATTGGCCCATTTCCTTTGTATTTTCTTTCTGTTATGGTATCTCGGGACACAGTCTGTCCCTTTCTGCATATGGAGGTGGGCGTAGTTCCTCCAAAGGCAGGGCTCTTGGATCTGGAGCCTGGTTCGGGGATGCTTGCCTTTGTTGACTTGTCTTCATTTTTCCCTCTTCTTGCTTTTTCTTTATGGTTGTTGTTAGGGGCGACACCCTATCCCGGTCACCCTTCTCCTTCCTTTTCTGCTCGGCTATTTTCATGAAAGCTTCCAAGGTCAATAGTTCTTCTTCTCTTTTCTTTTGTCTTGCGGGCCTCTTGTCATGATTTTTATGGTTCAGGACCTTCTCCTGCATTTGGGCTATTGTGCTTAAATCAAATGTTCCATTGTATGCCCAGGGGGTGTGATGCGTCCGTGTCCTTTCTTCCCATTTCTTGCTGACCTCCTTGATTCTATCTCTGGCAATCCTGTTCTCTTTCAAGACTTCCTCCAATGGTGTCATCTTCTCCCGTTGCCATTATTCACAGCCCTTCTCACTCCTGTGGGTTTAGTCTTTTGAACAGTTGTGGTCTTTCAAGTGAATGTTCTGAACCTCCTCGTGGATATATAACAGATCCTCTTCCGAGTCGTCGTCTTCCCGGTGCACCTGGCGTTGGTTTTGGTCTTCTATATTACTAGATTGTTCCCACTCCAGGTACCAACCCAGTTCCCAGTCTCAGAGGTGTGCCTCTTGTTCGTCGAAGCTAGGTATGATGCACACTGGCTGGTTATCTTCTGGTGTATATGGGCGTAGGTCACCGACTGTGTATAGTATGGCGTCCCTCAAGTCTCCCCAAGTTTCACAGTGAGCTGGAAGCAGCACTCTTTGTCCTGGAACCAATGCCCCCTATTTGTCTGTGGTGCTTACGCCCTCCTTTTGGGTGTTCGGTGATTTTAACCACCCACTCTTCCTCTGACTTTTCACTATTATGTGCGTCTCCAGCTATTGCTCGGGTTTGTGGCCACTCCTGATTCTCCTGCAAATGCGTGCCAGGGTCTATGTCACCAAGTGTATAAATTACTACTTCAACAAGGCCCCACCACTCTCTACAATATGTTGGGAGTTGCCACCTCTTGCCTTGGAATTCCACGTGTTGTCCGGTTTCAAAGTTTATATACCACCCCTCTTTTGTATGCTGAGTAATGTTTATGGTCCAGATCACTTCATGTCCACCTTGTGCCATATATCCCTGTAGTTTGTTTGTTGAGTAGCTTATTTGGCTTTTGTCTTATTTTGTGTATTAATATGTGAAAAGGTTATAGGCCACTGCTATCTTAATTACTATGTGGTTGTTCCTTTTCTCTTCCCTGTGTTTTTTTTTTTTTTTTTTTTTTTTTTTTAGTAGTCCTAACCAATCTATTTCCAGTGTGATGTACCCCACTCTGACTGTCGTTTCAACCTTGTGTTAATAGTTTGATCCTCTGTTCACTGGTGATGTTTATTAATTGCTAATTTACAATTAACAAAGATTTTTTCTTAATTCTTATTTCACTTAATCCTAGTTTTAGCTGCTCCTGTATGTGTGAGAATGTTGCTCCGGCCTACCTGTGTGTGTAAGACTCCTTATCTCTTGTCTCTTCTGGGCAGTCAGCCAGGTCTGGGCGTTGAGCCAAGGTCTTCTGCGGAGTCTGGCCCCCACCTGTGTGCTTAATGTCTGTGGCAAATATTGCTCCGTACACGTATTTTCCCTTTAGTTATTTTATTTGTTTTATTTCAGTTTTTTACACACTTAACAAATTCGAACAGGTTACTCTCTATTTCTTCGTTAATGTGGATACATTGTTCTATTTAGGTGTATACATGTACCTTCTACCGTGTTCTAACTATTTTTCTTTATTGATGTGATACATGAAACCTTCCATAGTGTTCTAACTATTTTCTCTATTGATGTGAGTATATTGTTCAACTAAGTGCATACATGAATCTTCTAACAGTGTTATAACTATATTCCTTTATTGATGTAAGTGTATTGCTCAACTAAGTGTATACATTTTGCCATGTGCATCACAACCTTTTGATTTTGTTTTATATGTGACAACATTTATTATAGCAAGGCACACTGTAAGATTTTATAGTGATGTTTCTTCTAAGTTTTAACCAGTATGAGTGTTCCATGTTTCCTTACAGGGGGAGAATTTCTTACAAACCTATGTCTCCCAATCACTTCCCACTGTGAGCTCCGATTCGTCTTCCAAAACCTCTGTACTCTGCTCTGCCTCCTTACCTTCTTCTCTGTCCTTCTCTGGGTGTAAGGAGGATTAGAGGGGCTGTAGGGGAAAAGGCCTTCCTCATTACTCAGAGGCTCAGGCGTCTCTGTTGAGAGGCATGTGAATACTTTTATCAAAGCATTTATGTCCAACGTATATATCCTGTGCAATTCCTTGATCAGTATCCCAATTGCTATCTGTAATGATCCACTTTTATTCCGATCTCCTTCAACCGAACTTCTCTCTGTCCCGCGGCGGTCTCCTCAATCACAAGTGTACGTCTGTGTGCTCCTGGCATCTATTGTAGGCCCGTGCCCACATAATAAAACAAACAGAGATTGTCACACACTCAGTATTTTTCACATAACAAATAACATTTTAAAACCTTGTTCTGAGGGGTGCTATCTGTCTGATTATCACTGGCTCGGATTTTGTGCCCAAGTGATATTCAGCTCATGTTATTCTATTCTAAAAATGTTTCTATCTGTCTGAACATCGCTGGCTCATGTGTTTGTCCAGCGATATCAGCTCATTCTAGTCTATTCTAAAATGTTTCTATCTGTCTGCATATCGCTGGCTCATCTGTTTGTCCAGCGATATCAGCTCATGTCATTCTATTTCTAAAATGTTTCTATCTCTCTGACATCTCTGGCTCATCTGTGTGTCCAGCGATATCAGCTCATTTCAGTCTATTTCTAAAATGTTTCTATCTGTCTGCATATCACTGGCTAATACTTTGTCCAGTGATAGCAGCTCATTTCAGTCTATTTCTAAAATGTTTCTATCTGTCTGCATATCACTGGCTAATACTTTGTCCAGTGATAGCAGCTCATTCCAGTCTATTCTAAAGTGTATCTATCTGTCTGATATTTCACTATTTTTGTATATTATGTATTATATATTGTTCCTTTTCCCACTCTAGCCAACTTAACTACTGCCAGGTTAATTTATGGCCTAGTTGCCTCTTTTCCTCCCTCTACTCTGCAGCACAGAGGGAGTAGTATCACACGCACAAAGCAGAAGAAAAAAAAAAAGAAAAACACACACACCACCAAAAAAAAAAACGTACAGTTTAGCTGTGCTATCTGCTCCCTTTAACCTTAAACGGGATTCAGAATAACCCTATTCTGACTTCTCTACCATATAGAGGAATACCATAAAATTATAAACACAAAAACCCTTACAGATCAGAATACCTCTGTTCGCTTTGACCTTCAAAGATTTCAGAATAACCCTATTCTGACTTCTCTATCGCATAGAGGAATACCATATATCATAAATCACAAAAAATACCTTACAGATCAGTCGCACTGTCTGTTCCCTTTGACCTTCAAAGGTTTCAGAATAACCCTATTCTGACTTCTCTATCGCATAGAGGAATACCCAAACATTATAAACACAAAAACCTTACAGATCAGTCGCACTGTCTGTTCCCTTTGACCTTCAAAGGTTTCAGAATAACCCTATTCTGACTTCTCTATCGCATAGAGGAATACCATATATCATAAATCACAAAAAATACCTTACAGATCAGTCGCACTGTCTGTTCCCTTTGACCTTCAAAGGTTTCAGAATAACCCTATTCTGACTTCTCTATCGCATAGAGGAATACCATATATCATAAATCACAAAAAATACCTTACAGATCAGTCGCACTGTCTGTTCCCTTTGACCTTCAAATGCTTCAGAATACTCTCATTATTCTGACTTATCTATCGCATAAAGAAAAATACCATATCATCATAAAACGCATGCGCTTTTAAAGACCAACAGTGTAACTCAATCTCCCTCCTATGTCTCCACTATTCTTTTGAGGATTCAGTAAACAATTCAGTCCCAGGCTACCCACAAGTCACAACAGCCTGGCTCTCCCTAAAAATAATAAGCAAAAATGCTCACCTTTGTTTTTTTTTGGCCCTGGATAGCCGGCTGTTGAAAACTGCTTCACCCGGGGCAAAACTGCTTTCCTGATGAATCCTGTGTCAATTCTCGGTTGGAACCTCCAGATCTGTCGTGGAAAAACTAGTCCACTTTCGAATCCACTAGCAATTTATCACTTGACTATTACTAATTAGCACTCTGGGACAAGGCGTCCGAAGGAGACAGAATAGACAGGAGATCTCTGAAGACTGCTGAATCTTTATTCACCGTATTGCAGTGATAATCCAGTCTAAACAATGTTCAGAACAGGTGTCAAGCAATAGGGTGAGGTGAGATGTCATCAGATGGCGGCCCCCGATGAGATCTGAAATCAAAATGGCTGCGGCCTATCTTTTATACTCCTTAACCTTGAAGTTGGGCCTTCTCGCCTCCCTCGAAAGACACCTGTTGGCCTATCAGCATCCACCAAGGTTACGACTATTGGTGGAACCCACTGTCTCATCATGCATAAAGTCCAGTTGTAACAGGGCTTCTTATCTTGCCACCTGTTACTTGGCCTTGCTGTTACCACCATTACATCATCCAATTACATCATCCTCTCGCTCTCGGCCATCTAGTTCACTGTGAACTCCTTCACCTCGACCATCTAGCCAGGTGTCACTGTGAACTCCTTCACCCCACTCCTTGACTGCTGGTCTGGTCTGTTTAAGATGTGTACAGGCCTTGAAGTCTCATAATAATTGCAGTAATATCAAAGTTTATAAAAACCATACATGCATCCGTTAAGTCATAGAAATCCACCACATAATCCTCCTCCTTGATATGCGCGCTACATATTCTCGAGAAGGCGGTGACGGAGCTAGCTGAAAAATCTGCCCACCTAACCTTGACAAATTGCACCTAGCTTCGGAAGATCCCTTTGTCCTTGGGGAAGCAATGGACCCTAAGTCCAGTTTTGCTGGAGTTCTTGCACCCGGCACAAACACAGTAGTAAACCATTTTATCTATTTATTGATCTACTCTCTCCCTCTCTCCATCAGCTATGTTATGTTATGCGATGCTATCTCTCTCTCTCACTATCTATCTATCTATCTATCTATCTCTATATATCTAGGCTATCTCTATCTTTATATTTACTTATATATCTGACACTGTTACTCTCTCACTAGCTGCTACTCTCACTAATCGTCGTCTCTCTCAATGGTATCAAGGCGGCCTTTCCTATGTCGTCCCAAAAGGAGTACCTCATGTGACGTCATGGAATGCATTGTGGGAGAAATAAGAATCTTCGCAAACCTGTTGCTAACCGTTAAATATCACCTACTTTTCCTTATTATATTTCTTTTTTGTGATACTTTACAACATAAAATACAATTTATAATTGTTTAAATGTTTATTACCAACTAGAAAATTGCCAGAAAAGACAAAAAAAAAAACCCTGCACCACAGGCTTTAACGTTTGACAGTCATTCGTATGCATTGAGGTTCAGACGCTATTAATAGTAACACTACCAGATCGTTGCTTTCTCATCGCAGGTTCAAAAGAAATGCGTTTAAAAACTACTAAACTAAACGTTTGACAATAGTACTGGACGGTAAGAATGTGTTATAATGTAAATGGCTTTGCTCATCTCTGTAGCTGAGTGCATTGATTGCCCATGCTGTACCTAATAAAAAAGGTAAAACGTTAAGCAAAGTGTGGCTCTTTATTCTTTTGCAGACAGCCAGTTTTGGATTAGGCTACCTTATGCTGTACAAGTAGCCATATTTCAGTTGTATGTAATGGCAACTTTATGCATTATATATATATATATATATATATATATATATATATATATATATATCATTTCTAATGTATAAAATTAAAAATCAGCATTTAGGCTACTGTTTGTCATTTTAGAGTAATATATTTGCATGTTATAACACAGAACTGTACTGTACTGTGCAGTAATGATATCTTCAAAACATAAGTGTAGAAAATGTATTATTTATTTATCAGGCCTTGTCTCTGACTTGTGTGTTCAGTTACTCCCAAATCCCTACTGAATTACAATAATATTATTGCCTCGCATTAGTGTGTTGTCATACCCTCTGTGTTTATATGTAACTGGAACAAGAGAGAATAGATTTTTTTCATTAAGTCATTTATTTGCTGCAAGACCAGCATGCCACTGGCAAAAACAAATAAACAAAATACTGTTGTTTTTTTGTGGTCAGTGGTCAGTTGGTAAACATATAGAGGAATACAGAACAGAGCAAAACAGAGCAATACAATGAAATAAAATGTATACTGATATGGGAGCTCATTGCTCTTTTTTCTTCCCATACCCCTTTGCGGCAAGATCAGCTCGCCACTCAGCCAGAGTCACTTTTGATGTAGTTTGGCAAAACCAATTACCAAAATACTGTTGATGAGTGGCTGGGTCTCGTTCAGCGTTGCACTGCTTGCAGGTGATGGCATCACTTTTCCGTGTGTAGGTCCTCTTCTTTTTTCCAGTCTGCTCCTCTTCTATTCCATTCCTTTTGTGATAATATTGAGTTGTGTAGGGGACCATGGATTTCCCTGCAGTTCTGGGAGGAACCACAGGGCCGGATGCAGATAATTGCGGTGCAATCAGAACTGGTTGGGGGGCAACTTGAGGCTGGGGTTTCAGCAGGACTGGTTGGGGTGCGAGCTGAGGCTGGGGTGTCAGCAGGACTGGTGCGACTTGAGGCTGGGGAGTCGTTGCCTGAAGAGGTGGCTCAAGGGCTGCCAAAAAGGCTGGTGTACTGTCATGATGGACTGGAGGGTTATGTCTGCGCTTCACCCGTGCCATCCCAGCAGTATTTGGTGGTAAAACAAAGGTATGGGGACTCTCCACATGGCTAGTAGGCATACAGGGTCGGCCTTTCCTCTGAACAGCAGGGGGCAAACTCTCTGGGTTCACAATGGTAGGCTGCGGTGCAGCAATGCCTTGCTCCAAAACACTCTTCTCCTGTGCCCGTTCCCTTCTGTTGTGCCTGAACACACAAGATAAGAGAGCAATGGCATATGTTCAAATTTGCACTGATTGCCGAATACACTTTATATCATTAGTCCAAATAGGTTAAACTCACCTACATTGAACAAAAGACATTTTTGCACACCTGTAAGAGGTTATGTGCATTTTAAGTTATTATGCATGCATCTTTCAAGAAGCCTACAATTAAAAAAAATGCAAACTTACATCATGATCAGTAGATTTGACCTGAGCCTGTGGTGCGAGGTGAGCCTGTGGTCCGACCTGAGCCTGTGGTGCGAGGTGAGCCTGTGGTGCGAGGTGAGGCTGTGGCGCGAGGTGAGGCTGTGGCGCGAGGTGAGGCTGTGGTCCGACCTGAGCCTGTGGTGCGACGTGAGGCTGTAGTCCGACCTGAGCCTGTGGTCCGACCTGAGCCTGTTGTGCGACGTGAGGCTGTGGTCCGAAGTGAGGCTGTTGTACGAGGTGAGGCTGTGGTCCGAGGTGAGCATCTTGTGCGGGCAGAGGCTGTGGTGCAAGATGAGGCTGGGGAGCTGGCAATTCTGAGATATATGAGGTCAAACCAGACAAACTGGGAGTGCCTGGCCAGAGAGCTAAATTAAAACAAATCAAAGCAAAGACAGAACATGTAATAACGGATGTGTTATGTGTCAGCATCATTATTTGCACCTTTAACAATTCAATACAAACTTACGAGTATGGCTTGTGGACACAGTATGAAGTGTAGATACAGTAGGATGTGCGGGCCAGATTATCTCTAGAGAGGGAACAGTTGGATCCTCCACATCTACTGGCTCCACATAAGTCTCTTCCTCTGCAACAGATATGTCCTCTTCCTTCAGGGTTGCACAGGCCACTTTGTAGTCCTCCATCACAACATTGTTTTGGCTATAAAGGTATTCGATACCTATCAGCTCGCCTGAACCAACCAGAGAACCAAAAATGTATGATAGTGTTAGTGTAGCCTACTGTATGTACTGTTTTCATTGGGCAATACCTAACTCTATTTACTGAACAGTATTGCATGCTGTGTCAATACAGCGGGTATACATGTGAGGGCATACAGAGAGAGCCAGAGCAGAATAATGTCATTGTACTGTTGAAAATATACAAATTTTGAGCACGCGTACAGTGCGCATGGATTAACGTGGTGCATTCTAAACGAAAACGGACACAAACCGCGTATGCGCCGCGTGGTGTGAATCTGGCGTTAGGTAAAAATAAACTAAACCACTTTTTCAACAACTCTGTTATTTGTTAGAACATACATGAAAGGATTCACACAATAAGCATAAATAGTCGTGGATATGCAATCTTATATTTTTCTAATTAATGTTGCTACATCAATGTTAACCTGCTAGGCACAATGTTAACTAACAATGACTAGCCTGCCAGCAATAAATCAATCAAATGTATCATTACTTTAAAAACGTAGTCTAATTTAAAGCAAGGAATGAACAACAAGTTATCAGGTAATGTTATATCACCTACTGCCTTACTTTTACCAGGTAGGCTGACGTTGGCGAAACTGAAGGAAGATAGACTAAAATAGACTAGCGTTACTTTTTCGAATTCTTGGGAAAATGGGCTCGAATTCCTATTGGCTCATGTCTGGCATTTCTCGCAGGGATGAACTCTCTGATTCGTCTTATCTTCGAAATTTGTGGGAGCATGTTAAAAAGTGATTGGGTTCTACCTACCAACATATCGCTGACAGAGTTAGACAATCAGTTGACAGTGAGCGGACAATGCTATCATCAATGTTCATGTTACTGAAACGTTTTGTTGCTAGGCAACCATATACAAATGCCTCCAGTTTTATCACGATTTTCAGACTAATAACTGAAAAACTAAAGATTGTAGACATTAACTGAACGAAGATTAAAGCAATACACCACAACTTTGTCACTAGACATGTTATTAAAACATATTTTTATGCTCAAACGATCTTAGTTTATAAACGTTTGCTCTTAGAACAGCCTGGACGAAGTCAGCCATGTTTTCTAGGTTTCTGAGTCCTAAATGAACCAATCAAAATCCTTGTTCCGCCTTCTTCATTTGCATGCAAGTGCGACATTGCACACTAGTTAACTAGTGGGACAATGTTACGTCCCACTAGTTAACTAGTTGCACAAAATGCCAGCCGTTTGTGTATTTATTGAAATTCCACTAGTTTACTAGTGTGAATGGCATTTTTCTCCTGCTAGTTCATTATAGACAGTGTTTTGCCCTCACTAGCTAACATGTAAGGCTCAAAATGCCCTCTATAAGCTAGTGAAAGGCATTAATAATGCAGATATGCTCACTAGTTAACTAGTGAGCATGTCCTGTTCCATTACTAGTAAACTAGTAAGGCCAAACATGTCAACTAGTTAACTAGTGAAGGCCAATGTGTCACTAGTTAACTAGTAAGAGTACCTTTTGCATTACTAGTGAACTAGATAGCTCCAAAAACAGCGACTAGTGTGTGTCTTGTGCGCACTAGTTAACTAGTGAGCTGCTTTACTGCCACACATGCAAACTAGTGAGACTTAAATTGTTCCACTAGTTAACTAGTGGACAAAAACCGTCAGCTTGTTTGTGTTTTTAGGTGTAACTAGTTAACTAGTGAACAAAATATGCATGCCACTAGTTAACTAGTAAGGCCCACAACACCCTTACTAGTAAACTAGTGGTTTTTTGGCCTTTACATTTTAACAAGTGACCATTTTGGCATCTCACTAGTTAACTAGTGGGGCTGAAATAGCCTTCACTAGTTAACTAGTGGGCATTTTGGGGCACACTAGTAAACTAGTGACACTTTTTGCACCTCACTAGTTAACTAGTCGAATGGAAATTGCCATCACTAGTTAACTAGTGGGTGTTTTGGTGCACACTAGTAAACTAGTGACACTTTTTAGACCTTACTAGTTAACTAATGGGCATTTGTGTCTTCACTAGTTAACTAGTGAGCAGTTCTGCCTTCACTAGTTTACATGTAAGTGTCACACTGAAGCCACTAGTTTACTAGCTAGAGTTCCTTTGGCCAGCATGTTAACTTGTGTGCCACATGCAAATGTTGTGGGTGGGATTTCGTGAAATTCTGCACTGTGATTGGTTGTCATGTTCTATTTGGACATAGGGAGCCAATAGAAAGCCTCAATTTCCAGAATTCTCCGCCTCCTAATTTGAATTCTGCGCCACTGGTTGACTAGTGTGAATTTTGTCTTGAACTAGTTTACTAGTATACATTTATGACCTCACTAGTTAACTAGTTTGGACAAATGATGCATCAACTAGTTAACTAGTGAGCCTGCTGCCATCACCTAGCTAGCTAGTAAGCCATTTATGGTTCACTAGTTAACTAGTGAAGTGACATTGACCTACTGCAAGTGTTTTGCCTTCACTAATAAACATGTGCACATTTTTGGCCTTTACTAGTTAACTAGTGAGACCCAAAAGCCTTCAACTAGCTGACTGGTATACATTTTGGCCTTTACTAGTTAACTAGTAGACATTTCTGGCTCTCACTAGTTAACTAGTGAAGCTAAAATGTGTTCACTAGTTAACTAGTGAGCCTTTTGGCTCCCACTAGTTAACTAGTGTGCATATTTTCGGCCCTCACTAGTTAACTAGTTCACACAAACATGGCTCACTAGTTAACAAAAATGGCTTACATGTGTAGCGCCCCCTAGCGTGTCTGGCTATTGGTGTGGAGTGCGCTCCCCGAATTCCTATGCGGCGAGAGATCTCTCTCTAAGCTTAATTAATGCTCTATAGCAGCGGTTCCCAAACTTTTCCCCCCGCGTACCACCGGCTACATTCCGACTCGGCTCGCGTACCCCCACCATCCGACACATAAACACATAAAAACGTAGGCTCTGGTATGGTCGTGCGTGCGTCACATTTGCGCGTGTCCAAGACGTGCTTCATTTTTGCCGTGTTCTATATCCCCCCCCCACCCATAATATTTGTCCGTTTCCCGGTTTTAGGTGCGTGCATTTGGTCAGTTAAAAAGTTATGAAAAGTAGCCTGCATAGTAGCCTAACTACATCCACATACAATATCTTATAATAGGCCTACAACAACGCCTGACAAGGATGTATTCGTTTGGACAACATTAGGCTATACAGCCTAGAAAGGCTAAATTTAGGCTACCTTTAGTTTGTTAAATGTAAAGCCTAGCTTAATGTTACCTTTCTTGCCCATCTGAAATAACTCCTAGCTTTGCTCCTTCCCTCCTTTCTGTTTTTGTTGTTTTCAAAAACCTGTTATATCCGCAAAACGTCCCCCCCATGGACCACGGACCATCCAACGCATTCAAAAGTAACGCATTCTATTAGCTATTCCAGGCGTCATGTTTAATAAGCTGCCCTTTTTTTGATGAACACATACAGAGTTTATAAATGATATCCTTTAATTTCATGTTTCTATATCATTATGACCTGATTCGAAATTATGTATTTATTCATAAATTAATTACAAAAGATTTAAAATTTTCATTTTACACCTGTCCGCCATAGCCCTTTTCATCTCGCGTACCCCCTAGAAGCAGCTCGCGTACCACCGGGGGTACGCGTACCACAGTTTGGGAATCCCTGCTCTATAGTAATTCCTTATTATTTGTTTGTTAGCTTTTACAGCTATTTTAATATCTACCCTAATGGTAGCTTGTAACCTAATGCAAATATCAATACAGTGATTTTATAGCTAAGTTAAAGTAAAGCACTAAAGGTCTGCAGCTATCTCACTTAGTTAACTAAAGATTAACTTTTTAAATGGCTATCAATACAATAAGTGCAATAAGCATCAACTGAAATGTCACTTCTCAATCAGCATTTATAAACACTTTTTACTTTAAACCAGGCTACTTTGAACTCAATAATATTATCTTACCTTAAGTATCAAAATCATAAAGATCATAAACCCAATGTAATGCAAGTCTTCAACAGAAATACTTTTAAACTATTTACTGAAAAAATACAGTATGCACTACAGTTCAAATATCAGAAGTGCAATTCAAAACACAGTTCAGTTCAGTTCAGTTTCAAATGACCAATTAAGCAAACAACACATTAAATTACACACAGTTAAAGCTAAGCCGGCAAATTACTAACTGGACTAAATAGAATGAATACCCAGACAGTCAGAGGAGGACACGTTGCAGGCCTGTATCGTGGCTTGGGAGCGTAGAGACCTCAAACAAAATGGTCGCTTCGCGCCACTGCGCAGCAAACAAAGAAACTCACTGCTGTAGTAGTGCTGGTCGTTGTCGTCGTCCACGCCGCGGCAACGCGGTGCTGGCGATGCTGGTGGTTGAAGACGTCTTCCAACAGCTTAGCAGGGGATGATTCTGGAGATAAGTGCTTCTTCAGACGATGCAGAAAAGGGCAACCGAGCAGGCTATTCACTGGCAAAGTCCTTGTAGCTAAATCGTGCTGACTAGCCGTCCACTCTTTCTCCTTGTTGAGAACTCTGACCGAGTTCTTCAAAACCATAAACTACACTGCAAACTTATCCAAATGTATGTAACTCACTCTTCGGGCAGTATACAAGTACATTTACTATCACACGCATTAACTGTGTGTTTTACCAATTTCTAATGTGGTAGTATACAGCGCAGTTCTCACTCGTGTCTCTCTTTTTCTCTCCGGTCTCCTTCTCCTCACGTTCATCTTCCTTCTTCCTCGTGACCTCTAACCCCGACTCCTGATTGGATCTTTCTTCCAGGTAAGTAATTTTTAACTAACTTAATTTTTAATACATGTAAACATTATTTAAACATTTTTAACAACATGAAATGTACATTATAAAGAAAATAAACAAAATGAAAATAGTAGTTTTAGGAAATAGCCTAAATTCCCAAAGGGCTACATCCTCCCCTTACTAAATGTCTAAATGTCCTCATTAGACACTAAAATCTCTTAACACCTTAACTCTAGATCCTATTTAAAGTATTAAACCTTTTTATATACACTGTGGACTTTGTACCCAACTTAGTTTTTACCTAACTTAATGATAATGCCTCTATGAACTATTGTTATTGGTTGCTCACTGGCCTTTCCAGGTTCGTCATAGGTAAGTCTTAAAACTGGTCTTACTTGTCTTTTCTCTGTTGTTCTTGGTCTTAGTATTCTATCTACTTTTGGTTTGGAGCTCAGTTTCTCTTTTGGTGCACAGACAGGGGTTCTCCCAACATCCATGTCCGTTTCAAATTCAGAGTGTTCTGTATCTGTAACTTCATGACTTTCCACGTCATTTCTGTCTAGCTCACACTCATCTGCTGGACGATCAGGACTGGAGTCTCTGCCATCTTCATCACCTGAGCTCACAGGATCTCTGTCAGAAACTTCTTTCCTGCTCAGTAGACGTTCCACGTAGTCCTTGTATGGCCTGTGTGGTCTGTCATACTCATCGGATGATGAATCCGTCATCTCTTTGACCTCTTCACTGTGTTTTGACTTCTTCGGTCTTTGTTTCAGTCTTGTTGAACGTGTTCTCGGTCTAGCAGGGGCCTCTTCACATGCTTGATCCTCTGGCATCCTCACTGCATGCCCAATAGGTAACAGGTGATCACGATGGATGGTCCTTACACTTCTGCCTCCCTCAGGTCTTACACGGTATACAGGTAAGTTTGGTAGCTTTCTTACGACCACATGTGGCAGTGAACTCCATCTGCTCTCAAGCTTGTGTTTCCCTTTTAATCCCAAATTTCTCAGCAGAACACGATCTCCCTCTTGCATGTTTTGAAAACTAACTTTCTTGTCATAGGCTCTCTTGTTGCGTAGGTGGGTCTTGTCTGCAGCTTGACTCGCCAGTTGGTAAGCTCTTTGTAGGTCACGCTTCAAGTTTGCCACATACTGAAAGTGGTTTGCGTCCTCGTTCCCATCACTTGATGTTCTGAAGCACAGATCTACTGGGAGTCTTGCTTCCCTACCGAACATCAAGTAATAGGGAGAGTATCCCGTCGCATCACTCTTGGTGCTGTTATATGCATGAACTAATGAAGCTACATGCTGACTCCAGGATTTCTTTTTTTTTTGGCCTAAAGTAGCCAGCATAGAGAGCAGAGTCCGGTTGAAACGCTCCGGCTGGGGATCCCCTTGGGGATGATACGGAGTCGTTCGAGATTTCCGAATGCCCAAGATCATCAAAAGCTCTCTTATCAACCGTGACTCAAAATCTCTACCCTGATCAGAGTGAATCCTGGTAGGCAATCCGTAGTGTACGAAATACTTCTCTACCAGGATCTTTGCTACCGTCAAGGCTTTCTGATTCCTAGCCGGGAAAGCTTGAGTGTATCTGGTAAAGTGGTCTGTCACAATCAGTACATTACTTATGCCTCTGCTATCTGGTTCCATTGACAAAAAGTCAATGCACACAAGGTCCATTGGACCACTGCTGACAATTTGATGCAAGGGAGCAGCTTTCTTACAAGGGGTTTTGCGTGTTATGCACCGTCCACAATTTCTGACATATTCCTCTACATCATTGGCCATCTTTGGCCAGTAGAATCTAGCTCTTAGGAGGTCAGTGGCTCTTTCTACTCCTGTGTGTGGCCCATGTCATCATGTAGAGAGTGCAACACCAACTTTCTGTATTCCGCAGGCAATACAAGCTGTAGTGCCTCCTCTGCAGCTTTCTTACTTGCTCTATACAAGAGTCCATCTTTCATCACTAGTCTGCCTACCTCCCTCATCATCAACAGCATCTCAGCATCCACATTTTTGTTACTAGGCCAAACTCCTTGTTTCACAGCCTCGATCACCAGCCTGATTACAGAATCCTTCCTCTGGGCTTCAACCAAATCAGCCTTTGACAGTTGTTCCAGAGAGCTTAAGTGTAGCTGTGACGGAAAGGCATACACATCAGGGATACAGGATGGCGACGCTCCTAACTGTTCCACGTATCTGGGGGGCTCATCAACTTGCACCCGTCGGCATATGGATTTCACAACCTTCTGCGACATACTATCCCATTCACCACACTCTGTGACGTCAACTATGTTGCGTGACAATAGATCAGCATCTATGTTGGCTTTTCCGGGCCTATACTGTACATCAAAATCGTAGGTGGCCAAAGCAGCAAGCCAACGATGACCAGTCGCATTGAGCTTGGCAGTGGAAAGAACATAGGTCAACGGATTATTATCGGTGCGTACCGTAAACCTGGCTCCATAAAGATAATTGTGAAATTTATCCACAACTGACCATTTCAGCGCAAGGAACTCTAACTGATGGACTGGGTATCGCTGTTCTGGAGAGCTCAACTTTCTACTGGCAAAGGCCACAGGTCTTAATCCTTCAGGATATTCCTGGTACAGTACCGCACCAAGCCCTTTGAAACTGGCGTCGGTGTGCAAAACATACGGCTTATTGGCATCAGCGAAGGCCAACACAGGTGCATTAATCAGACACTGGATGATGCGCTTGAAAGCATCGGTACAGGACTGGTCCCATCTTTCATTGAATGGTTCCGATTCTTTCAAGTAGGTCTTTGTCTTGTCCAGGTCTTTTTTCTTTCCACGCTGTGTGGGTGCATAGCCCTTTGTCAGTTCGGTGAGTGGCCTGACTATTGCAGAGTAGTTCGCTATGAAGCGTCGGTAATACCCACAGAACCCTAAGAAAGATCTCAATGACTTTAAATCTGTGGGTTTAGGCCACTTAGCAACTGCTTCTATCTTTTCAGGGTCAGTGGCAACGCCATTGGCAGACACAATATGCCCCACATATTTGACTCTTGGTTGACAAAATTGACACTTGTCAAGGGAGAGTTTAAGCCCTACCTCTTCAAGTCGATCCAACACCCGTAGGAGGCGCTCTTCATGCTCTTCCAACGAACGTCCAAAGACAATGAGGTCATCCAAGTATACCAACACCTGGAGAAGATTCATGTCACCCACAGCTTTCTCCATCAGTCTTTGGAATGTCGCAGGTGCTCCGGTAATGCCCTGTGGCATCCTTTCGAATTGGAAAAATCCGAGAGGACAAATGAAGGCGGTTTTCTCCTTGTCCTCATCTGCCATAGCAATCTGGTAATAACCGCTGCGCAAATCTAGGACAGAAAACCACTTACTGCCAGACAAGCAATCTAATGCATCATCTATGCGCGGCGTAGTGTACTGGTCAGGAAGCATACGACTGTTGAGTGTCCTATAGTCAATACACATCCTAACTCGCCCGTTCTTCTTTCTGGCTATTACAATAGGAGATGCATACTGACTATGTGACTCTTTAATAATTCCCGCCTTTAATAACTCTTGCAAATGTTTTCGGACGTCGTCTATGTCAGCGGGAGCTAGGCGTCTGGAACGTTCCCTGAACGGCCTCTGATCTGTCAAACGGATATGATGTTCTACATCTTGGGCCAGACCAACATCCCATTCATGCAAGGAGAACACACTAGCTCTCTTGCACAGCTTTTGACGCAGTTGCTCCTTCCAATGACTGGGAATGGGCGAGTCGCCAAACTGAATCAATTGCGGATCTAACTTGGTTGGAACATTCACAGTCGCCTTGTCAGTCTTTGGAGATGGCATAACTGGCTCGGCATGGCATAGCTGACCTAAGACGGTTCCCACTGGGATGACTGCATCTCTCAGTGACTCATTCTGGATCAGAACAGTTAAGTGATCATCATCTACGGCTGTAGTGGGCACAACCATGGGCTGCAACAGTACACCAGAGGGTAATGGAACAGTGGGTGAGGCCTCGACCATCAGCATGTCTTTATCTAAAGGAGCCTTCAACTCTACTTCGCAGATGGCACAACACTCGCCACCAGGAGGTAAGGTAAGGGAGCCTGGCCCCATCCATCTCACGCATCCCACTTCATCTTCTCCCTCATCGGTTGACTGGTTTGTGGGCAAGACTGAGTCCTTTGCGTTAATGCCGAGTGTCTGTGCAATGTCCACTCCTGCTGTTTCTTTGCAAAGTCTAGCTAACCTCTGGAATAGATTTGCGTTTGTGCCTAAGATTATAGGAGTCTGCTCAGGACTTTGGGGACTTGGACAAATCAGAGCTAAGACAGAAATTGTCTCATTCGTGCCTGTGATCTTCTCTGGAAACTCCATATCCACAACTACATATCCAAGGTATGGGTAACTTGAGTCGCTCAAACCCCATATGGCCAAACCAGATACTGGCTGGATCGGGACATCAGGTAAGTGACACTTGTACCAGGTCTCAAAGATAATGGTGACTTGTGAGCCACTATCAAGAAGTGCATCACACTGTTGGCCATTTATCTTTACAGGATCGCCTCACTTTTCTTAGCTGCACACACAGTACTGCTGCTCTGTGTTCCTTGAGAAGATGTCTCACCCTGTTTAGCTCTTCTTAGAGATCGTATTAACTTCTGGATAACTTTAGTCTGATTCTCTGTGTTTCTACATTTGGCAGAAAAGTGTCAATTTTCGCCACAGCGATAACAGAAGTTTCCGTCTGAGTCACTTGTTTGTTGTCTGGTTTCACTCTGTGCAGATCTGGCCGGTTCTACTCTCAACACTGCAGCTGGAGCATCAGACACTTTTGACTGTTTGGCTGTCATCTGATTTTGCAACTTTTTCAATTGTTTTTTCAATGCAGCTACTTCAGTATCAGCACATGTCTCAGGAGTGGGCACTTTTGTCAATGAATCAGGTTCCTTGCTATCTGCTACTGTGTGACAAGGTTGATTTGTCATAGAAGCAAACATTGACTTCAGTTCTTTTATTTCTAATCTCAAAGTCTGAATATCCAACTGTCTACTATCCATATCAGCGTTTGCATGGACTCTCTGCACAGATGACTTCAGCTTCATTCTGGAGGACTCATATTCCTCTTCATTGCGGATCTCGCTCAAAAGTTCAAGAAATGATGGAGGACTTTCCTTCCGTTCTCTAAGCTTAAGCTGAACCAACATCATGTCTGAGTGTATAGCACCTCTAAGCAGCTGTTCTACCCGAGCACGATTTGCACGGTCAAGTGGAAGACCTCCACGACGGACCACTTTGGTCAAAGACAATTCTAATCGCCTCAAGAAGTCAGTTGTTCCACCAGTTTTTCCTTTGGTTGCTGTTGAAGCAGCCGAAAAGCAAAATACAGGTCTTCACAGGTGTTCTTCACAGGTGTTCTTCACCAGCAGAACCAAAGGCACTTTCAATGGCCTCTAAACATTGAGCCGGACTAACATCAAGGTCAGCGGTCCGAACAGCCTTCACCACCGCCAACGCAGGACCCTTAAGACTTTCCATTATGCGACGTCTCTTCTCCTTGGCAGAGCAATCACTCTCCTCTACCATAAGGCGCGCATGTTCTAGCCAATGCTCAAACGACTCTTCCCCAGTTGGGGTCGGCAACGTTCCAGAGAACAACCGCAAACGACGGTAACTGCTATTTTTGCCTGACGGTTTCTCCACCTTTGCTAGCAAATCACCCACTGCATGAATAATAGACTCAGCCGAGCTACCATTTCCAGCATTCCTCAATCAACTATCCAGTGGGCTCTGAGCATTTCCACTCAACCCAGGACTTTCAGATGGCATCACAATCTTCCACGTCTCTGTTCCACCCGTAGGCATTACTTCAGAGGGAACCGTACTAGGCTCTACCTTCTCTTTGCACTCACATAGAACAGTTAAACGGTTTAGCTTTTGATTGAATGCCCGCCCTCTCACGCGCACTCGACCCAACACTTTGATGGTTTCCATGGTTGCTTCAATCTCTGCAATCTCAAGTCCTTCTGGAACAAGCACCATGACGGAATGTGCCTCATCCAATCCCTCTCCACGGCACCATGCCTACTCTGAGTCTCCATTTTCAAAAAGGCTTTTATTTTACTATTCAATAAGCTGAGTATCTTATTTACTTTTGAGCGACTAATAAAATTGCTAAAGGCGAAAAAATAAATTATCTGCTAATTTGAAATCACTAATTACCTATTTCAGCACTAATTAAACCCATCCCGGACGAGCCCCCATTTTATGTAGCGCCCCCTAGCGTGTCTGGCTATTGGTGTGGAGTGCGCTCCCCGAATTCCTATGTGGCGAGAGATCTCTCTCTCTAAGCTTAATTAATGCTCTATAGTAATTCCTTATTATTTGTTTGTTAGCTTTTACAGCTATTTTAATATCTACCCTAATGGTAGCTTGTAACCTAATGCAAATATCAATACAGTGATTTTATAGCTAAGTTAAAGTAAAGCACTAAAGGTCTGCAGCTATCTCACTTAGTTAACTAAAGATTAACTTTTTAAATGGCTATCAATACAATAAGTGCAATAAGCACCAACTGAAATGTCACTTCTCAATCAGCATTTATAAACACTTTTTACTTTAAACCAGGCTACTTTGAACTCAATAATATTATCTTACCTTAAGTATCAAAATCATAAAGATCATAAACCCAATGTAATGCAAGTCTTCAACAGAAATACTTTTAAACTATTTACTGAAAAAATACAGTATGCACTACAGTTCAAATATCAGAAGTGCAATTCAAAACACAGTTCAGTCCAATGACCAATTAAGCAAACAACACATTAAATTACACACAGTTAAAGCTAAGCCGGCAAATTACTAACTGGACTAAATAGAATGAATACCCAGACAGTCAGAGGAGGACACGTTGCAGGCCTGTATCGTGGCTTGGGAGCGTAGAGACCTCAAACAAAATGGTCGCTTCGCGCCACTGCGCAGCAAACAAAGAAACTCACTGCTGTAGTAGTGCTGGTCGTTGTCGTCGTCCACGCCGCGGCAACGCGGTGCTGGCGATGCTGGTGGTTGAAGACGTCTTCCAACAGCTTAGCAGGGGGATGATTCTGGAGATAAGTGCTTCTTCAGACGATGCAGAAAAGGGCAACCGAGCAGGCTACTCACTGGCAAAGTCCTTGTAGCTATATCGTGCTGACTAGCCGTCCACTCTTTCTCCTTGTTGAGAACTCTAACCGAGTTCTTCAAAACCATAAACTACACTGCAAACTTATCCAAATGTATGTAACTCACTCTTCGGGCAGTATACAATTACATTTACTATCACACGCATTAACTGTGTGTTTTACCAATTTCTAATGTGGTAGTATACAGCGCAGTTCTCACTCGTGTCTCTCTTTTTCTCTCCGGTCTCCTTCTCCTCACGTTCATCTTCCTTCTTCCTCGTGACCTCTAACCCCGACTCCTGATTGGATCTTTCTTCCAGGTAAGTAATTTTTAACTAACTTAATTTTTAATACATGTAAACATTATTTAAACATTTTTAACAACATGAAATGTACATTATAAAGAAAATAAACAAAATGAAAATAGTAGTTTTAGGAAATAGCCTAAATTCCCAAAGGGCTACACATGTACATGACAATTATGCCTGATATCAAGATATCAGAATAAATGCTCAATCAGCTTGCCATATTGTCAGCCCTCTTTACATATTGGCCAAATTGTAGGCTAATTTGTAGGCTAATTTAAAACATTAGTATTGGCCCAGAATTTCACAATCTTGAATCCATAATATTAAATTGTGAGAGAATTTGAATAGATATTTGAGCTTCATAAGGGCTCTTCAGTAAAATATATTTGCTTTTGTGTGAAAAATGTTGTTGTGCATTTGGGTCCTACCTCAACTAGCATTGTGACTGAGTTGATTGTTTTGGTCAGAGGTTTTTGGCATGAATCATGCACTAGCACAATTAGTTACAGTAGCTATGTCAGTTACGTCAGTTAGCTATGGGGAAATAAAGACATCACTGCTACAGTTCTTATCCCTTTTGATTTTAGTAATGAAATCATAGGGGATGTACTTTCAGTAGGTTATCTCTAGAAAAAAATCAAATGGATACTTTTGGGGCAATGACTCTCCCACATATTTTGATACTCATGTCCAACATTATGTTCTTTAATGGTAAGTGGGCAAACTTTGGACTGTATAGTTTTATTTTCAAGATTTTATGAAGTTTATGAAGTAAACTGTCAGATTAGAATGAAAGCATCATTAGTTGGCTCTTGTTGTTGACGGAAAATCAACACCAACATTCATCAATTCTTCAAATATACTGTAAAGACATATAGACAGACAGTTGTTATACTACAATAGCCTATCACTAACCACAGTCCAAAATAATAATTTCTGAGGAAAGCCAACATATAATCTGACTCTTGTACTCTGAATGCATTCATCTGCCTTTTGTAGATCCCTATGAAATCTGTTGTACTTTTGTCTTATTCTGTTTCATTCTTTTTTCCTGTTGTACTTTTCTGACCATTTCTCACCTTTTGCATACATCTGATGGTAAGGCACTTGGTGTGTTCAGTAAGGGGCTCTGAGAAGTGTCTTTTACTTGCTGAAACTCCTCTCTCAGTCAACAGAACTGGCTGAGAAATGTATATAGGACAATATTTGCAATGCCTGAAAATCGATTGGCTTTTGGCCTTTTCAGTAGTCAGGAAAGTTCAGAAAGACGAGGCTCAGGCTTTAATTTCTGACACAGTGTTGATATGCGGCCTTCTCCTCATTGAACTCTAAAGACGGGTCTTTAATGCCCACAGTTTGCCATAGGCTTCAATCTTCCTTTCCATAGCAGGAGCCTGTCTGTGATCAAAGACTGGGATCTTGTACTGTATATTTTCTTTGGCAGGATGGACATCCTAGTCCTTTAAAAATGTTTCAAATGCATTGTGGAATTATGAAGGTGATCCAGTACATCCTTCTTATTTTGTATGCTCATTTGGTTCAGAAGCTCATCAATCAGCTCATGCTAGTGATGTTTTACATGGGCATTTTTAATCTGATTAGATCGGAAGAAAAACTACAGATATAAACACCTTGATCGGAATAAAACTGGCAATTTGCTTATGGTTATGTATTTGGCAGACGCCTTTGTCCAAAGCGACACACAAATACAAAACAACATAATATTTCAAATTGAACAGGGAACAGATTAGAATGTTGGTCAAACTATAATAAGGAGAATAGTAATATTAAACAACAATATCAATTCAATAGCCTAATAAAATAAGCCATGAAAATGAGGGGAAAAGCAATAATAAAACAATAATGTCCATTCAATCAATAATATAAAAACAATGACATGGTAAGACTACATTATGGAGAATATCAATAATAAACAAGAATGTCAAATTAATCAACAGCTTAATGAAAATAAAACATTATTATACAAACCATAACACATAAGAAGCGCTTAAACAACTGAGTACATGTTGAACAGGAATGTCTTTAGACCCCTCTAAAACTACCACAGGAACGTAGAGCACTGGGCAACTCATTCCACCAACATGGAACCACTGAGGAATAGAGTCTTGAATTAGACCTAGTTTTTATGACTGGTCGACATAACAGACGCTCATCAGAAGATCGCAGTGGGCGGTTGGGGATGTGAGGCTTGATTATTGAATTAAAATAACTAGGGGCAGATCCAGTCAGTGTCCTGTATGCTTATAATCAGTGTTGGGAGTAATGCGTTACAAAAGTAATGTAATTACTGTAATATATTGCTGTTTGCGGTAACGCGGTAATGTAAGGCATTACAAAAAAAAATTCGGGTAATATTTACTCGGTACAAACTTCAGTAACGCGCGTTACAATGCAGTTTAACCCAAAATTAAGCGCTTGTTTTGTTTTGATACATATTCGCAAACACCACGCGAGAACAACAGAGGAGAAAAAATCCGCGCAAAATAGTAGAACATTATCTCCTGATACTGGTTGAATATGACTGTGGCTGCAGCAGACTCGCAGGCGGACTCTATTTGCGGGATGGACATAAGCCTACGCTCATTATTTTCAGCTTGTCAGAGACAAGGCTATGAAGAACATAATAGTTAGTGCACTTTATGTGCGAAACCGAAAGATCTCTCAGCTCGCAAAATAGCACAAGTAAACATCTAAAGTAGTGCCACGCTAATCTTTTTGATTCTTGATAAAACACAAACTATGCTGTTGTGCATGTCAGCTTTGTGCTGTGAACTTAAATTGAAGAGAATAAAGGGATATAAATGCAGAAAAAGATTGTGTAGCCTGGCAGTGCCACCGCTCCCACCACGCGCATCACGCACTTTGCGTTGGGCACCAAAGGACAGAGGGGGCACCCAAATGTAACCAATGAATAGTAGCTTTACTGCAAACTGCGTTTCACTCTTCATCAATAACGTTTACAATATCAAAATGCACTAACACGATGTTACATGCAAGTTTGATACCTTTTGGGTTCTCTCAATCACCACGTAGTACTATAATTGGTGGGTCTTCAATCATTCGTTTTCCAAGCATTTAGGCTACATGAAGCACATGATATGCTGAGTCGACTGAAACGCATTCCATTCAGATAGCTAGGTGGATACCAGGCTCATAATTCACTTGTATTCGCAAAACGAAATGTGAAGCAACATGTCATTGCATACTTCCATTTCCAAAGCAATGAAGGTTGCTTAAAACAACTTAACATTGTGCATAATATTGTTAATATTGTGCTATCAATGTAACTCAAACAAATAAGGCTTGTAAACAAGAGCTGGCAAAAGGGCATTATGACAACGTAAAGATCAATGCTCTTAAAGTGACAGTGCACCATTTATAAGTAAAACAGCATTTCTTCAGAAATTAATGTTTAAAAATACACAGTAATGGTCTGTAAATAATAGGCCTTTTATTTTACTTTAGGTGTTTGAGTTATCATTTAAATGTCACTCACTCAAAGCCACTCACTTAGGGCACCAAAATGGCCAGCAGGCCACCATCTTGACATGTCTTTATTAAAAGAACCGTATGTAAAAATTGTATTTCAATTAATCATAAAATTGCCCTAATATATGTCACTAGACATTACGAAATCATGTTCATTTTTAAATACTTATATCACTGACAACAGTAGTCTGGCCAGGATATTGTCATTTAAAAAGTGAAGTTGCAGCCCTCAACTGATGTTGATGTTGTCATGTTGTGTTTTGGCCTAATGCGCCACCCTCCACCTATCTACTAATCACAAAGTCAGTAGTGTTTCGGCATCAGGTTGCCAACTCTGCCAGTCAGGGGGGAGGGGAAGGGGATACACCGCTCTACAGTAATTTGAAAGTGATTGTAGTACCCGTTTTGGCCACAATCTTACATACGGTTCCTTTAAGCTTTGATTTACAATATAGTAGGCTCTCTATTGATTTTAATGAGTAGGCCTAGGCCTTAAAGTTACAGTATTTCTATCACAATTTACCAGACTTTGACCTTTTGTCGGTTTTTAACATTCTGACTATGATTGTTCCTTGTATTGCATTATGAGCACTGCGCCTATTGCATTCTACTGTTGCCTTAAGCCTAGCTCAGTCATTATGCTATACCACATCTCCCTCCATTGGAAGAGCAAGCTGCATTGAGCGTAATAAACTGCATTTAGAATGGCAAATCCATATTTCTAGATATTTTGGTGAAAGTAACTTAAAAGTAATGCAATAGTAGTGTAATGCCTTACAATTCAGAGACAGTAATATTATAATGTAACAAATTACTTTTAAATGACAGTAATAAGTAATGCATAGTACATTACGATTTTGAAGTAACTTGCCCAACACTGCTTATAATGTCAATCAGATGAAAGGGGGGGGGGGTGGTGTATTCTGTTCTCATTCCAATTGACTCTTCACTGTCCTATCCTAAGGCAAAAAGCTAAAGTGCTATTTCATCGGAGTAGTACATGCCCCATGTAAACAGACACCAAATTTTCATTCAAAATAGTTTAATTTAGAATGACAAAAAAATAAACTGTCTGTGTGAACGGGCTAAATGGGTAAACTGACTAATTGGTGTGTGTTGATAGTGTATTATGTGATTACAATTATGCAGTGTTGGGAGTAATGCATTAAAAAAGTAATGTAATTACAGTAATGCATTGCTTTTTGCTGTAATGCAGTAATGTAAGGCATTACCAATACAATTTCAGTAATATTTTACTCGGTACAACTCTCAGTAACTGAAGTTACTTTGCTTTTTAATCCAAAATTGAGAAATGCTCAATTGGCACCAGAGAAGATTATCCAAGAATTAAAAAAAGTCATCTATGCTGGTCCTCGAATTTGATTGCCTTGTTTAGATGACTAGAAAGGGAATTTGAGTTATCTCTGCCATTCATGCAACAGATCTAACATGGTTAGGCTATACTTCTCATTTCAAGCAGTGAGAATAACTAAAATGTTGCTTTTACAGACAAAGATCGTAGCCATTATTCTCAAACTATTTGCATTAAGTCTACACCACTGTAAGTGGAAGGAAAGGCAACCAGCAATGATGAGAACCATTTAGTCAACATACAATTTCACTATGGCTATATTTTACTATATTGAGTTGTGAGTGACCTTTGGGGCCTACATTGTCCCATGAGCCAACTGCAACCATTATATTGTTCTTTTGTTAGCCTTAAGCCTAGCTCAGTCATTATGCCATACCGCAGTGACAAAAGTAATGTAATTCCTGTAATATATTGCTGTTTGCGGTAACGCGGTAATGTAAGGCATTACAAAAAAAAAAAATTTGGGTAATATTTACTCGGTACAAACTTCAGTAACGCGCTTTACAATGCAGTTTAACCCAAAATTAAGCGCTTGTTTTGTTTTGATAGATATTCGCAAACACCACACGAGAACAACAGAGGAGAAAAAATCTGCGCAAAATAGTAGAACCTTATCTCCTGATACTGGTTGAATATGACTGTGGCTGCAGCAGACTCGCAGGCGGACTCTATTTGCGGGAAGGACATAAGCCTACGCTCATTATTTTCAGCTTGTCAGAGACAAGGCTATGAAGAACATAATAGGCCTTTATCACGGCAGCTGAAGCAGGGCTGTTCACTTTCCTGTTAGCAGGCAAAACACAGGTGTTCCTAAAAACATTAACGAGGCCTCTGGTTGAAGTAACTGTGGCTGAATCTGACACTTAATTAGAAACACCTGTGCTCACACAGGAGCAGGGCTGTTCACTTCCTACTTCGGCTGCCGTGATAAAGGCCTATAGTTAGTACACTTTGTGTGCGAAACCGAAAGATCTCTCAGCTCGCGAAATAGCACAAGTAAACTAATGAAACATCTAAAGTAGTGCCACGCTAATCTTTTTGATTCTTGATAAAACACAAACTATGCTGTTGTGCATGTCAGCTTTGGGCTGTGAACTTAAATTGAAGAGAATAAAGGGATAGAAATGCAGAAAAAGATTGTGTAGCCTGGCAGTGCCACCGCTCCCACCACACGCATCACGCACTTTGCGTTGGGCACCAAAGGACAGAGGGGGCACCCAAATGTAACCAATGAATAGTAGCTTTACTGCAAACTGCGTTTCACTCTTCATCAATAACGTTTACAATGTCAAAATGCACTAACACGATGTTACATGCAAGTTTGATACCTTTTGGGTTCTCTCAATCACCACGTAGTACTAGAATTGGTGGGTCTTCAATCATTCGTTTTCCAAGCATTTAGGCTACATGAAGCACATGATATGCTGAGTCGACTGAAACGCATTCCATTCAGATAGCTAGGTGGATACCAGGCTAATAATTCACTTGTATTCGCAAAACGAAATGTGAAGCAACATGTCATTGAAGGTTGCTTAAAACAACTTAACATTGTGCATATTATTGTTAATATTGTGCTATCAATGTAACTCAAACAAATAAGGCTTGTAAACAAGAGCTGGCAAAAGGGCATTATGACAACGTAAAGATCAATGCTCTTAAAGTGACAGTGCACCATTTATAAGTAAAACAGCATTTCTTCAGAAATTAATGTTTAAAAATACACAGTAATGGTCTGTAAATAATAGGCCTTTTATTTTACTTTAGGTGTTTGAGTTATCATTTAAATGTCACTCACTCAAAGCCACTCACTTAGGGCACCGAAATGGCCAGCAGGCCACCATCTTGACATGTCTTTATTAAAGGAACCGTATGTAAAAATTGTATTTCAATTAATCATAAAATTGCCCTGATATGTCACTAGACATTAAGAAATCATGTTCATTTCAAATACTTATATCACTGACAACAGTAGTCTGGCCAGGATATTGTCATTTAAAAAGTGAAGTTGCAGCCCTCAACTGATGTTGATGTTGTCATGTTGTGTTTTGGCCTAATGCGCCACCCTCCACCTATCTACTAATCACAAAGTCAGTAGTGTTTCGTCATCCGGTTGCCAACTCTGCCAGTCAGAGGGGAGGGGAAGGGGATACACCGCTCTACAGTAATTTGAAAGTGATTGTAGTACCCGTTTTGGCCACAATCTTACATACGGTTCCTTTAAGCTTTGATTTACAATATAGTAGGCTCTCTATTGATTTTAATGAGTAGGCCTAGGCCTTAAAGTTACAGTATTTCTATCACAATTTACCAGACTTTGACCTTTTGTCGGTTTTTAGCAAAATTCTGACTATGATTGTTCCTTGTATTGCATTATGAGCACTGCGCCTATTGCATTCTACTGTTGCCTTCATTATGCTATACCACATCTCCCTCCATTGGAAGAGCAAGCTGCATTGAGCGTAATAAACTGCATTTAGAATGGCAAATCCATATTATACGGCTCTTCACAATGCAAGTAGAATGCTCCATTGACTTAAATGGGATTTCCGAAAGTTCTAGCGGTCATTATTTCTTGGGAAAGGACCTCTGAAAACAAGAATGACCGCTGTCAATGGCAACGGAGTTTGCGCTTGGAACTTCAAAAGTGAAAGCAGACGGTTGATCAGCTGTGTTCTAAAGAATGTTTGATTCAAGTTCAGCGTGTGTTGCGAACTATTTGTTTCTTAGCAAAAGCCACGACGAAACGGTAACAAATAAGTGTAAAGAGACATATCATGGAGTTTATTTTTTCGTTTTGGCAAGTAGCCGTATAATAAGCGGGATAATGTATAGAACGCCGGTCATTATGGGAAAATAAGCCCCTTCAGGGCGAAACAAGACCCCTCCGCTGGCGCGTCGGGGTCCGGTTCGCCCTGTCGGGACTTATTTTCTCAGTTTTTTTTTTTATTATTATTTTTTCAGTAATATTGTAATGTAACACATTACTTTGAGATAACAGTAACAAGTAATAAATAATGCATTACGCTTTTGAAGTAACTTGCCCAACACTGATTCAATTATGTGACTGATGTTTCAGTTATTTTTAATGTATTAACAGCACAGCCACATCTATTGAAGCCTTACAATGTCACCTTCATCAAAATGGGAGCTGTGTTGACCTGGACAAGTCCAACCACCCACATAACTAACATCACATATACAGCACAGTACAGGTGAACCACTTTTATTCTATATTCAAGCTCTCTCTCTTCGTCTTTTTATCCTCAACTTCCCTGATTTTAATTCCCTTAATGTCTACCTGGATGAACAAGCTTTATTTGCTCTGCAGAAGTGTATTAGTGTAGGTTCAAAGAAACAAGAAGTGTATAACAATAGCACCATTCTTTTTCCCATTTCTTTGACAGAAGTGATTTTAACATTTCT
Organism: Alosa pseudoharengus; assembly: GCF_046254945.1. NCBI lineage: Eukaryota > Metazoa > Chordata > Actinopteri > Clupeiformes > Clupeidae > Alosa > Alosa pseudoharengus. The sequence goes on along the minus strand of NW_027468576.1, from coordinate 2,536,774 downwards.
CTCTCTCTCTCTGTGTGTGTGTGTGTGTGTGTGTTTGTGTGTGTGTGCACATGCATTTCTTACACTCAGTTGGGGAAAGAGATCTTTTAAAAGCATAGATACATGTATTGAAGTGAAAGAACTTTGCTGTGGCTTAAAGCTACCTTCAACCTATGGGATATATACTTTTAGAGTAAGGGCCCACCTGCAAGGAGCCACATCTGAATGGGTTAAAAGTACAGAGACCAAAGTTACTAAATGTTAGTAAAATAATTATTATTTATATTTTTTCTCAATTACTTTTAATATTTACAACAGCCACACTATTTATAATATGTACATTATCACAGCCATACATTCTGTTTAAATAGATTATCTAATATAAAACAATGCAATAAAAAAGGTACAGATCTAGATAGATAGATAGATAGATACTTTATTGATCCCCAAGGGGAAATTCAAGAAACTTAAATCTTAAACTTAGTAAAACCACATGGATCTTTCCTTGAACTTCATCTCTGTCAAGACTGAGCTAATACACACATACAGGTGCCCTCTAGTGGCTGATACAATTTGTTTTTAGACTCAGCAACTCTGATTACGGTAGATACCATTGATTGCAGACAAAGCCTCCATACCGTGTACTGAAGAGCCCTTATGAAGCTCAAAAAAGGAGACTATAGGCGCCGCCATGTTTATTATGCCATCTGACGTAAGCTAACAGGCTAACAGGCTGACGGAAAACTGATAAATCACACCAGACATTATTGTTTGTTATCACCCGGAGAGAAGAAATACTCTTTTCTGATTGGCTGGCGGGTGGCCTTTAATTCTGAATAACAGGACACCGTTCCATATCAATGCTTATGAATGGTAACTATAACAACCATAGTAGGACGACGGTTGCAGCGCTCTAGAATATTTTGGTTGCAGGCTTCCCAACAATGGAATCAACTGTAAACAGGCTAACTGTCCATGCTAAAGTTGTACAACAAGCTGAACTAGTGAGCTTATTTTTAAACAGAACCGCGTGTTTACAGTGTTTACAGTGGCAACCGGGTGATAAGCGGGATAACGGCCTTCGAGGTGTGTCCAGTTATACGGAATTAATGGACTTGGGCGGAGGCAACTCCCCTCCGCTGCGCGTCGGGGAGTTTTTGCCCCTCGCCCTCGTCCATTAATTCCGTATAACAGGACACCTTGGCGGCCGTTATCCCTTACTTACAATAACTGTACTATTGTATAGTACAATGTCTATTTCTTGCTAACCTTTGAAACATCTAAGGGATATAACATCTGACAGATTATATTTACACTCCTAACCCAGCCGTAAGTGACGCAATTGCTCCACCATCATCGTTTATGCTCTGGTTTCAAACTTTCATACTGGATGGGCTGTTATATTGAATCTGCTGTTTAAACAGAGGAACTGTAAAATAATACACCCACCTCACAGTTGTCGGGGAAACTCATTTTTGAGTCAAATAAAGTTTGGACCAGGCTGTAAGTATGCATTTCAACTGTAAAGTTGGACATTTTAACACAGGTCTCTATGGCGATCGACTCACTCTATGGACTGCAGAGGTACTGCAGGTTTTTGAACTTCCGTGTTGGCTTCATTGTTCAGAATGTTCAGAATCTTGATATTAGCCAATATCTCCCATGCTGGTGGAAAGATCCACATCAAGCTTGGTATAGTTACTAAAGGTCAAGGTCTTGGGGTAAAGCTCAAGTTCTTGGGGTGAAAGGTCAAGGGTCACAGAAATGCACAAATACAGTGTTTGGCCTGTATCTGCAAAGCAGGTCGATGGATCTTCATTAAACATAGCACAGTTATTCATTATAAAGTTTAGATGAACTGATAGGTACTCAAGGTCAAAGGTTAAGGTTTAATTATTTCCCTGTCAGACAAGGTTATGGCTGACAATCAACATGTTAGTCCAATTTCATTAGTGAATAACTAAGTTTTATTGATGTAATAGATGCTGATTGTAATTGTGACACTTTAGAGCTCCTACCAATGTTCTTTATCAATGTTCTTAATTGTGACACTTTAGAGCTCCTACCAATGTTCTAATCTAAAAACTATTATTTTAAAACCTGGGACTTACACAGACGCTCTTATTTTTATTTCAAAATAGTCCATGAGTTAGCGGAGAAGTAGGTGCCATGAGAGGGCACTAACCCAAACCTGTTTTATTTTGTTTGTTTATGCCCCCACATGACAAAAATATCTGATGGACTTTCCAAACTCACAGCTGAATATTTCTACAGCCTCTTAACCCTTTCGTGCCCATGCCGAACATTCCATTTTTGGTGCTGGATGACCTCACAGAAAAACCTTATTTCTTGAGTATATTACATAACATCAATGGGATATACAGTACATACAATTTAAATCAGAAGGATCAGTTCTATGGAATTACTGTATGTAAAATATGGTAATGTTGATTTAGTCTTTGAAAATCCTCTCCAAATGTATATCCAAAATTTGTCAAAATTTCATTTCATTCACATAAAAAATGTGACAAAAAAAATGAATTGGAAAGCAGGAAATGGAATTTGCATTAAAACTGACATTGAAGTCAGACACAATGGTTTAGATTTATTTGATCTAAAAGAATAAACCATGTATTTGTATATAAGCAAATGATACAGTCAATAAAGTCAAAAAAAATTATGACATTGAAAAAAAAAACATAACCAGTAGTACAGGAATTAAATATATATTTACTGTATGACTCATCACAAAACAAATCTCCTTCTGCAGAATGCGGAATCTGAAAGCAATTCCATTTACCAGTAAAACAAAGTCACCTACCATTAAACTTGTGGGCCATACAAAGCCAAAAAACCTCAAAAAAAGGCCCAAAATTGCATAAAATGTTGACATCCCTCCTGCTGTCAGATTTAAACACAGCAAAGTAACAATCCATGCCATCAAAGGTCCATCCAAGGTTAGTTTAAAACTGTAGTTACAATGCGTAAGGTGTGATGGGTGTCAGTCCAGGACTGCACATGTCCTCTATGTCACATGCTTTTTGGCGAATACCCAAAAAATAGCAATATTCAGACCTGAATATCTCCGATGAGCCTCCTTTTTTCAAAATTCTTTCTGCACATGAAAGGGCCATCTGTGGACTTCATAAATCAAAAGAAAAATGCTCGGCCTTTTTATTATTTATTTCGTGGTAACCGCCTAAATAGTGTGATCCAGCCAGTGATTTAAAATACATATCTACTTCAATGATTGGTTGAAAAATAATGCTTAGGTCATTTATGGTGGACAAATGGAGATATATTATCATCAATCATGTCTGCTGATAAAATACAAGCTACATTTAATGTTCTGAGTGTAATATATTCCTTAAGGTAGCTCAAAATGACATCTTTGGGTGACATACACCAGGCTAATTTTTGCAAATGTGATATCTCCAACATATCTCAGGGCTAGAAACAGTCACTTGGACTCAAATAATAACTTGTAAGATTTTGATAGTCAAAGGTCAAAGGTCAAGGTCACTGTGACCTTATGTACATCCCATTGTGATGAATAAACCTCTTAATATCCCTGACATAATTTCAAATGTGATACAATCATTCACACTGGCCCTTTCTGAAACCAATACCTACCCACTCCCCTCAGTTACGGTGTGCACTCAGGTGGGAATCACCCTTACAGCTAAATCAAGTTCTCCATGTAAATGGGAAAATGTTGGAGTTCTTTTATCACTTTTGGGTGCTATAGGCTAGTTGGAACTGCTCACCTCAATGAACTATGATAAGCTATGCTAACAGTGGGTGCTACAGACTGAGGTACTGCACGCACAGAGATGAGAAGGGTATGTATCATCTTATCTAACTCTGGCAGAGACAGTAAGATAATTTCCCAAAATGTTGGCGTGTTCCTTTAACACTTGGTTAGGAGTGCAAGTGACTAGGGTGAGAGTGTAGCTAGTTTCGGAAAGGGCCTTTCACTCACAGATAACAAATTAATTTGAATTTGATGGTCAAAGGTCATAGGTCAAGGTCATTGTGACCTCACATCCTTGTGAGGAATGCCTATAGACACACAGTCAATTACACTCAAAGATGAACTGATTAGATTTGAGTGGTCAATGTTACTCTGACCTCTCAAAAAAACAACATGGGCCTACTGTATTTTTACACCTTGAACACAATATCCTGGAAACACCTTGAGGGAGTTAGGCCCTGTACACACAGACCCAGATATTTTATGTTTGGGTCTTTCGTCCACACGTAAACAGTGTTTTAGCCCACACAGATAAAAGATTTAAAACCTTCTAAAGAGAATGCTGGTTTACTTGGATCTGTGGACATCCAAAATGGAGATTTTTACAAACAAGTATATAAGTATATATACTCTTTTGATCCCGTGAGGGAAATTCGGTCTCTGCATTTATCCCAATCCGGGAATTAGTGAAACACACACACAGTGAACACACAGTGAGGTGAAGCACACACTAATCCTGACGCAGTGAGCTGCCTGCTACAGCAGCGCTCGGAGAGCAGTGAGGGGTTAGGTGCCTTGCTCAAGGGCACTTCAGCCATTTCTACTGGTCAGGGTTCGAACCGGCAACCCTTCGGTTACAAGGCCGAAACACTAACCAGTAGGCCACGGCTGCCCCCGTGGACAAGGACATGATGGTTACTTTGGGTATTGAGTGTTTGTATATATAGCACTATATATATTGTACTCTCCTGGGCTTTACTTGTTTTGTAGCCTAATGTACCTCGATGTCCATCCATCGTAAAATCTGTCTGTAGACCCTGCTTATTAGTACAAGTTGTTTTAAAGCAGAGACTCTGACATGGTACAACCACCTAGCTTCATGTGAGGGTCCCACAAGGAAATGTGTCTGAAACATTGAAAACATGATAATGTACATTACTTGTGAATCTGTTTCCATTGCATGCCATCTGACCAGTGGTTAAAGTGGGATTTGGCAGGTGGGGGAACCCTTAAAATCCAGAGTCGGTGCAACAGGGAAAAATTACTCACCGTTGGACAACATATTGAGTATCGTGGTGTAGCAATACTTTTTGGACAAGAATTGATAGCTTCTTGGTCACCTCTGTACACGCGATAATGAACTCCCCATTTTTTTTAACAATATAATCACGCTGTATCTTGGTATGAAAGAATATATTTATTATTAAATTATCCGAGGTGGCGGAACTGCGTTCCTCCCACTGTAATTCCTGCTTATGACTGCTGTCTGCTTTGTTGGGCTAATGGAACAGTGATAATGGAGTAATGCCAAGCTAGATTAACATTTTCCCATGTTAAAACCATTTATCACATGAAAAATAACAATGTTATTATCATGTGATAATAACAATAATAACAATACTCTGTGTTTCCAGGATATCATGTTCAAGTTGTAAAAATATTTTTTAGTGAATAGTGAAATAGTTTTTGTGAGGTCAGAGTAATATTGACCTTTCACCACCCAAATATAATCAGCCACAAAACCTCTGTTAGACTTTTTTTGAGGACGGTCACTGAAAGGAGCTGTAACAATTATCCGCAGCTGCTGAAAAGTCAAGCCCAATGGCTATGGCACTCACATGCTATTTGGGGTCATGTTGTAACCTGAATTGACTCTGAGATGCTGCTGCTGTGTTTATGGAGTGGTAGTTGTTGGTGCCTACATCAAGGGCTTGCGTGTCGGCTGTGTATGTTGTTGATCAGATTGTCCACAGTAATGAAGAGGAATGACTGGAGAATTTATGATATTGCTTGGTATGTTGCTGATCGGATCATAAATGGCCATAGCAACAAACAGGAATGACTGAAGAATTTGTGACAATGGTTGGTAGTTGGTATCTAAATATTTCTTGGTATTTGTTGGCGTCTGCATCAAAGGCTTGCGGTTTGACTGGGTATGTTAATGATCAGATAATAAACCGCCACAGCAATGAAGAGGATTGACTGAAGAATGTGTAGGTATTTGTGGGTGCCCACATCAAGGGCTTACAGTTGGTCTGGTTATGTTGCTGATTGGATCAGAAACTGTGGGAGCAAAGAAGAGGAATGACCAAAGACTTTGGTGGGACTTCTTGGTGCCCTCATTAAGGGTTGGTGTTTTGTTTGTTGTATAGTTGCTGATGGGATCATAAATGGCCACAGCAAAAAAGATGATTAACTGAAGAATTTGTTGGTATTTGTGGGTGCCCGCATCAAGGGATTGCAGTTTGCTTGGCTGTGTTGCTGATCGGATCATAAATGGCCACAGCAAAGAAGACAAATTACCAAAAAATGTGTCGGTATTGGTTGGTAGACAACCTATCATGAGTGTGGAGGGAGCTGGGTCTGAGATGCCAGATACCACTGTTTAGTCTTCTGGAGGTCACCGATGAATGACGAAGACAAAAGTGCAAGAGAATATTTGTACCAAATTTGAAAAAACATCCCTACAGGCATTTATGATATATAATTTTCTCAAGAATGCAAGGTCCTTGACCTCGACCTTTGACCACCAGATTGAAATATTTGTTATCTGTGAGTCAAAGTGAATATTTGTATCACATATGAAATTATGTCAGGGATTTTTTTAGATTTATCCACCACAAAGGGAAATACATAAGGTCACAGTGACCTTGACCTTTGACCTTTGGCTACCAAAATGTTACAAGTTATTATTTGAATCCAAGTGACTGTTTCTAGCCCTGAGATATGTTGGAGATATCACATTTGCAAATATTGGACCTACGGGTATACTGGTGTGTCACCCAATGATGTAATTTTGAGCTACCTTAAGGAATACATTGCACTCAGGAAATCTAGCTTCTAGCTTGAATTTGATCAGTAGACATGATTGATTATAATATATCTCCATTTGTCCACCATAAATGACCTAAACATTATGTTTCAACCAATCATTGAAATAGATATGTACTTGAAATCACTGGCTGGATCACACTTTTTAGGCGGTTACAGCGACAAAAATAATAAAAAGGCCGAGCATTTTTCTTTTGATTTATAAAGTCCACAGATGGCCCTTTCGTGTGCAGAAAGAATTTTGAAAAAAGGAGGTTGCTCATCGGAGATATTCAGGTCTGAATATTGTTATTTTTGGGGTATTTGCCAAAAGGCATGTGACATAGTGGATATGTGCAGTCCTGGACTGACCCCAGTCACACATTACGCCTTGTAACTCCAGTTTTAAACTAACCTTGGATGCACCTTTGATGGCATGGATTGTTACTTTGCTGTGTTTAAATCTGACAGCAGGAGGGATGTCAACATTTTATGCAATGTTGGGCCTTTTTTTGAGGTTTTTTGGCCTAAAACAAGGATGGGGTCCTAACTCCCCCTGGGTTGTTTAAAATTTTGTACTATTTTGGCTTTTTGAGTTTTTAGGTGGACCCCTTCAAACTGTCCAAGTTTCATCAAAATCGGTGACGTCGCATGTATCACCCCCGCCTGGTCCTCTCATGGACACACTCTTAAAAGTTTGTACCACAGTCTCATTGGTTTTACAGAAGTCCCTAGTTTCAGAAAAAAACATGCAAAAAAGTGATATTGAGGGTCTCTAAACTCCTTTATTGTGACACACCTGCCATCAATCAGTATTTTCTCTAGAAATATAATCCTTTGTTAATGTTGTACCAAAATGTCTAGGTCTCTAAGATAAGGATAAAACAGTATATGGACAGTGTGTAAAGTACCAATATTGTCCTAAGTCCCATTCACAGAATAAATGCATTTAGTTACAGGTGTTTTGGGAACACCAAAATAAGCATTTACAAAAAAATTAATGAATTTCAAGGTCTGAAAAAGATAAGAAGACACAAGATTTGCACATAAATATTTCACAGGCCTTGGTTTTAGGACCCATTGATGATATAGACAAGGTTTAAACAAAATCTGAGACGGTGCAGCAACAACGTTATCTGATTTGACACGGAATGACCCTATAGGTAGATCGGGTGTATGGCATGTATATTGAGTGCTCTACTAAACTTCAGCTGTGAGTCCCAGATGTCTATGAAGCATTTTTGTGTTATACACACATATAGCTATCAGAAAATAACAATAAAGTTTGGTGCCGTCAGTTGGCACCGATCGGCCCAAAATGGTCCTCTGACTCATGAATTAATTGTTTTCATTTCCCCTGGTATAAAAGAGGGCATTGGAGTAAAGACAAAGGGCCCTATGTTTGCGACGCAGAAACCCGGTGCAAAGCGTATTCCTATTATACACTCGAGTTTTTCGCCATGCCCTTGTCTTTTTTTTACACAATGCGCCCAGGGGTGTGGCAATTAACAACTTAAGGTGTGGTCTTGGTGCATTTTCTAAAAATCTAAATATCTTACACTATCTAAAGGACTTTTTACACTGCCAAACTTCCTGCGAATTTATGTACCAGATTTGCGGAACGCCTGTCCTTTTCACATAGACTGAGGCAGAACAGCGGGACAAAGTGTCTTGGCAAAGTTACTACCAAGCACCCTAGACATTTTGGCGAGTAGATTAGTTCCGGCACCAATGTGAAAACGTTAAGGGGCGGAAAGGGGGGACGGGGAATGGCATGTGTCCACTACATGTCAAACACACCACAGGAGATTTAAAATCTGACTGATCAAAACGACAATCTTTAAATCCACAAAGTTTACAGTCATTTAACGCCTGCTAGAGTTGGATGTAGTTCGGCTGCTATAATAGGCTATTGAGGACCTGGCCGTGGCACCTGCACAGTACGCCGGCGACCTGGGTTCGATTCTCGCCCGTGGTCCTTTCCGGATCCCACCCCCACTCTCTCTCCCACTCACTTCCTGTCATTCTCCACTATCCTGTCACATTAAAGGCATAAAAGCCCCAAAAATATACTTCATAATAATAATAGGCTATCGTAAAATACAGCGATAAAACAAAGCATGAACTCATTGAGCGTCTGTCCTAGCAAGCTTTTACATTATCACATTATAAACTACTGTTAGGCACATAACATTTAGAAGCTGTACATGGTGAACATAGCTAAACGTAAGGACAATGAACTCTTACCTTTATGGTCTACAAATTATCCTCAGTTATCCATAGTTAGTGCACTGTTATTTCCATCATTCATTGTTCTCGATATGAAGTAGTTAGAGATAGAGATAGCCTTGCCATATTCTTCTATCACACAGGTCTGACTAAATTCAAAGTTTCACTCCAGAAACATTTTGTTGTAGCCTATGGACCTTGCCCAAAACTTGCGACAAAAGGCTTTACCCTTACAAACTGTCAGTGTAATATGCAGTTTCTGGCATCCATAAGAAAAGCATTTGTAGATGAATGGTCAACATAACTTAACTGTAGCTACATCTGACTCATCTTCAGGGAATAGCAACGTTACTCTCCGTGCCCATCACTGTGTAAGGGTGTCATGATGTTCTAACATACAACCCCAAAACAGAAAAAGTTGGTACGTTGTGTTAAATGTGAATAAAAACAGAATGTAATAATCTTTAAATCACTTAAACTCATATTTAGTTGCAAAAAGGACACAGACAACATATCAAATGTTGAAAATGACAAATTTGACTATTTCATGGAAAATATGTTTATTTTGAATTTGATACCAGCAACATGTTTCAAAAAAAGTTGGGATGGGGGGAACAAAATGCTGGTAAAGTTGTTTAATGATAAAGACAACAAAAGGAGGAATGTTTCACTAATTATAGGGTAACTGGCAACATGATGAAAAAGAGCATCCCAGGGAGGCAGGGTCTCTTAAAAGTAAAAATGTAAGGGTATTCATCACTCTGTGTAAACCTGTGTGCACAAATGATGAAACAATGTAATTTTTGGCTTCTTAACATGAAATTCTGAAGTATCTTTGCAAACAAGGGAAAGAGTTAAAAAACAAATTGGTTTTGCCGTGGTCTTTTGGACCTCAGATGGCACTGCCTCAACATCAGGGCCCAGTTTCCCGATAACGACGGAGACACGCTCTTAAGAGGGTTTTCTACGATTCATCTTATGATCGTTTGTTTGGTTTTCCGACTGTTTCCCGAACATGCTCGTAGCGTGAACACGCGTGCACTGCTCTTAAGATGCTCTTAAGGGGAGCTGTCCACGTTAATAGTTCTGAAATATCCTCTAATTTGATGGTGATGTCAGGTGACTGCATGTCACAGCTATAGGCCTACCATTTAAACTTCGGATCTAGGCTACACATTAATTCACATCAATACAAAAATAGAAACACTTTGACATCTGCATGTAAGCATCCCAAGTAGGTTATATACCACACAGAGACATAAATAATTGTAATTATTTTAAGATTAAATTGTTGCACCATGCAATAATTTTTCGCGGTGTCACTTAAGAACACATTTGAAGATAAGAAAGAAGTCGAGTAAGAAAGAGAGGTAATGTGTAGGCTTAGATTTTGATGCAGTAGGCTACAGACTAAACCACATGTTGCTTTCTCTGCTTTTTACCTCATAGGCCTAATAAAATATTCACTTAGCAAAGATAATGTCAAACTATTCTGGCAACGTCTCGTTTCATAACTTTAATGCATTTTTTTCCGCTTTTCATCACATTATTATGACCATTAAATGTAGGCTATTTTGCACGCTAAAATCTGATTCATCACAGGTAAACACAATAAAGAATGGGAACGTAAGTTGGATTATGTATTCTAAGTTGTAATTCCTCTGTATGTCCTGTTGGTGACCTCAGTGAGAAGTACTGTTAAGACGCTCTTAGCCGGTAACGAGTACTCTGGAGCACTCGTAGATCTACGAGTGTTTTCACGACGCTCTTAAGCTACGATGGTTTCTGGAAACAGTCGGCAAATCTTAAGACGTTCGTAAGAGGGACTTTACGACGCTCTTAGGCTTAAGATGCTTTCGGGGAACTGGGCCCAGACCTGTTTCCAGACCTGTCATTGTATGGGCTTAGGAAAAGCTCTGATAACCATTTTCTATGTGCACAGTTTGATACTCAAAAAAATGCAGCCAAAATTGTAACAGCCAAAATTGTATTGAGACATGATACAGAAAATACCACCGCCTTATCTGGGCCTGAGCTTGTTTAAAATGGACTGAGGAAACATGGAAAAAGGTCCTGTGGTTGGACCAATTAAAATTTGCCATTCTTTTTGGAAATCATGGACTCATCTAGGCAGGCGCACCGGCGGCACGGGGGATATCGGGGATGTCCCCTGCAGTGCTGAAGAGACGGCAGTCCCCCCCCTCACTTTTGATAAGGAAAAAAAAAGCCTTAGGCCCTCTAGGTACGCTAAATAAATAATAACCTATAGGTTTACGCTCACTATGTAAAACTCCCCATTAACAGCATCACATCACTAACCACAGCCATCTAAGACTGCACAATCTCATATTCACTGGATGGATATCTGAAGCCAGTTTGTCTACCAAATAATCCAAGCTACTTGCTTTGCGTAAATCCTCAAATTATGGCTGGGGTCTTTTTAGGCTGCGCAAAGCACAGGACCTTTATTTAGGGCAGGCTGGTATTCGAGGCAGGCTTTTTTAAAAATGCTACGTTTAGACGTGCATTTCGTTTGGAGCGGCATATACCGGTAAGCTATCAAAAACATAACATTTTCGGTTTGGTTTGTGATTAAATTTACTTTTGGATTGTTTGATTATATTGCTAAATGTTGGGACTGATGGGCATTGAAATATGGGGGGTATTTGATGGTTCACTATTACGTTTCATGCAGGTGAAAAAGTATCGGGATTTCCACCGCGGTTTATTGCGAGACAAGGCAGGCTGTGCAGCCTGTGCTGTAATGGAAACCTTTTTGCGTAGCCAAGTAGCCTACATTGAGGTATTGTTTAATTATGCATGGTTTACTTTTTATTAAATTCGTAGGCTGGAATGCCTTGAATCGTGGCAACAATTGTGTTTAAATGTATGCTTCAGCATATCTCGAAGGGAGCAGCAACGAATGAGCTTGAGAGCAAGTGTTGGAGACCCATGGTGTAAAAAAAACGACTTTTATTTGCAAACAGTATTGATCTAACCAACAATATAATAACATATTAAGAAGAAGTCTTATTTCATTGAGTTAATGGCGGCCTTACATTGTACGATTTTGGTCTGTTTTCACAGTTGGCGACTACATTTCCAAAGTCGGACAAAAATCATTGGAGTTGTACTGGAATCGCGGCGCGCTCCCGTCAACTAGATCGTAAAAGCCCTCCTTACACTGACAGACTTTGGAAAGATTTGCAAAGATTTGGAAAAGATTTTTGAAAGACTACAGTCTCAGACCCTTTCACATCTAAAGACAAGCATGTAGAGACTAGTAGTCACAGACTATGATTTTGCAATGACTAGGGATCTTGCAGGGTCACTATTTACAAGACTGCAACTAGATTCCTTTAAATTATTACCCATCGTGCAATAGATAAACAGGAACTGAAATGATAGCCTACTAAACTCAAAGTCGTATTTTCGTGTTTCTGCAGCATTGTTTCATGCGTGACATCCCTAACCGATATAGAGTTGTTCTGTCACGTGGAAGAGCCAACTAAATATGTATAAGAAATGACAAATATTATAAGAATTACAAATAATCATATAGGCTACAGCTGTCGCCTACTTTGCCCCTTCCTGTTTGGTGTACATAGGGATGACCCCGAGAGGGGTCACTATTGGTTTTTATAGTTCACGTCACTATTTGCATGAGCCACGACTAGAAAGACTTGCGATAATATCAAACATGTTTGATATTGTCGTAACGGCAAAACTAGAAAAGGACTGACTCCGACTGACTTAAAACCGCTAAGATTGGCATCGCAAGTCTTTCGAGTCGTGGCTCATGCAAATAGTGACGTGAACTATGAAAACCAATAGTGACCTCTCTCCAACACCAAACAGGAAGAGGCAAAGTAGGCGACAGCTTCAGTCTATATGATTATTTGTTATTCTTATAATATTTGTCATTTCTTATACATATTTAGTCGGCTCTTCCACGTGACAGAACAACTCTATATCGGTTAGGGATGTCACGCATGAAACAATGCTGCAGAAACACGACAACATTTCAGTTCCTGTTTATCTATTGCACGATGGGTAATAATTTAAAGGAATCTAGTTGCAATCTTGTAAATAGTGACCCTGCAAGATCCCTAGTCATTGCAAAATCTTAGTCTGTGACTTAAAACTCTACTAATTGTCTTTAGGCCCTCCTTACACTGACAGACTTTGGAAAGATTTGCAAAGATTTGGAAAAGATTTTTGAAAGAATACAGTGTGTTTAACCTCACTGTGTGTTCACTGTGTGCTGAGTGTGTTTCACTTATTCACAGATTGGGATAAATGCAGAGACCAAATTTCCCTCACGGGATCAAAAGAGTATAGCCTGACGTAGTCATACTCAATTCTAGTCAGAATATGAGTCTGATACTGCTCCTTGGGACGTAATTATGGGGCGTCTTTCAACCGATACAGGGGGGAATGCCTCTGCACTCAATTGGATAGACCTAACCAATCAGAGCAACGAAATAGCTACAAAATACTACAGCTGGGAAAAGCTGTCGCAAATACCTCGAACAGGTGGTCAATCAGAGATTTCAAACAAACGAGGGAGCAACATGTCACAATGCAACAGCGCTGTTTTCCCTTGATGAAAATGAAACCACGAGTTTTCCCACATCTCAACTTTGGCCTACTAATAAATAATCGTTTTCAGTGATAAAACCTCGTTAAATAATATGCATTTTCCATATGGGGTCTTAAAAACCATGTCTCCTTCTAGCCACAGCGTTTTTGTTTCAAACATAGGCCTAATCTAAGCGTGCTCAGATGACGTGATAGACCAGGCGCTGTTGCTCACCTGTCCATCATTGTAAAGCCCGATTTGATTGGTCCGCCCGATCTAGGGCGAGCATTGACCTCTCCAGAATAAGTCCCGCCTCCGTAACTTTCGTATCCATCCAACTTCCGGGCGTGGATTGTCTATGGGAAATAACATGGCGTTTCGAAATATCATACCGGTAAAACATCTGTAGGTAGCGAAGTTGAAAAAGCTGGTGGGCAGATTGGCCTACACACTTCTGCCATATAGTTTCCACTAGATTTTTTGATAGACTATACTACTTAAACGGCACCGAAAATCAAAAAATCCAGTTTTTTTGATTTTCAGTGCCGTTTAAGTAGTATAGTCTATAGACTATACTATACCAATCTGCCCAGCAGCTTTTTCTACTTTGTCACCTACAGAGTTTGACAGGTACGATCTTTCAAAACGCCATGTTATTTCCCATAGACAATCCACGCCCGGAAGTTGGATGGATACGGAAGTTAGGAGGCGGGATATATTCATTAACTTATAAAATAGTAAAGTCTTACCCAACTTACCCAAATTCAAAATTAACACATAATTTCCATGAAATAGTCCAAATTTCCATTTTTAAGACATCGTCCCAAACTTTCTGTTTTGGGGTTGTATAATTTTGGCCCAATATCCATTGTATTGTGGTACAAAAGAAAGCCCTCTATTTTTTTAAGTATTGCTAATGTAGGCACCTGAAATTCTTAATCTACATAAAATGACTATTTAAATTATACCAAATATGTTTTGGCTCTATTACCTGCCACCTTCAATCCAAATTTTCTCAGACTAATCTGAGCAAAATTATGGAAGCCCGTTTCCGCCACCACATAAATGAAAAATATGCTAAATTGCAACTTTATTTCTCGCTATTCTAACTTTTTTCTTGCAATTCTTGCAAAGTCTTTATTTATTGCAATTCTGATTTTTCCCCCTCACATTTCTGACTTTTTCTCGCAATTGCAACTTCATTCCTTGTATGAAGGTGGGCCACCTCAGAGGTGGCTTTTGCAAACGTTAACATTACATCATTATTGCTGATTGTGCAAATCAGCAATAATGATGTAATGTTAATGATAGTCTTACATATTTACATGTCTAATGCTGTTGTACTATTGCAGTTGTATTGCAGTGCTACTGCCGTAATACTATATTGTAGTACTATTGCAATTACTATTACAGTGATTCTACAGTTGTTAACTTTTACATAGGCTATTAAAATAATAGTGCAGTAATAGTGTACTGTACATATGCTGCTTTGGTGAGGTACAATGCAATGTCACTGAGGTAAACATATATATTTTTATTTATCTTACTACTGATTTATTGCAGTACAACAGCAGTAATACTGTAGTACTACTGCAGTTAGCATTACAATGGCATGCAGTAGTTATGTAGTACTACAGTAGTTGATATTACAGTGCTTGCTATTGCAGTAATATAACTTCAGCTGTTTTAGCATTATCGATTTTATTCCATTTTACCTCAGTATGTTTATGGCCAAGTGTTTGGTATAATGTCATTCAGCACAACCTTGCTTTCAATACATGCAATCCTTTCTTAAATTCAATGTACCACATCCAAAACTAGCCCAAAAATTTGTGTTTGAAAAAACTAAATTCAAACTTGAAGATGACCTACAAAATATAGTGAATAAATAGTTTTCAGATTATGTAGATATTCATTTATATACATATCAAACGATTAAAAAGTTCTCTCAAATACCAAGAAAACCCATAAAAATAAAAAAAAACAATAGGCGTCCATTAGCGGACTAAAGGTGATAGCATATCTATCAAGCCTAGTGTTATCCTGAACAGTTAAGCGTTTTTGGTTGGAGTGTTTGATATTTCTGCTTAAGTACACTGACTACTTTAAGAATATGTAATTATTTCAAAGATTATTTTGCAGATAGGGCGTTTTTTGCGCAGATGGCGGCTATTTTCTCCTTCAATATAATTATATTATATACTATAATTAGTGAAATTTATTTATCTGAAATGCAATGGCTTTCAATTTGTCATTTAATATTTAATCTGTGTAGCACACAGTTGATTTGGCATTCATGAACAGTCGTCGACACATGAAGCGGTTTTAATTATTAGCAGCCTACAGACTTATACCTTTGGCTTGCATCAGATATAATGTAGCCCACTGGCCAGGGTAGGAATTTCACGGCGTCCACGACGGCCATGGCCGTCGTAGCCCCTTGCGTTGGCCATGACGCCCCTTTGAAAATCAGAGGTTTACAGGCCACGGTGGCCTTGGTGCCCCCTTCTTTAAATATTCTGCTTTGCGTCCTACTAATAGCGATATATATTTAGCCTATGGCCTGTCAAAATAATCTTAGCATTCACAGCGCAAATTACGCAGTGAAGAAAGTGACAGTGCAAGAAAGAAAGTGCGTCCAAATTAACCCATTCTTCTCAGTTGAACTACTCGCGAAGTAGCCTACTCATCACACAGACATCACAAGTATCACATGAAAGAGCTTTTTCTCAGCTTTTAAACGATGTTAGCCGCTAATTACTGTGGTGAACGGTTCGCAAGAAAAGTAAATAATATCATTCAATTTAATCATAAATTCTACTGAAGGTTTTGCGTCCATCTCCCTACCCATTCATCTCGGTGGAATACTTCACGAACCCTTCGTTTAACATATGACAAACCATATATCAGAATAAACAGCAGACCTTACCGAACAGAAAGGTGTAAAGCAGTCCCCTGTACAGTTTTGAATTTGCAGTACATTTCAACATACATGGATGTCTCCAAATTTGGGATTTAAGTTTTACACTGTGTTTAAATTGTTCCACATTATTTCATAACGGGCCAAATACAAAATAAATATTACAAATGTCGCCTAGATATCGGTAAATCAGAGGACAGCTGACTATAAGAGTTTGTGAAAGTAGCCTTAATGATCACAAAATGCTAAGCATGCATCTAGGCTATTTGAGTTTCTTAAAGCTGAGCTGTGCTTAAATTGTTCAATACATGATTTCATAACAGGCCAAATATAAAATAAATGTTAAATATAGCCTAGATATCTGAAAATATTAGATGATCAGATGATTTACAGTTATATATAATATGTCATGTTTTATGTTTTTGTAATGTTTCATACAGTGATGCAGGTCTACTGCAGTGAATACAACTTTGATCATTTTTATAGCATACTACTGTATAGTTAACTTTGGCCTTGGTGCCCTGACATGTGGCCTTTGTGCCCCCCACCAAATATGCCCAACTGAAGGCCAAGTGGCCTTGCCCCTAAAATGGTAAAATTCCAAGCCTGCCACTGGCATAGGCTATTTACCGTCACTGAACAGGCTTCCAAATGTGCATGGCACTTTATCAATAGTAGGACATGTCTTTCATTAAAGAGTAGGCTATAACTAAAAATGTCATGATCAAGGTGATAAGCTATGTAGCCTAAACTCTTTATGTGGGAAGCGAACCTGCACACACACAAATATGACTCCTTTATTATGCCGTCTCGGTACGTGTTACATCATCACAGAACGCAAATGATGCAGAGTAGCAAGATTCGTAGAACCACACACATGTCAAGTTAAAACATTTGAAGTCAGATAATAATACACAGGAAATTTTTGTTTGGCTCATTCATTACCGTACATAAAAAAAAATAATTACCGTACATCAGTGATTCTCAGGTGTAGGGACCAGAGTCCCAGAGTTAAATTAACATTGGGGTATCAAAGGGATTTACAAGGACCTTACAAGGACATTATCATTTTGGCCCAAAGTTGGAGACTATGTAGAAATTTGTTGCAATTTCAAAACCGGATTACTCAGGAACCGCTTATTGCACTGAAGCATGCTTTATATCCTCATATTCAGTAAGGTTTGCTTGTGATATGGGGTTTGCCATGTGTTGAGTGAAGGGTTAGTAAGATATTTCACCGAAAGTAATGGGTATGCAGAACTGTGTGCAAAATGCAAATATGATTAAATTTCATGCAAGTTCAATGTTAATCATTATTCTGCTCGTTCACATGATGTGTGATATCTGTGTTTAGTTTAGTTGAACCTCATCTGTCAGGTAATTGACCTACCGGGTTGACACTTCATCGTGAGAAATACTCAATAAATACTCAAAGCATACATACCTGAAGCCGGGGGAAATGCGGAGGAAAATGCACCTGGGATGGCTCTCTGAAAGCATAACTAGTCGATCACGAGTGGCTCAACAGGTAGATCTATAGATAAACTCATCTTTCAGCTAAGCCCTGGATGTTTTCAACTGCTAGTGACACCCGTGGTCACAAGGCAGTTTTCTAGACTTATGTGCAACTCCTCTTTCCCGGAGTGCAAGCAGGAGGAGCGTTAGTGGAGCCTTTCATCTTTCCTCCACACTTACTTGTCCTGGTTCTGATGGTCCTCTTTGCCAAAACATTGACGTTCACAGCCATAGCCCATTGTAAGAACCGTGATGGCTGCTGTTCCCCTTTTGCTGTGGTCTCGGTCTTCAATACAGCCTTGACCTCAGGATCTCTCACAGGTCTGAAGTTCCTTGGTTGGCAACTACTTTTCTCTCCAAGAGGAATCTGGGCCCTGTGAGCCAGTTTGACTTGATACGCTCTTCTACCTTGAGGCCCTTTGAGGCATGGTCAGCTAGGTTCTCCTCAGTGTGGTAGTACAGCTGTCCTGGGTGGGTGTCCGCAAAGTCAAACTCAAGCGTTCTGATGACAACAGGTGGTGTCGCAAGGGGAATCTCCTTCACCTAAATGTGGTGGCACAGACCATTCACATCCGTGGAATTCACACACTCTGATGCACTTCCCACAATGCTTCAGCCGAGGTCAGGCTTGATGGCTCATAGTCACCGCCCATGATGACCTGTTGGAGTGCCAGTGCTCTGGAGCAATCATACCTGATCAAATGTCCAACCCCACAGTCCATTAGTGTGGGCATTTCATCAGCAATGACTGTGTGATATTTCCAATTCTTAGCCATTTTGCAGGTAGGAATGTGTGCACGTTTTAGAGGAATGAAGTCTCTTGAGTAAGCAGAAGAGTAAGCAGAAGGCAAACAAATACTGTTATCTAAGGAAAACCCTCTAACTTTCAGTCCACTAACTCTCTGCACAATTGAGTCCCTTCCATCATAGTGGAGAGCTTTAGTTTTACTGACTTAATTACTGCCTGCAGTTTTTCACACACTGCCTGATCAACAAATGGCTACTCTGTATGGCTATTCTGATGGCTAGATTTATCAAGCAGTTTGCGCCTGTTTCCAGGCATTAATTGTTCGCAAAGACTGACGTAACCAATGCAAGCTATACAAACAGGCTGCACTTGGGTAAATTGCACTTTCCCGTGTCATGCATACGCATTCAGAGGAGGGTTAAGGGAAAGTGGGAATTCGTGAAATATTTCCGCCTGGTAAAAGCAGGTGTTAATCGAAATTACGGTTAAATGCGTCAATAAGAGGATCTTATTCTGAAGACAACAGAATCGCTATTCAGAGCACCAGTTTTGTGTCTTTGTACTTTATTCAAAGCAACCTTAACTTTCGTTGGGCTTTCAAATGTCTTACTTTCACTTTGAAGTTATCCACTTAAACTTGCCAACTTGCTAGATTTGACCAATCTTCCATAGCTTACCACAAGTAGTTTGAGTAGAACTACTGTTCTTCATTATCTCCCTGCTTGTTGATATCTTATCATGTATTGTATTTAATGTTGTCATCAGCGAACTTCATTCAACTGCGCTTGTGATTGAAGTATGCCGTTCAGTTGTGGGCACTCGTAAATTGTGGTAGAGTGCGTAGAAAGGTTGGTTACCCAATGAGCTGCTAAATTGATAAATACTACGAACAATGAGGAGGCACAGCATGCGCTATTACCAAACTCGCATAAACAGACAACGTAAATTGCGCTAGTAAATCTACCCTTGAGTGTCATGATACAGATGATTTACTCTCTTCAGCTTGCAAAGCACTTTGTGAAGATGACTTATCTACTGGAGGAGGGTCTTCGGGCGCCTCTTACATTTAAACCCCGAGAGGCCGTAGGTTACACTGATTCTACAACAGCTAAGGGGCGTTGTTAGGCACGACGCGCTAGCGGAGCTACCCCCTTAGCTGTTGTAGAATCAGTGTAATAGTGATATAGAACGAAATGCGGTCAAGGTGTATGTTTATGCTGGATTTTACAACGGCATCGAACGCGATTCAGCCAATCACAATCAAGGACCGGAACTATCAGTTTTAGAAAATGCACATATTATGGCCCTGTTCAGGGTGCAGTTTTGTGTCCCTGTCTCAGACATGCAAAGCACAATTTATTTTCCAGGACGAACATTCTTTTTTCATCTGGGGCTATATGTACGGGTAGAAAATGTTCTGCCTGGCCCTCCCCCCTGGTCAAAATTTTTTTTCCAGGGGCCTCCCCCGGCTCAAAAAATTTCTCCTTGGCCCTCCCCCCTACGTGAATCAAATAAAACTGGTCGAAAAATGACGTTTACAAGGTTAAAACGGCCAGCAAATGCCATAAGCACACATACACACACACGGGTACACACCAGTGTTGCGCGGGTTTGGTCACAAGCGGCCCGCGGTCACCCGATATTTTAATACCCGACCGTAACTCGGACCGCGAATATTAATTAGGACAAAATTATACCCGACCCGCGATCCGACCCGCTTATTTACAAAATGTGTGCTTTTGGTTATAGCCTGCATGCAGTGTGACAGTAGGCCATTTCTGTAAAACAAACTAATTTATTTAGGCATGCAGGACATAATGTTTGCGCAGGAGAGAGAATGAGAATAAGAGCGCAAGCACGCACGCAACCACCAAGGATTAGAACACTAGGATAAGATTTGAAGGCCATGGACATACATCTTTCTTTCAAAAACAGAAATGGTGAGGCAAGGTAGGCAAGAGAGATACATTGCTGGTCAAAACGTTAGCGTAAGAGCTGGTTTATAATGCTGAATGAAGCAAAAAGCTTTACTAAAGCACACTGTTTAAAGTCACAAACACAACGCACTGTAACTTTTATGCATGCGCGAACCTATACATACCGGTAGATATGGCTGTGTAGTCTGTGCCATAACATTTATTCCTGCAGGCTGCCCGTTTTGGCTGTCATACTTTTAAATGGCTTCGGAAGAAGTAGGCCTAGGCATACATAGACCATAACTTACTGTCATCTTCTTTAAGAACTTTTCCCAATATTTCCGCTTTTCCGCTTCATTTCGGGCAGACCGCGTGTAACGGATGCCAGCTAGCTTAGCTGTGCTTGTGGAACATTGGTAAACCTCACTCCCCGACGCCTCAAGAGTGTTGCTGGCATGCAAGCCAGTAGCCTGGGCTATTGGCTCAATTGTTAGCGCCCTCGCCTCCCGATCCGAGGTGCTGCTGTTCGCGGGTTCGAGTCCGGGCGTGTGCAGGGCTGAATCGCATAGGTTCAACACAACGTAGGTTACACGTGCAACACTGCAAGACGCCATGTTTAAAAACCTGCAAGCTTACGAGTGGGGTTGTGAGAGATTCAGGTAGGGTTGCGACTTTTTGGACTCGCCCACTCTGTCAAAGAGACGTGAATCATGTTTTGGCCTACAAACCTTTTAAAATATTGAAAACGGATCATTGATCAGGGGAAAAAAAATATCATGGATCAGGAAAAACTTTATTTTCCTCGGCCCTCCCCCCAGGCCAAAAAAATTCTCCTGGGCCTTCCCCTAAGGCTTAAAAAATTATCTTAGGCCCTCCCCCTCCTGACGACCGGCCCTCCCCTCCCCGGTAAATATCGTGCAGTCCCTTAGGCTGAATAACTCGTCCATTCCTATGTTACTCACAATATCTCTATTATATATTGACTTATTTTATCCATAGCAGCACGCAGTGATTGCTTATTTAAAAAATAGATTAGCCTAGATGCATTCTTTCATTGTAGAGAGAGCACGCATTCTCTCCCTGCACTAGCCTCCCTCAAACTGCTTCAGCCCGCACGGCTTGTGCACGGACTTTTCATGCAGACTACAACTGTCGCGGTGTAGCAGACAATTTTGTTCAAAATTCACAACGTTGTCAATCGCAAACGCTAATTTATTCAAACATCTCTCTCCCGAACTACGTGGCTTAATTGGGGACGTAGAGAAAGCACCAGTTTGATAAATGAACCAGTAGTGGAGAAATAACTTTTAAGAAACAATCTATAGGCTACTACTGCAAAAAACATTTGGGTAGTGACGAGAATCAGCCAACCACTCAAACCAAACTGAATGGAAACTTGGCAGGATTTCCCCCTCTGCTGGAGAAATTGTGCATTATGCTATTTCAAACTGTGGAAAAAGGTAACGATAAAGCACATGGGTTTGTTTACAAGCTAGCAAAACGGTTAGCATAAGTTCGGTAGACAATGTGGATGTTACAAGGTAAGAAACACGATTTAAAACAAGTTTCTTGTTTCTCACTTCTCTTTCCGGGAAGGTAGTCTCAATGTTGCAAGTAGGGTGACCACCCGTCCCGCAAATTGAGACTGTCACGCATAATCAATGCTTGCTCAAAAAAAAGTTGGTGCTCTATATCCTGCAGCCGGTTGCACCAGTTGAACGTAAGTTCCATCTTAGCTTAGTTCTAACGTAAACTACGTTGAAGTTTACGAGCTACTAAAATGTATCGGTTTGCACCAAACTGAATAGTTTCAACGTAACACCAGAGAATCGGTAGACGGGCTCTGGTAACACAAGTTATGACTTAAATTACACCCCCCTCTCCCTAGGTGTATGGTCCGTCGTAGGTGAATTGTTAACATTTAAATTGTGGGGATGTTAAATTTAACAAAGTATAAGTCGAGAAGAGTTACATACGCGACCGATTACACACATTTAATTTAGCTAGGCTACTTGAGCAGTGCTTGAAAGTCGTTTGTATACACTGGAAATCATATGGACCTAGCAGTAGCCTACAAATAGGCTACCAAACATCTACCTATTATTACCACACAAAGCACATTTCATTGCTGTGGATTGATCTGTTATCAGAGATTTCATTAGCCATAGGCCTACTTGAAAGAGTGTTAACGTTACCGTTACCTTCACTAACGTTAACGTTATCCACTGCGGTAGCCTACTTTAGGCCAAGTGGTGGCTGAAATATTCCCAAAGCACATATAGCCTACAATAAAATAAAGTCTGTTATTTACAAATACAGTGTTATTTTATTCCATACAACAAAGTAATTGCGGAGGAAGTCAAACCTAGATGTGACTTTATCATACAACATTAGTGAACATTAGGCTACCCAGAACACTGAACAGTTTTTTTCCCCCTGCGCCTGCCTTTACTAACATGCAAGTCCACCATCCTTCCTCCCCCTTCTCGTTCCGTGAACCTCTGGCGTTGTGAGTTAAGACTTTTTTTTTTAACTGTTCCTGTGGTGTTGAGCAACTACAATTCCTGTTAATCCTACAGTTTTACATTATAATTTATTTAAAGTGAATAAATAATGAAAAATAAATAAAAATGAAATAGCTAAAGTAAATCGGAAGTGGAAGTGGAAGTGCATCTGTCAATTCATTGAATGTTCAAAGTATTATGAATCTTTATTTAGAAAAACAAAATACACATTGGTTGGCCTATTCATGATGCATCAGCAATTACACATGTTTAGGGGAATAGGGCATTATTAATATACCATGTAAGGTGGTATGTGCTAGAAATGGGTAAACCAATATCAGTGAGTCTGACCGTGAGGTGGGGGCACCGCCGCGCCAGGCAGTGTCCCACATTGTCCCTCAGAAACATACCCCTTGTCCCCCCTTGGGCTTATTAGCAGGTGGTCACCCTACTAGAGATTGAAGCTGTAGCTGCAGTATGTTGATTGACATGTTTTAGTTAGAGTTCAGATAAAGCCTGTATCAGGACCATATTTAGTTCAATGGATAGTTCGAATCCCCCAAATAGACAAAAATATCAGTTTTGGGGGGGTCAGAGGTTTTTTCTGATATTGTGAAAAAATATCATTACAGTTACAATACAAGTCAACTCCTATTTTTACTGTAGGAATGTGGCCGTTGGGAGTTAGAACCCAGTTGTACTATACCACAAGATGGTCTGACTACGCCACTCCCATTTATTGGACTGGGATGAGAGACCCAACTAGTACAGTAGACTAAAGATGTACCCCACGCTAGTACTATTCAAGTGAATGAAACAATTGGAGGCTGATGTAGCAAAAGCAATGTAGACATAATTTATTTATGGTCTGCAGAGTTATTAAAATAGGTGCTTCGTACAGGAACAACATTAATGGTAGTAACACATCATGGACACATACATGAGTTCTCGTAGACAAGCCTTCATAGGAGATATTTACACTAAATATTGGGCCGGACCACAGTACTCAATGTTGACAGGAAATCCACATTTAGTTCATCATGAGCACAAGGCTCCAAAAGGATTCAGCACACCAAAGACAGCAACCAAGGCTACACTGCATTAACCATAAAGTGCTTTGTTAGTACACACAAATTCTAATCACACCACACAGTGGTCACCTTAATACATTGAGCATTGAGCTCCGCCCACTAGCTACGAGAACCCAAGCAATGGCCACTTAAATTTTAGAACAAGTGCGTGAGTGCTACTATGATGATCAGCTAAAGCTATCCAAATTGCACATGCCCACTGGCACTTTCCCCTGTCCCCCGTAATATTGCACACTGCCCAAACACAACAATTTATCTCAATGGTAAAAAATTAATGACCGGAAGAGCTTGACATTAACCCTATAAGTTCATAGGCATGGTATCAATGAATGATAAAAACATACATAAGTTTCATACATGAGAAAACAGTGGCTGGATGTCCAAACAAAGTAAACAAGACGAGAGACGGGGTTCATTCACAAAAGGCTTCTAATAACCTCGTGTGAACAGACACACACAGACGCCGGAGCGCACAGAAGCCAGTGCACACGTATGACGGGGCGCACGGGACCTGGTATAACAACAGGTTTGGCTAGGCCATCCGCCCAAGCACACGGCAGCAACACCAGCACAGTCTGGCCGCGAGAGTGAGAGAGAGTTCCCAGCGGATATCGAGATTCGTTCTAGTTACACGCCCATTCGGCGTTAAACCCAGAGACGCTTCCGTGATTCAATTACTGGTGACTGCACACAAACCCTTCAATACGGAACGCCAGCACACTGGCCACCAACACTCATCTGTAATCGCGGTTCCACTCCACTCCGTTTCCCTGGCTAAGCAGCTGAAAACACAAGAACCCGCCCCTATGGACACCTCAGCCTTTAAGCCCTTGCTACTCGCTCCTGAGTCCTAAAGTCCCACTGGCTACATCTTCCCCCCCTTACAAATGTCACTGTCCCGGTGACAGTGCTCATACTGCAGGGAATACACACCACATGTGTACAAGACATTGGTCAATATCTAATGAGAGTCAGAAACTGCTTGGACTATAGCCTTCTCCACCTACACCTGCTGCTACACCACCGACCGGGGAAGGTTGAAAGGATTAAGGCTCTGGTATGGTCGTGCGTCACATTTGCGCGTGTCCAAGACGTGCGTCATTTTTGCCGTGGACGTGAAGCATACTCCAATTTCTGCTGTCCTGAATGCGCATTAAATCGTTAAGGTTAGCGCCTGCGCACTACGGATTAACTGTGATACTCTGCCCCACCAACTGGGGGCGGTACGTCGAGCCTGAAAGTAGGACACAAGCACCAAAGAAGCCTGAAACGCCTAAAGAAAAGAAGAACGTGGGATGTGCGAGCACTGAACGAAGGAAGCTGATGAAGGAAAAAGCACCACGAGTACGTTCGCCTGTCTGCTGGGAAGTTTGATAAGCTGGCCCATCGCATCGCTACATTTATCATCCACCAGAACACACACAGCACACCTGTTGGTATAGCTGAGAGACTAGCTTAGCCTACTTGCTTATTAGGCGACTTAGCCTATAGCTAAGTGACTCGGTGCTGCAAGGGCAGCAATACTGGTGCGATACAAAGTAAAGACATTTTTCTAAACACAGCATGGTAAGAAAGCGTTGTGCGTACAGATGTCCTCAATTAAATTTGTATTGAGTCTTCACACCTGCCTCATACCAAAAAGTATGAACCAAAAACCTGTAAATATGACGTGTCAATAAAAGTTTTGAAGTAACTATTTGTGTTCATGTATAATGTCTCACTGTGATAATGGGTGTATTTAGAGCGAGAGGTAGCCTAGGTTATTCCTTCAATTATTATTATGATAATGCATCCGGTGTTGACAGGCGAGTTTCGAGATTTGAGTTCAGCATTGTTCAGGAGTAGGCTAGGTGATAATGATTGCACCTGGGAGAGGTAGGCTACATTCCCTTTATTATTAATCACTATTGATAACGCATTATATACGGAACAGGCGAGAATGCATCTCGATCAGCAAGTGTTACTGGGTTTCGCCTGAGCGTTGTAGATAGATACCTTTAATTGGCTCTGGGTTTCGCGATTTGATTTCAGCATACACTCATTTTTAAAAGACGCATTTAATCCGAAGTCATGTCAGCTCTCTATGCAGGGAGTAGGGCTGTCACTTTTTATTCGAACATGACGTGACGTGAAATATCCGTAGTCGAACTATAATTAAACTATTCGGTTTTTAGTGCTGTGTAGCGCATTTCTACAGTCTATGATTAGTTTTATTTTATTGTTTGCCATCTCATTCAGTGCTATATGATCCAGGGCTCATGACCAAATCAAGCCAATATAATAGCCAGTAGCCACAATGAGCCCATGCAGCCACCCTGTTTCGACAATTAAAGGTAACGCACAGAACGGCCAGCAGACAGATAATTACGTCCCCAACTCATCTAAAATGTGGTGTCTTGAAATACTTTGGGTTCTACACCATAGATGGTAAAGTGACCGTTAAATATAATGTTAAAGAATGTATCTGTGGATTGTGGCTTTACATCGGTCGAAGTTGACTCCATGTCGTGGTGTTTCACGTAACTCAAAGCCAGGCAAGCTGAGGACAGGCGCTCTGTTCCATCGTCGTTATGGTAACCAAACAAGTAACCTTCTGTCTAGGTTTGTTTCTACGTTTAAGTGTTGTTCTTCTATGTGGTCCACCTACTGGAGGGGAGTGTTTACAGCAGTTCCGTTTCACACATGCGCAGTCTACGCGTCACTTTGACGCGCGGTCTTAAATTTCGGTCGACTCAAAGACGCGACGCATGCTGTAAAAATGACGCAATTCTCGTCACGCGCTCACCAGTGCCGCGTGCGCGGGACGCAGACGCGGGACCGTACCATAGGCTTTAGGATGGTGGCCTGCTGTCACACGAGATGTCCGCCTAACCACTTCCAGACCCACCTCCCCCTGTACCACAGGGGGTGGTGAAGGGCTACTTTCCTGGGTCACTGGTGAATGAATCACCCTTTGTGGTGGAATCTCTTGCCTTACTATTACCCAGTCACCAGACTGCTCTTCGTCATGCCTTTGCATGACCGAGTCATCAGGGACAGTGCTATCCTCTTCTAAAGGTGTAACATTAGACAAAGTTGGGGGGTTCACCATGGGTGGGAGGGGTCTTAATTCAGTTCTGTGAATGTTTTTCTCTGGGCCTGCCTGGTCTCGCGGCTTGATTTTATACAAGGTCCCCACGTCATCCAGACACTGAACCACTACATAGGGAATTGAGTCCTACATATCTTGGATCTTGTGTCGACCTTGGGGATGGTTCTTCCTATACACTAAAGTACCAGGCACAAGAATAGGGACAGAGCTTGGATTGTTCCATCCCCTACGGGTGGCTGCCGCTTCTAAGTGATGCCGAGCATCCTTATAGACTGAGGCCAAGTGTTTCTGATGTTCATTGACCCAATCACTTACCCCTCCCTCCACTAACTCATCCTTCTCCACACAGAGTAGGGAGTCGATTGGTAGGTGGGGCTTACGGCCAAACATTAACTCGTAAGGAGAATGTCCTGTAGACTGGTGAACTGTGGTGTTGTATGCAAACACTACTTGAGGTAAGTGGACTGGCCACCGTCTCTTTTTTTTCTGCAGGCAGCGTGCGCAAGAGGTCGTGCAGGGTCCTATTGAACCTCTCGCACTGTCCGTTGCCCGCGGGGTGGTATGGGCTTGTGCGAGACTTTTCGACCCCATACAGCTGGCACAGACGTTTAAGAAGTTCTCCCTCGAATTGTTTACCTTGATCAGTGTGAATGCGCTGCGGGACACCATAATTATAAAACCACTTTTCTGTCAGTACTTTTACCACCGTTCCTGCCTTTTGGTCTGGTGTAGGGAAAGCCTGTGTATATTTAGAAAACACATCTGTGATCACTAAAAGGTTTTCAGCTCCATCACTGGACCGCTCAAGTATGGTAAAGTCTAATGCAAGGATTTCCAAGGGCCTGGAAGCCATTAGGCGTCCCATGAAAGTCCTGATTTTTGGTTGCACGGCTTTGGCCGTTACACACCGGTCACAGTTTTTACACCATTGCTCGATGTCTCGGCGCATAAATGGCCAATAACCACGCTGTCGGATCAGGCTGGTAGTACGCTCCACCCCTTGATGCCCATGGTTATTATGAAGACTCGTTAGTACCTCTACCTTAGAAGAACTTGTGGTACCAGAAGCTGCAAGAATGGCTCCCGTCCACCAGGCTCATGGGTGGTTCGATACAACACCCGGTCTTTCTCCTGGATCCGGGCCCACTGTCGGACTAGCTCCACGACAGCAGGTGGTTCCTGTGCTCGCTCTGTCCCTGTAGGGGGTACGCCTGTCTGCCAGTAGCGTTTAAAGGCACTAATCACTGGGTCTAAACTCTGCAGGCTTTGCAAGTCTGCCCTTTCCCGACTGGGAACAGCCTCAACGGCCGAGGAGGTAGTCAACCAGGACCCGCCAAGCTCTGCAGAGTGGCTTTGGATCTCCACTGGAACAGTAATTCCAGCTGCTACCTCATCCATAGAGCAAGGGGGCGGAGCCTCTGGCAATCTTGATAGGGCGTCTGCATTTTTGTTTGTGGACCCTGGCCTATACACAATTTGAAAGTTGAACAAAGCCAACTGTGACGCCCAACGCTGTTCTACAGCTCCAAGCTTTGCCGTTTGAAGATAACAGAGAGGGTTATTATCTGTTTATATGGTAAAAAGAGCCCCAAGGAGATATTCTCGAAATTTCAGTTACTGCCCATTTCAGGGCAAGTAACTCCAATTTCATTGCACTATAGTTGGACATGTTCTTTTCTGTAGGTCGCAGACCACGGCTTGCATAAGCTATTGGGCAGCGTTGCCCCCCCCTGATCCTGGGATAACACCGCCCCCAAACCCAAACCACTGGCATCGACCTCCAACACAAAGGGCTTGGAGAAATCAGCATATCCCAAGACCGGTGCGCTGACTAACTTGTCCTTCAGTGTTTTAAACGCTTGTTCACAGCTCCAATCCCAATGGCTCTGCAAAGTGCCGCCGGCTCGAGATGGTGTTGTTTTACGGTCCGGCTGCAACTTTGACACTAGTTTATGGAGGGGTGCCGCATATTTCGCGAATCCCTCAACGAAACGACGATAGTAAGAGGCGAAGCCTAAGAACGATCTAAGTTGCCCAACTGTGGTGGGGGTCTTCCAATCTTGGACAGCTCTAATTTTATCTGGGTCTGTAACGACACCCTTAGTCGAAATTACGTGGCCCAGATACTTGACTTCCGACTGGAAAAGATGGCAATTACTAAGCTTTAGCTTCAGCCCGTGTTGCTGTAGTCGGTCCAAAACCAGCTCCAACCGCCGCAGATGCTCCTGGAAAGAGGTAGAAAAGACGACCACATCGTCTAGGTAGAGTAACAACGAATGGAAACTTTGGTCACCTAAAATCCTCTCCATTAAACGTTGGAAAGTCCCCGGCGCATTGCACAACCCAAATGGCATTCGATTAAATTCGAAGAGGCCAAATGGGGTGCAAAATGCAGTTTTTGCCTTGTCACATTCAGCCATGGGTACCTGATTGTAACCGCTGGCGAGATCTAAAGTGGAAAATAGCGTAGCTCCAGAGAGTGCATCCAGCGACTCTTCAATTCTTGGTAATGGGAAAGCATCGCGTCGGGTTTTAGCATTAAGTTGACGGTAGTCCACACAGAGGCGTATGGTGCCATCCTTTTTCTGTACAACCACGATAGGTGAGGAGTACGGGCTACAACTAGTACGTACTACTTCCTGTTCTAACAGTGCCTGTATGTGAGCCTTAACTACATCATATTGGGATGGGGGGAGGCGATGATAGCGTTGACGTACCGGCACCTCATCCAAGAGTGGAATGTGATGTTCAATCAGGTTGGTGCACCCAATATCCCCTTCACCCTGACTAAAGACGATGTGATACCTTTCCAGTAGACGCCTAGCCTCTTGCTCCTGAGAGGGTGTCAAATTAGACCATGTGACTTCGGTAAGCCCGGGCACCACGACCGGTGTTGACTCTATAGCGTTTATAAAAGCAACTTCACCCGACTCGTGCTCTTGCTTTTCAAAACTGATGGGTCGACTAGTCGGTTGTACATCGGCCAAATGCAGATCACCTAAGATGGTTTTAGGCTTCAACCAAATGTCTTGTGTTCCCACATTAACTACAGGGACCCAGATGTTACCATTTCCTATTGGAAGTAGCGCACTCGAGACCAGCAGACCGACGGGCAAGTGATGTCCCTCCGGTCCCGCAGGTTCAAGAAGGACAGAGGAAACCATTGGGGCGAGACCCTGGCGGCACGCTGCAGCCACAAATTTTAGAGACCCTGCTGGAACACAAACGGGACGCCCTGAAGACACTGAAACTTTACCCAGAGCTCCAGAGGCCGACACATGATCAAGAGTCTGGCAGGCTGATAACACTTGTTGCCATACCTGACCTGCGGTCTGAACCAATGGGGAGTGGAACAATGCGGCACCATGCTGTCTAAAAAGTTCATCGTAACAACTACTGATTACATTCATACCCAATAACCCTGGAACAGATGCCTTATGTTGGCGGGCCCCCAACCCGACTGGATCTTTTACCACCAGCACTTTGCCAAGAACCTCCACGTCTAATTCCACATATCCCTTATAGGGGATATCCAGGCCGTTAGCAGCCTTTAGCTGTAACCAACTACAAGACTGCAATTGTTCCTGAACTGGGGACTGAAAATGTTGTTTAAAGAAAGTTTCGGTGATAGTGGTCACCATTGATCCTGTATCTAATAGTGATGGTACAACTACGCCCCCCATGCGTATCTCAACAATGGGGCACTGACCAATCAGAGTGGGGCGTGACAAGGTCGTACAAACTGAGTTTTGGTGTGAGCCTACAAGGCCCCCTCCTGATACCTGGCTCCCAGCACCGGAGGGCGCTAGTTTCCCGCTTGCATTGTCAGTGTGGTAGCCGCTATCTCCGCACGAGTTTGGTCAGCGGAGCCTCTCCTGCCCTGTGATCGAGAAGGGCCACCCACTTCGTTTGTACAAAATCTGGCAATGTGCCCCACGTGATTGCACCGTAAACAAATGGGCTTGCCATCTGCATCAAAAGGATAACGCTTAGGGCGATAATTATTACCACTATTAGAAGCAGCTGATGGGTGCGAGGTTCCTAAATGTTTCAATATAGCATCCAATTGTGCCTGTTGTTTCCGAAAACACTCTTTTAGTTCGATTAACTCATCACTAGGTTTAACAACAACAGCATTGGCTTCTACACTACACTCACCAGTTGCCTGGGCATGGGTGTCACAGGAGTATGCTCTTGCACGGCCTTGGTTGGGGCGTTCACCTTCATCAATCCATCGTACTGCCTCACTGCGAATTTTCAAAAAAGAAATGTTAGACTCAAGCCTTACAAGACGCTTTAATTCCCGGCGCAGCATATTTTCTCTCACACCCTCAATAAATTGATCTCTGATCACTAGATCTGGATCAGACATGCCTCGGGGGTCTTTTCGCTTTACTACCTCTTGGAGGGCCATAAGAGAGTGCGAAAACTCTCTGGGCCCTATTTTAATGGTCTAAAACGGAAGTGTCTTTGCGCAAAACGCAATTCACTTTGTGGGCGGATCTCGGGCACTGATGCTATTTTACCGGCGGGATATTTGACTGTTGCGCCCGACGCAAATCTAAAATGGGGTTGTCTGAAGTAGCTACATTAATCATGGGTGTGGTTTGGGCGTAACGTGCAATAAACCAATCAGAGCGTCACCTCACATTCCCTTTAACAACAGGCACGCTTGTTCCATAGCTGATTGCTATTATGGTGGCGTATTTGCCAGGCGCAGCCAGGAGCGTTCACAGCGCTATAATCACTGTTCAGTTGGGAACAGTTAGCTATTGATTTTTCATCTTCACAAAATGTAATACAGAATTGTCAAAAGACATACTTTCCGATGTTTTGGGATCATTCTCACTGAATCACGAGGTTATGAATGCATGGTGATATATTTGCAATGTACAATGTAATCTAACATTACCTCTCTATAGACAATGCATATCTTCTGTCAGTTAATATCTTCTCTCCCGTGCTGCCGCTGGGCATTTGGGTTAAATGGCATCGGCATGCAGTTCAACATCACGTCTCCTTAAGTCCTCTAACATTTCCTAATTTATGTCATCAACACATCAGTGATTCGTGAAAATGTGTACGCTAGATTTATGCCTATTTTTTCACATGGACACCACACTGATTTCCCTCGAGTGGTAATATTTTTCTTTGAAATTATGTATGGTTTACAGAAATGGGAACTACATTGTATAGATGAGAGGAGCTAAGTGTGCGTTGCGCAGCACAGGCGGCCAAGCAAGGGCTTCGTTTAAACTCTGCACAGTATCCCATTAACTGCGTGACAGTAGACTATTTACAATATTTTCTGTAAAGCAGAGTTTGTAAACACGTTATCATCAACTTAATTCACGCACAACATTTATTTGAGCAGGAGAGAGAATAACAATGAATGGATGCAGCAACTACAGAAATTGTACAGAAATTGTAACCATACTTGCTGCTTTCTTGTACTATCTGTTGCTGGTTAACAGCACATGAAAAGCTGATTTAAGCTAATTCACTAACTCAAGACTTCAAGGCCATCATGGATATAAAAAGTTTTTTGAAAATAACGAAAGGATGGAGGGAACATAGCAAAGCTTGGAGTTATTTCAGATGGGCTACAACAAGGTAGGCAAAATTATGGTGCTTAAAACCTTACACAACGGTAAATTGGAACAAAACTAAAAGTAACTTTAGCCTTTATAGGGCTGTAGCCTATAAAGTTGTCCAGATTAATAGGTCGTAATTAGGCGTTGTTGTAAAGATATTGCATGTAGATGTTGTACTATATAGGCTACTAAATATTTAGGTCACCAATGCACGAACAAAACCGGAAAATGGACAAATATTATCAAGGCTTTGAATGTTTCCGTCTGTGCACGGAGGTGTCTGTAGATTGGTGTGCAACGCATTCATTCATGCAGGCCTGTGGTCATGCATGCGCCCTTAAAATAGCATCTGCATTTTCGCCACAGACTTTAGACCAGGGAGTTCCTGGTCTGTGGCGGAATTGTTTTCTGAAACTGCAAAATATCAACAGTAAACGTTTGCGCCGGAACACGCCCCGTCTTTTCGCTGAACCGCCCCCGTGGGCGCAATCGAATTCCCTAATTTACAGGCATGTACCTGTGGAGGGAAAATTCCAATATGCGCTGACTGCAAAATAGGAAAGACAAACGCGCGACTATACAAAGTCAATTGCGCCGGCACGGAAGATAGAGCCCTCTAAGTGTCTCACCATCACGCTGTCTCCGCTGAAAGAACAGTTTTTGGGCTTCTACATAGGACTGTGAGCAACCAAAATTATCTTGAAGGATTTTTAAAATGTTTGTAGACGTACTGCGCTCTCCCACCGGACAGAACTTTACCTCTGCTTTTGCCTCACCATCTAGTAGGTCATACACAAACAATGCTCCCTCTGCTTCGGTCATTGGCCTCACCCTTAAGACATGTTTAATTTCTTCTACCCACTCTTCTACACTGACAGAATCTCGAGAAGAGCTTCCTGAAAAGCGAGGGGCTTTGCGCTCCCGAGGGAAATATAGGACACGTTCTGTGGCGGTACCACCACCTGGCACATTAGAAGCCCCTTGCCCTGAACCACCAGCCCCACCCGTTTCCTGGCGAAGTCGCTCATTGTCAGCTTGTAGCTGTTTAACCTGTTCAGTCAATAACCTCAGCTGTTCCTCCATATTACTGGCTAGTCTATTTTTTCAACAGCCAAAGATAGATGAGAGCTGGAGAAGTGAAAGGAGAATGAGAGAAAAAAAAATATACACAGACTAATTACACATACACAAAATAATACTGGAGGAAAAAAAAAAATACATTCTTTGTTGGACACCTGACACACCCTGCTCACACTGAACCGTTCCCCAGAGGTAAGAATGCCACAATCCTAGATCCGGTCAGCCACTGTTTTCTCACAACAAACCCAATTCTTCACCAAGCTATGCACATCAGCCAACAATCATCCTGCCAACTACGCCAAATGTGGCCGTTGGGAGTTAGAACCCAGTTGTACTATACCACAAGATGGTCTGACTACGCCACTCCCATTTATTGGACTGGGATGAGAGACCCAACTAGTACAGTAGACTAAAGATGTACCCCACGCTAGTACTATTCAAGTGAATGAAACAATTGGAGGCTGATGTAGCAAAAGCAATGTAGACATAATTTATTTATGGTCTGCAGAGTTATTAAAATAGGTGCTTCGTACAGGAACAACATTAATGGTAGTAACACATCATGGACACATACATGAGTTCTCGTAGACAAGCATTCATAGGAGATATTTACACTAAATATTGGGCCGGACCACAGTACTCAATGTTGACAGGAAATCCACATTTAGCTCATCATGAGCACAAGGCTCCACAAGGATTCAGCACACCAAAGACAGCAACCAAGGCTACACTGCATTAACCATAAAGTGCTTTGTTAGTACACACAAATTCTAATCACACCACACAGTGGTCACCTTAATACATTGAGCATTGAGCTCCGCCCACTAGCTACGAGAACCCAAGCAATGGCCACTTAAGTTTTAGAACAAGTGCGTGAGTGCTACTATGATGATCAGCTAAAGCTATCCAAATTGCACATGCCCACTGGCACTTTCCCCTGTCCCCCGTAATATTGCACACTGCCCAAACACAACAATTTATCTCAATGGTAAAAAATTAATGACCGGAAGAGCTTGACATTAACCCTATAAGTTCATAGGCATGGTATCAATGAATGATAAAAACATACATAAGTTTCATACATGAGAAAACAGTGGCTGGATGTCCAAACAAAGTAAACAAGACGAGAGACGGGGTTCATTCACAAAAGGCTTCTAATAACCTCTTGTGAACAGACACACACAGACGCCGGAGCGCACAGAAGCCAGTGCACACGTATGACGGGGCGCACGGGACCTGGTATAACAACAGGTTTGGCAAGGCCATCCGCCCAAGCACACGGCAGCAATTACAGTATACAAACACCCTGTAACACCAGCACAGTCTGGCCGCGAGAGTGAGAGAGAGTTCCCAGCGGATATCGATTCGTTCTAGTTACACGCCCATTCGGCGTTAAACCCAGAGACGCTTCCGTGATTCAATTACTAGTGACTGCACACAAACCCTTCAATACGGAACGCCAGCACACTGGCCACCAACACTCATCTGTAATCGCGGTTACACTCCGCTCCGTTTCCCTGGCTAAGCAGCTGACTGAAAACACAAGAATCCGCCCCTATGGACACCTCAGCCTTTAACCCTTAGAACCCGATTGACGCAAAGTGCGTCAAAAAACACACCCTTTCTTCTCTGTTACATTGCTCCGGAATGGTTCATCGCAGCGAGATGAAACCTTTATTGCACGACAGAGCAGAAGTGGGGCTTTCCAACGAGACTAAACACTTGTCTGTACGATCAAGTATGAAAATTAAAAAAAATCATGAAATTAAATCAAATTGCATCATATTTACAGTCTATATTTCTCTGCGTTCACCTGCACACACATTACTCTAGTTTGAATTACTCGCGAACCCGTGATCGCATCGATATGGCAAGCATATCAGATGAAAGAGGGGGCACAGGGCTATCCATCAGCTGGACTTACCCCACGTTTTTGTCTGTTCTTGTGGCAAAGCATGTTTATAATCCAATGCTATCATGTGTTTCTCTATGGCAAAGCATGTTCATATTCCGGTTTTGAGATCCTAGCAAATTCCTGCATGGCATCCAATTCAAGGCTCACATTGCATCCCAATTTGTTCAACAAATAAACACCTTTTTGGCTTTTACTTTGTTCATGGCAATGCAGTAAAAAGTTGAGAATTATTATGAATGCATACACACAGGCACGCAGGCTAACACGCAACCTTGGGTCAAGTCAGGTCAGATCAGTTCGTGTCACAGATATGGAGCGCAGAAAGGTCATTTTTCATCACTAAATAAAAAATGGCATTTATTTCCGTAAATCACACAGCAAATATTTCTGTAAATTGCTCAGCCCCAGAGTATCCCTCCAACATGGCAATTATATTGTCCGATTCAGGACAGTCTGCCCTACACACGCATGAAATGCATGTAGAGCTGTGACCTTGCTGTGGTGAGATACATGTCGAAATATAAGAATTTTTATAATACACTTTTTATATTTTAATTATTTAAAAATCAAAATAAAATCAATGCTAGTATTAATACATTAAATGATGGCAGATCTAAATAGCCTAGACTCTCCTGAAAAAAACAATATATAATATATGTGTGTGGCACTTACAATGACCAGAATAAATCCTTAAGAATAAAGGTAGTGAAAATGCCCTAAAAACAGCTTAGGGTTCTAAGGGTTAAGCCCTTGCTACTCGCTCCTGGGTCCTAAAGTCCCACTGGCTACAGGAACATTTTCATGTAAAGCGATTTCAGACACCCCTATTGTGGACCATAACATTTTTAATCACCGTGGCGCTAGAAGCAACTGAGATAGAGAACGAACGACTTCAACTTCTCAAGCAAGTGTCAACATTGAATGACAAAACGCTAGGTAACTTCCTCCAGTAGGCTAAATTCGGTTTGCTTCTGATGTGCATGGGTAAATGTAAGTTGCTAGCTGACGTCTAGCTTGTTGAAAATGTGTTATTTTACAACCTTCATTTATAAACGTGTTTTGTTCTTTCATAGCTCATGTCACGTCTTCATACATTGAATTACTGGTTACTTATTTGCTACTTACCCACTGAGGCTAGTAAAGTGGACCTTGGTTAGTTACCAAGGTTAGTTAGCAAGATAGGCTAATTCTATTTAAATCAAGCTTTACATTGTGGTGAGGTAAGGAGATGAACTCCATAGCCTAGGTGTCCATTCTCATTTTATCTTGAATAAATGATTGTGCCCTTTTGAAATTAGTTTGGCACAGATCCTGTGTTTTTATATTACCGGTATGTATGCACAAGAGGGTCTGATGTAGCTTAGTCTACATAACATCAGTGAAACCTGTGGAAACATAAAAAGACCCAAGTAGCCTAGGCTAAATAGTAGGCTATGTGCTAGTTTTTGAATTTGTTTTTAATTGGTTTGTATTGTTTTTTACATTCTATAATTTCATATTTTTAGTTCAATAAATAGTTTCATCTGAGAACCCTGACTATCTTAGATTTTATTTTATTCTAAGAGACACTATGAGGAAAGGGCACACAGACATCAGGCACTTTTTTGGTGCTAAAAGAGTAAGCAGGATATATTACACTATGAACACTATAGAACACTAAGATCTACAAACAATTACATTAAAAATGTAGGTGCAGTTAGGTTTTATACACTGTTCATATGTGTTAATGAAAGGGGTGCTCAGCAGACAGGATGAAAGCCGTGAGCAGGCCGCAGGGAGACGACAGGATATATAAGAACGATGAGAGATTCTGTAGCCTACTGATTATCAGTTTATTGCATGTTTAGACCTTATGTGTTGCACTTGGCGATCACGGTGTGGATTGATATGCTAGTGGACCATGATGGTCATGGAAGAAGTGAAGGAGCAGTACCCCCCAATTATGGTGGGGTAATTCGCACTCTGGTTCAATGTACTATTCTTGGTAGCCTACTGTACTTAAATGGCCAGTATTTTCTTTATTCATTGAAGCATCTATGTAAATCGTGGCAGAGAATCGTGATATCAATTCTAGCCTTAAAAAATCCTGATTCATATTTCCCCCTGAATCGTGCAGGCCTACACAGCACCTGACAGATATTGCCGCAGGCTGTGCATGCTGAGTGTAGATTGAGTTGGAACTTGACGTTTCGTCAGTAAACAGAAGTAGGATAACGGCCAACCCCAAGCGCATTCAAACTTCTAGGTCCAACCCGATGAAAATGTATGACCGGCAGGCAACCAAAGAAACCATTGTTTCCTCTTAGGTAGCCTATACTTTCCAAATAACGCTGTCACATGGGGGGCTACACTGGGCACATAACTGAAGCATTCCGTTCGCGATGCATAAAAAACAGCTTTAGAAGATTGGTGTATTTTTTTCGAACATAGGTCTACATGCAGCATAGGCTATGCGTCGCGAACGGAACGCTCGAATGCCATTTATTTTTATGTATTGCATTTTGCATTTCACATTAAGTCAACATTGTCTTTGTAGCCTAATCCCTTAGGTCAGCGGTTCCCAAACTTTTCCCCCCGCGTACCACCGGCTACATTCCGACTCGGCTGGCGTACCCCCACCATCTGACACCAGTGTTGCGCGGTCTGCCCGAAATTAAGCGGTCGCCCGCGGATGACCGCGGTCACCCGCGGTTATGAGTCATAAACAAAATATTTTAATGATATTCGGGTCATTTGCGGGCGGGTCAGTTAAAATCAATTTAATATATATTTTCTACAAATAAGCCTATTTAAAATATCACGAGAAGGCTAGCATCAATACAGTAAAGGATCAATACAGTAAAGTCAACAGTAGCAACAAGCAAGACGCGAGTTAAAATAATAAAGACACCCCTTCAGGAAAAGCGATATAGGCCAGTGGCGATTGCTGCTCTTTGGAACAGGGGAAGCTCTGATAAAAATGGTAAATTATTAAATTAATATTATTAAGGTGCTATATTGTTCTTTGAGGGCAAAAAGTATCCCAAACAGTAGGCTATAGAGTTGGCATGGCAGACATGGCATGTAGCCTACACACGCTACCTAATTTAGCCTAAATACACAACTGGAACAAAAGCAAGTCACAAACTCTGTAACTCCACATTACGGTTTTATTTACAGTATGCTATTTACAAAGACAAATAGAAACCGACTGTATTGCTCCCAAATTATGAGAATTTGAGCTGTAACTTGCCTTGTCTCTCGGCTTCACCTGCCAACACTAACGTTAACGCATCCCTGCCTTGAACTTGAACCACTTCCTGTCAGATCGCGACATATGCTGTCAATCAAAAAGAGTCCAGCCTCTATAACGGTTCCTCCAATCATCATACAGAAGCTCGGCGTCCGGGCCATCCCACTGTCCCATTCACTCCCAGAGACGCCGGGCTTCCCTGGAAATGACGATTTTGTGGCGCTTGTCCAATAAACGTGTAGCTTTTCTGCACTGAGATCAGCCCACTCTGTAGTGCCATTGAAAGCCAGTGAAGCCGAGCGTCTATGGGTTTTTTGCATGGTTTTTTGATAGATCGTGTTGTTACAGCAATGTATTACGGGTGCGAAATCACGATAAATGACCGGCAAAACCTTATTGCTGAACAAACTAGCCATGAAGTTGAACATTTTTTCAGCATGTTCTAGTTGGAATAGTAGGCTAGAAGCTAATTTAATAGTGTTATTTGATGCGATTTTCCGTGATATTTTACAGGAGGCTGAGCTTCCCCTGTAGTCTTAGAGCAATCGCCTCTGATATAGGCTATGGGAAATATTGGGAAAAGTTGTTAAAGAAGATGACAGTAGTACAAGTTATGGTCTAGGCCTACTTCTTGTGAAGCCATTTAAAAGTATGACAGCCAAAACGGGCAGCCTGCAGGAATACATTTTATGGCACAGACTACACAGCCATATCTACCGGTATGTATAGGTTCGCGCATGCATAAAAGTTACCTTAGTTCGTTGTGTTTGTGACTTTAAACAGTGGACGTAGTAAAGCTTTGTGCTTCATTCAGCATTATAAACCAGTTCTTACGCTAACGTTTTGACCAGCAATGTATCTTGCCTACCTTGCCTCACCATTTCTGTTTTCGAAAGAAAGATGTATGTCCATGGCCTTCAAATCTTATCCTGTTCTAATCCTTGGTGGTTGCGTGCGTGCTTGCGCTCTTATTCTCATTCTCTCTCCTGCGCAAACATTATGTCCTGCATGCCTACCGCATGTAGTTCTACTGCATAAAGTTTCGCAAATAAATTCGTTTGTTTTACAGAAATGGCCTACTGTAACACTGCATGCAGGCTATAACCAAAAGCACACATTTTGTAAATAAGCGGGTCGGATCGTGGGTCGGGTATAATTTTGTCCTAATTAATATTCGCGGTCCGAGTTGCTGTCGGGTTGATTAAAATATCGGGCGACCGCGGGCCGCTTGTGACCAAACCCGCGCAACACTGTCTGACACATAAACACATAAAAACGCGTTGACAATATTTGTCCGTTTCCCGGTTTTAGGTGCGTGCATTTGGTCAGTTAAAAAGTTATGAAAAGTAGCCTGCATAGTAGCCTAACTACATCCACATACAATATCGTATAATAGGCCTACAACAACGCCTGACAAGGATGTATTCGTTTGGACAACATTAGGCTATACAGCCTAGAAAGGCTAAACTTAGGCTACCTTTAGTTGGTTAAATGTAAAGCCTAGCTTAATGTTACCTTTCTTGCCCATCTGAAATAACTCTTAGCTTTGCTCCTTCCCTCCTTTCTGTTTTTGTTGTTTTCAAAAACCTGTTATATCCGCAAAACTTTCCCCCCACGGACCATCCAACGCATTCAAAGGTAACGCATTCTATTAGCTATTCCAGGCGTCATGTTTAATAAGCTGCCCTTTTTTTGATGAACACATACAGAGTTTATAAATGATATCCTTTAATTTCATGTTTCCATATCATTATGACCTGATTCGAAATTATGTATTTATTCATGAATTAATTAGAAAAGATTTAAAATTTTCATTTTACACCTGTCCGCCATAGCCCTTTTCATCTCTTGTACCCCCTAGAAGCAGCTCGCGTACCACCGGGGGTACGCGTACCACAGTTTGGGAATCCCTGCCTTAGGTGAAAATACGGGATCATTTTCGTTTAGCAAGTGACTGAACTTCAGAAAGTCATATAGCCTACATTTTAGCCAATTTTCCATTTTACTTCTAAAACAAAAATAATAGGCTATTGAATAATGAATGAACGCAAAAGTACACAGACCATACACAGACCGAGGGATAGGTGACTTGATACTGGAGTGCCAAATAAACACAGGACAAAAAAGGGTCAAGCCATCAGGTTGGAAAAAAGAGCAAAGGAGAGGAGAAACAAAAGATTAATGCAGCTATGGTGTCTGTTTATGCGTAGCCTATTAGCCTACACATGAAATGAAATATACTAACGTTAATTAAATGTTATGGTTGTTAGCCTCTTGCTATGTTGCTAGCTATTATACATAGGACAACAGCAGTTTTAAGTCAACCAGAATTTGCAGTGGGGTTGGGCCAAAAGCCTATTCATAGTGTGCTTCAAATAAGAGCCCACGGATTTCAATGAAGATCAGCTAGGCAAAGTTATAGTTCATAACTGAGAAATCCTAAGAGTAGAAAGAGGCCTGTATTGTTTTGTTAGATGAATCACTTTGGAGCCATGCTGGTCAGTGACTTTTGGTACTTTGGTTTCTCAGTCACAGATCCTCCAGCTGTGTCCATGGTTTTGAGATATGGAGTTATGGAGCTGAATATTACAGAGCCCAAGTATGACCTCAGTTGTTTCTTAGTAAACAATGTCACCTACAACATCACCTACTGGAGACAGCACCTGGAGAATGAGGTGAAAATATGCATTTACCATTATTTCAAAATCAATATAATAATATCATTATTTCAAGCTGTGGAATTCACTGCCAGACTACATCAGACACTGTTACTCAATTACTGACTTTAAAAACAGACTTAAAACCTATCTCTTCAAGATGGCTTATGGACTGACTGACTTTTACCTTTCCTTTTATTTTTTATTTTTCATTTCATGAGAGGAATATCATTTTAACAACCTTTTTGTTTGTGAAGTGACCTTGGGTGTCATGAAAGGCGCTTTAAATAAAATTATTTTATTTAATACATTTTATTTTATTATAGTACATGAAAATGCACTATACTGTTCTTCCAAAGTTTCTTATTCTTATTACAGTGCATGAAAATGCACTGTACTGTTCTTCCAAGGCTTTTTACAGTGCATAAAAATGCACTGTACTGTTCTTCCTAGGCTTCTTATTACAGTGCATGAAAATGGACTGTACTGTTCTTCCTAGGCATTTTATTAGAGTGCATGAAAATGCACTCTATTGTTATCCGAATTATTCTTAATATTAATTAGAGTGCATGAAAATGCACTCTATTGTTATCTGATTTATTACAGTGCATGAAAATGCACTGTACTGTTCTTCCTAGGCTTCTTCTTATTACAGTGCATGAAAATGCACTGTACTGTTCTTCCTAGGCTTCTTCTTCTTCTTCTTCTTCTTAGAGTGCATGAAAATGCACTCTACTGTTCTTCCTAGGCTTCTTCTTCTTATTATTATTATTAGAGTGCATGAAAATGCACTCTACTGTTCTTCCTAGGCTTTTTCTTCTTCTTCTTCTTATTATTATTATAGTGCATGAAAATGCACTATACTGTTCTTCCAAAATTTCTTATTACAGTGCATGAAAATGCACTGTACTGTTCTTCCTAGGCTTTTTACAGTGCATGAAAATGCACTGTACTGTTCTTCCTAGGCTTCTTCTTCTTCTTCTTCTTCTTCTTCTTCTTCTTATTAGAGTGCATGAAAATGCACTCTACTGTTCTTCCTAGGCTTCTTCTTCTTATTACAGTGCATGAAAATGCACTGTACTGTTCTTCCTAGGCTTCTTCTTCTTCTTCTTCTTCTTCTTCTTATTATAGTGCATGAAAATGCACTATACTGTTCTTCCAAAATTTCTTATTAGAGTGCATGAAAATGCACTCTACTGTTCTTCCTAGGCTTCTTCTTCTTATTATTCTTCTTCTTCTAACGCAGTTAATGCAGCTTCAACCGTTTAACGTAGAAACTTCATTCAAACTGCGTTGCGTAGGTCTTACTTATGACATGTGGGCTTTGTATTTTTCATCTTTGTAACTTTTATACTTTTTAAACTATTAATTAAAAACTGCTCAAAATTTCCCCATAGACTTAACATGGGCTGATGACATCACAATGGACTAATTAACTTGATTTGCACCTGGTATCATCTTCCAGCTGCTCATCTAGGCCCCATCAAAGAATCAGTTCAACTGATTGCACCTGTATCAACTGCTTTCTACTGAACTAGACCAACTCTCTCTGTCTCTCCATTCTACAAGGATATAAGACACATTTCCTCCAACTTTCTATCCATTCATCCTCTTCAAACCATTCACTCATCCACCCATTAAACTATCCATCAACATCCATTAAACAATCTGCCTATCAACATCCATTCAACTTTCTGTCTATCAACATCCATTACACTATCTACATTTAACTTTTAAACTATATACTCTGTCTCAGGCTTTAAGCATACAATATGTCTCTATTAAGACTGCCGTTAATCAAAATTTCCCCATTGACTTAACATTATGATTATGACATCACAATACGGCCGTTAAGCAATTAGAATCCTATGGCAGGTGTTCGGGCCACCTGGACCAACTGCCATTCTCAGGCTTTAAGCATACAAACTGGCCCTATTAAGACTACACATCCTGTTCAACTGCTTCCTCTGCCAAAAACTATTTCAAAATAAAAGTCCTCACTACAATATTTCACTGTTAAACAATTTAACCCTTTAAACTACTGAACTTTTTAACTGTTCAGCCATTGTAACTGTTACTTGTCATCAACTATGACTCCTACCCACTGTAGCTAGTTAGCATGGTTAGCATAGTTAG
Organism: Alosa pseudoharengus; assembly: GCF_046254945.1. Classification (NCBI taxonomy): domain Eukaryota; kingdom Metazoa; phylum Chordata; class Actinopteri; order Clupeiformes; family Clupeidae; genus Alosa; species Alosa pseudoharengus. Next base: position 2,492,801 of record NW_027468576.1, on the reverse strand, counting down.
CATGTTAGCATGCTAGCATGTTAGCATGCTAGTTAGCATTTTTAGCAAAACTGCTAAAAATGATAAGCTAAGTTAGCTAAGTCACGTGGTTAGCATAGTTAGCATGCTAACATGTTAGCATGCTAGTTAGCATTTTTTGCAAAACTGCTAAAAATGATAAGCTAAGTTAGCTAAGTCACGTGGTTAGCATAGTTAGCATGCTAACATGTTAGCATGCTAGTTAGCATTTTTTGCAAAACTGCTAAAAATGATTAGCTAAGTTAGCTAAGTCACGTGGTTAGCATAGTTAGCATGCTAACATGTTAGCATGCTAATTAGCATTTTTTACAAAACTGCTGCTAAAAATGATTAGCGAAGTTAGCTAAGTCACATGGTTAACATAGTTAGCATGTTAACATGTTAATTAGCATAGTTATCATAACTAATAAAAATGATTAGCTAGGTTAGCTAAGTCATATGGTTAACATAGTTAACATTTTAACATTGTTAGCATCCTAGTTGGCATAGTTACTTGGTTAACATTATTATCTTTAACATAGTTAGCATAACTACTAGCAAACATTGGAGCCATTCCAACTGTTAGTTATCGTCAACTATCTGCCTAAATAATTTAACCATTTCAATTATCAACCTATTTAACTGTTCAGTCATTCCAACTATAGTAAACCTTATCTACCAAGCAAATAATTTAACCATATGAACTCATCATATTTTTGCATTTTCATGCACTGTATTTCCTTCAGGAAATGCTTTTCTAGTTCTTATTATTCCTCTTCTTCTAACGCAGTTAATGCAGCTTCAACCGTTTAACGTAGAAACTTCATTCAAACATTGACGCGTAGGTCTTAATTAGGACATGTGGGCTTTGTATTTTTCAACTTTGTAACTTTTATACTTTTTAAACTATTAATTAAAAACTATCAAAATTTTCCCATTGACTTAACATTGCCCTTTATGACATCACAGCAATTAGAATCTTATGGCAGGTGTTCAGGCCAGCTGGCCCAACTGCCATTCTCAGGCTTTAAGCATACAAACTGGCCCTATTAAGACTACACATCCTGTTCAACTGCTTCCTCTGCCAAAAACTGTTTCAAAATAAAAGTCCTCACTACAATATTTCACTGTTAAACAATTTAACCCTTTAAACTACTGAACTTTTTAACTATTCAGCCATTGTAACTGTTACTTGTCATCAACTATGACTCCTACCCGCTGTAGCTAGTTAGCTAAGTTAGCTAAGTAACTTGGTTAGCATAGTTAGCATGCTAGCATGTTAGCATGCTAGTTAGCATGCTAGTTAGCATTTTTAGCAAAACTGCTAAAAACGATTACCTAAGTTAGCTAAGTCACATGGTTAGCATAGTTAGCATGCTAACATGTTAGCATGCTAGTTAGCATTTTTTACAAAACTGCTAAAAATGATTAGCTAAATTAGCTAAGTCACATGGTTAGCATAGTTAGCATGCTAGTATGTTAGCATGCTAGTTAGCATTTTTTACAAAACTGCTAAAAATGATAAACTACTTAACTTTTTAACTGTTCAGCCATTGTAACTGTTACTTGTCATCAACTATGACTCCTACCCACTGTAGCTAGTTAGCTAAGTTAGCTAAGTAACTTGGTTAGCATAGTTAGCATGCTAGCATGTTAGCATGCTAGTTAGCATGCTAGTTAGCATTTTTAGCAAAACTGCTAAAAATGATTAGCTAAGTTAGCTAAGTCACATGGTTAGCATAGTTAGCATGCTAACATGTTAGCATGCTAGTTAGCATTTTTTACAAAACTGCTAAAAATGATTAGCTAAGTTAGCTAAGTCACATGGTTAGCATAGTTAGCATGCTAGCATGTTAGCATGCTAGTTAGCATTTTTTACAAAACTGCTAAAAATGATTAGCTCAGTTAGCTAAGTCACATGGTTAGCATAGTTAGCATGCTAGCATGTTAGCATGCTAGTTAGCATTTTTTACAAAACTGCTAAAAATGATTAGCTAAGTTAGCTAAGTCACATGGTTAGCATAGTTAGCATGCTAGCATTGCTAACATGCTAGTTAGCATAACTACTAAAAATGAAAACATTAGCTAAGTTAACTAAGTTAAGTATTATCCACCTATTTAACCGTTCAATCATTCCAACTATATTAAACCTTATCTACCAAGCAAATCATTTAACTGTATAAACTATCCACCTATTTAACTGTTCAGTCATTCCAACTATATTAAACCTCATCTACCTAGCAACCAATATAGTTTATATAGTATATATTTTTTGCATTTTCATGCACTGTATTTCCTTCAGGAAATGCTTTTCTAGTTCTTATTTTTCTTCTTCTAACGCGTTTAATGCAGCTTCAACCGTTAAACGTAGAAACTTCATTCAAACTTTGTTACGTAGGTCTTACTTAGGACATTTGGGCTATGTATTTTTCAACTTTGTAACTTTTATACTTTTTAAACTATTAATTAAAAACTATCAAAATTTCCCCATTGACTTAACATTATGATTATGACATCACAATACGGCCGTTAAGCAATTAGAATCCTATGGCAGGTGTTCGGGCCACCTGCCTCAACTGCCAGACTCAGGCTTTAAGCATACAAACTGGTCCTATAAAGACTACACATCCTGTTCAACTGCTTCCTCTGCCAAAAACTGTTTCAAAATAAAGGTCCTCACTACAATATTTCACTGTTAAACAATTTAACCCTTTAAACTACTGAACTTTTTAACTGTTTAGCCATTGTAACTGTTACTTGTCATCAACTATGACTCCTACCCACTGTAGCTAGTTAGCTAAGTTAGCTAAGTAACTTGGTTAGCATAGTTAGCATGCTAGCATGTTAACATGCTAGTTAGCATTTTTAGCAAAACTGCTAAAAATGATTAGCTAAGTTAGCTAAGTCACGTGGTTAGCATAGTTAGCATGCTAACATGTTAGCATGCTAGTTAGCATTTTTTGCAAAACTGCTAAAAATGATTAGCTAAGTTAGCTAAGTCACGTGGTTAGCATAGTTAGCATGCTAACATGTTAGCATGCTAGTTAGCATTTTTTTGCAAAACTGCTGAAAATGATTAGCTAAGTTAGCTAAGTCACATGGTTAGCATAGTTAGCATGCTAGCATGTTAGCATGCTAGTTAGCATTTTTTGCTAAACTGCTAAAAATGATTAGCTAAGTTAGCTAAGTCAAATGGTTAGCATAGTTAACATGCTAGCATGTTAGTTAGCATAGTTAGCATTACTGTTAAAAATGATTAGCGAAGTTAGCTAAGTCACATGGTTAACATAATTAGCATGTTAACATGCTAATTAGCATAGTTATCATAACTAATAAAAATGATTAGCTAGGTTAGCTAAGTCATATGGTTAGCATAGTTAACATTTTAACATTGTTAGCATCCTAAATGTTACTTGGTTAACATTATTATCTTTAACATAGTTAGCATAACTACTAGCAAACATTGGAGCCATTCCAACTGTTTCCAACTATCATCAACTATCTGCCTAAATAATTTAACCATTTCAATTATCAACCTATTTAACTGTTCAGTCATTCCAACTATAGTAAACCTTATCTACCAAGCAAATAATTTAACCATATGAACTCATCATATTTTTGCATTTTCATGCACTGTATTTCCTTCAGGAAATGCTTTTCTAGTTATTATTTTTCTTCTTCTAACGCAGTTAATGCAGCTTCAACCGTTTAACGTAGAAACTTCATTCAAACTGCGTTGCGTAGGTCTTACTTAGGACATGTGGGCTATGTATTTTTCATCTTTGTAACTTTTATACTTTTTAAACTATTAATTAAAAACTACTCAAAATTTCCCCATAGACTTAACATGGGCTGATGACATCACAATGGACTAATTAACTTGATTTGCACCTGGTATCATCTTCCAGCTGCTCATCTAGGCCCCATCAAAGAATCAGTTCAACTGATTGCACCTGTATCAACTGCTTTCTACTGAACTAGACCAACTCTCTCTGTCTCTCCATTCTACAAGGATATAAGACACATTTCCTCCAACTTTCTATCCATTCATCCTCTTCAAACCATTCACTCATCCACCCATTAAACTATCCATCAACATCCATTAAACAATCTGCCTATCAACATCCATTCAACTTTCTGTCTATCAACATCCATTACACTATCTACATTTAACTTTTAAACTATATACTCTGTCTCATGCTTTAAGCATACAATATGGCTCTATTAAGACTGCCGTTAAGCAATTAGAATCCTATGGCAGGTGTTCGGGCCAGCTGCATCAACTGCCAGTCTCAGGCTTTAAGCATACAAACTGGCCCTATTAAGACTACACATCCTGTTCAACTGCTTCCTCTGCCAAAACCTGTTTTAAAATAAAAGTCCTCACTACAATATTTCACTGTTAAACAATTTAACCCTTTAAACTACTGAACTTTTCAACTGTTCAGCCATTGTAACTGTTACTTGTCATCAACTATGACTCCTACCCACTGTAGTTAGTTAGCTAAGTTAGCTAAGTAACACTGTTAGCATAGTTAGCATGTTAGCATGCTAGTTAGCATTTTTAGCAAAACTGTTAAAAACGATTAGCTAAGTTAGCTAAGTCACATGGTTAGCATAGTTAGCATGCTAGCATGTTAACATGCTAGTTAGCATTTTTAGCAAAACTGCTAAAAATGATTAGCTAAGTTAGCTAAGTCATATGGTTAGCATAGTTAGCATGCTAGCATGTTAGCATGCTAGTTAGCATTTTTAGCAAAACTGCTAAAAATGATTAGCTAAGTTAGCTAAGTCACATGGTTAACATAGTTAGCATGCTAGCATGTTACCATGCTAGTTAGCATAGTTAGCAAAACTGCTAAAAATGATTAGCTAGGTTAGCTAAGTCACATGGTTAACATACTAAAAATGAAAACATTAGCTAAGTTAACTAGGTTAAGTATTATCCACCTATTTAACCGTTCAATCATTCCAACTATATTAAACCTTATCTACCAAGCAAATAATTTAACCATATAAACTATCCACCTATTTAACTGTTCAGTCCCTCCAACTATATTAAACCTCATATACCTAGCAACCAATATAGTTTGTTTTTACTCTGTATGATATTTTACATCATATTTTTTGCATTTTCAAAGGATATCAGACACATTTCATCCAACTTTCTATCCATTCATCCTCTTCAAACCATTCACTCATCCACCCATTAAACTATCCATCAACATCCATTAAACAATCTGCCTATCAACATCCATTCAACTTTCTGTCTATCAACATCCATTACACTATCTACATTTAACTTTTAAACTATATACTCTGTCTCAGGCTTTAAGCATACAATATGGCTCTATTAAGACTGCCGTTAAGCAATTAGAATCCTAGGCCAGGTGGCCAGGCCACCTGCATCAACTGCCAGTCTCAGGCTTTAAGCATACAAACTGGCCCTATTAAGACTACACATCCTGTTCAACTGCTTCCTCTACCAAAAACTGTTTCAAAATAAAAGTCCTCACTACAATATTTCACTGTTAAACAATTTAACCCTTTAAACGACTGAACTTTTTAACTGTTCAGCCATTGTAACTGTTACTTGTCATCAACTATGACTCCTACCCACTGTAGCTAGTTAGCATGGTTAATGCTTTACAACATTAGGAAGATCAGACCTTATCTGACACAAGATTCCACACAACTTCTTGTTCAGACCATGGTCATCTCTAAGCTGGACTATTGTAATTCACTGTTAGCTGGCTTACCCGCTTGTGTAACAAGATCATTACAGCTGATTCAAAATGCTGGAGCACGCCTGGTCTTCAATCAGCCAAAGAGGACACATGTAACTCCTCTCCTAGTTACTCTCCATTGGCTCCCTATAGTAGCCAGAATTAAATTTAAATCTCTCACTTTGGCCTATAGGACACTAACTAGATCTGCTCCTAGTTATTTTAATTCAATAATCAAGCCTTACATCCCCAACCGCCCACTGCGGTCTTCTGGTGAGCGTATGTTGTGTCGACCAGTCATAAAAACTGGGTCTAATTCCAGACTCTTTTCTTCAGTGGTTCCATGTTGGTGGAATGAACTGCCCAGTGGTCTCCGTTCCTGTGGTAGTTTTGGGTCGTTTAAGAGGGGTCTAAAGACATTCCTATTCAACATATACTTAGTTGTTTAAGCGCTTATGTGTTATGGTTTATATAATGTTGTTTTATTTTAATTGGGCTGTTAATTAATTTGACATTATTGTTTATTATTGATATTCTCCTTAATGTAGTCTTAGCATGTTATTGTTTTATATTATTGATTGAATTGACATTATTGTTTTTATTATTGCCTTTCCCCTTTTTTACATTGCTTTTTTATTAGGCTATTGATTGAATTGATATTATTGTGTACTACAACTATTCTCCTTACTATATTTGACCTAGATTTTAATCTGTTCCCTGTTCATTTTTAAATATTATTATGTTGTTTTGTATTTATATGTCGCTTTGGACAAAGGCGTCTGCTAAATCCATAACCATAACCATAACCATAACATAGTTAGCATGCTAACATGTTAGCATGTTAGCATGCTAGTTAGCATTTTTTGCAAAACTGCTAAAAATGATTAGCTAAGTTAGCTAAGTCACATGGTTAGCATAGTTAGCATGCTAGCATGTTAACATGCTAGTTAGCATTTTTAGCAAAACTGCTAAAAATGATTAGCTAAGTTAGCTAAGTCACATGGTTAGCATAGTTAGCATGCTAGCATGTTATCATGCTAGTTAGCATTTTTTGCAAAACTAATAAAAACGATTATCTAAGTTAGCTAAGTCACATGGTTAGCATAATTAGCATGCTAGCATGTTAGTATGCTAGTTAGCATTTTAGCAAAACTGCTAAAATGATTAGCTAAGTTAGCTAAGTCACATGGTTAACATAGTTAGCATGTTAGCATTGCTAACTATTAAAAATGCATTAGCTAAGTTAACTAAGTTAAGTATTGTCCACCTATTTAACCGTTCAATCATTCCAACTATATTAAACCTTATCTTCCAAGCAAATCATTTAACCATATAAACTATCCACCTATTTAACTGTTCAGTCACTCCAACTATATTAAACCTCATCTACCTAGCAACCAATATAGTTTGTTTTTACTCTGTATGATATTTTACATCATATTTTTTGCATTTTCATGCACTGTATTTCCTTCAGGAAATGCTTTTCTAGTTCTTATTATTCCATGTCTTCTAACGCAGTTAATGTAGCTTCAACCGTTTAACGTAGAAACTTCATTCAAACATTGACGCGTAGGTCTTAATTAGGACATGTGGGCTTTGTATTTTTCAACTTTGTAACTTTTATACTTTTTAAACTATTAATTAAAAACTATCAAAATTTTCCCATTGACTTAACATTGCCCTTTATGACATCACAGCAATTAGAATCTTATGGCAGGTGTTCAGGCCAGCTGGCCCAACTGCCATTCTCAGGCTTTAATCATACAAACTGGCCCTATTAAGACTACACATCCTGTTCAACTGCTTCCTCTGCCAAAAACTGTTTCAAAATAAAAGTCCTCACTACAATATTTCACTGTTAAACAATTTAACCCTTTAAACTACTGAACTTTTTAATTGTTCAGCCATTGTAACTGTTACTTGTCATCAACTATGACTCCTACCCACTGTAGCTAGTTAGCATGGTTAGCATACTAGCATGTTAACATGCTAGTTAGCATTTTTAGCAAAACTGCTAAAAATGATTAGCTAAGTTAGCTAAGTCACATGGTTAGCATAGTTAGCATGCTAACATGTTAGCATGCTAGTTAGCATTTTTTGCAAAACTGCTAAAAATGATTAGCTAAGTTAGCTAAGTCACATGGTTAGCATAGTTAGCATGCTAGCATGTTAACATGCTAGTTAGCATTATTAGCAAAACTGCTAAAATGATTAGCTAAGTTAGCTAAGTCACATGGTTAGCATAGTTAGCATGTTAACATGCTAATTAGCATAGTTATCATAACTAATAAAAATGATTAGCTAGGTTAGCTAAGTCATATGATTAGCATAGTTAACATTTTAACATTGGTAGCATGCTAGTTAGCATAGTAACTTGGTTAACATTATTATCTTTGTTAACATAGTTAGCATAACTACTAGAAAACATTGGAGCCATTCCAACTGTTAGTTATCATCAACTATCTGCCTAAATAATTTAACCATTTCAATTATCAACCTATTTAACTGTTTAGTCATTCCAACTATATTAAACCTTATCTACCAAGCAAATAATTTAACCATATGAACTCATCATATTTTTGCATTTTCATGCACTGTATTTCCTTCAGGAAATGCTTTTCTAGTATTAATATTATTATTCTTCTTCTAACGCTTTTTGTGCGTTTAATACAGATTCAACCGTTTAACTTAGAAACTTCATTCAAACTGCGTTGCGTAGGTGTTACTTATGTGACTTCAGCTATGTATTTTTCAACTTTGTAACTTTTATACTTTTTAAACTATTAATTAAAAACTACTAAAATTTCCCCATTGACTTAACATTAGATTATGACATCACAATAGAGCAATTAGAATCCTATGCCAGGTGTTCAGGCCACCTGGATCACCATATAATGGCTCTGGCCAGGCCACCTGGATCAACTGGGTTTCTCAGGCTTTATGACATCATAGCAATTAGAATATTGTGCCAGGTGGCCAGGCCACCTAGATCAACTGTCAGTTTTTCAGGCTTTAAGCATACAGTCTCATTCTATGCTATAAGCCTGATAAACTGTTCAGTCATTCCAACTATATTAAACCTCATCTATCTAGCAAATAGTTTAACCTTTTAAACTATCCACCTATTTAACTGTTCAGTCATTCCAACTATATTAAACCTCATCTATCTAGCAAATAATTTAACCTTTTAAAACCTCATCTACCTAGCAAATAATTTAACCTTTCAAACTATCCACCTATTTAACTGTTTAGTCATCCCAACTATATTAAACCTCATCTAACTAGTTCAGTCATTCCAACTATATTAAACCTCATCATGTTGGTTGCCAATTAGCACATCATCTGTTTTAACAATATATTTCACACCATATGTTTTGCATTTTCATGCACTCGTAATTCCCTGGAATTGCGTTTTCTAGTTCTTATTCTTCCGCTAACGCATTTAATGCAGCTTCAACCGTTTAACGTAGAAACTTCATTCAAACTATGTTACGTAGGTCTTACTTAGGACATGGGGGCTTTGTATTTTTCATCTTTGTAACTTTTATACTTTTTAAACTATTAATTAAAAACGATTCAAAATTTCCCCATAGACTTAACATGGGCTGATGACATCGTAATACAGCACTTAAGCAATTAGAATCCTAGGCCAGGTGTTCCGGCCACCTGCATCAACTGTCAGTTTCTCAGGCTTTAAGCATACAGTCTCATTCTCTTAACTAGATGTACCGCAGAGCGGTACAAAATATGACCGCCGCCCAGTCCAGCACATTTTTTCCACAAAAAGAAATCACGCTGAAAGGCCTATATGATTCTAACTGTCTCACTAAATTGCATTATCCACACTCAATTCTCACTGGTATCTGCTAGACAACAAGTACCAAAACATGATTAGTTCATAGATTTCACATGTAAAATTCATTTTATACAACCCCACCTCCATCTTGCCTGTTCATAATTATGAGAAATTCTTGATTGTTTGTGTTATGTTTATGTTATGTGTGTGGGTGTGTGGGTGTGTGTGTGTGTGTGTGTGAGTGTGTGTGTGTGTGTGCGTGCTTGTGTGTGTGCCTGCGTATGTGCCTGTGCATGGAAGCGTACATATGTCTACTGTGTGAGTATGTGTCATACGCAGTGCCGGCCCAAGCCTTTTGGGGGCCCTAAGCAGAATTTGATTTGGGGGCCCCCTCCCACAACGCAGTCACCTCACACTATAATGTCATATTATAAATTAATACAGTGAGGTTATGTATTAATACAGCGACATAAGGACCCTCTCCCCCTACCCTCTTTGTGCAAATGTGGGTACAAACGTGTGTGTGTGTGTGTGTGTGTGTGTGTGGGGGGTGGGTGGGGGGGGGGGGTTAGATGTGATTTCCTGTATTCTGGTGCATTTTTGGGATGGTCAGCTGGAGAAGGGCAGTACCTAAATTTGTTCAGATTCATAGCCTTTTGCTTTTTGACTTATTGGTAGTGAATTCACACAACTACTTGGGGTTCAGGGTCCCTTGACCTCTTGGGCTCGGTAGGCTCATTCAGTAATCCATCCTTGCTCACATGCCAAAAATGTTTTGGGGCTCCAATCTAGACTTCTGGCCCCATGTGCTTGGTAAACCAATGTATTAATATAGTTGTTATTTACACCAACCCTGTCACCTTTTAATCTTAGAGGGTACTAAAATCACAGATTTATTTGAAACATTCATATTCAAAGTGAAGCACTAAGGGTGGTTTACTGAAGTTGAATTGACAAATAACAAAATACAACAGCATTTGTATTTGTTGTAAACAAGTACATCAGTTTAATGACTTGTTTTTCAACAGATTTGCTGAACAAATCCGCAAATGTGCATTAAATGAGCAATTTTCAACTACAAAATAAAAACAAAATAGACAAACATTAATAATCAAAAATAAAATGTCCCAAAAAATAGATAATTATTCCTACTTCGTTCCTGGTTTTTAGGCATCTGCAACTCTGCAGTGGACGAATCTGCAATGATTAAATAAATACATAAATAAATAAAAAAAAAACGATGTTAAATGTGTCGTGTCATATTAACAGGCTATGTAACCATTTGCCATCAAGAAAACCTCACCTTCTGGTAGGTAGAGTTAGGTAGAGGTAGAGATGTGCTCCAAAGGACTTCAACAGCGTCTCTGAAAAAAAAAATATTGCATAAGTGCATAGTTGATCGAGCAGAATGAGTTTATTTTGCTATCATTACTTACACTCAAATAACAAGCAATTCCAGTCTCCCCACCCAACATGGTATATTTTCTCAAACACTACCATCTCTCTCCAAAGATCTTAGAGCAGAGCGGACGTACTGTTCCATCTTTGCCTATGAAGCTGGAACGTTACCGATGCCCAGAGTCGCGCTAGTCAGTGGGTTGGGTTGGGACTGGGAGCCTGTCAGTCATTCCAACTATATTAAACCTCATCTACCTAGCAAATAATTTAACCTTTTAAACCATCCATCTATTTAACTTTTCAGTCATTCCAACTATATTAAACCTCATCTACCTAGTTCAGTCATTCCAACTATATTAAACATCATCTACCTAGCAAATAATTTCACCTTTTAAACTATCCACTAACTGTTCAGTCATTCCAACTATATTAAATCTCATCTACCTAGTATGGAATGTTTTTTGTGACAAAATTAAATAAATAAATGAAATATGAAATCAATAAATGAAATATGTAATAAATAATTAAAAGTTGAAATAAATAAATAAAAGATTAAATAAATAAATAAAAAGTTAAATAAATAAATAAAATGTGAAATAAATAAATGATTAAATATATACAAATATATACATATATATACAAACCATATATACATTGACATTGACATTTACATTCCATATGCACGGTCTTGCAATGTGCCATGAAATAAATAAATACGTCAGTCACCCATCAAGGCGGGACCTAGCCGCTGATTGGTTGCTGCCTGAAAAAAAAATCAAACTTTGTGAGCATGACTGGCTGATCAGAATAAAGTCATTGATAGAAGCTAAAAGCTAGTGCTACTGCTAACAGCCATAAGCTAGGCATTTTCATTCAGAAAGATTGTGTGTTCTATGTTGCTAACTCTTGGCTGTGAGTTATCAGGACGTAAAAGCATAGCATCTAGTGCTGTCAAAAATCCTTGTCGGCTGCTGAGTTACAGTATACCCTCATATTGAGAACTAAAAAGTCTCTGGAAAGTTGTGGACACTGCTTGGGCAATGTACGTTAGCAAGCTGGCACTGACACTCACATAATAAGAGTTCACGGCATGGGCATCTCAAGCTTTATTGTTTATGTATCATATAACAAATGAGGTGAATTCAGCTCAAGTGAAGTTAACTGGGACGTCTATAAATAGAAGCAATAGCAAAGTCGTTTGCCATAGATAGAAGTTCGCTTTCTGTAGATGTCGATAACTAGCTAACGCTTGTGCTAACTGTTAGCGCTAGCTCTAGATGTGCACATAGCATGTCTATCAACCCTCAGACACAGCAAACAGACCCATCAAATGACAGAACGCTTTCACGCCTGATATCTTCCCAAAAGTATGAATTTAGAATGAAATCCTTGTTGTTGTATGTTTCGTGAGTTATGATACAAGTCTGAGTTATGTCCTTAGTCCAGTGTGGTTCACAGGTAGCAAGCCAGTACAGTCTGACTCAGAGCTGGATCACTTCGTGTTATTTCAGGCAGCAATCAGTGGTTAGGTCCCGCCTTGATGGCTGACTGACGTATTTATTTATTTCATGGCACGTTGCATGACCGTGCATATGGAATGTAAATGTCAATGTCAATGTATATATGGTTTTTACATTTAATCTTTTATTTATTTATTTATTTCACATTTTATTTATTTATTTAATCTTTTATTTATTTATTTCAACTTTTAATTATTTATTTCATATTTCATTTATTTATTTAATTTTGTCACAAAAAACATTCCATACACTAGTTCAGTCATTCCAACTATATTAAACATCATCTACCTAGTTCAGTCAATCCAACTACATTAAACCTCATCTACCTAGAAAATAATTAAACCTTTTAAACTATCCACCTATTTTACTGTTCAGTCATTCCAACTATATTAAAACCTCATCTACCTAGTTCAGTCATTCCAACTATATTAAACATAATCTACCTAGCAAATAATTTAACCTTTTAAACTATCCACCTATTTAACTGTTCAGTCATTCCAACTTTATTAAACCTCATCTACCTAGTTCAGTCATTCCAACTATATTAAACCTCATCATGTTGGTTGCCAATTAGTACATCATCTGTTTTAACAATATATTTCACACCATATGTTTTGCATTTTCATGCACTGGTAATTCCCTGGAATTGCGTTTTCTAGTGTTTCTTATTCTTCTTCTAACGCATTTAATGCAGCTTCAACCGTTTAACGTAGAAACTTCATTCAAACTATGTTACGTAGGTCTTACTTAGGACATGGGTGCTTTGTAACTTTTATACTTTTTAAACTATTAATTAAAAACTGTTCAAAATTTCCCCATAGACTTAACATGGGCTGATGACATCACAATAGAGCCGTTAAGCAATTAGAATCCTATGGCAGGTGTTCGGGCCACCTGCATCAACTGCCAGTCTCAGGCTTTAAGCATACAAACTGGCCCTATTAAGACTACACATCCTGTTCAACTGCTTCCTCTGCCAAAAACTGTTTCAAAATAAAAGTCCTCACTACAATATTTCACTGTTAAACAATTTAAGCCTTTAAACTACTGAACTTTTTAACTGTTCAGCCATTGTAACTGTTACTTGTCATCAACTATGACTCCTACCCACTGTAGCTAGTTAGCTAAGTTAGGTAAGTAACTTGGTTAGCATAGTTAGCATGCTAGCATGTTAGCATGCTAGTTAGCATGCTAGTTAGCATTTTTAGCAAAACTGCTAAAAATGATTAGCTAAGTTAGCTAAGTCACATGGTTAGCATAGTTAGCATGTTAGCATGCTTGTTAGCATTTTTAGCAAAACTGCTAAAAATGATTAGCTAAGTAACATGGTTAACATAGTTAGCATGCTAGCATGCTAGTTAACATAGTTAACATAACTATTAACAATGATTTGCAAAGTTAGCTAAGTCACATGGTTAAAATAATTAACATATTAGCATGCTAATTAGCATAGTTATCATAACTAATAAAAATGATTAGCTAGGTTAGCTAAGTCATATGGTTAGCATAGTTAACATGTTAACATTGTTAGCATGCTAGTTAGCATAGTAACTTGGTTAACATTATTATCTTTGTTAACATAGTTAGCATAACTGCTAGCAAAAATTGGAACCATTCCAACTGTTAGTTATCGTCAACTATCTGCCTAAATAATTTAACCATTTCAATTATCAACCTATTTAACTGTTCAGTCATTCCAACTATATTAAACCTTATCTACCAAGCAAATAATTTAACCATATGAACTCATCATATTTTTGCATTTTCATGCACTGTATTTCCTTCAGGAAATGCTTTTCTAGTTACAGTGCATGAAAATGCACTGTACTGTTCTTCCTAGGCTTCTTATTACAGTGCATGAAAATGTACTGTACTGTTATTCCAAGGCTTTTTCTTCTTCTTCTGATTATTATTCTTCTTCTAACGCAGTTAATGCAGCTTCAACCGTTTAACGTAGAAACTTAATTCAAACTATGTTACGTAGGTCTTACTTAGGACATGTGGGCTATGTATTTTTCAGCTTTGTAACTTTTATACTTTTTAAACTATTAATTAAAAACGAATCAAAATGTCCCCATTGACTTAACATTGCCCTTTATGACATCACAGCAATTAGAATCCTGTGGCAGGTGTTCGGGCCACCTGCATCAACTGCCATTCTCAGGCTTTAAGCATACAAACTGGCCCTATTAAGACTACACATCCTGTTCAACTGCTTCCTCTGCCAAAAAATGTTTCAAAATAAAAGTCCTCACTACAATATTTCACTGTTAAACAATTTAACCCTTTAAACTACTGAACTTTTTAACTGTTCAGCCATTGTAACTGTTACTTGTCATCAACTATGACTCCTACCCACTGTAGCTAGTTAGCATGCTAGCATGTTAGCATACTAGCATGTTAGCATGCTAGTTAGCATTTTTAGCAAAACTGCTAAAAATGATTAGCTAAGTCACATGGTTAGCATAGTTATTATGCTAGCATGTTAGCATGCTAGTTAGCATTTTTTACAAAACTGCTAAAAATGATTAGATAAGTTAGCTAAGTCACATGGTTAGCATAGTTAGCATGTTAGCATGCTAGTTAACATTTTTAGCAAAACTGCTAAAAATGATTAGCTAAGTCACATGGTTAGGATAGTTAGCATGTTACCATGCTAGTTAGCATTTTTACAAAACTGCTAAAAATGATTAGCTAAGTTAGCTAAGTCACATGGTTAACATAATTAGCATGCTAGCATGTTAGCATGCTAGTTAGCATTTTAGCAAAACTGCTAAAAATGATTAGCTAAGTAACATGGTTAACATAGTTAGCATGTTAGTTAGCATAACTGCTAAAAATGATTAGCTAAGTTAACTAAGTATCATAGTTAGCATGTTAGCATAACTACTAAAAATGAAAACATTAGCTAAGTTAACTAAGTTAAGTTACTTGGTTAACATTGTTATCTTTGATAACATAGTTAGCATAACTGCTAGCAAACATTAGAGCCATTCCAACTGTCAGTTATCGTCAATTATCTACCTAAATAATTTAACCATTTAAATTATCCAACTATTTAACCGTTCAATCATTCCAACTATATTAAACCTTATCTACCAAGCAAATCATTTAACTATATAAACTATCCACCTATTTAACTGTTCAGTCATTCCAACTATATTAAACCTCATCTACCTAGCAACCAATAGAGTTTGTTTTTACTCTGTATGATATTTTACATCATATTTTTTGCATTTTCATGCACTGTATTTCCTTCAGGAAATGCTTTTCTAGTTATATATTATTATTGTTATTATTATTATTATTATTATTATTATTATGGAGGTAGTGCCTGCACCGGATTGATGAATAGCTTTCAGATGTTCTTCCACTCTGACATACACGAAAAGTGCCAAGGAGCAAGCAAGAAAGGTCTGTAAGTGACAGACTGACAATGAACTCCATCAATGCCAAGCCTAAGCTCATTGGTGGGTTTTCATGTATCCCACAATTCTGTGCGAGTGTGAGTGTGTGAGTACGATAACATGTAATAGTCGGTTAATAGGGTTGATTAGTCATATGTTTTGGTCACAGTGTGTAGGCTTAGTGTTTTAGGAATGATTGATTTGGTTAAACCAGAGAGGGTTGAGGTGGAGCAAGGGCAAAGGGCTTTAATTAAATTTGAAAGTGTCTGTTCTCACCATGGATGTGTGTTGCATGCAATGCAACTTAGTCTGTCAATTTGGCTTGTGAAGCTAATATGGTTCTGGCTATGTGGATTTCATAGCCGTGTAAAATGTTACAAATGGATAATATAATGATATGCATGTAAGTCCGAAATATTTTAGGAGTTCCAAACGGACGATTGGGTGTTCCAGGCACACCCTGGCAAACCCTTGGCTACGCCACTGTATTATGATAAGTTTTAAGTGTTTACTCTTCTTGGCTGTGCTTAACCTTAATAGGGCAGTACCAATGCTGAACATTAAACTGGGTTTTAATCAATAACCAGGCCTCTGTTCCATCTTTATCCTTTTTTATTTGTCTTCACTTTTTGCAGCCCAGATACAAGTGAAAAACCTTAAAACCAGAAACATCAACCATTTACCAATTTGCACATTTTTTGTAAAACAGGCACACAGGACTCAAAATGATTAATTATCAAACTTGACTCTAGACACACACACACACACACACACACACACACATATATATATATATATATATTATATATATATAAATAAACAGATTTCTACATGAATATTTCAGTTTGAATTCATCACAGATATTAAATTACAATCTAAACTATGAGAGGCACAATGTATTAAATGTAATGAGCATGCACAATGAATCACTAAACATTTGAATAGTCAAGCAGTGAGTTTAGCACATTTTCACCCATATAAATATTTACAATACATATACACTCCCATTAAACTACAATTTTACAATTTTAGCAATTCAATATTTTTAGTTTCCATTTTAGACAGATGTTATATGCACGCTTTTAAACCATGTCTTTACAAGCCACCAATCCAGTACAATAATATCCCACATATCAAAATGCATATCAGAATTAAATCACTGCATTAAGCAAACTGCAATAAAATTGACCAACCAATATTTGCGTAATACATTCCGTAAACTACCACGTGAATATTTACAACAAACAGATACTACAGCTCACAAACACAAGTGTTTCTTCCCGCTTGCACCTCAACGCCTTGTTAGCGTGCAACAATCAACAAATGACACTCACAACAAAGTCTGATTAACGTGGTAATCTTACCAGCTGTCTGTTCAGTCTTTGAATTGGTACCCGATCCTGCACTGCACTGGCGTTTTGCCGGTTCAAACCAAGGGGGGAGGCGAACGTTCGGAGAGCGTAGACACTATGGCGGATCTGAGGCTAAATAGTAGACCAGTTCCACCTAGCCATTCCATTGAACCTCATTCAATTTGGTGCCACTTTGACATCAAATACCGTTACAGCTGAAGCCTTTTAAGCCTTTATTATTATTATTAATAATAATAATAATAATAATAATAATATTAACTTTTTCTATTTTCGGAGTAATACAACATTCTGTGATTGGCGTCATAACCTCGTAACTGACTTTCCGGCTGACTAATAAACTTTTTTCCGAAATCAATGCTAACGTCACGTAATTTACGTAATGAGTATGCGACCAGAGCGACGCATGAAAAAGCGTTGGACAGGAGCAAAATAACCGTATTCTCTGGATAAGAACGAAAGCACCGGACCACAACATTTCAGCGAAGTTTTGATGGATTGACAGTAGGCTATGAATGTGGCGAGTGCTGTTTATATGAAATCACATTTATCTACGAACAACTAGGACATTTAAGAAAAGTAAATGTAGACGTGGTGGTAACGAAGTAAGGGGCTACATACCCAATCTCTCGGTGCAGCTATCACAAGAGTTACACGAGTCAGACTACGTGCCTACGTTACATCTACGTCACCTGAGCCTGCGCAGAAAGCCTCGTCGACCAATAGGAAACAGTTGAAATTTGCTTCACCCGTCTTGACTGACGTCTACGTGATGACTCTGTCCATATCTTTTACTGGTCAAACTATACACATTGGATTGAAGACGTGCGCGTCTTTGTTCTGCTCGAGTGCACACAGGTGAGTGATCATTAGTTCCGCCTGACCACCGACAAGAAGGGGTGTTCGCCGCGACAATAAGACACATTCTATTACACAAATACTTTATTCTATTACAAAAATGACTTTAACTATGGTTGTTGAGAGTGGCAAGGATGGATGGCAACAACTCAAGTTGCAAGCATGGACATTTATGCTATGGTTGCTGTATTTCTACTATTGGGTAGGTAATGGCCTCGCTTTTTGGCTTTGTAGCTTTAATAGTTAACTTTATGTGTGTAGTTAACTTTTGTATTATCCTGCCAATTATGTTTGTGTAACCTTTTCATTTTGTAGCCCAAGTAATCCATCGGTAATGTTAATCTACATTGCCTTTCAATGGGAGCTGGTGAAATGTGGTGAATGTAGCTTCTTTAGAGGTGATGCCAATGCCATTGTATACTCAATGCAGATAAATACTCATAATGTTAGTATGCATTCCGGTGCTGTGGAAAAAGTGACTGGAGATGGGGTAGGGATGGGATTTCTTTGGTGGTATACATTCAAAATATATATATTCCATGACCACTCAACATCCCAATGCCCCAAATGAAAAATCAGAATTACGAGCATAAACAGCTAATTGACTAAATGGATATTGTTTCATCCACTTGCTTATTCTCTATCTTCTCTAGCAGACATGGCAGAGAACAGTTCAGCAGAGAAAAGTACACAGGTTGCCTGTGTCTGGGCTGCCATCAGAAGGACTGTGTGTAAAAGTACACACTGTGTATGCAGCCTTCAATAATGCTGGAGTACAGTTCGAAACAGCAGGTCCTCCCAGTAAACCAGTGTGTGCTCTAAATTCTCCACATGGCGAACCTAAGTATAGTAAGATTTCCTCTTTTACTCCTAGACAATTTCATTGATTATCTTCTTACTCTTTGTCAAATTCATTGTCTTGCAACTGCTTTTGTTCTGATTGTATTTTTCTGTCGATGTGGAGTTCATTCATACACAGCCCTGGTAGGGTGTTTAACATCTCTAGCTGTACTTTCTGTGCTGATACTGGGCTGGTGTGTCTACAAAGGCCAAAACTTTCTTTACCCAAATGCAGCACTACCACAACAACTCATACAGGTAGGCTCATTCTATACGTATACGAATGTCTTACTTTAACTTTCACGTCATCCACTAAAACTTTCCTACTTGCTTGATTTGACCAATCATAGCATACGTGCACAAGTAGTTTGAGTAGAACTACTGATCTTCATTATCTCCCTGCTTGTTGACATCTTATCATGTATTGTATTATTTCATGATCGCTAAACGTTTGATTCTTTTTAATGTTGTCATCAGTTAACTTCATTCAACTGTGCTTGTATGTAGGCTATGTCGTTCAGTTGTGGATGTTTGTAAATTGCGGTAGGGGGTGTGTTGCCCCCTGCAGGTAACCCCCAGAACCTAGTCAACGTTAGACGTTTCTCAGACGTAACCTTAGGTCTGGGCAGTTTAAACCTACGATACCCCTAGAGGTTATTGCAGGTAGAAGGGACCCACTGTCCGGCACATATATTACTCTTATTTTTATATCCCCCTCCCCTCAGAAGTTGATCAGGCTCCCGCGGGAAATTTATTATGATGTTATTCATTTTTAGAAGTAATTTTAATGCCCCAAGTCTCAGACAGTTGGCTCACGTGCAGATATGTTTGGCCCTAGAGGTTATCTAGAGACACAGGTTATAGGCTACTTCTTGCTTAGGTTTTTAAAGAGTGGAGATTTTATTACCGTCCTGTAAGGGTGTCACGATTTCGATTTTATATCGAAATCGATCGAAATTACATCTCAATCTCGAACTTCGAACTTAAAAGTAGAATCGACGATGCAGCCACACCCCCAATGTCATGTCCAGCATGTATGCCAAGATGCACAAACACACACGCATGTGCTGAACTGCAGCGTCAACACTCCTCTAATTTTAGGCTGCAGCCAGTTACACATCAACCTACCGAAATCAAAGCCCCTCTTGCTACTTTGAAGTCACTGGTGTGGAAGTATTCGTTCATTCACGTCAATTAAAACTAACTTAGCCTACTAAACTTAGCAAGTGAAAAGATGATCTAGTTACAGTCCAAAGTTACTTTAAGGCTTAAAATGCACATTGATAAGTACATATTCCATGAACACTAACCTTGGGTCTCTTCGGAGTGTGCTGAAACAATCAAATTAACATTCTGTGTTGTTTCATTCCACTATGTTCACGTCTCTGTTTTAGCCTAATGTTAGTTCTGTTTACATTACAACCTCGCGGTTGGAAAGGATTCAAAATAAAAAGCGGTTTCAAAATAAAAGCCCCCCGAAACAGAAAAGGAAAAGGCCAAAAAGAGTAAATAACACATAAGGAATGCATTAATAGTAATATTTAAAAAAAAGATTGAAAATCGAATCGAATCGTGACTTTAAAATCGAAAATTACATCGAATCGAGGATTTAGAGAATCGTGACACCCCTACCATCCTGCAGTATAAAGTCCAACTAACCCAAGTCTTAGAAAAGACAGATGAAGAACCATAGAAGAGATAAGTTATCTTACCCTCCTGTTTGGAAGTCGTAAAAGACAAAAAGAGACAAAAAGAGACAAAAAATACTGCTTGGAGAGTTGAATGCCAAAGTTTAATGAACTCTTTACTTTTCAGCACTTTAAAGGTGTTAAAGGGGTGGTTCAGGATTTTGGACATAGGACCTCATTTCCAAGTAAGCAAGTGTGATATTTATCAGTGGAGACCGTTTTCAACACGTTTCATCCAGTCCTTCTAATTGCAGAGTTCGCAGGTGCTAGGCTAGCGCAAGTCAACGGTATGTGCTAGCCTGCCACTAAAAACAGTCTTACCCACTCCAAAGTACACCCGAGGCAAATAAATTATAACGCCAGACTATCGATGTAAATGTCTGTTTTGATAGTGTTATTTCTAACGTTATTCTATCCTTGCATTTCAACGATCGCATTACATTTTGAGGGACTAGTTTCTTAGCAGCGGCGGAATTATACTTGCTCCGGTTAGTAGTACTGCGCCGAAAAGTAAACAGTAAAGCGCGCACTCCAATGGGGATGCCTAGTAGTAGCCTTGGTAATATCAGTCCGCCACTGAGGTGCAAAATGACTACTACCAACTTCAGGGACCAAAGTATAACTATTGCAACGTGATGCGAGGGTAGTTGTATTTCTCACACTATTCTATCAACACAGACATTTACATCGATTGTCTGGAATTTGCCTCGGGTGTACTTTGGAGTGGGTAAGACTGTCTTTAGTGGCAGGCTAGCACATACCGTTGACTTGCGCTAGCCTAGCACCTGCAAACTCTGCAATTAGAAGGACTGGATGAAACGTGTTGAAAACGGTCTCCACTGATAAATATCACACTTGCTTACTTGGAAATGAGGTCTTATGTCCAAAATCCTGAACCACCCCTTTAACAAAATGAGGCGCAATATCCACTTGCGGGTTACAATGTTGTAGATGATACAAATAATGAAAAAATAAAAAGGGTAAATCCACAAAATAGAAATAAGGAGTAAAACCACAAATGGAGAAAAAGAAAATTCAATGAAAATAGTAAATCCACAAATGAAGAAAAAGGTCGGCTGATTGTCGTTCAGCAGTCACTCGCAGTCGGAGCAGCAGGTGCGATTACAGCAACAGGTGCGGCGGAGCTGCAACTCAGCCTAGCACGAAGTCCAACACTTTGCTTCTCAACGAATTACGGAGGACGAATTCTAACAACCGAACGCAACAATGAAAAAAGTTGGAGAAAAAAAGAAGAAGCAGCCCCATTCTTTAGTTCAACCCCTATTTATACCATATAACTTTTACCCAGAGTATTGAACAATCTAACCAGGTCAGCATAGCCTTAACATAAATTAAACAACCAAAAAAGTATGTAATCTCACCCAAGAATAAGCAGTCTACATACAGTTCAACCAGTAGGCTAATTTTGTTATCAGGTATGCCTGGGTTAAACAAGAAAGTGGGCTAGCCAGCCAACGCAAAAACAAGACCATCACACAGTTCACAGTGTCCTACTGTACAATGTCTCCTTGCTCCCCTGTATCGCCGGCTTCAATAAGTTTCTCCACTTCCTCTGGTTAGTTGCAGATGGTATTTTGTCCATTGCGGGAGACGATCAATTTGGCTGGGTATCCAAATCTCTATTCGATGTTCAGTGATTGTAGACGCTTCTTCACCCCATCAAACTACTTTCTTTGCTTGTGCACCTCCGCAGAAAATCTGGAAAGAACATGACTCGGTGTTCTTGGCATTTTACCATTTTAATTTCTCTGGCAGCCCCTATTACTCATTGTCGATCTTGAAAGTTGAGGAACTTCATGATTAGCACTCAGGGATATTTTTGTTCGGTTGCAGGCCTACTAGGACGTCCGCCAATTCAATGTGCTTGTTCAGTTATAAGTGGACTTGTTAATGATGTTCCAAACACGTTAAGCAGCCATTCTTCTAGAAATCTGACAGCATTGCTCCCTCATGCCTTTTCAGGGAAATTTACCAGGCATAGGTTGCATCGTCTATTTCTATTCTCCAAATCCTCTATTCTGGAGTTGAGCAGCTCGACTTGGTTCTCCATAGTTTGCACCGTTTTTTTGCATGCCACTGATGCTATCTTCTGTACTGCTAATTCGATGTTCAGCTTCAGAAATCTTACCTCCAAAGTCACGAATTTCAGTCTTAATGTCTTGTATAATTTGGAAGCGAAAACATCTTTCAAATCAGAAATGGCTTTCATCACCTCACTTTCCTCATTAACCATAGCCAGTAACGGACTGGGATTAAAAAACGGCCCTGGCATTTTCACCAACCAGCGGCCCACACGGGGACGCGCATGCACGCGCATGTATGTGCTCGCAACACACAGATATAACTTCACATGCACGGACATAACACGTTTGTAGCCCCATTGGTGATGAACTCTAACTTTAATAGGCTATGCATAAAGACTGAACCAAGAACATGAATATATCAATGCACAACTTGTAGGCCTTATACTAAGGCTGTGTACTGATGTTGTGACAAGCTATGTTGTTGTAAGAATGTGAAATGAATAAATATCAGAACAAGAGGCTTTTGCGCAATAGCCAAAAGATAATGCGCTTTTACTGTAGCCTAGTAGAGTTTGCGAGGTGGAAAACAATAGGAAATAATAGCTTTTAAAATGTCAATTTAAATTGTAGACTTATATAATGCACTGGTGTGCATTTTAAATCCGAAATAATAAGGAATGTGAGGAGGCTGCTATTAACTTTAAAGAGTGCATCTACAATTGAAACTATCAGCCTTTGACGCAAATTTAATAGCCATGCCCGGTACAGGATGTGTGCTTTAGTTGACAGCATGGTAACTAGATTTTAATCAGTCAGCGGAAGCAGCTGTCCGTTAATGTTCATGCTGATTTTGCAACTGCGAGGTCCATGGCAGGCGCCCCACAGAAATGTTTAATTTTGCGAGTGAGATGCACGCTGCCCCCTCTGCGGCGCGTTCGCCCCTAGTTTCAGAGCTATTCTAGGGCCGTGACTGTGGTAAACATATTATACAACTATGCACAATTCTTGCAGGTAGCACATTTCTTTATTTTTGTATCTTCCTATATCTCCGCGGCATCATCAAAGTCCGACGCTTTGACTGTATAGGCCTACTCGTTTAGAGGAGACTTTTTCAGGCCCAGTGCGTGGCGAGATGTGTCAATTTCCGACTGTAGATTTTCAACCGTAGCACCTTAACTGAATTTAAGCAGACATTCTCGTATGTTTCGAAGTGCATTTGGGGACAGTTTATTAGCTTTTATAAGGGGAAAATTCCGAGGATCAAGGCATGCTAGATCGGCAATTCCCCGTGCTGAAGGAAGTAGACGCATTCGGTTTTGAAATTCCCAGAAGTCATTGCTTCATGTAGCCTAACTTTTGTAAACCAATAATAAAATAAAAGATACAGGCAGCATATGTATTGTATTCCAATTTCAAACAATGCACTTGTTCAAACAATTCATTTGATTGAATAAGGTTACAAAAGAATGTAGACTGATGTAAATATTGAGGGTCACCATGACTGTAGTGTAGAGACTCATGTCTGGTATAAATACTGATCAGTTTCCATCTATTAAAGAGGAAAAGGGAGTTAGAGATAAATGGCTTATTCGTAAGCCATGTAACACTACTGATGCTTGATAGTGGGCCGAGAGATATTGTAAAACCATTCTTTAATACCAATTCTTTACGATAAATGGGCCGCGCAAACCCGACAAACATGCCGATCCGTGATTGGCCGGCCCAAACGGCCCACGAGGGGCCGCGGTCCTTCTGGCATCTGCCCAAATGACAGACCGTCCAGTCCGTCACTGACCATAGCTTCTGTGCCTAGCAACATTTTAGCTTCTTCAGGAGTTTCTTCCTTTTTGTCAAGATTCTTTTTAGTTGTCGTCTTTCGAGTCGCCATTTATGTTATTTACTTGTGTTAAATGCAATATAGTCAATCGATAGATAGATAGATAGATAGATAGATAGATACTTTATTGATCCCCAGGGTTCAATTTTGTTTTGGGGCTATGAAACAACTAAAAACAGGATTTAGGGCATTTTGTAGTGAGAGTTGCTTCTAACGTGACCTACTCACTCCCCGCCAACTTGGATCCCCCAGAGAAATGTTTTTTAACAAAAACACATTGCTCACAGTTATTGGCACCCCTAGAAAAATCTTATACAAAACATAACAGAAACATTTTCCTATATAATTTCAACGTATTTAATCAAGTGTGTTGACATTTGTAAGTCAGGGAATGTCTATAAAAACTAGGTACTTTTTTGAAATTGCCTATATTTACAGTTAAAACAATGATGAAAAGGTTGTAATCAACTGGAAATGTGACAAACATGCTTGGACAATGACCCATGGTTATTTTGCTCCTACGTACATTATCAGTCCCTCCAGGAATTCGCCATGTTGCGATCGCAACAATTAACGCAACAATTAAAAATCATAGAAATTAATAACATTGTAAGACATTTACCTCTTCTATGATCCAAGAATGATTTCATACAAGTTATTTTTTAACATTTATTTTAACTAATGACATAGAAAACATCCCGAATTCTATCCACATATCGTAATGCACTATGCAAAAAGTTATTTCCAGTCGTAGCAGAACACAGTGAGATGCAAGCGTTCCAATCCACTTAGATATGTTATTACGCTACTCTCACGTCCTTAAAGTGGAAGGCAGTCAATTAGACTTACACACCACCAATGTAATAACATTAAAGAAAAGTGTAGTCTAATAGTTTAAATCAATATGAAATTACTAGATACTTAGTTGGCTATTAGTAATTATGCAAGTCACAGAATATGAACTATTAAAAAGATATGAACTTAATATGAATTACAACATATATGAATGTATTGAAACATATGACATTATGCCATCTCTTTAGGGGGCTGTCTTTTTTGGACAGTTATACGAATGGTTATACTGCTTTGTTAATTTCCCCAGTCAAAGTATTTACATAAATAAAGTAGGCCTACTTTGATTTTCTGTAACCCTTACTATTTACCTTTACTTATCCTTTTTAATAAGCATCAAGATTATCCATATTTTGGTCTTACTAACCTTAATTACCCTCAATTAAAAAATAATTTAAGAAAAAATCGCAACTATTTTTGCAATTTTCACTTCCTCTCGCAATTTCTTCGCAACAAACAGCTAAAAACACTGCAACTTCCATCGCAATTTTTTAGAAAAGTTGTCGCGAAATCAGGCATTTTAGATAGCAACAATCTCAAAAAATCCTCGCGAAATCCTGGAGGGACTGCATTATGGAGGATGTAAGATGGGCAAAAAATGTCATGAGAACCACTGTTGGATTGTTACAGAAAAAGGTATCATCTTGGAGTCACCAAGTCCCCCCAAAAATCTTTATAGATTATTTAGAGGGCATGCCAGGTAAAAACCTATCCAGTCATTTATTGTGTGATATTGTTGGGCTGTTTGTTGCTGTGATATTGTGGGGTTGTTTTTATTCCCAAAGGCCTTGGGAACCTAATTAAGGTGCATGTTATCATGAACCCCAAGAAAAACCTGAACATTTTCAAAGGAAATCTGCCAAAACACTAAAAGTGTGTCATGATTGGATCATTCATCAGGTCAATGAACCAAAACAAACGTCCAGATCAAAACTGATATGGTTTACTGAACACAAAATCAAGCTTCAACCATTGCCATCTTAGTCCTCTGATCTAAACTCCATAGAAAAACAGTGGGGTGAGTCAAAGCGAAGAATGCACAAGTGTGGACTATCTGGGGAGATTTTGTAACGACGAATGGTCTTAAATCCCTTGCTTTGTATTTTCCAACATTATGGAGTGTCATAGGAGAATATTACCAGCTGTTTTATTGGTAAAGGGAGGCTTAAGAAGGTATTACAAGCAGGGGTTCCAATAATTGTAAGTGATGTGTTTTTGTTAAAAATATTTATTTCTTTATGAGATTTTGCTTTTTCTCATAACAAATGTGCTTCCCTTCAAAGTTGGATTTTCCTCATTGTTTACAGTGGGCAGTGCTTTGACTTGGCCAGCTTCCCTCGCGGTCCGCTCGCGGAATCACGAGACTTTAATTTGTATTTTTCCAGTGACGCTGCAACAACTGGCAGAGGTCTCAAGTGAGCAGGGTGTCTCGTAAAAAGAAATGGAGCTGGAAAACCCTACACAGACTTCACTACAGACTTGAGCAGACTGGTTTAGAAATAATTTCATAGCCAGAAATATGCCTGCCCTGCCCTAATAAAGAAATATTTGGTTAATGGTGAGTGAATCCCGTTTGCAGCCGTAGAAGAAACGCAGGACCAATTAAACATTCTGGTTTTCTCCGAGTGCAACGATGATAGACAGACATCATTTGGACAAAATATAGAGCATATTAACCTCCGTTGCTCAGCCAAATGCCTTCCTGTTACGTCCTGTTATGGAGTTACAGGCGATAAACGATTTTTGATGGTCACAAGTTTACTTCATTAGTGTTTATTTTTTTGATTATTAAAGAGTGTTTTTCATTTAAAGGCTTGACTTCGTGCTTATTCAGAAGAGCATTTAGTGCTCTCCCCAATCCCAGACGTTCACATTGCATGTTTGTTTGTAATGGATGCAACCGCTAGATACGCTTGTCATAGGCGCCGATACCATGGGTGTTCCGTCTCTCGGGCACCCACTGAAAACATCGAGCACCCACGTGTGCCAGCTTACAGTCCCGGCTAAATTTACATTAATTTAAAATAAAACATCGCAGTTTATGTTAAATTCAGCATCTCTCATAATGTGATTGGATATGTTGCTGTCAATTCCCTACTCCATATACTAACCACCAATGAGAGCGTCTCTCGTATAAAAAAAATCCTGACACTTCCCACCTGAAGAATTAACGCAAGGCTTTGTCGGGTCTTCAGCCCCGAATGTTTAAAATGTATATAGCCCTGAATATCATTTTAAAAGTAGTCTGACAAAGCTTATTGTTTTGTGACACAGCTAAACACTGGTACCTCATAGAACGTCTATAACATAGCCTAGGTGGTCGCAACTCACAAAAGTAAAGCAGATAGAAAGAACTCACGCAAATCTAGCCTACAACACGCAGACAGCTTCATGCGCAGGGGAGAGAGAGCGCGCGCACAGGTGCTTTATGATTGTTGGCTTCTGATGGTATCTTGCTAATTCACTGAACTGCATTAGGTGACACAAATGGTATTGCCTTTATCTTATAACTCCTTGTCTGAGCGACTACCAGGCCTATGGTTTTTAAAAGTCAGATGTTCCCTGACAAAGACATTCGAAAATTAAGAATGTTTATTGACTTGAAAAATACACAAATTTTTGCAAACTCCCTTCATTTAACCCTTGAAGACATCGCGGTCTCGTGCGCTATGTAGATCGTTTCTCGTACCATTTAATTTCTCAGAATTTAGGTCTACTAGGCCTACAATAACGTCATCCCCAAATACATCTTTTATTTTTACTTGATCAACCACAAAGAGTAGCATAGGCCTACTCTGCACAGTGCACTGACGACTGTAGCAGCCCAAGGTAACCAGTTGTTGTCAGAGCCGGACAGTAACGGAGTACATTTACTTGAGTACAGTACTTGAGTACAATTTTGAGGGATCTGTACTTTGCTCGAGTATCATTTTTGGGGAGTACTCATGACTTTACTTAAGTATATTTGAGAGTCAAATATTGTACTCTTTACTCCACTACATTTATATCCATAACCGTGAGTACCCGTTACTACTAAAAAAAAAGGAAAAAAGAAGAATCTCGGAAACCCTCAATTTGTTGTTTCCCTCTCAAACGTGATTGGATTGTGCAGGCGCCACCGATTGGGACAGCCTATCAGCAATCACCTTCAGCTTTCCGCCAAAGTCAACTCCATGGTCAGATTTAGATAAGAGACAAAACCATGGACGAAACAATGGATGAAGACGCAGCAGGTCCATCCCGGGAATGTGCCAACCTGTGGCCCCACCTCGGCAGACTATTTCAATTTGCTGAACAAGTTAATGATAGTTTTCGCTTCAAGTGTTTCAATTACAAAATAGTATTTTGTATTTGAAATACGTATTTTAAATACATGTATTATAAATACTGTCCATCTTTGGCAACATGGTAAAAAGATGAAAATGACACGATTTTACTTTCAATTCCTTTTACATTCTCCACATTAACATTTTTCATAACTCCATGTAGGACGTTTCTGTACATAAATGTAAGCACTGTGGCAGTAGTAATGCAATATTTAGAAAATGTAGGCTACTCCTGTACTCTTGATACTCAAGTACTTTTAAAAACAAGTACTTCAGTACTTTTACTTAAGTAGACATCTGACTGTTGTACTTTTACTTGTACTTGAGTAAAATTTAGCAAGGGGTATCTGTACTTTTACTCAAGTAATGAAGCTATGTACTCTGTCCGCCTCTGGTTGTTGTAGATGAGAGGCAACCCCTTGTTTCAGATAGCCAACATGTTACCTGGGTGTTGCCTACGTTATTAATTAATGGTAGCCTACAATAGTTAATTGATTTGTGTAACATATTAGTTGGCTCAAAGAGTAGGGAATCAGGATGGAACGCGTGTGTTGCTTTTGCGGGATCGAATCCAGTTTAATGCTAGTTTTCAAAACATATATTTTTTGACATGTCTTTTGTCCGAGTGGCTGTAATGTAGCCGAGCGCTCATGGTGTATGAAAAGCGACTTCAAACCGCCTAAAACAACTTGTTTGTGAATGTCTGACAACTGCTGCAGCGCATGCACGCGCAAGGAAACCAGTAGGTGGAGAAACCAGAAGGCACACAACACCGGAACGATTTTAAGGCTATTTCGCATAGGCTACTCAATGGTGCTATTTCACACGCATTATAGCGACCCCCACTCACCGGGGTTAGGTGGAAGGTGTTAATAGACGATTGGCGTAGGGCTGTCAAAATTGCTCAAAAATGACGTTCGAATATCCCCTCTAAAATAAACACATGTATTCGAATATATTGAAATATCTAGGCTATATTATTTGCGCATTATGTCAGTGACGCGCATCATGTCATCTGTTTTTAACTTTTTGTATGGTTATTGCTTGACAGGGGGGATCCCAAGCAGCTTTCAGCCATAAGGCATTTCCTAATTCACCCGACACTGATATTCAAAATGTTGAAACTATTTCGGCATAGCCTATAAGCAGTTTAATTAAATGTTATGTTAGTTGTAAACAAACGGGCTACTTGGTGAGGCTTGGCCTCACAGATGCGCTCGTGCCTTAAAGGGACACCAGGCAAGCCTGATGCTTTTTCTCTACGAAACTCCCCCTCGCTCGGTATGAAGCTCTTTTCCTTTTCTTTGCATCTTCCGTCAAGGGTTTTCGCTGCTTCTTTGCCGGCTCTGCCATTATACACACGTTTGCAACAATCGCTAGCGTTACGTTAGCCTCCCTCTGTGCTGTGGATGCAGGATGGAAACTGAAACTGCTTCGGTCGCCGGGTACGATACACTGAACTTGCAAGCGGGATATTCTTCCTACAGGCAGTAGGGGCAGGCGAGAGAGTCTTCATTCGCCATATACCAACTTACGAAGATGAGTAATTAACACAAAAACGTTGCCTGGTGTCCCTTTAAATGGCAATACAAATCTTCACAATATAGGCCTATTAACTGACCGCCCGATTCATGTTGGCTGGGGGCAGGGGGGGGCCATCAGACATTTGTTCCCAAGGGTCTATGAATTGTTAAAGCAACACCAAAGAGTTTTTTGTACCTTAAAATAATGTTTCCAAAATCGTTTCAGTGGTTCATCAACTTGTAACAGGGTGAACGGCACTTCTGCATTCGCTTCACAGCCCTCTATCGGCTATAACCGCACTATGTAAGTTTGCCAGATCGGGTAGCGGATCTGTAGTTCGATGGAATGAGACATACTGTAAGAAACTACAAATTTGACTTGCATCTGATGTCGCAATACATCGTACTTTCATAAATCGTGCAACATATTCTACCTTGTCTATGGACATCGTTATTTGCAAAGCCGGTGCTGGATAAACAAATAGCATGCGTGCGACAGAGGGAAAGTTCTTTGGTGTTGCTTTAATCCGGCCCTGCCCCCAACGAACACAACTTTCCACCTCTGTGACAGCTTAAAAGAAGTCAAGGACTCCTAACTCACTAAGACCTACTTACTGTAGGCTGTGCAAACCACAGGTCTTTTTTTT
This sequence comes from Alosa pseudoharengus, assembly GCF_046254945.1. Lineage (NCBI taxonomy): Eukaryota > Metazoa > Chordata > Actinopteri > Clupeiformes > Clupeidae > Alosa > Alosa pseudoharengus. The sequence continues at coordinate 2,461,971 of NW_027468576.1, read as the reverse complement.
TGGGCAAGCCTGCATTCGAGGCAGGCCTTCTGTTGAAGAATTTTATATAAATCCTGCGCTAACAGTAATCCTCCTACCCCCGCTACCACAGCTGTGGATAGTGTGGCATGCTCACGCTTTATGTCTCCTTATTGCAAACTAGGCCTATAGCCAAACCATTTACGTCTTCAAAAAATAACAACTTGCCAGATATGCCTTCATATCTTTGGGCTTCATTCAGCATTTTGTTCTTCCACTGGAAATGACTCTTCTACATTTGCTGCCTGCTGCATTCTTTCTGTTTGTATTGTTTAGAAAATGTTTGACGTCTTGAGTTAATGCATTAAACATTGTTTGCTGGTAACCAGCCACAAATAGCCTACAGATTCTTGCGTGCACAGCAGTTACCAGTCCCCTGTCCAAGAGTTCGAATCTGGGTTAAGATTTTGACAACAATATTGACATTGTTGTTTACCTAAGTTTATATTTCGTGCAGATCATATTATCAAATTCAGAATCAGCCTTCTTGGCTTGGTTTGCGCAAACTTACAATGACCCCCCCCCCCCTCCATGAAAATCAAAGGCTACATATTCTCAGCTGCCTCGTCAAAAAGTGCGCACCACCTTATTATTATCTGCAGGTGTGTGACTTTTACTTACGTGCACATGGCTGCAAATTGACTTTTAATTTATGTATTTTCTGCCTTGGGCATTTTAAAATATGGATGTATGGTGGTTAGAAGTGTAAATATCAATTAGAAACCTAAATATATTTATAATTATTAATTTGCAAACAAATAACTGGCGTCAGTGACGTCTTTGACATGAAGATCCCTGGAACTATGCTTCTACTAGCATTCTACCACATAGACAAGTGCTATTTCAAGAAAAAGTCCTTGTATATGGGTCTAGAGGCATTTCTTAGTAAAAGTTGGAAACAGGACTTTTTGATGGAGATTTGATGGCGTTGATGGAGGGGTGTGAGGAACCAGTGATGCGCTGAGCACTTTTCACCATCCTCTGCCGTTCTTTCCAGTCGGAGGCAGAGCAGTTGCCATACCATACTGTGACACAGTTGGTGAGGATGCTCTCAATGGTGCAGCGGTAGAGGTTTAGAAGTTCACCAGGATCTGAGGAGAGAGGTTGTGTTCTTTAGTCTCCTCAGGAAGAAGAGATGCTGGTGAGCCTTCTTGATCAAGGTAGAGGTGTTGAGGGTCCAAGAGAGGTCCACAGAGATGTGGACACCCAGAAACATGAACTGGTGGCATGCTCCACCTCAGTCCTGTTGATGAGGATGGGGCTTTGTGTGCTAGCTTTTGACTTCCTGAAGTCCACAATGAGGTCTTTGGTCCTCTTGGTGTTGAGAGCCAGGTTGTTGTCGGTGCTCCGCGATGTTAGGTGCTGGACCTCCTCCCTGCAGGCTGTCTCATTATTGTTGCTGATGAGAGCAATCACCGTAGTGTTGTCTGCAAACTTCACAATGGTGTTAGAGCCATGTACAGATGCAGTTGTAGGTGAAGAGGGAGTAAAGGAGGGCTCACGCCAGTGTTCAGGGTGAGGGTTGAGTGGGTGAGGTTATCTAATCTAACAGACTGCGGTCTGTTGGTTAGGAAGTCCAGAATCTAGTTTCAGAGGGAGGTATTGATGTCCAGTTCACTGAGTTTGGTGATCAGTTTGGAGGGGATAATGGTGTTGAATGCTGAACTGAAGTCAATGAACAGCATTCTCACATAGGTGTTGCTATTGTCAAGGAGGGACAGGGCAGAGTGAATTGCCATAAAGATGGCATCCTCTGTTCTGGCAAATTCTGTTGAAGCATTCTATACTGCAAACAAAATCTACCTCTGGGTACAAATAAAGTAACTTAACCCTCTAACCGCCCATGTCGCAATATTGCGACAAGCGTCATTACTGAATAAAACTGACGATAGACGCGAGTACAGTGTAAAATCTCATTTGTACTCTTGACCACTAGTTGGCGGACACCCAGAGCTTCGATTCAAGCTCAACCTTTTTTTTAAAAGTTTTCAGGAAGCATGCGAAAAACACGCGAGAAACACACGAAGAAGACGTGCATTTCCTCCATAACGCGGAAGCGACGCGGGCCATAGTTTTGCACAAATTGATGCAGAAATACACCAAATGTTGAAAAAAAAATTCACGTGTGATGAAGTCTTGGATCTGTTATTCACCTATTCTGATTCTGAAGGAGAATATCTGCCTTTTGGAGAATATGATCGATCGTCTATTGACTGATAGTCACGGTGCGTCTGTGAATGGAGGTACGTCTTTGCGACAGTGTCCACTAAGCATACCATGCTTATTTCGACCGATTTCGACCCTCTGCCCAACATAGCTGGAGGTGCCAGTGGCAATAGTGATGATAGTGTCCGTAATGGACGTGGTATAAACAGCAGGGGTTGTAAAAATAGGGCTCTGAAGAACTACAAAGTCACCCGCGATATGGAACTGATTTGACCAGGCTACTTTATTGTATAGTAGCATAGGGTTTGTGATTATAGTAATAGTTTACTATTGTTGGTTTACATGTGACTGTATTCCTGTTCATTTGTTATGTCGGTGAAATGACAAAAAAAGAAAGAAAAACTGCTCAAATATGTTCAACATCTAGTATTTACTGAAATGTGCATAATTCACGGTGGTTACCATCCAGTGACGTCATAATATGCAAATTAGATGAGTAAATTTACCCCCTTCACAAACCTCTGTTCATACTAAATGATTTTCACATTTACAGTAGGACTTTATCTCTGACCACTTGCAAGCCATGGCCTTTTGAAATTTTTATGTACAAATCCAATTTATTATTTTTAAACCCTGGCAGCTAAAGGGTTACACTTGAACTTGCACTAGTTATAAAGTTATTCATCTAGCTATTAATTCACAGGACATGCAATCATTTTACTAACACAAATGTTATGAAGAATAAGGATAATTGCTCATGCATTTGTCATATCTGTGGCCCCTCAAATAAAGTAGTGAATAATGACATGTGTTTCGAGAACTCCAAAGTTATGTTCAAATCAGAATTTGAGCAGTGATGTACGGAGCCCTCCGGGTGACATGGGGAAAAAAAACATGGGTTAAAAAAAAAAAAAAAAAGTAATGGGGAAAAAACGATGCACTTTTGCGGGATCTCATTGTGGGATCTCGCAAAAAGTTTTGCGAGATCTCGCAAAACTTTATTTCTACTTTTGGAACTTGCTGGCCTTCCTACTAGTGGGGGGCCTTAAGCACATAAATAGGTTGTTTCGCGCAATTTCTTCTAAAAGCGCCAAATTTGGCACAGATGTAGGTCAAGTTATACTGAAATGATTTAGCTAGGGCGCCGGAGCCAGAGACCCTCGGGGCCAAGATGGCAGCCAATCCAATATGGCCGCTGCCCGAAAAGAGTTCCGACTAGATTTTTAACCACATGAGCTACAAAAACAAACTTGATGTCTTTTTCAACTTAATTGATCATGGGAAACACATTGGAATGTTTATATTTATGACCCAGTATATCTGGACAGCTTAATCCTCCAATTCCAATATGGCCCCTGTCCAAAAAATCAGTTTTGACTGTAGTTATACCCCATTGTTTGCGCCAATTTATCTACAAGCACCAAATTTGGCACAGATGTAGCTCAGGTCATACTGAAATGATTTAGCTAGGGCACCACAGCCAGCGACCCTTGGGGCCAAGATGGCAGCCAAATCCAATATGGCCGCTGCCCGAAAAGTGTTCCGACTACAACTTTTGAACCACATGAGCTGCAAATACAAACTTGATGTCTTTTTCAGCTTAATTGATCATGGGAAACACATATAAATGTTCATCTTTATGACCCAGTATATCTGGACCCCTTAATCCTCCAATTCCAATATGGCCTTACACCCCATTGTTTTCGCCAATTTATCTACAAGCACAAAATTTGGCATGGATGCAGCTGAGGGCATACTGAAATGATTTAGTGAGGATGCCGGAGCCAGTGGCCCCTGGGACCAAGATGGCTGCCAAATCCAATATGGCCGCCACCTGAAAAGGGATTACTGTAGGCTGCATATTTTGAACCAGATGAGATACAATACAAATGTAAAATTAAAAAATATTTCACCTTTTCTGGCTATGGGAAACACAAAATATTTATGATTGGGTATATGTGGACCCTCAAAGTCCCCAAATGCAATCTGGTGACTGTCCGAAAAAGGGTTTTGACTACAACTTTTGAACCGAATAAGCTACAGATGAAAACTATTTTTTTTACCATGACCACACATTAAATGACCTAAGCTTTCTCAAAAAATAGAGTCTGCTTTGACCCTTCTTTGGAGCAGCCGGGCCTACAGGTTTGCGTTTCGGACTTGTAACCGGAGGGTTGCCGGTACGAACACCGACCAGTAGGAACAACTGAAGTGCCCTTGAGCAAGGCACCTAACCCCTCACTGCTCCTCGAGCGCCGCTGTAGCAGGCAGTTCACTGCGTCGGGATTAGTGTGTGCTTCACCTCATTGTGTGTTCACTTTGTGCTGAGTGTGTTTCACTAATTCACGGATTGGGTTAAATGCAGTCAAATTTCCCTCACGGGATCAAAAGAGTATATATACTTATGTATACAGCCTCAGTGTTGTACCTCCAATCCAGTTTATTGTCTATAAGAACCCGCACATATTTGTAGTTCTCAACAACTTCCTCACCCAGTAATGAAATGGTATTTAGCTCAGGCCTGGCCCTACGAAAGTCCACCACCATTTCCCTTGTATTAGCCACATTCAAGACAAGGTGGTTGTTTCTGCACTATGTCACAAAGTGGTCCACCAGTTGCCTGTACTCCGTCTCCTCACCATCACTGACACACCCCACAACTGCAGTCTGTGAACTGTCTGAGAACTTCTGCAGGTGACATGACTCAGAGTTGTACTGGAAGTCTGAGGTGTACAGTGTGAAAAGAAAAGGAGACAACACAGTCCCTTGTGGTGCTCCTATGCGACTGACTACCTGTTCAGACACACACCCTTTCATTCTCACAACCTGTGGTCTGTCAGTCAGGTAATCAGTAATCCATGAAGTTGTGGAGGTGTCTACTTGCATCCTTCAAAGCTTGTCACGTAGCAGCATAGTCTGTATGGTGTTAAAAGCACTTGAGAAATCAAAGAACATGATCCTCACAATACTGCCAGCCCCTGTCCAGGTGAGAGTGTGTTCTATGAAGCAGGTAGATTAAGGCATCCTCCACACCCACCTCTGGACGGTATGCAAATTGTAATGGGTCCATGTACTGTAGTAGTCACCTGTGGTCTCAGAAGATGACCAACAACAGTGTTTAGCCAACTACTTCCTTTCCTACCAACTTCCTTCCTAACCAGGTGTACTTTTTTCCATAAGTGTTTTGTTCTTATGACTACAATTGTGAGAGAGATCACGAGAATGAGAATTCATGAGAGAGCAAACAGTTATTGTATGCACATCCCACCTTCTGGCAGGTGCAGGACAAATTAAAACTTACTCAATTGAAAAAATATAATGTCCGCAACACTGCTTTTGACTCCCATATATTTAATGCACAACAGGCAACGTTTCGACCCTGCTGGGTCTTCTTCAGGCAAAAATTCATGAGAGAGACCATGAGAATTCTGTTGTTGTTTTTATGTTATTGCTGTTTTTTTTTATATGCTAAGCAAACCTTTGAAGAGTTTTGGACAAATTGACTATCTATTATTCTCTTAGATAGTCTATTCTATTGTCTTATTCTTTTAACAATTTGACATACTATAAATATTGCCTTGCAATAATAATTGTGTCTTATTCTTTCTTATATGATTACATTTCGAAATGTATTCACCTGTGGTACACTGAAAGCATTTCACTTTTATAAGGAAATTAATCCACATTGAGAATAACCTTCAAAGCTGTGGTAAAAAAAGATTTTCAACCAAAGTCTTGAAAAGAATACAGGTTCCAGACTGACACAAGCATACATATAAATATGCCAATGGACTTCCTGTGGTCAATAAACTAAAAATAAACACAACATCCTCATTTGTAGCGCATTTGGTTCAGAATTTGAAGCCAAAACCCTTTTTCGGACAGCCATATTGAATTTAGGGAATTTGGCGGGTCATGATATACCCAATCATAAATGTAAGTATTCCTATGGGTTTCCCATCATCAAAAAAGGTAAAATAGACATCAAATTTGCATTTGTATCTCATCTGGCTCCAAAGCTATAGCCGAATCCCTTTCAGGCGACAACCATTTTGGATTTGGCTGCCATGTTGGTCTCAGGGACCACTGGCTTGGGCGGCCTGGCTAAATCATTTCATTATTCCCTCAGCTGCATCCGTGGCAAATTTGGTGCTTGTAGATTAATTTGCACAAACAATGGGGTGTAAGGCCCCATACTACAGCCAAAACTGCTTTTTTGGACAGCGGCCATATTAGAATTGGAGGAATAAGGGGTCCAGATGCACCGGGTCATAAATATTAACATTCCTATGTATTCCCCATGATCAATTAAGCTGAAAAAGATATCAAGTTTGTATTTGTAACTCATGTAGTTCAAAAGTTATAGCCGGAACCCTTTTCGCGCAACGGCCATATTGGATTTGGCCGCCATCTTGGCCCCAAGGGTCGCTGACTCCGGCGCCCTAGCTAAATCATTTCAGTATGACCTAAGGTACATTTGTACCAAATTTGGCGCTTTTAGATGAATTTGCGCGAAAATGTGGCCCCCCACTATCATCATGATACGATTGCCATCTGGCGGTATACTATGATTGCTCTATCACTGTTGCGTGTTGTGGGTTTTCTGGACACATTACATAGGCCTATGACACGGGAGGGAGAGGGAGACACCTGCGTGCAGACACGCACACACAGCAGGCTACAATAAATTGCCTAACAGACAGCAGCCTAATTTCAAGGTATCACTAATACCTATTAAATAAATGTAAAGGACACAGAACTGTAAGCTCAAATTCAAAAACGTATGAAGTCTACCCAAACATATGCAAAGGGAATATATATAAATTGTGTTGCATATAGCCAGCTTAATTAATGTAAATTTAAAGATTATGATTAGCAGTTTCTTTGCATTTTTCCATTGATAGTTACAGGAAGCCACGTTGTTTAAACTATTGTTGCTTCTAGCCCACGTTACCTCCAGTTTCACTTGCTGCAGAGATGCACACATTGCATGAGCGATCATAAGCGTTCTATCTCCGATGTAGAACTCAAATGTGTCTTGACGCCGCCGTTTGTAAGATCAGATCAAATAAGACTTTCTAAATGGAACACGATGTAATTAAGCTGTTCCTTTCCAAGCATCTTGGAGACGTACTGTATGTGTGCTGACTGGGCTATGTCTATATAGTTGATGACACCAAATGAATAAGTATGCTGCAAATGAGCAGACGTGTGAAGCACCGGGCATAACTTAATTTCGCGGCTACGTGGAGCAGTAGTAGGTTAATTGTTGAGGAGGCCAATAGTTTGAGAAAAGCTGCAGATCATAGGCAGAGAAAGCATAATGCTCTGAGAACAGTAGCCAAAAGTTTTCCTGCAGAAACAGACGTTACAATGCAGACCCAAGCAGCAGCATAGCTTTGAAAGACGTACACTTTGAATTTGATTAGAGCGGCTCTGGTTCTTCACCTAACTTGATGTGATTGGCTGGATGACCGTTCAATCAAATCAACAGACCTATTTGTGTCTCTGTGTGTGCGTTATAGATACGGTTCCAACTCTTTACGGGAGCGTTTATTTCCATATTTTACTTTCAATTTAATCTGACAAAAAGTGTGGGGGATAGAATCGTGTTCCAGCAAAACTGTGTACGTTATAACACCCACATCCCCCACGCTTGCTACGCGCCTGGTGTGTGCGTGTCTGCACGCAGGTGTCTCCCTCTCCCTCCCGTGTCATAGGCCTATGTAATGTGTCCAGAAAACCCACAAAATGCAACAGTGATAGAGCAATCATAGTATCATGATATAATTGCCATCTGGCGGTAGTGGTTTGTGGGCCTATTGGGGTCAAGTAGGAAGCCCAGCAAGTTCCAAAAGTAGAAAAAAAGTTTTGCGAGATCTCGCTAAAGTTTATCGGTTTTTTTTTCTTCTTCATGTTTTTTTTCCCCATTACTTTTTTTTTTTTTTTTAATCCATGTTTTTTTTCCCCATGTCACCCGGAGGGCTCCGTAGTGATGACCACATTTTTGGCAGAAAAATAAAGTCATGATCATGGTTAATACATCATAATTCATAATGATGGGCCCACCGTACCTAATACTTTAGTAATGTGTTCATGTATGAGGTCACAAATGACAAACTATGAACTCAGTAAATTCCTGATGATTAATTAGATATTAATGAATGAATACATAAATCATGAATTAATTAATGTACCCTTACCGTAAAGTATTACCGAAATGGGTAAAGTAACTTACTCCGAGACTACATACATTACCAACCCAATTATGTAAATGTGATGTAAATCAGGTTTTATGGCCAGGTATACTTGGGTATACAAGGAATTTGGGGCCGGTTCCCCAAAACGTTCTTATCGCTAAGTAGTTCTTAACCTATTCCTTAACCTCTCTCTTCACGTTATGGCACGATTCCCGACACGTTCGTACGCTAAGTATATCTTCTGTAAGTCACACTTTCGTAAGGTTGGTCTGGGGCCGGTTCCCCGATAACGCTCACTCTTAGCGCGCTAAGAAGACTCAAAAGATATATCTTACCAAAGTTGTTTATGTTCCTAAGTGTGTTCCCCGAAGTGTCCCTTAGGAAGCTTCTTAACATGCTGCCTCTTACGTTCGACGTTACAAAGACGCTGTCCCAAGTGAAGGTGCTGAATTAGTTGGCATCGATTGCTCAGGAATCGATTTTCTACTTCACGTGAAGGTGCATGACGGCGTTAAGGAACACAACACGTTCTATGCAAATGAAACATTCCTCAAATTATTCCAGTAACATTTATTTTAACATAGTTTAAGTTAACGGTAAAAATGAAACTATTAACTAAATTATCAAATTGTCAGTAATATGTTCACACGATATGTTGTGACGGGTAGACTAACCGTCTAGGCCTATCCCTCGCTAATCATCCACCCTCCTTATCCCGTTGTGCCACTTGTGCCGCTTCTTGACATGGGTTAAACAAGTTCTTAAAATGATGTAATACACTTCTATATTAATGGTAAGGTACCTTACAATTATAATTGATTGGCAAGCAGCTGCAGTTACTTCTGTTTAATGCGGTATTGATAGATAGATAGATAGATAGATAGAATAGATAGATAGATACTTTATTGATCCCCAGGAGGAATTCAAGGTTCAAATTAAAAAAATGATTGCCATTGGTTAATGTTTTCAATAAAAAGCAACCTATCTAGAATGAACAGAGAGAGATAGATACAGTATGGTGGGGAAGCAACGTAAAAAAAAGGGCACCAAGCTTCTCGTTAGAGTTACTTGAAGTTTTGCTGGATGAGGTGAGCTTGCACAAGGTGACACCGTTTTCCAGCTTTCGGAATAACTTGTGCAACAGCAACAAAAAAGAGCTATGGAGCGACATGGACTACACGGCTCCGCGGCCGGCGCCGTTTTTGATTCAATACAAGGACACGTTGGTTCGCTGCCATAGGCCTAGTTGGTCGCTTACTGGACACCACCATGCTTACCCATTTATAGATCTTAGCCATTTAGAGGCAAATTCTTTGCCAGCTTTTAATTATCAAAAGTGATTGCCAATTTGAACGCTTTAATGACATTACTAAATAGCCTAGGCTAATTACCACCATATTAGTTCTGATACCAAATAAAGTAAACTTCATAAATAGGCCTGTATCCATTGCGAACATATTTTATTATTAGTCTTAAAATGTCCATAACATAAAATCATCGTTGAGCCACAACATTGTCAACATACTGTCGCCCTACCATAGTTTGACTTGTACTGCGCTGCTGCCCTGATTTCTAAAGACTGCTGCACAGTGGCGGCGACTAGCGTTTTGAGAGCTCAAACAACGCTAAGAGAGAGCTTACGAATGGTCCAGACCAACCTTACGAATGTGTGACTTACAGAAGATATACTTAGCTTACGAACGTGTCAGGAATCGTGCCATAACGTTAAGAGAGAGGTAAAGGAATAGGTTAAGAACTACTTGGCGATAAGAACGTTTTGGGGAACCGGCCCCTGGACCATTCGTAAGCTCTCTCTTAGCGTTGTTTGAGCTCTCAAGGCGCTAGTCGCCGCCACTGTGCAGCAGTCTTTAGAAATCAGCGCAGCGCAGTACAAGTAAAACTATGGTACAGTATGTTGATGATGTTGTGGCTCAACGATGATTTTATGTTATGGACATTTTAAGAATAATAATAAAATATGTTCGCAATGGATACAGGCCTATTTATGAAGTTTACTTTATTTGGTATCAGAACTAATATGGTGGTAAGCCTAGGCTATTTCGTAATGTCATTAAAGCGTTCAAATTGGCAATCACTTTTGATAATTAAAAGCTGGCAAAGAATTTGCCTCTAAATGGCTAAGATCTATAAATGGGTAAGCATGGTGGTGTCCAGTAAGCGACCAACTAGGCCTATGGCAGCGATCCAACGTGTCCTTGTATTGAATCAAAAACGGCGCCGGCCGCGGAGCCGTGTAGTCCATGTCGCTCCATAGCTCTTTTTTGTTGCTGTTGCACAAGTTATTCCGAAAGCTGGAAAACAGTGTCACCTTGTGCAAGCTCACCTCGTCCAGCAAAATGTCAAGTTCCTCTGACGAGAAGCTTGGTGCCCTTTTTTTACGTTGCTTCCCCACCATACTGTAGGCTATCTAACTCTCTCTCTGTTCATTGTAGATATTTGCTTTTTATTGAAAACATTAACCAATGGCAATCAATACCGCATTAAACAGAAGTAACTGCAGCTGCTTGCCAATCAATTCTAATTGTAAGGTACCTTACCATTAATATAATAAAAGTGTATCACATAATTTTTAGAAGTCCTTAAACCCATCAAGAAGCGGCACAAGTGGCACAACGGGATAAGGAGGTGTGGATGATTAGCGAGGGATACCCGGTTAGTCTACCCGTCACATATTGTGTGAACATATTACTGCCAATTTGATAATTTAGTTAATAGTTTATATTTTACTGATAACTTAAACTATGTTCAAATAAATGTTACTGGAATAATTTGAGGAATGTTTTATTTGCATAGAACGTGTTGTCTTTCTTAACGCCGTCATGCACCTTCGCGTGAAGTAGAAAATCGATTCCTGAGCAATCGATGCCAACTAATTCAGCACCTTCACTTGGGACAGCGCCTTTTTAACGTCGAACGTAAGAGGCAGCGTGTTAAGAAGCTTCCTAAGGGACACTTCGGGGAACACACTTAGGAACATAAACAACTTTGGAAAGATATATCTTTTGAGTCTTCTTAGCGGGCTAAGAGTGAGCGTTATCGGGGAACCGGCCCTTGGTCTCTGCATGTATCCCATCCGTGAATTAGTGAACACACAGGTCACACATTGAAGCACACATTAACCTGGAGCAGTGAGCTGCCTTGCTACAGTGATGCTCGGGGAGCAGTGAGGGGTTAGGTGCCTTGCTCAAGGGCACTTCAGCCGTGGATGTGGGCATGGGAGACTAGTGCTTAACCTTTCCACCACCCACATTTTTCCTACTGGTCGGGGATCGAACCGGCAACCCTTTGGTTTCAAGCCCGAAGACAGTAGGCCACAATTTTAAACTTTACATTTCATCACTACACATCTTTCTTGACCCTCAGAAAACATAAGTCTCATTCGTCAAATACCGTGTGCCTGCTCAGTTATAACATTTTAACAATTACATTTTTCAAAGGTTTTTTCAGGTAATTAACATGGGCATAATACTAGATTTTTTTTCTTTTTTTCACAGCCTGTATCCTTGATCTATTGGCCAAGGAAGATTTCTGTGAACAATATGAATTAATTTACATGGTATAATGACATCCGCCCAATGAAAGTGCCCAAAATCGCCATTTTGGCAACCATTTTGTTTATGCTAATTCGATGGTCATAAACTCAAAATTCAGCTTGGGAACAGGGCTAGTTGGATTCAGCACACCTTAATTATGTTAAAAAGTCCTGTTCCCAACTTTTACTAAAAAATGCCTCTAGGAAGCACATATCTCAAAAATATCACCTGTCTAACAGGTCGAGAGGTGTAGTTGTAACTACACAACTTTACGATAGTTGTTGCGAACGTTCGTTGCTACTATGGTTTTGGGAAACACTAACGTAGTGTAACGATGCATTGGACTATGTAAGTTCCAAATATTAATGTAATTCAGCGCCATAAAGCAGATGTATTTGTTTATTGTACAGAAAAATAAAAATGACATGTCAAGCAGTCAATTGACTACATTGCAGTCAAGAAGTAGGGCAAATTAATTTACGAAACCAAAATGTGGGTCATAGTTGTCTAAGCCTCTATAGCGTAGCCTGTTAAAAACGTCGCAGAAGCCTACCCAAGGCTACAGATTAATTCTGAACAGTTATTTCTCGACAGCAACTTTCGATTTCGATTTTCGTTACCACCTTGTAGTCAAGCCTTAAGCCATACCAAGTAGCCTAAATCGAGGTAAATCGAGCTTTTTCAGATGGGGCGGCAGGCAGAGCGATGTACAGTGGCAGAGCGACGCACAGTGGCACAGTGGTACTAAAGCTTCACGCAGCTTCACGCCTCGCAATGCGCGACTGAAGTGGCCATTTGAAAGCGATGCCCACTGTACATTGTGAGATTACAATACATCACCAACAGATTATTTTTTATACCGATATTTAGTCAACTTTAGCAGAGGTGCCAATAATTCTGGAGGGTACTGTACATATCTAGGCCCTTTTTATGAATGTTAAAAGAACAACTTGCATAGTTTTTTTTTCTCTTGACCATGAGCCAGTGGTTGAAAACTTGCATGCACATAAACTTGCATGCACATAAAATGGTCTAAAATGACAATATATCATCCAACAAAAATAATTACTGTGACAGGCCTATGAACAACCTTTCTTAAAAATGTAAAATGGGACTTTTTGAGACCTCCGTGGAGATGACACCCCATATGATGAAATTATGTAAAATATATGATAAAATGTATTGGAGTTATCTTGGTATTAACAGGGTGCTGAGTGACCTCAGGTCATTAACCACGTCAATGATTATTTTTTCTAAAACGAGTTAAACACATTTTTAGTTTACCTGCACAAACATGCACAAATGATGCACAAATGAATAAATATACTTTTATTCATATTTTCATCAGATGGGGTACCAACTTCACAGAGGTCCTTTAAAGATTGTACATAATCTATGAAGCAGGCAGTGGCAGGCAGATATTTTCAGTGTTGTGCATTTTTCATTGCAGTGTCCCCCAGAGAGATCCTTTGACATGCCCCAAATGTTGCTCCATGCAGAAGAGCCATACGAGCACATCAGTGTATGGGAGCCACAGTGTGAGACGCACAACAGTGAGGAAATGAGTGCTGTGGGAGTCTCTGATGGAGTCAGTAATATCTGTGTGTATGAATCTCTGAGCATTGTCTGTATGAGTGAGGAAACTGTGTTTCACAGGATGGTAGAACCTACAAACAATGGTATGCTTGAGCAACGCTATTACAATGTGCTCTCCTAAAGCAATATCTAAGACAAATTTCAGAACCCCCTTATCCCTTTCTCCATGAATTTGTCTAGAAATGTAAGCATGCCTACATAATCGTTTTGTGTTATTTAGCAAAAGCTAATTAAATTCAATGAAATAAAGAAGCTGTTATAAACAATTATGTTTATGTTGATTGACAGAAACTTTTGTCCAAAGTGATTCTTGGCAAACTAATTATTGGAGCCCCTGAATATATTTTGTAAAGCCTCTCTTTACCAAAAGGCAGTGATCACACTGGAAATAATGAAGCTGCTGTGGGAAAGTGTAATGAAATGCTCAGATCATAATCAAGCTAAATTCTGTATGCTGCTATGTGATGTAATGTACACATTTCTGTGCACGACCCATATGAAGAATATTACTGTTGTGATAGGTCAGAATGCCTGAAATGTCTCCAAGATACATTTAACTGACACTGATGAGCTTTATGTTATGCTTTGGAAGTTAAACCAAGTTCAACGCTCAGCTCCCATGTCACTAGTGTAACAAGCATCCCACCCGCATGATTTCAAAATGTCACTCTCATTGGCTGGAATCTCCCATGACAAAAATGACATGTTCTTGAGTGGCGTTTCCTTTTGCTAGAATATTTTCCAAATTTGAAGGGATACCTACGTATGTGTGATATCTGCATGAGGGGTACTGGAAACGTTTATTATTCTGATATTTTATGCTGTAGTATAGTTATTTCATGTTTTTATTTCCCATCTCATTACTCAATTGTATTACTCTGTACATATCGCTGTGATGTGTGTGTTGGGTCATTGCCCCCACACATTTTGTCTTTTAATTTGATTTGATCAACTCCTGTCCAGGAACAACAGATGTAAATGAGCCTTGTGGCTATAATCTGGCCCAATTATTGAGCATTGTCCCTGTCAAATAAACATAAATAAATAAATAAATAAAAATAAAATAGACCGATGACACAAACATAGGCTACAGGAAACACCTAAAGGAATACTCGGGAGTAAAAACAACCGGTTCAAACTTTCGTTTGGGAGCAAAATTACGTTAATCGGAGGAGTTTTGCATTAGCAACAAAATGGTTTAGCGTGTTGGTAACCAGGTTTTCACTACGTAATATACCTTTACAGTTTTTTCGATTGCTTTGACCTGCTGAAGGAAACTGGGATCCACTTGGTCAGAGACTCAGACTCTGGGATCCTCTGAGACTCAGACTTATGCAAGGAATCTATACCACCAAGATGTTTTCCTTTTGTTTAGCATGGGAAAACCAATAGAGTTTGGGGTTTTTGAATGACGTCTGTCTGTTTTGCAAAAGGGTGTGAGAAATATGTGAACCCAATGAAAATGTGTGAACACATTCACAAGAGATGACTTCTGCTGTGCAAAGAAAGTGTTCATGAAGACCAAGTGGATCCCAGTTTCCTTCAGCAGGTCAAAGCAATCGAGAAAAACTGTAATATAGCCTACCGATACGCTGCTCCAAACGACACGCAGATAAAACTTGTTATTGTTTATGAAGGTGTCTGTTACTTTATGAAGAGGCATCTGGCTGTTGTTTATGTTTGTTTTGCTTTCATTAATACAAATTTCAAGCTTTTGCCTGAAATTGCACTGTGCCTACTTACAAGGGCATTGTTCCCACCTCTTTTGGGGCCTACCATCAAATGTTTGACCTCTATAGAAAGCTGAGAACCTGTAGTTTTCGTAAGTCAGAATAACTGTGTGATGTACTGACACAGAGTTACAGAGAATATCGTTTTTTCTTTCTGCCAGATTACAAGCATCTCTGAACTGACCACAATTTAACCCTCTAGGTCACTTGATATCACTTAGAAACACAACCGAGCCCTAGCACCAGGTCTTGTGAAGCTGTGTGCAAAAGTAGATCAATATAGAATGAAAATATGAGTGCTTTAGACCATTATTTGGGGGGTATTTTGGATTAATTTTAATTGAGACATAGTACAATTAATCTGAGAATGCAAAGCACTTTACAGATTGTACATTAAAAGTTGTCATTTTGGATTCCCAAGAGTCAAAACTTTCAAATGTTGTATAACATTACTATGCTACATAGCAATATGGTACATACAATTGATTTAGAATGTTGGGGGGAGGGAGGTGACGTCCCGCCGGCGGGACACTGAGGATTAACTGGTTTTAATGGTTTAGCTCATGAGGTCACGACAGGGACGTTGGACGTTGTATTTTCTGAGAGGGGTTCTGGATGAAGTGAGCGGGGGTCAGGGGGTTTCTCCACAGGAAAAAAAAATAATTGCCTACATTTTTGCCTTACATTTTTAAGAATGCCTACCTGCAATAGGCTATCACTTCACTGCTTGACTCCACATGGAGAAATGTCGCACGTTAACAATGGAGAGAACCTTTCAGAAATTATTTATTGTGCGAATGGGTTAGCAAAACCATAGCTTTGTCATCACCATAGGCTATTTGCTACAATATTTACTGTACCTCTGTTACAACATGTCATGACTTATGCCCATTCAACTTTTAACTTAGGCTATAGGCCTATAACAGTCTAATTTCGTGTGTCAATTCTGCACTGTTATTTCCATTTTTGGATTAGACTAGCCAGTCTCTATGCTGTTTTCATGGACAGCAAGGATCCGCTTTGTTCGTTGTTTTAAATAACGTTGTTTGTTGCTTCTACACACGTCATCTCCAGGGGTTCAGTTTTACTTGCGCAGACGCGCACATAGCCTACACTGAATGAGCGCTGACCCCACTTCCCCCGTAATAGCATGTCTCTTTATTTGATAACACTACATTTCTGTGCAGTAGAATAGCCTTCTTAGCTGGGTGAGTGGAGGAAGAAACTACTGCAGGTAAGAAACGAGAGACACGAATACAAATCGGTAGCCTAATGTTAAAGCTAGTTAAACTTCTCCGTCATTTCAGTTCCATTCCTCCACTCACTAGGCGTGTTCGACTTGAGGCAGATCTGACTTGGTCTGGCTTTCTACGTAAACGTGATCTTAAGAGGCTAGCCGGGAGCTACAACAAAGGGGAGCTCATCCCGGACAGAAGGGCTACAGTCTGCCTGACGTGACTTGCGGGAGATATCGCGGAATTTTGTTTGCAATAAATACAGCAGTACTCTCATTCTTACTCATTAAAATGAGCACGATGACTGACGAAATAAATTCTTATGATGTAGTTTAAATAAACCACTGTTGTCATACCTGCATTGTAGCACATAAATTCAATATCAAGTGTTTCCCCTATATGTGTGTCTATCTATTTAGCCAACAGCAGAAAATAACAGAATATCCAAGCGTTTTCAGTAGGCTAGCCTACCATTGTTGCAGAAATCACGTATAAGAAGGTATCCCTTCGATTTCTGTTTATTTTCGTTATTTTAAGGTCATGTGACATGGTGTCACAGTGGTAAGTCCCTCCCCGGCTGACAGAAGTCGGACAGAATTTCTAACCAGCAATCATTGCGTCCATCCCAGTATGCATTGTGTTCAACCCAGCATGCATCACATCAAGTCAGACCTGCACAGATCTGCCTCAAGTCGAACACGCCTAGAGTTGCCCAGTTAGGGGCTCATCATCACTTTTGTCGTCACGTTGTAGTTCGTTTGTAGTCCATGTGTGGCCTTTCATGTCCAACAGTTTTAATGTGAACTTGGGAATTTGCCGTTTTTGTCACTTGAAAGCTGCATATCTTTCTTTCACAAGCGTCTTACACTATATTTTAAGCAAATACAGTATTTTGTTTAGGATTAGTGAGTGTATGTTTTAACCTTTGTTGTGGCATCCATGTTTGTCACACATGCCGACGGCAAAGCACATGAACACTTGCTGTCGGAAAAACAAAAGTAGCCATGGGGGCGGTCCTTGTCATTCCGAAGTGCCCTGAATGCACCATAAGACTCCCGCGATATTTTGACAGTGTTGGGCAAGTTACTTCAAAATCGAAATCTATTATGCATTACTTATTACTGTCATTTCAAAGTAATTTGTTACATTATAATATTACTGTCTCTGAATTGTAAGGCATTACACTACTATTGCATTACTTTTAAGTTACTTTCACCAAAATATCAGGAAATATTAGCCTGGCGAGCCAGACCCACATTAAAATGTAGGGTCTGGACACTCACCGTTTGCAGTGCTCAGTCCGAGGGGCGGGATAATCAGTTGTCTTTCAAATTCCCTCTGCACGCAATAGGACGCAATAGGATATTTGTTTTCAAGTAGCAGGGAATTCAAGCCAAACCGTTGCAACTCTGCCATCAATCATTATGTTAAGCTCACCAAACGACTCTATACACGATTTCAATGCCCTGATTAAGTTTCAATTTCTGGAGCTCACAAGCCAACGGAGAGTTGCTAGACTAGCCCTGGCAGCAAATGTAATTTGCTGCCGCTAGGGGCGCGTCTAGATTTCTAGGCTATGGAAATATGGATTTGCCATTCGAAATGTAGTTTATTACGCTCAATCATAGTCAGAATTTTGTTAAAAACCGACAAAAGGTCAAAGTCTGGTAAATTGTGATATAAATACTGTAACTCTAAGGCCTAGGCCTGCTCATTAAAATTAATAGAGAGCCTACTATATTGTAAATCAAAGCTTAAAGAAACTGTATGTAAGATTGTGGCCAAAACTGGTACTGCAATCACTTTCAAACTACTGTAGAGCGGTGTATCCCCTTCCCCTCCCCTCTGACTGGCAGAGCTGGCAACACGGATGCCGAAACACTACTGACTTTGTGATTAGTAGATAGGTGGAGGGTGGCGCATCAGGCCAAAACACAACATGACAACATCAATATCAGTTGAGGGCTGCAACTCCACTTTTTAAATGACAATATCTTGGCCAGACTACTGTTGTCAGTGATATAAGTATTTGAAATAACATGATTTCTTAATGTCTATTGACATATCAGGGCCATTTATGATTAATTGAAATACATTTCTTACATACGGTTCCTTTAATAAAGACATGTCAAGATGGTGGCCTACTGACCATTTTGGTGCCCTAAGTGAGTGGTTTTGAGTGAGTGACATTTAAATGATAACTCAAAAACCTAAAGTAAAATAGAAGGTATATTATTTACAGACCATTACTGTGTGTTTTTAAACATTCATGCTGTTTTCTTATAAATGGTGCACTGTCACTTTAAGAGCATTGATCTTTACGTTCTCATAATGCCTTTTTGCCAGCTCTTGTTTACAAGCCTTGTTTGTTGAGTTACATTGATAGCACAATATTAACGATAATATGCACAATGTTAAGTTGTTTTAAGCAGCCTTCATTGCTTTGGAAAGTATGTAATAACATGTTGCTTCACATTTCGTTTTGCAAATAAAAGTGAATTATGAGCCTGGTATCCACCTAGCTATCTGAATGGATTATTTTTTTGTCAACTCGGCATATCATGTGCTTCATGTAAATGCTTGGAAAACGAATTATTGAAGACCCACCAATTCCATTCTAGCACTACGTGGTTGAGATTGAGAGAACCCAAAAAGTATCAAACTTGCATGTACCATGGTGTTAGTGCATTGTGACATTGTAAACACTATTGATGAAGAGTGAAATGCAGTTTGCAGTAAAGCTACTATTCATTGGTTACATGTGGGTGTCCCCTCTGTCCTTTGGTGCCCTACGCAAAGTGTGTGATGCACGTGGTGGGAGCGGTGGCACTGCCAGGCTACACAATCTTTTTTCTTTTAAGTTTAATTGTGAATTCAAGTTCACAGCTCAAAGCTGACATGCACTAGAAGTTTGTGTTTAATCAAGAATCAAAAAGATTAGCGTGGCGCCACTTTAGATGTTTCATTAAATGACTTGTGCTATTTCGCGAGGCATAGTGAGATCTTTCGGTTTCGCACAAAGTGCACTAACTATTATGTTCTTCATATCCTTGTCTCTGAGCGTTGGCTTATGTCCATCCCGCAAATAGAGTCCGCTGCAGCCACAGTCATCTTCAACCAGTATCAGGAGATAACGTTCTACTATTTTGCGCAGATTTTTTCTCCTCTGTTGTTCTCGCGGTGGTGTTTGCGAATATGTATCAAAACAAAACACTGCTTAATTTTTGATTAAAATGCATTGTAACGCGCGTTACTGAAGTTTGTACCGAGTAAAATATTACCCAATTTTTTTTTGTAATGCCTTACATTACCGCGTTACCGCAAACAGCAATATATTACAGAAATTACATTACTTTTGTAACGCATTACTCCCAACACTGTATTTTGATGATGCCCTGCCACACGTATTTCATTACTTTGTGGTAATGTCTGAAGTTCTACCATGGACCCTAGCATTTTTTGTGGAAAACATGCTTTGGTTTGTTTCAAGCCATTCTAGTGTGGTATTGAAAGCCTGCATGAAGACTCAGCTCGATTTGCGCCAGTTTTCATTAATTATTCAACGAGCTAAAGCTGCTTGACTCTGATTGGTTAACAGCTAGTAGGTTTTGTCCATAACATGACAGCCATTATCAACTAATTTTAGCTTCATGGCATGAACTTAGCTTGGCTAGCGAGTGCTAGCATTGTCCAAATGTGCATAAATAAAACCTGCTAGGCTAGCAAGTTCATTAAACATGTATAACATAGCACTTCCTTGAGTTCACAATTACGTTTTACTTACAGGCACTGGTCATAGACTGCGATGGTAGCCTGCTCCAGGCTTCAACAGCAACCTTTTTGCAAAGCCTGTGGCATTGTTCCAAAAAATAAACTGAAGCCATTTGATCCTCAAGTCTGGGTTCTTGGCCAAAATGCAGTTCTATTTATGCATAGCGCACAAGTCCGTTGACATTCAGCCATCCTTGCATAGGCCTACTAAAACTGTCACAGAGCTAAACGAATTTTGTGGGCAAGGTCTCAACTGGGCGAGCTCATGAATAGTAATGAGCCCATCAATTCCACGTCAATCTGAAGAGCTTTTGCAATTGGCCTAATTTCTCCGCTTATTTCTTTTCAGTGGCTAGAGCTGACAGAGGAGTTAGCTGTTCATTTTCACATTCACGACATAGCACAAACACATATGGACCTAACATGTTTAAAAAAATACAAGTAAAAACGGTTTTGAGTGGCAGGGCACCTTTAAGGTCATGTGACATGGTGTCACGGTGGTAAGTCCCTCCCAGGCTGGCAGAAGAAATTTCTAACCAGTAAGCATTGCGGCCATCCCAGTATGCATTGTGTTCAACCCAGCATGCATCACATCAAGTCAGATCTGCACAGATCTGCCTCAAGTCGAACACGCCTACTTACATGCCTACTGACTGTCAAATCATAAGGTCTGAAAATGTGTTAAAAAAACCAAACATGTGCAGCGTCAGGATGCTTGAAGCGACAGTGAGGGTCATTCTAATAATTTCAAAATATAGGCTAGTTAGTTAATTGAATCGCATTTCACGAGGCAAGTGGGTGCCTATTGACGCATTTGACTAGGCGAGTGGGTGCCTAACCCACAGAGTGACAACGCGTCACTCCTTACGCCCACCAGTTCCTATGGCCACTTGGCTAGTGCGAATGCAAATGGAAAAAACGGTTTTGGGCAGTGACGTTGGAAGTGGGGCTGGGGTGGGTGCAACCGCATCCCCACCCCCGAAGCGCACTAAGACACTTGTCATTTTCCTTGTATACAGACCAGGGGGTCAAGAGCGTGCAGATTAGCTTCGGCATGTTAGCATACGCCATTTTCAAATATGGCGCTGCATGGAGCATTTGGAACCAGCTCCATGCACGAAAATCCGTGTTGGGCACGAGCTCTCATGCGCGTACATGTTGATGGGCGGGTACCTATCCGGCGGCTACAGCCAAACGTTATTCAGTGCGTATTTCTTGAGGAGCCTATGAGACGTGCATATTATGGTTGTTTATCCATCATATGACAAATAAAGAAAATTGTATTGATCTTGTTTCGTTGTTGTTTGTCCCGAACAAACATAGCCTAAACATGATTAAAGACAATAAATTACACAACAGCGGCATAAAGACCTTGTCTCGTTACACCATGGGTCTCCAACAGCTCTCAACCTATAGCCGCCCCCTTTGGAGCTTGCCAGAGGCTGAAGCACTAGGCTACTACATTTAAACACAATTATTGCCGCGAGGCATTCCAGCCTACGAATTTAATAAAAAAGTAAACCATGCATAATTAAAAAAAAAAACTCAATTTAGGCTACTTCGCTATGCAATAAGGTTTCCATTAGAGCACAGCGCACGTTCAATGAATGAAGGAAAGGCCTTGTCTCGCAATAAACAGCTGGAAATTACAACACTTTTTCAATTACACGAAACTTTACAGTGATCATCAAATACCCTCTAGATTTAAATGCCCATCAGTCTCAACATTTAACTAATAAAAGTCAAAAAGTAAATTAAATCCCATACCAAAACCGAAAATCGTCTGCGTTTGATAGCCTGGTATGCCGCTCCAAACAAAACGCATGTCTCACAATAACGTACAATGTAAGAAATAAAGGTCTGCCTCGAATAAGCCTACCTCAAATAAATAGTACCTGTGCTTTGCAGCCTAAGTAAATAGCAGACCCTGGACATAATTTAGGATTTACGGAAAGTATGCAATCATACGATGTTGGACGCCTGGCGATGCTCTGGCCGTCTACTGTGCCTTTGACACCGCTGCCTCATTTGGATGGTAACTCCACAGGTGAGCGCGAAGATTGGATGTCGTGGATGCGTAAGTAAACTGTTTTTTGCTGAGTCCGCAGACAACATTCTCTTTAACCGTTACTTTACCATCTGCGGTGTACAACTCAAAGTAAAGACACCACATTTTAGATGAGTTGGGGACGTAATTGTCCGCTCAGGCTGACCGTTCTGTGCGTTATCTTCAATACTATCTTCAATAATATTGAATATCTTCAATATTCTTTTCAAAACAGGGTGGCTATTGAGGGCTCTGGCTCCAGTCATTATTGTGGCTACTGGCTATTATTGGCTTGATTTGGTCATGGGCCAACGCTAGAATACATATAGAGCACCCGCTATGAGATGGCAAACAATAAAATAAAAAACAAACTAATCATAGACTGTAAAAATGCGCTACACCTGGCACTAAAAACCGAATAGTTTATTTTTAGTTCGACTACGGATATTTCATGTCATGTTCGAATGCATATTTGCAGCAGGACAGCAGGCAGACCGCTCTTAGTTAGAGCCGCTGTGTTATCCAATGAAATTAAGTTGCGCTTCAGGGCGACTCCACTCGGACTCCATGCGCGTTCCCGAGCAACTTTTTCTTCTTCTTGTTATGAGGCAAGAACTTTATGTGCATTATCGCCACCCTCTTACTGGAGGACCACTCTCTTTTTACAGAATATCCAATAAAAATCGACGTTGGTCCATGCGTCATTTCCAGCTTTGTAACTTGGCGCATGGTCAGAGCCGACTGGCGCTGGATCCGAACCCCAGTGTTCAAGATGGCGTTGACTATAGGCTTGTTCGTCTTGACTGAGTCTGACTTTCGTCTGGCTTTCTACGTAAACGTGATCTTCAGAGGCTAGCCGGGAGGAGCTACAACAGAGGGCAGCTCATCCCGGACAGAAAGGCTACAGTCTGCCTGACGTGACTTGCGGGAGACATCGCGGGAGATATCGCGGAATGTTGTTTGCAATAAACACAGCAGAACTTTCATTTCAAAAATGAGCATGATGACTGACGAAATAAATTCTTATGATGTAGTTTAAATAAACCACTGTTGTCATACAGTTAACAGGCCTGCATTGTAGCACATAAATTCAATATCAAGTGTTTTCCCTATATGTGTGTCTATTTATTTAGCCAACAGCAGAAAATAACAGAATATCCAAACGTTTTCAGTAGGCTAGCCTACCATTGTTGCAGAAATCACGTATAAGAAGGTATCCCTTCGATTTCTGTTTATTTTAGCATATTCCAACATAAGGAAGCAGCATGAGACTGCCGTCAAAATCGTCATGAGGACATTCCTCCCAAATGGCCCTATCACGTCTTTGAACTGACGTCATGAGGGTGTGTTTTAGCTCGTGCAGCTCGTGGAAGGCAACTGCAAGATCTGTCTGCAGGCTAATGGTGCATTCAGAGCACCTCGGAATGACAAGGACCGCCCCCATGGCTACTTTGTTTTTCCGACAGCAAGTGTTCAAGTGCTTTGCCATCGAATGTGTGACAAACACGGATGCCACAACAAAGGTTAAAACATACACTCACTAATCCTAAACAAACAACTGTATTTGCTTAAAATATAGTGTAAGATGCTCGTGAAAGAAAGATATGAAGCTTTTCAAGTGATAAAAAGGGCAAATTCCCAAGTTTACATTAAAACTGTTGGACATGAAAGGCCACATGGACTACAAACGAACTACAACGTGACGACAAAAGTGAGGATGAGCCCCTAACAGGGCAACTCTAGCCCCAGTTTCCGACCTCTGACTCACACATTATGTGACGTGAATGACGCGGAATGATGATGTTTTCACTCGGAGAAAGATTTTTACGAAGCCCATGAACGCTAGGTAAGACTCCCGCGATATTTTAAGGCCATGTGACATGGTGTCACGGTGGTAAGTCCCTCCCCGGCTGACAGAAGTCGGACAAAATTTCTAACCAGTATGCATTGCGTCCATCCCAGTATGCATTGTGTTCAACCCAGCATGCATCACATCAAGTCAGATCTGCACAGATCTGCCTCAAGACGAACTCGCCTTTTGAATAGACCTCTCCAGAATATATCCCGCCTCCTAACTTCCGTATCCATCCAACTTCCGGGCGTGGATTTTCTATGGGAAATAACATGGCGTTTTGAAAGATCGTACCTGTCACACTCTGTAGGTGACAAAGTAGAAAAAGCTGCTGGGCAGATTGGCCTACACACTTCTGCCATCTAGTTTCCACTGGATTTTTTTATTTTCGGTGCCGTTTAAGTAGTATAGTCTATAGTATACTACTTAAACGGCACCGACAATCAAAAAATCCAGTGGAAACTATATGGCAGAAGTGTGTAGGCCAATCTGCCCCAGCTTTTTCAACTTCGCTACCTACAGATGTTTTACCGGTATGATATTTCGAAACGCCATGTTATTTCTCATAGACAATCCACGCCCGGAAGTTGGATGGATACGGAAGTTACGGAGGCGGGACTTATTCTGGAGAGGTCAATTGGCCGGATTTACTAGCCTAGCCTCCACCATTCATTTGTATGGAGGGCGGGACTTAGTCACTCTCTCCAGTTATATACAGTATAATACCTCCATGATACAGACCCATGGCTATACAGGCAACTGTGTTCTGTTCCCAAAGCATGCTTTCTCTGTCTATGATTTGCAGGCTTAGGGCCTCCTCGACGAGGAGATTGCTAGTCCGCAGATAATTTGCGGCCCAATTGAATGGTAGCCTATTATGGAACCGTGGACCAAAAGAAAAATAAACTAAACATTTTCCTGATTAGAAAATATTATAAAGCCACGGGCGGGCCTGGAAGGGCTTAAAGGAACACGCCACCCAAAATCAGTAGTAATATATGTTCTTACCTTAACTTTCACGAGTTAATTCATACCTCTCCCGCGCCGGTAGGTGCATTTACACGCTCTGTCGCGCGGCGCGAATGTGTTAGCATGTTGCTATGCTAGCGGGCTCTGCCGTGGCCGTAGATAGAGGAACATAGCAGTAATCAAACACCTCCATTTTTTCCCTACTTAAATACAGTTGCACGAGTAGTTGATAAAAATGTGTACGTCACACAACATGAAACGTGGCGATTTTCCAAGCGAATAAACAGGAGAACTACAATGTGTGGCGCAATAGCACTTGGGAGTACTTCGACCTAGCGTGGTAATATTATTAACACCTAATTGTAGATCCTATCCACCACAGAGTTTAGAATCCATGCTGGATCGACCCTCAGCCTCTCCCTCCCCTCTGAGCGAGAGAGAGGCACACACACTAGAGATGCGCTGATGGGCTATTATTTCAACCATAACTGCATAGCAAAACTTATCATCCATCAGCTATCCATCAGCACCAAGGTTTGTTGACCAATTTTCCAAACTGCACCCGCCCACCATCCGTTGGTTGTTTTAATGTAGGCTATATGGGTGATGCAGCGCTGCTGACGTGAGGCTAGAAAGCCCTTGCCTGTTCTAGAAAGACTGATCTAATGCAGCAAATATATTAAAAGGCTGAAGTCGTACATTGGCTAGGCCTATCCCCAGAATATCAGCAGCAAACTCAGTCTCTGTCGCGCAAAACAGTCTCCAAATAAAACGCACATCGGCCTGTTGCCTATTCTGCCAGCTTGTGACAATATATCGTCCAAAATGCTTGATTGCATTGCATTCTCCACATTTTTAGCTAAATTTTCATGTACCACATCAGCATTTTTGTTCAGTGAATCTTTTGTAAATTGCCAATTGGCACGCACACACACACACACACAATCTTACCATAGACGGTGTTGATTGGGAGGTCTATTGTAATTACAATTGGTACAAGTACAAGTAATAAGTTATTTTTAATGCTATAAATGTATTACCTCATCCTCCGAGGTGACCAAAAAATCCTATAAACAAAAAAATAGCACGATAAATCAAGGTGAAATTAATTTGAGAGACAATTAAGACAACATACAGTACACACAAGGAATCTTACCACAGTCGTAGATGTGTGTGGCTGTGCTTCTGCCGGGGGGAAGCACCTTTTTTTAAATGGAGATGTGGTGTCCCTGACCTGTGGACAAATAGGCTTGATTAGTACACAGAGGTCAATTATATTACATTACATTACAATTAGCTGACACTTTAGCAACTTGTCAGTCATTACAGGGTATTGGTTGCAACACACAGTACACACACAAGGAATCTTACCACAGTCGTAGATGTGTGTGGCTGTGCTTCTGCAGGGGGGAAGCTCTTTTTTTTAAAAGTAGAGGTGGTGTCCCTGACCTGTGGACACATACAGTAGGCTTGATTAGTACACAGAGGCCAATTATATTACATTACATTACAATTAGCTGACACTTTAGCAACTTGTCAGTCATTACAGGGTATTGGTTGCAACACACAGTACACACACAAGGAATCTTACCACAGTCGTAGATGTGTGTGGCTGTGCTTCTGCAGGGGGGAAGCTCTTTTTTTTAAAAGTAGAGGTGGTGTCCCTGACCTGTGGACACATACAGTAGGCTTGATTAGTACACAGAGGCCAATTATATTACATTACATTACAATTAGCTGACACTTTAGCAACTTGTCAGTCATTACAGGGTATTGGTTGCAACACACACACACACACACACACACACACACACACACGGCTTGCTGAGTACACAGCATTCATTATTCTTTTAACATTTTAACAAGATAACTTCAGAAAGCAAGCTCACCGATTTATTTACAAGTGGCCTCCTCTTCTTCTTTGCCAGGATGGCCCTCATCAGTTGTTGGTCCCCCTCGCGTTCCTTTTTCTTCATCATCTATGATAATGTGTTTGAAAGATGACATGCAGTATTGTTTAATGTGTGTAATATACAATTTATTTATTTGTTTGTGTATTTGTGTATCTGTAAAATGCTGTTGGTCTCTGTTGAACCTTTGCATCCATAGACATTATCGTCTTCTCTGTTAGGATTACTTAGATCTTTTCTCTATTACAGAAGAGGAAGAGCAGCTGAAGGCGGACATGGCTGCCAAAAGGACGCCGGTTCCAAAACTAAGGGCCGACCCGGTGGTGCCGGTCAAACCTATGCCCCCCGTCACCAACACCAAAAAAGTAGGTGCCAGTGCCACTGTTACTATATTTGAAACGGTCATCCTTCTACATCACTGTTGTGCTGTCTGTAGCAATAAACAAACCGCAATGCTTTTCAATTGAATTTCACGTTGCCTGCTATGCTATTTGTTATGCTATACAATGCTAGTTATCAGTGTGTAACTTCGTTTGTGCCTTTAGTTTACACACAAACTGGATATTTCTTAATAAGAACAAAGACTACTACCAGGAATTCCTGTGAATGTGGAGACAAAGAATTATTTGTTACCCTCAGTATACCTTTAGTTAGCAAAAACTTGAATGGCTTTCTCCTTCTCACTATAGTGCCATCTACAGGCGCAGCATACCGGTATTCGCGGCAGCTCAAAATTCTGAGCGCGTGAATGACTGACTGGGGCATTAACGTTTACTTTAATACACTAAATTACTACACTATCAACGGACTGGAGCAGGAATATCGCATCACTTCATACTGAACCTACACTGTTCGTGGATTACAGGTAACGAAAATTTCATATTATACCTTAATGCTTACCTATAAACCAATATTTACTGTAGTAATTCATGTGATATATTGTAACGACATGGTATAACGCGACAAACTGTAGCATTGGTCCATTCCTAAAATAGCTTGGATAGCTAGCTGCGCCATTATATTTACGGAACAAAATCTCGGATGAAGTTATCAGAGCCCGTCTACGGAGAGCCTTGCCACTCCGTATTAAGTCCCATTGTACTGAATTTTGGTTGCAGTTCCACTAGATTTCCACTGGGGGCGATCGCCATGAGTGCAGAATGAATGGGAGTCAATGGAGCTAGACGGCTAAATTTGCCTCTTTCACCTGATTGTCGTTGACAAATCTCAGATTTGATTGTAGTTTGTATAACTTCAACATGGGTTATAGGTCAAAAGTTGAATGAACGAGTACTTATGTCCTTTTGATTTCTTACAGGTTGGGTCGTTGTTGCCCATAACACGCTAGCATTGTGCTAATGAATGACGTCATAGACACGTTTGAAAGGCTTTTTAGAACAATTAAGTGACTTTAAAAAATATAATACTCAACCAAGTGTATTTTCTTTGCCTCCCCTTTCGAAAACAATTTTCAAATTACTTGGAAAAAAATTATATCCAGAGAAAAGTGGATTTTGAGGGGTACAGCTCCATAGACCTCCATTCATTCTGCACTCGTGGACGAGCGCCCTCATGTGGAACCACAGCAGGAACTGCAACCAGTTCAGAAACCGGAAGTTTTCCGAGAGTGGCAGTTCTCCCCTTATTAGACATTCTCTGAAGTTATGTCGACGTTTTGACTGATGTAACGTAGTAGGCTATTCATAGTTATAACTCACGTCACGTTGTTAATTGTTACGTCATCCGCTCTAGGTATCCAGTGAGAACTGCGCCATTTTGAGTACCTACTTGCGGCTTCCAATGCCCCTCCCCCGTCAGCTCAGCTGTCAGACGTTAACTATCGCCTAAACATGAGTCTGTCACATCTAAACAGCGAGGAAAATCGGAGATACGAGGAGAAAATTGCGTGTATTGGGTGTGATCCGTATACAGTACCGGGAGAGTTTTTTAAATCAGTTTTGTCCACCAACACACTGCCTGACATCCACTTCCACGATATTTACATTTACCTCATACATCATCCATCATCGTACACCGGAGCATCGCTTAAAGCTTTTAAGAGCACGGAGGCGTACAGGTATTTTGTTGCGGGCTGGGTCCTTGACCCGAAAATATGTCTCTTCAAGAAGAAGCACTTTCTCGTCAAAGGAAGGGTAAGTAGGCCTACTCTTTTTTATCAACTTTGTAAACAGCTGCTCACCGATATCTACCTCAGCTGTAGGCTAGCTGATACTCTTGGCTGCTAGCTTGTCACTGTAGGTTAGCTAGAATGAGGCTAAGCTAAAGCATCAGTACCATGGTCTGCAAACTACTTGAAAGTGCTGTCAACGTTAACGTGTTTATCACATCGACCTTTTAAAAAAAAAAAAAAAAAAAAAGTCTTACAAAAAATAGTGTAACTTCAACTTCAACGCGAGCACTCCACTATTGAGTTGTATCATCTTTCAGAGCCTCGCTCAATCCTACAGCTACAGTATGATATCATAAACTAGAAGACTTCGCCTAATTCATGCTTAGCCTAATGCAAAACATGACGTTTTGGATGGTTGTTGTTGACGTTTTCATGTTTTGGGGAAGAAAAGCACAGGCGTCGCTGCTACCCCAAGCAATGTGCAGCTTGTCAACTCTCTCAAGAGTAGAAATAGATAGATAGACTTTAGACTCCCCAGTGGAAATTCAAACAACCGATTTGATTTGATTACTGAAGTGATTACAAGGCCTGATAGGGACTGATCCTGTGATACTGACCATGGTAAAGTGCTATGGTAGAGTAGCCTAAGTTCAATAGTGCAAAAGTAAACAGTGCAAGGATAGGCTTGGCAATAATCTGTTGTGTAGTGGATGACATGTCCTTACCCAGGATTTCCAGTATTCTGTTTAGTGGATGTTAAAACAAATCAGATGTCTTAACATTGCAAATTCTTGCTAAACTAATTGATCTTACTTCCTCACTTCAGGTGAACCACTCTCAAGCTGTCAACACAACATCCACACAGCCATGGATCGTGGTCCATGAGGATGGGACCATTCGTGTGGCCCACTGCACCTGCAAGGCGGGACTGGGTGAAGCTTGTTCACATGCAGCTGCCCTCATGTATGCCCTCTTAGCTGCCGTTGAACAAAAAGACAACGTGTCCTGCACGGACATGCCCTGTGCCTGGGCCCCGCCAAGTAAGACCGGCAAGGTGCAGTACAATGAACTGTCAAGTATTTTTGTGCCACATAGGCCTGTAATCAATATACCATCACCCAGCATAGTTCCTACAGAAGCCGAATATATGGAGCTATTCAACAAGCTTTATGAGTGTGACATGGAGGCCAAAAATAGCAAGGGGACTGCTATTTTGTCAGTAATTGAGGGTCATTCAGATAGGTATATGCCGAAAACTTTGCAGCTAAATTTGCCCGAGCCACTTTCAAACCTCTACAACAGTGCTCTGATAGGCACTGATCTAAGGACGTTACTAGCAGAGAGTGAGAGGGTCTTCAATGACCTTCATTTAACTGAGCAAGAGGTACGTATTGTTGAATCGGTAGCCAGGTAGTGTACAGTAATTGATATTGTGTGAGTTATGTCAATCACTTTTTTCTTATGTTTACATTAATAGCTGCATCATGTTGAAATAGCATTAACCGTCACAAAATATTTCAGTGCTTATCAGTTGAAGAGGCAACTAGACAACAGGCAGGCAGTAAGCTTTGGTTTGAGCAGAGAGCTGGGAGAGTAACAGCATCAGTGTTCCATGAGGCAAGCAGGACAGACAGCGCTGTGTCCCTGATTAAAAGGATTTGCTATCCCAGGTCCTGTAAGTTGTCCACAGAGGCTATGAGGTAAATATTTAAATGCATAAGGAAAGACCACATAACTAAAGGAACTCTCACAGTGCTGGTATTCATTTCATTTGTCAAAGACATTTGAAGCAATACACCACGGTTGATCATAGGGTTGGCAATGGATATTCCCACGAGTCACAACTGCGTTTTACCTGAGCCACCGGCCTCCAGTTTTGGTTACGGCCGAACCATCTCCTTGGGAATATCCATTACCAACCCCACGATCATTGGTGCTATATTGCTTTAATACAAACAATTTTGCCATCAACTAATTCATATTTAAGTACCACACTTTTTACATTTCTTCTTAAAGTGCTATGATATAGCCTAAGTAAATACAGTGTCTGTGCAATGCGCTGACAGCATGCTGTAGGTGGAGTGGGTGTTTCACGACTGGTCCCCTCCTTTCACACCTCTTCCTAATTGATTAAGGAGCCTAATACCCATGTGATGTGCCACACCCTGTGCAATACTCCCCCTAATGGCTAGGATAAGCAATAGCGAACACAAATAAAAGGTGAATCATATAAATGATGCTCTCCATAGAGAAGAGTTAACACAGTAGTTTGGAAGTGACGTGGGATACTGTAGTTTTTTAGTGAAGTATAAGAAGCCTGTCTAAACAATTCTTTGTATTTTTCTAGATGGGGAAATAAGAATGAGCCCACAGCAAGGACACAGTACATCACAGCGATGCAAGGGCACACAGATCTTCAAGTGCAGACATCAGGCCTGATCATCAACACATCTTGGCCATGGATCGGTGCCCCTTTACACTTAATAAAGACTCTGTTATGAATAGCTGCAACACTGACACCAATTTCTGTCTATTGGCGAAGGACAACGTCATAGCCCTAAAACCGAATCACAAGTACATGTCACAAGTCCAAGTCCAAATGTGCATTGCAGGGGTACAGTATTGTGACTTTGTTGTCTGGAGTCCCACTGAGATGTTCATACAAAGAATTCAGTTTGATGAAGTGTTTTTTTAACGAGACATACAGCAGAGTAGAGCGATTTGTTAAAACAAAGATTCTGCCAGAACTTCTTGGAAAGTATTACACAGTACCCCGCACAGTGTTTTCTTCAAGCTCAGAGCAACAGCCCCAGTCAGGATGCTACTGTGGTGAACCGGATGGTGATTCAGAGAATGTGGTTATCTGTGCATCTAAACAGTGCAAAAGAGGGTTCATGTTTCTTGCTTGCAGCTGACTAGAATTCCTAAGGTGTGGAAATGTTGTGAATGTAGGAAAATACAGAAAAAATGAAGCACTTTTTTTATATTTTAAGTTGTCTAATGTTATTGTGATGATATATTGGGACCTTACCACTTGAAATGCAATCTGTAAATAGTGATTTTGTCTTACCATGTGATTTCTTCTGTCCCAACATGGGTATTTAAGTAAAATGACAAATTGACTACACGTTAATCCTCTGTTCTCAAAACTTTCTTTAATAGATAGAAACATATACTATGTAATTGACAGAAGTCATAGATGTACAGGCCATCACTCTGATGGAACAACAGGGGCACAAAAATTACATAGGGCACAACACACTCTCACCATCTTGTCCAGTGGACAGAGTCCATCTGGAGCTGCGTAACACAGTGATAAGGGTATGGTTCCCTGCAGAATGGTGTACTTATTCCTTACAAGACCTATTACCCTTTCTATGTGAATGCGCACAGCCGCCAGTCCCCGAGACGACTCAATTTCAGCTGGGTGAAGCTGCACAATATGGTTGGAACAAAGTCGGGGCACAGAGGGTTTGAGCTTTTCCCACCTGTCAAGACAAAGGTGGGAAGCACAACTGACATTACAGAATGAATAAACAAGGTAATACAAGGCAGAATTTAGGTTATGAATAGTAAGCCCAACTGTTTCAGAGCAGCAACAGTAGTCACTATTATATATATCTTACTAGAAAAATATCCAATGTCATTCAAATGAATGGTATTCACCACATAAAGTTGATGCAGAACAGTGGCTACAAGCATAAGGCTGTCATGATGAAAACAGATTGTCCTGCCTGGACACTAACACTAGTTGCTTGTGTCATTAGTTTGAGAAAGCTACATTGTAAAGCCCACAGTGAGCTACTACTCTAACCTTGTGCTTCTGTTAGACACAGTGTCTTAATTCCTTCTTAATGCTTAACATTTGTCATGTTATAACATATGTATACAAATATCTAGGTTAGCATAGCTCGCGATAGCTAGCCATAGACAGTAGCTAGCTCGCTATGTTATGAAATCCTTACTCACCAGAGACAAAATGTGCACTGCAAAGTCGACTGCTACCGGTGGGTGTCCATTCTTCCCTTTTAATCCCTGCAAGCCATCGTTGACGTCTATCCTCGTCTTTAGGAAGTCTATAAAA
Source organism: Alosa pseudoharengus (assembly GCF_046254945.1). Classification (NCBI taxonomy): domain Eukaryota; kingdom Metazoa; phylum Chordata; class Actinopteri; order Clupeiformes; family Clupeidae; genus Alosa; species Alosa pseudoharengus. Next base: position 2,428,708 of record NW_027468576.1, on the reverse strand, counting down.
TGACACGTTTGGTCCCCTTTTTTGTTGCTACATCCCACAGCACAACAGATTGAAGGCATCTTTGTTTAGGTATAGCGGCTGACGAGCGAGCTCGGAGTCGGACTTGGTACCCAAACCAATGCGGTCTATACATAGACTGTCAGTGGGTACCAAGGTACTCAATATGGCGGCGGTGAGTTTTATCGAACGTCTGTGAACGTCTATGACATCAGCTGATATTTATGAATAGGCCTAGCTTTGATCATGTGTAATTGGCTACAGAAAGACTTTGTTACAGTATTACCAACCATCTTTATTACTCACCAGACATTAGCAGTATTTGGGCTTGGTAGTACGCCCCATCGGTCCACAGCACCCACCACGTACTTTTGGGGTTGACTTTGTTGAACACAAAATCTTTGATTGATGTCGTTGGGACAATTGTCCTATAGTTGTCTTCTAAAAACCTCACATAGGCAAACATTTTGAAAAGATAATGAGCCGAGGTGACGGCACCGGAGTTGTTGCTGTAACGTTAGCGGAGTTTTAACTGTAACCGTTTCTGCGTGCTTACAGAACTGGAGTTTTGAGCGCGTTCGGTCAGTGAACCAAATCAAAAACATTTCAGCCTATTATCACCAATGAAAAATGTTATTGTTATTATTATTATTATTATTACTACTACTACTAGGCTGTTACTACTACTACTACTATTAGTAGCAGTGTTATTATTATCGTTATTATTATGCTAGTAGTAGTAGGCTATCAGTATTAGTATTATTATTTTATCAACAGGAAGAATATGCCTATAGGCCTACCTTAAACATTCTGAGCAAATAAACAAACCCATAGACTTTATGGAAGCAATGTAGGCATATTTCCTGTTTAATTTTTTGTATTTCTATCCTAGAAATGACCGCAACTAAGAGTGGGTACAAAAAGTTTTTGGAGCCACAGAGGGTGTCCTCCATCCCCAGGAATTCGAGGTGGAGACAGACAAAGAGGAAGGACAATGCAGACCAGACCAAGGTAGGCCTAAGTGCAGATGACTTTCTGATGACCCTAATTGTGCTGCATTTGAGTAATTGCAATATGACATAGGCTATGTATAAAAATGAGCTACACTCTAAATTTAACTCTAAACACACCTTTTTGGTAACACACTTCACAGTTTGTTTGTATAGGGCCCATAGATAGACCTATGTTTTGGTCTTTGTCTTACTTGTTTTGCTTTACAGGGAAACAGTTCGCAAACATGCCCAGAAGACATGGAATTGACTGACGCAGAGGAATTTGAAGAAAATGGCAGTTACTTCGATAATGCTACACCAGAAGTAAGTCCTGTGTACCTGAAAATGCTCCTCAGTCATCTGGTACTGTAGAAATGTAAAGTACGCCTAAATCACTGTTACACTGTAATCCTGTCCTCCTTGTTTTTTTCTCCTTTTCCTCCATTTTCTTTTTTTTACTTTACAGAGACAGCATTCACAACCTTGGCAAGAGGACATGGAATTAAGTGGCGCCCAGTCAAATGTAGGTTGACTGTACACATATTTGTCCATGTTCTTTTGATATCATTCACATCAATTAAATTGAATTGGGCCTAATTGTTATCCACTGATTTTACTGACAGGAATTTGAGGATGATGACAGTCACAATGATGCTACAACAGAAGTAAGTCCTGTGCATAGATAGGCCTACACAACACTAGTCAGTAGTTGTCATTCAGTCTTATGGCATGACCAGCCTGTACTGTATGAATGGCATTCTATACTGTAAAGTGTCCTTGGGTACCTTGAAAGGCGCTACAAATAAAATGTATTATTATTATTATTATTATTATTATTATCATCCATCTTCATACAGGAAAAGTAGGCTATGTTCATTCCCTAGCAAGCTTCTCTATTCAACTGGGGTGCCGGGAACAAAACAAAACATCTCAATCTAACCACTTCATTTGAATTAATGGAATGTTATCTACTGTTGACAGGAATTTGAACAAGACAATGACACGACACCAGAAGTAAGTCCTGTACCTGAAATGCTCTTCGGAGTCAAAAAAAAAACAGAGATGTATCAGTTACACTAATCTAACCACTTCATTTGAATTAATGGAATGTTATCTACTGTTGACAGGAATTTGAACAAGATGGCAGTTATGACACAGACAATGACACGACACCAGAAGTAAGTCCCGTATACCTGAAATGCTCTTCGGAGTCAAAAAAAACAAAAAAAACAGAGATGTATCAGTTACACTAATCTAACCACTTCAATTGAATTAATGGAATGTTATCTACTGTTGACAGGAATTTGAAGAAGATGGCAGTTATGACACAGACTATGACGCAACACCAGAAGTAAGTCCTATCTATCTATCTGTCTGTCGGGCAAATGTGGCCTAATGGTTAGGTTTGAATCCCACCCTTACCTCTCCCTCCACTTCCATACTTGAGCAAGGCACTTTAAACCACATTGCTCCAGGGACTGTAACAAATACTCTGTAAATAAACAATTGTAAGTTGCTTTGGATAAAAGCATCAACCAAGAGTAATGTTATCTATCTATCTATCTATCTATCTATCTATCTATCTATCTATCTATCTATCTATCTATCTAGGCCAGCAGCAGTGACACCAGCAGTGAGGCAACAAGAGCAGAATTTGAAAAGGATCCATTTCACATCTATGGAAGTTCACCAACATTAGGCAGGCCATTGTGTGACTTTGTTAATATAACAAAAGCTGAGGCTCTCCTGTTGATCCTGTCATTTGCAATGAGGCATTCACTTACTGGAGTTGCTATCGTTGACCTCTTGCAACTTATAAATGTATTATTTGGAATGAATGTACTTAACAGTTCAAAGCACCTATTTCAAAAAGTTTTCGGAAAAATTACAGACATGCTTAATTTTCATTTTAATTGTCCCTTTTGCAATTCGTACATTGGTATTGTAAATTCCAGAAACACTGCAAATTGTCCACAATGTAACAACAAATTTAACACTAAAGATCTCAAGGAGAAAAATTTTTTCATTACTGTCCCCCTGGCTCCACAAATGCGCTGCATTCTTGAACAATTGGATCACACCGACATGCTAAATTACAGAAAATTCAGAAACAAAAATGGGTCAATTTCAGATATTTTAGATGGTGAAATGTACAGCAAATTATCAAGCCCTGGTCAAATTCTCCACGACGAACAAAATTTTTCATACATTTTTAACACAGATGGTTGTCCGGTTTTTAATTCATCTCCTTTTTCAATCTGGCCAATCCATGTATTAATAAATGAACTTCCACCCAAAGAGAGGGGGAAAAACATGGCACTAGCTGCTCTCTGGTTTGGCAAGGGGCATCCAAAAATGTGCAGTTATATAAATCATTTTGTTGAGGATGCAAAAATTCTATCTGAGAGAGGTGTTAAGTGGATGAAAAAATCTCATGATTGGGTTACCTCCAAAATCATAGGCTTGTGTTGCGTTGTGGACTCAGTGGCAAGACCTTTAATACAAAACACAACACAGTTCAACGGATATTTTGGGTGCAGTTGGTGTCTACATCCAGGACAGCGGGTATCAGGCCAAATTAAATATCCTTTGTCTGAAGTCAGTCATCCAGAAAGAAAGGAGAAACAAATGCTACATCACATGAAACGCGCCTTAGATGACAATTCAAGCTGCAAGGGAGTTAAAGGCCCAACTCCCTTGATAAATCTTCCACACTTTAACATTGTCTGGGGCTTCATCCCAGACTATATGCACTCTGTGCTGCTGGGTGTGAGTAGACAACTGACAGAGCTGTGGCTGTGTTCTGTTGGACGTTCCTTTTACATAGGTGACCCGACTTCAGTTGCAAAAGTAGATGACAAGTTACTCCAAATTCACCCTCCTACAAACATGCACCGTTTACCAAGATCCATCAAGGAAAGAAAATTTTGGAAAGCGTCTGAATGGCGTAATTGGCTATTGTTTTACTCCCTTCCCTGCTTAAGTGGAATTCTTCCCTCTAGGTTCATTCAACATTTTTCCAAATTAGTCCAGGCAATCTTCATATTACTGAAGTCTAATATTTACCCTCAAGAAATAAATGATGCTGACCTTTTGCTATTAGAATTTGTGTGTGGAGTCCAAGAGCTGTATGGTGAGGAACACATGACCTCAAATGTGCACTCCCTCCTCCATCTGGCTAAGAGTGTGAAGCTGTGGGGTCCTCTTTGGGCCCACAGTGCTTTTGTGTTTGAGTCTGCCAATGGAGAAATTTTAAAACTGGTCCAAGGGACACGAGGTGCAGCCACACAAATTATAGACAAATTTATATTAAGAAATACCCTATTAGTTTTTTCAAGAATTCATTCAATTAGAAACGATATTCTGAAATTTTGCCAAGATTTGACATCCTGCCCTAGGCTAAAAGAAGCAGAGGAATTTAATCGCACAACAGTTTTAGGAGATGGGCGTTTCCACAAACTTAATTGTGAAGAGAGGGGACTCCTCCAGACACTTGGAGAGGTGGAGTCAGTGACCATTTATAAAAGAGCAATATGCCATGGTCTCAGACTAGATAGCCCAGATTATATGAGATGTAAAAAAACAAACAACTCAGTGGTACAATTGGAAAATAATACTTTTGGGGAAATCAATCAAATTTTCACCCACAACAATGAAGTGTATTTCCTAGTGAATCTTTATCATTGTCTGTCTAAAGTTGCCAACACCTCACACATAACAAAAATAAAATTCACAAACCGAAAAAGGGTGGTGTCACCAAATGCAATTACTGCAAAGTGTTTACTTATTAATTTTACTGATGATTTATACATATGTTTATTTCCCAACTGTTTTGAACGAGATTAAACACAGCATATTAACCAATTTTGTAACCAAAAATAACACCTGGATTTAGTTAATTTATTTGTATTTATTTATGTGTGTGAAATTATTATTGTGTATTATTGTATATTATTTATATGTATGTGCCTACTGTATGGCCAGTTTATGTATTTGTATTTATTTATGTGTGTAAAATGACACTACATTTCCTGTAACCAATGAGATAAATGGAAATAAATGACACACTAACAGACATTGTGCATTCATTATTATGGTCTGCCAGACCGGTTGTGAGCCGTTATTGGCTCTGTTGTACAGTAATAGCCATTTGAAATCGCAGACACCAGTTACATGGCAGTCACCAGTTGAAAGCCTAGTTCAATCATGCCAAACTGGTGAGCATGCATGTCTTAATGGTTCTACTGAATCAAACCAGTTACAGCCTACTGGTTTCATCTGTATCGAATTGGTGATAGCTGTAGATCACACACACCAGTTAAATCCTACTGGTTGCAACTGTATCGAACTGCCCACACAGCAAAAGGACTCCGCGGCGGATCCGCCGCGGATGTATGACGGCCTCCGGAACGGACCCGCGAAACGGACCCGTATCGGAGTCCAGATGCTCTCAGGAACGGATCCGCTACGAAGGCGGATCGCGGACCCGCCGTGGCTCCGCGCTGCATCCGCCCCGCATCCGCGATTAAAACCTTACCTCCGCGGCGGGTCCGTTTGGGACCCGCAAATTGATACATACATCCGCCGCGGACCCGCAACGGACTCATAAAGGCTCATCTGGCCCGGGTCCGTTTCGGACCCGTTTATCTCATTTTCAAAATTCCTTCTGTTCTTGCTGTAGGATTAAATAGGATAAACTATAGGATAAAAGTAAAACTATCACTAGGCCTAGCCTAGGCTACTACAGCAAGATAGGCCTACTATTAGCATCGCCTCGTATTTTTAACTTAACAATACTGTCAATAAACCTAACAGAAAAGGTTTAAGTCAAGACATCAATTTACTGTACAAACGTGATCACTACTCAATGGAAATATAAAATGGACATTTATGGAAAGTTACAGGTTATAAGCTATTCTGTTTTTGTTAAGTAGCCTACGTTGCCTAGGCTACTCTACATGAATTTTGAGGTCAAAACCTAATTTAGTGCTTTATCAGCCTAGGTCAGTGCAGACATGAAATATTTTATCTAATAGGCTACAACTTCAATGAAATGCTGTGCTATGCACATCTAAAATATCAGAAAATGAATAACTGGTGAATGACAAGAAGTTCAATAAAAATATTGTTTAATGCTTATTTCTCCTATTACTCCATTTGTGTGGATGGAGGCGGAACACGTCTCCTCGTTGCCCGATCCACCGCCAGTTGAAACACCTAATTGCGTGCTTGGTGACCTCAGCGTCCGTGGCTGACCGTGTCACCATGTTTTTCCTCACAGCACCTGTAATCAAACAGAGATATGTTTATGTTTATGGTATGTAGCATCCAAAGCCAAGTATGCTTACACAATACAATATATGAGATAGGTATTAAGGAGATTCAATTTAAAAAGAAACATGACTTACAAAGCTCCTCTGTTCGCTGCACGTTGAGGGCTGGTGTGGGGGTGGAGGGAGTTGAGGAGGGACTGCCATTCCTGGCCCATAGTGAGGTGGGCGGTGTGCGAGAGGGGGAAAAAATGTATTAAATGGTAGTCATCATTGATAATACACATGGGGCCTTTCTATTCACTAATATTTCAGAGATCAGTCCCTACCTTGAGTAACTCTCCGTATGTTAAATGCGGGTGCAGGTGCAGGGAGTTGAGGTGGTGAAGAGTGTTGCGGTCCTGCCTAATGGTGAGGTGCTAAGGGAGAGAAATGGTTGTGATCTGTTAACCATTGTAGGCTGAGAGCTACAGGGCCAAACAATGGCAAACATCTCTGGTCATACTGGACATGAATTTGTATGTTTCAACATTTTGGTATGCACTATCTATATCAACTCCATGAATGGATTGACATTGAAATCAATGTGTTTCAATACAATCTGATAATAACGAATGAACTTTTCAGGCAATATTGCATGAATGCAGATGTTTTAACTGACAAAATATTTGGCTGAGATTTATGTAATGTATGAAGTATGCAGAAAATCTGAGATGGTAATGCAGATGCAATCTGTTGATTTGAAATAGAGTGACTACTGCTGTGTTAATATAGATGGGGCCACTGTATTCAATTTTATTTCAGAGATCAGTCTTTACCTTAACAGTTTTCTCCAGGTTGAGGGGTAGTGACTCTGCTGCCTGGCACTCGGCAAGATGGTGGAGCTGGAGGAATAGATACAAGGAGAGGGAAATGTCTTTAGCACTAAGAATTAGGGGTGTAACGGTTCATGTATTCGTATTGAACCGAAACGGTACGGGCGTCACGGTTCGGTGCATGAATTTACACGGAGAATACACGGTATAAAAATACATACAACTCGTGTGTGGATTAATTAATGTCATGCGCAATTACTGTTAAGTAGCGAGAGTTACGGGAGTTCTTTAGCGACACCTAACGCTAATCTGTAGCCTCGCCTTAGCTCTGAAGCTCTGATTGGCGCCTATGTTTTTTTTGTCAGGTCGTCGGTCGAGTCCGTCAGTCATTAGCAGCACTAAGGTTAGACCCACAAGAGTTAGAGGATCCGCTGGTCTCTTTAAGATCGCACGTTTAAGAACTTCAGTTACAGTAACGTTAGTACAGACGAAAGAGTGGTGGATAAGATGAAACTGTGTGTCGGCGTTGTTCAGCAGTTGTTGGGTATGTGAGTGGAAAAAATGCTACACATATTCGAAGCCATCACCCAGATGATGTAGGCTACCAATCACTGAAACGAGGGGAAAAAACTTCCCCTGCGCTTCAGCAGCCTTTGGATACACATACAAATAGGGCCAAAACCTATGGCTTAAATGATTTCGTAATGACAGAAAGCTATGTAAATGAGTACTCTTATTCCAGTAGCTCTAATGGCTCTACTGGATCTGAACAGGTGTCAAAAGGTATTCTAACTGGACCAACCAGTAGAATTTTTCGAAAACCATTTGACACCAGTTCAAACCAATAGAGACCAGTTAGAAACCAATAGAGACCAGTTCGGACCAGTTCTACCAGTAGATTTCCAACTGGATTTGAACTGGATTTTCCGCTTGGGGAGGCACCGAAGTACTTTAGTAGTTACAGATTACAATTTCAAATAAAAAACACACGACTACATATCCATTACATGTAAAAACATTAAAAAATAATTTTATTAACAGCCTGCAGGCCAGGGTAATCTAATATTACTGCATAGAGTGTGCAAGTGACGCCACTTCCACTTGCCTCCATGGGACCTATCTTTCAAAAAATTTTGAACGCCAGTCTATGGCGAAAAATAAATTATTTTCTGGTCCCGGTTGACTTGTGCCTTGAATTACCCATATGATGTTTGTCAATTTTAAAGACAATTGTTCATGTAAAGACATTTGCAGTTTGTTTCGTAACAATTGAATTACAACATTGTGAAAGATCGTAATTCCAACGACTACAAACCCATCAGTCGCGCTAGTGACGTTAGCTCATTCACAGCCACACTTATGTACTACAAGCATACCAGCAACAGGTCTTAATTGGGCTTTCCTTGCCGATGAAAATACCATGAGTCAGAGGATTAAACACATCAGGTAAGTTGTATTCGTCCATAGACTGTACATTACATACTGTTAAGTGACAGCAGGCAGCAAGATGCAACCGTTAACTAGCATAACAGCTATCAGCTAGCTTCTAATCTTATCGTTTCATTACGTTGGTGACGTACATCGTTCGAGACGAGAGATGTAGTCCACTGAGCGGATTCGTACAAAACCAACATAACTTTTGAAGTCTATCGAACAACAGTACTTTCTTGACGTGAAAAATTATCTTTTAAATTCACACACATCATATGTGAAATTCGTGGCACAATTCAAACTGGACCAAAAAATAATTGTTATCTCTCCATTAACTCCCGTTCATATTTTTTTTAAAGACAGGTCCCTTGTAGCGGAAGTAAAACGGAAGTCACTGGCACACTCTATTAACATCAACTCGCATGGAATTATGGGAACACTCAATGCGCCTCTTCAACCCTCTGCTGAAACTGCAAGCGTAGATTGCTTGCTTATAAACTCGCACTGCGCAGAAACAAAACTTAATGTAGCCTAACTTATTTAACCGTCCAGAAACCAAATAAAATCATTCATATACATACAATCCCCAATATGCGTGAATTAGGCCATTAGAAGAAGGCCATCTTACGAGCCTTTCGTTGTGCAAAATCGTCAACGATGTTCCCAATATTTAATGCTCTGGCTCTCGTATTTTCAATGGACAGGATAGCTAACCCACGGAGCCTCTCCTGCCCCATGCTGCTGTATAGGTCTTAATAAGTTTGAGTTTGGAAAAAGATCGCTAGCTGTTGCCACAGTCACAGGCAATGTCAGAAACAATATGAGTACACACTTCCCCGAATGTGGATGTTACACTGTCATAATCTACCACCAGCATTTTGGCAAGTTGAAAAATAGATGACTTCTGTGAAATCTCTGCTTTAAAGCAAGACCTGAATGAGAGGAGTTGTGTTGGGAATGTCGGTGCAATGTCCCTGCTATAATGGTCTGACAAAAACGTCTTGCCTTTTCAAGCAGTTCATCATCACCTGCGAGCTGAAGGGTCATAAGACGTAAGGACTCAAATGCATGACAAGTTTCCCGCATACTTGCAAATCTTTGGGAGAGCTGACTGATTATGATGTCCAGAGTTGCATTAAATACCTGCACTTTGAAGTATCTCTCTGCATCGATTAAGCGCTCATCTTCCGATAGATCGTCAAAGTGACGCTTCACTCTCCGTGCTCTAACATTCTAAAGTTCTAAACAAAAAAACAAAAAAAAGGAGGCAGGGCGGGTGTAGCCACGGGCCCCAGGAGGTCACGGGCCCTGGTGCGACTGCACTTGCTGCACCTACTATAGTTACGCCACTGCCCCTGATGCTATCGGCCAGCTCTCTGGCTCAAAGCATTAAGTGAACTGCTGTTTCTTAATAAATAGCCTGAGTTTTTTCAATACTGTTCTTGCCTGTTCAAAAGTACAAAAACAACACTACTGTTCTTACCATGTACAACTGACCATACTGTGAATATATTAAAAGTAAATAGTTTGAGAACAATTATTTTTATTTGTATCTTTATTGAGAACATTTAATGTGGAGGGGAGTGTAGCCTATGGTATCTGGATTAGAACGGTACAAAGTCCCATGCTCTCTCCAGAGATAACTACACAGCCCCAACATTCTCATTACATTTGGCTACCATAGAGCCTCCCTGAAATTATCGTAGTTTAGGCTACTGTAATCAGGAAATTACACCCAAACAAGCATCTCGATGCTAACTGACGTCTGCTTGTGCTTAGATCCTACACGTAGATCAAATGTAAACTTGTACTGTAGGCTAATAGGACTAACGTTCTGTATTGTCGCTAACGCTAGTTCTAGGCTACGCTACCTGTCCTAGTTCTACTACTCTTTGTGTTCTAAGTGTTATTCTAAAACAACTTCTTCAGAAAGGTTAACTATCTAGCGAATGCTATAACCCAAATGTCGACCGTCGCATTCAGGAGGCGAAGAAGTAGGCGAAGGGAGCCGGATGTTGTTGATAGTGACGAAGAAGGGGGCGTTTTGGTCACCAGCACGAGAACGCCTATTTGTGTCCGCAGCCGGATGATAATAGGCTTGTTTGACTTCGGCTGAGTCTGACTTGGTCTGGCTTACTACGTAAACGTGATCTTCAGAGCCTAGCCGGGAGGAGCTACAACAGAGGGCAGCTCATCCCGGACAGAAAGGCTACAGTCTGCCTGACGTGACTCGCGGGAGACATCGCGGGAGATATCGCGGAATGTTGTTTGCAATAAACACAGCAGAACTTTCATTCTTACTCATTAAAATGAGCATGATGACTGACGAAATAAATTCTTATGATGTAGTTTAAATAAACCACTGTTGTCATACAGTTAACAGGCCTGCATTGTAGCACATAAATTCAATATCAAGTGTTTCCCCTATATGTGTGTCTATCTATTTAGCCAACAGCAGAAAATAACAGAATATCCAAACGTTTTCAGTAGGCTAGCCTACCATTGTTGCAGAAATCACGTATAAGAAGGTATCCCTTCGATTTCTGTTTATTTTCGCATATTCCAACATAAGGAAGCAGCATGAGCCTCCAGTCATAATCGTCATGAGGACATTCCTCCCAAATGGCCCTATCACGTCTTTGAACTGACGTCATGAGGGCGTGTTTCAGCTCGTGCAGCTCGTGGAAGGCAACTGCAAGATCTGTCTGCAGGCTAAAGGCTCTGGCATGGTCGTGCGTCACATTTGCGCGTGTCCAAGACGTGCGTCATTTTTGCCGTGGACGTGAAGCATACTCCAAATTCTGCTGTCCTGAATGCACTTTAAATCGTTAAGGTTAGCGCCTGCGCACTACGGCTTAACTGTGATACTCTGCCCCACCAACTGGGGGCGGTACGTCGAGCCTGAAAGTAGGACACAACCACCAAAGAACTGAAAGAAGCCTGAAACGCATGAAGAAAAGAATAACGTGGGATGTGCGAGCACTCAAAGAAGGAAGAGCTGATGAAGGAAAAAGCACCACGAGTACGTTCGCCTGTCTGCTGGGAAGTTTGATAAGCTGGCCCATCGCATCGCTCCATTTATCATCCACCAGAACACACACAGCACACCTGTTGGTATAGCTGAGAGACTAGCTTAGCCTACTTGCTTATTAGGCTACTTAGGCTACAAGCCTATAGCTAAGTGACTCGGTGCTGCGAGGGCAGCAATAATTGGGACATTTTTCTAAACACAGCATGGTAAGAACGAGTTGTGAGTACATCTGTCCTCAGTTAAATTTGTATTGAGTCTTCACACCTGCCTCATACCAAAAAGTATGAACCAAAAACCTGTAAATATGACGTGTCAATACAAGTTTTGAAGTAACTATTTGTGTTCATAATGTATAATGTCTCACTGTGATAATGGGTGTATTTAGAGCGAGAGGTAGCCTATTCCTTCAATTATTATTATGATAATGCATATCCGGTGTTGACAGGCGAGTTTCGAGATTTGAGTTCAGCATTGTTCAGGAGCTAGGTGATAATGATTGCACCTGGGAGAGGTAGGCTACATTCCCTTTATTATTATAATCACTATTGATAACGCATTATATACGGAACAGGCGAGAATGCATCTCGATCAGCAAGTGTTACTGGGTTTCGCCTGAGCGTTGTAGATACCTTTATATGGGTCTGGGTTTCGCGATTTGATTTCAGCATTGTTCAGTAATAGGTGCTAGGCTACGCTCATTTTTAAAAGATGCATTTAATCCGAAGTCGGATGTCAGCTCTCTATGCAGGGAGTAGGGCTGTCACTTTTTATTTGAACATGACGTGAAATATCCGTAGTCAAACTATAAATAAACTATTCGGTTTTTAGTGCTGTGTAGCGCATTTCTACAGTCTAGATTAGTTTTATTTTATTGTTTGCCATCTCATTCCGTGCTACATGATCCAGGGCTCATGACCAAAGCAAGCCAATATAATAGCCAAGTAGCCACAATGAGCCATATGCAGCCACCCTGTTTCGACAATCAGGTGACGTACAGAACGGCCAGCAGATAATTACGTCCCCAACTCATCTAAAATGTGGTGTCTTGAAATACTTTGGGTTCAACAACATAAAGTGACCGTTAAATATAATGTTAAAGAATGTATCTGTGGATAATTGTGGCTTTAATCAGTCGAAGTTGACTCCATGTCGTGGTGTCTCACGTAACTCAAAGCCAGGCAAGCTGAGGACAGGCGCTCTCTCTGTTCCATCGTCGTTATGGTAACCAAACAAGTCTTCTTCTGTCTAGGTTTGTTTGTAGGTTTAAGTGTTGTTCTTCTATGTGGTCCACCTACTGGAGGGGAGTGTTTACAGCAGTTCCGTTTCACACATGCGCAGTCTACGCGTCACTTTGACGCGCGGTCTTAAAATTCGGTCGACTCAAAGACGCGACGCATGCTGTAAAAATGACACAATTCTCGTCACGCGCTCACCAGTGCCGCGTGCGCGGGACGCAGACGCGGGAGCGTACCATACGCTTAAGACTCCCGAGATATTTTAAGGCCATGTGACATGGTGTCACGGTGGTAAGTCCCTCCCCGGCTGACAGAAGTCGGACAGAATTTCTAACCAGTATGCATTGCGTCCATCCCAGTATGCATTGTGTTCAACCCAGCATGCATCACATCAAGTCAGATCTGCACAGATCTGCCGCAAGTCGAACTCCCCTATTGCCTACGTTAGCGACACACCTTGACGTAATTCCCGGGGATACCCCTTGACACCACACTACGTTTTTGTGCACACAATTTAATTTCTTCGAGCCCACGTTTTAATTATCGTGGGTGCGTTTTAGTAGATCGAGATCTCAAATATACTATAACGTGCTCATGTTTACATCTGTCAAGACAATATTGAGTGCATGTTTTACAAATTGTGGCCACGTTTAAGTAGATCGTGCACACAATGTTCTATAACCATGTTCACAAATTGTGCTCTCGTTTTAATAAATCGTGCCCTCGTTTTAGTAAATCGTGCGCTCGTTTTAGTAAATAGTGCACTCGTTTAATAAATTGTGCCCTCGTTTTACTATGCTTAAAATGAGAGCTCAATTTAGTAAAATGAGCGCACACTATAGTAAAACGAGATCACAATATAGTAAATTGTGCACATGATTTAGTAAAACGAGCTTACGATTCAGTAAAACGAGTGCACAATATAGTAAAACGAGAGCACAATTTAGTAAAACGAGCGCACAATGTAGTAAAACGAGTGCACATTCTCTCAACATGCAAAACATTTTGCAATGACACCTCTAGGGCTCCGTAGGAAAGAAACAGTTGAAGCTAAGCACTTTTATCTCAATAAATGAGTTTAAATTGTACCTTCAGCTATAAGTGTAATTGCATGTAGGCTACTGTTCTTATTTGTTGTTTTTCTTGTTTGTGGCATTTGCTTGTTGTGATGTCTTGTTATATGTTACATTTTTGTGTTATATATGTTTTTGTCGCTGTGTTCAATTTTTGTCCTTGTTGTTGTGTTGTGCTTTGTTTTGTTGCTGTATAATGTGTTGTGATTTGTGTGGTGGTGTCATAATGTTATGTAATTGTGGTGTGCTCTGTTTGTTGCTTTTTGTGTGTCTGTACTAGTGTTTGCATGGTTTCTGTTTGTTGTTGATTCATTGTTTGTCTTTTGTAGATGAGGTTTCTCTATTTTTACTTACAGTGTTGCCTTTCTTGGCCAGGGACCATTTGAAAATGAGACTATAGTCTCAATATGACCCCCCCCCCCCTGGTTAAATAAAGGGAAAATAAAAAAAAAAATAATAATAATAATTTTGTAGCTGAGATCCCAAGCTATCAGTTAATCACAATTTGACCATTTCAACACATTATAAGACGGAGAAATATAACAGAGTGAAAAGTGTGCCAACCAGCCCGGTCTCCCCTATACACGAGAGTTTTGGGAAGGCACGTACACGAAACATGCATTTCAAATACTTTTATCAACTTGAATTGCAGACATAGGCTATTATTTAGGATGTGTTACTATGTATAGAATATTGTTACGTATGCACGTGATGTTTATGAAAGGCCAATTCCCTTCCGTGTCAGACCCGACCCGCACCCGACCAGTAGAATATTTTTCACCCGTTTCATCAAAATGTGCAGGTCACCCGTAGGGTACCCACAGGTACCCGAACCCGTGCAGGACTCTGGCATAGACTGTGCTGAAAAAAATATAGCGTGTGTAAATGGCACTTACAATGACCAGGATAAATGCTTATAACTAAAGGTACAGTGAAGTGAGAATGGCCAAAAATAGAGTAGGGATCATAGGGCTAAATAAAAAATTGCATTTATTTCAGTAAGGCACACCACATATTTTTCACATTTGCTCAGCCCCAGAGAATCCCTCCACCATGGCAATGATATTGCCAGATTCAGGACAGTCTGCCCTACACCACCAATGCTAGTCGACTGTCAGCTTGCAGTGGTGAGATACATGTCAAAATATAAGAATATTTACAATATGCTTTTTGTATTTTTATTATTTAAAATCAAAATGAAATCAATGCAAATATTAATACATGAAATTGTGGCAGATCTGGGTAGCCTAGACTCTGCTGAAAAACACAATATACAGCATGTGTGTATGGCACTTAGAATGACCAGGATAAATGCTTCTAGGTAGTGAAAATGCCCTTAAAACAGTCTAGGGTTCTAAGGGTTAATAAATTGGAAGGAAATTTGAAATGTATTCAATGCTGTAAATTCTGCGATATCTCCTGAGTCACGTCAGATGTAGACTGCAGCTGGTGTGTCCGGGGCAGTCTGCCGTCTCTTCTAGCTCCTCCCAGCTGCCATTAGCAGATCTCATCAACGTATCACATCAGGGGCCTGTACTACTACTGGCTTATCTGGGTAACTTCGAGAGTAACTTGATCACGTGTGGCATAACTTCCCAATTAACTGGTACTACGAAAGGTGGATAGGTTTTAACCGAGGTATGCTGCCATGGCAATTTACCCTGCATCTCAAACCTGCTCCGACCAGGTTATGTTCTTGGTTAACCCGAGGTTTTCGTTAACCACACCCTTTATAAGTACCACCCCTCCACTAACAATTTCTCCCGAGACATGTCGGCGTACATGGATGATCCATACGACATTGGAGCGCAAATCGCGAGGGACTCTCTTCGCAGGGCGATGGGTTTTAGAGACCGCCATATTGTCAGCCGAGGGAATTCGTTATCTTTGTCAGATGATCTAGGAAGACGACTCATAGCAATGCATAGATATATACACTAGATGTCGCCTTATGCTTCTCAGCATGCGTCAACACCGCCGCCATCTTTGTACAGGGATCTGAAGCGCTAAACTAGTTCTCCTGTATTGTCAGCGTTACCTATTTAGCGACGTTTGGCCATCCCCAGCGATAGAAAACCTTTTTAGCGATTAGCGACAAATTTGGGAACTTCTCACAATGATGGCAGATCGGCTTCTTTGTTGTTGAAACGTAAGAAAATCACCTTTCTCATGGCTTTGTCATTTATGAATTCAGCTACATCTCGTTTGCCCATGGCACTGACCCATGATTATAAAAGTAACGACTGGCTTAGCCTATGTAGTAGCAGAGGTAAATGTTCTACAGATCTAAAGCAACTTCTGGTGAGATTACAACTTACATGAGTAAACGAGACGAGGGGTATGTGGCCTCAACCAGAGCCTGTCTAGAAGAGCCTGTTTACTTTCATTGTATCGAACCTGGTTGCAGTTTACTCATTGTTCCTCTAGGGGCCGCCGCTAGCTAGTGCAGAATGAATGGGAGTCTATGGGGCTAGACGGGTAAAATGTATCTTTATTATCGTCTTAAGCTTAGTTTTCTCTAGACTCAACCATAAATACATGCCTGTCAGTTGGAACAACCCAAAAAACTAGATAATTGCTTGAGATTTTGACGATTTATGGTGATTTTATTTTCGCTAAATCTTTGCCCAGATTGACGCTAATGCATTATAGAGGAGTGGATCACTGAAGCAAGATGGCGTCTCGATTGACGCATTCGTTCCAATGAACAGCAGTAGTCAAGGCGACATCTAGTGTATATGTCTATGATAGCAATGCCCGTACGTGGACATTCATGTATTCCATTGGTGATGCTGAACATCTGAGCAAGAATAGCCTACTGTATGTCCGAAAATAAATCGGACATAGGCCTACAGTAGCCTATGCTGAACATCTGAGCAAGAATAAATCGGACATATAGTAGGCCTAATAAATTAAAATCACCATTTTAACAAACGTATTGAATTGAATGTCATATTACTGTACCCTGGCCTGCACATAAAGGCTACACATTTCCACAGCACCAGAATCCGACCGAATGCCTCCCTCAACCCCCTCCATAATCGGCCTTCCACTATTATCTGCTACTGTAAAACACTCTGGTGCCTTACAGTAGTGTTCAAAGACACCTTTTTCTTGTTAGCTGTAAAACAGAGGCCAAGTGAAGGCTATAAGCATAGGCCTACATGTTTTCATAATTAAGAAATATTAATGCAAGCTATGACTATATAAACCACTATTCTGAATAATGTGTTTGTGTTTCATTTTCACCTGCTGCCATGTGCGTTTGGCAATGGTGTTGCATCTGAAATGTTCACAGGATTAGGCATACACTAAATCAGTCAATGGGGCTACTTAAACATTCAATTATCCTTATTACTGTAATCTATATGCCCACTTCTAAATTGTGTTGCATCTGTAGGCATTTCTATGAACTGAAAATAAATAAGCAATTTAATTATTTAAACTCATTAAATACATTCCGCAAGCTATTAATCCTCCGTATTTGAAGAACATGTGGACATAAAACTTTACTTTTAGGCATTTAGGCTACCCGATCTGCAATACGTTGCCAACAGCCTTGCCTTGCTCACTGCCGACGTATTTGATTTTTGTCGTAGAGTGGGTTTTAATTCCTCATAACTTGTCATAATAATTGTGCATTCCTCATCCGTAAAATAAGGTGAACGCGTCATCACTGAAAGTGGTGATTTGCGCTGCAACCCGCCCCTTTTATGTGAACGCGCACAAACTCCAATGAGGTTAACCCCGGCTCAACAAATCAACTTCATAATCAGCGTCGTAGTACCGATTAACACCACTAAAGATAACCAGGTTTTGTCAACCGCGGTTTAACAAAGTAACCCTGGGTTACATCTGGGTAGGTTAAGCTCCCTTCGTAGTACAGGCCCCAGGCACAGTCAGCCGCAGTTGATCCCAAACAAGCCTAGAGTTTCCCAGTTGTGGACTTTGTTGAGACTTTGTAGTTCAATTGCAGTCCATATGGACTTTGATGTGGAATGATTTTACTTGGCAATTAGCAGTCACTTGAAAGCTGCATATTCTTCTTTCACAAGCATCTTATGCCATACTTTTGAGCAAATGCAGTCATTTATTAGGGCCCGAGCACCGGATGGTGCAAAAGCCCTATTGTTTCTATCCGAAAGACTCAGGGAGGTATAATGAAAGTTAAAACACGTTTTAATCCATCAAAGGATATACAAAAGGCCTAAGCAACAATAAGACAGTCTTTGGCATAGGCCCCGTCCTCGGTCCAGGTCACCGAGTGTGCAGACCCTTGCAGATCCTGCCGGTATGAGACGGCAGGGGCGGAGCCTACCCCCTGGACATCTGGACAAGGCCAAACTGGTGGTGGTTAGAGAGGGAGGGTGGGAACATCGAAAATCGGCACCTGAAAGCAACAGGCAGGTGCAAAGTAAAGTGATTATAAAGGCTGATGCAGACTGACTCAGAGACTCAGAGAAAGCAAGACAGACAGCAGAATAAACTGATGATTTGATGAGGATGATGATTATGATGATGGATTCAACCACCTGTGACTCGAATTCTATGATTAAAGTTATGGAAGGGAATTGAGCTTACGGATGTTCAACCCATTGAACAAGACTGCTTGAGTGACTAGTGCTTGCAGAAGCTTAGCTTAAGGGTTAACTAACGACGTGCAGGGCGATGAGCTTGCAATTACAGATGCTCAGGGTCAGTGCAGGGGATAGAGCCTGCAGTTGCAGATGCTCGGGGTCAGTGCAGGGGATAGAGCCTGCAGTTGCAGATGCTCAGGGTCAGTGCAGCAGAATAGAGCTTGCAGTTGCAGATGCTCAGGGTTAGTGCAGCGGGATAGAGCTTGCAGTTGCAAATGCTCGGGGGACGATGAGCTCGCAGTTGCAGAAGCTCAGTTTAGTGCAGAAGAAATAGAAAAGATTATGACCTGCACAAATGCGACCAAGCCAGTACGGGCACCAGAAACGAAGAGATGAGTAATATGATTACATTTAGATAACCACCACCAGACATTTGCAAGAGGAAGTACATTGATTACAAAATGCTCATTACTGCTGAGTGAGTCTTTAGTAATTAAGAACTCAGTAACCGTACAGTCCATAGATTCTTGTGAGCCTTGTGACGAGCAAATGGAGTAGCTCTTAATTGATAAGCAAGTTGATGCAAAATATTACAGTTTGTGAACTCCATTTGTTACAGTTCAATGGTGAACAGAAGCTGCAAGGACAAGATGTACAGGAGATGAAATTAACAGATACTACTGTCCATCCGGCAGAGGTAAAGCCATGTTAAAGAAAGCTAAATAGCACAATGTATAGGATATCCTACTATTAGGATATAAATGTAAACAAAGCAAGGTTTAGATTAATGAATTAATTATGTTGACTTACCCCAAAATAACAGCACGGTGTAGTGTCCATGACAGATTATATCCGATTTAAGTACGACCCCTAAATGTGATGACTGTTTCCGTGAGCGAGCCGCATCCTGCAACGGAATGGAGCTAAAGGCAAGGGCAAGATGAAAAGAGTGAGGCCATGCTTTTGTACCTTGCTCTTGGAAAGGCCCCCCAAAATAAGATGAGCAGCATAAGTAACGTTAGCTAAACAAGACAGGAAAACATGAAATAGACATTGTCCATGGGTAATAAGTTCAGAGAGAAAGGTATAGAGAACAGATAGAAAGCTTGAGCACTCTGGTGAAAAGAAGAAAATGATCGGCATGGTCTGCAGCGATTGCAGCGAAGTTGAGGAGCTTGCACAAGCTCAGAGCTTTCGTAAGCTCGGTTCTTGCACGGCAAGAATGTAATGCAATGTGGTGCAAATCCCTGTGGAAAGTGCTTAATGATCGTTCTCAGTCCGGGACCCGAAGCGTGGAGACCCTCGCAGATCCTGCCGGGTGAATACGGCAGGGCCGAGCCTACCCCCAAAGAGAAAGATTGGAAAGGCCTACCCGAGGGTAGACGTGAGGCTGGGACACTTCCTGGAACAGAGCATAATCAAAGAGAACATTAATATGAGACAAATCCTTCGTTAATAGTAAAGTGATTCATGAAAGGAAATGAAACCAAGAACAGATGATAGAAAAAGTGTACTCTCTTGCAGGTACAGAAGACATAACCAGCATGGTCTGCAGCGATTGCAGCGGGGAGCTGCACGAGCTCAGAGCTTTCGTAAGCTCGGTTCTTGCACGGCAAGATGTAATGCAATGTGGTGCGAATCCCCGTGTTAAGTGCTTAATGATCGTTCGGTTCGATAACGATTGATGATTGCGATTTGATGATGCGATTCGAGTCGACTGTCGAGTCGAGTTGCGTATGTATATGATGAGTGAAGTGGGGTGATGGAAGGATAAAGGAAATTAACTGTTGTGACGTGATTACCCGAGGTTGCTTGCAGAAGCTAGACCAAGGGCGGCAGTGCGTAGTGACTAGAATGTATTAACACTTTATTCTGTGCCTAAAGTGCCGGCTGTGCGTAGTGACTGGAGAAGAGTTGCTCGGGTCCATCGTAATTAATATAATGCTTTAGCTGAGCCGAATAACCACCACCAGACCTTTGAAAGGTAGCTTACCTTATTTGGCACTTGCGAGAGCTATTTGCGCATCTAGAAGGGCTTGATCCTGAGGTCTTATATAGGACTCGTAAGCCGACGAAGACCATCTTCCGAGCAACTTGATAGAGGATGCAGGTAATCCTAGAGCGGCTGTGACGTTGCAGCGCCGATGCGAAAGGGATGGCCAGTATATTGGGAGGTTGAGAGCCCGCAGCTACCAACCGCTGTCGACAAGTGGATTCTGAACCATTGTTTAGACATAGATAACCCAGTGGGTACAAGAAAGAGGTGCATTTGGAGAAGTGTGTGGGTGAAGTTTAACATAGTTGATCATAGAAGTATAGGGACAGAAGAGTTATTTACTTTAGAATCTCTGATAATGACCACAGAACCTGAGGTGTCCATTTTAGAATGTTTCAGAAATACATAGAAGTGGGAGGAGAAGAGGATGGCTGAGCAAGCCAGATCCTGAGAAGGGTTAAGAACCTGGCTGTCAGAACAAAATTCCCCGGAGCGCATGAACCCATAGAAAGCCATGAGGAACACTGCTTCAAGGAGTGAATTGATAGGGAGTGAAGAGAGCCAGGGTTAACTAACCAGCAGCAGACCTAAGGACACAACAGGACAAGACAAAATACAATCAACGGATACATAGCTGGAGTACACTAGCACTTATGGATGGTCGCTGAGGATGATTTAGCATAACTAAAATAAAGACAAAAGATGGGAGAGTAATCATCATGCTTACTGGGTGAAATAAGATTAAATGTGAGCAAAGCACTGCTCCAGAGCCAAGTGTAAGTGGGTGTTTAGAATATGTGAACCAGCATCACAGACCTAGTAAATTAAATAGTTAGAGTGAATTGGTGATGTAGCCTAATAATTGCTGGTTGATTTGATTATATGACGATTGAGAATTATGTGATTGAGATTCGAGGACATATGGATATTCGATAGTGAATTGCAAAATCTAATGATTTAACAATGCAAGTTCACTATTCTGCTGCTCCTACTGTGGTGGGATAAAGACATGAAGGGTTAGCGTATAGCTTAGATGAGGAGGTAAATAAGTTGACATCACATGACCTGGATGAAGTAAGATTAAATATGAACCAAAGCACTGTCCCTCGATGAACGTTTTGGCTATAGGCCTACGTGAACCAGCCCCGCATCCCTGCATGAAGTAGATAGTTACGGTGAGGGTCAGTACTCCACTGCCGACAGATGCATACGCTTAAATTAGAGAGAGAGGCATTTACATTAAACGAAGAGGAGCTGCTCCTGAAATGGAAAGATTATTAAGATGTTAAGTAATGAAGAAATGGGAAGGAATGCCATCCCTGTGCTTGCGGCTGCCGTGATGTAATGGGAGATTACGAATGACGACAAGCAAAGTGCATTGTGCTTGGAAAAGTATATGAGTGAGTGCAGTATTGGCCTGAAGGAGAGTTTGTGCCTGCTATGAGGTGTTGCTCTTTTGGCAGAGAAGAGTTTGAGGAAAGATCTTGTTCTAGTCCCTACAGCCTGAAGACCTGCGAGGAGGAATGGAGTGGTTAGAGAGGAGACATAGCATTTTCAAAAGGACCTAGCAGGCAGGCAAATAAACAGCCATGATACATTTACGTTGCCATTAGTTAAATCAACGAACACGATGTATGGGCCTACATATTATGTACATAACCAATGACAGTAACAGACAATAATGATCAGCCAGACAGGAGAATGAAAATAAGATTAATATGGCCTTCAGGTGCATTGGAAATATTATGGTTAATGACAGTAGCCTAGAAAGGGACAGGGACTAGGAAGAGTACTTTTGTCCCTGTTGGCCTTCCATGCACGACCGCCTGACCGGCGAGACAATTTGCCTAGATGTGGACCTAGCAAAGCTGTATCATGGCAGCTTTGGCAAGGAAACCATCGCGAGTGTCGATAACTGGAGTAACGGAGTTTTTTAAACGGTTCCGTACATGTATGTTAACAGCGTAGCCTGATAAGTCAGACGGTTTTCGTCAGAAAGTTTAGCAACCATATTTCCGTTGTTAGCGATACGACGTTAACCTCATTAAGCGACTAGGATCTAACACGAGACTAGGGTGAAAGAGAACCTTCGAGCCGCGGAACTTGTCTCTTTCCGTTGATAAGACCGGGCGGACAACCCGAACAGTGGCAACAATTTGGCCTACCTTACTCTCCGACGTTTACGAGCTACTATCCTACAAAGTCAAAGTCTCCCAACCCCCGAGACTTTGGTGAGATGCGTCCAACTCGGTTGAAGCGAACGAAAGGTAGGCTAAGCTACTATGACTGCATCACATGTTAAAGTTGTGGCGAAGTGAATGACTAGCTACCCGGGCATGGATACGGAACATCGAAAATCGGCACCTGAAAGCAACAGGCAGGTGCAAAGTAAAGTGATTATAAAGGCTGATGCAGACTGGTGATTGGTCAGAAGTAATGAATGAATGAGTGACGCATGCATTGAGTCTTCCTTACAGAATTTAACGCTAACGCTTCCATTTCTGTTTCCTATTATTATTATTGTTGTTATTACTATTATTGTAGTTGGTAATATCCTGCCACACTTTGCCTTTTTTGAGGTGGTTCCCATGGGTGAAAAGTCATGACATTTGGCACAAACAACCAAATTTGGCACAAACAGGGGTACATTTTAGCAGATGCATAGCAATTAGGGCTGCACGATATATCTAAAATCTATCGTTATCGCGATATCAACACTTGCGATGGACATACCGCAAAGATTACTTAATTTTCGATAAATTCGATACATTTTCTGTGCCGTGCGCATTCCATACAGTCTATGGTGTATTCACATTCTGAATGTCAACATATTTTACCAAACTGATGCGGTCATGCAGCCCAAGAAGCCCGTCCCCTACCAGTTTAGGTGTGTGGTGTTTTAGGTGTTAAAGCGGGAGCTAAGTCGTGATGGCTGAAAATAGTGAGTCGAGCGAGGTAGGCTACACTTGGGTGAAGAGGAATTAGTGACTAAAAGGAAAAGCACGTCTGTTATATGGTAATATTTTGGTTTTATGAAGGATGCCGTGTTACAAACACAGCGCAAATGCGTCCTTCTCCACCGTGTTAAAATAAACAATTTCTTTCGTTATCGTTATATCAGAAGTTGTCTTTCACTGTCTGTAAGGCTTGTATTTCATGATTTGCATTTAGCAAAAGCCCCAGACAGCAGCACAGAGGTAATCAGGATTCGTTATTTGTAAAAGTTGTTTAACCTACTTCTGGACTGTGCGATTGCAGCCCAATTACTTTCACTTTCCGCTGCCCTCGTAGTCGGCATGCCGGTAGCCTAATAACGTGGGATGCGCAGCGTACTGTATGAGGTTACAGACTGAGATGATTGCCGCGATATAGCTTAAGTAGGCCTAGCTTCTTTGCTAGGCCCATCGAAGGCTGGCAATGTGGAATATTCCGCTGGTTGGTGCACAAGTGTTCAGATTGGCTGTCCACCCGTCTTTTATGAGGATTAGGAGCAGATCTTCCACACAACTTCGATAGCCTAGTCAGTAGGTCTCTTAGCTGTCCACTTTCATCAGGCCATATAGGCTACATGATATTTTATATTATTTAAAAATTATACATTTATTTCTGTAATTATACATTTACCCCCCCCCCCCCCCCAACCCTACAGTGTATGTTTGCAGCAAGCAGAATGAAAAAAAAAAACATTAAATATACTGCTCAAAAAGGGAACACTTCAATCATACACTGAATCACTCTGTCACTGTTTGGTTCTGAGCACAAGTAAAACTTTTGAGGCGAGTGTTTTATTTTGCAAGAACTGTCAGACATTCTGTGAATGTAGTTTGAGAATGGAGAAAAGGGTGGAAGATTTCAAAATATGTGTGGAAAACCTTTATTGAGCAGTATATTTAAATATCGCAAATTATATCGTTATCGCAGTACTCAATAATGGTATCGCATATCGCATGTTTTCCTAATATCGTGCAGCCCTAATAGCAATGACCTATATCCAATTATTAGCCTACTCATTGCGTTGTGTATGAAAACTATTTTAAAACGTAGACTGTATGTAGTCCATAACAACGTCTGGATCATGTAACCTGTCTACCCAAGTGATTTAAACGAAACAAATGTCAATGACTTATTTAGTTTGCTTTCTTGCAACATTGACATGATTAGGCTATGCATTTGATTTAAATGGCCAGGCTTCCAGTCGAGGCAAAAGCTAAATATCAAACAACAGTTGCAGACTCTTGAAATGCCTGCTCGAACCACAATACCCGAGGGATGTGCGCTTCTATCGGTAAGTTTAACTTGCGTTGGCTTCATTTCGTCTGCCTGCAAATGTAGCCTAGGTTTAACAAGCTGCAAATTCACACTGGGTGCAGCAAAAATCCCAGCTATCCACAAGTTTCTTACATCCCATGTCTACTTAATTATAGTCATTTTCGTTGGATAGCCCAGAGCCATATAAAGGTAGAGTTGCGACAACTCCATTGACGCTAATGTTCCATTATTTTCCAACAATGGCAGCTAATGGAAGCCTCAAATAGTTCCCGGAAGTTAACAATTGACCGTTCGCAAAAGCCACGCCCCCTAGTTATTACTACGCCCGTCAAACTCAGAACGGAGTTGTCTAGAAATTCAATGGTACAGTAAGACTAAATTCATTTACAATCATTTACAATCCGTTGAAAGACTGCAGTATGACATGGAGACACATGTATAAAAACTCATATCAAGTTTTTTTGGGTGACAAACTCAAAAACGGGAGGCGAGTGTGATTCACTAATATTAATATTAGCTGTGCTAGATAGACTTGCATGTATGTTACAAGGACACTGGGCCATGTCATGTAAGGAACATGGTGCTGCCAAAAACGGAAACATAGCCTACATTTCAGAGCCACTTCAACTTTATTATTATATGGTGAATAAATGTTACACTACTGTGCACAGCCCACAGCCCAATGCTTCTCTGACGTGACGAAACTAGCACGTTATTAGCAGTGGTTAGCTAACTATGCTAACGTTAGTTATCTACAAGTCTCCTCCAAGTGACACTCATTTTATATACAATGCTGGCAATGCTGAAAACAATTAACATCCTTATTTATCTTACTTGCATTACTGTAAGTTGACTGTGTGGCTTAATTTACAGATGTGGTGGAGCACTGTTTCGTTAAGGTTTGCTAAGGAGTAACCCTTTGCTTTAAAATAGTGGAGATCTGGGGCGAGAGAATTTAATCTAATTTAACATAATTACAGAAAACGTAATCAATATTGAAAGGCATTTTTCTGTGTATCGGTGTTGTGTTAATCCCACATGTCATTTGACTGTCCTTTTTAACTCATATCACTATAAAATCCCATAAAACCGGACAAATATCAAGGCTCCCAATACATTTCTATGGAGCCGTAAGGTGAAGTTGACAGGCCATGTCTGCCTGCACGGAGCTACTGGACTGCCATTGGCTCATCTACGTTCGATGGGCGGGGTTTTGCGAACGGTCAATTAATAATAGCAGCAGTGCAGTTACAGCAGTAGACTGTTTGTAGCCAACATTTCAGACTCAGATTTACATTCCTTTGCCTCATCCGAATAATAATAATAATAACAGTAATAGTAGTAAAGTAATAGTAGCTAATAGCCTAATTATAATAATAAACGATTTATGTTCCGACTATGACTTTTCTGTTGCTCAGTCTTTATCAGTTCCTCATCAAATAAATTAAGAGGCTAAAAGCCCAATAAATGTGCCACACGTAATAGCCGAATATAAGATACCCCTTGCCAAACCCATTTCAATTAGGCAGCACTACACCACCACGAACAAGCGGTCATTAAGTTTTTGCGTTTAGTAGGCCTACAACTTTTATGACGTGACGTTTCTTGGGCATTTAGCTTCACCATCACGTCAAGTTGTAGGCCATGCTCATCTAGGCTATGGATTTAAGTGGCTTAAAGGCAGCAAAAGTGGGATATAGTGCAACTGCTTCCCCAAAACAATTCCTCCATAACTGTGTATTTAATCGTTTGACATGTGGATAACTTTCAGTGGACTAAACAAAAGGTAAATATTTTGTTATCACAAGGCCAGCTGGTTCGTTATATGGCGAAGCATATAGCCAACTTTGTTTGCAGCAGTGAAGCTGAGTTTGTTGTTAACATTGTTGGTAACTGTCAGAGAATTTAACCCCAACATATAGATACAAGAACCACAACACGTAGTATGGCTTTGCCCACAAACTCTGGTACCAAGAGGAGAGCCTGCTAATGTAAGGAAGAATTCCTCACACCATCAGTCTCTGACTCTGCAGCCCAAAAGCTGTGTCTTTTATTGTACAGATGCACACAGAAAATAGGAAGCAAGACATAGCGACTTCATTGTGACATACTCTTATCTCACCCACACACAGACCGGGTGCAGTTCCTGTCTGTCTGGGTGCACACTTAACTTGTACTCTCTGTTCTTAGAACTCAGCACAACAACATTTAACTTGAACTCTCTGTTCTTAGAACTCAGCACAACAATATTTCTGCTTACACAAATTGTCTTAAGAGTGCCTCACAGGTAGGCACTCTAGTGGACACAAATAATTGGCTGGCACTGTGCCACCTAGGGACAGGAAGCAGCAACCTCATTGCATCATTGTATGCTACCTTAAGCCTCTGCATACTTTTCTAGTTAGACCACAATTGAGCAGTATATTGTGGTGTTATGTAAGTTATAAACAGGGAGCACTTCACAGAGTCAGAGCACATAGAAAACTTCCTTATAAGCATGTTAGCTTGAGAATAAATTTTACAGCGCTGTCGGTATAGGTCTTTGTCATCTGTCCAATCATCAGATATTACATGACCTAGGTATTTAGCCTCCTAACACACATCAAGAGGGCTGTCTGACAAATAAAAGGTCGGGAAAGTTGATTTCCAGGTCATCTGCATACATGAGATGATTGCCCACAAGACAACCTGTATTTAACCAATTTAACTGATTTGATAAGTCATCCATGTAAACATTAAATAGAATAGGTGACAAAATTCCTCCTTGCCGCACTCCGTTACTGACACAGAATGGAGCAGATACAACATTGTCCCATTTAACCTGGAATGTCTGATTAGCGTACCAAAACAATAAAATTCTCACAAAAAAAATGGGAGCACCTCTTTCCAACAGTTTTACAAACAATTTGATGATTAATTTGATCAAATGCTTTATCAATAAAACATAGAAATACAGATGAATTCAGGCTAGTGTACCTGGACACGATCTCTTTAAGAGCGTAGATACACATGTCAGTTCCATGCTTCCTTTTGAACCCAAACTGATTTTCAATAGTTAGAGGACATGATGTCAAGGTGATGATGATAAATAGAGAAGGGAATGTTGATATGTTAAAATGTGTCGAAATGGTGATGCAATAGACCTCTGAAGGTCGCCTACAAAAAAGAACCAAAGCTGCCATCTTTGCCCATATAAAGAGATCCGGGTGTTAATTGAAGCTACTGTGGCTTGAATTTAGTGCATGGGGGCCGCAGACAGTTTGTCCAACGATCCACATGCGCTGAATTCAAGCCACAATACACTGAATACAGTAAAGCATGGTGGTGCACAATTCATGTTATGGGGATGTTTCTCATACTGTGGTGTTGGACTTATTTATCGCACACCAGAGATCATGGATCAGTTTCAATACATCAAAATATTTGTAGAGGTCATGTTGTCTTATGCTGTTATGGAGTGGCCAGCCCGATCCCCAGACCTCAATCCTATGGAAAATGTGGGGTGACATCAAAAATGCTGTTTCTGAGGCAAAACCCAGAAATGCAGAGGAATTGTGGAATGTAGTTCAATTGTCCTGGGCTGAAATACCTGTTCACAGGTGTCAGTAGTTGGATGACTAGATGTGAAGCAATTCTCAGAAATAATGGTAATGCAAATAGATATTAGTGCAGTGATTCAAAGTAAAGCAAAAACTTGAGACTTTTGTCAGTTTATACAGTAAATGTTTTGAGTTTGTAAAGAAAAATGCAAACACTGGTATTTTTTGAACAGCCTAACATTCCCTTTTCTTCATTTTCTGTAAAGGTATAACACAAACTTGATCAATTTTGGTCATGTTTTGATTTGAAATTGAATGTGCAGTGTTCCCAATGCATTGATATTATGGAATTATTATAGAAAACAGCTATTCTAAGGATTTTGAGCTTTATTCATTTTTTTAAAACGCACTGCTATTATTCTGCACACAACTGTACATAATTGTACTGGTGATAAAAAGTTGTACAGATTACACTGGTAAAACATACTCCACAATAGAAATTGCACAATGGGTTAAGGGCCAAGAACAGACTATTCCAAATTTGAAGAGTTAAGGGCCATGATTGCCTTCAGAAACTATTTTTTAGACTTTTTTCCTGGTTTTCATTGTTCTGTATCTCCTTTGAAATGTCTACTGCCTTCTTGCGGCATCTGGAAGTGTAGATCTCTTCCAGTGTGGGGAGGGGGCAGCCTATTGTCTTCTCTGCTGCCCTGACGACCCTGTGAAGTGCCTTCCTCTCTGAGGATGTGCAGCTACCGTACCAAACACACAGTCTGTATGTGAGCACACTCTCTATGGAGCAGTGATAGAAGGCAAGAAGCAGATTCTGGGGGAGACTGCTCTTCATGAGAATTCTAAGAAAATACAGTCTCTGCTGCGCCTTCTTCAGCAGCTCCTTGGTGTTGGCGCACCATGTCAGTTTGTCCTCCAGCTCAATGCCCAGAAACCTGAACACCGGAACCCTCTACACACAGGCCCCGCCGATGAAGAGTGGTTGAATGTCAGTCGTCAGTCATTATTCTTTCTAAAGTCAATGACCAGCTCCTTTTGTTTTTGTGGTGTTGAGGAATTGTCGTTTGTTTAAAGTCTCAAGTCCAAAGTACACTGGGCTATTCCAAGCGTCAGTTTATTGCACATAATTTTTACGTCATTTTGATTTGCCACTACATACCCATGTTTGTTGGCGTGTTGTTGCAAAATCCGCGGAATCATTTTATACAAGCAAACTGCATACAGGGAGTCTTTATTGTTGAAGTCGGACATGATAGTCATCCAAACATCTTGCATCTTGATCTTTTACTGTCTATGATCTTGACCCGTGATTCAAAACTCCTGCCAAAACTCTCCTTACCCTCTCTGTCTCTGGTCCTGCGCTGTGCTGTGTGTGAGGGGGAGTGGCTAGAGCAGAGAAAGCCAACATATGCTTCTTTTACTTATATATTTATTTAACTATTATCTTTTGCATTACTTCTCCAAATCACGTCTAACTTGGCACTGCACTTAGTCGTGCCCGTAGCAAGACACCTGTCAAGTTTAAAATCAAAGATATGTGAGCCTACAGTGCTGTGTAGGTTATGAGGGGGAGTGTAGCGGTTAACACAAACACAGAGAGTCATTCCTGTAATTTATATATAGATTTAGTTAACGTGGGTTTTATTTGTTTTTTTCGGGACACCTTCCACTGACGATTATTTAGATTGTAGGCTACGTTTATAGGGGAATAAAACCACCTACAGTGACAGCTTTTACATCAAGCTTTTACAACGGCGTCACAATTCTGTGTGTCCCGCGTTGGTAGTTTACCCCCAGCGTCACTATGGCACCCAGTTACGTTTAAAGGAATTATCCGGAGTAAAATGCACTTTAGATCGATTTACGGATGATTGGGGGTACATACGTTGAGTTGACATCAAAATCATGTCATTCGGATGTGTTTTAAGAAAGTTCGATTGTACCGTTTTCAGTCACACAACTCGTAGCCTGGAAGTGAGCAGGGCATTTCAATTTCACCGCTACAAAACGCTATTTTTATACCTCTTCTACAGTTCCAAACAACATAACACTTACGCGGTAGTGAGTAGTGTGTCCCTAAAGCCAAACCGAAGTATCCCGAGGTCTTTATGTGGTCGAATAGAGAGTCCAGAATGAATTTCATCAAGCCAGTACCTTTCCGGAAATGTTGCCATCTTTGCTGTAGGAGTCTTATTGCTGAGTGTGTTGTAACACGCTCTGGAAATTCACAATTTCGTCGCCTTTTAAAAAAAAAAAAAAACGTTTTTTTTTTAAAACGGCGACGAAATTATGAATTTCCAGAGCGTGTTACAACACACCCTCTCTATTCGACCACATAAAGACCTCGGGATACTTCGGTTTGGCTTTAGGGACCCTCTACTCACTACCACGTAAGTGTTATGTTGTTTGGAACTGTAGAAGAGGTATAAAAATAGCGTTTTGTAGCGGCGAAATTGAAATGCCCTGCTCACTTCCAGGCTACGAGTTGTGTGACTGAAAATGGTACAATCGAACTTTCTCAAAACACATCCGAATGACATGATTTTGATGTCAACTCAACGTATGTACCCCCAATCATCCGTAAATCGATCTAAAGTGCATTTTACTCCGGATAATTCCTTTAAGGGGGTACTTTTTTGCGGTGGAAAACAGACACCTGGTACCAAAACCGAGTAGAGTTGAGTCGAGTATTTTTAATGGGAAATTTCCACTCGTTTATGGCAAATATCTCAATATATATCTGAAAAGTTATCAACAACGAGAAAATACATAGCAGAAGTGTCGTTTTAGAAAAAGAACACAACAGTGATTGAACAAAGTTTGTACGTTAAATGGTTCGAGTTGAATTAAACACAAATTGGTTGGAAGAAGAATAAGAAGCAGATGGATAGTGTATTTGCATGCACTGTAATAATAACTAGAGAATGTTATTTTAAGGAATTACCAGTGTATGCAAAGAAAGGCAAAAAATAAAAAGGTGAAATGCCAATCAAAGTGAGAGAAAGTGGGAATGAGAAAGGTAAAATCAAAGGATCCTTGAGTTTGAGAAACAATAATAGACTTACATGCAAAATTCTCTGTCTTAATAAATTCATCATGTGTCCATCATGAGTGAGTATGTATCAGGGTTTCCCGCAGCACTTTGCAGTCAAGGCGGCCGCCTTGGCAAAACAAGCCTGCCGCCTTAACTACGTAGTCAAAAAAAAAACGTGTTACTCTGTCCTGTTTTCTCCCTTTCATCCCAAACCGTGACCAACGCCAATCTCCCTTCTCCGCAGAACGCATTAAAAAAATAAGAAGAAACGTGTCATGAATCGAAAAATAGATTTTATAATCTTTACATATGTGATATGCCTCCGAATCAAAGCTAGTGAGTGGAGCTGAGCGGTGCAAATATCTCGCTCCTCGTTCTCAAGAATCAGTCAAATCGCGAACAGCCACAGCTCCGTTTAATTGTCAGGTGTGATGAAATGCGTTCATATTCCACTTTTTATGGCCTATGGTAAGGTTTAGTGGTAGGGTTGTCCAATGATCAAGTTGTTGCTTCAATTTGTGTTTTCATTTATGCGATGCACCGATGCTGGGTTCATCCATTTGGCACAAGTTTAAAATGTTTAGCCAACTGCGTGATTTGTCATTTTCGTTCCATAAGTTTCACTTTTCATGTCATGAATGTAACATACCTATGATAAGGCTTTGCAGTTGTCCAATATGGTCAATCTATTGTCTCAATTGTGTTTCATATGACGCGCAGAAGCTACATTCATGCATTGTTTTGCTCCAGTTGAAAATGTTTCTGCGTAATTTGTCAGCTGTGATCAAATGCGTTCAATAAATTCCTGTTTTATGTCATAAAAATAACATGCCTATGATTAATGCTTGTATGGTGTATCTAATTTAGGCCTCTCTTATGTTCAATCAAATTCACTTTGCCCACCCGTTTTTTCTGTGCCCACCCATTTGGACATTTCTGGCTACGCTACTGTTAGAAAGGAAACTGATAAGTTAGCGTAGCCTACTATTCCTACAAAACAACTAGATACTAACAATGTAGAGCAAGAATAACCATGTGGTGGTGACACTGTTCCAGTGAGTAAAGATTCATTTTGTAATCTAAGAGGACACATTTCGGAAACATGAGGGTGTGCTACGGAGAGCAAAGAAAAACGTGAGCAATTTGAATATGCTTCATATCAAGTAGAAGGCTAAAAGTAAAACTTGGATGCTAAGCCTGTATTTTTTTGGCTATTAATCCCGACTGATCTCTTTAGTTAACATTGCCAAGCTTGTTTGTTGTTGCACTATCAGTGTTGCAGTCTTTTAAAATAAATGTTCTGAGTGAAATATATTGCCGTTGCTCTTAGTTCTTTGGGACAGGGGAGCTAAATTGACCTGACGCGAATTTGACCGGAGAAGCGGCCGAGTAAACAGCCACCTGCTCTCAGCACAGTGTTGACTGACTGACTGACTATATGGCCAATATCTTTGAAATTTAACGGTCTTGGTTTTATTAGGAAGACAGTTGGCCATGCCTCAGACTCGTGGTGTGAGCAGTATCGGAGCAGAACAGAGCGGCCACTCCGGCCTCTAAATTAAAAAGCGTTCCGCGCTCAAATTCCATCCATATTACACAAAACTATAAAATAATCTAAACTTCATTCACTCTCAGTGTATAGATCAGGACAGACTTGCGGAACAGGCTGCAGGTCAACAGTCTGACAGCCTGCATGAAGATAAGCATTAATGGTCCAATAGTAAAACAGTGCAATTACCAAAGGGCCCTTGAAATTATCTTTTTAAAGCCAAGGAGGATGGCTTGTAACGATGCTAGTTGTCAGCTCTGCCATAAGTAGTGACTGATCACATTTGCACGTTTTGTTGTTTTGCACTTTCTTTTGCACTTGTTCTATAGTTTGTAATAGTCTTTGTTACAATTGCACAAATTACACAAATATTTTGAAATATTTGTATACTGTTGTATAGTTTGTTTGGTGTTATTACTTTGTTCTTTGTTAACTGTTATTTTTAGAAGCTGGTTATTTATTTAATATGTAGTGTTTAATAAATAATTGTTAAATGTACAGAGTCTGTAGTGTATCGCACAAACAAGACGCCAACACCCACACCCCCCCACCGACACCGGTCGGACGGCAACCGATACAAGACACCTCCCCCCCGACTTACCACCTTGATGAACACATTTCCTGCGGGAAACCCTGTGTATGTGCATAATTTGTTACTCTTGTTACTTCAGAACATGGCAAATTGATGTGTAATTTGGCAAAAGAACATTTATTTCAAATCATGGGACAATAATGAAGTGATAAAAAGGTTCTCATTTAATGGGGAATGGGAAATTCAGCATTTTAAATTGAGTAGCTGATTCACAGATTCATCTGGGACAACTGAATTTTAACTGAATTTCCTATGTACCTAGCATACTTTTTTCTTATGAGCCATTTTCCATCTATACATTTATATTAATTCATTTAGCTGACACTGTTGTCCAAAGTGACTTACATATGTCAACTATATTACAAAGGATTACATTCAAGCTACTGTATATTCCAGCTAACCACCGCCCCCATAATCTATAAATCTATAAATATCCAAAGGGCCCTTTGTCTGTAAGTTGAACGTTTATTATCAAACTGTATCATTATCAAAGTAAGTTTATTATCAAAATGTAATCATACTTAAAGGCATTATTCTATTTTATTATGATCAGAAGCACTGAGAAAGTGGACTCGGCTGTAATTTAGTGTCTTGGTTGCTTGTAAGTGACTTCAGTCTTTTCCCATCATCTTTAGAAGAAGCTGAAAGAGAAGGACACAGTTAATATACTGAATGCTTAGCAGTGTTGAAATACTGCATCTTTTGTCATGCACATTACACAGTACATTTATGTATTTGTTTTACCTAATAAACGGTGAACTTCTGTTTTGTTTTAGACAATGTTAACTGCTCCCTGAGTTCCTGACATAACATTAAACTTTACCAAAGGTTACCAAAAAGTGATCAATGAACTATGACTAGTGGAAGACTGCCAGATGGTGCAGTTTAGACCGTGTGAAACCCCTTGTGCATAGTAGCATACTCTTGCCGAGAACTTATACTCAAGTTGTCACCTTGTGACACATGATGTGACATTGATGATTTATTGTAGTGTCAATCATTGCCTGGAGCCTTTCTCGCCAGAATCAGAGGCCCGAGTGACCCATTTATTTGGTGGTCTTCCACCAGTCGTAGAAACTACTGTAAGCAGCGTTATACTTCCTTGTCACCAGCCTGCCAGATGGCACAGTTTAGACTGTGTGGAAGAGTTAAGCCCAAGCAGTCATGAGGGCCCAAACAAATGTACTTTTTTTCTTTAGTATAGTAATTTTATTTCATTTTATTTTAGTAATAGTATAAATAAATATACAACCCCAAAACAGAAAAAGTTGGGACATTGTGTAAAATGTGAATAAAACTAGAATGTAATAATCTGCAAATCTCTTAACCTCATATTTAGTTGCAAAAAGGACACAGACAACATATCAAATGTTGAAAATGACAAATTTGACTATTTCATGGAAAACATATGTTAATTTCGAATTTGATACCAGCAACATGTTTCAAAAAAGTTGGGACGGGGTAACAAAATGCTGGAAAAGTTGTAATGTAATGATAAAGAAAACAAAAGGAAGAATGTTTCACAACTAATTAGGGTAAGTGGCAACACGATTGGGTATGAAAAAGAGCATCCCAGAGAGGCAGGGTCTCTTAGAAGTAAAGATGTAGGGGTATTCATCACTCTGTAAACTTGTGTGCACAAATGATGAAACAATGTAATTTTAATGCTTCTTAACATGAAATTGTGACGTATTTGGGGAGTTAATCCTCTACAGGAGATAATATTATTAAAACATCCAGAGAAATCTTGCTAACAAGGGAAAGAGCTGACAAACAAATTGGATGTCTTTTGAGGTCTTTTGGACCTCAGATGGCACTGCATCAATACCAGACCTGTTTCCAGACCGGTCATTGTATGGGCTTAGGAAAACCTCTGATAACCATTGTCTATGTGCACAGTTTGATACAAGTCAAAAACCGCAGCCAAAATTGTAACAGCTAAAATTGTATTGAGACATGATACAGAAAATATCACCCTCGGGCCTGAGCTTGTTTAAAATGGACTGAGGTAACTTGGAAAGAGGAGACGGCCTATCCAAGTATCCAACCTATCCAACTTGTTTTAGTGCTCAGTTCGAAACCCAACATCTATGACTGTGTGGAGAAGCATTAATGCCTACAGCATGGGCATCTTGCACATTTGGCAAAGCACAATCAATTCTGAATAATGTATACAGGTTTTGAGCAACATATACTGCCATCCAGGCAACGTCTTTTTCAGGGACGACCTTGAATATTTCAGGAAAACAATGGCAAAAGGAATTCTGCACAAATTTAAATAGAGGAAGTGTCCAGGTGCTAAGAGCCTGTCTGCAGTCCAGATTTATCAAATTAGGTGCATAATGGAATGAAAAACATGACTAAGAATACCCCATACTGTTCAGCAACAGAAATCCTATATCGGGGAGTAATGGGACAACATTTTATTCCAAAACTGTAGCAAACGGTCTCCTCAGTTTATAAACTCTGGTTATTTACAGAATTTTGTTAAATGAAGAGGTGAAGCTGCACAGTGGTAAACATGCTCCCGTCCCAACTTTTTTTGAAATATGTTGCTGGCATCAAATTCAAAATTAACAAATAGTTTCCATGAAATAGTCCAAATTTTAATTTTCAACATTTTATATGTTGTCTATGTCCTTTTTGCTGTTAAATATGGATTTACGATAATTGTATATTATCACATTCTGTTTTTATTTGCATTTTACACAACGTCCCAACTTTTTCTGTTTTGGGGTTGTAATAAAACAAGGGAAATTAAATATAGATAGATAGATAGATAGACAGATAGATAGAGATACTTTATGGATCCCCAAGGGGAAATTCAAGGTCTCAGTAGCATACAGACATCACACACAACATGCACTTACAGCAGAAAAAGTAATATACATATAAGACAACTCCACTGTACAATAGAGACAGTAGAAGATAAACATTACCGTATTTTCCGGACTATAAGTCACACTTTTTTTCATAGTTTGGCAGGTCCTGCAACTTATAGTCAGGTGCGACTTATATATGAAAAAAATATATAATTGAACATGTTTTTAAATGTTAATTTATATTAATTGACATGAACCCTACATGCCTAAATCCTCAAATTATGGCCGGGATTCTATTTATAGCCGGGCCTCAGATTCGGACAAATAAAAGCCAGTATAATTTTGTTTCAATTTAACTCATAAAAAAACTCTTCTTAATCATTTATATTGTTGGTTGGTTTAATATTGTTGCCAATAAAAAAAAATTGTACTACACCATGAGTCTCCAACACCTTGCTATCAAGCTACCAGTCACACGCAGCCCCTTTCTGAGCTAGAGGCTGAAGCAATAACCTACATTTGAACACCATTGCTGCTGCCAGGCATCAGCCTACGAATTTTTATAAAAAAGTAAATCATGCATAATTTTAAAAATAACTAAATTTAGGCTATCTTAGACCTCTTTGGCTATACGGAATAAGGTTTCCCTTGCATCACAGTACACGTTCCATAAATTAATGAAAATGCAATAAGCGGATGGAAATCCCGACACTCTTTTTATATATGAAACTTAATAGTGAACCATTAAATACCCCACAGATTTCAGTGGTCATCAGTCCCGATATTTAGCAGTATAATCAAACAGTCCAAATGTAAATTAAATCTCAAATTGAACATCTGCTTTTGATAGCCTACCGCTCCAAACGAAAAGTATAGGCCTATGTCTCACAATAAAACGCAAGAAATAAAGGCCTATAGCTGACTCGAATTTGCTCCAAATAAAGGTGCTGTACTTTGCCCAGCCATAATTTGAGGATTTACGATAGTCTGTCCCCTAAACATTCCTCACCCAGACATGCATGAAAACATTTGAAAACAAAACTCACTGCCATGTAATATTTGATCGCTGTTTTGCTACTAATGATCTTTCACTTGAATACACACAGAAAGTGAAAGTAGGCCTACTATGCGCTCCGTGTCTGTAGCTGTCTGTTCACGTCTGCAATCGATTATAACGTTCCTCAAATGGAGAACACATCCATGTTCTCTCGCGTTATAGGCGGTCATGCTTCTGTGTTTGCAAAATTCCCGACGGTTCCTGATCGCTAAACGTTTGTTTTCCTTTCCCGTCGATAGCGGTTGATGTAGAAGCACCTATATAGGCTATAATTTAACTATTGAATTTTAGCTAAATTTTCATGTATGTCAGCAGCCTTCGGCTTGCCTCTTGCCACTATTCACTCCTTTGTCTTCAACATTCCCTGTAGAATTCTCAATATTTTGGGCCTCAATGTGTAACAGTTACATAGTCTGTCTGTTCTTAGTCTTGGATTTTGTGAAATAAATTTCTAAATATCACCTGCTTGCTGCAGCTTCGGTCTGCACGTCCTTTTAAAACCGCATCTTTTTCTCTCTCTCTCGAGCATTTAATCTGCTGCCGGCTTGTCTCCACATCGTCCAAAATGCTTGATTGCATTGCATTCTCCACATTTTTAGCTAAATCTTCATGTACCACATCAGTAGGGCTGTAACGATACACCAACCTCACGATTCGGTTTGTATCACGTTTTTGACCCACGGTTCGATATGAATCTCGATCCTGATCCTGATATAAAAATATTTTTCTGAATGACTGATATTTATGACAGCACACTTTATGCAGATTAGCCTATAGCCTAGGCCTACTATTTTTTATTATAACTCTACCTCTTTAATTCAGCTGTCTGGTTGAAGCCTGGAAATATTGTAAACAAAGTAGCATAGTTGGCTAGCTTAGCCGATCATAGTCTACTGATTGGACTGTTCAGTTTCCCCATGTGTGTTTAAGTTTCAA
Source organism: Alosa pseudoharengus (assembly GCF_046254945.1). Classification (NCBI taxonomy): domain Eukaryota; kingdom Metazoa; phylum Chordata; class Actinopteri; order Clupeiformes; family Clupeidae; genus Alosa; species Alosa pseudoharengus. Next base: position 2,390,481 of record NW_027468576.1, on the reverse strand, counting down.
GGTAATACTTGTTCTCCTTGGGACAGGCCCTTTTGGGAAACGTTGGTATTGAAATGATCAGTGAACTTCAATGCAAGAGTTTTAAACAAATATGTGCAGCATGCTAATGATGCTAAGCGGATTTAATAGTAATTTAGCTAGTCGTTTTCTATACGTCCTTGCTTTCACGATTGCGAATGTTTTATTTAAGTCGCGCGTGTTCATTGAGCAGGAGAGAGAGAGAGGGAGAGAGCGGGGCAAGGAGAGGGGGTTTACTACTGTTTGGTAAAGTTGCACACATAGTCTACAATGAAAGCAAGGAGAGGTATGAAATTATTATTTATTTATTTATGTTTTTGGACAACGTAGGCTACCGATAAGTAAAGCGGGAGATGTGGGTTGCTTTTGCGGCCGCGTAAGCTGCAAAGCACTGCGTGAAACAGAAAGGGTGTGTCGCGATTCAGCCTTTTCACACCGCGACACAGTATCGTGGATATGAATGTCGCGATTTCGGTTTCGAATCGTATATCGTTACAGCCCTACACATCAGCATTTTTGTTCAGTGAATCTTTTGTAAATTGCTTTACAAATACCGTCGGGCCTATATAGGCCTATTGCCTGGCTTGCCTCAGCTTCGGTCACGTCCTTTTAAAACCGTCTTTTTCTCTATCGTGAGCATTTAATCTGCTGCCAGCACCACATTGCCCAAAATGCTTGATTGCATTCTCCACATTTTTAGCTACATTTTCATGCATCATATCAGCATTTTTGTTCAGTGAATCTTTTGTAAATTGCTTTACAATTACCGTCGGGCCTATAGGCCTATCGCCTGGCTTGCTTTGGTCATGTCTAAAACTGCATCTTTTTCTCTATCGTGAGCATTTAATCTGCTGCCAGCACCACATTGCCTAAAATGCTTGATTGCATTCTCCACATTTTTAGCTACATTTTCATGCATCATATCAGCATTTTTGTTCAGTGAATCTTTTGTAAATTGCTTTACAATTACCGTCGGGCCTATAGGCCTATCGCCTGGCTTGCTTTGGTCATGTCTAAAACTGCATCTTTTTCTCTCTCATGAGCATTTAATCTGCTGCCAGCTTGTGACTCCACATCGCCCAAAATGCTTGATTGCATTGTATTCTCCACATTTTAGATACATTTTGGTGTACCACATGGCCTCCTCTTGGCTGCCTTCACTCCTTCGTCTTCATCTTTTTGGCCTCAATAATCCAGTTACATAGTCTCTGTTTTTGGTTTTGGATTTTGTGAAATACATTTCTAAATAAATGCAACTTATAGTCTGGTGCGACTTATATATGTTTTTTTCCTGTTCATGACGCATTTTTTGACTGATGCGACTTATACTCAGGAGCGACTTATAGTCCGGAAAATACGGTAAAGTATTGAGTATAAGGTATCAAGCATCAAGTACGGCCACAGTACAGGAGGGAGGGAGGGGGTTGTGCAAATGTGCTAATATAGCATGTAAACAGACCATGCAGAGAAGTCGATCTCTCCTCTACCCTTAAGTGAAGCGCTGAACAGTTCAATGGCCCTGGGGACAAATGACTTCCTCAGTCTATCAGTTGTGCATGACATTGAGTGAAGTCTCCAGCTGATCAGGCTTTTCTGCTTTACAATAGTGCTATGGAGTGGATGACATTCATTGTCCAAGATGCTGATCAGTTTGTTCAGGGTCCTTTTGTCTGATATTGAAGTGATGCACTCCAGTTCGGCTCCCACAACAAATTGTAAAATAATATGTAAAAAGCATAAATAAAAGCTATAAAACACACAGTGCAATTAAGATACTATAATCCGACTAAGAGAAAGCCACAGTTTTGTCTTTTTTGTTTTAAAACAGGTAGCAGTTGGAACATTTTCCATCAGTACTCTATAAACATTTAATATCCGCTGGTTGGTTCTGACAGTGGGTTCTTTGTGTACATTTTCTTTTGAAATCTGAGAGGTCTTGAGGAAGGTGATTTTAAAACAAGTAACAGTACTTTTAAATCAATTGTAAAAGTTGCAGGGACTTGAGTACTGGGGTGATTTTGTGAGAACTCTAAGTGTTTTGTATGACTTGAAGTTGTTTGGTAAAGTAGTAACTCCAATTCTTTCGTCCCTTTTGCCAAATATAATTACTCCCGTCTGATCTCTTCCAATTGATCTGATTGTTCTTTATCTTTTGTCCAAGTGGTCCAGTAACACTAAAACCGAGGTTTTGCCTTCATCAGTATTAAAACGTATGTTGTTTAAAACCTTGATCAGGGCTGTGATTGCACAAAACCTGACCTGAAAATGGTCAAAACAGCGGTTTTATGTCAGAAAGGCAGTTATAACTGTAAACCAAGGCCATAGTCATGATGTCATGGGAGGGATCAAATCTGTGGTGGGGTCTGGGGGACCCCCCCAAAAAATTTAAATACATTTCCTGCCATGCAAAAATATTACTAAAAATCACAAACAAGTGGGGGCCGCAAGGGGGCCTCAGCAAGTTGGAAGGAAAAATAAAAGCAACAAATAATAATTTGTCACATATCTGAACATTATATTTTCCATGATAATGACTGTGAATAATAGTAGAGTGATAGCTCTCATATAGCAGAAAGCCCCAAATGCAATTTTTACACACTGTACAGTATGCTCCATCGTGAAGTGCTTGTGGCTAAAATAATTATTAGGATTAGCGTAATGTAAATGTGAACAGGTATGATAAGGGATCAGATTCCAAAAATAATTCCGTGGAAATGCACAGATTCCAGTTGCTGCTACTGGATTATACAGAATTACTGTATACAGAATTGCTGCTACAGAATTATTTTTGGAATCTGATCCCTTATCATACCTGTTCATTCGTACTCGTCGCTCGACTTATCGTGACTAAATTCAAGATGGCGGCGAACGATAAACTTCCTGAAGGTACTGTCTGTATAAATCGTCTTCTAAATAAACTACCAGGGCTTTTTCAAAGTTGTCAATGTCTCGTTTTAAATGTCAGGACCCTCGGAAGTCTACCAATAAAGTGTGGAGCTACTTTGAGCCTACTAAATGGTGGAAAACAGTGATTTATTTGCATGGCTAGACCGATGCCCGAGGCACCCCCATTGAAAACCTGTTGGTAGCATCGGCTAACTAGCGGCAGATTTCGGAGTGCAGGGGACAAGTCGAGATGAGCTATGAGACATAAGTTCACACTCGGTATCATGTTTCAACATACTTTAGGTCAATATTACACCGAACTTCTCCTTTAACCTCTATATTACACAGAATGCAATGGCTCTTTGACTAATTACCTAAGGAATATTTTAACTAAGGCTTAGACTCATAGGTTTGGACCTATAGCCTAATAAGATTTTGTATTTGGGGCCTATAGCAGCGAAGCTGCAGGACTTCATTGCGTTTCTTGGTTTTCTTATTATTTTACTTTCTTCTGGCATGGGAGTCTATGGCAGCCCATAGAACTGTCTGGTAAAAAGATGTAAAATTTGGCACATTGATTGGGGACAGTCCCATGATTTATTTCACCAAGTTTCATGCTAAAAAGACACTAAAACACTAAAAACTTTTCACAGGTTCTAAACTTGGTCCGATTTTCACGAAACTTGGCACAGATGATCTTTAGACAAAGCCTCACAAAAGATACCTATTGGCGTTTTGATATTCGAAAGCGTTAATTCAATACAACCAATCAAATTTGGTGGCAAAGCCGCCAAACAGGAAGTGAGCACATCTCAGCAAAGCTTTGATGTATTAAGTCCAAATTTGGTATAGGGACTTGGTACCTGATTGTGAGGACGCAGTAGGAAATTGCCATCATTTGGCCTCTATAGGGGGCGCTGCAATACAGGAAGTGATCTCATATCAGCAATATGGGGGGTGGACATTTTGTTCATATCTGAATACTGGGAGGGGACATGTCCACCAAATTGTCTGAAAGCGAACCAGGCATACACTCATGCCAAAAACAAGCTATTTTACACTACTGACAATGTTCAAAATACACTTTTCAAAGTTTGTTTTTGACGTGAGTGTATGCCCGCTTGTATGTTGTATATGTATGTTCGCTTTCACTGCGTTCTTGCTCAAAACTCCACCAATGTTTTTGCTTTCGGAACATTCCTTTAATGCACAAAAACCCTCAAATTTGGCATAATTAAAACAATTCTGCAAAGAAGAGAGGGCCAAAATTCCTCTGCGATGTAAACAACTTGTTTGAAACGTTTGCTGTTGGTGTAGCCATGGGTGGCTCAACCAGTTATTAGGTTTAGGGGGGCAATTACTTTTTCACATGGGTGATACAGGTTTTGAATAACTCATTATCTTCAACAAATGAAATGATAATTTAAAAGCTGCATTTTGTGTTATTCATCATTTGAGACAAGTGCGGGATCAAGCTGAGAGGGCAGATTTTTTAACTTCACAACTGTAAAAAAAGCACACAAGTATTATTGCTGATGATGTTTGATAAAAAATTGTATCTTGCCTTGCATATCTCAAAGGTATAAGAACAGAGCATTTCTTTGTGGATCTGGAGTTTATGTCTGTGCCATTTTCTTTCAATCTCCTTTAGCATTCTCTTTTAAGGAACTTAAAGGTGCTCTAAGTGATGCCACACATTTTTTAGGCTAAAACATTTTATGTCACTTACTGCTAACATCACCTAACCAACCGCTAGCTGTCGGTGTCCTGAATACACTGTAAAAAAACGTGATCTCTGTGGACAGCCCAGGCTCCAAAAACAGTAACAAAAACAACCTGGGCAAACCTAGCCCATAAAAACATAAACTGTTCCAGCAAATCACAGACAAGCATCTACTGTATGCGCGTTTAGGAGAGTTTCAATTGCACGGGAGCAGCACGGGAGGGAGGGGGAGGAAGAAGTGAACAGAAGTGACGTTACCCAGCATCTCTTAGAGCACCTTTAACAGTTGGATTTTGTAGTCGAGGTGCTTTCCGGTTTTCTCTGACTGTTTTAAAGTGGGGCTATATCGTCCAGTATGTACTCACAGGGTCTGAGAGAGTGCCTGCTCAAAAAGAGCACAGGTGTGATCATTGATCACTCGTTTTCCAACGTTTATGCATCGCAGTGTCAGGTGTTAAAATATGAATGAAAACACAGAAGTGATTGGATAGGGCCAGATCCTTGACGGCTGTTGCAATGGTGAGACCCCTTGTGATGACAAGGTCCAGGGTGTGGCCAAAGGATTGTGATGGCCCCTGTACATATTGGCTACGTCTACCGCCCTTGATTGCAGTGAATGAAAACATGCAATAATGGCTCTTCCCACCTGTGTTAGGTAGTAGTCTGAATCAACAAAATTTTCCATGATGTTGAAATGATCTGTGTTTGGGACATCTTCAAATGTGACTTTCATTCCCAAGGACTTCAAAGCCTGTAGAATTATTGAAGAAGAAAACATGTTATGCAGTTAATAAAGACAACCTCTTTTTCTTTTGCTTAATGACTTCACTGGGTAAATAAAACTTTGCTACAACAATAATTAGTGGGTTTGATCCAGCAAGACCACTATTGTTCTTCTTAAAGTGCGTATGTCAGGTTAAAAAACATTTTTGACAAATGAAGGGACATGAAGCAAGATAGTAGTGAGTAGTGATTTTTCTTGAAAAATCTACTTTAAATACAATAGAACAATATTTACAGTTATTTTTATAACTGAATTTATGAACATTCCAGGAAACATTCCAGACACAATGATGACCACATAAGAGGGAGTCCAGCAAAGTTGGTCAATTAAAACACATGGGATAACTTTTGACCTGTTCGATTTTAATAAATGAGGTACCGTTGGAATCCTTGGATGAGGCCGAGTTCCATGCCCCTGATCAAACCCACTCTTAATTCTAGTTATAGGCAACTGGTGCTATGACATGAAGGTCTTGATTTGCCAATACCACCCATTCGCTTATTTCATGTGGTGGCCATTTTTCAATGAAAACAAGGCTGAGGGGAGGAACAACGTCACCTGTAGCACCAACTGTAGTGACAGGGTTATAGTATGTTATTTGCACATGTTTAAAATGTAAAATTAGTATTTTAAAGACCTCTAAATGCAAAAGTGTGAAACAGCACTTGTTCCCTTAACATGGTAGGAAAAAGTGCTGAATGCAGTTATGAATGCAATCCAATGACAGACAGCCTTGAGCTTGATCGTGAATGATGTTGAAAAATGGGCTGAGGAGAAATTTTATATAATGCAGTTCAAATGAAAGGGTACAACAACAGGATAGAGGAGTAGCCGACATCAGTGATATCAAAGGTAAGTTAACAATTTTTGGTGTACTAGCTCAGCAAACATCAAAATGATAACATGATGTTAGCAGCTTACTTTTGTCATAAATAAAATTTCCGTTTCTAATTTGTGGTAAACCATAACTATATATAAATATAACCATAGAGACTGTAGTCCTTGGAAAAAGGTTTGGAGAAAAACTCACTTGTGTTTTCCGTGATCTGAAATTAGTATTAGTATTAATGTATAATGTCTAATACGACCTGTTATGAAGGTAAGCTAATCTCTATGTTGATCTCAATCACAAATATTTAGGAAGACTGATTTTGATATGCCAGTGCATTCATTGACTCTAGATGTTAACCCACCCTAGCTACCAAGATAGTGAGATGACATTACCTTACCTTATTGATATGATATGATGTTGATTTTTTTTTTTTAAGTATATTTTTTCTGCCTTTTTTCTGCCTTTAATTGACAGGACAGTAGACAATGACAGGAAGCGAGTGGGAGAGAGAGTCAGGGTGGGATCCGGAAAGGACCACGGGGCGGGAATCGAACCCGGGTCGCCGGCGTACGGTGCAGGTGCCCCAGCCAGTTGTGCCGGGGCCATGATATTGATTTTACATCCAAATCATTTTGGTTGAAATTGAAATCTCAATGGCAGATAGGCACTGAATCAGTATTACTATATCGGCAAAACCCAAAAATCTTGAGATGATGTGCATAGTTACAGCTTATATTTTATGCTGCTACTAAAGTTAACTATAGAGTGGAACAAATGGAACTTGTGAGGAAAACTATGACTTGAGAGGGAAAAATAGATTCAAGAGGGAGAAAATAAAAGTTTGAGCATAATATGATGACAATGCACATGGTTATTTTGTGTGTGCTTGTATGTTTCACAGTTGCACTTGTGAGTGGGATATTTACACATGTGAGATGTTAAAATTCTCAATTCACATTTTTCATAGACCAAATGGTCAAGTCAAACTGGTGAAACCACTGTAGATATGTATTAATAGCTAGCCAGCAATATTTTGAATATTTTGAAATTTCCACTCTTCTTACATTGAAGTAGTCTTCTGACTGTCTCCGGAACTCTGGGGAATCGTTCTGTGCAACAGCAACCACAATTTCTGAAGTAGCAGAGGAGACTTTAAGCTGCTGAAGAAGCTGTATAGGGCTGTTATGCAAGGCTATCTCCCTATGTAAAAAAAGATGAGAGTTAATCAAAAACACATCTCAAAAGTAAACATATATTTAACTATACGTAACATACTGTAACTACGCTAAACATAATTGGGCACAGTGAAAAAAGATAAAGCAGCTGTGGATGGCTTAACACTTTGAGTGCCAAAAAGGCAATATTGCGTTTTTAGCTTTTTTTTAAAATACGAAAATAGACACTCTAACACATTATGTGCGATTTTGGGAACTCTATGATGAATAGAACTGAAATAGATGACGATAGAAAACTCATGAAAACGCACGATCTGGACATTTTATCATAAGTCTGCTTTTGATGATTGCCGCTTTGGGTCAAATCAGTGACACATGCACGTCAGCTCAAGAAGCAGCACCAGGTCTCGCTAGGGCACTTCCCGGAAACTTTACAGGCAGCATTTCTCAGGTCAAACAGCGCATATTTCATAAAAGATCTCCATTTCTATAAAAAAATTCAGATTTTGATGAAAACTAGCCACTGTTTAGCTTGGGATTTCTCAGGAACAGAGGCACGTAGGCACTGAGAGCTTAAAAAGTCTCACCTTTCAAACGAGTCATAGTATGTGTATGTGCCCAACAAAAATCGTCAACAATGATCTAGATTGTTGACACTCTGGGCCAAAGCTTCCGAAAACAGCGCAGCATTCCAAATGTTAAGAGTATGTCCATGAGAGGACCAGGCAGGGGTGATACATGCTACGTCACCGATTTTGATGAAACTTGGCCAGTTTGAAGGGTCCACCTAAAAACTCAAAAAGCCAAAATTTGGGTCTTTCGTCCACACGTAAACAGTGTTTTAGCCCACACAGATATTTTTTTTTAAACCCTTCTAAAGAGAATGCTGGTTTACTTGGATCTGTGTGGACATCCAAAACGGATATTTTTACAAACAAGAACATGATGGTTACTTTGGGTATTGAGTGTTTATATATATATATAATATATATATAATGCTAATGGAGCAATGCCAAGCTAGATTAACATTTTCCCATGGTAAAACCATTTATCACATGAAAAATAACAATTTTATTATCATGTGATAATAACAACGGAGTGTCTATTTACACCCCTGGTACGAATAGCCTTGGCCACACAGCTGAGCTATTCACACCCTGTGACATAACAACAAAAAGACGTTGCTCACGTGCACAAAAAACATGGTGGACATTCGTTTTTTCGTCAGCAGAAAGTGAAGAAGAGAAGATATCTGTTCAAATTAAGTTTTAGATTGAACAGTTGTGTTTTATTTTCAGAATCTTCGTTCAGTGAACACATACAACCGTCAGTTTGTTAGTTAACAGGAATTTTCTGAATACGACGCTGAGGTCTATAATCTATAAGTTTACCTGCAAACACTTCTCTAATTGTGGAAGTAGACAGTGCAGAGGTCACAGACATGGTTTAGTACATGGGAGACCGGGGTTCAATTCCCGCATGATGCGTTTTGGCAGAGTGAGTGCACACGTGTACCAACTCTCTGTAGAGAAGGTGTGCAATTTGAACAAGAAATCAGTTCTCAAACTGAAGTTTTCATTGCAACAATTAGCTAGTTCACGCACCAGGGTGTAAATAGCATACATTACTATACACACCAGGGTACAAATAGCATCCACTTCTAACTATACATTGATGCAAACAGCATACCTTATTCAGAGTGTCTATTACACAGCTGAGCTATTCACATCCTGTGACATAACAACACAAACCTGTTGCTCATTTTTTTTTTTTTTACATTGTGTGATCAATATGCCAGAGTAAATGCACGGGGGTGCAAATAGCATACACTAGTAATGGGCATAATTAATCGACGATCGATAGTTGATCATTAAGAATTTCGTCGATGACGTTAATTTGTTGTCGTTGACATTATACCACCCAGGGACGATATTTGATGCTTTAGGCTACGCAGTTACCTACGAGTTTCCGTTTTGATTTATGAAGAGTTCACGGTGAAGTGTGGCGTGGGACTATTATATCGTTAAAAACGAAAACATTGGTTCACTGCAAACACTGCAATGTAATAATTGCCTACCACTATCAGTGCACGAGCAATAGAAGACATTGTTTCGATTTAACTCAATGAAATAAGAGCTCTTAATATTTTATATTGTTGGTTGGTTGGTTTTGTTGTCAATGAAAAGTCGTTCTACACCATGGGTCTCCATGGGTATTTTAGTATATTCTTTATCTTCTACTGTCCTTATTGCTTAGTTGTGTTTTTTATATTATATACTTTTAATTACTTTTTTTCTGCTGTTAGTAAATGTTGTGTGTGATGTCTGTATGCTACTGAGACCTTGAATTTCCCCTTGGGGATCAATAAAGTATCTATCTATCTATCTATCTATCTATCTATCCAACACGTCGCTCTCAAACTCAGTCGCTTGCCGCCCCCTTCTGAGCTTGCAGGCTGAAGCAGTATGCCTAGGCTACTAGGCCTACTACATTTAAACACAGTTGTTGCTGCGACTGAAGGCATTCCAGCCTACGAATTTAATAAAGTAAATCAATGTAGGCTACTTGGCTACGCAATAAGATTTCCATTACAGCACAGCGCACGTTTTGAATGAATGAAAGCGGCTGCCTTGTCTCGCAATAAACAGCGGGTGAAAATCTCGACTCTTTCAACTACATGAAATGTAATAGTGAGCCATCAAATACCTCCCAGATTTCAGTGCTCATCAGTCCCAACATTGAGTAATATAATCAAACTGTCCAAAAGTAAATTAAATCCCAAACCAAACGGAAAATCTTCTGCTTTTGATAGCGGTATGCGCTCCAAACAAAACGCATGACTCACATTAAAACGCACGTAGAAATAAAGGCCTGCTCAAAATAGTCTACAAATAAAGCCCTGTTCCCCAAATAAAGCAAAGTAAATAAAAGACCCCGGCCATAATTTGAGGATTTACGGCAGTTTTTAAAGCTTTGGCTTGGCATTGTTAAATAGCCTAATTAATTGGCTAATCTCTCACCCTCTTTCTCGACTCCGTGCCTTGGATAGTTTTGAGTTACATTTTGACAAAACCTGTCAGATCTAAGCAGTATTATGTTTTTGGTTAAGTTATTGTTTAACATGATTCTTTTTAATAATGTATTATTTTGGAACAAACGAGGGTCTCTGTTTAATCTGAACGCCGGCTTGCATTCCGCTGCTTTAGAGCACCGCAGTGCAGCGCTTAATATCTTCAAGTTTAGCCTAACCAAACGTCCAGTTTAACTGCCACAAGTTATTTTTCTTGTGATAAAATTTAAATATTAAATAAATAAATTTTAATAGGCCTAGAAATATTAATGATTAATCAATAGTTGATCGTTAATTCTCCCGACGATTGACTAAGAAAATTTAATCGAATGCCCATCCCTAGCATACACTGATATTTGTACCAGACGGGGAGGATTGACTGAAGAATGTGTAGGTATTTGTGGGTGCCCACATCAAGGGCTTATGGTTGGTCTGGTTACAGTATGTTGCTGATTGGATCAGAAACTGTGGGAGCAAAGAAGAGGAATAACCAAAAACGTTGGTGGTACTTCTTGGTGCCCTCATTAAGGGTTGGTGTTTTGTTTGTTGTATAGTTGCTGATGGGAACATAAATAACCACAGCTAGAAAGATGATTAACTGAAGAATTTGTTGGTATTTGTGGGTGCCCACATCAAGGGATTGCTATGTTGCTGATCGGATCATAAATGGCCACAGCAAAGAAGACAAATTACCAAAATATGTGTCGGTATTGGTTGGTAGACAACCTATCATGAGTGTGGAGGGAGCTGGGTCTGAGATGCCAGATAGCACTGTTGAGCCTTCTGGAGGTCTGGAGGAAGTGAATGTTGGTACCACATTTGAAAAAACATCCCTACAGGCATTTATGATATATAATTTTCTCAAGAATGCAAGGTCCTTGACCTCGACCTTTGACCACCAAATTCGAATATTTGTATCACATATGAAATTATGTCAGGGATTTTTAGGTTTATTCACCACAATGGGATATACATAAGATCACAGTGATCTTGACCTTTGGCTACCATAATCTTACAAGTTATGCTTTGAATCCAAATTGAATCCTAATAAAAAGTCAGAGCATTTTTCTTTTGATTTATAAAGTCCACAGATGGCCCTTTCATGTGCAGAAAGAATTTTGGAAAAAGGAGGTTGCTCATCAGATATATTCAGGTCTGAATATTTCTATTTTTTGGGTATTCGCCAAAAGGCATGTGACACAGTTCATACGTGCAGTCCTGGACTGACACCAGTCACACCTTACGCCTTGTAACTCCAGTCACACCTTACGCCTTGTAACTCCCTTACGTGGCCGAAAGTTCTAGCCTGACGTAGCCATACTCAATTCTAGTCAGAATATGAGTCTGATACTGCTCCATTGGGATGTAATTATGGGGTGTGTTACAGGGGGGGAATGCCTCTGCACTCAATTGGATAGCCCTAACTTAACTTACCGTGAGATGTAGGAAAAACACACGAACCATCCTTCTACTCCACAAATGGCTTAACATTGTTTTCTGGTCTTTTGTAAAAGTTATTGTGCCGTCAATATCTCCTACAACACTCATTAGCGAAATCTAAGAGATACGTAGTAGGGAAAAAACCTACTACCTAACCTAAAACCTAACTATTAGGAAAAAACGGATAGCCTATATCCCCTCCGTTTTTAAAAATAATTCTGTTGAACACTGATATGCTACAAACATGTTATAAACAGCTGGGAAAGGCTATCGCAAATCCCTCGAACAGGTGGTCAATCAGAGATTTCAAACGAACGAGGGAACAACATGTCACAATGCAACACGCTGTTTTGCCTTGATGAAAGTGAAACCATGAGTTTTTCCACATCTCAACTTTGGCCAAAGTTTTCAGAAATAATAGTTTTCAGTGATAAAACCTCATTGAAATAATATGCATTTTCCATATGGGCTCTTAGAAGCCATCTGTCTTCTTCTAGCCACAGCGGTTTTGTTGCAAACATAATCAACCTAAGCATGCTCAGATGACATGATAGACGAGGAGCTGTTGCTCCACAACGGAGCAATGCCAGACCGAACTTCCCGACCTCAAATGTTGTGGGCGGGACTAAGTTTGGCTGGCACCCAGGCTACGACCGTTCTTATTTCGTTACAAAAGTAACGATGACCAATCGTCTAATATCTCAGCTGTCCAATGACTGATTTTATTTATGAAATCTTCCCTGTAATGTTGACAACATAAGCTTCACATTCATCCGAGGCACCATTGAGAGCATCCTCTCCAGCTGTATCGCTGTGTGGGGCGGAAGCTGCACTGAATACAACAGGAAAGCCCTGCAGAGCATAGTGAACACAGCTGGAAGGATTATTGGTGCTTCACTCCCCTCCCTGAAGGACATTTACACCACCCACCTCACCCGCAAGGCGACTAAAATTGTGAGTAATGCAAGTCACCCCGCTCACAATCTGTTTGATCTACTGCCCTCTGGGAAGAGGTACAGAAGCCTGCGCTCCCGCACCACCAGACTCAGCAACAGCTTCATACACCAGGCTGTTAGGATGCTGAACCCTCTCCTCCCTCCACCCTCAGCTACATAACATCCTAGACTTTGGACCCACAATGGCTGTCTTGCACTACTCCACTTTTACACTTGTACACTTTGCAACTTGTTGTTGTTGTCCTGTTGTCCTGAAAACACAACACTTCTGCTGCTCTTACATAACTTGCACCACTATATGCTACTTTCTTACTTAGGTCAAACAGAACTACCTCAGCCATTGCACTACACATTATATTGACTGTCTATGACTGTATATTTGCACTATTATATTGACTGTCTATGCACAATTTCAACCCAATTTTGCTGCTCTTATTTCTTCATTGTATGTGCCTTCTTATTTACTTTTTTGTTTTTGTTTACTTGAATGTCATGTTTGTCTGTGGACTTAATTGGTAAAATATGTCTTGTCTTCACTGTGGGATAGTGAGAAACGTAATTTCGATCTCTTTCTGGCGCATGTGAAGAAATTGACAATAAAGCAGACTTTCACTTTGACTTCAATTTGATATGATTGGTTAAGGGGTTTATGGTGCCAAATATTTTGGATACTCGAAAAAATATTTTCACTTCAGTCAGTACATTTGACGTGGACAGCCGGATGCCACCTGCACTTAGTTGGAGTTTACCTCGATTGGAAACCACACAGCTGGATAAACTGAGGTAATATTATCAATTTGCTTGTTAGGTAAGCATTATATTAGCAAGTCAGTATAGCATTCCAAAGCTGAATAAATCAATGGGCGCCGCATTTCTAAGTTGCACTAATTCTCTGACATGAAATAAGTTGAGCGATATTTTTACTCCTCTCAATATGTAGTTGTAGAAAACAAGATGTGAAATCACAGATTCTGTCAGAAATGTCATTAATGCATTTCAGCACCTTTAGTTACTAGGTGAAATGTAATCTGTCTTTATCTTGATGCCAGCCAGGCAATCAGATTTAGCTAGCTAAATATTTGAGTTACTCAGAATGCTTCAATAGTTTAGGCTACCTCTTCTTTTGTGTGTATGTGCATACACGCACATAGTTTTGTGATTTTATTTTGTAAATTTATAAAGGTATTTGTATGATTTTGCTGTTGTTTCAGGTGGAGGATGACAAGACCTACACAGACCTTCTTGCAAGCCTGAAGAGGTAGTTGACTGCTGATGAGCTTGTGCTCACAATGCTGAAGACCATGCGGGGATGGAGGAAGAAGGTATAGATTAAGGTGGCGTGCATAGGGTGGTGCAGACTTCCACTAAAACACTGTGTGAAATAGACTTGTTATTATGGTTGGGTATCGTTTGGGTTTTATCCAATACCGGTGCTAAATCGATACTTTTAAAACGGTGCCGGTGCCGAAACGGTGCCTGAACCGGTACTTTGTTTTTAAAATGTTTTAAATTAAAATGGTCTAAAGCATGAATTGCTTTTTTTATTATTGATAAGACCAATTTGAACATGAAATTGAACTGTTATATTTAATTTACTATCAATATCTCATTGCTCCTATTAATAATACATTTAAATGTTAAAACAGCTTGCCATGCATGCACACACAATGGTAGGCTAAAGCTCTGCTTTCTAGTTTATCCAGTGTAGGCGGTTTGCCATAAGGTATGTTAAAACTGCTTTCCATAAAACTGCCAGGTCATGGACAACGGCATTTGCAAGCAAGCTAATCTAACAGGGACTCTACTTTCCAGTTAATTCAGTGTGTTCCAAAATGCTTCAAGAAATTTCATGTCTTAACCCATAACACGCAATAGTTTTGAACATGTTAGGCTACATGTCGGTGTTGAAGTGTTTAGATTCCCAGCGCTAGCCTAGTAGGCATTTTAACAGCAACTATGGCTATGCGGTAACACCAGTCAGCTGAGTTTAATTAGCGATAACGTACGGAGATGGTTTCGTAGCCTCTTTGACAGCTCAGTGACATCAGGTATGTAACCTACATATTTATGTTTTTGCCAGCTAACTTTTAACATGATCTTCAAATTCATTGTGATGCTATATGGGCCTCATGCACATGAAAGATTCATATCATGCCATTATGTTGTTTAGAACACACCGTGAAATACAGTTTTCACCTTACAACTTTGCTGATAACATTTCAAATCAATCAGTGTGTATATGTGTGTATGTGTTTATTCTCCACAGGCTTGTTCTATGTAATCCACTTTCAAATGTTCAGAACACATTGATTTTTGAGTGATGTTGAAGTTGACTGCATTCCTACTTTTCATAAATAATAATACATTTATTAGTTGTATCTGTTGAATCAAATGTATTGTATGTCTCTATTCGGAAATGGTCTTCAATAAATAAGTTGTGGAAGTATACTTACTTCCTGTATTACTGGTAAGGTATGTTTTTTTTAAATGTCATTCTTATTGACTGAAGCATTTGCTTATAATAAATTGTTTATTCTTATAGACCAAATAAATCTAAACCATTGTATCTGACTTAATTATTAGTTTTAATTAGGGCTGTCAATCGATTAAAAAAAATAATCTAATTAATTACATACTCCGTGATTAATTAATCTAAATTAATCGCATATATAATTTTTGCTGTGAAAGTATTTTAAATATTTAAATTCAAATGAATCATTGAATAATCAGCATTAGTGACATTAAAGTTCAAAAAATCTTTTATTATTATTTTCACTGTTCAAATAATTGCCATAATAATCTATGATATGACCTAATATGCTGAGGAAATAAATTCAAACGTGATTTGGGAAGAAGTTTTTTTTTCACATACAAGGCATTTCAGGCCACAGACATGGATTTAGGGTGGGACGCTAAGGACTAGTCCTAATCAATATTTTAAGATGACAAAATTGTCCCAACCAATATTTTAGCGAACTCATTTGTGCTGCACAGCCAGCACAACATGATTTGCTGAAAAACAGAGGGGGAGGGGCTATCTGACATGCACGCTACACGCACGGAGAGTGTCAAAGCACAGGTTACTGGCAGTCAAGCGAGCTGGTGTGTGTCAACGACAATGGTAAGTTAGGGCTGTCTGCCAATCCCATAAAATGCCAGAGTAAAACGTGATATTCCCTTTGCCCTTCAGCATACATGTTTGCCCCTTTTTGTGGTTTGTAGATCAGCTATGCCACCAAAAAATACGAAGCTTTTTCATTATTCAGTCTAGGCAAAATAGCCATACAAACTGGCAACTGGTAACCAGGCTTTCAAATGCAGATTTTACTGTGTAAAATAGCATTAGCTGTTAGGATATTACCCAGGATATTGTCACAGCTAAACCTAGCTTCTGTAATCTTCCAACCAAAGTTAGGAGTCATGTTGAATAGGCTAAGGGTGTGCCGCACGGACAGTCGCATATAGGCACAGAATAGAAGTCACCATCACTGACTGTTAGGCTAATTGGGCTACCAATCTTGCAGTCGCAATAAACAATGGATCCGAGACATTTTCCTGTTCCTATATTCTGTTTATGTAGGCTAATGTATTTGTAAATATAGCCTGCACAATGCAAATAAATAAAAGATAAACTGTTGCATTTCCATATACCGTATTTTCCGGACTATAAGTCGCTCCTGAGTACAAGTCGCATTAGTCCAAAAATGCGTCATGAACAGGAAAAAAACATATATAAGTCGCACCGGACTATAAGTCGTATTTAGAAATGTATTTCACAAAATCCAAAACCAAAAACAGACTATGTAACTGGATTATTGAGGCCAAAAAGATTAATGTTAATGAAGACGAAGGAGTGAAGGCAGCCAAGAGGAGGGCAGGAAGGTCATTGCAAAGCAAAAGATTCACTGAAAGAAAATACCATGTGGTACACCAAAATGTATCTAAAATGTGGAGAATACAATGCAATCAAGCATTTTGGGCAATGTGGAGTCACAGGCTGGCAGCAGATTAAATGCTCACAAGAGAGAAAAAGATGCAGTTTTAGACGTGACTGAAGCAAGCCAGGCGATAGGCCTATAGGCCCGACGGTAATTGTAAAGCAATTTACAAAAGATTCACTGAACAAAAATGCTGATATGATGCATGAAAATTTTGCTAAAAATGTGGAGAATGCAATGCAATCAAGCATTTTGGGCGATGTGGAGTCACAAGCTGGCAGCAGATTAAATGCTCGAGAAAGAAAAATATGCGGTTTTAAAAGGACGTGCAGACCGAAGCTGCAGCAAGCAGGTGATATTTAGAAATTTATTTCACAAAATCCAAGACTAAGAACAGACAGACTATGTAACTGAACACATTGAGGCCAAAAATATTTTTTTTTGCAATCAAGCATTTTGGACGATATAGCGTATTGGCACAAGCTGGCAGCAGAACAAATGCTCGCCGAGAGAGCGAGAGAAAAAAAGATGCCCATTTAAAACCAGGGCCTAAATTTCAGCGCGGGATTGCGCATAAATTATTACTAAGTATTGAGCATACTAATAAAAGTCCCGCAACGCTAGCCATCATAATGCGAGAAATACCCACACATTTTACAGCGCTGTCTGACGTTAATCTAATAATGAAGCGGCCTGAAAGCGGACCAACTCTGACTTCAATTGAACCCCGTGCAGAGACACACACACGCGCGCGCGCGCAGGACCACTTTGGGGGTGCCTCTCTCTCTTTGCTCTCTCTCTCTCTCAGCAGGATTTGTCACCGCTAAAGTCAAATTATTATAGCCTATTACGTGCTTCTACATCAACCGCTATCGACAGGAAAGGAAAACAAACGTTTAACGATCAGGAACCGCAAACACAGAAGCATGACAGCCTATAATATAACGCGAGAGAACATGGATGTGTTCTCCATTTGAGGAACGTTATAATCGATTGCGGACGTGAACAGACAGCTACAGACACGGAGCGCATAGTAGGCCTACTTTCACTTTCTGTGCGTATTCACGTGAAAGATAATTAGTAGCAAAACAGCGATCAAATATTACATGGCAGTGAGTTTTGTTTTCAAATATTTTCATGCATGTCCAGATAACGGGTGAGGAATGTTTAGGGGACAGACTATCGTGAATCCTGAATTTAAAGCACAGCACCTTTATTTGGACCATGGCTTGTAGCCTATTCGAGTCAGCTATAGGCCTTCATTTCTTGCGTTTTACTGTGAGACATAGGCCTATACTTTTCGTTTGGAGCAGCATACCGGTAGGCTATCAATGTCATTGGGTCACTATTAAGTTTCATGAAAGAGTGTCGGGATGTCCATCTGCTTATTGCGAGATAAGGCATCCGCTTTCATTCATTCATTCATTCATGGAACGTGTTGTGTGCTGCAAGGGAAACCTTATTCCGTATAGCCAAAGAGGTCTAAGATAGCCTAAATTTAGTTATTTTTTAAATTATGCATGATTTACTTTTTTATAAAATTCGTAGGCTGATGCCTGGCAGCAACAATTGTGTTTAAATGTAGGTTAACCTGGGGCTGCGTGCTACTGGTAGCTTGAGAGCAATGTGTTGTGTAGGACAATGACTTCGTTGGCAACAATATTAAACCAACCAACAATATAAATTATTAAGAAGAGCTATTTTATGAGTTAAATTGAAACAAAATTATACTGGCTTTTATTTGTCCGAATCTGAGGCCCAGCTATAAATAGAATCCCGGCAGTAATTTGAGGATTTAAGTATGCACGTGTGTTTCACGACTTGTGCATTTGAGAGCGCTCTCTCAAGGCTGTAGACGATAATGTTTCATGGAGGGTTCATGTCAGTTAATATAAATTAACATTTAAAAACATGTTCAATTATATAATTTTTTTCATATATAAGTCGCACCTGACTATAAGTCGCAGGACCAGCCAAACTATGAAAAAAAGTGCGACTTATAGTCCGGAAAATACGGTAGAAATGAACATTGCGAGACACTTCTCTTCTATGATCTCATCCCAGAAAAAAAATCTTTGACTTGTTAGTTTTTTGAACATTTATTTTATCTAAATGACATTGCAAACATGATTAATTGAATCCACATATCCTTGCACTTGCAAAACTATTTTTCACTAGCCTAAAACCGTGAGACTGAAAGCTAATTGCGTTGCATTCCTCTTAAAGTGACAAGCACTCAATTAGATTTACACACCACAAGTGATGATATTAAAGACAAGTGTAGCCTAATCATTTAAATATCAATATGATGTATTCAAATTACTAAATATGTTTAACTATTAGTAATCATGCAGATCATAAAATACTATAACAAATTAACAATATAAGTTTATAGTTTATATGAATTCCAAAATATGACAACCATCACTTTCTATGTGTGTGTGTGTGGAGGGTCAATTAAATTCTATGATTGCCACTGATGTGAATGATCTCACAAATCACACAAACCAAATAAAAAAAATTAAAAATCGCAATAGTATCGAAATCGAGATTCTTCCCTTGCTATTGAAACAATAATGTTGGTATTGTGACAACAGGAGTTGTGAATGTGTCCCCACCAAAGCTGAGACCAAACCTACGCCCTTGGCCACAGATATAACCTAGGGGACATAATGAAAATAAATTAACACTCCCCTCAATGTCAACACTTATTTCTTTGCATTGATGTGCGACTTATTGAGTTGATGAACTCATGCAAATTCCTTGCTGCAGACATTGCAGAGGACTTTATTTTCAACACTTTATTTTTTATCAACACCATCAGGTCGTTTTTTAAAACTAAATGTTCCAACCAATGATCCAGCCAGCATGATTTCTTCTCTCTCCTTCATTTTACAGTCTAATTTTTACTGACTAGAAGGTCATACGGAATCGATTAATCTGCACAATTTTTTTTAATCAGTTATTTTTTCTCAAATTAATTAATCAAAATTAATCAGTTATTTTGACAGCCCTAGTTTTTATAGAGAGAAATATGATGAAAATTCATTTTTATGTGGATGAAATTAAATTTTGACAAATTTCGGATATACATTTGGAGAGGATTTTCAAAGACCGTTCATTACTATATCAACATTACCATATGTATTTTACATCATTTCATAGAACTGATCGTTCTGATTACAATGGTATGTCCCATTGATGGTATGTATTATACTTAAAGGAACCGTATGTAGGATTTTTAGCCAAAACTGGTACTACAATCACTTTCAAAATACTGTAGAGCGGTGTACACCGCAGATGTGGTAACTAGAGCAGAGCTGGCAACCCAGATGCCGAAACACTACTGACTTTGTGATTACTAGATAGGTGGAGGGTGGCGGATCAGGCTAAAACACAAATATGTAAACATCAACATCAGTTGAGGGCTGCAACTTCACTTTTTTAAATGACGATATCCTGGCCGGACTACTGTTGTCATTGATTTGTTTGAAATGTTCAGAGTATTTGAAATTAGCATGATTTCCTAATGTCTAGTGACAAATCAGGGCCATTTTATGATTAATTGAATTACATTTCTTACATACGGTTCTTTTAAGAAATAAGGTTTTTTGTATGAGGAGGTCATCCAGCACCAAAAATGTACTGTAATGTTCGGCACAGCACTAACTTTGGATGCAGCTTTGATGGCATGGATTGTTACTTTTCTGTGTTTAAATCTGACAGCAGGAGGGATGTCAATATTTTATGCAATTTTGGGCCATTTTTTGAGGTTTTTTGGCCTAAAACAAGGAGGGGGTCCTAACTCCCCCTGGGTTGTTTCAAATTGTGTACTATTTTGGCTTTTTGAGTTTTTAGGTGGACCCTTCAAACTGGCCAAGTTTCATCAAAATCGGTGACGTAGCATGTACCACCCCCGCCTGGTCCTCTCATGGACATGCTCTTAATGGCTCAATGAGAGCTGCTGCCAAAGAATCTCTGGAGCTAAATTGATTCTTACTTGGTCATCTTGAGTGGCTCATTCACAGATGTGGAGATGATTGGTACAATATCATAAATCCCACTCACAAGGAATGCACCTGCAAATAAGCAGTGACACTTTATTAATAAAAGACAGGGAAAGACAGGCCTATATTGTGGCTAGTTTCTAAGATTTGGGTTGGAGAGGTTTTTGGGATAGCCTATGTGTTATGGAATTATATAAGTGAATTACAGTAAATGTAATTGTAACTCTTTCCAGTTACTGAGAAAAATAAACTCAATTATATCACAGTTACTAATCAAAAGGTTGGTGATTACAAAGGAAATATATTCAATCATATTATTCTCTGTAAAAAGCTTTAAAGCGTATGAGTAGAATGTAACATTCATTCTGTTACTTTGCATCTTTCTGCTATCTAAATACACTCCATTCGTGACAGCATGTTGTGCTCAAATTTTGAGTGTTGGTTTTGATTGGTTCTCTTGTTTGAATTTTGTACCTTAAAATCAGTTAGCACAGGACACGATACAGGGCCTTGTTACAGTGCCCCCCTCATCCCCCCGTACTGTACATCAATTCTATGCACCATATCAGGAAGCACCATAGTGATATACACATCGTTTGAAAGCTGAGACTCTCAGGAATCGATACATGTAAAACTTTCTATGAAAAATTTTTTTGTGCATTACAGAAAATTGTAGGCCTATCATATCAAAATGCTACAATGTGTGTGTACACACTAATCCCAAACACACAATAATTTATGTCCCCATATATGACATGGGGGCAGTGCGTCGTGGTCTCTGACCCACTCTGTAGCTGGCAGGTCATAAGGGTCTATGTTGTAAATCTCGACAAGCTTTTCCAAATACCGCTGTTTGGCACTTGCATTTAGCTTCTCTTGGTAAGGGTCTTCTCCTTTGCTTTCCCCTTCTCAATTTTTCCAAGATAGCTCAGTGGTCGCAAATAAAACAAATATGTAGCTCTCAATCTTTATCTCTCTCTCTCTCTCTCTCTCTGTAACGCTGGGGAAGTAACCATGGCAACTGATTCGCATACCACCTAAAATGGCCGCAACTACAAGATCTAAGAAAATTGTGATGTAACTCCCCATTCTCAGTCACGCCCTTCTACTTCCGGTCTATGGGACCTATCTTTTGAAAAAAACATTTAACATTTAATTTCCATGTTAAATTAGTCCAATTGGTTGCATCTAACCGGCTGAAATGTCCAAGGGCAATGATGATGATGGTTTGCATGAAAAGGCGCACAGCTGTGTCTTTATAACAGACCAACCCTTTAATTGTGCCATGAATTTCACATACATATAATGTGTGTGAATTTAAAAGATATTTTTTCACGTCAAGAAAGTACTGTTGTTCGATAGACTGCAAAAGTTATGTTAGGTTTTGAATCCCCTCAGTGGACTACATCTCAAGTCTCGAACGAGGTACATCACCAACGTGGTGAAATGATACGGCTATTGGGCAAACAAGCTGTCAATCGGGCACCCCAGCTTTGATTGACAATAACTTGAGCCTACAGCAAGCCTTGGAGAACCCTACAAAACTCATGCAAACACGTCACAAAGCAACTTATTCCATGGAAAATCCAAAAGGATTATTTTACTGAATTATGTATTATTAACTTCTGCTTTTAATCATATCTGTTTTACTTAGATTCTTCTACTTGAAGCTAACCTGGTTACATGAAGCTTACGGGGCTTCGACATGAAGCTAACCAGTCTTACATTTTACTGCTTGTTACTGTATATACTGATATGAGTCAATATCACCATAAGGTGCCTTTGAGACTTCCCCATCCCCCCCAAAAAAGCTGAGATTTTCCATTGAACTTCATATTCATTGTATTAAGTATATGTTATGCTGTTAGAAATACATATTGGTCAAGCTCCCACACTTTTTATAAATTAACTGCAAGCAGACAATTTACATGCAAACAGCAAAATATGTCCACCCTGTCATGGACAATTTCAAAACAGAGTAAATACATTGTAATTACATAGTGATTATAAAATGTACATTTTCAGAAAACTATTTAGTCCCTTTCTCAACAATACATTTTAGTTAATGGGAAAAGTATTGGGATAATAATGAAATTATGGCAAACTATTTGTTTCTCTATAAAATCTGCGAGAGTTGCACTTTCTTTTCTAAATAAAATCTAACAACAAAGATATCTGGTCAAATTTTCAAACAATACTATTTGGCCCTCATTTGCTTATAAAGGAATCACACAAAATATTTTGCTAACTTGTGGAAATAATTTGTTTATTTTCATAGAAAATGAAAATAACAGGGTGGACAGAGACATGACAGGGTGGACCCTGGGCATGACAGGGTGGACATGTTGTGGAATGTCATTGAATGGCCCCATAAATGCAAGGAACAATGCAGTTTTACTTTTCTCTTTTTTGAGCTGTGCCTCTAATATTTCAATCTGTTTTTTCAGTTTTCTCTTCGCACTCCTTAGAATGCTTTCCCCTTGACGCCGTTGCCTGAAACACAAAATATTTGTAAGGATTTTTTTATATGATTTTAGCAAGTTAGTTATCAATATGAAGAGTTCAGATGCAAAAACCCTCTAAATCCATCTGACCACTTTTCTTTTAAATGAGCATTTAAAATCAGGCTCCTATAGGTTTTTGCCTATAAATCAATATGTCAGACCAGGAAAGAGTGGTATTTAGTGGGTTTTGAAGTTAAATTATTTGAACTGACAACATGAACTGTGTGTGTGTGTGTGAGTGAGTGAGTGAGAGAGTGGGTGTAAATGTGTATGTGTGTGTGTGTGTGTGTGGGTGTGAGTGTTTCCGTGTGTGTACATGCATGTGTGTGCAAACATTGGTGGTTTTCCTGCACATGTGGCAACATGACAATATGAACTGACAACAGGAACTGTGTGTGTGTGTGTGAGTGTGTGTACATGTGTGTGTGTGTGTGTCTGTTTGTGTGTGTGTTGGTGGGTGTGTTTCTGTATGTGTGTGAGTGCCTATGTGTGCGAACATTGGTGGTTCACACGTACATGTGGCAACATGACAACATGAACTGACAACATGTACTGTGTGAGTGTGTGTGTCTGTGAGTGGGTGTACGTGTGTGTACTGTATGTGTGTCTGTTTGTGTGTGTGTGTGTGCATGCATGCATGTGTGTGGGAACATTGGTGGTAAGTTGTAGGAGTGTGTGTAAGGAGATGTCTTTTATCTCCTGGATGAAAATTATACTCTTTCCCATTCATTTCCTATGGCGCTCATTTTTGACCGTAAACAAAAAAAGTGTTCCTACGTTGAATAAATCACTCAAAATTCAAAGAAAGTAGTCAAAATAAATTCTATGCGTTCAAAAGCCTTTTGTGAAGGATATCATAAGATCTTGAGGCAGTCTGATGAAAAATGCCATATTTATGGTACAGGGAATGGTTAAATCGGTCATTTTTGACCGGAACAGTGTTAGAAGGTTAACGTATACTATGTGTGGAGAGCATCCATTCACCATCTTTATCTCATTTTTGACGTAGGTGGCATTTAGAGGCTTTTGCATCTGAACCCTTCATATGTCATTTTATGGGGACATAAACAGTTGATAATTGTCCTTCAAATACATCTAAACTTTCTAATAAGTCTCATCAGCTAAACTTCCAATGATCTAACCTGGAGGGCCCTGGCTCACGCTGATTTTCAGGAGTTTCAGCAGGGGAGGGGTGGCTGTGACTGTAGCAAAGCACTGGCCCTGTTTCTGGCTCTGGCTTGACTTTTTGCCTCTCTCCATTTCTTTCTTTTTGCCCTCTTCTCTCTCTCACTGAGCTCATTGACACCTTTCTTCTTTCCAGTCTCTCTGTCTTTTTTCCATTTGACCCTTTCTTTCTCAAGGTACTTTCTTCTTCTGTCTGGGTCAGCATCACGACGTTCCCGATATCTCCTTGCTATCTCAGCTCCTTTTGATCTCATTCCTTGAAAAAGACGATTCAAAATGTTCTCTTACACATTTTAATTGGCAGTCTGTAAATTAGGCTTGCCTTATCAAACTAGGCTTGCTGATACCGATATCGCCAAAAAAATTGTCCAATTGTCCAAATTTACTATGTATAGCATGTACTGTTATAAAATGTGTGTAATAGCTGTTGTAATATGTGTAACATTATCAGCATGTGGCCTAAACTATGCACATGTCCACCCTGTCATGGAAGGCTTGCTGACAGGGTGGACAATGACAGGGTGGACATTTTTGGCTAATGTTAGCATTTAATGAGCACATGGTGGACCTTCACTTAGCAACATGCTACAGTCAGCAAGCTGACTATGTACTGTTTTACAAATATATTTCAAAGTTCTGATAGGTTTTTCTATCAATTGATATTTCACTATGACAGAGTGGACATGTTAAGCTTGACAACATCCAACTACACACATAATATGATGAAAATTATGAAACATAAGTGGAAATACTTACTCTGCAACTCGCCACTGCTTCAGTCTCCATTGAAGAAAGAAAAAATGCTCGTAGTGATGTCACTGAAAACATCAGTGGGTTTCTTAAAGGGACAGTTACCCCATAATGACAGGGTGGACCGCAATTTCAGGGACACATGCAAAATGTTCAATATGATTATGAAAATACAATATACATGATCAAAATGACTTGTTTTATCAAATAACTTATTGTGGACAATAAAACCATGTTAACATTTTTTTGATTTAGTATCATTTAACCACTTATTACACACACTGTAGTTAGCCGAGCAGTGTGTGGGACATGCCAAAATCATGTACATCCAATGAAAAGAAATTGTATAAAATGAAGGAAACACATTTAAAGAGACTTATCATTGTACTGATATATGTGCAAGTGTTTGGCCACTTATAATAAGACCTCAGACTTTCATTATTCTGCTACATTTTCATGATGACTGAGTGAGTCTGATGAGGACACCAAAGGCACTTCATAGTGATATTGACTCATATAACTGTGTACGTGATGAATAAATCTCTCTGAATCTGAATCTCTGAATCTACTGACAATAAAACTCTTACTACACAAGAACCCCTTTGGGTAGAAGCATAATTTTGGTCTCAAATGAAAGCTAACCCTCTGGAGTTTCCTGTTTGTATCTAGATTGCATGGCAGTGACAGTCATAGAATTAAAGAAGCACTATTTCACATTAATCTGTTACTGTGCCTAAAGGTTTTCTGACACTGAGCTTAACGCATAGGTATTCCCACTTAAATAAATTTGTGAAAAATTCATATTTTACTCTATCATCATCTACTTGATTCACAAGACCTGGTTCCAGGTCTCAATTGTGTTTCAAGGCTACTTAGGTGACCTAAAGGGCCAAAATGTGGGCAGTTCAAGAGATGTATGTTACCGGCTGAAAGAAAAAACAACATTCAAGCCTCTGTAACTCTTTGCCAGTACATCGGCGACTGGGGCAGCCGTGGCCTACTGGTTAGCGCTTCGGACTTGTAACCGGAGGGTTGCCGGTTCGAACCCCGACCAGTAGGCACGGCTGAAGTTCCCTTGAGCAAGGCACCTAACCCCTCACTGCTCCCTGAGCGCCGCTGTTGTTGCAGGCAGCTCACTGCGCAGGGATTAGTGTGTGCTTCACCTCACTGTGTGTTCACTGTGTGCTGAGTGTGTTTCACTAATTGGGATAAATGCAGAGACCAAATTTCCCTCACGGGATCAAAAGAGTATCTTATATGTATATATACTTAAGTAAGTTACATTAGTTTGATTAAAGGAACCGTATGTAAGAAATATATTTCAATTAATCATAAAATGGCCCTGATATGTCACTTGACATTCAGAAATCATGTTCATTTCAAATACTTATATCACTGACAACAGTAGAAGTAAAGTAAAAAGTGAAGTTGCAGCTCTCAACTGATGTTGATGTTGTCATGTTGTGTTTTGGCCTGATGCGCCACCCTCCACCTATCTACTAATCACAAATTCAGTAGTGTTTCGGCATCCGGGTTGCCAGCTCTGCCAGTCAGGGGGATACACCGCCCCACAGTAATTTGAAAGTGATTGCAGTACCAGTTTTGGCCACAGGGTTCCTTTAAGTAATTCAAAAAGTTATAACTTTACATTATTAACAGGATAATTAGTAAACTGTAACTTAAATTGCATTTCAAAAACTTAACCCTTGCTATGATGTAGTACTATAAACGACCTTCAAACTTAAATATTTGTCAAGCATGGGAATGTGGACACTAATACCTTTGATCTGAGGAGTGATACTGTACTGTGACCAGTCTGTAGAGAGGACCATGGCCACAAGATGGGCACCTGCAGAATGTCCACAAAGGTATAGTCCACTTGAAAGAGAATAAAACTTTTTAATATGACATATAATACATATAATACTGTAAATAAGTAGTTTGTATCATGTACTGTAGACACTGAGGGCCAGATGTACGTACATTTTCGAACGTAGCATTATCAGCGCCATGGCTAATCCTCAGAAAGCGAACGCTTTGATACCTAAGCTTACGTGGTATTTATCAAACCTATGGTTCATCGGGTTATCTGCGCCTTTCTCGGCGCAGATAACCCGGCCTCGGCCTCTCCGAGTTATAGTTATTCTCACATCTCTGCTCATTGGGACATTTTTCTTTAAATGTGCGATTGCTTGGCTAATATGGCAACATTGTTTACTTTCGAAAGGAAATTCTTTCATTGAGAGTGGCGCCGCTGAATGCCTTTATGGATCTACAACACATTCCATCTGAATTAAGAAGAAAATATTGTGGCTGCAGAGCCGGGATTAAACTGCAATTAAGGAAGAGGAGGTATAAACCGTGTCTCTCTTTAATTATTATGGGGAATGAGATCGCTGGTGAATAAGACGGAGGAACTTACAGCACTGGTGAGGTGTCATAGGGAGTTTCAGTGGTGCAGTGTCACGTGTTTTACTCTCGACATGGCTTCATGATGATAACCCTGACTACAACTTTACTGTCACTGGCTTTGAGACCATACAAACTGACAGAGACCCAGAGAAGTGCGGTAAGAAGAAAGGAGGAGGTCTTGCCATTCTCATTAACAACAGATGGTGTAATCCAGGACATATTACTGTCAAGGGAAAAGTCTGTAACCGGGACATTGAAGTTTTACTGGTGGGCGTACGTCCCTATTACATGCCAAGGGAGTTCTCTCGTGCAATCATTTTTGCTGTTTATATCCCACCATCGGCAGACGCGAGTGCAGCATGTGACTGTCATCTACTCACTCACAGTGGACTCTAAATATCAAGATCAGAGAGGGCAAGGATTAGCCTAATGTTTTACTCATATTCTAGTCAGAATATGAGTCTGATACTGTTCGGCTGGCATCCAGGCTAGGCAAGGATGCCTATAGGAGAAGGACTGAAAGTAACCCAAGCAAGAACAACACAAGAAAGGTGTGGAATGGCATGAGGAAAATTACTGGCTACAATCAGACCAGCTGATGTATGAGTGAGGACAGCTTGGCTAGAGCAAACGAGTTAAATTTGTTTTTTTAATAGATTTAAATCTGGACCCACCCATCCACCCTCTTACGCCTCATCTCTTCAGACCTCCCCAATCACCACCTGGCACCCATCCAGCCCTTCTATGGTCCCTGCACCTGTAACTGTTCCTTCCCCCCAGCCACTACCTCTGAATATCACAGCTGATCAGCTGAAAAGGCAACTGGAGGGACTTCAGTTAGGCAAAGTAGCAGGCCCTGATGGAGTGAGCGTGGAACACTCTGGAATATTTCAAAGCATCTTTAATCTGAGCTTGAAGCTAGGAAGGGTTCCAACTCTGTGGAAAACATCATGTCTGGTCCCTGTGTTTAAAGGGATATTCCACTATTTGGGGAAATACACTCGTTTTCCACCTCCCCTTGAGTAAAACAATTGAGTTTTACCTTTCCCCAGAACTTTTAGCTCCAGCTCATTAAATCAGATTAGACCGTTAGCATCTCTCCTATAAGCTAACGGTCTAATATGATTCAATGAGCTGGAGCTAAAAGTGTTACTGTCAGACTCAGAGACAATTTTCAAATTGTATTTAATTTGAGGAGAGAACTCTTATATTTTGGGGGAAATACCATTTTTGATTCTCTCTGAATACAGAAATAGGTATTGTGTGAAATAATAAACTGAATATTTCATTTTTATATACTTTTACATGGGTTGTCTTGTGAATTCAACTCCCACCTCTTTCAAACCTAATCATAATGCAGTGTCAGTGTTTGTATGTAAAAACTTCCCTCCCATATTCTACACAGTTGTCCCAAAACCCTTTTTCAGCTACCTCTGTTCAGAATGGTTATGGCCAGTGGATACAGGACAGTTCCCTACTATAACTATAAGATGTAACCAGGGGCATCACAAATTGGGTGGACTCAGTGCTGTAAGTAGCACTGCATAAGAGCATCTGCTGATAATCATGAATCATAAACATGAACATAATTGATGAAAAAGAGGAGAGGATCAAACCTTATGTGTGAATACTGCTGTATAATGGATACCACACTTTTTCGCACCTGTGATACCATTAAATCCATGTTCCCTGACAGAAAAAGGTGAGTGTACAATTTAACAAAACAAAGTGACAGCCAATTTTGAAACATTAGCCCATTATGACTATAAAATCAGATGGAAGAAATCCAAATACCTTTGGGGGCAATGCTATAATCCACAGCAACCACAGCTACTCCCCTTGAGACCAAAGGGACAGCCATGAAACCAGACTCTGCCTTGCTACAAAATCAAAGTAAAAATATAAAAACCTAAAAATAGCAATTATGCAAAGAAATAACAGTAGAATTTTTCTGGAATACACAGACACACACACTAAACTAAAACTTGCTAAAAGGAGCTGTAACCTAGCTAAGCTCACTAAGGCAAACCTCAACTATGGGAACATCCTTCTCATTTAGGTTGTGGAACTGCCAATCGCCAGTAAACATCTCTGGAGCTCTAGGCTTTCACTGACATCTGGAACAAATGACTACTTTGAATACCTTGGCATCATGGTGACAGCTCTAGTCAAAATGTATGTGATTGTCACTTATCGTCCACCAGGACAACTGGGTGATTTCCTTGATGAGATGCTCGTTTCCTTGATGAGTTGACCCTGCTCTTTCCCATCCCTGAGCATGACTGTCCCATGCTTGTCCTCGGTGACATGAACATCCACTTAGATAATCCAAATTCTGTGGACTTCTTGTCCTTCTTACGTTCCTTTGAACTACAACAGGTCCACAGTACTCCAACTCACATAGCAGGAAAAGAGCTTGGTCTCATTCTTGCTAGAAACTGACACACTGTAACAGTTACCCCTCTGCACCTCTCTGACTATTATTTCATTCGGTTCAATGTGTGCCTCACAAAACAACCCACTGTTTCTCCACTCATGGTCTCTTTCCGATGCAACCAACGCATTTCTCCTGTCTACTAGCCTCTGCTTTTCCACCTCCTAGCACATTCTCCTTTCTTGAGCTTAATGATGCCAGAGTCTCTTTGCTCTACACTAAGCTCCTGTCTAGATAGCCTGTGCCCTCTATCCACTAGACCCGGTCAACTTAACCAGTCACACCCATGGTTGAATGATACCCTCTGAAGACTTAGCTCTAGGTAAGTCTCTTTATACTGAAAACAATACCAACTAGATTTTTTGTTCTTGATATAAGATTAATAACACTTGGTTAGATTTTATTAGATAAGCAGTTTTGCAGTGTAAAAATGATACCAACTAGATTAATAACACTTGGTTAGTTTTTATTTTTTGCAGTGTATTTTTATATTTTAAGGCATTCGCCTCTGGAATTCCCTGATGACTGCTTCAATTACCATAACACTTCCAATAATAAACACGTACCATGAACATGTTTGTGTAGACACAGCAGAATAAAAATGTCTAATATGCCAAATCAATACTAGTCTCCAAGTTAAAATATTGGCAAATTACTATATTATTAGATTCTGAAAAATAAGGTTAATAAATTGTCTTGCATTGTTGATGGTATTAAGATGATTATTGGGAGTAATTGCATTATTATTGCATTGCAACCTTGGGAGTGCCTCAGATTTCTAAAAAATAAATTGACAAAAGGTTTCCAACAGCTTAACTGTACAATTACAATAACACTTACCTTAGAAACTGCCAGTAACCTCCATGGAAATAAATTAGCAGGGGACATTCTAAACAAAAACAATTGTATTCAGTTATGCAAGCAAGATAATTAAAAGGGTAACACAGCAATTAATATCTGGCGGGAAAATGCAGAAACCTACTACAATATTGACTACACAAAAATAAACAGTCTATTTATTCAACAGTCTGGTTCTCACTTTTCATAATTTGAGATGCTGATTTCAGATTATCCTACTCCGCCCTCAGTTTGATTGCACGTGGCCGTCCTCTAGATTTTTCCTTTTCACATTTATTCTGATGTTCTTTCTATTGTGCGCCAAATGGTCTACCTGTTTCAACATGTTTCACATGCTGTCTACCACTTCAGGTAGGACAACCAAGGCTATATAAATCAACTGACAGCAACAATAACAGCGTCAAAACAGCATCATCATGTGACACTTCTGAGGAAGACTGGAGTAAGACATAGACTCAGGTCCTGCACCCAGGTCACTGGATATGTAAGGGAGTGACAAACGCCTGAGATACCAGGAACTGAGGTTGACTCAAGTGCTGAGCAGACAAAGACAACCTTCCAAAAGGTTTATTCCAATAAAAGGCACTGAGATAGAAAAAACTAATACAGAAAAGTCTATCCAAGAGTTCAAAAGCAAAAATGCAATCCAAAAGAGAGTTAAAAAAAATAATGCACAGAATATAATACAATGGCAGACAATTCAAATCCAAAAGCCAGAGCCCAATAAACTGGGCAGAGGTCAGAAGAGGAGGAGTCTGCCCTCTTTAGCGTGGCAAGTCTCCTCTTCACCTCTGCATTACCGTGCCTTTCTCCCAGTTCACCTTTCCACTGTTTGTTCAGCAGCCTCCTTTCTATTTTAACTTGACGTCTTGACTTACGTTGACTTGTCTCTCAATCCTAATCAGAGAATTCAAAATCTTGAATATATAATAATAGTATGACATATAACCATAAATCAAGGGAATATATGCTTATTTTTGCACTTGATTCTTGTTCTATTGGCAAAAATCTTGCATGTATAATTGTCTTGTTTTGTGTGTGTGTGTGGGGGGGGGGGGGATTCCATGGCTTCCTGGTCTGGTATCGTCAAATTAGCGGGCACGTTCTATCGAATCAGCGCTGCGCAGATAAAATAGCGATGCCCGGGCACCCTGCCCGGTTAGCATCACTGTGAGGCCATTCAGGGCATTCGGTCTTTCTCAAAACTCCACCAATGAACATCATTTTGCTCTCAATCAAAAGTTTGAAATTGTTAAGTATCTTAAATGGACCCTAGATTGTCTGCATATAAGAACATTAACCCTGCTCATTAACTGAGGGCGAGGGATGCTGGGTGACTGGTAGGGTTGGGTATCGTTTGGGTTTTATCCGATACCGGTGCTAAATCAATACTTTTAAAACGGTGCCGGTGCCGAAACGGTGCCTGAACCGGTACTTTGTTTTTAAAATGTTTTAAATTAAAATGGTCTAAAGCATGAATTGCTTTTTTTTATTGATAAGACAATTTTGAACATGAAATTGAACTGTTATGTTCAATTTATTATCAATATCTCATTGCTCCTACGAATAATACATTTAAATGTTAAAACAGCTTGCCATGCATGCACACACAATGGTGAGCTCTGCTTTCAAGTTTACCCAGTGTAGGCGGTTTGCCATAATGCATGTTAAAACCGCTTGCCATAAAACTGCCAGGTCATGGACAACGGCATTTGAAAGCAAGCTAATCTAACAGGGACTCTATTTTCCAGTTAATTCAGTGTGTTCCCAAATGCTTCAAGAATTTTTTGGTCTTGACCCATAACAAGCAGTAGTTTTGAACATGTTAGGCTACATGTCGGTGTTGAAGTGTTTAGATTCCCAGTGCTAGCCTAGTATTTTAACAGCAACTATGGCTATTCGCTAACACCAGTCAGCTGAGTTTAATTAGCGATAACGTACGGAGATGGTTTCGTAGCCTCTTTGACAGCTCAGTGACATCAGGTAGCCTATGTAACCTACATATTTATGTTTTTGCCAGCGAACTTTTAACATGATCTTCATATTCATTGTGATGCTATATGGGCCTCATGCACATGAAAGATTAATATCATGCCATTATGTTGTTTAACACACCGTGAAATAAAGTTTTCACCTTACAACTTTGCTGATTTCAAATAAATGTCAGTTAGTGCATTAGCAAGGATATTGTGTAATGTATAGGCTAGCCTACTGTTGACGTTGTTTCATAGCCTTTTGCTTGTGTGTAGTTAGGCCCACTGCTAGATTTTGACAGGAGCTCGCATGTCGCCTTAAAGTAAGCTACTTGGGCTCACGCAAGCTGTCAAACACTGTCCACTCGCCTATGTGGTGCACCCCTCTGGTTTATACATCCAGTGTTTATCATATGTTAGCTAACTGTATCTGGATGTGTTGCTATCAGAGCAAGACGTTAGAGATGGCGCATGACATGCAGTGATGCCTCGTATAATTTTTTTTTTTTTTTTTAAATGCTATTTAAGCACCGAAATGAGGCACCGAAATCCACGTTGTTATTCGATGCAGTTACTACCGTTTGTGTCGGCACCGGTTCCATATTAGAACCGTGTTTCGGTGCCCAACCCTAGTGACTGGACAGGCTGGGAAGGAAAGCTGGCTCTGTTGTGGGAGCTGAACTGGAGTGCATCACTTCAATATCAGACAAAAGGACCCTGAACAAACTGATCAACGTTTTGGACAATGACTGTCCACTCCACAGCACTATCACAAAGCAGAAGAGCTTGACCAGCTGGAGACTATGTTCACTATGGCAGACTGAGGAAGTAATTTGTCCCCAGGGCCATACAACTCTTCAATGTTTCACTAAAGAGAAGAGGAGAGATAGACTTCTCTGCATAGTCTGTCTGCCTCTTGACCCAAGGGTGTTTTTCTGCATTAAAACACATCAAATATGCCGTGGAGACAGTATTTTTCGTTGATGAACCACTACAGAACTTGCTCCGGTATACGCTATAGCTCCAAATCGCACAGTGGATTAGCTAAGGGCCATGAGCAAAACGCTTTCCAAATAGCATTTTTTTAACCAGTAATATTGTTCAGAACAGCATCAAACCTCGTTAGTAGCTTGCTCAAGGTCCCTTCACACAAAACGAAGCACCAACAACTTAGTTAACGAACCCGGAGTTTAGTACAGAAGACTGTTAATCTCAAAGAAGACTTGAGTTCCCACACGGAGCATGACGTTTATTGCCGGAAGGTAATGCTTTATACAGAATTTCCTTCGAGAGGAGCTGGTAGGGGGACAGTTGGTAAGTGTTCTTTTAGTCTTCTGTAATAAACTCCAGGTTGGCTGCTAGGAAAATGCTATTTGGGAAGTGTTTCGCTCATGGCCCTTAGCTAATCCACTGTTTGATATTTGGGGCAGTAGTGGTTGATCAACAAAAAAAAATACGGTCTCCACGGCTTATTTGATGTGTTTTAATGCAGAAAAACACCCTTGGGTCAATTTTCGCTGGAATTACACTTTAATGCTGGTCTCTAGACTTTATCCCTGCACTGTTGCACTGTTGGACTTATTTGCACTACCACCATAACACACATTTCATAGAGCACCTTACCACTGCATACTGAATCACAGGGTCAGTCCCAGCCCTGTCACTGCAAGCGCCTCATGCTTACACTGTACATCCCTTAGTACTAGGGCTTTGACTCCGAACTTCGTTATATATATATATATATATATATAAATATAATTCGATTATTTTAAAAATTAAAGATATTCGAACGAATTTTAGGGATCTCTTAATATTCAAACCTGTAGCCTATGGAAATATTTTTTTTGTAAATGTATTTGCTTGTAAACGTTGTTTTCAATTCAGATTCCGAGGTTTTTTTCACGCCCGGTGAAGTAAAATCGCGAGCTCATTAGCAAGGCTATTATTGGTCATCTGGGCTCCTGTAGGTGACATTAGCATCCTGGTTCGCGCTTAGTGAGCTCCCACATAGACATAATAGACACTTTTATTTGAAACAATCTTTCTCTGATTTTAATCACCTTAGTTATCAATCAAAGCAAACAGGGAAAAGAAATAGCAACACAATCATGAAAAACACTCAAATAAATAAATGTGCACATATAGTCCATGAGCCACAGGCCCAAAAAGGGGC
This sequence comes from Alosa pseudoharengus, assembly GCF_046254945.1. Lineage (NCBI taxonomy): Eukaryota > Metazoa > Chordata > Actinopteri > Clupeiformes > Clupeidae > Alosa > Alosa pseudoharengus. Next base: position 2,355,363 of record NW_027468576.1, on the reverse strand, counting down.
ATGTCACTACCACTTGGGGGGGCAAATTCTCACTATATTTTTCTGAAAGCTACATATCTCTGGAGTATAAAATGGTATGATAGCAGGTTGGATCTTGTAGCTTTGTGGTTGTACAGGCCTTCAAAGTTGACCTCTGATTTGAAAAAAGGAAATTCCGCCTATTGGCTTTTTTTGTTAAACCACTTATAAGAGCCCAGACAATAATCCAAACCTCATTATTACTGATGCATATGTGGTGTTTGATGTTGGCATACATATTTTGAAGCATTATGTGATTTTGCCCTTCATTTTGGTTGATAAAATTCAAGATTTATGTGTAATAATGAGCAAATCTACGTTTTCAGAGACACAACGTGTTGCAGCACTAATTGAAATGCCCACTACCTCATTAATCAATGTATTTCTACCTTCCTACCTCCCAGCAGAGACTTGAAATACAAATGATTACATAGGTCTGCATTGCTATGCTATTTACTATTTGTAAATGTACTATTCGGAAACACCCCCCCAAAATTCAGTAAATTAGTATTTTATTGAAACTACCCATAAGAGATATTCCAAAAGATCAAAACATCATGATTACCATTCACATATTACCTTTACATTTAAGGAATACCATATGAAAATTGTTGACATCACCACATGTACCCAGCTTAACATAAATATTATAATTTCATAATGTCCAGGGCACATGAAATACATACAGTAATTTCCTGTGTATTAGCTGTATTGTGTATAAGCCGCAGGACAGTGTTTTATACAAGTTAAAAGAAACAAAACCATATACCATATTAACTGCCCCCGTGTATTAACCTCATAGCTGAAGAAATCTTGCAAAATCAATGTATAAGCTGCAGCTAATAGTTGAGAAATTATGGTAATTGCTTCATAGGTGCTAAAATGATCTACATTATACATTTCAGTTGTACTTTTGACTAGTAAGAATATTGGAATGAGATGTAGATGAACTGGTTGGTGAAAATATTCATACTTTACACATTGTTATCATTATGTACAATTATTATTATTATTATTATTATTATTATTATTATTGTCATACTTAAAATTGTCTTTCAGCTGATGTTAAAATTATTTCCATTGAAAAGAAATAATAACTATTTTCCAAGACTTGATCTACAGACATTTACAACAGTTTTAAAAATTCTACACAGTTAGATCTGATGAGACTGAAATTGGATCAATCCATTTTCAGAGGAACATGAGTTCATTTGCATATCTACAGCAGGCAAAGCAACACAAGAGGTTAGGGATGATCTGATTCAGGCTCATACTACAGGCAAAGATGCAAGTTCAAGACATAGAGTCTGGTGTCAGATACACCTAAGCACTAATTCCATGATACATTGACAAAGCAAAATGTAAAGACATTTATGTGGCATGAGTCAAAAAAGAAAACACAGGCACATGGCAAGACCATCATGTTAAAGACTGGACATGAGAGAAGTCTTTTGTCACCCTCTTGGACCTTAACCATGGTCATTGGCGACACCTGAGGGGACCCCAAGGAAAACCTCTAAAGCAGCACTTGCAAAGCATTTGCAGAAACTTGCATCACTATCAGATAATGTTCCAGATGAATATAATACAGCAACAATCATTGATAAAATGTCTCTGGTCTAGAAGGTCAATAACAATGTCTCAACTTTTGCAGACATTGCTGCTGCTATTCATAGCATGATCCGTAAAGAGGCAAAACAGAGGCAGATAATTTTTTAGATTAAATTCGATTAGATTTAACTTTATTGTCATTGTGCAGAGAACAAGTACAGAGACAACGAAATGCAGTTTGCGTCGAACCAGAAGTGCAAAAAAGCAGAAAAGTGCAATGTGATATACACAGTATAGGCAGCTGGTGCATAGACAGGACAAGAAATATAGTGCAGTGTAGACAGTAGGATACAGTTGTTTTGCAGAAGGTGGTTTAGAGTAGTATAAATTAAATATAAATATGTGCAGTGTATTAGCAGTTACCTTATAAGAGCAGAATAAATATGGCTATGTAATATGAACAATGTATGAACAACATGTACAGGTAGGCCTATGTGCAATGTAGTGGCAGTACCATTATAGTAGTAGTAAGAACAATATAGATATATGCAGTGTATTAACAGAATATATTACAGAAAAACGGAATAAATATGGATATTTAGTATGAACCATATAGACAGATATGTACAGTATGTACAACTATGTGCAGTGTGGTAACAGTACCATTGTAGTGCAGAAACAGTAACATTACAATAGTATTAATAATAAGTGTATGTGCAGGATGAAAAGCAGTAGAATATGGCTATGTACAGTATAAGTGTAATTACAGTATGTTCATTTGTAAATAAATAGACACTATGGGTGGGATAGGGTAGTGCAGTTGGAGGGGGGGGGGGGGGACTAGGGGATGTCCGCCTCCTTGTTGTCCCTGTCAAGGTTGCCATGGTCGTGGACACCTCAACAGGCACAGGCAAGGAGGCATCAGGCGGGGGCGGGGCAGGGGGTGATGGGGGCTTAGTTTGTTGGATGTCACCAGTATGTAGAGCTAGAGTTCAGTAGGGTGACAGCCGCAGGAATGAAGCTTCCTCTGAACCTGCTGGTTCGGATGCGAAGAGACCTATAACGCCTCCCGGAGGGGAGTGGGGTGAACAGTCTGTGGTTGGGGTGAGGACAGTCTTTCATGATGCGTGCCTTACGCAAGCATCACTTGCCCTGGATGGCCTCGATGGCGAGGAGTGAGGAACCGGTGATACGTTGGGCAGTTTTCACCACCCTCTGCAGTGCTTTCCGGTTGTGGGCAGAGCAGTTGCCATACCAAACTGTGACATAGTTGGTGAGGATGCTCTTAATGTTGCAGCGGTAGACGTTCACCAGGATCTGAGGAGACAGATGGACCTCAGAAAGAAGAGATTCTGGTGAGCCTTTTTGATCAGGGTAGAGGTGTTGAGGGTCCAAGAGAGGTCCTCAGAGATGTGGACACCCAGAAACTTGAAGCTGGTGACACGCTCCACCTCAGTCCTATTGATGAGAATGGGTGTGTGTGTGCCAGCTTTAGACTTCCTGAAGTCCACAATGAGCTCTTTGGTATTCTTGGTGTTGAGAGCCAGGTTGTTATCAGTGCACCACAATGGTGCTGGACCTCCTCCCTGTAGGCCGTCTCATCGTTGTTGCAGATGAGCCCAATCACCGTAGTGTCATCTACAAACTTGACAATGGTGTTAGAGCAATGTACAGGTGTGCAGTCGTAGGTGAAGAGGGAGTAGAGGAGAGGGCTCAGCACACATCCCTGTGGTACACTGGTGTTCAGGGTGATGGTTGAGGAGGTGTGGTTATCTAACCTAACAGACTGAGGTCTGATGGTTAGGAAGTCCAGAATCCAGTTACAGAGGGAGGTATTGATGCCCAGTTCACTGAGGTTGGTGATCAGTTTGGAGGGGATGATGGTGTTGAACGCTGAGCTGAAGTCAGTGAACAGCATTCTTACATAGGTGTTGCTACTGTCAAGGTGGGACAGGGGAGAGTGAAGTGCCATAGAGATGGCATCCTCTGTGCTCCTGTTCTGACGATGATGAATTCAATGAATAGATTAAAGATCCTTTGTACTCGTTTCAGCTACAATTTAAAAAACATTTGTACTGCAGACCTATGTATGTCTAACCTGACGAGCCAGACCCACATTTAAATGTAGGGTCTGGGCACTCACCGTTCTTAGTGCTCAGTCCGAGGGGTGGGATAATAGGTTGTCTTTCAAATTCCCTCTGCACGCAATAGGACAGCGCTATGAGTCCCATGCGTTTTCCCATCATCGGAGCTAGTTGGCTAGTTCAAACGTTTGCCAACTTAAAAAAAACTTAACTCGTGTCACACTGTTCACCAACAGCAACATCCATCTTCTTTGTTTTCAAGTAGCAGGGAATTCAAGCCAAACCGTTGCAACTCTTCAATCATTATGTTAAGCCTGCCTAACAACTCTATACACGATTTGATTGGCCTGATAGAAGTTTAATTTTTCGAGCTCACAAGCCAACGGAGAGTTGCTAGACTAGCCCTGGCAGCAAATGTAATTTGCTGCTGCTAGGGTGTGTCTAGATTTCTAGGCTAATGTATGTTATCATTTAACATTAATTTCAATTCGCAATTGAAAGTAAGGAAGGTAGAATAGTAATAATCAATCATCAAGTATTGCCGTAACATATTGATCTGAAAACTCAAATTAGCTTTTTTTTGCACATAAATCTTGAATTTTATCAACCACAATGAAGAGCAAAATCACATAATGAGTCAAAATATGTATGCCAACATCAAACACCACATATGCATCAGTAATAATAAGATTTGGATTATTTTCTGGGCTCTTATGAGTGTTTTAACAAAAAAAGCCAATAGGCGGAATTTCCTTTTTTTTCAAATCAGGTCAACTTTGAAGGCCTGTACAGCCACAAAGCTACAAGATCCAACTTGCTATCATACCATTTTATACTCCAGAGAGTATAGCTTTCAGAAAAATATAGTGAGAATTTGCCCCCCCAAGTGGTAGTGACGACCCCCTGTGGCTCATGGACTAATAACTCTGAATGAAAAGCAGCACTGGTTGAAGCCTGGAAATATTGTAAACAAAGTAGCTTAATTTGATAATTTATCATATCATAGTCTACTGGTTAGACTGTTCAGTTTCCCCACGTGTGTTTAAGTTTCAAATGAATATTTTTTCTCCTTGGGACAGGCCCGCTTGAGTCTTGGAAAATACTTTACCATTTGCATCGAGATTGAGATGATTAACGTTAGAACTTAGCAGTAAATTTGAATGCATCAGTTTTGAAGAAATTCGTGCAGCGTGCTAATGATGCTAACCGGATTTAATAGCAATTTAGCCAGTCGTCTTGCACGATTGTGAATGTTTGGATTACATATGTGCATGCTGAGGAGGGATGGGCCTGTTGAGAGGGAGAGAGAGAGAGAGAGAGAGAGAGAGAGAGAGAGAGAGAGAGAGAGAGAGAGAGAGAGTGCACGGGGCAAGGACTCATTGAGGGTCTGTGTTGAGATAGGCCTACTTCTATCGCCTATTCTGATAGAGTTGCACATACTACAATGCAAGGCAAGATATATTTAGCCTATTTATTTATGGACAACATAAGGCGGGAGGTGTGTGTTGCTTTTAATTATTAAATGTTCTATCGAACGTATTTTTTATTGATATCGATTACATGTCTATTGCGATACATATCGCTATCCTTTTATCGCCCAGCCCTATATTCAATAATAACAATTTTAACACACGCATAAATACTCAGCCTTTCGTGCACGTAGTCTGACTGATACACTGCCCTCTGGTGGACAGAGCATATAGAACTTAAGTTTGATAGCAATATCGGTCTTACTGAAGACATTTAATGGTCAAAATATTATTAATACATATTTGAATATATTCGAATTTTAATATTAATAAACAAACAAACTTTGAATATGATTTTAGGGCAAAAGTCAAAGCCCTACTTAGTACATTCATGTGGATCTTTGATTTAATATCTTTTACTGTCTACTGGGCTACTGGGACCTTGAATTTCCCCTTGGGGATCAATAAAGTATCTATCTACCTATCTGCTCATAAACTGCTCTGTACAGTTCCAAGACTAATCTGTAATTTTCTGTAGGGCATGAATTAGTAGTAGAACGACAGACAGAACCACAGGTATAACCTACCTGCAGATGTAATGCATGGCATGTACACATCCAATTTCTCATCTTCACCCTGTCCATATGGAACATCCAGCAGTGTCTGAGTAATATTGCAGGCTGTTTCTGTGCCTAAACATACATATGTATATCACAGATGAAAACATCACACCACGTAAAGGGATGGGCAATATAACCAAAAGTCTCATTAAAATATAGTATGTACAGTGACCAAGGTACGATTTTTTCCAGAATTGTTCAATTTTTGCAGAAAAGTTAATGTTAAGTTAATGCTGACGCGGCCAAACCATTGAGTGAGTGGAATCACAGCCTTTAAATGTAGCCTACAGTATGAAACCAGAAGATAATTTTGTTCTTGGAAAGGATATGATCTGTTTTGAACTTTTTGGAAACTTTTAAATTAACTGAAAGAAGATAAATATTTTTCGTTATTTTTGGTTTATTTTCTACAATGGAGTGAGCAGGCCACGCGTTTGGGTTTTGAGCAGGCCGCGCAAGATTTTCATTGGTGAATAAGTGTTGGGAATTTTGCCTCTGTCTATTGGGTGTTAAGGCCAAGTAAGAATGCCTAGGTATGGCAGGTGATCATATACTCTATGGGCCTTTCTATATAAAAAAAGATTCTCAATAATGGGGAGGGGGGTTAGATGATTAATCGACATGTGACACATGTCAATGGCAATGACGTGTCAATAGCCTACATCAAATTTAGTTTGAGCAGTTACGGGGATGTCTAATTGATGCTCTCCCCCAAGCATAAAGCATAGCAGAAGTAAAACAGTGACCTAAATCATAGACTGTTACCTGGTCTAAGAAAAAGAAACAGGTAAAAAAAGTAAAAGTTGTCTCTATTTTGGCCAAATAAAACAAGTAGCCATGCAGTAACCACAATCTCTGTTCTTCTCATGCATGCAAGCACATGCATGGAAAGCTTGTGTTGCTTGCGCCAGTCATTCAGATTTCAGGCAATTATGTTTTTGTCTTTTATGTGAATCTGTGCATAGCCTACTCAATAAATTACAAAAGTGTTTTCGCCATCTTTATTTTGTCTATGTCTGTGTGTGGTATATAGCCTACTTGGGATGCTTACATGGGGATGTCAAAGTTTTTCTATTTTCGTATTGATGTGAATTAAAGTGTAGATCCGAAGTTTAAACGGTAGGCCTATAGCTGTGATGTGCAGTCACCTGACATCACCATCAAATTAGAGGATACTATTAACGTGGATAGCTCCCCTTAAGAGCATCTTAAGAGCAGAGCACGCGCGTTCACGCTACGAGCATGTTCGGGAAACAGTCGGAAAAAACAAACGAACGATCGTAAGATGAATCGTAGAAAACCCTCATAAGGGCATGTCTCCGTCGTTATCGGGAGACTGGGCCCTGGACTGTTAGATGCAAATGATTTTCATTGTTGGATAAGTGTCGGGAATTTTGCCTCTGTCTATTGTGTGAGGCCAAGTGAGAATGTCCACTGTAGGCTAGTTATAGCAGGTGATCATATACTGTATATGCCTTTATAAAAATAACTGCTAATGGCCAACAAGCTTATCTGATGTGTTGGCCTTTCTCTGCTGGCTATTGTGATGGAAATAAGGGGACGTCTACACAACGCTGTTTTTTTTTTTAAACCGGTGAATTTTTGTTATCGGTTACGCCTTGCGTGTACACGATGCCGGCAGTTTAGGAGACTGTAACCGATTTTGAAACCGCCGGCTAACTTTTGCCGTGTAGACGGGTGTAGAGGGCACAGCTGGCAATTTTATGACGACATAGCCCCAGCCCTACCTCTCAACTCAGACACCACACTCGACCTGACACGCTCCTTGTCAAAACAGACCAAACCATGTTTATCATGTTAAAATGTTTTTTTCTTTCCCATTATGATTTATGTTCACAATGTATCAGCCTTTTGTGGCTAAGTTAGAAGCACACCGCTTAACTTAGTTAAACATTAGCTTACGGCTCCTACACACAGTTGCGTTCCGTCAACGCATGCCAGTGGGTGTTCCCGACGGTAGCTATGCAAATGACTTGAAGTATAACCGTAATTTGATTGGTTGGTGCCGTCCGTCGATTGGCTTGATTGGCCGGTGCCGTCTGTCGGTGCAGCAACAGCTGAACTTCTCAACATGAGCAACGGGAGAAACGCAACGCAACGGACCCACAATTCAGTTCGGCAACGGATGACGTGAGCCCATGCAAAGTGAATGGGATGCGTCTCCAGCCTTGCAACGCACGCAACTGTGTGTAGTAGCCGTTACCTGCATGTTAATGTTTTCTCCAGTGGTGCTCAGACCTAATGCAATGCGTAAGCATTTTAATTTCCACATAGCAGTCATAGACATACATAGCAGTTGAATTGAATAGTCTGTAGTCTCCTTATTTCATGCGACTGCTTAACAAACTGTTTTAACAATGTTTTCTTCTACGCGATTCACACAAATTTTATGTGAAGCCTCTGCACGGCCCGGTGCCATCGTCTGGTCTGGCATATCACTACAGCACTTTTAGCCTCTTTCACCTCTGTTTGTGCACGCAAGTTTTTTCTTTACCTGTGTCGTTAAAGGTGTGAAAGCGGTAAGAATTCACCTGGTGGTTTCATGTAGAAGATGTCTATGTGGATTAAGGGGAGGGGAGCGGTGGTGTGACGCCCCTCTGCTCCCCCTACTGTTATGTGTGCCGTTTTCCGTGGTGGCCACACAGGCAGGTTGCCGGCTTGCAGTGGGGAGACTTAATTAAGGGAGATTGGCCTCACCTGGCGCCGGTGTAGGCCTATATACATCATCGCCATCCCTTGTCTCTCTCTCTCTCTCTCTCCCACCGTTCAGACACATTTTTGACACGCACTTCAAACCACTGCTACTCACTTACATATGACCAACACGCATCCATACACTTAATTTCCACCCCTAGACATATCCATTCATTCATGCTCACTTTAAATAAATATAATTTATTTATAATTGGAATTTGTTGTCAGCCTCTTTTGTGTTGAGCCGGGCATAACAGGTGGTGTATTAGCACCTGAAGCACAAAAGTCAGATGAGGGGGGATGGTATGGTATTTTGACCGCTGTCAATGGAAACAGATTTTGTGCTTGAGATTCAAATCTAGAAACGGTTGTTCAGATGCATTCTAAAGAATGTTGGATTCAAGTTCAGTGTGTTTGGCGAAGTTTGTTCCTCGGCATAAGCCAATGAAACCGGTAACAAATACATACAAAAAATACATTTAAAAAGACATTACGCAAAGTGTCTTCTATCATTTTGGCAAGTAGCCATATAATTAGCGGGATAATGTATAGAATGCCTGTCATTATCGGGAAAATAAGCCCCAACAGGACAAACTGGACCCCGATGCGAAGCGGAGGAAAAAGACACTTCGCCTAGACTAATGTGAAGTTATAGGCTACATTATCCCTAATAGCTATGTTAATATAGGCCTATCAGCCATGTCAAATCCAAAAGCAACAATCTTTATAAAATCAAAGTATACTTTTCAAAAAATATTTTTTTTTCTTCATAATTTTTTTTTTCCCACTCGGAGACAGTATGCGTGTTTGATGCCCTTGTGATGTGATGATTAATGTTAATTTCGTCAGACGAGACGAGAGGAAATATGTTCGTCAACGACCTTTTTTTTCATGACGAGACGATGACGAGACTGCACTGATGTCCTGAAACACTGACTAAGACTATCTTACGATGCAATATTGTTGACGAAAAAAGACGAGACTAAAATGTTTTGCATGAAATAAAAACTAAGATTCATTTTCGTCTACAAAATGAGAAAACAGAATATCTAGCTGTTACGTTTTCAAAATATTCCGAATGAGTTCATGCGCAGCAGCTTTCCTGTAGGCTAGTCTACGTGCTGTTGCTGCAACCCTGTAGCTGCAACACGAAACTACATGGAACAAGAACACCGGAGATTTCTGCCAGAGTTAGCAAGCTAAAACTACCTAAGCTTTATGCCACAATGCTACATACCCAGAAGTTGAAGCTTCTCATACATACAAATTAACATTTCCCAGAATGTCCATACAAAAATGTTCAGCAAGTAATGTCAACTATTTAAATAGTTACACTGATGATGCAAAGTTTGCTAGCAAGTAAGCTAATATGGAAAGTTGGCTAGAATGGGGAATGTGTTGCGTTTGGGCACATATCGCCATCTAGCGTGGCAGAGTAAAACATTAATACTTGGGTCTATTTTGTAAACTGTGAAACAGATATTGATGTCAGCTCCAGGGGTAAGAGTACCATAGAGAGGCATTGAAACGTGGCGATTTTCTAGGCTGATTTGACATGGAACTATACTCTCATTCAGGCGTAATAATCCTGTCATCCTGTTAGCCAGGGACTATGTTCAAGTGCTGCATGATATCATTGTGCTGCTGTGCCCATGGTGTTCCTTGATTATTACGCTGGAATGAGAGTATAGTTCCATGTCAAATCAGACTAGAAAATCACCACGTTTCATTTTCTGTTGGTCTTATTACACTTTCTAAATCATATTTAGCAGAACATCTCTGAAAACATCAGTTAAGGCAAGTCTTAAATTATAGCAGTGTAAAACTGCAAGTAGGGGGTAGGCTTTACTAATTTGATATGCCTCATAGCCTATATGGATTTGCTCCATACAGAGTTCATGATGGATAGGGCTACAGAGGTAATACGGCCAAAAACCCAAACTGGAACTGTAGGTCAGGGTTCCTACACATTTTCCATTTCAAAATTCCATACTTTTTCCATACTCAAATGTTCAAACTTCTCGGTAGATTTTTCTGACCATATTCTAGACATTGTCAATGGAGTGTTCTACTAGCATTGTGAAGAGCTGTATAATAATGTTTATTATTAACTTGTTAGCCCTCAGAAAACACTTGCCCATTGTTGGATACTTTTCGATGGGGAAGTGCTGTGTTGGAAGGTGCACTCACATTTGATACAGCATACTACATATGTTGGAGACTAGTGCACTGCTGGCAGAGGCCTAAGAAATCACCGTAAACAGAGCTAGGTATAGGGCACGTGCATAGAACTGGGGTTTTCGATTTGGTTTTGGTACCAGGGTCCCCTTGTGGGAGAGATTTTTTTCTGAGGACCCCCATTCAATTATGATGTGGACTGACAACTTAAGCTACACAACAGTAGGAATGGTTTATTATGACCTGAGTGAAGTGATTAGTACTGTAGATGCAATAGTCTGGAAACACAAATATTTCTCCATACCCTTGTTTCTTTTTTCCATACTTATCCAGACCTGGAAATTACTAAAATCAAATTCCATACTTTTCCAGGTTTTCCCTGGTAGGTGTGCAAATACTTGGAAGTTAATCGACATTCTAAAGAACGCAATCCTACTGGAATTCAACCAAGCAGTAATAAAACAGTATAGACAACTAAAAATGAGCCAGTTCCCCTGTTAATGGTTTGATGTCTGTGTGTAAATACCCTGTGTAGTTTTCCCTGAGTTAGTGCCCTGACCGTTCAAACACTGATATTGGCTAGAGCCTAAATGTTTGCTTTTATTGAACAAACTGGAGTCAGACTTTTGCACTGTATAATCAGGGTCTCTAACCTTGCTACAGTTACATGAAGTGCTACATGAAGGACCCGATATCATATGGAGGGCTATACTCACTTGAAACAAACAGACTCACCCCTCTGAACGAGGGTAATCCTCTGAAATAATATATCAATTTTATATTTAAATGATCAATATTGCCTTTATTAAGAAACTGTATTTTCCTTAAAAGTAGCCTTAATAGTGAACACGTAGGCCTCGCCATAAACGTTTAGACATCTATTTCTTCAATACTAAATATCATAAATATCAAAAACATTTAAATATCAATATGTGAACACTACCAACATTTTTGTTCATGTTAAACTAATATCATTTTTTTAAACAAAACATAATTTTTTGTGCAATTAATAATTTAGGTGATAGACCCAAAGTTAAAAGTGTTTGGCAGGTGCTTATGCTGTAGCGAAGTGAGTGTGTTTTGGTCACTGGTCGAGGAGGATAGTACCTACTTATTCATATTATATTCTGTTTTGTGATCCAGTTAAGAACAAAATTATTCATACCCCTGGCAAATATTGATTTAATGCTTATTTTCTCTTTACCAATATGTTTGTTCTGACTGAAAATTACACTGTCACATGCTAAAAGTTTGTAAGGCAATGTGGGAGAAACCTGGAATTTAACCCTTAGAACCCGATTGACGCAAAGTGCGTCAAAAAACACACCCTTTCTTCTCTGTTACATTGCTCCAGAACGGTTCATCGCAGCGAGATGAAACCTTTATTGCACGACAGAGCAGAAGTGGGGCTTTCCAACGAGACTACACACTTGTCTCTACGATCAAGTATGAAAATAAAAAAAAATCATGAAATTAAATCAAATTGCATCATATTTACAGTCTATACTTCTCTGCGTTCACCTGCACACACATTACTCTAGTTTGAATTACTCGCGAACCCGTGATCGCATCGATATGGCAAGCATATCAGATGAAAGAGGGGGCACAGGGCTATCCATTGGTACCATGTTTATCGATCTTTCTGGCTTATAAAACCAGACGAAGTGACTGCAAAATAATAACGTCATGTACACAAACCAACGCTGCACACTCATTACTCTCGTTTGAATTACTCGCGGACCCGCGATCGCATAGATATGCCACGCATGTCAGATGAAAGAGGAGACTCAGAGCTATCATTTGATACCAAGTACATCCTTCTGGGTTATAAAACAGACGAAGTGACAGCAAAATAATAACTTCATATAGCTGGACTTACCCCACGTTTTTGTCTTGTGGCAAAGCATGTTTATAATCCAATGCTATCATGTGTTTCTCTATGGCAAAGCATGTTCATATTCCGGTTTTGAGATCCTAGCAAATTCCTGCATGGCATCCAATTCAAGGCTCACATTGCATCCCAATTTGTTCAACAAATAAACACCTTTTTTGCCTTTACTTTGTTCATGGCAATGCAGTAAAGAGTTGAGAATTATTATGACTGCATACACACAGGCATGCAGGCTAACACGCAACCTCGGGTCAAGTCAGGTCAGATCAGTTCGTGTCACAGATATGGAGCGCAGAAAGGTCATTTTTCATCACTAAATAAAAAATGGCATTTATTTCCGTAAATCACACAGCAAATATTTCTGCAAATTGCTCAGCCCCAGAGTATGCCTCCAACATGGCAATTATATTGCCCGATTCAGGACAGTCTGCCCTACACACACATGAAATGCATGTAGAGCTGTGAGCTTGCTGTGGTGAGATACATGTCGAAATATAAGAATTTTTATAATACAATTTTTATATTTTAATTCTTTAAAAATCAAAATAAAATCAATGCTAGTATTAATACATGAAATGATGGCAGATCTGAATAGCCTCGACTCTCCTGAAAAAAACAATATATAATATGTGTGTGTGGCACTTACAATGACCAGAATAAATCCTTATGAATAAAGGTAGTGAAAATGTCCTAAAAACAGCTTAGGGTTCTAAGGGTTAAAAAAAAGATATATTTGCCAACACTCTGGCCTAGGACAACGCGTCGACGTAATCGATGACGTCGACGCAAAAAATACGTCAACGCAAAATATGCGCATCGATTCGTTAAGCATAATGTGTGCCACTAAATATTTTACATTTTACACCTTCAGTGTTTCCCATAAGTTGACTAATCTGTGGCTGGGGGCCACAAAATCATTGAGCTGTGCTTTTCACGCACGCAGCCTTTCCTTGCCCCGGCAACTCTCTCTTGTAAGAGCCCGCTGCCCCTCCTCTGCATGTGCATTTAACAAAATATTCACGATTGCTGAAGGATTGTTGTTGCCACATAGAAGCATTGCATAGAACACGTGGGCTAAATTGCTATTCAATCCTTAGCATCATGACCATGCTGTGCAAATTTGTTCAAAACTGCTGCATTAAAGTTAACTCTACTTAGTTTGGTCTCCTCAATGTACTATGTTGTGATGAGACCTTAGCAAAGTTATGCAATCAAGCAGTATCTCAAAGCTAACGTTAGAATACTGTTTGGATGTTGAGTTTAGCATGCTTACAGCTGTTTGTCAATTTCGTTATTCATGCAGGGCTCATTTTATTGACTCCGACACTGAATGTTTGCAAAATCCCGATGTAAATGGAAAAGTGTTTTCCAAGACTCAAAAGTGTTTGTCCCAAGGAGAAGTACGAACCGTTATTTGAACTAACTACGTTATGAATTGCATCCACACATCAGCAGCGTTTTAACTGTGTTAATGTTAATTGCAAGGATTCACTCACGAACGTCGTCTTAAAGTGACAGGCACTCAATTAGACCTATACACTACTGAACTGAACTGAATGCTACCTCTGACTAAGAATGCATTACTTTGCACTTGTATAGTCTTTTATTTTGGAATCTTAAGAGCAACTAGAAAGTGCATGAAAATGCAAAAGTTGTGATGTAAAATATCATGTATAGTTAAAATAGATAATACAGAGCTGGTTACTGTGGTGATCCTAGAACAGACATGGTGGTTGCATAAAAGTTGATAGTTTTAAAGTAGACCGTTTAAAAGTTGAAGGTAAATAGTTTAAAAGTTGTTGAAAGACTGGAAGTTTAATGAATGTTGATATTCAAATAGTTTAATGGCTGTGTATAGGTAGATATTTGACGATAACTGAAAGTTGGAATGGCTCTTATGTTTGCTAGCAGTTATGCTAACATTTTTAACTATGCTAACCATGCTACTTAGCTAATGTTTTCTAGCAGTTTTGCTAGACATGCTAACTGTGTTAGCAATGCTAACCATGCTACTTAGCTAACGTTTTCTAGCAGTTTTGCTAAACATGCTAGCAATGCTAACATGTTAACCATGCCACTTGATGCTAACCATGCTACTTGATGGTAACCATGCTTCACCATCAAGGTGATTCACGCAGCTGGGTGAAATGTAAGTACAACTGCAGCCGCTTGGGGGCAGCATAGTCCGCTGTGGCATTCCACGGTCGAACCTGACGGAGCATTCAACAGCAAGGGCTGTGATTGGCCGAGTTTTCAGTGCGTTTCTCTGTGTTTTTAGCAGCCCCTGCAATATGCTAGTCCACTGTAGCCTATAAGCTTTGTATATAATGTTAAACATAGTTTTGGATTCAGTGGCAAGATGTGTTGATTGTACAGTGCCTGTCTCTCAGTAATGTTTTAAAATGAGAGCTTTGTCAGCTGGCAGTAGGCTACTTTGTTGGCAGTCATGAGAAGTTCGCTTGCTAACAGAACATAAATATGCTGCCCAGAAACCTCGTGAATAGTTCTGATTTGTTTTACTACACTAACGAGGTTAAATATAGCCTTTGCCTACAGCATCTCCTTAACAGTAATGTTAACAAAATGACAGCATTTATAAGACAAAGGAAAACGAATTTGGTCACTCAAGACTGTGCCACAGCAACCAGTCTAGGCTACAGGCCTACTCGAAGCAGATAGCGTTGTCTGGCGGTCGAGTGGGTTAATGCGCGTATTTCCAGAACAGGTCTGCAACTTTCAGGCAGTTCTGAGTTCAAATCTAGGCAGGAGCAGAGCCATATAAAAGGCCTAGGCCTATTGTTATCATTTTTTGCAAGGTGTTGCTCCTGGCAATACTTGTTTATAAGACGTTTGGTGATTAGTTCTTAGCTGTTTTTGGGACACGTTAAACATTCTTTATAATGAGCGCATACGGGGAGTAAAACTACTGTTATGCGCTGTTACAACTGTAGGCTACAATGATTGCAATACAAAAATATGCGCGTGTTAGTTTAGTTAGTTTTGTGATGTTTTGCACTTTTGCCTCATGTGTTTTCAGGTTTGAGGGCTTTTTTGGCAAGATTGACCTTGGTTAGACTCTGCATATGTTATTTTTTCCGTATGGAAAATAAAGTCAATTTTCAACACACGTCTTTTATTAGTTCAATAACAAGTGTTCCTTGTTAAAACATGTGACTAGTGAAACTCAAATGATTTTAGAAATATTTAGCCAAAGCCAAAAAGTGTTAAACTTTGACTAACGTTTCGATGTTCGTTAGTCAAAAACATCGACACATCGAAACGTTAGTCAAAGTTTAATAATGTTCTGCACCTTTTACTAATGAATAAAGAAAATTAACAAGACATCTGAGCTGCGCCGGCGTCTCTCCTTCTCTCTAAAATATCTGTCCTGGCCTGGTTGCACCGGATTGTTGCCAAACGACAGAAGCGCAGAGAACCCTCCTTTGTCTACCAAAAAGTGTTACTTTGTGCCCTGCGCTCCCCCACTGCTTGTGAAAGAAGGGGGTGGGGGAGGGGGGCTTAACGTGAAAAAGCTTAATGTCCCAAAACGGCAACAAGTCATAATGGTAGGCTACAGGAAGTGGGGGGAGGGTATGGGATGACCAGAGCTGTCTTCGCTGTGCTATTCAGAAAGCATCTTCTATTGTCTTTCCTGTCGCACACAGCTCATTACCATATAGCCTATCGAGTGCCTTAACAGATAGGCTCTGCTTTTGGGTTTGGCCTCACAGTGAACTCAACCC
The DNA here is from genome assembly GCF_046254945.1 of Alosa pseudoharengus. Lineage (NCBI taxonomy): Eukaryota > Metazoa > Chordata > Actinopteri > Clupeiformes > Clupeidae > Alosa > Alosa pseudoharengus. The sequence continues at coordinate 2,339,094 of NW_027468576.1, read as the reverse complement.
TCTTGTTGCTTGCAGTTTGTTAAATAAAGCGATGCCGATTACATTAATTATTTCTGATTAATTGCGTCTTTTGATGTCTTTTGCAACATCTGCTTGTTAGGCTGGGCTACTGTCAATGTCCTGTACAGGTAAATGTTCAACAATTGCTGGTGTAGGCCTACAGGCTATAATCAATTAGGGACTGTTCGTTATTTATTTAAGGGGCTACCGAAGGAGTTTTGGGAGCGTTAGTCAAAAAAGACGTGACCCTCCCTCGTCAGCAAGAAATTTTTCTATGACCCTCCAAAGTGATTGAGAAAAAACGCATGACCCTCCCCAGTCCCAACAATTTATTGATGCCTTCTGTAGGCTACTGGGTTAATTTGGGAGCAATGAAATCATAGGCCAGTTTGCAGGTAGCATAACGTCTTTTTCAATTCATAGAAGGGAGAGCCCAGTCTCTCCTGTGACATTGAGGTGCGCAAATAGTTTTTAATAGCCTGTTCAACTTCGAAAAGCTTCACCCGATGCCAGTCACTGATCGCAATTTCAAATTTCGGGAAGCTTCGTTCAATCTTTTTAAGTTTTAAGTGCAGTAGGCCCCTATCTGCCCCCTTTGGAATTATATCTCGAGCCTATTATAAGGTCCAGTGCGTTATGTCCTGGGATTCGGATGTGCTCAAAAAGAAAAGAAAAAACACCTTTTTTATAGATGGTTATGAGGAGCAATATGAGTCTGAACTCCGTGTCATTCAGACTCAACCCTCTTGTTGCTTTGATATCTTTTTCTTTGTCGTTTGAACATCGGCAAGCAGGCATGTTGCGGTTGCAATTTAAGTGAAATTTCTACAGTAGGCCTACAACATGCAAAATGCTTGTTAGGCTGGGCTACTGTCTTGTACAGGTAAATGTTCAACAATTGCTGGTGTGCAGGCTATAATCAATTAGCTAAATAATTTGTCCAGCTGTTTAAAAAAAAATTGTGCTACATTCAAATGCAAAAGGTGCTTTGATATCTTTTCGTTTGAACATCGGCAAGCAGGCATGCTGCGGTTGCAATGAATGAGGATAATTGGTTTTATCTGCGGATTTATTTTTTGCATTATTTTGAATATGACTTACTCCAGTCTCAACAGCACGTCTACTTTTTCCACATGCATCTAAGTTCTTACACACATCCCCTCTCGCTTTCTCTCTTTCCATCCCTGCGCACAGGGCTTTCTTAAAGGAGCTGCACCATTTTACAACAATTGCATCTACTTATTCATATTAGAATGTTTTGTCTGTTTAAGTGTAAGCTTAAACTATCGCGATCAATTTAAGTTCCCGTGCCCCCGCTGAAAGTCTCATGCGCTTATCGTTACACTATCAAATCTATAAGTAACCGTGACAAATAGGGTATAAGATATATAAACTCACGCTATTGTATTATCATATATGTTTGTTAATGGCTCACTGCGTCATGGAAGCAGTTTTAAGTCAAGTCGCATCAAAAATAGTAGTGGCAGAACTCCCAAGTGACACCTTGTGGTTGTTTGTGTCAACTGCAGTTTGTGCCATTTCTGCTGAGAAAATGGGGTGCGTGATTCATGAAGGAACCCGTCCAAACTTAACTGGGACCCACTGTATGCTAGCAATGTTAACATGCTAACCATGTTACTTTGCTAACTTAGCTAACATTTTTTAGCAGTTTTGCTAAACATGCTAACTATGCTAGCAATGTTAACTATGTTAACCATGCTACTTAGCTAACTTAGCTAATGTTTTCTAGCAGTTTTGCTAAAAAAATTAAAATGCTAACTATGCTAACAATGCTAACTAGTGGCTAGGAGACATAGTTGATGACAAGTTAAAAGTTGTTGATAGACAGCTAGTTTAATAGATAGATAGTTTAATGATCGTTTTTAAAAGTAGACTGTTTAAAAGTTGAATCTGTTGTCAGCCTCTTTTGTGTTGTGCCATGAGCCGGGCGTAACAACCACAATGGCATGGACATGGGACATGGATGGGTAGTTTCTGGATGAAGAGGAAGACAATGATTTGCTAGAGGAGGAGAGTAATCTCCCGTCATCCTCAGCTGGGTATGCATGTTTGTGTGTGTGTGTGTGTGTTCGCCCAACTGGGCGTATGCACATTTCTGGTTGTGATAAGAGTGTTGCTTATAACAATAATGACAGGGATTATAGTGATTATAGTTTAGATAGATAGATAGATAGATAGATAGATAGATAGATAGACACTTTATTGATCCCCAAGGGGAAATTCAGGAAGTTTGCTTAGATTTGTAATTCAATTTCTAATTTTCTTATCTGACAATTTCTTTATTTTGAGCTTGGTCAAGTCCCATGTCAGGTAGAAAGCATACACTTTGCCTATCCTTCTAACACAGACAGGGACACCAACTCCAGTAGCATTTACACCTCATCGTCTGCTAGGCTTAGATGGACACACACACACACGCCACAGCTGTGACAACACACACACCACGGATCTGGTGTGAATGCGGCGTTAGTGTATCACCTTATGTGTAGGGCAAATGATATCGATAATTATATATTGTATCTAATTAAATGCTGTATGGTTGTTAAATGTATTGAATTTCTTCTAATGTTTTAATTGTTTATATGTGTGAATGTAAATTGATGCTTTGTTATGCTATAATATGAATTGATGCTTTGTTCATCATGTTAAAGTATTTTGTTGATCTTTGTTATACTGTTGTCTTGTAGTTTGTAAACATATGTTTATGTTATTTACCTGAAGTTGTTGTTCCTGATTATTTAATGAAATTGTTAAAGACTTATCTAAATAAAATGATTTATTTCCTCTTTCGTAAACCTAACACATGTGCCAGTGTCTCTTATTCTTGTTTTCATAGTAGAATGAAGCACACGGAGAAGCAGTTACCATCTGCCTAGTCTTTATTTCAGCCTTTATCTTTCCTCCCCACAATTGATTTTGCCTCTTCAGAGTACAGTAAGACATCCTATATTTAGCTATGCATCTTGTTTTTATGGTAAAACATCTTATATTTGTTACAAGACCATTATATTTGTGTATTTTTGGTCAGATGTCAAACCAGGAAAGGAAAACATCCTACTCTTTAAAAATTCTACTTGTTACTGCGACTTGCAGTTATGAGTAAATTAATCATAACTTCTGAACCAAAGGTGATAAATTGATTCTGTTTCTTTCACTGAGGAGAACACAACACTGTCTATCTTTCCCACACTATATCTACAATAGACATTAGGTGAAAAGTAAGATTCATCTTGACAAATTGATATTTTCGTGTTTTTTGATGTTGAAATTTGAAGGTATTGTTTAAAAACAATGTGTGTTACCCTCAAACTTATTAACTATGATATGTGCCATTTTAAAGGGCTAGTTCTCCTGATTACAATGGTGGGTATATCTTATCTCTGCCATGTAGCATGGCCACACAATAAGCCTTTTTGTCTCACAAGGGCATCAAGTATGAAAAAACGGAATGTTTCGTGCCGTCGGCAAAGGTCTAATAAATTTATCATAACTTTTGAACAAAAGGTGATACATTGATTCTGTTTTCATCACTGAGTAGAGGACAAAATTGTGAATCTCCCATACACTCTAAGTTTTTCTCTATCTACAACAGAAATTGGGGGGGAAATCAGATTAATCTTGACAAACTGATAGTTTTGTGTTTTTTGGGGTTGAATTTTAAAGATATTTTTTAAATAATATGTGTGTTCTCCTCAAAATTATTAATTATATTTTATACCATTTGAAAGGGCTATTTCTCCTGATTATAATGGTGGGTAAATTATATCTCTGTCATGTAGCATAATCACACAATAAGCCTTTTTGTGCCATAAGGCCATCGAGTATGAAAAAATGGAATGTTCGGCGCGGTCTGCAAAGGGTTAATAGATAGATAGTTTAAAAGCAGACCGTTTAAAAGTTTAATGTAAAAAGTTCAGTAGTTTAATGGGTTAAATTGTTTAACAGTGGATTATTGTAGTGAGGACTTTTATTTTGAAACAGTTTTGGGCAGAGGAAACAGTTGAATAGGAGGTGTAGTCTTAATTGACCTAGATTGTATGCTTAAAGCCTGAGGCTGCAGGTGGCTTGAACACCTGGCATAGGATTCTAATTGCTTAATGGCCGTATTATGATGTCACAATCGGCAATGTTAAGTCTATGGGGATTTTTAAAAAGTTTTTCTTTAATAGTTTAAAAAGTATAAAAGTTTCAAAGTTGAAAAGACATGGCAGCTTGGTCCGTTTGAAGACCTACGTTACAACGTTTGAATGAAGTTTCTAAGTTAAACTGTTCAAGAGAAATTGCGTACGGAAAAAGTGGTAAGCGGAATAATAAAACTAGAAATGCAATTCCAAGGAAATACCAGTGCATGAAAATGCTAAAGTTGTGATGTAAAATATCATGTATAGTTAAAACAGATAATACAGAGATGGTTACTATGGTGATGCTAGGATAGACATGGTGGTTGCATAGCTTAATAAAAGTTGATAGTTTAAAAGTAGACTGTTTAAAAGCTGAATGTAGATAGTTTAAAAGTTGTTGAAAGACAGTAGATAGTTTACAAGTTGTTGATAGACAGCTAGTTTAATAGATAGTTTAAAAGTAGACCGTTTAGAAGTTGAAGGTAAATAGTTTAAAAGTTGTTGACAGACTGGAAGTTTAATGAATGTTGATATTCAAATAGTTTAATGGCTGTGTATAGGTAGATATTTGACGATAACTGAAAGTTGGAATGGCTCTAATGTTTGCTAGCAGTTATGCTAAGATTTTTAACTATGCTAACCATGCTACTTAGCTAATGTTTTATAGTAGTGCTAGCAATGCTAACATGCTAACCATGTTACTTAGCTAACTTAGCTAACATTTTCTAGCAGTTTTGTTAAACATGCTAACTATGTTAGCAATGCTAACTATGTTAACCATGCTACTTAACTAACATATTCTAGCAGTTTTGCTAAACATGCTAACTATGTTAGCAATGCTAACATGCTAACTATGTTAACCATGTGAGTTAGCTAACCTAGCTAATCATTTTTAGTAGTTATGCTAACTATGCTAACTAGCATGTTAATAATGTTAACATGTTAACTATGCTAACCATGTGACTTACCTAACCTAGCTAATTATTTTTAGTTGTTATGCTAACTATGCTAACTAACATGTTAACCATGCTAACATGCAACTATGCTAACCATGTGACTTAGCTAACCTAGCTAATCATTTTTGGCAGTTTTGCTAAAAATGTTAACAATGTTAACAATGCTAACATGCTAACTATATTAACCATGCTAACTAGCTACAGTGGGTAGGAGTCATAGTTGATGACAAGTGTTGACATAGTTGATGACAAGTTAAAAGTTGTTGATAGACAGCTAGTTTAATAGAAAGTTTAATAATAGTTTAAAAGTAGACTGTTTAAAAGTTGAATGTATATAGTTTAAAAGATGAATGTAGATAGTTTAAAAGTTGTTGATAGACAGCTAGTTTAATAGATAGATAGTTTAATGATAGTTTAAAAGTAGACCGTTTAAAAGTTGAATGTAAAAAGTTCAGTAGTTTAATGGGTTACATTGTTTAACAGTGGATTATTGTAGTGAGGACTTTTATTTTGAAACAGTTTTGGGCAGAGGAAACAGTCGAATAGGATGTGTAGTCTTAATTGACCCAGAGTGTATGCTTAAAGCCTGAGGCTGCAGGTGGCCTGAACACCTGCCATAGGATTCTAATTGCTTAATAGCCGTATTATGATGTCATAATCGGCAATGTTAAGTCTATGGGGATTTTTAAAAAGTTTTTCTTTAATAGTTTAAAAAGTATAAAAGTTTCAAAGTTGAAAAGACATAGCAACCTGCTCCGTTTGAAGACCTATGTTACAAAGTTTGAACGAAGTTTCTAAGTTAAACTGTTCAAGAGACATTGCGTAAGAAAAATAATTCAGTAGAAATGCATAGATTCCAGTTTCTTCCAGTAGCAGCAACTGGAATCCATGCATTTCCACGGAATTATTTTTGGAATCTGATCCCTTATCATACCTGTTCATTCTTACTCGTCGCTCGACTTATCGTGACTAAATTCAAGATGGCTGCAAACGCTAAACTTCGTGAAGATACTGTCTGTATAAATCGTCTTGTAAGTAAACTACCAGTGCTTTTTCAAAGTTCTCAATGTCTCGTTTTAAATGTCAGGGCCCTCGGAAGTCTACCAATGAAGTGTGGAGATACATTGAGCCTCGTAAATGGTGTAAAACAGTGATTTATTTGCATGGCAAGCCCGATGCCGAAGCACCACCATTGAAAAAGCTGTTAGTAGCATCGGCTAACTAGCGCCAGATTTTGAAGTGCAGGGGACAAGCCGAGGTGGGCTATGAGACATACGTTCACACTCGGTATCATGTTTTAACACACTTTAGGTCAATATCACACCGGAATTCTCCTTTAATGGTCTAATGATACCCATAGGGGGAGGTCTCTCGGCAGACCTCCCCCAATGTTATCGAGGCAAAATGCTCTTGCGCTATGGGCTTGTGAACTTTGACAAAAAAAAAAAGAGGCCGAACAAAATCGACATCCCCCCTCACCCTGTAAAACTGGCTGTATCTTGGAAAGTATTGATCTTACATAAAAATAATTTTACAGTGTGTCTCCTGGGTAACATCAGTACACCTGATAATTTTTTCAGAATTTTTTGAGACCTAAGTGCGTGGGCCCTGGTTGAATTGACGTGGAATGACCCATCAATATTTGCAGGGGTATGAATCATTTTGTTCTTAACTGTACACAACAACATCAAATACAATGGATAACAGTTTAAATGTTTATTACCAACAAGAAAATTGTGCAAATTCGTTGGAAAATGAACCCTGCAACACGGCCTTTAAAAGATGGGCTGTTAAAGTTCTGGGCACCTACGTTTGGGACAGCTTAAAAGAAGTCGAGAGGACTCCTAACTCACTAAGACCTATTCACAAACAATCCTAAGGCACTTTTTGTGGCATTGTTTTTGTGGCATTGTTCATACCTGCAAACTAGTCACCTTTCGGTGAACAATGCCGTTTTTGAATCAAAATATTCACGTGAATCACGTTTTTTTGGGGGGGAAGGGGTGGGGGGATCAACTTCCCATAGTCTGGAGTGAGACTATCGTCGATTTCATGCGAGATTTATAGACAAGTGATTGGCCTCTCTGTGTGCTATTTTTGAAGACCTACCTATCAGTTGTTTCTGAGGGCGGGCTTTATCTCTCTCACTTTCTGTTATGCATAGCCTGCCTGCTATGGCCTGCAGCAGCGCCAGCGATATGACCAAGGAAAAAAAGAAAATGTTAGCTAACAAACACGGGACACATACTACACTCTCCCTGACTATAAACTCAAGGTAAAACATCATATTGTTAGGCTACTTTTCTCTTGCCCTCGGTGGGTTAAATGGAAGACTTGCTGAGGTGAGGTTAACAAGTGTTTACTCGCAAATTCACATTCCCGCAGCTGGCCGTTTTGAATTGCTTTGTGAAACAAAACGACTGCACTGAGTGCGATTGTGAATTAAGCTCGGCTTAATAGTTTAATATTGTCTTGGAAAGTTATTGCTTGTTCACGAGTTATTTCATTTAGCATTATATTTGCCATGTGTCGATGATGGTTAGACATGACGTTCTCAGGGAGCGCAGACCTTTCCAAGGCCAAATGTAGTTATTTGCAACAAATCTGAAAGTGAACCTAGCAAATTATTTTGACTTGCTCAGTGATAGGTGTTTAATTTGTTCGTTTTCTGTGTAGCATATAGATCATAATTCTTGATAATTAGCGCGCAAACAAGCGAGACCTAGGCTTCTAGAGTAGACTGACATAACGCACCTATTGCTGAGACCCGCCCCTTTAGTTGGAATGTGATCAGCCTCAGTAGACACGAGAGGAGCAGAAAGACACCAACATAACATGAGGGATAGATGTATTTCTTCACAAAAAGGATTAGGCTTTAAAACAGATTGTCAACATTTATGTTGTTTGGTCTGTTTTTGGCTGCATACATGAAGGCCAAGGTGGGCAATGTGTTTTTCCTGGTTTAAGGTAATACTGACATTTCTTCAAGGATGGCAGGTCTGAAAATATCTTCTCCATCATTAAGTTATTCAATTAGGCTAAACAAGGCCTTAAGTCAAAACAGCTGGTAGGCCTACTGTTATGGCTATGTATTTTAAAATGTAAAAGTGTCAAATGCAGCCATATTTAAATTCTGCTTACTGCACGTTTATTATAATATTGATATATTGAAATATGATAATATTCAATATTCATTATTGCAGTTATTGCAGGTCTACCTATGTCCATGTAATGGAAATAGTTAAAATGTAAAATCTTTTTCAAATCTTCTGCGCGGGGGAGGGGATATGTAAATATGTCACCTTTTTCAGCCCTTCTAAGTTTGCAGGTATGAATGTTGTGGGTCCAGGGCGGGGATGAACTGCCCACACCCCTGGACACACCGCTTCATTTGGGCGGCCTCGGACATACTTGCTTTTTTGTGATTATATTTATTATTTTCAGAGAAAATGTTTATTCTTCTGTCTTCCGTCAGTTGTTTCAGATCATATCCTTCTGTTCTCTCAGACCAGTGGCAATAGACGTCGCTATAGAAAGAATAATATATAGCCAAGCTGTTTCGCACCAATAGAACCTTAACTTATTGAATGCCAAGCTGTTTTCGGAAGCTTTGTCCTAGAGTGCCAGCAATCTAGACCATTGTTGATGATTTTTGTACAGCCACAGCATATTCTGTGTTATAGCTATTTACTCGTTTGAAAGGTGAGACTTTAAGCTCTCAGTGGGTGCAAACCGTGTATTTCTACACGCTTCTGTTCCTGAGAAATCGCAAGCTAAACAGTGGCTAGTTTTCATCAAAATCGCTTTTTTTTTTCTAGAAATAAAGTCTTTCATGAAATATGAAGTGTTGCCTGTAAAGTTTCCGGGAAGTGACCTAGCAAGACTGCCACCTAGTGATAGACCCACGAAAATGGCCTGGTTTTGAGCTGACGTGCATGCGTCACTGATTCGACCCAAAGCGGCAACCGAGTTATGATAAAATGTCCAGATAAAATGTCCAGATTGTGCGTTTTCATGAGTTTCACGATCGTCATATATTTCATTTCCATTCATCACAGAGTTCCCAAAATCACATATAAGGTGTGTTAGAGTGTCTAGTTTCGTAATTAAAAAAAAAAAAGCTAAAAAGGTAATATTACGTTTTTGGCACTCAATGAGTTAACAGGACCTATTAGAGGACTTCTCTAGGAGTGGTGATCACGTGATCAAGGACTGTATTCCTATTGATTAACGCTGAGTATTTCGACTGATAGAGAACCATTAATTTTCATGTGAAGCACCAGGGTCAGTGTTTGTGGCCCTTTTAAGTTTCACACAAACAAGCATACATGTCACTGTCTGAAGCTCAGGCAACAGATGCAGATCAAATAGAAGTGGTCAGACAGTACTGACAGGACCAGCAATAGCAAAATAAACTACAAAATCACAAAGCCCAGAAGATGGTTGAGTATAAATTAAAGTCAGAATCCAATAGCAAAGGAAACCTCAGAGGTTGGCAAAACTACTTTTCTTCGAAAAAACGCCATGCCTGATATAAAGCTGAAAATCACCACCTCAGGATGAGATAATATGGGAAGATCATACATTTTCTGAATCCTTAGAGTCATGCCAGTATTGCAGTGTTTGCATTTTGTATCTCTGATGCTCCCTGATGCCACAGGATTAACCTGTTGAGGAGTACGGTCACAAATATGTGATCAGATGCAGCTGGGCCCCTGGGAGTACGATCACAAATATGTGATTAGAACGTTTTCGAAAAAGGTTCTATAACATGACGCAACAATTACCCTCAGGGACTTTTCTGCCATTAAACAATTTTAAGAACACTGAAACTATAGAACGTTCGTGTAGAATTCTAGAACGAGCCAGGAAAATAATTCACTCTCTGGGGAATGGCATTGCCTTAAAGAATTCACTCCTCAACAGGTTAAAAGAAAAAAAATGATTTAGGCAAAAATGGCAGGAAAATTTGTGTGATTAAAAGTTTGAAGAGCTCCAGGGTCGGCTGTATTTGTCCAAAGTGTTCACAAAAGGACTTGAATGAAAGCTCAGATTGTCCTCTTTAAAATGATACCAAACATAATAAAATCAAATATGCAAATACAGTGGGTATCAGTTAAGCTTGGACGGTTTCCTGCATGAATCACGCACAAATCGTGTACCATATTCTCGGCAGAAATGGCACAAACTGCAGTTGACCCAAACAACCACCAGGTGGCTCTTCAGAGTTCACTACTATTTTTGATGCGACTTGACTTACTGCTTTCATGACACATCCAGTTTCCAAGTCAGTAGAACAATCAGAGACAGTTGAGCCATTACCAAACATATATGATAATACAATAGCGTGAGTTTATATATCTTATCAGGGGCGTTGCCAGCCGATTTCGCCGGGGCTTCAGCCCCGAATGTTTCGAGTGTAGCCCCGAATGTATTTTGCAAAGTTGACTAACAAATATGGAACCATTATTTGGATCGTTCATTGAAACTGTAAGATGAGATGGACCTATTTAATATAAAAGCAGGACACGGGTTTCCTCTCACTCTCCTAAATGCAGCAGATCTAACTTGAACGTAACCTTACCATAATTTGGAAAGTAGGCTGCTTAGAGCGCGTGCACGCACGAGAGAGAGAGCGAGAGAGAGAGACACAGAGAGTCAGTCAGTTCCAGGGTTGGGCATGTCATTGTTTGCATTTCCTATTTAGTATAAGAAAGTTATAAGGAAATCATAAAGGCAACAAGGCAGGGGCGCCGGAACGAGTTTCAAAGTGCAGGGGCCAGATAACGAACACCCCCCCCCCCCCCCAAATTGTGTGCGCTGTATTTTCTCTTTCTTGCGCAAACAAAATGTGTGCGTTCCAAATAGCCTGCGTAATTCTGCTTCATAAAGTTGAACAAAGGCATGTGGTAATTTTATAGATAAATAGTAATAGCCTACTGTCATGCAGTTTATGGGGTAGGCCAACTTGGAGTGAATTTACACACTGGAGATTCTTTCTCTAGGCTACGACAAGAATATTGGCAAAAAAAAAAAATCATCAGAGTAGGCCTTTGTTACCTTACTACGGAGTGCAGAAACAGTGCACAACTAACTAGCTAATGACTAGTCTGATGTCAATCACACCACGAATTGATTTCAAAAAAATATCAGGGTGTTATATAGGCTACAAGCTAGGACTGCCACTGTTTTCATTGTGAAGAAGAGCATCTAGTATAATTATGACCGCCGCTAGCGAAGCGGTCATATATGGATTGTCAAAGTTTTTTTTTTTTTTTTTTTTTCTGTCATCTACTTCCTGAAATTTTGGTCAACGATACCCGGGGCACCGAAACACCAGGGCACATGAAATTTGGTGGGTATGTAGCCCCACTAGACTTTTACGGAAAATTTTTGTTTGGTCCCCAGGGGCCACTCCCCCTCCGCGCTGGGCCCCCCGAAACCCAAAAAATGCAGTTTTTCCTAAATAACTACCTGAACCGTGGCACCGAGGATGAAGACATTTTTATGGATTGTTGGTCTCAAGGGCCCACATCAGCCTAGCCCATAATCACTCATTTGTGATTTGCACCCCCCCGGTAAAAAATGAAAATGCAATATCATTCTGCTTTAATCGCCCCTCTCTTCAGTAAAGACGTTCAGAACTGCACCACATTTTAGGCCATCCTTAAAAATATTCTTGTTTGCAGTAACAGCCCAAAAAATTAAAAAATGGGTCGGTAGGTAGGTCAATATTTTTGTTTTTTCAAGATTCAAAGTAAAAAAAAAAAAGTAAAATTTTGGTCATGGTGATTACGTAGGTATGAATTTAAACAAATGTGCATATTGTGACGTAACTGACTGAGTCCTCAACCCGTGCCTTCAGGCGCATTATTGCAAACCTCAATCTGATGCAGGTTATGTAGACAAGCCTTTCTCAAACTTCTTTGACCTGAGGCCCAGTCATGGCAGACTTTGGGGTCATAGGGCTCATCTACACATACCCAACCCCACTCCCCCCCAATCAAATTGTCATTATCATTATCACATTCATTATTATGCCTATATTGTTATACATGCACTTTCACTTAAATGTTTTGTGACATGCACATCAGAGGACTGCTTTACTAATGTAAGATATAATTTCATTGCTTTTGCATGGTTGCATGATGCTTGCATAAGAAAAGAAATACTTCTCAAAACAGCAACAATTATATGGGTGTTATTGTTTTGGGATGTTTCCCTCATGCAAGCATCATACATTGGTAGGAAATGGTTGTTTTTTAATGAAGTTTAATTTGAATGCCTGAATGTAAGGATTCAGGAAACACAATACCAGCTTTTTTGGCGAGCAGATAGGCGTAAAACACTGATCTGTTGGTCTTTAACAGATAGAAAGAAGGCTACAATAGCTTTTGGCCACGTTATATTCAAATTTGACTATACAATACTCAGTGCTACACTCTCTCCTCTGTTTCTATGGAAGTTCCAAAAATCAACGTCGTTCTATTAAGTGTCGTTAAACAATTAAATAGCATTCAACAGGTTGAAGTGGAGCTTTGATAGCCTACCAACGTTATCGATTAGTTTCCGTTTCTCTCGCGCAGACGCCTGCATTGAATGCACGCTCATACCACCACTTTATTGTATGGCTCCATGTTTAATGACATCGATAGCAGAGACGTTTTTTTTTTTTTTTTTGTCGTCCGCGGTATCTTGATCAACTGTGCAGCAAATTATCAGACGAAGCACCGGGCCTAATTTCACTCCACGACTTCGCGGACCAGCAGTCTCCACGTTGCGGACCCATATTTTGAGAAATGCTGAATAGACCACAACCAATGTCAATTCTTCAACACAGTCACCGTTAGACTAGAGGGGAGAAAGAATGGGAAAAGATCTGGGCACAGTTCTTCCAGAACTTCGTGCCAAGTAAAAGCGTTGTCGTTGTGTGAATGAAACGAAGCGTACAGGCCATAGTGTGACATGCGTGTAGAGATGACGCCACAGGGTTTTTATTTAAGAGAGCCTACGTTTGCATGTAGGCAATTTATATTCACAATACTTAGGACTAGTAAAATAAATAGTATTTTATTTGTATTGGTTGTTTAGAGTATAAAAAAATCGGTCGGTCTTAACGCAAGTTTACAACCGGCAAGTCGGTCGGACTAAAAGGGGAAAAAAATAAATATTTGGGTCGGTTCTAAATTGACAGGGTCGGTCGGGTTACGGCAAACGAAAATATTTTTAAGGATGGCCTTATGTGTATGATTAACCTGACATTCTCTGGGGGTATGCCAAATCTCGTAGAATTTCATCCATTGGGGGGTCTAAAAAATTAAGTTATGTGTACATTTAGTGACTGTACACTCATTGGCCTGTAGATGGTGGTGCACACATATACACATGCACACACACACACAGGCACCCACATACTATCGGTATTAGAACGGCCGATACATAATTACAAATTCAGTAGGATTAAAAGAAAGCCAAAATAAATATTCATCATCATCATCATGGCTGCATTTCCAGTATTGGCGATAAGTAGTCGTTTGTCCACTAGATGGCGCATCGTTGCAGTGAGACGTAATGTTGTTGGAAGTTAATCTAAAGTGGGTTGGAAAGACACTACGCTTCCTACAAGGACAAGACTGTAGGCTACAGTAGTTTACCGCAGAGAACGTCTAAGGGTAGGATGATTTCTGCATGACATGTAATTCCCATTTCCTCTTGAAGCCGAAATAAATCTGAGAATGTTTATCAGACATGCTTGCTTTTTACTGCAGGTAGGCTATGTTAATCCTATCAATAGCAGAACGTAGGTAAAATAATGTTACCGTTAGCATGGTTGAGTGATGGAGGCCAATTTGATTATTGATGTATTTGTAGAAAACCATAAATGCCTTTATAGGCTACCAAGCAAATCGATAACAGCACTAATTGTATCTTTCGACTGTCATCTCATTTGCTTATGACCATAACCTAGGCTACTACAGGAGCTAAGTGAGTTAGCCACAACACGTTCGCTACGTGATGGTTTTTTAATGGAAAATATATAGGCTACCTGAAAGATAACCTGTCTATGATGCATCCTAAACACCAGGCTGGGACATTTCTGCTTAAGGTCTCAAAAAGCATCTGAGTCAACGTTCATTCCCAAACACCCATATAGGCTACTTCAATCCTCTATTTTCAAAGGTGATTCAAGTAAGGAAGAGCATGGCTCAAAGTAAAGTAACTGAAACTACATAAATTCGTCAAAGTGAATAATTTGTGTCAACTCGCCGCAATGTAGGTTTATTAACGCACCCGTGATGATCTATCTCCATTTAAACCAGATGTTTTAGAGCGCACGTTGAGATTTATTCAGGGCAGGGCTGTACCTACACATGTTTGTTGCACGTGCTACAAAAATTATTCTTTGCGATGGATGATTTAGTACCAACGTTACACCGGTCAGATACAGTTTTGCTTATGGCTATTCCGTGAGACTGAGGCGCTTTTTGTTTGTTCGAAGTGCGTGTTTAGGGTGTGAGAGGGGAGTCGATGTGCTTTGATTCCAGCTTGGTAGTTGTAGTCTATGCGATTAAAAAACATGTGTGTGCGAAGTATCCAAACAATGATAATGATGGTTGGGTGTCTACTTCATTCGCCCTTTCCGTGATTCACACAGCTACGTGAAATGTATTACTACTGATATGCAAAACTATTAACTTTTCGCCAAGAGGTGGCAGCTTGATACTGTAAGGTGTAAGCCATTGCCCATTGGTTCCAAAGGAGATTTTATTTGGGTCGCATAGCCTAGTGACAATTTGTGTTGTGTAATAGGCCTAGCATAGGGCCTACCTTATATAGCTTATAGTTTGTTAACAGTCACAGTTTTGTCATAACTCCCTCTATGCATTTTTGCATTTAGAATAGCTCTAAAACCGGGGGGCGAACACGTCGCAGGGGGGGCGCCAGTGCGTGGATATCTCAATCGCAAAATTAAACAATATTTCTATCGGGCGCCTACATGGACTAGGCTGGGTGAAAATCAAAAGATTGCGTCAAAAGATTGAGCTTAACCATGGACCTCATAGTTGCAAAATGCAAGGGAACATGAATCAGCATATTATTTGCACAAACAATAACGGACAGTAGCTCTTCAACTTTGTTCATACACATTTTAACGGGCAGTCTCGCAACGCATTTCATGAAGGCCCTTTTGGACATGTCAGTTATTTACACCACTGGATAAAACGGCATTTTGTTTTAGACTACTGGTATTTAATTTGTGCATTGACAATAAAGCTGAATATCATTTGAACTAGATGACTAAACGTATGCATATGTAGAAGAAGAAACATTCACAAAAATCCATGACATGACCTCTCTTCTTGATAGCTGTTGAAAACTGCATGGAACTGACAGGGATTGTTTTGTTTAATAATAAATAAATACATTATGCTGCTACCTTCTGCTTTTCCCAAATACAATGTAGCCTACAGGTGTACCTTTCATCAGTCCAGTTGCAATGGATGGACTGTGATGAACTGCCCTACTTGTGACTGTTTAGAGATTTTAAAGGTTTTATAACAATGTTACAGATTTTTTGGCCCAGAAACAAATCTATTCACCTTTGCAGCGACAGTAGGCTACTTTGTGTGCGGAAAGTGTGCAAACACACATTCCAAACAAGCATACACAAAAGTTTCAAGAGTGGGGGATGGAGTAGAAGATGGAGACAGATTCATTAATATGATTTATTTACGCGGAATGGATGTGCAGGACTGAGCGGCGGTCATATTTTGTACCGCTATGCGATACATCTAGTTAATTACAGAAGTCAAGTCAAGTCAAGTCAGATTTATTTATAAAGCGCATTTAACATGCACATAGTGCAATCCAAAGTGCTCCGCAAACAAGACACATAACAACAAGACAAAAGATGTCGGATGGAGCGGCGTAGTCGCTAGCGTACCCATGACATCAAGACAAGACAAATACATTTAAAAAATAACAAATACAAAAAATGCCGGACGGAGCGGCGTAGTCGCCAGCGTACCCGTGACACCAAGACATACAAGACAGACAACAAAACAAATAAACAAATAAAAAAGAAAGAAAAGAAAAAGAAAATATATTTTAAAAGGGGAAAGTTAAAATTAGGAGGAACACAACTTGCAAGCCCACTTCACTCAAAGCAGTTCAATGTTTTGCAAATTGTGTGCGTGTCACCATTCAACATTGTGAAGGAGGGGGCGCGAGCTGGGCCGCAGCCCTTCCAAAAAGGTCGCTGCTTCAGATTGTTGAATATTTAGAAAGTAGCCTACATGACGGCATTTTTGAGCTATTGAGAGAGTCAGATTTTTGGCTTCTGGAAGTAACTTGCTAATTAACTAAAGCAAGACTTGAGTGATATCACAAATTTGAAAGGAAAAATATGAAGGCAACAAGTGGCGGGCGAGGCTAGAGTTGGAGGGATATTGTGTCCTGTTTCTGTAAAGGACGAGCCCAATCGCCTATTTCTCAGTTGTGTAATAAAAGCAGTATCATCATGCAGTGGTCGAAGTTTGCCAGGGCGGATAAGCATAGTTGTAAAGGGCATGAATAAAAAAGGCAAAAAACATCCTTTACTGAACCCAAAATTTCAATAAGAATTTTATCTTAACGAAACAACTCTAAATATCAGAGTGGGATAGGTTGGGATATTGTAGAAATTTCACTTAAATTGCAACCGCAACATGCCTGCTTGCCGACGTTCAAACGAAAAAGATATCAAACCACTTTTTGCATTTGAATGTAGCACGAAATTTTTTTTTAAACAGCTGGACAAATGATTTAGCTAATTGATTATAGCCTGTACACCAGCAATTGTTGAACATTTACCTGTACAAGGACATTGACAGTAGCCCAGCCTAACAAGCAGATGTTTCAAAAGACATTGAAAGATGCAATTAATCAGAAATAAATAATGTAATCTGCAGTGCTTTATTTAACAAACTGCAAGCAACAAGAGAGTTGAGTTCGCTGCGAGGCCAAACCTAATGTGCCTTTTGCACGAAAAAGAAAGTACTTGCCTGTTCTGCTACTGCACTTGGATAAGGAACAACAGAAAATCTGTTTAGGCAGTTTAGGTGTGTGCCTGGAAAGATGATAGAAGATGTCATAGGCTGGTGGTGGGTTCTTCCCAATCGTTTCCATAAAATAGGTCAAAGGCAGAAAATTAAGTCTTATAATGACATAATGGTATAGGCTAGTCTGTTTTCCATTTAGGATGCGCGGGTGAGGGATAAGGCTTTCATGGTGGACCATGCACTTTTTCTTGTGTCATGAACTCTGCACATAGGCTTAGTCCATAGTCCATAGCCCAGCTCCAGCGAAGACGGCTCTGGTCATCCCATCTTACCCTCCCCCCACTTCCTCTAGCCTACCATTCAGGCTATGAAGACCTGCGGGGAGTAAAACGACTTGTTGCCGTTTTGGGACATTAAGCTACGTTAAGCTTTTTCATGTTAAGCTCCCCTCCCCCACCCCCTTCTTTCACAAGCAGTGCAGCTTTCTGAAGCGGGGCTTTCTGAAGCTTATGTAACAACAAATACCACCAATATTGTAGCCTGGCGGGCCATCCTATATCATTGAAATGTATAGTCTGGCATCGAACCATTCACCTCGCTTAATCCAAGGGGCGGGCAGAGAATTGTCTTTCAAACTGCCTAGGCATGCAATAGGCCAGCGCTACGACCATATCCGTATCCGGACGGCAAAACGGCAAATACATCCTTATTCGAAAGGAATGACTTAAGTGCATTGTGTTGCTCAACTTTCAAAGAAAAGCACAAGTCCAACTTCTCCAAAGTTGACGCCAACGCCGATTCAAACAACCGCTCTTCGTTCGCCATAGCAGGGCTCTACACTAACATTTTTTTTCAGGAGCACTTGTGCGCCCAAGTTAAAAAATTTAGGAGCACAGACAAAAATTTGGGCGCACAATCAGTTCTGTACTTAACTTACACATAATCTAACATTATACTGCAGCTAACAGTTAAACATGCCAGTGAACCAATTGCGAATATTAAGAATGACTGACAACATTTAGGCTACAGGAAGGATTTTAAAGATCAGTGCCTAGGCTACTTTATTTTCAGTCTGTTCTATTTTCCTACATTTTGTTAATGTAAAATAATATAATACATTGCCATATTTGCATTTAGCCTGTATATCAAGTATCCTGTCAAATGTAGGCTAATTTATTTATGTGTGAATCCATCTATAGCTAATCCAAATATGCCCATGGTGACCTATCTGACTGCATACTGCCTAATACTACTACTAAAACAGTCTATTTTCTCTTCCACAAAACCCAACATAGGCTAATCAAGGATATATGTTTTATACTTTTAGTTTTTATTTGAAATATCTGCATTGATGGGGGCAGTAGGCAAACGTTAGGCCTACTTTCGTTTTGCACTTCAGCTTGTATTCGGTGTAAACAAACAAGCATGCGTGGAAGCCTGGAGTTGTCAGTAGCGTTCTACCTTTGAATAAAATGGGAGTATTACGGGAGGCTACTTTTGTGCCGGTTCGCTACAGCTATATTTTGCATATTGCAGCCAATACGTCAACTGGGCTAAAAGGCATGTTAGGTTACCTTTCCTTCTCTCACTGCATTCTCAGAATCTCATCCTGTTCCTCCTATATCCAATGAATTCGGTGGATAGAAGAACTAATTTCTTCAATCTTTGCATCTTGGCTGGCTAGTCTAACTTTCCGCTTTTTCTGCGCGCTCTTGGATTTGATAAAAGCGACTACTAGCGAGTCACAACGCGAAACTGCTAACGTTGATGGGAGGTGTAGTTTTTATGCTGCATTCGCGAAGTGATTCTATGGTTTGCACCAGTAATGTTTCTCGATGTTGCGGTGTATTTTGTAGACAAATATTGACATGGTTAGAAATCATTCGCACCAGTGCGCCCAAATATTTTTTTGCACTCGCACGGCATCATTTTTACTCGCATGTGCGAGTGAAATGGGCGCACTGTAGAGCCCTGCATAGCCACCTTCCTTGTTGTTCACCGTCTCAGGACTGTCGTTATCCTGTTAAGCCCGCCTTAAGACTCTAACAAAATAGAGCGCTGTGATTGGATGAGGTCCACGGCGTCAGCCAATAGAAATCCCTATGGTTTGATACTAGACGTACAGGCTGAGCAAATTAATTTGCCGCCGCTAGGGTGCGTCTAGATTTCTAGGCTACCAATATTGTTGTGTGGCAATAAAAGTACTCAGTGTTTGCGCAAGTAGCCTAAATATATAAATACATTAATAAAATCTTTACCGTGAAAAAGCTTAACGTAGCTTAATGTCCCAAAACAGCAACAAGTCGTTTTACTAAGATACGTAAGATCGTCTTGGTAGTGTATAGGTCTAATTGAGTGCCTGTCACTTTAAGACATTTAAGGGAACCCTTGCAATTGTAACACAGTTGAAAGGCTGCTGATGTGTGGATGCAATTCATAACGTTTTTTACATTGTTAAAATAAAGGTTCGTACTTCTCCTTAGGACAAGCACTTTTGAATTTTGGAAAACACTTTTCCATTTACATCGGGATTTTGCAAACATTCAGTGTCAAGAGTCAATAAAATGAGCCCTTCAACGAAATTGACAAGCAGCTGTAAGTAGGCTAAGCATGCTAAATTCGACATCCAAACAGTATTCTAACGTTAGCTTTGAGATACTGCTTGATTTCATAACTTAACTTAGTTTAGTCTCTTCAATGTAGCCTACTATGTTGTGATAAGACCTTAGCAGAGTTCACTTCAATGCAGCAGTTTTGAACAAATTTGCGCAGCATGGTCACGATGTTAAGCGGATTTAATAGCAATTTAGCCAGATGTCTTCTATGCAATGCTTCTATGTGGCAACAACAATCCTTCAACAATCGTGAATATTTTGTTAAATGCACATGCAGAGGAGTGGCAGCGGGCTACGAGAGAGATCGGGGCGGGGCAAGGAAAGGCTGTGTGCGTAAAAAGCGCAGCTCAATGACAATGCAAGGATTTGACCTTATATTTAATTTAAATTAAATTAAATTAAACATAGAATATTCATCTGTGGCGGCCGAGTTTTATTTTGTGGCGCCCCGCCACAGATTAGTCAATGTATGGGAAACACTGATAAAGGCAAAAAGCCCAAAAAATATACTTAAAAAAAGAAAAACAACACAACTCGGCCGCGGAACTCGACCTCAGAACGCCACAGCGGACTTATGCTGCCCCTAAGCGGCTGCAGTTGTACTTACATTTCACGCAGCTGCGTGAAGCACGTTTTCCGTGAATGAAGTGTCCATTTTTAACTAGTACCCACTGTATGTCTTTTTGAAAAGATACATGTCTGTAGTTAACATTTTTGTATGATAACCCTTCTGGAATCACAGCTAAATTAGTGTTACATTTTTGACGCAGGTGCCTATCTTGCTATTGGCCTTTGTTAAAGTATAAGCAACCTTTGCCACCTTGGGTGGTATCGACATCTCATCTGGCCCATGGACTATAATTAGCTAATCTGAATTTGACTTCACTAAACAATTTCCAATTTCTATTTAAAGAGTAGATTTAGTAGATTTTGTGGGGTTTTTTGTTGAAAAAATCTATATTGACCTATGCTAATTTAACAATATTAGCCTAGCCTACGATATAGGACATAGCAATCATTATAACTAATGTAGACATATTGCAAAATTAAATACATTTAAAGATTTTTATCAGGAGTTTCAATGTAAAAGCAATAATTTGGCATAGCCTAATTATGGCCTCACTTTGGATCAGCTTTTGCTACTTTTTGGCTGGATTTGGTTGATTTTCGGCTCTTTTTGGTACAAACAGCCTATATATAGTTATGGACATATTTTAAAATTCCTTAATTGCTTTTAGGTTTAGGTTTAGTCCTCCTTTTGTTTAGATTTTTCGGCCAATGAGTTTCTCTTCGTAAATCGCAGCATAATTTCTGCGCAAACAGGTGTTCTATCGTGTTACTGTAGACTACTGTCTCAATCTCCACTTCGGCCACATTTTCCTCTTGAAAATAGATTCGTCTATCCAGTGTTCCGCCGATAACGTAATCTGCTGCTCACCTGCTTTCAGCGATGTCACATGTGCATTGATAACTTCATCTCCGGACATTCTGTGCGACCACTGTCTCGGTGAGTATTGCCTCTCCAGTTCCTGTTAAGACCATCCACAAGCGTTACGCTGACGGAAGGTGGGTTTATAGTTTTTTTTGAACATGCCATGGACTCTTCTATTAATGTCATTGAGCCATGTAGGGTAGTTGAAAACGGTAGATTTATACTTACATCTTTATCCATAATTTCCCACTGAAGCATGATCGCTGAACCGCTGGAACCACCACGAATGTCAAACGCTGGCACTTAATCGAGGACAGGATTCCCAAGGGTCTGGATTTGGTTCCCCAAATTGGTTGGTTTCCCCTTTGCTAAACCATGGCAATTGACGCCTCCTCCCGAGCTAACCAAGCACAACTGGGTCTACGGAAAGCGAAATAGGACAAAAATAATAGCGTTATGCTATGTGTTGACATCATGCAATAGCGTAAGTATCTCCTGTCATTGTTATAACTTTCAAATGTTTTTGTCACTGATTTATTTTAATACAGTGGTATTAGCCGATTTGCCATGTAGACTTTTGAGTAGCATACACACCCACGCTCTTCGACTTTTGTTGTTGTGTTGATTGTTTTGAGTCAATAAATAAATGTATTGTAACAAACTGCTAGGTTGTCTCAAAATGGTCTTTATTGGTTACGCACCAAAACACACGAACGTCATTAAACAGGCAACACAAGGGAGGTCAATTAAACAAGCACGATACACAAACAGGGTAGTCACATACAATACACGGGGTAAACACATGAGGTACAACATAAAGACCTGGGGCAGCCGTGGCCCACTGGTTAGCACTCTGGACTTGTAACCGGAGGGTTGCCGGTTCGAGCCCTGACCAGTGGGCCGTGGCTGAAGTGCCCTTGAGCAAGGCACCTAACCTCACTGCTCCCCGAGCGCCGCCGTTGTAGCAGGCAGCTCACTGCGCCTGGATGTGTGTGCTTCACCTCACTGTGTGTTCACTGTGTGCTGTTTGTGTTTCACTAATTCACCGATTGGGTTAAATGTAGAGACCAAATTTCCCTCACGGGATCAAAAAAGTATATATACTATACTAAAGAAAGACTATACCAGCTAACACATACATGACAAGGTAAACGCCATTACTCATACTAAAACCAACATCAACATTACACACACACACGCACAGAATTATGGGAGTACAGTCATAACAGCCAGGCTCAGATCATTACACAGCCCCCCGATACTTAGTCCATGTCCCCTTGACTCAAGTCTTACCCTACGTCAGTCCATGAGCCTGGCTGGGACGCGACGCTGACGTTGTAGGCGCCCCGCTGTCGCGGCGGTGACTTCCGGTGAAGGCTGCACGGTGACCGGTGTTAGAGCCACAGCTCCATTGTCACCAAGTTCCACAGAGTCAGTGTCAAAGTCTCCACGACCCTCAGCTGAGGCCAGGGGTCGATACTGGGCCAGTCGATCACGGTGGAGAGCCACAACTCTCCGACGCTTAATCAGTCTCACACGATAGACCACATCAGACAGCTTCTCTAAGACATCGCACGGCCCGACCCACTGGCTAGTGAGTTTCGGGGAAATGCCTTTCTTTCTCTCTGGGCAGTACACCCACACTTTATCGCCGGTCTGGAACTCCTGGCCGCGACAGCGCGTATCGTAAGCTCGCTTTTGACGTATTCCAGCTTCACTCATAGCCTGCCGGGCCAACTCGTGTACTCCCTTCAGTCTCTCGCGTAGCTGCTTGTAGTATTCCAGCCCTGGCTTACCTCCAATCTCCGCTTCCGGAGGCGAACCCAACACCAAGTCCACCGGCGTGCGTAGCTCTCGCCCGAACATCAGAGCTGCTGGTGTGCATTTCGTTGACTCTTGCACCGCTGTGTGATATGCCCAGAGCACTAGGGGCAAGTGTAAGTCCCAGTCCTTGACTGGCAGTGGGCCCATGATATCGACGGCTACCCGCTCCATGGGAGCCCCGACTGCGTATTGCTGCAGCGGAGCGTGCGAGCGTCGCGTGGGGCCCTTCTTCGCTGTGCAGGCGTCACAGCAGTGAACATGCAGTTCAACGTCCAGCCTGCATCCCGGCCAATAGAAGTGGCTTCTCAGCCGGCTAAGAGTTTTTGCAATGCCGAAATGAGCCGCCCCCACAGCCCCATGTACCTGTTCCAGTACACGGGCTCGTAATCCAGCAGGAACCAGCAACTGGAAAATTTCAGATTGTCTATCGGGGGCTCGCCAGTGTCTATACAACAGTCCTTGACGTGCTAATATTCCCGGCCACTGTGAATAAATCGCTTTGGTCTCTGGATCGAGTGCTGATACGTCAGTCCATGGCGGTCGCTGACCGGCTTCGATCCATGACCACACTCGGCCGAGCGTGGCGTCCTCCGATTGCGCCTTCCGGATCTCCTCCCTTGACATCACGTCCACTGGCGACTGCGCGTCCATGGCCCCAGCTGCCGCTCTGCAGTGCTGCGTTGTGGCGTTGGGCTGCGGTGCGTTGTCTCCGGTCTCTCGATCACTGTAGCTGGTAGCGGAAGGCGGCGAGACGACCTCGGGGTGCTGCTGGCGAGCGTTGACTCTCTCGCTGCCGTGAAGCTGGCGAGCGGTGGCTCTCTTGATGGTGCGGCGCTGGCGAGCGTTGAGTCTCCCGCTGGCGTGCTGCTGGCGAGCGTTGACAACAGCAACTCTCTCTCTCTCTGCCAGCGGTGATGCAGCCTGTAGCCGACGAGCGGGCTCCGGTTGAGCCGCGGCCAGGCTCCTCTCCTCCCTCCGGTGGCAGTGCTGGCACTGGTCTGCTGCACACGGACGCCTGGACAGGGCGTCCGCGTTGCCGTGAAGGCGACCCGCCCGGTGTCGTAGTCCTGGACCGCCTCCAGCCAGCGAGCCAGCTGGCCCTCTGGTTCTTTGAAGTTCAGCAGCCAGGTGAGCGATGCATGGTCCGTTCTCAGCAGGAACCGTTTGCCGTAGAGGTAGGTTCGGAAATGGCGCACTGCCACCACCACAGCCAACAGTTCTCTGCGGGTCACGCAGTAGTTCTTCTCCGCTCGGTCCAGTGAGCGGCTGAAGTATGCGACCACCTGCTCGCCCTGCTTGCCTGCTTGTGAGAGGACGGCGCCGACGCCCACGTCGCTGGCGTCGGTGTCCAGGATGAACGGCAGTTGAGGGTCAGGGAAAGCGAGCACTGGGGCCTCACATAGCGCCCTCCGCAGCCGCCGGAATGCCGCGTCGCACTCTCGCGGCCACTCGAAGAGCTGGCCTTTGTGCGTCAAACGATGCAGCGGGCTGGCAACTGTAGCAAAGTCCCGGATGAAACGCCGGTAATATGACGCCAGGCCCAGGAAGCTCAGCACCATTGCGCGGAACAGGCCAACGTCTCACCGTCTCCACCTTAGCTGGGTCGGTGGCCACTCCGGCGGCCCCCACAACATGGCCCAGCACCCCGTATGGCGTCGAACACCTTTTCCAGATGTCCTATGGCACCGGTGAAGTCTGTTGCATGACACAGGATGTCGTCCAGGTAAACCACGCAGCATGTTTGTGGAATGCCCGCCAGGACACGCTCCATCAGCCGCTCAAAGTTCGCTAGCCCGTTGCATAGGCCGAACGGAAGTACCCGGAACTGCCACAGCCCTTGCCCGGGAGAGAATTTGTGAATGATGTTAGTAGTTTTGCTTGTTGAATGTTGAACCACTCTTAATTGAAGTTCAAGAGGATGTGTGGGATTCTGTGAAACATATTTATGGCTTACTATTGTATTATTCTACAAATGTTTTCAAAACAGATCAACAAAAATCTATGCAAGTTCCTCAATGTGGAGAGAAGTCTCTGTGCTCCGTATCACCCACAGACCAATGGTCTAGTGGAAAGATTAAATGGGACAATTCAAAGGTGAAGCTACATTTACAAAATGAATAGGCTATAAATATTTGTGTGTTTTGAATGAATTACTGATCGCCTCCAGAGCACTGTGTAAACTTGTTGAAGACAAGCCTCAAGAGTGGGACGAGTATCTGGATGCTGTAATGTTTGGCTTGAGGACCAAGACACAGTCCATTTTTTTAATGTTTGGTATGGAGGCACGCTACCCGTGTGAATCAAGTGAAAATTATGAGGTATGCCATAATGTGTATTTGACAGAAAATTGAAATTAATGTAAACATTACAAACTCATCCTACATCTGTAAGATTTATTTTTTCTTTCAAAGGTTGACAGCTCAGTGGAGGACATCATGACAGAACAAACTGTGTCCAGCGCTATTGCTCTAAAAGAAAAGATGGACAACATTGTCAAAGCCAATGTTAAAAAAAAACAGGACAAGAGGCACAAGGTCCTGAATCCATCCATTCTGTTGGTGGGGCAAAAGGTCCTGAGAAAAAATATCAGGGGCCTCATTTATAAAGCTTTCTTACGCACAGATTTGATCTTAGACCGTGCGTACGCTCAAATCCATGCCAACGCTCAGATTTATAAAAAACGTCTTTGACGTGGAAAAGTGCTTATCTCCACGTCAGGTTCAAACTTGACGTACGACCATTTCCTTGTGGTAATGCCGGGGTACTGCAAGTAATCTGAGGTCTTGCGATCAAAATTCCAAGACCAACGATCTCTTGTCTTTCTTTGCCATATGCATGATCAATATCAGAAGATTTTTAAAGACGTTTTTGGACGCATTCAGAACATGTTTGATAATGGTGGAGGTTATTGTACAGTATTGGGAATATAGGATAATATTGGATAATACAGTTTTGAATGTTAAAAGTGAATAAACTCTTTTGAGAGGTGGATAAACTCTAATAAGAAGTGGGTAGGCCTAAACTGTGTTTACTCGCGTTTAGCCTCCACTACATCCTAATTTGCGTTCATAGGCCTATTCCCAGCTTTGTAACAGAAAGGTAATATTTGAATGTAAGCTATACAATGTAGGCTGTAGATATTCTATATCATATATAGCCTACACAACCAAGGGACGGAAGTTATCTTCTGAAAGCAAGGCATCTTCATATTTAGTGTTGCGTCGGAGTTGCGTAAAGAGGTGCAAAGCGCGCACCTGTTGGCTTTTTTTGACTGGCAGTGCCCAGATGACAGTACGTGAGTTGAATAATGTAGGCTAGAATATAAAGGTAGGCCTAAAGCAAACAATAAAGGACAATGTTTAAGCCATTGGACATTATTGAAAGAAAACGATAGCAAAGATATGCAGAATGAATTAATAATGACCGGTGAACTAGGGTACTTTTTCAGCAAAAACTTTAGCCTATCCTAAAAGAAACGTTAAGCCTACATGACATATCACGCTTAATTTAGTCCTCTGTTTTGTAGACTAAATCAGCATATTACCCTGGGTCATATTGGAAACGTACAGTAGCCTACTGTACCATAACGTACAGGATTAGGCTGTAGGCCTAGGTCTTTCCTTCATAAGGTAGGCCTACCCAATTTTTTTTCTACAAAGTAGGCCTAAACATACGAAATGTTGATTATTCACATTACTGCAAGCAAAAGGAATGAAAGCGAGCAGAGGACAATAGACATGGATGCATACGATCTCTTTCCAGAAAGCTTTGCTGGAAAAAACATAATTAGGTAAGCTATTCGAACTGACGCATATAGGCTAGTTAACATCAGATGGCAAAGGCTAGGCCTATACAATGTTTTCAATATATAATTTTACATAAGCTACAGCTTTTAGGCCATTGATTTCATTAACACATATGCTAATGATATTGATGAGGGGGTGTTTACAAGGCGGAGACCTAAAACCATCCGGCTGCGCACAAGTTGACGTTCATTTGTGATTTATAATGGGCACATCTGGAAGGGTGGCGTACGCACGTTTTTTTGTGCGTACGTTCGTTTTCTCTGAATCACACGTACGATCATTTCAGAAATGATCTAAGATCAAATGAAGGATGGTTTCTACGCAACCCTTTTATAAATGAGGCCCCTGGAGCGCACCTGCACCACCACACCACTGTGATTCACCAATAGACCTCACAACCAAACCACAACCACAACCTGTTCCATTCACTCCCCTGTCACCAGTGGACCTTTCCCTTCAGAAAACATCACATCTGTCAGACCTGTCCCCCAGCCCCACTGCTGAAACCAGATCCACTGAACTGGAGCCAGAACCAGTGCAGAAGGACTCCCAATCACCTGAACTAGAGCCAGAGCAGGAGTCGTGAGTCTGACACAGTCATCCACATGTCTAATAATGTATGCAAAAAGAAGAAAAATCATTTAAATTCTGTTATATTTGTGAAGTGTGCTACTATGTGTTATAGGTATCAAAAATGCATGGAGTGGCAATGACAGCCATGTACTATTATCAAAGGTTGGTCCATATAAAATATTTTATAAGGACATACAACAGCTGGGCCCAGGAAGGAGTTGGAGAGTGAGGTGCGCATATCTTTGATTCTCATAACGCGTTTACCTGCTAAATGTATTCCTGTTTTTTCATGTTATGACCATGCTTAATATTGATGTAGGCCATAAATGCATGTCTCAGAGTAATGATGGGGAGGCATCACAATAAGAGGTCCATGAAGATTGCCTACCATATGGACACTTTTTGTCAGACACCAAACAGGATGAGGACCACAAAAGCGTCACGTTAGAAAGTTTATTTAAGGGTTGGGGGTTACGGGGGTTTCGGGAGTTCCAAGAGCCTGCGTGTGTGTGTGTGTGTGTTCCCCCAGTAGCCGAGCAGCGATGGCAGGAGCTGGATGATCCGGGAAGTCCTGGGGGAAACACACACACAACAGCAATTGAAACGAAGCAGCAGTACAGTCAAGGGCTAGGCGGTATTCGTAGAAGAGAGACGGAAGGCAGGTCAAGATTACCGGAGCTGGAGAGCAAAGAAGTAGTCGAGTGGGTCCGGGTTCACAGGCAAAGAGTCAGAGGCGTTTTCCAAGACAGGCAGGTAACTGGTGCTGGTTTGCAGACGGTCTGACAAGTGTGGACTGAAAAACAAGGCTTTATATACAGGGCATGATGAGTGGTGAATGCAGTGCAGCTGGTAGGTTAACAAGGGTGAGGCAGAGCAGAGCAGAGCAGAGACAGGTGAAGGTGATTAGGCAGAGCGGAGAGTAGAGTGGAGCAGAGTAGGAACAGGTGGAGGTAATCAGACAGTAGAGAAAGAGAGCAGGCAGCCAAGTGGCACAGAATGGGATTCAATCAGCGTGTGTTACCAGGCAGAGAGAGAGCTCATGACACTTTTGCCATTTACAGCCATGTGGCAGAAAAAAAATCTAAAACTGAAGGTGTGCTAAATGCAATGTTGGTTGTGGTGGTGATGGTGGTGGTGGAGTGGTGAGGGATCTGGGATTCAAACCAGAACACTCAGGGTGTTGATTTCACTTCTTAGGGGCTGCAACTGTAAGGCACTTACTTGATCCAAGTTTTTTGCATAATAAGGTTAACTGCATTACCAATAATGGTCAATTCTTTTCAGCAAGGTCCTTGTTACAAATGTGTGATTTCTTATTTTTTGTCAGCTGGATCCAACCATGTACAACATCATATTAGGCATAGTAAATAGGCTTGTTCGACTTCGGCTGAGTCTGACTTGGTCTGGCTTTCTACGTAAACGTGATCTTCAGAGGCTAGCCGGGAGGAGCTACAACAGAGGGCAGCTCATCCCGGACAGACAGGCTACAGTCTGCCTGACGTGACTCGCGGGAGATATCGCGGAATGTTGTTTGCAATAAACACAGCAGAACTTTCATTCTTACTCATTAAAATGAGCATGATGACTGACGAAATAAATTCTTATGATGTAGTTTAAATAAACCACTGTTGTCATACAGTTAACAGGCCTGCATTGTAGCACATAAATTCAATATCAAGTGTTTCCCCTATATGTGTGTCTATCTATTTGGCCAACAGCAGAAAATAACAGAATATCCAAACGTTTTCAGTAGGCTAGCCTACCATTGTTGAAGAAATCACGTATAAGAAGGTATCCCTTCGATTTCTGTTTATTTTCGCATATTCCAACATAAGGAAGCAGCATGAGACTCCCGTCAAAATCGTCACGAGGACATTCCTCCCAAATGGCCCTATCACGTCTTTGAACTGACGTCATGAGGGCGTGTTTCAGCTCGTGCAGCTCGTGGAAGGCAACTGCAAGATCTGTCTGCAGGCTAAGACTCCCACAATAGGCTTGTTTGACTTCGGCTGAGTCTGACTTGGTCTGGCTTACTACGTAAACGTGATCTTCAGAGCCTAGCCGGGAGGAGCTACAACAGAGGGCAGCTCATCCCGGACAGAAAGGCTACAGTCTGCCTGACGTGACTCGCGGGAGACATCGCGGGAGATATCGCGGAATGTTGTTTGCAATAAACACAGCAGAACTTTCATTCTTACTCATTAAAATGAGCATGATGACTGACAAAATAAATTCTTATAAGGCAACTGCAAGATCTGTCTGCAGGCTAAGACTCCCGCGATATTTTAAGGCCATGTGACATGGTGTCACGGTGGTAAGTCCCTCCCCGGCTGACAGAAGTCGGACAGAATTTCTAACCAGTATGCATTGCGTCCATCCCAGTATGCATTGTGTTCAACCCAGCATGCATCACATCAAGTCAGATCTGCCGCAAGTCGAACTCCCCTAATATTTTAAGGCCATGTGACATGGTGTCACGGTGGTAAGTCCCTCCCCGGCTGACAGAAGTCGGACAGAATTTCTAACCAGCAAGCATTGCGTCCATCCCAGTATGCATTGTGTTCAACCCAGCATGCATCACATCAAGTCAGATCTGCACAGATCTGCCGCAAGTCGAACTCGCCTATTGCCTCACCCACTGCAGCGTGACACCACATCCTGTGGAGTGTTCGCTTTAAAAGTGTGTGACAGCAAATACATATCACATATTTCGATATCATAAAGTGGGTGATGTGTGCATTTGGGTTTATTTTGTTACATTTTCAGTTTGCAGAACACAATGTTGTTTTCTGCCAACAAACATAAAATTGACGAAATAAGAAAGGAAGTTGCTGAATACATACTCTTGTCATTCCGGTAGGCCTATCACTTTTTATAACTTGAGGTGTGTGTTGATGTGTGCTTTTTATGTGCATCTCAAATGTCCATTGCATGGCAAATTCATAGATGACAAAAATATATAAGAAGACCCAGCAGGGTTGAAACATTGCCTTTGTACATTAAATATGGGAGTCTAAAGCAGTGTTGCAGACATTATATTTTTTTTTTCACTGGAGTATGTTTTTTGTCCTGCACCTGCCAGAAGGAAGGATGTGCACACAATAACTTTCTTTTTTAAATTCATAGATGACCTAAGCAACCTGTGTCACTACTGTGGGGAGGCAGACACCTTTGATGATTCTGAAGAAGTTGTCTGGGTAAGTACTGTAGCCTAGCCTACTGGATATTGTTGGGTTGGTGTTTACATGGATTAGTAACCAGGACTGCTATTTCTTTAAAATTGTGTATTTTTGTTTTTGTTTCAGATATCCTGTGATTCCTGTGACAGATGGTTTCACGTAGGATGTGTGGGAAATCCCTCAGTGGAGAACCAATATTCATTCTATGCATGTGCTTATTATTAACAATAAATTATGTGTGTGCTAGCATTTATGGAGAATGTTTTTTTTCCCTCCCCAGTCAGTATGTTTTGTGCAAATATTGCGAAAGCAGAATATAAAAAGCATTGTCCTTTCATTACTTTCATAAAATTTTATTAGTCAAGCATTGTTTGTTCAGGGGAAATTAAACATAACAAACGAATATACATAACACAATGTCTAGTTGTATAGCCTATACATTTGCAATCACAGTGGTTTAGAAAAATAACATTACAAAAAATAGCACAGCCCAGTGAAACAATGTTTTCAAATTCCAGCAGAACGAAAGAAAATACAGTTTGAAACATTTCGCTTGCTGTATATCCAGTTGTGTTTTGACTTACGTTACTTCTGTGAGTATGTAGGGTAACCTAGCAATTACGCAAGACTTTTGAATGAATTTGGTTGCAGCGGTGTGCAGACTTGGCCTTTTTTCCTGAATAGTTTGTGTATCGTTCGTTTTTCAATATAAAACCAAAAAGGTTACGTCTACGTTTTCAAACCAAAATGAAAAAAATGGATGTTGTTTTCCGACTTTGTAGGCCACTCAATTCATTTATTATTTATTTATTTAAATAAACTCCTGGTGTACCTACAAACTTTCCAATGCCTCATTTTATGAGTAAAGAACATACTATAGAAGTTTCATATCATTCAGGGCATTATTAGTGGGGTAATTTACGAGATAAAAGTTGGTTCCATTACGCCTGCAGAAACTCATTAGTTTCTGACAGCGCTACTCGACCAGGGTTCGACCAAGGGAAAACAGGTTCTGGGAGGGTGTTTGGCTCGGGGTCATGGACCCTAGGGTGAAATTACTCCGAACCATCGCTTTAGGTATAGTTCATTTTGACTGACATGACATAAGCAAATGATAATGTTATAAAACAGCAGAGAATTGTACGAAAGCAACTGATACATGTCCAAAAGTATTTGCAATTTGTTCAGAGGAAGGAGAAATTGCTACTATGATGTGCACAAATGACTAAATGTTGTGGAGGTTGAATTATTAGTTATGAGAATTTTCATTCTGATCTGAGAAAAGCACGAAAAGAACTCAAAGGTCCTCCTAGACCCCGGGTGAGCGGTGAGATTGGATGAGTGACCCCACTGGAGAACTTTGGACCGTACCCGAAGTGGAACATAGAGCAGGCCAGGAGGACCAGTCCCGGGGTCCGGTTCTTGACGCTGAGCCCGCCTCACTTCCTCCTCCACACCCCAGCGGACTGGAGCAACGATTCGGGAGGCCGGGATGATTGTGGCGACCTCTCTCTCCTTCTCAAGGGTGGAGAACAGCCTTGACAGAGCATCCAGCTTGGTGTTTTTTGAGCCTGGGCGGTAAGAGAGAGTAAAGTCAATGCGGCTGAAGAACAAGGCCCACCGGGCTTGCCGAGGGTTCAGACGCTTGGCTTGCTTGAGGTACTCAAGGTTTATACAAGAAACGGATGCTGGGCTCCCTCCAGCCAGTGTCTCCACTCATCCAGAGCCATCTTCACTGCCAGCAGCTCTCGATCACCCACATCATAGCGGGATTCAGTGGGGCTCAGGCGACGTGAAAAGTAAGCACAAGGGTGCAGTTTGCCATTGGACCGCTGGGAGAGGACTGCCCCAACGCCAACATTTGACGCATCCACCTCCACCACGAATGGCAATGATGGGTCAGGAAGTACCAGGATCGGTGCAGAGGAAAAGCGGAGTTTGAGGTTCTTAAAAGCTTTCTCAGCCTCAGGCGTCCAGAGAAAAGGTGCCCCAGTCTTCCTTGTTAGCGCTGAGATTGGTGCCGCCACTGTACTGAAGTCTCGAATGAACTTCCGGTAAAAATTTGCAAACCCCAGGAATTGTTGGACCTCTTTGATGGACTTAAGTGTAGGCCAATCTTGTACTGCTTTGGTTTTGCTTGGGTCCATTTGAATCTGTCCTTTCCCCAGTATGAATCCAAGGAAAGAGGTCTCGGAAACGTGGAATTCACACTTAGGTGCCTTGACGAGAACGCTCCGCACATGATGATGGTGTTCTTGTAGTGACTTAGAAAAAATCAAAATATCGTCAAGGTAAACAAAAACAAAGCGATTTATCATGTCCCTGAGTACGTCATTTATGAGTGCCTGGAAGACAGCTGGAGCATTGGTTAGTCCAAACGGCATGACTTGGTATTCATAATGTCCAGATGGTGTATTGAAGGCTGTTTTCCACTCATCACCTTGTCTGATGCGAATCAGGTGGTAGGCGTTTCGCAGATCCAATTTGGAAAAGACAGTGGCCCCCTGTAGCAGATCATAGGCAGTGGACATCAGTGGTAGTGGGTAGTGATTTCGGATGGTGACTTTGTTCAGACCATTGTAATCAATACAGGGGCGTAGGCCGCTGTCTTTCTTGCCAACGAAGAAAAATCCTGCTCCAGCAGGCGAAGTGGATGGCCGGATGAATCCAGAGGCCAGGGCGTCATTAATGTATTCCTCCATAGCTTTGTGCTCAGGCAGAGAGAGGGAAAAGATTCGACCACGGGGTGGAGTAGTGCCAGGAAGAAGGTCGATTGCACAGTCATAATGTTGATGTGGAGGTAGAGAAGCTGCTCTGCTCTTACTGAAGACCTCTTTCAAATCTCAGTACTCAGAGGGAACTTGAGACAACTCGGCAGGGTCCAGGGGCTCGGTAGGAATCACTGGAGGATTTGCAAAGAGGCAGGTAGCATGGCAAGAAGGTCCCCATTCAAGAACGCAGCCGGTTACCCAATCAATGTGAGGGTTATGATGGGTTAGCCAAGGACTGCCCAGGATCACAGGGAACTCAGGTGAATGGATGAGATGCAGGGAAATCTCTTCTGGATGGGCTTCAGACTGTAGACGAAGAGGGGCAGTTGATCAAGTGACTTTGCCATCACCCAGGGCCTGGCCATCCAGAGCAGTCACGGAGAGGGGCACTTTCAGAGGAATGAGTGGGATCTTGAGTTTAGGGCAAAATTGACGTCCATAAAATTCCCAGCAGCGCCTGAGTCCACCAATGCCTGGCAGGTATGAGTGCCTTCACCCCAGGAGATGGAAACCGGAAGGTAGACTCCTTGGCCAGGAAACTCGGGAGACAGGGTAGCTCCCGTCACAACCCTCCCTCGGCTGGACGGGAAAGTCCTTTTCCCGAGAGCTCTGGGCAGGAGGCTCTGAAGTGTCCACCCTTTCCGCAGTAGATGCAGCACTTCTCCCTCCAACGGCGCTCCTTCTCAGCTGCTGACAATCGGGTGCGTCCGATTTGCATAGGCTCGGTTGGATCGGGGTTCTGTGAAGTAGAGCTCGGGAACCAGGGTTGAACAGCTGCATCGGGGTTTTTGCAGGAGGATGTCACATCACGTTGACGTTCTCTGAGCCGATTGTAGAGTGGCATGCAAAATCAAGGACTCCAGGTTGGAGGGGCACCCCACAGAGGCCAGGCCATCTTTGACACGATCTGACAGACCATGATGGAAGGCAGACACCAGTGCAGGCTCATTCCATTCACTTACGGCAGCCAGGGTCCGGAAGGAGATGGCATAGTCAGCAACACTGCTCTTGCCCTGCTGGATGTACATGAGTCGTTTGGCTGCCTCAGTACTAGCAACGGACTGTTCAAAGACTCGAAGCATTTCTTCAGTGAATCTCTCGAAGTCGGAGCACTCGGGGCCCTGTCGCTGCCAGATGGAGGTTGCCCACGCTCTGCCCAGCAGTGTTATTACATAGGCTATTCTGGCCCTGTCTGAGGGATAGGTGGTAGGTTGCAGTTCAAAGGTGAGCTGGCACTGAGTAATGAAGTCCCGGCACTCACCCTGCTTGCCATCGTACCGTTGTGGAGCTGGGAGCCGTGGTTCTGGATTCGGTGAAGGGTGGCGTTGGGGGTCCGCACCTCGAACAGCTTGAGCTTGAGAGGGGGTGGCTTGAACTTGAGTGGCAGAAGCTGGTTGACTTGGAGGAGGCGTTGTGGTCAATTGTAGAAGAGTGGTCGCTATCTGTTGCAGCATCTCATCATGACGTGCCAAGGCCTGTTGCTGGTTGGTCAGTGCCTGGCCGTGTGTGTCCATGGTTGCTCCGAAGCTGGAAAGCGTGGCCATCAACTTTTCATAGTCCGATACTGGTCCAGGCTGAAGAACCCCTGCTGGGTCTGACATGACTGAGACTTTCTATTAGAACCGACCCGGGGATTGAACCCGGGGCGCTGGCTAGGCAGGCAGGAGTGCTAACCACTGTGCTACGGTCCAGGTAGAGATTAGACTCAAATGCAAAGGTTCAAATCAAAAAGTGTTGTCTTGTTTATTCCACAAAAAGCTCAGAAGCAGAGTCCATAAATCAGTTCAGCAAAAAGGAGGAAAAACAGAAAATCCAAAATTAGAAAAATTGCTTGGCAACAAAAGGCACTTCCGAAATCAGAGATCAAAAAATAAGAGCAGCAAAGTCCATGAACACAAAAGGTTTTAGTCTTAGCTAGACAAAGAATTCAAAAGAGCTCACCAGGGACGTGTGGAGTTGACAAAGTCTCAGTGGCCAACAAACAGAAAACCGGAACTTAAATACAAGTACTAATTGGTCACATGACAAACTCATTAACAACAGGTGGTGAGAAACAAAAATGGAGGGAAAACACAAAGGAAAGGCGTGGCCCAGAGCACATGGCAAACCAAAACACAAGATCAAGCACCTGTCACATAAAGACAGCCGAAACCAAAACAAACAAGACAGGTAAGTGCTCAAAAGTGACCCCTGGAGGCCAAAAGAGACAGAGCACCCTAACAGAACAGTCCTTATACGTCCTGTGGCATCCTTTATCTTATACACGTGAAAATGAGGGTTTGATCCAATGACTGTGTAGATCCCATCCTCCCACTTGTCCGCCAACTTTCTCTTCCCTCTTTCTCCCTTATTTGCTACTAGAACACGATCTCCCAAAGACAGGTAAGTGCCTTTGACTCGTTTGTTGTATTGCTGAGTCTGATGTTCGGCAGAGGAGTGTTTCTGTGCAATTTCCATAGCACTTTTTAGGCCAGAGAGCCTAAAAGAGAGACTTTGCATAAGTGTCATAGTTGACGACTCCAGGGTCATTCAGAACTGGCTTAAACATGATGTCTACTGGCAATCTAGGGATGCGCCCAAACATAAAAAAGGGGCGTAACCCGTAGTTTCATGGACAGTAGCATTGAATGCAAATGTGAGTGTTTGAATTTGCTGGGGCCATTGATGTTTTTCCTTGAGAGTCAGAGTACGAAGCATACTACCCAAAGTACGATTAAATCGTTCTGTAGCACCGTTTCCCATTGGGTGATAGGCTGTCGTACGTGATTTTGCAACACCTGCTAGACGTAGGAGCTCTGCTATCAGATTGCTCTCAAAATTTGTGCCCTGATCAGAATGTATTCTCTCTGGGAAACCGTAAACACAAAATACATTGTCCCACAGTTTCTTGGCGACTTGTTTGGCTGTCTGATTAACACAGAGGAAAGCGTGAGCAAGCTTTGTGAAGTGGTCGGTTACCACCAGAATGTCCACTGAGCGTTGTTTACTATCCTCTGCGGACCAGAAGTCCATACATACAAGTTCCATCGGAAATGAGCTCTTGATACTTTCTAAAGACGCACGAGCAGCAGGGTCTGGGGACTTTGCGACCACACATCTCTGGCAACATCGAACATATCCTCTAATGTCGCTCTCCATATTAAACCAATAGAAGCGCTGTTTTGCAAGCGATAGAGTTCGGTCCTGTCCCTGATGACCTGCAAGATCATGAAGGCCTGTTAAAGGAACACGCCACCCAAAATCAGTAGTAATATATGTTCTTACCTTAACTTTCACGAATTGAGTCGTACCTCTCCCGCGTCGGTATGTGCACTCAAACGCTCTGGCACACGGCGCGAATGTGTTAGCATGTTGCTATGCAAGCGGGCTCTGCCGTGGCCGTAGAGAGAGTAAGATGCCATTAATCAAACACATCCACATTTTCGCTACTTAAATACAGTTGCACAAGTAGTTGATTAAAAATGTTAGGGCACACAACATGAAACGTGACGATTTTCCAAGCGAATAAACAGGAGAACTACAATGTCTGGCGCAATAGCACTTGGGAGTACTTCGACCTAGGTAGTAATATTAATTAACACCTAATTGTAGATCCTATCCACCACAGAGTTTAGAATCCATGCTTGATCGACCCCTCAGCCTCCCACTCCCCTCTGAGCGAGAGAGAGGCACACACAGATGCGCTGATGGGCTATATTATAACATTGCTGTGTTTATAATGTATATGGGATGTTTTTAATGTAGCCTATATGGGATCCCAGATAGCAAGCATAGTCGGCCCGATTCTGGCTGAGTGCTGGCAATGTCGGCTGAGGTCCGTGTCGGTTGAAGCACAGTAAACACAGTCGGCCCGATCCTGGCTGAGTGCTGCCACTGTCGGCGGAGTTTCAAGTCGGCTGAGGCACTTTCCCCTTGAATGGGCCGACACTGACAAGCAGTAGTTGGGCTGGTTACTGTGTTTCTTATTTGGCCCGATTGTGGTTGGACGGGCTACTGCCAGTGTTCGAAGCAATTTCGGCAGACGGATGTCATACAGTGTGTGGCCCGATACTTCAGGAACGAGCACTGATCAGTATCACGGCTGTTGGCGGCAAAAATTAAACATTTAGCGACAGACGGACACTAAACGTACATGGCCCAATTCTGTAAAGTGACTGTCGGCCCATTACCTGTGGAAGAGCCATAAGCAAAGCAACCGTTCAGTTTGAAACCAGGGCGGCGCGAAACTGTCTCGTTTTGGACACTGGCTGTGGTAAGTAACATAACTTTACATTTACCTGTTATTGCATGTAAATTACTATGAGTGTACATATTATCGCAGCAGATATATTTCAAGCAACTAGCATAACAAGAATGGGTGTTTCAAGCTAACCTCCTGATTGACGATGACGAACAATGAAGCTACCCAGATAGCAAGGTGACATTGATATGATGTTGATTTTCCATCCAAATCATCATTTTGGTTGAGATTGAAATCTCAATGGTAAATAGACATTGAATCAGCATTACAATCCTGACAAAAACCCGACAGTGCATGAATATCGATAAGAGAGATATCGAAACAACATTGGTTTATAGTTTATGTTGCCATAATCGATAGAGCATCGATACATAGTTCACTAAAAGATATTGAAAAGTCATGGATTTGTGGTTGACCGCGCGACGACGTTTGAACTGTCCAGCAGGAGATCATTTTCAGCAACAGTTCAGTCAGACCAACCGGGTGTTCAGCTCGCTGTCAAGTTCACTCCTCCTTAATGGTAAGCAAGCATTTATTTATCAAACGATAATGTTTTATTGTAAAAGTGTACTACATTAAATTCGGTCATGTTTACAGTCTATGTACATCATACTGTCTGACTTAAAAACTCATTCAAATGCTAGGCTGGCTAAATTTACTTGCTGTTGTCAAATTAATGTTTAGGCTAACTTACGTTATGGCAGTTCATCATAATGTTAGGTTAACGTTACTCGGCAGTCTGATTTATAATTAGGTCCAACTTTTGTTGTCAGTAAGTTACAGTTTATTACTCATGATAATAAAATATGAAGTAGTACTAGGCCTACTGGTAACGTTAGCTTCTAGGCTACTGTCAAAATTATAGGCTGAAGATGTGCTGCTGGTTAACGTGGAGATTTAGCTCCTGGTGATCATATTTTTGTGAGTTTAATAGGCTAACTTTAGCAATACTGATATAAGTTAACTTTAAGTCATATCTGACTAGACTGCTATCATTAACCGTTCATTGGGCAGCAAAATTGTTCGTGCTGCTAGCAAACACGACATGTTCAATGAGCTTACCCAGCTTGCGAAACTGAATTATTCTAACACTATCTTCAGCCTGGCATTTTGACAGCAAACTCAACAAACATAGAATATATATTCTATGATTATTCTAAAGTTTCAATTATAAGTAGCCTTCAGTTTCAGTTGAACATAGCCTATTTATCTAACACTGTCTATCTCTTTTTCTTCTGTTTCTGTTAGGTGCCACTTCACTCTGCTACTGGATGGTGGAGGGCTGACTGCGAACGGTTGGTCTATGAATGCTATACTGAATGGATGGCAGGGAAGCACAACACACGTGAATTTCTAAATGAAGAAGAGTTAATAAATGCACTTGATTTTCAAACTGATAAGTTGTCAATGGTTATTTATGCACGATTGTGTAGCCTAAACCAGCCATACTAGGCCTAGTGAAATTTATCCTGGCTGTATATAAAGCAGGATGTGAATTTCCCAATATTTTTCCAAATTAAAAGTGGTTTACTGAGGTTTAATATCAATTGAAATACCATTGAAATCACATTGATCTTTAGTTTGGTTGTAATTTCAACGTTGTTTCAATATTCATTTTAATTGAAATACCATTGGAATTCCGTTGATCTGTAGTTGGAATTTCAACATTGCTTCAATATTAATAGAGGGTGCAAAATGTTATATGATCAATGTTGAAGTGCGACGTTGACTCAATGATTTTAACGTTGACAAAATAATGTTGATTTAACATAGATTCAATGAGTAATTGCTATCTGGGTAGCGGTTATGACTTCTGTTGGCCTAATTAACGTTAACGTCAGTGTTGGTGGTTAGTAAAAAAAAAAAAGCAGTGCTGTAACGTTAATGTTAGCTATACTTGCACAATTCTGTGGTTAATTGTGATCGAATTATTTCAGAAATATACAGCTTAACAATTAACCAGCATTGGTTGACTTGGAAGAGGCTAGCTAGCGATTGGTAATTGGGAATCTCTTTCTCTTATGCTTCAAGCAGGACTGATACTTTATTGTGTGTGTGTGTGTGTGTGCGTGTGTCTGAGAGAGAGAGAGAGCTCTCTCCTGCCTGGTAGCAGGGTGGTCCTGTCCTGGTCATGTAGCTGATAAAAATCAGTAGGCATATTTTAAGGTCATTTTGTGTTTTGTACTGGGGTTTTTTGGGGGGGTTAATTATGTTGAACACATACTAGGCCCCTTCATTAGCCTACTAATTGTGGCTATAACTAATTTAAATGTACACCTCTGAATCCAGGCAACACTGACCAGAGACCTGCAATCCTTTGGATGAAGAAGGCTACATTTGTGAACCATTTCTTGTGTTGGTTAAACAGGAGATATGAAGAGTTCTTGGTAAGTTGTACATTGATTTAATAGAATGTGTAATACATTTTTGTTTAGATGAGCCAAATAATAGGAATCAGCTTTCATCTAGGCCTGTGTTTTTTGGTGTGTAATTTTTAGATGCTTTTGGTTTGCCTCATCCATTGTGTCGGAAAAGAACAGGAGTGGGGAATGCGCTGTTGACTGCATGGCCAACTGGAGCACCCACAAGGCTCTTGTGAAGGAAGTCAACAAGCTCTTGTGCTTCAGGTGTGTATATGTGTTGACAAATATCTCTTGCGCTTGGTAATTGTCATTGGTAATAAATTATCATTTAACAACCATACAATGTCTTGTTTGCCCAAAATAACTACCAGGGAGGTGTTACCAAGACAGCTGCAGAGTCGCAAGACTGGGCTTTAGTAATATTTTGTCAGACAGTAAAGGATAAATAGTTAAATGTTTTTTCCCCCTGCTAAGATGACATGCTGTCCATGCATCTCAAATTGAGAAGGATGGATGGAAAGAACTCTTTGACCAACCCCCAACTGAGAGAGCTGAGGTGGCTATCAGTAAGTATATTTGAGTGGACAAATAGAACTTCTCTGACAAATGACATGTTGAAATCTTGCTTTAGACCTCATAATGATCTTGTAATATATGTTCTTTTATACCTTAATGCAGTTTGGAGACACCCCCCGACTGCTAGTGCTGCTGAAACAGGTGGAGGCAACAATGAAGCGGCAACAGAAAGAGAAGGCAGGTGGCAAAGGTTGCTGCTGTTGAAAAATACTGAGAGTGTGTGTGTGTGTGCACGTGTGCGTGTCTGTAGCTAAGTAGGTCATGGTACATGGTACAAAAATACTGAATTTAAAGCACTAACGCTACACTTAACTCACAACCCAAACTACTGACAATGGAATGACTCTTTTAGAGAAAAGTGTGTGTATGTGAGTGAGGGAGAGAGAAAGAATATTTCTGTAAATGTTTAACTATGTTCATTTAGAATAATTTATTTCTTTGAATCATTATATAATTTTAAAATGTTTATTTTTAATGAAAGATGTAAATTTTTGTAGATAAAAGTAGCTTGTATATTTTAACTGTTGTAATTTCTAAAGTGTATATATATGTAAACGCTTGTATAATTTTAAAATGTTTGTTTTATTTGCAAGGTTGTGTTTGTTAAACTTGTTAATAAAAGTAGCTTGTGCTTTTAATTACTAGTTCTGGATTTCTGTTTATTTTGAAGTACTTTTGGTAGTTAATGGGCCACATGTGGCCCGGGGACCCAGCCGACATTCAGCCAACACTCAGTCAGATCAGTTTTATAGTGTGTGGGCCAGTACAGGCCCGGGGACCAAGCCGACATTCAGCCAACACTCAGTCAGATCAGTTTTATAGTGTGTGGGCCAGTACAGGCCCGGGGACCAAGCCGACACACAGCCAACACTCAGCATATCAGCTTTATAGTGTGTGGGCCAGTACAGGCCCGGGGACCCAGCCGACACTCAGCCAACACTTAATAAGTCATTTTACTGTGTGTGGGCCACAACTGGGCCAAGAGAAACTATAAGAGTCATTATACTGTGTGTGGGCCACACCTGGGCCAAGAGAAACAATAAGAGTCATTTTACTGTGTGTGGGCCACACCTGGGCCAGAGCAAATTCTTTGTGTCAGTTATCAGTGACTGGGCCATTTTTGGGCCGGGGACCAAGCCAGAAGTGGGCCAACACTCACACTACCCTGAAGCAAGGTAGTGGGCCAGAGGTGGGTCGGTCAAATTTTGCTATGTGGGATGCGGCGCTGCTGACGTGAGGCTAGAAAGCACATTGGCTATGTTGTAGCCTATATCCCCAGAATATCAGCAGCAAACTCAGTCTCCGTCTTGCAAAACAGTCTCCAAATAAAACGCACATCGGCCTGTTGCCTAGCCTATTCTGTGTGCCAATATAGCCTATCGTCCAAAATGCTTGATTGCTTTGCATTCTCCACATTTTTAGCTATATTCTCATGTAGGCCTACCATATCAGCGTTTTTGTTCAGTGAATCTTTTGTAAATTGCTTTACAATAGCGTCGGGCCCTTGTCAGCAGACTGTTTTGCAAGACGGAGACTGAGTTTGCTGCTGATATTCTGGGGATATAGGCTACAACATAGCCAATGTGCTTTCTAGCCTCACGTCAGCAGCGCCGCATCATAGGCTACATTAAAAACATCCCATATACATTATAAACACAGCAATGTTATAATATAGCCGATCAGCGCATCTGTGTGTGCCTCTCTCTCGTTCAGAGGGGAGTGGGAGGCTGAGGGGTCGATCAAGCATGGATTCTAAACTAATTAATATTACTACCTAGGTCGAAGTACTCCCAAGTGCTATTGCGCCAGACATTGTAGTTCTCCTGTTTATTCGCTTGGAAAATCGTCACGTTTCATGTTGTGTGCCCTAAAATTTTTAATCAACTACTTGTGCAACTGTATTTAAGTAGCGAAAATGTGGATGTGTTTGATTAATGCCATCTTACTCTCTCTAGAGCCCGCTAGCATAGCAACATGCTAACACATTCACGCTGCGCGCCAGAGCTTTTGAGTGCACATACCGACGCAGGAGAGGTACGACTCAACTCGTGAAAGTTAAGGTACGAACATATATTACTACTGATTTTGGGTGGCGTGTTCCTTTAAGGCGAGACACTACAGGTGAATAGGGTAACATTTTTAACAAGCAGATATCACTATGAAACTTCCCCAGTTGATTACTTACATTAATATGAGAAAAAAATGTATTACATATCCAAATTAGGCATTATCTAATTAAATATGCGCTAATTTGCATACATTATAAGGCACGAAACCTGAGCATTGGATACAGCCAGGTTCAAAATTATGTTTTCATTGTGTTCAGATATTAGATGGGATTTATGAATATCTACTTTTGTTATCCTGTAAATCAGAAAATTATGTCACTAGCCCTAAAAAATCGATTTTTTCCCATGTTTTTAGGCATAAAATGTCATGTAAGTCAGGCTAGGAATAATATATCAACACACCCCTCTGTAGAAATCTTCGACATATAGTTAGGCATAAGTCTAGAAAGTTTGGTGTATGTACGTGCTTCTGACGTGGAGTTTTTGAGCTCAGAGTGTGAGAGGAAACTCATTTTGAGAAAACAGCCTTGAAAGACAGCCAATGAAATTCCGTTCTCAGCCTAGACTCGCCTTTGAACTTTCGCGATTGGTTGCTGATACAAAGGAAGTGTCCATATATGGATCACACAGCATGATACAGGAAAAACAGAGCTTTCCAACGGTAGTACACATGATATGTTTTGGACCACGGTCGCGGGAGTGCATGCAAGGTTAGAATGCTAACTTTTGCTGAATTTAGGAGAAATATACAGGCGCGAGTAGACACAATATAATAGCCTATATTTGCAATGACAACAATTCATGCATGCAAACATGTAGCCTGTGTACATTACAATTACTAACCTGCCTTTCTCAAATCAACAGCTGACAAAGAAATAGTCCCACCCAAAAAAAAAAACAAGGGCCTCCCTAGGCATCACATTTATCTAAGGGAGTTAAGGGACTTGATCAACCTCTTATTTTCTCTTAACCTTGCATGTGAGGTAACCTTTTTGAGTTGATAGTTAGTGGACTAGGTCTACTTTTGTCTTGAGCCAGTGTACCAGTGTGAGACATTACCCAGTTTTTCAGAAGCACTCCTAACACCAGGATGTTGGTGAATTTCAGGAGGGGTGTATGTAACAGAGTTAGTAAATAAATAAATATTTCATATTTTATTTGCAATAGCTTCGTGAACCTTCACCAAATCCTGATTTATTTTCGTTTCCCTGTATTAGTTTAGAGCTTGTGAACCTGTACTGCCCCTTTAAGAGACTAAGTTTCGTTTTGTTGGCATCTCCGGTTTTCCTCAGTCTGCTGTTGCTGATCTGAGGAAAGGTATACTTGTTTGTTAGCCGCATTATGAACATTTGTTTTCACTCTATAAAATCCATATGTATGCATTATAATGCAGTCATAAGGGTGTAGGTGATGTTAGTGAACAAGCAAACTTAGATACATACTGTAACGATTTGATAGCGAACCACACGGTTGTCCAATCAAAAGGTTTATTCACTGGGAACGAGAGCTAGGACACAGATCAAGACACAGAACACAATGCAAACAGTGCAGGTCAAGCACGCACACACACTACACATACAGGGGAGGACGCAGCCTCCCACACAAAAAGGATCACACACGAGGGAGAACTAAAAGGGAAACATGTTACAATAAAGACGCTAACATTACACACAAACCTAAGGAGAATAACGACATAAACCCCCCAAATGTTCGCTCTCGTATCCCAGGATCCCCTGCGCGGGAGAACGCGAACACTGTCTTTTTGCGCCGACGCTACATAGCTCCCCCAACAAGCCGTTGCCGTCCTCGGCAACGACCACGAGGTAGCCACATGCTAGCGTCGGCGCGCGTCGCCCGCCACTCAGTTCAGTGCGACAGTACCGCCAACTCACGTGGGGTGCACGCGCCGCAGGAGCTCACTCAACGGGGCGCCACGCTGCTAGCAATCCAGTTCGGGCGTG
This sequence comes from Alosa pseudoharengus, assembly GCF_046254945.1. Lineage (NCBI taxonomy): Eukaryota > Metazoa > Chordata > Actinopteri > Clupeiformes > Clupeidae > Alosa > Alosa pseudoharengus. The sequence goes on along the minus strand of NW_027468576.1, from coordinate 2,294,546 downwards.
CTAGCAGCCACGTGGCCGACCCGCTCGTCACCAGCTCCCTCTCAGCAGCCGCCCTCAGGCTGCACTTTCCGCGGCGTGTCACCGCGGCACTCCTCCTCTCCAGACGGGGCCCTAGGTGGCCTTACAACCGTCGACACTGTACCAAGCACCGGGGTTCGAGGGGGGCCAGATGAAGCTGCGCCAACGCCACTCCGCTCCGTCGAGTCGCCGACCAGGACAGACAGGCACCGACTCCACAGCAACCGGACCGCGCTGAGCTCTCCCGCTGCAGCTACCGTTTTCGGCGTCCCTCCTCGTGTTGCCATCTCGCAGAGCCGTACTGCTCTGTTCCCGGCCCGTTCCACTCCTTCGCGGCCTCGGCGAAGGCACGACCCCCGAGATGGTCGTGCTATCGAACTCCACACACAAACTTTTTTCAAAAGGCGCTGGCCAACAGGCCAACTAGAACGGGCGCCCACACAGCACGGTGCCTCTCACACGCACCCAAAAGTTTTAAAGTTCAGAGGGCCTTTCCAACGAAGCTGCCCCACCGTCGTGAGTTCGCTGCCCTCAGCGGCTCCGCCAACCGTCCATCGTCTAGGAACCTCTTCCTCGCCGCACTCCCTCGGCTCTGCTCACGCGTCGCGGCTCGCAGCGGAGTCAGCGCCCAGGCCAGCGTCGTCTTCTCCGCGAACGCTTCTTCAGAGAACTTCTCCCATGGCCGCAGGCAGCTCCAGATGATAGCTCCTCTCCTCTGTCGGCTGTAGCGATAGAAGGCCCGAGCTTTTTAGTAGCCCTTACAAGGGCTCTCCCTGGATCGATCCTCTTGCGTGGGCCTCCACCCAGTGGTGAGGTCTCCCGCTCCCAGCTTCTCTCGCTGAGTGGAGGCCATGTCCGAAAGTCGCTTCTGACACCAATGTAACGATTTGATAGCGAACCACACGGTTGTCCAATCAAAAGGTTTATTCACTGGGAACGAGAGCTAGGACACAGATCAAGACACAGAACACAATGCAAACAGGGCAGGTCAAGCACGCACACACACTACACATACAGGGGAGGACGCAGCCTCCCACACAAAAAGGATCACACACGAGGGAGAACTAAAAGGGAAACATGTTACAATAAAGACGCTAACATTACACACAAACCTAAGGAGAATAACGACATAAACCCCCCAAATGTTCGCTCTCGTATCCCAGGATCCCCTGCGCGGGAGAACGCGAACACTGTCTTTTTGCGCCGACGCTACATAGCTCCCCCAACAAGCCGTTGCCGTCCTCGGCAACGACCACGAGGTAGCCACATGCTAGCGTCGGCGTGCGTCGCCCGCCACTCAGTTCAGTGCGACAGTACCGCCAACTCACGTGGGGTGCACGCGCCGCAGGAGCTCACTCAACGGGGCGCCACGCTGCTAGCAATCCAGTTCGGGCATGCTAGCAGCCACGTGGCCGACCCGCTCGTCACCAGCTCCCTCTCAGCAGCCGCCCTCAGGCTGCACTTTCCGCGGCGTGTCACCGCGGCACTCCTCCTCTCCAGACGGGGCCCTAGGTGGCCTTACAACCGTCGACACTGTACCAAGCACCGGGGTTCGAGGGGGGCCAGATGAAGCTGCGCCAACGCCACTCCGCTCCGTCGAGTCGCCGACCAGGACAGACAGACACCGACTCCACAGCAACCGGACCGCGCTGAGCTCTCCCGCTGCAGCTACCGTTTTCGGCGTCCCTCCTCGTGTTGCCATCTCGCAGAGCCGTACTGCTCTGTTCCCGGCCCGTTCCACTCCTTCGCGGCCTCGGCGAAGGCACGACCCCCGAGATGGTCGTGCTATCGAACTCCACACACAAACTTTTTTCAAAAGGCGCTGGCCAACAGGCCAACTAGAACGGGCGCCCACACAGCACGGTGCCTCTCACACGCACCCAAAAATTTTAAAGTTCAGAGGGCCTTTCCAACGAAGCTGCCCCACCGTCGTGAGTTCGCTGCCCTCAGCGGCTCCGCCAACCGTCCATCGTCTAGGAACCTCTTCCTCGCCGCACTCCCTCGGCTCTGCTCACGCGTCGCGGCTCGCAGCGGAGTCAGCGCCCAGGCCAGCGTCGTCTTCTCCGCGAACGCTTCTTCAGAGAACTTCTCCCATGGCCGCAGGCAGCTCCAGATGATAGCTCCTCTCCTCTGTCGGCTGTAGCGATAGAAGGCCCCGAGCTTTTTAGTAGCCCTTACAAGGGCTCTCCCTGGATCCTCTTGCGTGGGCCTCCACCCAGTGGTGAGGTCTCCCGCTCCCAGCTTCTCTCGCTGAGTGGAGGCCATGTCCGAAAGTCGCTTCTGACACCAATGTAACGATTTGATAGCGAACCACACGGTTGTCCAATCAAAAGGTTTATTCACTGGGAACGAGAGCTAGGACACAGATCAAGACACAGAACACAATGCAAACAGGGCAGGTCAAGCACGCACACACACTACACATACAGGGGAGGACGCAGCCTCCCACACAAAAAGGATCACACACGAGGGAGAACTAAAAGGGAAACATGTTACAATAAAGACGCTAACATTACACACAAACCTAAGGAGAATAACGACATAAACCCCCCAAATGTTCGCTCTCGTATCCCAGGATCCCCTGCGCGGGAGAACGCGAACACTGTCTTTTTGCGCCGACACTACAATACGGTGTGATTTTGTATTTGATGCATTTAGATTAAGCACACTGTTTCTTCTGCTAACAGGCTACTGATATCCCGTGTGTATAAAGACTGCATGTCACAAGTTTCTTGTTTTATGTCAATGTGTACAGATATGTTGAACTCAGTGTATGTCTTTGTTATAAGGTGTTTAGTCTGGTTGTTATATAATGGCATTGCTGTGTGTTTTAAGTGACGAATTTATGTATAGTACATTTCGTTAATGCTCATGTAACCTAGCATGTTCATAACACGTAGATTAAGTTTATCCATACTGGTTTGAGTCAACGGTTACTGATCTGAGGAAAGGCTACTGATATCCCGTGTGTATGAAGACTGCATGTCACAAGTTTCTTGTTTTATGTCAATATGTACAGCTCCACTTCGATGGAATAAAGCAACCAGAACATCAGTGCATGGCCATTCTTTACTTCAAAAGCAGACTCACACAGAACACAACGCAGGGCCCGTTACACTTACAGAGCAGCTCACCAGCCTGACTACCAACCCAACCACAGCTGTTCTCAATCAGCTCCAAGTTACTTCTACAGCCTCACAGACAGAGAGCAGCCCAGACACCAGCACGGTTCCACAGGATGGACACCATCCCACCAACAAATCCACCTTACCTGCCTCAGCAAACCAGCTGATGTCGCCTGCCACGCCCATGCCTCAGCCTACCTCCACACCGACAGCAGAGACTACAACACCCCTGCCAACACCTACAGCCGCGTCCACACATGCCACGCTACCACCCCTGCTCACCTCTCCAGCCATGCCCACCGACAACAGAGACTAGCCCAACCCAGTTAACATCCACTGCTGATCCTCACCTGCTACACATCCACCCCTGCCTGCGGCTCTATCCCAAGCCCAGCCGACCATCAAAACAGCCATACTCATTGACTCTAATGGACGATACCTCAACCCCTTAAAGCTGTTTCCCACCCACAAAGTGGCAAAATTCTGGTGCCCCACCACTGAATCTGCCCTTGAAGTACTCTGCCCATCCACCCTAAGAGATCCACAAAATATCATAATTCATACTGGAACAAACAATCTAAGATCAAAAAGAGAGGCTATAGCAGAAGCAATAAAAATGGTGGCAAAGAAGGCCAATGAAGAATTCCCTATGGCAAACATCATAATCTCATCACTTCTCCCCAGAAAAGACTTTCTCAATGAACTGATCAACAAGATCAACCAAAAAATATCTTCATATTGCTCACAAATCCCAAACACCCACATTGCCCACCACCCATCTCTGTCACAGGAGCATCTCTATGACCGTGTGCACCTATATTTTTTTGCTAGGTTACGGGGACGCTGGCGAGACTGACGCCGCTCCATCTGGCTTGTTTTTGTTTGAGTTTTTAAATTTTTCGCAATTTCATTTTATTTATTTTTTCTGACAAAGTTTGTCACACGCTTAAACTACGTTTCGGCTATCTAATGTTATAATTTTCTTGAATTTTACCCCATCGTGGGTTTTGTTTTTTGGATCACTAACACCTGACCTGGACTGACTGGGCAATCGTTGCGCTGGTTGCGCTGGTTGCGCTGTTTTTTGGGACTTTGGCTACACGGTGTCTCTCTCCCTCTCCATCCCATCCTGTCGGCGGATTTGACGCTGAGTTTGTTGACCAGCTGCTAGGTTAGTCGGTTGACTAGACCTTCCAGGGAGATTGAGGCTTTGTGCTGTGTTGCCTTAGCTGCTGCGCCTCCACATACAAGACCTACAGTGTCTGTGTCTTGGACATTTGTAGGCTAGCCTACATGGGATTTCTCTACACCGCCGAGCAGCTCCAACAACTTGCCTCCTCAAATGCCAGCACTTCTATCGATGAAGCTGTGCTCCACCTTTGCCAGGCTACGGGGATCCTTCGGAGGAAGCGCTACATGCACAGAGGGTCGCGTCGCTCCTTTACGATCTATCATCAAGCAACGGAGGATGCCATCCCGACTCTGCAGTCCCGGTGTGTCTCTCCTGTGTGGTCCACTCCTGTAGGCAACTCTGCTCCCCGCAAGAAAGTCTTCCATCAACACCTCATCACCATACAGACTATGCCTGTTACCGCTACTGCTGCTGCTGCTGCTGCTCCCGTCACTGCTGCCTCTGATTCCACTTGTGCGGGCTCTGGTGGAGAGGCAAATCTCTGCCGGGTAAATCTCTCTAACTGCGGCCCCTTCCAAGAACGTCATGAACAGGACTCTTCTTTGGTTAAGTTTGCTGTCTTAAATGCTCGCTCTGTTTCCAACAAAGCATTTATTCTGAATGACCGTTTTACGTCCCACCATCTAGACTTTCTGTTTATCACCGAGTCTTGGCTCTCTGGTGATGACATCATTGCACTTGGTGACCTTTGCCCTGCTCACTGTAGTTTTTTAAACTCACCTAGGGTCTCTGGTCGTGGTGGTGGTCTAATTACAGTGTTTAAGAACAGTTTTAAATGTAGAATTGTACCAACTGATCTGTTTTCTACTTTTGAACTACAGCTGTTTAAGATCAATGCATCTGTACTTTGTGCCTTAGTCTACCGTCCACCAAAAATTAATTATAATTTCATTCAAGAATTTGCTGAACTTCTATCTTTTATGGCCTCTCTGATAAGTTATTAATCTTGGGGGACTTTAACATCCACATATGCTGCCCATCTAAACCTTTGGTCAATGAGTTTTTAGGCCTGGTGGACTCTTTTAACCTTGTGCAGTCAGTTATGGCCCCAACACATCAGAAGGGTCACACACTAGACCTAGTGTTGTCCTCTGGTTTCTCAGTTTCCAATGTTAAAATAGTTGATACTGGTGTGTCTGACCATTTTATGATTTTATTTGAATCTTCACTGTTTTGTCCCCCCCCTCCACCCCCCTCATCCTACTCCCTTGTCAGAGCTATTAATTCCACCACAGCCTCACAGTTCACTAATACTTTTATGCTCTCTCTTTCACCTGCTGTCTTAGATTCTCTTTCCACCTGCACCAACACTGAGGATCTACTTACTCTTTTTAATACATCTTGCCTTGCCACTCTTGATTCTGTAGCTCCTTTAAAACAAAAGCGGTGTAAATCCAATAGGTCAACTACTCCTTGGCTAAATTCCACTACCTGTTCGCTCAGAAAGGCTTGTAGGAAAGCAGAGCGAAAATGGAAAAAAGATAAACTACAGGTCTCCTATGATATATTTAGAGATTCTCTTAAGGCTTATCAAATCACTGTCAAAGCAGCAAAGGCAGCTTTCTATGCTGAGCTTATTCACAAAAATGCTCACAGACCAAAAGTGTTGTTTAACACAATTAATAAAATCATAAATCCTCCTACGACAATGTCCTCTCTTCCTGCTACAACAGAAACCTGTGAGATGTTTCTCAATTTCTTTATTGACAAAATTGACAACATAAAGTCTCATATTGCACCCTCAATTTCTGATCCTGCTTTGTATCAGTCTGTAGTTTGCCGCCTCCAACAATTCCAACCAGTCTCTTCCTCACAGTTGTCAGACGTGGTCTCTCATATGAAGCCCTCTTCTTGCCACTCTGATATTCTTCCATCTCACCTTTTCAAAGAAGCTTTTGCGGCTATTTGCCCTTTTATCTTGAGCATCATTAATAGCTCCCTGGCTAATGGAGTAGTACCCTCTGGCTTTAAACACGCTATTGTGCAACCTCTCCTGAAAAAACCTTCCCTTGATCCCATTGATTTGAAAAATTATAGGCCCATTTCTAAACTGCCCTTTCTCTCTAAGATCTTAGAAAAAGTCTCTTCCTATTTAAACACCTCTAATATCCTTGACAAGTTTCAATCTGGTTTTAGACCACTTCATAGTACAGAGTCTGCCTTACTTAAGGTCCATAATGATCTATTGCTCTCTGTTGACTCTGGCTCTTGTGCCCTATTGGTCCTGTTAGATCTTAGTGCTGCTTTTGACACCATTGACCACAAGATCCTTTTAAAACGCCTGGGTGTTGAAGTTGGTCTGCAAGGCACTGTATTAAATTGGTTCAGATCTTACTTAACTGATAGATCTTTTTCAGTGCATTTAGGCAATGCTTCTTCGTCATCTTCTCCCATTAAGTGTGGTGTCCCCCAGGGTTTTATTTTAGGGCCTCTATTATTTTCTTTATACATGCTTCCCCTGGGCTCCATTTTCAATCAATTCAATATTCGTTACCACTGCTACGCAGATGATACCCAATTTTATATACCGGTGGCCCCTGAAAATTCCTGCTCATTGACAAACCTTTTTCTTTGTCTTAATGACATTAAGAATTGGATGGCTAACAACTTTTTACAGCTAAATGACAGCAAAACTGAAGTAATCATTTTTGGACCACCAAATTCTGTCAACAATGTGAGCAAGTCTCTTGGCCCTCTGTCTGTTAACCATCACAGTGTGGTCAAGAACCTAGGTGTTTTCCTAGACTCTTCTCTGACTTTTAATAAGCAAGTCAACAGCGTTGTCAAGGGAAGTTTTTACCAACTTAGGACAATAGCAAAGCTCAAGTCTTCTCTCTCCTACAGTGATTTAGAAATACTTATATATGCCTTTATTTCCTCTAGGCTTTATTATTGCAACTCACTGTATGTAGGTGTAACTAAATTTACTCTAAACAGACTCCAGCTGGTCCAAAATGCTGCAGCCAGATTACTGACTGGATCTAAGAAACGTGACCACATTTCACCTGTGTTGGCTAAACTGCACTGGCTTCCTGTGGAACAAAGAATTAATTTTAAAATTCTTCTGTTTGTTTTCAAAGCTTTACATGGTTTAGCACCTCAGTATTTATGTGATCTTTTAATTCCTTCCTAGACCTCTTCGATCATCTTCCCAGTGTCTTCTTTGTGTTCCTTCTGCCTCTCTTAAATCCAAAGGTGACAGAGCTTTCTCTGTCTATGCTCCCCAGCTTTGGAATAGCCTTCCTGATGTTGTGAAATCCTGCCCCACTATTAGTAGTTTTAAATCCAACCTAAAGACCTACCTCTTCTCCCTAGCTTTTAACACTCCCTGACTCCCTCACCTCTCCCTTTTTTTTAAAATTTGTTTGTATGTATATGTATCATTGTTATTATTATTATTTTTATTATAATTATTATTTTATGTAAAGCACTTTGGTGCAATGCTATTGCTTTGAAATGTGCTATATAAATAAATTTGACTTGACTTTTGACTATATCCTGATGCAGTTAGACAACTAGCAAGGGACATAAAAGACACAACTCTGGGCAGAGTCCCCTCTCACCTCCGATCCAGTCAGGCTGCCCAGCCCCACAACAGACAACAGAAACCCCAACTCAACAGAGTTAATACACAAAGAGCCCACACGAGAGCCCAGCCCTCTCATCGGCAGACCAACCAATCCCGGCACAATGGAGCCCAACCCAGCAGAACCATGACCAGGCCAGCCCAACCAACCAGAGCCCAGCACAGCAAGGCCCAGGCTAGCAGGACTCAAGGAGTGCTCAAACCAGCAGACCCCAGCTCAACAATACTGAACCTTGCCAAGCTGAACCATGCCCTCATGCAAGGAACTCCAACACCACAAGTACTCATGAGGACAGCACTCTGCTGGACAACTGCCACTGCTGTGGAGCTTTACAACACCACACAACCTACTCAGACACACTCCAAGGTAAAAAACACCCAGTCTGTACTGACATGGGAGAAGTGAGGCAACTGCTTCATCTCATCTTCAAGAAACTAGGATAAAAAAGGATAAGGGAAGAATACCCATATCTATTTATTTGTGACTATTTCTTTCTTCTTAATTTATCTTTCAATGACTCAATAACCAAGAATATACATAATATACATGACACCATGATATTGTTATTCTGTTGGAAACTTGGTGTAGATCAGATTTAAGTACTCACTGTCCCTCAGGGTATAACGAAATTATTTTACCATCTTTAAAACACAAAAACATGTGGCAGAGACTCAGGGGGTATAATAATTTGGTTTAAAGATTTTTTTACACCATATCTTTCTGTCAAAAAGAAAGAACTTACACGAGTGTGGTTAAAGCTGAATAAAGGAGTTATAAGTCATGAAAATGATCTCTACATCTGTGCAGTGTATGTCCCACCTGCAGAATCACCATACTTTAAAGAAGAGTTCTTCAGTGACCTTAACTCAGAATGCAGCCATTTCCAGGCTCAGGGAAATGTACTGCTATGTGGGGATTTTAATGCTAGAACAGGTTTGGAAAATGAAATAGTTGAAATAAGTGAGAAAGATAACAAATTCATTACCTCACCAACGAAAACCAGATGAAACCCAGATACAACCCTGACTCTGTCATTAATAGAAATGGTAAGGAGCTAGTGCATCTCTGTCGAGGCCTAGGCCTGTACTTTCTTAATGGTAGGATGACAGGGGACTCATTAGGTCGGTTCACATACTGCTCAGCTCTTGGGTCTAGTGTAGTTGATTACGCAGTTACTGACATGGATCCCTCCTCCATCAACGCATTCAAGAGATGTATATCAGGTAGCCATTCAACTTTTTGACAACACTTTTGCACTAAAAGAAAATATACCAAAAGCCCGTACAAAATTCTGGGAAACTGAGCCAAATGCTGGAGAAACAGTAAATAATTTCATAACTCGCCTCAAAGTACTGGTCAAGACATGCAACTTTGCAGCTGAGTCTGATAACCATGTTAGAGATGTTAGTAGTGTTACTACACATTAAAAACTCAGACCTGAAGGCGAAACTATATCGTGACGATAATCTCACACTGGATCGCCTTATCCAAGTTATTGGAACATACCATCACAAAGAAGCGCTCATTCTTGGCTCTACAGCAAACACAAACCGCATCTACAGTAAAATAAAGCAAAAAGCAAAACCTCCATCAACATCGCAGTCTGGGTGCTACAAATGCGGAGCCCAAGGACACATAGGCCGTAAATGCATCCGAGCTAAAAACCATAGATGCAGCCACTGTGGGAAAATAGGACATTTTGATGATCTCTGTTTTCGTAAAGATGGAGATAAACCAAAGCCAAAACAAAAGGACACTTACAGCCACAGGGGCCGTGGTAGAGCCCAAGGCTGCAGTCAGGATGGTCGGAGTGCAAATAAAGGTCGAGGTAGAGGAGCTCAACGAAGGGTAGAAGAAAGGGAAAATGATGACTCTGATGATGACCCCAATGACAATCTCTACCTATTCAGAATATCAAAAACAGATGACACCATAAACCTTCATCTGAACGGTGTCATTCTGCCCCTAGTGATAGACTCAGGCGCCCAACACAACACACTATCAGTGGATGATTTCAAAAGGCTACAGGAGGCCAGACCTGAAGTTAAACTTCAACCTGCGTCCACAAAACTGTATCCATATGGCAGCAAAGAACCTCTCTCACTCTTAGGTAACTGTATGCTAGAGGTACAGGTCCCTAACACTGAACGGTGTGTCACTGCTTCATTTTACGTAGTGCCACAAGCCCAGGCGTCACTCTTAAGTAGCAGGACCAGCAAAGAGTTAGGACTTTTAAGGGTTGGCATTGGCGCTGATGTCCTGTGTTGTTCTGGATCTGACACATGGTCAAGTCTACACACAAAATACCCACAAGTCTTCACTGGGCTGGGAAAACTCAAAAACTATCAACTCAAACTCAAAATAGATCCAAACGTCACCCCAGTTATCCAGCCAGTACGTCGAATTCCATTCAATCGACGGCAGCTTGTAATGACGAAATTACAAGAGCTAGTGGAACTTGATGTCATTGAGCGAGTAACAGAACCAGCTCATTGGGTGAATCCGCTAGTAGCTGTTGAGAAAAGACCAGAAGGTGACAGTAAGCTTGGAGATGTCAGAATATGTGTTGATATGCGGAGAGCCAATGTCGCCATCATCCGTGAGCGCCACCCGGTGCCTACAATCGAAGAGACCATTCAAGAAATGGCCGGAGGGAAATTCTTCACAAAAGTTGACCTCAACATGGCGTATCATCAGGTAGAACTCCATCCAGAATCCAGAGAAATCACAACATTTGCTGCACCAGGAGGACTCTACAGATACAAGAGACTGGTGTTCGGCGTGAACATGGCCTCAGAGAAATTCCAACAAATAATCAGTCAAGTCATCAAAGATTGCCCAGGGGCATACAACATGTCAGATGACATAGTGGTAGTTGGTAGCACAGAAGCAGAGCACGACTCAAGACTAGCCACAGTGATTCAACGCTTAGCTGAACAAGGACTGACCGTTAATGAAAAGAAGTGTCAGATCAAAATGACATCCATTAACTACATGGGTCATATCCTGTCACAAGATGGCCTGAAGGTTTCAGGTGACAAGGTCAAGGCTATTGTCCATGCGCCTCCACCAGCAGATGCCTCACAGATGCGCAGTTTCCTCGGCCTGGCTCAGTTTTGTGCAAAGTTTGTCTCTCAGTTTGCTACAATAACCGCTCCTCTCTGGGAACTCACAAAGCAAGATGTTGAATGGAAATGGGGAGAAGATGAACAACAGGCATTTGACCTGCTCAAGAAAGCATTAAACGCGAGCATGCGTCAAATAAATTACAATGACATTTAAACAAGTCATGAAGAAGCAGTATCCTTAATTCTTCTGCAATGTAGAGCTAGATCGTTTTGCTTTACAAATTAAGTAGTCACTTCTGTTGCTAGACAACCCTAAACAAATGCTACTTGGTCTGTTTTTAATTTCTCTAGTTTTATTGCATCATATTCAGCTCCAAAAGTCGGTTCAGTCCCAATTCGGCCGTGTGTGTTTCTGAAAATAAAACAGATAATAAGTATCTGTCACGTAATGACAGTTATCTGAAGAAATGCGCATTGTAGTCTAAGCTAGAAGCTAGAACAGCGACTTTGCTAACGTTACACCAAGCATCACATCAGCTAACATGAATTTGATAAAATCCCTTCCCTAGTTTGTAACGTTGTACATTAACGTTAAACTCAAAATGTATGTGTTACATAATTAAGCATGTCTGCATGTAGACATGCTGAATTATGTAGCACATACATTTTGAGTTTAACGTTAACAACCCTTTTCCCAGTTTATGAAGTTGTGCGTCTATGAGCAAAGTAGACATATACGCATGCTCGCGTTTAAAAGTGTCACTCATAGCTGTCCCCGATGTTACAGCAGCTCCTTGTGGAAACAGCAAAGAGTGCACATATCCGATAAGATTTCTGACGAGGATATGTTGCCTTAGACTACGGTAGGCTAATGCAGCTACTGCTAAAGAGACTAGATAGATAGATACTTTAGTCATCCCCAGACGTGTAACGTGAAGTCGTGTATGGATGTGATGTCTCCATCCCGCAGGCGGTAGCCAGAGCGCTCTCAACTCCGCTGCCATGTGTGAATAAACAAACGTCCCCCCCATGTCCCCGGTATAACGTTATTGTCGGGTCCTTAGAAGGTATTTGAAATGACCAAATGCAAATGTCATCCGAGGGACCTGACGGTGACATCCCCAGAAAGTCCTGCACCGGATGTCAAGCAATAACCAAACGATAACTTGCTCCGGACGTCAATAAGGTCACCGAAACGTCCGCTAGAGAACATGACGTTCGGGACCAATCGGGGACGTCGTGAATGTCGGCATAAGGTCCGGGGGACGTCCCGTGTTTGTCGGGACCCTATACAAAAAGTACTTCATACTATCATAAAAATTCGTTAAAACGAATAGCATTTTGCACTTGACAAAACACTGGATTAAATGGATTAAAATGCCAGTTGCCTCTCCCTTGCCTCCCAGTTGCCTCTCCCTTCAGTGCTATGACTCGTTCGGCTGTGAGCTTGTTTCGCCAAAAAAACTCTATTGCAGATATCAATGCGTCTTTGTTCATGGGTTTGGCCTCACAGCAGAGGCTTAGACAACTATGACCCACGTTTTGGTTTCGTAATTTGCCCTACTTATTGACTACAGTGTAGTCAATTCACTGCTTGACAGGTTATTTTTTATTTTTCTGTACAATAAACAAATACATCTGCTTTATGCCGCAGAATTACGCACTTGGCCAGCCTATAGAACGGGCACATTTTGGAGGGAATAGAGAATGTACCGCACGCAAGAATCTGTAGGCTATTTGTGGCTGGTTATCAGCAAACAATGTTTAATGCATTAACTCAAGACGTCAAACCTTTTCTAAACAATACAAACAGAAAGGATGCAGCAGGCAGCAAATATAGAAGAGTCATTTCCAGTGGAAGAACAAAATGCTGAATGAAGCCCAAAGATATGAAGGCATATCTGGCAAGTTGTTATTTTTTGAAGACATACTGTAAATGGTTGGGCTATAGGCCTAGTTTGCAAGAAGGAGACATAAAGCGTGAGCATGCCACACTATCCACAGCTGTGGTAGCGGGGGTAGGAGGATTACTGTTAGCGCAGGATTTATATAAAATTCTTCAACAGAAGGCCTGCCTCGAATGCAGGCTTGCCCAAAAAAAGGCCTGTGGTTTGCGCAGCCTACAGTAAATAGAGTTAGGAGTCCTCTAGACTTCTTTTAAGTTGTCTCAGAGGTGGAAAGTTGCGTTCGTTGGGGGCAGGGCCGAATTAACATATCATAGACCCTTGGGAACAAATGTCTGATGGCCTCCCCTGCCCCCCAGCCAACGTGAATCAGGCGGTCAGTTAATAGGCCTATCTGTGAGGCCAAGCCTCACCAAGTAGCCCGTTTGTTTACAACTAACATTACATTTAATGGGCTACTTGCACAATCAGTCACAATCGCTTCCGCGTTCTACTTAATACTGCTCAGCTGTTTCCGGTGGAACGATGGCGACAGCTATTTTACACCTGCTTTCAAGAGCTCCCAAAATATGTATGGCAGACGTCCACCTGGATCTGCAAGAGATCAAAGGTCCCATCGTTCAAAATGGACAAGGGTTTTCAGCTGTATGTGGGCACTTACATACACAACTATGAAGGTAAGAACACCATTATCTAACTGACTAAATACATGTTAGCGCTAGCTAGGTCTCTTCATAGAGGGTTGATAATTGATCTAGCAACGGTCGTTTATTTTTTCGGTGTGAGTGTCATGATGAGTATGCTATCTGAGTAGCACTGTAGTAAACACGGTATGCTTTATCTAGGTTGAATTCACAACATTAGCGTTAGTGAGGTTACTTTGACAATTGTCTGTCAACTGTAACGTTATGCCTAACTAACGTTAAGGCGCGCAAGGTAGCATGTAACCGCCGTCAGGCTAGCTACTTGTGGGATGTGTTGACGTTACATAGCTGTTGATACACAGCGACAGCAGCAACACATAACGCTAACAACGTTATCTGTTGTTTTATACAGTGTCCAATAAAGACAGGATGACGGCAAGTTGCCGTCAGATCATTGTGCTACAGGTCTATGCTGGAAGTCCGAGATGCCACACCGTTAAAGTGTAGGCAGGAGTTCCAGTTTTATTCATCCCCATTCAGTGGGGATTAGTTCAGTTACCCCCCATCCCCCAATGTTTCCTAATGTTAATGTAATGGTAGTTTGTTCAATGTAATCAACATTGATAAGGTGAGTAGCCTATAAGGTGAGAAAGTTTGTCTATGATCTAAGAATTCAGCAGTTTAGGCTTTTGCAGATGTACCACAACTGTGGTAATGACACAGAACAAATGTTCCTGTGTGGCAGGTACTGCTTTATGCAGCCACATAGTGGCCCTGCTTTATCAAACTGCTCACTATTCAGAGCTTTGATTTGAAGTGATCCCACTCTTAGTAATTGTTTTTGTGTGATAGGGTGTGACGCCCGGACCCATCAACTCCATGGTCTTCACCAAGCCAGTACCAAAGCGAAGGGTACAGACTGGAGTAATTAATAATAATAATAATACATTTTATTTAGAGCGCCTTTCATGTAACCCAAGGTCACTTCACAAACAAAAACAAAAAGGTTGTTAAAATTATAGTCATCTCGAAAAAATAAAAATATTAATTAATAACAGATGATTCCCCCTCTAGGAAATAATCCTAGGTCCAGGCATAATTGATCACCACATCTGTATATGCCTAAATCCCATGTGCCACTTCCAGTGCAATTCTCCCCCAAGTGGCGTAAATAATAGCCAAATAAGTAAGACTTACTGAATGGTGGATATAAATGGCTCATACAATCAACATTTATGACATTGCCAATTATGCTTATTGGCCCAATTCTTCATCAATGCTCTCATTAACTGCTTACCAATTTTCTGTGTGGAAAATGCTAGTCTTGCTTAGGTTTTCATCAACACCTTTGTTGTCTGAAAACAGTGTAGATTGTCATTACGTAAGAGAAATTGATAACGTTGCTGCTATTTTTTCATTTGTTGTATTCCTCCCTTATTTTATATATATTTTGTTTTTTTTCAGGAGTGGATTCTACAGAGGCCTGGTCTGGCCATTACCTGATCCCTGCATGTTCAGAATAACAGAGGCATACAGTAGATTCAGTATTGAGGAACAGCCACTCGTGACTACCATGAACCTGACATCTAACCAGCCCCTTGTAGAGATTGGTATCGGGTTATTCCAAAAGGAAAGTGTCCTGTCATATCAACAGCCTGCACAGAATCTATACAAAGGGACCTAATGATTGTTGTAATGGACTGACACATGACAGACCCCATGATTCAAACGTGTTATACATTTTATTTGTAAAAGAGACTAAATAATGTATATATTAATGACGATATTATAGGTTTTTATTATAGGTTTTTTCAATGTGAGAAAATTTATTTATGTGATTCATGTGTACAGTACCCACTGTTTTACTTTTGAGCTATGTTGTACTATATTGTATGTACTGTACATCAAATTTTACATTAAAAATATATGACAAGTAACATTATTTATGTGTTTATTGAGATGGTATGTATTTATTTAAGCCAGGCCTTCACTAATGCCTTGTTCTGATAATTGGATAACAGGCATTCCTGAACATTTGGCTGATATTTACTGTTTAGGTTAGGGGGATGATGCTAAGAACTTGTTTTCTTTTATCCTCCTGATTATGTGTACTCCACGTGTACTCTGAGATGTGCTATGGCTTGTGTTGCAATTACATAATGTGCAAGCATCTGACTCTTCCTGGACAAAAATGATGGGCAGTACACCTTGGAATTCACACAGTCGGTAATTATGAAACCCTTGTCCACCATCACTGTCATGTCCTCTGTAAGTAGCTCTGCTAGCCTGATCTTTTGAACAACTCTTTATTACTCACTGTCCCTGCATATACAGTACTAAGAAGACAAAAGTCACTGCACCATGTGGAACAGGCCTTTCATTGTGCAGTGACTTAACACTACACTCGGAGGATGGAGTCTGGCATTTAAATTCAGTGCAATCTATGATACCTGTGTGTCAGGGAAGTCGCTGGAAGCTGCTGGGAGATTTGCCCTAACTTCAGGTGACAGACCCAAGGAGGGTGTATCATAGCATTTGTATTGTAAATTTTCTCTCAATCCACAGAACCAAATGGCTGATTTATAATAATACACAGTGTTTAGCTAACCCTGACACCTGCCCCTGACACACATGAATTTCTCATTGGGGATCAATAAAGTAGGCTACCTACCTATCTATCTATCTATTTTCTTAGCAGCTGCTCTGGCTCTTGTGATTTATAACCATTTTGTGGACTGATGGCTCAATGAGTCTCCAGAAGGCCATTAAATGATAATAGCTGTTAATTGTAAATATTTACTTCATAATATCTCATAACAACGAATTATAGTAGTGTATGTGTTTATCCTCTGTTGAGATTTTTATGGGTGGTGTTTTGGGGTAGGTGCCATTCTTACACCAGAAGACTGAAAAGGTTTTGAAGATTTTTGAAAGACTACAGTCTCAGACCCTCTCACATAAAGATGTGGACTATGATTTTGCAATGACTGCAACGTTATTTTCCATAGTGCACTAGATATCAACAGGAACTCAAACGATAGCCTATACTCATATCAAAATCGCTGGACAATCGCATGGTGTAAGGAGGCCTTTGGGCTATTGCAATTTGCATACCTAGCGTAAAACCTTATCCTCATCGGATCCTGCAAACCACGCTGCAGCCGTAATTCCTGCATCTGCTTTTTTAACTTCTCCACTTCACGGGCTAAATCCTAGTTAAGCCTACCGCACAACACAAATCTAACGACGACGGCTTAGTGTGGGATGTTATATTAATTTCATCCCGGCGAATGTTTGCCACCCACTTTCGTCTGCAAAATCCCATAACCATAACCACTTTCGCCGCAGATCGGGCTGGGTTGGTAGGCCTAAACTATGGAAACGTACGCCGTTAAATTTCGCTGAAGCATTAGCCTCTTTTACTCTCTATGATTAGCCTACACAACGATACAACAATGTTCAGAATAGCTGTTTAAATAGGTGGATGGTCTTCATTAATTTACGACGCACACTCGTTTTGCTGTATGTAATTATTAAAAACGTTTCAATGAATGAATGGGATGGGAACTCTGGCTGCGACCGTAACTATGTAAACAAAATGTACCGGAAGCGTCCGGGCAGCACTATATCAAAACGGAAATACGTAACAAAGCCGAGTGCAAGTAGCGAATTAAACTGCTTATGCTATGCCGAAATAGTTTCAACATTTTGAATAGAGTGGTGAAGTCCCGCCCCTTCTACTTCCGGTCCATGGGACCTATCTTTCAAAAAATTATGAACGGGAGTTAATGGAGAGATAACAATTATTTTTTGCTCCAGTTTGAATTGTGCCACAAATTTCACATATGATGTGTGTGAATTTAAAAGATAATTTTTCACGTCAGGAAAGTACTGTTGTTCGATAGACTTCAAAAGTTATGTTGGTTTTGTGCGAATCTACTCAGTGGACTACATCTCTCGTCTCGAACGATGTACGTCACCAACGTAATGAAACGATATGCTAGTTAACGGTTGCATCTTGCTGCCTGCTATGTCACTTAACAGTATGTAATGTACAGTCTATGGACGAATACAACTTACCTGATGTGTTTAATCCTCTGACTCATGGTATTTTCTTCGGCAAGGAAAGCCCAATTAAGACCTGTTGCTGGTATGCTTACAATCTAGTGTGGCTGTGAATGAGCTAACGTCACTAGTGCGACTGATGGGTTTGTAGTCGCTGGAATTACGATCTTTCACAATGTTGTAATTCAATAGTTACGAAACAAACTGCAAATGTCTTTACATGAAAAATTGTCTTTAAAATTGACAAACATCATATGGGTAATTCAAGGCACAAGTCAACCGGGACCAGAAAATAATTTATTTTTCGCCATAGACTGCCGTTCAAATTTTTTTGAAAGATAGGTCCCATGGAGGCAAACGGAAGGGGCGGGACTTCACCACTCTATATCAGTGTCGGCTGAAAGCTGTCAAGCAATAACCATACAAAAAGTTAAAAACAGATGACATGATGCGTGTCACTGACATAATGCGCAAATAATATAGCCTAGATATTCCAATATATTCGAATACATGTGTTTATTTTAGAGGGGATATTCGAACGTCATTTTTGAGCAATTTTGACAGCCCTAGTCCACTGTAGGCTACGCCAATCGTCTATTAACACCTTCCACCTAACCCCGGTGAGTGGGGGTCGCTATAATGCGTGTGAAATATTGAATAGCCTATGCGAAATAGCCTTAAAATCGTTCCGGTGTTGTGTGCCTTCTGGTTTCTCCACCTACTGGTTTCCTTGTGCGTGCATGCGCTGCAGTAGTTGTCAGACATTCACAAACAAGTTGTTTTAGGCGGTTTGAACTCGCTTTTCATACGCCATGAGCGCTCGGCTACATTACAGCCACTCGGACAAATGACATGTAAAAAAATATATGTTTTGAAAACTATCATTAAACTGGATTCGATCCCGCAAAAGCAACACACGCGTGACTCTCTCCATCCTGATTCCCTACTCTTTGAGCCAACTAATATGTTACGCGAATCAATTAACTATTGTAGGCTACCATTAATTAATAACGTAGGCAACACCCAGGTAACATGTTGTCCAGGCTATCTGAAACAAGGGGTTGCTTGCCTCTCATCTACAACAACTGGTTACCTTGGGCTGCTACAGTCGTCAGTGCACTGTGCACAGTAGGCCTATGCTACTCTTTGTGGTTGATCAACTAAAAATAAAAGATGTATTTGGTGATGACGTTATTGTAGGCCTAGTAGACCTAAATTCTGAGAAATTAAATGGTACGAGAAACGATCTACATAGCGCACAGTGTTGCGCGGAATGCCCAAAATTAAGCGGTCGCTTATGAGTCATAAACAAAATATTTTAATGATATTCGGGTAATTTGCGGGCGGGTCAGTTAAAATAAATTAAATATATATTTTCTACAAATAGGCCTACTTAAAATATCACGAGAAGGCTAACATCAATACAGTAAAGCATCAATACAGTAAAGTCAACTGTAAAGAAGCTGAAGACGCGAGTTAAAATAATAAAGCAACCCCTTCAGGAAAAGCGATAAGCTATGGGAAATATTGGGAAAAGTTCTTAAAGAAGATGACAGTAGTACAAGTTATGGTCTAGGGCCCACTTCCCCGATAACGACGGAGACACGCTCTTAAGAGGGTTTTCTACGATTCATCTTACGATCGTTCGTTTGGTTTTTCCGACTGTTTCCCGAACATGCTCGTAGCGTGAACGCGCGTGCACTGCTCTTAAGATGCTCTTAAGAGGAGCTGTCCACGTTAATAGTTCTGAAATATCCTCTGATTTGACGGTGATGTCAGGTGACTGCACGTCACAGCTATAGGCCTACCATTTAAACTTCGGATCTACACATTCATTCACATCAATACGAAAATAGAAACACTTTGACATCTGCATGTAAGCATCCCAAGTAGGTTATATACCACAGAGAGACATAAATAATTGTAATTATTTTAAGATTAGATTGTTGCACCATGCAATAATTTTTCTCGGTGCCACTTAAAAACACGTTTGAAGATAAGAAAGAAGTCGAGTAAGAAAGAGAGGAAATGTGTAGGCTTAGATTTTGATGCAGTAGGCCTAGGCTACAGACTAAACCACATGTTGCTTTCTCTGCTTTTTACCTCATAGGCCTAATAAAATATTCACTTAGCAAAGATAATGTCAAACTATTCTGGCAACGTCTCGTTTCATAACTTGATTGCATTTTTGTCCGCTTTTCATCACATTATTATGACCAACGTAGGCTATTTTGCACGCTAAAATCTGATTCATCACAGGTAAACACAATAAAGAATGGGAACGTAAATTGGATTATGTAAGTTGTAATTCCTCTGTATGTCTTGTTGGTGACCTCAGTGAGAAGTACTGTTAAGACGCTCTTAGCCGGTAACGAGTACTCTGGAGCACTCGTAGATCTACGAGTGTTTTCACGATGCTCTTAAGCTACGATGGTTTCGGGAAACAGTCGGCAAATCTTAAGACGTTCGTAAGAGGGACTTTACGACGCTCTTAGGTTTAAGATGCTTTCGGGGAAGTGGGCCTAGGCCTACTTCTTGCGAAGCCATTTAAAAGTATGACAGCCAAAACGGGGCAGCCTGCAGGAATAAATGTTATGGCAGGCACAGACTACACAGCCATACCTACCGGTATGTATAGGTTCGCGCATGCATAAAAGTTACCTTAGTTCGTTGTGTTTGTGACTTTAAACAGTGGATGTGCTTTATGTGCTTTGTGCTTCATTCAGACGCGCCCCTAACCGCATACCGCATACAGTTTCGCAAATAAATTAGTTTGTTTTACAGAAATGGCCTACTGTCACACTGCATGCAGGCTATAACCAAAAGCACACATTTTGTAAATAAGCGGGTCGGATCGCGGGTCGGGTATAATTTTGTCCTAATTAATATTCGCGGTCCGAGTTGCGGTCGGGTTGATTAAAATATCGGGCGACCGCGGGCCGCTTGTGACCAAACCCGCGCAACACTGCACCAGATCGCGATGTCTTCAAGGGTTGAATGAAGGGAGTTTGCAAAAAAATAGTGTATTTTTCAAGTCAATAAACATTCTTAATTTTCGAATGTCTTTGTCAGGGAACATCTGACTTTTAAAAACCATAGGCCTGGTATCGCTCAGACAAGGAGTTATAAGATAAAGGCAATACCATTTGTGTCACCTAATGCAGTTCAGTGAATTAGCAAGAGGCCACCTGTGCGCGCGCGCGCGCGCTCTCTCCCCTGCACATGAAGCTATCTGCGTGTTGTAGGCTAGATTTGCGTGAGTTCTTTCTATCTGCTTTACTTTTGTGAGTTGCGACCACCTAGGCTATGTTATAGACGTTCTATGAGGTACCAATGTTTAGCTGTGTCACAAAACAATAACCTTTGTCAGACTACTTTTAAAATGATATTCAGGGCTATATACATTTTAAACATTGAAGACTCGACAAAGCCTTGCGTTAATTCTTCAGATGGGAAGTGTCAGGAATTTTCATGAGACGCTCTCATTGGTGGTTATATGGAGTAGGGAATTGACAGCAACATATCCAATCAAATTATGAGAGATGCTGAATTTAACATAAACTGCGATGTTTGATTTTAAATTAATATAAATTTAGCCGGGACTATAAGCTGGCACACGTGGGTGCTTGATGTTTTCAGTGAGTGCCCGAGGAGCACCCACGGTATCGGCGCCTATGACAAGCGTATCTCGCGGTTGCATCCATTACAAACAAACATGCAATGTGAACGTCTGGGATCGGGGAGAGCACTAAATGCTCTTCTGAATTAGCACGAATCATGCCTTTAAATGAAAAACACTCTTTAATAATCAAAAAAATAAACGCTAATGAAGTAAACTTGTGACCATCAAAAATCGTTTATCGCCTGTTACTCCGTGATAACAGGACGTAACAGGAAGGCATTTAGCTGAGCAACGGAGGTTAATATGCTCTATATTTTGTCCAAATGATGTCTGTCTATCATCATTCCCTGATAGCACAGGGGCGTTGAATCCACGTTGAATCAACCTCCGCCGCTTCAAATAAACGTGGATTCAACGCCCCTCAACGCCCCTTTGCTATCACTCGGAGAAAACCAGAATGTTTAATTAAGTGTGCTTGCAAAGCAGCACACTTATTGTTCTTCTTAAGTTTTCTTATTATTCCTGTAAGCCCGATTTTTGGCCAGCTCCTGCTCCTAGACCTTTTGAGATATCGCCACCGGTCCAACTCTGGAACGTCCAGCCGGAACCGGTGTAGTGCGGAAATTGAAAATTATGTCACTGACCCTTGTCATTCTTCCGCCATACTGGATTGAATAGAAAGCGAAACTAAAGTTTCACAGGTCACAAATTTGGTCCGAACTTCACGAAACTTGACGTACATGATCCTTGGACCAAGCCTCACAAAAGTTACAGAAAGGATTTTTGATTTTCGAAAGCGTTTGCCCGTCACAGCCAAACGAAATCGGCGGCGAAGCTCCGAAACAGGAAGTCGTCCATATCTCAGGAACACTGTCACATATCGATACCAAATTTTGTATATGAACTGGGGACTCCAATGTGAGGGTGCATAAGCTAAAAAAAAAAGAAATATTCCAAAAGTTTCCATCATTTTGCAAATCACCCATAGGTATTTGGTAACTCTCACCATTCACCTTTGCACCCTTCACCTTTTATCACAATGCCTTCCAAGTATGCTCAATGTCTCTGGGTAGCCACAATGTCTCCAGGCAACCTTGCCCAATCATGAAATCCTTGCTCTGCCATGGGATAGTATGGACTTACGAACTGAAATAGCAAGGAGAACACTAGCTATATATAGCTTACATAATAGAGTTGTTTTCACATTGACGTTATTCAAATTAAAATTTTCCTTATTGTTAAATATCATGATGGGAGAGTATTATTAAAAATGTTACAAATATGCAAATTAATATGTTTACGGGAAATTAGGTTTTACTGTGTTGTTTTGTTGTAAAGACATGCAAGGCATTCTGGGCCGTAATGAACAGTGGTTGGCAGCACTCCATAGGCTACGTATTAATATGAATAGGTGTTTCTGTAAACCTAGGGACAATAAACAGCTATCTCTGTTACAAAAACGAGCTGGTAATCGCTCATTGAAGAGGGAACTATGATAAAAAGATTGTTTTCCTAAAAGCATGGAGTTGACGAAAGAATAAGCAAGAATGTCACGTTAATGTAAATAGCCTACTGAACGCTAGGTGGAAACCTTGTATTACATTTCACATCTACATAGGGTGAGATCATTAGAATTATGTGAGCTTCACAAGTAAGGAAGGTGCAAATATTATGTAATTTATAATGGGAAATTATTGGAAATGTTATTTCTTGTTTCTAATTGCAAACCACACACATCCATTCGTAATCACACGTACACATTTAATACTGGAAGACTGTCTATTCGTTTATTTGATGTTGCTTAGCAACGCTAGAACAGAGCTTCAGAGAGACACGTTTTGAGTTCGTGGCCAAGTAGGCTACCTAAAATATCGGTTTCCATGTGTATGTGCTGGATGGTGTGCTTCCTTTATGAAAGTAAGTGTTTTATACAGTTAACGTTACAGACATAATGAGTCATGTTGTAGTGTTCCACATAAATGTGCCCCTTCTATTATTAGAATGCTAAGCGGAGATTTCATTCATTTCTTGTGTGGCTAGAAGCTAGCTAGCTAGGTCATAGGGAGAAGATGTTGCTGTAACGTTATGAGATTTATGTTGCTTAGCGTAATGCCATCGTCATTTGATATGAGATGCTTGTACTCGTAACTTCGTCACTCGTAACTTTAGGACTCCTATTTTTTTTTACTAAGAGTAATTCAGGAAGCATTTTAGCCCTAAAAGTAGCGCCTGAGTCTGTGACAGCTTAAGCAGGGGCGGAGCTACGTGGTGGCCAGGGGGGGCCACGACCACCACTGGTCAAAGCTTGGCCACCCCCCCAGCTCCGTTCAGTGAAAAGTAAAAAAAAAAAGATTGCTGCCGTTTTCAACGGTACTTTGAAAGGAAGTGTAGCCTACGGTTCTAATCAAATCGTGAGTAGGCCTAGTGCAGCAGCAGCAGGGGACAATTCAAGTCATCTGTTAAAAACACTTGACAGTACTTAACCTCAGTGACAACAGGTGAGTTGATGACTTGGAACATTAATGTTAATAAAATGTTAAAATGTGACACGAATCATAGCAAAGTGAGCTGCGTTGGGCTGTTCTTGTTAGGTAGGCTCTGACATTGACGTGTGAGGCTGATCAAAAATAAGCGGATGCCCGCGGTAACGCTGTTACAAAAATATTTTGATTATATTCGGGTGAAATGCAAGCATATTAGGCACATATCTCCGGATGGCTCCAATAAAAGTAGGCTAACAGTGTCTAGCCTAGGCAACTTTATAAAAACATAATTTGCTGACTGCATGTGGTTCTTGCCATAGCTGGTCAGGCAGAGGCAGGCTGCTGCATTGCCTGAGTTCTTTGTTACATTGCTCCGGTAATTGCAACGAGATGAAACCTTAACTGCGTGACAGAGCAGAAGTGGGGCTTTCCAACGAGACTAAACACTTGTCTGTGCGATTAAGTATGAAAATACAAAAAATCATGAAATTAAATCAAATTGCATCATAATTAGTTCACCTGCGCACCCACACTCTCGTTTGAATTAGGCTACTCGCGAACCCGTGATCGCATAGATATGGCATATCAGAAGAAAGATGAGGCACAGGGCTATCCATTGGTACCAAGTATATCAATCCTTCTGGGCTATAAAAACAGACAACGTGACTGCAAAATAACATCATGTACAAAAACCAACGCTGCACAGCCATACTCTCGTTTGAATTAGGCCCTACTCACGAACCCGTGATCGGATAGATATGCCACGCGTGTCAGATGAAAGAGGAGACACAGAGCTATCATTTGATACCAAGTACATCCTTCTGGGTTATAATAACTTCATATAGCTCGACTTACTTACCCCACGTTTTTGTGTGTTGTTGTGGTGGCAAAGCATGTTCATAATCCATCGCTATAATGTGTTTCTCTATGGCATAGCATGTTCATAATCCGGTTTTGAGATCCTAGCAAATTCCTACATGGCATCCAATTCAAGACTCACATTGCATCCCAATTTATTCGACAAAGAAACACCTTTTTCCCTTCACTTTGTTCATGGCTCATTGTTCTTGTTTGTGTATGGCACTTACAATGACCAGGATAAATGCCTGGTAGTGAAAAAGCCCTTAAAACAGTCTAGGGTTCTAAGGGTTAATGTCTTAATTCAGAGCCATGTTACTTACAGCCAAGTACTTGGAGTGGATAACAGAAAGAAATATAGTTTTGCCATCAGTATAAGATTAAATATCTGCATACCATATTTGTAGTATTTATTATTGTTCTTTGAGTTAACATCATTTGAATATGACTGATTAAGTAAGGTGCATTATCATAATGTACTTTTTATAGCATTGGCCTATTTATGGAAAATGTGTTGGAGTGGACAACAAACTGTTCAGGTTGTCTGTGAATGGACCTGTGTATCAGTGTTGGCTTTACACAATTTATTGCCATTATTAAAACAGGGTATCCTAATCTTCAAAACTTTTTGAGTAGTTTTCATATTGTAGTTTTGATTCCCAAGTGCCACCCCAATAAAAAGTCTGGACCCAGCTGGCCCCCCCTATAAAATAATCCTGGCTACGCCCCTGGAATGCACACTACAGCCACGAAACAACATCACAATAAGACTAATAACCGACAAAGACGGAAAGGAGACAGAGGGTTTACATACACATGGGTAACAGGGCACAAGTGGACAATGATCAAGGTAAAACAAGAGACAGGTGGAAACCAATATTAAAGAAGCCCTATGCAGGTCTGGTTATTCCTTCGCTGTTTCTGGGTTTTCGCCTGATTTGGGCTCACATTTTTCACGACATAGCTCCCCCTGCAGCTTCGGTAGCAAGTGACTGCTACGCTAAACCCCCACTAGCTAGCGAGCTAGCCATCAATAAACACATAGGGCTCACAATAAAACGGTCGAGCAAACACATTGTTCAAGAGACTATCAAATCACATTTCAAAAACGAAGTTCACCCAAGGGTAGGCTACTTACAATTTCAACAGCAAAAAAGCTGGGAATTCAAAATTCCAGTGGAGCTCCAAGCGGATTTGTACACGCAGCCTTACAAGACTGTTTACAGCTCTTCGAGTCACGGTAAAATGTAATTGTTGGTACATAGCTAATTTAGATACTTTATGGTGTGGATGCTTGCGTTTCTTTAGGAATTTGCCGATGGGTTTGTATAGAAATGAATATTAAGTGACACATACACGTAAGAGGTTGGACATACGTGACGGTTGGTAATATGTGACGTTCCGATACATTGTTACTGATTTCTGCATTATTCTGGCCTAAAATTTAAAGTGTAGCCTGGCACACGAATCAAGCTTCCCAGTTGTAGTACATCCTAGAGTAGGCCTAGGCCTACATCGTAATCTGTAGAAAAAATGTGGATGACAGACCTAGCAAGCTGTATAAGCTATAGTGTAGTTGGTTATCAAGATAAATAATATCAAAATGGTCCATCCTTAAGACTCAGTTTATGATTATCAACAGCAACACACCCTTTGCCTACAAAGTGTTCTAAGCTGTTTACTTTAAACTGTTTGGCTATCAACTATCCTTAAACTGAAATGAATAAAACACAAAATGTTGTTTTGTTTGCAACAAAATACTATAGGCTAGTATATTTAACTAAAATTACAGATTTATGGTGCAACAACCTCACTTAAATATCTAAGTTGTATTGAACAATTGTACACATTCATTGTTTTTGGTATAACTAACTTGTTTGCTTTTGTCTTTTAGGTTCCAGACCAGTGTAGTGATGACCGTGTATTACATTACATGTGTGCCTGTCTGTGTGCACATCCTGCCAACCAGCCATACGTCGCTGACATTAACACTGACATTCATTCCTAAAAAAAAACATGTGACCATATCTCAACATATCTGCACATACCTTTAAACTATACTGAGACGTAGATCTGAGATCTACACTGAGACATTCTGAGTATTATATTGTTACAGGAGGACTATGACGACAACTATATGAAGCATGCACACATTTAATTAACATACCTGTGCTGTGACCAGGGGCGTAGCCAGGATTATTTTATAGGGGGGGCCAGCTGGGTCCAGACTTTTTATTGGGGTGGCACTTGGGAATCAAAACTACTATTTGAAAACTACTCAAAAAGTTTGGAAGATTAGGATAGCCTATTTTAATAATGTCAATAAATTGTGCAAAGCCAACACTGATACACAGGTCAGTTTGTTGGCCACTCCAACATATTTTCCATAAATAGGTCAATGCCAATAAAAAATATTATGATAATGCACCTTACTTAATCAGTTTTATTCAAATGATGTTAACTCAAAGAACAATAATAAATACTACAAATATTGTATGTATATATTTGATCTCATACTGATGGCCAAACTATATTTCTTTCTGATATCCACTCCAAGTACTTGGCTGTAAGTAACATGGCTCTGAATTAAGAAATTAACCCTTAGAACCCTAGACTGACCTTAGAAACATTTATCCTGGTCAATGTAAGTGCCATACACACATGCTATTGTTTTTAACAGTCTAGGCTACCCAGATATGCCACTATTTCATGTATTAATACTTACATTGATTTCATTTTGATATAATAATAAAAATACAAAAAGTGTATTATAAAAATTCTTATATTTTGACATGTATCTCACCACTGCAAGCTGGCACATGTGTGCATAGGGCAGACTGTTCTGAATCTGGCAATATCATTGCCATGGTGGAGGGATTCTCTGGGGCTGAGCAAATGTGAAAAATATGTGGTGTGTGCCTTATGGAAATAAATGCCTTTTTTTTTTATTTAGCCCTATGGCTACTCTATTTTTGACCATTCTCACTACCTTTAGTTATAAGCAGTTATCCTGGTCATTGTAAGTGCCATTGACACAGTAATGAAAAATGCCCTTTCTGCGCTCCATATCTGTGACACGAACTGATCTGACCTGACTGAACCCGAGTTTGAATGTTCTGTGTGTACACTTGATTTGACATGATGATTGTAAAACAACTTTTTACTGCATTGCCATGAACAAAGTGAAGGCGAAAAGGTGTTTCTTTGTCGAATTAATTGGGATGCAATGTGAGTCTCGAATTGGATGCCATGCAGGAATTTGCTAGGATCTCAAAACCGGATTATGAACATGCTTTGCCATAGAAACACATGATAGCGTTGGATTATGAACATGCTTTGCCACCACAACACACAAAAACGTGGGGTAAGTCGAGCTATATGAAGGTATTATTTTGATGTCTGTTTTATAACCCAGACGGATGCACTTGGTATCAAATGATAGCTCTGTGTCTCCTCTTTCACCTGACATGCGTGCCATATCTATCCGATCACTGGTTCGTGAGTAGGGCCTAATTCAAATGAGAGTGGGTTAATGGGTGTGCAGCGTTGGTTTTTGTACATGATTTTATTTTGCAGTCACGTTGTCTGTTTTTATAGCCCAGAAGGAACGATACTATATACTATATACTTGGTACCAATAGATAGCCATGTGTCTCCTCTTTCTTCTGATATGCTTGCCATATCTATGCGATCACGGGTTCGCGAGTAATTCAAACTAGAGTAATGGGTGCGCATGTGAACTGTAAATATGAATCAATTTTATTTAATTACATGATATTTATTTTTATTTTCATACTTGATCGCACAGACACGTGTTTAGTCTCGTTGGAAAGCCCCACTTCTGCTCTGTCACGCAATTAAGGTTTCATCTCGCTGCGATGAACAGTTCCGGAGCAATGTAACAAAGAATTCAGGCAAAGCAGCCTGCCTCTGCCTGCTATGGCAAGAACCACACACAGTCAGCAAATTATGTATTTATAAAGTAGCCTAGGCTAGGCCCTATTAGCCTACCTGGAATCATCTGGAGATATGTGCCTAATATGCTTGCATTTCACCCGAATTTTATCGAAATATTCTTGTAACAGCGTTCCCACGGGCATCCGATTATTTTTGATCAACCCCACACATCAATGTCAGAGCCTATAGGCTACCTAACAAGGACAGCCCAACGCAGCTCACTTGGCTATGATTCGTGACACATTCTAACATCTTATTAGCATTAATGTTCCAACTCATCAACTCACCTGTTACTGAGGTTAAGTAGTAGGCTAGCCTAGTCTACTGTCAAGTGTTTTTAACAGATGACATGAATTGTCCCGCTGCTGCTGCTGCTGCACTAGGCCTACTCACGATGTGATCAGGCTACACTTCCTGACTGGGCCAATGGTCGTAGATAGAGTGCAGTAATTGGTTCAGTCCCTGCTTTGCAAAGTGTTGTCGAAAACGGCAGCAATTCTTTTTTTTTTTTAATTTTCACTGAACGGAGCTGGGGGGGCCAGCAGGGTGGCCAAGCTTTGACCAGTGGTGGCCGTGGCCCCCCCTGGCCACCACGTAGCTCCGCCCCTGGTGCATTCACATTAAAGATTCCTGTTCTCAAGTTTAAGTGTGCCTCGATCTCAACTTGCCCTGCGCCTCGGTCCAGCTCTCCATACTGCAACCCTGACAGCCAGACCCCCCTGCTTAGACAGGCACCTTAGACATAATTTCAACAGCTATTCCATCTCATCCCTGAATGACACACAAGCTCTCCACATACCCACACCAAGTGCAATTAAAGATGCTTGGGAGGAGGAACTATGATTTGAAATTTCTGATGGATTTTGGGAAAATGGCTAAGAGGAATTTAGTGGATTAGGATTTCTTGTGTTGTCTTTTCTTTCTTTCTCTTTGGTCTCCTTATGGGTGCCTTTTTTTCTCTGATCCACTTGTTCATTGTTGTTATACTGTATTTTTTGTACCTCCTTTGTAATGATTCTCCAATAAAAAACCTTGACAAAAAATGAAGACATTAAAAAATAATTTTTCACAGATGTTTTCTCTTTTTAATGTGTGTTTAATGATTTACAGCACAACACTTTTTTTGTTTTTCAAGGGGCACAAATACAGTCTAAATTCTGCCCCCATAGTATACCCTTGTAGCCCCCTGGCAGCACTAGCCACTAGCAGGATAACTCGATCCATGTAGCACCGATTTTTTTCTTTTCTTTTTCCTACCAACAGTACTCGATGACCTCAAACAACAGGGCTCTATGTAAAAAAAACCGGCTGGAGTTCCCATTCAAAGCAATGAATAAGCAATCAATAATAGTACAGCTTAATTTTATATTCATACAAGATACTTTGTGTAGTTGTAGTAATGTATGGTACATGTATCATAAGCAATGTGTAGTACCTGGGATTTGCATTATAAATCATTATTGGACTTACCGGTCATATTGATTTTTTAATCAGCAAAATGATTTTTGATCATCTGAATTCTTACTTCTAGCACCCCACCCCACAACATTTTGTTCTGCTGTTCACATTTGTTCTGCTGTTCTCATGATTATTAGATCATCTGGAAGGCCTTCCATTGTCATCTTTCTGAAAGAGCCCATTTGGGTTAGGACATCCAACATCCTCTTCTCTCTTTCTCTTAGTTCGCAGAAAAACGCTTTACAACCTACACAATTTTGTGACATAGATGAAGGTAGGGAATGGAAAAATTGTGAAATGGTGAACATTTACAGGACCAACAAGAAAATAACCTGGCAATACTATCTTGATGTCAAAATGATTGATTATATTATTTTTTATGTGTATTTTACTATCTTAATGCTGCTCACCTGTTGTTCTTAATGCTGAAAGCAGACATTCTATCAAGCGTTTTGCAACACTGAGGTCAGACACTTTTGGGAGTATTTGCATTGTAATCACAGATGGATTATCACACAGGAGAGACTCAGGATACTGCACATATAGAGAAGAAAGGACAACAAGACAGGAGCATGTGTAAAGAATACAACTTAGCTAAGCTAATGATATGGTGAAAATTGTTTTTTAACACACTGCAAACGGAAAGTTTTAAGTCCCTTTCAAGTTTTCCACATTTTGTTTCAGAATCATCTTAAAATGGATTCCCTCATCAATCTACACACAGTGATCCAATATTCCACAAAAAACAGGTGTTTGGAGAGTTTTGTAAATTTATAAAAAAAATAAAATGTGAAATATCTATTTACATAAGTATTCAGACCCTTTGTTATGACGCTTGCAATTGAGTTCTGGTGCATCCTACTTCTATCAATGGTTGTTGAGATTTTTCTACAACTTGATTGGAGTCCACCTATGCCTAAATTAATTCATTGGACATTATTAGAAGAGGCACACATCTATCTATATAAGGTCTCACAGTTGATGGTGTATGTCAGAGTGAAAACCAAGCCACGAGGTCGAGAGAATTTTGCGTAGACCTGTGAGACGGTTGTGTGAAGACAGATCTGGGAATGGATACAAGAAAATTTCTGCAGCATTGAAATTGCCCAAGAGTGCGGTAGCCTCCATCATTCTCAAATTGAAAAGATTTGGAACAAGCAACAGTCTATCTATATATCTTGCCTCCCAGCCAAACTGAGTAATCAGGGACAAAGGGCCTTGGTCAGACAAGTAATCAAGGACCCAATGGTCACTATGAATGAGATCCATTGTTCCTTTGTGGACATGGGGGAACCATTACAGAAAGGACAACTATCAGTGCAGCACTCCATCAGGCCTTTATGGTAGATTGTCCAGGCCGTAGCCATTTTTTTGTTTTCCAAAAAGCACCTGAACGACTCTCAGACCATGAGAAGTAAAATCCTCTGGTCTGATGAAACAAAGATTGAACTATTTGGTCACAATTCCCAATGGTGTGTGGAAGAAACCAGGCACTGAGCTGCACTGATACACTGCGTGAAAAGTAGTATATCCGGGAGTATCAGGACAAAGTAAACGGCCGTCTATCCAGATGTATTCCGATTCCCGCAAAACTTTGTCACACAGACTTGCAAACATCCGTGATTGTCCAATACAGTAGTCAAACCTAGCACTGGGTATATATATTGCAACACCTGTATACACCCGTTTTTAGGAACAATAATGTCCAATGAGTAATTTAGGCACAGGTGGACTCCAATCAAGTTGTAGAAGCATCTCAATGACCATTGATAGAAGTAGGATGCATCAGAGTTCAATTGCAAGCGTCATAACAAAGGGTCTGAATACTTATGTAAATGGGATATTTCTTTTTTATTTCTTTTATTTTTAATACATTTATGAAATACTGCTGTATACCGAATCCATTATTTAAGATTTGGCGGAATCCGAAACTGAATACCAAATAACAGTAATTTCTGTGATGCATGCACACCTATTGGCAAATTGATGATGTTTGAAGACAAAGGTATGTCTCACCAAATGTTGATTTGATTTTGATTGTTGGGCATTTTATATCTTGTGTGTGTAATCAATGTTCTAGGCTCTGTACAAGATCATCTTTGAAACACACTGATGTGTGTTTCTTCCAATATTACAAAATAGCAGCTAGACTTTTCATGACATAATGTTTGTCCCACCTGGCCCTTGAAAGCAGTAGATTTGTCATCGCTGAGTCCCAAGGCATATCCACAAACTCCACTTTCATCCTCCATCAGGAAGGCACAGTTGGGTGAGGGACAGAGTTGACCACATGCAAGTCTATACAGCACAGTACAATCAAGATATTCATATTTAATTGCAAGTCTCAAGGTGGGCATGAAAAATAATCTGATGCAGTTTATATTAATATGGACCTGGGGCCTATTGCACAAAACTAGGATAAGGGATTAAGCCGGGATATCTTGGTTATCCTGGCTCAATTTATCCGTGATCCAGTTGCACAAAAGCGGGATAGGGGGCAGCAGGATATGTTATGGTATAAGTTACCATGGCGATTTATTCTTTGGAGCTAGCCTGCTCCAGACCAGGCTAAATTCCAGGATCTATTTAATCTCATCCCTTATCTCAGTCAGCAGTCGCCACAAACGGAAACCAATAATTATTCCACTGCCCACTACACATTGTTATCACATATACCTAGACCCATTGTCATTATTTAAACGTTTGTGATCATTAATTGACTTTTACATACTCGCCATTCCCGACCTGTCATGCGACAATGTGACATCACGGGAGTGCCTAACCATTTCGCACGTGGTGGTGGCGGAACTAGTTGCAATATTCTCCTAAACAGAGGTGTTGCTGTTTGTTGCTGTTGTGAAAAGGCTATCGCTACCTACTTCACACCGTAGAAGAAGCAATGAAGCCGCTAGTTGCCATGGTGAGTTGCAAGTCCAGTTGCAAGAACCTTGTTAATTTTGACAGCCAGAAAAGTTTAACCAAAGAACCTTAGCGATTAAAGTGTAACAGACTTTATTTTCGCAGAGAGAATGCATCATACTACAAATACATTCATTAAAAAAAACCTTACACCTGCCATTTGTCCCTTGATTTTCTTTTATGACTGTTGCGCTCGGAAGAAGTTTTTTTTCTTCCGGATCTTTTTATTTATTTATTTATTTTGTTTTTTTTCTTCAGTAGTTTTGTGTCATTCCCAAAACACTGACAGACCAGGCTGCACGAAACTTGGTAGGCATGTAGCCTCTCAAGGATGACACAGAACCATTACTTTTCGTTTTGATCCGTTGCCCACCTGCCGCACCGGACCCCCCCAAAAGGAGGGTAAGGCGGACACAGTTTTCTGTGAATATCTCGAGAACCGTAGGGCCTAAGGTGACCAAATTATTTTTGTACAGTGCAACCGGAATGTTTTCAGACCTTTTCAAGTTTTCCACATTTTGTTATTTTTTAAACTCATCTTAAAAAATGGATTAAAGTCTACACTAGAGTGTGGCTACCCGACCCGAGCCCAGGGTCGGGTTCGGTTCAGGTTTGGACACATGGGGGCGATATGCATTGGAAGCTTTACATTTAAAATTCCTTATTATGTTGGGTAACCAACAGGTCTGCTTTACATGATGCAAACGTTTGTTTTTTGAGATTAAAGTAAAATGTAAAAATGTAACCGGCAGAGTGATAACGGTCTGTGTGAAGTTTGTCCCTCCGCAGCTACGGTAGCCCCCTGACGTCATGGTGCCCAGCTAGCTGCTGAGTGGCTAACAATTCATTGGCGGCTAGGCCAGTTTCTATAAAATAGTTTTAGCGTCAGGCTAAGAGAGATTCTCTGACATCCAGATAAAACTACAGCCTTGTTACGGTTTGGATACGCGTTCCCCTGTGCAACCAAGGTATGTGAAAATGTTTATATAAGGTAGCAAGCCAAGTATTTAGTTATGTTTATCTAACACTGGGCTATTGGGAAATAGGTGTCGGACTGATTGCCAGACGCTTCCGGGTAGTCGTGCTGTGTACTACCGAAGGTCTTGGGCAAGGCACCCGCCGGGTAGCTGTACAGCGTTAAGACGCGGCATCCACAAGGTAAAGGTTTATTGTGTTACCAGGAGAACCGGTGTGTTAGGACCAATAGCCTGGAACACAACGCAATGCAAAATGAGTGTGTTTCCCTGATGTAATGCATGTTCTTGTTAATTGTCAAACCTTAATAATGGAAACGTATCAAATGAATATGTTGTGTGTAACAACTGTGATGTAGGATTGTGAAGACTGACGCAAGGGCTGCTTTTCTACTGTCATTTCGTGTGGTTTCCGAGTCACCTTGAGGTAAAAGAAAAAAAAGGAATGTTTGGTATGAAATGTTTGTTATACTATGTGACGTGATGTTATCTGTGCCTATGTCTATCAAGCACTAATGTTAATGCTTTTGTGTCTGCAGGCAGATTGCTCCTGCTGCTTTGCCTTGCCTAAATTAAGTGTACAGTTGCCTTTCCTTATATTTTCTTTTCTTTCTTTTGTTTGGTTATTTTGCCGTGACCTCCGTCTAGTGCCCCCCCCCTCCGACTGATGTATTGGCTGTTCCAGTAGTGTGCATTGTCCTGTTAAGATTTTGCCCAGCTGTATACTGTATTTAACTGGTTA
Source organism: Alosa pseudoharengus (assembly GCF_046254945.1). NCBI lineage: Eukaryota > Metazoa > Chordata > Actinopteri > Clupeiformes > Clupeidae > Alosa > Alosa pseudoharengus. The sequence continues at coordinate 2,259,930 of NW_027468576.1, read as the reverse complement.
GTAATAACAACCTCCTCATCCTTGTCCCCCTTTTCAGAGTACTAGAGCAGCTGCTCATAAGAGGTTCCTGGATCCGCCTTTGCGCACTGCACCGCGTATTGTAGTGGTAACCTGCACCTCACAATATTGATTGAATCACTTGCTTGTAGTGGTTGTGCCTATGTGTGTGTGTGCGTGTGTGTATGCATTTGACTGTAGGCACCAGAGTCCAGAGCACGGTTGGTGAACTTCACGCTTATCCCGGACAGGTAACCTACCTTGACAGCGAATCAGTATTGTCCTGTACATTGTTAATGATATTGTCCCTGGTAGCAGCCAATACCAGTCTTGGTCTCCCCCTTTAGGCCCGTCCTTACCGTTCGCACCTATTGTGCCTCTGTCATAACGGTGTGGCTCTTTTAATTACAGTATTGCCTAATAAAGTACTGTTATTTTTTATACTGAAAGCACGTCTCTGTCTAGTTCATCTTTGGTGTATTCCTATGAACCTGCTTGCCTGAGATCAGGTATTCAGCAGTTAATGTGTAAATTATATCTTGGTGTGAGAGGCACCAGGTGGCGTAGTCAAGAACCTTTAAGTCTAGATCTGGTCAAAGTTTCACAAGGTCACAAAGTGGCGTAGTCGGCAGGATTATTACACACAGAGACGTGTCTTTTATTCTTTGGGCTATTTGTTTTTTTTCTGTTCATGTACACTTTTTGATTTAAAAGGCATAGTAATAGTTTAAAGGCAAAGCAGCAGTGGGCACGGCGTGGGACCTAAAGGAGCAGTTGGAAGGCCACTGACTACCCCACCGCCTCTCCAGTAACGTGGGCATTGTTCTGTTGCAGCAATGGAGGAAGTGGAACAGCTGAGAGAACAGATTCGTCAGCTGCAGGCAGACAACGACCACCTGCAGCAGCAACGGCAACCACAGCCGCCTCAGCCAGACTATTCTGCTAACCCTACTAACCCTGTTTCTCATGAACGACTGGTTTATCTTCCTAGGGAACGGAAGTGTCCTGTATTTCGGGGTAGGGTGGGTATTGGCATTGTTGAGTGGGTGGAAGAGGTGGAAGTTTGTGCACGTACTAGACATTTGGGCGCACTTGACACTGCTTACTTTATGTTTGATCATCTGGATGGGGAGGCTAAAGATGAGATCCGTTATAGGCCAAGAGCTGATCGGGAAAACCCAGAAAAGATTGCAGATATTCTCAAAGAACTTTATGGGTGCTCCCAGTCTTATGTTGCCTTGCAAGAACGTTTCTTTTCTAGAAAACAATTGGACGGTGAATCTTTACAAGAATATTCGCATGCTCTTTTTTCTCTGATGGATAAAGTTAAACAGGTTTCCCCTGACTCAGTGCCCCAGTCTGACATGCTGCTCCGTGACCAGTTTACAGAGCATGTCATTGACTCTGACCTCCGCAGGGAATTGAAGAGACTTGTCCGTCAGACCCCAGGGATGTCCATGCTGGAAGTGCATGCTGCCGCCATCCGGTGGGAGTGTGAGGGCAGGCCCAGTGACTTCAATAGAGGTAGGAGCCATTCAGTTCCCTCTCTTTGCGCTATGCATTACTCCAAAACTCAGCCAGGCAGAGCCTCACCACCTGTCAGTATGGCAAGTTCAGAAATGGCCGAGCTGCGGTCCATGTTGCTGAAGCAACAAGAACAGATCAACCACTTAACTAATGCCTTAACTTCTTTACAAGGAGCAGCCCGCCCAGCCTACTCCAGTCGCCCCTCTCCAGTTAGTCGCCCGTCAACGGTCATTTGTAAGCGTTGCCTAAAGCCTGGTCATTATGCACGAGAGTGCGATAATGAGAGAGTGGTGGCTCCTAGTCACATTCCCCAGGCCCAAGCTCAGGCTAATGTTGTCTCAGTTTCTCAGCCGGAAAACTAGCTCCCTTCAGTGTGCAGAGCCACACGCTGAGAGGGGACTTTAGCGGCTCTCAGAATGAGGACACTCTTAGCCACCCTGTAACCTCCCTTGTCGCTCAGTGCCCGAAGTTAGCTGTGAGAGTAGGGGAGTAGTTGTCAATTGTCTTTTAGACACAGGATCTATGGTATCTACCCTGGTGGAGAGTTTCTTTGCGCAACACTTCAAGGATAAACTTCAACAGTGTAATTGGTTGCAGCTTCGGGCCGCAAATGGTCTAGACATACCCTATACTGGGTATGCTGAGCTGACGGTTGAAGTGCTGGGGAAGGTAATCCCCCAACGAGGTTGGCTAGTGGTTAAAGATCCCCCAGGTCAGCTCGCCCCTCCACTTGTACCAGGTGTGCTTGGAATGAATGTTATTCGCGAATGCTATGCTGAACTATTTGGCCAACATGGTTCGTCTTTGTTCGATCTCCCACCGGTAGTTCATGCCTCACTCCCATGGCGGCACGCCTTGCAGCATTGTCATCGGGTCCAGCTCAGCTCTCCTCCATCTGAAACGGGTGTAGCTAAAATTAGAGGTAGAAGACCCATTCATATACCTGGAGGCACGGTAAAATTGGTGGCAGCCACCTGCTCTCCTCACTTTTGTGATGCTCCTGCTGTCCTGTTGGAACCGGCTAGCGGCTCCTTACCTAGTGGTCTCCTGGTTTCGCCTGCGCTAGTTCGCGTAGAACAAGGAACAGCTTTCATCCCTGTAGTCAACGTGGGGTTTACACGTGCAATACCCCCGCCATTCGCTAGGGTTGCTTGTTCACGCCACTGTTGAGGGCCTCCCTGTGGGGATTTCTGAAGACCCACCAGAAATAGAGGCTGTTGTGGCTAGCATGCAGGCTTCTGATGGGGAAGCCAGGCCTAAGTCAGTGAGGGAGCAGATTCAGTCCCTTGATTTGTCAGCGCTATTGGGGGTTGAGCAAGAACAGGTAAGGGCATTCCTGTTAAAACACGAGTCGGTGTTCTCTGCTTTTGAGGGTGACCTGGGCTGTACTAATCTGATCTCCCATGATATTCCTCTGCTGGACGACAAACCAGTCAGGCAACGGTACAGGCGTCTCCCCCCTTCTGATTATGATGCGGTTAAGGCCCACCTGCGACAGTTACTAGACAGCCAGGTCATACGAGAAAGTAGTAGCCCCTATGCCTCTCCCATTGTGATCGTGCGGAAGAAATGTGGCGGCCTGCGTATGTGTGTTGATTACAGGCAGCTCAACAGCAGGACCAGGAAAGATGCCTTCCCTCTCCCCCGCATCGAGGAGTCCTTGGATGCACTATCAGGGGCTCAGTGGTTCTCCACGCTGGACCTGGCTAGCGGGTATAACCAGGTACCTGTAACCGAACAAGACCGTTCAAAGACGGCCTTCTGCACGCCTTTTGGGTTATTTGAATTTAACCGCATGGCCTTTGGACTTTGTAACGCTCCAGGCACTTTCCAACGGCTAATGGAGAGAATGTTTGGAGCACAACATTGTCAGTCCCTGTTACTGTATCTGGACGATATAATTGTTTTTTCTTCCAGTGTCGAAGAACATATACATCGTCTGGATCTAGTGTTGAGCCGTCTACAGAAGGAGGGACTAAAAGCCAAGCTGGAGAAATGCTGCTTTTTCCAGAAGGAAGTCCAGTATTTGGGCCACCTTGTATCCCGCAAAGGGGTATCCACTGACCCAGCCAAGGTGTCTGCAGTGGCTAAGTGGCCCCGTCCCACCACCGTGTCCGACCTGAGGTCTTTCCTTGGTTTCGCAGGATATTACAGGCGATTTGTTGAGGGCTTTTCCAAGCTGGCAGCGCCTTTAAACCGGCTGGTGGCAGAGCTGGCCGGCACCAAGACCCGGAAGGGCCAAGGGCCACGGCTTGATGGGGCGTGGACCGATGCCTCTGAGACCAGCTTCCAGGCATTGAAGCAGAGGTTAGTGAGTGCCCCCACTTTGGCGTTCGCTGATTTTAACCTACCATTTATCCTGGAGGTGGATGCCAGCCACATCGGTCTCGGAGCAGTGCTATCGCAGGAGCAGCGAGGAAAGATCCGGCCAATCGCTTACGCTAGTCGTAGTCTCAGTCCAGCGGAAAGGAACTACAGTTCGATGAAGCTGGAGTTCCTTGGAATGAAGTGGGCCATGACCGACAAGTTTCGGGAATATCTGTGGGGCCAACAATGCACCGTTTGGACGGACAATAATCCCCTAAGCCATCTGGGGACATAAACAAATGGTTATGCACATTTTGCACATATGCACATAAGCACAGTCTTGGGTGACGTTAAAAAAAGTTGTTAGCCTATCAGGAGATTTTAAGATTATTTGCGTTGCATAGGCTACTGTGGTAAAGACATAGGCTACCGGTAGGCTATAAGGTCGTCTTGTTCAACTGGATGAGGATTTCCTCGAGTTGCCCCAATTAACGTCGATATGGATCAGTGACAGAGGCACTGTAGTTTCATTGTTGCAGTTCATTTCAAGACTTTTCGTCAATGGTAAGACAAGAATTCTATTTCAATATGCTATGCTTGCTTGGGCCTCTTGTGTTAGGGACTGTACGATATTTAGCGGGGGAGGAGGGCCGGTCGCCAGACCATCGGGTTAAAAATGTTCTGCCTGGCCCTCCCCCCTGGTCAAATTTTTTTTCCAGGGGCCTCCCCCCGGCTCAAAAAAATTCTCCTAGGCCCTCCCCCCTACGTGAATCAAATAAAACTGGTCGAAAAATTACGTTTACAAGGTTAAAACGGCCAGAATAGGCTATGTCATAAGCACACATACACACACGGGGCTACAACCATGTTGCGCGGGTTTGGTCACAAGCGGCCCGCGGTCGCCCGATATTTTAATCAACCCGACCGCAACTCGGACCGCGAATATTAATTAGGACAAAATTATACCCGACCCGCGATCCGACCTGCTTATTTACAAAATGTGTGCTTTTGGTTATAGCCTGCATGCAGTAGTCCATTTCTGTAAAACAAACTAATTTATTTGCAAAACTTTATGCAGTAGAACTACACGCAGGCATGCAGGACATAATGTTTGCGCAGGAGAGAGAATGAGAATAAGAGCGCAAGCACGCACGCAACCACCAAGGATTAGAACACTAGGATAAGATTTGGCCATGGACATACTTCTTTCGAAAATAGAAATGGGGAGGCAAGGCAAGAGAGATACATTGCTGGTCAAAACGTTAGCGTAAGAACTGGTTTAAAAATGCTGAATGAAGCACAAAGCTTTAGCCTACTAAAGCACATCCACTGTTTAAAGTCACAAACACAACGAACTAAGGTAACTTTTATGCATGCGCGAACCTATACATACGTAGATATGGCTGTGTAGTCTGTGCCATAAGATTTATTCCTGCAGGCTGCCCGTTTCGGCTGTCATACTTTTAAATGGCTTCGCAACGTAGGCCTACATAGACCATAACTTGTACTGTCATGTTCTTTAAGAACTTTTCCCAATATTTCCCATAGCCTATATCGCTTTTCCTGAAGGGGTGTCTTTATTATTTTAACTCGTGGATATTACATAGCACCAGTGTTCGAATTACCATATAGGGCCCGGTAGTGCCCAGCCCCCTTAGTTCTGGCCAGGGCACTATAGTTCTGCTCGAAATCACTGTCAGAGGGGGCCCACTCATTCATTGTCAAGTTGCCAACCCGTAACTATGATAATCTACATTTTCCCCGTTGGTTGCAATGTGTATCCCCCCCCCCCCCCCCCACCCCCAGACTGCAGGGGCACTGCTGCGCATAATATCCCCCTGTCCTGTCCGATCTCACCCTCCTCTGAATCGAGTTGTTATTAATTTTGCTAGAGCATTGTTAGCGATTGAGCAATTAGCAGCAATTAGCAGCAGTGGAAAAAGTTAAAAGGAATGTATAATTTAATTAGAATTAGATATTAGATATTAACTAACCTGGAGATTTGGAGCTGTCAAAGGATATTTTGCAATTATTTCACTGGTCCGGCTCACTTGAGATCAGATGGGCTGTATGTGGCCCCTAAACCAAAAAGAGTTTGACACCCCTGGGCTAAAAAGATAGGCTATCCAGAAACGCGAACGTTTAATCACTAGCATGAATAACTGAGGCATCATCTGCGTCGGGCTCGGGTCGGGTTCGGACATAAAAATGAAAATGCCTGTCGGTTTCGGGTCGGGTTCGGACGCAACTCTGTCAGACGCGGTCCGGGTTCGGATAGAAATTTGCGGCCCGTTCCGCAGTCTAGTGTGTGTGTGTGTGTGTGTGTGTGTGTGTGTGGGGGGGGGGTAATGGAGTGTGTGTGGGGGAAGGATGATGAAATGGTGTGTGTATGGGGGTTAGGTGGCTGGGGATACTTATGTGTGTGTGTGTGTGTGTGTGTGTGTGTGGGGGGGGGTAATTAGATGTGTGGGGGAGGAGGGGTGTACCTGTGTGGGTTGGGGGGGAGGTGAATTAAGTGAGCCATCCTTCACAACAGTGGCACGAGCCTGGATGATGGAGAGACTAAGTGGTCCAGACCATGGGTTGTTTGTCAACCTCTCTATTGCCACCAGTCTACGCCAAAAAACACCAGAACAAATATGTTACTATTTAATTATTATTATTATTATTAAGTAGAAATAGCTAACAGCTACACCCTACTATAATAGGCCAGGTGATTTAGACCATGAGCAATGCCTGTGTTTGCAGTGAATCTGAGGAAGACCAACAAGGTTGAAACGTAAGTCTTGCCAAACCATGAGAAAATAAAATCAGAAAAGAAAATACCAAGGAGTGTGCAGACTTTTTCTTCCCTTTGTCCTCCCAGCTGAGCTGAGAGTCAACTGTGGAGGGGCAGTGTTCTTTCTGGTGATGAGATCCCCTTTTTCTTTTTTGTGTGCAGTGTCCATTTTCCCACTGATGTGAGCATTTCTGCTGTGTGTGTGTACAGTATGTGTGGGGGGGATTAATCACATTTGATTGGATGACCCTCTGGATGCTCATTGCCTGGACCCAATGGCCTCCCTCTGAGCCTCAGCTCTACAGGTTGTGTATTGTGTGTGTGTGCATGTATATGTATGGTGTTAATGTGCCTGTATTTTTATATTATATTAATAAAAACCTGAATGGAACCATGTCTCCTGCTGTTTAAGTAAATGAACCTCAGTGCCTTATTGGTTAAAGTCACTGATCAGAGGACTATTTCTTTGGGTGAAATTCCCATCGTGGTATAGTCGACAAACTAATTTCCTGCCATGCTACATATGGAACCATATAGTGATGAAAAGAACCATGTAAACACCTTTATATTTTATAAAGTGATATGTTTTTAAGAGCAATTACTTTTGTTATCATCTTCAAATTACTTTATGCTAAAGTGAACATGCTGTTCCCATGTAAACCCTGCCAAAATGTAGGAAAAACCTTCACAGCATTACGTCTTCAAAAATACCAAGAGACTGCTATTAACATATATATGTGCATCAACTGCGCTGTTGTTGGTGTTTACAAGGTTTTTTAATGTTTCTTGGTAGTTTGCTAGTTTCAGAGCAAAACTCTAGTAGTAGCTGTAGTTGCTATCATGGGCATCAGGTATTCATTCAAATGTGCCTTGACACTACTGACTATTCATATTACTCAACGCCCTCATCGCTGGGAACTGCTGGTCAGGCAGCACAATTAAAGGATCATCTCACCTGTCACTCAGTAACATGGCCCCCTTGATAGCTGGAAATCCATGAGTTTCCTCACACATCACTTCTTGAAAGATCTGCTGTACGGCTGACTGTACAAGGATGTTCATAGTGGAATGGCACAGTGATGAAAGCATATTAAAATTAGGCCAATGTGCAAGAATTTTCAGGGACACAGCAGTAAAAAAAACACAACTAATTTTGGAATCATTAATTTTTGATTCAAACATGTAGTAGAAAGTGTATTCTCCTTTCCGTCCGTGTTATGCCTAATAATGCCTCTTAGGTGTTCTAAAATCACTGGAATCTCCAGCCTTGCGGGGGCGACAAAATGTTTTCAGTGTTTCATCAAGCAACGGAGCAGAATGGAACAGAAGTAGGTTTCTGAAAATAAACCTTATTATATGTACTAACTGGCAGAAATATCATACTTTTATATTTTGTCTAAGACCAAAATATTTCTAACATCTGCTCCTAATAGTTTTTTTCTGTCTTACAGTGTATCAGAGTACAGGCTCTGATCCTTTTGATGGTACACAGTTCACAAACTTAGTCACTCCAATTAGGCCTATGAAGATTCTACAAACCTGATCACTTTGAGTATAAGGCCGAATGATATAGGCTGTGGGCCTGGAGTACTGGTAAAAGACATCCTTATACCCATGATTGGGCAGCATCCTCTGTAGACATAAAAAAACATAAATATTTTGTATTGTACTTATTTCTCATTTTGAGTTTTGATAAATAGTATGAGTGTTACCTGAAACTCTCCTGATAGCCCTCCTCTGAAGCCCCAGGGCTCAGGATCATCATTCTTTTGCTGAGCTGAGAGTGTTGTCTGTCCACCTGTTGTATTATGAAATACAGTTATCATACTGCATATGTGACCCTGCAAGACGAAATCAGTCGCTTTGGTAAAATTTATTTTTAAATTGTGCTCACATGAACGACCATAATCTAAGCTTTCCAATGATATGTATATCGATGGTACTGCAACAAGTATCGCTAAGATAACCACATCCAAAGTTGGCATGGTTCTCCTGTCACGATACGCCAGAAGAGGAGAAAATCACCTTTTTAACTAAATTGTCACGTGCGATAGTGTGAGGACACAGTTATTATTAGCCTTACGGTAGCGTGACTTTGAAGCGGATGACTGACTGTGCAGTTTCATCAACCATGCAGTGAGTGTCTTTTTCTGCCCCCTAGTTAATACCTGGGACAATAGACTGCCTGGGACGGTCATAAGATGTCACTATAGAATATAATTAATGTATTTCGGGGGAAGTAAGGGGAGAGGAAGTTCTGTGTACACAGATTGTGTATACTTTTAAAATGTGCTACGTCAATAGAAAACTTCTCCTGGTCCCTAAAATGACAGCAGGATATTTCTAAAAGTTTGTGCTTTTGACCGTTCGTGCCCTGAAAGGCAAGTCTTTCACATTCATATTTGGTTGCATCTGCCAAGAACGATAGAGAGCTGACACATTGAGTAAATTTTACCTCTATCGTGAAACCTTATAGTGGCGTGGACATGAAGTGAATGACTGTAAATGTGTTGAATCTTCACCTAAATCAAGTCAGGGTTTAACAGTCAAAATGTATGTTTTTTCATGAAATTTATTCACAATATGAAAGTGTAGACTGTATACTGTCGACTTTCGAAAACGTGAAATTCGACATTTTAACCCGTACGTTTGTTTATCGTGGATTTTCATAAAATAGCACCGTGCGCAAAACGACTGGTTTCGCCTTGCAGGGTCACATATTTCCAAATGGGACATTAGATTTAAGTTTATGCATTTGGGAGAAGCTTTAACTAAATATAAAGTTGAGAGCACACAGTAAATAAGAGTACATGGAAATAGTGGTAACACTTTACTTGACAGTGTCGACATAAGAGTGACAATGACCGTCAATGACCATGGACAGATTATGAACTTTTAGGCCCCTGGGCCCAGATGTATTAAGGCCCCCCCCCCCGACCAATTGTCGCATATGTGGGAGGGGGGGTTTGGGGGTCCTCCCCCAGAACATTTTTAATTTGTTTGATGTGATTTCCCTGTATTCTGGTACCAATATTCAGTCAGATTCATAGCCTACATCCTGATTTGTTGATATTGAGGCAATGATTCCATGCAAAAGCTTGGGCTTCAGGGCCCCCTGACCTCTTGGGCCCCTGGGCCTGGGCCCAGTAGGCCCGTGCAGTAATCCATCCCTGGAAATGACACTGTCATGAACACATGACACTGTCATGACACATGAACCCTAACCCTTAGGGCATTTTCACTACCTTTATTCATAAGGATTTATTCTGGTCAAGTGCCACACACACATATTATATATTGTTTTTGTCAGCAGAGTCTAAGCTATCCAGATCTACCATCATTTCATGTATTAGTGCTAGCATTGATTAGATTTTAAAATAATTAAAATACAAAAAGCATATTATAAAAATTCTTATATTTCGACATGTATCTCACCCACAGCAAGCTCATAGCTACATGCATTTCATTTGTGTGTAGGGCAGACTGTCCCTGAATCTGGCAATATACTTGCCATGTTGGAGGGTTACTCTGGGACAAAGCAATTTACAGAAATATGTGGTGTGTGATTTACGGAAATAAATGCCATTTTTTATTTAGTGATGAAAAATTACCTTTCTGCGCTCCATATCTGTGACACGAACTGATCTGTCCTGACTTGACCCGAGTTTGCGTGTTAGCCTGCGTGTGTATGCACTCATAATGATTCTCAACTTTTTACTGCATTGCCATAAACAAAGTAGGCCTAAATAGCCTAGAAATCTAGACGCACCCTAGCGGCGGCAAATTAATTTGCTCAGCCTGTACGTCTAGTATCAAACCATAGGAATTTCTATTGGCTGACGCCGTGGACCTCATCCAATCACAGCGCTCTATTTTGTTAGAGAGTCTTAAAGCGGGCTTAACAGGATAACGACAGTCCTGCGACGGTGAACAACAAGGAAGGTGGCTATGGCGAACGAAGAGCGGTTGTTTGAATCGGCGTTGGCGTCAACTTTGGAGGAGTTGGACTTGTGCTTTTCTTTGAAAGTTGAGCAACACAATGCACTTAAGTCATTCCTTTCGAAGAAGGATGTATTTGCCGTTTTGCCGACCGGATACGGATATGGTCGTAGCGCTGGCATACCTAGGCAGTTTGAAAGACAATTCTCTGCCCGCCCCTTGGATTAAGCGAGGTGAATGGTTCGATTCCAGACTATACATTTCAATGATATAGGATGGCCCACCAGGCTAAGGCCTAAAGGCAAAAAAGGTGTTTCTTTGCTGAACAAATTGGGATGCAATGTGAGTCTTGAATTGGATGCCATGCAGGAATTTGCTAGGATCTCAAAACCGGATTATGAACATGCTTTGCCATAGAGAAACACACGATAGCGTTGGATTATAAACATGCTTTGCCACAAAAACAGGCAAAAACGTGGGGTAAGTCCAGCTATATGAAGTTTTTGCTGTCACTTCGTCTGTTTTATAACCCAGAAGGATGTACTTGGTATCAAATGATAGCTCTGTGTCTCCTCTTTCATCTTTCACCCGATCACGGGTCCGCGAGTAATTCAAACGAGAGTAATGGGTGTGCTTGCAGTCACTTTGTCTGTTTTTATAAGCCAGAAGGATCGATATACATCAGGGGTCTCAAACTCCCGGCCCGCGGACCAAATCCGGCCCGCGTCCGGCCCAATTCCGGCCCGCGACGTATGTCAAAATAATAATGTAATCCGGCCCTTGGGGGTACTTTTAATTGCGACAAACAACGATACTGATTAAAATAGACGATAGATCCAAGTACGGTGACATATCATTTGTACTCTCCTCCACTATTTGCTAGACATCCAGAGCTTGATTCAAACCCAAAATCGCTGCACAAAGTTTTCAGGAAATACTTGTATTACACGCGAGAAACACGAAGACGTGCATTTGTAATGACGCGGAAGCATGCAGGCCATAGTTTTGCACAAATTGAAGCAGAAATAGGCCTACTCCAAATGTTGAAAAGGTAGAAGGTAGGCTATGTTATTCACCTATTATGATTCTGAAGGAGAATATCCTTTTGGAGATTATGATCGATCGTCTATTGACAGTGATAGTAACGGTGAGTCTGTGAATGGAGGTGCGTCTGTGGTAATTTTCCAACATAAAGTGCAAAAGACCAGAGTACCACTCTGCAGTGAAAAAGAACATGATGTCCTGTTCCCTTGAAAGTTCATGCACCCACCCGCACGTGGGTTTCGCTCGCCAAGTCATCTCTGTGTTCGCACGTACCCCAAAACAGTGATCGCACGTAATGCAGATCTTATTCCCCGTTTCAGCAAGTTCTTTCCCTGATCTCACGCTCTTCGAAGCCTCGGTAAGCACGCAATCCAGGTATCATTCACGCTCCATTAACAAGCGACTGACGCCAGGCAATAGGATGCTAAGTGCACTAAAGTGAAAGAACCCCAGACATAGACACCATGAGAAGCCCATCTAATGAGGGGCCTGAGACAACTATATGGTGATAAGAGACTATAGGCCATTAATCAAAGCCGCGTCCCCTGAGACAATTGCACCGAGGCGTGACCGTCCAAGGTGTCCAAAACAGTTATGTCAGCGGAAAACCGTACATTAAAACGACATATGAGAACCCCAAGCTTAAAACCATGCATTAGCTTGAAGCATAGGAACACCTTATTTTTTTAATGAAAAGTGTCAAAATGAAATCCACTATTATGATCGAGCGGAATAACTGCGGACTTAGCTGATTGGCTCAGTTAGGTGTCAATCATTAGACACGGGGAGGAACCTTGATTTCTGATTGGGTGAGTGACGTACGAAAACTAGGAGGGCCTGGGATCGCACACCTAGCATAAAACGCGAGACACAATCGTTCAGACTTCAGATCGTGCGCACCTTCTCATGGGAACAGGTTATCTGCACCTTGATTCACTTTACTGCTTGGTGGTACTTGGTCAGACTTTGTCCATTGTCAGTACTTGTGAATTAAACTTGGTCAACGGCAGCTCTCTTCAGTCTCCAGTGTCTTCTTGGATCGCGTTCATCAGAGTGCTAGTGATAGTGATACAGAGTGATAATTGGAGGTTGATTGGTTTTTCGTGGGCTCATTTTTCCACGACACGTCTTTGCTTGTTAGGTGCTACCATGCTTATTTCGACCCTCTGCCCAACATAGCTTGGAGGTTGCAGTGGTAATCGTGATGATAAGTGTCCGTAATGGACGTGGTACAGACAGCAGGGCTAGTAGAAATAGGGCTCTGAAGAAGTCACCCGCGATAGGAACTGATTTGACCAGAATACTTTATTGTAGGCCTTGTGGTTATAGGCTAGTAATAGTTTACTATTGTGCAACTATGACGCAATTTGATTTAATTTCATGATTTTTTTTTAATTTTCATACTTGATCGTACAGACAAGTGCGTGGTCTCGCTGGAAAGCCCCACTTCTGCCCTGTCACGCTATAAAGGTTTCGCTGTGATGAACATTTCCGGAGCAATGTAACAGAGAAGAAAGGGTGTGTTTTTTGACGCACTTTGCGTCAATCGGGTTCTAAGGGTTAAAGGTCCAGTATGTAGGAAATAATGGAAAATAAACTGTAACCATTCCAAAAATGATCACCATATGTTGTCAGAGAGTGAGGAAACACGATGAATTGAAGTAATGGCTTATTTGACAACATTACTCTAACCCGTGAAACCCTGTAAAACCCATGAAAAAAAATCAGTTACGGGGCGGAATCTCTTGGAATTTTTGTTTATGTTTTGAACGATTAATTCTAGAATAGCGTATTAATAATGGGCTAGCGCGTCCTCCTATTTGGGTTGCCAAATTAGCAAAGGCCAACTGTCAACAGCTGTCAGTTGTAGTCATGAACGCCTACAAGAGGCAGGCAAATTTCCAAAATTAAAACAAGAAACAAATTAAGTGGACATCGGAGGAGCTTCCTGAGATGGTGACGTCTTCGTCAAACTAAGAATATCAAGTCTGACGCAGAGCTGGCCATATTTCTCCACAACAGGTAGCCATATGCTAAACTTCATCTGCATCGCTAACTTCAGCTAAATATGTTACGTTGGTTAGAGAGGTATTTTTTGTTTTCACTGTTTCCGTAATGTGTAGCTGGGTCATGGTTGGCGAAACGTTAAAGCAGCTGCAGGTCAACTAACGTTAGCTAAGTCTTCATTACATCTGGCAACCCAGAAGAGGCTCCCGTCTGGTAGTCTTGAGAACGTTCACCAGTGTTTTGATTTTGGCCTACAGAACGTTCGTTAACAATCCTACAAATCGCACCTTTAATCCTAACCCTAACCAACTTGTTATGACAAAAACTGAATGACACTTAATAACAGAAGCGTTATGTCATAAACATTAATGACTTGTTTATGACACGTTTATGACAGTGTCATGTCACTCTTATGTTGATACTGTCAAGTAAAGTGTAACCGAAACAGTTTGGCTTGCTTTTCAACAGTCTTCACATATTGGATCTGCATAACACACATGGAGAACAGTAGCCTTTAATAGTTGTTCATGGGAACTTTTCGTCTTTGCCAATTAGCACCAGTCTGTCATGAACGAAATTAATGTATGAACTTGATTCATACATAATCTACAGTTAAAGCGATGGTTCGGAGTAATTTTACCCTAGGGTTCTTTGCACCATGACCCCGAGCCAAACACCCTCCCAGAACCTTTTTTCCCTTGGTCGAGCCCTGGTCGAGTAGCGCCGTCAGAAACGAATGACGTTCTGCAGTCATGATGGAACCAACTTTTATCTCGTAAATTACCCCACAAATAATGCCCTGAATGGTACGAAACTTCTGCAGTAGTACAACTACGACATTTAGTCCAATAACGAGGCATTAGAAAGTTTGTAAGTGCACCAGGAGTTTATTTAAATAAGACTTGCCTGATTATCTGCTACTATACCGCTGCGTCAACGTTTCTTCCGTGATTTGGGAAAAGCCTGTAAAAGTCCTTGCAGGAAGCGATTACATCAACGTTTTTTGGTATATCCAGTTTTAAATATTTTTTTTCCGAAGTGTTTACAACTTAGTAATAACTAATAATTGTTGCAAACTGGACTACGAACAAAATATTAGTGCATTCCTGGATCTACATCCTTATGCATGCTTCCTGCCAGAACTTTTACAGGCTTTTCCCAAATCACGGAAGAAACGTCGATGCAGCGGTATAGTAGCAGATAATCAGGCAAGTCTTATTTAAATAAACTCCTGGTGCACTTACAAACTTTCTAATGCCTCGTTATTGGACTAAAGGTCGTAGTTGTACTACTGCAGAAGTTTCGTACCATTCAGGGCATTATTAGTGGGGTAATTTACGAGATAAAAGTTGGTTCCATCACGACTGCAGAACGTCATTAGTTTTTGATAGCGCTACTCGACCAGGGTTCGACCAAGGGAAAAAAGGTTCTGGGAGGGTGTTTGGCTCGGGGTCATGGTGCAAAGGACCCTAGGGTAAAATTACTCCGAACCATCGCTTTAAGCCAAGGGGACACCATCAGCTTTGCATGGCACGTCATCACTATGCCTAGCCCACTAGGTAAATCTACCCGTGCTTTAACTGTCTGTGTCCAGATATGGGCTCACCCGTGTGACCAATTACTTGGCTTACGAACATAAATTGAAGAATCTGCAACTATTCACAATCATACATTTACTGTCATCATTTATAGGCTCACTCTGTGCACATCCATAGCTGACTAACTCCAACAAGTTGTTTAGTCTGCATTACAAGCGATAAGACCTGCTCGGAGTGTGGCAGAAATGGCATTCGCCCTATTAAGAGTTTATTTGCCATCCAAATGATTTTGGAAATGTTATTTTAAGATTAATAAACTATCTAGGGGGCCTTGCTGGAGGACAAACCCAAATGCATGCAGGTGGGCACTCCATTATTACAGACTATTTATAAGTAAGTACCGTATTTTCCGGACTATAAGTCACACTTTTTTTCATAGTTTGGCTGGCCCTGCGACTTATAGTCAGGAGCGACTTATATATGAAAAAAATATATAATTGAACATGTTTTTAAATGTTAATTCATATTAACTGACATGAACCCTACATGAAACATTACTGTCTAGCCGCGAGAGAGCGCTCTCAAATGCACAAGTTCTGTGCACTTTCAGTCAGAGATTAGTGGTTGCGCTATGCCTGAAACACACGTGCATACCTAAATCCTCAAATTACGGCCAGGATTCTGTTTGGGCCTCAGATTCGGACAAATAAAGGCCAGTAATAATTTTGTTTCAATTTAACTCATAAAAGAGCTCTTCTTAATATTTTATATTGTTGGTTGGTTTAATATTGTTGCCAATGAAAAGTCATTGTCTTACACATCTCCAACACCTTGCTCTCAAGCTATCAGTTGCATGCCGCCCCCTTCTGAGCTTGCCAGAGGCTGAAGCAGTAACCTAGCCTACATTTAGGCTAAACACAATTGTTGCTGCCAGGCATCAGCCTACGAATTTTATAAAAAAGTAAATCATGCATGATTAAAAAATAACTAAATTTAGGCTGAATAAGGTTTCCATTTCAGCACAACACACGTTCCATGAATAAATTATGCCTTATCTCCAGGGTTGGGTCAGATTACTTTGAAATGTAATCCATTACTGACTACAAATTACTTGGTCATTTTTGTAATCAGTAACGTAATCAGTTGGATTACCAAAAACATGTAACGTAATCTGATTACTTTAGGATTACTTTTAGATTACTTCAGTAAATATGCCCATTAAGTAAAAGACACCACCACAGAATTGATGAAAGAATTCTCACTATTTTTCTCCACTCTTCTCCAAACATGCACAACTCAGCTTAACCTATAAGGGCACACCTGGACAAAGAATTTAGCTTTCGCTGGATTTTTTTGACCCAGGGACATGGCCTGAGATTGGCATAAAAAAAGGAAGCATTAAACCCAAATGACATCATGTCCATTTCAATTGTGGGGGTGAGAAAATGATTATTTAATGTTTTTCAACCAGGGGGATCTGGTGACTTTCTCAAAGTAAACAGTAACACTAAAACAAGAGGTTACATTAAAATTAGGAGGAAAATATCAGGCAGTGTGCCGAGAGACCTGCCCCAATAGTATGTAAGTTAGTAAGTAAGTATATCTTTTGATCCCGTGAGGGACATTTGGTCTCTGCATTTATCCCAATCCGTGAATTAGTGAAGTCGAACCGGCAAGCCTAAAGGCCTAAGCCCTAACCAGTAGGCCATGGCTGCCCCAAAAGGCAGCATTTGAACATTAAACCACACAATGATCCAAAACATACAGCCAAACAAGGCAAGAAATGGTTAACAGAGAACAATATCAACATTTTAGAGTGGACCTCAATCCGTCAAAAAAGTGAGCACAAGGCCAAAGTGATGGCAAATAATCGTTCCTGCCTCAAAACCCAGATTGCTGCTAAAAAGGTGCAGTCTACAATCATTGTGGAGACATGAAGAGGCTTGGTGGGTATTATGAACCATTTTGAGAGCTGTGGTGGTAAATAAAGATGTTTCCAGTGATTGTTTAAAAAGGGTATAAATAATTTTGAACACACAATTTTTCATAAAAATGTTAAAAAAGATACACACTTTCTTTTATTCCATGTTTTTACCACATTGTCTTGCAACCTTTTGGCATGTGCAAGTGTAATTTTAAGTAAGAACAAACATATTGTTCAAAAGAAAATCAATATTTGCCAGGGGTATGAATCATTTTGTTATTACTTACTTTATTACTTAATTAATTAATTACTTTTTATTACTAAAAAAGTCTAAAAAGTGAACGTCTTGTCAAATGAAAAGATAGCATTGTTGCATTGTTTGCATGATAAAATGTAATCAGGTATCCAACCCTGCTTATCTCGCAATAGCGGATGGAAATCCCAACACCCTTACATGAAACTTAATAGTGAATCATCAAATACCCCGCAGATTTCAGTGGTCATCAGTCCCGATATTTAGCAATATAATCAAACAGTAAGCCATGCCCCAAATAAAGGTGCTGTGCTTTGCGCAGCCTAAATAAAAAGACCCCAGCGATAATTTGAAGATTTACGATAGTCTGTCTCCTAAACATTTCTCACCCGTTATCTAGACATGCATGAAAACATTTGAAAACAAAACTTACTGCCATGTAGGCTAATATTTGATCGCTGTTTTGCTACTAATTATATTTCACGTACTGAATAGCACACTAGAAAGTGAAAGTAGGCCTACTTTGCGCTCCGTGTCTGTATGTCTGTTCATGTCCGCAATCGATTATCGTTCCTCAAATAGAGAACACATCCATGTTCTCTGGCGTTATAGGCTGTCGTGCTTCTGTGTTTACAAAATTCCTGACGGTTCCTGATCGCTAAACGTTTGGTTTCCTTTCCTGTCGATCGCGATTGATGTAGAAGCACCTCCTAGGCTATAATTTGACTTCAGCGATGAGAGAGGGAGAGAGAGAGCAAAGTGGTCCATGTGCGCGCGTGTGTGTGTCTCTGCATCGGGTTCAATTGAAGTCAGAGTTGGTCCGTCCAGTCAACAGTCCCGCATTCAGGCCGCTCCATTATTAGATTAATGTTATCAGACAGCACTGTAACATGTGTGGGAATTTCTCTCATTATGATAGAGTTGTGGGACTTTTATTATTATGCGCAATACCCGCAATCCTGCACTGGTTTTAAATGCGCATCTTTTTTTCTCGCGCTCTCTCGGAGGTGGCCAGCCGAGCAATTGTTCTGCTAGGCCTACCAGTTTATGCCAATATATCGTCCAAAATGCTTGATTGCATTGCATTCTCCACATTTTTAGCTAAATTTTCATGTACCACATCAGCATTTTTGTTCAGTGAATCTTTTGTAAATTGCTTCACAATTAGCGCGGGCACTCGTCAGCAGCCTTCGGCTTGCCTCTTGCCACTATTCACTCCTTCGTCTTCATTAGCATTCCCTGTAGAATTCTCAATATTTTTGGCCTCTATGTGTCCAGTTACATCTGTCTGTTCTTGGTCTTGGATTTTGTGAAATACATTTCTAAATATCACCTGCTTGCTGCAGCTTTGGTCTGCACGTCCTGTATGTACCACATCAACATTTTTGTTCAGTGAATCTTTTGTAAATTGCTTTACAATTACTGTCGGGCCTATAGATCTATGCCTGGCTTGCTTCGGTCACGTATTTTTAAAACCATCTTTATCTCTCTCATGAGCATTTAATCTGCTGCCAGCTATTGACTCCACATTGCCCAAAATGCTTGATTGCATTGCATTCTCCACATTTTTAGCTACATTTTTATGTACCATATCATCATTTTCGTTCAGTGAATCTTTTGTAAATTGCTTTACAATTAACTTCGGGCCTATAGATCTATGCCTGGCTTGCTTCGGTCACGTCTTTTTAAAACCATCTTTTTCTCTCTCATGAGCATTTAATCTGCTGCCAGCTTGTGACTCCACATTGCCCAAAATGCTTGATTGCATTGTATTCTCCACATTTTAGCTAAATTTTGGTGTACCACATGGCATTTTCTTTCAGTGAATCTTTTGCTTTACAATTAGGCCTATCCGGCCCTCTTCTTGGCTGCCTTCACTCCTTCATTAACATTAATCTTTTTGGCTTCAATAGTCCAGTTACATAGTCTCTATTTTTGGATTTTGTGAAATACATTTCTAAATAAATGCGACTTATATATGTTTTTTTCCTGTTCATGACGCATTTTTTGACTAATGCGAATTATACTCAGGAGCGACTTATAGTCTGGAAAATATGGTAAGTAATATACTCTTTTGATCCCGTGTAGTCCATGAGCCACAGGGGGTCGTCACTACCACTTAGGGGGGGAAATTCTCACTATATTTTTCTGAAAGCTACATATCTCTGGAGTATAAAATGGTATGATAGCAAGTTGGATCTTGTATCTTTGTGGCTGTACAGGCCTTCAAAGCTGCCCTCTGATTTGAAAAAAAAGGAAATTCCGCCTATTGGCTTTTTTTGTTAAAACACTCATAAGAGCCCAGAAAATAATCCAAATCTTATTATTACTGATGCATATGTGGTGTTTGATGTTGGCATACATATTTTGACTCATTATATGATTTTGCTCTTCATTGTGGTTGATAAAATTCAAGATTTATGTGCAAAAAAAGCTAATTTGAGTTTTCAGAGCAACATGTTACGGCAATACCTGAATGCAGACCTTATTGATTATTACTATTCTACCTTCCTTACTTTCAATTGCAAGTTGAAATTAATGTTAAATGATGACATACATTAGCCTAGAAATCTAGACGCACCCTAGCGGCAGCAAATTACATTTGCTGCTAGGGCTAGTCTAGCAACTCTCCGTTGGCTTGTGAGCTCGAAAAATTAAACTTCTATCAGGCCAATCAAATCGTGTATAGAGTTGTTAGGCGGGCTTAACATAATGATTGATGGCAGAGTTGCAACGGTTTGGCTTAAATTCCTTGCTACTTGAAAACAAAGAAGATTGATGTTGCTGTTCGCGAACAGTGTGACACGAGTTAAGCTTTTTTTAAGTTGGCAAACGTTTGAACTAGCCAACTAGCTCCGATAAAGGGAAAACGCATGGGACTCATATCGCTGTCCTATTGCGTGCAGAGGGAATTTGAAAGACAACCTATTATCCCGCTCCTCAGACTGAGCACTGCGAACGGTGAGTGCACAGACCCTACAGCCTCAGTCTGTTAGGTTAGATAACCGCACCTCCTCAACCATCACCCTGAACACCAGTGTACCACAGGGATGTGTGCTGAGCCCTCTCCTCTACTCCCTCTTCACCTACGACTGCACACCTGTACATGGCTCTAACACCATTGTCAAGTTTGCAGATGACACTACGGTGACTGGGCTCATCAGCAACAACAACTACAGGGAGGAGGTCCAGCACCTAACATTGTGGTGCACTGATAACAACCTGGCTCTCAACACCAAGAAGACCAAAGAGCTCATTGTGGACTTCAGGAAGTCTAAAGCTAGCACACACACACCCATTCTCATCAATAGGACTGAGGTGGAGCGTGTCACCAGCTTCAAGTTTCTGGGTGTCCACATCTCTGAGGACCTCTCTTGGACCCTCAACACCTCTACCCTGATCAAAAAGGCTCACCAGCGTCTCTTCTTTCTGAGGTCCAGCTGTCTCCTCAGATCCTGGTGAACGTCTACCACTGCAACATCGAGAGCATCCTCACCAACTGTGTCACAGTTTGGTATGGCAACTGCTCTGCCCACGACCGGAAAACATTGCAGAGGGTGGTGAAAACTGCCCAACGTATCACCGGTTCCTCACTCCCCTCCATCGAGGCCATCCAGGGCAAGTGATGCTTGCGTAAGGCGCGCATCATCAAAGACTGTTCTTACCCCAACCACAGACTGTTCACCCCACTCCCCTCCGGGAGGCGTTACAGGTCTCTTCGCATCCGAACCAGCAAGTTCAGAGGAAGCTTCTTTCCTGTGGCTGTCACCCTACTGAACTCTAGCTCTACATCCCAGTGACATCCAACAAACTAAGCCCCCATCACCCCCTGCCCCGCCCCCGCCTGATGCCTCCTTGCCTGTGCCTGTTGAGGTGTCCACAACCATGGCAACCTTGACAGGGACAACAAGGAGGCGGACATCCCCTAGTCCCCCGCCCTCCCGCCAACTGCACTACCCTATCCCACCCATAGTGTCTATTTATTTACAAATGTACGTAATTACACTTATACTGTACATAGCCATATTCTACTGCTTTTCATCCTGCACATACACTTATTATTAATACAAAGTCAAAGTCAAAGTCTGCTTTATTGTCAATTTCTTCACATGCCAGGACATACAAAGAGATCGAAATTACGTTTCTCACTATCCCACGGTGGAGACAAGACATCATTTTACCAATTAAGTCCACAGACAAACATAACATTCAAGTAAACAATAAAAAGTAAATAAGAAGGCACATACAATGAATAAATAAGAGCAGCAAAATTGGGTTGAAATTGTGCAATTGTGCATAGACAGTCAATATAGTAGTGCAAAGTCAGGCCAATAAATGGCTGAGGTAGTTCTGTTTGACCTAAGTAAGCAAGTGCCATAGTGGTGCAAGTTATGTAAGAGCAGCAGAAGTGTGTTGTGTTTTCAGGACAACAGGACAACAACAACAGGTTGCAAAGTGTGCAAGTGCACAAGTGGAGTGGTGCAAGTGGAGTAGTGCAAGGCAGCCATTGTACTAATACATAATACTATTGTAATGTTTCTGTTTCTGCACTACAATGGTACTGTTACCACACTGCACATAGTTGTACATACTGTACATGTATGTGTATATGGTTCATACTAAATATCCATATTTATTCAGTTTTTCTGTAATATATTCTGTTAATACACTGCATATCTATATTGTTCTTACTACTACTATAATGGTACTGCCACTACATTGCACATACCTGTACATGTTGTTCATACATTGTTCAAATTACATAGTCATATTTATTCTGCTCTTATAAGGTAACTGCTAATACACTGCACATATTTATATTTAATTTATACTACTCTAAACCACCTTCTGCAAAACAACTGTATACTACTGTCTACACTGCACTATATTTCTTGTCCTGTCTATGCACCAGCTGCCTATACTGTGTATATCAATTGCACTTTTCTGCTTTTTTGCACTTCGACGCAAACTGCATTTCGTTGTCTCTGTACTTGTTCTCTGCACAATGACAATAAAGTTAAATCTAATCTAATTTAATCTAAAAAATGATCTGCCTCTGTTTTGCCTCTTTACGGATCATGCTATGAATAGCAGCAATGTCTGCAAAAGTTGAGACATTGTTATTGACCTTCTGGACCAGAGACATTCCATCAATTGCTATATTATATTCATCTGAGATTATCTGATAGTGATGCAAGTTTCTGCAAATGCTTTGCAAGTGCTGCTTTAGAGGTTTTACTTGGGGTCCCATCAGGTGTCGCCAATGACCATGGTTAAGGTCCAAGAGGGTGACAAAAAACTTCTCTCATGTCCAGTCTTTAACATGATGGTCTTGCCATGTGCCTGTGTTTTCTTTTTTGACTCATGCTCGTAAATGTCTTTAAATTTTGCTTTGTCAATGTATCATGGAATTTGTGCTTAGATGTATCTGACTCCAGCCTCTATGTCTTGAACTTGCATCTTTGCCTGTAGTATGAGCCTGAATCAGATCATCCCTAACCTCTTGTGTTGCTTTGCCTCCTGTAGATATGCAAATGAACTCATGTTCCTCTGAAAATGGATTGATCCAATTTCAGTTTCTGTCTCATCAGATCTAACTGTGTAGAATTTTTAAAACTGTTGTAAATGTCTGTAGATCAAGTCTTGGAAAATAGTTATTATTTCTTTTCAATGGAAATGATTTTAATATCAGCTGAAAGACCATTTTAAGTATGATAATAATAATAATAATAATAATAATAACTAGAAATGCAATTCCAAGGAATTACCAGTGCATGAAAATGCTAAAGTTGCGATGTAAAATATCATGTATAGTTAAAACAGATAATACAGAGATGGTTACTACGGTGATGCTAGGATAGACATGGTGGTTGCATAGCTTAATAAAAGTTGATAGTTTAAAAGTAGACTGTTTAAAAGCTGAATGTAGATAGTTTAAAAGTTGTTGATAGACAGTAGATAGTTTAAAAGTTGTTAGACAGCTAGTTTAATAGATAGTTTAATGATAGTTTAAAAGTAGACCGTTTAAAAGTTGAAGGTAAATAGTTTAAAAGTTTTTGACAGTCTGGAAGTTGAATGAATGTTGATATTCAAATAGTTTAATGGCTGTGTATAGGTAGATATTTGACGATAACTGAAAGTTGGAATGGCTCTAATGTTTGTTAGCAGTTATGCTAAGATTTTTATGATGATAACATGCTAACCATGTTACTTAGCTAACCTAGCTTATCATTTTTAGCAGTTTTGTTAAAAATGCTAACTAGCATGCTAGCATGCTAACATGCTAGCATGCTAACTATGCTAACCATGTTACTTAGCTAACCTAGCTAATCATTTTTAGCAGTTTTGCTAAAAATGCTAACTAGCATGTTAACATGCTAACATGTTAACTGTGCTAACCATGTTACTTAGCTAACCTAGCTAATCATTTTTAGCAGTTTTGCTAACTGTGCTAACTAGCATGCTAACATGCTAGCATGCTAACTATGTTAACCATGTTACTTAGCTAACCTAGCTAATCATTTTTAGCAGTTTTGCTAAAAATGCTAACTAGTATGTTAACATGCTAACATGCTAACTATGCTAACCATGTTACTTAGCTAACCTAGCTAATACTTTTTAGCAGTTTTGCTAACTGTGCTAAATAGCATGCTAACATGCTAGCATGCTAACTATGCTAACCATGTTACTTAGCTAACCTAGCTAATAATTTTTAGCAGTTTTGCTAAAAATGCTAACTAGCATGCTAACATGTAAGCATGCTAACTTTGTTAACCATGCTAACTAGCTACAGTGGGTAGGAGTCATAGTTGATGAAAAGTGTTGACATAGTTGATGACAACTTAAAAGTTGTTGATAGACAGCTAGTGAATGTATATAGTTTAAAAGTGTAAAAGTTGAATGTAGATAGTTTAAAAGTTGTTGATAGACAGCTAGTTTTTTTTTTTTTTTTACTTTTTTTTTTTATGCCTTTAATGATAGGACAGTGGAGAGTGACAGGAAGCGAATGGGAGAGAGAGCAGGGGTGGGATCCGGAAAGGACCACGGGGCGGGAATCGAACCCGGGTCGCCGGCGTACGGTGTAGGTGCCCCAGCCAGTTGCACCACAGCTGGGGCCAGACAGCTAGTTTAATAGATAGGTAGTTTAATGATGTTTTCTAAACAAAGTTCGGGAGGAGCCTGCGGGATGATTGACAGCAATTAACTCACCCACTGCCACCGCAGGGTATGCCTATTTAAGCCGACCTCCTTTTCCATACGTCACACGCTCCGACGTTCGCGAAATCATTGGAGTCGCAAAGCCTCGGTAGGCAGACGTAATGGAGCTGGGGTTTTTCACTACTAACCATCCGAAAGCTACATCCAGTCCACGGGCTACAGCCACCTGGTTCACCAGCGTTTTCAGGTCACTGCTCAGAGCAAGGGTAGGCTACAACTATCGATTATGCTATAGCCTGCTCACCCCAGCATACTTCAAGGCTCTAACACCAAGCTGCTCCAAGCTCGCGTTTTCACGTCGCAAGATTATCCAGGTAACTCGAAATGCTCTAAATTCCACATGGCTCGGCACGCCAAGCGTCTGAAGTTGTAGGCTATCCACTATCCAGCGGAGGCCTATCTTCCGAAGATCACTCAATCCGTAATCCGTGTTGGCATCGGAAACGAACAGGTCTTGTTAATTCACTCCTCTAGTCGTCCAGTGACTTCTCATAAACTGATACTAGCGTTGTTGGATATTTAAGCTACTTATAACGAACTGACAAGCCTCAACCTTAAGTGCCCAGTATTTCGCTGGCTCGTGCTGCAGTCTGTTTAAACAATGGCGCTGCGTCGCAGACGTCAGCAATTATTAAAGCGATAGTACACTTTGTAATTCGCGTCAGGCGACGCAGACAGCAAGGACCCTGATTGTCAACTCGTCCGGTGTCGATGGCCGGCTATTCATGTAGCTTCTACGGGGTATAGCAACAAGCTAGTTCACTGATATAAGCTTTGCAAATAAACTCAAGTCATTTGGTTACAATGACTGGTTATTTGTATGTTTTAAAATTAGCACTTCGCCAGCAAGCAGTGCTTTGTGGGCAGTTGCGTTTGCTCTCAGGAGGCCCTCAAACCCCAGTCTACAGCCAGAATATATTAATGACACTCTTTGAACACCGGTCTATTGTTTCATTCCATGCCAACACCGACAGGAGGGAGTTTACAGTATTGCACTGTAAATAACTATTGTTTACAGCAAACCCAAAGCAGTTTGCCCAGACAGCCAGGAGATGGCAGCAAAATTCACTGCTTAACACTTGTGTTTTAATGTTAAGACACTACAAGCAATACTACAATTAGTGCTTTCCTGCACCACACGCTCCAGAGCGTATCACTCCGCTGCCTCAGCCACAGCCACGCCAGCGGCCCAGGTTCTTAACCACCGACTTCCTTCCCGCAGCATCTCCGCCGTACTTCCGGATCCGACTCCACTTCTTCAGACGGCCCCGGTAGCGACAGCGTCGCTACTCCCTCCGCCCCCTCTTCCCCTTCCCCACCCACTTCCCCCAGCCAGGACCCGGTCCAGGGCTGCCCCCCTTCCAGTCGTTCCGACGACTGCTCCCTCCCTTCCCCCTTTTTCCCCCTCCCCATTCCATTCCCGGAGTCACGTCTGTACAGCACGCCACGACTCACGAAGAGGCGTCCATTCAAACTCCCCTCGCTAGCTCCCTATTTTCTTTACGAGTTAGCGAGCACCTGGTCTCAGCCGGCGCCGGTAGCGACAGCGTCGCTACTCCCTCCGCCCCCTCTTCCCCTTCCCCGCCCACTTCCCCCAGCCAGGACCCGGTCCAGGGCTGCCCCTCTTCCAGTCGTTCCGACGACTGCTCCCTCCCTTCCCCCCCTACCCCTACCCATCCCCTCCCCGGCTCCGCGCTAGACCAGCCCGCCACAGCGGGTTATCAGCACTCCGCGAGTGCTTCGGATCACGACGTCCCATTCCGGCTCCCCAGCCATTCACTAGCCACAGCAAAGGCCTTCGACCACCTCCTCACGCTGCACGTTCCAGCTTTAACATCCCGTTCCGTCTACCCAGCTATTCATCGGCCACAGCCATTTCATTTCATCTGGATACTCACCATTCATGCTATTCATGCCTTATCATGCTTATCTGCTTATCATGTTTTATGCGTTGTATGTCGTATCATGCTGAATATGTCATGTTTATCAGGTAACGGTATTCTAAAAGTTTCTTCAGCCCAGGTTGAATTATTTTAGGCTGCCACAGATGGTACGGAATGAGCTTGGACCTGATGCAACAACAGCTTCAGGGAGACCCATGCAGCAACTGCTCCGCTGAGCCCTTGCTACAACGGCTCCGCCGAGCCCCAAGAGCCATGCAGCAACAACTAAGCCGAGATCCAGGACCCATGCAACTTCGGCTCCACCAAGCCTCGAGAACCATGCAGCAACAGCTACGCTGAGCTCCAAGACCCATGCAATGTCGGCTCCACCAAGCCCCGAGAACGGCTCGCATCCGCAGCACTCTCCATTCCCGCGGCATCGCGTTCCGTAGGTCTGCTAGGAAGTTCCATCTCCTCCGCCTTCTAACGCAGTCGGATAGCCCGGTCTTTTCGCCCTCCCGCTCCCTCCCTTTGTTTTCCTCCCCAGACCAGGAAGCAAGCTGCTCCTTCTGGCATCCCGGCGCGGTCCTTCAGCCGGACGAAGCACACATCACCAGCCACCTCGCGAACCGGGCACGCCGACAGCACTTTCCGGCACCACACCTTCAGAGCGTATCATTCCGCTGCTTCAGCCACAGCCACTGCCACGTCAGCGGCTCAGGCCCATTCCCACCGCATCTCCGCCGTATTTCCGGGTCCAACCCCACTTCGCCAGACGGCCCCGGTAGCGACAGCGTCGCTATTCCCCCCCACCCCTTCTTTCCCTTACGAGCTAGCGAGCACCTGGTCTCAGCCGGCGCCGATATTCCCCCCCTAACCCTCCTTCCTTCCCCGTCCCACTTCCCGCGACCCAGGTTGCTCCCCTTCCGGTCACGTCAGCGACCGCTCCCTCCCTCCCCCCCTCCCCCCCTTTTCTCCCTTCCCATTTCTTCCCCGGCTCCGCGCTAGATCAGCCCGCCGCAGCGGGTCATCAGCATTCAGCGAGTGCTTTGGATCACGACGTCCCATCCCGGCTTCCAAGCTATTCATTAGCCACAGCAAAGGCCTTGCCACCGCCTCCTCACGCTGCAGCATTTGAACCACCACCCGTCACAGCGTCCACCAGGAACCTCATTCGTCAGGTGCAGACGTAGACCTTTCTACCATTCGTCCCTCCCTTCCTATTCCCTCTCATAACCGGGAATTAGTTGCGGCGAACTGGTTTGTCTTTCATTCTTACATTCTGGCCCAGCATCAAAGATTCTGTCATTCCCCGAGTTCACCGTAGCTTTACCAACTACACAGAACTCATCTGTTTCGTGTTCCCCAGCCGACGCAAAGAGCTAAATGACTACCTGGCCATCATCGCCGGCCTAGCCGTGTCCTACGGGGGAGCCCATTTGTATACGTACCACCGGCTGTTTTCAGCAAAATGCGCTGCCAGAGTCGGCCTCTGGAACCAAAACCCCTACTGGGGCGCGCTCGATATGGAGCTCCATAACCGCGCTTCCTAGGACTCAAGCCATCTTGTCCTCTCTGCAATAGCCCAGTCACGGCGCGGTCGAGTGTCCACTAGTCAACCCATTCCCCAGGGCCGCCCTTTCATCTCGCATCTCATAAACTGCGCCTCAGCAACCCCATCTCTCGAAGATGTCGTATCTCTACATGCCCAGTGTCTGGCCGATATCAAACACTGGAGGATGTTTTAGACGAATGGAATGGTCTGTGCATGTTCTACGACGACTGCCAATCATCTCCAGAAGACCTCCAGTTGTACACCGACGCAGCCCCCTCAACAGGCTTCGGAGGGTTTTCAAAAGGCGCCGGTTTGCATCCCCGTGGCCACTAGAGTTCAGAGCTAACAACTGAAAACGAATCGTCAGCCGTGTTCGAACTCTACCCCGTAGCCATCACGGCCCTACCTGGGGGAATGAGTGGACCTCCAAGAGTGTGCTAATCCACAGCGACAACGAAGCCGTAGTGCACGTCATTAATAACTCGAGCTCAAATCGCCTGCGCTTTCCCCTCTTATTAGGCGTCTAATCTGGATAGCAGCCAGCTACCAGTTATTATAAGAGCCGCGCACGTCCCCGGTCGCCACAATGAAATTGCTGACCCTCTCTCGTCTTAGCTTCTGAATCTCTGGGATTTATCTTCAGCCCATCACGGCCGACCTAGCCCTTCAAGCCCTCGCACCCAGGACCATGCAGTCCCGGACTGCTTGGTCGTGCTTCAAACAGTTCCACGCAAAGCACTCACTACCATTTCCCAGTTCGATGCTGTCACCATATCATCATTATTACCTACGCCCACACTTCACTCGGGATCGATCAAAGTCTCTTCCATTAGAGTCTACCTAGCCGGCATTCATTTCTTCTACAAACGCCTCCACGGCTCCGAATGCCCTTCCTTCTCCGACACCAGGATAGGCTTGTTATTTAAAGGTATCCGTAGGCAACAGCCAGTCCCCCAAGACTCCCGCCTTCCCATTACCTCAAGCATTCTCGCCACCTGCCTCGCTACCCTTCGCAAAGGGTTCATGTCACCGCATTCCGATTCCACCATCTCCGTTATGCTTCACTGGCCTTTTTTGGGCTGCTGAGATGTAGCGAGTTTACATGCCCTTCGTCTCTCTTCATTCCCGATGTCCACCCGTGCATCGCAGATCTAGAGCAGCTAGACCAAGACACCATTCGATTTACCATCAAACAGAGTAAAACCGATCAGTCCCGAAAGGACACTCCATATCCATTTTAACTCCGCCTCAGATCTTCAGCCTTTCCAATACCTATCTCACTACATCTCATATCGGTCAGCTCAAGCTTCGTCTACTAGCCCGCTCTTCGTGTCAGACGAAGGGCTACCCATCACTCGCCACAGATTCCAGACACTCTTAAAATCATTCTAGTCAAATCTGGTTTCCCGCGGATCGCTACTCCGCACACTCCTTCAGGATAGGAGCTGCCACAACAGCTGCGCTCAACGGCTTATCGGAGCAACAAATTAAAATACTGGGCCGTTGGTCCTCGGATGCCTACCAGTCTTACATCCGCTCCAATTTAGCGGATTTATGACTCGCTCAGCAAGCACTTATGTAGTTGGTAGCGGCCAGCGGCCTTTCTCTGTGATCTTTGGGGTGCAAGCGGTCATCGCTCTATCGCGATGTCCGCTCCAGGCACTCCAGGACCACGGACAGCTACCTTGCCAAACACGCACTTCTCCCATACATTCTAGTCTAGCTGAAGCAATCATATCGAAGGGCGAACTAGTGAAATGATGTTTTCTAAACAAAGTTCGGGAGGAGCCTGCGGGATGATTGACAGCAATTAACTCACCCACTGCCGCCGCAGGGTATGCCTATTTAAGCCGACCTCCTTTTCCATACGTCACACGCTCCGACGTTCGCGAAATCATCCCCCCTCCTCCCCCTACTCCTCCATTTCACCAATTGCCCTGTTACTCATCCTCCTTACACAGGGGGTGCAAGCGGTCATCGCTCTATCGCGATGTCCGCTCCAGGCACTCCAGGACCACGGACAGCTACCTTGCCAAACACGCACTTCTCCCATACATTCTAGTCTAGCTGAAGCAATCATATCGAAGGGCGAACTAGTGAAATGATAGTTTAAAAGTAGACCGTTTAAAAGTTGAATGTAAAAAGTTCAGTAGTTTAATGGGTTACATTGTTTAACAGTGGATTATTGTAGTGAGTACTTTTATTTTGAAACAGTTTTGGGCAGAGGAAACAGTTGAATAGGATGTGTAGTCTTAATTGACCCAGATTGTATGCTTAAAGCCTGAGGCTGCAGGTGGCCTGAACACCTGCCATAGGATTCTAATTGCTTAACGGCCGTATTATGATGTCACAATCGGCAATGTTAAGTCTATGGGGATTTTTAAAACGTTTTTCTTTAATAGTTTAAAAAGTATAAAAGTTTCAAAGTTGAAAAGACATAGCAGCTTCGTCCGTTTGAATACCTACGTTACAAAGTTTGAATGAAGTTTCTAAGTTAAACTGTTCAAGAGAAATAGCGTACGGAAAAAGTGGTAAGCGGAATAATAATAAGTTGTTGCCTAGGAAGAACAGTACAGTGCATTTTCATGCACTGTAATAATTGTACATAATGATAACAATGTGTAAAGTATGAATATTTTCACCAACCAGTTCATCTACATCTCATTCCCTCATTCTTACTAGTGAAAAGTACAACTGAAATGTATAATGTAGATCATTTTAGCACCTGTGAAGCAATTACCATAATTTCCCAACTATTAGCTGCAGCTTATACATTGATTTTGCAAAATTTCAGCTATGAGGTTAATACACGGGGGCAGTTAATATGGTATATGGTTTTGTTTCTTTTAACTTGTATAAAACACTGTCCTGCGGCTTATACACAATACAGCTAATACACAGGAAATTACTGTATGTATTTCATGTGCCCTGGACATTATGAAATTATAATATTTATGTTAAGCTGGGTACATGTGGTGATGTCAACAATTTTCATATGGTATTCCTTAAATGTAAAGGTAATATGTGAATGGTAATCATGATGTTTTGATCTTTTGGAATATCTCTTATGGGTAGTTTCAATAAAATACTAATTTACTGAATTTTGGGGGGGTGTTTCCGAATAGTACATTTACAAATAGTAAATAGCATAGCAATGCAGACCTATGTAATCATTTGTATTTCAAGTCTCTGCTGGGAGGTAGGAAGGTAGAAATACATTGATTAATGAGGTAGTGGGCATTTCAATTAGTGCTGCAACACGTTGTGTCTCTGAAAACGTAGATTTGCTCATTATTACACATAAATCTTGAATTTTATCAACCACAATGAAGGGCAAAATCACATAATGCTTCAAAATATGTATGCCAACATCAAACACCACATATGCATCAGTAATAATGAGGTTTGGATTATTGTCTGGGCTCTTATGAGTGGTTTAACAAAAAAAGCCAATAGGCGGAATTTCCTTTTTTCAAATCAGAGGTCAACTTTGAAGGCCTGTACAGCCACAAAGCTACAAGATCCAACTTGCTATCATACCATTTTATACTCCAGAGATATTTCTACCGGGTTACAAACATTTATGAACTGATCACATTTCAGCCCTCTAAGTCACTTGAGAAACACAACTGAGCCCTAGCATTGTGAAGTTGTGTGTAAAAGTACATCAATATAGAAGAAAAGATGAGTAGTTTATACGATATGTCCATGTATTTAGCAAAATGCATTTTGACGATAAAAAGGCTTACTGTTACTTACTGGTCTCAAATTAAACTTAACACTCTGAAGTTTTATTATGGGTATTTTGATTGAATGTCAGGGGTTCTGATATAGAATGACTACACACAATATGGAATAATTACACAAAAGTCTCTATTTTTGCTATTTTTTAGGGTAACACTTTACTTGACGGGTGAGTTCATAACACATTCATAGCAGCTGTCATAAACTGCACATAAAGCATTCATAACTGTTTCATGAGACATGACTCAACATTCATACCAAACCTTTCATAATGTGGAAGACAGAACGACGAGAGCTTGTCAAAATAAAAGTCCAAAGTCGCAAAGCAGCATTGCTGTTTTTGGTCCAAACCTGATCATGTAACATCTCAGTCAATGGGCTACTCCAGTGCCAAAAAGACAGAACATGGTCAAGCAAATATTTTTGTTTCATAAAAATATATTTGTTTTATGATGTAACCTTTGCAGATGATTTCTCATCTTTTGTTACTGAGTGTCCAACCGTTCCAGGTTACACAAATACGGGTCAGCTGAATGTAGGCTAGTTTAGGACTACCTCTCAGTGTTAAACTCAGTGATTACAAATACTTCACAACTTGTATAGTAAAGTGACATTCGATGTAGACTTCATAAGATATTCATGAAATATTTACAAAGATACACAAATACAATGTTAGACTTTTATTTTGACAAGTTGTCGTTGTTCTGTCTTCCACATTCATGAATGCTTTATGTGCAGTTTATGACAGCTGGTATGAATGTGCTATGAACTCACCTGTCAAGTAAAGTGTTACGTTTTTTAGTATACATCTGCACAACTTATATTGGATAAAACAACATTCTATTTCTATGGATTCTTGTGGATATTTCAAGACCCAATATGCTGCAGCTACTTATTGATATACACTGCAGCTAGAAGGTAGGGAAACACCAAATGTGGAGGAGGTGGACGGGGGCATTTTTGATTAAATTTTATTGAGAAATAGTAAGATTAATTTGTAAATGTAAAGCAAAAATGTCTCAATTAAATTTAATCAAAAATGCCCCCTTCTACCTCCTCCGCATTTGGTGACTTGACTTTTTACATATTGTACATTAATAAGGTTGTTATGTATGGATTCCCAAGAGTCCAAGCTTTCAAATGGTGTATAATATTAACTATGCTATATAGCAATATGGTGCATATGATTTGGAATGTTGGGTGGAGGTGGGGGAGGGGGTAAAAAACTTGTGTACCGAACTGTACAACAAAGACAATACAGGTCTGTGCATGCAAGTGCAGAAAGAATATGCCATAGCCTAGTAAAGTGTAAAACCACTTGTGAAATTTGGTTACATTTTAACATAAGATTTCTAAGAAGCTTAAAGGTGCAGTCAGCGATTGTGCAGGATGTCACGTTTGTTTATGTTTATCTTAAATGTATTAGTAGACGCTTTTTTCCAAACCAACATTATAGTTTAACCAAGGACCAAACAAAACACACCTGGGAGGTAGCTCATCCCTCCCTTCAGTATTCCCAGTGAAACTCCCTGCAGGGTTTTGTTTTTGTTTAGGGGACAGGCTGCCCCTGACTTTGTTTCCAGTTTCCAGAGTCCAGGCTGCCTACAGAGACCAGTTTTTTTTACACTGTATTTATGGAATGGGCAGCTAACGGGTCATGAGATGATTGCTAAATGTGGCAAATCATTTTATGGGCTTGAAATCACGTATAATCGCTGACTTTACCTTTAACAAGATGAAACAAGAAGAGATATTGAAAACATAACCAACCTATAGTTTTGACAAAGTCCCTGGCCATAGTCACACCACTCTTGATATCACAGATGTAGTTGTAAAGGTCATACAGGATTTGCCGGTTGGAGACATTTGAAAGCCGGTTAAACATCTGGACCACTGCCTCGCACATCTTGTCAAATTGTTCCGCTCTGGCACACCAT
Source organism: Alosa pseudoharengus (assembly GCF_046254945.1). Lineage (NCBI taxonomy): Eukaryota > Metazoa > Chordata > Actinopteri > Clupeiformes > Clupeidae > Alosa > Alosa pseudoharengus. The sequence goes on along the minus strand of NW_027468576.1, from coordinate 2,226,278 downwards.
TCAGTGTCCTTCAGATCCAGAGAAAAGTTATCTCAAAGTTATCTCACAACCTCAACATTTCACACAACCCTCAACCCATTTTACACAGTGTCCCAGATATGTTGGGATACTGTGTAAAATGTAAATAAAAACAGAATGTGATAATCTTCCAATTTCGTAGACCCATATTTACTTGCAAAAGCACACAGACTACATATGTAGTGTTGAAACTGACTAATTTTACTATTTCATTAAAAATATATACCAGCAACAAAATCTCAAAAAAGTTAGGATGGGGCAAAAAGAAAATGGAAAAGTTGTGTAATGTGAAAGAAAACACAAGGAGAACAATATATAACAATAGGATATAACAATAATGCTCCTCAATGTGAAATTGTAAAGAATGTGGGGATTCCATTATCAATACTACATAATATCATTAGAATAGCCTACTCAGAGAATCCAGAGACAGGGCTGAAAGACAATATTGCATAGTTATGATACTCGGGGTCTCAGATGGCACTGCATTAAAAATAGATCTGTGTCCTTTTCAGAGAACACTTTGAATATTTGGTAACACTTTACTTGACAGGTGAATTCATAACACATTCATAGCAGCTGTCATAAACTGCACATAAAGCATTCATGACTGTTTCATGAGACATGACTCAACATTCATACCAAACCTTTCATAAATGTAGAAGACAGAACGACAAGAACTTGTCAAGTAAAGTGTTACCGAATATTTCAACATATTTTAATAGTATGATGTAGGGCCCTATGATTTATGTGATGCAGAAACCACAGATGGAATCATGGAATTTAGACATGAAAACAGAATAATCTTATAAACATGGATTTGCACTGAATTTGCGGATATTGTGTTGACATTTTAAATAAATGTTTTTTCTACTTTTTTGCCATTTTTAGTTTAAAACAGCAAGTGTAGTAAGGTCTCTGCCTAAACTGTGGCCAAATGACAGTGTTAGGCATGTTTGCTAGTAACCATATCTTGATTTGCTTTGGTTTGCTGATCCTAGATGCGTGAGAAAGCATGTTTAAACAAGTAGCTTCTGATAAGCCAACGTTGTTGAAAAAGAAACACTCAATTGACAAAAAAACATATTAAACTTACAACGAGGTTTGGCTATTGTCTATGAGTGCATTTGACTGTGTCTCAAAACGAAAGCGCAACAAGTGTGACAGTAACAGTGGAAGCGCAATTGACTAGTAGATGTCAAACAGATTGACATCTACTCTTCTTTCTCCAATGTGATTTTTAAATTAAACTTACAACCGTGCATTAAGGCAGATAGGCTATCTATGAGTGAATCTGGCTGTCTCAAAACGAAATGGCAATTTCATTAATTAATTTAACTATTATTTTTGCCCTGAGAGTTGTGCATTTTTGGTCATGCTGAATATATCAGCAATTTTATAAGGAATTCTGGTTAGAAAAAAAAAAGAAAAAAAAGATAACAATAACACATAAACAGCTAAAAATAAATGTGAAGGGAAAAAACAGAATAATACGGAGCCCTCCGGGTGACATGGGAGAAAAAAAACATGGGTTAAAAAAAAAAGTAATGGGGAAAAAAAACATGAAGAAAAAAAACCGATAAACTTTAGCGAGATCTCGCAAAACTTTTTTTCTACTTTTGGAACTTGCTGGGCTTCCTACCGGACCCCAATAGGCCCACAAACCACTACCGCCAGATGGCAATCGTATCATGATACTATGATTGCTCTATCACTGTTGCATGTTGTGCACGATTCTATCCCCCACACTTTTTGTCAGATTAAATTGAAAGTAAAATATGGAAATAAACGCTCCCGTAAAGAGTTGGAACCGTATCTATAACGCACACACAGAGACACAAATAGGTCTGTTGATTTGATTGAACGGTCATCCAGCCAATCACATCAAGTTAGGTGAAGAACCAGAGCCGCTCTGATCAAATTCAAAGTGTACGTTTTTCAAGGCTGTGCGGCTGCTTGGGTCTGCATTGTAACGTCTGCAGTGAGCAGATTTCAGATAGAATTGAAATGATAATTGTTACCGCATTATGCTAATTTAGTAAACCAAAATTCACTGTCTGACTGACAGTGTTTGTCACAATGCAGGGAGTCAAAGTGAAAGCGGGGTGCGTGCACCAAGGCACCTGTTTCTGCAGGAAAACCTTTGGCTACTATTCTCAGAGCATTATGCTTTCTCTGCTGATCTGCAGCTTTTCTCAAACTATGGGCCTCCTCAACAATTAACCTACTACGTAGCCGCGAAATTAAGTTATGCCCGGTGCTTCACACGTCTGCTCATTTGCAGCATACTTATTCATTTGGTGTCATCAACTATATAGACATAGCCCAGTCAGCACACATACAGTACGTCTCCAAGACGCTTGGAAAGGAACAGCTTAATTACATCGCGTTCCATTTAGAACGTCTTATTTGATCTGATCTTACAAACGGCGGCGTCAAGACACATTTGAGTTCTACATCGGAGATAGAACGCTTATGATCGCTCATGCAATGTGTGCGTCCCTGCAGCAAGTGAAACTGGAGGTAACGTGGGCTAGAAGCAACAATAGTTTAAACAACAATCAAATCAACAGACCTATTTGTGTCTCTGTGTGTGCGTTATAGATACGGTTCCAACTCTTTACAGGAGCGTTTATTTCCATATTTTACTTTCAATTTAATGTGACAAAAAGTGTGGGGGATAGAATCGTGTTCCAGCAAAACTGTGTACATTATAACACCCACATCCCCCACGCTTGCTACGCGCCTGTGTGTGCGTGTCTGCACGCAGGTGTCTCCCTCTCCCTCCCCTGTCATAGGCCTATGTAATGTGTCCAGAAAACCCACAACACGCAACAGTGATAGAGCAATCATAGTATCATGATACGATTGCCATTTGGCGGTAGTGGTTTGTGGGCCTATTGGGGTCAAGTAGGAAGCCCAGCAAGTTCCAAAAGTAGAAAAAAAGTTTTGCGAGATCTCGCAAAAGTTTTGCGGGATCTCGCAAAACTTTTGCGGGATCTCGCAAAACTTTTTGCGAGATCTCGCAAAACTTTGCGAGATCCCGCAATGAGATCCCGCAAAAGTGCATCTTTTTTTTTTCTTCTTCATGTTTTTTTTCACCATTACTTTTTTTTTTTTTTAACCCATGTTTTTTTTCCCCATGTCACCCGGAGGGCTCCGTAGAATAACAAATAAAATAAGCTGGAATTTGAAAAAAAAAAAACTACAATCCTGTCATTCCAGACTAGGACAACATTTCATTGCCAAAACTGACATCATCCCCCAGACATTTTCAGACTGCAGTGAACAGAAAAAAACACAGTTGTAAACTTGCCCCTGTGTCAACGGCTGTCAAACTTCAAACAAATACTGATGTAATGATATCATGTATAAATGACCTGTATAATGTCACATTCAAAATTGAGCACCACATACCACACTTAAATTTGTTTATATTTGTGCGTGCATGTACAGAAACTGTTTTACAGGTAACACATACCTTCCTCATTGGATTGCTGTTGCATTTCAGCCAGTGCAGCTCCTGAAGCATGTTAAGTGCTGTTGGCCCATGCTCATATGGTAAGTAGAAGAGGTCCGACAACAGTATGAGGTCATCCAAGGTTAAGGGTTCAGCTGTGAAGAGAAACTTCTCTCTTGGACCAGGGACATAAAATGCATCTGTTTGCATTGGCACCTCCTCAGAATATTCCCTCTTAGACTGGCCCCCTTGGAGTGAGCGAGAGCCTACCAATTAGGAACAGAAGAAGTCAACAAGTTAATCTAAAATCAAAATATGACAAACATCTGAAAAGCAGAGCTGTAACTAGGTAGGATGTGAAAATAAGTTTTCTTGCCATTAAGAATGTTTGGGTCTTTGTGTAGTGTGTAAACTTGTCTTTTTTCTGTGGGTTTGAATATTGTTAATTTGTTGCTAGTTTACTTTTCAGTCCATTTGCAACAAATGACTCTTCATCTACACTATCGAATTTGTTAAATCAAGTTATTTGTAATGAGACTGTTGTTGGTGATCTGAACTGGGATTAACTGAGGCCTGTATTAGATGTTTTTTTAAGAGCATTGTGACATTTCCCATCCATAGTGTCTATTTATTTACAAATGTACATACTTTAATACACTTATACATAGCCATATTCTACTGTTCTTCATTCTGCACATACTGATAGAGAGATAGATAGATAGATAGAAAGATAGATAGATATTATTGATCCCAAAGGGGAAATTCAAGGGTCTCTGTAGCATACAGACATCACACACAACATGCACTTACAGCAGAAATGGTAAACAAGTATAAGTATAAACATATAACTAAACTCCACTGTACAATAAAAACAGTAGAAGATAAGAAAGATAAGAACTAACAAAACTAAATACTAAATACACTATATAAATTAAATTAAATTAAATGAAGAAAGTCCAATGTGCTTGAGGGTGATCAAGCATAAGACGCTTGTAGTGACAGGGCCGGGACTGGTAAGGTGCTAAAGGGTGTGTGTCATGGTGAAGCTGCAAAAAGTAGTCCAACCATAGTCCTTTAGTTATGTGTGCATGGCAAGGTGCTCAAGAGAGTGAGTGTCATGGTGAAGGTGGAAAAAGTAGTCCAACATTAGTCCAACAGTGCAACAGTGCAAGAGTAAGGTCTAGAGACCAGCATAAATAATATGGACAAATAGGAGAGTAAAGTATAATGTAGACAAGGTAAAATAAAAAAACTATTTCAGTGCAAGAACAGGTTGAAGTAATAGGGTTATAGCCATTCATTCATTCAGTATTGTAGCAGAAGCCTGACCGCAGCCATACTGTACTGTACCGTACTGTACACTTATTCTTGATTGAACACTATTATAATGTTACTGTTTCTGCACTACAATGGTACTGTTACCACACTGCACATAGCTGTACATACTGTACATATATGTTTATATGGTTCATACTAAATATCCATATTTATTCAGTTTTTCTGTAATATATTATGTTAATACACTGCATATATCTACATTGTTTTTACTACTTTTAGGCTACGTTTATACGGTGACGATGAAAAGAGAAGATGCAGAAGTGGCGTCTCGTCTTCATTTTTTTATTTGCGTTTAGACGAGCATTCTCAGGGGGAAATCTTTGTTTATATGAAGACGCAAGAGTATGTGATATTCGATTGGATATGCATTCTAGACCGCTGGGTGGTGGTGTGATAGAACCCCGGTACGTCACGCGCAGACATTCTAATTTGACAGTTTAGCCAGAGAGGTAAATCAAGGATCTTTGGTTTAGCCGTTTAGACGGAGACGCAACCCGGGTCGTCTTCAAAACGCTACACTCTGGAAGGAGTCTTCAGATTTTTGCGTCTTCAAGCCCCGTGTCGCCGTGTAAACGAAAGGCACTTATGATAAAATATTTTGTCGTCTTCCTTCGCAATCGTCCTCGTATAAACGGCCCCTTATAATGGTACTGCCTCTACATTGCACATATCTGTACATTGTTCATATTACATAGCCTTATTAACTCTGCTCTTATAAGGTTACTGCTAATACACTGCACATACTTATTTAATTTATACTACTCTAAACCACCTTCTGAAAACACCTGTACACTACTGTCTACACTGCACTATATATTTTGTCCTGTTTATGCACCATCTACTTTCTATATCACATTGCACTTTTCTGCTTTTTTGCACTTCTGGTTAGACACAAACTGCATTTCATTGTCTCTGTACTTGTACTCTGCACAATGACAATAAAGTTGAATTTAATCCAATATAATCTAATTTTTACATGATTTATTTTATTTTGACTGGAGTAGAATTGATGATGTGGAAATAGCCCTGACTTTCTTTCAGAACAGTTTTCTTGACATTCTGAACAGACAAGCACCTATTGTAAATTTAGAATTAAGGGGCGGGATAATCCCTGGTTTACTTCTGAGATTTCTAATTTGCTCCACGAGAGAAATGTGGCCTGGGCAAAAGCAAAGAGGTCAGATACTGACTCTGACTGGCTTTTTTTCTGACAGTTACAAAACAGATTTACTTTACTCTTCAGAAAAGCTAAAGCAGAATTTTATCTATCTGAAACCACCAATAATTTGAATGACCCAAGAAAATTCTGGAAAACTATTAAGTCATTATCTGCATCTACTAAACCAACAGGTCTTCCTTTGTCTTTGGTTAAGAAAGGTGTGGATATATCTGACAATGTAGTAATGTTGAATAATTTTAAAGAGCATTTCATCTGGGTTCTTGTTTATTGCCCCTATGGTGTTGGAGCCTGTAAATGACACCTTTACCACTACCGACAACACTTTCAGTCTTAGCCTCTTCTCTGTTGCTGATGTTCATAAAGCCCTGAAACAATTAAATCCTTGAAAATCCAATCTCTAGGTATGGTGAAGTGTATGTGATGATGTGGGGCTATTTTAATTCAAAAGGCCAAAGGAACTTTGTCAGGATGCATAGTATTTTGGATCCATGACATAACTGGCCTTTAAAAATAACTCAATAAATGGAAATGAGCAACTACATAGCCAATAATCCAAAGCAGTAACCTAAAGTCTGAGACCCCCAGAGAAGGTATAGTGTGAACAGGAAGGAAACTGAGGCCCCATCAGAGATTAAGTGCACCAGAAAGAGATCCGAGTCCTCTTTCAAATGAACTCATAATGTGAGTCCCTTTTGCTTTGGTCCACTTTCTGGTCCCCTTTTAGTGGACATGTTTTAACTGGGGGGAGTTGCCAAAATGAGTATGGCAATATTTTTTTTTTATTTTCAGTTCAGTTTTTATGGAGCACAGTAAGTAATCCAAAACAGAAGAGAATTTTGTAACTATAAAACCATAAAAAACATGAAACTTTTGGGATATCTGGCATCAGCTTATCTTTTATTGTATGTGTGATATTGCTGATATTGTATTGTGAATTTATGCTTGTCTTACCGCCTGGTGGGTCATGAACACTGAACTCTACCAGCCACTCAGAGAGTGCCAGCTGCAATGCCTCATGTGGGATGTAATCTTTGAAAAATGTATTCTTTCCACCTACAAGGAAACAATGATATTGTGTTAATTAATTTTTCACGACAGGAAGACAAAGCTTGGGTTCTCATTTTCCTAACTCAAATATGAAATCCATGTTTTTACTTTTATTGTAATTTTTCACTTGCAAAGAAATCCTTGTATCTCCTGATGTACAAAGCCTTGTGTAATTCACACTGAACATGGTGTACACAGAGAAAAAAAACAGTGTGAAACTTGTGACATGCACGCATCAATGCAGCTTTTCTTTGTACACCCCAATCAACATACAATTATGTACACAAACACAAGCACCACACTCCACCCTCTCACCTCCTACAATTCCACTCATTTAATATGCTAACTAGATGGGCACTGGAGCGCACAGACTTCCTCTATGACCAAATCTTATCTTTTGCAATATTTATAGAAGTTTTTATTCTTTATATGTAAAGTGAGTGTTGGGGTTGGGGACCACTGGTTGAAGGACTGCTTTAAGGGAACAGGCAAATTTGTGAAGGCATACCCCATTCAGTAAAGATATGTAGGATAGGATAAATCTTTGCTAATATCCTAATATCTTTAAAGCAGCACTATGTACATTTTCTACTTTATTATAACACATTTTATGGGGAGATCATATAGCTAGCATAGCTGCCAGTTTAATGCACATTAATAAATACAGCAGCTTTAGAGGAATAAATAGTATATTTAAAAGGTAAAAAAGTAAAAATATATATATAATAATATAATTTAGTTGGTGTAAAGTTCATTATGGGCCGAATTCTCCCATTCCGAAAGAACAAAAACCAGTCTTTGAATTTGAAAGCGTAAGCAAGGTGAACTGAATAGTAAATGGCCTACAGTAAAAATGATGTGTCATCACATTGCCTAACAAATAATTGACTTAACAAAATTGAACTATTGCTCTGAGGTCAAGAGTAAAGATGTGCTTATGGTATGTAGATTCATAATTTAAACTCACTGTTGAGAAAGAAAGTTTCAATGGCAGCAGCTTCTCATAATATCAATGCATCTATGCTAACGAAGCTGTAAACTGACACCTGCAGTTTCCAATACAGTAGAGTCAAGTCAAGTCAAGTCAAGTCGGCTTTATTGTCAATTTCTTTACATGCACTGGTCATACAAAGAATTGAAATTTTGTTTCTTACTTTCCCATGCAGACATAGACATACTTTAAATACAGACATAGACATACTTTAGACATAGACATAGAAATAGACAATAAAAAATAGAAATATACAGACATACCACATACAGACATTAAAGTGCGAGACTGAAATATAGAACATCAAAATATAGAAATATAGAATATATATATATAAAAAAATAGAGGTAGTTGTGTTGTATATTTACATAGTCCTAGTGTAACCTTCTGACAGAGTAGTAGTAGCAGCAGCATTGTGGCAGAGTGATAAATAACATTTACATGAAGTTTAAACTTGTGCTTGTGTGTACTGTATATTTACATTGATATGCAGTCATTTCAAGTATATCAGGCTTGATATGAAGCAGCAACACGTTAGGCTGTGCAGTCACAGTGCAGTTCCACAGGGCGGTCCTGGGGAGGTGTTGGGGGGGGGGGGGGGGGGGGTTAAGGGTAGACAGGATCCTCCTTGACAATCATTAGTGCTTTGCGGGTGAGGCGGGTGGTGTAAATGTCCTGCAGGGAGGGGAGTGGTGCTCCAATGATCCTCTTAGCTGTGTTAACAATGCGCTGGAGGGTCTTCCTGTTCTGATCTGTGCAGCTTCCGCCCCACACTGTGATGCAGCTGGACACGATGCTCTCGATGGTCCCTCTGTAGAATGTGGTCATGACGGGAGGCGTGGCACTTGCCTTCTTCAATTTGCGCAAGAAGTAGAGGTGCTGCTGGGCTTTCTTCGCCAGTGATGCTGTGTTGGTGGTCCAGGAGAGGTCGTCGCTGATGTGCACCCCCAGGAATTTTGTGCTGCTCACTCTCTCCACTCCACAGCATCTCCGTCGATGGACAGTGGTGGCAGTTGTTTGTGGCCTCTCTGAAAGTTGACAACAATCTCCTTGGTCTTGCTGACATTCAGCAGGAGGTTGTTGTCTTTGCACCATTTGGCCAGCAGGTCTACTTCTTCTCTGTAGTGAGCCTCATCGCCCTTAGTGATGAGGCCCACCAGTGTTGTGTCGTCCGCAAACTTCACCAGATGGTTGGAGCTGTGAGTGGTTGTACAGTCATGTGTTAGCAGTGTGAAGAGCAGGGGCTGAGCACACACCCTTGCGGGGCCCCCGTGCTCAGGGTCAGAGTGCTTGAGGTGTTGTTCCCGACACGTACTGCTTGTGGTCTCTGCAACAGGAAGTCCAGCAGCCAGTTGCAGAGGGAGGTGCTGAATCCTAGCTTGTCCAGTTTGCTGATGAGTTGTTGTGGTATTATGGTATTGAATGCTGAACTGAAGTCTATGAACAGCATTCTCACATATGAGTCTTTATTGTCCAAGTGGGTGAGGGCTGGATGGAGGGCAGAGCAGATTGCATCCTCCGTGGATCGTTTGGCTCGGTATGCAAACTGGAAGGGGTCCAGGGTGGGGGGTAGGGTGGCTTTGATGTGTGACATGACTAGCCGTTCGAAGCACTTCATGATTATGGGCGTGAGTGCTACAGGACGGTAGTCATTGAAGCATGATGGTGATGATTTTTTTGGCACGGGTATGATGGTGGCAGCTTTGAAAAGTGATGGGATAACTGCTTGCTCCAGAGAGGTGTTGAAAATGTCTGTAAAAACATCCTTCAGCTCTTCTGCACAGTCCTTCTGTCAGGTTCTCTAGTCGGACCCAAAAGCAGACCAGTAGCAGTTGCAATAACAAGTCTTTATTCCTTGTAACAAGTTCAACACAGTGCAGCAGAGGTCAATAGCAGAAAGAGTAGTCAATGGCAGGCAAAATAATCCAGAGGGCAAGCAGGAGTAGTCCAACAATAGTCCAACACAACAGGCAGGCAAATAGTCCAAAAACTCCACAACAAGAGTCACAGAGAAAGAGCACGACACACAGACACAACTGTGACGAACTGACAAACTGAACTGAAAAGAGCAGGGTATAAATACACTGGGTGATTGGATCTAAATGACAGCACAATGAGAAACAGGTGAGCACAGACAAAATGGAGGGAACTGCAATTACAGGAAGTGACACAAGGCAGGTGAGGGTGGGATCAAAACAACAACATTGCCACATGGCAAAATAAACAAAGCAAATGGCAGTCAAGACCAGACAAGACCTGCAGGGGCATAACAGAAAAGTAGAAATTCAAGCCAGAACCCTGACAGTACCCCCCCCCTTCTATGGACGCCTCCTGGCGTCCCAACAGGTGGTATTGGATGGTGGCTGTGGAAGTCCTTGATGAGAGACGGGTCTAAGATGTCTCGAGAGGGAACCCAAGACCTCTCCTCAGGTCCATAGCCTTCCCAATCCACAAGGTATTGTAGACCACGACCCCGACGCCTAACCTTCAATAGACGGCGTATAGTGTAGGCTGCAAAACCATCGATGAGGCGGGGAGGGGGAGGTGGTTTGGGCACAGGGCAAAGAGGGCTGCAGATGAAAGGCTTGATCCTTGACACATGAAATGTAGGATGGATACGACGGAGGGTAGGGGGCAGTCTCAGACGCACTGCAACAGGGCTGATCACCTTGACAATGGGGAAGGGACCAATGAAACGGGGAGCCAGCTTGTGGGAGTCCACCCTTAGTGGAATGTCACGGGAGGACAACCACACTCGCTGGCCCTGGCGGTAGTGGGGAGCTGCAATGCGATGCCTATCAGCCTGTTGATTTGTCCTTGCTGTGGAACGGAGCAGGACCCTCCGGGCACGCCTCCATGTCTGACGGCACCTCTGGATGAACGCCTCTGCCGATGGAACGTTGACCTCCTCCTCCTGAGATGGAAATAGAGGAGGTTGGTAGCCCAGGCAACACTGGAAGGGGGACAGACCAGAGGAAGAAGAAGGTAGAGAGTTAATGGCGTACTCCACCCAGGGGAGCTGCTGACTCCAGGAGGACGGTTCCTGGGAGGACAAGCAGCGGAGCATCACCTCCAGTTGCTGGTTGGCCCGTTCAGTCTGGCCGTTAGTCTGTGGGTGGAAACCAGAGGAGAGATTAACCTTGGCACCAAGTAATTTACAAAATGCCCTCCAAAATTGAGAGGTGAACTGAGGGCCTCTGTCAGACACTACTTCGGTGGGTAGACCATGAATGTTGAATACATGGTCAATGAGAAGGCTGGCAGTCTCCTTGGCAGAAGGTAACTTGGGAAGTGGAACCAGGTGAACAGACTTAGAAAAACGGTCCACAATAGTCAATATGGTAGTGTTACCATCAGATAAAGGCAGGCCAGTGACAAAATCCAAGGCTATGTTGGACCAAGGTCTCTTAGGGATTGGCAAGGGTTGTAGAAGGCCAGATGGGGGACGGTTGGAGGTCTTGTTCCGGGTGCAGACAGGGCAGGCCGAGACAAAACTGTGGACATCCTCCCTCATGGCGGGCCACCAGAACCTCCGACTGATGAAGGCTGCTGTGCGTCTGACGCCCGGGTGACAAGAGAGTCTTGAGGAGTGTCCCCACTGGAGAACCTGGGAGCGGACAGACTGAGGAACAAACAGAAGGTTAGATGGACAGGAGCTGGGACCCGGCTCACTCTGCTGGGCTGCTAGGACAATAGACTCAATATCCCACTGGGCTGCTGCAACCAAACACCTCTTAGGGACTATAGTGGTGGCCTATGTAGCCTCCTCAGAAGCCAGGAACTGCCAGGACAGGGCATCTGGTTTGCCGTTCTTAGAGCCGGGGCGATAGGACAGAGTAAAATTGAATCGGCCCAAGAAGAGTGCCCAGCGGGCCTGGCGGGGATTAAAGCGTCTTGCAGACCTGATATATTCAAGGTTCCGGTGATCTGTCCATACCAGAAAGGGGGTGAGTGTCCCTTCGAGCCAGTGCCTCCACTCCTCTAATGCTAACTTGACAGCGAGGAGCTCCCGATCACCAATGTCATAGTTACGCTCAGTGGGGGTTAGCCTATGGAAGAAGAAAGCACAGGGGTGCAACTTAGAGTCCTCTGATGAACGCTGTGACAGGATGGCCCCTACTCCTACATCCGATGCGTCAGTCTCCACCATGAATTGGCGACCAGGATCAGGCTGAGTCAGGATGGGGGCAGTAGTGAAACGCCTCTTAAGTTCCAAGAACGCCCTCTCAGCAGCCGGACTCCAAGAGAACCTCTGCTTGGAGGAAGTCAGTGCAGTGAGGGGTGCCGCCAGAGTACTGAAGTTACGTATGAAACGACGATAGAAATTAGCAAACCCCAAAAAACGTTGGACCTCACGACGGGATGTGGGTACGGACCAATCCTCTACCGCCTTGACCTTCTGGTGATCCATCTGAATTCCTCCTGCTGTGATGACATATCCCAAGAACGAAATGGTGCTCTGATGGAACTCGCACTTCTCGGCTTTCACAAACAGCTGGTTCTCCAAGAGGCGCTGAAGCACCCGTCGTACATGATGGATGTGTTCTGAGAGAGACCTGGAGAAAATCAGAATGTCATCCAGGTAAACAAACACAAACTGATTCAACATATCCCGCAGAACATCATTAACCAGAGATTGGAACACAGCAGGGCTATTCGTAAGACCAAACGGCATCACCAAGTACTCGTAATGGCCTGATGGTGTATTAAACGCCGTCTTCCACTCATCCCCCTCCCTGATTCGGACTAAGTGATAGGCGTTGCGGAGATCAAGCTTAGAGAAAACTGTGGCACCTTGAAGCAGTTCAAATCCCGACAACATCAGGGGAAGAGGATAGCGATTCTTCACAGTGATCGCATTAAGACCTCTATAGTCTATGCAGGGGCGGAGAGACCCATCTTTCTTACCAACGAAGAAAAATCCTGCACCCGCTGGAGAAGAGGATGGGCGAATTATGCCTGCAGCCAGGGATTCTAGTATATATTGGTCCATGGCAACCCTTTCAGGTGGAGACAGGGAGTACAGGCGACCTCTAGGTGGAGAGGTTCCTGACAGAAGCTCCACAGCACAATCATAGGGGCGGTGAGGGGGCAGGGAGGTGGCCCTTGTCTTGCTAAACACTGTCTTAAGATCAAGATACTCTGGAGGAACAGCAGACAAGTCAGGGAAATCCTCTGGGGGTGAAAGAACAGAGTCTGGTGCAGTCTGAGCTGAACGGAGGCAGTGATTCAGACAAAAGGAGCTCCAGCCTAACACTCTATTGCCAGTCCAATCAATGTGGGGATTGTGTTGTGCCAGCCAGGGATGTCCTAGAATGACAGAAGCCTGAGGTGAGTCAATCAGATGGAACATAATGTTCTCCCGATGATTACCAGAGATGAGAAGACTCACCGGAGCTGTAGTGTGGGTTATCTGGGCAAGCCTGACTCCAGTTAGGGCACTGGCCTCGAGGGGTGTTCGTAACTGCGTTGAGGGGATGCCTAGCTTGGCAACTAGACCTGCATGGATAAAATTCCCCTCTGCCCCTGAGTCGATGAGTACAGAAACAGTGTGTCTTTGACCCTCTGAGAGCAAAAACGCTGGAAAAAGTGTGCGAGAGGTAGGGGAGCGAGAAAGGGGAGTAATGCTCACCTGTAGTCCCCTCCTCACAGGTGAGCATTGGCTTTTACTGGACAAGTTGACACAAAGTGGCCGGGCTGGCCACAATACAGGCAGGAGTTGGTGCTGATCCTCCTCTGTCTCTCCGAACGGGTCAGACGGGTGCGGTCAACCTGCATGGGCTCAGGAACGTCGCTCGATGGAGTCTGATCTGGAGAGAATGGGCTGGACAAGGGTTGGCGAGTGAACGCAGGATGTCTGGATTGACCCCACGCCCCATTGGTCCTGCGCTCCTGGCGGCGCTGCTTCATGCGACTATCAATCCGGATGGCCAGATCTACCAGTTCCTGGAAGCCAGTAGGCAGCTCACGTGTGGCTAGTTCATCCTTAATGGCCTCAGACAGTCCGTGAAGAAACGCATCAAACTTTGCCTCTGTATTCCAGTCAGTCGTGGTTGCCAGCGTGCGGAACTTGATGGCATAGTCCAACACTGAACAATCACCCTGCCGAATCATGAGCAACTCTCTGGCAGCCTCTCTCCCATGTTGGGAACGATCAAAAACCCTCCTCATCTCACCGCATAATGACTGGTAGCTGTCACAGCATGGAGCCTGGGAGTCCCAGACCGCCGTTCCCCACTCCCTTGCCTGACCTGACAGCAGCGTGATGATATACGCGATCCGGGATTGATCGGTGGGAAACGTAGTGGGCTGGAGCTCAAAGACCAGAGAGCACTGGGAGAGGAATGACCTGCAGGTACCCGGGTCCCCACTGTAGGCTCCAGGTGGTGGTAGACGGGGCTCTCGGACTGGCTGAGCTAGAAGACCTGGTTGAACAGCTTGCTGGGGGTCTGCAGGCTGCTGGTTGGAGCTCAGCGTTAGTTGAACCTGCTGAAGCTGGGTGTTTATGCTGGCCAGGGATGCTGAAAGGGTCTCCATGGACTGGTTGACCCGGGAAAAATGCTGCTCATGTCTTCCCAGCAACTCACCCTGTCGGGAGATGGCGTCCTGCAACTGGCTGCCGGTTGCTGAGTCCATTCTGGTCAGTTCGTTCTGTCAGGTTCTCTAGTCGGACCCAAAAGCAGACCAGTAGCAGTTGCAATAACAAGTCTTTATTCCTTGTAACAAGTTCAACACAGTGCAGCAGAGGTCAATAGCAGAAAGAGTAGTCAATTGCAGGCAAAATAATCCAGAGGGCAAGCAGGAGTAGTCCAACAATAGTCCAACACAACAGGCAGGCAAATAGTCCAAAAACTCCACAACAAGAGTCACAGAGAAAGAGCACGACACACAGACACAACTGTGACGAACTGACAAACTGAACTGAAAAGAGCAGGGTATAAATACACTGGGTGATTGGATCTAAATGACAGCACAATGAGAAACAGGTGAGCACAGACAAAATGGAGGGAACTGCAATTACAGGAAGTGACACAAGGCAGGTGAGGGCGGGATCAAAACAACAACATTGCCACATGGCAAAATAAACAAAGCAAATGGCAGTCAAGACCAGACAAGACCTGCAGGGGCATAACAGAAAAGTAGAAATTCAAGCCAGAACCCTGACACCTTCAACACTCGGCCTGGAATGTTGTCTGGGCCTGCTGCTTTGCGTGGGTTAATGGTGGCTAGTGTCCTCTTCACGCTGGCAGAGGACAGGCACAGGGGTTGGTCGTGGGGGGGAGGTGGGGTTTTCTGTGGGTGAGTGTCATTTTGTGCTTCAAAACGGGCGAAAAAACTGTTCAGGTCATTTAGCAGAGAGGTGTTGCTCTCACAGCTCCGTGGCGCAGGCTTGTAGTCAGTGATGGCCTGTATGCCCTGCCACAGGCTCTGTGCGTCTCTGCTGTCTTTGAAGTGTGTTGTTATTTTGTCTGTGTAATCCTTTTTTGCCTTCCTGATGCCCTGGGACAGGTTAGCCCTCGCTGTTCTTAGGCCAGCTACATCTCCAGCTCTGAAGGCTTTGTCTCTGGCCCTCAGCAGTCTGTGGACGTCTTCTGTCAGCCATGGCTTCTGGTTGGCCCGAGTGGTGATGTGTTTTATTTCTGTAACATCATCGATGCATTTGGTGATGTAGGAGGTCACAGTGTCTGTGTATTCCTCAATGTCAATGTGGTTGTTGTGGGTGGCAGCTGTTTTGAAAATATCCCAGTCTGTTGTTTCAAAGCAGTCCTGAAGTTGTGAGACGGCCCCCTCCGGCCACACTCTCACCTCCTTCAGAACTGGTTTGGTGACTTTTGCTCTTTGTCTGTATCGGGGCAGCAGCAGGATGCTAATGTGGTCTGACTGTCCGATGTGGGGAAGGGGTTTGGCTTTGTAGGCTTCTTTCTGTGGGGTGTAAACAAGGTCCAGGGTGTTTTGTCCTCTTGTTGGGAAGTTTACATGTTGGTGAAATTTTGGTAGTACAGTTTTGAGATTGCGTGATTGAAATCTCCAGCGATGATTGTGAAGGCATCCGGGTGTTCACTTTGTTGTTCACTGACGGCCCGATACAGCTCATTCAGTGGCATGCTCCTATCACTGTTTTTGTTGCTGGGGGGGATGTACACCAGCAGAATCGCGGTGAATTCCCTGGGGAGGTAGAAGGGTCGGCACTTAATGATCATAAACTCCGCCAGTGGAGAGCAGTGTCTGTGGACTACCGTAGCGTCTCGGCACCAAGCATCATGTGTGTAAACACAAACTCCTCCACCACGTTTTTTGTCTGCTAGGGCTCTGTCAGCTCGATAGCATGTTAGCTGCTCCAGGTGTATAGCAGAGTTGGGGATGTTCTCGTTGAGCCATGATTCAGTAAAAACAGTCACGCAGCAGTTACTCACGCAGCAGAGAGACTGGCATAACAATACCAGCTACCATTACAAATTAATCAGAGACAGGAGAATATGAACGGTAATTGCTGCTCGACGTGCAGGCGTCTGCACAAGTGTATATCCATGGCGCGTAAATTACAGACTTGAGTGAAGGGCAGAATGGGCACAGGCTGAAAAGCGCTGTTAGCTCTGATGCTCTCTGGTCAGTGGTGCCTTAGTTGGTATTTAGACTCTCCCCATCTGAACAGAGAGTATGTGGGATGGTGTGGGTCCTTGAGGATAGCTTCCAGTTTGTTCCTACAGCACTGTGGGAACAAGGTGTCTATGGAGGGGAGTTGTATGTCAGTGATCCTCTGTGCAGTCTTGATGAATCGTTGCAGTGCCTTCCTCTCCTTCACTGGGAGGAAGCATACTCACCGGCCGCCTTTTCAAGGACGTCATGTCATCAAACTCCGCCGAGCACTGTTCCGATGTCAAAAATACTCCGAAATTCACACCCTTCGTTCTGAGAATTTTCAAGGATGCATAGTGGATCCTCAGGTGAACAAAAATACCCATAGTCCTCTGCGTTGACATGCATCAGAGGCAGCACCCCTACTGAAACTGAAGCGTGCAGTTAAAAGCGGAAGCGCTCAGGCAGAACCGTGGTGATGTGCACGTCCACACTAGCTAGGTTGTTCCAAAGTAGAGTCCGGGAGCGCTAGAGAGGCCTCTAGCCTCATCTTTGTAGAACCTGACTCGCAAGGAGGAATTCTATAAAGGAAGCATGCTCGCCTGCTGAGGCCAGCTTTCTTCAGTGTCTGTTTTGAGTACGGTAGATTGCTGTTGCATGGGGTTGCTGCTACAGTAGCCTATCTATGTGGCAAACTTGCCAGGCAACCGAGGTTTACGCATTCGTTGAATGTATGTCCCTTATATTGGAAGTATATAGTTGCTTGTTACGCTAGGCCTAGTGTTACGTAATAACTTAGGCTAATAAGCCTGATCCTAGTGTCTCTGCATTCGTGTTTTAGCCTAGGTCAAGGCATCATATTTAGCTCAAAGCATCATATTTCATCATGGATTAGCAATAGTCATCATTGTCTGTTCTGTTTTATGTTGTGTAGAAAAGTTACAGATTGTGCAAAGGTGACGCATGTCCTCCCGATTTTGTTGTAGTTACAAGCACTCAGGGGCACAGGAGATATTTTGAAAGTGAGGGGGACCAAATTGTGAACACAAACCCATAGTGAGATCAGATTTCCAGATATCGGATCGCCACCTCTGGCCCACTTTCGACCATCATATTTTAAACTTGCCAGAATATTAAGATAATACCATTGATTGTTTTCAAAATATTGTTTGATTAAAATTGTCAAAACTGTGAGATGAGCACAATGCCAGATCTGCCCTCAGACCAGCTTCTTGCTATGTGCTATGTGCAATTCTACAATTTTTTTTAGATTTATTTTACACTACTTGGGCCAATGGTAGAATACTCTAAAAGCAACATGATGTTGATATTTTATGAAGCCATGAATGAATCATCATGCCTATGATCCAAACATAGACTACATGAATAGCCTAGTTAGGCCTACAGTACCTAAATTGTCTGATATAAACCAAATCAACTCTCCACTATGTGTCTGCAGTTAATATTTATGCAATGTTAGAACATGTTGGCTTAACACGTTACCAGTCTAGAACACACAGAAAATTGCAACAGAAAGTTGCCTTTATAATCAACTATTTGTTCCAACAGCATTTAAAAAATTAAAAAAAAAAAAAAAAATATTACATAAGAAGTAAAATAAAATACTGTTACTGTAGTAACTGTACCACATTATCCCAAGCTTCAAAGAGCTACCCATGTCTGTGACACCGCTAAATTCTCAGCTTGTTTATACCCCACACTGAACGCGTAAGAAAGGCCCATCACTCTGGGGTGTGGTCGCCTACTCTCTGGGATTTATGCACCAAGGTAACTGAAGTATCCAATTTGTGTCTTGAAATTATGTTTGAAATAAATGTCTTAGAACAAAAACTTTGGGTAGGCCTATATACTTGTATTTTATAGTTAGGCTAGTGAAAACGAGTTGATCAGTAGGCTAGTTGAGTTTGTTATCAATAAACATAACAGCTAATGTCATGTTAAGCAGGCGATAGGCTACCATAAATCCTCAAATTATGCCCGGGATTGATTCTATTTATAGCCGGACACAGGGCTCGAATTTAAGGGGGTCTCTCTATCTCATAAAAAGTTGACACACCCCGCACATAGCCTAACAAGGCGATACAATGAAATAGCCTATAGGCGCAAGTGGTGCTTTTGCGCAGTACATGCGCACGGCTTTACCTTGACACAAGCATACAACAGACATAGATTTTTCATAGAAATTGATTACTTTTAATTAATTTCAACATATTATTGATTATAATAGTCCATATCTCATTTCAATTTCACAATACAAAGAAATATACTAAACGATTTAGTCTGTGCCATTCTCAATTTCACAACGTAACTCATTTAAACCAGACCACCGTCTCAGATAGGCTATCCTCAGTGTCAAACACAATAATGCATGTAGTGTAACTTATACACAGGGGAAAAAGCACTAACTGGCAGAAATGAATAAAGCCAGCCAAACTATGTTCTAGTAGGCTAATGTGTTGAACCGTGGAAAATTAATAGACGAACAATTGTGGAGTTTGCACTGAAATATTGTCGGGTAGCCATTGAATATTCCGACATCAGAGATTGCTAACAGGTGTTTCAAAATAGCTGGGAACTTTCCGGAGCTCTGAATGGCAGAGGATAGCTAGATCATCAGACAACACAATCATTGTAGGCTGCATTATGGGCCATAATGTATGGCTTTGTCAATCAACATAGAATAGGTAAAGCGCAAGTTCAACAGCAAACAGGACTTTTCAGCACGTATCAAACCACGTAGGCTAGCCCAATGAACGCCTATGCAAATAGACAAAACACTCACATCAAAGCAGGGTGACTTCTTCAGATTTGCGAGTGCTGTCAAATCGATACGGTTTGCTCATATAGTCTAGTGGTGTGGTGGTGAAGTGTCATGCTGCGTTCAAGAGCGTAGTGTAGGTCTACGTCCCGTAGTAGCCTATATTTTAATTTAACGTCTTTAATGGTAAGAGATCGCACAGGGATGGATAATGAGCGGTTGTTTAAGATTAAATTACAATGCCAGACACCTTCAGATATGAGAGACCCCCTCAGGTTTTTGACTTTGTTGCTTTCATGGGAGCCAGTCGTCACTCTATGGGAGCTCGGCTCCCTCTGGCTCCCACGTAATTCGAGCCCTGGCCGGACGAATAAAGGCAGGTTCCCATATTTGCCTATACCATACCAGCAATTGCCATCAGTCCACCAGCACTAGAAGACATTGCTTCAATTTAAGTCAATGAAATGACACCTCTTCTTAATATTTTATTATATTGTTGGTTGGATTAATAAAGTCGTTTTCCTACCATGGGTCTCCAACACACGTTCTCAAGCTCATTGTCTTGCCGCCCCTTTCGAGCTAATTGCCAGAGGCTGAAGCCTACTACATTTCATTGTTGCGTGAATCAAGGCATTCCAGCCTACGAATTTAATAAAAAGTAGCCTACTAAATCATGCATAATTAAACAATAACTCAATTTAGGCTACTTGGCTACGCAAAAAGGTTTCTATTACAGCACAACCCCTATTCAATGAATGGCTACCTTGTCTCGCAATAAACAGCGGTGGAAATCCCGACACTTTTTCAACTGCATGAAACATAACAGTGAACCATCAAATATCTCCCAGAGTTCAGTGCCCATCAGTCCCAACATTTAGCAATATAATCAAACAGTCCAAAAGTAAATTAGATCCCAAACCAAACCGAAAATGTTATGCTTTTGATGGCCTATCAGTATGCCGCTCCAAACGAAAAGCATCTCTAATGATGGTTGTTAGTAGACAAACTGGCTTCAGATATCCAACAGAGTGAATATGAGATTGTGCAGTCTTACAGTACTGTAGATGGCTGTGGTTAGTGATGTGATGCTGTTAATGGGGAGTTTTACATAGTTAGCGGTTAGCGCAAACCCTAAAGGTTATTATTTATTTAGCGTATATAAGGCTTTTTTTCCTTATCAAAAGTGAGGGGGACGACGGCTGTCTCTTCAGCACTGCGTGGGACACATCCCCCACGTCCCCCGTGCCTCCTGCGCCCCTGCAAGCACTAGCAAGTGACCACATCCATTTTTTCTATCAGAGAAATACAAGCTCCTGAGCTTGGTGTTCAACCACTGGTTGGAGAGGGAGAGATCGAGGTTTTGGAATCCAGGTGAGCTTGCCTTGCACCTCATACTGTGCTGTAGTGTATTTGGATTTGATTTGGGTGTATATGTTTTTTTCCGTTTACTTCCCATCTGTTTATTTAGTTGGTCATGTGTTTATTGTTATGCTTGCAGCATGCAATTGTAGAGGAATCCTGCATAGCTGCATAATTGAGCGAGCAACCTTGACGAGTTGATTGCTTATTAGATTGAGGCTATTTAAGCCAGCCTTGCTCCTCCGTTTGCATGCCATTTGCTTTCTCAAGTGTTTTGTTATGATGTATGGTAGATCGCTCTTGTTTTAAAGTCGTCCCCTTCCCTTCATACAGGTCCCATTCGTTGCGCATCTACCCGATTATCCAATAGATCACTGACTTCACCGTATGTATTTTTCTATTGTTCACCTTAGTTTCAGCCCGCAGGCCCTCTATACTGATTTGTCTCTCTTTGTTTCACTAGGATGACTCCTTGGCAGCCTCCCCGCTTCCGTGTTTCTGTGGGTAGATATTGACGGCACAGGTAATATCTGTTTCATAAGGATTGCAGTGATTCTTTGTTTAATGGTTTTGCTTTTGTTTTGATGGTTGATCTCGTCCTTGAAGGCCATAAACCCTAGTGCATGTCTTGTGTATGAACTGTCTGTGAATGGGCCAACTGGTAGTACAGTATGTATTCTCTTTTTAAATGTGTACTGCTTCCTAGTTTGAGGTAATAAATAAGGCCTCCCGGTGTAGCGCGCTGTCTGGTGGCGGGGGTGTTTTTGTAGCTAGCCATCCTTCACTGTGTGTGAGTGCATTAGTGTGTTAGCCGCACCTTACTTTTTGATCTTCACGTCTTTCAGACTTTGCAGTGTAGCGCACGGCGTGAGTGTATCCACAAGAACACTGAATGATTGCGTGTGTCTCGAGGTCCCCTAGCGGTGAGTAGCTGACACCTCGCCCCTTTCCCCACAGGCAGCGCTGCTTATCCTGGAGCCTTAGCAAGATCCCTGGCTGGAAGACAGCGGTACTAGTGCCGGGTAGCTATTTTTATGTGTATGTTGCACAAAGCTGTTTTAATAACAAACTATTGTATTTAACTACTTATTTCCCACAGCTGCTTCCAGACTGTTTTTATTACAAACTTAATAAATGGTATAATGAATAATTTCCACCTTTGGTCTGCTTATTGCCTCTATTTTATGTAACTGAGGTGGCATGGTTTGAGACATTGCACCACTATAGATTAAATACCCGTGTCACGCCGTTACACACTCTCTGGATATCAGTAAAGACGAATGCCCAGATTCAACAGATGAAGAGGCGCTGAATGATTTGAGGAATACCTAGTAAGTAATGTACAGTACATTGTGTTTCATTTAGATCCACTGATTTATACAATCATTCTAAGATGTTTATACATGTTTCATTCACAGCATTGCCATGGATGATTTTTGGGCTCATCCGAGTAATTTGGGCTTGGAAGATGAGAACAGCTCCGATGAGGATTTTGTCCCATCTCTGTCAGCATGAGCCGCTGGAGGAAGGCAGCCAAGACAAGCCTTGGATGGAGCAAGGTGACCATACAGTATAAGAAATAAAACTGCACAAATTAATTCCCTACATGACTGCACTCATTTCACTCATAATATGACGTGTTTACAGGTTCAGCAGCTCACTGGGCCCTGGCTGCAATTGTATTATAATTGTATTTAAAGAGAAACTATGCAGTTTTGACAATTTATTCGCTGTTTTCTTGCTTTTTGCACGCAGGTTTCTCTGCAGAGCCCCCCCTACAGCTTCAGAGTATATATTTTACGATACTCCTCAATCGTCAGTCTACTGTTTCCTACAATTCCTTATGTCGTGAAGCTGACTTTCTGACTCTGAGGCCATCGGCCCGCCGGTCCAAAGTTGCAAGGGGGGTTTTTCCGCTTACAGGCGCTAGGGGGAAGCGAGACGGCCACCATTCAACCCGAAAAAAGTCATATAACCATTCCAATGACTCTGAAGCTGTTAAGTTAAAGTAAATTAAGGCAAAAACCTGCATAGTTCCCCTTTAATTGAAAATGATTGTTTGGAGGTTTTTGTTTCCTTTTCCCCCCTCATTCCTGACTGGCATATTTGTTTGCCAAGTTAAACTTGTGCCATTTCCCCAAACAAAAACACTGCTTCCAGTCTTTAACACCACCACAAGGTCAACACTGCAACACGGTAACAGGGACGGTCTACAAATTACACATTTCTTGGCTGCACACTTTTTGACACTTCTTCAGCACCTCTTCTACTTATTCCAAAATGCGAGCGAGCTGTCATGCACTTCACAATTTCACACTGGGACAGCCCTAAACTCTCAAAGCTAGCAGAAATGCGCATCAAAATCTGTGAGTCCTTGAGGGGGGACATCGATATTCACCCTCAACTAGTGCTACATGCAAAACAATTATAATGCAGCCCTGCACTTTTTTTGTATCTTCAATCTTGGAACTTCAGACTTTACTGTTTTATCTTATTCAGTATTCCTTTCTCACTATGTTGATTTGGTTCTGAGACTAAGAATTTGATTACTGGTAATTATATGACATTGCTATCAATTAAATGGCAATAAATTGGAACTTGAAGTAGTATAGAGATGTAGCGGCTACGTCACAAAAACAAAACTTTGACCCACTGGCAGGAAAAACAGCGTTCTGAACAGTAGCCTGCCAGCCATTCACAGCCTAATATCAGTGGATCCCCCCACCACTTAACCCACTACCAAAACATACTAATGTATGAGGAATCAATTATTTTAAATAAATATACACGCGAGTCACAAAATCTGACTTCACTTCATCTGCGGACAGAGAAATGCAAAAACACTGTTTGAAGGGCCAGCGAGGGGAGAAAACACATTTCCTACTTTCGGCTACTATGCTGTGATAACCCTGATAGGATGCTACCTTGTCCCAGTGCATTTAGCTGTCAAATGCATGCATTTCTAATATTAAAAATGTGTTAATGGCAGTATGTGTATTTAAAATCATCCAACAGTATCTTCTAATTGAATGTGTTTGCCACGTTTTGCGACACTATTATACTTTCGGAGTGTCTATTTACACCCCTGGTACAAATAGCCTTGGCCACACAGCTGAGCTATTCACACCTGTGACATAACAACAAAAAGACGTTGCTCACGTGCACAAAAAACATGGCGGACGTTCGTTTTTTCGTCAGCAGAAAGTGAAGAATTCTGAAAGGTTTCACCACTAATATCTGTTCAGATTAAGTTTTAGATTGAAAAGTTTTGTTTTATTTTCATACTCTTGGTTCAGTGAACACATACAACCGTCAGTTTGTTAGTTAACAGAAATTTCGTGAATATGACGTTCAGGCCTGTAAACTATAAGTTTACCCGCAAACACCATTTACTTATGGAAGAGGATAGTGCAGTAGTCTCAGACATGGGATAACGTGGGAGACCGGTGTTCGATTCCTGTGTGAAGCGTTTTGGCAGAGTGAGTGTGCATGTGTACCAACGTCAAGAAATCCGTTCTCAAACGAAAGTTTTGATTGCAATAATTAGCTAGTTCATGCACCAGGGTGTAAATAGCATACAGTACTATATACACCAGGGTACAAATAGCATCCACTTCTAACTATACATTAATGCAAACAGCATGCCTTATTCAGAGTGTCTATTACACAGCTGAGCTATTCACACCCTGTTACGTAACAACAAAAAAACATGTTGCTTGTTTTTTTTATTATTATTACATTGTGTGATCAATATGCCAGAATAAATCACAGGGGTGCAAATAGCATACACTGATATTTGTACCAGACGGGGTATTACTAGAACACATTGCTGTGTGCACCGGGGTATGAATAGCATACACTGATATTTGTACCAGACGGGGTACTAATAGGACACATTGCTGTGTGCACCGGGGTACGAATAGCATACACTGCTAATTGTACCAGGGGTGCAAATAGCCTTACCCTTATACTTTTCAGTAGACTAGTTATTTTATTATGCTTTAATTATTTTGCTGTAGGCCTATTGATTGTATTGATTGATGTGCCCATAACAAACGTCACTGATTGTGTCTGGCTCATGCTTGCGCTGATTCGCAATGGAGCCTATAGGCTACCCTCAGAGTGGAGAGGTGGGCTGTTGATGTCGAGGAAGGTCTTTTTTGTCCCAAAGTGCATGAAACATGTGAGTTGAAAATCCCCCTCGTTGCCTTTTCGTTTTTTATTTGCCTACTACACCTTCTCAGACGAAGCACTGGTCAATTTAGGTAGCTAAAAATATTTCGGCTATGCTTGCTGTTGTAACGAGCAGTTTAACTCAAACTAGTCTGCTATTCCATAAGTGCTTTCAGTGCAAATATTCAACGTTTTCAGTCAACTTCGTGGTTGATTGTCTTGAAAATATAGTTTTTTCCTACCGGTTTGCTGTTTAAACTCCAGTTAAAAGACTGGCACCGTTTTGAACTTTCCTGCCAGTACTGGTTTATGAAGTCAGCCGCTACATCTCAATTGTAGTAATGTAGCCAATTAATAAAAAACATTACAATGTATGTAGCTGTGGTGAAAGTTGGAGGAGCGCATTATCATGTTCGTTTTACTCTTGATGCATCTGACTATGAACATAAAGATTATGTACACAATGTTTGTGCATACACAATGTATGAGGTCCACAGTATATTATTAAGGCCCAGTTTTTAACTGGAACTCTCACCTGTGATGGCTTTACCATGGCAGTAGGATTGGCACCAAGTAGCCAAAGTGTGAATGGCTACAAAGTTGAGCTCAAATTCACAGTTGGGATTAGTGAGTATGCCTCTGATCTTGGGGATGAGTTCGACGGGACGATCCTTGAATGGTCCCAGCATCATTCTTTGTGGGTCATAGTCATTGGCATGGATGTTGTCCCAGATAACTGGTGCTCTTTTTATCACATGTGTCACTTCTTCAATGGACTCGACCAAAATCACTTTAGATACAACCTTTGGACCTGAGTCATCCCAGAGAAGGTAAGTATGTAATTTTAATTTAATCCTTTTTAAAATAAGAAAAAAATCTCATTGAATTCCAAGTAGCACCTTACCTGTCCACAGCACATCAATCTCTGGATATAGTTTCTCCCCTACTGTGAGCAAGTAGGGGGATTGAGTAACACTGGGAGTACAGAAGGTTCCACAGTAGTCTGAGGAGAAAAATAAAGCAAGTCATACTGAAGCCCCTCTCTCTTCCATGTACAACTGCGTGTTATACTATATTTACTGTATTTTTGCTGAAATACAGTATACATACTGTATTTTTGCTGATTGTTTGTTAGAGTAAGTGTTTGAGATGTGTTGGTAGTTTGTCAGTAAGATACTTCCATGAACCTTGTTCCAGCCGGTGAGCTTCATATTAGCTAGTCTACTTGCCTAGAAATGTAACCATCAGCATGCTTACTCGACTATAGAGAAGGAAGCCCTTGCTCTTGTGCTGGCCTTCCAGCACTTTGAGGTGTATGTTGGAGGTGCTGTTCATCCGATTTTGATCTATACAGATCACAACCCCCTGTTTTTTCTCGATCACTAGACAATTAGATTTGATATATGCACTTCATCTCACTCCTATCGTAGGCTAATGTACATCTCCCAAATCAAACCATACTCAGTGCCCGTTTAGTAGGCTACAATTTTTCTCTGCTTTCTCTGCTCCGAGTTTAAACATGGTTCAAAGAACATTCAGCGAACATTCCCGGAACCAAAGATTTAACCACGAAGGAATGTTCCACCGCTGTCAAGAAAACATTCCTGAATGACGTTAGCAGCTAATGTTCCCGCAACTTTCAGCGAATGTCTGCGGAATGTTCCCCGAACCGAAAATTGTTTGCTGGGTAATCTTCTCGACATTCAGTTGTGAATGAGGCCTCCAACACTGCTTTATCCACGTCCACGTCCGGCAGTTCCCCCCTTGTGTTTTGGGTTTTGGGTAGGGGACCCCCCCCCCCCCAATCTTTTGGAATGCCAAATATCAGATTTACACAATCCATAGGCATAACGCTTCGGCATGTTTTCCTCGGTCGAAAGCTTGCCAGACCTCCCGTGCCTAGTTATGCTAAGCCACGATTGGCCTGTGGCGGTTTTTGGGCGTGGCTTAGCGAAGGGTCAATTACTAATAGCTAAAATATATAGTAATTTGAATACTTCATATTGATTTGTAAACTATTACACGTCTTTACTGTCATTACATTGGCGGTGATTACATTGGTGGTGTGTAGGTCTAATTGAGTACCTGTCACTTTAAGAACAACATGAAAGTAATTAGCTTCAGGGGACTTCACATTGCATGCGGCATGCGCTGTGTTCGTCGGTAGGTTGCTCTTGATTTGAGGTAATGTCACATTTTTGTCAAGATTTTTGTTGTGCTTGAAACCGGGCTCAGCGCAAAACACCTATAATTTACAGAGCGCCACATTCAACGTTCAACATGGCTGAACTTTGACGGCGGCACGTGCAGGAGCGGCAAAATACCGTTTGCACTGCACTTTGCTCGGCGTAGTGGTAGACCAGTTCTTGCGCGCACAAGCCACTGAAAATAATGGGTTTCATAGCGCAGTACTGCCGTTTACGCATGCAATGTGAACCCTGTTTCACGGTTCTAGGCTAGTGTAAAATAGTTGTGCAAGGAGGATATGTGGATGCAATTCATTGTGTTTTCTATGTCATTAGATAAAATAAATGTTCAAAATGATCCAAATCAGTCTAGGTTCAAAAGCGGCCACTCTACCGAAACGGCTCTGCTGTCTGTAACAGAAGCCTTAAAAGAAGCCAGGGCGACCGCTCGGTCATCAGTACTCATTCTGCTTGACTTATCGGCTGCCTTTGACACGGTTAATCACCGCATCCTTCTCTCTATACTCGCTAACATGGGAATCTCCGGCTCTGCTCTCTCCTGGTTTGAATCCTACCTCACAGGACACTCGTTATCATTGGCTTGGTCAGCTATCTGCACACTCATATCATGGCTTGGTCAGCTATCTGCACCTCACCATCTCACCACAGGGGTCCCCCAGGGCTCAGTGCTGGACCCCCTTCTCTTTGCTATCTACACCACCTCCTTGGGACAGATTATCCGTTCGCATGGCTTCTCATACCACTGCTATGCAGACGACAAACAGCTCTATCTGTCCTTTCCACCTGATGACTCCTTGGTTTCAGCACGGATCTCGGATTGCCTCTCAGACATAGCTACATGGATGAAGGCACACCACCTCCAGCTGAACCTCTCAAAGACTGAACTGCTGGTCCTCCCAGCTAAACCTACCATACACCACAACATCAACATCAAATTTGACTCCCTGTCTGTTTCACCTACCAGGACTGCAAGAAACCTAGGAGTTGTTCTTGACAACCAACTAAACTTCTCAGATCATATTGCCTCAGTCGCCCGGTCATGTCGTTTCGCACTCTACAACATACGGAAAATCAGGACTTACTTGACTCAAGATGCTACCCAACTTCTGGTTCAGGCAATAGTCATCTCACGACTCGACTACTGCAACGCCCTCCTGACAGATCTCCCAGCCTGCACAGTGAAACCACTTCAGATGATCCAGAACGCGGCGGCGCGCCTGGTCTACAACCAACCCAAAAAGGCACATGTTACCCCGCTGCTCATCCAGCTACACTGGCTACCTATGGCGGCCCGCATCAAATTCAAGGCTCTAACGCTTGCCTACAAAGTAGTCTCCGGTTCTGCTACCACCTACTTGAATGCCCTCATACAGACATACGCTACCTCCAGACCGCTGCGCTCCTCAGACGAACGACGTCTAGCTCTACCACCGGTACGCTCAGGCCAATCCAAACTTTTCTCTGTTGTTCCTCGTTGGTGGAACACACTGCCAGTTCCTACAATGGCAGGGACATCCCTCTCCATTTTCAAAAAACTCCTGAAGACCCAGCTCTTTAGAGAACATCTCCTCTCATAGCAACACTTACAACAAGTCTTGCTGATCCTAGCACTCACCAGCCGTCCTAAACTGACACGTAACTGTTAAAAACAGCACTCACTGATGCACTTATTCCTACTGTACTCAAATTGTTGAGAATTGCAGGAAAACTTAAAACTGTTTACCATGTTGTTAGTCGCTTTGGCTAAAAATGCGTCAGACAAATGTAATGTAATGTAATGCAATGTAAAAGACAATCTTTCTGAGATATTTGAAGAGATAAGCAGTGATGGGAATAACAGCGTTAAAAATAAATATATATAATATAATATATTATGGTGAGAGGGTCACACCATTGTATACCACCTTGTTTTGACCAAAAGCTTGACCAGATGTGGACACGGTTCTAGGCCTATATCAAACTGCCCTGTTGCTCAGGGACATCCGAGGCCTCAATGGGCTGAATGAGATAATCATTAGTATTTTTCCATCTGGTCAGAGGTGCAATTGTTGGTACCACGTTGGCATGATTTACATTTGTATGTTTTAGTATAACAGGCTTTGTCTCAGGCTTTGACTTCGAGACGGATTGAGGAAATGACTCGGGGAGCATCTTCTGTCAGGACGCTCAGCAGCCTGCTTCTACTAACTACCACGACTGTTAGACTCTGTGCAGTTTTACTGTTCGAGACTTTTAGTCATTGTTTTACCATCTACAATAAAAATCCTGATCCAACTGTCAAGCCTTATTTACAGACCATCTTTAAGACATTAGAACTAAAACACAACGCAACATTTTCCTAGAGAAACCAAATAATCTAACATTGTTCTCATACAACCAAGCTCTCTCAGCCACAGGATCTGCAAAGTTGTTTTTTTGTTTGAGGAGGGGAGTGGGTGAGACAACGACATAAGTGATGATGATTGGCTAAGGTAGAGTAAAACTTAATGGTAACACACAGACACGCAGTCGCACACACGCAAGACACATGATCTCAGCAACATTTTAAAAAATGCCTTTCTGTTGTTATCTGTCTGTCTAAATTGACTACAAAACTGCTGCATAAACTAAACAAGGTTAGCCTAGAAATCTAGACGCACCCTAGCGGCAGCAAATTAAATTTGCTGCCAGGGCTAGTCTAGCAACTCTCCGTTGGCTTGTGAGCTCGAAAAATTAAACTTCTATCAGGCCAATCAAATCGTGTATAGAGTCTTTAGGCTTTTATTAAGTTGGCAAAAGTTTGAACTAGCCAACTAGCTCCGCTGGTGGGAAACATGGGACTCATAGCGCTGTCCTATTGCGTGCAGAGGGAGTTTAAAAGACAACCGATTATCCCGCCTCTCGGACTGAGCACTGCGAACGGTGAGTGCCCAGACCCTACATTTTAATGTGGGTCTGGCTCGTCAGGCTAAAACAAGGTGTGAAGCTAGCTCTAACATGACTTTGCTAACAGATTGGCATCAAAACGTGCTCTCAGAACAACTACGCCGTTATCTTAAATAAATAGACTCATATCACTCTAAGGTTGCCTTAAAGCAAAAGGATGCTATGAAAACATCTGTTTTGCAGAGGGTAGCAACTGGACTATAGTAGCTTAGGTCCGGTGGCAGGG
The DNA here is from genome assembly GCF_046254945.1 of Alosa pseudoharengus. NCBI lineage: Eukaryota > Metazoa > Chordata > Actinopteri > Clupeiformes > Clupeidae > Alosa > Alosa pseudoharengus. The sequence goes on along the minus strand of NW_027468576.1, from coordinate 2,195,998 downwards.
CTAATGTTAAAGGAACACGCCACCCAAAATCAGTAGTAATATATGTTCTTACCTTAACTTTCACGAGTTGAGTCGTACCTCTCCAGCGTCGGTATGTGCACTCAAACGCTCTGGCGCGCGGCGCGAATGTGTTAGCATGTTGCTATGCTAGCGGGCTCTGCCGTGGCCGTAGAGAGAGTAAGATGGCATTAATCAAACACATCCACGTTTTCCCTACTTAAATACAGTCAGTGACGGACTGGGATTAAAAAACGGCCCTGGCATTTTCACCAACCAGCGGCCCACACGGGGACGGGCATGCACGCGCATGCATGTGCTCGAAACACACAGATATAACTTCACATGCACGGACATAACACGTTTGTAGCCCCATTGGTGATGAACTCTAACTTTAATATGCATAAAGACTGAACCAAGAACATGGATATATCAATGCACAACTCCAAAAAAATGAATGCAATATGAAATATGAAAATGAAAAAAGAATAGCCTAGAATACATGGATTTCTATGTAACGTCACGAAACATGCGTGCGCAAGAGGCAGAAAGCAGCATAGAACAGTGCTCTCCATGAAAAGAACAAAATAAGTTTTTGTGCTGAAAATTGCACCAATTCGAAATCACGATGGTTAGAGAATGTTCAATATGTTCAATATCCCTAAAGGAATGCATGTCTTCGCCAAAAATGACAAAATACGATGTTAATGCAAATGAACGGCAAAAATATAGCCTGAAATGAGATGCTATTATCATTGAGACAACAGGGGACCAGGGGTATATAAAAAATTACGATTGTAGCTTACAGCAGCCGACTATTTAAGTCAGGTTTTTTAATGTTGTGGCACCAAGCGTCTTCTGCCCCACGGCTGCGCGCGAATGTAGTTTTGTTGATAAACGGGAAACCCATCAGAGCAGCCGCTCCACAAACGTGTCTTAATTAACGCCATGCATTATAGGACCTCTTACTCTGTCGCCATCAGCATAAAGGCCTCCAAATTATCCTGTGACAATCGTGTCCTTAGGCGATTCTTGATGAATTTAAGAGTGGAAAAAACTCTGTTTGCATGCCACTTGAGTACATGACAGTGTTAGTAGGAATTCATTTGCTAACCATATATAGTTGTAGGCACAGGTAAAGAGGTTTAACTGCTGGAGAAGGAAATAGCAACAGATTGCACAATTCTTACAGGTAGCACATTTCTTGCTCACCAGGTTTATTTCTGTATCTTCCTATATCTCTGCGGCATCATCAAAGTCCGACGCTTTGACTGTATAGGCCTACTCGTTTAGAGTTGACTTGTTCAGGCTGTCCCAGTGCGTGGCGAGATGTGTCAATTCCGACTGTAGATTTTCAACCGTAGCACCTTCATTAAATTTAAGCAGACATTCTCTTATGTTTCGAAGTGCATTTGGGGGCAGTTTATTAGCTTTTATAAGGGGAAAATTCCGAGGATCAAGGCATGCTAGATCGGCAATTCCCCGTGCTGAAGGTAGGCCTAGTAGACGCATTCGGTTTTGAAATTCCCAAAAGTCCTTGCTTCACGTAGCCTAACTTTTGTAAACCAATAATAAAATAAAAGATACAGGCAGCATATTTATTGTATTCCAATTTCAAACAATGCACTTTTAAATCATTTGATTGAATAAGGTTACAAAAGAATGTAGACTGATGTAAATATTGAGTGACTGTAGTGTAGAGACTCATGTCTGGTATAAATACTGATCAGTTTCCAACTATGAAGGAGGAAAAGGTAGTTAGAGATAAATAGCTTATTCGAAGCCATGTAACACTATTGATGCTTGATAGTGGGCCGAGAGATAAAACCGATAAGACGGAGTAAAACCGTCTTTACGATAAATGGGCCGCGCAAACCCGACAAACATGCCGCTTCATGATTGGCCGGCCCAAACGGCCCACGAGCCGCGGCCCTTCTGGCATCTGCCCAAATGCCAGACCGTCCAGTCCGTCACTGAATACAGTTGCACAAGTAGTTGATTAAAAATGTTAGGGCACACAACATGAAACGTGACGATTTTCCAAGCGAATAAACAGGAGAACTACAATGTCTGGCGCAATAGCACTTGGGAGTACTTCGACCTAGGTAGTAATATTAATTAACACCTAATTGTAGATCCTATCCACCACAGAGTTTAGAATCCATGCTTGATCGACCCCTCAGCCTCCCCCTCCCCTCTGAGCGAGAGAGAGGCACACACACTAGAGATGCGCTGATGGGCTATTATTTCAACCATAACTGCATAGCAAAACTTAATCCATCCATCAGCAAAGTTTTTTGACCAATTTTCAAAACTGCACCCGCCCGCCATCTGCTGTGTTTATAATGTATATGGGATGTTTTTAATGTAGCCTATATGGGATGCGGCGCTGCTGACGTGAGGCTAGAAAGCTCTTGCCTGTTCTTTCTAGAAAGACTGATCCAATGCAGCAAATATATTAAAAGGCTAAAGTCCTACATTGGCTATGTTGTAGCCTATATCCCCAGAATATCAGCAGCAAACTTAGTCTCTGTCTCGCAAAACAGTCTCCAAATAAAACGCACATCGGCCTGTTGCCTAGCCTATTCTGTGTGCCAATATATTGATTGCATTGCATTCTCCACATTTTTAGCTAAATTTTCATGTACCACATCACATCAGCGTTTTTGTTCAGTGAATCTTTTGTAAATTGCTTTACAATTACCGTCGGGCCTAGGCCTATTGCCAGGCTTGCCTCAGCTTCGGTCACGTCCTTTTACAATTTTGTCATTGTAATAAAAAACGCAATTTGGCACATACTTTCAACATGCTGCTGGCCTACTAATTAATGCCTATTGTACTTTATTTTTTGCAAAAATAAAGAAATCCTTTAGCCTGGCGGGGCCATCCTATATCATTGAGATGTATAGTCTGGCATCGAATCATTCACCTCGCTTAATCCAAGGGGCGGGCAGAGAATTGTCTTTCAAACTGCCTAGGCATGCAATAGGCCAGCGCTACGACCATATCCGTATCCGGTAAGCAAAACGGCAACACATCCTTCTTAGAAAGGAATGACTTAAGTGCATTGTGTTGCTCAACTTTCAAAGAAAAAAAGCACAAGTCCAACTCCTCCAAAGTTAACGCCAACGCCGATTCAAACAACCGCTCTTCGTTCACCATAGCCACCTTCCTTGTTGTTCACCGTCACAGGACTGTCGTTATCCTGTTAAGCCCGCCTTAAGACTCTCTAACGAAATAGAGCGATGTGATTGGAGAACATCCACGGTGTTAAGCCAATAGAAATTCCTATGGTTCGATACTAGACGTACAGGCTGAGCAAATTAATTTGCCGCCGCTAGGGTGCGTCTAGATTTCTAGGCTAGAAATCCTTGATAAAATAAGTAATTCACATTACTTTACGCACTGGCATGTCAGGGTGACACTATGACAAGCCTGTTCTGAAGACTCCCATTCATTTTGACTGCATGGGAAGAGAGCGCATCTTTTTCAGACAGACAGTGCAATTCATGATGATCGGACAAACTAGCGCCTCCATATTAAAGAACTCCATTCATTCCGACAGTCCACCGCACAACAGTGCAACGTGCATGTTCACATTATAACCGCCAAACTTGCTTGCTTGCCTTCTAAGTTTTCCGACTTTTTTTCTTACCTTCTTTTTTCCGCTCTGGATGCTATTGAGCTTGTAGATGTCATATGTGTCATATCACTCTCTGTCTCTCTTTTAAATGCCTATTCCCTGAAGGCTACAATTACTATGTGTTTGATATCGAAACAAAATAACCCAGGCAGTCTCATCTAGGATATAGCACAGGTTGAAGTCAACGTCAAGTTGGTTCTATTTACTGAGGTGAATGTGTGTGTGTGTGTGTGTGTGTGTAAACATCTTGTAGATGACTTAGAAATTACATCGGAAGAAGAAGGAGTGAATAGTGGCAAGAGGCAAGCCGAAGGCTGCTGACAAGTTGTGGTACATGAAAATTTGGTACATGAAAATTTAGCTAAAAATTGGAGAATGCAATGCAATCAAGCATTTTGGACGACGTGGAGAGACAAGCCGGCAGCAGATTAAATGCTCGAGAGAGAAAAAGATGCTGTTTTAAAAGGACGTGCAGACCGAAGCTGCAGCAAACAGGTGATATTTAGACATTTATTTCACAAAATCCAAGACTAAGAACAGACAGACTATATAACTGGACACATTGAGGCCAAAAATATTGAGAATTCTACAGGGAATGTTGAAGACGAAGGAGTGAATAGTGGCAAGAGTCAAGCCGAAGGCTGCTGACAAGGGCCTGACGCTATTGTAAAGCAATTTACAAAAGATTCACTGAACAAAAACGCTGATGTGGTACATGAAAATTTAGCTAAAAATGTGGAGAATGCAATGCAATCAAGCATTTTGGACGATAGGCTATATTGGCACACAGAATAGGCAACAGGCCGATGTGTGTTTTATTTGGAGACTGTTTTGCGAGACAGAGACTAAGTTTGCTGCTGATATTCTGGGGATATAGGCTACAACATAGCCAATGTAGGACTTTAGCCTTTTAATATATTTGCTGCATTGGATCAGTCTTTCTAGAAAGAACAGGCAAGAGCTTTCTAGCCTCACGTCAGCAGCGCCGCATCCCATATAGGCTACATTAAAAACATCCCATATACATTATAAACACAGCAGATGGCGGGCGGGTGCAGTTTTGAAAATTGGTCAAAAAACTTTGCTGATGGATGGATTAAGTTTTGCTATGCAGTTATGGTTGAAATAATAGCCCATCAGCGCATCTCTAGTGTGTGTGCCTCTCTCTCGCACAGAGGGGAGGGGGAGGCTGAGGGGTCGATCAAGCATGGACTCTGTGGTGGATAGGATCTACAATTAGGTGTTAATTAATATTACTACCTAGGTCGAAGTACTCCCAAGTGCTATTGCGCCAGACATTGTAGTTCTCCTGTTTATTCGCTTTGAAAATCGTCACGTTTCATGTTGTGTGCCCTTACATTTTTAATCAACTACTTGTGCAACTGTATTTAAGTAGGGAAAACGTGGATGTGTTTGATTAATGCCATCTTACTCTCTCTACGGCCACGGCAGAGCCCGCTAGCATAGCAACATGCTAACACATTCGCGCCGCGCGCCAGAGCGTTTGAGTGCACATACCGACGCGGGAGAGGTACGACTCAACTCGTGAAAGTTAAGGTAAGAACATATATTACTACTGATTTTGGGTGGCGTGTTCCTTTAAGAGAGTATTCAAATACGGGATAAAATACTACAGTGGGGTGCCAAGGCACTTGGTCATTTCAATTTGTATCTTATCTTTTTGCATCAATTTGTAGATAAGGGTCTATAGAACAATTTTGGTCCAAGGGCCAAGAAACCAGATTGAAAGAAAATAGTTTTTTGGTTTTTCGGAATTATGATTTTTTTAAAAGAGTTCTTAATTTTCTTACATTTGCTATGTAATATTATTTTTATAGCCAGTACTATGTGGGGAATCAACTGTTGCTCAAATATGGAAGTTTTGAAAATTATGGTATAGGAAAAATCTAAGGTGACTACCAATTTTCATACCTTTTTTAAATTCATTATATTAAGTTGCAAAGAACATAAAAAGTAAATATTCCTTCTTTTACTGTTACTGCTGCCAACACTAAAAGGGAGAAAGATAAAATCTAACAGGTATTTTGAGATAACTGGCTCTGCATTATGTGCCAAAAACAAACAGAGGAAAAACTTGTTTGCCAACTCAAGACTTCAAGGCCATCATGGATATAACACATTTTTGAAAACATCGAAAGTATAAGTATAAGTATAAGTATATATACTCTTTTGATCCCGTGAGGGAAATTTGGTCTCTGCATTTATCCCAATCCGTGAATTAGTGAAACGCACTCAGCACACAGTGAACACACAGTGACGTGAAGCACACACTAATCCCGGCGCAGTGAACTGCCTGCATCAACAGCGGTGCTGAGGGAGCAGTGAGGGGTTAGGTGCCTTGCTCAAGGGCACTTCAGCCGTGCCTACTGGTCGGGGTTCGAACCGGCAACCCTCCAAGTTACAAGTCCGAAGCGCTAACCAGTAGGCCACGGCTGCCCAAAAGGATGGAGGGAGCATAGGATGGAGGCAGCATAGGAGTTATTTCAGATAGGCAAGGTAGGCAAAATTGTGGTGCTTGTCAAAACATTAGCGTTACAGCTGGAATAATGATTATAGGCTGATATTAAAGCTAACACAATGTTTAAAGCCATAAACAACCGTAAATTGGGACAAAACTAAAGGTAACTTTAGGTCATTATTAGGCGTTGTAAAGATATTGCATGTGGATGTTGTATATAGGCTACTTTTTAGGTGACCAACACACAAACGAAACCGGGAAACGGACAAATATTATCAATGCTTTGAATGTTTCAGTGCGTGCACAGGGGTGTCATTCCTGCAAGCGCACCTGTGGCCATGCATGCGCCCTTAAAATAGCATCTGAATAACCGCCACTGACTTTAGACTAGGTTTTTCCTGGTCAGTGGCGGAATTGTTTTCTGAATCTGCAAAATAGCACCAGGGAACGTTTGCACCAGAACACGCCTCTTCTTTTCGCTGAACTGCCCCCAGGAACGCAAGTTAATTTCCTAATTTAATGACCTGAGTCTGTGGAGGAAAATCGTTCAATGCAAAATAGGAATGATAGAAGCGCCAGTGTATAAAGTCAATTGCGCTTGAGTGCACGATAGGGCCCGAAGAATCCATGCATCACAATCGTTCTGCCTGGCACAAAACCTGTCAAGCTTTACCAGCCAACAACATTTGACAATGCAAAAAAACATTATTCTGAAGGATTGCTTCCTGCCACAAGAAGATCCTGCCGGGTTGTTGCACCTGTTAATCATAATATATGTATCTTCTGTGATGAAACAAATGCAGCAGACCATTCTTTCCAGAAGATAGAACTATCCCATCAGATACATGACAAGGCAGTTGCACTGGGGGAAGATTGTATTGTGGCATTCTTTTCAGAGGAAGATCTTGTCACTATTGAGGCCAAGTATCATCGCAATTGCTAAACAGAGTTCAACCGCCGTTACCATGCGAATTGTAAACGAAAAACAGTATCCATTCTCAGAAAAGTCATTTTGAATCATGACACTCCATTCAGGTTTGATGGTTTATTTCCCAAATACAGTATGACTTCTCTTTCCTCAAACTTGAATTGTGAGCCTCCACTTGCAGTGTTCCTGGTCCTCGAACTGCATTCGCAAACAAGAAGGAAGAAGTTGGTCGAACGATGAATATAATCTAAGCGTGTCATATAAGAAGGTCCTCAGCATTGAAGCTAGGCTATTGGAGATCAAATAAGGAACAACGCAGATATAGTTTGACCTACATTTGCGTCAGTGCATATTCACAGTTGCAGCCCTGGATAACCTGGATCATAATCACACATCACATACTGCTACCTTATCCTTTCATGGAACTGGGATTTCACTGTTTCCTACAACACAGAAGCCTGGATTGGACCGAGAATGTCTATGCATAAACTCACAGAAAACAAAAGCAGGCAGCAGTGGACCAATCCTGTCTCACTCATATGCATCCTGTGGGCCAAAATCTAGCCACCCAACCTCAGGTAACTTTTTGTGCAGCCAGTGGCAACTAGTTCATTTGACATGGAGAAACCGCATGAACAGGAATGGATAGCTGCGGTTCATGATACCCTATATGTGGATTCTGATACAGAAAATGGCACTCCAGCAATGTGGTCTTCATTTCATGCTGCTAGATCAGATACTGTTGGACAACCAGAAAAAAAGCATTGAAGCCCTCCTACCACTTCCCAATGAGAAAGCAGCCACCCCAGAAATTATTAGGCATGGAATGGGACTTGTAAAAAGGACAACAGAGCACCTCAAACCCCCATCAAGTCCCTCTGTTAGTTGTGGACCAACCACTCTACACTCTTGCAACGAAAATTCAGCGGACCTTCTCTGAAATCCTTGGAGAAGACAAGTTTGTGGTGATGCTAGGTGGGCTTTACATTGAAATGGCTTTGTGGAGCACCATGGGAGATCTCCTGCATGGGTCTGGGTGGCCTGAAGTATTGAAGGAAGCTGGGCTGGTAAGTCAGAAGCAGCTGGCACATACATTTTCAATTTAATTTCACTTATAGAGTGCCAAAACATGACATGTCTCATGGCGATTTACAGAGTGTTAAATATTCAGAGAGAGCCCATGAGTAACAGGGGCGAGGAACAACTCCCTAGAAATGGAGATACATATAGGAAGAAACCTCGAGCAGATCCACGACTCAAGGGCCAGACCCATCTGCCTAGGATCAGTTACAGGGCAGTACGGTCTGTATACATGATAATGAATAGGTTAGTTATGTGTAGAGAATATATCACTTCTGAAAGCCTCCATTGTAATGAGAATGAGATATGCCCATCAAGTCACTGTTGTAGTTCTTGACAGCCTTCTGAAGCGAGCATACTGGGACAGTGGAACCAAGATGGGCCTTAAGGACTGGATTGTGGAAGTTTCTGAAGAGAGCCCAACATTCAAGTTTTGAGTGCTTGTACACAAGTACCAACAGATCATATTCATGTATATCCGGGCACATCAGGAAGGGAAGTTTGAGCTCATGGTCAGAGAATAACGAGCAGCAAACGTTTATTTGAAAACATGATAAGTAGTGATGCATGTAGTACACTTGTGCGTTTAGGTTTAGCTATCACCATCTGATAAATCAAACTTTTCCCAAAGCCAGTTGGAAGGAGAGTTATAAGACGTCCTTGCCATTTATAAAATTGACAAGACAAGCCTCGTGTTCCTGCTTTAATTGCGTGATGCCCTCGAGAGTTGAGACAACTTCGCGGATAGCTTCTAGCGTCTCTTCCTCCGTCGCCATTGTTGCTATGCTGTTGAACTACAAGCTTCGCTGGACTACAAGCAACTCGGCAGGCAAGTACCGCGTCATCACTCAACTGTTCGCTGATTGCGCGGCCGCACGCAAGCCGTATACTGTGGGTTGGGCCAGACTACGTGCGAGTGAAATCAAATTTTGGCCGGAAGTACGTAGGATGGTAACACCAGGCTAGCTCCCAGGTACCATCCAGGCAGAGTTTAAGGAGGGACACTGGACAATATCCCGAAGCAATTGGCAATTCTCATCCATACAGATTGATCAATCACATGAGCAGGCCAACATTAGGGTGAAAGGAGGCGGTGGCATAATTGGTCTGACAGAGAACCCTGAGATGTTGAAGCATTGGGTTGTGACTTGCCCAGAAATCAGTCATGTTATTGAGCACTTTATCACTGTAGATGAAAACGAATATTGTGAAGGGTTCTTTTATCACAAATCTTCCCCATACCCACCTGCACTGTCACCTGAAGGAGCACTCAACTCTTGCACCAAGTTAGATTTGTTGGTATATATCATGGAATGATGGTAAGAGTAGCAACATCTCTATTGATGAGGAGTTAGTTACGCCAGGTGTTTATGACTGATATTCATTGTCATTGATGGTGGTGTACTGATACATTCTCTTCCTGTCTAACTGTCCAAGGGAAGACCTTTGACTCTTTGATTTCGACAAAGTATTCTGCACAAGAGTTCATTATGACTTCATGACTATCATCTGGGACCAGTATCGTGAACTAACAATCAAAGAAGGCACAAGGGGAAAGCGAGGAACACGCACGCGACAACATGTATCTGGTATGGCCAAAATCCCAGGAGATTGGCGGAAGTTTCTGGCAAACATTGACAACAAGAAGGCACTGTTCTCATTCCTTTCAAATAAGTTGTTAACAGATCGACAGTTCACAGATGTCTACATCACTGCAGCTGATCAAGTCCACCATGTTGGCAGCAGTCCACCAATGGGTCAATGCAACAATGAGGAAGCTGCCACTCCTATCTTAGTACATCTCCTCCATGCCTTCCAAACATCATCACTTGGGTTGGTGCTATTGTAGACACAGATGTGATTGTAATCCTTCTGAGTAATTACCATCACATCAAGGTTGTGAATGCGTCTGCAGAAATCTGGATCTCCTTTAAAGCGGGAAAGACAACCAGAATGATATCTCTGAAAACAATCGCCATAAACCTGGGCATGATTATTATTATGTATCTCCAATTCTAGAGAGTTTTTCCTCGCCCCTGTTACCCATGGCCTTCTTTTCTTTTCTCTGATTGTCTAACACTCTGTAAAGCGCCATGAGACATGTGTAATGTTTTGGCGCTCTATAAATAAAATTAAATTGAAATTGAAATGATTACATGCAAAGCAGGCCAACGGTATTTATCTGTATTTGTGTATTGTGTAAATATATTGTATGAACATTTATAATTAATTCATACATTATTAATTAATCGATTACCGGTAATTGCATTTTTAATTCAGGTCCATGATTCTTGTTCCGAACCCAATCATGGATGGAAGGAAGAGGACTGCAAGCTTCCCATTTGGACCACGCTGCCCCTCACCAAAGATGTATTGATGTACTATGCTCTAATCTCATGAAGCACCTCTCATCGTCACACGCTTCTACAATACTAGTGGCCTAGAACGCCAATGTTGATAGCCAGGTGTGGCTATGAGCTCCACTTACAAAGAAGGAGATGGAGTCATCCATTAAAGCAGCCAAGATTGATTGAACATACAGTTGAATTTGAAGTTCCATTTTGACATTTTGAAGAATGTCAAAAATTCTTTGACATATGTAAAGGAACACGGCAACATTTTGGGAAATTAGCTTATTCGCTGTCTCCTCCAGAATTAAATAAGATGATACACACCGTTCTTATTGTGTCTTAGCTAGTGTTTGACCTTAATAAAACACGGAGATCTCTTCATGGGCTTTTACTGAGAACCATTGCAAACATTACATACGTATGACGTAAGACGCACCATACAAATAATCATAGCCTACCAACAGAGAGGCTATTGCAGGAGCCTGAACCATAACACTCCTCCCTTCTACAATCTACGTTGTATAGAAAAGAAAACAAATAATGCAGATATTCACAACCTACCTGCTTCCAAACAAGCACAGAATGTAACTAGAGATGTAATGGTATGAAAATTGTGGTCACTATAACCGTGAGGTTAAATTATCATGGTTTTCGGTATTATCACAGTATTTCTAAAAGTGTGTTCAAAATGTTCAGAAAGCACTGATAGGCCTACACAAGCTGAAATAGTTTCAAGTGTCCTGTTCACTTTTTTCTTCATGCTTAATTGGCTATGTGCTTATAGCTTAACTTACCCTACCATAACTTGGAGTTTGCTATTTCTGTTATTTGGATGCAATGAGTGAGAACAAAGTAAGCGTTCAAAATAAAACTTTAGGCTACTGTATTCTCCTGATAACGTGAGTGGAACTGATTTAATGTGAACGTGAACATAAAAAGACGCAGAGTGGCTACATGATACAGTGCACATTTTGCGGTGAAAAAGTTCCACCTTTTAAAATCAGGTGTAGCCTAATCCGAATCGTAGTTAAAACCATCAATTAGACAACAGAATTAGTAGGGTACCAGTTTTGTTCCATTGTACCAGGCCTACTGTATGTCAAAAGCAGGCTCGGATGAAGCTGGGAAGGATGAAACACATGGTTTCCACACCGCGGTAATCAACAGTGATAATCATGATGTTTGAAATGAAAACGGTAATTATTATCGTCAACATTTTTATCGCGGTTTACCATTATACCGGTAATCGTTACATCCCTAAATGTAACTATCAAAAATGACTGGTTGACCACTATCACTAACATATGGCCTACAGACTTAATCTGTCTGGTGGGTTTCGTGTTCTCTGTGGATATTTAGACAGTACTATAGTCTCTGATTCCCTCCCCGGTCCTGCATCCCTGTCCAGTTCCTCACGAATGCTCCATGGTTGTGGGTCCTGTGTGTCTGCAACAGTCTGTGTGTCTGCCGCAGTCTCATCTGTCGCCCTGCTGGTGTCCTGTGTGGCTTTAGGCGTTTCCACTGTAGCTCTGCCATGTTCCTGCTCCCTTGATTGTTCTCCTGGTGTCCTTGTCTGTACAGTTTGTCCCCCTGTCAAATGCATTTGATCTATGTGTCGCCGCCACACCATGTTCGGACCCACCTGCACCTCGTAGGTCCGGGGTCCTGTCTGGGCCTGCACTATTCCGTATGCCCACTTTCCACCCCTCCGGTAGTCTCTTACCATGACTTCCTGTCCCGTGGAGACCTGGCGCTCCCGCCCCCCGTGCAGCATCTTTGCTTGTGTATTCAGCACTTTGTTGCATCTGTTTGGCTTCATGAGGTCTAGACGTATACGCAACGTCCGTCCAAACATCAGTACTGCTGGGCTTTCTCCTGTAGTGGCATGTGGCGTGTTCCTGTATGATGCCAAGAACCGAGATAGTCTCGTCTGCATTGTTCCTCCATCCCGTTTGGATGCTAGAAGTCCCTGTTTAAGGGTCTGTACAAACCTCTCCGCCAGCCCATTTGTGGCTGGGTGGAACGGAGCAGAGGTTGTGTGTTTGATCCCGTTCACTGCCATGAATTTTGCAAATTCGTCACTAGCAAACGTTTGTGCGTTGTCGCTTACCAGTTGAAGAGGAAGTCCAAAGCGAGCCAAGACTGTTCTCAAGCACTCAATGGTTTGAGCTGATGTCTGAGATTTTGTGCAAAAAACCTCTGGCCACTTAGAATGTGCATCTATGATCACCAAAAAGTTGTGTTCCTCAAAGGGTCCTGCATAATCTACATGTATTCTCTGCCAAGATTCCGTTGGCCACTCCCAGGGATGGACCGGGACCGGAGGAGGCATGTTGCGAGTCTCTAAGCAGCCACTGCAGTTCTTGGTCATCATTTCCAGTTGTTCATCCACTCCGGGCCACCAGAAGTGGCTACGGGTCAGTAGTTTCATTTTTACTGTGCCCACATGGCCCTCATGTATTTGCTGTAGCACTTGCCTCTGCATTTCTTAGGTATAATCACTCTCATGCCCCATAACAAGCATCCCTGATGTGTGGTTATTTCTTCTTTTCTCTGTAGGTATGGCATTACCTCCTTGCTGCAAATGGTTGGCCAGCCAGTCATAGTATATTCATATACTTCTGATAAGATTGGGTCTCGTCTTGTCTCCCGGTTTACCACCACGCTGGTCAACGGTAACGCTTCCAGCTGTGCTGCATGGAACACCTCCACTGCGTCCACGCGCTCGGTCTGGTCCTTGGCTAACGGCAGTCTCGATAGTCCATCAGCATTCGTGTGTTGTGAGGTCTGTTTATATTCAATATCATACACATGTCCAGACAAGAAGAGTGCATAACGCTGTAGCCTGGCAGCCGTCATTGCTGGGATGCCTTTCTGTGGTCTGAAAATGGACAGCAATGGCTGGTGGTCTGTCACTAGTGTAAAACTTCTTCCATACAGGTATGTGTGGAACTTCTTGACTCCCCAGACAAGTGCCAATGCTTCTTTGTCAATCTGTGAATAGTTCTTTTCTGCACTATTCAATGTCCTAGAAGCAAACGCCACAGGCCTCTCTGATCCATCCTGTAGAACATGTGAAAGAACGGCCCCTAGACCGTACGGCGAGGCATCGCACACTAGCTTGACTGGAAGTTTGGGGTCGTAGTGTATCAGTACTTGTTCTGACGTGATGAGTCCTTGTGCTTCTTGGAACGCGTCCTCACACTGTCTTGTCCAACACCACTTCCTGTTCTTTTCTAGCAGTTGATTGAGGGGCTGCAGGACTGCGGCGAGGTTGGGGAGGAATCGGCGATAGTAGTTGATCAGTCCCATGAATGATCTTAGCTGCGTCACATTCTGTGGCTGTGGTGCCCCAACCACAGCATCTATCTTTTCTTGTGTTTTGTGTAGTCCGCTGCGGTCAATCTCATGTCCACAGAACTGAATTCTGTCCTTGAAAAAATCACACTTCTGTGGATTCACCCGCAACCAGATGCTCATCATCTGTTCGTCCAGTGATGATCATGTCATCCAACAGGCATTGGGTCCCTGGAATGCCCTGTAAATTCTGGTCCATTGTGCGTTGCCAAATGGCAGGGGCTGATGGAATGCCAAACACAAGTCTGTTGTACCTATATAGCCCTTTATGTGTGTTTATGGTGAGGTACGGTCTGGATGTCTTTTCCTCGGGTAGCTGCAGGTAAGCTTGTTTCAAGTCTATCTTGCTAAAGTGACGCTCTCCAGCCATCGCTGAAAAAATATAGTCTACACGTGGCAGCAGATATTGATCCACCTGCAGCTTGGGGTTCACTGACACTTTGAAATCCCCACACAGCCTTACCGAGCCATCTTTCTTTATGATGGGCACCACTGGGGTTGCCCATTCACTTCTGTCCACCTTTGAAAGGATCCCTGCAGCCAGCAGGCGATCTATTTCCGCTCCAACCTTTGGACGTAGGGAGAATGGTACCAGCCTGACTTTGTAGAATGCGGGTGTCGTATCCCTTAACACCAGTTTTGCTTCAACGTCCTTTACCGTTCCCATCTCATCTTGGAAAACAGCCCCATATTTCTTCAATAACTGTTCCAGTCTTTTGTGTGTGTCCATCTCTGTGGTTTTCATGGTTCTCAACAGATTTAACTCACTCCAGTTTAGCTTAATGTGCTTCAGCCAGTCCCTACCGAACAGTGGGGGGCCATTTCCGTTTACTACATATAGTGGTAATTCCTGTGTTTTCTCGCCATATCGAACCTGCACCTGTAACATCCCCTTGGGACTTAGTTTTTCTCCTGAATACGTCTTAAGTATGACGTCTGTCTTCCTCAACTTCATGTTTTTGAAATGTCTCTTGTACATTGTCACAGGAATAATGGAAACTGCTGACCCTGTATCCAATTCCATTTTCAGTGGTGTGTTTTCTATCTCTGGCGTCACCCATATTATGTTAGAGTTTTCTGCTGACACTGTGTTTAACTCCATAGTTCCAAGGAAATGGTCATCCGAATCACTGTCACTTCCCTGTGTCACCTTATGTACTGATTCCTTATTTTTGTCTGTTTTCCTTTGAGATTTGCATGCTGCTTTTATATGGCCCTTGCGCTTACATTTGTGGCATGTCTCCTCTCTAAAACGGCAGTCGTCCGCTCTGTGCCCTTCTCTATTGCATCTATAGCACTTTTCAGTCATACGGTGGCGCTGCTTCCCAAGATCCATTTTATGAAGTTGAGGAGCTGTCTCCGTCCCGTGACCTCTGCTGCTCTGCAATTCTAACGTGTCTCTGTTGGCTATCTCCATGCTTAACGCAATTTGTACTGCCTTCACAAAAGTTAAGTTAGACTCTTTTAGTAAACGTTTCTGTATGTTGTCCCGTCCCAAGCCACACACAAATCTATCTCTGAGTGAATCATTCAAATTAGTCCCAAACTCACAATGTTCAGAGAGCCTCCTTAGCTCTGCCGCATAAGCATTCACACTCTCCCCGTCCTTTTGATCCCGCTTGTGGAAACGAAAGCGTTCTGCGATGACAAGTGGTTTGGGAGCAAGATGGGCTTGTAATGTTGCTACCAAATTATCGACGTCCTGCTGAATGGCTTTGCTGGGGCAGTCTTTGGGCCGATCAAACTTAGCAAGGCAGGTACTTTCTTGTCGTCAGCGACCTCGTTGGCAATAAAGTATTGTTCCAGCCGTTCTGTATAATTTGCCCAGCTTTCTTGTGTGTCATCAAACACCTCCAGTTTCCCGATGCTAGCCATCTTCCTTGCCGTTGCTAGCGGGGCTGGCGGGATTACTCTCAACCGGACTGTCCTTTGGCTACTCTGATTATCTGTTGAGCTCTCACCTTCGGTATCCGACATGGGTAGGCCTATACATTCCTACACCATGAGTAAGTATCTCGTCGCCATTATTGTGTCTTAGCTAGTGTTTGGCCTTAATAAAACACGGAGATCTTTTCATGGGCTTTTACTGAGAACCATTGCAAACATTACATATGTATGACGTAAGACGCACCATACAAATAATCATAGCCTACCAACAGAGAGGCTATTGCAGGAGCCTGAACCATAACAGTTCTTGTCTCTGTGCGTGGGGGGAGGTAAGCTGTAAAAAAGACAGATACCGAAATACTTTTTACCCACTGCAATAGTACTTTATAATGACTCCCCCCTGAGCAGAGAAAGAGAGGAATAATGTTTTTAAAACTAGAATGTAATGCCAGAGGAATTACAATAGTGGATGGAAATCTGCTGGCTTAATGTTGGTGGGGAAATTCCTTGAAAAAAAAAAACATTAAATTACTTAATCTTTGAGTTCATACAAACCCTCATACCAAAATACCTTGTGTGTCAAGGCGTTCTTGAGATATAACACTCAAGGTGTTTTTGACCTTGACATTTGACCTTTGACCTCCAACATCAATTCACTTCATCTTTGAGTCCATACAAACACTCATACCAAATTTCAGGCATGTATGTCAAGGCATTCTTGAGATATCACACTCAGAGTGTTCATTGAGTTGACCTTTGACCTCCAACATCAACTCACTTCATCTTTGAGTCCATACAAAGACTTGTACCAAATTTGAAGCATATGCGTCAAACCGTTCTGGAGATATAATGCTCAAAGCATGAGATATGGCTGTGACTTTTATTTTGACACACGGGAAACACTTCAACAGGATGTGTAGTTTTAGGGAGCACCAGATTGTATGCATTAGAAGCTGAGACGGTTGAATTCACAGGTGACACCTGTGCTAGTGTTCTAATAGAGTGGTGAAGTCCCGCCCCTTCCGTTTGCCTCCATGGGACCTATCTTTCAAAAAAAATTGAATGGCAGTCTATGGCGAAAAATAAATTATTTTCTGGTCCCGGTTGACTTGTGCCTTGAATTACCCATATGATGTTTGTCAATTTTAAAGACAATTTTTCATGTAAAGACATTTGCAGTTTGTTTCGTAACTATTGAATTACAACATTGTGAAAGATCGTAATTCCAACGACTACAAACCCATCAGTCGCGCTAGTGACGTTAGCTCATTCACAGCCACACTAGATTGTACAAGCATACCAGCAACAGGTCTTAATTGGGCTTTCCTTGCCGAAGAAAATACCATGAGTCAGAGGATTAAACACATCAGGTAAGTTGTATTCGTCCATAGACTGTACATTACATACTGTTAAGTGACATAGCAGGCAGCAAGATGCAACCGTTAACTAGCATAACAGCTCTTATCGTTTCATTACGTTGGTGACGTACATCGTTCGAGACGAGAGATGTAGTCCACTGAGTGGATTCGCACAAAACCAACATAACTTTTGAAGTCTATCGAACAACAGTACTTTCTTGACGTGAAAAATGATCTTTTCAATTCACACACATCATATGTGAAATTTGTGGCACAATTCAAACTGGACCAAAAAATAATTGTTATCTCTCCATTAACTCCCGTTCATAATTTTTTGAAAGATAGGTCCCATGGATCGGAAGTAGAAGGGGCGGGACTTCACCACTCTATTAGCCCGGGAACTACTCTGGGAGCTTAACAAGCGCAGCTGCCTTTAGGCCATTATGACATCACAGCCTTTGAAGTTTACAGACCTCTGAAGTTTGCCTACAAAAAAGCTGCCATCTTTGACATCCGGTATCTGGCGATTTTTCCTATGGGAAAATAACATGGGGGTTTTGAATTATCGCACCTGTTAAACTCTCACGGGGATGAAAAAGTCTGAAATGCAGACGTTTTCCTGAACACACTTTTGTCCTCTGCCTTCGAGTGGATACTGTGATCTCCGGTACGTGAAGGCGGCACACTTAGATTTTTGCTACCCCAGAGCTAACTTTCAATGCAACTTGCCATAGGTAGTTAGCTTCAATTAACAACCGGATCTCCTTATATGGGCAAAGATGGCCGTTTTGGTTCTTTTTTGTAGGCGAACTTCAGTCTATGGGGGGAAAATGAGGTTTTTAACATTTTTAATCCCTTATTTCTCAAAAAGTATAAACTTTTTAAAAAATCTGAAATAATAACTCTCTTGCCCCACTCCAGACCTTCAGAACGGTTATTTCAACATGTCTGTACGTTAAGCGGTTAGAGTCGCATTAATTCTTGAAAAGGTAAAAAGAAAAAATGGTTATAATAATAATAAGAAGCCAGGAGATTTCAAGATAGTGGATTCCATCCACTATAATAATTTATATGTATGTACAGTATAAGTACAGTTCCTATAAAAAGTATTCACCCCACTTGGATATTTCCACTTTTACTGTTTTTATAAATGGAATCTTGATCAATTTAATTAGGCCTTTTTTATAATCATTAACAAAAATCCCCTCTTTAATGTTAAAGTGAAAGCATATTTCTACACAGTAATACTGTATTAATTAAAAATACATAATGCAAAATAATCGATTGCATAAATATTCACACCCTTCAAGTCAGCATTGAGTAGATGCACCTTTGGTCACAATGAAAGCATGGAGTCTGCGTGGATAGGTCTCAATTAGGCTTGCACAGTATCCTGGCAACATCAGAGAATGAGACAGTTTCTGTCCAAAAGGCACCAAGATGCTGAGCATTTTCTTCCTAATACCTAATCAACCTCAAACCTCATCATTTTTTAAAATGTTTTATTTATTTATTTATCTTTTATTTTTTTATATATAAATAAACCACCCTCACTGACCACTGACACCATACAGTCATGCTGCACTAATTAGAGATATTACATATCTCCTCTACTTTGTTGTCACTTATGGTTGTCTGTCTCGTCTTAACATGTTGTATATTTATTGTGTTATTGTATTTTATGTATTTTAATTATCATATGTAATGCTCTTTGAGACCAAAGCAAATTCCTTGTATGTGGAAACATACTTGGCAATAAAACCTGATTCTGATTTTGATTCTGATTCTCTAATCTGGCCAACTACACCTATTTTGCATGAACAAAATTCAGGGATAGAGACCATGGAGACGTCATGACGCTGATACTACTTCTACTACACATCGCTGCGTTATTCAGCATATGCTGATTAAAGGGACACCAGGCAAGCCTGATGCTTTTTCTCTGCGAAACTCCCCCTCGCTCGGTCTGAAGCTCTTTTCCTTTTCTTTGCGTCTTCCGTCAAGGGTTTTCGCTGCTTCTTCGCCGGCTCTGCCATTATACACACGTTTGCAACAATCTCTAGCGTTTCGTTAGCCTGCCACTGTGCTGTAAACTGATCCTGCTTCGGTCGGCGGGTAGGATACACCGAACTTGCAAGTGGGATATTATTTCTACAGGCAGTAGGGGCGGGGGCGAGAGAGCCTTCATTCGCCCCGTAATGAGTCATTTAACCATATACCGACTTACGAAGATGATTAATTAACACGAAAACGTTGGTGTCCCTTTAACATGTAAACGGGAATATTCTGTTTCTACTACACATGGAAACATCTTATTCTGAATATTGCCATAACCAGAATATGGCCCTTAATCGGAATATGGTGTGCATGGAAAAGTAGTCATTGACTGCTCTTTTGACTCACCTGTTGGGCAGAACAGGAATATCTTAGGCTTTTTTAGATGCTCATACAGTTCATTGGTCATGTGCACTTGTGCACTGGCCAATGAGCTAAATGCATCTTTATCAGCTGGACACATCTCTGACTCTATGTCATCAAATAGCACAGCAAATGACCTGCACCCAAATTCCCACACCTGGTTGACAAGGACAGTAGGGACAAGAGAAACAAAAAATGACAAAAAACACACAATGAATAATGAATCATTTAAATGACAGGCAAAGAGCAAAGTCGTGCCTAGTGCATGAACTAAAGCTATCATGTGTTGTGTGGGAGAATTGAGCATTAGGATCTTGCTCATAATATTAAATTTGCATATAGCTCGTTCTCACTTTCTTCGCTCTATGCCTTCTAAAATTAGGGCCTTATGCTGATGATTGAACATGCATGCAATCATTACAGTTGGACTGTACCTCTCCCAACTGGGAATTCATTCTCTGAATGCATTTACATTGTATCTTTAACCCTTAAAGGTGTGGGTTTTTGAACATTCTAACATAGGTCAGGTCAAGTCAGGTTACTTTATTGGTACCCGAAGGTAAACTAGGTGGATGCCAACTCCAGACGCATGCGCCATGTGCATAACATAAGATTCTGTTCCGCAACAATTTAAGGTTAGAAAATTCTATGTTGAATTCAATGAACCCAGATATTCTTTAGAACGTTCATTTTCCAACATTCCCGTCACACCGGTGTGACAGTTCACCTTTAAAGGTGCCATGTGTAAGAATTGAGGTAAAAATATCCAAAAAAATGAGCTACACGCATCAAAACAATGAGAAGAAATAAGGGCGATGATGTCATTAAAAAAATGACAAGGTATAGTGCTGAAGAGATATCAACCTGAATTAGCATGCTAAATTACTAGCCACAGCCCGACAGGTGTCATAATACCAGTTTCGGCCATTGGAGGCAGTATGCGGTCAACATAACCGCCAGCCAAACTGCAATACACGTCTCTCGGTTGTTACTCTAGGGTAGACCAACTCACTTTCTGGAGGTATACTGCCCCCATCTTTTATGGAATGTGGAGTATGAATTGATTTTTTTGGCGGACATTATACATGGCACCTTTAAGGGTTAATAGTATATCTTCCCATATCTTATATAATTTTATTGTGCACATGAAATATCTCAATGACATTTGATAGTTGTACCTGGTCTATTTTTCTTTTGAGAGTGGCCATTTCTCTGGGATTTGAGAAAGTGATGTCGAGTCCAGGAGAGATGGCGTATATAAATTCCACCTGATGCTCTTCTGCAGATGCAATGAGATTTTGGAGTTCCCCTTTTTGACAACAATTTAAAAAAAAGTTAATTTAAAATAAAAAATAAAAATAACATGAATTTAAATAGTTAAACATAAACAGATCATAAATTACTTATCTGAAATAAAAGATGAACAACATACTTGGTATGAAAACAAAAACTAAACAAATCGGTTAGCTCGAGATGCTGCACCCAACAGTAGAGCAACCAGGCAGCTACAGTGCTACACTCTGGGGGCATTTTTTTCATACCGACATCTATGAGATCTATGTGAAAAATTGCCAGAGTTATCCTTTAATGGTCATTGGTCACTTTATTAAAGATTTAGATTAGAATATTTTAACACTTGTCTGATTACAAATGGCACAAAGTAAGGATGTGTTTGAATACATTTTAGAAATACTGTTTCATCTGGGGAGCTGTGGTGCTGTAGCCTGGTAAAAACAAGGGGTGCATTTCTAGAAAGGATAGAGCTGGTAAGTCCCGCCCCTTCCACTAACCCCACTGGACCTCTAGGTTGAAAAATCGTTAATGTGAATGTGAGAAAATAATTCATTTTTGGATGTCAAAATACGTTGTCTGTGAATTTTTAATATACATTTTCGTGTAAATGTAACGGATGCCAACTAGTTTAGCTGTGCTTGTACCTGACTTCCCGACGCCTCAAGAGTGCTGCTGGCATGCGAGCCAGTAGCCTGGGCTATTGGCTCAACTGTCAGCACGCTCGCCTCCCGATCCAAGGTGCTGCTGTTCGCGGGTTTGAGTCCGGGCTTGTGCAGGGCTGAATCACGCAGGTTTAACACAACGCAGGTTACATAAAGAGTGCTACAATTTAGCGGGTAGAAGTTTGATACGGTTAGACTTTGTGTGAGAGCACTTTGTGGACTACAACTCTTCGCTGCTTTCAACGCGTTTGATACCTCACGGACACTAGCACACGGATCCCACTAAACATGGCTGTGTCACTTTTGGGGCAGCCGTGGCCTACTGGTTAGCGCTTCGGACTTGTAACTTGTTCACCTCACTGTGTGTTCACTGTGTGCTGAGTGTGTTTCACTAATTCACGGATTGGGATAAATGCAGAGACCAAATTTCCCTCATGGGGAAAAAGAGTATATATACTTATACTTTACTTATACTTCACCGCCTTCTTTCAGGGAGAGGAAAAAATCGCTGAGCGTGGCGAAAATCACTTCAAGTCTGGGCATGTGGAGGATTTCAACTACGCAAGTGGGGAGATGGTCGGCGTTGTCCACGCCAGTCGACGAGAAAGGCGTTATAATGTTTTGGGGAGTCTACTAGCAAACTAGCATGTTGGCAAATTGCTAGTAGCAGCTACTGTAGTCTTTCTCGTTATGTCTTTTCCACAACTGCTAGCCGAAAAAAAAACATACAATATACTGTCAAATTCTTAACATGAAAAATTATATTAAAAATTCACAGACAACATATGTTGACATTCATGGCACAATTCAAACAGGACCAGAAAATAATTATTTTCTCACATTCACTTGCATTGAGGTGAATGTGAGAAAGGTAAGGTCCACTCAGGGGGTCAAGAGCGTGCAGATTAGCTTCGGCATGTTAGCATACGCCATTTTCAAGTATGGCGCGGCATGGAGCATTTGGAACCAGCTCCGTGCACGAAAGTCCGTGTTGGGCACGAGCGTACATGTTAGTGGGCGGGTACCTATCCGGCGGCTACAGCCAAACGTTATTCAGTGCGTATTTCTTGAGGAGCCTATGAGAAGACGTGTATATATGGTTATTTCTGCATCATATGACAAATAAAGAAAATTATATTGATCTTGTTTCGTTGTTGTTTGTCCCGAACAAAAACAGCCTAAACATGATTAAAGACAATAAATTACACAACAGCGACATAAAGCCCTAGTCTCGTTACACCATGGGTCTCCAACACGTTGCTCTCAAGCTACCCATAGCCGCCCCTTTTGAGCTTGCCAGAGGCTGAAGCAGTAGGCTACTACATTTAAACACAATTGTTCAGCGTCAGCGCCAGAGAGCAACGGGTGGGGGGCTATGAGCACTGACAGGGGGGGTACCTCACCTCACTTTTATTCGTTATTTTTCCAAAATTGCCATATAATAAAGAGCATCCTTCGAGCCTTTTGGATAACTGAATCAATGATCAAGGGGGAAAATAGTGCAAGAACATAGCGGTCATAGCCTATAGCGTTGAATGGGAGCGTACCTATGTTCCCCGCTTTGTATGGGACCGGGGAACATAGGACCCTTTTTTAAAACCCTAACCATAACCCTAACCCCGAGCGGGGAACATAGGACACGGGGAACATAGGGATGACCCCCGTTGAATAGACTAGCACACAACGTTTAGAATAGCGTTGCATAGGCTACAATATAAGTAAATATGCTATAACAGACTCACCACTAGCAAGCCTAGGCTACACTAGGCTTCACTGTGTCTTTCCATTCATTTCGAAATGTTCTTGGAAGATCCTGCTCAAAAGCAAATTACACATACTGATAATATCACAACATTGCACGTAGGCTATGTGACCCCTTAAAAATGTTCTTTAAAGTACAGAACAAATTCTAACACATTTACGAAGTGGCTAGATGCACCAACTGTGATGGAAAGTTTAAGAGCGAACAGGACACTCGGCATGGCTTTTAGTATTTTGTGCTGCTCTGACAGTCCACTTTAATTGCCACTTTTAGTCTACTGTTTTTGAGTTTGGAGAAGTACTTGCAGCGACAGGCTATAGCCTATGAATGCCGACTCCACAATCGCATTTCCCAGCCAGGTCCATGATAGGCTTTTTGTCACGGCTTCCAATAATGTCTCCCTCTGGATAAAGCAGGTTAAGACCTGTGCTGTGTTGCGCTCACTAATGGGCGATTCCATCTCCCCTTAACTCATTGAATGCCAAGCTGTTTTGGGTAGCTTTGTCCTAGAGTGCCAGCAATCTAGACCATTGTTGATGATTTTTGTACAGCCACAGCATATTCTGTGTTATAGCTATGAACACATACAATGGCTCGTTTAAAAGGTGAGACTTTAAGCTCTCAGTGGGTGCAAACCGTGTATTTCTACACGCCTCTGTTCCTGAGAAATCCCAAGCTAAACAGTGGCTAGTTTTCATCAAAATCGCTGTTTTTTTCTAGAAATGGAGATATAACGTATTTCATGAAATATGAAGTGTTGCCTGTAAACTTTCCAGGAAGTGATCAGCGAGACCTGGCGAAACTGCCACCTAGTGATAGACCCACGAAAATGGCCTGGTTTTGAGTTGACGTGCATGCGTCACTGATTCGACCCAAAGCGGCAACCGAGTTATGATAAAATGTCCAGATTGTGCGTTTTCATGAGTTTTCGATCGTCATATATTTCATTTCCATTCATCACAGAGTTCCCAAAATCACATATAAGGTGTGTTAGAGTGTCTAGTTTCGTAATTTAAAAAAAAAAGCTAAAAACGTAATATTAAGTTTTTGGCACTCAACGCATGGGAAGGAAAAACGTAATATTACGTTTTTGGCACTCAATGAGTTAACATAGAAAAATCATGCAATGCATTTTTTTCTCATCTAACTTTTACCAACCAAGTTGAAATCCATCCACTAGGCCTATAGATGACATTTCTGCAATAAAACTTTAGGGTACATTTCTGGGTTCACTATTGGGCCTATGGGAGATGCAACTAGACTAGAGGGGGGTCATGGGGGGACGACTGCCAAGCAAGGCCCACGTCAATTTCTGACAATTCATGGCAGTTTTCGGCGTTCCCTGCAAATTGCCGTGAACAGCCACAAGCCTGAACTTCACGACAATCTACAGTGCCTCATACTGACTAAAATTACACTTTTCGTGCAGTGTCCAGCCTAGCATAGATCATTGAATCTGATTAGACCATTAGCTTCTCGCCTGCTAGCATCACGTTTGAAAGTGACTAAGATTTCCGTTAATTTTCCTATTTAAAAGTTGTCTCCTCTCAAGTTAGAAAGTGTAATAAGACCAACGGAAAATGAAACGTGGTCTTACGTCTAGTTTCGTAATTTAAAAAAAAAAGCAAAAAACGTAATATTACGTTTTTGGCACTCAACGCATGGGAAGGAAAAACGTAATATTACGCTTTTGGCACTCAATGAGTTAAAGTAGGCCTAGCCTACATGATCCAAAGCACTATACGTCTCCGTTGCTCAAGATTATCATTAGCACTGGACAATATTGAAAAATATAGGAAATGCGACGTGTCAGTTTGGCCCTTTATTTACGGTTTCTGCAATTAAGATTAACAGCTCATGCATTCAGCTTCCTGTGGTCATATGCAAAAAAACTTGTATTTTCCATTATCTTCCCCGATCTATCTTGAGACCTTTTACTGAATTTATTATGTAGCAGTGTCTTCTGGATCTCGGCTATTGACGAACGTTTGAAAACTGGATGCGTGGACTCTGTAGAAGTTTGAAACGATTGGATCTGATTTCACCCAATCGTATGTTATGCGCCAGCTCGATCGTGAAGTACAGTAAGCTACACTACAACACTTACCAGAAATTCCCCACCAGAGCGAACAAGATGGATGTAAATGACCGATGCCGGCCGATACAATTGTAAGAGTTAGTCGAAGAATAGCAAATAGCAGATTACTATTCGACAGTAAGGTTGAAGATAACATATTGTAACGATGAGAAGTAGACGGGGAGGCTGATATATCGTTCCAAAACTCCGGTAACTTATTTCCTATAGATGTACAGATTACTGTCATTTTTGTTACTTAACTTTCTGAGTAAGAAAGTGTAGCAATGCTTACAATTCAAATCAAGTATCTTACTTACAGTATCTTACTGTTACAGTTACTGGATACTTTGTTCCTTTTTTGCTTCAATAAAAACACTGGCCTATACACAATTATTTGTTATTTAATCCTAACCCAAGATAAAAAGTTATTTCATTGTTATGTGTAGGAAGAGCACACACCACTTCTCCAGCACTACACTCTTTCTTTCACTATTATATCATTCTCTCTCAATCAAGACAAAATGACAAATGAAAATCAGAAAAGGTTTACTGGACTTTCTTCTAAAAAGGCCTACGACCATACGCAGTACACACACACACACACCCTTGCTGTCTCATATAATTTGCCAGTCAAGGTATCACATTCAAAAATAGACTGTCACATTTTACAAAAATACTAATTATTAATTGGGTGCTGCTGGAGAAAGAGGGCCCCATGTGATAAAATACTTTTGGGCCTGCATGCTCCCTGTGACGAAAATTTTGAAAAATAACCCCTTAAATGGTGACTTCTGGGGAATTTTGTGGAAACTAATTGACAAATTGACTTAAAATATATTATATTATAATATATTGATAGCATATTACTATACAGCCTATACAAACCTACACAGGTTCTTATATTCAACTAATTTTAAGCAAGTCTATTAGAACTTTGATCTCATCACATACTACATCAAGGGAGTAACCCTATAGCTTCTGAGCAAGCTTTGAATAATGTAAAGGTAACACGTGTTAAACTAACCTTAACATGACATTTACTGAGGGTAGAAATTGTTAAATCTTATAGCCTAAACCTTATCTTATAGCCTAAACAAAGCAACACTGTCAGGCCTATATTTAACCTCTATTCTGTAGTCAAGGCAGGGGTAGCTCATTGCAAATAACCCCTTATAACATGTGCATATGTTTACATGTTATATTCTTGTTTTTTCCCCTTTCATTTAATTATATATTTGTTTGAATGAAAAGGCCTTCTGCCTTTATGGGGACTTTTAATTTGAAAATGGGTTATTGTGATACTGTATGTAGGCTAGGCCTAGTTTAGGCTATGTCTGCTGCTCTTACAGCCTGTGTCATTGAAAACGCGATGGCGCAAATGATTACTTTTTTGGATGACAATGACAGCTGGTAGCGTAGACTTACTAATAGCTTAAATGACGCATATTTATGTGGAGACAGTAGCCCTACGTGGCCGATGAGCCAGGCAGTCGACTCTTCCACCTCTGATTACGTCCGCCCATTCTTGTTTGCTGGCTAGTAGACTCCAGAGCGGTAGAAAAACGGCTCTGGTAGACTCCATATGTGACCTGACGGCATTCACTCCCATCCAGGGGCATTTTTTGTCTTTTTACAGATGTGGTAATAAGCCTCTTGGCTGTTGCCAACTAGCCTAAGCCAGTCTTTGAATCTCGAGTCCTCTAACCAAATGTCTGAAAAAATAAAAATTCCCATGACATCGTCAATGGTAGCGAACTTGTGGCAACAAGTTTAGGCAGTAAGCCAGCCGTATATCCAGTTTGAGCATAGTTTGAGGGGGCGCTAAAAGTTTTTACCGCAAACGCACATATCGCTCAGGTCCTACTCGCACATATAAATAATATAATATAAATAAATTCACGCGAATTTTAGGAGATAGGCCTGCACTTAACACAAATGGAAAACATCATAGTTAGTGGTTCGAAAATGTAATACCTCATCAGATGACGTTTATTACTTTTTAATACTTTTAAATGGCCTTAAAGTTGGCTAATTTCATTTACTACCTTTTAATACTTTTTACAACCCCGCGGACACCCTGATGAAGATTATACGATTAAAAATGTTTTAACTTCACATGCGTGTGGTTCTAGGAATCGTGCTACTCTGCGTCATTTACGTTCGGTGGTGGTGTAACGTGAAGCGAGACGGCATAGGATAGGATTTACATTCTTGCGTGTTCGTAGGTTCGCTTCCCATACAAAGTATTAAGGCTACATTGTTTATCACCTTGATAATGGCATTTTTAGTTATAATCTTTGATGAAAGACATATGTCTACTGCTGATAAAGGGTCATGCACATTTGGTAGGCTGTTCAGTGACAGCTTTGCCAGTGGGCTATAGCCTATTATATCTGATGCAAGCCAAAGGATAATTATTCTGTAGCCTAGGCAGCTAATAATTAAAACTGCTTCATGTGTCGACGATTGTTCATGAATGTCAAATCAACTGTGTGCTACACAGATTAAATATTAGGCATAAATTGAATTGAAAGCCATTGCATTTCAGATAATTTTATTTCAAAACACTTTGGGACTTATGGGAGACAATAGCATTATGTTGATACTAATTTATTTTATGACCACCTACACCTAGACAATAATTTGGAGTGAATGAACTCTTTTAATCTAAGAACGTAAGCTAGGCTATAGATAGTTTTGAATATCTATATGCATATCCATAAGTTGTTTTTGAGTTTATACTGTAGCGTCGGTGGATGTACATGTTTAACGTGGAATGAGTGTCTCCCAGAATGCAGTGCGAGTGAATGCTAGAATGTGTAATGTCGATTATAATAGTTGTAGTTGCGTTTACCATGTTGTGTATTTGTTAGCGTGTTAGTCTCTTTGGTTGTACCTCATGTGCTTATCCTTGTGTTGATGTGTGTGGTAAACCCTTATTGTGTGTTGCATGTGCGGCTGAGACTACCCCTGTGTTGCCCTATGTAGTTGTCTGTGTCCGTATGAGTCTTCCTGTTCCAATAAATGGCCGTCCTGGTCAAAGGTGAATCTTGTCTGAGGGTGAGATCGCTACATTGGTGTCAGAAGTGGGATGGGCCCCTCCCGGGTCGCGAAGATCTACGCCAGATCAAGATGGAGAGGAAGGCCGAAGACCAGACCAGCAAGATGGCGGCGGACCTCAGCAGATGTTCCAATGGTCCTATTAAGGACTAGCCAGCTCGCTGAGCTCGCCACTGCGGAGGATGGAGGACCTTCCGGCCCGGCGCGGGACCTGTGCAGGCGACCAGCGGGACCAGCCCTGCACAGCCGACGAGAGCTGCCAACGCTGAAGGAAGCGGCCCCGGCTGAGGAGTTCCCGGCTCGACGCCGATGTCGATGCTGCCGTCATCCGAGGATCTCATCCATAGAGAGCGCGAACTCTCTGACGACCTTGGAACACGACCACAGCGGCCGGGTTTACACGGCCAGCTACTGAAGAACTTCCAGAGCGTCAGCTGCCGGTCGAGAGTGTGATGGAGTCATAGCTGCTAGTTCGGGAGTTTGCGGTGCTCCAGCTAGTGACCAAGAGGGTAACGTCGACCTGTAGAGCCTTGGGAGCTATCGTTTTGTGGACTGTTGAGATTTGAAGTGCGCACGTTCCGGTTGAAGCAAGTCTGCGCAATGTTTTTCATGTTTTGTGTGTGAGTTCCTGTGTGTCCCGAGCCTGCTGCTCGGGGTCTCCATTTCCCGCCACAGTGGAGTAGTGCTGCCGCGATTAGTTGACTTAGTCGACCTAATCGACCATGAAAATTAGTCGACGGCAATTTTTTTAGGCAGAGCTAAGTGGGGGGAGCTAAGCTAGTAGGTTACGCTAGTCCAAACTCTGACTAATATAGTAGCCTATTGTGGAAATTGAAATAAATGAAGTGAAGTGTCTCACGTTGACAACGCAACGGCGTGTCATTACTGTAATTCATTCATACAAAAAAAACGTTAAACCGAACATGCCGCCGCCCGTGATATCAACAATCAAGGTGCGCGTCATTTCCCATGGTCAATAAGTCACGACGCATAATTTTTTAGCGTTCAAGCCAACTGATAAAGTGAAGTAACCTATGTGGTAAGACGCGCAAAGTGCTGTAGCCTACTTGTTTTGAACATGCTGATGTTAGGCTCATTTGCAAAGTCCTCAACTCCTGTCGCCTTTCAAAGTCCAGCGTTTCTCAAACTATGGGCCGCGCGGACCAGCACCGGCCGTAACGTGGACATTGCTGGTCCGGAGCCGCGGAGTGAAATTATTCCCGGGGCTTCGTCTGATAATTTGCTGCGCAATTGATCAAGGAACCGTGGACCGACAGAAAAAGAAAACAAACTTTTCTGCAATCAGAATGAATTACTTGCTAATTTGGTGTCATCAAACATAGAGGCATACAATTAAATGGTGGTATGAGCGTACATTCAATGCGCGAGAGAAACTGAAACCACTTGATAACGTTGGTAGCAAATCTCCAATTCAACCTATTGGAAAGCTATTTAATTATGAAACTACATTTAATAGAACAATGTGGATTTATGCAACTTCCATAAAAACAGAGCACAGACTATAATACACTATCTAGAGTACTGTATAGTCAAATTTGAATAACGTGGCCAAAAGCTTGTGGCATAATTAAATATGTAAATATTATTTCCATTTGCCTACCAGTATATGATGCTTGCATGAGGGAAACATCCCAAAACGATGACACCCATATAATTGCTGTTGTTTTGAGAAGTATTTATCATGCAACCATGCAAAAGCAATGGAATTATTCTAATTATATTTTACATTAGTAAAGCAGTCCTCTGATGTGCATGTTTTCAAACTTTTTGTGAACAATGTTAGCACTTTAAACACTGGCTGCTTTGTAGTGCATGTATAACAATATAGCATAACAATAATAATTGTGATGTGATATAATGATAATTTGATGGGGGGTGGGTTCATGTAGGTGGGCCCTATGACCCCAAAGTATGCCATGACCGGGCCTCAGGTCAAAGAAGTTGTCTATGTCGGTGGCAACACTGGCATACAAATAAAGTCTATCAAAGGTCTGACATTACTGTAGATCTGAAGGTAGCATTTTAAATGGGTGTTTTTTTTTTAATACATAATGTTTTTGAACAGTTTACTTACAGTAATACAGCTTCTAACAAAAGTAGGGTGATATATATTTTACGTTTTCCCTTTAGTTGAGTTCAAAATAAAACATACAACAAAATAACAAACACTTGATTTAAAAAAAAATAGTCGTTTAGATTAGTCGACTAATCAAAAAATTAGTCGAAAGATTAGTCGTTAGAAAATTTGTCGTTAGTGGCAGCACTACAGTGGAGCATCGTTGTGCTCGAGAGACAGCCGACAAAAGTTCTACAAGAGGGCAGCGCGAGGAGGGACCTCGACGTGGACTGCTGACCGCCTGGAGATCGGCACACTGTGGACAGGTGGCAACGGCCACGAGCTGTCACAGTAGCCAGAGGGGGCTACCGAACGTCCAGGGGTTCCAGCGTATCCGGGGGTTCGGCTTGCAGTGGGACTGTTTGCTGCTGTTTGAGGTAGCGCAGCTGCACGGCAGGAAACCGAGGGCCCAAGCGACACCACGACCCACGTCTGGCCGGTTCTGGTGCTTGTTCGGGGGAGAACTGACGTGACAGAGGCAGCCGAGAGCCCTTCCAGTCGGGAGGGGTTATTGTGCAGCCGGAGGCTTTCCGGTCATTTGGACTAAGCACTGGGACTGACACCGACGCAGCCGCGAGCGGTGAGCTGAGCTGTCATTGCCGGGGACGACAATGGCTCGGGAGGGGGTTATGTAGCGTCGGTGGATGTACATGTTTAACGTGGAATGAGTGTCTCCCAGAATGCAGTGCGAGTGAATGCTAGAATGTGTAATGTCGATTATAATAGTGCTTAAACACCATGTCTCAAGTGCTTAAACACCATGTCTTATTCTCTACACCCGACTATCATATGCATTTGTCATGTATACAGACCTTACTGTCATGTACTGACCCTAGGCAGATGGGTCAGGCCCTTGAGTCGTGGATCTGCTCGAGGTTTCTTCCTATATATATCTCCAATTCTAGGGAGTTTTTCCCCGCCCCTGTTACCCATGGGCCTCTCTCTTGCTTTTCTTTTCTTCCTTTCTTTCCTTCTTTCTCTGATTGCCTACATTCTGTAAAGCGCTCTATAAGCACAATAAATTGAAATTGATAATAGTTGTAGTTGCGTTTACCATGTTGTGTATTTGTTAGCGTGTTAGTCTATTTGGTTGTACCTCATGTGCTTATCCTTGTGTTGATGTGTGTGGTAAACCCTTATTGTGTGTTGCATGTGCGGCTGAGACTACCCCTGTGTTGCCCTATGTAGTTGTCTGTGTCCGTATGAGTCTTCCTGTTCCAATAAATGGCCGTCCTGGCCAAAGGTGAATCTTGTCTGAGGGTGAGATCACTACAATACTATTTATTCATGCACTCGTTTTGTTCAAGCATAGGATGTAGACCTATGTGTTCAAGAGTGAAGCCAATCAAACTTGCAATTGATTTCAAAACTAGCAAAAATTAGCATTGTTGTTTTAAATGTATGCTTTCATTATTCTCCCATTTCTGTAGGCAATCTATTTTTTTCTCTCGATGTTAAATTTGATGACTTTCGATGAAAATCCTGTAGATGGCGCTTGCCAAATCGAACAGAAATCGTCTAGTATTGTCTTAATTTTACGACATATATCCTCTTTTCGTCAATCTACTGTTTTGGTCTACTGTTCTACCTCGTGCACGAGCAGAGATGAAGCTGACTTTAACCTCGCTTGAATAAACGAGACCAAGATGCCGCCAGTGTTGGGGAGTAACGGAATACATGTACCGGCGTTACGTATTCAGAATACAAATTATGAGTAACTGTATTCCGATACAGTTACAAGTTAAATAGTTGGTATTTAGAATAGAGTTACATTGTTGAAACCAATGGATTACATGACGATACTTCTCTGTTTCATAAGTTTATTCACTCTCTAAATAAATAAAGGCAACTCAGAAGCTCCTAAAAGCAATCTATGATTTCCATGTTTAAATCCAAGCCCCGCCGTCTTGCACTAGCCTCAAAACGCAGCCAGCGCGCATTATGGACGCGTCATCGGAGACCCTGAAATGACTGTTTGCACAGCAAATTAGGAGTAAAGTAAGTGGAGGTAACTCCTGTTCCTCACTGATCGCGGTTCCTGATGTCTGTTCAAAGGATATTTTCCCAAGTATTAATAGGCTACTTCGGCCAATCGGTTACACAGTTTGCTAATCAATAAACAGAGCCTATAGTTCACGTGTTGATTTAGACCTAGGCCTACAATTAAACCAATCTCTAAAATAGGCACTGCATTCTAAGTTTTTTATTCTAACTTAAAATAGCTTTATGGATTATTTTTTTTTCTAATTAGATCGATCTAGCCTACGTTTTAAAATGAATTATATGGTGGAGCCTCTGAAGAATTATTCTTGCGAGTAGGCTAGCATATTTTAACGTGCGGTTTTTGATTGTCATTACGCAATCACGTTCATTTTGAGAGCACTGATATACAGTAGCCTAGATAGTGTTTTTACATTTACAGGTCATTTGCGTTCCACCTGTCATATGCGCCCCTCACTTGTACTGGGTTGATGCCACCGAAAAATCTCACAGGTACTAATATATTTTCTGGCTACGCCCTTAAAGTAGCCTATTTATTGGGGGCCAAGCAGCGAAGCTGCGCGGCAACCCATAGTGATTCTACGTATTCTTATTATTAGGGGTCCGAGCAGCGTAGCTGCAGGAACCCTATTGTTTCTGTACCGTTCATTTTTTGGCCAAAATTCTGTAAAAGTCATACTGCAGCCTAAACCGTAACTCCAAAACTCTTGAAATTTTCAGGTATGGTTACCAGTACCCCCCTCTACCCATAACCCAAAATGTGGGGTACTGCACCCAAAGGTGGCGCTATTGAAAAAAAAAGTTAATTATGCTTATTTCTCCTTACCAGATTCACCTAGACTCAAAATTCTTTCAGAATATTAATCTCTAAACTCAGATGCATCTTTTTGGCCCTGGTCTTATGGTCTACAAATGTTTACTTTTTCCACAATTTCATGGAAAAGCCAAACATTATAAAAAGTTTCACACTCTTCAAAAATAATCGAATCTTCACCAAAATTCTCACAGACAATGTTTAGACCAAGCCTCACAAAAGTTATCGCTCAGAATTTTGATATTTTGTTCCATTTCAGAGATATAGGCCAATAAAGTTAGACCACTTAGGCCTTTTTTCCTAGATCACCTATATTCCTATAAACCGTAAGTCCTAGAAACTTGACATTTTCAAGTATTGTTACCAGTACCCCCCACTACCCATAACCCAAATTTGGGGTACTGCACCCAAAGGTGGCGCTCTTGTCAAAAACGCTTATTTCTCCTTACCAGATTCACCTAGACTCAAAATTCTTTCATCATATTAATCTCTACATTCAGATGCATCTTTTTCACCCTGGTCTTATGCTCTAAAAATGTTTACTTTTGCCACAATTTCAGAGAAAAGCCAAACATCATAAAAAGTTTCACAGGCTTCAAAAATTATCAAATCTTCACCAAAATTCTCACAGACAATGTTTAGACAAAGCCTCACAAAAGTTATCAAAAGAATTTGGATACGTTGTTCCATTTCAGAGATATAGGCCAATAAAGTTCGACCACTCAGCCCATTTCTCCTATATCACCTATATTCCTATATGAGTAATTTTTTTTTCTTGGATAACAACCATACAACCATCATTAGGTGGATACCATTAACAGTGCACATTTTCAGATATGTACTCTTTTTTATAAAGCCCTTAATTCTATTGTCAAATGTATGCTAGGAATTTGCTTGATGTGTGTTTGCCAACACACATTTTCACCATTTGAATGTGATTCCTCAATGTGTATGATTGTCAGTGGCTGAGTGGGATAATGCCTAGTGCTGGTGTTTGTTAGGTTGAGAGTTCGAATCCTGCTAGAGCTTTAGGCTCAAGATGCACATGCTATTGGTTATTGAAGATTCACACTATTGAACAGCACCTGAATGACATCAGACAATTAACATTCACACTTATTAGTTGCCAAGAATCAGAATGCCGACACACTCTATGACATATAGGGGAACTTCTTTGTTTACTATTTTTCCTTCATCATTAAGTCTATCATATTTATATTTCATCCATTACTGTTCTTCTCTATACATGTCTAATTGCCCCAGAATATCCAAAAGTTTTCAGGTGTACTCTTTCAGGAAAGCCCTTCATTTTATTGTCAAATGTATACTTGGAGTTTTTCTTGTGTGTTTACCAACACACATTTTCACCATATGAATGTGACTGCTGAATGTGTATGATTGTCAGTGGCAGAGTGGGATAATGTCTAGTGCTGGTGTTTGTTAGGTTGAGAGTTCGAATCCTGCTAGAGCTTTAGGCTCAAGATGCACATGCTATTGGTTATTGAAGATTCACACTATTGAACAGCACCTGAATGACATCAGACAATTAACATTCACACTCATTAGTTGCCAAGAATCAGAATGCCGACACACTCTATGACATATAGGGGAACTTCTTTGTTTACTATTTTTCCTTCATCATTAAGTCTATCATATTTATATTTCATCCATTACTGTTCTTCTCTATAAATGTCTAATTGCCCCAGAATATCCAAAAGTTTTCAGGTGTATTTTTTCAGGAAAGCCCTTCATTTTATTGTCAAATATATACTTGGAGTTTTTCTTGTGTGTTTACCAACACACATTTTCACCATTTGAATGTGACTGCTGAATGTGTATGATTGTCAGTGGCAGAGTGGGATAATGTCTAGTGCTGGTGTTTGTTAGGTTGAGAGTTCAAATCCTGCTAGAGCTTTAGGCTCAAGATGCACATGCTATTGGTTATTGAAGATTCACACTATTGAACAGCACCTGAATGACATCAGACAATTAACATTCACACTCATTAGTTGCCAAGAATCAGAATGCCGACACACTCTATGACATATAGGGGAACTTCTTTGTTTACTATTTTTCCTTCATCATTAAGTCTATCATATTTATATTTCATCCATTACTGTTCTTCTCTATAAATGTCTAATTGCCCCAGAATATCCAAAAGTTTTCAGTTTTCAGTTTACCAACACACATTTTCACCATGTGAATGTGACTACCCGGTATGTAGGATTGTCAGTGGCTCAGTGGGATAATGCCTAGTGCTGGTGTTTGTTAGGTTGAGGGTTCGAATCCCCGGTAGTGCTTTAGGCTCTAGCTCAAATACTATTGGTTATTGAAGATTCACACCATTGAACAGCACCTGAATGACATCAGGCAATCAACATTCACACTCATCAGTTGCCAAGAATCAGAATGCCGAGACACTCTATGACATTCAGGGGAACTTCTTTGTTTACTATTTTTCCTTCATCATTAAGTCTATCATATTTATATTTAATCTATTAGTGTTCATCTCTACAAATGTCTAATCGCCCCTCCATGCTTGGAGTTTTTCTTGTGTGTTTACCAATACACATTTTCACCATGTGAATGTGACTGGCCAACACGTAGGATTGACAGTGGCTCAGTGGGATAATGCCTTGTACTGGTGATCCTTAGGTTGAGAGTTCAAATCCCACTTGAAGCATTAGTGAGTTGTGGATGTTAGCATACTACAATAGAATGCTGTTGGGTTGTGGAGGATAACACACTATAACATTACAGCTACTTGTCAATATGGACTTGTAGTGCAAGGCAAGTATTACTGTATAATTATAAGCTGTAGCCTATAATTATTTGTTATTCTTATAATATTTGTCATTTCTTATACATATTTAGTCGGCTCTTCCACTTGACAGAACAACTCTATATCGGTTAAGGATGTCACGCATGAAACAATGCTGCAGAAACATGAAAATACGACTTTGAGTTTAGTAGGCTATAATTTTCAGTTCCTGTTTATCTATTGCACAATGGGTAATAATTTAAAGGAATCATGTTGCAGTCTTGTAAATAGTGACCCTGCAAGATCCCTAGTCATTGCAAAATCATAGTCTGTGACTTAAAACTCTACTACTTGTCTTTAGATGTGAGAGGGTCTGAGACTGTAGTCTTTCAAAAATCTTTTCCAAATCTTTGCAAATCTTTCCAAAGTTTACCCGCTGGGAAACCCTGTAGCTCCGGAGCAGGGGCTCAGACCAGGATAAATTGTTTGCTCGCCCTCAGTTCGCTCTTTTGTTCATCTCAACCCAGCACTCCAGTGTGTCCTGCTCTGTGTGCGTCTTTGAGTTAACGTAAGTCATCACTTTAATCACCCTCACTATGACTTTTGTGATGTTTATCAGTTTGTAGAGTAGCTCTGCCATCATGTGTAAAGTTAAGGTCTTTGTTTGTTGGTTTGGTGTGTTGGAGTCCCATGTGAGATGATTAGGTGATGTTGGTTGACTTGGGATGTCAAGTATTGTTTAGTTGTACCTTATATAGCCATATGATTTCAGTTTATTGTTCAAATGTCAATTGGTTTGTTTGTGAGTTGGGATCTGTACTGATTTACCCCATTTCACTGATTACTCCATTTTCTGTTTGTTTCCTCTTTGATGCAGCACACATACAAGTAAAGAACAAAAGAACAGATGAATTGAAACTCAAATAAAGTTAACTTGTGTTGCACCGAAACCTGCCATCTCCGTGTCATCACTCCATACCATTGAGCCTTCTGAGTCACACCATTGAACAGCACCTGAATGACATCAGGCAATTAACATTCACACTCATTACACACTGCTGGTGTTTGTTAGGTTGAGAGTTTTTCTTGTGTGTTTACCAACACACATTTTCACCATTTGAATGTGACTGCTGAATGTGTATGATTGTCAGTGGCAGAGTGGGATAATGTCTAGTGCTGGTGTTTGTTAGGTTGAGAGTTCGAATCCTATTAGAGCTTTAGGCTCAAGATGCACATGCTATTGGTTATTGAAGAGTCACACCATTGAACAGCACCTGAATGACATCAGGCAATCAACATTCACACTCATTAGTTGCCAAGAATCAGAATGCCGACACATTCGAATACATATAGGGGAACTTCTTTGTTTACTATTTTTCCTTCATCATTAAGTCTATCATATTTATATTTCATCCATTACTGTTCTTCTCTACAAATGTCTAATTGTCACAGAATTTCCAAACGTTTTCAGGTGTTCTCTTTCAGGAAAGCCCTTCATTTTATTGTCAAATGTATACTTGGAGTTTTTTTTTGTGTGTTTACCAATACACATTTTCACCATGTGAATGTGACTGGCAAAGATGTAGGATTGATAGTGGCTTAGTGGGATAATGCCGTGTACTGGTCATCCTTATGTTGAGTGTTCAAATCCCACCTGAAGCATTAGTGTTAAAATACTGTTGGGTTGTGGAGGTTAGCATACTAGAATAGAATGTTGTTGGGTTGTGGAGGTTAGCACACTATAACATTACAGCATTACAGCTACTTGTCAATATGGACGTGTAGTGCAAGGCAAGTATAACTGTATAATTATACGCTGTTTATCTTATTGACTCCGACACAGAACCCACCACCACAAATACAATTCAATTCTGTGGGAAACACTGCCTTCCATTATCAAACCCTTCATCTTATCCACAACAAATAAATAGTCCTGTAGAATCAAGTATTGTTAGAATACTGTTGGGTTGTGGAGGTTAGCACACTATAATTTTACAGCACAGGGTAATCCTAATTTTATGCATCAAATTTATTCCAATCCAACTCAAAAGTTTTGAACGACACAAAGTGAAGGTTTTATCCAGATCAAAACCAAGAATAGATTGTGATCTAATCCAATTTCAGGATCCTTGTTTCCCTTTGAACAACCCATTTTCAAGATTTGATCCAATCCGATAGCTGAAATCCGGTAACTGAAATCCGATAACCGAAATCCGATCACGTTTCTTTTGAACAATTGTGCCCAAACAATCAAAGCATATGTAAAACTAAAAAGCTATGCCATCATGTTCGTTTTGCTCGGACCCCGTAAATCACCGCTTGCGGTTATATTTGGGGGCCAAGCAGCGAAGCTGCGCGGCAACCCTTAGTGATTCTACCTTTTCTTATTATTATTACACATCTTTCCGCTGTCATTGAAGTCTATGGCAGCCCATAGAACCGTACAGTAAAAAGTTGTGAAATTTGGCACATTGATTCGGGACAGTATAAAAATTAATTTGAGCAAGTTTTATGCCTGAACCACAGAGAGTCTAGCGCCACCAATGGGTCAAAGTTGACATTGCATCCATGCAATTAACTTTTGAACCGTATGCCCGATTTTGAATATCGCAATATCTTTGGAAGTCTTGGATGAGGCCGAACTCAACGCACCCCATGACGTCAATTTCCGCCATGTTGGATCTTCCGCCATATTGTATTTCATCAAAAACACTTAAAAGGCATCAAAGTTCGCAAAGTTTGTCCGATTTTCACGAAACTTGACGCAGATGATCGTCAGACCATGACTCATAAACGCATTGCTTTTTGGAGACATATTCAAAACCGGTTGCCCGTGGTGACCAATCAAGTTTGGCGGCGAAGCCGCCAAACAGGAAGTGAAGTGATATCTCAGCAAGGCTTTCGCGTATCAACACCAAACTCAGTACAGGGTCTCAGTACCCAATTAGGAGGAGGCTCAATAAATTTGATGACTTTTGACCTATAGGTGGCGCTATAATTAGCAAAATTATGTTTTAGCCTGTAACGGGTCATGTGTTTGGAATTAAAGCATATTAGTGATATCTGTTAATACCTTGAGAGGTCCTTAGGCCGACACATGCCAACATGTGACGTCAACATAATTGATTCGACCGCCATATTGGATGTCATCAAAAACACTTAAAAGGCATCAAAGGTCACAAAGTTTCTCCGATTTTCACGAAACTTGACGCAGATGATCGTCAGACCATGACTCATAAACGCATTGCTTTTTGGAGGCATATTCAAAACCAGTTGCCTGTGACGACCAATCAAGTTTGGCGGCGAAGCCGCCAAACAGGAAGTGAAGGGATCTCGGCAAGGCTTTTGCGTATCAACACCAAACTCAGTAGAGGGTCTCAGGACCCAGTTAGGAGGAGGCTCAATACATTTGATGACTTTTGACCTATAGGTGGCGCTATAATAACATGAAGTGGGCTCATATTTCAGCAATGCTTTCACATATTAAAACCAAACTTAGTATATGGACTTGGGACCTCATCCTGAGGACAGACAATAATTTTAGCAACCTTTGACCACTAGGGGTGCTATAATTTGCAACACTTTCTCGTATCAACACCAAACTTGGTATATGGACTCGTGACTACAACCTCAGGACGCACAATAAATTTGGTGACTTTTGACCACTAGGGGTGCTATGATTATCAACACTTTCTCGTATCGACACCAAACTTGGTATGTGGACTCGTGAATACAACCTGACTATGCACAATACATTTAGTGATGTTAGAGGTATGTATATGTGTGGGGGGTTATTGGGGTGTGTGGGAAAGGAAGTTTATCTGTGTATATGTGTGTGTGTGGGACGGGTGGTTAATTGGGTGTGTGTATAATGTAGCAACATTGGGTTGCCATGACAACTCCTGCTCAACTGCTTGGCCCCCACATTGCTGCTTGCAGCTATATTTAGGGGTCCGAGCAGCGTAGCTGCAGGAACCCTATTGTTTCTGTACCGTTCATTTTTTGGCCAAAATTCTGTAAAAGTCATACTGCAGCCTAAACCGTAACTCCAAAACTCTTGAAATTTTCAGGTATGGTTACCAGTACCCCGCTCTACCCATAACCCAAAATTTGGGGTACTGCACCCAAAGGTGGCGCTATTGAAAAAAAAAGTTAATTATGCTTATTTCTCCTTACCAGATTCACCTAGACTCAAAATTCTTTCAGAATATTAATCTCTAAACTCAGATGCATCTTTTTGGCCCTGGTCTTATGGTCTACAAATGTTTACTTTTTCCACAATTTCATGGAAAAGCCAAACATTATAAAAAGTTTCACACTCTTCAAAAATAATCGAATCTTCACCAAAATTCTCACAGACAATGTTTAGACCAAGCCTCACAAAAGTTATCGCTCAGAATTTTGATATTTTGTTCCATTTCAGAGATATAGGCCAATAAAGTTAGACCACTTAGGCCTTTTTTCCTAGATCACCTATATTCCTATAAACCGTAAGTCCTAGAAACTTGACATTTTCAAGTATTGTTACCAGTACCCCCCACTACCCATAACCCAAATTTGGGGTACTGCACCCAAAGGTGGCGCTCTTGTCAAAAACGCTTATTTCTCCTTACCAGATTCACCTAGACTCAAAATTCTTTCATCATATTAATCTCTACATTCAGATGCATCTTTTTCACCCTGGTCTTATGCTCTAAAAATGTTTACTTTTGCCACAATTTCAGAGAAAAGCCAAACATCATAAAAAGTTTTACAGGCTTCAAAAATTATCAAATCTTCACCAAAATTCTCACAGACAATGTTTAGACAAAGCCTCACAAAAGTTATCAAAAGAATTTGGATATGTTGTTCCATTTCAGAGATATAGGCTAATAAAGTTCGACCACTCAGCCCATTTCTCCTATATCACCTATATTCCTATATGAGTAATTTTTTTTCTTGGATAACAACCATACAACCATCATTAGGTGGATACCATTAACAGTGCACATTTTC
The DNA here is from genome assembly GCF_046254945.1 of Alosa pseudoharengus. Classification (NCBI taxonomy): domain Eukaryota; kingdom Metazoa; phylum Chordata; class Actinopteri; order Clupeiformes; family Clupeidae; genus Alosa; species Alosa pseudoharengus. The sequence goes on along the minus strand of NW_027468576.1, from coordinate 2,154,938 downwards.
AGATATGTACTCTTTTTTATAAAGCCCTTAATTCTATTGTCAAATGTATGCTAGGAATTTTCTTGATGTTGTGTGTTTGCCAACACACATTTTCACCATTTGAATGTGACTGCTCAATGTGTATGATTGTCAGTGGCTGAGTGGGATAATGCCTAGTGCTGGTGTTTGTTAGGTTGAGAGTTCGAATCCTGCTAGAGCTTTAGGCTCAAGATGCACATGCTATTGGTTATTGAAGATTCACACTATTGAACAGCACCTGAATGACATCAGACAATTAACATTCACACTCATTAGTTGCCAAGAATCAGAATGCCGACACACTCTATGACATATAGGGGAACTTCTTTGTTTACTATTTTTCCTTCATCATTAAGTCTATCATATTTATATTTCATCCATTACTGTTCTTCTCTATAAATGTCTAATTGCCCCAGAATATCCAAAAGTTTTCAGGTGTATTTTTTCAGGAAAGCCCTTCATTTTATTGTCAAATATATACTTGGAGTTTTTCTTGTGTGTTTACCAACACACATTTTCACCATGTGAATGTGACTACCCAATATGTAGGATTGTCAGTGGCTTAGTGGGATAATGCCTAGTGCTGGTGTTTGTTAGGTTGAGGGTTCGAATCCCCGGTAGTGCTTTAGGCTCTAGCTCGAATACTATTGGTTATTGAAGATTCACACCATTGAACAGCACCTGAATGACATCAGGCAATCAACATTCACACTCATCAGTTGCCAAGAATCAGAATGCCGAGACACTCTATGACATTCAGGGGAACTTCTTTGTTTACTATTTTTCCTTCATCATTAAGTCTATCATATTTATATTTAATCTATTAGTGTTCATCTCTACAAATGTCTAATCGCCCCTCCATGCTTGGAGTTTTTCTTGTGTGTTTACCAATACACATTTTCACCATGTGAATGTGACTGGCCAACATGTAGGATTGACAGTGGCTCAGTGGGATAATGCCTTGTACTGGTGATCCTTAGATTGAGAGTTCAAATCCCACTTGAAGCATTAGTGGGTTGTGGATGTTAGCATACTACAATAGAATGCTGTTGGGTTGTGGAGGATAACACACTATAACATTACAGCTACTTGTCAATATGGACTTGTAGTGCAAGGCAAGTATTACTGTATAATTATAAGCTGTAGCCTATAATTATTTGTTATTCTTATAATATTTGTCATTTCTTATACATATTTAGTCGGCTCTTCCACTTGACAGAACAACTCTATATCGGTTAAGGATGTCACGCATGAAACAATGCTGCAGAAACATGAAAATACGACTTTGAGTTTAGTAGGCTATAATTTTCAGTTCCTGTTTATCTATTGCACAATGGGTAATAATTTGAAGGAATCATGTTGCAGTCTTGTAAATAGTGACCCTGCAAGATCCCTAGTCATTGCAAAATCAAAGTCTGTGACTTAAAACTCTACTACTTGTCTTTAGATGTGAGAGGGTCTGAGACTGTAGTCTTTCAAAAATCTTTTCCAAATCTTTGCAAATCTTTCCAAAGTTTACCCGCTGGGAAACCCTGTAGCTCCGGAGCAGGGGCTCAGACCAGGATAAATTGTTTGCTCGCCCTCAGTTCGCTCTTTTGTTCATCTCAACCCAGCACTCCAGTGTGTCCTGCTCTGTGTGCGTCTTTGAGTTAACGTAAGTCATCACTTTAATCACCCTCACTATGACTTTTGTGATGTTTATCAGTTTGTAGAGTAGCTCTGCCATCATGTGTAAAGTTAAGGTCTTTGTTTGTTGGTTTGGTGTGTTGGAGTCCCATGTGAGAGATTATTAGGTGATGTTGGTTGACTTGGGATGTCAAGTATTGTTTAGTTGTACCTTATATAGCCATATGATTTCAGTTTATTGTTCAAATGTCAATTGGTTTGTTTGTGAGTTGGGATCTGTACTGATTTACCCCATTTCACTGATTACTCCATTTTCTGTTTGTTTCCTCTTTGATGCAGCACACATACAAGTAAAGAACAAAAGAACAGATGAATTGAAACTCAAATAAAGCTAACTTGTGTTGCACCGAAACCTGCCATCTCCGTGTCATCACTCCATACCATTGAGCCTTCTGAGTCACACCATTGAACAGCACCTGAATGACATCAGGCAATTAACATTCACACTCATTACACACTGCTGGTGTTTGTTAGGTTGAGAGTTCGAATCCTGCTAGAGCTTGAAGCTCAAGATGCACATGCTATTGGTTATTGAAGATTGACACCATTGAACAGCACCTGAATGACATCAGGCAATTAACATTCACACTCATTAGTTGCCAAGAATCAGAATGCCGACACACTCTATGACATATAGGGGAACTTCTTTGTTTACTATTTTTCCTTCATCATTAAGTCTATCATATTTATATTTCATCCATTACTGTTCTTCTCTACAAATGTCTAATTGTCCCAGAATTTCCAAACGTTTTCAGGTGTTCTCTTTCAGGAAAGCCCTTCATTTTATTGTCAAATGTATACTTGGAGTTTTTCCTTGTGTGTTTACCAATACACATTTTCACCATGTGAATGTGACTGGCAAAGATGTAGGATTGACAGTGGCTTAGTGGGATAATGCCTTGTACTGGTCATCCTTATGTTGAGTGTTCAAATCCCACCTGAAGCATTAGTGTTAAAATACTGTTGGGTTGTGGAGGTTAGCATACTAGAATAGAATGCTGTTGGGTTGTGGAGGTTAGCACACTATAACATTACAGCATTACAGCTACTTGTCAATATGGACTTGTAGTGCAAGGCAAGTATAACTGTATAATTATACGCTGTTTATCTTATTGACTCCGACACAGAACCCACCACCACAAATACAATTCAATTCTGTGGGATACACTGCCTTCCATTATCAAACCCTTCATCTTATCCACAACAAATAAATAGTCCTGTAGAATCAAGTATTGTTAGAATACTGTTGGGTTGTGGAGGTTAGCACACTATAATGTTACAGCACAGGGTAATCCTAATTTTATTCATCAAATTTATTCCAATCCAACTCAAAAGTTTTAAACGACACAAAGTGAAGGTTTTATCCAGATCAAAACCAAGAATAGATTATGTGATCTAATCCAATTTCAGGATCCTTGTTTCCCTTTGAACAACCCATTTTCAAGATTTGATCCAATCCGGTAACTGAAATCCGATAACCGAAATCCGATCACGTTTCTTTTGAACAATTGTGCCCAAACAATCAAAGCATATGTAAAACTAAAAAGCTATGCCATCATGTTCGTTTTGCTCGGACCCCGTAAATCACCGCTTGCGGTTATATTTATTATTATTATTATAACGAAACGCTAATTTGCCATTAAACCATACAGTAAAAAGTTGGGATATTCGGCACATTGATTCGGTTCAGTCATATCTTTAATTTATCAAAGTTTCAAGTCTGCACTTTGAGTGCTCTAGCGCCACCAACATTTCAAATTTTTTATTACATCTATGCACATAACGTTTGAATGGTACACCACATTTTGAACATTAAGGTATATTTGGAATCCTTGGATGAGACCGAACTCAACGCAGATGTCAATTTATGGGGTAAACGTAATTGATCAGGCTGCCATATTGGATTTAATCAAAAACACCTAAAAGGCATCAAAGTTCGCAAAGTTTGTCCGATTTTCACGAAACTTGACGCAGATGATCTTCAGACCATGACTCATAAATGCATTGCTTTTTGGAGCCATATTCAAAACCCGTCGCCCGTGGTGACCAATCAAGTTTGGCGGCGAAGCCGCCAAACAGGAAGTGAAGTAATCTCAGCAAGGCTTTCGCGTATCAACACCAAACTCAGTACAGGGTCTCAGTACCCAATTAGGAGGAGGCTAAATAAATTTGATGACTTTTGACCTATAGGTGGCGCTATAATTAGCAAAATTACGTTTTAGCCTGTAACGGGTCATGTGTTTGGAATTAAAGCATATTAGTGATATCTGTTAATACCTTGAGAGGTCCTTAGGCCGACACATGCCAACATGTGACGTCAACATAATTGATTCGACCGCCATATTTGATTTCATCAAAAACACTTAAAAGGCATCAAAGGTCATAAAGTTTGTCCGATTTTCACGAAACTTGACGCAGATGATCGTCAGACCATGACTCATAAACGCATTGCTTTTTGGAGACATATTCCAAACCGCTTGCCTGTGACGACCAATCACGTTTGGCGGCGAAGCCGCCAAACAGGAAGTGAAGTGATCTCAGCAAGGCTTTCGCATATCAACACCAGACTCAGTACAGGGTCTCAGGACCCAATTAGGAGGAGGCTCAATAAATGTGATGACTTTTGACCTATAGGTGGCGCAATAATCACAAGAAGTGGGCTCATATTTCAGCAATGCTTTCACATATTGAAACCAAACTTAGTATATGGACTTGGGACCTCATCCTGAGGACAGACAATAATTTTAGCAACCTTTGACCACTAGGGTTGCTATAATTTGCAACACTTTCTCGTATCAACACCAAACTTGGTATATGGACTCGTGACTACAACCTGAGTACGCACAATAAATTTGGTGACTTTTGACCACTAGGGGTGCTATAATTATCAACACTTTCTCGTATCGACAACAAACTTGGTATGTGGACTCGTGACTACAACCTGACTATGCACAATACATTTGGTGATGTTTGAGGTATGCATATGTGTGGGGGGTTATTGGGGTGTGTGGGAGAGGAAGTTTATCTGTGTATGTGTGTGTGGGACGGGTGGTTAATTGGGTGTGTGTATAATGTAGCAACATTGGGTTGCCATGACAACTCCTGCTCAACTGCTTGGCCCCCACATTGCTGCTTGCAGCTATATTTTAGTTTGTTTTAATTAGCCTAGTCGCCTGCTGTACAGTAGTTTTAGTGGTCACCTTGCTATTTTAAAGTTGTATCAGGTAGCTTAGTTGACTTTACATTCTCCTATGTGGGCCTAACACTTCAGCCATTTGGAACAGAAGAACACACCAGAATAGGCCTGTTTAGTAGGCCTAAGCAGGATTTGATGGCCGCATTCCTACACTTATAAAATCCAATTCAATGCGGAAGTAATCTAAGTATTCAGAATACGTTACTCAGATTGAGTAACGTAACGGAATACGTTACAGATTACATTTTTGGGCATGTATTCTGTATTCTGTAACGGAATACGTTTTGAAAGTAACCCTCCCAACACTGGATGCCGCTAACTTGAGTTAATGGAACGGCTTCAGCCCCAAGTGGGAGTCTACGCTAGTTCAAGCCAGGCTATTTCTGTTAAGCGCCGCCTTCATTAGCGAGGTTGATGGAATATCCCCCAGGTTTGGTTGACAGCATAAGATACCATGGTGATATAGCGACACTAAAACAGATCCACTTTCGTGTCACAGCATAGCCTGGCTTTGAGCGCAACATACCTCGCTAACCCACTAATCGAGATTCGTAGTACACCCCACAGATGTGTTGCTGCTTGTTGCTGTTGTGAAAAGGCTATCGACACCTACTTCACACCGTAGAAGAAGCAATGAAGCCACTCTAGTTGCCATGGTGAATCAGTGAATCTGTGATCGGTGGCGGGGTCTATTTGAGGGAGCCGTGAGCGCGCACTTATCCAGGGGGATAATCCATCAACCTCGCTAATGAAGGCGGCGCTTAACAGAAATAGCCTGGCTTGAACTAGCGTAGACTTCCACGGGAGCTGTCTACTGTTCTACCTCGTGCACGAGCAGAGATGAAGCTGACTTTAACCTCGCTTGAATAAACGAGACCAAGATGCCGCTAACTTGAGTTAATGGAACGGCTTCAGCCCCAAGTGGAAGTGGGGTCATCCCTATATGTTCCCCGGATCCTATGTTCCCCGCTACCTACACAAGTAAAACCATTGTAGGCCTATGTTATAAAAAATGTTCTTCATCTATTCTTTTACTCCGCTATACTCAACGTGGAAGTTAGGAAAATCGTCCTTCTGGCTTGTGTCAATATTGCACCGTGCGCGTATGTGTAGGTCTACCTGGTATGCTACGGCAAGCAACATTGATAGAAAAATACACTTTGCTACCGTTTGTGCACGAAATGTGCACTCGCAAGCATATCCCATGCAATTTCCGTGGTCAGATACAAGGCGGGGAACAGCGGGGAACATAGGACCCGGTACGCTCCCGTGGAAGTCTATAAACTCAAAAACAACTTGCATGCATATAGATATTCAAAACTATCTATAGCCTAGCGTTCTTAGATTAAAAGAGTTCATTCACTCCAAATTATTGTCTAGGTGTAGGTGGTCATAAAATAAATTAGTATCAACATAATAGGCTATTGTCTCCCATAAGTCCCAAAGTGTTTTGAAATAAAATGATCTGAAATGCAATGGCTTTCAATTCAATTTATGCCTAATATTTAATCTGTGTAGCACACAGTTGATTTGACATTCATGAACAATCGTCGACACATGAAGCAGTTTTAATTATTAGCTGCCTAGGCTACAGAATAATTATCCTTTGGCTTGCATCAGATATTAATAGGCTATAGCCCACTGGCAAAGCTGTCACTGAACAGCCTACTAAATGTGCATGACCCTTTATCAGCAGTATAACTAAAAATGCTATTATCAAGGTGATAAACGATATAGCCTTAATACTTCGTATGGGAAGTGAACCTGCGAACACGCAAGAATGTAAATCCTATCCTATGCCGTCTCGCTGCACGTTACACCACCACCGAACGTAAATGACGCAGAGTAGCACGATTCCTAGAACCACACGCATGTGAAGTTAAAAGATTTTTAATCGTATAATCTTCATACATTCTTTGGAGCTAGTGAATGTGTAAATCCATGCTTGGTGCACTGTCGGAAAAAAACATTTCTATAGGCCTACTTCTATTTTTGAACTATGCTACAGGTGACGAGAGCACAGGTTGACGGAACCATCTTTTTGGACTCGTTTTCCGACTGATTGTTTTTTTTTTGCAACACAGCTTAATTTAGCTTGAAAGTTAACCTGCTACGGAGCAGGTTAGTTCTGTGGCATAAATTCCCATGGTTACCAAGCTGGGATTCACGTTAACCTCCTTAATGGAACGGAATTCTCACTAAAATTAGCGAGACTTATCGAAATAAGCCAGGTTTGGCCTTTAGCGAGGTTGATGGAATATCCCCCAGGTTTGGTTGACGGCATAAGATACCATGGTGATATAGCGACACTAAAACAGATCCACTTTCGTGTCACAGCATAGCCTGGCTTTGAGCACAACATACCTCGCTAACCCACTAATCGAGATTCGTAGTAGGCCTACACCCCACTGACAACGCTATGTCAAACCTCGCTTTATCACTTATCTTGGATGTCTTAATTCTGCCTTTGTGAAATACCCCTCAGGTTTGGTTGACAGCATAAGATACCATGGTGATATAGTGACACTAAAACAGATCCACTTTCGTGTCACAGCATAGCCTGGCTTTGAGCGCAACATACCTCGCTATATGTATAAATCGATAAAATTGATGGGGGGAGGATGGGGGCGGGGGGCAATGTAACGAAGTCAGTGCTGGGTATAACGAGGCTATGAGGTAACAGCTTAATGTTATATAGCTTAATGTTAATAGATTATATTGCTAAATGTTGTGACTGATGGGTACTGAAATCTGGGGGGTATTTGATGGTTCACTATTACGTTTCATGTAGTTAAAAGAGTATCGGGATTTCCACCCGCTGTGCTGTAATGGAAACCTTATTGCGTAGCCAAGTAGCCTAAATTAAGTTAATTTTTAATTATGCATGATTTACTTTTTATTAAATTCGTAGGCTGGAATGCCTATTGTGTTTAAATGTACTGCTTCAGCCTCTGGCAAGCTCAGAAGGGGTTGGCAAGTGACTGAGCTTGAGAGCGACGTGTTGGAGACCCATGGGGTAGGACAACGACTGTTCATTGGCAGTCCAACCAACAATTTAACATATTAATGCTGTGATTTCATGATCAAACGCTGGGTGCTGGGCGTGTTTTGGCCGTAACATCCTTTACACCAATGGGAATGACATCTGTCATTCCCTTTAAGAGCCAGCAGCACAACATCAAACAGCCCGTCGGTATTTTGACAATCAACACATCTGAAGGGGTTTGCTTGCACAATTCCAATAGTGGGCAACTTACTTTAAAACCTTTGTGACTAGCAGACAGCCTACATGCATTCTGCACTCGCCTTTCTACTAACTTCAGCGTGGTCTCATAGTCAACAGTTCTACAGTTTCTACAGTTCTACAACTTTCACTATTGACTGACAAGGGGTTACAATCGAAAACGTAGCCTGAAAAAAACCCTGTGCACACTGACTGGGTGTACGATATGAATAAGACTTGCATCACGCTTTGTGCCACGTTGCACCGGATGCACCATAGGGCCCTGCGACTCTCCCCCAGACACCCGGGTTTTATCCCATAATGGAAATGGGCCACTGATGACACAAATATTATCCCATAGAAATGTGTTAATATTCAAGTGCAAGAGAATCATGCCCTTAACATGTGCATGAGCAGTTATATCTCTAGCAGAGAATTTCAAACAAGAAAGCATTTTTCAAATCCACCCAACAGAAAGTTTGAATAGTTGCAATTTAAATCTTTGGCTGCAAAGACCACAGATCTGAAAACCGTAACTTCTGGGATAATATTAAAAGGTTATGAATGTATGATACATAAACTCTACAATGCAGAGATAAGGGCCTCCTTACCCGCCTCCTGTGGAGTATAGAGGTCTCTCCAATACATTCTGTGTTTGAGGTCATCTTTAGGAGCATATAGATATGCGTTCAACCCCCATTTCTGTTCCCTAATATGTGTATTAACAAAGAAGCAAATACACACACACAAACATATTTGAGGTGGTGCATATCTGCACTGAAATGTCACATATTATATTATATTATATCTGTAAGGCCATTTTTCAAACTAGATTACTGAGAGGCAGGTACTGTTTATTACCATACCTTCTGAAAAGTTCTCTCCTCTGTTCCATAGTCCATGGTCGGCCATAAAAACCTAGATAATAAAACAAAGGTTAAAATATGATAAAAGAGGAATGTGCATAACTGCGTTTATTTATTTGATGGGGACAGTGCTCACAAATCAACAGACAAAAGTACTGTTAATAAGCAAAGATTAGCTGTGTCTGATTATCATCTGTTGTCCCTAGCTAGTTCTTAAAAGAATGACCCAATTCTTTATAAGCCAGCACCCAGAATCATTTTTACATTCTTTTACATTGTTTATTTGTTGTTTTTTCATTACTATCAGGGGATCCGTCAAGCTTAATCCAACCAGCCCGTCATGCAAATTAGCATGAATAACAGTTTTAACACTATCATTGCTAAGCAAATGCCATTTCTAGTTGAAGGCATACATGTATATGGCAAGTCAATAACTTGACCGTTAGAGCCATTTCATCATGAAATTTATGGAGTTACATTTGTGCCTCTTTTATGAGTGAGCAGGACAATTTGAGCACAGAAATTTTTTTTGAGCAAACACACAAATTATATTTTGAGGAAAAATGAAACTCGAGCCCAACTTTCACTCGCCACAGAGTAGGGTGGACAGGAGAGGTACTGCCTTGCCAAAGCTGACAGTCTGGTGAAACAGTTGGTATTGTGTTTCCACCAATCATATGAATTTCCACTCTTTTTGTCAATGACGGGTAGCCTGGCGAGCCAGACCCACATTAAAATGTAGGGTCTGGGCACTCACCGTTCGCAGTGCTCAGTCTGAGGGGCGGGATAATCAGTTGTCTTTCAAATTCCCTCTGCACGCAATAGGACGCAATAGGATATTTGTTTTCAAGTAGCAGGGAATTCAAGCCAAACCGTTGCAACTCTGCCATCAATCATTATGTTAAGCCCAACAAACGACTCTATACACGATTTCAATGCCTGATTAAGTTTCGATATCTGGAGCTCCCAAGTCAACGGAGAGTTGCTAGACTAGCCCTGGCAGCAAATATAATTTGCTGCCGCTAGGGGCTCGTCTAGATTTCTAGGCTAAATAACGGGCTCTCTGAAGTACTATTCTAGCTTTTTGATGACCCCCTCTGGTTCCACTGCCTCACTGGTGGAAGGAAGGAGCACCGGAATCTAGGAGACAGGGTACTTGGTCCTCTGTTCTTGGCCTCTTGGAATCGCTCTCCTCAGATGGAGTTTCAGTGACAGAATCTGGTGGACTGGTCTCCATAGCCTCTTTCAGCCAGGTTTTCACTTTTGTCAGAATTTCTGGTACCAAAGGACACTCTTTGTATCGTGGGCCAATCGTTTTTGTTTGATCATCCTCACCAACATGTGTAGTGTAGAGTTCCACCTCATCTGTACTCGCTGTATGATAGAATGCTGTGGGACACCTTGCTCACAAACATCAGAAGAGGAAGAGGCAGCTGACTGCCGATGAGCTTGCGCTCAAAATGCTGAAGACCATGAGGGGATGGAGGAAGAGTGTATAGATTTAGATGGCGTGCGTAGGGCAGTGCAGGCTGCCACTAAAACACTGCATATAGACGTTTTTTATGCTTTTACACACACTATTGTTTCAGACATATGTGGTTTTACAAACCGGAAGGGGTGGGAGCTTGTGCTTAGTATGCCGTCATATGCAAACAGTGCAGGGACATGGGACGAAGAGACCCCCAGAAGAGTTTCACAGGCTTCCGGGATTGATCATTTACATGAGGTTTACTTCCCTCCCTAATATCCATTGCTACTGGGGAACCAAGTCTCTGCAAGGACCATGGGCCAAATTGTTTATGTCACATAATCGCCTCAAAGCTTTGTTGGCTGCTCTGCATGTTGTAGATCCACCTACAGAAAACAATCAAGATCGTCTTATGAAACCGCATTGGACCACCTCAAAATAATGTTGTGGGGACATGAGGTGGCGAAGAATAGAGGGTAATGTCTTAGCAGTACAATGAAAGGACACTTGTGCAGTAACCTGCCTCTCCCATTTCCATAATGCGAATGATTCGACTGATGTATGCAGACTAATGAAGAACAATTCAGTTCAGGACAAAAAACCTGTACATCAGCCTATTGTGGTAAGCGATTACAACAAATACATGATCAAATGATAAGTACATATTGTGTACTCCAAAAAACACAGATGTGGCGTAAAATGCCTGTTCTCCACTTTGTGGACATTGCCGTTGTCAATAGTTTCTTATTATTTCAAGTTTGGCAGCGCAATGCAGAATCTGGTATTGAACCTTTCGAGAAAATGTATCACGACAGCAGCCAGGCATTTCCGTCAATTCAGCCTTTCCTTCAGCTGTTCCAACTACTACTCTGTCATCTTTCCATCAAGTACATATTCCTGTACAGCAGGAGCCACAGAGAAATTGTTGGCTTTGTTATAAAAAAATAAAATAAAAAGGACAATAAAACTAAAGTAGCTTATATGGCCCCTGAGTGTAGGCAACTTTGTTTTACTGATAAAGAAAATTGCTTTCAGATTTGGCATTCTGCAGAAGGGAATGCATTTCGTATTGAGTCCTACTGTAGGTTTTCTGTGTTCAACCTTCAGGTTTTCCACCCCACCCCCTTCCCTCCCCCCTTCCCCTTCCCCCACACTGTGAGTGTGTGAGTTTGTGTGTGTGTATAGTGTATTCTCCACAGGTTTAGAATACATTGATTTTTGAGTGATGTTGAAGTTGTACTGTATTCCTAGCTTTTCATAAATCTGTATATTTTATCATATATTTTATATATGTACAGTATATAGTTTTCATATTATATGATTTATATAAGGAAGTTGTATCTGTTGAATCAAATGTATTTTATATCTCTATTCCGAACTGGTCTTAAATAAATATACAGTGTATTTACTTTACCTGTATTACTGGTAATGTATGTTTTTTATGTCATTCTTATTGCCTGCATCATTTGTTTATATACAAATAAATGGTTTATTCTTATAGGCCAAATAAATAGAATGTGGATTCTGTCAACATTCTAAATCCCGTTTCCTGCATTTTTCCTGCATCACTAAATGTATCATAACTTTTGAAAGGTTAAGGATATTCCAATTCCAATAGTTTTTCGTTAAACAATCCACAAGTTACGGTATTTCATACACTCTATATATTTTTGTATCTTGTAGAGAAATATGTTAAATTCATTTTTATGTGAATGAAATTTTGACCAATTTTGGATAAGACTGTTCATTACTATATCAACATTACCATATGTATTTTACATAATTTCATAGAACTAATACTTCTGATTAAAATGGTTTGTATATCCCATTGATGGTATGTAATATATAAAGAAATAAGGTTTTTTGTGTGAGGTCATCCAGCACCAAAAATGGAATGTTCGGCACGGGCACAAAAGAGTTAATGTAAACCTGGGAGAAGTGTTCTCATCTACAGATGCCATACATACACCATACCTTAGGCTTCCCCCCTGAATTAGTTAGCTACCTCGCTAACATTTTCATAGTATGTTCTTGACTCTGCTGTCTGAAGGTGCCATCTTGGTCGTTGACCAGCTGATAGACATTTTAGCAAATCCGACAAACAATTCCCTTATACTATGACATATTTCCCTTGATGCTTATTATTATGATCATTTGCGACTTTACACCAGAATGGGTGTAAACATGCTAGATTTCTGAGAGGCCAATCACCACAAATGATCATAACATATAGACTATGGACATACAGCACTGTGTGAGGAAACTTGAAAAGTGAAGATTTAAAACAATCAGATGACAGGAAGGAAGCAAAAACATATTTCATCAAGATTGAAAGGGCCAGATCATTGGTTGTTGTTTTTCGTTAACGAATGGCCTACAGCTTGAGATTGTTCTTAATATTCAAATAAGTACTTTTGAAAAATGTACTCACCCTCTACCACACCACTCAAAAAACTCATTTTCTGTTCAAACACGGGCCGATGACATATACGTACAATTGGCTAATGGCTTGAGTGACTAATGTTTTTTACACTCTTACTTTTTGACCACTAATTAGCAGATTTCAAATCAAGGACTGACAGTAGGCCTTCCAACCAATTATGTTCTTCAGACTGAAATGATATTTCTTTTTGTGGGTGGAGATGAGGTCAAAATTCAGTGTCCTTCCGTCAAGACCAAAGGTCTTTTATTTGCAGCACATATGAACCACACCACAGTTCCTTATTGCACCTTCAAGTTAAATGGGCTGTTTTACTGCTAAGGATAAAGAGAAATAGTAAAGTAAAAGTCATGTAGACAATAAGTTAATTAAAATATTCTATCCTTTTCAAGCCAAATCACATAAGGCGATAGCTATCTTTCTGTGTCATCATTAGTTTATTTCATATTCAATTTGAACCAAATTACATTTTATTTTACATCTAAAAAATCTAAATATATAATTAATTCAATCCAATTATATTTCTTTTAGGGCTGTCAAAATAACTGATTAATTTCGATTAATTAATTTGAGAAAAAATAACTGATTAAAAAAATGAGTGCAGATTAATCGATTCTGTATGACCTTTGACCCCGAGCCGTTCTAGTCAGTAAAAATTAGACCGTAAAATGAAGGAGAGTGCCGCTTGGATCATTGATTGGAACATTTACTTTTAAAAAACAGCCTGATGGTGTTGATAAAAAATAAAGTGTTGAAAATAAAGTCCTCTGCAATGTCTGCAGCAAGGAATTTGCATATCACCGAAGTTCATCAACTCTATAGTCGCACATCAATGCAAAGAAATAAGTGTTGACATTGAGGGGAGTATTAATTTATTTTCATTGTGTCCCCTAGGTTATATCTGTGGCCTGAAATGCCTTGAATGTAAAAAAAACTTCTTCCCGAAGCACTTTATTTTGAATTTATTTTAATTTGAAGCACTTTGAATTTATTTCCTCAGCATATTAGGTCATATCATAGATTATTATGGCAATTATTACAGTGAAAATAATATTACAGTGAAAATAATAATAAAATAGTTTTTGAACTTTAATGTCACTAATGCTGATTATTCAATGATTCATTTGAATTTAAATATTTAAAATACTTTCACAGCAAAAATTATATATGCAATTAATTTAGATTAATTAATCAAAGAGTATGTAATTAATACATTTTTTTTTTTAATCGATTGACAGCCCTAATTTCTTTATATAGCGCCAGTAACTATTCTCTACTAGTCTCTAAAGAGCCCAGGGGCCGGTTCCCCAAAACGTTCTTATCGCTAAGTAGTTCTTAACCTATTCCTTTACCTCTCTCTTAACGTTATGGCACGATTCCCGACACGTTCGTACGCTAAGTAGCCTATCTTCTGTAAGTCACACGTTCGTAAAGTTGGTCTGGGCCCAGTTTCCCGATAACTACGGAGACACGCTCTTACGAGGGTTTTCTACGATTCATCTTACGATCGTTCGTTTGGTTTTTCCGACTGTTTCCCGAACATGCTCGTAGCGTGAACGCGCGTGCACTGCTCTTAAGATGCTCTTAAGGGGAGCTGTCCACGTTAATAGTTCTGAAATATCCTCTGATTTGACGGTGATGTCAGGTGACTGCACGTCACAGCTATAGGCCTACCATTTAAACTTCGGATCTACATATTAATTCACATCAATACGAAAATAGAAAAACTTTGACATCTGCATGTAAGCATCCCAAGTAGGTTATATACCACACAGAGACATAAACAATTGTAATTATTTTAAGATTAGATTGTTGCACCATGCAATAATTTTTCGCGGTGTCATTTAAGAACACGTTTGAAGATAAGAAAGAAGTCGAGTAAGAAAGAGAGGAAATGTGTAGGCTTAGATTTTGATGCAGTAGGCTACAGACTAAACCACATGTTGCTTTCTCTGCTTTTTACCTCATAGGCCTAATAAAATATTCACTTAGCAAAGATAATGTCAAACTATTCTGGCAACGTCTCGTTTCATAACTTGATTGCATTTTTGTCCGCTTTTCATCACATTATTATGACCATTAAATGTAGGCTATTTTGCACGCTAAAATCTGATTCATTACAGAAGTACTGTTATTAAGACGCTCTTAGCCGGTAACTAGTACTCTGGAGCACTCGTAGATCTACGAGTGTTTTCACGACGCTCTTAAGCTATGGTTCCACTGGGCCCTGGACCATTCGTAAGCTCTCTCTTAGCCTTGTTTGAGCTCTCAAGACGTTAGTCGCCGCCACTGTGCAGCAGTCTTTAGAAATCAGGGCCCACTTCCCCGAAAGCATCTTAAGCCTAAGAGCGTCGTAAAGTCCCTCTTACGAACGTCTTAAGATTTGCCGACTGTTTCCTGAAACCATCGTAGCTTAAGAGCATCGTGAAAACACTCGTAGATCTACGTAAAACTATGGTAGGCCGACAGTATGTTGACAATGTTGTGGCTCAACGATGATTTTATGTTATGGACATTTGAAGACTGATAATAAAATATGTTCGCAATGGATGCAGGCCTATTTATGAAGTTAACTTTATTTGGTATCAGAACTAATATGGTGGTAATTAGCCTAGGCTATTTAGTAATGTCAATAAAGCGTTCAAATTGGCAATCCCTTTTGATAATTAAAAGCTGGCAAAGAATTTGCCTCTAAATGGCTAAGATCTATAAATGGGTAAGCATGGCAGAGTCCAGCAACGGGTCGGGTATCCGTGGGTACCCGATGGGTACCCGCAGAAAAGTTGCTAAAACGGGTAAATTATGACGTCCCTAAAATGTACGGGTGGGTATGCGGGCGGGAAAATAACTCCTTGCGGGCGGATACGATGAGAACCAAAACAGTATAGAAATAAAACATCATTGAAAAATATGTGAAATATTTGTATATCTAAATTACCATTACCACATCGCAAATATGTGTTTTAGTCAACGATACGACACTTGACCCATCACATCAGTAGGCTACTGCGACTTTTGAATTATTTGTTTGATGCATCTATGTGTGAAAACATTAAACAATATAACCGTCTCGTAGTTGGAGCGCAAGAGTAGGCTACAATGGATGAAGTCAAGGTAAAGTTGGCTAGTGGCAGGCTCAGGTTGTTTTTTTCTTGTTCTCTTTGTTTCATTAACAGGTCCATGTTATGTAGAATAATGTTCTGATGCAGCAAGGTTTGGGCTATGTGTCGTTGTTTATTTATGTGAGGTTTATCCCTGACGCAAAATGTAAAAAAAAAAAGGTTGCCCTTTACGTGCTTCAATTGTGCGAGAAAAAAAATAAAGCACATTCATTTGAATGATTTTAGCTTGTGTGCGATTTATCGCGGGCACGGGTCGGGTAACGGGCAAAATATTGTAACGTCGGCGCAAAAGACAGTGTTCGCGTTCTCCCGCGCAGGGGATCCTGGGATATGAGAGCGAACATTTGGGGGGTTTATGTCGTTAATTCTCCTTAGTTTTGATTGTAATGTTAGCGTCTTTATTGTGACATGTTTCCCTTTTAGTTCTCCCTCGTGTGTGACCCTTTTTGTGTGGGGGGCTGCGTCCTCCCCTGTATGTGTAGTGTGTGTGTGTACTTGACCTGCCCCGTGTGTATTGTGTTCTGTGTCTGTGTCCCTGCTCTCGTTCTCAGCAAATAAACCTTTTGATTGGACAACTGTGTGTGTCGCTATCAAATTGTTACATTGGTGTCAGAAGCGACTTTCGAACATGGCCTCCGTTCAGCGAGAGAAGCTGGGAGCGGGAGACCTCACCACTGGGTGGAGGCCCACGCAAGAGGATCCAGAGAGAGCCCTTGTAAGGGTTGCTAAGGAGCTTGAGGCCTTCTATCGTTACTGCCGCCGGAGGAGAGGAGCTGTCGCTGGGACCTGCCTGCTGCCATGGGAGGAGATCTGGCCGGAAGAAGCGGTCGCGGAGAAGACGACGCTGGCCTGGGCGCTGACTCCACGGCGAGCCGCGACGCGTGAGCAGAGCCGAGGGAGTGCGGCGAGGAAGAGGTTCCTAGACGATAGACGGTTGGCGGAGCTGCTGAGGGCATCAAACTCACGACGGTGGGGCAGCTTCGACGGAAATGCCCTCTGAACTCTGAACTTTAAAACTTTTGGGTGCGTGTGAGAGTGCTATACAGTGCTACAGTGGTACAGTGTCGACGGTTGAAAAGGCCACCTAGGGCCCTGCCAGGAGAGGAGGAGTGCCGCGGTGACACGCCGCGGAAAGTGCAGCCTGAGGGCGGCTGCTGAGAGGAACTGGTGACGAGCGGGTCGGACACGTGGCTGCTAGCACGCCCATACTGGATTGCTAGCAGCGTGGCGCCCCGTTGAGTGAGCTCCTGCGGCGTGCACCCCACGTGAGTTGGCGGTACTGTCGCACTGAACTGAGTGGCGGGCGACGCGCGCCGACGTTAGCATGTGGCTACCTCGTGGGCATTGCCGAGGACGGCAATGGCTTGTTGGGGGAGCTGTGTAACGTCGGCGCAAAAGACAGTGTTCGCGTTCTCCCGCGCAGGGGATCCTGGGATACGAGAGCGAACATTTGGGGGGTTTATGTCGTTAATTCTCCTTAGTTTTGAGTGTAATGTTAGCGTCTTTATTGTGACATGTTTCCCTTATAGTTTAGTTTAGTATAGTTCCCTTATGTTTATCGTTCAACGTTGATCAACGTTGAGCATCACACTTCAAATAACCTGGAACAATAAACGATAGGGATAGGGGGTCCCGGGGCATGCTCCCCTGTATGATTTTTTTTTTAAGTAACCCCACACATCTTGACTTCTAGACTTCTGGAGTTTTCTGGAAAGAGAAAAGTTGGGTGGAGAAGAAGTAACTTCACACAGAGGGTTGGGCTTCCAGTAGGCCCATTCAGTAGGCCTAATTCATCCCTGGACATCCCTGTGTTATGACTCAATTAAGGATGGTGATGTATACCTAGGCTATGAATATGCCTGATTCCCCACCTTTCAACATATTTGAAAGTAATGATTTTGGGAGACAGTGCAGTGTTTCATCTAGATTTTTTTTAGCAGTGGGGACAGGCTATCCTGCAACATTTCATTTGAACAAACTAGAGTATCTTTAATAACCTCTATATTATAGTGCTATAATGCATAATGCATGTTCTCCCTCGTGTGTGACCCTTTTTATGTGGGGGACTGCGTCCTCCCCTGTATGTGTAGTGTGTGTGTGTACTTGACCTGCCCCGTGTGTATTGTGTTCTGTGTCTGTGTCCCTGCTCTCGTTCTCAGCAAATAAACCTTTTGATTGGACAACTGTGTGTGTCGGTATCAAATCGTTACAATATTAACGGGTCCGGGCGGGTGCAGATTTAATTTTAATATCACCACAGGTGACGGGTCGGATCTGGTGCTGAACTTCTCGGGTGCGGGTCTAAAAATTGGACCCGTGCAGGACTCTGAAGCATGGTGGTGTCCAGTAAGCGACCAACTAGGCCTATGGCAGCGATCCAAAGTGTCCTTGCATTAAATCAAAAACGCTGTGTAGTCCATGTCGCTCCATAGCTCTTTTTTGTTGCTGTTGCACAAGTTACTCCGAAAGTTGGAAAACGGTGTCACCTTGTGCAAGCTCACCTCGTCCAGCAAAACTTCAAGTTCCTCTGACGAGAAGCTTGGTGCCCTTTTTTACGTTGCTTCCCCACCATACTGTATCTAAATCTCTCTCTGTTCATTGTAGATAGGTTGCTTTTTATTGAAAACATTAACCAATGGCAATCATTTTTTTAATTTGAACCTTGAATTTCCCCTGGGGATCAATAAAGTATCTATCTATATCTATCTATCTATCTATCTATCTATCTATCAATAAAACATTAAACAGAAGTAACTGCAGCTGCTTGCCAATCAATTATAATTGTAAGGTACCTTACCATTAATATAAAAGTGTATTACATCATTTTAAGAAGTTGTTAAATCCATGTCAAGAAGCGGCACAAGTGGCACAACGGGATAAGGAGGGTGGATGATTAGCGAGGGATAGGCCTACCCGGTTAGTCTACCCGTCACAACATATCGTGTGAACATATTACTGACAATTTGATCATTTAGTTAATAGTTTATATTTTACTGATAACTTAAACTATGTTAAAATAATTGTTACTGGAATAATTTGAGGAATGTTTCATTTGCATAGAACGTGTCATGCACCTTCACACATGCCGTCATGCACCTTCACGTGAAGTAGAAAATTGATTCCTGAACAATCGATGCCAACTAATTCAGCACCTTCACTTGGGACAGCGCCTTTGTAACGCCGAACGTAAGAAGCAGCATGTTAAGAAGCTTCCTAAGGGACACTTCGGGGTACACACTTAGGAACATAAACAACTAAACTTTGGAAAGTCTTCTTAGCGCGCTAAGAGTGAGCGTTATCGGGGAACCGGCCCCAGAGCCTTAATTGCTAAAGCAAGCACTGAGGTGGGGATAGGAAAATCTCCCTTTTAACAGGAAGAAAGCTATAGAAAAACCACAGCAAAAAGAGAGACTCCACTGCTTGGGGCCAGCTGGGAAGAGATATAGGGGGAAGGGCAGGGGTGGCAGAAGGGAGGGCAGGAGAGAGGGAAAAGAGAGAATCATACATAGTTGAATCTAATCTAATCTAATCTAATCTAAATGGCACCAATTTCCTTGCCCGTCCTCATGGTCAAGTAAGTCCCTGTAGAAAGTTTGTATTATGCATCATTTTTTTCAGTGGGTGATGGTAGCAAGCTTGAGGCAGGAGGGGACAATGCCAGAGACCATTTTTATTTTTATTTAACCTTTAATTTGTCAGGAAGGTCCCATTGAGACACAATAAGCGCTTTCAGATATAACCTCGGGAGTATATGCAGAGGTTTGTCAAACGGAGGTCCTACCCTTCGGATGATTCAGATATGATGTTAACCTGCGGACCTTATACTGTCCTTATACGGACCTATGTGTGAACGACATACACGTACATTACAGAATCTCTGTGTGGTTGTCGAGTGAGGGGTGGGGGCTTGTAGAGTTCACAAGATGCGAGATATGACGCAGAATATATGCGGCCGCTGCCTGTCACAGCTGCTGTTTGTTTACAAAGTGTAGCCTATGCATTATGTAGGCTAAAGAAGAAAAATCTATTGTGCGTAGGCTAATACTTGAAGTAGTCACGTAAGTGCGCACTTGAAATTGACCTACAGTATTTGTATGTGTGCTTCGAATAAACACATTTATCTGTTTTCAACGTTATGTAGCAGAATTACTTGGCTATGGAACCCCAAATCTAGTTTGCGTTGGAGAGAGAGAGCATGCACAAACTTTATGGTAGGCTACCAGCCAATTCAGTAGGCTAACTCAAGACTTCAAGGCCATCATATACAACGTTTTTAAGCAACAAACAAAATACTAACATAACAGTGAAGTGGTTCGTTTTTTCATGGTTTATTTTTTCCAAAAGCATCCTCCCCAAGTGTCTATTGCATTTACGTAAGGAGCTTAGAACAAAGTTGGGTTTTTATTTCGTTTTCATTTCTCTAGGCATATTTATGCTCAACAAATATCAGCGAGCTCATGAGAAGGCTATCAATGAACAGGAAACCGTGTTGGCTAACAATTTATTAAATACTCCTGTTATTGTCATCAACGACGTCGCTGTAGGCTACTGCGACGTCATTGACGACAATAACAGGAGTATTAAATAAATTGCTAGCCAACACGGTTGCTAGGCTGTTGCTAGGATAGTTATGGTGGTTGCTATGCTGGTTGCTAGGGCAATCATGTTGGTTGCTATGTTGGTTGCTAGGTTGTCATCGTGGAAGTGGTTGATAGGCTGTTGCTAGGGTACTTAAGGTTGTTGCTGATCGTTGCTATGCTGGTTGCTAGGTTAATCTCATTGGTTGCTATATTGGTTGCTAGGTTGTCATCGTGGAAGTGGTTGATAGGCTGTTGCTAGGGTATGAATGTTGAGTCATGTCTCATGAAACAGTCATGAATGCTTTATGTGCAGTTTATGACAGCTGCTATGAATGTGTTATGAACTCACCTGTCAAGTAAAGTGTTACCCCAATTTTCAGATGAAACTTGCAGTCATGGCTTGTCCCACCCCATTTCTCTGCAGTCACTAAACACAAGTAATAATAATAATAATATTAATAATATTAATAATAATAATAATAATCATAATAATCATAATAATAATACATATAACCACAAGCGGTGCTTAACGGGGTCCGAGGTTCGCAAAATGAACATGAGGTAGGATTTCGGTTATCGGATTGGGGTTATCTGATTTTGGTTATTAGATTTCGGTTATCAGATCCCACAGACAATCCTAAACTTTGGAAAGTCACATTCACATGGTAAAAATGTGTATTGATAAGCACACAACATCAAGAAAATCCCAAGCCCAAATTTCACAATAGCCTAGAATTTTCCTAAAAGGGTACATCTGAAAAATTGTTACAGAGTATATTATGACAGAGTTAATTATGAAGGAAAATGTTTAACAAAGAACTTCCCCTTATTCAGTTAGTGAATCCAAGTTGGGTAGTTATAATGTTACCACCAAAAACCACCCCGTAAGTTACATGGCTATAACATGAAGCTAACATTACCCTGAATGAATTAATTAGATGTTGTTTGGCATGCTTATTACCGTATATGTGGCTTGTGATGATGATGATAAATTGAACAACTCTTTGAAAATATAAAAGAATTTTACTCAACAATGGTTCTCTTTAGGTGAAGATTGTTTTGGAATTAATAACTATAGTGATATGTCAATTAAATATAATTTGTGTTACAACCTGGTACATTAATGAAGTCAAAGCACCATAGACTACCATCTACAGTTCTAAATTGCTGCCTTGACATTAAAGAATTACAACTTGTGCAGCATTGCACTGTCTCTCCCTACAAGCTTTAAACTTGGCTTGACTCATTCCCATAGATAGGGGTACTGATTGATAGAGGTTTTGGGATACTATGTCATGTTTCCAAGCTGATATTCACTTTGAAAACTGGTTCTCTTTAGGTGAAGATTGTTTTTTTCATGTTCTAGTTCTGTTCTCTTACACTGTACAATACATGTTCATTCTGACACTTCTGCAGACAGCCCATGAGTGTTGGCTTTCATGTGATACCATTTCTATGTGGTCCTTGTGGTTGTGGAGATATTCAACATTTAGTGTTGGTATGTCATGTTGAGCAGGAAACCAACAAATTGGCCTGAAATTGCTTAAAGTCATACACACACAAAAAAAATCAGCTTGACAACCACCCTAATGATCATGCGTGCACATAAATAGGATTATATTGCACATTTGCCCAAAATTACAGTAGGTAACATGGAAGAAAATGAAAGCACTTTGGGGGAAAAAATCCGCTTTTACCACTTATAAGAATATGGTGTTAAAATGGACAAAAAAAACATTTTCTAAGCTGACAACCTGGCTAGAACACATGTTAAGGGGTTAAATATTAATACTGGATAGGTTGTATGCTTGTACCAAAAAGAGTTTTAATATCAGTTTTGGCCCCCTGACTATTAGACTTTCCCTGAAGAATTCCTGAAAGATTCGCTTGATCCAGAAGGTGGCAGCAATGCAACAAAGAGGATGCGTGCTGCCGTTGAGCGAAGAAGAAGAAGAAGACGAAGAAGAAGAAGAAGAAGAAGGCGAGAAGAGTAAGTAAATGGAATGTAATAAGGGCTTTTAAGCTTATGGTTATGGTCATAGTGAAGAGCTCGTTGTAATACTCAGCATAGTATGTTGATTTTATGAGCGTCGTGCTTTCTCTTGAGAGTAGAGTTGAACCAGCAACAGTAGGCAACGACAACATTACAAGGAATGGACTTCCGAGATGAAAGTGTTTTCAAAAGTTTACATCGCAGAGAATAAACATGGTCAGCCGTCAAGGTACGCAGGCGTTTGAAATGAACGCTAACATTATATAGTTATTTAATTCGTACCGCTATTTCCTCCAACAACAGCTGATTAGAAACAGAAGCTAACAACAGTTATTTTAACTACAATTTAATTAAAAATCGTATACTAGGCCAGTTAGACGCTTGGAAACTAAAAACGAATGTTAACGTTACGACTATTAAGAGCAATGCACTTTAGACTTACTTACATATGAAGACTGTAGCCTAATTATTACAGACAGTTGTTCTTAGCTGGTGAGGACAGCTGACTGCCGCTTGAATTCACATACAATAGCCTACCTCCTTCTGTTGCAGATGTGCCCGCCCGCAATTCGCCAATCGTTTATCGTTCAACGTTGAGCATCACACTTCAAATAACCTGGAACAATAAACGATAGGGATAGGGGGTCCCGGGGCATGCTCCCCTGTATGATTTTTTTTTAAGTAACCCCACACATCTTGACTTCTGGAGTTTTCTGGAAAGAGAAAAGTTGGGTGGAGAAGAAGTAACTTCACACAGAGGGTTGGGCTTCCAGTAGGCCCATTCAGTAGGCCTAATTCATCCCTGGACATCCCTGTGTTATGACTCAATTAAGGATGGTGATGTATACCTAGGCTATGAATATGCCTGATTCCCCACCTTTCAACATATTTGAAAGTAATGATTTTGGGAGACAGTGCAGTGTTTCATCTAGATTTTTTTTAGCAGTGGGGGCAGGCTATCCTGCAACATTTCATTTGAATTTGAACCTTTATATTATAGTGCTATAATGCATGGGGTAATATTATACTATATAGCCTACTGTATAGTTAATTTTGGTGCTCTGACATGTGGCCTTCCTACCAAATATGCCCAACTAAAGGCCAAGTGGCCTTGCCCCTAAAATTATGAAATTCTAAGCCTGGTACTTATGCTCGCCATGTCTAGCTTCTAAATGTCATGTGGCTAACAGCAGTTATAATGTGATAATGTAAAAGCTTGATAGGACAGACGCTCATGAGTTCATGGTTTGTTTTATCGCTGGATTTTAGGATAGCCTGTTATGGCAACTGATTGCATTCAGAGCTACAGTCAACTCTAGCAGTTAAATGACTGGAAACTTTGTGATTTTAAAGATTGTCATAATGTAGTGTCTCTGCTATTGCTGCTTTTGATCAATCAGTTTGATTTGCAATCTCCTGTGGTGGGCTGGACATAATGTAGTGTCATCAAAACGCCCGCCCAGATTCCCCTTTCCGCCTAACGCATTCACACTGGTGCCGGAACGAATTTTCTCGGCAAAATGTCTACCCTGCTTGGTAGTGAATTTGGCGAGACACTTCGTCCCGCTGTTCCAGCTTGGTCTATGTGGAAGGGACAGGCGTTCCACGATTCTGGTTCATAAATTCGCAGGAATTTTGGCAGTGTGAAAGGGGCTATTGTGTTTTTGCAAAACTATTTACCTCTTCACTGAAACCTACATTGTGTGTTTACTTCAGAAACAGCCATGGCTCAGGTGGAGAAGAAAGTGGGTCTGTTGGGTCTGCGGACATCATCCTCCAAGAAGCCACTAAAGGAGAAGGTTGTTCTGATGTATGATGATATCTTTGTGGTAAGAACAAAACTGTCAGCCGTTTCATATTTTTTTTTTAAAATCTCATTGCCATTTGCACTTGTTCCTCTGATTTGTGCAGAATGAGTGAACTGTCATGTTTAATTACAGTGGTATGCAAAGCACTGTACTGGGGTGTGCTGGTTTTATTCTTCTGCTTATTCATCGAGCCATTCTAATTTCATTACTCAAGTACCGATGACGTTTAGTCTAATACTTTCGCTATGCCCCAACCAAGTTCCTCATAAACGTCACGTTGTAAGCTTTATGGCGATATGATTGGTTAAGGGATTTGTGGTGCAAATTTGTTGTTACTACTTGAAAGTAAAAATAATACCTCCATGCCCTAAACTTCATACGGCAATTTTCTGTCACCCAATCAATGACTACAGTGGATCCAGCCTGGTCTAGCTCCACCTGTACCGTACCATGATTTTCTTGGTACCCCAACGGAAGGGTGCCAAAAAGTGGTACGGTACGGGTCGGTTGTTTTGGTACCTTTCACAAATTCTGCCTATGGAAACGCAAATAATTGCGCACCGTACTGTACCGTACTGAACCGTACTGCTCGGTGGAAACAAGCCAATATTTACAACATCTGGCCAATTTAAGGACACATTTACAACATTTAGCCAAGTCAAGGACACAGGTACATTGTGGTTAAGGGTGTCATGATTTCGATTTTATATCGAAATCGATCAAAATTACATCTCAATCTCGAACTTCGAACTTAAAAGTAGAATCGACGATGCAGCCACACCCCCAATGTCACTTCCAGCATGAATGCCAAGACGCACAAACACACACGCATGTGCTGAACTGCAGCGTCAACACTCATGCATATAGTTACTGGAAGTAAGAAATGTAGTGAAATTATGTCTGGTGTCAGCCTATTTGGGGGGGGGGGGGTAAAAAGTGCAGTAGAAGAGGGGTTTAGTAGATTAAGTGGCAAGGGCTGCATAAGAAAGGTGGGGGAGGATTGGGATTGGGGGGGGGGCACCAACAAGGAGCACCCAAGAGCAAAAAAACTCCCTTACCAAGGAAGAAACCTTGGGCAGATCCACCGCTCAAGGGGCTAACCCAACTGCCAGGGGTCTTGGTGTGTGTGTTGGGGGGATGACAGGGGAGATGGGATAGTGTGCTGTGTATGTGGGGAGAGGGCAGTGTGCAATATGTGTGTTATTTATTAATAAATAAAAAGGCTGCAGCCAGTTAAAATATACACATTAACCTACTGAAATCAAAGCCCCTCTTACTACTTTGAAATCACCGGTGTGAAAGTATTCATTCATTCGCGTCAATTAAAACTAACTTAGCCTACTCAACTTAGCAAGTGAAAAGGTGATCTAGTTACAGTCCAAAGTTACTTTAAGGCTTAAAATGCACATTAATAACTACATATTCCATGAACACTAACCTTGGGTCTCTTCGGAGTGTGCTGAAACAATCAAATGATCATTCTGTGTTGTTTCATTTCACTATGTTCACGTCTCTGTTTTAGCCTAATGTTAGTTCTGTTTACATTACAACCTCGCGGTTGGAACGGTTTCAAAAATAAAAGGCAGTTTCAAAATAAAAGCCCCCCGAAACAGAAAAGGAAAAGGCCAAAAAGAGTAAATAACATATAAGGAATGCATTAATAGTAATATTAAAAAAAAGATCGAAACTCGAATCGAATCGTGACTTTAAAATTGAAAATTACATCGAATCGAGGATTTGGAGAATGGTGACACCCCTAATTGTGGTAGTGCAAAGAGGTGAAATGACAAAAATTGTGTCACTGTCCAGATAGTTATGGACCTTATCAGAAGCATAAAGGCTACAAAGGTGAATGGTAGGCAGTCCTAAGTAGGGCTGGGCACCGAACGTCGATGCTTTTATGGCACTGACCGAAACGCTCCGATCCTATCATATATCAGAAAATGTATTTTATTTCGATGCCAAATTTCGATACCCAAAGAAATAAATCTTAGTGTCTGTTAGCCAATTAACAAAGAGATCTAAAGTGGCTGGTTAGTGGCTGTAACGTTACACAGATCACACAGAAGGAGGGTTGAAATGAAGGATCTTTGAACATTAAAGCGTGCCATCTGTGGTGCTAGCATGATTACCAAGAGATAAGGCTTCTCCCTTTTGTTTTTGAGAACTCTCTCTCACCTCCAATAATGACAGCTATGACATCATCCACACCATGATGAATGGTTTCTGGGCGAAATTGTGTCCTTTTGTCTCCCAATAGCTGGCCACCGATTAGCATCAATTAGCTAATTATGCTAGCTATTTAACAGTTTAAGGTTTCCCTCAAGTGACAAGCATTATACACAATGCTGGCTAACAAATATCTCTTCTCCACATAGAGTTGACAGTGTGGCTTAATCCACAGACATCACACTCTGTTTTGTGCCAGCTGCATTTTTATGCTAAAGTTGCTAGTTGTGGGTAAACTCCTTAAAAAACGTGACATGCTTCTGTCTAGGGTGCTAAAGAGTTTGTTTTGGTTAGCTCCCATAGCAAAACTTAACTTTACTCTCTTAATACAAAAAACACTACATGTCAGATGACAAATGTGTGTAGGGCAAAACGTCTGACTGCATTTCAGACCTCTATATTATCGACAGTTTGGCAGGCGTGATTATCCAAAATCCGTGTTATTTTACCATAGGAAAAAAAGCATGGACACATTGTATAGAAAGGGGTGTGTTGTCCGGAGAGGTGTATTGTTTTTTCACTTAGTGTAATAAATGCCAAAGAAATCAAAATGTGGCTCCACTACATTAAGGTGGATGCCAACCAAACGAAATGCCACTTGCACTTAAAACATTTTGCACTAATCTGTTAGGTTACATTTACATGTCTTCACTTTAATACTGCAGATGTTAAGTAGGCCTATACAGCAATAATCTCTTACATATTGTTCATTTGTAATATTTTTACAGATTTACAGAAAAATTCTGGCCCGAACCGGTGTAGTATTCTTCTAAAAATGGTGTGACTGCCCCTTGTCGTTTTTGTGTTATTCCCGGTTTTTGCCGTTTTTTGCCCCCATTGAAATGAAAGGCGGAATGCTCAGGATTTGAATTTCCTTAATGACATCGCCGCTCTCTAACTGCCTCTTAGCCTTGATTGCTTGCACCTGGCAGAGTTCTAAGCCATCTGGCAGCTGCCTAATTGTGAAGCAGGGCTGGGCTGGGCTGGGCTGGGCTGTCTGTGTCTGTGAAGGTGTGTGCATGTAACTTTTGACCCGTATGTCCGATTTTCAAAAATGAGGTAACGTTGGAATCCTTGAATCAAGCCCAGTTCAATGCCTAGCTAGCACCAGTTGTTAAGGTCATGTAATAAAAGATGGGACCGTGCGAAGCCATGTACATGACCTGTATACACATGGTTTGGCTTTAACCCTAGCAACCAGCATAGCAACTGCACCATTTGAGTATGAGTATAGAGTCCCATAAGGATATTCTTTTTCACACATGTCATTGTTACATTCCATGCAGGATGTACACAGCCTCATACATATAACATATAACATATATCACATAACATAACACCCCCCCCCCCCAGTTCCCTCCCTCCTCAACACCATACAAGCAAAAAGGTGGACAGTGCACATAACATAAAACACAAAAGAATAGGGGGAATGGGTTATTGTCACAGGAGTTTGTTTAGTGCAGTGATTGCTGAGGGTATAAAACTTTTCTTAAAGTGTGCTTTTTTCCAGTCCAGGACTCTGTATCTGCGGCCAGATGGGAGTAGGGTGAAGAAACGGTTCAGGGGATGGTCAGGGCTGCTTACTATGGTGCGTGCAAGGCGTGTGGTGGCTGTGTCATTTGCATCAGTGAGGCTGGGGGTGGGAAGCTGTATTATCTTGGATGCGAAGTGTGAGATTTTAATGAGTTTGTTCTTGCTGGTGACATTTAGTATGGTGAAGAAACAGGGGGAGCAGTAGAGTAGAAGGGGTTGGATGATGCTTTTGTAGAGCAGCAGAAGGAGATGGGGGGCAACATACAGTGATCTTAGTTTGCGTATTGCATACAGTCTCTGTTGTGCACGTTTCTGTGTAATGGTGACATGTTCATTGAAGTTAAGCTTATTGTCAATAGTGAGACCAAGATATTTGAAAGTGCTGACCTGTGCAACTGGTTGGCCATGTATGGTGATGTGAGTGAGTCCAGGGGGTGATTTTGATGCATGAATGACCAGTTCTTTTGTCTTGTCAATGTTGAGTTGGAGGTAGTTATCAGAGCACCACAGTGCAAAATCTGTGATGGACTGGTGGTAGGCTGTGATGGAACTGTTGTCTGTAAGTAGTCCTACTATGGCTGTGTCATCTGCATATTTGTAGTAAGTGGTGTTGGGTAGTGAACTCTGGCAGTCATTTGTGTAAAGTGTGTACAGGAAGGGACTGAGTACGCAACCTTGGGGGGTTCCAGTGTTGGTGATGATGGTTGATGATGTTGTAGTCCCTATGTTCACTGTCTGTGGCCTGTTGCTGAGAAAGTTGTTTATCCAGTGGATGAGGAGAGGGGTGACATTCAGGTGCTGTAGTTTCTTGATGAGTTGATGGCGCTGGATTGTATTGAATGCGGAGCTGAAGTCAACAAACAGAACTGAGGTAAAGTTATGGGGAGTCTGGAGGTGGTGAAGGAGGGAGTGGAGAAGGCATGCCACTGCGTCCTCTGTCCCCCTTTTGGGCCGGTATGCAAATTGGTATGGGTCCAGTTGTGTGCTGACAGCAGGTAAGATGAGTTGTAGTATGATTTTCTCCATGCATTTCATGATTATTGGGGTGAGTGCGACCGGACGGAAGTGGTTGGGCTCTGAGGGGCGAGGTTTCTTGGGTACAGGTGTAATGGTTGATGTTTTCCAGAGGGTGGGTATTGTTGCTGTCCTGTAGGATTCCCAGAAGATGGAGTGGAAGATGGGAGAGAGCTCCATTGCGCAGCACTTCAGCACCTTTGCCGGGATGCCGTCTGGCCCTGGTGCCTTGCCAACTTTGCACCTGGCCAGCTGCTGCTGCACATCCTCCTCTGTGAAGGGCGGGTGGTGAGGTTCATGGGAGGGAAGGGTTCTGAGAAGTTCCTCACAGGTGGGGGTGTGGTCATGGGTGTCGAACAGGTTGAAGAAACTGTTCAGGGTGTTTGCAAGATGAAGAGGGTCCGAGCTTGGTTGGTGATGGTGGTTATGTTCTTGACCTGTAAGTTTCTTGATTCTCTGGAATGCTTGTTTTGTGTTCATGTTGCTAAACTCCTGCTCCAGTTTGTTTTTATATTGCATTTTGGCTCTGATGATGTCATTCTTTATTTGTCTGTTGAGTATTTTGAGAGTGGCCCAGTCCTTATTCCTGAATGCTGTCCGCTTTTCTTTAAATGCATGTTTTATGTGGGGGGTAATCCAGGGTTTGGAGTTGGGGTATCTTTTGACAGTTCTGGTGGGGATGGTGGTGTGGATACAGAACTTGATGTAGTCAGTGATGTAGTCATTTAGCAAAGTTACCACTATATGTACCCTAACAACGCCCTAGCAACCATCTTCATTATCCTAGCAACAACCTAGGAACCATTACTATAATGTCAACCTAGCAACGAACATGATTACCCTAGCAACCATGTTATTTAGCATAGCAACCATAATATGTAGCCTAGCAACGCCCTAGCAACCATCTTAATTGCCCTAACAACAACCTAGCAACCACCTCTATAATGTCACCCTATCAACCACAATAGCAACCAACTTAAGTACCCCAGCAACCACCATAGCAACCGTGTTATTTTGCTTAGCAACCACCATATGTACCCTAGCAAAGCCCTAGAAACCATCCTAATTACCCTTACAACACCCTGGCAACCATCTTAATTACCATAGCAACCACCTCTGTAATGTCAACCTAGCAACCAGCATAGCAACCAACATGATTACCCTAACAACCACCATAGCAACCAACCACATTATTTTACTTAGCAACCACCATATATACCCTAGCAATGCCTTGGCAACCATCCTAATTACTCTAGCAACACCCTAGCAACCATGCTAAATACCCTAGCAACAACCTTGCAACCACCACTATAATGTGACCCTTGCAAACACCATAGCACCAACATGATTACCCTAGCAAAACACAATTAGCGCTGTGAAATATCTATTTTAAACCACATTCTGATACCACCTTGAAGCTGCTTTCAAGCTCATTTAAAATCTGTTTTAATTTTTTTCATAGCATGTCTGTAACAAATGTTATCATTATCTGAGGTCAGCTTATTAACACATTGAATGCTGCGCTGTTTTCGGAAGCTTTGGCCCAGAGTGCCAGCAATCTTGATCATTGTTGATGATTTTTGTAGAGCCACCGCGTATTCTATGTTATAGCTAAGGACACATACTTTAGCTTGTTTGTAGGGTGAGACTTTAAGCTCTCAGTGGGTACAAACCGTTTATTTCTACATGCCTCTGTTCCTAAGAAATCCCAAGCTAAACAGTGGCTAGTTTTCATCAAAATCCCTGTTTTATTTCTAGAAATGGAGATGTAGGGTATAAAAACAGTGGCATCCTCTCTACCACAAAGACATGGCACATTGATTCCAGATGGACTTGAGTTTTGAACTACTTGGGCAATGTCATCCAAGCAGTCAACGTTATTCCTCCTAAATATTTTTTAAAGAGCCCAAAGCACCAGTCACAGGAAAACTTTGTGTGCCCAGCAAGAAGGAAACTCATTTTGATTGACAAATGACGACCTGTCAAGACACGGCACAACAGATACCACAGTTCTTGTTTTGTCCTGCGCAGTTATCTGCATGAAGGTGCATGTGCATTTCACCCAGTCCATAATTCTCAAGATGAGTGTAAAAGGCTAATAACATAGTTGCTACCTTTACCAGTCTTTATGGATTCATCCAACAAGAAAGTAACCTGCTTTGGAAAGGCCTCACATGCTACACCAAAAACTCCACACTTACGTGGTGTTTTGAAATACATCAGCCCTGGTTGGAGGGGATCATTGGGGTAATGAATCTGTTGCGCAAAAGTTTATGTTTTAGTATTAAGCCTTTTACTAAGCATTGAAATGGAACGGTGATCTACATCATAGGTGTCCGGTTATTCAGAATTAAAAGCCAGCCGATCAGAAAAAAGTATTTCTTCTCTCCAGGTGATAAATAATAATAATTGAATGAAAACCCAGTTTTCCCAGATTGCATCACATATTTTCTGTATATCTAGCCATCCCAACTTGTACAGGTCATGTAAAAAAAAGATACAAGTCATGTTTTTTTAATCCAATCCATGTCAAACAGATCTTTGTAGATCCACAGTAGACCGTATACATGACCTGTATACACATGGTTTGGCTTTTACCCTAGCAATAACCCTATCAACCACATTATTTAGCTTAGCAACCACCATATGTACCCTAGCAACACCCTAGCAACCATCTTAATTTCCCTAGCAACAACCTAGCACCATTATAATGTGACCCTAGCAACCACCATAGCAACCAATATCATTACCCTAGCAACCGCTTTATTTTGCATAGCAACCACTATTTGTACCCTAGCAATAACCTAGCAACTATCACTATAATGTCAGCCTAGCAACCACCATAGTAACCAACATGATTACCCTAGCAACCACCATAGAAACCATGTTATTTAGTATAGCAACCACCGTAGGTACCCTAGCAACACCCTAGCAACCATCTTAATTGCCCTACCAACAACCTAGCAACCATGCCAATTACCCCAGAAACAACCTAGCAACCACCTCTATAATGTCAACCTAGCAATCACCATAGCAACCAAAATGATATGAGGTACTGTTGCAATTCTTTTGGCAAACTGAACCTGATCAAGCCCACTTGTGCAGTTCCTCGATGCTGCTATTCTAGTTATTTAATGTAGTCATTAAATTATTTAATTGGGAATGTCCTTTTGAAGTTTTTGTTACCTTTTCCCACATTTAGAGAGACGATCCTGCTATCAGCAATCCTCGCTTCTGGGATGAACTCTTCTTGATGAAGGTATGAATGTTTCACTGTATTGTTATTCATAGGTCTCTTCTCATAAAGTTTGCAAAACAAAGAACTGTATTGTTAATCCTAGACATCTTATCATAGACCTTATCAAAGGCCTATCTTTGCCGTATTCATACACAGCAGTTCTACCCACCTCCACGAGCCGTTTTTCATTTGCATTCGCACTGGCAATAGGAACTGGTAAGAAATTGTAAGTGATGTAAGCACACCGATGGTGTTTATAGCGTCACTTGAGCACCACATAGGCTACAGGGTTTAAAATAGGCACCCTCTAATCGCCTCACCAAATGCAAGTAAAAATCTCCATTGGCTCATTCACTTTGTTACAGCGCCCCTAGAGGCCAATTTAAACCAATGTCTTTGTGCGTTTTTACAATCAAGTGACGAGTTCCTATACCAAGTTTGGACTTCGTACATTAAAGTGTTGCTGAGATACTTCCTGTATTGCAGCACCCCCTATAGAGGCAAAATGATGCCAATTTCCTAGTATGTCTTCACAATCAGGTTTACAAGTCCCTATACCAAATTTGGACTTTGTACATCAAAGCGTTGCTGAGATACAAGCTAATTAACGAATTCACTAACGTTTCCTCTCGTGCACAAAGGGTGACGGGCCAATCAGCATTGGAGAGGATGATGCTATAGTATCACAATCAAAAGTGGCTGTAGTAAACAGTGGTAGCAACGCCTGCAAACATAAAAAATAGTTTCATTCGGAAGAATGTGCACATTCATGTACAACAAAGAGAGATCTACATCCTGATAAATTTCCCTTGGCTTTTGGAATTAAAATAAAGCCATCTTCTCCCAATATGTGTAGGTTAACCTGGAGTACCTGGAGGCAAAACTAGAGTCACTTGATGGGGATGAAGTGTTGAAGATTAAAAACAACATCAATAGCTTGTTTCACCACTGTATCCAGGCCTTAGGAGAGGAGCATCAGATCAAAGTGGTCAATGCATTGCAGGTATGTCCAGTGACTTTTGTATTAAAATTGAACTTTCTTTTGGGCCATTGTTCATATGGTGCCACTGATAACATTGTTCTCTATGCAGCTTATTATACTGCACTGTCAAAGCAGCTCCTCATTTTTATTCATAACAATTTGTCCTTTAACTTGCCATTGTCTTATTCTGTTTGCCCTTTGTCCATGCCTCTAGACTCTCTGTGCTTTGTTCAGAGGGGTGCACCGGAAGAATAAGTCAGCTACCGGTTTTGATATCATCAACATGCTGATGGGATTTGACAAGGCTGAGCTGCGCATGAAGGTATGCAATCAAAAATAGAGATGGAGCTTTAAATCAAACTTAAGTAAGATTTACATTTCTTTTTTATCATGCCAAATGCTCATGACGTGAGCACACCCTTTTTCTATTGCCTGTTTATAAAATAAAATATGTTACTCTGCTTGTGTTAACCCTTGCACACACAACTCACACACACAACTTTGTATTCAACTATTCATTAGTTCTTTAGGTTAGTGATGGCAGTGAACACCCCAAATGAGTGTAAATCAATTGCAGCGTCTGCGTCACTAATTCAAGTGTGTGCTTTTTTAAACACAATGCCAAAGCTTTAAAATGTTGTGTGTCCATTTTGTCATGTCTCAATTCACTACAATAAAATAGGATTAGGCAACATAATTCCTTCACTCCTACCCTTTATCAAGTGGCGATTTGCGTTTCGGTGGAGGTGAGCTGATGCATCTTTCAAGTTGATGGTTCAATCAGTCTCCCATCCACCTACTGACCGCAGTAGACACTGCTTAGCCTCTGGAATGAGCAAGGTAGCAAGCACTCACAGCAACTTTCATGGCAATTGGCCAAAGATTGGCTAAGATATAACCTCACTTCCTGTATTGCAGTGCTCCCTAGAGGCCAAATGATGCCAATTTCTTTGTGTCCTCACAATCAAGTACCAAGTCCCTGTACCAAGTTTGGATTTTGTACATCAACGCTTTTCTGAGATATGAGGTCACTTCCTGTATTGTACTGCCCCTAGAGGCCAAATGACACCTTCTTGCATGTCCTCACAATAAGTCCCTGTACCAAGTTTGGACTTTGTACATCAAAGCATTGCTGAGATATGAGCTCAGTTCCTGTATTACAGTGCCCCTTATAGAGGCCAAATGATGCCAATTTCCTAATGCATCATCACAATCAGGTACTAGGTTTCGCGGCTTTGCTGCCAAATTTGATTGGCTGAATTGAGTGAACGCTTTCAAATATTGAAACGCCTGTCCGGTTGTTAAAGGTGCTCTAAGCGATGCTGGGTAACATCACTTCTGTTGACGTTCAAACAAAACAGCACTAGCTCGCTACTCCCTCCCCTTCTTCCCATGCAATTGAATCGCTCCTGAACGCGCATCTCGTCGGTGATTTGCTGGAACAGTTTGTTATGTTTTTATGGTCCAGGTTTGACCAAGTTGTTTTTGTTGCCGTTTTTGGAGCCTGGGCTGTCCACATAGACTGCGTTTTTTACAGTGTATTTGGGGCACAGGCAGCTAGCGGATTGTTAGGTGATGTTTTCAAAAAAGGTTTTAGCTTAGAAACCGCATAACATCGTTTAGAGCACCTTTAAGTCCGACGTCACAGGTCCAACAGTTTTTTTCGTCAAAAAACGTTTACTAGTGCAGCCAGCCGGGAGCGAGGCAGCAAGTGCGTTTTCGAAATCGAAAAAATTCTTTTTGCTGCCTTCTAAGATATCTTAGGGCCCGTCCCATTTCTCCCCCCTTAAAACTTCCACTTGGTTTTGATTGCCCTCAACATTAAAGCCCCCTCGACAAGGGAAGTGGAGGTGAAGATCTTTCCCTATAAATTGGGACACCACTATATGCAAATTAGCGTAGCGAACGTGCTCACCTACGTCACGCGCAGCGCCGACGTGTCTACCGGTAGTAGCCTGCTACTATTTTCATTCAGGAACATGCCCATTCCAGCGGTCGTTGTTGTGTGGGCTGTGCTGGTTTATCTACGTCTAGTTAATCAACAAAGATATTCGTGTTCATGTGAACGCCAGAACACCCACCTTAAATATTGACGAAACTACCCAGATCAGATATATAACGTTATTTGATAGTCAGACTCTCTCAAAGCACTCAGCAGATATCATGAACATCGTCAGATAGCTTCGTGAGATATTTTCTAACATTAGTGTTCAAAACTCAACAGTCCATCAGATGTGCATCCAGCTAACATATTCCAACATATTCCGAAATTTTAATTTGCTTATTTGCGAAAATATATGAAAAATTTGGCCGGCTCGCTGAGCTTGCACGGTATCCAGGGTAATTTCATCTCTCACTTCGTTTTAAGCCTGCATCGGTCCTGGCTATGTTTTGAGGGTTGATTTTAAGGGGAAAATAGCACTTCCCCTTGCTCCCTAAAGTAATGGGACACCCTAGCCCTACACGTGCACGCGCAAAAACGAGGGTTAGGGCAAAAATCTAGGGGTAGGGGAGGTATTGGGACGGGCCCTTAGAATTACTCGAATAACGGTCGTTTTTGAAGGCAGCATCGATGCATCCTCCATGCTCCCTACTACCCATAATCCTTTGCAGCAACGTCTGAAACAGCAGTAAGTAAGCAAAGATGGCAGATGACACCAGAAATGGCTGCTGAATCTGTTGAAATGTGATTTGTGCTACCAAACTGGAGATCTGGGGGCATCATCTAAACGTGCCTTTTTGCCTCTTAACAGACTGAAAATGTCATTAAAAGGTCTGTGCAATATGAGCAGGGTCCTTACATGACAAAACAAGCGTTTTCTACTCATTATTGTGAAGAAGTTATGTTTTTTCCTATCGATAGTACTCGCCGACATCTAGCAATCAAGATCCATGTCAAAATTGTCTGGATTTCTCCTTTACAGTAACAGAACAATAACAATAACAGAATAGGTAACTTTTGTGAGACTTGGGACCTGTACTAGGAAAGGAGCTTAACCTACCCAGATGTAACCCAGGGTTACTTTGTTAAACCGGGGTTGACAAAACCTGGTTATCATAAGTGGTGTTAATCGGTACTACGACGTTGATTTGTTGAACCGGGGTTAACCTAATTGGAGTTTGCGCGTTCACATAAAAGGGGCGGGTTGCAGCGCAAGTCACCACTTTCAATGATGTTATAATATATATTCAGAATAGTAGGTTTATATAGTTATAGCTTGCATTAATATTTCTTAATTATGAAAACATGTAGGCCTAGTATGCTTATAGCCTTCACTTGGCCACTGTTTTACAGCTAACAAGAAAAAGGTGTCTTTGAACACTACTGTAGGAGGAAAGGCACCAGAGTGTTTTACAGTAGCAGAGGAGTTGGCCATCGCAAATAATAGTGGAAGGCTGAGGGAGGGAGGCATTCGGTCGGATTCTGGTGCTGTGGAAATGTGTAGCCTTTATGTGCAGGGTACAGTAATATGACATTCAATTCAACATGTTAAAATGGTGATTCTAATTTATTAGGCCTACTGTAGGCTATGTCAGATTTATTTTAGGCTATTCTTGCTCAAATGTTCAGCATACTGTAGGGCTATGTCCGATTTATTTTCGGACATACAGTATTCTTGCTCAGATGTTCAGCATCACCGATGGAATACATGAATGTCCACGTAAGGGCATTGCTATGACGGGTGACATTAGAGACGTCTGCCTAGATCATCTGACAAAGATAACAAATTCCCTCGGCTGACAATCTATGGGCTGTATTTTGGGTCACCAGCGCATGGCGTAATACTCGTTATTCACCCGCGGAAAGTTGAATTCGTTATTTTGCACGTTTATTTTTTAAGCATTGCGCCCAGGGGTGTGGCAATTAACCTAGGGAGGGGACTCGCGCATTGTCTAAAAATCGCTATCATACACCACCTAAACCTGGTCAGAAGTCAATGGCGAGATATTACGAAATACTGTACATCTCATGATGAGTAAGTTATTCACCATCATTTGCAAATTGGTAATGACGGTTAAAAGTGATTAGGGGAGAGGCGAGAGACACGTATGGAGCACAGCTGAAGACGCACTGTCACGAGATATAAGCAACTCCTCTGCAGGATAAATGTTGTTTTATTCAGTCATTTGAGCAACATTAGGGTAAGTGTTGCTTTTTCCAGCCTATGTTTTCGATGGTAACCCATTGTCAGTCAATAGTGAAAGTAACTGCATATAACTGTCTTGTCGTTGACTGACTCCTTGGTGAAGTTAGTTTCACTTTGCCAATGAGTTCAAATAATAGACGAGGGCAAATGCGTGAAGGCTATGCTAGGTTTTAGTAAAGCATGGTTTAAGAATGACTATTCCATACGGTCTCGCAAGCAGCCTCCTTCAAATGCGCAGTTGAATGCCAAAATACCGATGCATTTATTTGACATATCGCGCGTTGCGCCGTTAAAGGGAATGACAGATGTCATTCTCATTGGTTTAAAATGATGTTACGCCCCAAACACACCCATATGACTGATTAAAAGACCTAGGAACACCTTGTTACGCCATGCGCTCCACTTTTGAGAACGAAACCCCTCCCAATGTGAACTGGACATCCTACTAAATTTGAATAGACTTTTGACGAGTGACGATGCACTTTAGAATGTCATGATAGTGCCCTATATCTTCATAGAGAATATCGTCCGGGTATAAATATTTTCTGCCGGTCTCTAAAACCCCTCGCCCTGCGAAGAGAGCCCCTCACGATTTGCGCTCCAATGTCGTATGGATCATCCAGGTACGCCGACATTGTCTCCAGAGAAATTGTTAGTGGAGGGGTGGTACTGATAAAGGGTGTGGTTAACGGAAACCAAGAACATAACCTGCTCGGAGCAGGTTTGAGATGCAGCGTAAATTGCCATGGCAGCATACCTCGGTTAAAACCTATCCACCTTTCGTAGTACGGGTTAATCGGGAAGTTACACCACACGTGATCAAGTTACTCGCGAAGTTACCCAGATAAGCCTGTAACGCCGCTTCGTAGTACAGGCCCCTGGTCTGAAGATCCACTGTGCCAAGTTTTGCAAAAATCGGACAACATTTGTAACCTTTGAAAATTTTATTTCACTTTTGATAAAATCCAATATGGCGGAAGATCCAACATGGCTGAAATTGATGTCATGCGTCGAATTCGGCGTCTTCATGTTCAATATCGGGTAAACAGATCAAAAGCTAAGTGCATGGATGCAATGCCAACTTTGAACTAGAGCTGGGCGATAAAACGATAGCGATATGTATCGCAATAGACATGTAATCAATATCAATAAAGAATATGTTCGATAGAACATTCGATAATTAAAAGCAACACACACCTCCTTACGTTGTCCATAAATAAATAGGCTAAATATATCTTGCATTGTAGCTATGTGCAACTCTACCAGAGTAGGCGATAGTAGGCCTACCTCAACACAGACTCTCTATGAGTACTTGCTCTGTGCACACTCTCTCTCTCTCTCTCCCTTTCTCCCTCCCAACAGGCGCATCCCTCCTCAGCATGCACGTAATCCAAACATTCACAATCGTGCAAGACGACTGGCTAAATTGCTATTAAATCCGGTTAGCATCATTAGCTGCACGAATTTGTTCAAATGAACTGCTAAATTCTAATCATCTCAATCCCAATGCAAATGGAAAAGTACTTTCCAAGACTCAAACGGGCCTGTCCCAAGAAGAAAAGGTATTCATTTGAAACTTAAACACACGTGGGGAAACTGAACAGTCTAACCAGTAGACTATAATAAACTAGCAAATTAAGCTACTTTGTTTACAATATTTTCAGGCTTCACCAGTGCTGCTTTTCATTCAGACATGTGCACATTTATCTATTTAAGTGTTTTTCATGATTGTCTTGCTATGATTTTGCTTTGATTGATAACTGAGGTGATTAAAATCAGAGGAAGGTTAAGATTAAAACTAGAAAATGCAATTCCAGGGAATTACCATTGCATGTAAATGCAAAAAAACTGCTGTGTATAACATTATATTACTTATAGTATGATTATTCAGATTACACAGTCTTACAGTATTCTTGAAAACCACTTACTTGGTTAGATGTTAGCTTAGAGTATATGACAGTCAGTAAAAATAAATGGTCAATTCAATATTGATCAACATTCTTTGTTTTAATACAGCAGAATGATACTCAGAATACACTAATGAACACTTACCAATGTAAGCTTGAAGTAAAAATCACAGTTGTGTGTATATATATATGTATATATTAGAGATGTCCGATAATATCGGCCAACCGATATTATCGGCCCGATATTAGCATAAAAATGTAATATCTGTTAATATCGTTATCGGATTTTTTTTGCCTTAAAACCGATAACATAATGCTTGCGTTACACACAAATAGTGCCTATGCGCTCCTGAAGCGTTTACTGGCGCACAGATGATGACCTCACCAATCTGCGTCTTGAAGCATACAAACAAGCGTGGATGGCTGCAGTAACAAACTTGCTCGTGGCCGTAGTAGCCCCTTGCGTTGGCCGTGACGCCCCTTTGAAAATCAGAGGTTTACAGGCCACGGTGGCCTTGGTGCCCCCTTCTTTAAATATTCTGCTTTGCATCCTACTAATAGCGATATATATTTAGCCTATGGCCTATGGCCAAATTACGCAGTGGAGAAAGTGACAGCGCAAGAAAGAAAGTGCGTCCAAATTAACCCATCCTACTCATCACACAGACATCACAAGTATCACACGAAAGAGCTTTTTCTCAGCTTTTAATCGATGTTAGCCGCTAATTGCTGTGGTGAACGGTTCGCGAGAAAAGTAAATAATATCATTCAATTTAATCATAAATTTTACCGAAGGTTTTGCGTCCATCTCCCTACCCATTCATCTCGGTGGAATACTTCAGAACCCTTCGTTTAACACATGACAAACCATATATCAGAATAAACAGCAGACCTTACCGAACAGAAAGGTGTAAAGCAGTCCCCTGTACAGTTAGCCGTTCCAGACTAATCCCGTTTTGAAATTGTAGTAAATTTCAACATACATGGATGTCTCCAAATTTGGGATTTAAGTTTTACACTGTGTTTAAATTGTTCCACATTATTTCATAACGGGCCAAATACAAAACAAATATTACAAATGTCGCCTAGATATCGGTAAATCAGAGGACAGCTGACTATAAGAGTTTGTGAAAGTAGCCTTCATGATCACAAAATGCTAAGCATGCATCTAGGCTATTTGAGTTTCTTAAAGCTGAGCTGTGCTTAAATTGTTCAATACATGATTTCATAACAGGCCAAATATAAAATAAATGTTAAATATAGCCTAGATATCTGTATATGAGGAAGGACGGGTTTAGAGTGAGGGTCTGTCTTGTCTGTAAAAACAGACACCCGTGACTCATATTTGTGCATTCATTCAATTAAGGTGATTGAGTTTTAGTTAAAGAAACAGTTCATGAAGCATCCTACAAATGCAGGCTCATTTAACACAGAAAAAGGGTAGCCTGTCATACACTATGCCTGTTATTTTAGTTGGCTTTACATTCTGCTATGTTGCACATAGTTGTTCAGGTACAATGTTTTATCATTTGTGAAGAAGTCAAATTTGCCCTATTTGTTGTGGACATTGTCAAGATTATCTCAGGGAGAGTGTAATCCAAACTGTTGTTTGAGACAATTTAAAAAAAATAAAATAAACATGGCACTTTTTCCCTAAATTAAGTTGAAGTATTTTTCTTATTTTGCACAGACAATGTTAACATTTGGAAAGCCTTGTTGCATTCAAGAATGCATCCAGTGGGGCATCACAATAACATTAAGCATGTTGTGTTAATTCCATAACAGGAGATATGTGATGTTACCTAAATTAGTTTTGAGGAAAAATAACCCACATATCGACATCGGTATCGGCTGATATCGGAATCGAAATTTGAGAGTTGGACAATATCGGCATATCGGATATCGGCAAAAAAGCCAATATCGGACATCCCTAGTATATATATATATATACAGAACTTGATAATGCCAATCATATTATCCTAAGACAGATCTCTTTATCAGTGGTAACTCTGAACAGCAACAGCTAGAGGCCTCAGTTAATGGTATTAGGTAAAATTTGATGGTGATATATACACTGAAGAATAAAAGAGTCAGCCCTTCAGATGATCAGTTTTAGACAGAACTTAGGTTAGAATCTTATTTTTCACACAGCACAGCTCAGGTCTAAAAAGAGAGGTCTAACAGCACAGCTATGTTTCACAGATGTTACAGCACAGGAATGATTCAAAGGTATGAATGGTTGACATATAATTCAAAGGTATGAATGGTTGACATATGATTCGCAGGTATACATGTTCCATATAGTTAGTGAGTATAGTCCTTCGTATAGTTCTCAGAATGTCTCAGTGTAGATCTCAGATAAGTCTCAGTATGGTTAAATGGTATGTGCACAGATTACATGTTTGTAAGAATGTATGTTAGTATGTTGCTAGCAACATTGTCAGAGATGTATGGTTGACAGGTGTGCACACAGATCGGCACACACGTACTGTAATGTCATACATGGTCATCACCACTGGTCTGGAACCTAAAAGACAAAAGCAAACAAGTTTAACAGTTATGCCAAAACAATACAAGGAATGTCTGCAATTGTCCTAACAGTAGCCTATTCATGGCTTTCATAAGGTCCCTTTCCACAGGAGTATAATCAAGCACCAAATGCATTCATAATCTAGGTGCTTGATTGTATACACCTGTGGAAAGGGACCTGATGAAACCCATCAATAGACGAACTATGATAGCATACCGTGATAGTGTTTACTTAGGCTACGTAAGAATCAGGAGCATAGAATGAAAACGTAGTCATGGCCTATTTGATACACAATCAAGCGGTGTACAACGTTACAAATTTGGTAAAATAAAAACAGTAACATAGGCTATTTGTTAGCTTTAACTAAATGTGAACGGTAGAAGCTATAACGTTATGACCATCAACAATGAGTAACGTGCCATGAATGAAACACATGATGGGTTTCATCAGGTCCCTTCACACAGTATAGCCTAATGAAGCACCAAGTAGTCTGCATTCATAATCTATTCTAGGTGCTTGATTCTATAAACCTGTGGAAAGTGACCTGATGTTGAATAGAACCAGAGCCATTAGTAGGCTACGTTAACGTTCTAGCAGAGAAGACAGACGGGCTCTGGTTATAGTTAAAACGCTGCTGGTTAGCCTAATACCAAATGTTAGTGCGTTACGTTTGATTGTTGTTAGCTATCGAAACCTACAGCTAACCGGTCACTGTAAAGTTGACGACATATTTGCGTTGATTAACAGTGGGTTTCCTTAAATAACATCAACGTAGCAAGGTGCGAACGTTAACTATTTCACTAACGTTAACGTGACCTAACGTTATAACGTTAGTTTAGCTATTTGTGACCCATCATTTCATACAACTTTTTTTCTTGCTCTTTTATCATAAATATCTAAAAAAGTATAAAGTTCACAAATGTGAAAAAACATAGAACAAATCTCAGTTTCAAGACCTTTGTAGGAGTGGTTGAATGACGTTGAACGGTTCAGTGGTTTTAGAGCCTTTGAACGTCAAATTTGGTCGGAAGAAGAATAACAATAATACTAGAAAAGCATTTCCTGAAGGAAATACAGTGCATGAAAATGCAAAAAATATGATGTAAAATATCATACAGAGTAAAAACAAACTATATTGGTTGCTAGGTAGATGAGGTTTAATATAGTTGGAGTGACTGAACAGTTAAATAGGTGGATAGTTTATATGGTTAAATGATTTGCTTGGAAGATAAGGTTTAATATAGTTGGAATGATTGAACGGTTAAATAGGTGGACAATACTTAACTTAGTTAACTTAGCTAATGCATTTTTAGTAGTTAGCAATGCTAACATGCTAACTATATTAACCATGTGACTTAGCTAATCTAGCTAATCATTTTTAGCAGTTTTGCTAACTATGCTAACTAGCATGCTAACATGTTAGCATGCTAACTATGCTAACCATGTGACTTAGCTAATCATTTTTAGCAGTTTTGCAAAAAATGCTAACTAGCATGCTAGCATGCTAACTATGCTAACCATGTGACTTAGCTAACTTAGCTAATCATTTTTAGCAGTTTTGCTAAAAATGCTAACTAGCATGCTAACATGCTAGCATGCTAACTATGCTAACCATGTGACTTAGCTAACTTAGCTAATCATTTTTAGCAGTTTTGCTAAAAATGCTAACTAGCATGCTAACATGTTAGCATGCTAACTATGCTAACCAAGTTACTTAGCTAACTTAGCTAACTAGCTACAGTGGGTAGGAGTCATAGTTGATGGCAAGTAACAGTTACAATGGCTGAACAGTTAAAAAGTTCAGTAGTTTAAAGGGTTAAATTGTTTAATAGTGAAATATTGTAGTGAGGTCTTTTATTTTGAAACAGTTTTTGGCAGAGGAAGCAGTTGAACAGGATGTGTAGTCTTAATAGGGCCAGTTTGTATGCTTAAAGCCTGAGACTGGCAGTTGATGCAGCTGGCCCGAACACCTGCCATAGGATTTTAATTGCTTAACGGCCGTATTGTGATGTCATAATCATAATGTTAAGTCAATGGGGAAATTTTGATTAGTTTTTAATTAATAGTTTAAAAAGTATAAAAGTTACAAAGATGAAAAATACATAGCACTCTTGTCCTAAGTAAGACCTACGTAACAAAGTTTGAATGAAGTTTCTACGTTAAACGGTTGAAGCTGCATTAAATGCGTTAGAAGAAGAAGAATAAGAAGCCTTGGAAGAACAGTATAGTGCATTTTCATGCACTATAATAAAATGCCTTGGAATAACAGTACAGTGCATTTTCATGCACTGTAATAAAATGCCTAGGAAGAACAGTACAGTGCATTTTCATGCACTGTAACTAGAAAAGCATTTCCTGAAGGAAATACAGTGCATGAAAATGCAAAAAATATGATGTAAAATATCATACAGAGTAAAAACAAACTATATTGGTTGCTAG
Source organism: Alosa pseudoharengus (assembly GCF_046254945.1). NCBI lineage: Eukaryota > Metazoa > Chordata > Actinopteri > Clupeiformes > Clupeidae > Alosa > Alosa pseudoharengus. The sequence continues at coordinate 2,110,518 of NW_027468576.1, read as the reverse complement.
GTAGATGAGGTTTAATATAGTTGGAGTGACTGAACAGTTAAATAGGTGGATAGTTTATATGGTTAAATGATTTGCTTAGTAGATAAGGTTTAATATAGTTGGAATGATAGAACGGTTAAATAGGTGGATAATACTTAACTTAGTTAACTTAGCTAATGTTTTCATTTTTAGTAGTTATGCTAAAACATGCTAACTATGTTAACCATGTTACTTAGCTAATCATTTTTACTTAACTTAGTTAACTTACTTAACTTAGCTAATCATTTTTAATAGTTTTGCTAAAAATGCTAACTAGCATGCTAACGTGTTAGCATGCTAACTATGCTAACCATGTGACTTAGCTAACTTAGCTAATCATTTTTAGCAGTTTTGCTAAAAATGCTAACTAGCATGTTAACATGCTAGCATGCTAACTATGCTAACCATGTGACTTAGCTAACTTAGCTAATCATTTTTAGCAGTTTTGCTAAAAATGCTAACTAGCATGTTAACATGCTAGCATGCTAACTATGCTAACCATGTTACTTAGCTAACTTAGCTAATCATTTTTAACAGTTTTGCTAAAAATGCTAACTAGCATGCTAACGTATTAGCATGCTAACTATGCTAACCATGTTACTTAGCTAACTTAGCTGATCATTTTTAGCAGTTTTGCTAAAAATGCTAACTAGCATGCTAACATGCTAGCATGCTAACTATGCTAACCATGTGACATAGCTAACTTAGCTAATCATTTTTAGCAGTTTTGCAAAAAATGCTAACTAGCATGCAAACATGCTAGCATTCTAACTATGCTAACCATGTGACTTAGCTAACTTAGCTAATCATTTTTAGCAGTTTTGCTAAAAATGCTAACTAGCATGCTAACATGTTAGCATGCTAATATGCTAACTATGTTAACCATGCTAACTAGCTACAGTGGGTAGGAGTCATAGTTGATGACAAGTAACAGTTACAATGGCTGAACAGTTAAAAAGTTCAGTAGTTTAAAGGGTTAAATTGTTTAACAGTGAAATATTGTAGTGAGGACTTTTATTTTGAAACAGTTTTTGGCAGAGGAAGCAGTTGAATAGGGTGTGTAGTCTTTTAGAATGAGACTGTATGCTTAAAGCCTGAGAAACTGACAGTTGGCCACCTGGCCTGGCCATCTGGCAGAAGATTCTAATTGCTGTGATGTCATAAAGGCCCAATGTTAAGTCAATGGGGAAATTTTGATTCGTTTTTAATTAATAGTTTAAAAAGTATATAAGTTACAAAGATGAAAAATACAAAGCCCACATGTCCTAAGTAAGACCTATGTAACATAGTTTGAATGAAGTTTCTACGTTAAATGGTTGAAGCTGCATTAAGTGCGTTAGAAGAAGAATAATAACTAGAAAAGCATTTCCTGAAGGAAATACAGTGCATGAAAATGCAAAAATATGATGAGTTCATATGGTTAAATTATTTGCTTGGTAGATAAGGTTTACTATAGTTGGAATGACTGAACAGTTAAATAGGTTGATAATTGAAATGGTTAAATTATTTAGGCAGATAGTTGACGATAACTAACAGTTGGAATGGCTCCAATGTTTGCTAGTAGTTATGCTAACTATGTTAAAGATAATAATGGTAACCAAGTAACTATGCTAACTAGCATGCTAACAATATTAAAATGTTAACTATGCTAACCATATGACTTAGCTAACCTAGCTAATAATTTTTATTAGTTATGATAACTATGCTAATTAACATGCTAACATGCTAATTATGTTAACCATGTGACTTAGCTAACTTCGCTTATCATTTTTAACAGTAATGCTAACTAGCATGCTAACATGCTAGCATGCTAACATGCTAACCATGTGACTTAGCTAACTTAGCTAATCATTTTTAGCAGTTTTGCTAAAAAATGCTAACTAGCATGCTAACATGCTAGCATGCTAACTATGCTAACCATATGACTTAGCTAACTTAGCTAATCATTTTTAGCAGTTTTGCAAAAAATGCTAACTAGCATGCTAACATGTTAGCATGCTAACTATGCTAACCATGTGACTTAGCTAACTTAGCTAATCGTTTTTAACAGTTTTGCTAAAAATGCTAACTAGCATGCTAACTAGCATGCTAACATGCTAGCATGCTAACTATGCTAACCAAGTTACTTAGCTATCTTAGCTAACTAGCTACAGTGGGTAGGAGTCATAGTTGATGACAAGTAACAGTTACAATGGCTGAACAGATAAAAGTTCAGTAGTTTAAAGGGTTAAATTGTTTAACAGTGAAATATTGTAGTGAGGACTTTTATTTTGAAACAGTTTTTGGCAGAGGAAGCAGTTGAACAGGATGTGTAGTCTTAATAGGGCCAGTTTGTATGCTTAAAGCCTGAGACTGGCAGTTGATGCAGCTGGCCCGAACACCTGCCATAGGATTCTAATTGCTTAACGGCTCTATTGTGATGTCATCAGCCCATGTTAAGTCTATGGGGAAATTTTGAACAGTTTTTAATTAATAGTTTAAAAAGTATAAAAGTTACAAAGCTGAAAAATGCAAAGCACCCATGTCCTAAGTAAGACCTACGTAACATAGTTTGAATGAAGTTTCTACGTTAAGCGGTTGAAGCTGCATTAATTGCGTTAGAAGAAGAAGAATAAGAAGCCTAGGAAGAACAGTACAGTGCATTTTCATGCACTGTAATTAAGAAGAACAGCGATAATAGTCCATTGCATTTACATGCAATGCAATAAAAGTGTTTAAATTGAACTTTTTCCCTCTTTTGGTCCTCATCTGAAATAGATTTTTTTTAAAAATCAATAATAATCGATATCGACTGATATGAAATACTTATATCGTGATACAGTTTTCAGCCATATCGTCCAGCCCTACTTTGAACCATTGGTGAAGATAGAGTGCCTGTGGTGCAGACATGAAACTCTGCAAAATGAATCAATGTCACAGATCCCAATCAGTGTGCCAAATTTCACAACTTTTGTCAGATGTTCATTAACTGTTCATTAATTTAGTAAAGTCCTTTCAGACATCTTAAATGTACCTAAATAATAGTCATGTCTAAGCACACTTGTGTTGTTTGCAGGACCTGATGGAGAGATTAGACAGTCTGCTTTGTGGAGACGGTTCTGAGAGCTTGAAAAGCTTGTGCTTGAAGTTGCTTCTGTGTCTGGTGACCGTAAGTACAATTTTGGCTCAGCAGGTTCTAAGCACTGTAGTATTGATAATAAATTTATATTACCATTATTTATATTTATTCACTTAGCAGATGCTTTTATCCAAAGTGACAAAGCGGTGCCAGGCTACCGCTGTGCTGTAATAGAAACCTTATTGCGTAGGCCTACGGTAGCCTAAATTCAGTTTTTTTTAAATTATGCATGATTTACTTTTTTATTAAATTTGTTGGCTGGAATGCCTCGCGGCAACAGTTGTGTTTAAATGTAGGCTAGTACTGCTTCAGCCTCTGACAAGCTCAGAAGGGGCGGCAAGCAACTGGTAGCTTGAGAGCGACATGTTGGAGACCCAGTGTAGGACAACGACTTTTCATTGGCAACAGTATTAAACCAACCAACAATATACAATATTAAGAAGAGCTCTTTTATTTAAGTTAAATCGAAACAATGTAGGCAATTATTACCCCGGCTTGTAGGCTATTTGGGGGCCGGCATTTATTTGTCCGAATTTGAGGCTAGGCTGTAAATAGAATCCCGGCCATAATTTGAGATTTATGGTACGCACGTGTGTTTTAGGCATAGAGCAAGCCCTAATCTCTGACTGAAACTGCGCAGAACTTGTGTACCGTATTTTCCGGACTATAAGTCGCTCCTGAGTATAAGTCGCATTAGTCCAAAAATGCGTCATGAACAGGAAAAAAACATATATAAGTCGCACCGGACTATAAGTCGCATTTATTTAGAAATGTATTTCACAAAATCCAAAACCAAAAACAGAGACTATGTAACTGGATTATTGAGGCCAAAAAGATTAATGTTAATGAAGACGAAGGAGTGAAGGCAGCCAAGAGGAGGGCAGGAAGGTCATTGCAAAGCAAAAGATTCACTGAAAGAAAATACCATGTGGTACACCAAAATGTATCTAAAATGTGGAGAATACAATGCAATCAAGCATTTTGGGCAATGTGGAGTCACAGGCTGGCAGCAGATTAAATGCTCACAAGAGAGAAAAAGATGCAGTTTTAGACGTGACTGAAGCAAGCCAGGCGATAGGCCTATAGGCCCGACGGTAATTGTAAAGCAATTTACAAAAGATTCACTGAGCAAAAATGCTGATATGATGCATGAAAATTTTGCTAAAAATGTGGAGAATGCAATGCAATCAAGCATTTTGGGCGATGTGGAGTCACAAGCTGGCAGCAGATTAAATGCTCACGATAGAGAAAAATATGCGGTTTTAAAAGGACGTGCAGACCGAAGCTGCAGCAAGCAGGTGATATTTAGAAATTTATTTCACAAAATCCAAGACTAAGAACAGACAGACTATGTAACTGAACACATTGAGGCCAAAAATATTCAGAATTCTACAGGGAATCTTGAAGACGAAGGAGTGAATGGCAAGAGGCAAGCCGAAGGCTGCTGACAAGTGCCCGACGCAATTTACAAAAGATTCACTGAACAAAAATGCTGATGTGATACATGAAATTTTAGCTAAAAATGTGGAGAATGCAATGCAATCAAGCATTTTGGACGATATAGCGTATTGGCACAAGCTGGCAGCAGAACAAATGCTCGCCGAGAGAGCGAGAGAAAAAAAGATGCCCATTTAAAACCAGGGCCTAAATTTCAGCGCGGGATTGCGCATAAATTATTACTAAGTATTGAGCATACTAATAAAAGTCCCGCAACGCTAGCCATCATAATGCGAGAAATTCCCACACATTTTACAGCGCTGTCTGACATTAATCTAATAATGGAGCGGCCTGAAAGCGGACCAACTCTGACTTCAATTGAACCCCGTGCAGAGACACACACGCGCGCGCAGGACCACTTTGGGGGTGCCTCTCTCTCTTTGCTCTCTCTCTCTCTCAGCAGGATTTGTCACCGCTAAAGTCAAATTATTATAGCCTATTACGTGCTTCTACATCAACCGCTATCGACAGGAAAGGAAAACAAACGATTAGCGATCAGGAACCGCAAACACAGAAGCATGACAGCCTATAATATAACGCGAGAGAACATGGATGTGTTCTCCATTTGAGGAACGTTATAATCGATTGCGGACGTGAACAGACAGCTACAGACACGGAGCGCATAGTAGGCCTACTTTCACTTTCTATGCGTATTCACGTGAAAGATAATTAGTAGCAAAACCGCGATCAAATATTACATGGCAGTGAGTTTTGGGTAACACTTTATTTTAATGTGTCGCTATTACAGTGTACCTACCTAATTAAGTACAGTGGTACAACCTGTGTAACAACATGTACTATCAGGTACTATCATTGTACTTGCATTATGTATTTGTGGGTACCTACATATAGTTGTTACATTGTAATACTGAGTGCTTTTACAAAACTTTGTAAAATTAAAATAAAGTGTTACCGAGTTTTGTTTTCAAATGTTTTCATGCATGTCCAGATAACGGGTGAGGAATGTTTAGGGGACAGACTATTGTGAATCCTGAATTTATGGCTGGGCAAAGCACAGCACCTTTATTTGGACCATGGCTTGTAGCCTATTCGAGTCAGCTATAGGCCTTCATTTCTTGCGTTTTACTGTGAGACATAGGCCTATACTTTTCGTTTGGAGCAGCATACCGGTAGGCTATCAATGGCATTGGGTCACTATTAAGTTTCATGAAAGAGTGTCGGGATGTCCATCCGCTTATTGCGAGATAAGGCATCTGCTTTCATTCATTCATTCATTCATGGAACGTGTGCTGTGCTGCAAGGGAAACCTTATTCCGTATAGCCAAAGAGGTCTAAGATAGCCTAAATTTAGTTATTTTTTTAATTATGCATGATTTAATTTTTTATAAAATTCGTAGGCTGATGCCTGGCAGCAACAATTGTGTTTACATGTAGGTTAACCTGGGGCTGCGTGCGACTCATGGTGTAGGACAATGACTTCGTTGGCAACAATATTAAACAAACCAACAATATAAATTATTAAGAAGAGCTATTTTATGAGTTAAATTGAAACAAAATTATACTGGCTTTTATTTGTCCGAATCTGAGGCCCAGCTATAAATAGAATCCCGGCAGTAATTTGAAGATTTAAGTATGCACGTGTGTTTCACGACTTGTGCATTTGAGAGCGCTCTCTCAAGGCTGTAGACAATAATGTTTCATGTAGGGTTCATGTCAGTTAATATAAATTAACATTTAAAAACATGTTCAATTATATAATTTTTTCATATATAATGCTGCTTTTTATTTGTCTCGTAAATCCGCCGCCCGGGTTGGAAAGTGTAAATTACCCAGCTTTCTTGCGGCATTTTGGGAAGACACGCCCCCTTTAGGTCGTAATATCAGTCGTCCGACTCGGGCTCCTCAGAGTACTCCGAGCTGAACCAGGAAGAACGTACGACTCGCACAACAGAGATAAACAAAGATGGCTGCGCCCACATTTCATGGTAAGTTGATATGTATTGTCTTTGTATGTGTACTACGTTGGTCGTTTTAATGTCGATTTTAAATGCTCGTACACACCTATTTACATTGCTGCTTCAGTCCGGTCACCAATGTATGCATTACACGGTTTTGCTGTGCGTGCAATACAATGTAACGTTTTGTTTTCGAACTGGTTTGCTAAAAGGCTACGTTGCTAACAATAACAACAACTAGCCTGCCACTGCCCCTGGTGGCTCGAGAAAAACGCGACTGCACTTGTTGAAAAATGAAATAGGCGAAAATGGCAAAATAGTACTGAAATGTAAGACTTGCAACAATGGAATTACTTGAAATGTTCGTGTTTCTGTAGAAAAACATTATAATGTGTGTTGCTACTAGTGGTTTAGTAGACAATGGACAGGCATAGGGCCTACTATAGAAGTACTATATGACTACTCTGTGATTACACTACAGCTCAGTTTGTTATGTTCTGTAATACCTCTATAATATCCTAAAGCCACCATAGTAGTTTTATAGTACTTCTATAGTATGTCCCAAAATACAATAGTATTCCTATAAGTATACAATATCTGTAACATGTATTGTGTTTATTTTCCTGAGGCTCTGAGGCGGTCCAGCGCACCACACTCGAATCCCTCATCGGCTCCCTCTCCAGTGCAGTCCACCAGCTCCTCTTCTCCATCTTCACCATCCTCTTCTCCAGCTTCACCATCAGCCAGGCGAACACCAGTTCGTGACCCCACCACACCCTCTGGCAGAGCTCCCTCTCCAGTGCAGTCCACCAGCTCCTCTTCTCCATCTCCAGCTTCACCCTCAGCCAGGCGCACTCCAGCTCGCGTCCCCACCAGACCCTCTGGCACCCCGAGGGCGCCGAAGCGGCAGAGGCTCGAGGATGGCCTCTTGGCCTACCTCGAGAGGTCTGATTCTGCTGACTGCTGCACAGAGGCTTGCACAGAGCCATGAACAGACCCTGGCGGAGATGAGGACTGAGATGAGGGCGATGAGGGAAGATAGAAGTGCCCTCATCCAGTTGTTCAGCAGGATGGTGGAGAAGCAGTGAGGCGGAAAGATTTGTGAAGAATTTTTGACTATTTACTTTTTTTGTAACATTTGATACATTTGGTACTATTTTTTTTAACTTAAATTAACCTTTTGTGTTGTAATCTTATTTTGCACTTTTGTTATTGTTGTAACTTTTTAATTCAAAATAAACACATATTGTGTAACTTATCCAAGCCTGAGTGTTTATGTCACCCAAGTATGTTTAGTTACAAAGGCACCTCACTGCAGTCATGCAAAGGATACCTTGCATTGTTATCACACCCATAAATCATATGAGCCATCACACCCGCAGATAGTGTGAACCATGTCAGTGCAAAGTTGTGGCCAAGGATTTCATAATGGTATGTATCTACATAAGAGTGCCATGACAATGCCACTGTATGGCCCATTGAGTCTGCAATGTGAACTTTCCATTTCCCCCCATTAAATAGACTGGTCTATAATTACAGAAACATTAATTGTAAGTAGGTGTGATGAAGCTGGAAGGATTTCATAATGGTACATAAGAGTGACATGACACTGCCACTGTATGGCCCATTGAGTCTGGAATGTGACCTTTTCTGATGCACACACAGACTTAAGTGCTTATGCCTTTTAAAAATAACAGGTGCAAATGGCCCATTTTGAGTCTGGAATGTGACATTTTCATACACATTCATTGGAATGGCTTTATATGGTTCTACAATGTGATTACTGTGCGACACAAGCCTTTCCATGTCCCCCTCATTATACTGATTTATAAATAAAGAACCATAAAATGTAAGGTTTAACACTTTTATTACAAAACACAGGAATAGTGTCAGCAAGACACGTCATATGCGTAATACAACCAACAAAATGTTGATAGAAGCATATATTTAACTTTGTCTTTGGTTTTGCCAAAACTTTGCTTTCTTAGTCGTTTTCATCTTCCTCTTTTGGACATCCAAGACGGTGTTCTTCACATCCAGCTGCTAAAATGCATTTTCTTCTAAAGATGTTAGAAGATATGCATTGCATAGAATACTAGATGCAGATCAACACTAACAGACAACAGTCACGTCGCTATTGTTTTTAGCACACTGGTAGCTAGTTGCTAGCCTTCGAGTTAAAAATGCATTTTTATAACGATGCAAACAAGTCTGTACACGACCAAACATACTGAAATGTGAACGTACCGTTTTCGTATTCTATTTTCTACTTCTGTCGCCTCTTTCTGGAGCTCCAGGAGCTTGTTTAGATGAGCTATGAGCTTGTTCTCATGTTCTAGGAAAACGTCCAGCATTAGCATGGCAGCTGCTGCACTGGTGGCGTCCATGTTCTTTCCAACTCGTCCTGTAGCAAATGCCCATAGACGCATTTGGAACACTATAAGTGGCAATTACGTCACGTTTACGCGTCAGAGCAACTCGGGCGGCGGATTTACATGACATCTCGAAAGCAGCATAAGTCGCACCTGACTATAAGTCGCAGGACCAGCCAAACTATGAAAAAAAGTGCGACTTATAGTCCGGAAAATACGGTATTTACATAACCGGTGACACCCCCTCTTAACTTTTGGGCTGAAGTACGAAAAAATGTCTGACCTGTCGCAAGTTCACCAAGCTCCCGATCTCATTCCACAAGTGGTAATGTAGGGTTCATGTCAATTCATACTGACTAACATTTAAAAACATGTTAAATTATATATATTTTGATAAGTTACACCTGACTATAAGTCACAGGACCAGCCAAACTATGAAAAAAAGTGCAACTTGTAGTCCCGAAAACACGGTATAATGTAAAGGATCACCAAATGGCACAGACATAGCAAAAATCAAGGTTGATAGTACTCGTATTAAAAACGTTGTTTTGCATTTTTCATACATGCACGCAGTTTTGACTTACAGATGACATACAATAGAAAATACAGACTGTGACGCAAATATAGACTGTGACACAAACCATCTCACCTTCTACACGTTTCAATACCACTTCGAGTTGGAGATTCAGGAAGAAGTTTCTGGAACGTATTGTGAATAGTCTTTGGCTGCAAGGCAACCAATTAGCATAAAGCTCATGTAATTATTCATATGGGTGCCAGATAACCATTGGGGGGTGCTAGATATCTACTAAAAGGGGCTATTTTATTCCCCAACCTAATTATAGGGTTGAAAATGGGCATTGCAACAGACTTAAGTTGCATACCTTCTGTGTGATATCAAAGAACAAGGTAAAATCCATTTATCCATTCCATGTCATGTTTCAGTGTGTGGGTGGGAGAATATGGCCTTTAGTTTAGTTGTCTTTAATTATCAGGCTTTGAGTTGACCAGGATGTAATTGCAGAATCACAGAATAGAAATAACTGTTACCGTTATGGAGTATGTGCCAGTGCAATGATCTGGTGTGATACCATTTATGTTAATAGAAGTAGTGCAAATAGTGATTGCCAACAGTGCAATTTGTTTACCAGTGCAAGAATAATAATTGCAGTACAAATATCAAATCAAATATCAATCACATAAACCTTTTGCAATGTGTGGGTTTGCTTTGAATCTACACAGCCTACTAGCCTTGTGTGAATAGTTCTGCATTACATCTATACAGAGCTTATGACATTCTCTAAACATTTGGCCTACCCCTGTTGAATATTTATGTGCTTGTGTGCTTGTGTAGCTCTGCAATTCACCAACAATCCATTTGTAGGCTTATAATACTGAACGGATCACCATGTATTTCTTTACCTACATTTTGTCTGTCATATTGGTGACTGTTAGTTCAGTTGTTGCTGTACTTTGAAAGAAAGTATGGTAACACTTTACTTGACAGTAATGACATAAGAGTGACATGACACTGTCATGACACATGAACTCTAACCCTTATCCTAACCTCTAACCCTATAATCATAAACCTAACCCTAATCCTAACCCTAACTTGTTATGACAAAAACCGAATGACACTTAATGACACAAGCATTAGGTCATAAAGTTTTATGACTTGTATATGACACGTTCATGACAGTGTCATGTCACTCATATAGAGATACTGTCAAGTAAAGTGTAACCGAAAGTACTAGTTCTGAAAAATCTTGGGTCACATTTTTTGAGGAACAGATTCAATTTTATTTTGCACAGTCCAACATTTCTTCCAGATACACTGTTCTCCTGCCCCCCTCATCTCTCTGCTTTCCTGTTCCACCCTGCTGTCCTACTCCACGCACAGCTTCTTCCTGGTCCCCTCTGCTTCACACTTTTTACTTGTTATGCCAACAATAAAAAATATCAGAAAAACCTTCAGTGGAGTAAACATTTCAGGTTTTGTGTGTATTTGGTCAGTGACAAAAGTTTTAGTATTTAGATTTGAGGTAATATGTTTTGTTTTCTCCAGGTGACTGATAACATCAGTCAGAACACTATTCTTGAATATGTGATGATCAACAGTATCTTTGAAGCAATCCTACAGGTATGTCAGCTTGACATTAGGTGGCATTTTTCATTTAAGTTCCCAAATATTTATTGTCTTGATTTGGTTGTGTGTTGTTCATAATTGTTCTGGCAAGCCAGAATCTGAATTCTGCAACCATTTTGGGCCAACTTTATTTACTTGCTGTCTCATCAAATTCTCGTTTTCTTCACTAGATACTATCTGACGTGTCAAGCAGATCACAACATGGCTATGATGCTGTTGTGTTGTTGGCACTGCTGGTTAACTACAGAAAATATGAGGTAAAGTAATAAATGCACACCTCCAGGAAATCCATACAAATAGAACCTTGTGTACACATGTGACACTACATTGTATGTGGCCTACATTTCAAACAGTGGTCTTGCCGGTTAGGTTTAATCTAATCTTCAAGGGGTGACTGCTCTGAACTGTTGCTTCTGTTCAGGGGAATCTACAGTAATGTTGCTATAAGCAGATGTAAGACCACCTGTCTTGAGGATTTTTTGTGGGCTACTTCTTAGAAATTAGAACATCCATTTAATTCTTCAGTCATCATGAAAAACTACAAACCAGTGCTTTGACGCAAGCATTTCAACCTGCCAGCGAGAGTAATATTCCAACCTTTTTTAAGTAGACTTTGACTGCAGGTCAGATTTGAACCCGAGTCAACGTGGGTAGTTGGACCTAAATGCCCCCCCCCCCCCCCCATTAAGGACAATATTAAATCAGGACACCTGTGTTTATGTACAACAAACTTGAAACACCACACCTGAAACATATGATGATGATGATGATTATGAAATATCTATGAATGATAGAGCTGAGACCAGTGAAGACCTCTTTGTTGCCAGATGGTGGTGCTATACTAGCCATGTCAGCCATGCATTACAATAACAATTAATAGAAGTTTCATCTAATCAACCAATGCATTGTGACTTTATGAAACATTTCCTGTTTATTTGACATTTTTAAATTCATTGCATCACTATGTTCACACATTTCAACATATCAACAATCCCTTCACCATTCAACATCAGCAACATCTGTACATCATAATTTTATCATGCAGGGTCGGGGGTCTGATCATCAGGGATGCTTTCCGGCGACTCTAGCTTTTTTCACGTCATCTACCGCAGGCTACCAGAGGAACCAGAGTGATTCTCATATGGGCCTGCTGGTTAATGTCCGGTGCTTCTGATAACCCCCACTCATCTGATAATACTTGATCATGTAGCAAAGGAGCGGTAGCCTATCGTTCTGATAGCAGCTAAGAAAATATAGGCTACACTCACTCCGTTAGAAGGCAACTCTCTCAGTTTGCGCTATCTTACCTCCGCAGTATAGCTACTTCAGCTGGAACTTTTAACACGCAACTGTGGACTTGATTAGTGTGTAGCCTAAGCTTTTGTTCAGCTGACGCTGGCGCTGCCATCTGACTGATCATCCAGAACCGTACAATAATACAATTAGGCCTGTCAGTAATGAAGTTCGAACTAGACAGTAACCGGCAATTTTTTTTTTAATGTAACCTAGGCCTAGTATGTTATGTGGGAATTGCAAGAAAACGAGTGAAAACAATTCCTTACTTTAACCAAGCAATTGCGTGTGTCATTTATTAAAATGGTAAGAAAACTGAATCTAAGACGGCGCCGTCCATCAACAAAAACAGCACAGAGTTAAACATAATTTAAAGTCCCAGCGTTTAAAGGAACAGCGATCACTCCAGACATAGGCCTACACCATGAGTGATGAATGTGAAATGCTTTGAACAGCCAACAAAACACTGCATTTAGATGACAATAGAACCACTCTAATCTAGCTAATGGTAAATTAAGTATATAGCATTCACTTTTTAAGCATTCAATAGCCTAATGAAAACTTGTTCAGTCAGTTAAATTGTTCTCATAAAAGGAACAGCAGGTCTACAGAATATTCCAAATAGGCTAGTTTCCTTTCACTTCTACTTCTACTGCAACATATGAGTTTAAACCATGTTAAATTCAAAAGCAAGATTCCACAGTCAATGTTCAGTATTTGGCCTTTAATTAAGCCTATAATATTTGCCATTTTTGAATCCATGAAAATTAACCAAAATCTATCATTTCCTATGGACAACAGACCCAAGTAACACATCAAATCGCTAAAATTTTTGAATAATTGAAAATAATCAAATCATTGGCTTAAAGAATCAATATTGTAATTGTGATTTATGCCCCTAAATGGCATCCTTACAATTAGCCTACTGTTGTTTTGGGAAGTATTTCTCATGCAAGCACCGTGCATCCATGCTGAGTAATGCAACAAAATCATTGCAATAGTTTGCAATTTTGTATTAGTAAAGCAGTCCACTGATGTGCATGTTTTCACTGACTGCTTTAGTGTCAATTGTGCAACAACAAGACCATAACAATGATAGTGGTTTTATATCCATATAGATAGATTTCTGGGCCTATCTCAGACTGGAGTTTTTTTCCCCCCGGGGGCCAACACATAAAAGCGTAACACCACCATCCGACACATAAAAGCGTAACACATTCTATTGACGCATTCCAGGCATCATGTTTAATTAGCTGCCCTGTCTGTGTGTGTGTCTGTTATTCGCATATCTCTCGAACCAATTCATTTCAAACTTGACAGGTGTCTTGCTACGGACACGAGTGCCAAGTTTGACGTTGTTTGGATAAGAAATGCAAAAGATATCATTAAATATATCGGTAAAAGAAGCACACATTGGCTTTCGCCGCTCTATTATAGCCATTTCCCCTCTCACTCACACAGCACTGTAGGCTACCTGAGAGGATAAGTGGGCCTTTTGGCAGAATTGAATCCGCGGTTAAAAATTAAGCCAGTGCAAGCTCTGTGGGTGAATATCATGTCTGATCTCAACAATAAAGCCTGAATGTGGTGTGCTTGCATTAAAAATGATAGTTGTTAGGCCATCATACATGCAAGTGTCTGAATTGATTCTGTTATGGTTATTGTATTTAGCAGACATTTCGGCTAAACTCCAATAACTTTATGAAAATAACTGAAACTGGCTAGAATGGAGCTGCTGATGTGTAATCTGAGAGGAAGTTTACGCAAACAGCTTCAGGGAGATGTTTTGTGCAACCCATAGGTGTATTTTGCCTTTTTGAAAAAGAAGTATAATATGGGACCTTTAAGTGTTTATGTTGCTGTTATGTATTTAATTGTCATTAGCAACTTTTTATTTTTAACTTTTTATTTTTTGTTAATTTCTGCGTCAAGGTAGGGGTACATGTTTGTTTTCACTTTCAGTTTTTTCTTCCAGATTTTTTACATTTATTTATTGCTCTGAATGCATTTCAAGTTACGTGGAATTCAGTTCATGGGGGGGCCATATCAGCTACACACACACACACACACCGCACACACACACACACACACATGCAGGTAAGCAGGCACACACACACACACACACACACTCACACACCCACACACACCCATTACCCCCACACACTCACAAGCGAACAGCCCCCACACTCATTTACATACACAAAAGTAGGAGATGGAGTAGGAGAAGGAGACAAATTGACAAGCGTGATTTATTTTTGCGGAGAGAATATGCAGGACTGGGCGGCGGACGGTCATATTTTTAGTAGTGCTGTCAAACGATTAAAAATTTTAATCGCGATTAATCGCTGAATTCCTATAGTTAATCACGATTAATCACATATTTTATCATATGGTTAAAATTCTATTATTTTTCATTTCTGAACTTTGCAGGAGTCCATATTAACAATAAAGCAATTATTGTGTATCTTGATTGGGATTCAAATGAAAGCAAAGCAAGTTACTTTATTAACTGAACTTTAAGACGTAGGTCTATTTGATTATTTCAAATCAAATTTCAAAAGATGTGCAGACCGAGGCAACACAATATTATTTAGAGATTTAGCTGATATAAACTGAAATAAATGCTACCGCAGAAGTGCGTGCACAAAATGTAGGCCTACACACATTATAAAGGGCATAACAAACAGAAAATATTATATTCATACTATATTCATTATCTTTGAGTTCAGTTGAAAACTAGAAATGCAATTCCAAGCAATTACCAGTGCATGAAAATGCTAAAGTTGTGATGTAAAATATCATGTATAGTTAAAACAGATAATACAGAGATGGTTACTACGGTGATGCTAGGATAGACATGGTGGTTGCATAGCTTAAGAAAAGTTGATAGTTTAAAAGTAGACTGTTTAAAAGCTGAATGTAGATAGTTTAAAAGTTGTTGATAGACAGTAGATAGTTTAAAAGTTGTTGATAGACAGCCAGTTTAATAGATAGTTTAATGATAGTTTAAAAGTAGACCGTTTAAAAGTTGAAGGTAAATAGTTTAAAAGTTGTTGACAGACTGGAAGTTGAATGAATGTTGATATTCAAATAGTTTAATGGCTGTGTATAGGTAGATATTTGACGATAACTGAAAGTTGGAATGGCTCTAATGTTTGCTAGCAGTTATGCTAAGATTTTTAATTCTGCTAACCATGCTTTTATAGCAGTGCTAGCAATGCTAACATGCTAACCATGTTACTTAGCTAACTTAACTAACATTTTCTAGTAGTTTTGTTAAACATGCTAAGTATGATAGCAATGATAGCATGCTAACTATATTAACTATGTTACTTAGCTAACCTAGCTAATCTTTTTTAGCAGTTTTGCTAAAAATATTTACTAGCATGCTAGCATGCTAACTATGCTAACCATATTACTTAGCTAACCTAGCTAATCATTTTTAGCAGTTATGCTAACTATGCTAACTAGCATGTTAACATGCTAGCATGCTAATTATGTTAACCATGTTACTTAGCTAACCTAGCTAATAATTTTTAGCAGTTTTACTAAAAATGCTAATTAACATGTTAGCATGCTAACCATGCTAACCATGTGACTTAGCTAACCTAGCTAATCATTTTTAGCAGTTTTGTTAAAAATGCTAACAATGTTAGCAATGTTAACATGCTAACTTTGCTAACCATGCTAACTAGCTACAGTGGGTAGGAGTCATAGTTGATGAAAAGTGTTGACATAGTTGATAACAAGTTAAAAGTTGTTGATAGACAGCTAGTGAATGTATATAGTTTAAAAGTTTAAAAGTTGAATGTAGATAGTTTAAAAGTTGTTGATAGACAGCTAGTTTAATAGATAGATAGTTTAATGATAGTTTAAAGTAGACCGTTTAAAAGTTGAATGTAAAAAGTTCAGTAGTTTAATGGGTTACATTGTTTAACAGTGGATTATTGTAGTGAGTACTTTTATTTTGAAACAGTTTTGGGCAGAGGAAACAGTTGAATAGGATGTGTAGTCTTAATTGACCCAGATTGTATGCTTAAAGCCTGAGGCTGCAGGTGGCCTGAACACCTGCCATAGGATTCTAATTGCTTAATGGCCGTATTATGATGTCATAATCGGCAATGTTAAGTCTATGGGGATTTTTAAAAAGTTTTTCTTTAATAGTTTAAAAAGTATAAAAGTTTCAAAGTTGAAAAGACATACCAACCCGATCTGTTTGAAGACCTACGTTACAAAGTTTGAATGAAGTTTCTAAGTTAAACTGTTAAAGAGAAATTGCGTACGGAATGGTAAGTGGAATAATAAGAAGTAGAAGTTGCCTAGGAAGAACAGTACAGTGCATTTTCATGCACTGTAATAAGAAGAAGTTGCCTAGGAAGAACAGTACAGTGCATTTTCATGCACTGTAATAAGGAAGTTTTCAACATGAGTGCATTGCCATTTTATAGGCCTACAGTCTATTGTGCACTGTCACTTGCCACACACATCAGCGCCGAAGTTTTTATCAGGCAAACACTGGATGAACAATGGATTTTATGGAGCAACGTCGACCAAATATAACTGAATCGTGATTTACCAAAGTGCCAAAGTGCGATGCTGGTGTGCGGAATCTAATGTAAATGAATGTCGAAAGCAGAGTGCATCGCAAATAGTAGCAGAATGTTGATAACAGAACAAGTGACGGTGAAAGAATCTTTGGCGGCACACATTTAATGCGTCAGCCTAGGCTACTACTCTTTGGCCGGCTCGTAAGCCCAAACAAGTGTGTACAGCATGCCTTTACGTAGCCTACTAACGACGCATCATCATAAAGATACATTTAATCTGCATCACGTCACATTTTAGAGGAAAACAAGTTAACATTATATCATTGATAGACAGCTAGTAATCACACGTTGACGTTACATCTATTTTTAATTCACAGGACATTTAATCATTTTACTAACACGGCAGTTATGAAGAATTATGTTTATGTAACTTACTCATGTCGAAACTATGTACATTACCAACCTAACAAATTTAGCATTTACACTTACACTACACCATAATATCCCATGCAAAACGGTTAGCTTGCTAGCTAGCTAACTGTGGAACTTCAGTATAACATAGCCAATTATCTCACCTACTGTAGTTGTAGGAAATAGGCTACGTTCATATTACAAGTGATAGAATGAATGTGTGACTTATGTTTAGTAAGTTGATGTTATGACATGTAAAGTTAAGCTTGCTGAACTTAGTTATAGTCAGCCACGGGCACTTTGACTGTGCCTATCGATACATTCGTGACACTCCTGTAAACTAGAAAGAGCAAACCATAGGAACATGGTCACATTAATCCCATAAAACACAGATAACTTACACCAACCTTATTTTGTGCCTTTTATTCACGTTTGTTTCAAGATTTAGTAAGTATAAGCCCTTTTTGCTCCCCACTTTGATGCAGCATAGGTTTCCATTATATCAGTCATCTTTTCCCTAAAAGGGGGCGAGTAGGCTACATGCAGCACATACAACGTTCCATTCCTCAGTGCGTATTGTTTAGTTTCCAGTCTAGCTAAATCCATTGTGGTGTTGTAGTTGTTCTAACGTTAATAGTTGTTGCAACAGCATGTGAAAAAACTACAAAGTTTATTTAACCAAAAAGAACGTTAATCTCGCATTAAAAAAAATGTACGCCGTTAAAATAGGTTTACGTTAACGCCGTTAATAACGCGATTAACTGACAGCACTAATTTTTAGTCATATTTAGTTATTTGGTAAGCATGTTGAGCTCCCAAAAACAGACAGCTTTAGTATGCACACTGTATTAGCCACTCCCAACAGGAAGTGAGGAGTTTTAAAAACACATTTTTATGCACCTACTAGACGGTTCATCTGGTTCATTTCAAATTTGGTATACATGATGTTGATCAGGAAGTGTGTCTTAAATTCATGATGATATCCATATGTGCAAAATAGTAGTCTGGCAGTCTGGCATGGCACCACCATCTGACAACTGAGAAAAAGTTTTACTGGTCTTGGCTATACCATTCTTAGACGGTTTATCAGATTTATTTGACAGGTGTCCTGGTTTAATTTTATTTTTTTCTGTGTGCTTTGGGAAACTTTGGGGCCTTTTGGATCTGCTTGATCAGAGAAACATCTCCTGCATCTTGACTGATTTCTTATATGAGTGACTTGAAGTAAATCCAAACAAAGTAACTTGATGTATTTTTGTTTTATTTTTTCAAGCATGGATTTAATGGCAGTGCTGAAAACATATGCAGGCCTTTTAGGTATCCTGTAGTATGTGATAAATGACACTTCCAGCTTTATTTTGTTGAAATTATTTTGACAGTTTTCAAATGTGCAATTTTACTTAAAACAAATATTTCATTTGATTTTTCAGTATTAATCTATGTTATCTTGTATTTACAGTCGGTGAATCCCTACATTGTGAAGTTATCTATTGTGGATGATGAGCCTACATTAGATGTAAGATACAATTGACTTATTTCCATTTTGAATGAGCAAGGGACCAGAAGAATCCGTCTAGTATGATTTTTTCTCCTTCTAATTAGTGGGTTTGATCCAGCAAGCCCACTATTGTTCTTCTTAAGTTTTCTTATATATTATTCCTGGTCACTCACTTTTTGTACTAACTTCTGCTCCTAGACCGTTTGAGCTATCGACGCGGTTCGAACTCCAAAAATTCAGGCCCAAACCGGTGTAGCTTGCTTGTTACTTTCGTGTGGATGGCCCTTGTCGTTTTCTCATTATTCCCGTTTTTTGGCGTTTTTGGGCCCCTTTGAAATGAATGGCGGAATGTTCAGGAATCTAATTTCGATTATGACATCACAGCTCTAATTGCTTAAGCTTGCACCTGGCAGAGTTCTAAGCCATCTGGCAATGTCTAATGGGCTGGGCTGGGCTGTATTTGTATATGAAGGTGTGTGCATGTAACTTTTGACATGTATGTCCGATTTTCATAAATGAGGTACCGTTGGAATCCTTGGATGAGGCCAAGTTCCATGCCCCTGATCAAACCCACTCTTGCACTTCCTCGGAACCACAATTCTACTTTTAAATTACTCTTTTAATTATAGGATATGTTACCTTATGTTTGGGACATCAGGACCTTGTCTGCAATTTTTGCGGAAATGGGACACATCACCCAGCAATGTTCAAATTTCTGCTAAGGGTGTGCCGGTATATTTTACTCACAGGGAGTCTACATATTGGCAATTTGCTTTAAATATCAGATTTGACTACCATGACAGGTCTTTATCCCTAGGCTATTCCACACTAACTCATCATGGAGACAACAAACCCTTGAATTTGAAGTTGAACACAAAAGTTCTGCTGTATCACATCAGAATTTCAAAAAACATTGAAATTAACTCTGTTGAATTTAACATGTGTAATTGCGCATATTACACATATAGGCTACGCTCACTCCGTTGGAAGGCAACTCTCTCAGTTCGCACTAGGCTACTTATCTTACCTCCGCAGTAGATCTACTTCAGCTGGAAGTTTTAACACGCAACAATGGACTTGATTAGTATGTAAGGTTTCGTTCAGCTGACGCTGGTGCTGCCATATTACCGTGATCATCCAGAACCTTACAATAATAATTTGACCTTAAAACCCTTCTATAATTATTAGTAGTGGTTTTTCTCACGTGACCTCACGCGTGAATCACACGTCTTATATTTATATTTCCCCATATATGGAAAGGAAAATATTCAAAACACAAGGGGCTGTATTTTGGGTCACCAGCGCATGGCGTAATACTCGTTATTCACCCGCGGAAAGTTGAATTCGGTATTTTGCACGTTTATTTTTTAAGCATTGCGCCCAGGGGTGTGGCAATTAACAACCTAGGGAGGGGACTCGCGCATTGTCTAAAAATCGCTATCATACACCACCTAAACCTGGTCAGAAGTCAATGGCGAGTTGTTCATATGCTATTTTAAGAGCGCATGTCAACAGTCATATTGGCAGGTGCACGCACCATCCTTCTATCATTCATGAACGCACACCAGCGCACGTCCATGCAAAGCATTAAATTGCACGATTACAATGGGAAACATAATTAGAATAAAGATATTACGAAATACTGTACATCTCATGATGAGTAGTTATTCACCATCATTTGCAAATTGGTAATGACGGTTAAAAGTGATTAGGGGAGAGGCGAGAGACACGTATGGAGCACAGCTGAAGACGCACTGTCACGAGATATAAGCAACTCCTCTGCAGGATAAATGTTGTTTTATTCAGTCATTTGAGCAACATTAGGGTAAGTGTTGCTTTTTCCAGCCTATGTTTTCGATGGTAACCCATTGTCAGTCAATAGTGAAAGTAACTGCATATAACTGTCTTGTCGTTGACTGACTCCTTGGTGAAGTTAGTTTCACTTTGCCAATGAGTTCAAATAATAGACTAGTGCAAATGCGTGAAGGCTATGCTAGGTTTTAGTAAAGCATGGTTTAAGAATGACTATTCCATACGGTCTCGCAAGCAGCCTCCTTCAAATGCGCCGTTGAATGCCAAAATACCGATGCATTTATTTGACATATCGCGCGTTGCGCCGTTAAAGGGAATGACAGATGTCATTCTCATTGGTTTAAAATGATGTTACGCCCCAAACACACCCATATGACTGATTAAAAGACCTAGGAACACCTTGTTACGCCATGCGCTCCACTTTTGAGAACGAAACCCCTCCCAATGTGAACTGGACATCCTACTAAATTTGAATAGACTTTTGACGAGTGACGATGCACTTTAGAATGTCATGATAGGGCCCTAAGTTTTTTTTTGACTCAATTTACTCAGTTTGCATCTAACCAGAAGTGAAAAAAGCAGAAAAGTGCAATGTTACACACAGTATAGACAGGTGGTGCAGTATAAACAGTATAAAACATATAGTGCAGTGTAGACAGTAGTATACAGTTAAGAAAGTGGTATGGTTTACAGTGATATAAACTAAATATAAATATGTATTAGCAGTAGCCTTATAAGAGCAGAATAGATATGGATATTCAGTGTGAACAGTGTATGAACAACATGTACGGTTGTGTGCAGTGTAGTCGCAGTAACATTATAAGAGTAGCAAAAATAATGTAGAGATACAGTATGACGTGTATTTACAGTAATATAAAAACAGAATAAATATGTATATTCAGTATGAACCGTACACAGATATATAGTGTATGCACATTAAGAACAGTAAAGAGCAGTAGAGTATAGATGTATAAGTGCAATTACAGTATGTACATTTATATGTATAAATATAATACTATGGATGGTATAGGGTAGTGTAATTGAAGATAAAAACATAAATGTTAATAAATCATAGAGCTTAATTATACCACATAATTATATCATAATATATTCCACATCCACATAATCTTACACCATAACACTTCTTACGAAAAGCATGCTCACTGGAGGACTGATGGCATGAGCTCACTTGTAGCAAGTGTGTGATAAAAAAACTTAGCTAAGATTACAGGTAGGCTAAGGCATACCAGCTTGCAAGCCAGCATTGATTATGGGCAGTCTGGATGGATGGATGGATGGATAGATAGATACTTTATTCATCCGGAGGGAATTGTAACTATTTCATTCAAAATCAAGACATCTTTGCCCTTTCTTGTTTGTCAAATAGTCTACTAACACGAACTAAGAAACTATATTTCTTATTCAAACAGTTTAGATTGTAGTTCTGCTGCTCCGCATCCAGATGTAATGTTACATTAGCAAGTTGAGTGAGTCAATCTTCAATCTTCCGTCATAGCAACAACGCCAACATTCTATGAGAAACATTTAATCTGAGATCGGAATATGATTATTACATCATCTGGAATTTTTTCGCATGCCAGAATAAATTGTTCATGACGGCCAATACAGTACTTATTAATTTGGCTGACTTTTTTATACAAAATAACTTGCATATGTCTATGATTACCAGGGCCAGTCTCCACAGAGCAATTTTGGAATTGAGTTCTCCTTCACAATTCTTGCATTTCATCACAATTGTGCTGCTGTGAAATGGCAGCTCTGCTTTACAGAGTCTGAATTCAACCTGTTTTTTTATTGCACATGTTGGCCTCACCTTCACCCTGCTTCTCACTCTGTTGCGCCATCATTCATACGTTATTGAACATTTGCGTTGAGTAGCCAAAGACTTTAGTCCTGTAAGGTTGTATAGTCCTTAAAATTCTGTATCATTACATTTTCATAATTGACATTGTCGACTTTGTCGACTAATCAGTGCAGCCCTAGTAGTAGTACTGCTCCTTGAGTAATATGCAAGCATGCTAATTTTACTTATGTTAAATGTATCATACAATCTGCCTTCATCAAATAGCTTTTTTCTGCCACTGGCCTTGAACTATGCAATAACTTTCTCATGTTTTGCCAGGGAATGGGCATGGTTGTCCATCAGGCATTGACGGAGTACAATAGGTAAAAAGATAGTATAAGAAACTGATTTTACCTGTTTCATGTGTTGATGTTTTGTTTGTATTGTTTATGAATTATATTCTTTTGTAGGCAGTATAAAGACAAAGAGGAGGAAAATCAAGGAGGTTTCCTCTCTGCACTTTCTAGTATGGTATGAATCTTTGTTAAAATGCATTTAGTTAATTAATGCCTGACAAACCAGACAAATTAGAATGTACTTTCTATCTGACATCACCTTCACAGGTCGGCAGCATGTTCGTAGCAGATGCAGATGAGAAGCTATCAGTCCAGTAAGCTCACATACTTTACTACTGCCTCACTACTTAAAGGTCCACTGTGTAATATTATTTTTAGTTGTTTCAGGGTTTGTTAACAAAACAACATTTCCCATTGATAAATGTGGCCCCATTCATGTTTAATTGCCACCACCACAAATTCATACCTATTGGCTTAGAAATCCTCATGTACATAGACATAGCTGTGGTCGACTCTCCATACGTGTGCCATTTTAAAATAACGGTGACCAGCAAGGGACATATGTGAAATACAGCTCCGTCTTTGGCGTCTGCATGCAATAAAAACAATTTACCCGACAAATAACATAATAGCTAGCAAATTCATTGCGCGATTGTTGAATAACATTAACACTTTGATAACATTAGCTTGGATTCATCTTCAGAATTGCTAGCTGATGTGGGCAATGACATATAGTACCAAAATAGCATCGACCTAGCATTATTATTTCCTGCCTTGCATAAAAGGCAAAGCTATTGCAGAATTACATACCAAATGATTAAATTCAATTTCGACATCACATTAGCTAAACTAATGAACCTCATGAACATCCAACGCGGTCCTGGTGGACATCTTAGCTATTTGATGTGCAACAGCTACCATAGTTCTAATACATACTATAAACGAGGCGGTGCTAGAGAGGTTGGTTGTAATATACATGCATACAATATTAACACCTGCAAACCTGCAACATCTGCATGCTAGGCATTAGGCCACTCTGACAATGTAGCAATAGGACTAGCTTCTATGCCTGGTGTGGAGCAGGCAGAAATCATCAAAAGTTGGACTAGTAGCCATGGTGTACCAGTGACATTTGTCATTGTGCTATGGAATGCTTTTAATGTTCTGAATCAGTGATTATGATTATTCAAATTGGTGAAAACAAGACTTCATTAAGTTAAATGCATAACAGTGACAGAAACACAGTGTTTCAATGCAACTGACTATGCAAGATTTTTAACTTAATATAACCTCTACTAAGCCAATGTGATCGTAAACGAACTTGTAATAGGGGAATAGCATAGCCATAGTGCATAGCTGTAGCAGGACGCTACCAAAAGAACCAGCAGTGCAACTTCAAGAATTGCCGACCCGGACACATCTTGTGAGTATCGTGAACATTACCTTGTCAGTAGATATAGCTTTTTGGAGATAGTTTTTGCCTGTTGTTAGTCCTTTGCCTCCAAAACAAAAGCATTTTCATTGTGTACAGGGGGAACAAGCCATTAAAAGTAGGCTATTTACAAGTTCAAGGTGGTTGCTATGCAAAATAAAGTGGGTGCTATGCTGGTTGCTATTGTAATCATGTTGGTTGGTATGGTGGTTGCTAGGTTGACATTATAGTGGTGGTTGCTGGGTTGTTGCTAAGGTAATTAAGATGGTTGCTCGGGTGTTGCTAGGGTACTATAGTAACTCAAGTGGTTGCTTGGCTGGTTGCTAGGTAATCATGTTAGTTGCTTTGTTGGTTGCTCTGTTGCTCTCTCATCGTGGAAGTGGTTGATAGGTTGTTTCTAGGGTACTTGAGGTGGTTGCTAGGCTGTTGCTAGGTTAGTTGTGGTGGCTGCTTTGCTCGTTGCTAGGTTAATCTCATTGGTTGCTATATTGGTTGCTAGGTTGTAACTGTGGAAGTTACTAGGTTGTTGCTACTTGAGGTGGTTGCTACGCTGGTTGCTAGGGTAGTCATGTTGGTTGCTATGTTGTCATCGTGGAAGTGGTTGCTAGGCTGTTGCTAGGGTACTTGAGGTCGTTGCTAGGTTGTTGCTAGGGTATCCATGGTGGCTACTATCAGAAATAAAGGAGTGTCCACCAATCACCGATGCACCCCCATCGAAAACTAGCGATGAGCTATGAGACAAAAGTTCACACTCGGTATCATGTTTCAACACACTTTAGGTCAGTATCACACAGAACAAAACTTAACTTAAGGTGTGTTGTGCATCTGGCCACTGAACACCTGGCACAGGATTCTAATTGCTTAATGGCCCTATTGTGATGTCAAAATCGCCAATGTTAAGCCTATGGGGATTTTTAAGTTTTTTTAGTTTTTAGTTAACTCATTGAATGCCAAGCTGTTTTCGGGAGCTTTGTCCTAGAGTGCCAGCAATCTAGACCATTGTTGATGATTTTTGTACAGCCACAGCATATTCTGTGTTATAGCTATGAACACGTAGAATAGCTGGATTAAAAGGTGAGACTTTAAGCTCTCGGTGGGTACAAACCGTGTATTTCTACACACCTCTGTTCCTGAGAAATCCCAAGCTAAACAGTGGCTAGTTTTCATCAAAATCGCAGTTTTTTTCTAGAAATGGAGATATAACGTCTTTCATGAAATATGAAGTGTTGCCTGTTACTTACTTGGGTAAACATTCCGGGAAGTGATCAGCGAGACCTGACGAGACTGCCACCTAGTGATAGACCCACGAAAATGGCCTGGCTTTGACCTGACGTGCATGCGTCACTGATTCGACCCAAAGCGGCAACCGAGTTATGATAAAATGTCCAGATAAAATGTCCAGATTGTGCGTTTTCATGAGTTTCACGATCGTTATATATTTCATTTCCATTCATCACAGAGTTCCCAAAATCACATATAAGGTGTATTAGAGTGTCTAGTTTCGTAATTAAAAAAAAAGCTAAAAACTTAATATTACGTTTTTGGAGAGTCACGTGGGACCGCTGAGAAAGATGGCAGCACGCTAGTGGAGCTCTTGACAGACCATCATTTAATTTCACTTTCTAGAAACACACACTTCGTTATTGCGTACACTTCGATTGTTTTATTGGAGCTGATTATTATATTGACCGTCAGACTGCAGATTATCTAAGGTCTAACAGCGAAATGGCGAACAAACAGGCAAACTTTTTCCAAGGCGCGAGCAAGAAAAGCAAGCAGTCAACGTGAAGCAGCGTGGCCGACGACGAGAAGCCTGAGGGAACAGGTGATCAAGTTATGGAAGAGATACGAAAGATGAATGCAACACTTGAACTGGTAGCAGTGGATGTTGCTGCTATTAAACAGTCCTCAAAAGAGCTGAAGGACGCTGTGGATAGCATACAAACTAGGCTTGGAGATGCCGAACAACGGATATCGGACATGGAGGATGTAAATGCGAGAATAGAAAAAGATGTCGAGAAACATGACAAAAGAATAGAGACACTGTGGACACGTGTGGAAGACCTCGAAAATCGGAGCAGGAGTGTTACAGGTGTCCAAGGAGAAACGCGGAATCGAATGGGAAGATTGCAAGCTGTCGTTTTTCGAGGACCTGACAAGGGAGTTGGCAGAGAAAAGAAAGGTGTTTGCACCGGCGAAGAGACGACTGCAGGAACTAAACGTAAAACATCGATTGGTATACCCTGCTACGCTCATCTTCACCTGGAAGGGGCAGAGGAAAATGTTCAAAGATTCGAAGGAAGCAGAGGAATTTATTCAGAATGACAAATAGACGACCACGGGTCCTGCAGATGACTTTTGAAGTGTGTGTGTGTGGAAAAAGAAAACGTAAGGTATCTTTTTGAATGGTGGGTCTGTCTGGGGCGGCCGAAGTTGTGTTGCTGATAGCAACGCGCTTCACGGACCGAGTAAAGTAGTTAAAGGGAATTTAGTTAGGGGAAGAGGAGGGGGAGGTAAGGTTACGCAGGGTGACAGAATGTTCGATGTTGCTCTGACTAAGGGGAAGTTCCTTTTGTTTTTGTTTTTGTTGTTCGTGTTTGATTATAGCGTTAAGACAGCACTGAATATAATAATTAAGAATTGTTGTAATGTAATGTCCCATTTTTCTTTGGTTAAAAACATGATGGGTGATAATAAGACCATGGCCGCGGAGGGGCCCTCAACTTCTCATTTAAATGGTGGTTAACAGGTTTATTAATGTGATATCATGGAACATAAATGGATGTGGTAATCCAGTTAAAAGTTTTGTCATGCTGAAGGAAAGAAAGGACAAAGAGGGCAGAATTATTTGTGTTGAAGCCTTAATTAATGGCATTAGGATGATATTATGTAATATATATGCTCCTAATAAGGGAGATCCTGATTTTTTCCATGAAATAAATACACTGGTGGGAGATATGGAAGGTCAGGTTATCTTGGCAGGAGATTTTAATCAGGTGATGGATGGGGTGATTGATAAGAGCAAGCCTAGTGGCAAAAACATACCAAGGGATAGGGCTTCAATACATATGTTAACAGAGGACTTGAACCTGGTGGACGTCTGGAGGTTAGTGAACCCGCGGGAGAGGGAATATACATTCTACTCTCACTGTCATAAGTCACATTCAAGAATTGACTTCTACCTAATATCAAATACCCTAATAGAATCAGTGGTGGATTGTAAGATAGGGGCCATCACCCTCAGTGATCACGCGCCAGTAGAGTTACATATAGACTTACAGACAGACAGAGATAGAAAAGGCAGGTGGAGACTGAATACTACATTATTACATGATAAAGTGTTCAGCAGTACATTATCAGAGGATCTTAAATCATTCTTTGAAATTAATATTGGATCTACATCAAAAATTGCCTCTGTTTGGGAGGCATCAAAAGCTTACATAAGAGGGAAAATTATAGCCCAGTCTTCAAAAATTAAAAAGGAAAATGCAATGAAAGTGGCAAAATTGGAAAACAAAATATGTAACCTAGAAAAGGAATTGGCAATTTGCAACACTGAGAAGCGATACCAAACCATCTGTAATCATAAATATCAATTACACGAAATATATAACAAAAAAGCTGAATATGCCTTATTTAGACTGAAATCTACATTTTATGAAGGAGGGGAAAAGCTGAATATGCCTTATTTAGACTGAAATCTACATTTTATGAAGGAGGGGAAAAGAATGGAAGGTTATTAGCTAGGCAATTAAAACATCAGGATATATCTAACAATATACCAATGATTAAGAGAGGGAATGGAGTTGTAACATCCTCAAAAGAAATCAATAAGATATTTGAAAACTTTTACCAAGATTTATATACGTCTGACTGTACATCTACCACAGAAGAAGTAGAGAAATTTTTCTCTGGCTGCCAACTGTCTCTGATGAGCAAAGAACAATGCTGGATGCCCCTTTAACAGAGGAGGAGATAAAAAAACTATTCTGTCCATGAAAAATGGGAGATCACCTGGGTTGGATGGCTTCCGGGTGGAATATTATAAAAAATACATTGACATTCTGACTCCTGTCTTACATAAGGTATACCTGGAGGCATTCAAAACAGGTTCTTTACCCAATACATTTAATGATGCCTTAATCACCCTTCTTCCAAAAAAAGATAGAGATACATTACAACCAGCCAACTTCAGACCTGTGAGTCTGCTTGGGGTTGACTTAAAGATATTAACAAAGACTCTAGCATAACGATTGGAGAGGGTGTTACCAGATATCATAAATGGTGATCAAGTAGGTTTCATCAAACATAGGTTGTCAGTGGATAATATGCGAAGACTTATGCATCTTATACATATGAACCGCACTAATCCTATACCGGTTGCGGCCTTCTCGCTAGATGCAGAGAAGGCCTTTGACCGGGTAGAATGGGGTTTTCTTATGACCGCTCTTTCTAAATTTGAGTTTGGGCCTGGTTTTTGCCAATGGGTTGAAGTGCTTTACTCTAACCCAAGAGCGGCTGTCCTTACAAATGGGGTGATATCTAACTTTTTTGGACTCTCAAGGGGAACGAGACAGGGCTGCTCTATCTCACCCCTTCTATTCACTATAGCTTTAGAACCATTGGCTCAAGCCATTAGAGCAGAGGGGAGAATCAAAGGTGTACATGCAGGTGGCAAAGAGCACAAGTTATTAATGTATGCAGACGATATCTTGGCAGTAATAACAGACCCTGCGGCCTCATTGCCAGTGTTACTTGAATGCATTAACTCCTATTCCAATCTGTCTGGATATAAAATAAACTGGCATAAATCAGAAGGTATGCCAATCTCAAATACATGCCACTCAAATGATGTCACTCTCTTTAATTTCAAATGGATGCCTATAGGCATGAAATACCTGGGGATTCAACTGATTTCAAACTTGGAAGACATAATGGTCCTGAATATAGAACCACTTTTAAAGAAAATAAAAACAAATTTGGAAAAATGGGGGAAACTAAAACTTACTTTATGGGGAAAGGTGAATGTGATAAAAATGGTTGTCGCTCCACAATTCAATTATGTTTCCATGATGTTACCTGTAGATATACCACCATCAGTGTTTAAGACTTTTGATAATATGGTTAAAACTTTTCTTTGGGGTGAGAAGAGGCCAAGAATTAATATCAAGAAAATGTGGTCATCTAGAGACATAGGGGGTTTGGGCCTACCCAACGTCAGGTTATATAACCTGGCATTTGAAATGGCCAGGCTGGCAGAACACTGGAGAGAAGCTAGGACTGCAATAAGTTACATAAAAGTGGAACAAGAGCTGGTTGCACCATTTAAGTTTGTGGACATTCTTTCACAAAGGCCAAGGACTGACGGGACTAATTATTCCTCAAATCCAGTGCTTGCTCATTCCCAAAATGTCTGGAGAGAAGTCCACAGGATATTTAAACTGTCACACTTAAGACAATCCTATGCCTCTCTGTGGCACAACCCAGAAATACGGATTGGGAAAAAGACTATTTACTGGGATCAATGGGTTAAAAAAGGGATTCACCATATAAAGGACCTGTACTTGGATGGAAATTTCATGTCTTTCTCTGAGTTACTGCAGAAATTTGACTTGGAACATAAAGGGAATCATTGGAAGTATTTACAGATCAGAGACTGTATCATTAAGGGGAAGTTCAATTTGGGACAAAACCCAGTGATGGACTTTCTGGATTTACCTTACATGTATAGTACATAGGGCATCAGGGTTCTACAAACTCTTTGTTGGACAGTCAAGAGATCTTTGCAACAATTTCAAATGTATTTGGGAAAAAGATCTGCAGTGTGAATTTAGTGAAGAGGAATGGTTAGGAGTTCTGTCAAATACAGGAAAATACATACGGGAGGCCAGGGGAGAGTTTATTCAATATAAATTAATACACAGGTTTTATAATTTACACCTTCTAAATTACACAGAATGGGCATTCTGGCCAATAATTTATGTTGGAAATGTCACACAGGAACATTTTTGCATGCACTCTGGGAATGCAAGTTGATACATCCATTCTGGGAAAAAGTCCTAGAACATATAGGAAAGGGGTTAGGTATGACGATACCAACATCTCCAAGGTTGTGCCTGTTAGGAGACAATACAGAGCTCCCGAATGTGTCAAAGTATGACCTTGCAGTAATAAAAGTGGGAGTTATAACAGCTGCCAGAGCGATTCTCAGATTATGGAAAAGTACCTCCCCTCCAGAATTTCAACAATGGTTGCTACTTATGTCAGAGATAGTATCTTATGAGGACATGCTGGCAAGAGTCAATAATGAAAACGAGAACTTTGGGAAGTCATGGGATCGCTTTTTTGCGATATTATTATATATGATTTTATGTTATTGTATGATTCATACATGAAAACCAAATAAAAAGTTGAATTACAAAAAAAAAAAAAAAATTACGTTTTTGGCACTCAATGAGTTAATAGTTTAAAAAGTTTAAAAGTTACAAATATGAAAAGCCATACCAACCTGGTCCATCAAGACTTCTTCACATTTAATTAACTGATGTTGATTAAATGGAGTTTCATCTGATTTTCAGAACAAATGAGGCCATACTCTTGGCCCTTTATGAGGCAGTACATCTGAATAGAAACTTCATCACAGTTTTGGCTCAAGTAAGTGAAACAAATGTTGTTAGTCATTCTTTTGTCACCTTGTGAATATGTGTCACTAAATCACACATATATTGTCATCTTGATGTTTGTAACACAGAGTCACCCAGAGATCGACATGGCTGCCACATCTATAGACCCAGTTCCAACTACTCCCACAACTCCATTGGGTACAACACCACCTTCCCTGGACTGTGAGTTTGTACTATCATGTTCAGCTATAATTTCTTAGTAAATGTACTAAATGTATGAATGTTTTAATTTATTTTCTAACTTGAATGTGTGCAAAATGTCCCAAAGATTTGGGCCAAAAAGACCAATTGGCACTGTACTGATCAAATTTGCATGATAACTTTCCGGTTGCACTGTAAGCCTTCAGACCTTTTCAAGTTTTCAACATTCTGTTATGTTTCAGACTCATCTTAAAATTGATTCAATTCATTTTTTTTCTCATCAATCTACACACTATACTCCAACACTTCACAAAAAACAGGTGTTTGTAAATTAATAAAAAAATAAAAGACTGAAATATTCCATTTACATAAGTATTCAGACCCTTTGTTATGACACTTGCAATTGAGCTCTGATGCATCCTACTTCTATAAATGGTCCTTGAGATGCTTTTACAAATTGACTGGAGTCTACCTGTGCCTAAATGAATCCACAAGACATTAGTAGGAGAGACACACATCTCTTTGTATAAGGTCTCACAGTTGATGGTGTATGTCAGATGATGAGAGAAGCGTAAAGGACAAACATCAGTGTAGCTCAGTGCCTGGTTTCTTCCACACACACCGTTGGGAAAAAATGGCTTCCATTTGTCCACTCTACCATAAAGGCCTGATTGGTGGAGTGCTGCTGCTGCACAGATGTTGGTCCTTCTCTTCTCAAAGGAACTCTGGATCACATTCATAGTGACAAATTGGATCCTTGGTTGACCAAGGCCCTTCATCCCAGATTACTCAGTTTGGCTGAGTGGCGAGATCTAGGAAGACTGTTGGTTGTTCCAAACTTTTCCGTTTGAGAATGATGGAAGCTATCGTGCTCTTGGGCACTTTCAATGCTGCAGAAATGTATTGTATCTTGTATCCTTCCCCAGATCTGGCAGGTCTACGGACAGTTCTCTCGTTCTCGTGGCTTGGTTTTCACTACACCATCAACTGTGAGACCTTATATAAAGAGATATGTGCCTCTCCTAATAATGTCCAATGAATCAATTTAGGCACAGGTTGACTCCAATCAAGTTGTAGAAGAATCTCATGGACCATTGATAGAAGTAGGATGCACCAGAGCTCAATTGCAAGTGTCAACAAAGGGTTTGAATACTTGTAAATGGAATATATCAGTCTTTTATTTTTTATAAATTTACAAAACACTCCAAACACCTGTTAACAACTATGTTCTTAATACTAACATTGTGACAGTAATAACAATCAGAAGGGAAAGAAAAAAACAGAACATCTTTGTACATACATTAGTATGTGCATGTGTAAATTGGCCAATTCATATTAAGTAAGTAAGTAAGTAGTTTTATTGTCATGTACTTATAAAATGAATTATAAGTAATGAAATTCTTAAGCTCAAGAGCCAGCTCAAAAATTGAAAAGCAGTAATTAGGAAGGTGTATTTTGTGTGTGTGTGTGTGTGTGTGTGTGTGTGTGTGTGTGTGTGTGTGTGTGTGTGTGTGTGTGTGTGTGTGTGGGGAGGGGGTATGTTGTGTGTCTGGGTGGGGGGTTCTGAGGTTTGAGGTTGATTAGCTATGTGGAAGAGAATTACAGTTCAGCATCCTGGTAGCTTGTGGAAAGAAGCTATCTCTGTATCTGCTCGTAGAAGTCCGCATACTCTTGTACCTTCTACCAGATGGTAGGAGGGTGAAGACACTGTGGCTGGGATGACTGGGGTCAGCGAGGATTTGCTTGGTCTTCCTCCTGCAGCGCTGGCTGTAAAGGTCCTGGATAGTTGGTAACTCAGTCCTTGTGATGCGTTGCGCTGACTTGACCACCCTTTGCAGAGCTTTGCGATCATGAGCGGTGCTGTTTCCATACCATGCTGTAATGTTGCCGGTCAGGATGCTCTCAATGGTACAGTGGTAGAAATTGGTCAGTATTTCACCGTCCATACCAAACTTCCTCAGCCGCCGAAGAAAGAAGAGTCGCTGTCTTGCTGACTTTGTGACCATACCTATATGGTGTGACCAGCTCAGATCCTCACTGATGTTAATTCCAAGGAATCTGAAGCAGCTGACTCTCTCTACTGCTGTGCCTCCAATATAGATGGGTGTGTGCTCTTCCTGCTGTCTCCTGTAGTCCACAATCAAATCCTTAGTTTTGCTGATGTTGAGCAGCAGGTTGTTGTCTTGGCACCAGGATGTCAGGGTTGCCACCTCTGCTCTGTAAGCAGACTCATCATCACTCGTGATACAGCCGATTATGGTGGTGTCATCAGCAAACTTAATGATGGTGTTTGAGGTGTGAGTTGCCATACAGTCATGAGTATACAACAAGTACAGCAGGGGGCTTAACACACATCCCTGCGGTGCACCAGTGCTGAGTGTTAGAGTGGATGAGATGATGTTACCCAGCCGTACCGCCTGTGTCCTGTCAGTCAGGAAGTCAAGGATCCAACTGCACAGAGAGGGACTGATGTTCAGGTCTCTCAATTTCATGATCAGCTTGGATGGAACTATGGTGTTAAAAGCGGAGCTGTAGTCAATGAAGAGCATCCGTACATAGGTGTTTTTCTTATCCAGGTGAGAAAGAGCAGTGTTCAAAGCAAATGCTATCGCATCGTCTGTGGACCTGTTTGGCCTATAGGCAAACTGGAGTGGATCTAATGTAGAAGACAGGGAGGATGTAATGTGATCTTTAACTAACCGCTCAAAACACTTCATATCAACAGAGGTGAGAGCAACAGGTTGATAATCATTAAGGCAGCTCACTGTTGATTTCTTAGGGACTGGAATGATGGTGGACCTCTTGAAACATGCAGGGATAACAGACTGATGCAGAGAGAGATTAAAGATGTCCATAAAGACCTGTTCCTGTTAGGGCAGGGATCCTGATCCTATTACTTTCTGACCCTATTTCTTCACTAGAGACTTAAAATATTATGACCACCTCTCCAGTATCATATGGGGTCAGCAGAAGCTTGTTGTTTTCAGCGTTAGCATTTTATTAGGGCCCGAGCACCGAAGGGCGCAAGGCCCTATTGTTTTTGTAAGGATTATTATTATTATTATTATTATTAGGGCCCGAGCACCGAAGGGCGCAAGGCCCTATTGTTTTTGTAAGGATTATTATTATTATTATTATTATTATTGTTATTCCACTTTTTTGCTTTCCTGTTTTTGAGGTGGTTAACATGGTCGAAACCTCTTGAAATTTGGCACACACGTCAGGTGTCATGCATCGCAGTTAGGTACAAGAGCTTGACCCCGGGCGTGGCCCAGGGACTCGCTAGCGCCTCCTTACGTCACAGTGACTTGTGGTTGGCATATAGTTTTAGATACACACACCAAATTTGGTGGGTGTATGTAACTCCCAAAAACAAACAACTTTTGTATTAACATGCCATTAGCCACGCCCACAGGAAGTGAGGTAATTGAGATTTTGTGTGTTGTGGACATGATCAATTTTAACGTACTCCTCCTAGGGCTGTCACTTTTGTGAAAAAATCCTGTTCGATTTTTGAGACATAAGTGTTCATTGAATCGATTGTAAAATCGATTTTTTATGTCTAAAGACGTTTCCATTTTCAACGGCAAATATAGGCCAATCCACAAACAACTAACAGGCATTAGGTCAAACGTAAAGAGGGCGCTTGTAGATGCAAGCCAGCAATATTTCTGATGATTTATTGGCGTGAAGTTTCGTGCACAATGACAAACAGAAGTGCAACATTCTCGAAAACCAATAAGCCGAGTGGACTGCCATTACATCAGTGACATGACTGCAGGCTTCAACGTAGCTGTGTCTGTGTTTACGATTAGAAATGTCAAACAAATTTCGCCTACGTAGAACTCGATTGCACAGTTTGCGTAGCCTACCGCTTTGTTCTTCTCCATAGTTTGATATACCAAAAATCCGAAGTACTTCCACATCGAACTCCTCAAGTTATTAGGGCCCATCACTCGTCTCTCTACATGTCGCACAGGTTGATCGCGTTGTCCTCCATTTTTTGGCAAAACACGAGCAGCACAGCAGCTGATTGAAACAGCTGTTCCCGGTGCATAAAATTGGTGGGAATTTTCTTTTTAGCTTTCGCAATGCTTACTGCACTTCGGAATTCTTTTATATTCTTATATTCTTGTTTGTGAATTTTGTTACACCTATCTTTTTTATTTGTTTATTTCGTTTAAAATTAATAGTGTAAATATTTGGTTAAAATCGATTCCCTATTTTAGTTTTCGAAACTTGTGTTGTTTAGTCCAATCGATTGTGCAATCGATTTTCGAACGTAAAGTGACAGCCCTAACTCCTCCTAGACGGTTGATCCAATTCATGTCAAAGTTGGTATACATGACGCCGAGATGTTCCTGATTATAAATTGTGAAGCTTTTTGTTTATATGTTGTAATTTGACGAAATGGCGAAATTATTAATTTTAATACCCTTCCACATAATCAATAAATGTGTCATAATTCACCATGCATGGCTTGAAATGTTTTAAATTTCACAGGTCATTGAAGACCATGTTAATGATAATATTCACATGCCCATTATGCATGTTTGGCATAGCGCCACCAACTGGCAACAGAAAGAATGACAATTATACTGATGCCATATGATCAATTTGAACATACTCCTCCTAGACGGTTTGTCAGATTCATTTGAAATTTGGCAAATATTATGCCAAGATGTCGCTGATGTTAAATTGTGAAGGGATTTTTGATAACTTATATATTTGATATGATTTTAATATCTCACCACATAAACAGGAAATGTGTCATAAATCACAGTGCATTGAATGAATGGTCTGAAACTTCTCAGGTTAATAGATATCATGATTATGATGATATCCAGACACCCAATGGGCCTGCCTGGCATAGCGCCACCACCTGGCCAAGCAGGAAATGTGCCAGAAATGGACAATGCCTTAAGTTATTGATCTGAAACTTTATAAAATATTCGATATCATTATTGTGATGATATTCACACATATAATTCACATGCCTAGCATAGCGCCACCATCTGGCCAAACAGGAAATATGCCAGAAATGCTCTATGCTTTGAATGAATGGTCTGAAAATTCTCAGGTTATTTGATATTATGATTATGATTATATCCAGACACCCAATGGGCCTGCCTGGCATAGCGCCACCACTTGGTCAAGCAGGAAATGTGCCAGAAATGGACAATGCCTTAAGTGATTGATCTGAAAGTTTTCAAACATTTTGGATATCATTATTGTGATGATATTCACATGTGTCATTTCAATGCCTAACATAGCGCCACCATCTGGCCAACCAAAAAGTGTATCAGAAATGTTCTTTGCTTAAAATGAATGGTCTGAAATTTCTCAGGTTAATATATATTATGATTATAATGACACTCATTGGGCCTGCCTTGCATTACACCCCCACCTGGCCAAGCGAGTAAATGTGGCAGAAAATAGAATACAAAAGCAAATAGCACACGCATGTAATATGTACATTTCACAAACGCACCACGACGGTGCTTTGTTGGATTCCGACATGTCACGGGTTGCGGCCCGCAGGTGCTCGGGCCCGCCATTGCCGCTTGCGGCTATATTTAGGGCCCGAGCACCGAAGGGCGCAAGGCCCTATTGTTTTTGTAAGGATTATTATTATTAGGGGCCAAGCAGCGAAGCTGCGCGGCAACCCATAGTGATTCTACCTTTTTGGGGGCCAAGCAGCGAAGCTGCGAGGCAACCCATAGTGATTCTACGTATTCTTCTTATTATTATTATAACGAAACACTAAGTTGCCATTGAACCATACAGTAAAAAGTTGGGATATTCGGCACATTGATTCGGTTCAGTCATATCTTTAATTTATCAAAGTTTCAAGTCTGCACTTTGAGTGCTCTAGCGCCACCAACGTTTAAAATTTTGTATTACATCTATGCACTTACCGTACACCACATTTTGAACATTAAGGTATATTTGGAATCCTTGGATGAGACCGAACTCGACGCAGATGTGAATTGGTGATGAAAACGTAATTGATCAGGCTGCCATATTGGATTTAATCAAAAACACCTAAAAGGCATCAAAGTTGGCAAAGTTTGTCCGATTTTCACGAAACTTGACGCAGATGATCTTCAGACCATGACTCATAAATGCATTGCTTTTAGGAGCCATATTCAAAACCCGTCGCCCGTCACGACCAATCAAGTTTGGCTGCGAAGCCGCCAAACAGGAAGTGAAGTGATCTCAGCAAGGCTTTCGCGTATCAACACCAAACTCAGTATAGGGTCTCAGGACCCAATTAGGAGGAGGCTCAATAAATTTGATGACTTTTGACCTATAGGTGGCGCTATAATTAGCAAAATTACGTTTTGGCTTGTAACGGGTCATGTGTTTGGAATTAAAGCATATTAGTGATATCTGTTAATACCTTGAGAGGTCCTTAGGCCGATAGATGCCAACATGTGACGTCAACATAATTGATTCGACCGCCATATTGGATTTCACCAAAAACATTTAAAAGGCATCAAAGGTCACAAAGTTTCTCCGATTTTCATGAAACTTGACGCAGATGATCGTCAGACCATGACTCATAAACGCATTGCTTTTTGGAGACATATTCAAAACCGGTTGCCTGTGACGACCAATCAAGTTTGGCGGCGAAGCCGCCAAACAGGAAATGAAGTGATATCTCAGTAAAGCTTTAACGTATCAAAACCAAACTCAGTACATGGGGTCAGGACCCAATAAGGAGAAGGCTCAATAAATTTGATGACTTTTGACCTATAGGTGGCGCTATAATCACAAGAAGTGGGCTCATATTTCAGCAATGCTTTCACATATTGAAACCAAACTTAGTATATGGACTTGGGACCTCATCCTGAGGACAGACAATAATTTTAGCAACCTTTGACCACTAGGGGTGCTATAATTTGCAACACTTTCTCGTATCGACACCAAATTTGGTATGTGGACTCATGACTACAACCTGAGGATGCACAACAAATTTGGTGACTTTTGACCACTAGGGGTGCTATAATTATCAACACTTTCTCATATAGACACCAAACTTGGTATGTGGACTTGTGACCACATCCTGAAGACGCTCAATATATTTAGTGACATTTGACCACTAGAGGCACTATAATTATCAACACTTTTTTCTCGTATCGACACTAAACTTGGTATGTGGAATTGTGACTACAACCTGAGGACGCACAATATATTTGGTGATGTTTGAGGCATGCGTATGTGTGGGGGGCTATTGGGGTGTGTGGGAGAGGAGGTTTATCTGTGTATGTGTGTGTGTGAGATGGGGGGTTAATTGGGTGTGTGTATAATGTAAAAACATTGGGTTGCCATGACAACTCCTGCTCAACTGCTTGGCCCCCACATTGCTGCTTGCAGCTATATTCTTATTATTATTATTACACATCTTTCCGCTGCCATTGAAGTCTATGGCAGCCCATAGAACCGTACAGTAAAAAGTTTTGAAATTTGGCACATTCATTCCATACATTCCCATATTCCATTTCACAAATTTTCAAGTCTGAACCCCAGGCAGTCTAGCGCCACCAATGGGTCAAAGTTGGCGTTGCATCCATGCACTTAACTTTTGAACCGTATGTCCAATTTTGAACATTGATATATAGGGGTGTAAAGATTAACCGATACGTATCGGTATCCGTTTTTAACGTGTAAGTTATGGCTACATCGATATGTGAAGCCCCGTATTGGAATAAAACTGAAATGAACCGGTCGTTATATCGATTTACTTGTTACAAATCGGTTCATAACCTTTTCTGCTCGCTTAGACTCTGATTTACGTTGCAAGCAGCGCGTTCATCCCACTTCCTGTTTTGAAACTACACGTGGCACGGATTTGTGGGTAATGAAGTTGGTTTTGGGCTACACTCATTGCCCAAAGTAGTCAAAGAACTTCATTACCCATACATCTACTGCAACTTAAGCACGTGACAACTCGCACTCTGTCGGTGTTTGACAGTTTTTACTCTTTTGTTTGTCAAAATCTAGCGCGAAATTAAACACTTACTATAGCATTCCTAAACGGCAACGATAGTCTGTAGAGTAGCCTTACGTTTGATGAAGGGATTTCCTTAAAGTTAAAGAATAATTTGACCCTTGCTGCTAAAACGATGTAGGCTACAAATTATTATTATTTTGCTCATATTCACTCAGACTTGATTTTATTTTGGTATTGGTATTTGGTATTTGGTATTTCATTTCAATATAGTATATGATACAAACCTCAGTTTAGATAATCATATTCACACATTTGTATTTGCCTAATTGACATGACCATGATAATTGATAATATAAAATGAATGTGCACCTTAAGCAAATGATAAAAAATCTTTCAGAATGCTTTCCATTCTTCAACTGCATCGAACTGCATCGAATCGCATCGCATCGAATCGTACTGAATAGTTTTTTATGAACATGTATCTTTTCTTGTATCGAATCGTGCCCATGTATCTAGATGTGAATCGTATCGTCTTTTACATGAGAGATTCACACCCCTATTGATATATAGTTGGAACCCCTTGACGGACCTGAGTTCAATGACTCCTATTACGTTACTTTCCGCCATAGTGTACCTCCGCCATATTGGATTTCATCAAAAACACTTAAAAGTTTTCATAGGTCACAAACTTCATCCAATTTTCACGAAACTTGACACAGATGATCTTCAGACCATGTCTCATAATTGCATTGCCTTTGACACCCATACTCACAACTGGTCGCCAGTCACGACCAATCAAAATTGGCGGCAAAGCCGCCAAACAGGAAGTGAACTCAGATCTCGGCAAGGCTTTCACATATCAAAACCAAACTCACTACATGGGCTCAGGACCCAATTAGGAGGAGGCTCAATAAATGTCATGACTTTTGACCTACAGGTGGCGCTATAATTAAAAAAACTACGTTTTGGCCTGTATGGGGTGATGTGTTTGAAATTAAAACATATTAGTGATCTCTGTTAATACTTTGGGAGGTCCTTAGGCTGTCCCATATCAACTTTTGACATTAACATAATTGATTGGACCGCCATATTGGATTTCATCAAAAACACTTAAAAGTTTTCACAGGTCACAAACTTCATCCAATTTTCACGAAACTTGACACAGATGATCTTCAGACCATGTCTCATAATTGCATTGCCTTTGACACCCATACTCACAACTGGTCGCCAGTCACGACCAATCAAAATTGGCGGCAAAGCCGCCAAACAGGAAGTGAACTCAGATCTCGGCAAGGCTTTCACATATCAAAACCAAACTCACTACATGGGCTCAGGACCCAATTAGGAGGAGGCTCAATAAATGTCATGACTTTTGACCTACAGGTGGCGCTATAATTAAAAAAACTACGTTTTGGCCTGTATGGGGTGATGTGTTTGAAATTAAAACATATTAGTGATCTCTGTTAATACT
This sequence comes from Alosa pseudoharengus, assembly GCF_046254945.1. Classification (NCBI taxonomy): domain Eukaryota; kingdom Metazoa; phylum Chordata; class Actinopteri; order Clupeiformes; family Clupeidae; genus Alosa; species Alosa pseudoharengus. The sequence goes on along the minus strand of NW_027468576.1, from coordinate 2,070,046 downwards.
TTGGGAGGTCCTTAGGCTGTCCCATATCAACTTTTGACATTAACATAATTGATTGGACCGCCATATTGGATTTCATCAAAAACACTTAAAAGTTTTCACAGGTCACAAACTTCATCCAATTTTCACGAAACTTGACACAGATGATCTTCAGACCATGTCTCATAATTGCATTGCCTTTGACACCCATACTCAAAACTGGTCGCCAGTCACGACCAATCAAAATTGGCGGCGAAGCCGCCAAACAGGAAGTGAACTCAGATCTCGGCAAGGCTTTCACATATCAAAACCAAACTCAGTACATGGGCTCAGGACCCAATTAGGAGGAGGCTCAATAAATTTGATGCCTTTTGACCTACAGGTGGCGCTATAATTAACAAAAGTACGTTTTGGCCTCTATGGGGTGATGTGTTTGAAATTAAAACATATTAGTGATCTCTGTTAATACTTTGGGAGGTCCTTAGGCTGTCCCATATCAACTTTTGACATTAACATAATTGATTGGACCGCCATTTTGGATTTCATCAAAAACACTTAAAAGTTTTCACAGGTCACAAACTTCATCCAATTTTCACGAAACTTGACACAGATGATCTTCAGACCATGTCTCATAATTGCATTGCATTTGACACCCATACTCAGAAATGGTCGCCAGTCACGACCAATCAAAATTGGTGGCGAAGCCGCCAAACAGGAAGTGAACTCAGATTTCGTCAAGGCTTTCACATATCAAAACCAAACTCGGTACATGGGCTCAGGACCCAATTAGGAGAAGGCTCAATAAATTTGGCGACTTTTGACCACTATGGGGGCGCTATAATCACAGGAAGTAGGCTCATATCTCAGCAACACTTTCACATATCAAAACCAAACTTGGTATATAGACTTGGAACCCCTCCCTGAGGACACACAATCAATTTGGTGACCTCTGACCACCAGGGGGGCGCTAGAGTTACAGGAAGTTAGCTCCTATCTCAGCAACGCTTTCACATATCAAAACCAAACTTGGTTCATAGACTTGGGACCCTTGGGTGTACTTTGACCACTAGGGGCGCCATAATTAGCAATACTTTCTTTCATAGACTTGGGACCCTTGGGTGTACTTTGACCACTAGGGGCGCCATAATTAGCAATACTTTCTCGTATCAACCTCAAATTGGTACATGGACTTGTGGTCACAACCTTAGGACGCACAATACATTTGGTGACTTTTGACCACTAGGGGTGCTATAATTAGCAAGAATTCCTCGTATCAACACCAAACTTGGTACGTGGACTCATGAACACATCCTGAATAGCTACAATACATTTGGTGTCTTTTGACCACTAGAGAAAACTATTTCATGAATTAGGCTCATATCTTACTAACGCTTTCATGGATTGAAACCAAACTTTGTACATGGACTCAAGACCCAATCCCAATCCAATCCAATCCAATCAACAATCACATGAAGTAGGCTCATATCTCAGCAATCCAAATCCAATCCAGTCCATTCCAATTCAATCCTGTCCAATTCAGTCCAGTCCAATCCCAATCCAATCCAGTCCAATTCAATCCAATCCAATCAACAATCACATGAAGTAGGCTTATATCTCAGCAATCCAAATCCAATCCAGTCCATTCCAATCAAATCCTGTCCAATTCAGTCCAGTCCAATCCCAATCCAGTCCAATTCAATCCAATCCAATCAACAATCACTTGAAGTAGGCTCATATCTCAGCAATCCAAATCCAGTCCAGTCCAATCCAGTCCAATCTAATCCAATCCAGTCCATTACAATCCAGTCCAGTCCAATTCAGTCCAAATCCAGTCCAGTCCAGTCCATTCCAATCAAATCCTGTCCAATTCAGTCCAGTCCAATCCCAATCCAATCCAATCAACAATCACATGAAGTAGGCTCATATCTCAGCAATCCAATCCAGTCCATTCCAATTCAATCCTGTCCAATTCAGTCCAGTCCAATCCCAATCCAATCCAGTCCAATTCAATCCAATCCAATCAACAATCACATGAAGTAGGCTTATACCTCAGCAATCCAAATCCAATCCAGTCCATTCCAATCAAATCCTGTCCAATTCAGTCCAGTCCAATCCCAATCCAGTCCAATTCAATCCAATCCAATCAACAATCACTTGAAGTAGGCTCATATCTCAGCAATCCAAATCCAGTCCAGTCCAATCCAGTCCAATCTAATCCAATCCAGTCCATTACAATCCAGTCCAGTCCAATTCAGTCCAAATCCAGTCCAGTCCAGTCCAGTCTATTCCAATCAAATCCTGTCCAATTCAGTCCAGTCCAATCCCAATCCAATCCAATCAACAATCACATGAAGTAGTCTCATATCTCAGCAATCCCAATCCAGTCCAATCAAATCCAATCCAGTCCAAACCAATCCAGTCCAATTCAATCCAATCCAATCAACAATCACATGATGTAGGTTCATATCTCTGCAATCCCAGTCCAATTCAATCCAATCCAATCAACAATCACTTGAAGTAGGCTCATATCTCAGCAATCCAAATCCAGTCCAATCAAATCCAATCAAATCCAATCCAGTCCAGTCCAATCCAGTCCAATCCAATCCAATCCAGTCCATTACAATCCAGTCCAGTCCAATTCAGTCCAATTCAATCCAATCCAATCAACAATCACATGAAGTAGTCTCATATCTCAGCAATCCCAATCCAGTCCAATCAAATCCAATCCAGTCCAATTCAATCCGATCCAGTCCATTACAATCCAGTCCAGTCCAGTTCAATCCAATTAACAATCACATGAAGTAGGCTCATATCTCTGCAATCCCAATCCTAATACAGTCCAGTCCAATCCAATCCAATCCAATCCAGTCCAATACAGTCCAGTCCAATCCAATCTAATCCAGTCCAATTCAATCCAGTCCAGTCCAGTCCAGCCTTGTCTAGTCTAGCTTAGTCTAGTCCAGTCCAATCCCAACTTCTGCTTATTTGCTTGGCCCCCACATTGCTGCTTGCAGCTATATTTGGGGGCCAAGCAGCGAATCTGCGAGGCAACCCATAGTGATTCTATGTTTTCTTCCCTATTATTATTATTACGCTTCCGCCATTGAAGTCTATGGCAGCCCATAGAACCGACTGGTCAAAAGTTCTGAAATTTGGCACACTTATTGGGGACAGTCCAATGAATAATCTCACCAAGTTTCCTGTTGGCACCTCGAACCCTCAAGCGCCACCAACAGGCCAAATTTGGACGTGCGTTCACGCATGTAACTTTTGACTCGTTTGCCCGATTGTCAAAAATGAGGTATCGTTGGAATCCTTGGACCAATCCTTGGACCTTGGTTTGGCCAGATGGTGGCGCTATGCTAGGCATGTGAATTATATGTGTGAATATCATTACAATAATGATATCCAATATTTTATAAAGTTTCAGATCAATCACTTAAGGCATTGTCCATTTCTGGCACATTTCCTACTTGGCCAGGTGGTGGCGCTATTCCAGGCAGGCCCGTTGGGTGTCTGGATATCATCATAATCATAATATCTATTAACCTGAGAAGTTTCAGACCATTCATTCAATGCGCTGTGACTTTATGACACATTTCCTGTTTATATGGTGAGATATTAAAATCATGACATATTACAACATATCAAAAATCCCTTCACAATTTAACATCAGCAACATCTTGGCATCATATTTGCCAAATTTCACATGAATCTGACAAACCGTCTAGGAGGAGTATGTTAAAATTCATCATGTGACATCAGTGTAATTGCCATTCTTTCTGTTGCCAGATGGTGGCGCTATGCCAAATATGCCTTATGGGCATGTGAATATCATCACTACCATGGTATTCAAAGACCTGTGAAATTTAAAACATTTCAAGCCATGCATGGTGAATTAAGACACATTTATTGTTTATGTGGAAGGGTATTAAAATGAACAATTTCGCCATTTTGTCAAATTACAACATATCAAAAAAAGCTTCACAATTTAGAATCAGAAGCATATTGGCATTATGTATACCAACTTTCACATGAATCGGATCAACCGTCCAGGAGGAGTACGTTAAAATTGGTCATGTCCACAACGCACAAAATCCCAATTACCTCACTTGAGTCACTGTGACATAAGGGGGCGCTATGGAGTTCCTGGGCCAAGCCCAGTGCCAAGGCTTTTCCCTTGTGTATTCATGGTACCTCTTGACGTGTGTGCCAAATTTCATGCGTTTTTACCGATGGGAAGAACCTCTTTTGGTATCACATTTCATCACATTTTAGTCCGCACAAAATCCCAAATACCTCACTTCCTGTTGGGCGTGGCTAATGCATTGTACATACGAAAGTTGTTCATCTTGGGGAAATACACACACCTACCAAATTTGATGCGTCTAGCTGAAAGTATATGCCAACCACTGGATCAATCACCTAAGGGGGCGCTACCGAGTCCCTGGGCCACGCCCGGGGCCAAGCTCTTGTACCTAACTGCTTTGCGTGACACCTGATGTGTGTGCCAAATTTCAAGACTTTTCACCCATCTTAACCACCTCAAAAAAGAAAAACGCTCTGAGACAAAGTTAATATAATAATAATAATAATCCTTACAAAAACAATAGGGCCTTGCGCCCTTCGGTGCTCGGGCCCTAATAATAATAATAATAATAATCCTTACAAAAACAATAGGGCCTTGCGCCCTTCGGTGCTCGGGCCCTAATAATCCTTTCAAAAACAATAGGGCTTCGCACCTCTCGGTGCGCAAGGCCGTCCCGGCCTCGCGCACCGTCGTGCTCGGGCCCTAATAATAATAATCCTTACAAAAACAATAGGGCCTTGCGCCCTTCGGTGCTCGGGCCCTAATAATCCTTACAAAAACAATAGGGCCTTGCGCCCTTCGGTGCTCGGGCCCTAATAATAATAATCCTTACAAAAACAATAGGGCCTTGCGCCCTTCGGTGCTCGGGCCCTAATAATAATCCTTTCAAAAACAATAGGGCTTCGCACCTCTCGGTGCGCTAGGCCGTCCCGGCCTCGCGCACCGTCGGTGCTCGGGCCCTAATGACAATTACACTGATGTCACATGATCAATTTTAACATACTGCTCCTAGACGGTTTGTCAGATTCATGTGAAATTTGGCAAAGATTTTGCCAAGATGTCGCTGATGTTAAATTGTGAAGGGATTTTTGATATGTTATATATTTGATATGATTTTAATATCTCACCACATGAAGAGGAAATGTGTCATAAATCACAGTTCATTGAATGAATGGTCTGAAACTTCTCAGGTTAATATTGTTCATTATGCTCATTATTAATGATTATGATAATATTCAGACACCCAATGGGCCTGCCTGGCATAGCGCCACTACCTGGCCAAGCAGGAAATGTGTCAGAAATGCTCTATGCTTTCAATAAATGGTCTGAAACTTCTCAGGTTAATAGATATTATGATTATGATGATATCCAGACACCCAATGGGCCTGGCTGGCATAGCGCCACCACCTGGTCAAGCAGGAAATGTGCCAGAAATGGATAATGCCTTAAGTGATTGATCTGAAAGTTTACACAAATTTTGGTTATCATTATTGTGATGATATTCACATGTCTAATTTCCATGTCTAACATAGCGCCACAATCTGGCCAACCAAAAAGTGTATCAGAAATGTTCTTTGCTTAAAATGAATGGTCTGAAATTTCTCAGGTTAATATATATTATGATGACACCCAATGTGCCTGCCTTGCATTGCGCCCCCACCTGGCCAAGCAAGTACATGTGGCAGAAAATAAAATACAAAAACAAATAGCACACGCATCAAATATGTACATTTCACAAATGAACCACGTCGGTGCTTTGTTGGATTCCGACACGTCACGGCTTTGTTGGATTCCGACACGTCACGGCTTGCGGCCCGCAGGTGCTCTGGCCCGCCATTGCCTCTTGCGGCTATATTACTTCCTGGTTCCTAAGAAAAAAATCTCTATCGGAAAATGAATGAGTTTTTGCAAATACGACTCAAATAAGGTGTTAGGGAAACAACGACCGTCAAACCTAAGCATTTGGTTTGATGAGTGAAAATGTATTTATTATTCGGTATTGTGTCAACAAACTGTTGTCTCATAAAAATAAAGATTTTGCTGCCAAAACGCTACAGCAAAAATTAAGCAGACTACTCACCAAAGGTTATAGAGTGCTACGCGTAAGATAGATCATTGGCAAGAAAATGAGTTGGGAATGAGGGAAGTTCATCCTCTGGCTCTGTGGACGCCATTTTGGTAAGCTCAAATGTCGTCACAGAGGCTTACTACTGTAGGAATCCTATGGCACTTATCCTAAAATGTTTATGTATTCTTTATTATATGGGAGTGAGATTTGGGGCACCAAATACAAAAACGATTTGGAGACATGGGACAAAAGCCAGCCTTCATTAGAGTTCTGTAAATTTTTCATTTAGAGTTCTGTAAAAATATTTCAGGAGTGAACAGGAGTTGCTCGAATATGGGTTGTAGAGCTGAATTACGAAAATTCCCTCTCCTTCTCAATATCCACAAAAATTCTGGCATCACCTACTAATGATATGAGATCTCACCATCACTCTGTCAAAGTATTGAAGTATGCAGATGACACCACCATCATCGGCCTCATTAGTGACAATGATGAGTCTTAGTACCACAAGGAGGTGAAATGGGCTACGGACTGGTGTACTGAAAATATGCCATCTTAACGCCTCAAAAACCAAAGAAATGGTTGTGGACATGAGAAGGTGGCCTAACACCAAAGCCCCGTCTATTATATGTGAAGAGCCTGTAACCTTGACTGACTCCTTTAAATTTCTTGGCTCACATATCAGCCATAATTTGAAATGGGACATTAACACCACCCACCTTATCAAAAAGGCAAATCAGAGACTTTATTTCCTAAGACAACTGAAAAAGTTTCATGTCAACAAAACCCTTTTTGTGCTCTTCCACAAAGCCATCATTGAAAGCATCATCACATCTTCAATCACCGTCTGGTATGGGATCTCTGACAGTCGCACCAAGAGGAAATTAGAGAGTTGTCACCAAAGCCTCCATCACTGGTTGTGACCTTCCATCAGTCCACTCTCTGTATGCTGAACGCAGCTTAAACCGAGCAACCAAGATCATCAGGGACGCCTCACATCAGAGCCATGATCTCTTCCAACTTCTGCCCTCTGGAAGACGCTATAGATCTCTAAAGACAGGAACGACGCGCTTCAACAACAGCTTCTACCCTTCAGCAATTATTTATTTAATTTGTCTCCTGATTTATTTTCCCAATAATGACCGGCGTTCTATACATTATCCCGCTTATTACACGGCTACTTGCTAAAACGAAATAATAAACTTCCCACGATATGACTTTAGCCTACATAGCCTAGCCTATTTGTTACCGTTCATCGTGGCATTTGCTGAGAAACATAGTTTGCAACAACACACGCTGAACTTGAATCAAGCATTCTTTAGAACACAGCTGATAAACCGTCTGCTTTCACTTTTGAATGAAGTTCCAGTTCTTGTGTAGTGATATGAAATACCTGAAGTAGAAGCACAAACTCCATTGCCATTGACAGCGGTAATTATAGTATAGTATAGTCTTTATTGTCCCATAAGGATATTCTTTTTCACACATGTCATTGTTACATTCCATGCAGGATGTACACAGCCTCATACATATAACATATAACATATATCACATAACATAACACCCCCCCCCCAGTTCTCTCCCTCCTCAACACCATACAAGCAAAAAGGTGGACAGTGCAGACAACATAAAACACAAAAGAATAGGGGGAATGGGTTATTGTCACAGGAGTTTGTTTAGTGCAGTGATTGCTGAGGGTATAAAACTTTTCTTAAAGTGTGCTTTTTTCCAGTCCAGGACTCTGTATCTGCGGCCAGATGGGAGTAGGGTGAAGAAACGGTTCAGGGGATGGTCAGGGCTGCTTACTATGGTGCGTGCAAGGCGTGTGGTGGCTGTGTCATTTGCATCAGTGAGGCTGGGGGTGGGAAGCTGTATTATCTTGGATGCTAAGTGTGAGATTTTAATGAGTTTGTTCTTGCTGGTGACATTTAGTATGGTAAAGAAACAGGGGGAGCAGTAGAGTAGAAGGGGTTGGATGATGCTTTTGTAGAGCAGCAGAAGGAGATGGGGGGCAACATACAGTGATCTTAGTTTGCGTATTGCATACAGTCTCTGTTGTGCACGTTTCTGTGTAATGGTGACATGTTCATTGAAGTTAAGCTTATTGTCAATGGTGAGACCAAGATATTTGAAAGTGCTGACCTGTGCAACTGGTTGGCCATGTATGGTGATGTGAGTGAGTCCAGGGGGTGATTTTGATGCATGAATGACCAGTTCTTATGTTTGCAGCGGTAATTACATAAAAAAAATATTTTACTGTAGAACTTTGGGAAAGCCCATTCAAGTCAATGGAGCGTTCTACTTGCCTTGTGAAGAGCCGTGTGATAACAGGTTATAAGGGAAGAATATTTTACTAAAATTGGAGATATATGTCCCGAATTTTTAAAAACAATGAACAAAAACTATTCTAAAAAACTACATTCCTCATTGTCACGGTCACTTCTTGCGTCATATTGTCTTGCAACATAACTGTCTGCTCCTGTATCATTTGAGCTCTGAAGCCCTCTGCCATACCGCAATCTGAGGCTGTATCGGCTGTGTTGCACATGTCAGGGCCATATTTGGGCCTGGTCTCGCATTCTGCGATGATCGGGGCATCAGGGTTATGGAGGGTTATGGTCAAATTAATTTCCTGTGTTTAAGTCAATGATCGGCTGTGGGGGATCCACCTGTGTCTTAATGGTCTCAAGCACGGCTTCAGCTGGTCCAGGAAGTGGGTCATTTGGAACACTGATCGGGACATATGGCCTGATAATGGATTCCTTCTTCCTGTTCTTTTCCCCCGTCATGGCTAGTGTGTGGAGTGATCCATCGGCTGTAGGGCTCGGCTTCTAAAAGCGGCCTTTCTTTGTCCTGCATTCCCCCTCTTGCGAACTCAGTTATCCCTATATACAAGAGTTAAATGATGTTCCTGGCATGAAAACATCTATAGCCTCCTTGGTTTATTGTTATCACCTCACGTCGTGGGGAGGACGCGGTCATAGGGTCTTCTCTACACCCCACAGCAAGCAATATTGCTTCTTGTCCTGGGGCCTCATGTACAAAGTTTGCGTACGCACAAAAATGCTGTGCACCACTTCTCACGCTCACGTCCGGATGTACGAAGACGGAGTGTGCGGTCCTCCACGCCAACTTCATCGTCAGTTGGCGACACTTAGAAGCAATGCAGCGCAACAACATTATTTGATCGCAATTCTAAGCCTTTATTTGTGATTAAATGTGGGTTATTAAAAATGATAAAATTTCGAAGTAGGCCTATGTTTCTAGATAAATGGACATGCAACATGAGCAAATACTACTATGCTATGCAACAACCTATCTATAATGACAACTGTAACCTTATTAGAGGATAATAATTAAAAGGGAATGTGAAACCTATAGTGCCGCTATTTGGTTAGGCGTACACAATTGTTGATGAAGAGCTTTCCATAAAACCTGTGACAATGCACACATTTGCCCATGCCTTAAAATGTGCCGAGTGCTTTCCTTTCATATCTCTGAGTTTTCATAAAAAAAAAAAAAATACGTATGGGACAGGATCATCCATGCGAATAGCTATAGCCTGACTAATAAGCGCGAATATAAGCTATCTCCCTTAGTGTGATTGACTGCATAGGCTACTAGGGCTGCACGATATATCTAAATTCTATCGTTATCGCGATATCAATGCTTGCGATGGACATACCGCAAAGATTACTTAATTTCCGATACATTTCGATACATTTTCTGTGCCGTGCGCATTCCATACAGTCTATGGTGTATTCACATTCTGAATGTCAACATATTTTACCAAACCGATGCTGTCATGCTGCCCTAGAAGCCCGACAGGAAAAAGCACATCTGTTATATGGGAATATTTTGGTTTTATGAAGGATGACGTGTTACAAACACAGCGCCAAATGCGTCCTTCTTCACCGTGTTAAAATAAACAATTTCTTTCGTTATCGTTATATCAGAAGATATCTGCCTTTCACTGTAAGGCTTGTATTTCATGATTTGCATTTAGCAAAAGCCCAGACAGCAGCAGAGAGGTAATCAGGATTCGTTATTTGTAAAGTTGTTTAGCACTTCTTAGCCTGGAGTGGACTGTGCGATTGCAGTCCAATTACTTTCACTTTCCACTGCCCTCGTAGTCGGCATGCCGGTAGCCTAGTAACGTGGGATGCGTATCGTATGAGGTGACAGACTGAGATGACCGCCGCTATATAGCTTAAGTAGCTTTTTTGCTAGGCCCATCGAAGGCTGGCAATGTGGAATATTCCGCTGGTTGGTGCACATGTGTTCAGATTGGCTGTCTATCCGTCTTTTACAAGGATTTTCTTGGAGCAGATCTTCCACACAACTTCGATAGCCTAGTCATAGGGCTGTAACGATTTACGATTCGAAACCGAAATCGCGACATTCATATCCACGATACTGTGTCGCGGTGTGAAAAGGCAGAATCGCGACACACCCTTTCTAGTGTTTCACGCAGTGCTTTGCAGCTTATGCGGCCGCAAAAGCAACCCACAACTCCCGCTTTACTTATCGGTAGCCTACGTTGTCCAAAAACAAATAAATAAATAAATAATAATTTCATACCTCTCCTTGCTTTCATTGTAGACTATGTGTGCAACTTTACCAAACAGTATAGAAGTAAACCCCCTCTCCTTGCCCCGCTCTCTCTTGCGCTCCCTCCCTCTCACTCTCCCTCCCTCTCCTGCTCAATGAACATGCGCGACTTAAATAAAACATTCACAATCGTGAAAGCAAGGACGCATAGACGACTAGCTAAATTACTATTAAATCCGCTTAGCATCATTAGCATGCTGCACATATTTGTTTAAAACTCATGCATTGAAGTTGACTGATCATCTCAATACCAACGTTTCCCAAAAGGGCCTGTCCCAAGGAGAACAAGTGTTAGGCTACCTTGAAACTTAAACACACATGGGGAAACTGAACAGTCCAATCAGTAGACTATGATAGGCTAAGCTATATGCTACTTTGTTTACAATATTTCCAGGCTTCAACCAGACAGCTGAATTAAAGAGCTAGAGTTGTAATAAAAAATAGTAGGCCTAGGCTATAGGCTAATCTGCATAAAGTGTGCTGTCATAAATATCAGTCATTCAGAAAAATATTTTTATATCAGGATATAAAATAATAGATATATTATATTGTAATCCTCTGGTGTTCTAAGGGAGGCTATTAAAATGTTGTTTAATAAAATGTCTAGCCCCCCCCCCCAAAAAAAAAAAGAAAAAAAAAAGAAAAATCGAGATTCGTATCGAACCGTGGGTCAAAAATCGTGATACAAACCGAATCGTGAGGTTGGTGTATCGTTACAGCCCTACCTAGTCAGTAGGTCTCTTAGCTGTCCACTTTCATCAGGCCATATATAGCCTAGGCTACATAATATTTTATATTGCTTATGTAGAAAATTATACATTTATTTCTGTAATTATACATTTACCCCCCGCCCCACCACCCTACAATCTATGCTAGCAGCAAGCAGAATGGAGAAAAAACATTAAATATACTGCTCAAAAAAAATAAGGGAACTCTTCAATCATACACTGGATCGGTACTCTGACACTGTTTGGTTCTGAGCACAAGTAAAACTTTTGAGGCAGGTGTTTTATTTTGCAAGAACTGTCAGACATTCTGTGAATGTAGTTTGAGAATGGAGAAAAGGGTGGAAGGTTTCAAAAAATTTTGGAAAACCTAAGTGTTCCCTTAATTTTTTTGAGCAGTATATTTAAATATCGCAAGTTATATCGTTATCGCAGTACTCAATAATGTTGTCGCATATCGCATGTTTTCCTAATATCGTGTCGCCCTATAGGCTACTTTGTCTTTCCTCGAGTAAGCATTCACATTATTGTTGTCACACTTGTGTGCAAATATAGGTATATGATCCAGAAATCGTAATGTTGTAGCCTGGATCAACTTTGTTTATTCCACTTCGAGTGCGCAAAGCGTGGTACTTGGACACAATATATTTAGGCTAATGATTTTTTAATTAATGGAGTTGTGTTGTAATTGTCTAAATGCATCAAACCCAGTTATGTGAACTCTGTCACTTACTTGCAGACTGACCAATAATTCTGCCACGGTTTCTGACCCTATAGCCTAGCCATTGCCATGCTCTGCCACTACTGTTTTTTGTTATTAATGATAGATGATACAGACGTAAGATTCTTGCCATTTCGTCGGATAAGCACTTCTACCTTGCATTCGCTGGAGATTAACTTTTTTTATATAATTTGATGATTTCAATTATTAAACTTTAGAGAAAGTTCGAGTATAAATGGATCCACAAATGAGTTTTCATTGTTATTGATATTGCGGGATAGGCCATTTTGTCTTTGCGGAGGTCTGCGCTCTCGAATGGCCTAGTTAGCATATTAAAATGAGTGTGATTGAGGGATGAGAGAGTTTCACGTTAATCAGGATGTACAAAGAAAAGCTGCGTGGAATGCTGCGTACGCAGTTTCATTCAGGATTTTTTTGTGCATACGCTACTTTTCAGGTTTGCACGTACGCAATGTTTTAGTATGAAATCCACACAAGTCTTTGTACATGAGGCCCCTGGCCATGTGATAGCTAGCTGACAGGGTGAAGCCAGGGATGGGAAGGTTTCCATTGAGCCCCACAGAAGGCAGTATACCCTCCTGTCTAGGCTGTGGCTGTTGGCTAGTGTGCCAGGTAAAGGGGGGGCCCCATTGAGCATTTTTTGCAATCTAGTAATGTTCCATTTCCTTCTGATTTGTAGCCTGTGACATTTAAACCTGGAATCAGGAGACTTAAGGTTTCTGAATGTTTCATTAATTCTTCTTTATTCCAGACAAGCCTATGTTGGTATTTGCCTGATACATAATTATGGTAATTGTGCAAATTGCCCAAGGTGCAACTTTTAGCAACCAAGTTGAAATCCATCGACTAGGCCTATAGATGACATTTCTGCAATAAAACTTTAGGGTACTCAACATTTCTGGGTTCACTATTGGGCCTATGGGAGATGCAACTAGACTAGAGGGGGGTCATGGGGGGACGACTGCCAAGCAAGGCCCACGTCAATTTCTGACAATTCATGGCAGTTTTCGGCGTTCCCTGCAAATTGCCGTGAACAGCCACAAGCCTGAACTTCACGACAATCTACAGTGCCTCATACTGACTAAAATTACACTTTTCGTGCAGTGTCCAGCCTAGCATAGATCATTGAATCTGATTAGACCATTAGCTTCTCGCCTGCTAGCATCACGTTTGAAAGTGACTAAGATTTCCGTTAATTTTCCTATTTAAAAGTTGTCTCCTCTCAAGTTAGAAAGTGTAATAAGACCAACGGAAAATGAAACGTGGTGATTTTCTAGTCTGATTTGACATGGAACTGTACTCTCATTCCAGCATAATAATCAAGGAACACCATGGGCACAGCAGCACAATGATATCATGCAGCACCTGAAAATAGTCCCCGTAGGCTAACTTCCAGCAACAAAGTTTAGCTGCAGCAGATGTATTGTACTGGATTATTACGCCTGAATGAGAGTATAGTTCAATGTCAAATACAGGATCAATGTTTCCCTAGAAAATTTTCCAGCATCGGTGCTGTTACATGCCGGAAGTTGAAATCAAGCCATGGTAGGGGGGTCCAGGGCCATGCCTCTGGATGCCTACATTTCAGCTAGGACTGAAACGATTCATCGAGTTACTCGATTAACTCGATTACAAAAATTGCTCGAGGCAAAAACTCTGCCTCGAAGCCTCGTTAAATTCCTATGACGCGCACTATACGCGCAGGGATCTGATTGTTCCACACGGACCGTTGTTCAGGAAGCACACCACTAGAGCGGGATACATTCTGAATTTAGTTGCCGCGGTGGCAGAATCAAGATGTCCATAAATGGCAGAGAATGTCTAAAGTTTTGGGATCATTACATACTCAAAAAGGAAGAGAACAAGCATCTGAACCGAAAACATCCACTCCTTGCTGTTTCACCAAGCGTCGCTGAAACAATCAATAAAGGATCAATAAAGTCTATCTCAATCTATCAATCTATCTATCTACGTAGCCTATACATTGATGTTCTCTGATCGCATACTGTATTTGTAGTGATGTTGTGATGCGGTTTGACCAGATATGATGTTTAGCTTTGATGTTTTCTAAGTAGTAAACTTATTCACGTTCAATTGCAAGAGAGTATGCCCAAAAAAAGAACCCCTTCTTCACATACACATACATGCACCCTCATCTTGTCTCGCTCACTCTCCCTCACGCACCGCACGCGTGCACACACACACACACACACACACACACACACACACAGACAGGTTGCTAAATGTAGGTTACTATAGCAAATAGGCTCACCCCAGAAATGATTTTTTAGTAGCCTAATGGGAAAATGATTTGTTAGTAGCCTAATGGTAGGCTATTTTTTAGTAGCCTAATGGTAGGTTACTATAGCAAATAGGCTCACCCCAGAAATTATTTTTTAGTAGCCTAATGGTAAAATTAGTTGTTGGTAGCCTAATAGTAAATGCTGCAGGTGTAGAAATCTACATAAAACAGATAATATTTGATGTCAGGGCTAGATTACAGCATGAAACTTGTTAAATTAAATTCCCTCTCAGCACTTCACAACATAGTATGGACAGCATTGTTCGCCCAGCTCAGTCAGAAGTGCAGAAGTGGTCACCTGTATTGTTCAGCTAGTTAATCTAATTGTAATGTAATGTAATAGCCATCTATAGATGCTATATCTTCCTATTTCAGGACAGTCTGGACTATGATGTGATTATATTTGCATAATGTCTAATGTCAGGCTTTATGTAATAGTTTACTTTAGAATATGTTATAGTTTCAGCCCTAAATTGGAGACCATGCAGAAATGTGTTGCAATTTCAAAACCGGATTACTCAGGAACCGCTTATTGTACAGATTCGGTTAGGTCTGCTGCTTGTTGTGGTGTACAGTTTGTTGAGTGAAAAAATCATCAGATATTTCACTGAGAACAATGGGTGCATAGGGCTGTGTGCAGAATGCAATATGATTAAATTTCATGTAAGTTCAATGTTAAAATTCTCATGAACCATTAATCACAGCAACTTGGCGCTTTTACTGGGGCACAGTAAACTGAATTGTTTAGCGATCAAATGGAGGGGATGTTGCTAGGCTGTAGCCGTAATGACATTACATGATCATCTGAAAATGTTGCAGTGGCACTGAAAATCCAGCGGCAACGTTGCGCTGCTGCTAAATACATAGTAGGGGAAACACTGAGGATTCACATATTATCAAATTGTGTGCATAAGCATTTTCCCCCTGTATCGTTTGAAGCGCACCCTATAGTCACGTCCCAATGGTGCAGTACCAGACCAGATGGCATGGCTCATCAGACCTTTCCATTTCTTTCCTTTCCATTTATTTACATGGGCCTCCCACTTCTTTACTTCTGATATCTGATATTAATGTGCCCACTGTAGACAGGAACTGACTGGCCATATGGCATACCAGGTGTTTTTGCGGGGGGCCAATGCACCTTTGGGCCGGTGGAATATAATTTAATTAAATTTGCTTGACTAATGATTGGCCCAAAGCAAGGACAGTCAGTGGCCCATTGGTTTTCCATATTTGCATTGGGCTGATCCAAAAACAGCTCTTGTCAGGGTCCACCCTTCCCATTTGGGCATTTGCATTGGTTTTTTTTAATCAGGGCAGCAGTTTTCAGAATTTTCAGAAAAGAAAATAGCCTAGGCATACTCTTAACTTTAATCTTTTAATTAACATAATGTAGCCTAACAACTCAATTTACATGCTGCCCAATGTAGACTGTATTTGAGCCCCATCTCAAAATAAGTTGCTATTTGTCGATTCTTCTCTAACAAACGTAACGTAAGCGGTATCACTTCTGAGATCTCTTTCAGTGATTTCACCGAAATGGACACCACAGCCTGGCCTGCATTTATGTGCGCAGCCCATTATTTTTGCTCTTGTTCGCCTCATGCTGGCAAAATAAGGAACCACAACCTAATTTCAGTGACTATAGCTCTCCGGAACGTTTCTAGTGGTTCTCGTATGCATTGATGGATTTGCGAGATCTCGCAAAACAAACTCAAGATCTCGCAAAAGAAACTCGAGTTCTCACAAAAGTAGGGCTGGGTATCGTTTAAATTTGAGCGATTACGATTCCAATTTCGATTTCTTATTTCGATTCCGGTTCCTAACGATTCTCGATTCCTTCGATTTTTTAAGAGGCAAGATCAAAAAAAGTTTAGGATATTTTAAATGAGCTAGCTAACCAATGGTCTTTCTCAGGGTATCTGCAGATTTTCCAAGTGCAAATGTAAAGACTTTTAAGACCTTTTCAAGACATCTAAATGAAACTTAAGACTTTACCACGGCAAAAAGATATACATGACTGTTTATGCAATAGTTTTTTTTTCCTACTAATTTTAACCCCCCACCCCATTTTGGATGTCTACAGAAGTTACCAAATATATTTTGGCGAAAGAAAAATAATTGTGTGTGAATTACCTTCAAAGCTATAAATGCGCAATTTTAGGGTCTGGGCTGCTTGCTTTTGAAGCTGGCTGTACATATTTGGTTTTGCTTACTGTTCTTCACCTGTGTCTGAAGTAGCCTACAGTAGGCTACTTGCCAAAGACATGTGCACTGGACTGGATTCCCTTCAATATTTTCAAAGTTAGACTAAGCTATTTACATATTTTAATAAGCCTACTTTATATAATTTACTATGTGCATCTATTGCTCAATATGCAGCACAGCAAATTAAAGTTAATCCACTACTTTACATTTTGCATACCAGTTGTATCTAAACCAACCAAAGCTTGACTGAAACACTGTAAAACCATTGACTTGTTTTAAATTAATTAAGAGACAGGTCCTCCTCGCATGATCCTGCTGAAAACTGCTGGTTTCATCGTGAAATGATGCTGCGTCCGAGCAAAGATTTTAGATGCCCAGCGCAACTCCAAAAAGGAGAAGAAATGAGCGTCCGGCTTGAGGTTGCGCCGGACGCCTGACAGGGCTTTTAAAATCCATATGCCATATGTAAATTTGAACGTATGGCCAACCTATCGCTAACTGGCTTACCAACTCTTTCTCCCGCTCATTCTACCGTAGGCTTCCTCATTCCACGTAGGCTATCTGTCTATCTCTCAGGCCTCAGCTACACCACGAAAACGTCAGGCATATTATTTTGTACATAGGCCTACTGTATTATTACCGTTTTCACACCTTTAACCACACCCGTGAAAAACATCTTTACTCTGCAACCACTACACTTCCTCCCATAGCCTAATAGCCTAGTCACTTATACAATTGCGTTTTAAATACACGAAACTGGATGGAGACATCACTCGCTCTCTTGCACTCGCTGGCGGTCCCATACGCACATTTAATACCTCTCTTTCGAAAATTCTGTTGTATTTAAGACTTTTTAAGGATCTGCGCGAAGCCTGCTTTCTGAATGAAACAGTCTGACCTTCTCTATGAATTTTAATTCTATGAACTATGCGCTTCTTCGTTGGTGTTCAGCCGTTTGGTCGGCGGACTGGGAATCTAAACTAGGAATCGAAATTTAAACTTTTGAACGATTCCGGGAAATTCGCAAAAATAGTCCCGGTTCCAACCAATACTCGATATTCGATACCCAAGCCTACACAAAAGAAAGTCAATATCTCACAAAAGAAACTCGAGATCTCGCAAAACAAACTCAATATCTCGCAAAAGAAACTCAAGATCTTGCAAAAGAAACTCGATATCTCGCAAAACAAATTCAAGATCTCACAAAAGAAACTCGAGATCTCGCAAAAGAAAGTCAAGATCTCGAAAAGAACCTCAAGATCTCGCAAAAACAAACTCAAGATCTCCGGAACATTTCAAGTGGTTCGCAAAACAAACTCAGGATTTCACAAAACAAACTCAAGATCTCGCAAAAGAAATTCAAGATCTCGCAAAAACAAACTCAAGATCTCGCAAACCTAGTCAATGTTTGTCCCCAGTACATTTTCTCAGTGTTTTTTTTACCTTCATTTTTTTTTCTTGTCACATCCAGGACTCCGTACAAAAGGGTTCTCGCCTGTTGTAGAAAGAAATGCCTGATCTTTAATGCAATATCTACATTGCTTATTATCAGCAACCATTCATACAATGCTCCAAAGGCACATTCTGTTTACTAATCTGATATAATTTTAAAAGGCTAACTGTGAAAAATTGGAGAACTTACTTTTGCAATTATATAAGCACATAATGTAATCTGAAAACTGCTGCCCTGAGTAAAAAAAAACAATGCAAAAGATCTGAGCTGGTATTCTGTCTATAATGGAGTGGAATGGAAATTCTCCAATTTCCAGTGTCTCCAAACTGTTAACTGGTAGTGTAGATTACAGTTAGGCCAACCACAGTCTGTGGATAACTCCGCTCTTTACACACACAGTAGTTGTTTGGCATTGTTATCAATTGAGATTTACATTTATTCCATTTTGAATTGAATTCTAAAATGTGAATAAATTAAGAATGATATGATTTACAAATCATTCGTGGAAAATATCATCACATTTTGAATTTGATGCCCGCAACACATCTCAAAAAAGTTGGGATGGGGCAACAAAAGGCTGGAAAAGATGTCTAATGATAAAGACAACAAAAGAAGAAACATTTCACAACTGATTAGGTTTACTGGAACCATGAATGGGAATAAAAAATAGCATCCCAGGGAGACTTTCAGAAGTGAAGATATTTGGCCCTATCATGACATTCTAAAGTGCATCGTCACTCGTCAAAAGTCTATTCAAATTTAGTAGCAGTTCACATTGGGAGGGGTTTCGTTATCAAAAGTGGAGCGCATGGCGCAACAAGGTGTTCCTAGGTTTTTTAATCAGTCATATGGGTGTGTTTGGGGCGTAACATCATTTTAAACCAATGAGAATGACATTTGTCATTCCCTTTACAACGGCGCAAAGCGCGATATGTCAAATAAATGCATCTGTATTTTGGCATTCAAAGGCGCATTTGAAGGAGGCTGCTTGCGAGACCGTATGAAATAGGCATTCTTAAACCATGCTTTACTAAAACCTAGCATAGCCTTCACGCATTTGCAGTCGTCTATTATTTGAACTCATTGGCAAAGTGAAACTAACTTCACCAAGGTGTGAGTCAAAGAAGACAGTTATATGCAGTTACTTTCACTATTGACTGACAATGGGTTACCATCGAAAACATAGGCTAGAAAAAGCAACACTTACCCTAATATTGCTCAAACTAGATGTACCGCAGAGCGGTACAAAATATGACCGCCGCCCAGTCCAGCACATTTTTTCCACAAAAAGAAATCACGCTGAAAGGCCTATATGATTCTAACTGTCTCACTAAATTGCATTATCCACACTCAATTCTCACTGGTATCTGCTAGACAACAAGTACCAAAACATGATTAGTTCATAGATTTCACATGTAAAATTCATTTCATACAACCCCACCTCCATCTTGCCTGTTTATAATTATGAGAAATTCTTGATTGTTTGTGTTATGTTTATGTTATGTGTGTGGGTGTGTGTGTGTGTGTGAGTGTGTGTGTGTGTGTGTGTGTGTGTGTGTGTGTGTGTGCGTGCCTGCGTATGTGCCTGTGCATGGAAGCGTACATATGTCTACTGTGTGAGTATGTGTCATGATTACTGTGAATGTGTGTGTGTGTGTGTGTATCTGTTTGTGCACATGTGTGCACATGAACTGGGTTAACATGACCCCTGGAGGCAAATATACGGAAAAAATGGTCATCCTAGGCCCTACAGTTCTCAAGATATTCACAGAGAACTGTGTCTGGCCTACCCTCCTTTCGGGGGGTCCAGTCCAGCGGGGGGGCTACAGATCAAAACGAAAAATGACAGTTCCATGCTATCCATGTGGGGGTACATGCCCACCAAGTTTTGTGTACCCCGGTCTTTCAGTGTCCCGGGAATCCTTGTTGGTGTACGTCACTAAATGTACACATAAATTGTTTTATTGTAAGGCCCCCCATGAACGAAAGTACACAAAACTTGGCATGCATTCGGAGGGTGTCATAATGATCCTACACTTTCAATTTCGTGCAGTTTTGACCATGTCAGCCAGAGATATTGTGATGAAAACACCTAATTTTTTGCTTTTTAATTTTTAACTAGGTGGCGCTATACATGAAATAAGTGGTAATGGGATGGGTTGACATGGCCCCTTGAGATCAACATACAAAAAAAAGGTGGACCTCCTAGGCCCTACGGTTCTCGAGATATTCACAGAAAACTGTCTCCGGCCACCTACAGGCCAGTTGGTGTATAGTAACATAAATTAATTTATTGTGTGGCCCCCCATGAACGGAATTCCACGAAACTTGGCGTGCATTCAGAGGGTGTCATAATGATCCTACACTTCCAATTTCGTGCAGTTTTGACTATGTTAGGTCACAGATACCTGCGATTACAACACCTCATTTTTACTTTTTTGTGTTTAACTAGGTGGCGCTATACATAAAATGAGTGGTTATGGAATGGGTTGACATGGCCCCTTGAGGTCAACATACAAAAAAAAAATGGTCCTCCTAAACCTTACGGTTCTCGAGATATTCACAGAAAACTGTGTCTGCCCTACCCTCCTTTCGGGGGGTGCAGTCCAGCGGGGGGGCTACAGATCAAAACGAAAAACGATGGTTCCATGCTATCCATATGGGGTTACATGCCCACCAAGTTTCGTCTACCCCGGTCTTTCAGTGTCCCGGGAATCATTGACAGAAATTTGGACATGCGAAAAAGAAAAAAAAAAAAAATAAATAAAAATCTGACTAAACCTATATGACCGCCGCGCAGCGAAGCGGCGGTCATATAGGTTTAGTCAGATTTTTTTTTTTTTTTTTTTTTTAACTGCAAACTGTTTTTTAACATAATAACTGAATAAAACAACATTTATCCTGCAGAGGAGTTGCTTATATCTCGTGACAGTGCGTCTTCAGCTGTGCTCCATACCTCTCACCTCTCCCCTAATCACTTTTAACCGTCATTACCAATTTGCAAATGATGGTGAATAACTACTCATCATGAGATGTACAGTATTTCGTAATATCTTTATTCTAATTATGTTTCCCATTGTAATCGTGCGCTGGTGTGCGTTCATGAATGATCGAAGGATGGTGCGTGCACCTGCCAATATGACTGTTGACATGCACTCTTAAAATAGCATATGAACAACTCGCCATTGACTTCTGACCAGGTTTAGGTGGTGTATGATAGAGATTTTTAGACAACGCGCCAGGCCCATCCCTAGGTTGTTAATTGCCACACCCCTGGGCGCAATGTTTAAAAAATAAATGTGCAAAATACCAAATTAAACTTTCTGCGGGTAAAAAACGAGTTTTACGCCATGCACTGGTGCCCAAAATACAGCCCATAGTCGTATTCATCACATCACTTCATCACTGTGGATTTCATCATCTACAGTACATAATATCATTAAAATATTCAGAGAATCCAGATAAATCGTTGGATGGTCTGGGTATTTTGGACTTCAGATGGCACTGCATTAAAACCAGACCTTTTCTGTAAAGTAAAATCATTGTATGGTCTCAAGAAAACTTCTGATAACCATTGTCTATGAGCACAGTTTAATGCTCCATTCACAAATGCTCGTGTAAACTCTACCATGCAAAGAAGACATTTTTATTTAGACATGATACATAAATGCTACCATCTTATCCTTCTTTTTGAATATCATGGACTTCTGGGCTAAAGAGGAGAGGGACTATTCAACTATCCAACGTATCCAGCTTGTTATAGTGCTCAGTTCAAAACCCAGCATCTATGACAGTGTGGAGGTGCGTAGTGCCAGTTGAGCAACTGAAATCCTATCTCGGTTCTCTATCTTTCCTCAGTTCCTAAATAATTACAGAATGTTGTTAAATGAAGAGGTAAAGCAGCACAGTGGTAAAAATGCCCCTGTCCCACATTGTTTGAGACGTGTTACTGGCAATTCAAAATGAACATATTTTTCCAAAAAAACAATAACATCTCTTTCAACAATTGGTATGTTGTCTATATTTTCATGATTTGTTAATCGTAGCATTCTTTTTTTAATTCAAATTTTGCAAAGCGTCCCAACTTTTTCGGAATCGGGTTATACTTGACATGATACTTGGAATACTAGCAGAACCTCATCTTTGACAATTGATTGTATTTATACTTGCATAGTTATTATGTGCTTCATAGTCATCTCTGATCACCAATGATTCAGAGAGCAAGCGAGTGAGTAACCCTACACTTGTCCACTCGTTAGTGCTCCATGGCACTTAGTTCAATAGATCACCAGTGGGTGTTGTTATCAACAATATTACAGATGCAAAACTTTTTTTTCTAAATAGATGCATGTACTAATTTTGAGATGGATTATGTGTTGAAATTTGACAGAACATTTTCCTTTATCTTCAAAGTGATGAACTCTGCAGAGCTGCCCCTTGACCCGAACTTGCAAACCAGTAACCTTCTCATTACCTTCCTCAAGTACTCATCCATTGTCATGCAAGACACCAAAGGTATCATATTATTTAATCATTTACATATTTTGTACTCTTGACAAATTATTTGCTGGCCATAGTAGCCCCATTTACACTGGTCCCCATGAACTAAAGCCCTGGTATTTTTCCAACATCCGGGCTAGAGTTTTTTATGCATTTACACTAAGGGCCGTGTAAACAGTTAAAGTATCAGTTATAGAGACTCTGTAGAGCTATCCAGGGACAGAAATGGAGTAAAATGGCAAGCATTACCATGACATTACCAGGATTACTATAGCCATATTGAAATATTTCTGCTGTTACAAGTTTACCATTGGGGAATTATGGAAAGGGAGTCAAAACACTAAACTATAGTACACATCTGTTAGACAAAATTGAAAAGAGACATACCATTTGGAAATTAGGAGTGCATATCAAATAATGTGCTACTAAAAATGTGTAGTAGTGAAAGTGACAGCGGAAATAAGTCTATCTGTAAAGTATTAGTCGATTATCTAGCAGATATGCCCTGTTTGCTAGATTATGTAAATGAAACCATAGCAGTTATAACCATTCATTGTGATGTGTAAGCACTGGGGCTTGGACTTGTGGCCCAGACTTGGGCAAGTTGTGGGTTAAGGCTTGTTTAAGCCGAGTATAGTGTAAATGCTCCCTTGGCCCACAATGTAAATAGGGCTATTTTCACCCTTTCTTTCTGTGGTCCATTTGTTAATTTGCAAATCTTGTCTGTGTAAATCCCCCCTCTATATTTCACAGATGAACACAGACTAAATAGTGCTCGGCTGTGTCTCATTATCCTGACTTGTATTGCTGAAGTAAGTTTTACACTCACATTCACACTTCTGTTGCATTTCTGTTGCAAAGTCATTTAGAAAGCATCCTGACCTTTTGAGGGAGTGCCATGTCACTTTTTTTAACACACTGCTATTTATTTGAACACAACTGTACAGAACCTTTAACAATGAAGCCGCCTCCTGTTATCAAGCAACACAACATATCACCCGAGAGCCAACTTGCACATAATAATTTGTATAGCCAGTGTGACGTTATGACTTAATTTCTGATAATTACTGGCAGACAATACCATATCACTTACTTGTGTTTGAGTCAGAAAGTTCTGTTGCGTCCTTGATTTATCAATGGGGCAAGTTGTCACAATGGCACATTCTGAAATTAATGGCTAATGATTTTGCATTGAAATATATTACCATATAATGAATGTGACATGAATCCAAGAAAGTCTTTCATTTGGTACATTTCATCATTATCATATTCACAGTCACAGTGAGAAAAACTGAAGTGTGACAACATGCCCTCCCCCATCCAGTTCAAGGGATTGTCATGAATGTGTCCTTAATATATCTTTAACATATCCATCATATAAACTATTTTATTAATTTTATTTAATGTGTACAGGATCAGTATGCTGATGCTTTTCTCCATGATGACAACATGAATTTCAGAGTGAATCTCCATAGAATGGTAAGGGCATTCATTATTTCTATATTTTTGTATGTTTTTTTAATTTTTTTTATATATTTACTGTTTTTTCCTTAGCCCATGAGGCACAGAAAGAAGACTGCGGACAAGAACAGCCCATCAAGACCCCTTGTGTGTGCAGTGCTTGGTAAGCAGTGAAATATATTATGTGGCTTATTTCGCTTCACATCATTTATTCATATGATGATTGACAGCTTATCTCGAGAACCATTGGTCGCAGAGACACATGGGTGGGTTCAATCTAACCGGGAGAGTCCAGGATCACGCCGATGTACGTCAATCGTTTGTGTCCCGAAGGAAGCGTCTTCCAGCAGACGTAAAGCACGCGGAAAGGAGTTTGAAATGTATTTGTTTCTAATTCTTTGCTTTCGTATGAGCTGGATTATACAGTGGGCAGTGCTTCGACTTGGCCAGCTTCACTCGCGGTCCGCGCGTGGGATCACGCGGTATCACGCGGTATCACGCGACTTTAATTTGTATTTTCCCAGTGAGACGCTGCAACAATCCAAACAACCGGTAGATTGCTCAAGTGAGCAGGGTGTCTCGTAAAAAGAAATGGAGCCTGGAAAACCCTACACAGACTTTACTACAGACTTTAGCAGACTGGTTTAGAAATAATTTAATAGCCAGAAATATGCCTGCCCTAATAAAGAAATATTTGGTTAACTGCGAGTGAATCCCGTCTGCAGCCGTAGAAGAAACGCAGGACAAATTAAACATTCTGGTTTTCTCCGAGTGCAACGATGATAGACAGACATCATTTGGACAAAATATAGAGCATATTAACCTCCGTTGCTCAGCCAAATGCCTTCCTGTTACGTCCTGTTATCACGGAGTTACAGGCGATAAACGATTTTTTAAGGTCACAAGTTTACTTCATTAGCGGTTTATTTTTTTGATTATTAAAGAGTGTTTTTCATTTAAACGGTTTGACTTCGTGCTTATTCAGTAGAGCATTTAGTGCTCTTCCCAGTCCCAGACGTTCACATTGCATGTTTGTTTGTAATGGATGCAACAGCGAGATAGGCTACGCGTTTGACGGCAATGAGTTGTGAACAGACATGAACCAAGACATATAGCCCAGCAGCAATCTAGGGACTGTTCGTTATTTATTGAAGGGGCCACCGGAGGAATTTTGAGTGCTTCAGTCAAAAGTTGCATGACCCTCCCTTGCCTGCTAGAAATTGTTCAATGACCCTCCGACAGAATTGTTAAAAAAGACATGACCCTCCCCTTGCCAATTGTCGTATGTCTTCCGCCCCCGCTGCTTTGCGCCACAGCCACACACTGTGATAACGTTCTTAAATCAATCTTTCGTGAGCTTGCATGCTACCAGTCCTTCCTTTTCAAATGTGTTGCGCCTGTTTGCACAATTTCACAAATAATCATATGTGCATGGGGACCGAAACAATGCATGCCAACTTTTTCCGTGTTTTTAACTTTCCCCCGCTGTCTTGCCGTAGAATAGGCTATCCCAGATTTTAATACTCTCATAACAACCCTGCCATCGGGCCTGTCTCTGTGTTGCCCTGTTGCTACCCCTTGCCCTTCCAACGAAACAGATGTCTTCAAATCATCGTTTTCCTTACTTGAATGTCATAAACATACAACTTTATGCAGCAGAATTACGCATAGGCTACTTGGAACATAAAACATTTGACAAAGGACAGATGTATCGTAACACCCCCAATTATCACCACTTTTGTTCAGAAATTCTAAAACAACGATGTTTTTTAACACTTCAAAATAACATTTGCTAAATTAACCTTACATTTTTCAGTAGCCATAGGTGTGTAGATTTGAACAAAATCTGGTTTGGTTCTTAACGGCACATGGACGGTTAGACCGAGAATTCTTGTCGTGAAATTAAAATTCCACTGGAGCTCCAAGCGGTTGTGTACACACAGCCTTAGGCTACAACACTGTTTACAGCTCTTTGAGTCACGGTAAAATGTCATTTTTGGTACATAGCTAATTTAGATACACCTATGGTGTGGGTGGTTGCGTCTCTTTAGGAGTCCGCTGTCTTGGTTTGTATAGAAATGGATATAAGTGACACGTACACGCAAGACGGTGGAAATACGGGACCGACGGTAGGGGGAGTTCCGATATGTTGCTAGTGACAAAATATTAACTTTCAGTGTTTTACGATGTCTTTGTCATGGGGAAGTGTTTTTCCCCATGCATTTATTCTAGGCTACTGTCAGTGACTGCCGTGAGAGAAGCGGGTTCTGTGTTTCGTTCATGTCAGTGACTGACGCGAGAGAAGCGGTGTCTGTGTTGTGTTGCATTGCGTTGCGTTCATTTATTTTCATTGGGCATACCGTGCCGTGCCGTCCACAGCTCTTCAGTTCTGACAAAGCCAAAATTACTCCTTTTGAAACAATGAGTGCAGGAAGCGCGTTTGTATGGTAATATTGCTTGACGGGGGGGATCCCCACTATGAACAGTGAAGGTAACGAACTCTTAAAAACGTGAACTTGAAGAAGTGAAAATGGAACAATATGAACTCTGAAAATTGAACAACTTGAAGCTACATCCATCAAGTGTGAACATGCTTAACAAAATATGGGAACAAAACATGGGAACTAAACGTGCATTACGAATATAATCAGTGGGAGCCCTGTGCTTGTTTCCCTGCAACAAGACAGTGACACCCTCAGTGTGTTTGAAATGTCCAGTCGATTGCGCAATTTGGTTTTAGTTGCAGTCATTGCAGAAAACCCGGCCTCGCATAGATACGTGGTGGGAAATGGTAGCAACGTTTTCAGCGCTTTTACGGCTATCTCGGGATATTCTGCTTTGGTTTTGATCCAAAAACCCGCCAGAGAGGTTTCCTCACACACACTTTTAAGACCACCGTCATTTGCAATTTCGATCAACTGCTCTTCCTCCTGCGCTGACATGTTAGGACTATTCGGGATATTGACAAATGGGTTGCGGACCCACTCATTGGTTTGCCGTGGATCTTTGGAGGATGGGAAGTAGCCTAACGCTCAAAGTCATTTGAAAGCGCAACAAGGTGATCAAGCACCAGCTGCAAGAGAAAGGGCCCTGCCTCAGTCTCTCCCAAAACCCCCACTACTGTTTGGAACATATCAAATACACCCCGTCCCCATTCGTCCCCACAAATCAAGCTTGGCTTTAAATGCAGCGACTTTATCTGCCAGTTTAAAGACAGTCGTCATTCTCCCCTGGAGTGACAGGTTGAGGTCATTAAGCAACCCGAATATGCCACATAGGTAAGCGAGTTTTGACCCCCAGTCCTCATCACTAAAATGTGCAGCTAACGGTGACTTTTTTTCTGTAAGAAATCTCTGCAGCGGCTCTCGCAACTTAAACACCCTGGCCAGTGTCTGCTAAAGATGCTTGTTTTTTGTTGCTCATTCTAGCAGTTTAGCTAACTTCGTGTGACACTACCGTTCGCCAAGAACTGATCAAGTGAAGTGAGCTGACCTGAGGCTGCGCAGCGCTGAAGGCAATATGTAAAGTGTTGAAGGCGGGACAGACGTAAGAAAATAGACCTTGCAAAATGCAAACATGCGTGCAATCAAACAACTGCATATAGGCCTATGCCATGTAAAAACGTGACATTATTGCGAATTAAATTGAGTTTAGTTTGCATGCATTTTTTTAAAACTCATGTCGTAGGCTACGGCCCGGTTAGGAATATACCGGCCGCGGCCCGTTGGGGACCGCTGCCTTAGATGGCAGGAAAAATCTTCAGCCTATTAACTGACCACCCGATTCACGTTGGCTGGGGGGGAAGGGGGGCCATCAGACATTTGTGACCAGTTAATCCGGCCCTGCCCCCCAACAAATAACACCTTCCCACCTCTGACAGCTTAAAAGAACTCACAGACCTATTCACAAACCTGCGGCATTTTGCCGTGTTTTGAAATCCTATACAGCTTTCAATAGTGAGGAAGCAATTTTGCATTGTAGGCATAACTAACATGCAATAACGCCACCAACAACAACCAAAACTAGGCTAATCATTGTCAAAATGTAAATTAAATGTAACATTATTGTGCATCAAATTAAAATGTTCTCTTTTGCAAACGTAGGCATAGTAACAGAATAATTTAATAATGTTACAAAGATACTACATCAATCCGTATGTTTCATTAGGCTACTAGGCTATTTGTTTTGCCTTATTATTGATTAATTTAGGCTAGGCCTTTTTATTCAGGGGCCGTATTCACAAAGAATTTTAAGGCTAAAAGTAGCTCCTAACTGGCGAATATAGGAGCCACTCCTAAAAATAATGGGTGTGTCACTCCTAACTTTAGGACTTTTTTCACAAAAAGTAATTCACGAAGCATTTTAGACCTAAAAGTAGCACCTAAAAGTCTGGGACAGCTTAAAAGAATTCGAGAGGACTCCTAACTCACTAAGACCTATTCATAAACAGCTTTTTGTGGCATTTTACGCTGCGATGTTTTGAAATGCGCTATGCGGCAACAGGAGCTTCCAATCGCGAGGGAACAATTTTGCATTCATAAACGGAATGCAATAACGCCACCAACAACAACCAAAACTACTCATTGTTAACATGTAAATTAAATGTAACATTTCATTGTGAATCAAATTAAAATGTTCTCTTTGCAAACGTAGCCTAGGCATATGGTGACAGATTAATTTAATAATGTTGCAAAGGTACTGCATCAATCCATAGGCCTATGTTTCATTAGGCTAGGCTATTTGTTTTGCCTTACTCTTTATTCATTTAGGCTAGGCCTTTTTATTCAGTTATTACAGTTTTTCTCAGTCGCTTTGGTGCTTTTCTCACATCACTATTAACATTTGCACAGAAGTTAGTGCAATTCTCAAAACAATTATTGCAAACTGCAAAACCTAGTGGATAACCTGCAAAAGCACGTCACTTGCTCAAAATGGATAGTCCATTCCTCAAAAGCAGGTATTCATGTCAATGAAACTGTCAGTGTCATCAAAATAGAAGTCTTGACACCATCGTTTATGAACAAGATAGTCAAATGGCTTTGTCATGTTTTCATTATGACAGTTCTCTCAGTGTTTTCTAATGCAAAAAAAGGTCAGAACTCGGTGACACTACCTGAACATGCTCAAGACAGCACTATACAGTACTTGTACAGCCATTTGAAAACTACAGTAAAGTTACACATTGCTATAGTTAGGTGAGTAAGTGAGTACAAGACACTGAATGCGTACATTTTTACTGTATGCTCTTTGCAATTCTACAGCACTGTGACAGAATTTGATAACTAGTTCAACAATTTTGTATGTAATGACTCAAGCAATGAAATGAAGACTATTAGTTTTATTGGGAACGACTATTCAGCATTCATAAGTATAGTTCATTTTGACTGACATGACATAAGCAAATGATAATGTTAAAAAACAGCACAGAATTGTATGAAAGCAACTGATACATGTCCAAAAGTATTTGCAATTTGTTCAGAGGAAGGAGAAATTGCTACTATGATGTGCACAAATGACTAAATGTTGTGGAGGTTGAACTAATAGTTATGAGAATTTTCATTCTGATCTGAAAAAAGCACCAAAGCGACTGAGAAAAACTGTAATCATCTTCCGTCCTTCTCACTACTTGTGTAGCGCACGCATTCTCCGACCTGTCACCTGTCACTCATCATCGGAAGGGAGGTGTTTGGAATCATTCCCGCGTTACAATCGTCAGCCAATCAAGGTGGTCACTTCAGTCAAGCTCGTGCATGAGTAATGACGTCATCTATAGCAACTAAGACTCACTCCTAGTTTAGGAGTTGTCTGAAAGGCTTTGTGAATAACTTTTAAGAGAAAACTCCAAGCTAAAATCTTTTAGTGCGATTTAGGAGTAGCCTACTCCTAGTGGTAAGATAAAAGCCTTTCTGAATAGCCTACGGCCCCAGTTATTCATCATCTTCCGTCCTTGTGTAGCGCACGCATTCTGAGACCTGTCACCTGTCACTCATTATCGTAAGGGAGGTGTTTGGAATCATGCCCGCGTTACAATCATCAGCCAATCAAGGTGGTCACGCTTGCCCATTTACACAAATTAATGGTCGAATATTACTGATGATCATTGTTATCAGTGTGCGTAGGGCACCAAAAACATCTTGCTCGTAAAAAAGCATCATACCGCACATTGTGGCGGGTCTGTTATTTACTGTAGGCAGGGGCGTAGATTTGCGTGGGGACCGAAGGACGTGTCCACACCAATGTCAGATTACGACTGAAATGTCCCCACCAATATTCAGAGTTAAATACTTTCTCACTTTGCTGCGGATCATCTCGTACAGATCTTGTAATGTGCAGTAGCCTGTAAGGGTAAATCGCGCTGATTTGATGTTACCTATAATAACTACCAGTGAGCCGCAGTCTCCTGCGCTGCGCTTCAGCTTCACTTCACAACAAGGCACATGAAGTGCGTCCAAATTCATCCATTCTTCTCTGTTGAACTCCTCGAGTAGGCTACTCATCACACATGTGTCACATGAAAGAGCCTTTTTTCAGCTTTTAAACGGTGCTATAGCCACTATTTGCTGTGATAAACAGTTCGCGAGAAAAATTAACTTCAAGAGATTTAATAATTATTCTCTGTGCCCATCTCCACATCCATTCGTCTCGGTGGAATATCGTAGGCCTAGTACACACTCTTCACGCAACACATGACAACCCATATATCAGAATAAACAGCAGACCTTACCGAACACAAAGGTGTAATGCATTCCGTGTACAGTTAGCTGTTCCAGAGTAATCCGGTTTTGAAATAAATTGTAGAAAATTGAACATGGTCTTTCGGCTTTAAGCATTTCTTAAAACTGAGCTGTGCTTACATCGCCTAGATATCTGTAAATATTAAAATCAGAGAATATACAGGCAGCTTATGGTTAAGAGTTGTCAATGTAGCCTTAATGATTCTTTTCACAAAATGCTAAGCATGCATGTATTTAAGTTTCTTAAAACTGAGCTGTGCTTATATGGGTCAATGCATGATTTCATAACAGACCAAATAGAAAATAAATGATATAGCCTACATATGTATACATATTAAAATCAGATTATGTGCTACACAGTATAGAACAAGTTGGACAGTAGCACATTTTAATCATGGGTAGTTGGACAGTAGCACATTTTAATCATTTTATATATCTATAGTGGTTGGTGAAAGAGTTGAGTGGCTTTTCCTTTTTTTTTCGGGGGAATTAGTGGGTAGTGTCCCCACCAAAGCTCAGACCAAACCTACGCCCTTGACTGTAGGCTGCGCAAACCAGGGCAAGCCTGCATTCGAGGCCTTCTGTTGAAGAATTTTATATAAAGCCTGCGCTAACAGTAATCCTCCTGCCCCTGATAGGCCTACCACAGCTGTGGATATGTGTGGAATGTTCAAGTAATAACACAATCCAATGTGTGCGTCAATTGTCCCCCGCTGACCACCTCACACATTTCTCTAGATTTTGCAACGAATTTACATGACACATTGCCATAAAATATGCCAGTTTTAGGACACAGAATAATGTTTGTAATGATACCAGTTAGGCCTACGTTTAACAGTAGCCTAACAAGTGTAATGAGCTATTCATTGTCGAAGGTGCATGGTCAAGTGAAATTCTTACTTTGGAAAACAAACATTTGCCGATATCATCGCCGATCATCAGAATATTGCTCTGGACTGCAGGTAACTTGTTAAGCCAGTGGTTCTCAAACTTTTATTTAATTCCCCACTTTGATCAAGGGGCATGACTGATGATAGTGGAGATAACGTGTTATCCCGAGGCCTTTGCCAGTCAGCATCTCCGACGGTAGTCTACCCTATTAAAAATATAAGTTTTCGATGTCCCAAACGGAGAGACATAGGCTACTTTATTGTTTTTAACGATCTCTATGCTACTCACAAAAATGTAGGCGTGGGGACATGATGAAGTAGGCTATCCAACTGTCGTGTGTTAAATTATTGTGATTACGAGCCAGTGGTTTTCAAACATGCGTGATTCGGACATCTAACTAAATGCAACAGGCTCATATCGTCCTTGCATTCGCAGGACCAGTGTTTTGTCAATTTGCAAATAGCTATTCGTTTTAACGAATTTTTATGATAGTATGGTTTTTGTATAGGCTACTATCTTAATCTTGGAATATCGGGAGGGAAGTGGCGCGTCTGCAGTCAGCCAAATATGAATGTAATTCTGCGGCATAAAGCAGATGTATTTGTTTATTGTACAGAAAAATAAAAATGACATGTCAAGCAGTCAATTGACTACATTGCAGTCAAGAAGTAGGGCAAATTAAGACACTGTTTTGATTTGCGTAGTTGCATTGCCCCCAACACTGACAATAACATAGCAGATTTCGATTTTCGCTACCACCGTGTAGTCAAGCCTTAAGCCATACCCAAGTAGCCTTAATCGAGGTAATGTTTAATTATGCATGATTTCTTTTGTTATTGAATTCGTATGCTGGGATTCCTCTCGGTAACAATTATGTTTGGTAGCCTCCTGCTTTTTCAGAGGGGGCGGCAGTCAGGCTACTGACAGAGCGATGTACAGTGGCAGAGCGACGCACAGTGGCTGAAAGTGGTACTAAAGCTTCACGCAGCTTCACGCCTCGTAATGCGCGAATGAAGTGGCCATTTGAAAGCGATGCCCACTGTACATCTACCAAACGTATTATGAATAAAACAACATGGATATTCCACTACTATGGATTCTTACCGACATTTCAAGACCATTTATGACGTGTCAGAATATTGGCATCCCTCTCTAATCCCGATTCGCAGGTACAGTATCACGGCAGTATCACACAAGGGGGTGGAGGGGGGCATTTTATAGCAGTTTGGTAAGATGTATAGTAAAATCAATCAAATACAGTAATGCACAAAACAATTTTTGTCATAGAAACATTGATCAATTCCTGAGACATGTTACGGGTTAACTATGCATAAACGTACTGACTGAAAAAAAGTCAGAATGAGTAAGCTAAATCACTGCATGAAAAGGGATGGGATTTTCGTCCCCATAAACACCCGGAAATCTCCCTAACTCATTGAATGCCAAGCTGTTTTCGGAAGCTTTGTCCTAGAGTGCCAGCAATCTAGACCATTGTTGATGATTTTTGTATAGCCACAGCATATTCTATGTTATAGCTATGAACACATACAATGGCTCGTTTGAAAGGTGAGACTTTAAGCTCTCAGTGGGTGCAAACCGTGTACTTCTACACGCCTCTGTTCCTGAGAATTTTTTCTAGAAATGGAGATATAACGTCTATCATGAAATATGAAGTGTTGCCTGTAAAGTTTCCGGGAAGTGACCTGGCGAGACTGCCACCTAGTGATAGACCCACGAAAATGGCCTGGTTTTGAGCTGACGTGCATCCGTCACTGATTCGACCCAAAGCGGCAACCGAGTTATGATAAAATGTCCAGATAAAATGTCCAGATTGTGAGTTTTCATGAGTTTTCGATCGTCATATATTTCATTTCCATTCATCATAGAGTTCCCAAAATCACATATAAGGTGTGTTAGAGTGTCTAGTTTCGTAATTTAAAAAAAAGCTAAGAACGTAATATTAAGTTTTTGGCACCAACGCATGGGAAGGAAAAACATTACCGTCTATTTCTGACTGTTTGTTTACCCTATCAGCTGTTCTACTGGCGGAAGCGACGAGCAGGTCTTCCACTGCTCACTAGAGGAATTGTCTCCTGCTGGCGGGGGGGCGTAACGGTTGGACTTACCTTAGTTTATTGAAGTGACGTTCTCTCTGCTGTGGCTTATGGACTGAGAATGTTTTGGACTGTGTAAATAGCCTACTACCGGTAAAATATCTATTTTTATACATATTTATTGAGCTGCATATTTTTGTTGAATGAAAATAGTGATAAAGTTTATATATTTGCCTCCGAAATTCGCATTGTGTTGGTGTGAAGGGGAAGGGGACAATCTACAGTGATTATTGACAATTGACAATTACTGACGAAAATCCCACTTTTCATGCAGTGATTATAACTGATAGGAAGTCCTGTGGACATAAAAGGGGGGAAATTTGCTGTGCCCTCACAGCACTTCAGCAGCCTGGACTGTGCGGTCGCAGCCCCTCACTCGCAGTCTCCCCAAATATTAACAAGTATTAACAAATATTAACAAATGTTAACAGTAGCAAGCACAAAAACTGTTTGGAAATCTCAGCTAAGTCTATATTTGCAGTGTTTAGTGAAAAAATTGTGTCACTAAAATTAATGAATAATCGTGATAATAAATAATCGTGATCTCAATATTGATCAAAATAATCGTGATTAACATTTTGGCCATAATCGTGCAGCCCTACTAAAACTAGACTAAAATGACAAGACTTTTAGTCAAAAATTATATTTGAATGACTAAACATGAAAAAGACTAAAAAGGACATTTGACACAAGACTAAAGGCCTATTCACACCAAGAACGATAACGATAACTATAACCATAACGATAAAAGCGTTCACACTGAACAACGATAAGCAAAGTCTCTCCTTGTGTTAATGAATGTGACGGTTAAAATGTGATGGGTTCTGATTGGCTATTAGCATTTTATCGTTCTGAAAATCGCTCTGAAAGTGATCCCCAACGATATCGTTCTTCATGTCGTTATCGTTATAGTTTATGTGTGAACGTCGTCATTCATATTAACGAGAACGATATTTATTTATAGTTATCGTTATCGTTCTTGGTGTGAATGGGCCTTAAGACTTACAGTAGTTCAAAAAAATAGGTGACAAAATTAACTCTTATGACAAAGTGGGAGCATGTAGAGTAGAGGGTGACAATTTTTCGGGACTCCCGCGGGTCACGGTATTCCCGCGGGTTTCCCGCAGCACGGGAGTAAATTTCACTGTTAGTAACGTGATTGGGACGGGACAGGAAATAATAAACGGGAGCTGGCGGGAAGCCAGAGATTATTAACTTAAAAAAATGACGCTGCAATGCAGTGAGTGTGCCCAAAGACGTGAGGCATTTCGTTTTAGAAAAGAGAACCAATTACAACCCACAAAACGTTTGTTGTTGATTGGTAGCCTATCAGAGCAAGACAAGCAGCTGCCCTGTTCACAATCAATCAGCTTCAGCGATAGGCCCTAAGGCAAAATGGATGCAAAGAAACAGTTACAGGCGAAAGTGTCAGCAAAGGACAGCTCTATTCAATTTGCACGAGCTGTGCGGGAAAGCGATTCTCGTTGAGTTTAATGTGTCATGCAATGTTGGGGCATGGTACCTCGTGGTACCTCGCGTGTGTGTTGGGAGGAGTAATAATGTGTGTGGGTATGGTGTGTGTTTGGGAGTTATGGTGTAATGGTGTGTGAGTCTATGTGTGTGTTTAGGGTATAATGGTGTGTGTGAGGGGGGTTATGGTGTGTGTGAGTGAAGGGGGTGTACCTGTATGTGGGGCTGGATGGCAAGTGGCAAGAGAGATAGAGAGAAAAGTATATAAATATAATATTTAATGAATGAATTAATTAAAAATAGAAGTAAGGCAAAACAAATAGCCTATAGCCTAATGAAACATGCGGATTGATGCAGTAGGCCTATGTTTGCAATATTATTAAATTAATCTGTCACCATAGGCTATGCCTACGTTTGCAAAGAGGAGACCATTTTAATTTGATTCACAATGAAACGTTATATTTAATTTACATGTTAACAATGAGTAGTTTTGGTTGTTGTTGGTGGCATTATTGGATCCCTTTTATGAATGCAAAATTGTTCCCTCGCTATTGGAAGCTCCTGTTGCCGCATAGGCGACGCATTTCAAAACATCGCGACGTGAAATGCCTCAAAAAGGGTTTGTGAATAGGTCTAAGTGAGTTAAGTCGCCACTTAGGAGCTACTTTTAGCCTTAAAATTCTTTGTGAATATGGCCCCTGGTCTCGTATTCACAAAGAATTTTAAGGCTAAAAGTAGCTCCTAACTGGGGAATTTAGGAGAAACTCCTAAAAAGAATGGGCGTGTCACTCATAACTTTAGGACTCCTAATTTTTTTGACTAAGAGTAATTCACAAAGCATTTTAGACCTAAAAGTAGCACCTAAGTCTGTGACAGCTTAAAAGAAGCCGAGAGGACTCCTAACCAGGCTTGGAATTTCACCATTCTAAGGGCAAGGCCACTTGGCCTTCAGTTGGGCATATTTGGTGGGGGGGCGCAAAGGCCACATGTCAGGGCACCAAGGCCAAAGTTAACTATACAGTAGTAGGCTATAAAAATGATCAAAGTTTTATTTAGCCTATTCACTGCAGTAGACCTGCATCACTGTATGAAACATTACAAAAACATGAAACATGACATATTACATAGAACTGTAAATCATCTGATCATCTAATATTTACAGATATCTAGGCTATATATAACATGTATTTTATATTTGGCCTGTTATAAAATCATGTATTGAACAATTTAACCACAACTCAGCTTTAAGAAACTCAAATAGCCTAGATGCATGCTTAGCATTTTGTGATCATTAGGCTAAGGCTACTTTCACAAACTCAGTCAGCTGTCCTCTGATTTACCAATATCTAGGCGATATTTGTAACATTTATTTTGTATTTGGCCCGTTATGAAATCATGTGGAACAATTTAAACACATTGTAAAACTTAAAGCCCAAATTTGGAGACATCCATGCATGTCGAAATTTACTGCAAATTCAAAACTGGATTACTCTAGAACGGCTAACTGTGCAGGGGACTGCTTTACACCTTTGTGTTCAGTAAGGTCTGCTGTTTATTCTGATCTATGGTTTGTCATGTGTTAAAGGGACACCAGGCAACGTTTTCGTGTTAATTACTCATCTTCATAAGTCGGTATATGGTTAAATGACTCATTACAGGGCGAATGAAGACTCTCTCGCCCGCCCCTACTGCCTGTAGGAAGAATATCCCGCTTGCAAGTTCAGTGTATCGTACCCGGCGACCGAAGCAGTTTCAGTTTCCATCCTGCATCCACAGCAGAGAGGGAGGCTAACGAAAAGCTAGCGATTGTTGCAAACGTGTGTATAATGGCAGAGCCGGCAAAAAAGCAGCGAAAACCCTTGACGGAAGATGCAAAGAAAAGGAAAAGAGCTTCAGACCGAGCGAGGGGGAGTTTCGTAGAGAAAAAGCATCAGGCTTGCCTGGTGTCCCTTTAAAAGAAGGGTTCGTGAAGTATTCCACCGAGATGAATGGGTTGGGAGATCATGGGACGCAAAACCTTCAGTAGAATGTATGACTAAATTGAATTATATTATGTACTTTTCTCGCGAACCGTTCAACTTAGCAATTATCGGGTAACATCGTTTAAAAGCTGAGAAAAAGCTCTTTCATGTGATACTGTGATGTCTGTGTGATGAATAGGCTACTTCGCGAGTAGTTCAACTGAGATGAATGGGTGAATTTGGACTCACTTTATTTCTTGCGCTGTCACTTTCTCCACTGCGTAAAAGACTAAATTAATTTGCGCTGTGAATCCTAAGATTATTTTGACAGGCCACAGGCTAAATAAAAATCGCTATTACTAGGACGCAAAGCAGAATATTGAAAGAAGGGGGCACCAAGGCCAGCGTGGCCTGTAAACCTCTGATTTTCAAAGGGGCCTCACGGCCAACGCAAGAGGCAAAAAAGACATACACAACATATCATCATTTCGAAAATGAAAATTTGGATTATGTATATATATTTTAAAAAAGTTGGGACTGGAGCATGTTTACCACTGTGCTGTTTCACCTCTTCATTTAACAAAAAAGTGTAAATGTTTAGGAACTGAGGAGACCATTTGCTACAGTTTTGAGAATGGAATGTTGTCCCATTTCTGCCTGATATAAGATTTCACTTGCTCAACATTATGGAGTATTCTTAGTCATGTTTTTCAGTCAATTATGCACATAATTTGACAAATCTGGACTGCAGACAGGCCATCTTAGCACCTGGACTCTTCCTCTATGGAGAAATGCTAGAATTCATCTTGTCATTGTTTTCCTGAAATATTCAAGGTCTTCCCTGGAAAAGACATTGCCTGGAATTAAGTATGTTGCTCAAATCCTGTATACATCATTCAGATTTTATTGTGCTTTGCCAAATGTGCAAGATGCCCATGCTGTAGGCAGTAATGCTCCTTCACGCTGTGATAGATGTTGGGTTTCGAACTGAGCACTAAAACAAGTTGGATAGGTTGGATACTTGCATAGGCCCTCTCCTCTTTAGCCCAGATGACTCTATGATTTCCAAAAAGAATGGCAAACTTTGATTGGACTAAAACCACAGGACCTTTTTCCATAATACCTCAGTCCATTTTAAACAAGCTCAGGCCCAGATGAGATGGTGGTATTTCCTGTATCATGTCTCAATACAATTTGACCTGTTAATTTTGACTGGAGTTTTTGGTAACGCTTTAGAATAACATGTGCTTATTAGGTATTAACAGTGCATATTAAGCAGTTAACAATTTAATACTAACAGTTAGTTAACTGTTGTTATCCTATAAGGGTTGGTAGGTTACGGGGACACTGGCAAGACATGCCGCTCCGTCTGGCATCATGTTTTTGTTTGTTTTTATGTAATGTTCGTAATTTTATGTCATGTTCATTTTTTGTATTGATTTGTCTAGTTAAATGTATTCTCTCTTTATTTACGTTATTTTTTGATAGTTCTCGTGTTACCGTAAAACTTCAAATAATCGCCGAGTCCCTAAGAGACGCCTGTCTCTTTTAAATGCCTGGCGTGGCTACAGGTTTGGGTCAAAGGCCGGTCTCCAGTATAGGCCCGGTCTGTTTTTTAGTTTCGGGTTGTATTTAATGTTCTAAAACCCGTCAGATCGTCTGTTTAAAGATTCGCAATGACACGAAACCATTACCGAAAGGAGGTTACAGCAGTGTGAATTAGATGTTGCACGTCGTTACAAGCCGTCGCAAAGCATTCACATGTCTGGTCACAGTTGCAAGGTTTTAGAATGTTGCATCAAGTTGCTGCTCATCTCGTTGCGAATCTTGGGTGTGATTTGGGCTTGAGTATGGCGCAGACTGCGCACGTTATGATTAGATGGCATTAAAAGACTGCGGTGGGGAAAAGCTAGAGTTCCAAATTGTATAACTTTTTTTCCAATATGAACGATATGTCCGACTTCGTCATCGTTCAATTCATCCCTTGTGTTAATTTGCGGATAGGCCGATGGTAAGCTTGTTTTTATGCTGGCAACAAAACCAGAACGGTTCGCGAACGTTATTCTTTATTCTAAATGCCATGGCGATAAAGAGAAAGAAGTCAGAAAAGGAATTTACCTTAGACTAGGCTATATCAGAGCCCGTCTACGGACATTCTCTGGCTATATAATACTGAAATAGGTTAATGATGTAAAGTCAAGTGCGCTTTTATGGGACTGTTGTGTGCGCGCACAGTTTTTATTGATGAGTCGGAGTGGCAAGTGCTGCGCATAGTTGCAGTGGAATGTGGCTGCCCAGGGCATTATAAAACTTCTCACTCTTAGACCTACTCATACACTGCGGTGAAATGGCGTATTTAGCTGTCTAAATTCGAATCATATGCTGGGAGAGAAATTGTCGGACATCCATGATTATTTTTGTTATTCAGCACCCCTGGTCAAAAATATGTTCCCGTGCGCCTGGAAGTAGGCTATGATTTGAATGTAGACTGTTGTCAAATTTGGCAAATACAAAATGGGAGAAACAGTATGGTTCATGCTCTCTCATGCTGTTTCATTCCTGCCGAAAAGGAGGGAGAATGAAACATTAAGCACGTTCCACTTTTGCATAAATAATTCCTGAACGGTTT
The DNA here is from genome assembly GCF_046254945.1 of Alosa pseudoharengus. Taxonomy (NCBI): domain Eukaryota; kingdom Metazoa; phylum Chordata; class Actinopteri; order Clupeiformes; family Clupeidae; genus Alosa; species Alosa pseudoharengus. The sequence goes on along the minus strand of NW_027468576.1, from coordinate 2,030,111 downwards.
TGGTCAGGGCTGATAATGCAACTGTATTTGACAAAGGACCGATATAGGCTATTTGCTAGTGACAAAATATGAGCTTTCAGTGTGATACGATCTTTTTGTAGATTACGTTTAATTAAAACGTGTTTCATCTGTTCTGGCTATCCCCGCTATTTGGATCTTACTGTATCTCACTCAATGAACAACATCTCAACACTAAATGAATGATGATCCGTAATTGTCATCAGATAGCCTAGTCATATAGGTAGACATTCAGTGTGTTTGAAATAATTAATTCGATAATATTTTCCATCTTTGCAAAGGAAAAGTTTTGTGTAAAGAGAATTAAAGGCCTGTCTCATATAGACGCCTGTCTCTAATACTAGCCGGTGCAGTTTGGCGATTTGGGAAAATAAAAGCCCGGGCTATTATTTGGAGTTTTACGGTATTCTTAGTCCCTTTTAACGTTACTGGCACCAGTGCACCTGTCCATATGAAACGTGATGTGCTTCACGTAGCCCCTCTATGCTAAGAAGGAATAAAAGGTTTTGTAATCCCCAACCCCCGCCCCGCCTCTTCCGTCCATAGATGATGCTGCAATTTACAAATTTCTACAGCGTTGAAATTTGGTATGCGACACAAAATTCGACGTTTTCCCACACCTCCAATTAATTTGCCCCTCTCCACAACATCACTGTCAATGGTCAATCAAAGTCAACAGCCAATATATTGTGATGTAAAAGTTCCCAAAATTTGACATTCTTTGACATTTGACATTCATTTACATATGGAACTGTGTGGTTTTGTTGACAAACACACACACACATATATATGCAGGTATACACACAGACACATACACATTCACATTCTGGCAGTGCACTTAGATGGGACTTGACATTAAGCCATGTATACCACTGTTCTTTTGCCATTTAGATATAGTTAGATATGCCTTTGTTGCATTTACCACTGAACACTATTGTTAATTCACACATTTTTCATTTTAATTGAAAAGCATATCATGGGGTTATTTACAGTAAGCCTCTGCCCTCTGTTTTTTTTTTAGATCTCATGGTTGAATTCATTGTGACCCACATGATGAAGGATTTCCCCATGGATCTATACATGTAAGACTACAACTACCATTACCTTTCATCAGTCATCTTTATGGTTCATGTTTAACTGAAATATGATTAGACTCCTTCTGTTTCTGGGTAACGTAAAAGTTTTGTTCAATAGAAAGGTGATCAGGAAATGTGAATGGCCTTGTCTCTTTTTGCTTGCAGGCATTGTGTACAGATCATCCACAAACTTATTTGCTACCAGAAAAAGTGTAGAGTCAGACTGCACTACACATGGAGGGAGCTGTGGTCAGGTATGGGATTAGATATTTCACTGTCATTTGTTGCTGATAATGTAAATATTCAACTCTCAATGCCTTCATGTGAAATAAGTAAGGGATAATGTATAGAATGCGTGTCATTATCAGGAAAATAAGTCCAGACAGGGGAAACCGCATGTGCCAGCGGAGGTGTCTTGCTTCGCCCTGAAGGGACTTATTCTATACATTATCCTGCTTATTACACGACTACCTGCCAAAATGAAAAAATAAACTCCACATGATTTATTTGTTACAGTTTTGTCGTGGCTTTTGCTGAGAAACAAATAGTTCATGACACGCTGAACTTCAATCTTGAAGAATTCTTTAGAACACTTTTGAATGAAGTTCCATTGCAAGAAGTGATTAGACTATTTGCTGAGTAATATGAAAATAGTGAATAAGAAGCACAAAACCCATTTTCCTTGACAGCAACGGTCTGTTATCAGACTTCCGTTGGGAAGGCATATTCAAGTGAATGGAGCATTCTAAAGCATTATGAAGAGCCGTGTGATAATAGGTTTTATCATGTTGTCATGGTGAGGTATATTGAGTGGTCTGCACTGCCTTTCCCCTGTCTAACAGAGAAAGTGTTAGACAGGTGGCTCTTATTAGTAGTAAGCACAATGAAATATGAATATATAAATGGCAAAGAGGCACCGCTCAATAAAATCCATTGTTCATCCAGTGCTTGTCAGTTAAAAATTTCGCCACTGATGTATGTGGCAAGTGACCTGGCACTCATGTCAGTGCCTATTTGCAGAGCGCCTAATTCTGCACTTTATACAGGAGTTATGTAAGATATAATGGATGCCACAGTGGTCGGTTAACAGAAATTAATGCACGGTCGCGTTTGTAAAATGGCCCAACGCACAGCGGAGTGCACGAATAACCGTGGAGTCCATTATCCCGCTTATTCCACTGTTGCCACTTGTGTTGTGTTCATTTCCTGTTATAATTTAAATGTTTTAATCACTAAAACTGTCTTGTTTGTAGAACTACTTTCTTCCTACGCACCTAATTATGTAAAATAGGTAAAATTGGGGGGCCATGTCAACCCTCCTTTTTTCCGCCTCCGTCTATCTAAAAAGAAAAGGACTTCCGCAATAAGGGTGCATATATCACAGAAAATCCCTTAGTATAAAAACGACTATTAATTAATTTCATTCGCTCACATTAATCCGAAGAGGAATTCACCCTGGCATAGCCTAAATGTTATGACGAGATAGCCTTGCCTAACGCTAGAGTTAAAACCAAATTAGTTTGCCATAGCCTACATAGCCCAATGGGATGATTCATTTACCAACAGATTGGGACCTGGTCCGCATAGGCTACTTTTTTAATTTTCCCCCGCTACACCATCACAGAAAACTATGATGCTGCTATGAATGCCCCTAGCCCTATTAGGCAGATGAATGCAAAGTGCGTCCAAATTCACCCATTCTTCTATGTTGAACTAGCCTACCCACAAAGTACTCATCACACAGACATCACATGATGTATATCACATGAAAGAACTTTCTCAGCTTTTAAACAGTTCTAGCCGTTACTTGCTGTGATAAATGGTTCGCGAGAAAAATAACTTTAACTAAATGTAATCATATTATTCTGCATACAGCTCTGCGGCCATTTCCCCACCCATTCGACCCTGTGGAATATCTCAAACTCTTCACTTAACACATGACAAACCATGTATCAAAATCAACAGCAGACCTTACCTACCACAAGGATGTAAAGCATATACAATTAGCCGTTCCAGAGAAATCCGCATGCATGTCTCAAACTTTGGGCTTTAAGTGTCTTAAAACTGAGCTGTGCTTTAATTGTTCAATACATGATTTCATAACAAATGAAATGCAAAATAAATGTTAAAAATATCACCTGGATATCTGAAAATATTAAAATCAGAGGATATACAGCTCATGGCTAAGAGTTTTATTTGTCAATGTAGCCTTAATTATTTCTTTCGTCCCTCTTTCACAAAATGAAATCTGTTGTCAGATTTAAACACAGCAAAAGTAAAAATCCATGCCATCAAAGGTCCATCCAAGGTTAGTTTAAAACTGAAGTTACAAGGCGTAAGGTGTGACGGGTGTCAGTCCAGGACTACAAGTGTCCACTATGTCAGTGTTTCCCAAACCTTTTTGTCTGGGGACCCACTTTTTAAAAATGACAGACTTATCGCGACCAAATTCACTTCAGATTTAACATGTAACCACTAAATACTGCCCAAAACGTTGATGTTTTAGGCCAAGGATTCTCAAACGTTTCTATGCCGGGCCCCCTCAAACCATTCTACAGTGCACGAGAGCCCTTTGATCCCGTTTTGCGCTGCCACCACCATATCTAGGTGGTTTGATAGATATGTAAATACTACTACTGATATAGGGTTTAGTGATGCACCTCCCCTTTCTAGCATTCTCCTGGCTAACGTCCAATCACTGGATAACAAGCTGGATTTCAGAGCCAGACTGGCGTTTCAACGTGATATCAAGAACTGCAATGTCTTTGTTTTTACGGAGACCTGGTTGGACTCCTCGATTACAGACTCTGTCACTCTGCTGGAGGGACTCTCCATCCATCGGCAGGATAGAACAACGGAGTAGGGCAAGAACAGAAGAGGTGGTGTGTGCATTCTGGTAACAAATGCTGGTGTGTGGATGTACAAACGACATCGACATGGTGCTCCTGACCTCGAACATCTCATGGCCAAATGCAGGCCTTTCTATCTACCCAGGGAATTCTCAGCAGTTTTTTTCATCACGGATCACTCTTCAGTCTTGTTACTGCCCGCCTATAGACAGAAGCTCAAATGTGAGCGGCCTGTGATTCGCTCAGTACAGCGCTGGACGGATCAATCAGATGCCTCCCTGCGTGACTGTTTCCACACAAAAGACTGGGGAGTTTTTCGGACTGCTGCTGATAACATCAACAATTATACTGAGTATGTAAGGGGCTATATGCAAATGCATTAATGACATTGTACCGAGGGTGACCGTACAAACTTTTCCTAACCAGAAGCTATTGTCGAATGGAGAGGTATGTTCAGCACTCCGAGCTCGGACAGCTGCCTTCCATTCTGGCAATCCCAAGCGAGTACAGTAAAGCACATTATGAACTGAGAAAATCAATTAAAGGTGCTAAGAGACAGTACAGGGAAAAGGTGGAGTCACACTACAGCGGCTCTAACACCAGAGACATGTGGAGTGGACTAAGGACAATTACAGACTACAGAGGAAAGAGCTTCAGAGCAGAGGTGTCTGCTTCTCTTGCAGAGGAGCTGAACTCCTTCTATGCCCGCTTTGAAAATGACATCTGGGGCCGTATTCACAAAGAATTTTAAGGCTAAAAGTATCTCCTAAGTGGCGAATTTAGGAGCAACTCCTAAAAATAATGGGCGTGTCACTCCTAACTTTAGGACTCTAAATTTCACTAAAAGTAATTCACGAAGCATTTTAGACCTAAAAGTAGCACCTAAGTCTGGGACAGCTTAAAAGAAGTCGAGAGGACTCCTAACTCCTAAGACCTATTCACAAACAGCTTTTTGTGGCATTTCACGTTGCAATGTTTTGAAATGCGTCGCCTATGCGGCAACAGGAGCTTCCAATCGCGAGGGAACAATTTGCATTCATAAAAGGGATCCAATAACGCCACCAACAACAACCAAAACTACTCATTGTTAACATGTAAATTAAATGTAACGTTTCATTGTGAATCAAATTAAAATGGTCTCCTCCTCTGCAAACGTAGGCATAGCCTATGGTGACAGATTAATTTAATAATGTTGATACTGCATCAATCCGTAGGCCTATGTTTCATTAGGCTACTAGGCTATTTGTTTTGCCTTACTCTTTATTGATTTAGGCTAGGCCTTTTTATTCAGTTATTCATCAACTTCCGTCCTTCGCACTACTTGTGTAGCGCACGCATTCTCATCAGACCTGTCACCTTTCACTCATCATCGTAAGGGAGATGTTTGGAATCATTTCCGCGTTACAATCATCAGCCATTCAAGGTGGTCACTTCAGTCAAGCTCGTGCATGAGTAATGACGTCATCCATAGCAACGAAGACTCACTCTTAGTTTAGGAGTTGTCATTTTTCCTTACTAAGAGTAGGTCTGAAAGGCTTTGTGAATAACTTTTAAGAGAAAACTCCTAGCTAAAATCTTTTAGTGCGATTTAGGAGTACTCCTAGTGGTAAGATAAAAGGCTTTGTGAATACGGCCCCAGGTCAGAGTCTCTGTTAGAGCAAGATTGCTGCCCATTTCAGTTATCTGAAAGAGATGTGTGTAAATCATTTAGAAGGGTGAATACACAGTGTTTCCCCTAGAATTTTTTCCAGCAGCGGTGCTGTTGATCGTAGGAAGCCCCCCCCCCCCCAAAAAAAAAATAAAATAAAATAAAAATGACTCCTTCAATGGTGACTTCTGGTGGATTTTGTGAAAGAAATTGACAGATTATGACTAACCATCAACAGGAGCATTTACAAAGCATGATTATTGCAGTACTTGAACAGGATTATTCATGTTTTTCTTTCACCTTTTTCATTTACATTATTAGTAATTAGCCACTGTACAACTGTACACTGTAGGCCACTGTACAAACTATTACTATTTAGAATACAGTGCTGTGCATAAGTTAAGACATTTATTTATATAATAAAATGTATTTATTTACGATACATGATACATTAAAAATAATTGATGTCCTATTTTTTTCTTAATTAAGGCATTAAGACAAAAGGCAAAATATGTTTTTTATTCCTCCCTTTAGTCAATTTCAGCATGGGTGTCTTAACTTTTGCACAGCACTATATAAACTATATAGACATCTCTTTCATGTCATTACACTGTATTGGTGCTGTGCAAGTCGAATTGAGTGCCTGTCACTTTAATGTCGTGACGCCCGTGAGGCTTGCTTGATTCTCACGGTTTTAAGCTAACTTAGTAACATTGTTGTGCATGGTGCATAAGAATATGTGGATGCCCATGTCATTTGGTAAAATAAATGGTCAAAAACTGGAAGAAAATCTATCTTGGATTATAGCAGATAAGTGTCTTGTATCATATCTATAATTTTGGTGAGCTCTACAGGAATTACAAACCTCAGATGTAAATGGTTGCCCTATTACTCAAATTCAATTAAACCCACCAGTAGGCTAGCTAGACCTTAGTTTCACAGCCTAGGTTTTTTTTTAATTAGGCAACTTTTTTTGCAGTGGCGCTTGAGTTCCAGGATCGGCGCTGTGCCGCTGATGAATACATTGTAGGGGAAACACTGATACACATAAAGCTCCAGGACCTGACAACATCCCAGGTTGTGTTCTCAAGGCTTGCGCATCTGACTGCTGGCTGAGGTCTTTATGGACATCTTTAATCTCTCCCTGCATCAACTGTTCCATCCAAGCTTATCATGAAATTGAGAGACCTGAACATCAGTTCCTCTCTGTGCAGTTGGATCCTTGACTTCCTGACTGACAGGACACAGGCAGTACGGCTGGGTAACATCATCTCCTCCACTCTAACACTCAGCACTGGTGCACCGCAGGGATGTGTGTTAAGCCCCCTGCTGTACTCGTTGTATACTCATAACTGTATGGCAACTCACACCTCAAACACCATCATTAGGTTTGCTGATGACACCACCATAATCGGCTGTATCACGAGTGATTATGAGTCTGCTTACAGAGCAGAGGTGGCAACCCTGACATCCTGGTGCCAAGACAACAACCTGCTGCTCAACGTCAGCAAAACCAAGGAGTTGATTGTGGACTACAGGAGACTGCAGGAAGAGCACACACCCATTTTTATTGGAGGCACAGCAGTAGAGAGAGTCAGCTGCTTCAGATTCCTTGGAATTAACATCAGTGAGGATCTGAGCTGGTCACACCATATAGGTTATGGTTATGTATTTGACAGACGCCTTTGTCCAAAGCGACACACAAATACAAAACAACATAATATTTAAAACTGAACAGGGAACAGATTAGAATGTTGGTCAAACTATACTAAGGAGAATAGTAATAATAAACAACAATATCAATTCAATCAATAGCCTAATAAAATAAGTAATGAAAATGAGGGAAGAAGCAATAATAAAACATTAATGTCCATTCAATCAATAATATAAAAACAATGACATGGTTAGACTACATTAAAGAGAATATCAATAATAAACAATAATGTCAAATTCACACTTCGATGTGAGTGGTTGAAGTAGCACGTCAATAGATGACGGACAAGTGGCTTATTCAATCATATGCAAGCATTTTTTGATTAGGCCCAGCCTTCTGCGACACCATTCCAATGGATCGGTTCCAGATGGATGAGTGGAGCTAGGCGGAGCGAAAATATAAGTTTAGGGATATTTTTGCATGCTGCGCATGGGGTTGCAGTGCTTCAACTTGTCGTCACTCTTCAGCATAATAAACTGTTCCTGAATTTCTAAGGAGCAATGTTGTAGACTATGTTGTGTTGCAGACAAATGGATCCATAACACTGTGGACGTCATTTCTGATTTGCAAATAACTCAAGTCGTTATATTGTAGCCTAATTGGGTTTCTTTATTTGGAAAGTTGAAACCACATTTCCTCTGGAGTTAAACTTGTGATTGTTTATGATAAGGCTGTGCATTGGTGTTGGGATAGGCTATGTTATAAGAAAGTGAAATGAATAAATGTCAGAACAAGAGGCTTTTGTGCAATAGGCGAAGAATACAGTAAGATGGACGATAATGCGCCTTTACTGTAGTGATGTTCACGAGATGGAAAGCGGCAGGAAAACCGCTTTTAAAATTTACATTTAAAAGGCACTTTGGTCTAATGCACTGTTGTGCGTTTTAAATCCAAACTAAGGAGGAATGCGAGGAGGCTGCTATTAACTGTAAAGAGTGCATCTACAATCGAAACTATCTGCAGCCTATGATGCAAATTGTCCGGTCTATGGATGTTTGCTTCATTGTTGACAGCGCAGTCTTTGCAATTTCAAATGACACATTTTAGTTTTCAATCTGCCAAGTTGAAGAGCTGCAGTCTGTTTTTGTTTGTGCAAATATAGGCTGATTCATGTCGCTTGCATTTTGCAACTGCGAGGTCCATGGCAGGCGCCTCACAGAAATATTGTTTCATTTTGCAAGTAAGATGTCCACATTCTGGCATGCGACGTGTTCGCCCCTCAGTTTGAGAGTCACTGTTTGAGGCTATTCTACATGCAACAATTTACAGATTGAGTTATGACTGCAGTAAACAAACTAGATCCTAATCGAAAGGTGCTAGCTTTCATGGCTGAATGAAATAAGCTATTACACAACATAAATCGTGACTATGCTGGCAACCCAAATAAAATCTCCTGCGACCCAGTCTTGGGAACCAATGCACTATGGTCAAGGTCACTGTGACCTTATGTTCATCCCATTGTGATAAATAAACCTCTAAAAATTCCTGAAATGATTATGACCGCCGCTAGCGCAGCTAGCGAAGCGGTCATATAAGGGATTGGTAGAGTTTTTTTTTTTTTTTTTCACGTCATCTACTTCCTGAATTTTTGGTCAAAGATACCCGGGACACCGAAACACCGGGGCACATGAAATTTGGTGGGTATGTAGCCCCACTAGACTTTTACGGAAAAATTTCGTTTGGTCCCCGGGGTCCACTCCCCCCCCGTGCTGGGCCCCCCGAATGCAGTTTGATCTGCCTCTGAGTCATTGTCCAATTCAGCGTCATGTCAAGTCATATCAACAAATTCTTCAGTCAATCATCTTTCTTGCTGTTGCCATTTATGATCCCATCAGCAACTATGCAAAACAAAACACCAACCTTTAATGAGGGCACCGAGACGTACCACCAAATTCTTTGGCCATTCCTTTTCTTTGCTCCTGCTGTTTTTCCGATCAGCAACATACCCAGTCAACCAAACGCCTTTGATGCAGGCACCAACAAATAGCAGCAAATATTTAAAAAATGTACTACCAAGCAAAGAGAAAATTTGTTCCGGCACTAGTGTGAATGTGTTAAGGCGGAAAGGGGAATCTGGGCGGGCATTTTGATTCTAGGCCATGTCCAGCCCACCACAGGAGATTGCAAATCTGACTGAACAAAAGCAGCAATAGCAGAGACAGCCCACTATGACAATCTTTAAATTCACCAAGTCTCCAGTCATTTAACGCCTGCTAGAGTTGACTGTAGCTCGGAATGCAATCGCTTGCCATAATAGGCTATCCTAAAATCCAACGATAAAACAAAGCATGAACTCATGAGCGTCTGTCCTATATGTATATCCTCTGATTTTAACGTTTACAGATATATAGGCAATATTTGTAACATTTTGTATTTGGCCTGTTATAAAATCATGTAGCCTATTGAACAATTTAAACACATTGTGAAACCTAACCCCCAAAGTTGGAGACATGCAGACATTGCTGCAAATTTAAAACCGGATTACTCTGGAATGGCTAACTGTACAGGGGAATGCTTTACGCCTTTGTGTTTGGTAAGGTCTGCTGTTATACTGATATATGGTTTGTCATGTGTTGAGGTAGAGTTTGTAAAGTAGCCTATTTCCGAGATGAATGGGTAGGGAGACGGGCGCAGAATGTAATATGATTAAATTAAAGTTACTTTTCTCGAACCGTTTACCACAATTATAGCGACTAACATTGTTTAAAAGCTGAGAAAAAGCTCTTTCGTGTGATACATGTGATGTTTGTGTGAGTAGATTACTTCGCGAGTAGTTCAGCAAAGAATGGGTGAATTTGAACGCACTCTCTTTTTTGTTGTGCGCTGTCACTTTCTCCACTGTGTAAAAGACAGAAATGAATTTGCGCTGTGAATGCTAAGCTTAATTTGCCAGGCCATAGACTAAATAAAAATCGTTAGTCGGACGTAAATCAGAATATTGAAAGAAGGGGGCACCAAGGCCACTGTAGCCTGTGAACCTCCGATTTTCAAAGGGGCATCACGGCCAACGCAGGGGGCAACTCTTCTCTTCAATGTCCCTTCCAAATTATTTTATATTGTCTGAAGACATCGATCGCAAGAATCTAACATTCTAAGCAACTGGAAAGCAAAGCAACTTCACTTGCATGTGTAGGGTACTAAAAATGAGTGCAGCAGCTAACCAAAGTGCCGATATGGTTTTGGAAATCACACACCTGCCGCATCTGAAGGCCCACGCATAATAAGGCCTACGACTATCACTCTACACGCCCCCTGTTGCACGTCACGTTTTAATTTGCTAGCTGATCCTGCCTCCTGGCTCCCCAAATGCCGGATCATGTGAACAGATCAGCAGGCGGCAAATTTTCACCTCGTTTTCAGACACACAATGCTGCAAAAAGACGTCTTCTTCCCGCAAAATTTTGCGTGATCTCTGTGTGAAAAGGGCTAGTGACTATCCTCGAAAACCAAAATATAGGTTTTGTGGCTAATTAGATTTGGGTGGTGAAAGGTCAATATGACTGACCTCACAAAAAACATATATATAACCATTCCAATGACTCCGAAGCTGTTAGGTTAAGGTTAGGGATGGGCATCGTTAAGAAATTATCGATATCGATGCCATTGTCGAACCTGCTTATCAATGCGATTCCTTATCGATTCCTGTACCATTTGCTGAACACTTATAGGATGGCTTTGAGAGTTGTTGGCTTTGAATGTCTAATTTAAAGTGGTTTAAAAAAATGAATACCAAGGCTGCAATATCAATACAGAACAGTGTTTCCCCTAGAATTCTTTCCAGCAGCGGTGCAGTTGATCGTAGGAAGCCCCCCCAAAAGATTTTGAAAAAATGACTCCTTAAATTATGACTTCTGGTGGATTTTGTTGAAAGAAATTGACAGATTGAGTTACAAATTATGACAAAAAATAAAGCTTAATCACAGGCCACTGTACAAGCTATTACTATTTAGAATGTACAGTGCTGTGCACAAGTTAAGACATTTATTTATATAATAACATTTATTTATTTATGATACATGATACATTCACAAAACATTGATGTCCTTAAAGGCTTTTTTTAAAATTAAGCCATTAAGATCAATTTCCAAAAGATTATTTGTATTCCTCCTTTTAGTCAATTTTAGCATGGTGTCTTAACTTTTGCACAGCACTGTATAAACTATATAGACTTCTCTTTCATGTCATTACAATGTATTGGTGCGGTGCAGGTCAAATTGAGTGCCTGTCACTTTAAGGCCGTGACGGCCAGAGAGGCTTGCTTGATTTCACCAGTGTTGCGCGGGTCACAAGCGGCCCGCGGTCGCCCGATATTTTAATCAACCCGACCGCAACTCGGACCGCGAATATTAATTAGGACAAAATTATACCCGACCCGCGATCCGACCCGCTTATTTACAAATTGTGTGATTTTGGTTATAGCCTGCATGTAGTGTGGCAGTAGGCCATTTCTGTAAAACAAACTAATTTATTTGCAAAACTTTATGCAGTAGCTAGAACTATGGAAGCATATGAGTAGCTTTTTTCAAATGAGAATGCAATCTGCAATATGCAATTCAAAAAGACATTACATTATGCAATTGACAATTCATTATGCAATTTAATATTGCAATTTGCAATAATATCCAACAAATTGTATTTTAATCTGCAAAGTGACAATGAAATCCTAAAATCAATTCCAATAATTTTGGTTAAAAAATAGAATAAACATGGATTGAATTGCATTCCATTTTGCCATGGTACTTCAGTCTCAAAATTCAAATGGCAATTCATTTTGCATTTCAATTTTCAATATTCAGTTTCATCATTTAACTGTCAATTCGTTTTGCAATTTAATATTTAAAGTGCAATGTAGGATTGCATTTTAAAAACATATTTGGCAAAACTGTCAATGCCAGCTTGAAAAGATTTTGGATTATTTTGGGCAAAACGTTTTGCCATCGTTTTGAGGCATTTTATTCAAATGGAAAAGAAATAGCGCCCCCCGTGATTGCATTGCACTTTGGTCACGCTCTTTGTGTTGCAAAATTCAAATGGCCATTCAATCTGCCAAACGCATTGCAATCTGTCAAGTCACTCGTCAAGGCGGGAACTAGGCTACGTCACTTCCGTGTTAACGTCTTCTTACCAGAGCCCGTCTACGGGCTAATGTCTTATTAGACATTCTCTGTTCTTACCCAGTTAGCGTTTGCAATGGAGGAGTTTGCAGTCTCTGGCCGACAGACCCGGCTGTAGAGTACAGTGACAGAGGGGGCATTTGCGATTTTCAAGGGGGCACATTTTTTTTGGGGGGGGGGGTGGGGGGTGTTGGCGCCGCAAACATATCATGTCACAGTTGATGAATAATGTTAACCGTGACCGCGAGTAGGCCTAGTGTCCACGAGACCCAGCTGTGTTCTTACATTATTAAGGCTCTTATGTTGCTGCTGATAACTTTGCCAACCAGCGGCAACTTTAGTAGCATCCCTCCCCCCAGCAATTAGTAGCCTACAAATAAGCATCGTATACAACAATTCAGCGAGATAGATTTGGCCAAACGTGGGCCCGGAGCGACCGCACCCCCCGGTTTGCTTATGAGGCTAGCCAGACCACGGAGGGGAGTCTCTGTTGTGTGTGTATGTGTGTGTGTGTGTGTGAGAGAGAGAGAGAGAGAGAGCAGGGCAAGGAAAGGCTGTGAGTTTTAGCCTAACTAACGACAATGGACGACAGAGTGGGCGATCTAGCCCTACTTGTCCTGTGAACTCCAAAGAGCTCCGCGATCTCCCTAATAGGAGAGGTAACCCTCTATTCCCTCCAGTGGTATCCACAGAAGGTCTCCCCACCGTCTAGCGCCCATTAGCTGTAAGGCCTCAGAAATCTTTGAACGGACCAGGTTGACATCAAATCGGACAAGTAGGGCTAGATAGCCCACTCTGTCGTCCATTTTCAGTAATCTGTCCGTTGAGTCAGACTCGTTGACACGGTGGTGTTCTACATAATCAGCCAGAGACCTTAGTGCAGCTGCAAACTTCTCCATTGCAAGCACTAACTGGGTAAGACGTAAACACGGAAGTGACGTAGCCTAGTTCCCGCCTTGACGAGAGACTTGACAGATTGCAATGCGTTTGGCATATTGAATGGCCATTTGAATTTTGCAACACAAAGAGCGTGACCAAAGTGCAATGCAATCACGGGGGGCGCTATTTCTTTTCCATTTGAATAAAATGCCTCAAAACGATGGCAAAACGTTTTGCCCAAAATAATCCAAAATCTTTTCAAGCTGGCATTGACAGTTTTGCCAAATATGTTTTAAAAATGCAATCCTACATTGCACTTTAAATATTAAATTGCAAAACGAATTGACAGTTAAATGATTAAACTGAATATTGAAAATTGAAAAGCAAAAGTAATTGCCATTTGAATTTTGAGACTGAAGTACCATGGCAAAATGGAATGCAATTCAATCCATGTTTATTCTATTTTTTAACCAAAATTATTCAAATTGATTTTAGGATTGCATTGTCACTTTGCAAATTAAAATACAATTTGTTGGAAATTATTGCAAATTGCAATATTAAATTACATAATGAATTGGCAATTGCATAATGTAATGTAATTTTCAATTGCATATTGCAGATTGCATTCTCATTTGAATAAAGATACTCATATGCTTCCATATAGAACTACACGCAGTAGGCATGCAGGACATAATGTTTGCGCAGGAGAGAGAATGAGAATAAAGACGCACGCACGCACGCAACCACCAAGGATTAGAACACTAGGATAAGATTTGAAGGCCATGGACATACATCTTTCTTTCGAAAACAGAAATGGTGAGGCAAGGTAGGCAAGAGAGATACATTGCTGGTCAAAACGCACAAAGCTTTACTAAAGCACATCCACTGTTTAAAGTCACAAACACAACGAACTAAGGTAACTTTTATGCATGCGCGAACCTATACATACCGGTAGATATGTAGTCTGTGCCATAAAATTTTTGCAGGCTGCCCGTTTTGGCTGTCATACTTTTAAATGGCTTCGCAAAAAGTAGGCCTACATAGACCATAACTTGTACTACTGTCATCTTCTTTAAGAACTTTTCCCAATATTTCCCATAGCCTATATCGCTTTTCCTGAAGGGGTGTCTATTATTTTAACTCGCGTCTTCAGCTTCTTTACTGTTGACTTTACTGTATTGAGGCTTTACTGTATTGATGCTAGCCTTCTCGTGATATTTTAAGTAGTAAATGATAATTTGATATTTTGTAAAAATATATATTTAATTAATTTTAACTGACCCGCCCGCAAATGACCCGAATATCATAAAATATTTTGTTTATGACTCATAACCGCGGGTGACCGCGGTCATCCGCGGGCGACCGCTTAATTTCGGGCAGACCGCGCAACACTGATTCTCACGGTTTTAATCTAACTTAGTAGCGTTGTTGTGCATGGTGCAAAAGGATATATGGATGAAATGAATTGTGTTTTCCATGTCATTTGGTAAAATAAATGCTCAAAAGCCTAACAACTCGAAGCAAATCTATCTTGGATTATAGCAGATAAGTGTTTTGTATCATTTCTATGATTTTGGTGAGCTCTACAGGAAATTACAAACGATCTCCAGATGTAAATGGTTGCATATACTATTACGGAAATTCAATTAAACCCACCAATAGGCTAGACCTTAGTTTCACAGGTATGTTAGCAACACAGGGCTTGAAAGCATTGACTGTATAACAAACAAAAACGAAACAATGCGTGGAATTTATCTGGGAATAGGCTACTGAAGGTAGGGGCGAGCTACCTCGCTGGCGTGTTTAATTTGGTTCCTTGGTTAACATAATGTAGGCTACGTTTTTTTGCACAAAATTGCGTCTGCTAATAAAGTTAAAACATAAACACAAACAAACGTGATCTCCTGTGGAATCCCTGACTGCGCCTTCAACGTTAGCCTACTATTATTTGTTGACATCGAACCTGAACAAACGGCAGCTGTTCCCTAAGTTCACTTGCGTGCGTTTTTTTAATTAGGCAATTTTTTGCAGCAGCGCTTGAATTCTAGGAGTGGCGCTGCTGACTAGCCTACATTGTAGGGGAAACACTGCAGAAGTTGAATGCTTTAAAATTTCTAAATTTCGCATACTGTGACGTCGTGCTGCGACGTGGGAATGGATGTTCGGAATCGTTGGTGGAATCGTTAACGTGGATACGTGTACGATTCCGATGGATCGGAACGTTTAGAACTGGTTCCAAACCGGAAACTGGAACCGATTCCCAAGCCTAGTTAAGGTAAATTAAGGTAAATTAAGCTAAAAAACCTGCATAGTTCGCCTTTAATGTGATAAATGGTTCTAATTGGGGAAAATGTTAATGTAGTTTGGCACTGCTCCGCTTTAGCACAACACAGCAGACTGTACAACAGTCATCTGGCATGCAATGA
The DNA here is from genome assembly GCF_046254945.1 of Alosa pseudoharengus. Classification (NCBI taxonomy): domain Eukaryota; kingdom Metazoa; phylum Chordata; class Actinopteri; order Clupeiformes; family Clupeidae; genus Alosa; species Alosa pseudoharengus. The sequence continues at coordinate 2,014,387 of NW_027468576.1, read as the reverse complement.
AAACAGATTCACAAGTAATGTTATCATGTTCTCAATGTTTCCGACACGTTTCCAACTCATTAGCTGGTTATGTCATGTCAGAGTCTCAGATTTAAAAAGGTTTTATAGACATGTTTTGTTTTTACTTATATGCGTGTTGTGTGTTCCTACCTATGGACAAGACAGCAAGGTAAACACTCAATACCCAAAGTAACCATCCCGTCTTTGTTTGTAAAAATCTCCGTTTTGCATATTACACAGTTCCAATGAAACCGGCTTTCACTTTAGAAGGCTTTTTAAAAAATATCCATTTGAGTGAGCTAAAACGATGTTTGCAAGTTGACAAAAGACCCAAACACAAAATACAGTATCTGGGTAAGTGTGTACAGGGCCTAAGTTGTGCTCTCACAAGGTATCATATTCAGGGTGTAAAAATATGCGCATAAGGATTATGTTTTGTATGTCATTAGATAAAATAAATGTTCAAAAAATGAACAAGTCGAAGAAAATCTTTCTGGGATCATAGAAGAGATAAGTGTCTTGCAATGTTCATTAATGATTTTAGTGAGCACTATTGACAGACGTGACCTGAGCTAGCGGGATAGTTAGCAAGGATCTCTCTCCAGATGTAAAAGTTTGCCATGGTTGCGTAGCCTATTTCTAAATTACATTAAACCCAAATAGTAGGCCTAAATGACCAAAATCCCACAGCCTAGGTAAGTTAGCAACACAAACTTGAAAGATGCAAGTGAGAAAATCAACTTCATATTAGCCTATTATTAAGTGTTACTGTACTATAGCATCACTTGAACTAGCAGCCGTCTCGCTGTTTATGGCACGCCAGCTGCGCTTACGTGTGTGTGAGGAGAAAAGATGCACAGCCACAGGTTAGGGGAGGAGGCACACACGCATGCCTTGCACACACGTCATTCTAAAAAGTATCAATACTAATAAAAATTAGGCATCGTGACATTTTTCATTTCAGGGTATTGTGACCATGCAACACTAGTTACTACACCCTCTCCCTAGCCAATTGCACTCCTACCCAACTACTGTTACGTGGTAGTGGGTCATAAACCCTCCAACACCAAGTGAACACCAATGGTGACAATGTGTGCACCAATTAATGTGGCATGTCATGAAGGGCACTGTGAGTTCAGTCTGAGTACGCCTGTAAACAAGTCTATGGTTATGTTAGAACCTGTTTCCGCAAGGGAGAGGGAAGTTGAGCTGAGTGCAGTATTATACCCTACGCGCTAATCAAGGGAACTCGATTCAGCTGTGAGGATGATTACCACCTGAGTGAACTCTAAGGGGGAGTGGCTAGTGAACTGTTACATAAAGGGCCAGTTTAAATTATGTCAGGGATTTTTAGAGGTTTATTCACTACAGTGGGATGCACATAAAGTCATCAGTGACCTTGACCTTTGGCTACCATAATCTTACAAGTTATGCTTTGAGTCCAAGTGACTGTTTCTAGCCTGTGAGATATGTTAGAGATATCACATTTACAAAAATTGGACCTACGGGTATACTGATTTTTGTCACCCGATGAGGTCACTTTGAGTTATCCTAAAGGAGAAATCCGGAGACCAAATTAAACCACAGACTTTCTAGTTCACTGTATGTATAAACAGGGATACTGTTGATTACAAAGGCTTTTGTCAACATGAGATATTAGGTATCCAAAATCCTGGCCTTGCACAGGACATTAAGGGCCCTACTATGATAGTATAAAGCGCAGTGTAAAGTCTATAATCATCACGACGCACAGCTTATTTGTATCGTAGACTCGAGTTTTTCACCATGCCCGTCTCCTTTATTGACCAATGCGCCAGGGGTGTGCCAATTAACAACCTATAAGGGAGGGGTCTGGCGCATTATCTAAAAATCGCTATCATACTCTACCTAAAACGCATTGCGCTACTGACCAAGGGAAACCTGTTCAGAAATCCATGGCGAGTTGTTTATATGTTATTTTAAGAGTGCATTATCAACAGTGATATGGGCAGGTGCACAATGCACCCTGCTTCTCTCATCCATAGGAATGCACAACAGCGCACATCCATGCAAAACATTACAAATTACACGATTACAATGGGAAACATAATTATAATAAATATATTATGAATACATCTCACAATGAGTAGTTATTCACCATCATTTGCAAATTGGTAATGACGGATAAAAGTGATTAGGCGAGATGCAAGAGGCACATATGAAGCACTGCTGAAGACGCCCAACAGCGCCAAAAACAATAAAAAGGGCGAGCATTTTTCCACAGATTTTGGGGGTATTTGCCAAAAGGCGTGTGACATAGTGGACACATGCAGTCCTGGACTGACACCCATCACACAGTGCCTATAAAAACTATTCACCTCCCTTGCAGATTGTCCTCCAGAATTTCCATATATTTTGTTGGATTATTTTACCCTTTACCTTTTCAAGCATTCCAGGGCCTGCTGTCGAGAAGCATTTCCACAACATGATGCTACCATTATCATGCTTTAAAATAGGGATGGTTTGTTTGTGTGATGTGCAGTGATTGATGTCTGCCAAACATAGTATCTAGTTTAATGGCCAAAAAGCTAAATTTTGGTCTCATCAGATCAAAGGACTTTCTTTTGACTTTCGAGTGTCCCACATGTCTTTGGGTGAACTTTAGTCAAGATTTAATATGAGCTTTGCCACTCACCCATAGGGCTTTATAGTTTTTTTTCCGAATACAAGAACTCCGGCTCTGATGTTGATGAGCTTTTTTGCATTAACCCAACTTGTATCCTTGGAGCTGCTATATTTCTGACAGTCACATCCTGTTGACACCCTGCTGTTTATTTATGTTGTCTTTAGCTCTCATCAACCTGTTGAAGTTCTTCTTGTCTAACGAGACAACCCTGTTGGTTAAGCACAACATCTTCCATATGGCTCTGCAGGTAGGACACTGTGGTTTTCAAGATTTTCCTTTATGTAGGGGGCTATGGACCTGTTTTTTCAGAATGTTATGGTGCTCCATAATTTCTTTGTTGTAAATGTACATTTATAAAACAATTAATACTTTCCAATTATACATACGGGTTATTCCATTTAAGTTCAACACATCTTGACTCCATGGTCACATTTTTTGTTCAAACATTCCCCAATGTCTTATGACCATTATACAAAAATTTCAGCCTGATATCTTATTTGGTTATTGGGTAGAAAATGTGCACTCTAAAGTAGTATCATGTGTAGATTTGCAATATCACATTGGAATTACTGTCCTTCCCACCATTGGGACGCCTTTATGTACTAATTGGGTACCCCCATAGCACTAAATCAGGGGTGTCCAAACTATGGCCCGGCCCTACGGCAAACTACAGAATAAATTTTCTGTTTTACTTACTCCAAATACAGTGAAACTTAACTCAGTCATATGCTACAATGATGCTATGCTCTGAATGCCAGTCAGATTGCAGATTTGTAGCTCTGTTGCAAAGGGCAGTTAATGCAAGGAGTTTGATGAATTGATAAATATAAGTATACTCTTTTGATCCCGTGAGGGAAATTTGGTCTCTGCATTTATCCCAATCCGTGAATTAGTGAAACACACTCAGCACACAGTGAACACACAGTGAGGTGAAGCACACACTAATCCCGATACAGTGAGCTGCCTGGTACAGCGGCGCTCGGGGAGCAGTGAAGGGTTAGGTGCCTTGCTCAAGGGCACTTCCTAGCCGTTCCTACTGGTCGGGGTTCGAACCGGCAACCCTTTGGTTACAAGTCCGAAGCGTTAACCAGTAGACCAAGGCTGCCCAACATACTGTACAAGTGTAAATTGGCCAAAAAAAAATTGATCTACTTCATAGGTGTGCAAATATCTTAAAAATAATTGATGTTCTAAAGAGCGCATCAAAATAGGATATTTAACCAAGCAGTAGTATAATTTGATTTAACCATAATCTTTTCCTTTTGCTTTTTTAAACACATTGAATTGCCTCTTTATATAAAATGCGCTATATGAATAAACTTGGCTTGTCTTTCCTTTAATCCTAGTCCTTTTCTACTGTCTCTCCTCTTTTATAGGTAATAAACTTGTTTAACATGTTCATCACATATGGAGACACGTTTTTGCCAACGCCTAACAGCTATGATGAACTGTACTATGAAATTGTGAGAATGCACCAGGTCTTTGACAACCTTTACTGCATGGGTAAGTGACTTATACTTAGCTCTTGCTTGCAATTTTATTTATTTGTTTCAGGTCAATAATAACTATTTTAATTGTCAGACAAGCAAATATGCTTGTATCTGTTCTCTAATGTTGTCGTGTGGACAAAAGGCCAAAATGATACAAAAGTTTTCAGTTTTCAGAAAAATAGCTTTTTTCTCGTTTCCGTGTGGAATACCATGCTAGTGTTGGAAACGTTTTCCAATTGTCAGTCCCCAGACTATTCACGAAGTGAATCACATCAACCTGTAATGCATCACTTGAATCACTTCACTCAAGTCACAGTGAACCAGCTGATGAACGTAGATAACTATTTGAGTCAGTCCACATTGCCAAGTGATGCAGAATTCAAAGTTGACAAAATACCAACTCAAACGCCAGCCCAAAAACACGGCATAGTGAACCTGACAACAACTTCAGACAATAGGAATGACATCTAAGCAGTGTTGGGAGTAATGCGTTACAAAAGTAATGTAATTACTGTAATATATTGCTGTTTGCGGTAACGTGGAATGTAAGGCATTACAAAAAAAAAATTGGGTAATATTTACTCGGTACAAACTTCAGTAACGCGCGTTACAATGCAGTTTAACCCAAAATTAAGCGCTTGTTTTGTTTTGATACATATTCGCAAACACCACGGAGAACAACAGAGGAGAAAAAATCTGCGCAAAATAGTAGAACGTTATCTCCTGATACTGGTTGAATATGACTGTGGCTGCAGCAGACTCGCAGGCGGACTCTATTTGCTGGATGGACATAAGTTCAGCTTGTCAGAGACAAGGCTATGAAGAACATAATAGTTAGTGCACTTTGTGTGCGAAACCGAAAGATCTCTCAGCTCGCGAAATAGCACAAGTAAATTAATGAAACATCTAAAGTAGTGCCACGCTAATCTTTTTGATTCTTGATAAAACACAAACTATGCTGTTGTGCATGTCAGCTTTGTGCTGTGAACTTGAATTGAAGAGAATAAAGGGATAGAAATGCAGAAAAAGATTGTGTAGCCTGGCAGTGCCACCGCTCCCACCACGCGCATCACGCACTTTGCGTTGGGCACCAAAGGACAGAGGGGGCACCCAAATGTAACCAATGAATAGTAGCTTTACTGCAAACTGCGTTTCACTCTTCATCAATAACGTTTACAATGTCAAAATGCACTAACATGATGTTACATGCAAGTTTGATACCTTTTGGGTTCTCTCAATCACCACGTAGTACTGGAATTGGTGGGTCTTCAATCATTCGTTTTCCAAGCATTTAGGCTACATGAAGCACATGATATGCTGAGTCGACTGAAACGCATTCCATTCAGATAGCTAGGTGGATACCAGGCTCATAATTCACTTGTATTTTACTAGTGCTGCCACTAACGACTAATTTTCTAACGACTAATCTTTCGACTAATTATCGATTAGTCGACTAATCTAAACGACTATTTTTTTTTAAAATCAAGTGTTTGTTATTTTGTTGTGTACGTTTTATTTTGAACTCAACTAAAGGGAAAACGTAAAATATATATCACCCTACTTTTGTTAGAAGCTGTATTACTGTAAGTAAACTGTTCAAAAACATTATGTATTAAAAAAAAAAAACACCCATTTAAAATGCTACCTTCAGATCTACAGTAATGTCAGACCTTTGATAGACTTTATTTGTATGCCAGTGTTGCCATCGACATAGACAACTTCTTTGACCTGAGGCCCGGTCATGGCATACTTTGGGGTCATAGGGCCCACCTACATGAACCCACCCCCCATCAAATTATCATTATATCACATCACAATTATTATTGTTATGCTATATTGTTATACATGCACTTCAAAGCAGCCAGTGTTTAAAGTGCTAACATTGTTCACAAAAAGTTTGAAAACATGCACATCAGAGGACTGCTTTACTAATGTAAAATATAATTAGAATAGTTCCATTGCTTTTGCATGGTTGCATGATAAATACTTCTCAAAACAACAGCAATTATATGGGTGTCATCGTTTTGGGATGTTTCCCTCATGCAAGCATCATATACTGGTAGGCAAATGGAAAGAATATTTACATATTTAATTATGCCACAAGCTTTTGGCCACGTTATTCAAATTTGACTATACAATACTCTAGATAGTGTATTATAGTCTGTGCTCTGTTTTTATGGAAGTTGCATAAATCCACATTGTTCTATTAAATGTAGTTTCATAATTAAATAGCTTTCCAATAGGTTGAATTGGAGATTTGCTACCAACGTTATCAAGTGGTTTCAGTTTCTCTCGCGCATTGAATGAACGCTCATACCACCATTTAATTGTATGCCTCTATGTTTGATGACACCAAATTAGCAAGTAATTCATACTGATTGCAGAAAAGTTTGTTTTCTTTTTCTGTCGGTCCGCGGTTCCTTGATCAATTGCGCAGCAAATTATCAGACGAAGCCCCTGGAATAATTTCACTCCGCGGCTCCGGACCAGCAATGTCCACGTTACGGCCGGTGCTGGTCCGCGCGGCCCATAGTTTGAGAAACGCTGGACTTTGAAAGGCGACAGGAGTTGAGGACTTTGCAAATGAGCCTAACATCAGCATGTTCAAAACAAGTAGGCTACACGCACTTTGCGCGTCTTACCACATAGGTTACTTCACTTTATCAGTTGGCTTGAACGCTAAAAAAATATGCGTCGTGACTTATTGACCATGGGAAATGACGCGCACCTTGATTGTTGATATCACGGGCGGCGGCATGTTCGGTTTAACGTTTTTTTGTATTATGAATTACAGTAATGACACGCCGTTGCGTTGTCAACGTGAGACACTTCACTTCATTTATTTCAATTTCCACAATAGGCTACTATATTAGTCAGAGTCTGGACTAGCGTAACCTACTAGCTTAGCTCCCCCCACTCTGCCTAATAATTAATTGCGCTGAAAGCAGGCAGGCACGCAGCTTTGCTGCTGGCGTTAAAGCGTATGGTACGCTCCCGCGTCTGCGTCCCGCGCACGCGGCACTGGTGAGCGCGTGACGAGAATTGCGTCATTTTTACAGCATGCGTCGCGTCTTTGAGTCGACCGAATTTTAAGACCGCGCGTCAAAGTGACGCGTAGACTGCGCATGTGTGAAACGGAACTGCTGTAAACACTCCCCTCCAGTAGGTGGACCACATAGAAGAACAACACTTAAACCTACAAACAAACCTAGACAGAAGAAGACTTGTTTGGTTACCATAACGACAGGAACAGAGAGAGCGCCTGTCCTCAGCTTGCCTGGCTTTGAGTTACGTGAGACACCACGAAATGGAGTCAACTTCGACCGATTAAAGCCACAATTATCCACAGATACATTCTTTAACATTATATTTAACGGTCACTTTATGTTGTTGAACCCAAAGTATTTCAAGACACCACATTTTAGATGAGTTGGGGACGTAATTATCTGCTGGCCGTTCTGTACGTCACCTGATTGTCGAAACAGGGTGGCTGCATATGGCTCATTGTGGCTACTGGCTATTATATTGGCTTGCTTTGGTCATGAGCCCTGGATCATGTAGCACTGAATGAGATGGCAAACAATAAAATAAAACTAATCATAGACTGTAGAAATGCGCTACACAGCACTAAAAACCGAATAGTTTATTTATAGTTTGACTACGGATATTTCACGTCATGTTAAAATAAAAAGTGACAGCCCTACTCCCTGCATAGAGAGCTGACATGACTTCGGATTAAATGCATCTTTTAAAAATGAGCGTAGCCTAGCACCTATTACTGAACAATGCTGAAATCAAATCGCGAAACCCAGAGCCATATAAAGGTATCTATCTACAACGCTCAGGCGAAACCCAGTAACACTTGCTGATCGAGATGCATTCTCGCCTGTTCCGTATATAATGCGTTATCAATAGTGATAATAATAATAAAGGGAATGTAGCCTACCTCTCCCAGGTGCAATCATTATCACCTAGCTCCTGAACAATGCTGAACTCAAATCTCGAAACTCGCCTGTCAACACCGGATATGCATTATCATAATAATAATTGAAGGAATAACCTAGGCTACCTCTCGCTCTAAATACACCCATTATCACAGTGAGACATTATACATTATGAACACAAATAGTTACTTCAAAACTTTTATTGACACGTCATATTTACAGGTTTTTGATTCATACTTTTTGGTATGAGGCAGGTGTGAAGACTCAATACAAATTTAACTGAGGACATATGTACGCACAACTCGTTCTTACCATGCTGTGTTTAGAAAAATGTCCCAATTATTGCTGCCCTCGCAGCACCGAGTTACTTATAGGCTTGTAGCCTAAGTAGCCTAATAAGCAAGTAGGCTAAGCTAGTCTCTCAGCTATACCAACAGGTGTGCTGTGTGTGTTCTGGTGAATGATAAATGGAGCGATGCGATGGGCCAGCTTATCAAACTTCCCAGCAGACAGGCGAACGTACTCGTGGTGCTTTTTCCTTCATCAGCTCTTCCTTCGTTGAGTGCTCGCACATCCCACGTTATTCTTTTCTTCATGCGTTTCAGGCTTCTTTGGTGGTTGTGTCCTACTTTCAGGCTCGACGTACCGCCCCCAGTTGGTGGGGCAGAGTATCACAGTTAAGCCGTAGTGCGCAGGCGCTAACCTTAACGATTTAAAGTGCATTCAGGACAGCAGAATTTGGAGTATGCTTCACATCCACGGCAAAAATGACGCACGTCTTGGACACGCGCAAATGTGACGCACGACCATGCCAGAGCCTTAACACTTGCGTGCATAGTGGGGTTTAAAACATGCCAAAGTCTTAGTAGCCTGTTTAACATCCAAAGACAGTCATTGTACTTTTCAAGAGTTAATAACATAGAGTTAATATAACATTACAGCCGTGTGAGACCAAAAATAAATAGGCGGTCAATAGTAAAACGACTCTTCGACTAAAAAAATTGCCGTCGACTAATTTTCATGGTCGATTAGGTCGACTAAGTCGACTAATCGCGGCAGCACTATTTTACAAAACGAAATGTGAAGCAACATGTCATTGCATACTTCCATTTCCACAGCAATGAAGGTTGCTTAAAACAACTTAACATTGTGCATATTATTGTTAATATTGTGCTATCAGTGTAACTCAAACAAATAAGGCTTGTAAACAAGAGCTGGCAAAAGGGCATTATGACAACGTAAAGATCAATGCTCTTAAAGTGACAGTGCACCATTTATAAGTAAAACAGCATTTCTTCAGAAATTAATGTTTAAAAATACACAGTAATGGTCTGTAAATAATAGGCCTTTTATTTTACTTTAGGTGTTTGAGTTGTCATTTAAATGTCACTCACTCAAAGCCACTCACTTAGGGCACCGAAATGGCCAGCAGGCCACCATCTTGACATGTCTTTATTAAAGGAACCGTATGTAAAAAATGTATTTCAATTAATCATAAAATTGCCTTGATATGTCACTAGACATTAAGAAATCATGTTCATTTCAAATACTTATATCACTGACAACAGTAGTCTGGCCAGGATATTGTCATTTAAAAAGTGAAGTTGCAGCCCTCAACTGATGTTGATGTTGTCATGTTGTGTTTTGGCCTAATGCACCACCCTCCACCTATCTACTAATCACAAAGTCAGTAGTGTTTCGTCATCCGGTTGCCAACTCTGCCAGTCAGAGGGGAGGGGAAGGGGATACACCGCTCTACAGTAATTTGAAAGTGATTGTAGTACCCGTTTTGGCCACAATCTTACATACGGTTCCTTTAAGCTTTGATTTACAATATAGTAGGCTCTCTATTGATTTTAATGAGTAGGCCTAGGCCTTAAAGTTACAGTATTTCTATCACAATTTACCAGACTTTGACCTTTTGTCGGTTTTTAACAAAATTCTGACTATGATTGTTCCTTGTATTGCATTATGAGCACTGCGCCTATTGCATTCTACTGTTGCCTTAAGCCTAGCTCAGTCATTATGCTATACCACATCTCCCTCCATTGGAAGAGCAAGCTGCATTGAGCGTAATAAACTGCATTTAGAATGGCAAATCCATATTTCTAGATATTTTGGTGAAAGTAACTTAAAAGTAATGCAATAGTAGTGTAATGCCTTACAATTCAGAGACAGTAATATTATAATGTAACAAATTACTTTGAAATGACAGTAATAAGTAATGCATAGTACATTACGATTTTGAAGTAACTTGCCCAACACTGCATCTAAGTATACAAATGGTAGTAAGCATATGCTTAATTGTCACGATTATGAGGTGTTCTTGGAAAATTTTCCCTCCCACAAGGGGTCCTTGGCACCAAATGTTTGAGAACCCCTGCCTAATGCCTGCCTAAATAACAGTGCTGTGGTGCTGACACACCGCATGTTAGATAGATAGATACTTTATTGATCCCCAGGGGAAATTCAAGTTATTTTTTATTTTTTTTAGATAGATAGATAATGTCAAGACATGTTGCATGTTCTTGTGGAAATTAAGTTACATTTTTAATGTGATATCTTCAGTGTAAATATTTGTGCAATAAGGTACCCTATTGAATTAATTCTTGAAATTTCTGTAGTGCTTAGAGTCTCCACCAATGCTGGACAGTGGAAGGAGCCAGCCAGCAAAGTAACGCATGCATTGATCAACATACGGTAAGTGTTTCACCCCTCATTTCTTATTTTAATCTTTCTTAACATTGCATGCACCCATACCAGACCTGAAGCTGATAATTAATTTGAGATGGATGTCTACAAATCATCATATTATGATATGATTAGGGCCCTAGCAGCGAAGGTGCAAAGCCCTATTGTTTCTGTAAGGATGATTTTTATAGTACAGTACTTGTATGTAGGGGCATTGCCTTGGCAAAGGGGCAATACCATTAATTCTGTCCTCTTACTGAGGAAAAAGTTTCTGTATTTCAAGCCATACAACTTGTCCGCTGAACCCCTTCCATCCACTTTTCTCCAACTATTCTACCGCTGTCAGTAGAGTTGGGTATCGTTTGGGTTTTATCCGATACCGGTGCTAAATCGATACTTTTAAAATGGTGCCAGTGCCAAAACGGTACTTTGTTTTTACAATAAAATGGTCTAAAGCATGAATTTTTTTTTGAACATGAAATTGAACTGTTATATTCAATTTACTATCAACATTTCATTGCTTCTATGCATAATAAATGTAAATGTAAAACAGCTTGCTATGGATGCACACACAATGGTAAGATCTGCTTTCAAGTGTATCCAGTGTAGGCGGCTTGCCATAAGGTATGTTAAAACGGCTTGCCATGGAACTGCCAGGTCATGGACAATGGCATTTACAAGTAACCTAATCTAACATCGAGGGACTGCTCTCAAGTTCAGTGTTCCCAAATGCTTCAAGATATTTGATGTCTTCCCCCATAACACGTAATAGTTTTAAACATGTTACATATGTCGGTGTTGAGGTGTTTCGATTCCCAGTGCCAGTAGGCATTTCAACAGCAACTATGCGCTAACAGACTGTAGGCTACTGCATACTGTAGCTTAATTAGCTATAACGTACGGAGATGGTTCCGTAGCCTCTTTGACAGCTCAGTCAAATTGAGAGGTATATTTGTAACCTACATATTTATCTTTTTGCAAGCTAACTTTTAGCATGATCTTCATATTCATCGTGATGCTATATGAGCCTCATGCACATGAAAGATTCCCGACAAACACGGGATGTCTCCTGGACCTTATGCAGACATTCACAACATCCCCGATTGGTCCCCAACGTCATGTTCTCTAGCAGACTTTTTGTTGACGTTATTGACGTCCGGAGCAAGTTATCCTTTGGTTATTGCGCGACGTCCGGTGCCGGACTTTCTGGGGACGTCACCCTCAGGTCCCTCGGATGACATCCGAATTTGGTCATTTCAAAAAACATCCCAAGGACGTCCTTGTGTGGGCCCGACAATGATGTTATACCGGGGACATCAATAGGACGTTTGTTTATTAAGTACACACATGGCAGCAGAGTTGAGAGAGCTCTGGCTACAGCCTGCAGGACGGAGACATCCACATCTATGCGCGACTTCACGTTACACGTCATTACGTAGCAACATTGAGGTCAGCTTAGGATCAGCTACACAGCATTGGGAAGAACACCATTGGTGGCCACCGATGAAAGTAAGTAACATGTTTGGCTGTGTATGTAGCTGATAAAGTTTTCAATAACTGAATGAAACTGAATGGAAAGTTGTCAAATATTAATGTATAACGTAACGTTCTGTAATTTTCCTCTGGGGATGAATAAAGTATCTATCTATCTAACATAGCAATTAGCTCACCTTTAGCAGGTTAGCAGCTAGCAGGTTAGCAGCTCATTAGCCTACCTTTGTTAGCAACATACAGTTTATGAAGTTGTGCGTCTATGAACAAAGTAGCTTCACTGAGGATATGTGAATTATGTAGCACTTTTGTTTTGAGTTTACGTTAATGTATAACGTTACAAACTAGGGAATGGACTTTATCCAATTCATGTTAGCTGATGTGATGCATGGTGTAGCTTACAATGCGCATTTCTTCAGATAACTGTCATTACGTGATGCGTAACATGCTCTAAATAGGCAGTGGTTTATCTAACCTAGTCATGTACTTATCATCTTTTTTATTTTCAGAACCACACACACGGCCTAATTGGGCTGAACCGAGGACTTTTGGAGATGAATACAATGCAATAAAACTAGAGAAATGTTAAAAACAGACCACGTAGCATTTGTTTAGGGTTGCCTAGCAACATAAGTGACTTTGCTTAAATTTGTAAAGCAAAACGATCTACATTGCAGAAGAATTAAGGATACTGCTTTTTCATGACTTGTTTAAATGTCATTGTAATTTATTTGATGCATGCTCGCGTTTAAAAGTGTCAAGCATTGCTGTCCCTAATGTCACAGCAGCTCCTTGTGGAAACAGCAAAGAAGAGTGCACATATCCGATGAGATTTCTGACGAGGAGCAGAATATCTCTGGCCTTACCAGAGCCTTACTGTTTATGAAAAAATGATATGGAATAGAAACATCTGGAATCTATTTCTTTCAGCTTAACGTTGGCTACAAAGTACGGAGCCCTCCGGGTGACATGGGGAAAAAAAACATGGGTTAAAAAAAAAAAGTAATGGGGAAAAAAAACATGAAGAAGAAAAAAAAAACCATGCACTTTTGCGGGATCTCATTGCGGGATCTCGCAAACACGCACACACAGTGACCCAGGCGCGTAGCAAGCGTGGGGGATGTGGGTGTTATAACGTACACAGTTTTGCTGGAACACGATTCTACCACACTTTTTGTCAGATTAAATTGAAAGTAAAATATGGAAATAAACGCTCCCGTAAAGAGTTGGAACCGTATCTATAACGCACACACAGAGACACAAATAGGTCTGTTGATTTGATTGAACGGTCATTCAGCCAATCACATCAAGTTAGGTGAAGAACCAGAGCCGCTCTGATCAAATTCAAAGTGTACGTCTTTCAAGGCTATGCTGCTGCTTGGGTCTGCATTGTAACGTCTGCAGTGAGCAGATTTCAGATAGAATTGAAATGATAATTGTTACCGCATTATGCTAATTTAGTAAACCAAAATTCACTGTCTGACTGACAGTTTTTGTCACAATGCAGGGAGTCAAAGTGAAAGCGGGGTGCGTGCACCAAGGCACCTGTTTCTGCAGGAAAACCTTTGGCTACTGTTCTCAGAGCATTATGCTTTCTCTGCCTATGATCTGCAGCTTTTCTCAAACTATGGGCCTCCTCAACAATTAACCTACTACTGCTCCACGTAGCCGCAAAATTAAGTTATGCCCGGTGCTTCACACGTCTGCTCATTTGCAGCATACTTATTCATTTGGTGTCATCAACTATGTAGACATACTGTAGCCCAGTCAGCACACATACAGTACGTCTCCAAGACGCTTGGAAAGGAACAGCTTAATTACATCGCGTTCCATTTAGAACGTCTTATTTGATCTGATCTTACAAACGGCGGCGTCAAGACACATTTGAGTTCTACATCGGAGATAGAACGCTTATGATCGCTCATGCAATGTGTGCGTCCCTGCAGCAAGTGAAACTGGAGGTAACGTGGGCTAGAAGCAACAATAGTTTAAACAACAATGTGGCTTCCTGTAACTATAAATGGAAAAATGCATAGAAACTGCTAATCATAATCTTTAAATTGACATTAATTAAGCTGGCTATTTGCAACACAATTTATATATATTCCCTTTGCATATGTTTGGGTAGACTTGAAACGTTTTTGAATTTGAGCTTACAGTTCTGTGTCCTTTACATTTATTTAATAGGTATTAGTGATACCTCGAAATTAGGCTGCTGTCTGTTAGGTAATTTATTGTAGCCTGCTGTGTGTGCGTGTCTGCACGCAGGTGTCTCCCTCTCCCTCCCGTGTCATAGGCCTATGTAATGTGTCCAGAAAACCCACAACACGCAACAGTGATAGAGCAATCATAGTATCATGATACGATTGCCATCTGGCGGTAGTGGTTTGTGGGCCTATTGGGGTCAAGTAGGAAGCCCAGCAAGTTCCAAAAGTAAAAAAAAACTTTTGCGAGATCTTGCAAAAGTTTTGCGGGATCTCGCAAAACTTTTGCGGGATCTCGCAAAACTTTTTGCGAGATCTTGCAAAACTTTGCGAGATCCCGCAATGAGATCCCACAAAAGTGCATCGTTTTTTTTTTTTTCTTCATGTTTTTTTTCCCCATTACTTTTTTTTTTTTTTTTAACCCATGTTTTTTTCCCCCATGTCACCTGGAGGGCTCCGTAACAAAGAGCATTCATAGCCTAGAGAAAACAATAAAAAATGTATCTGAAATGTTCCAGGAAGATAGGCTTACATAGGCTATTTTTAGGCTGTCCCTGTTTGATCACAGGTTCAAGAAAACGCCTTAGAGTGGATATAACTTCAATGCATTCTAGTTATATTTCATGTACTTTATATCATGTTGAGTTTTGCTTCACAGCATGCATTGCAATTCATTTACCGCATTTTAGGCTATTATTAGTTTGTTTTGAATTTTGAAACAATATGGTTGGAACAATTTAGCTTAGGTTAGCCTAGGCCTACTCTGATTATGCTGTTGATGTTGTTTCATAGCCTTTTACTTGTGTGTAGTTACTTCTAGATTTTGACAAGAGCTTGTGATATTGCTTTAAAGTAGGCTACTTGGCATTGGCTCACGTGAACTGTCAAACACAGTCCACTAGCCTATGTGGTGCACCCCTCTGCTTTATGCTTATCTAGTGTTTATGTTATCTAACTGTATCTGGATCCTATCAGATCAGTGCTATCAGAGCAAGATGTTAGAGATGGTGCATAACATGCAGTAATGCCTCGTATTTAAAATGTTATTCGATGTTGTTACTACCATTTGTGTGGGCGCTGGTGCCATATTAAAACCGGGTTTTGGTGCCCAACCCTAGTTGTCACGCATGTAATTAATTCATAGCTCAGTTCAGGTGACTTTCCTTTAGTTTTTTTTTTTTTATAATTATGTTTATTTATTTTTGTAGATGTAACAGAAATAACTTGCTTATACCAGTACAAACTCTACAACCCCAAATCAGAAAAAGTTGGGACGTTGTATAAACTGCAAATAAAAACAGAATGTGATAAAAATACAACTCTCATAAACCCATATTTAGCAACAAATAGGACATAGACAACATATCAAATTTGGAAACGAGGAAATTCATGAAAAATACCGTTGAGAACAAAATTATTCATATTAATATTAATGTTTATTTTCTCTTGACCTATATGTTTGTTATGACTGAAAACGACACTGCCACATGGCTGAAGGTTGTAAGACAATGTGGTAGAAAAAGGGGAAGCCGTGGCCCACTGGTTAGCGCTCTGGACTTGTAACCGGAGGGCTGCCGGTTCGAGCCCCGACCAGTGGGCCGCGGCTGAAGTGCCCTTGAGCAAGGCACCTAACCCCTCACTGCTCCCCGAGCGCCGCCGTTGTAGCAGGCAGCTCACTGCGCCGGGATTAGTGTGTGCTTCACCTCACTGTGTTTACTGTGTGCTGTTTGTGCTTCACTAATTCACCGATTGGGTTAAATGCAGAGACCAAATTTCCCTCACGGGTTAAAAAAAGTATATATACTTATACTTATACATGGATTCAAAAAAAAAGTGTTTTCATCTTTCACATTTTTATGAAAAATGGCAAGTCCAAAATTATTCATACCCTTTTTTAAATAATCAGTGGAGTTTTGAGGCAGGAACGATTCTTTGCCATCACTCTGGCCTTGTGCTCAGGGATTGATGTCTGGACTAAATGTTGATATTTTCCTCTGTTAACCATTTCTTGCCTTGTTTGGCTATATGTTTTGGATCATTGTATGGTTTAATGGTCCAATGCCGTTTATTGAGGTAGGTCTCAGCACACTGCCTGATCTTTCCCCCTAGAAAGCCCCTTGTTTTAGTGTTACTGTTTACTTTGAGAAGGCCACCTTGGCTTGGTAGGTATTATAAGAACCATTTTGAGAGCTATGAATGCAAATACAAATCAGTTTTCGAATCAGTTTTAGAATTTGAATTTGATGCCAGCAACATTTAAAAAAAAAGTTGGGACAGGGAATGTTTACCACTGTACTGCTTCACCCCTTCATTTAACAATATTCTGTAAATGTCAGCCAATCACAATCAAGGACCGGGACTATCGGTTTTAGAAGTTGGGTTTCAAACTGAGCACTAAATCAAGTTGGATATTGGACACTTGGATAGGCCCTCTCCTCTTTAGCCCAGATGAATCCATGATTTCCAAAAAGAATTTCAAATTTTGATTGGTCAAACCACAGGACCTTTTTCCATGTTACCATTTTTCCATGTTTCTGTATCATGTCTAAGTATAAGTATATACTCTTTTGATCCCGTGAGGGAAATTTGGTCTCTGCATTTATCCCAATCCGTGAATTAGTGAAACACACTCAGCACACAGTGAACACACAGTGAGGTGAAGCACACACTAATCCCGGCGCAGTGAGCTGCCTGCAACAACAGCGGCGCTCGGGGAGCAGTGAGGGGTTAGGTGCCTTGCTCAAGGGCACTTCAGCCGTGCCTACTGGTTGGGGTTCGAACCGGCAACCCTCCGGTTACAAGTCCGAAGCGCTAACCAGTAGGCCACGACAATTTTGGCTGTTGCATGGTAAAGTTTACACTAGCAATTCTGAAGTATCAAAGTGTGCACATAGACAATGGTTATCAGAGGCTTTCCTGAGCCCATACAATGATTTTCTTTGCAGAAACAGGTCTGGTTTTGATGCAGTACCATCTGAGGTCCAAAAGACCACAGCCATTGTTTTAGAGCTCTATCCCTTGTTTGCAAAGATTTCATTTTAAAGAAGCAATGAAGCATGTTGTTTTATCATTTGTCCACACAGGTTTACACAGAGTGATGAATACCCCTACATCTTTACCTCTAAGAGACCCTGCCTCCCTGGGATGCTCTTTTTCACACCAAATCATGTTGCCAGTTACCCTAATTAGTTGTGAAACATTCCTCCTTTTGTTTAGGCAGGATTCAAACCTGAATCCCGTGGGCACTAGACCCGAATGTGGTATGGGACACCAATGCTACCCCAGTCAGCAGTCTTTGACCAGTCCATTTTATTGTCTAGATGCAGCAGGATTTGTTCTTTAATACCATAGTCTACCCTTAAATACTGCAGTTGTCTTTTTCCTGTTTAACTGTTTTGACAGTTTGATTTTACTTTAACTGTTGTGTCTGGTAATAATGTGGGCAAGTCATTCCAACTTGTCACACCGACCTAATTGATGCAGCTGCCATATTGGATTTTATCAAAAGGTTAAAAAAAATCACAGGCCACAAATTCTGTCCAGCGATCACCAAAATGTGCACAGATGATCTTCAGACAAAGCCTCACCAAGCTGTCTATATTCTTTTATTTGGTTATTTTACATGTAAATTGCTGTTAATGCTTACAGCCATGTGTGTGCCACAATGCCATCAAGTTTTCATGGCAACTCTGGCCTTGTGGGCTGCTTGGCCCTTTCATCTTTGCTTGAAGCTTGACGCTTATGTGTTTATCACTGTGGATTGTGCAGTAAGACATTTGATACATTCACACATACAGTGTGTAATAATATTGTATTGTTTCAGGGCCATTATAAACCATTTCAGTCCTAAGATTGAATCATATGCTGCAGTGAACCACATCTCACAGCTTTCTGAGGACCAGGTAAGCTTATTGCTTATTGGGCCAATCGGGCCACTTTTGATTCACTGGACAATGCAATGCCTGTGTGGGATGCTATCCAAACTAAATAGCTCTCCTTTTGTTAACTATGTTTTTTTTTATTCCAAACTGTTGTCTTGAATGCATTTCTCTGTACAGTATATTAGTGAGATTTTTAATAATGAGAATCACACCAGTTGGACGACTACTACAGGAACCATGGAGGTATTATATAGAACTGGGTAGAGGGAGGAAGTACCGTCCCCATTCATTGCAATGGCCCATATTATGCTAGCTACTTAAAGGTGCTTTAACCCTTAGAACCCTAAGCTGTTTTTAAGGCATTTTCACTACCTTTATACATAAGGATTTATTCTGGTCATTGTAAGCAGTGTTTGGAATAACGCCGTTTAAAAGAACGGCGTTAGGTAACAACGTTATTTTTTCACTAACAGGGTAATCTAACTAATTACTTTTCCCGTCGTTACAACGCCATTAACGTTACTGGACGTTAAATGCAGTGCGTTACTATGCATTGATTGAATAAACTGTGTAATCCGAACACACCCTGGCTCACAGCTAGTGAGGAGGTGGGTTAATAACGACGTAAGCGAATATGATTGGCTAAGGCAGAGTCATGTTTCATGATAGCCAATCAGAGCCAGTGTTTACACACTTGCCAGCACACGTGCCACACACACACATGCAACAGCTAAAATAGAGATTCGACGAAACAGCAGAGGTCCAGAGCAATCCGAAAAGTTGGCATTTTCAAGGTGGAGGTATAAGCACTACTTCAAATTTATCAAGGCAAGAATGTGCATGTAATGTGTACGTTATGTCCAGGAGCGAAGACTTTGTCGACATCCGTTGTAAGCAACTCTAATTTAATGAAGCATCTTACACACGCATCTAAAGCTAGTGGCCAAAAACACTGATACCTCCACCACAGATGATAGCTCGCCATCCACTAGCAAAGAAGGACTCGGAGCAAAGTCCTCCAAGCAGCAAAAGCTAGATCTTTCTGCCTCACAACAAAAACCTATGACACAGGCTGAAGTCAACCGTAGGTCTGTCGATGTGCAATATCTTGAATTTCCACTTGAGGATCAATAAAGTATCTATCTATCTATCTATCTAATAAATATCGAAAGTTATGTAGCCTACAAACACCTGTCTGTTCTACTCATTTCAACTGGCTGCTCAAAACTGCTCAAAAAATCAAAATTCTTTGACATATAGCAACTTTTTTTGTAACAGTAACGCAAATAGTTACTTTCCCTGGTAACGAGTTACTCTTATCATAGAGTAATTCAGTTACTAACTCAGTTACTTTTTGGAACAAGTAGTGAGTAACTATAACGAATTACTTTTTTTAAAGTAACGTTCCCAACACTGATTGTAAGTGCCACACACACATATTATATATTGGTTTTTTTCAGCAGAGTCTAGGCTATCCATCCTATCCTATTAGTACTAGCGTTGATTTTATTTAGATTTTTAAAGAATTAAAATATAAAAAGCATATTATAAAAATTCTTATATTTTGACATGTATCTCACCACAGCAAGCTCATAGCTCTACATGCATTTCATGTGTGTGTAGGGCAGACTATCCTGAATCTGGCAATATCATTGCCATGGTGGAGGGATTCTCTGGGGCTGAACAATTTACAGACATATGTGGTGTGGCCTTACAGAAATAAATGCCATTTTTTTATTTAGTGATTAAAAATGACCTTTATGCGCTCCATATCTGTGACACAAACTGATCTGACCTGACTTGATCCGAGTTTATGTGTTAGCCTGTGTGTGCCTATGGTGTCTGCACTCATGATTCTCTACAACTTTTTACTGCATTGCCATGAACAAAGTAAAGGCAAAAAAGGTGTTTCTTTGTCGAACAAATTGGGATGCAATGTGAGCCTTGAATTGGATGCCATGCAGGAATTTGCTAGGATAGAACATTCTTTGCCATAGAGAAACACACAATAGCGTTGGATTATAAACATGCTTTGCCACAAAAAAAACAGACAAAAACGTGAGGTAAGTCGAGCTATATGAAGTTATTATTTTGCTGTCACTTCGTCTGTTTTCAAATTATAGCTCTGTGTCTCCTCTTTTATCTGACACGCGTGACACATATCTATCCGATCACAGGTCCGCGAGTAATTCAAACGAGAGTAATGGGTGTGCAGCGTTGGTTTTTGTACATGACGTTATTATTTTGCAGGCACTTTGTCTGTTTTCATAAGCCAGAAGGATCGACATACTTGGTACCAATAGATAGCCCTGTGTCGCTGTTTCATCTGATATGCTTGCCATATCTATGCACGGGTTCGCAAGTAATTCAAACGAGAGTAATGGGTTGGCAGTTGAACGCAGAGAAGTATAGACTGTAATGCAATTTGATTTAATTTCATGATTTTTTTTAATTTTCATACTTTAACATACAGACAAGTGTGTGGTCTTGTTGGAAAGCCCCACTTCTGCTCTGTCACGCAATAAAGGTTCCATCTCGCTGCGATGAACAGTTGCGGAGAAATGTAGCAGAGAAGAAAGGGTGTGTTTTTTGACGCACTTTGCGTCAATCGGGTTCTAAGGGTTAAGCGATGTTGGGTAACTTCACTTCTGTTGACATTCAAACAAACAGAGAGCTAGTCCTAGCCCTGACTCCCCCCGTTTACAATGTCAATGTCAAAACAGCATGTTGCATAAGGATGATGCTACTTTTTGGGTCCTCTCGCAGCAGATCTAACTTGAGCGATATGCATCTCCATTTAATTGGGAACGTGTCTGAGCACGCAGGAGAGAGAAACAGAGCGGGAGGTTCCAACTTGGTGTTGATAATTGATATCTCCTTTTTTATATAAGAAACTTTTAAAAGACAATCATGAACAGTAGTTCCCACTACTGACCATTATAAACTGTGAGAGGGCACAGCCATAGGCACAGCACTAGCCATAGTATATATTTGAATTGAGCTGGCAAAAGATCATCATGAGAACGCAAAGGCACAATGGGCCTCATTCACCAACCGTTCTTACGAAGAAATTTGTTCTTAAAACCCACTTACGCAGTTTTGACGAAGATTATGGTATTCACCAAAGAGTAGTGCTGCCACTAACGACTAATTTTCTAACTACTAATCTTTCGACAAATTTTTCGATTAGTCGACTAATCTAAACGACTATTTTTTTTTTAAATCAAGTGTTTGTTATTTTGTTGTGTATGTTTTATTTTGAACTCAACTAAAGGGAAAACGTAAAATATATATCACCCTACTTTTGTTAGAAGCTGTATTACTGTAAGTAAACTGTTCAAAAACATTATGTATTAAAAAAAAACACCCATTTAAAATGCTACCTTCAGATCTACAGTAATGTCAGACCTTTGATAGACTTTATTTGTATGCCAGTGTTGCCACCGACATAGACAACTTCTTTGACCTGAGGCCCGGTCATGGCATACTTTGGGGTCATAGGGCCCACCTACATGAACCCACCCCCCATCAAATTATCATTATATCACATCACAATTATTATTGTTATGCTATATTGTTATACATGCACTACAAAGCAGCCAGTGTTTAAAGTGCTAACATTGTTCACAAAAAGTTTGAAAACATGCACATCAGAGGACTGCTTTACTAATGTAAAATATAATTAGAATAATTCCATTGCTTTTGCATGGTTGCATGATAAATACTTCTCAAAACAACAGCAATTATATGGGTGTCATCGTTTTGGGATGTTTCCCTCATGCAAGCATCATATACTGGTAGGCAAATGGAAAGAATATTTACATATTTAATTATGCCACAAGCTTTTGGCCACGTTATTCAAATTTGACTATACAGTACTCTAGATAGTGTATTATAGTCTGTGCTCTGTTTTTATGGAAGTTGCATAAATCCACATTGTTCTATTAAATGTAGTTTCATAATTAAATAGCTTTCCAATAGGTTGAATTGGAGATTTGCTACCAACGTTATCAAGTGGTTTCAGTTTCTCTCGCGCATTGAATGAACGCTCATACCACCATTTAATTGTATGCCTCTATGTTTGATGACACCAAATTAGCAAGTAATTCATTCTGATTGCAGAAAAGTTTGTTTTCTTTTTCTGTCGGTCCGCGGTTCCTTGATCAATTGCGCAGCAAATTATCAGACGAAGCCCCGGGAATAATTTTACTCCGCGGCTCCGGACCAGCAATGTCCACGTTATGGCCGGTGCTGGTCCGCGCGGCCCATAGTTTGAGAAACGCTGGACTTTGAAAGGCGACAGGAGTTGAGGACTTTGCAAATGAGCCTAACATCAGCATGTTCAAAACAAGTAGGCTACAGCACTTTGCGCGTCTTACCACATAGGTTACTTCACTTTATCAGTTGGCTTGAATGCTAAAAAAATATGCGTCGTGACTTATTGACCATGGGAAATGACGCGCACCTTGATTGTTGATATCACGGGCGGCGGCATGTTCGGTTTAACGTTTTTTTGTATGAATGAATTACAGTAATGACACGCCGTTGCGTTGTCAACGTGAGACACTTCACTTCATTTATTTCAATTTCCACAATAGGCTACTATATTAGTCAGAGTCTGGACTAGCGTAACCTACTAGCTTAGCTCCCCCCACTTAGCTCTGCCTAATAATTAATTGCGCTGAAGTTAACACTTGCGTGCATAGTGGGGTTTAAAACATGCCAAAGTCTTAGTAGCCTGTTTAACATCCAAAGACAGTCATTGTACTTTTCAAGAGTTAATAACATAGAGTTAATATAACATTACAGCCGTGTGAGACCAAAAATAAATAGGCGGTCAATAGTAAAACGACTCTTCGACTAAAAAAATTGCCGTCGACTAATTTTCATGGTCGATTAGGTCGACTAAGTCGACTAATCGCGGCAGCACTAAATAAATGTTTAATGTTAAATATAGCCTATATATCTGTACATATTAAAATTGTTACAGATTATGTAGGCTACACAGTATAGTTACTGTAGATCAAGTTAGACAGCTCCAGAACTCATGCCAATGATTGTCTTAAAGGAGCCACACCACTTATAGCTTGACGTAGCTTGAAGTACTTGAGGCGTCTGAGGTGGAAAAGACGCTGATAACCCTTTTTCACCAGTGAATTAATGTGCTTGGTCCAAGTCAGGTCTTCAGTAATATGGACTCCAAGATATTTAAAACTCTCTACCCTTTCCACTTGAGAGTCATTGATCATAAGTGGTTGATACATCTTATGCTGATCACGACTGAAATCTATAAACATCTCCTTGGTCTTCGTAACATTCAGGAGGAGGTTGTTTTCCTGGCACCAGTTGGATAACCTGTCTACTTCACTCAAGTAAGCCTGCTCATTGTTCTTTGAAATGAGGCCAACTACTGCTGTGTCATCAGCAAACTTGACAATGATGTTGGAATCATGTACTGCTGTACAATCGTATGTGTAGAGGGAATACAACAATGGACTTAAAACACATCCCTGTGACGCTCCTGTATTGAGAGTAAGGGATGAAGAGATGTGACTATCCACCCGCACGGCCTGGGGTCTACCAGTCAGGAACATCATCTTACACAGAGATGAATTCAGTCCAAGATCTTCCAACTTAGTGAGTAGTAATACAGGTTTGATTGTATTAAATGCTGAGCTAAAATCTATAAACAGCATTCTCACATAATTCCCCGCCCTGTTATCAAGGTGGGCTAATGTATGCAGTATGCAGTATACAATTGATGGCATCATCAGTAGATCTATTAGTCCGATATGCAAACTGCAAGGGATCTAGATTTAAGGGCAATGATGAGCAGATGTAATTTTTGACCAACCTCTCAAAGCACTTCATGTCTATAGACGTCAGAGCAACTGGACGGTAGTCTTTCAGGCCAGCAGGATGTGAATTCTTTGGAACAGGAACAATTGTTGATCTTTTAAAACAAGTTGGTACAGTTGACTGAGCCAAAGAGAGGTTGAATATTTCGGTGAATACAGGAGCAAGTTGATCTGCGCAGGTTTTGAGTACTCGTCCAGGAATGCCATCTGGACCTGCCGCTTTTCTGGTGTTCACGCTCCTAAATGCTCTCCGCACGTCATGCTCTGAGAGCGTCATGAACGCAGTCTCCACTGGGCCTGACAGGACTGACGCGCATTCAACATGCGCCTGAGTGATGTCCTCCGCGTTTTGGTCAAAGTGCACGTAGAATGTGTTGAGCTCATCTGCCAGCGAGGGGTCAGCGTTCACAATGGTGGAAGTTGGTGATTTGTAGTCCGACATCGTCCGTAGCCCTTGCCACATACACCTGGAATCTGACTGTTTAAACTGGGACCGGATCTTTTCCCCATACCGTCTCTTGGCT
Source organism: Alosa pseudoharengus (assembly GCF_046254945.1). NCBI lineage: Eukaryota > Metazoa > Chordata > Actinopteri > Clupeiformes > Clupeidae > Alosa > Alosa pseudoharengus. Next base: position 1,989,639 of record NW_027468576.1, on the reverse strand, counting down.
TCTTTCACCATTCTCCGTAGATTGTATGCGGCAGCCATGTCTTCATGATGGCTTTGGGAACAGTGCCATCCACAAGCACAAACCCTACTACTGCCTCTGTAAACTCATAGATGTTCTCTTCAGATCTGAACACATCCCAGTCCACAATGCTCAGCGCATCTTGGAGCAGGGTCTCAGACTCCTTGACCAGAGCGTCACCTCACGCATGGCTGGAGGCTCGCGTTTCAGTTTTTGCTGGTACCTGGGCATAAGGAATATTGCAGAATGATCTGATTTACCGAAAGGAGGAATAGACTTGGCTTTGTATCCATCTTTGAACAAGGTGTAGCAGTGATCCAGTGTCCTCTCCCCTCTGGTGTTACATTTGACATGCTGATAAAAATCCGGCATGACCTTCTTGAGACGGGCCTTATTGAAGTCACCAGCCACAATCACAGCTGCATCCAGGTTGTCATTTTGTTGCTTTCTGACAGTCCCGGATAACTCCTTCAGTGCTGTATCAGTGTCCGCTTGAGGTGGTATATAGATGGTGGTGACGATGACTGATGACTCCCGGGGAAGTTAAAATAGTCTGCATTTCACAGTGATGAGCTCCAAATCAGGTGAGCAGTGTTTTGCTAGTACCTTGACATGCCGGCTATCACACCAGCTGTTGTTCACAAAAATGCATACCCCCCCTCCTCTAGTTTTGCTAGAATCCGTCGTTCTGTCCATACGATGTACAGAGAGAGATTCAGCAGGCTGAATTGCATGGTCCAGCACTGACGGTGTTAACCATGTCTCAGTTAGGCAGAAGATGTTACAGTCACGTATGTCTCTTTGGTATTTCAATCGTGCCCTTATGTCATCCAGAGATTGGACATTGGCTAATAGGACACTTGGCAACGACGGGCGGTGAGCCCGAGTTCTGAGCCTATTTCGGACTCCGGCCCGCTTTCCGCGATGTTTTCTCCGCTTGCATCTTTTGAAGTCTGCATTCCTGAGAATTTCGCTCGGGCAGATTGATTCTGTGAAAAAGTTGTCAAAAAGTCCATTGTTTTCCATAAAACCAATGTCAATCAGTGCCTGGCGACTATACGTTACACGGCCCAGTGCAGTTGGTCTAAATAAAATAAATAAAATAATGGAAAATATTAAATAATAGCACAGTGTGGTAGGAGCCCGCAGATAGGCGTCCGAACGCAGCGGTGCCATGGCAACAGATTAGTTCTGAACAGTTATTTCTCTACTGGCTCAATTATCAAAAAGATGCTTTCTCTTCGTCCTGCCTAAATTTTAAGCAGGTAGTTCCGTAGAGAGACGTTAGAATAAATTAGCGTTTGCAATTGACAACGTTGTGATAAGTAGGCTATAACACTAACTTTGCAAAGTTAACTTGAATGCATCAATTTTGAACAAAGTTGTGTAGGCTACACCGCACCAGTTGTAGTCTGCACACTGTTTTGATTTGCGAAGGGAAGGTGCGGGCTGAAGCCAACCTGTTTGAGGGAGAACGGTGCAAGAAGAGAATGCGCGCTCTATCCTGCGCATATCTCTACAATGAAATAACATGTCTAGGCTAATCTATATTTTCAATAAGCAATCACTGCATGCCTATGGAAACAATAAGTCAATATGTTAGAGATATCAAGAGTAACGCAGGAATGGACGTTTCAGTTATTCAGTAACCAAAAATGATTATGTCTCATACAAAGTTACATTTCAAAAATGATTATGTCTCGTACAACGTTATATTTCAAGAGAGCAATTCCACATTTCTTTTTATGCTTGGATAGGCAAAGCAATTGCGAAGCGCAGCAAAGCATAGCAGCAACATGTTTAAGCAGGGTTCACCTTTTTTCAGAACTCAAATATTTCTGAATAATTTCCCTCACCATCCCCATGTGATTTATTTGTGTCTGTCAAACTAAAAAAAAATATTTACACAAGGTTCTGGCTTTACATCTCACATTTCAGTTTTTCCCCCAAGGTCTCTTGGCAGCATGTTGCAGTCCATTTTTATTATTTTTCAACAACTAAAGGGCTTTAAAGCAAAGGATACTGTTAACAATCTTGGTGTCATAATTGACAGTGATCTAAATTTCAACAGCCACATGAAACAACAACTAAATCAGCTTTTTACCACCTCAAAAACATTGCCAAATCCCTCACTCTGGCATATAGGACACTTACTGAATCTGCACCTTGCTATCTTAATTCCATGATCCTACATCCCCTCTCGCTCACTGCAGTCTTCTGAAGCGCAAACAGCAGCGCTGCGCTATGAAACAGATTATTTTCAATGGCTTGCACACACAAGAACTGGTTTGCCGCTGCGCCAAGCAAAGCACAGCGCAAGTGCCATTTTGCTGCTGCTGCGCGTGCCATGGTCGAAGTTCAACCATGTTGAACTTTGACCACGGCGCGCTATAAATCCTAGGTCTTTTGTGCTGAGCTCGGTGGCAACAACAACAAAAATCTTTGGGACATTACCTCAACCAAAAGCAACCAAGCGGCAAGCTAAGCGCATGTCATCTTGAGTCATCTTGAAGTCCCCTTGATGAGTGTCTGCTATGTTGGCCTTCCATCAACATTAAGAGGTCACAGTCAAGACTCTTCTTCTGTGATTGGTGGAATGAATGATACCTACTGCTCTTCGTTCAAGTTTTGGGATTTTCAAAAAGTGTTAAAATTCATAAGTTCAGTGTACCTTATGAAAGTTGTAGTTTGTATGTTTATGGTTATTGTTATTATTCTGTTACATTTTATTCAACCCATTACTAATATAGTATTTTTATTATTATTAGCCCACATGACTTTACTTAAATATTAAAGTTAATTTTAATGTTATTGTAAGTTGCTTTGGACAAAAATGTCCCTGTATACTGTGCTGTAGAAGATTCTGTTAACACCTCCTGGGCAAACTTCACAAAGACGCTTTGAAAAAGCGTTGCATTTTTAATCAATCTATGTGTTGACAGTGGACAGCTGGCAAGTAGCGATACAGTAGCTTTGACATTTCAGCAACATCTTGTGGAATGGAATAATTGCTTGAATGATTTGAGTCATCTTAAAATTGGTTTTAGTTTGTTTTCTTGCTGTGACATGTACATAGTTATAGAGACTACTAACTTAGAAAGCACTGCTGCATACATTTCAAGGGTTAGTTTGTTTAACATTGAATTTTAAATTTGCACATACCTTCATCTGACATTTCCTCATACAATTGGTGGTATCACTGACTGGATGTGCAGAGGTTGCATTGGCTCTAAACAGTCTCTTTTTTGCAGTGGAACTAGAATACTACTTTAAAAACTTGTTTGAATTTGTTATCCAATAGTCAATTGCAAGAGGTTGTTAGTATGCCCATCACTGAATATTTTGCATTTTCTTGGTGCACCTGCTTTACATGATGTTTTTCCCCTTAGGTACTAGAGGTTGTTCGTTCCAATTATGACACACTGACCCTAAAGCTACAAGATGGACTTGACCAATTTGAGCGATATTCTGAGCAGCCAAAGGAGACCGCATTCTTCAAAGAGCTGGTGAGACTAAAATGTTCATATTTTGTGCTGAAATTCTAAGATTCTAGAAAAAAAAAACAGTGGCATAGAGGAAAAAAATAAGAAAAAATAATTCTAATAAAGCCTGTGAAATAAACTCCATTGAAATACTTTAACAACATTAGCTTCTGATTGTGAACATGTACACAGATTCTAACGGGTTGTTGTTAAACTATTTTGTCAATTTACCTTTTGATAAATTTCAGCACATGTAAGACAAAAGAAGATTAGCACCAGAGACAGCAATTGCTCTAAAGTGGTTGTGGCAATTTTATGTGCAATCAATCCTTGGCTTACTATAGCATTTCAGGTCAATTGACAAGCATGGGAGAACATTGTTTGTTGTGTAATATAGTATAAGTCATAATGTTTTTCTGTTTATTTTACAATTTACACACTTTAACATTTAAAGGCAAATTAGCTGATGTATTTGGGATAGTATTTCAAATCATTCTTGTTAATATTTAGCTAATGTTTTGATATAATGGTACCTGGATTTACATGTTTCACAATAATTTTCACACTTTTTGAATACCTTGTCTACTTTTTCAAAACTCTTTCAAAACTGTCCTCTTTTTCAAAGCTCCTGCGCTCATTAGTTCACATTTAGTGCAGAATTCACAATCTCCATCAAAAGACTTAATAGTTTACAATCCTTAAAAGAGCACATCAACATTTTGGGAAATTTGCTTATTCGCTGTCTCTCCTCGCTGTCTCGGTGTGTGCAGTAACTCAGTCTGATGTACCCCCATGTTAGCCTAACTTAGTATAACTCATTGAGGTAGTCAGAACCAATTAGCCTAATAGCTCCCAAAAGTTAGAAAATAACAGCATTCTCCTTTTTACTAAAAAATAATGTCCTTATCGTTGTAATTTTGTGAATTTTAATCGTTTAGTGCTCAAACTCAGTCTACTGTTCAGTCTACTACGCCGATAACTTTGGGGAACGGTGGTCAGAGTAGGCTACGTTCTACCACTGAAAATGGAGTGAAAAAAATGAAATCTAATCGAATAAACACATTAAAGTAAGCTAGAGGTGTAGTATCTGTAGAACCAGTCTGTGATTCCCTAATCACAATGATGGCAATTGTATCTGAATTAGCCAAGCCTATTCACCACGGAGTCTAATGTTGTCTAACGTTGCACAGTTGGTTACAGTAGGTTAACATTATCCTACAATTGCCTACAGTTAACTGTCAACTGTCAAAATAAATAATTCGACCTGACGGATCATCAGACTCATTCATATCAGTGAACTGAAACACTGGTACAACAAACCCTGACACACAGTCTGTTTCCCCATAGGTGGATATACCTTTCTTTTTAAAAAGAAAACAGCCAGGTTCAAGTGAGAACGTATAAGATAAGCCTTTAGCTTAAAGGACGAGACAGACATGCTGATGGGCTAACTGTTGCCGGGGGTTTTCAAGGGACAGAACTACAGCCTATAAAAAATAGTTAGCTCACCAGACTGCAACCTTCTGTGTCATCACGCAACTTTACCCTTTACGAGTTGAAATGGTAACTAATTCAATTATAGAATAAACTAGCAATAACAACATCCAAATAATAAGGCAATATAATTAGACCAAATGAAATTGCTGGACTATTAGAAAGCACCTGATATGAGCTGGACTTTGAGGTCAGTGATTGTTAAACAGTGTTCGAATTATACCGTGTGCTTCGGGGGGTACAGCTATTTTGACTGGTGACGTCACTCTCCATTTTATAAAGGCTTACAAACATGATTTCACACTTATGGTTCACAGTCAATTTTCCTTCGAAATATAGGTCATATGACCGCGGCTGGCTGGCCGACAAGTTAAAAGAAACTAATCATACTAGCAAGCACAATGCACCCTACACGTTATGGTAAGGGTTGAATTCGGGCAGGGGTAAACACTGTTTCAAGGTGCGCCCCGTGCGTAAAATTGCGCGCCACAGTCAAACAATATATTTTTTTGGTATAGCAGTGCACTGCAAACATGGAAATGCATACAGACAAATAAATAGCACAGAAATGGCAAACAAGACCCAGAATTGTTTACAGATGGACTATAGAAAGTCTCCTGTTTAATAGCCAAGTTCGCCTAGCCTAATACAATGCTTGCCTTTTATTCGTTTTACTTATAGCCTAAGCCTAACATAAGCAAATTTAAAAAATGACTTGTTCGACTTTTGTTTACGGTTGGAAAACAAATATCTTCACGTTGTTTAGCCTAGGAATTTCATATAATGTATCCTAGTGCATTGTGCGCCTGCTATATCACAAAACGCTTGTGCAGCAATACGCTTTTATGACAGGCTGATCTCTAATAATGCCAACGAGGAAAGACATTTCAGGTCCAATTGACTTATTATATGTTCACGTAGCATTTCAAACAAACTGCAGGTAACGTTGCAATTATGGGGGTATATGGGCATTTGCTTAAAAAAGGTTGAGAACCATCTACATGCGAAATTCCCTGAATATTAGTGCAGACTTACTCTTGTTAAGACATTAAGAATGAAACTGGACAAAATGATACATCGCCTCATTAAACCTCTCCCCGTGTCAGTATATCTATGGAATTCCTCCTACGGCATGTGGTTGTAGGCCTAATGACTTTTAAGCTAAGCAGCAGCGATGGTCGTGGCCGCTGATTGGAAGGGAAACCTCAGATTAAACCATAGCGATCAATGTTTTTCAAAGGTTGGCTATCACTATGTTACAAAGGCAGTGAAATATTAGGCAAATGTATGGCCACTGCTTGTTAACCCATTCGTATATCAGGCTTTTGCAGCCTACACTGTGCATTTGTGTTAGGGCTGGGCGATATATATCGTCTGCGATAATATCGTGATTGTTGTTTTAACGATGTGCAAATTTACATTATCGAGTATTTAAATTACTTATGGGGGAAAAACACTCGAAACACATTGAAACCCCATACATTCACTAAATCCAGGAGGTGTATGCAAGAGAAGCCCCGTTGCAGCAGAGCAAGTGTCACATGATCCCTAGTGGGTCCATGTTGTCACACGCAGGTCTAATGTTTATTTTGTGTAGCGAGATCAAGACGAAGCCTACAAGGGATTTTGTGCAGCTACTTCTGTTCACGTAGCATTGATGAGACAGTCCTTTTTTCCTACATGGTATTATATCAAGTCAAGTCAAGTCAGTTTTATTTAGTATAGCGCATTTAACATGCACAAAGTGTAACCCAAAGCGCTCCACATACAGGATATTGACAAAAAACAAAAGACAATAAGACAAAAAATGCCAGACGGAGCGGCATAGTCGCCAGCGTTGACACCACATGACAAAAACATTTAAAAAATAACAAACACAAAAGATGCCGGACGGAGCGGCGTAGTCGCCAGCGTTCCCGTGACACTAAGACATACAAGACAGACAACACAGCAAATTGAAAATAAATAAATAAAATAATAACAATCATGTTAAAATTAGTCCAATTTCCAACCGGCTGAAAAAGTCTAAGGGCAATGATGACCCGCGTGAAACTGCCAATGCAAGACCAACAAAGTTCTTTCACTGACCAACTCAGAGAATTTACTGGCAGTCTGGAGAGCAGAGCACCGGAAGAACAACAGTCTGAAGTCATGATGGGCGATCTTCCTGCTGATCAGCAGCTCTGTGGCTTTAGCAAGGACCGTTTGTTGCTTCATGGCTCCCGACGTCGCCATCAGAGCTCCCCACCTCAGCACTCAATCCAGACTGCAGGCACCCAGCGTCAGAGGCTACCGTTACGTTAACGTTAAGGCAGCTCGCAGGTCAGCTGCAGCTCGGTGGTCGTGGCAGCTGCAGATCTCTCGCAGAGTAGGCCAATTGCCCTGAGCAATCTTTCCGTCCAGACGAGTCCAGACAGAGGATGTGCAGCGTCAGATAGAAGAGGGACGGCTAGTAAAGGCAAGCTCATCAGCCCAGTCGAATAGAAACTAACGTTACCGTTAGTTATCAACCAGAAAAAAGGACCAAGAATAACACAAAACGATCGAAAATATGTAAATAAAAGGTGAAAACATTAAACTTGACAAATAAATACAAAAATAAATAACAAAACATTACATAAAATTACGAACATTACATAAAAACAAACAAAAACATGATGCCAGACGGAGCGGCGTGTCTCGCCAGCGTCCCCGTAACCTAGCAACCAGATATGGAGAGAAAACATTTGCCTTTGAGTATTTTAGTAGTCAGTTGTAAACAAAGAACTCTTCTCATGTAACCCTTTTGTAAACGCTCTAAATATCTACGTGTATCAATTATGCTAACCGTTAGCATCTCTATGGGATTTCTCATATACATTAGCCATAAGCTAACGCATTAGTTTCTATTCTGTAACTTGAAATGCTAGCCTACATGATTTCTCTTAAACAAAACATCGAAGGGAATAACCTGAGATGTACTCTGTTGGTCTGCTTAGTTTTACAGTGAATTCTAAGTAAAGGTTTTTGAAAGGAACTTCAGCTTCAGACTTTCTCTTGAGAAACTGTTAGGCCTAGTCATCTTCTCTAATGTAGCTAGACCATGTCATTGCCACACACACACAAGTGGGGGCAAAATTGGAAATGTGTCATAGAGTGACAATGCATTGGTTGATTTGGTTAAAAAGTCAGGTTAGGTTATTGGTTATTATTGTATTGATGCTATTCATAAATAATGAGCTGTAAAGTAACTCAGACTTTTACAATTTTTTTTAAAGGATATCGACTAATTATCGTTATCGTCAAAATCACAAAAAATATCGAGATATTATTTTTTGTCCATATCGCCCACCCCTAATTTGTATTAATTCATCAGTATTATATCATAGCAAAAAACACAATCTGTAACATACCAGAGAAATGGTACAGCCCAATGGGGGTGAGGGTTTGAATCGTATTTCATTAGATTATGTCCTGAATTGTTGGTATGTGATGGTGATACTGCATTTAATTACATGCAATATTGGATAACATAACATTTTATTACATTTTTTCAGTACCCCCCAAACTATTATTTTCATCCCTTTTGGGAGAGTCCAAGTCTCATCTAGGGGGTTCGGACCCCCCCAATACCCCCCGTAATTCGAACCATGTTGTTAAACCTATCTCTTGTGCATCAACCTAGCCGTTTAACTAATTTTATACAATGCCTGTTACCAAGGGCGTAGGTTTGGTCTCAGCTTTGGTGGGGACATCCCATTCCCCCCGTACTATATATAGTTATATAGTATTTTATTTATGTTACTGAGTACGGAAATGCACCATAGTTTAGGATTGAATATGTCTATGAATTTATGCGACTCTAAATGTATTTAGATGTATCTTGTATTTGCTTAACTGTAATTGGAATTCTTTTGCTGTAAGATACCAGTGCCTTAATGGCGATTTCCTTTGTTATTTTAGACTGTTGGCAATACAGAATATCACAATACAGAAGTGAATCTACTCCTTCTCATTATATTATACAGCAATGCTGCTGACTCCAACTGAATTGACAATTTGACATAGGCTAATAATTAGAACCTCACCTGAAGCCCTGATGCTGTTTCTTCAACCTGCCATCCATCTGTAGTGGTTTGATGCTGTCTTTCCTGCATACAAAGTGGTTCATTCATTTTGTAGCCTATCCTTTGGCTAGCGAGTTTAACCCTCCTACCATATTGTATATGATAGTGTTATTTGGATATTATTCATCAAATAATGATTCATTATATTTGAATTACCAACAGTGTTAACTTATTCACATTGCCAACACGTTTTTACAGCATGTGTCATAACAATGCAATGACAGTCCTTCAAACGAATTTGGGTCTCCCTTTTATTTCTCTGCATTGTGTAGGCTACACTCAGAAAAACATAACATAAACAGAATAGAAACGAAAAATGTCCAGATCCAATGTTTATTGTGACTTCCAAGATTCTAACTTATATTAAGGTAGGCTAATTAACATTCAGTGACTTGGTAATAGCATCTATTGTGATAGCGCGACTTCTTGGTTGAAAGATTACAGAAGCTACAGTAGGTTTATCTTTAACAATATCCTGGGTAACATATGCTATCACCAGTTAATACTATTTTTCCACATAATAGAATCTGCATAATTTGAAAGCCTGGTCACTACCACTGCTAGCTTGAGTGGCTAGTTATTTTGCTTAATACTTACACTCTGCTTTATGAAAAAGCTTCGTATGTCCCCTTTCTTCTTCTTGGGTGGCATAGCTGATCTACACACCACAAAAAGGGGTTTGTATGTATGCTGAAGGGTAAAGGGAATATAAAAATGTTTTACTCTGGCCTTTTATGGGGTAGGCCTATGTATTGACAGACAGCCCTGGTAACTTACCGTTGTCGTTGACACACCCGCTCGCTTGACTACCAGTGTGTGCAGCCTGCGTGTCAGATAACCCTTCCCCTTCCCCCTCCCCCTCGGTTTTTCAGCCAATCAAACGACGACGTTTCTTGTTCTGTCGTGCTGGCTGTCGGAATGATCAGCAGCACAAATGAGTTCGCTAAAATATTGGTGGGGACAATTTTGTCATCTTAAAATATTGGTTAGGACTAGTCATGAGCGTCCCACCCTAAATCTACGCCCATGCCTGTTACCATAAAACTCCAAATAATAGCCCGGACTTTTATTCTCCCAAATCGCCAAACTGCACCGGCTAGTATTACAGACAGGCGTCTATATAAGAGAGGCCTTTAATTCCTTTTACACAAAACTTTTCCTCTGCAAAGATGGAAATATTATCGAATTAATTATTATTAATTATTACACGGCTCTTCAGAGTGCTGCAGAAAGTTCCATTCACATGAATGGGCCTTCCCAACGTTCGGGCCTATGTTAAATCTACATAAATCACCGGCAAAGCATTTAATCACCGCTGTCAATGGCAACGGGTTTTGTGCTTCTGATTAATGTCTTTCATATCACTACGCAAGGACTGGAACTTCATTCAAACGTGAAAGCAGACGGTTGATCAGCTGTGTTCTAAAGAATGTTTGATTCAAGTTCAGCAGCGTGTGTTGTTGCGAACTATTTGTTTCTCAGCAAATGCCACGATGAACGGTAACAAATAGGCTAGGTTATGTAGGCTCAAGTCATATCGTGGGGAGTTTATTATTTCGTTTTGGCAAGTAGCCGTGTAATAAGCGGGATAATGTATAGAACGCCGGTAATTATCGGAACATAAGTCCCTTCAGGACGAAACAAGACCCCTCCGCTGCGCGTCGTGACTTATGTTCCGATAATTACCGGCGTTCTATACATTATCCCTTACTTCAAACACACTGAATGTCTACCCTTATGACTAGGCTATCTGATGACAATTACAGATCATCATTCATTTAGTGTTGAGATGTTGTTCATTGAGTGAAATAAGATCCAAATAGCGGGGATAGCCAGAACAGATGAAACACGTTTTAATCAAACGTAATTTACAAAGAGATCGTATCACACTGAAAGCTCATATTTTGTCACTAGCAACCTAGCCCAGTGATTTTCAAAGTGGGGGCCGCGAGGGGGTGCCAGGGGGGCCGCAGCAAGTTTAGAAGCAAAAATAAAAGCAACAAATAAATACATTTGAAATGTTTTAAATATACCTATTACTATGAAGGTTGTTATACAATGCCATTATAATAATTTGTTGCATATCTGAACATTATATTTTCCACGATAATGACTGGGAATAATTGTAGAGTGATAGCTCTCCTATAGCAGAAAGCCCCAAATGCAATTTTTACACACTGTATACTCCATCGCGTAGTGCTTGTGGCTAAAATAATTATTAGGATTAGCTTAATATATTTTTACATTTACTATAGTATTGTCGATGGGTTTAATAACAGATCAAGGGGGTCCTTGGCCAGAACCTAGTGGTATTTGTGGGGCCTTGTCGTGGAAATGTTTGGGAACCCCTGACCTAGCCTATATCTACCCTCTGTCCAATACGGTTGCATTATCAGCCCTGACCAAAATCGTTCAGGAATTATTTATGCAAAAGTGGAACGTGCCTATGTTTTATTCTCCATCCTTTTCCGCACAATGGAAACAGTATGAGAGAGCATGAACCATATAATTTCTCCCGTATGTTATTTGCCAAATTTGGCAACAGTCAGCTTACATTTCAAATCATAGCCTACTACTTTCTCTTCATCGCCATGGCGGTACGCATTTAGAATAAAGAATAACGTTCGCGAACCCTTTTGTTTTGTTGCCAGCATTAAAACAAGCTTACCATCAGCCTATCTGCAAATTTGAAACAAAAGGGATGAATTGAACGATGACTAAGTCGGACATATAGGCATAGTTATTATAGAATTTGGAACTCTAGCTTTTCCCCACCGCAGTCTTTTAATGCCATCTAATCATAACGTTAGCGTGCACAGTCTGCACCATACTGGCTTAAGCTCAATTCACACCAAATAGTCCAGGCAAAGTAAGGTCTGACCCAGAACTAATTGCAACAGAATTTATTTTCACATTTTTAGATTTCAATTGGTGATCTAAACACCATAGTAAAAGTCCATGAAAATCCAGTTGGTGGAAATATGTTAAAATGAGGGTTGTTTTAGGCATTATCCTTCAGCAAAAACTGACAAAACTGTAATTAGAATGTTGTAAAATAAGCATTCTAAAGAATATCTGATCCCATCTAACTTAACATGGAATTTTAGAATATTGCATTGTTGAGGAACATTCTTTTATTTTCAAAGAGTTAGTACATTTCTCAGGCTTATTTCAGACTTGTTTGTTGCTAATTGGTGTCTATTTTTTTATTTTGGCCCTTTGAATCAATGGAAATGGTTGTTCAGTCTTTAAATAGAGCCAGTGTGTTTTTGCATTTAAGTGTTCCACAATGTTAAAGTTGTACAACCATATAGTTAAGCATTATTCAGCCTAGGAAAGTGTTTTTGGTGGTCTGATTTAGAGGTCACTGAATCATATACAGTATATCACACGAAAGTATCAGTCCATTATTTTCCAAGACTTATAGTAATTGACCTCTTGCCCGGGGGGTTGACTGATCTGTTGAGACTGTCTGTCCAATCAGAGGGGCCTGTATGATGCCTCTTTACTTTGCACAATTTTGGCTAAAACAGTAATCAGACAGCACAGTATGTTTATGTAAGTGAATGAATGAAGGAAAATTGTAAAGGCAAAGTTGAAGATGTACATGATAATGTACAAATTCAACAGACAGGTGCAGATAACTGCAGCTAGCCTCCAAAGAGGTGACTATTGTTGTGACGTCTGGCAAAAGGTGCATGTTATACTAATAAATAAAGTTTAAGATTAATAATTAAAATGCATGCCTATGCATGGGTCATGGTTTTACCAAAATCATAGAACAGCCAAAATTATACATATTCTAAAAGCATATGCCCTACATGAAATATAGCATTAATCAGCTTATGTCCCATCTTCCTCCATACCATGCATAATACATACTCCTCTATACTGTATAGGTGAATTAAGTGAACAGCTGATACATTTTGGCCTGCACTATTAAGGGAAACAAATTAAACATCATAAACTATATATTTTCTAAAAGCATATAACCTCTAGAAGTGATATGACACCAAATAGGACATGTCCCATCTTCCTCCATGCAATGCACAATACATTGGCCTCTATTCTGTATAGGCGAATCTAGTGTAAAGCGGACACATTTTGACATATACTGTCTAGGGAAAGCAAATTAAACACCCTAAACTATATATTTCCTGAAAGCATATTACTTGTAGATGAGATATAACACCAGTTAAGACATGTCTCGCTTGCAACGACATGCAACATCTAGCCTAATTCACACCACTGCAACTCCTTTCTGCAATGGGCTTTAAACAGACGATCTGACGGGTTTTAGAAGATTTAATACAACCCGAAACTAAAAAACATGATGTAGAATAACTCCACACTAGTGGTAGGCCTAATGCAGTTTTGCATAGCCCCAGAAAATGATGCTGTTTACAAAGAGCCACTCATGATTCTAATGAAGAATCTAATTAGAATACAAAGACAATTGCAGTCAAAATACTTTACTGTGCAAATTACTGTGCACATCTTGTATAAAACCAATACAAAAAGTAGTGCAACTTGCAATAATTATACTTTTTTGAAAATTATACAATTTAAAATAAAAACTCTGCTAATATGCTTACTCTGTCAAATAGGCCTATCAGAAACATGCCTTATTGTTATTGTGTGGTTTACATGACGTTAGTGGTAGCCTGACATGAGCTTCGGTTTGGTTCGCTAGGCAAAACATTAACAAAAAAGTTTGTTTTGGTGGACTGATGACAGTCAGGATCATTTCTAACTAGCTAGTATTGGTCAGTGCATGTCTATAACATGCTTTACTTGCTACCTGGAAATTTCAGCGAATATTCTTAAGGTGAGATGAATGATAAGATCATTAAACTTCTCTGTGTTCGGTGGGTTGCTAACTAACGACATCACTGTAGGTGTTTTGTGTTTACCCTCACTATGCCTCGCAGTGGCACCATGCGTGTGTGTGAAAAAAGTCCCGTCTGAAACACTGTCGCGCGGCGCAGCGTTCCAAACATTGTGTAATCAAATAAACCGGTATGGCGGTATATTAAAAATTCATATCATAGCGAAAATATACACCGGTATACGGTGTGAACCGGTATACCGCCCAGCACTACTACTGCATAATTTCATGGAGTGCTGAAATGTACACTATTTTTGACCATTTCTGAACTGTGAAACTTAGCTAATATGTTTTGTGGTTGTAAACTTATTGCAGTATCATCATAACTATTCCACCTGTGTGCGCATGGTTAAAATTCTGAAATGCAAAATAATTTAGGCTACAGCACCAATATTTCTATCCATAGATAAAATAATCATTTCTAACCACTGAATTTCTTTTCAAAGTGTGCCAGATTGATACATTTAAACGTTAAAATATACAAAATTTTCGTACAGGGGAGCATACCCCCCTACGGGGTCTTCTGCCCCAGTACAGCTTGAGGTCTAATGGCGCCCCTGTTAGAGGCTGAGAGGCCTTGGCAAGCAACACATGAAAATAACACCTGTGAATATTACAAGTTATGATGGTACCCAAACATTAAATCCTGCACTCTTCAAGGCATTAATTAAAGTCAGCCACATATATCTGATGTTCTGAGACTAACTGAATTAGTTTAATGCCAAGGCATGTAACATGCACAAACATGCAATGCCCACTCCATCGGAGACAAGCAAACTTAATGATTATGAATGCTTTCCTTTGTGGTCCATTGAAAGTTATCCACGTATCACATAGTTAACATAGTTAAAGGACCTATATAAAAATGACCACTAGCGTCTTGAAACTGGCATTGCAGTCCAAAATCTAAATATTGGAAAGCAATATCTCCCCCTCTTCTTCCCCTTCCATACTCAAGGCTCTTGTGGAGCCATGGAGAATTTAGGTTGAGGATTCAATTCTGCATGAACGCAAGGTAGACTTGTAGTCAAGACTGCCTAAACTGAGACCAAGACACTACCAAGACCAGAGGGTATCAAGACCGAGACCAAGACGAGACCAAGGCCAGGACAGACTGAGTCAAGACCAAGACAAAGTCGAGACGAGACCGAGACGAGACCAAGACCAAAAACAAAACAAAAAACAGCTAGTGAGCTAGTGTTACACCATAACTTGCATCAATTGAATAAGAGCAGCATACTGGGGTAAGAGGTTCAGTCCTAGTTTAAATTCAATTTAAGAAGGTATTATTTCAACTACAGACAGAACAATGCAGAGACAGAGCATGTCATGAATGTGTGTCACTGTGAGCTCACTCACTGTTTAATGTTTTCGTAGACTGGGTGAGATAAACTATATATAGCAATTGCATGACCGCTGTTACTGCACTATTAGAGGATTGAGACTCCTTTGTCTGCTGTTGAGGACTGATATTACTGACTGACTGGTACTAACTGGTCCAAAAGTCATCTGATAAAACAGCTAACACATCCAACAGCTATGGGAAATATGTAACTAATTACAGTTATACTTAATTTGTAGATGAAATTGAAGATACACAATTATAAATTGCCAAAAATCAACAACAAACCACATGATACCAGCCCTTTAAGTGCTCACTGACACGGTTTTGATATACAGTATTTCTACTCAATGAATTTGCCAAAATATCTTAACGTTGGTGAAAACTGTTAATGTTTAAGTAGCCGAGAGACACTGATAAGTTAACTACCTGTGCTTAGCATGTAGTTATACTCTTAGCCAAAAATGTTTCTGTAAGTAAGTCTGTAAAGAACTGAAGCTTGCAAAAAAATATCCGTCCCTAAATAATTTATACCGCGCGTGTAAGAAGAGCATGTCATTATACATAATACTAACACATGCATGATCTGGTCATGTGAGATTGGTATGGATAAAGAGTTTGGAGCCAGTACCAACTGGCTAGCTTACCTCTCCGGATGTCTCCGCTCCAGGTGTCTGGTGAACGTTGATGTGCTCCCGGCTGTTTCGGTGAGAGAGACTTTGCAAAACTTGCATTTTGCAGAAAGCCCCTGGACTGCAAATTTCTTTATGTTCCGTGAATGCAAATTTAATGATGGCGGAATTCGCTGACATTATTATTAATAGGTCTGACTGAGACTGACAGCTACGATGTAAACCTAACGTTTCGCGCTGGCTACACTTGCGTCTTTTGATTGGATGAGCGCCAGTTTCTTAATCACAACAAAATACATGTATGCCATTGATTGGTTGCATTTGAAGGGCGTGAAAGGCGAAATAATTTAATGTTGCATTATCGAATGTTATGTTTTGTATCATGGACATTATTTGTTGCAAATCTCCCGACCACTATGTCGACCTGAGACCGCAAGACCAAGACAAGACCGAGGGATCCGAGACCAAGACAAGACCAAAGACGATCGAGACTGTGACAAGACCGAGACCACGTAAAAGTGGTCTCGAGACATCCAACTCTAGCGCAAGGGTCATTAAAATGTTTTGTCAAGTTTTGACAAAACACTTTTCTAATTTGTTTTAGTTGACTAAAAAAACCATTTCACTTGTCTGTAGACTAGATGTTTAAGCTGATAACATAAGGACACCTTAAAGCTAAACCATGATATATAATGTAATAAATATTTTATTTATTTCCATTTGTAGACAAAGTTAGGGAGCCACTAGAGAGGGATGAAGAGGGTTGCCAACTCCTGAAGCACACTAACATCACTCAAATTCACAATGTAGACCAGACTGAACAAAATAGCAGAAATTTCACAAACACATCTGATATCATTAGGGAAACCAGAGCTACATGGTCATTTCTAGACCAGAGCTATGTGGTCTTGAAAGTCTGCACTCTCTGAGTGCGCTTCTAGGTGATTTTGTATCCAGTGGCATTGCTAGCAGTTGAAAACATTTGGGGCTTAGCAGGGTCTAGGAAAATGCTGTAAATAGAACAAAAACGAACAAATATGCCTATGCATGCAGGGCCCATTGTGTCACTCACAGGAACATTAGTTTCCATACCACACACACTGTTTGCATGAAAACATGCTAGTTTACACTGACAAGGGACATGGTGAACATTGCCATAATTTACCAATAAACCTGTGTTAATAAATGAGAAAATATTTACTAGATTTTAATAGACAGACAAGTTGTTTGGACAACACACACACACACAACACTAGGTAAACAAACAGAGACTGCTTAGTCCATGTTTACAGTAAGTAGAGGAAAAATCCAGTGACCAAATGCCATGTGCATGTTCTTGCACAAAAACATAGAAAGGTAACTTCACAGATGAGGAAGTTCTAAGTAATGTTGTTTAATTACTGATACATTGCCAGTCTTTTACTTTTTCCCTTTGTACTCTTTTGGGCAGGTACGTTCCATCAGCTTGAATGTGAGGAGGAATGTCTCTCTCAACACTCTCAGCCAGGATGTTCTTCTTAAAGAATTCTCCTCTATATCTTGAGATCCATTAATCACAGATACAATGGATGAAATGTAAAGTGACAAATAAAGTACAGTGTTTGACAGCACCATTGTACATCTGGTATTAGATAAATAAAATGTATTGATCGTTACCGTTGCCTTCTTGGTAAAAAACATTTGGTGAAGTACATTCAAAGTCTGTGATAGTCCTTAGGGCATAGGAGTTTGGGTGGATTCTTATGCCAGACAGTTGAGGAATGAGTATACTTTTAATGGTTCAAGTATACTCTTTATTTTTGCCATTTACTTTAGAGTATGGGTAAATTGGTAAATTGTCACATTGGATTATAAAATCAAATAAGAAAAAAATAAATAATCTCAGGATTGAGGGAACTGAAATGTCACAACATAGTCCAGTGTAAATACACTCTCTCTCTCTCTCTCATTCTCTCTCTCTCTTTCTCTTTCTCTCTCTCATACACACAAACACACACACGTACACTGTTAACCCTTAGAACCCTAAGCTGTTTTTAGGGCATTTTCACTACCTTTATTCATAAGGATTTATTCTGGTCATTGTAAGTGCCACACACATATATTAAATATTGTTTTTTTCAGGAGAGTCTAGGCTATTCAGATCTGCCATCATTTCATGTATTAATACTAGCATTGATTTTATTTTGATTTTTAAAGAATTAAAATATAAAAAGTGTATTATAAAAATTCTTATATTTCGACATGTATCTCACCACAGCAAGCTCACAGCTCTACATGCATTTCATGTGTGTATAGGGCAGACTGTCCTGAATCGGGCTATATAATTGCCATGTTGGAGGGATACTCTGGGGCTAAGCAATTTACAGAAATATTTGCTGTGTGATTTTCGGAAATAAATGGCATTTTTTATTTAGTGATGAAAAATGACCTTTATGCGCTCCATATCTGTGACACGAACTGATCTGACTTGACTTGACCCGAGGTTGCGTGTTAGCCTGCGTGCCTGTGTGTATGCAGTCATAATAATTCTCAACTTTTTACTGCATTGCCATGAACAAAGTAAAGGCAAAAAGGTGTTTATTTGTTGAACAAATTGGGATGCAATGTGAGCCTTGAATTGGATGCCATGCAGGAATTTGCTAGGATCTCAAAACCGGAATATGAACATGCTTTGCCATAGAGAAACACATGATAGCATTGGATTATAAACATGCTTTGCCACAAGAACAGACAAAAACATGGGGTAAGTCCAGCTATATGAAGTTATTATTTTGCTGTCACTTCGTCTGTTTTTTAACTCAGAAGGATGTACTTGGTATCAAATGATAGCTCTGAGTCTCCTCTTTCATCTGACATGCGTGGCATATCTATGCGATCACGGGTCCGCGAGTAATTCAAACGAGAGTAATGAGTGTGCAGCGTTGGTTTGTGTACATGACGTTATTATTTTGCAGTCACTTCGTCTGGTTTTATGGTACCAATGGATAGCCCTGTGCCCCCTCTTTCATCTGATATGCTTGCCATATCGATGCGATCACGGGTTCGCGAGTAATGTGTAAACTAGAGTAATGTGTGTGCAGGTGAAAGCAGAGAAGTATAGACTGTAAATATGATGCAATTTGATTTAATTTCATGATTTTTTTTTAATTTTCATACTTGATCGTACAGACAAGTGTGTAGTCTCGTTGGAAAGCCCCACTTCTGCTCTGTCGTGCAATAAAGGTTTCATCTCGCTGCGATGAACCGTTCCGGAGCAATGTAACAGAGAAGAAAGGGTGTGTTTTTTGACGCACTTTGCGTCAATCGGGTTCTAAGGGTTAAAGTGTCAACAACAATTTAACATGTGTCATCCATGTCTCACAGCACTGGAACCAGGAGTGCCACTCCTGATATATTGAGAGCCACTTTTGACTCTCAATGTATCTATAATCAACACTGTCCACACATAAGATAAGTTAACCATTGCAGTGGTACATGAGCCCACTGATATAGACTGTTGTTTGTTTTATTTGTTTTACTTAAAGATGAGTTTTCATTCATTCCACACATGCCCCAAAACTTTCGACAAAAAGGATAATAGTAACAGGTTATTAATTAAAAGAAAGGCCTTGAAACCCTGGAACGGTAATGTACAAATAAAGTTTCTGCTCAGAACAAACTGAAAGAAAAAGCATTCTCTTTCATCACAGATCTACTGTACATGCAATGATCAAGTCAAGATGTTGTGTGCAAAGCCTCACTAATGTAAGTGAAACTTTTTTCAGGCAGTAACATTTTGCTGGATAAAATAATATTGCTGTCATTACAGGGTACAAGGTTTTTGGAAATTATTTGTTATCTGATAAATCCCCCATAACAAAAACACAGGTTGATTTATGAATAAAGGAATGCACAAATGCTAACCTGTTCATAAACTCATCCTCTGACTGGTTAGACTCATAAGGTGCATCAAAATGTATGAATGTGTAACCGTAACCAGCTGGTCTGTAGCTTTGCAGAATATATACGTTGGTAAACCTCCCTCCCAACGCCTTAAGAGTAGTGCTTTTGAGAACCTTTCAAGCATCATCAAGCAAAAGGTCTATGAGGGTGGGAGGCAGTTGACATCCAAGCAGCAGCTCTGGGAGACTATTCTGACATTCTGGCACCTTTGGGAGGCTATTCTGCAAAGACATTAAAGCAAAAACTCTCCAAGAACTCAAATTCAATGGATGCAAGAATTGTGAAGGTGATATCAATGAAGGGGTCCTACAGTATGTTAACATGTAACTTGGCCTGTTAAGATGTTTTTGATTGAAATAACTTTTGATTTGATTTATATCACCTCCTAATGCTGCAAATTCAACAAATGACCATTTTTAGTTATTTACAACCTATAAAATGTCTTGAAACTCTGTTGTGCATAATAATTTGGAACATTTTGGTGCATTTTGAGTTTTTTTATTTTTGAAAAAATACTGTTGTCATTGGGAGGTTTGTTCAATAAAATTTGAATTATACTCTAACGGTTGATGACTTGAAAATTATACTGACGGTCATTTGCATCAACTATTTAGGAAAATCTGAGAAAAATGTAATTTGCATAAAAATTTGGAAGTGTATAAAGGCTTATAGGCCTACATAATATTGATAATTTAGAAGTAAAAATCATATACTGTAAGCCTATTATTTAGGAGGATTAACCTTGCAAAAAAGGGGTGAGGGGCTGTCCAAATGAGTAGTCCTCCATGTGATTTCGGGTCCTTGAGGTACCCCTCATTCCCAAAAAGGTTGGACTATGTGTGCAGCTTTTCCAAATAGTATAGAAGTAAACCCCCTCTCCTGGCCCCGCTCTCTCTCTTGCTCTCCCTCTTTCTCTCTCTCCCTCTCCCTCCCTCTCTCTCTCCCTCAGCATGCACATGGGGGATGGTGGATTGGATTTAACATATAGGGACTGATCATTTGTGCTGCTGATGACAGCGCATATGGTGGGAGACCAACGGTGTACCCTTTTGATTATTGTTTAAGCAAAAAGATCATATTTATTAAATTATACTACTCTAAAACAACATGCATGCTATTGATATATTTACATTTCATATACTCATCACTCATCATCGCTGTCATTGATCTTGACAAAGGCACCTCAGAATTGGAGTTGGTCCCCAGACTGGCATGGCTACTACTGCTCCTACATAGTTAAATACAGTGGACAAATGTCCTCACTGGGTGCAAGTGCAACTTCATACTCATGATACCTATAAGTCTATTGGGAATTCATCTATGGAATGTTGTAACAAAACCTCACAAAACATTGTAAATGAACAATCCTCTCAAGTCAAGTCCATTTTAAGTGTAAAAACAAATGGATTAAACAAATGTACCATTCACAGAATCTGAAAATAATACAAATAATGCAAATACATAGCAGCACCACCGGACATTAAACAAATGTTCACTATTCCAGTAACAGGGTTTCCCCTAGCCTAGAAATCTAGACGCACCCTAGCGGCGGCAAATTAATTTGCTCAGCCTGTACGTCTAGTATCGAACCATAGGAATTTCTATTGGCTTAACACCGTGGATGTTCTCCAATCACAGCGCTCTATTTCGTTAGAGAGTCTTAAGGCGGGCTTAACAGGATAACGACAGTCCTGTGACGGTGAACAACAAGGAAGGTGGCTATGGCGAACGAAGAGCGGTTGTTTGAATCGGCGTTGGCGTCAACTTTGGAGGAGTTGGCTAGGTTTCCCCCAGAACATTTGTTAGTTTTGTTAGTCTTGAATGTAATTTCATGTAAGGAAAAGTAATGGCTAGTAATAGCTTCCCTTGCACTTGCCATTTATAGAATTTGTTCATTTGTAGAATGTTTGGCAAACAATCATAGATAGCGCAATGACATTCAACCACCAGATGCCGCTGATCGGACAGGACAGAGTAACACGGCAGATAACGCTCATAAAGTTTTTCTATTTAGGCTAGAGGCAGGTGTGTGTTGCTTAGGTGGCCCTGTAAAGTTCTGTGGAAAACCCTGCAGTAAGATATTCCAGGTGAAACAGAAACCAAATCTAACATTACATTTGTGAATGTAAAGTCTAACCTGACGTAAGCTAGCTAGCTGGCGTTAACAAGAAAAAAAGCTCCAAACTAACTTAAAAATGGTCTTTCTGTCCCTGATGATCCCTGCCATCCAACAGTTCTTAAACATCCAACTGTAGCCATGTTGTTGGCCAGAGGACCGTAATTGACAATGAATGAAATTGCGTCTTTGTCACAGCCGGTTCCTCTGAAGCACTCTTTCTAGAGTTCTTAGACTAATATTTATGTGGCGCTCCAACATAAGTAATAGTGTTAGGTTCTACAGTTAAGCTAAGTCTAAGCCCGCTCTGCTACCAGTCTCCATTGATGGGGTCACCTACACGTATCTGGGTTTACAACTGGACAATAAACTGGACTGGTCAGCTAATACTGAAGCACTCTACAGGAAAGGGCGGAGCAGACTGTACTTCCTGAGGAGGCTGCGGTCCTTCAATGTCTTCTATGCTGTGTATGCTGGGGAGGAAGCACAAAGAAGAAGGATGCTGGGGGACCAGACAGGCTAGTAAGGAAAGCTGACTCTGAAAGCTGTCGTGGGAGCCAAACTGGAGTGCATCACTTCAATATCAGATAAAAGGACCCATCTTGGACAATGAATGTCATCCACTCCACAGCACTATTACAAAGTAGAAGAGCTTGATCAGCTGGAGACTTCACTCACTGTCATGCACAACTGACAGACTGAGGAAGTCATTTGTCCCCAGGGCTATTGAACTGTTCAATGCTTCACTAAAGGGAAGAGTACAGATAGACTTCTCTGCATAGTCTGTCTGCCTCTCCACCTTCTCCATGTTTGTATACTGACTGTCCACTGCCCTACTGTTTTCACCGCTACACTGTTTACATACTATATTAGCACATATGCATAACCCCTCCCTTCCTTCCACAGCCTGGATTGTAGCCATACTTAATACCTAATACTTAACACTTTATACTTAATACTTGACCAATGGCTGTAACCTTATTACTTCAACCTATTCTTCCACTGATATTCTCTTATATGTCCATATTTATTTTATGCTGTACTCTAGACTTTATTCTTGCACTGTTGGACTTACTTATTTGCACACTCACTCTCATAGAGCACCTTACAGAATCACAGGCTCAGTCCAGCCCTGTCACTGCAAGCGCCTCATGCTTAATCATCCTTAAGCACACTATGTGGATATTTGATATAGTTTTATTTAGTATATTTTGTATTTTTTATCTTCTACTGTCTACTGTTCAGTGTTTTTTGTTTTTATATTTCGATACTTATATCACTTTTTTCTGCTGTGCATGTTGTGTGTGATGTCTGTATGCTACTGAGACCTTGAATTTCCACTTGGGATAGAGTCAGCGACGGTTATGCGTGAATTTCCTGCTACTTGAAAACAAAGAAGATCGATGCTGCTGCTGGTGAACAGCGGTCTTTGAATTGTGACTTGAGTTAAGCTTTTTTTAAATTGGCAAAAGTTTGATCGACTAGCCAACTAGTTCTGCTGGTGGAAAAATGCATGGGACTCATGAGTTGAGAGGAAATTTGAAAGACAACTGTTTATCCCGCCCCTCGGATTGAGCACTGCCAATGGTAAGTTCCCAGACCCTACATCTTCATGTGGGTCTGGCTCGTCAGGCTATCAAAAAGTATAAAGTTTACAAAAATGAAAAATACATTGCTTAAGTGTCCTTTTCAAGACCTACGTTACAAAGTTTAAACAAAGTTTCTACGTTAAACAGTTGAAGCTGAATTGGACTCAGAAATTTTGGTTAGAAGAATAACTAGAAAATGTAATTCAGAGGAATTACCAGTGCATGAAAATGCAAAACATAGCCTATATTAACATAAAATGCAAAACAACTTTTATTTGGAAACAGTTCTGGGCAGAGGAAACAGGTGGGAGCAGAGGCGCACCGGCTTGTCAATAGGCAAGGCAGGCAACTGCTTGGAGCCCCGAGCTGCTTGGAGGCCCCCCAGACCTGGTCTCAGCGCATTTGCCGATGGGACAAGCGAGAATTTCGTCCATATAGATATTGAGTGATTTTGCGTGCTCCTGTCCTGTTGTACAGACAGTGCATCTGCGCATGTATGCTATGGACTTATAAATCTGTATAGCCTACATATTTAGGCTTCTGTGGTAAACGTCAATCGAGGGTGCAAAGTGATGACGGATCAACATCGGAGTTTGGCATTGACTCAATGAAGTTATGGTAGGCTAATGTTAATTGGCAGAAAGATTGAACATGGTTTCCTACATCTATATGACAATAAACTTGAGCTAGCTAGCGACAGTTACAACTAGTTAAGCAAGGAGATGTTAATGTTATATTATTAGGGCTGTCAGTCATAATGGGTCAATTGCGATGTGATTTGGCTACGGACCAGGTATAACGCGTTGATTTTTTTTTAATCGTGTGCCGCCAAAGATTTTTAATTTTACACCGTCACTTGTCAACGATTCTCTTTTTGGCTGGTAATATTTTGACCCTTTGATGCACCGTTTCTTGTCCTCAAACTGACACAGACACTTTCTAATCTGCCTTCCTTCTGTAGTCATGAACACTAATGCATTTCTGAACTCTTTTTTTTTTTAAAAACTCCCTGTCGGCTCAGTCGACATGGAATTAAAGGAACCATATGTAAGAAATGTATTTCAATTAATCATAAAATGGCCCTGATATGTCACTAGACATTAAGAAATCATGTTCATTTCAAATACTTATATCACTGACAACAGTAGTCCGGCCAGGATATTGTCATTTAAAATGTGAAGTTGCAGCCCTCAACTGATGTTGATGTTGTCATGTTGTGTTTTGGCCGGATGCGCCACCCTCCAACTATCTACTAATCACAAAGTCAGTAGTGTTTCGGCATCCAGATCCGGTTGCCAGCTCTGCCAGTCAGGGGGGAGGGGATACACCGCTCTACAGTAATTTGAAAGTGATTGCATTACCAGTTTTTGCCACAATCTTACATACGGTTCCTTTAAAATATCACTGAAACACCTCAAATTTACGACATGGGTCGGCAACAGGCAGCCAAAGCTGGCCCGCCTCTGAAATTATTTGGCACAGCCAAATTATGGCAGTCCAATTTGTTTAATCTTTTATTATACAATATTGATTTACATAGGCTATTCACCAATTAAACTGTGAGTAGGTGCTTAAACAAATATGAGAAAGAACACCAGAACGCACTTTATCCTGCTAGCTGTGCATAGCCCTCGGCCAGCACTTCAATAATGCGCTTTTGTGCTTCTGTTTGGAGCAGTTAGGCCACCTTGAAGGTGCCGCTGCGTTTTGTAGTGCGTTATGATAGTCTTTTCAAACAGTGACAGCGTTGTTGCATATCAGATACACAGGCTTTGCATTGTGAAACCGGGTAAGATGAATGCAGCATTTTCTTTCTATTTCTCTTTATAGGCCCAGCTTTTCTCCCAGCTTCAACTCCTGTAGTTTGCTTCTCGCTTCTAGCCTACTGTAGTCAAGTCAAGTCAAGTTTATTTATATAGCGCATTTCATACACAGAGGTCATTCAATGTGCTTTACATAAACAAAACAAAACAATAATAACAAATAAAAAGCATAGAAAGGCAATATAGTCAAAGAATAGTTAAAAGGTAAAGATCATAATAAAAAGAAAACATAAAACACAAGGTAAAATAATTTAAAAATAAAGGATAATTAGTAAGCAAAAAACAAAGGCAAAAGTAGTAAAAAAAAAAAGTAATAAAAGATAAAGTAAAGTAATTATCAAGGCAGATTCAGAATTTGTAACTCGGCACAGTTAGCAGAAAGCATCTGAGAACAGTTTGGTCATAAGTCTAGATTTAAAACTGGCTACAGTTGGGGCCTTTTTGATGTCATCCGAAAGTTGATTCCACAGCTGAGCCGCATAGCAGCTAAAAGCTGCTTCACCATGTTTAGTTCTAACAGTAGGTTTTACTAGCAGGTTTTTCACCTGGGACCTGAGAGGACGCGAAGGTGTGTACTGCTGAAGCATGTCTGACAGGTATTTAGGTCCTGCTCCATTTACTGATTTATAAACAAGCAATAGAGCCTTAAAGTCAATTCTGTGACTTACTGGAAGCCAGTGCAAGGACTTAAGAATTGGAGTAATGTGTTCAGTTCTTTTAGTTTTTGTTAGAATCCTAGCTGCTGCATTTTGTATCATCTGAAGCTGTTTAATAGTCTTTTTAGGAAGGCCTGTGAACAGTCCATTGCAGTAATCAACCCTGCTGGAGATAAATGCATGAATGAGTTTTTCTAAGTCATATTTTGACATCAGCCCTCTGAGTCTGGCAATATTTTTGAGGTGGTAAAAAGCTGATTTAGATGTCGCTTTCATGTGGCTGTTGAAATTTAGATCACTGTCAATTAATACACCAACATTTTTAACTGGATCCTTTGCCTTCAACCCTTTTGTGTCAAGGAGACTGGCAACCCTAAGTCTTTCCTCCTTTTTACCAAATATAATTACTTTTTTTCTTTGTTCAGCTGAAGAAAATTTTGAGACATCCAGGTGTTGATTTGTTCTATACACTGACACATAGATTCAAGAGGACCATAGTCGTTTGGTGACAGAGCTAAGTAAATTTGTGTGTCATCTGCATAGCTATGATATGAAATCAAGTTGTCCAAGTGGGAGCATATAGAGGTTGAATAATAGTGGCCCTAAGATCGACCCCTGGGGAACACCACAGGTCAAGGACGTTGGTGTTGAGGTACAGTTTCCAATGGCAACAAAGAAGCTCCTTTCTTGTAGATATGATTTTAGCCAGCTGATAACTATGCCTGTAAATCCAACCCAGTTTTCTAGTCTGTGTAGTAAAATATTGTGATCAACAGTGTCAAATGCTGCACTAAGGTCCAGTAGCACTAGGACTGATGTTTTACCTGAATCTGTGTTTAGGCGTATGTCATTGGAAACTTTAATGAGAGCTGTTTCAGTGCTGTGATTTGCCCGAAAACCAGACTGAAAGTAATCAAAATACCCATTTGATGTTAGGAAGGTGGTTAATTGATTAAAGACTACTTTTTCAATAATTTTGTATTTCAAATCTTTTTATTGAGGAATCATCCGTATTCATACATTTTTAAAAACATTCTCAAGTTTGAATACAGAGAAAGACAAACAAAATACACAAAAATAAACAACAACACAAATATCACATCCCACATCCCACCCCAACCCACCCCTCCTGGGACTTCCCGATATGTAATGGCACTGAGGCATACAATTAGTATCATAATAAAACTTAGCCTACTCGGTCAAGATATTGAAGAAGGGGAGACCAGATCTTATTAAAGTATTCCAATCTGTCTGACAGGACAAACCGTATCCTTTCCAAGTGTAGGAGTTTAACCATTTCTTCCAACCACATTTTAACAGATGGGATCTCAGTTTTTTTCCAAAACTGCAAAATAAGTTGCTTTGCCACAACCAAAGCATATGCCAACAGTTTCTGTTGACAAGGTGATAGCATATACACTTTATCAGAGACTCCAAGCACCACCAGGGGCCTATTGCACAAAACTAGGATAAGGGATTAAGCCGGGATATCTTGGTTATCGTGGCTCAATTTATCCGTGATCCAGTTGCACAAAAGCGGGATAGGGGGCAGCAGGATATGTTATGGTATAAGTTACCATGGCGATTTATTCTTTGGAGCTAGCCTGCTCCAGACCAGGCTAAGTTCCAGGATCTATTTAATCTCATCCCTTATCTCAGTCAGCAGTCACCACAAACGGAAACCAATAATTATTCCACTGCCCACTACACATTGTTATCACATATACCTAGACTCATTGTCATTATATAAACGTTTGTGATCATTAATTAACTTTTACATACTCGCCATTCCCGACCTGTCATGCGACAATGTGACATCACGGGAGTGCCTAACCATTTCGCACGTGGTGGTCGCGGAACTAGTTGCAATATTCTCCTAAACAGAGGTGTTGCTCTTTGTTGCTGTTGTGAAAAGGCTATCGCTACCTACTTCACACCGTAGAAGAAGCAATGAAGCCGCTAGTTGCCATGGTGAATCAGTGAATCTGTGATCGGTGGCGGGGTCTATTTGAGGGAGCCGTGAGCGCGCACTTATCCAGGATAGGTTTCACCTGGCTTGATGAATCCGTCTGCTCATCCTGGCTTGGTCTTTGTGCAACCAATTAAGCCTGTACGCTCTTGTTTTGGATTCATTGAGCGCAGCTCAGTAACTTTTCCCGGATGTCTTAATTCTGCTTTTGTGCAACGGACCCCAGGAATGGGTCTGGATCCAGTATTGTCTCCAGCATATCTGATATGGTTCTGAATATCCCAGACCAAAACAAAATCAATTTAGGGCATAAAACATAGCTATGAATAAGAGAGGCCTCTTCAATCCTACATTTATCACACATGGGGGAGATGTCTGGGAAAATTCTGTGTAGTTTCGTTTTTGCAAGGTGCAGTCTATGGATCACCTTAAACTGAATAAGACAGTGCCTTGAGTTAGCAGAACATTTGTGTATGCTCTCCAAAGCATCATCCCAGAGCTCGGCTCTAATCTCCACCCCCAATTCCTGTTCCCAGAGTGTTTTAATACCTTGTGTAGACGGTAACAATGTATTTAACAGTGAGGTATAAAGTAGAGATATTAAATGTCTAACCTTGCCTCCAAGTCCAAGAAGTACATCAAATGTGGCAGGTTCCACATTATCAAGTTTGTGCGTGTGTTTTCTCACAAAGTCTCTGATCTGTAGGTATCTGAAAAAATTATTTTGGTGCAAACCAAATTTCGTTTGGAGGTGGCTAAAAGAAGCAAAGTTTCCATATATAAACAGGTGTCCTACATTTAAGATACCCAGATCTCTCCACTGAAAAAAAACTGCGTCCATGCAAGATGGGACAAAGGATGGATTTCCTGCGACCGGTAGGGCAAAGGATAAGGACTTCAGATTGAATTTAGCTTTAATCTGTTTCCAGGTGCGGATTATGCTATGAATTATACAGTTATGATTGTAGCATGACTTATCAACTCGTGTCGGTGCAAGCACCAAAGCGCCAATGTCATGTGGAACACACTCCTCTCTCTCCATTTTGATCCAAACTGGATCAGTAAAAGTATGATCTAGCCACATTATCACCGTGCGAAGAGCACAAGCCTGGTAATAAAGAAAAAATCTGGGAGGGCCAGTCCACCATCTGACTTAGGTTTGCAAAGATGGGCTTTCCTGATTCTAGGGGTTTTATAATCCCACAAAAAAGGAACTATAATTGAATCCAATTGTTTAAAAAAAGTCTTACCAAGGAATATGGGAATGTTCTAAAAAAGATACAGAATTTGAGGTAGGAAAACCATTTTTATTGCATTAACTCTTCCCGCTAGTGATATAGGAAGGGATTTCCAAAACTGAATTTTATTCTGTAATTTAGATACCAAAGGGGGGAAGTTAGCTTGATACAACGACTGAAAGTCTTTAGGGACATTAATGCCTAAATATGTAAATTCCTGTAATACTATTTTGAAGGGAAATCTCTGCAAAGCTGAGAGGTTTTGGATCTTTACAGGCAGAAGTTCGCTTTTTGACCAGTTGATCCTGTAACCTGAAAATGTTCCAAATTTAGATATTATGTCCAGTACGGCTGGAATTGTAGACAAAGGTTTGGTAACATACAGTAAAATGTCGTCCGCATACAGAGAAATCTTACTTAAGGTATCATTTAAACCGCATCCATGTATGCGCTCATCAGAGCGAATGGTCTGTGCCAGCGGTTCAAGGGCTAAGGCAAAAAGTAGCGGGGACAAGGGACAACCCTGTCTAGTGCCTCTGTGTAATATGAAAGGTGGAGAGAGCATCCTATTGGTTAAGATTCTGGCACAGGGTTTGTTATAAAGAACCTTCAACCAGTTTTCAAAACGGTCACCAACATTGTATCTCTTCAAAGTTGAAAATAAATAAGGCCATTCCAATTGATCAAAGGCTTTCTCAGCATCTAAGGAGAGGATAGCTAGGTCATCTGAGTTCTTGCTCTGGGAAAAGATTATATTGAAGAGACGTCTAAGATTAAAAAAGGAGTGTCTGTTTGGTATAAAACCTGTCTAGTCAGGATGAATGAGTTTACTAACTAAAGAGTTAAGTCTGAGAGACAGGGTTTTGGCAAGTATTTTTTGATCAGATGTCAATAATGAGATTGGTCTATAACTACTCACTTCTATTGGATTCTTTCCTTTTTTGGGTAGTACAGTTATAATAGCTTCATTTAAGGAGGGAGGTAGGCTGCTTGTACATACATTTTTAGTAGATACGGTGAGAAGGTCACTGAATTCTTTGTAGAACTCACAGGGATATCCGTCAGGACCTGGAGTCTTTCCATTGTTCATGTTTTTAATTGTCTCCTGTAGTTCTGATATAGAAATATCAGCATTAAGTAGATTGTGGTCCTGTTGGTCTAACATAGGAAGATTACAATTGTCCAGAAAGCAGTCCAAAACAGACTGATCCCCTGAGGTCCTAGAGGAGTACAGTGCTTCGTAGAATTGGTGAAATCTAAGATTGATGTCTTTATAGGATGTTAAACAGGTCCCCTGTTCAGAATTTATTTTATTTATTGTACGATCACTTTCCATTTTTCTAAGTTGTCTAGCTAATAATTTATGAGGTTTTTCACCAAATTCAAAATACTTTTGTTGTGTAAACATGAATGCCCTTGCTATTCGCTCTGAAAGTAATTTATTATATTTAAACCGCAAAGAGAGTATTTTCTTATGAGTCTTCTCGTCAGGACGTGCAGCATTATCTTTATCTAGAAGGTGAATTTGTTGTTCAAGTTGAGCTAATTCAGCCCGTTTCCTCCTTTTCCTCTCAGCTTGAAATTATATAATGCATCCTCTGACATACGCCTTCAGAGTTTCCCACAATATAGATGGCAAAGTTTCCGGTAGATCATTCATCTCCAAAAAAAAGTTGATTTGTTCTCTAATAAACATGCAAAACTCTGGCTCTTTCAAAAGTTGCGGATCAAGTCTCCACAATCTGTCACACTGAGGTAGATCATCAAATCGTAGGGATAGTGAGAGAGGGGCGTGATCTGATATCACTATATCATGATAATCAACTGTATCTGTGAGTGTCACAAATTTGGAGTCTGCCAAAAAGTAGTCAATTCGTGTGTAAACATTATGAACATTAGAATGAAAAGAGTAAGCTCTTTCTTGTGGATGAAAAACTCTCCAAATGTCAAATAGATTAGAATTTCTTAAAAATTCTTTCAGAAAAATGCTAAATTTTGAAGGAGGCGCTCTACGAGATGAGGAACGATCCAAATAAGGATCCATTACTAAATTCAAGTCACCTGCTATAAGCAGATTGGTTTGAGAGATGTCAGGAATCTGCGCAAAGACATGTCTGTAAAAGGATGGTGAATCTAGATTAGGTCCGTAGACATTGACCAAAGTAATAGGCAGTGAATATAATTCCCCTGCCACTATGAGAAACCTGCCTTCTTTATCAGCAATAGTTGTTTTGTGAATGAATGGAGTCCCTTTTCTGAATAAAATAGCTACTCCTCTTGATTTAACTGCACACACAGCTTGATAGGTTTGTCCAATCCATCTACATCGTAATTTAGTGTACTCATTTTTGTTCAAGTGGGTTTCCTGGAGAAAAATTATATCACTAGACAGTTTCTTTAAATGTCCTAATACCTTGCCTCTTTTAACTGGCTGATTTAAACCTTTAACATTCCAAGTGACCACATTGATTAATCTCCCCCTCCCAAATTGTGCTACATTATCTTGTATAATTTAGGCTCAGGCCAGATCATTTTATGCCTCATAAGTGCAATAAACATTCCCACATGCATAAAGAAGTCCCACGCCCTCCCTCCCCCAAATGTCTTGCCTATACTTAAAGGAAACCTTCATAGTAAGACTCCAGTACGGAAGTTATATAGAAGAGAACAAAACAAAAAGCTAAATAGAAACAACACACCAACATTAGTAAAGTTTAACTTCCCTCACCTAACACTTCTAATAAAGAAGCTATGTTATAGATAGCTCCGCAATTGTAATCTATTTAGGCTACTGTAGCCTCATCAAATTTGACAGCTGAAAAACACAAGCGGTTTATTCTAAACAAAACCTGAACTCAATCGAAATACAATCACCCATACAAGTTGTCAGGAGTTTTTTAGGCCTGTGGCAATGAGGAACAGGTCTTATTCAGCGCTGCTCCAATATATCCTCAGAGTGCAGCACCGGGCCACCTCCATCGGCCGTTCGGTGCCCTGCCGAAACATCACCAAAGTGACGTTCAGCAAACTCTTGAGCTTTGCTTGCATCCGTAAACACAGTCTCTGTGCCATTAAATGTCACTCTCAACTTCGCTGGGTACAGCATTCCGTATCGGACTCCTTGTTGATCTCGAAGCATCTCCCTGGTTTTATTAAATGCAGCTCTACGCTTTGCCACTTCAGGAGTAAAATCCGGGAAAATGCGAATTTTCTGCCCGTCGTAGGAGAGGTCTTTTAATTCGGCGGATCTTTTGAGGACTGCTGTTACATCGTGAAAGTAGTGGAGTCTGACTATGAGTGAGCGAGGTGGTTCCTTGTCACCCGGCCGTTTTCGCAAAGCCCTGTGCGCGCGATCAACTAGTGGTTTATTTTCCAAGGACAACGCTTCTTTCAGGAGTCCTGAAACAAACGTTTCCGTCACCATGCCCCTTTCCGTCCCTTCCTTCAAGCCTGCAATCCTCACATTCTGTCTTCTGGATCGCCCCTCCAGATCTGTACATTTATCCGCCAGATAACTTCTGTAGACAATCGTTTCACCTCCGACTGGAGGTTGGCTACAGTATCTGAGGTATGCGCATGTTCCAGATCGGTGATGGTTGAGCCATGTTGAGCACTCGTGGCTTGCAGGGCTGAAACAGCAGCCTGAGTCTCAGTTTTAAGTGCAGAAAGTTCTTCCCTAATAGTAGAGGCAACCTCTGCGATGCGAGTGTCAATAGTCTGGCATATCTCTACTTTGGTGGCTTGTAAGTCAGAACGTAACTGATGGCCTCTAAAATTGGTCTATCTACTGACCGTTCTTGATGGTCTGACGGGGTAGCATTAGCTTCATCCAGAGCACATGGAACAGCAGCTGCTTCATTCTTCCTAGTAGACTTCGTTTGCGTCCGTAAGGTTGACTTCATCTTGAGTCAAGTTAGTGAATTTTATGTCCTAGATGTTATTAACCGCTTATACAACACTTGCTTGAAATATATGTCAAATTAGAACCATTTTAACCTAACTTTTGCGGGAGCTATTAGGGTAAGCGACCTACCACTAGCATTACTCACTAGCGCCCCCCCCCCTTTCAATAATTTTGCCAATAAAAGGTAGATTGGATATGGGCCTGCAATTGTTTAGCATGGAGGCATCCAGGTTATTCTTCTTGAGAAGTGGCTTTACAACAGCTGTTTTCAGTGACTTAGGAAAAGTGCCAGACAGCAGTGATACATTTACAATTTGAAGGACATCCGCCGCTATGAGATGAAAAACAGTTTTGAAGAAATTGGTAGGCAGAGTGTCTAAGACACATGTGGAAGAGCTGAGATTCTGTACCGTTTTTTTTTTAAGTATTTCGTAGTCTATCAAGCTCAACTCTGACATTAAGTTTAGTTTCCCTCTGTTTGTTGCTGGAAGTTCAGGTTGTTGAATTTGTAATTGAGCAGATATGTTGAGTCTGATTTTGTCAATTTTACCTTTAAAAAAAGATGAAAACTCATTGCATTTATTAGTTGAGAGAAGTTCAGGTGCTAATTGTGAGGGGGGATTTGTTAATTTATCAACAGTTAAAAATATAATACGAGTGTTATTTGAACTTCTATTGATAATCTTAGAAAAAAAGGACTGTCTTGCTTTGCATATTTCAGAGTTATATGTGCGGAGCATCTCTTTATGGATTTCATAGTGGATCTGAAGTTTGTATTTACGCCATTTTCTTTCAGTCTTCCTACACTCTCTTTTTAGAAGTTTAACTGCTGGATTTTGCCTCCATGGTGCTTTCTGTTTGTCCTTAACTTTCTTCAATTGTAATGGAGCAATGTCATCCATAATGTTTATCCATAATGATTACTGTAAGCATTGTAACATTGTCAGGAGATGGGCCAACCAAGTAGCCTATTTAAGAATAAAAGTAAGATAGACTTTATCCAAAGAAGTAATTAGAATAAACCCAGGCTCCGTGTTAAACTGTCCATCAATGCCATTATTGTAGCCTAGTGCCTCATGTTGGAGTGCCCACATTTACTATTCACAATATTGAAAGGGGAGATGAAAACAGATTTCATCAATATAAATGAATGACTAATTTTGGGTAGGACCCCAATAAAACTTTATATTTTGTAAAAAGGTTTTTAAAGTATTTTTTTTTATTTTTAGTTATTTATTAATTTTTCATTCTTAAGGCTACATTTATATTTTCAAAATAACAAGGTTTTTCATGTCAGATTATTTTTCAACCTAACATATTGGTGATGAACCATGGTTGGTAGGGCCCCCTACGAATTTTTGCTTAGGGCCCCCACAGACTCTAGAATCGCCTCTGGGTGGGATTCATAGTTGATGACAACTAACAGTTAGAATGGCTGAACAGTTGAATAGTTTAAATAGTTAAATTATTTAATAGGAAATTATTGTAGTGACTTTTATTTTGAAAATGTTGTGATTATTGTAGTGACTTTTATTTTGAAAATGTTGTGGGCAGAGGATAGAGTTGATGGGAGTCATAGTTGATGACAACTGACAGTTGGAATGGCTGAATAGTTAAATAGTTGAGTAGTTTAAATGGTTAAATTATTTAATAGGGAATTATTGTAGTGAGGACTTTTATTTTGAAAATAGTTGTGGGAAGAGGAAACAGTTGGTGGGAGTCACAGTTGATGACAACTGACAGTTGGAATGGGTGAACAGTTAAATAGTTGGATAGTTTAAATTGTTAAATTATTTAATAGGGAATTATTGTAGTGAGGACTTTTATTTTAAAACAGTTGTGGGCAGAGGAAACAGTTGACAGGATACAAAGTTGATGACAACCAGGGGGTCAGGATTTGAAGGGTTAGCTTCAGCCACTTAGCATGGCATTTAGCCGCCGACATTTTTGAAAACATGGCATTACATGGTTGCAACTTCTGGCACCAGTTTTTACATGCTGATTGGTAGATGACAGCTCATGCACGAGTTTAGTGTTGGGCACGAGCGTCCCCGCGCGTCCATGTTGGTTTGCATTTCTGGAAGACGACAAATAAAACAACTAAATACTTGGATTAAGCTACTGATACTTGACTTAATGCCTACATGGTTTAGGCTGTATTACCGGACTTTGTGTAAATAAAAGAAAAATGTTAATGTTGTCATATTAGGCTATATTTGCCGTATATGCGGGGTGCCAAGTAATTACCTTAAAGTAACTGACTATGACCATACACTTTGGCAGATGCATAGCAATGACCTATATCCAATTATTAGCCTACTCATTGCGTTGTGTATGAAGACTATTTTAAAACGCACAGGCTGTAGTTCTGTAGAACGCAACGTCTGGATCATATAACCTGTCTCGCCAAGTGATTTAAAACGAAACAAATGTCAATGACTTATTTCGTTTGCTTTCTTGCAACATTGACATGATTAGGCTATGCATTTGATTTAAATGTTCAGGCTGCCAGTCGAGGCAAAAGCCAAATGTCCAACAACAGTTGCAGACTCTATGCCTGCTCGAACCACAATACCCGAGGGATGTGCGCTTCTATCGAAGTTTAACTTGCGTTGGCTTCATTTCGTCTGCCTGCAAATGTAGCCTAGGCTTAACAAGCTGCAAATTCACACTGGGTGCAGCAAAAATCCCAGCTATCCACACGTTTCATACATACCATGTCTACTTAATTAATAGTCATTTTCGTTGGATAGCCTATTGCGTAATAGTCCTACAACCTGTCCAAATATAGTATTTAGGGATCATTATTTGTGAAGCCTAAAGTGACACAATATTGATTCGCATCGTTTATTATCACATATGAACATCACATTAAATAACCTAGGACTTCAGAGACAGGGCAAACTTTACCACCATTCCCAAAATGTTATCCCAACCAATTAAATGAATTTGCGCTTATAACGAGGTGAAGCGCGTTCCCGAACAACTTCTTTTCCTCTGAGGGAATGTCCAATCTTCATCAACGACATACCGTTGTACCTTACGTTGTCTCCGTCTGTAACGTGGAATCTAATAGGCTAATTCTAGCTGGTGCTGGAAACGAACACCCATGAAACGCCATTTTCGTAAAGATGGCTGCGGTCAATTTCATGCTTTTTTGGCTGAAGTAGCTAGCCTAGCATGGGCCATTGAAATGAATGGGGGCGGGACTTAGTCACTCTCTCCAGTTATATATAATACCTCCATGATGACAACTGACAGTTTGCATGGCTGAGGGGTATTCCAGAAAGGAGGTTTAACAAACACTGAGATAAAATTAAACCTCTGGGTTGTCTGAACCTGTGCCGACTAAACCCGAGCTGTCGGTTCCAAAACACCGGTTACCAGTTAGTTCAATCAACCCTGTGTTAGATAACCTAGAGTTGTGCGCGTTCACGGCGATCTTATAAAGGCATCATCTATTGACAGTCGAAACCATGAGTGAAACCGGCGAAACGAAGAGCACCGTATTTTTCAGAGGCGGAGTAGTCGAGGCTTACGAGGAGGAGAGAACTGTAATAACAAAAAAAAGAGCTTACTTAAGCGCCTGCGTCCGAGACCTTGCTTGGCAGAGAATAGCCTAACTGACCGTGTAAATGCGTACGTTTAGGATAGCCTATTTAATGTCAAAAGCACAATTAAATAATGGACACTGGACATCACGTATTGTATTGACTGCTTTGAATGATGCTTTCTTAAACTAGCCTACCTTGTCACAGATTGAGTGGGACATAGAATTCTTTGAGAATCCCAAATGTAATTTTCTATTTTAACGCGGGTTCTGCAGCTGTGGGCCAAGTTAAACTTTTGCGCTCCATCATCGGTAGGGTGAATGTCGAAAGGCATGGGTAGCCTATTGGACACATTTCGGTGCACATTTGGAAAATTTAATAAGTGATGCTGACCTGCCAGTTGGTGAAACTACACATTAATGATCCTCGTGGGTTTGTGTCCAGGAAAACGAATGAAGTTGCGCAGCGTCTCCAACACTACAAAAACTCCCAGTCGGAGAGCGTGTGTAGCCTATTAAAAAAATATTTTATCCCAAATGCCATCAGCATTCTTAACCAAACTTAGTGACAACATGCATACCCGGCTGAGCTGTACAGCTATATTTAAACTTATTTATTAATTTTCTATAGGCTATGTTTCCCCTTTTTTGTACTGTACTTGTTTTAATTATATCTTCAATGTGTCTGAGATGTTGTTTGTCCATCTGTCTGGTGAGCCAAACACATATGTCCACTATGGTGTAGGCTAGCTAGCCTATATTATAGATTTATTTTATTCTATTCTAATCCACCATGCGTAATGTAGGGATGGAGAATGCTTTTCAAGTAGCCTATATTTAGGATTCAGCTGAAAAACTCTTGAAAAACTCGTTTGGAAAAGAATGGATAGGCTATCATGTGATGTCGTGGTCTTATCGCCCTCTCACAGTGAATTGCACGGATGAATATTACATGATTTTGTGCTTCTTTGTCAATCGGACATTCGTCAAAATGAAACGCTATTGTGTGACAAGTGTAAAAATAGCGGCCTGATTGAACATGCACTGAAATAACCGAACATAATTGAACATAACCTGAACAAAACCTACCCCCTACCAGGTTAAGTTCAGAGCCTATGTTACCATAGTTACTTACATAGCCTGATCATATTTGAGCTTTCTGGAACTGAAATCCCAGGTTCACCGCTAACTCTGGGTAAACATACCCAGTTAAGCCAGTAAACCTGCTTTCTGGAATACCCCACTGGAACTGAAATCCCAGGTTTACCGTTTACTCTGGGTTTACATACCCAGTTCTGTTCAGAGCCTATGTTACCATAGTTACTTACATAGCCTGATCATATTTGAGCATTCTGGAACTGAAATCCCAGGTTTACTGTTAACTCTGTGTTGACATACCCAGTTAAGCCAGTAAACCTGCTTTCTGGAATTCCCCTCTGAACAGTTGGATAGTTTAAATTGTTAAATTATGTAATAGAGAATTATTGTAGTGAGGACTTTTATTTTGAAACAGTTTTAGGCAGAGAAAACAGTTGGCGGGAGTAATAGTTGATGACAACTGACAGTTGGAGTGGCTGTTCAATAGTAGTTTAAATAGTTAAATTATTTAATAGTGAATTAATAGATGTGTATAGGTAGATCATTTCATGGATGTTGACAGGGGCGTCGGACTGGGGGTAAAACCACTACTGATTATAGGGGCCCAAGTGGAGAGAGGGCCCTAGAAAAGTCTGGAATACATTTTATTTTACCTGGGTTGAGGAACATGGGGGCCCATCAGGACTGCCTATGCAGGGGCCCAGGATCTGGTGGACAGATAGTTTAATGGATGAAGTGAAGAAAAAGAAATGAAAGAAAGTGGGGAAGAGAAAAGGTTCCATAGAGTACCGAAGCCATGACGTAGCGTTGCCAAGGCAGCAATTTCACTGGATCTAAACAAATCAATCCACCATTAGAAATCACCATAGCAGTGGCTTTCTTAATCTATTTCAATAATTTTACAACGTTTCTAAGACGTTAGTATATTTTTTTTTACACTGTAGGAATCACATACTACAACATATATTCATACCAACACGATCAAATTCGTGACTACAGAGTTTTATTTTAGCATGGGTTTCCTCCGTAAAAGAGACCTGCATGTAACTTCACAGTATGTGGTTAAAATCTTGAAATTCACGGACGTGTTTTGGCTTTATTTTTTTGGCAAAAAACGTTGCTCTTAACAGCCGCCAATTTTTGAGAAGACGTGAAATATCCACTGGAATTTTGTTTCTTTCTATTACACCTGCCAGGGAATCCGTGTTATGTGGCTAAGCTGCTGCCTAGCAGGTAAAACACGTTTAAATGGATATATTTATTTTTATTAGCTAGAAATGATGCCACATGTTTACATTTAATGCTATTTATGCCACTTTGAAAGTTTGTTTAGATCCAGTGATTCTGCCGTCATGGAAACGCTACGTCACACTTCGGGACTCTATTGAAGTTGCTGCAGTCAGTGAGAGAGCACAGGTGCAGTTAATTGCATTCTAAGTCGTTACTAGCCCTTTATGACGTCATAATCCTAATGCAAAATCTATGGAGGAAAATAAGCTTGTTTTTTGTTAATATCTCCAAAAGTATAAAGTTTACAAAAACGAAAAATACATTGCTCAAGTGTCCTTTTCAAAACCTTTGTTACAAAGTTTGAACGAAGTTTCTACGTTAAACGGTTGTCTGTTCTCCCTGTGCTTGGGCAATGCTGGTTCGGTGGTTCCGTTGATGAGGCTGGTTTGGGCGGCTCCAGTCTCTCCCTGTCTGGCCCTGCTGTTCCAAAGGGGTGAGCTGTACAACGGAGGCTGAAACCTGTTGCACCATCCAGACTCATCTGTGTCGAGTGTTTATTCTTTGTTATTTTCATTTAGTGTATTGTATTTGTCAAAAGTCCACCAAGTTGCTGATCTATAAGATCGCCCACGACTTCAGACTGTTATGCTTCCAGTGATCTCCAGACTGCAGCCTAGGCCTACAAGGCCTAACGTTAACGTTAAATCCTCCGGGTTGGTCTGAAGACACTGCTGTGCGCCATTATCATTGCCACTGGACGGAGTCAACACAGACTTTTCTTTTTTTAAATTTCTTATTTATTTTATTATTTGTTAATTTTTGTTTGTCGTCTGTCTTGTATGTCTACTAGGTGTCTCG
This sequence comes from Alosa pseudoharengus, assembly GCF_046254945.1. NCBI lineage: Eukaryota > Metazoa > Chordata > Actinopteri > Clupeiformes > Clupeidae > Alosa > Alosa pseudoharengus. The sequence continues at coordinate 1,949,704 of NW_027468576.1, read as the reverse complement.
GGTACGCTTGCGATTACGTCACTCCGTTCGGCATTGTTTGTCTTGTGTCATTTGTTATTTTGTAAATTTGTTTGTTTATGCCTTGGTGTCGTGGGAACACTGGCGACTACGCCGCTACGTCCGGCATATTTTGTCTTATGTGTAAAATGTCATGTGTGTGCTGATTATTATTTTTTTTTACTGTGTTTACTCTGTAAAGCGAGTGCTTTGAAAGGCACTATGTAACAAATAAAATGTATTATTATTATTATTATTATTATTTATTTTTCTGTTCTGTGCTTGGGCTAAATGGGGAACTCCCTTTAAGGTGTGTACTGTGTGCTGTGCTTTGCACAGTTTTGTACTGTTAATTCACCCAGCTTGATGTGTCTTTTGTGGAGCACTCGGACTTGCCTCTTGGTTGGGGATGTTGCATCCCTCTCCTAAGTTCCCTGGAAACAAGCCTAAACCCTGAGTAGATATTTTTGTAAACCACGTCTCTGCCCTTTCATTCAACAAACTTGTGTGAGCTGTTATCATGTGTGAAGTGTCCCTGGGGCCCTGGCAATTCCTGGGGTGGCGTATTCTAGGGCAAATATCCTGTAATGCCACATGTAGGATAAGGGATTAAGCCGGGATATCTTGGTTATCCTGGCTCAATTTATCTGTGATCCTGTTGCACAAAAGCTGGATAGGGGGCAGCAGGATATGTTATGGTATAAGTTACCATGGTGATTTATTCTGTGGAGCTAGCCTGCTCCAGACCAGGCTAAATTCCAGGATCTATTTAATCTCATCCCGGGTGAGTGAATGGTTTGAAGAAGCTGGATGGATAAAATATTGGATGGAATGTGCCTTATATCCTTGTAGAATGGAGAGGCATAGTTGAGCAGAAAGCAGTTGATACAGGTGCAGTCAGCTTAATTGACCGTTCGCAAAACCCCGCCCATCGAACGCAGATGAGCAATTGGCAGTCCAGTAGCTCCGTGCAGGCAGACATAGCCCGTCAACTTCACCTTATGGCTCCATAGAAATGTATTGGGAGCCTTGATATTTGTCCGGTTTTATGGGATTTTCTAGTGATATGAGTTCAAAAGGACAGTCAAATGACATATGTGGGATTAACACAACACCGATACACAGAAAAATGCCTTTTAATCTTGATTAAGTTTTCTGTAATTATGTTAAATTAGATTAAATTCTCGTCCCAGATCTCCACTATTTTAAAGCAAAGGGTTACCATTACTCCTTAGCACAGTGTTTTTCAACCTGTTTTGCACACTTTTGACACTTAAAATGTCCCACGGCACACTAACATCCTATGTGAAGAAACCCCGGCACAATGGTTGAAAAACACTGCCTTAGCAAACCATAACGAAAACAGTGCTCCACCACATCTGTGGATTAAGCCACACAGTCAACTCTATGTAAGTAAGATAAATAAGGATGTTAATTGTTTTCAGCATTAATATATATATATAATATATGTACAGTGGGCAGTGCTTCGACTTGGCCAGCTTCACTCGCGGTCCGCGCGTGGGATCACGCGACTTTAATTTGCATTTTCCCAGTGTGACGCTGCAACAACCCAAACAACCGGTAGATGGCTCAAGTGAGCAGGGTGTCTCGTAAAAAGAAATGGAGCCTGGAAAACCCTACACAGACTTCACTACAGACTTTAGCAGACTGGTTTAGAAATAATTTAATAGCCAGAAATATGCCTGCCCTGCCCTAATAAAGAAATATTTGGTTAACTGCGAGTGAATCCCGTTTGCAGCCGTAGAAGAAACGCAGGACAAATGAAACATTCTGGTTTTCTCCGAGTGCAACGATGATAGACAGACATCATTTGGACAAAATATAGAGCATATTAACCTCGTTGCTCAGCCAAATTCCTTCCTGTTACGTCCTGTTATCACGGAGTTACAGGCGATAAACGATTTTTGATGGTCACAAGTTTACTTCATTAGCGGTTTATTTTTTTTGATTATTAAAGAGTGTTTTTCATTTAAAGGTTTGACTTCGTGCTTATTCAGTACAGCATTTAGTGCTCTTCCCAATCCCAGACATTCACATTGCATGTTTGTTTGTAATGGATGCAACCGCGAGATACGCTTGTCATAGACGCCGATACCGTGGATGCTCCGTCTCTCGGGCACCCACTGAAAACATCGAGCACCCACGTGTGACAGCTTACAGTCCCGGCTAAATTTACATTCATTTAAAATCAAACATCGCAGTTTATGTTAAATTCAGCATCTCTCATAATGTGATTGGATATGTTGCTGTGAATTCCCTACTTCATAACCACCAATTAGAGCGTCTCTCGTATGAAAATTCCTGACACTTCCCACCTGAAGAATTAACGCAAGGCTTTGTCGGGTCTTCAGCCCCGAATGTTTAAAATGTATATAGCCCTGAATATCATTTTAAAAGTAGTCTGAGAAAGCTTATTGTTTTGTGACACAGCTAAACACTGGTACCTCATAGAACGTCTATAACATAGCCTAGGTGGTCGCAACTCACAAAAGTAAGCAGATAGAAAGAACTCACGCAAATCTAGCCTACAACACGCAGACAGCTTTATGCGCAGGGGAGAGAGAGCGCGCGCACTGTGCTTTATGATTGTTGCCTTCTGATGGTATCTTGCTAATTCACTGAACTGCATTAGGTGACACAAATGGTATTGCCTTTATCTTATAACTCCTTGTCTGAGCGACTACCAGGCCTATGGTTTTTAAAAGTCAGATGTTCCCTGACAAAGACATTCGAAAATTAAGAATGTTTATTCACTTGAAAAATACACAAATTTTTGCAAACTCCCTTCATTCAACCATTGAAGACATCGCGGTCTGGTGCGCTATGTAGATCGTTTCTCGTACCATTTAATTTCTCAGAATTTAGGTCTACTAGGCCTACAATAACGTCATCACCAAATACATCTTTTATTTTTAGTTGATCAATCACAAAGAGTAGCATAGGCCTACTGTGCACAGTGCACTGACGACTGTAGCAGCCCAACGTAACCAGTTGTTGTAGATGAGAGGCAACCCCTTGTTTCAGATAGCCTGGACAACATGTTACCTGGGTGTTGCCTACATTATTAATTAATGGTAGCCTACAATAGTTAATTGATTCGCGTAACATTAGTTGGCTCAAAGAGTAGGGAATCAGGATGGAGAGAGTCACGCGTGTGTTGCTTTTGCGGGATCGAATCCAGTTTAATGCTAGTTTTCAAAATATATTTTTTACATGTCTTTTGTCCGAATGGCTGTAATGTAGCCGAGCGCTCATGGCGTATGAAAAGCGACTTCAAACCGCCTAAAACAACTTGTTTGCGAATGTCTGACAACTGCTGCAGCGCATGCACGCGCAAGGAAACCAGTAGGTGAAGAAACCAGAAGGCACACAACACCGGAACGATTTTAAGGCTATTTCACACGCATTATAGCGACCCCCACTCACCGGGGTTAGTGGAAGGTGTTAATAGACGATTGGCGTAGCCTACAGTGGACTAGGGCTGTCAAAATTGCTCAAAAATGACGTTCGAATATCCCCTCTAAAATAAACACATGCATTCGAATATATTGGAATATCTAGGCTATATTATTTGCGCATTATGTCAGTGATGCGCATCATGTCATCTGTTTTTAACTTTTTGTATGGTTATTGCTTGACAGGGGGGATCCCAAGCAGCTTTCAGCCATAAGGCATTTCCTAATTGGCACTGACACTGATATTCAAAATGTTGAAACTATTTCGGCATAGCCTATAAGCAGTTTAATTAAATGTAATGTTAGTTGTAAACAAACGGGCTACTTGGTGAGGCTTGGCCTCACAGATGCGCTCGTGCCTTAAATGGCAATACAAATCTTCACGATAGGCCTATTAACTGACCACCCGATTCACATTGGCTGGGGGGCAGGGGGGGCCATCAGACATTTGTTCCCAAGGGTCTATGAATTGTTAACCCGGCCCTGCCCCCAACGAACGCAACTTTCCACCTCTGAGATAGCTGAAAAGAAGTCTACAGGACTCCTAATTCACTAGACCTACTTACTGTAGGCTGCACAAACCACAAGCCTGCATTCGAGGCAGGCCTTCTGTTGAAGAATTTTATATAAATCCTGCGCTAACAGTAATCCTCCTACCCCCGCTACCACAGCTGTGGATAGTGTGGCATGCTCACGCTTTATGTCTCCTTCTTGCAAACTAGGCCTATAGCCCAACCATTTACGTCTTCAAAAAATAACAACTTGCCAGATATGCCTTCATTAATTTGGGCTTCATTCAGCATTTTGTTCTTCCACTGGAAATGACTCTTCTACATTTGCTGCCTGCTGCATCCTTTCCATTTGTATTGTTTAGAAAATGTTTCACGTCTTGAGTTAATGCATTAAACATTGTTTGCTGGTAACCAACCACAAATAGCCTACAGATTCTTGCGTGCGTTCTCTCCAAAATGTGCCCGTTCTATAGGCTATCCAAGTGCATAATTCTGTGGCATAAAGCAGATGTATTTGTGTATTGTACAGAAAAATAAAAATAACCTGTCAAGCAGTCAATTGACTACATTGCAGTCAATAAGTAGTGCAAATTATGAAACCAAAACGTCATAGTTGTTGTCTGCTGTGAGGCCAAACCCATGAACAAAGACGCATTGATATCTGCAATAGTTTTTTTTTTGGCGAAACAAGCTCACAGCCGAACAAGTCATACTGGCATGTGATCTCCCCACGGGCCAATGGATGTACAAGTTTTCTCCTGTGCCTACGATATTTAATCCAGTGTTTTGTCAAATTGCAAAATGCTATTCGTTTTAACACATTTTTATGATAGTATGAAGTACTTTTTGTATAGGGTACTATCTTAATTGCTTTATACTCAATACTTGACCAATGGCTATTGCATCTGTCTATTGAAATTGAGAACGTGGCTTGTGATATACTGTGTAGGCTTCATAAAATAAAATAAAATAAACAGATTGCTAATGGCCTACAAGCTGATCTGGGGGGCGTTTCCCGTACAACTACGGAGGTTAGCTTTTTACTAACAGGATGCATCGTTCAACTAACCAACATGTAAGTTACGACTGTTTCCCAAAACTGTCGTACTTACATAGTACTGTAAGTTTGGACCATGATAGTTTCCAAACTTCAGTAGTCTGGACTAAGGTGGTTAATGACATTTAGTAGCACGTGAACGGGCACCTACACATACTTCTGTGGCGCATTGCGTTAAGGCCGGCAGATGACAGCCGCCGTTGCACAGCAGTTACCAGTCCCCTGTCCAAGAGTTCGAATCTGGGTTAAGACGTTGACAACAATATTGACATCGTTGTTTACCTAAGTTTATCTTTTGTGCAGATCATATTATTAAAATCAGAATCAGCCTTCTTGGCTTGGTTTGCGTAAACTAACAAGGACCCCCCCCCCTCCATGAAAATCAAAGGCTACATATTCTCAGCTGACTCGTCAAAAAGTGCGCACCACCTTATTATTATCTGCAAGTGTGTGACTTTTACTTACGTGCACATGGCTGCAAATTGACTTTTAATTTTTGTATTTTCTGCCTTGGGCATTTTAAAATATGGATGTATGGTGGTTAGAAGTGTAAATATCAATTAGAAACCTAAATATATTCATAATTATTAATTTGCAAACAAATAACTGGCGTCAGTGACGTCTTTGACATGAAGATCCCTGGAACTATGCTTCTAGCATTCTACCACAGGTCGAGAGGTGTAGTTGTAACTACACAACTTTACGATAGTGGTTGCGAACATTCGTTGCTACTATGGTTTTGGGAAACACTAACGTAGTGGAACGATGCATTGGACTATGTAAGTTCCAAATATGAATGTAATTCTGCGGCATAAAGCAGATATTTGTTTATTGTACAGAAAAATAAAAATGACATGTCAAGCAGTCAATTGACTACATTGCAGTCAAGAAGTAGGGCAAATTAATTTACGAAACCAAAACGTGGGTCATAGTTGTCTGAGCCTCTATTGCGTAGCCTGTTAAAAACGTCGCCAGATAGTATTAAATCGGCAACAACATTGTTTTCTGCAGAAGCCTACCCAAGGCTACAGATTAATTCTGAACAGTTATTTCTCTACTGGCTCAATTATCACACCACTGTTTTGATTTGCGTAGTTGCGTTAACCCCAACACTGACAATAATGTAGACAGCAAAGTTCGATTTCATTTTTCGTTACCACCGTGTAGTCAAGCCATACCCAAGTAGCCTAAATTGAGGTAATGTTTAATTATGCATGATTTATTTTGTTATTGAATTCGTAGGCTGGGATTACTCTCGGCAACAATTATGTTTAATGGTAGATCCTGCTTTTTCAGAAGGGACCGCAGGCAGAGCGATGTACAGTGGTAGAGCGACGCACAGTGGCTGAAAGTGGTACTAAAGCTTCATGCAGCTTCACGCCGCGTAATGCGCAAATGAAGTGGTCATTTGAAAGCGATGCCCACCGTATATAAAATGATTGTCACTTGGAGGAGACTTAACTAAGTCAGGATAGTTAGGATAACTAACGTTAGCATAGTTAGCTAACCGCTGCTAATAATGTGCTAGCTTCGTCACGTCAGAGAAGCATGGGGCTGTGCACAGTATAACATTTATTCACCATATAATAATAAAGTTGAAGTGGCTCTGCAATTTAGGCTATGTTTCCGTTTTTTGGCAGCACCCATGTTCCTTACATGACATGGCCCAGTGTCCTAACATGCATGCAAGTCTATCTAGCACAGCTAGCAATATTAATATCAGTGAATCACACTCGCCTCCCGTTTAAGTTTGTCACCCAACAAAGCTAGATATTAGTTTTTATACATGTGTCTCCATGTCATACTGCAGTCTTTCAACAGATTGTAAATGATTTAGAGAGCCAATTTTAGGTCTGTGGCTCTCTAAAAGAGCCTCTTGTGCTGTAACTTTTACAGAGTCTTAACAGCTACTGTACGCTACTGTACCATTGAATTTCTAGACAACTCTCTGAGTTTGACGGGCGTAGTAACAATAACTAGGGGGCGTGGTTTTGCGAACGGTCAATTGACTCTTTTAGGGCACCTAGTTGAGCAGCTGGCAGTTGATACAGGTGCAAATCAATTTAATTAGCCCATTGTGATGTCATAGTGCCAATACAAAAGTCTATGGGGGGAAATAAGCTTGATTTTTCTCTAATAAGTATAAGTATAAAGTTTACAGAAACAAAAGGTACACAGGTGTCCTTTTCAAGACGTTACAAAGTTTGAACAAAGTTTCTATGTTAAACGGTTGAAACTGAATTGGACGCAGACATTTCAGTTAGAAGAAGAAGACTTTGGATAACAGAACAGTGCATTTTCATGCACTGTAATAAGAAGAAGACTTCAGATAACAGAACAGTGCATTTTCATGCACTGTAATAAAAATAATAACAAGAAGACGACTTTGAATAACAGAACAGTGCATTGTCATGCATGCACTGTAATAATAACTAGAAAAGCATTTCCTGAAGGAAATACAGTGCATGAAAATGCAAAAAATATGATGTAAAATATCATACAGAGTAAAAACAAACTATATTGGTTGCTTGGTAGATGAGGTTTAATATAGTTGGAATGACTGAACAGTTAAATAGGTGGATGGTTTAAAAGGTTAAATTATTTGATAGGTAGATGATGTTTAATATAGTTGGAATGACTGAACTAGGTAGATGATGTTTAATATAGTTGGAATGACTGAACAGTTAAATAGGTGGATAGTTTAAAAGGTTTAAATATTTGCTAGGTAGAGGAGGTTTAATATAGTTGGAATGACTGAACAGTTAAATAGGTGGATAGTTTAAAAGGTTTAAATATTTGCTAGGTAGATGAGGTTTAATATAGTTGGAATGACTGAACAGTTAATTAGGTGGATATTTTAAAAGGTTAAACTATTTGCTAAGTAGATGAGGTTTAATATAGTTGGAATGACTGAACAGTTAAATAGGTAGATAGTTTAAAATGTTAAATTATTTGCTAGGTAGATGAGGTTTAATATAGTTGGAATGACTGAACTAGGTAGATGAGGTTTAATGTAGTTGGAATGACTGAACAGTTAATTAGGTGGATATTTTAAAAGGTTAAACTATTTGCTAAGTAGATGAGGTTTAATATAGTTGGAATGACTGAACAGTTTCTCAGGCTTATAGCATAGAATGAGACTGTATGCTTAAAGCCTGAGAAACTGACAGTTGATTCAGGTGGCCTGGCCACCTGGCACAATATTCTAATTGCTATGATGTCATAAAGCCTGAGAAACTCACAGTTGATCCAGGTGGCCTGGCCAGAGCCATATATGGTGATCCAGGTGGCCTGAACACCTGGCATAGGATTCTAATTACAGTGCATGAAAATGCACTGTACTGTTCTTCCTAGGCTTTTTACAGTGCATGAAAATGCACTGTACTGTTCTTCCTAGGCATTTTATTACAGTGCATGAAAATGCACTGTACTGTTCTTCCTAGGCTTCTTCTTATTACAGTGCATGAAAATGCACTGTACTGTTCTTCCAAGGCATTTTATTATTCTTCTTCTAACGCACTTAATGCAGCTTCAACCGTTTAACGTAGAAACTTCATTCAAACTATGTTACGTAGGTCTTACTTAGGACATGGGTGCTATGTATTTTTCAGCTTTGTAACTTTTATACTTTTTAAACTATTAATTAAAAACTAATCAAAATTTCCCCATTGACTTAACACTATGATTATGACATCACAATACGGCCGTTAAGCAATTAGAATCTTATGGCAGGTGTTGGGGCCACCTGCATCAACTGCCAGTCTCAGGCTTTAAGCATACAAACTGGCCCTATTAAGACTACACATCCTGTTCAACTGCTTCCTCTGCCAAAAACTGTTTCAAAATAAAAGTCCTCACTACAATATTTCACTGTTAAACAATTTAACCCTTTAAACTACTGAACTTTTTAACTGTTCAGCCATTGTAACTGTTACTTGTCATCAACTATGACTCCTACCCACTGTAGCTAGTTAGCATGGTTAGCATAGTTTAGCATACTAGCATGTTAGCATGCTAACATGTTAGCATGCTAATTAGCATTTTTAGCAAAACTGCTAAAAATGATTAGCTAAGTTAGCTAAGTAACATGGTTAGCATAGTTAGCATGCTAGCATGTTAGCATGCTAATTAGCATTTTTTACAAAACTGCTAAAAATGATTAGCTAAGTTAGCTAAGTAACATGGTTAGCATAGTTAGCATGCTAGCATGTTAGCATGCTAGTTAGCATTTTTTGCAAAACTGCTAAAAATGATTAGCTAAGTTAGCTAAGTCACATGGTTAGCATAGTTAGCATGCTAACATGTTAGCATGCTAGTTAGCATAGTTAGCATTATTGCTAAAAATGATTAGCAAAGTTAGCTAAGTCACGTGGTAAACATAGTTAGCATGCTATCATGTTAGCATGCTAGTTAGCATAGTTAGCATAACTGTTAAAAAAGATTAGCGAAGTTAGCTAAGTCATATGGTTAGCATAATTAGCATTTTAGCATGTTAATTAACATAGTTATCATAACTAATAAAAATGATTAGCTAGGTTAGCTAAGTCATATGGTTAGCATAGTTAACATTTTAACATTGTTATCATGCTAGTTAGCATAGTAACTTGGTTAACATTATTATCTTTATTAACATAGTTAGCATAACTACTAGCAAACATTGGAGCCATTCCAACTGTTAGTTATCGTCAACTATCTGCCTAAATAATTTAACCATTTCAATTATCAACCTATTTAACTGTTCAGTCATTCTAACTATATTAAACCTTATCTACCAAGCAAATAATTTAACCATATGAACGCATCATATTTTTGCATTTTCATGCACTGTATTTCCTTCAGGAAATGCTTTTCTAGTTCTTCTTCTTCTAACGCAATTAATGCAGCTTCAACCGCTTAACGTAGAAACTTCATTCAAACTATGTTACGTAGGTCTTACTTAGGACATGGGTGCTTTGTATTTTTCAGCTTTGTAACTTTTATACTTTTTAAACTATTAATTAAAAACTGTTCAAAATTTCCCCATAGACTTAACATGGGCTGATGACATCACAATAGAGCCGTTAAGCAATTAGAATCCTATGGCAGGTGTTCGGGCCAGCTGCATCAACTGCCAGTCTCAGGCTTTAAGCATACAAACTGGCCCTATTAAGACTACACATCCTGTTCAACTGCTTCCTCTGCCAAAAACTGTTTCAAAATAAAAGTCCTCACTACAATATTTCACTGTTAAACAATTTAACCCTTTAAACTACTGAACTTTTATCTGTTCAGCCATTGTAACTGTTACTTGTCATCAACTATGACTCCTACCCACTGTAGCTAGTTAGCTAAGATAGCATAGTTAGCATGCTAGCATGTTAGCATGCTAGTTAGCATGCTAGTTAGCATTTTTAGCAAAACTGTTAAAAACGATTAGCTAAGTTAGCTAAGTCACATGGTTAGCATAGTTAGCATGCTAACATGTTAGCATGCTAGTTAGCATTTTTTTGTAAAACTGCTAAAAATGATTAGCTAAGTTAGCTAAGTCACATGGTTAGCATAGTTAGCATGCTAACATGTTAGCATGCTAGTTAGCATTTTTTAGCAAAACTGCTAAAAATGATTAGCTAAGTTAGCTAAGTCACATGGTTATTATGTTAGCATGCTAGCATGTTAGCATGCTAGTTAGCATTTTTAACAAAACTGCTAAAAATGATTAGCTAAGTTAGCTAAGTCACATGGTTAACATAGTTAACATGCTAACATGTTAGCATGCTAGTTAGCATTTTTTGCAAAACTGCTAAAAATGATTAGCTAAGTTAGCTAAGTCTCATGGTTAGCATAGTTAGCATGCTAACATGTTAGCATTCTAATTAGCATTTTTTATAAAACTGCTAAAAATGATCAGCTAAGTTAGCTAAGTCACATGGTTAGCATAGTTAGCATGCTAGCATGTTAGCATGCTAGTTAGCATTTTTAGCAAAACTGTTAAAAATGATTAGCTAAGTCACATGGTTAGCATAGTTAGCATGCTAACATGTTAGCATTCTAGTTAGCATTTTTAACATAACTGCTAAAAATGATTAGCTAAGTTAGCTAAGTCACATAGTTAGCATAGTTAGCATGCTAGCATGTTAGCATAACTGCTAAAAATGATTAGTGAAGTTAGCTAAGTCATATGGTTAGCATAGTTAACATTTTAACATTGTTAGCATACTAGTTAGCATAGTAACTTGGTTAACATTATTATCTTTGTTAACATAGTTAGCATAACTGCTAGCAAAAATTGGAGCCATTCCAACTGTTAGTTATCGTCAACTATCTGCCTAAATAGTTTAACCATTTCAATTATCAACCTATTTAACTGTTCAGTCATTCCAACTATATTAAACCTTATCTACCAAGCAAATAATTTAACCATATGAACTCATCATATTTTTGCATTTTCATGCACTGTATTTCCTTCAGGAAATGCTTTTCTAGTTACAGTGCATGAAAATGCACTGTACTGTTCTTCCTAGGCTTCTTATTCTTCTTCTTCTAACGCAATTAATGCAGCTTCAACCGCTTAACGTAGAAACTTCATTCAAACTATGTTACGTAGGTCTTACTTAGGACATGGGTGCTTTGTATTTTTCAGCTTTGTAACTTTTATACTTTTTAAACTATTAATTAAAAACTGTTCAAAATTTCCCCATAGACTTAACATGGGCTGATGACATCACAATAGAGCCGTTAAGCAATTAGAATCCTATGGCAGGTGTTCGGGCCAGCTGCATCAACTGCCAGTCTCAGGCTTTAAGCATACAAACTGGCCCTATTAAGACTACACATCCTGTTCAACTGCTTCCTCTGCCAAAAACTGTTTCAAAATAAAAGTCCTCACTACAATATTTCACTGTTAAACAATTTAACCCTTTAAACTACTGAACTTTTATCTGTTCAGCCATTGTAACTGTTACTTGTCATCAACTATGACTCCTACCCACTGTAGCTAGTTAGCTAAGATAGCTAAGTAACTTGGTTAGCATAGTTAGCATGCTAGCATGTTAGCATGCTAGCATGTTAGCATGCTAGTTAGCATGCTAGTTAGCATTTTTAGCAAAACTGTTAAAAACGATTAGCTAAGTTAGCTAAGTCACATGGTTAGCATAGTTAGCATGCTAACATGTTAGCATGCTAGTTAGCATTTTTTGCAAAACTGCTAAAAATGATTAGCTAAGTTAGCTAAGTCTCATGGTTAGCATAGTTAGCATGCTAACATGTTAGCATTCTAATTAGCATTTTTTACAAAACTGCTAAAAATGATCAGCTAAGTTAGCTAAGTCACATGGTTAGCATAGTTAGCATGCTAGCATGTTAGCATGCTAGTTAGCATTTTTAGCAAAACTGTTAAAAATGATTAGCTAAGTCACATGGTTAGCATAGTTAGCATGCTAACATGTTAGCATTCTAGTTAGCATTTTTAACATAACTGCTAAAAATGATTAGCTAAGTTAGCTAAGTCACATAGTTAGCATAGTTAGCATGCTAGCATGTTAGCATAACTGCTAAAAATGATTAGTGAAGTTAGCTAAGTCATATGGTTAGCATAGTTAACATTTTAACATTGTTAGCATACTAGTTAGCATAGTAACTTGGTTAACATTATTATCTTTGTTAACATAGTTAGCATAACTGCTAGCAAAAATTGGAGCCATTCCAACTGTTAGTTATCGTCAACTATCTGCCTAAATAGTTTAACCATTTCAATTATCAACCTATTTAACTGTTCAGTCATTCCAACTATATTAAACCTTATCTACCAAGCAAATAATTTAACCATATGAACTCATCATATTTTTGCATTTTCATGCACTGTATTTCCTTCAGGAAATGCTTTTCTAGTTACAGTGCATGAAAATGCACTGTACTGTTCTTCCTAGGCTTCTTATTCTTCTTCTTCTAACGCAATTAATGCAGCTTCAACCGCTTAACGTAGAAACTTCATTCAAACTATGTTACGTAGGTCTTACTTAGGACATGGGTGCTTTGTATTTTTCAGCTTTGTAACTTTTATACTTTTTAAACTATTAATTAAAAACTGTTCAAAATTTCCCCATAGACTTAACATGGGCTGATGACATCACAATAGAGCCGTTAAGCAATTAGAATCCTATGGCAGGTGTTCGGGCCAGCTGCATCAACTGCCAGTCTCAGGCTTTAAGCATACAAACTGGCCCTATTAAGACTACACATCCTGTTCAACTGCTTCCTCTGCCAAAAACTGTTTCAAAATAAAAGTCCTCACTACAATATTTCACTGTTAAACAATTTAACCCTTTAAACTACTGAACTTTTATCTGTTCAGCCATTGTAACTGTTACTTGTCATCAACTATGACTCCTACCCACTGTAGCTAGTTAGCTAAGATAGCTAAGTAACTTGGTTAGCATAGTTAGCATGCTAGCATGTTAGCATGCTAGTTAGCATGCTAGTTAGCATTTTTAGCAAAACTGTTAAAAACGATTAGCTAAGTTAGCTAAGTCACATGGTTAGCATAGTTAGCATGCTAACATGTTAGCATGCTAGTTAGCATTTTTTGCAAAACTGCTAAAAATGATTAGCTAAGTTAGCTAAGTCTCATGGTTAGCATAGTTAGCATGCTAACATGTTAGCATTCTAATTAGCATTTTTTACAAAACTGCTAAAAATGATCAGCTAAGTTAGCTAAGTCACATGGTTAGCATAGTTAGCATGCTAGCATGTTAGCATGCTAGTTAGCATTTTTAGCAAAACTGTTAAAAATGATTAGCTAAGTCACATGGTTAGCATAGTTAGCATGCTAACATGTTAGCATTCTAGTTAGCATTTTTAACATAACTGCTAAAAATGATTAGCTAAGTTAGCTAAGTCACATAGTTAGCATAGTTAGCATGCTAGCATGTTAGCATAACTGCTAAAAATGATTAGTGAAGTTAGCTAAGTCATATGGTTAGCATAGTTAACATTTTAACATTGTTAGCATACTAGTTAGCATAGTAACTTGGTTAACATTATTATCTTTGTTAACATAGTTAGCATAACTGCTAGCAAAAATTGGAGCCATTCCAACTGTTAGTTATCGTCAACTATCTGCCTAAATAGTTTAACCATTTCAATTATCAACCTATTTAACTGTTCAGTCATTCCAACTATATTAAACCTTATCTACCAAGCAAATAATTTAACCATATGAACTCATCATATTTTTGCATTTTCATGCACTGTATTTCCTTCAGGAAATGCTTTTCTAGTTACAGTGCATGAAAATGCACTGTACTGTTCTTCCTAGGCTTCTTATTCTTCTTCTTCTAACGCAATTAATGCAGCTTCAACCGCTTAACGTAGAAACTTCATTCAAACTATGTTACGTAGGTCTTACTTAGGACATGGGTGCTTTGTATTTTTCAGCTTTGTAACTTTTATACTTTTTAAACTATTAATTAAAAACTGTTCAAAATTTCCCCATAGACTTAACATGGGCTGATGACATCACAATAGAGCCGTTAAGCAATTAGAATCCTATGGCAGGTGTTCGGGCCAGCTGCATCAACTGCCAGTCTCAGGCTTTAAGCATACAAACTGGCCCTATTAAGACTACACATCCTGTTCAACTGCTTCCTCTGCCAAAAACTGTTTCAAAATAAAAGTCCTCACTACAATATTTCACTGTTAAACAATTTAACCCTTTAAACTACTGAACTTTTATCTGTTCAGCCATTGTAACTGTTACTTGTCATCAACTATGACTCCTACCCACTGTAGCTAGTTAGCTAAGATAGCTAAGTAACTTGGTTAGCATAGTTAGCATGCTAGCATGTTAGCATGCTAGTTAGCATGCTAGTTAGCATTTTTAGCAAAACTGTTAAAAACGATTAGCTAAGTTAGCTAAGTCACATGGTTAGCATAGTTAGCATGCTAACATGTTAGCATGCTAGTTAGCATTTTTAACAAAACTGCTAAAAATGATTAGCTAAGTTAGCTAAGTCACATGGTTAGCATAGTTAGCATGCTAACATGTTAGCATGCTAGTTAGCATTTTTTGCAAAACTGCTAAAAATGATTAGCTAAGTTAGCTAAGTCTCATGGTTAGCATAGTTAGCATGCTAACATGTTAGCATTCTAATTAGCATTTTTTACAAAACTGCTAAAAATGATCAGCTAAGTTAGCTAAGTCACATGGTTAGCATAGTTAGCATGCTAGCATGTTAGCATGCTAGTTAGCATTTTTAGCAAAACTGTTAAAAATGATTAGCTAAGTCACATGGTTAGCATAGTTAGCATGCTAACATGTTAGCATTCTAGTTAGCATTTTTAACATAACTGCTAAAAATGATTAGCTAAGTTAGCTAAGTCACATAGTTAGCATAGTTAGCATGCTAGCATGTTAGCATAACTGCTAAAAATGATTAGTGAAGTTAGCTAAGTCATATGGTTAGCATAGTTAACATTTTAACATTGTTAGCATACTAGTTAGCATAGTAACTTGGTTAACATTATTATCTTTGTTAACATAGTTAGCATAACTGCTAGCAAAAATTGGAGCCATTCCAACTGTTAGTTATCGTCAACTATCTGCCTAAATAGTTTAACCATTTCAATTATCAACCTATTTAACTGTTCAGTCATTCCAACTATATTAAACCTTATCTACCAAGCAAATAATTTAACCATATGAACTCATCATATTTTTGCATTTTCATGCACTGTATTTCCTTCAGGAAATGCTTTTCTAGTTACAGTGCATGAAAATGCACTGTACTGTTCTTCCTAGGCTTCTTATTCTTCTTCTTCTAACGCAATTAATGCAGCTTCAACCGCTTAACGTAGAAACTTCATTCAAACTATGTTACGTAGGTCTTACTTAGGACATGGGTGCTTTGTATTTTTCAGCTTTGTAACTTTTATACTTTTTAAACTATTAATTAAAAACTGTTCAAAATTTCCCCATAGACTTAACATGGGCTGATGACATCACAATAGAGCCGTTAAGCAATTAGAATCCTATGGCAGGTGTTCGGGCCAGCTGCATCAACTGCCAGTCTCAGGCTTTAAGCATACAAACTGGCCCTATTAAGACTACACATCCTGTTCAACTGCTTCCTCTGCCAAAAACTGTTTCAAAATAAAAGTCCTCACTACAATATTTCACTGTTAAACAATTTAACCCTTTAAACTACTGAACTTTTATCTGTTCAGCCATTGTAACTGTTACTTGTCATCAACTATGACTCCTACCCACTGTAGCTAGTTAGCTAAGATAGCTAAGTAACTTGGTTAGCATAGTTAGCATGCTAGCATGTTAGCATGCTAGCATGTTAGCATGCTAGTTAGCATGCTAGTTAGCATTTTTAGCAAAACTGTTAAAAACGATTAGCTAAGTTAGCTAAGTCACATGGTTAGCATAGTTAGCATGCTAACATGTTAGCATGCTAGTTAGCATTTTTTGCAAAACTGCTAAAAATGATTAGCTAAGTTAGCTAAGTCTCATGGTTAGCATAGTTAGCATGCTAACATGTTAGCATTCTAATTAGCATTTTTTACAAAACTGCTAAAAATGATCAGCTAAGTTAGCTAAGTCACATGGTTAGCATAGTTAGCATGCTAGCATGTTAGCATGCTAGTTAGCATTTTTAGCAAAACTGTTAAAAATGATTAGCTAAGTCACATGGTTAGCATAGTTAGCATGCTAACATGTTAGCATTCTAGTTAGCATTTTTAACATAACTGCTAAAAATGATTAGCTAAGTTAGCTAAGTCACATAGTTAGCATAGTTAGCATGCTAGCATGTTAGCATAACTGCTAAAAATGATTAGTGAAGTTAGCTAAGTCATATGGTTAGCATAGTTAACATTTTAACATTGTTAGCATACTAGTTAGCATAGTAACTTGGTTAACATTATTATCTTTGTTAACATAGTTAGCATAACTGCTAGCAAAAATTGGAGCCATTCCAACTGTTAGTTATCGTCAACTATCTGCCTAAATAGTTTAACCATTTCAATTATCAACCT
Organism: Alosa pseudoharengus; assembly: GCF_046254945.1. NCBI lineage: Eukaryota > Metazoa > Chordata > Actinopteri > Clupeiformes > Clupeidae > Alosa > Alosa pseudoharengus. The sequence continues at coordinate 1,932,647 of NW_027468576.1, read as the reverse complement.
ATTTAACTGTTCAGTCATTCCAACTATATTAAACCTTATCTACCAAGCAAATAATTTAACCATATGAACTCATCATATTTTTGCATTTTCATGCACTGTATTTCCTTCAGGAAATGCTTTTCTAGTTACAGTGCATGAAAATGCACTGTACTGTTCTTCCTAGGCTTCTTATTCTTCTTCTTCTAACGCAATTAATGCAGCTTCAACCGCTTAACGTAGAAACTTCATTCAAACTATGTTACGTAGGTCTTACTTAGGACATGGGTGCTTTGTATTTTTCAGCTTTGTAACTTTTATACTTTTTAAACTATTAATTAAAAACTGTTCAAAATTTCCCCATAGACTTAACATGGGCTGATGACATCACAATAGAGCCGTTAAGCAATTAGAATCCTATGGCAGGTGTTCGGGCCAGCTGCATCAACTGCCAGTCTCAGGCTTTAAGCATACAAACTGGCCCTATTAAGACTACACATCCTGTTCAACTGCTTCCTCTGCCAAAAACTGTTTCAAAATAAAAGTCCTCACTACAATATTTCACTGTTAAACAATTTAACCCTTTAAACTACTGAACTTTTATCTGTTCAGCCATTGTAACTGTTACTTGTCATCAACTATGACTCCTACCCACTGTAGCTAGTTAGCTAAGATAGCTAAGTAACTTGGTTAGCATAGTTAGCATGCTAGCATGTTAGCATGCTAGTTAGCATGCTAGTTAGCATTTTTAGCAAAACTGTTAAAAACGATTAGCTAAGTTAGCTAAGTCACATGGTTAGCATAGTTAGCATGCTAACATGTTAGCATGCTAGTTAGCATTTTTAACAAAACTGCTAAAAATGATTAGCTAAGTTAGCTAAGTCACATGGTTAGCATAGTTAGCATGCTAACATGTTAGCATGCTAGTTAGCATTTTTTGCAAAACTGCTAAAAATGATTAGCTAAGTTAGCTAAGTCTCATGGTTAGCATAGTTAGCATGCTAACATGTTAGCATTCTAATTAGCATTTTTTACAAAACTGCTAAAAATGATCAGCTAAGTTAGCTAAGTCACATGGTTAGCATAGTTAGCATGCTAGCATGTTAGCATGCTAGTTAGCATTTTTAGCAAAACTGTTAAAAATGATTAGCTAAGTCACATGGTTAGCATAGTTAGCATGCTAACATGTTAGCATTCTAGTTAGCATTTTTAACATAACTGCTAAAAATGATTAGCTAAGTTAGCTAAGTCACATAGTTAGCATAGTTAGCATGCTAGCATGTTAGCATAACTGCTAAAAATGATTAGTGAAGTTAGCTAAGTCATATGGTTAGCATAGTTAACATTTTAACATTGTTAGCATACTAGTTAGCATAGTAACTTGGTTAACATTATTATCTTTGTTAACATAGTTAGCATAACTGCTAGCAAAAATTGGAGCCATTCCAACTGTTAGTTATCGTCAACTATCTGCCTAAATAGTTTAACCATTTCAATTATCAACCTATTTAACTGTTCAGTCATTCCAACTATATTAAACCTTATCTACCAAGCAAATAATTTAACCATATGAACTCATCATATTTTTGCATTTTCATGCACTGTATTTCCTTCAGGAAATGCTTTTCTAGTTACAGTGCATGAAAATGCACTGTACTGTTCTTCCTAGGCTTCTTATTCTTCTTCTTCTAACGCAATTAATGCAGCTTCAACCGCTTAACGTAGAAACTTCATTCAAACTATGTTACGTAGGTCTTACTTAGGACATGGGTGCTTTGTATTTTTCAGCTTTGTAACTTTTATACTTTTTAAACTATTAATTAAAAACTGTTCAAAATTTCCCCATAGACTTAACATGGGCTGATGACATCACAATAGAGCCGTTAAGCAATTAGAATCCTATGGCAGGTGTTCGGGCCAGCTGCATCAACTGCCAGTCTCAGGCTTTAAGCATACAAACTGGCCCTATTAAGACTACACATCCTGTTCAACTGCTTCCTCTGCCAAAAACTGTTTCAAAATAAAAGTCCTCACTACAATATTTCACTGTTAAACAATTTAACCCTTTAAACTACTGAACTTTTATCTGTTCAGCCATTGTAACTGTTACTTGTCATCAACTATGACTCCTACCCACTGTAGCTAGTTAGCTAAGATAGCTAAGTAACTTGGTTAGCATAGTTAGCATGCTAGCATGTTAGCATGCTAGCATGTTAGCATGCTAGTTAGCATGCTAGTTAGCATTTTTAGCAAAACTGTTAAAAACGATTAGCTAAGTTAGCTAAGTCACATGGTTAGCATAGTTAGCATGCTAACATGTTAGCATGCTAGTTAGCATTTTTTGCAAAACTGCTAAAAATGATTAGCTAAGTTAGCTAAGTCTCATGGTTAGCATAGTTAGCATGCTAACATGTTAGCATTCTAATTAGCATTTTTTACAAAACTGCTAAAAATGATCAGCTAAGTTAGCTAAGTCACATGGTTAGCATAGTTAGCATGCTAGCATGTTAGCATGCTAGTTAGCATTTTTAGCAAAACTGTTAAAAATGATTAGCTAAGTCACATGGTTAGCATAGTTAGCATGCTAACATGTTAGCATTCTAGTTAGCATTTTTAACATAACTGCTAAAAATGATTAGCTAAGTTAGCTAAGTCACATAGTTAGCATAGTTAGCATGCTAGCATGTTAGCATAACTGCTAAAAATGATTAGTGAAGTTAGCTAAGTCATATGGTTAGCATAGTTAACATTTTAACATTGTTAGCATACTAGTTAGCATAGTAACTTGGTTAACATTATTATCTTTGTTAACATAGTTAGCATAACTGCTAGCAAAAATTGGAGCCATTCCAACTGTTAGTTATCGTCAACTATCTGCCTAAATAGTTTAACCATTTCAATTATCAACCTATTTAACTGTTCAGTCATTCCAACTATATTAAACCTTATCTACCAAGCAAATAATTTAACCATATGAACTCATCATATTTTTGCATTTTCATGCACTGTATTTCCTTCAGGAAATGCTTTTCTAGTTACAGTGCATGAAAATGCACTGTACTGTTCTTCCTAGGCTTCTTATTCTTCTTCTTCTAACGCAATTAATGCAGCTTCAACCGCTTAACGTAGAAACTTCATTCAAACTATGTTACGTAGGTCTTACTTAGGACATGGGTGCTTTGTATTTTTCAGCTTTGTAACTTTTATACTTTTTAAACTATTAATTAAAAACTGTTCAAAATTTCCCCATAGACTTAACATGGGCTGATGACATCACAATAGAGCCGTTAAGCAATTAGAATCCTATGGCAGGTGTTCGGGCCAGCTGCATCAACTGCCAGTCTCAGGCTTTAAGCATACAAACTGGCCCTATTAAGACTACACATCCTGTTCAACTGCTTCCTCTGCCAAAAACTGTTTCAAAATAAAAGTCCTCACTACAATATTTCACTGTTAAACAATTTAACCCTTTAAACTACTGAACTTTTATCTGTTCAGCCATTGTAACTGTTACTTGTCATCAACTATGACTCCTACCCACTGTAGCTAGTTAGCTAAGATAGCTAAGTAACTTGGTTAGCATAGTTAGCATGCTAGCATGTTAGCATGCTAGTTAGCATGCTAGTTAGCATTTTTAGCAAAACTGTTAAAAACGATTAGCTAAGTTAGCTAAGTCACATGGTTAGCATAGTTAGCATGCTAACATGTTAGCATGCTAGTTAGCATTTTTAACAAAACTGCTAAAAATGATTAGCTAAGTTAGCTAAGTCACATGGTTAGCATAGTTAGCATGCTAACATGTTAGCATGCTAGTTAGCATTTTTTGCAAAACTGCTAAAAATGATTAGCTAAGTTAGCTAAGTCTCATGGTTAGCATAGTTAGCATGCTAACATGTTAGCATTCTAATTAGCATTTTTTACAAAACTGCTAAAAATGATCAGCTAAGTTAGCTAAGTCACATGGTTAGCATAGTTAGCATGCTAGCATGTTAGCATGCTAGTTAGCATTTTTAGCAAAACTGTTAAAAATGATTAGCTAAGTCACATGGTTAGCATAGTTAGCATGCTAACATGTTAGCATTCTAGTTAGCATTTTTAACATAACTGCTAAAAATGATTAGCTAAGTTAGCTAAGTCACATAGTTAGCATAGTTAGCATGCTAGCATGTTAGCATAACTGCTAAAAATGATTAGTGAAGTTAGCTAAGTCATATGGTTAGCATAGTTAACATTTTAACATTGTTAGCATACTAGTTAGCATAGTAACTTGGTTAACATTATTATCTTTGTTAACATAGTTAGCATAACTGCTAGCAAAAATTGGAGCCATTCCAACTGTTAGTTATCGTCAACTATCTGCCTAAATAGTTTAACCATTTCAATTATCAACCTATTTAACTGTTCAGTCATTCCAACTATATTAAACCTTATCTACCAAGCAAATAATTTAACCATATGAACTCATCATATTTTTGCATTTTCATGCACTGTATTTCCTTCAGGAAATGCTTTTCTAGTTACAGTGCATGAAAATGCACTGTACTGTTCTTCCTAGGCTTCTTATTCTTCTTCTTCTAACGCAATTAATGCAGCTTCAACCGCTTAACGTAGAAACTTCATTCAAACTATGTTACGTAGGTCTTACTTAGGACATGGGTGCTTTGTATTTTTCAGCTTTGTAACTTTTATACTTTTTAAACTATTAATTAAAAACTGTTCAAAATTTCCCCATAGACTTAACATGGGCTGATGACATCACAATAGAGCCGTTAAGCAATTAGAATCCTATGGCAGGTGTTCGGGCCAGCTGCATCAACTGCCAGTCTCAGGCTTTAAGCATACAAACTGGCCCTATTAAGACTACACATCCTGTTCAACTGCTTCCTCTGCCAAAAACTGTTTCAAAATAAAAGTCCTCACTACAATATTTCACTGTTAAACAATTTAACCCTTTAAACTACTGAACTTTTATCTGTTCAGCCATTGTAACTGTTACTTGTCATCAACTATGACTCCTACCCACTGTAGCTAGTTAGCTAAGATAGCTAAGTAACTTGGTTAGCATAGTTAGCATGCTAGCATGTTAGCATGCTAGCATGTTAGCATGCTAGTTAGCATGCTAGTTAGCATTTTTAGCAAAACTGTTAAAAACGATTAGCTAAGTTAGCTAAGTCACATGGTTAGCATAGTTAGCATGCTAACATGTTAGCATGCTAGTTAGCATTTTTTGCAAAACTGCTAAAAATGATTAGCTAAGTTAGCTAAGTCTCATGGTTAGCATAGTTAGCATGCTAACATGTTAGCATTCTAATTAGCATTTTTTACAAAACTGCTAAAAATGATCAGCTAAGTTAGCTAAGTCACATGGTTAGCATAGTTAGCATGCTAGCATGTTAGCATGCTAGTTAGCATTTTTAGCAAAACTGTTAAAAATGATTAGCTAAGTCACATGGTTAGCATAGTTAGCATGCTAACATGTTAGCATTCTAGTTAGCATTTTTAACATAACTGCTAAAAATGATTAGCTAAGTTAGCTAAGTCACATAGTTAGCATAGTTAGCATGCTAGCATGTTAGCATAACTGCTAAAAATGATTAGTGAAGTTAGCTAAGTCATATGGTTAGCATAGTTAACATTTTAACATTGTTAGCATACTAGTTAGCATAGTAACTTGGTTAACATTATTATCTTTGTTAACATAGTTAGCATAACTGCTAGCAAAAATTGGAGCCATTCCAACTGTTAGTTATCGTCAACTATCTGCCTAAATAGTTTAACCATTTCAATTATCAACCTATTTAACTGTTCAGTCATTCCAACTATATTAAACCTTATCTACCAAGCAAATAATTTAACCATATGAACTCATCATATTTTTGCATTTTCATGCACTGTATTTCCTTCAGGAAATGCTTTTCTAGTTACAGTGCATGAAAATGCACTGTACTGTTCTTCCTAGGCTTCTTATTCTTCTTCTTCTAACGCAATTAATGCAGCTTCAACCGCTTAACGTAGAAACTTCATTCAAACTATGTTACGTAGGTCTTACTTAGGACATGGGTGCTTTGTATTTTTCAGCTTTGTAACTTTTATACTTTTTAAACTATTAATTAAAAACTGTTCAAAATTTCCCCATAGACTTAACATGGGCTGATGACATCACAATAGAGCCGTTAAGCAATTAGAATCCTATGGCAGGTGTTCGGGCCAGCTGCATCAACTGCCAGTCTCAGGCTTTAAGCATACAAACTGGCCCTATTAAGACTACACATCCTGTTCAACTGCTTCCTCTGCCAAAAACTGTTTCAAAATAAAAGTCCTCACTACAATATTTCACTGTTAAACAATTTAACCCTTTAAACTACTGAACTTTTATCTGTTCAGCCATTGTAACTGTTACTTGTCATCAACTATGACTCCTACCCACTGTAGCTAGTTAGCTAAGATAGCTAAGTAACTTGGTTAGCATAGTTAGCATGCTAGCATGTTAGCATGCTAGTTAGCATGCTAGTTAGCATTTTTAGCAAAACTGTTAAAAACGATTAGCTAAGTTAGCTAAGTCACATGGTTAGCATAGTTAGCATGCTAACATGTTAGCATGCTAGTTAGCATTTTTAACAAAACTGCTAAAAATGATTAGCTAAGTTAGCTAAGTCACATGGTTAGCATAGTTAGCATGCTAACATGTTAGCATGCTAGTTAGCATTTTTTGCAAAACTGCTAAAAATGATTAGCTAAGTTAGCTAAGTCTCATGGTTAGCATAGTTAGCATGCTAACATGTTAGCATTCTAATTAGCATTTTTTACAAAACTGCTAAAAATGATCAGCTAAGTTAGCTAAGTCACATGGTTAGCATAGTTAGCATGCTAGCATGTTAGCATGCTAGTTAGCATTTTTAGCAAAACTGTTAAAAATGATTAGCTAAGTCACATGGTTAGCATAGTTAGCATGCTAACATGTTAGCATTCTAGTTAGCATTTTTAACATAACTGCTAAAAATGATTAGCTAAGTTAGCTAAGTCACATAGTTAGCATAGTTAGCATGCTAGCATGTTAGCATAACTGCTAAAAATGATTAGTGAAGTTAGCTAAGTCATATGGTTAGCATAGTTAACATTTTAACATTGTTAGCATACTAGTTAGCATAGTAACTTGGTTAACATTATTATCTTTGTTAACATAGTTAGCATAACTGCTAGCAAAAATTGGAGCCATTCCAACTGTTAGTTATCGTCAACTATCTGCCTAAATAGTTTAACCATTTCAATTATCAACCTATTTAACTGTTCAGTCATTCCAACTATATTAAACCTTATCTACCAAGCAAATAATTTAACCATATGAACTCATCATATTTTTGCATTTTCATGCACTGTATTTCCTTCAGGAAATGCTTTTCTAGTTACAGTGCATGAAAATGCACTGTACTGTTCTTCCTAGGCTTCTTATTCTTCTTCTTCTAACGCAATTAATGCAGCTTCAACCGCTTAACGTAGAAACTTCATTCAAACTATGTTACGTAGGTCTTACTTAGGACATGGGTGCTTTGTATTTTTCAGCTTTGTAACTTTTATACTTTTTAAACTATTAATTAAAAACTGTTCAAAATTTCCCCATAGACTTAACATGGGCTGATGACATCACAATAGAGCCGTTAAGCAATTTAGAATCCTATGGCAGGTGTTCGGGCCAGCTGCATCAACTGCCAGTCTCAGGCTTTAAGCATACAAACTGGCCCTATTAAGACTACACATCCTGTTCAACTGCTTCCTCTGCCAAAAACTGTTTCAAAATAAAAGTCCTCACTACAATATTTCACTGTTAAACAATTTAACCCTTTAAACTACTGAACTTTTATCTGTTCAGCCATTGTAACTGTTACTTGTCATCAACTATGACTCCTACCCACTGTAGCTAGTTAGCTAAGATAGCTAAGTAACTTGGTTAGCATAGTTAGCATGCTAGCATGTTAGCATGCTAGTTAGCATGCTAGTTAGCATTTTTAGCAAAACTGTTAAAAACGATTAGCTAAGTTAGCTAAGTCACATGGTTAGCATAGTTAGCATGCTAACATGTTAGCATGCTAGTTAGCATTTTTAACAAAACTGCTAAAAATGATTAGCTAAGTTAGCTAAGTCACATGGTTAGCATAGTTAGCATGCTAACATGTTAGCATGCTAGTTAGCATTTTTTGCAAAACTGCTAAAAATGATTAGCTAAGTTAGCTAAGTCTCATGGTTAGCATAGTTAGCATGCTAACATGTTAGCATTCTAATTAGCATTTTTTACAAAACTGCTAAAAATGATCAGCTAAGTTAGCTAAGTCACATGGTTAGCATAGTTAGCATGCTAGCATGTTAGCATGCTAGTTAGCATTTTTAGCAAAACTGTTAAAAATGATTAGCTAAGTCACATGGTTAGCATAGTTAGCATGCTAACATGTTAGCATTCTAGTTAGCATTTTTAACATAACTGCTAAAAATGATTAGCTAAGTTAGCTAAGTCACATAGTTAGCATAGTTAGCATGCTAGCATGTTAGCATAACTGCTAAAAATGATTAGTGAAGTTAGCTAAGTCATATGGTTAGCATAGTTAACATTTTAACATTGTTAGCATACTAGTTAGCATAGTAACTTGGTTAACATTATTATCTTTGTTAACATAGTTAGCATAACTGCTAGCAAAAATTGGAGCCATTCCAACTGTTAGTTATCGTCAACTATCTGCCTAAATAGTTTAACCATTTCAATTATCAACCTATTTAACTGTTCAGTCATTCCAACTATATTAAACCTTATCTACCAAGCAAATAATTTAACCATATGAACTCATCATATTTTTGCATTTTCATGCACTGTATTTCCTTCAGGAAATGCTTTTCTAGTTACAGTGCATGAAAATGCACTGTACTGTTCTTCCTAGGCTTCTTATTCTTCTTCTTCTAACGCAATTAATGCAGCTTCAACCGCTTAACGTAGAAACTTCATTCAAACTATGTTACGTAGGTCTTACTTAGGACATGGGTGCTTTGTATTTTTCAGCTTTGTAACTTTTATACTTTTTAAACTATTAATTAAAAACTGTTCAAAATTTCCCCATAGACTTAACATGGGCTGATGACATCACAATAGAGCCGTTAAGCAATTAGAATCCTATGGCAGGTGTTCGGGCCAGCTGCATCAACTGCCAGTCTCAGGCTTTAAGCATACAAACTGGCCCTATTAAGACTACACATCCTGTTCAACTGCTTCCTCTGCCAAAAACTGTTTCAAAATAAAAGTCCTCACTACAATATTTCACTGTTAAACAATTTAACCCTTTAAACTACTGAACTTTTATCTGTTCAGCCATTGTAACTGTTACTTGTCATCAACTATGACTCCTACCCACTGTAGCTAGTTAGCTAAGATAGCTAAGTAACTTGGTTAGCATAGTTAGCATGCTAGCATGTTAGCATGCTAGTTAGCATGCTAGTTAGCATTTTTAGCAAAACTGTTAAAAACGATTAGCTAAGTTAGCTAAGTCACATGGTTAGCATAGTTAGCATGCTAACATGTTAGCATGCTAGTTAGCATTTTTAACAAAACTGCTAAAAATGATTAGCTAAGTTAGCTAAGTCACATGGTTAGCATAGTTAGCATGCTAACATGTTAGCATGCTAGTTAGCATTTTTTGCAAAACTGCTAAAAATGATTAGCTAAGTTAGCTAAGTCTCATGGTTAGCATAGTTAGCATGCTAACATGTTAGCATTCTAATTCGCATTTTTTACAAAACTGCTAAAAATGATCAGCTAAGTTAGCTAAGTCACATGGTTAGCATAGTTAGCATGCTAGCATGTTAGCATGCTAGTTAGCATTTTTAGCAAAACTGTTAAAAATGATTAGCTAAGTCACATGGTTAGCATAGTTAGCATGCTAACATGTTAGCATTCTAGTTAGCATTTTTAACATAACTGCTAAAAATGATTAGCTAAGTTAGCTAAGTCACATAGTTAGCATAGTTAGCATGCTAGCATGTTAGCATAACTGCTAAAAATGATTAGTGAAGTTAGCTAAGTCATATGGTTAGCATAGTTAACATTTTAACATTGTTAGCATACTAGTTAGCATAGTAACTTGGTTAACATTATTATCTTTGTTAACATAGTTAGCATAACTGCTAGCAAAAATTGGAGCCATTCCAACTGTTAGTTATCGTCAACTATCTGCCTAAATAGTTTAACCATTTCAATTATCAACCTATTTAACTGTTCAGTCATTCCAACTATATTAAACCTTATCTACCAAGCAAATAATTTAACCATATGAACTCATCATATTTTTGCATTTTCATGCACTGTATTTCCTTCAGGAAATGCTTTTCTAGTTACAGTGCATGAAAATGCACTGTACTGTTCTTCCTAGGCTTCTTATTCTTCTTCTTCTAACGCAATTAATGCAGCTTCAACCGCTTAACGTAGAAACTTCATTCAAACTATGTTACGTAGGTCTTACTTAGGACATGGGTGCTTTGTATTTTTCAGCTTTGTAACTTTTATACTTTTTAAACTATTAATTAAAAACTGTTCAAAATTTCCCCATAGACTTAACATGGGCTGATGACATCACAATAGAGCCGTTAAGCAATTAGAATCCTATGGCAGGTGTTCGGGCCAGCTGCATCAACTGCCAGTCTCAGGCTTTAAGCATACAAACTGGCCCTATTAAGACTACACATCCTGTTCAACTGCTTCCTCTGCCAAAAACTGTTTCAAAATAAAAGTCCTCACTACAATATTTCACTGTTAAACAATTTAACCCTTTAAACTACTGAACTTTTATCTGTTCAGCCATTGTAACTGTTACTTGTCATCAACTATGACTCCTACCCACTGTAGCTAGTTAGCTAAGATAGCTAAGTAACTTGGTTAGCATAGTTAGCATGCTAGCATGTTAGCATGCTAGTTAGCATGCTAGTTAGCATTTTTAGCAAAACTGTTAAAAATGATTAGCTAAGTTAGCTAAGTCACATGGTTAGCATAGTTAGCATGCTAACATGTTAGCATGCTAGTTAGCATTTTTTGCAAAACTGCTAAAAATGATTAGCTAAGTTAGCTAAGTCATATGGTTAGCATAGTTAGCATGCTAGCATGTTAGCATGCTAGTTAGCATTTTTTAGCAAAACTGCTAAAAATGATTAGCTAAGTTAGCTAAGTCACATGGTTAGCATGTTAGCATGCTAGCATGTTAGCATGCTAGCATGTTAGCATGCTAGTTAGCATTACTGTTAAAAATGATAAGCGAAGTTAGCTAAGTCACATGGTTAACATAATTAGCATGTTAGCATGTTAATTAGCATAGTTATCATAACTAATAAAAATTATTAGCTAGGTTAGCTAAGTCATATGGTTAGCATAGTTAACATTTTAATATTGTTAGCATGCTAGTTAGCATAGTTACTTGGTTACCATTATTATCTTTAACATAGTTAGCATAACTACTAGCAAACATTGGAGCCATTCCAACTGTTAGTTATCGTCAACTATCTGCCTAAATAATTTAACCATTTCAATTATCAACCTATTTAACTGTTCAGTCATTTCAACTATAGTAAACCTTATCTACCAAGCAAATAATTTAACCATATGAACTCATCATATTTTTGCATTTTCATGCACTGTATTTCCTTCAGGAAATGCTTTTCTAGTTCTTATTCTTCTTCTTCTTCTAACGCACTTAATGCAGCTTCAACCGTTTAACGTAGAAACTTCATTCAAACTATGTTACGTAGGTCTTACTTAGGACATGGGTGCTATGTATTTTTCAGCTTCGTAACTTTTATACTTTTTAAACTATTAATTAAAAACTAATCAAAATTTCCCCATTGACTTAACATTATGATTATGACATCACAATACGGCCGTTAAGCAATTAGAATCCTATGGCAGGTGTTCGGGCCACCTGTTTCAACTGCCATTCTCAGGCTTTAAGCATACAAACTGGCCCTATTAAGACTACACATCCTGTTCAACTGCTTCCTCTGCCAGAAACTGTTTCAAAATAAAAGTCCTCACTACAATATTTCACTGTTAAACAATTTAACCCTTTAAACTACTGAACTTTTTAACTGTTCAGCCATTGTAACTGTTACTTGTCATCAACTATGACTCCTACCCACTGTAGCTAGTTAGCATGGTTAGCATAGTTAGCATGCTAACATGTTAGCATGTTAGCATGCTAGTTAGCATTTTTTACAAAACTTCTAAAAATGATTAGCTAAGTTAGCTAAGTCACATGGTTAGCATAGTTAGCATGCTAACATGTTAGCATGCTAGTTAGCATTTTTTACAAAACTGCTAAAAATGATTAGCTAAGTCACATGGTTAGCATAGTTAGCATGCTAGTTAGCATTTTTTACAAAACTGCTAAAAATGATTAGCTAAGTTAGCTAAGTCACATGGTTAGCATAGTTAGCATGCTAACATGTTAGCATGCTAGTTAGCATAGTTAGCACAACTGCTAAAAATGATTAGCTAGATTAGCTAAGTCACATGGTTAACATAGTTAGCATGTTAGTATTGCTAACTACTAAAAATGCATTAGCTAAGTTAACTAAGTTAAGTATTATCCACCTATTTAACCGTTCAATCATTCCAACTATATTAAACCTTATCTACCAAGCAAATCATTTAACCATATAAACTATCCACCTATTTAACTGTTCAGTCACTCCAACTATATTAAACCTCATCTACCTAGCAACCAATATAGTTTGTTTTTACTCTGTATGATATTTTACATCATATGTTTTGCATTTTCATGCACTGTATTTCCTTCAGGAAATGCTTTTCTAGTTATAGTGCATGAAAATGCACTATACTGTTATTCCAAGGCTTCTTCTTATTACAGTGCATGAAAATGCACTGTACTGTTCTTCCTAGGCTTCTTATTCTTATTCTTCTTCTAACGCACTTAATGCAGCTTCAACCGTTTAACGTAGAAACTTCATTCAAACTATGTTACGTAGGTCTTACTTATGACATGGGTGCTATGTATTTTTCATTTTTGTAACTTTTATACGTTTTAAACTATTAATTAAAAACTATCAAAATTTCCCCATTGACTTAACATTGCCCTTTATGACATCACAGCAATTAGAATCCTATGGCAGGTGTTCGGGCCACCTGGACCAACTGCCATTCTCAGGCTTTAAGCATACAAACTGGCCCTATTAAGACTACACATCCTGTTCAACTGCTTCCTCTGCCAAAAACTGTTTCAAAATAAAAGTCCTCACTACAATATTTCACTGTTAAACAATTTAACCCTTTAAACTACTGAACTTTTTAACTGTTCAGCCATTGTAACTGTTACTTGTCATCAACTATGACTCCTACTCACTGTAGCTAGTTAGCTAAGTTAGCTAAGTAACTTGTTTAGCATAGTTAGCATGCTAGCATGTTAGCATGCTAGTTAGCATTTTTAGCAAAACTGCTAAAAACAATTAGCTAAGTTAGCTAAGTCACATGGTTAGCATAGTTAGCATGCTAGCATGTTAGCATGCTAGTTAGTATTTTTTGTAAAACTGCTAAAAATGATTAGCTAAGTTAGCTAAGTCATATTGTTAGCATAGTTAGCATGCTAGCATGTTAGCATGCTAGTTAGCATTTTTAACAAAACTACTAAAACTGATTTGCTAAGTTAGCTAAGTCTCATGGTTAGCATAGTTAGCATGCTAACATGTTAACATGCTAGTTAGCATTTTTTATAAAACTGCTAAAAATGATTAGCTAAGTTAGCTAAGTCACATGGTTAGCATAGTTAACATGCTAGCATGTTAGCATGCTGGTTAGCATAGTTAGCTTAACTGTTACAAATAATTAGCGAAGTTAGCTAAGTCACATGGTTAACATAATTAGCATGTTAGCATGCTAATTAGCATAGTTATCATAACTAATAAAAATGATTAGCTAGGTTAGCTAAGTCATATGGTTAGCATAGTTAACATTTTTACATTGTTAGCATGCTAGTTAGCATAGTTACTTGGTTAACATTATTATCTTTAATATAGTTAGCATAACTACTAGCAAACATTGGAGCCATTCCAACTGTTAGTTATCGTCAACTATCTGCCTAAATAATTTAACCATTTCAATTATCAACCTATTTAACTGTTCAGTCATTCCAACTATAGTAAACCTTATCTACCAAGCAAATAATTTAACCATATGAACTCATCATATTTTTGCATTTTCATGCACTGTATTTCCTTCAGGAAATGCTTTTCTAGTTCTTCTTATTCTTCTTCTTCTAACGCGTTTAATGCAGCTTCAACCGTTTAACGTAGAAACTTCATTCAAACTTTGTTACGTAGGTCTTACTTAGGACAAGAGTGCTATGTATTTTTCATCTTTGTAACTTTTATACTTTTTAAACTATTAATTAAAAACTATCAAAATTTCCCCATTGACTTAACATTGCCCTTTATGACATCACAGCAATTAGAATCCTGTGGCAGGTGTTCGGGCCACCTGTTTCAACTGCCATTCTCAGGCTTTAAGCATACAAACTGGCCCTATTAAGACTACACATCCTGTTCAACTGCTTCCTCTGCCAAAAACTGTTTCAAAATAAAAGTCCTCACCACAATATTTCGCTGTTAAACAATTTAACCCTTTAAACTACTGAACTTTTTAACTGTTCAGCCATTGTAACTGTTACTTGTCATCAACTATGACTCCTACCCACTGTAGCTAGTTAGCATGGTTAACATAGTTAGCATGTTAGCATGCTAGCATGTTAACATGCTAGTTAGCATTTTTAGCAAAACTGCTAAAAATGATTAGCTAAGTTAGCTAAGTCAATTGGTTAGCATAGTTAGCATGCTAACATGTTAGCATGCTAGTTAGCATTTTTAGCAAAACTGCTAAAAATGATTAGCTAAGTTAGCTAAGTCATATGGTTAGCATAGTTAGCATGCTAACATTTTAGCATGCTAGTTAGCATTTTTAACAAAACTGCTAAAAATGATTAGTTAAGTTAGCTAAGTCACATGGTTAACATAGTTAGCATGTTAACATACTAATTAGCATAGTTATCATAACTAATAAAAATGATTAGCTAGCTTAGCTAAGTCATATGGTTAGCATAGTTAACATTTTAACATTGTTAGCATGCTAGTTAGCATATTAACTTGGTTAACATTTTTATCTTTGTTAACATAGTTAGCATAACTACTAGCAAACATTGGAGCCATTCCAACTGTTAGTTATCGTCAACTATCTGCGTAAATAATTTAACCATTTCAATTATCAACCTATTTAACTGTTTAGTCATTCCAACTATATTAAACCTTATCTACCAAGCAAATAATTTAACCATATGAACTCATCATATTTTTGCATTTTCATGCACTATATTTCCTTCAGGAAATGCTTTTCTAGTTATTATTATTATTCTAACGCTTTTTGTGCGTTTAATACAGCTTCAACCGTTTAACTTAAAAACTTCATTCAAACTGCGTTGCGTAGGTCTTACTTATGTGACTTCAGCTATGTATTTTTCAACTTTGTAACTTTTATACTTTTTAAACTATTAATTAAAAACTACTAAAATTTCCCCATTGACTTAACATTAGATTATGACATCACAATAGCAATTAGAATCCTATGCCAGGTGTTCAGGCCACCTGGATCACCATAATATTGCTCTGGCCAGGCCACCTGGATCAACTGTAAGTTTCTCAGGCTTTATGACATCATAGCAATTAGAATATTGTGCCAGGTGGCCAGGCCACCTGGAGTTTCTCAGGCTTTAACCCTTACAAGCCCGACCATTCTAATTTCGTTAAAATTTTAACGATGACCAATCATCTAATATCTCAGCTGTCCAATGACTGATTTTATTTCTGAAATCTTCCCCGTAATGCTGACAACATAAGCTTCAATTTGATATGATTGGTTAAGGGGTTTATGGCGCGAAATGTTTTGGATACTTGAAGATGAGTCTTGAAAAAATATTTTCACTTGAGTCAGTGCATTTGACGTGGACAGCCGGATGCCACCTGCACTTAAGTTGGAGTTTGCCTCGACTGGAAACCACAAAGCTGGATAAACTGAGGTAATATTGTTTTTACATCGGTTCTAGTTATGGTTTATCTTAATTTGAAGTCCTTAAATCATGTTATTTGACAGTAATATGCTTTCTCATCAGCGTCAACATTATGGCTTAGCGGGGGGCTAGTGCATCGTCACGTAACTTTAGCTAACTGTATAATTCTGAACTGCTTGCAATATTATCGTTTGCTTTTGATGTCAGTTATTTTCATTTGACAGTTTCATTTAAAAACCTGTTAGTATATAACCTGTAGGTAAGTTTGTTATCTAGTACCAATTTGCTTGTTAGGTAAGCCTTATATTGGCAAGACAGTATAGCAAACCAAAGCTGAATAAATCAATGGGCGCCGCGTTTCTAAGTTGCGTTCTCTTACATGAAATAAGTTGAGCGATATTTTTACTCCTCAATATGTAACGTTAGGTGTAGAAAATAAGATGTAAAATCACATATTCTGTCAGAAATGTAATTAACTTATTGCCTTTCCTCCGGTTGTTATCTGTAGTGCAGTCTGTAGTGAACTATTTTAGCTTGCTAACTTCTAAATGACAAACATCAGACGTGCTTGTCTCAACATTTTCTAAGATGGCATGACTTGAAATAGATGAAGCACAACTCCTCAATATTTAGTTATAGAAAACATGATGTGAAATCACATATTCTGTCAGAAATGTCATTATTGCATTTCAGCAGTTTGTTACTAGGTGAAATGTAATCTGTCTTTATCTTGATGCCAGCCAGGCAATCAGATTTAGGGTAGCTAAACCCATGTGTAATACAATGACTTTTCATAGGCCTACTTAGAAATATTTCGAGTATATTCTGAGGATGCTTCAATAGTTTAGGCTACCTCTTCTTTTGTGTGCATACATGCACAAATCTGTAGTTTTGTGATTTCATTTTTTACATTAATAAAGGTATTTGTATGATTTCGCTCTTGTTTCAGATGGAGGATGACAAGACCTACACAGACCTTCTCGCAAGCCTGAAGAGGTAGCTGACTGCTCATGAGCTTGCGCTCACAATGCTGAAGACCATGAGGGGATGGAGGAAGAAGGTATAGATTTATGTGCCATGCGTAGGATGGTGCAGACTAAAAAACTGTGTGAAATAGACTTGTTATGTTCTTTTTTACTCACATTGTTGTCCCAGGCATATGTGGTTTTACCGGAGGGAATGGGAGCTTGTGCTTAGTAGGCCATCATATGCAAACAGTGCAGGGGCATGGGACAAAGACCCCAGAAGAGTTTCACAGGTTTCTGGGATTGATCATTTACATGGGGTTCACTTCCCTCCCTAATATCCATTGCTACTGGGGAACCAAGTCTTGGCAGGGATCAGGGGACATTGACCAAATGATGAATACATATTGTGTACTCCAAAAAACGCAGAATAGCAGAAAGCACTTTTTCTCCATTGACATTGCCGTTGTCAGTAGCTTCTTGTTATTTCAAGTTTGACAATGCAATGCAGAATCTGGTGTTGAACCTAGGTTTGGTAGCTACAACCAGAAAGAATTTGGAGGAAATCTATCACAACAGCTGGTAGGCATTTCCGTTGAAATTTCAGCCTCACCTTCAGCTGCTCCAACTACTACTCTGTCGTCTTTCCATCAAGTACATATTCCTGTACAGCAGGAGCTTGTTATAAAAAACGTACATAATAAAACTAAAGTAGCTTGTATGGCCCTGGAGTGTAACAGTAGGCGAATTTGTTTTATTGATGAACAAATTGCTGTCAGATTTGGCATTCTGCAAAAGGGGATGCGTTTAGTAATGAGTCATAGCTCTTCTGTGTTCAACCTTCAGGTTCCCCACCCCACCTTTCCCTATCCTCCTCTGTAAGTGTGTGTGTGTGTGGGTATGAGTTTGTGTGTATATGTGTGTATGTGTTTATTCTCCACAGGCTTGTTCTAAGTATGTAATCCACTTTCAAATGTTTAGAACACATTGAGTTTTGAGTGATGTTGATTGTATTCCTAGCTTTTCATGAATAATAATACATTTTATATATGTATATAATTTTCATATTATACTGATTTATATAAGGAAGTTGTATTTGTTGAATCAAATGTATTTTATGTCTCTTTTCCGAAATGGTCTTCAATGAATACAGTATATTTACTTCCTGTATTACTGGTAAGGTACAGTATGTTTTTTTTAAATGTCATTCTTATTGACTGTAGCATTTGCTTAAATACAAATAAATGGTTTATTCTTATAGACCAAATACATCTAAACCATTGTTTCTGACTTGATTATTAGTTTTTATGCATACTTTTATGTTGTTGGTGAGAAAGTGAATGTGAATTCTGTCAACATTCTAAATCCCGTTTCCTGCATTTTTTTACACTGATCACTAAAAATATCATAACTTTTGAAAGGTTAATGATATTCCAATACAGGTTTTTGTGTTAAATAGCCTACAACTTGCTGAACATTTCATACACTCTATATTTTTCTCTATCTTGTAGAGAAATATGATGAAAATTCATTTTTATGTGAATGAAATTAAATTTTGACAAATTCCGGATATACATTTGGAGAGGATTTTCAAATACTGTTCATTACTATATCAACATTACCATATGTATTTTACATCATTTCATAGAACTGATCCTTCTGATTACAATGGTATGTATATCCCATTGATGGTATGTATTATACTCAAGAAATAAGGTTTTTTGTGTGAGGAGGTCATCCAGCACCAAAAATGGAATGTTCGGCACGGGCACGAAAGGGTTAAGCATACAGTCTCATTCTATGCTATAAGCCTGAGAAACTGTTCAGTCATTCCAACTATATTAAACCTCATCTATCTAGCAAATAGTTTAACCTTTTAAAATATCCACCTAATTAACTGTTCAGTCATTCCAACTATATTAAACCTTATCTACCTAGTTCAGTCATTCCAACTATATTAAACCTCATCTATCTAGCAAATAGTTTAACCTTTTAAAATATCCACCTAATTAACTGTTCAGTCATTCCAACTATATTAAACCTTATCTACCTAGTTCAGTCATTCCAACTATATTAAACCTCATCTACCTAGCAAATAATTTAACCTTTTAAACCATCCACCTATTTAACTGTTCAGTCATTCCAACTATATTAAACCTCATCTACAACTATATTAAACATCATCTACCTAGCAAATAATTTAACCTTTTAAACCATACACCTATTTAACTGTTCAGTCATTCCAACTATATTAAACCTAGTCTACCTAGTTCAGTCATTCCAACTATATTAAACCTCATCTACCTAGCAAATAATTTAACCTTTTAAACTATCCACCTATTTAACTGTTCAGTCATTCCAACTATATTAAACCTCATCTACCTAGTTCAGTCATTCCAACTATATTAAACCTCATCTACCTAGCAAATAATTTAACCTTTTAAACTGTCCACCTATTTAACTTTTCAGTCATTCCAACTATATTAAACCTCATCTACCTAGTTCAGTCATTCCAACTACATTAAACCTCATCTACCTAGTAAATAATTTAACCTTTTAAACTATCCACCTATTTAACTGTTCAGTCATTCCAACTATATTAAACCTCATCTATCTAGCAAATAATTTAACCTTTTAAAACCTCATCTACCTAGCAAATAATTTAACCTTTTAAACTATCCACCTATTTAACTGTTTAGTCATCTCAACTACATTAAACCTCATCTACCTAGCAAATTATTACACCTTTTAAACTATCCACCTATTTAACTGTTCAGTCATTCCAACTATATTAAACCTCATCTACCTAGTTCAGTCATTCCAACTATATTAAACCTCATCATGTTGGTTGCCAATTAGCACATCATCTGTTTTAACAATATATTTCCTACCATATGTTTTACATTTTCATGCACTCGTAATTCCCTGGAATTGCGTTTTCTAGTTCTTCTTCTAACGCTTTTTGTGCGTTTAATACAGCTTCAACTGTTTAACGTAGAAACTTCATTCAAACTGCGTTGCGTAGGTCTTACTTATGTGACTTCAGCTATGTATTTTTCAACTTTCTAACTTTTATACTTTTTAAACTATTAATTAAAAACTACTAAAATTTCCCCATTGACTTAATATTAGATTATGACATCACAATAGCAACTAGAAAAGCATTTCCTGAAGGAAATACAGTGCATGAAAATGCAAAAATATGATGAGTTCATATGGTTAAATTATTTGCTTGGTAGATAAGGTTTAATATAGTTGGAATGACTGAACAGTTAAATAGGTTGATAATTGAAATGGTTAAATTATTTAGGCAGATAGTTGATGATAACTAACAGTTGGAATGGCTCCAATGTTTGCTAGCAGTTATGCTAACTATGTTAACAAAGATAATAATGTTAACCAAGTTACTATGCTAACTAACATGTTAACAATGTTAAAATGTTAACAATACTAACCATATGACTTAGCTAACCTAGCTAATCATTTTTATTAGTTATGCTAACTAGCATGCTAATTATGCTAACTATGTGACTTAGCTAACTTCACTAATCATTTTTAACAGTTATGCTAACTATGCTAACTAGCATGTTAACATGTTAGCATGCTAATTTATGCTAACCATGTGACTTAGCTAACTTCGCTAATTATTTTTAGCAGTTATGTTAACTATGCTAACTAGCATGCTATCATGTTAGCATGCTAACTATGTTAACCATGTGACTTAGCTAACTTAGCTAAACATTTTTAGCAGTTATGCTAACTATGCTAACTAGCATGATAACATGCTAACTATGCTAACCATATGACTTAGCTAACTTAGCTAATCATTTTTAAGACTTATGCTAACTATGCTAACTAGCATGTTAACATGCTATCATGCTAACTATGCTAACCATGTTACTTAGCTAACTTAGCTAATCATTTTTATTAGTTTTGCTAAAAATGTTAACAATGTTAGCAATGCTAACATGCTAACTATGTTAACCATGCTAACTAGCTACAGTGGGTAGGAGTCATAGTTGATGATAAGTAACAGTTACAATGGCTGAACAGTTAAAAAGTTCAGTGGTTTAAAGGGTTAAATTGTTTAACAGTGAAATATTGTAGTGAGGACTTCTATTTTGAAACAGTTTTTGGCAGAGGAAGCAGTTGAATAGGATGTGTAGTCTTAATAGGGCCAGTTTGTATGCTTAAAGCCTGAGACTGGCAGTTGAGATCCAGGTGGCCTGAACACCTGCCATAGGATTCTAATTGCTTAATGGCCGTATTATGATGTCATAATCGGCAATGTTAAGTCTATGGGGAATTTTAAAACGTTTTTTCTTTAATAGTTTAAAAAGTATAAAAGTTTCAAAGTTGAAAAGACATAGCAACCCGATCTGTTTGAAGACCTACGTTACAAAGTTTGAATGAAGTTTCTAAGTTAAACTGTTCAAGAGAAATTGCGTCTAGAAAAAGTGGTAAGCGGAATAATAATAATAACAGGGTTCCCGCGGATCCTTAAAAAGTCTTAAAAAGTCTTAAATACAACTTTCGGTTTTTAAGGCCTAAAAAAGTCTTAAATTGTATGGGATGTCTTGAATTTTTGAAAGGGAGGTATTAAATTTGCGTATGGGACCGCCAGCAAGTGCAAGAGCGAGTGAAATGTCTCTATCCGGTTTTTCGTGTATTTAAAACGCAATTGTTTAAGTGACTATAAGGCAACGGGAGGAAGTGTAGTGGTTACAGAGTGAAGATGTTTTCACGGGTGTGGTTAAAGGTGTGAAAACGGTAATAATATGTACAAATATGCCTGACGTTTTCGTGGTGTAGCCGTGGCCTGAGAGATATGCAGGTAGCCTACGTGAGGTAGAATGAGGGGGAGAAAGAGTTGGTAAGCCAGTTAGCGATAGGGCCATACGTTGGAATTTAGGCAGGACATAGCCTATGGATTTTAAAAGCCCTGTCCGGCGCAGCCATAAGCCGGACGCATATTTGTCCTTTTTGGAGTTGCGCTGGGCATCATGGTTTCACAAACTATGGACGTGAAGACTGCTGGTCAAATTATGCGCAGTGATTCTGTCACTCGTCTGATAATTTGCTGCGAAGGAAGGAACCACGGACTGACAGAAAAAGAAAACAAACGTTTTCGCAATCCAGCGTGTGTTGCTGGCCTAGCCTAGGGAAGAAAATATCTGTCTAAGTTATAATACCTGTAATATCTGTCAACAGCTTGCTTGCCAGCCTTTCCCAGTAGGCCTACTTCGCAAAAGTTGTGAAATATAGCTGCATTTTTTTTTTATGTCGGCGACTGGCTACATAAAAAAAAAAAAAAAAAAACGTGCGTTCATAATACGTGCGTGCTTGAGATGAAACCAGCAGGATCTGAGGAGGACCTGTCTCTTAATAAATTTAAAACAAGTCAATGGTTTTACAATGTTTCAGTCAAGCTTTGGTTGGTTTAGATATAGGTATGCATAGGTATGCAAAATGTAAAGTCGTGGATTAACTTTAATTTGCTGTGCTGCATATGGGACAATAGATGCACATAGTACATGATATAAAGTAGGCCTATTAAAATATTTAAATAGCTTAGTCTAACTTTGAAAAAAATATTGAAGGGAATCCAGTCCAGTGCACATGTCTTTGGCAAGTAGCCTAGGCTACTACAGACACAGGTGAAGAACAGTCAGCCTCAGCCAGTAAGCACAACCAGATATGTACAGCCAGCTTCAAAAGCAAGCAGCCCAGACCCTAAAATTGAAGGTAATTCACACACAATTATTTTTCTTTCGCCAAAATATATGTGGTAACTTCTGTAGACATCCAAAATGGAGTGGGGGTTAAAATTAGTAGGAAAAAAAAAACTATTGCATAAAACAGTTTTAAGTTGTTGTATGTATCTTTTTGCCGTGGTATAGTCTTAATTTTTCCATTTAGATGTCTTGAAAAGGTCTTAAAAGTCTTTAAATTTGCACTTGGAAAATGTGCAGATACCCTGAATAAGAAGAAGTTGCCTAGGAAGAACAGTACAGTGCATTTTCATGCACTGTAATAAGAAGCCTAGGAAGAACAGTACAGTGCATTTTCATGCACTGTAATAACGTATTGTGTCCATAGCCATAGCGAGTACAGCTTAACGTACAATAGTGGAAGCTATACATTTTAACTTTAAAATGTTTGCCCTAGTACGATATTTAGCAGACAATTAGAAGTGCTATAGAAGAATTGTTTCCTGCGAGGACATTAAGGACTTCAACGTTAACGCAGCAAAACAAATCCCTTGTTTGACGTGGTGGGTGATGTGGTCTACCAAGCCCAAATGCTACTGCTCTTGTCTGGTAAGTATGAATAACACACACTACAGTCCATGTGTATAAAAGGCTTACATAGACTTTATAATGTCATTATTAATTTAGCTCTCTGATACGGTGTAGTAACAAATACTAGACTCTGTTAGCGCTAACGTTAGCTAGCGTTACGTTAGCATAGCCGTCAGACAGGCGCATAAATCTGGTTCCAAAGGTAACTTAACTTAGCGGTTAGGTATGACACATTTGCTGATAGGCTTATGAAACGTCCACTAGCCTGATCGCTTACCTTCAGTTACATGAAGTCATCATGAGCAGTAGGGGTGACAGCTTGCTTGGGTTACCTTATGTCCTGTTGATACAGACGGTCGCCGCACTAACGTTAATGTTGTGTCAGGCGGTCGCCTCTCTTATTAACGTTACATGTGGACTGTAGCCTATCATCTAACAAATAACTAGGCTCACACATTGTAACCATTGTAGACATATGAGTGTAGGCTAGGCCATGGTAGGCCTTTGCTGTAGTAGGCCTAATGATTTTAACTAGTTCAAAATAATATAGGCCTATTATATAAGATAATGCACAATGTAGGCCTAACTGTCATTCTGACTTCCTGTTGTGCTAGTGTTCTCCTAGTATATCTTTTTGTGTCAAGTAATTACATTAATTGTGTCAATTAATCATACTCTTATTTTTCCACATTCTTATAACAAAAACAATGCTTGCACTGATGATGCCCCTGCACTGTTTACTTTTGCACTACCACCATTGCACATACTCCACCATAGCACCAATCAGGGTCAATGTATCATAGGTGCAGTCCCTACTGGCACTATCAGGCCTAGTAATCCTCACTCTTTACTTTTATATAACTGGGTGATTACATTTATTGTATGTGTGTGAGATATGTGTGTATGTGTGTGTATGTACTGTATAAGTTGCTGCATATCTAAAATTGCCCTCTGGTATCTATCTATCTATCTATCTATCTATCTATCTATCTTTTTGTATTACAGAGGATGAGGACAATCTGAGGAAGCAAATGGAGCTCAAAAGACCACCTGTGCCCAAGATCAGGCAAGAGCCTTTGTTGGCCAATGAGAAAAGAAAAGAAAACAGCCTTTCATGGCACCAAAAAAGTAAGCCTGCCATTCACTAACATAGCACTAAGCCTGCTAATACCTTAGCATTTGTCAAAAAAAAAAAAGAAGATTTGCATCCCCACAGCATTTACAGTTTTTCCTCAGTCACTTTGATGCTTTTCTCACATCACTATTAACATTTGCACAGCAGTTAGTGAATATGTACGCTTCACATTTGCAATTTGTTCAGAGGAAGGAGAAATTGCTACTATGATGTGCACAAATGAATAAATGTTGTGGAGGTTGAACTAATAGTTGTGAATAGTTAGAATTTTCATTCCTGATCTGAGAAAAGCACCAAAGCAACTGAGGAAAACTGTAACACTGTCTTAAGTTGCAATTTGCCACTTTGTCACTACTAACAAGCCCAAAACGGCACATTGTATTTCAATCACCTCTCAGATAATTAAGACACATGAAAGAGAAGGGGACAGACAATTCATGCAGAAAATAATAGGACAAAAATTAGCTGCCAAGAAAAGGAAACCCCTTTGTCAAAAGTCAGATTTGGTAAGTTTGCTTTCTTTAATGTAAAGTTAAGGCTAAACAAGGCTAAGATAAATAGTATTAAACGGGATACATAACAACATACCAAATAGAACTGCAGTCTTTACGAAAAACGAACCCTTTACAAAGGTATTTATTTACAGGACGCAACCTTTGTGAGATCACCCATCCCCCAAAAAAAGAAAATTCTCAAAAAAAATGAAACGGCCTCAGAGTTTCAGGTAAGACTTCTACAGTCATTGACCATATATTTGATGAATGATGATGAATACATATTAGTTTACTGAGGTTTTTGTCATATAGCATGGTGTGGAGGGATCTCCCAACCAAGTGGCTCTAGTCCCCTCTGAGTTTGAGGTAAGACTTCTTCACACAATGCCCATATCTTCAAACCTTCATGACACACAACACAGGCAGGGGCAGCTGTGGCCTACTGGTTAGGGGTTCGGGCTTGAAACCAAAGGGTTGCCAGTTCGATCCCCAACCAGTAGGAAAAATGTGTGCAGGGGAAGTGGTTGAGCACTGCTCTCCCATGTCCACATCCACGGCTGAAGTGTCCTTGAATATGGCACCTAACCTCACTGCCTCCCGAGCGCCACTGTAGCAAGGCAGCTCACTGCTCCGGGTTAGTGTGTGCTTTAGTGTGCTTCACCTCACTGAGTGTGTTCACTGTGTGCTCTGTGTGTTCCCTAATTCACGGATGGGATAAATGCAGAGACCAAATTCCTTGTATATGCAAGTATGCTTGGCCTATAAACCTGATTTACATTTACATTTTTTTACAGAAACAACATATCATTAAATGTACGTTGGTTTTATCTTAGAATGCTGTGCCGGGATCGCCCAGACAAAGACACACTGTCCTTTCAGAGCCTGAGGTAAGACCTCAGCACTTAAGGCCCATGTCATTTAAAGGAACATCAGTTACAGCATCACTTATTGACATGAATGAAATTGGACATACAAGTAAACGATAAGAACAGAAAAGAGGCAATCAGCAAAAAATCTTATTGGTTGTTTTTAGGATGCTTTGGAGGGAGTCGGACCATCCAGTCGGAATCCCACATTCTTTGATGCTGAGGTAATGAAATGCTTATCATGTCCATTTGCAATTGTGGGGATATATCCCATCTTTACTATTGCTTTAGATGGATCCAACTATTATAAACTGCATTTGAATATACTAAGGTTTTTGTGTTTAAGAAAATGTGTATGGTTTTACAGAAAAACAGATTCTGATGACCCTTTGTGCTGACATAAATTACATACTTTATTTTTACTTCGCATTTAGGATTCTGATGTATCAGATGATGGTGTTGTTCCCCAAAGGATGTTTGGAAACATCAAAAAAGCTTACCAGCAATTAAAGACCAAAAACAAAAAAATATCCTCCGAAAATGAAGACCTCAAACAAAGGTAAATTCAAGATCCCAGTAAACAAAATAAAGTCCTGGCGACGTCCCCTAAAGGTCCCCTGGCGAACGTCACCTCCTCGACATTGTGTAGGGTTCCCTTTACGTCCCGCGGACCTCTGTTCGGGAGGTCTAAAAGACGTCCACGAGACTTTGAGAGGACGTCCTGTAATGGTCACCGCGACGTTATGCGCGCGACGTTTATATTTCCGCGATGGTAAAAAAAAAAACACGAAGCGCGATTTGGTACGGTATTACATCCTGTAAATCTCAGCGTTGCTAGGAGAGAGGTAGACGGAACATGAACACGCATTGATGACTTGTTCTACAACTAGGCAATCAACTTTACTCACCTTATATTTTCATGCATGTATGAAATCACGTCCTCCGAATGCTTTGCACTAATGATGAGTAGACATGGACATTTATACCGGGCTAGGATGTGCTGCTTTCACATCTACGGTGTCATTTTCTTAATAAACGAATACTACAACGTTTTAATGGGCATATTATCCTGTAGCATATTGTTCAAAACATCATCAGAGTAGGCCTAGGCTAGCCTAAGATAAATTGTTCAAACCATATTGTTTCAAAATATTAAAAACTATTAATAGCCAAAAATAGCCTACTAAATGAATCGCAATGCATGCTGCAAAACTCAACATGAAATAGTAGGCTACATGAAACATAACTAGAATGCATTACGTTATATCCACTCGTTTTGTTGGACCTGCTGTGATTAAACAGGGACAGCAAATGTAAGCCTTTCTTCCTGGAACATTGCAGATAAAGAAAAATGTATCGTTTTCTCTAGGCTATGCATGCTCTAGCCAACTTTAAGATGAAATAAATAGATTCGGATGTTTCTATTCTATATCATTGTTTTATTAATAAACAGTAAGGCTCTGGTGAGGCAGAGAGCTTCTGCTCCTCGTTAGAAATCTCATCGGATATGTGCACTCTTTGCTGTTTCCACAAGGAGCTGCTGTAACATTGTCATTACAATGACATTTAAACAAGTCATGAAGAAGCAGTATCCTTAATTCTTCTGCAATGTAGAGCTAGATCGTTTTGCTTTACAAATTAAGTAGTCACTTCTGTTGCTAGACAACCCTAAACAAATGCTGGTCTGTTTTTAACATTTTTCTAGTTTTATTGCATCGTAGGCTATTCAGCTCCAAAAGCCGGTTCAGTCCCAATTCGGCCGTGTGTGTGTTTCTGAAAATAAAACAGATAATAAGTACGTGACTACGTTAAATAAACCACTGCCTATTTAGAGCATGTTACATGCATCACGTAATGTCAGTTATCTGAAGAAAAGCGCATTGTAGGCTAAGCTAGAAGATAAGAACAGCGACTTTGCTTACGTTACACCAAGCATCACATCAGCTAACATTTTGATAAAATCCCTTCCCTAGTTTGTAACGTTATACATTAACGTTAAACTCAAAATGTATGTGCTACATAATTCAGCATGTCTGCATGAATTATGTAGCACATACATTTTGAGTTTAACGTTAACCCTTTTCCCAGTTTATGAAGTTGTGCGTCTATGAGCAAACTTTGCTCATAGACGCACAACTTCATAAACTGTATGATATGTTGCCTTAGACTATGGTAGGCTAATGCAGCTACTGCTAGAGACTAGATACTTTAGTCATCCCCAGACGTGGTGTAACGTGAAGTCGTGCATGGATGTGATGTCTCCGTCCTGCAGCAGCCAGAGCGCTCTTAACTCCGCTGCCATGTGTGAATAAACAAACGTCCCCCCCATGTCCCCGGTATAACGTTATTGTCGGGTCCTTAGGAGGTATTTGAAATGACCAAATGCAAATGTCATCCGAGGGACCTGACGGTGACGTCCCCAGAAAGTCCTGCACCGGACGTCACGCAATAACCAAACGATAACTTGCTCCGGACGTCAATAAGGTCACCGGAACGTCCGCTAGAGAACATGACGTTCGGGACCAATCGGGGACGTCGTGAATGTCGGCATGAGGTCCGGGCGACGTCCCGTGTTTGTCGGGATCTTATCTTACACGCACACGCTCAGCTTGTGTAAGAAAGGATAACTATTTGAGTTGTTTTGTTTTTTGTGTTTTTCTCTCAAACGTGTTAAATGACAGATACAAAGATTTGGAAACACAAAAATAAAAAAAGAGAGGGATGGTCTTCGGGCAACCATAGAGTCAATTCATACAAACACTGCCCGAGTGTTGGGAGGTCAGCCTATGGGTGAGTGAATAATAATGCAATAAAAAAATGCAAGTTCAAATGCAATCTCTTTAAAAGAAGTGTATTGAATCAAACTGATTAACAATATGTTTTGTCAATATCCTGTGCAGCCCAATCGGAGTCGCAGATCACTGTATGTCAAGGCTATGCTTGGTTTGGTAAGCTATGGTTTGAATGTACCTTGCCATCGCCTCCCTGCTCAGATGGCAAGATACATTCAAACCATAGCTTACCAAAACAGTTACAGCAAAACCTCCCCTCACTCCTGAAAAATATCAGGCAGTAAAGGGTTTCAATTCATTCACGTTTAACAGAGAACCGATTCTATTTCTATTAAAAAATATAACAAAACAAAAACATGAACATGAATTGTTTCTGATATTTTTGTTGTTTTTGTTTTTGTTTTTCAGACACATTCAAGTGATGGCTTGTGGACAATGGCGTAGGAGAAGCTGAGGTGGCTGTACGCCACAAGAAAATAGGAGTATTCATTTCAGAAAAAAATCATAGATCTTAACAGAAAAAAATAAAAACCGCCTTAATCATACCTTTTGAAATATGTTGTTCTTTGTTAATTGTTCTGGGAGTAGGTATAATAGTAGGAAAATAGAATTGCACATTTTAAAGGAGAAGTTGATCATTGAAAACTTTTGTAGGCCTATGTAAAACAACTAGAGTTTTAAGCTGAGTCATATCTATTTTAGTTTTTCTAAAGTACAAACCTGTTGTCACCAGATAAAACCATTACAGACCAGTTACCCACCAGTAAAAATATATAATATAATCTTAAACCAGTTCATACCATTAAACACCAATTCATTCAACCAGTAGGTTTCTTTAACTGGACCTTACCAATACAATCCAGTAGAGACCAGTTACCCACCAGTAAAAAAATATAATATAATCTTAAACCAGTTCATACCATTTAACACCAGTTCATCAACCAGTAGGTTTCTTTAACTGGACCTTACCAATACAATCCAGTAGAGACCAGTTACCCACCAGTAGAAGTGTTCCAATTTCCATATAAAAACCAATAAAACCAGTTGAACTTTTTACTGGTTTCAAAATGGTTTCCAACTGGTTTCCTACTGATTTTCTACTGGTTTCCTACTGGCTCTCAACTGGATTCCTACTGGATCTCAACTGGATTTTCAACTGGATTTCTACTGGAATTTCCGTATACGGTTGCAGTCAGATCCTCCACCATCCAGTAGAGTGAAGCGGCACCTAACATAAATAGAAGAACGATAGACAGTGTTAGATAAATATGTTCAACTGAAGGCTACTTACAAGTGAAACTTTAGAATAATCATATTCAGTTTATGTACATCGTAGCCTACTGTCTAACTTACAAACTCATTCATGCTAGAGTCAACTTAGGCTAGCTGGTAACAGTAAGCGTTCGCGTTAGCCAGCAGCACATCATCTTCAGCCATCATTTTGACAGTAAACTCAACAGACATTTTATGTAAATCATATGAATATAATAAACTATAACTTACTGACAACTAACGTTAAGGAAGGCCTAATTATAAATCAGACTGAGTAACGTTAACATAACATTATGATGAACTGCCATAAAGTAACGTAGCTAAAACATTAATTTGACCACAGCAAAGATAACTTAGCTAGCCTAAGTTGACTCAAGCATGAATAAGTTTGTAAGTTAGACAGTAGGCTACGATGTACATAGACTGTAAACATGCCCGAATTTAGTAGTACAATTTCACTTTGAAACATTAGACAACGTTAGATAAATAAATGCTTGCTTACCATTAAGGTGGAGCGGCGAACTTGACAGAACTGAACACTGTTGGTCTGACTGAACCGTTGTTCAAAATGATCTCCCGCTGGACAGTTCAAACGTCGTCGCGCGGTCAACTAAAAATCCACTACTTTTCAATCACCACGTCAAAATGTCCCAGTAACCCATACATCCATGACTTTTCAATATCTTTTAGTGAACTATGTATCGATGGTCTATCGATTATGGTAATATAAACTATAAACCAATGCTCATGCACTGTCGGAGTTTTGTCAGGATTGTAATGCTGATTCAATGTCTATTTACCATTGAGATTTCAATCTCAACCAAAATGATGATTTGGATGGAAAATCAACATCATATCAATGTCACCATGCTATCTGGGGTATCTATCTATCTATCTATCTATCTAGATGTCCTAAGTAAGACCTACGTAACATAGTTTGAATTAAGTTTCTACGTTAAATGGTTGAAGCTGCATTAACTGCGTTAGAAGAATAATAATAATAAAAAGATTTGGAAGAACAGTACAGTGCATTTTCATGCACTGTAATAAAATGCCTAGGAAGAACAGTACAGTGCATTTTCATGCACTGTAATAATAAGAAACTTTGGAAGAACAGTACAGTGCATTTTCATGAAAATGCACTGTACTGTTCTTCCTAGGCTTCTTATTACAGTGTACTGTTCTTCCTAGGCTTCTTATTCTTATTACAGTGCACTGTAATAAGAAGACTTCGGATAACAGAACACAGAACAGTGCATTTTCATGCAGTGTAATAAATGAGAGGACAACTCAGGGCGCTGAGTAATTGCTGAAACGGCTTGCCATAGTGACGTAAACGCCACAGCTTAGGGACAAGTGGGTAACGCTGAACATCCCCAGCACTGTCTTCATGTCGCTGAGCTGTCAAGCAGTATAGGCTACTGAACTAGGCTACTCTACTTGCTGCCACTGTGCTTGATTTTCGTGAAGTGGACTCTACAGCGGATCTTGGTAGGTTACGCTGCTTTATTGGCAGCAATGAAGATAAACAATAAGGATTAGCTATTAGGTCGGGTGGTGTTTTTCAGACACATTATGCACTCAACTCGGCAAACCATCCTGGCTACCAGGTTGACTAGTTTGACCATCTTACTTTTTCATGGTAACTTACCGATCATGCTAAAACCAGATATCAGTAGCCTAACTTATGAGCTTTTCAGCTCAGTTAGCTATAGCCTATCTTTTCAGTGGCTATATTGCAATGTTATGCCCAAGCCAGTTAGATCGTGTCTTTATTTGTGCAGCCTATCGATCAAAGTTCGTAGTAACGTTAACCAAAACGACCAGTTTGCATGAAGGTTCACTGCCTGCATTCTAACTTATTTGCCAAGTGACGTCGTAGGTTAGGCAGTTTCAAAGTTCAAGAAATAGCTAGGTCAAAATGCTAGCACCATTTCAGGTTTGCAGATAGTTTGGTAGAAAGATGTATTATTACGTTACAATACACATCGATACATTTACATTCAACCAGTGTTCGAAACAGTGGCTTTCGGGGCAGCCCAATGCTCCGAACCGCTGCCAATGTCTTTGCATACACCCCAAGTGGCCTGCAACTGATACATTTCTATGGCAGGTTGTGTAAATTGTGCATTGAATCAGTTTAGGAGCAGCATCTAGGCTCCCCATACACAACAAAAATGATGTGACATAATCTTCACAATATATTTTGAAATATATGTAAATATTCAAAACGGGCCCAACAAGTATAATTTTGACACTGTACTTGTGTTTTTTGCCCTCATTTATTTAAAAATAAAGAAATAAATACATATTTTGAAGTTGTTTTCCCCTCATGTTTGTGTATATAGTTGGTTAAAATGAAATGACAGTATTGTCATATTGATTAGGTTTTGCTGAAAAAAAGGATTTAAGATAGTCAGTATTGCACATTCCTGAGACCTCTATAAAGTCATTATTTGAGTGATTTTTTAAAAGTTATGTTTTAAAATTTAGGAATGGAAATAAATGTACAGTAGTCAACATTCTCTGCATTTCTACAATAATTCATTGTTTTTTTATTTGCAATCCGCAGGTGTGAATACTGCAATGTTCTCAGTCAGAGCTTTGAAATATAGAAGAAATGTCACGTTTCTCTGGAAGCGAACAAACGCTAAAAACATGACTAGGAAACTCAATATAAGCGGCATCTATCCACCAATAGCCACCCCATTTACAGAGAGAGAAGAAGTGGACTATCAGAAACTGGATGAAAACCTTCAGAAATATTCAAAACTTCCATTCAAAGGTGACGTACATACCAAATAACACTTTTATGTTTGAGGATACCATAATAAATAGTTTTAATTGAAATCTGTTCAAAACTACCTTTGCCTTTGGATGTTTTAAAGGGATATTCCATCATTTGGGGAATTACACTCATTTTCCACCTCCCCTTGAGTTAAACAATTGATTTTTACTTTTCTCCAGTTCATCCAGCAGTTCTCTGAGTCTGGCGATACCACTTTTAGCTCTAGCCTAGCATAGATCACTGAATCGGATTAGACCATTAGCATCTTGGCCTGCTAGCACCACGCTTAAAGGTGACTAAGACTTCCATTTAAACTTAACTCTTCTCAAGTTTGCAAGTGTATAATAATAAGAATAATAATGCAAAAATACCAAAAAAAGCCAAAAAGATAGACTGTGGTATTTATGAATGAAAAGAAGCATAGCCTCAAGAACTTTCAATAACTGCATCAACAATAGCGTCTTGAAACAAGCAGTTTCAACAACACTGACAGATGTTTGCAACGTAAAAAAACCCTGACGTTTGATTAGCATTGCCCATCAGATCCAGGGGGTGTGAATGAGTTTTCCTTAAATTGATCGCATAGCTTACCGCTGAAAAGACAGTTAGCTTCTCCTCGAAGTCTGATGGGCATGACTTCTCCGACGCAATGACAGTCCACTGCGCCGCATCATTAAGGCTTTGAAGTCGGTGTGTTTAGCGCTTTAGCGATTTTCGCCTTCAGCTGTATGACAGCTAATGAGCATTCCGTCATTAAGTTTTTCAGCCACATAACACTCTCCTATCAATCTATTGGAAGCGACTGTTTGCATTTTTAAGACGGTCTTTCTGGGCTCGCCATCGCGATGGTTTTTAAATTGCCATCAAAGCTCCTTCTCAGTTGTTGGTTAACATGACCTACTTTTTTATATATATATTTATTTATTGATGGAAATTGTTGGTATACAGAGTGCAGTGGGAAGCATTAAGGTACAATCTCCATATTTTTTGCTTTTTTCTGTCAACAACATTGACAACAACAACAATACCCTGAACTAGTATGTATACACAGAGCAATACTCCTATATACATACATACACACACAAAAAACAAAACAGATAATAATAATAATGATAATACAAATAATAATGAAAATAAAATACAAATAAATCCCGACAAAATAAGAGTAGAAGGAGGAAATTCTGAAAAATAAGGAGGCTACCATTAAACATAATTGTTGCCGAGAGTAATCCCAGCCTACGAACTCGTCAGGTCATAGGCTCGAGAGACGATACAGAAGATCTGGCCTCACTGTCCATTGTGAAGCATTTAAAGAGCATGTCGCGAACTACAAAGAAGCCCTTTCTCAGGCAAAAACAAGGTATTACTCCACACTAATCAGTAACCAGCAAAAACACCCCAAATTGCTATTCTCCACCATCAACCGTCTTCTTCACCCTCCTGATGCGGCTAAACCCTCAGATGCAGCTGACCTCTGTTCCAGGTTCCTGGATTTCTTCCAGCAGAAGGTGGACACCATCCATCGGCAGCTCCAGTCTCCTGGGCTCTCCCCCTGCCCCACACTGTCTCAACATGACCCTCACCAGTCAGCTGCCTGCTCACCTCGGTGCTGCCTGTCCGCCTTCTCTCCACTAGACGCCGACCAAGTAGAAAAACTGGTCACCTCAGCTAAAACATCAACCAGCAGTCTTGACCCAATGCCCACCACCCTGGTCAAGGCCTGTCTTCCCATTCTCCGTCATCCAGTGGAGAACATCATAAATGCATCTCTTGCCTCTGGTGTGGTACCATCGAGCTTCAAAATGGCAGCAGTCATCCCCACTCTCAAAAAGCCAGGCTCAGACCCTGACGACCCTAACATCTATCGTCCGACCTCCCCTTCATCAGCAAAATCCTGGAAAGAGCAGTGGCTGCCCAGCTTCAACATCACATGTCCCACCATGAGCTCTATGAACCTCTCCAATCTGGTTTCAGAACCCACCGTAGCACTGAGACCGCCCTCATTAAAATCACCAATGACCTCCTGCTTGCTGCTGACAATGGCCTTATCACCATCCTCATCCTCCTTGACCTTTCTGCAGCTTTTGATTCAGTTTCCCACACCATCCTCCTTTGTCGCCTCTCCGAGCTCATCAGCTTTATATCAGTACAAACCCCTCCTCCCATCTCCCACCCTTACAACTTGTCAACTGTCTGCAGGAACTCAAATCATGGATGACCACAAACCTACTCAAACTCAACAGTAATAAGACAGAGCTCATGGTGGTGGCCCCTGCACCACTGCTCAGGAAAATTGGAGACCTGGCCCTGGTTGTGGATGGCTGCTCCATTTCCCCTTCTACTGAGGTGCGCAACCTGGGTGTTATTCTGGACTCCACTCTCTCCTTCCGGTCTCACATCATCAACAATGTCACCAAGTCTGCTTTCTACCACCTCAGAAACATCTCACGACTCCGGCCTTCACTCACACCTTCAGTAACTGAGACACTCATCCACGCCTTCATCTGGTTGCTAGTTAAGTCACGCATCGCCTACAAGATCCTCCTGCTCACCTACAAATCTCTCCATGGACTCTCACCACAATACCTCACAGACCTCCTCCACCCCTACACTCAGTCACGCTCCCTGCGGTCCTCTGACAAGGACCTGCTGGCCACCCCCCGCACCAGGTTGCGGACTTTTGGGGGCAGGGCTTTCTCTGCCAACGCTCCCACACTCTGGAACAGTCTACCACTCCATGTCCGCTCTGCCCCGTCCCTGCCCATGTTCAAAAAGCACCTCAAAACATTTCTTTTCACCAAGTCCTTTGACCCCTAACCCCCCCCCCCCTTTTAAAGCGACTTTGGGTACCATGAAAGGCGCTATATAAGTCCAAGTTATTATTATTATTATTATTATTATTATTAAGGCTTGACTACATGGTGGTAACGAAAATCGAAATCGAAATTTGCTGTCTACATTATTGTCAGTGTTGGGGGTAACGCAACTACGCAAATCAAAACAGTGTCTTGTGTGATAATTGAGCCAGTAGAGAAATAACTGTTCAGAATTAATCTGTAGCCTTGGGTAGGCTTCTGCAGAAAACAATGTTGTTGCCAATTTAATACTATCTGGCGACGTTTTTAACAGGCTACGCAATAGAGGCTTAGATAACTAGGACCCACATTTTGGTTTCGTAAATTAATTTGCCCTACTTCTTGACTGCAATGTAGTCAATTGACTGCTTGACATGTCATTTTTATTTTTCTGTACAATAAACAAATACAACTGCTTTATGCCGCAGAATTACATTCATATTTGT
The DNA here is from genome assembly GCF_046254945.1 of Alosa pseudoharengus. NCBI lineage: Eukaryota > Metazoa > Chordata > Actinopteri > Clupeiformes > Clupeidae > Alosa > Alosa pseudoharengus. Next base: position 1,896,665 of record NW_027468576.1, on the reverse strand, counting down.
CTGACTTCTGCAGACGCGCAAAAAAACACTGCCAGGCCATCCTTAAAAATATTTTCGTTTGCCGTAACCCGACCGACCCTGTCAATTTAGAACCGACCCAAATATTTATTTTTTTTCCCTTTAAGTCCGACCGACTTGCCGGTTGTGCCGTAAAATTACTTGCCACGAAGCTCTGGAAGAACTGTGCCCAGATCTTTTCCCATTCTTTCTCCCCTCTAGTCTAACGGTGACCGTGTTGAAGAATTGAAATTGGTTGTGGTCTATTCAGCATTTCTCAAAATATGGGCTTAACCCAGATTCGAACTCTTGGACAGGGGACTGATAACTGCTGCGTAACGGCGGCTGTCATCAGCCGGCCTTAACGCACTGCGCCACAGAATTTTTTTTTTAAACATTTATTTATTATGGATTTTGTTCATTTTACAAATAAACAGAACAATACAAAACGGCACAATAGCACACAATAAGGCACATTATAAAGAAGCAACAGAAACAGAAGAGATGCTGGATATAAAGCATAGATATAGCATATGGTTTGTACTCACACAAATACCACACTACAATTGTAAAGATTACATTGTATATACTTCAAAATAAAGACAAGACAAAAACAAAACTAAAAAGACCATAAATAAAAACTAAAATAAATAAATAACTAAAATATATATATATAATTATATTATAATATAAACAACTTAGTCCTATTTGTCATCCATCCAACCATCTACATCCATATTGTTATTCTCAAGGAATTTATAGAAAATATTCCATATTTTCCAAAACTTGTCAAGTTTGTTCTCTGTTGAGTAGCTTATCTTCTCTAAAGCAAAATAAAAGGTCATTCCCCTCAACCATTGTGCTGTGGTACAAGGTGTGTCTGATTTCCAAGAGCAAGCAATACATCTTTTGGCTTCCAAGAAACAAATATCCAGCAAAGACTTTACTCTTTGGGTGGTAATGAAGCCCTCTGGGTAAATATTTAATATGCATAATTTAGGTTCAAGAGGAACTTCCTCACCAATGATTTGGCTAGCCAGGTCTAACACTCTCCTCCAAAATGATAGTATCTGTGGACATTCCCAGATACAATGAAATAAGGTGCCTTTTTGGTCTTTACATTTGAGGCAAGTGTCAGGTATATTGGGATTAAAGCAGTGTAATTTAGCTGGAGTTATATACAATCTAGTTAGCCATTTATACTGCAGTAGTTTTGAGTTTGTATTGATAGATTGGGTCTGAGCTCTGAGACATGCATCTGACCATTCCTCCTCTGTTAAATCCTCTTCTGTTAAATCCAAGTCCGTTCTCCATGCTTGTAGTAAGCGTTCAGATGACTCTTTAGACTTACTAACAAACAGCTTATACAATAATGAGATCTGGCCCCTGGCATGTAAAAAAGCCAAAGTGTAGTCTTCTAGGGAAGATAGGGGAGGAGGTTTCATACTATTGCTCAGTTTGACAGTTGAGGATGAAGCTCCTCAGTTGTAAATATTTTAAAAAGTGCTTCGCAGGAATCCCATATTTTGACTTAAGCTCTTTAAATGACATAAGAACAAAGTTATCATTGTAGAGGTCAGCTATTTTGGCTATACCCTTAGAAGCCCAGATTTTGAACCCTGAATCTGCTCTACCAGGTATGAAGTCATCACTACCAAATATTGGAGATAATTGGTATAGTTTATTAGTTTCTCCCAGATATGCAAGAGCGTTGTGCCAAACCGTTAGAGAATTTTTTAGAAAAGGGTTATTAGTATGTTTAATTAGTTTTTGTTTGTTTGCAGAGTATATATAAAGGTTTGAAGGGATTGTTAACTAAATGAGATTCTATTAAAACCCAGGCAGGAGGAAGATTCCTCTCAAAATAAAACATTGCTGCTCTAATTTGAGCTGCCCAGTAATACCATTCTAGATTAGGAAGTTGTAGACCACCTCTATCATATGGTAAGTATAATAGGGAAAGTCTGAGCCTGGGGCGCTTGTTATTCCAAATAAAGTCTGAGAAGAGTTTTTTAATTAAATTAAAGAGTGAAGGAGGGGGAGCAAGTGGAATAGACTGAAACAAGTACAAATATTTAGGTAGGATAGACATTTTCAAGACATTTATTCGCCCAATCATAGAGATCGGTAAATTTGTCCATCTATTTATAAGGTGAGTAACCTTATCTGTTAAGGAGTTGTAGTTATTAGGCACAATTTTGTCAATGATAGGGGCTATCTTCACACCTAGGTAAGAGAAACCTTTTAGGGAAATCGTAAATGGAGTGTGGATTGGAGGGTGTAGTCTGTCCCTTTCATTCAAAAACATTATTTCCGATTTGGAGTAATTGTTTTTGTAACCTGCAAAGCTACCAAAGTGATTTGTTAAGTCAAGTAAAGAAGGTAAAGTCTGTTTTAAATTGGAGCAAAACAAAATTACATCGTCCGCATACAAGGCTATACGATCTCCTATAGTTATGCCTTTGAAATTAACACTCTTCCTAATTGCCATGGCAAGTGGCTCAATTGCCAAGGTAAATAGCAATGGAGACAGGGGGCAACCCTGCCTTGTGCCCCTATACAACTGGAAAGGAGCTGAAGACAGACCATTTGTTAAAACTTTTGCCTGAGGGTTAGAATACAGAAGCTTGATCCAGTTAAGAAATTTCCCCTTTATACCATATCTTTGAAGGACCTCAAACAGGTAATGCCACTCTACCTTGTCAAAAGCCTTCTTGGCATCCAATGACAAAATAGCAGTGTCCATACATCCACTTTTCTCAAAAACAATATTAAGAACACGTCGTATATTATGAAAGCCCTGTCGCCCAACCACAAAGCCGTTTTGGTCAGGGTTCACCATTTGTGGCAGAAGTATATCTAACCGTCTAGCCAATACCTTACACAAAACTTTAAGATCGTTATTGAGGAGTGAGATTGGTCTATATGATCCACATAAGGTAGATACTTTCCCTGGCTTTAATAACAGTGTAATTATTGCCATATTTAGAGAGGAGGGTAGAGACTCACTCTCCAGAGACTCTTCATACATTTCAAGTAAAGGTGGTATTAGTGCATCCTGAAATGTTTTATAAAACTGGTGACTTTTCCCCTTTCATTGTACCAATGGCTGCAGACAACTCCTCAATGGTTATGTCCAGGTCTAAGCCAGCCAACAAATTCTCTTCAAGAGGATTAATGTTTAACATATCCAAAAAATCCTTTTGTTTTTGTAAAATTGAGTTTGAATGATCTGTGCTGTATAAGTTCTGGTAAAAACCTAAAAAGGCATTATTAATTTCCTTTGGGTCACTAGACTCCACACCATCATCCAACTGAATTGTATTTATTGTTCTTTCAGTTTCAGATTGTCTAATACGCCAAGCTAGAAGCTTACTAGCCTTTTCCCCTTGTTCATAATAGGACTGTTTCAGTTTCAGCAGGCTTTTAGTTGCCTTATTCACAGACAGAACATTATATTTAGCTCTGAGTTCATTAAGTTCCTTAAATGATTGTTGAGAGGGAGTTTTAAAATGGTCTGTTTCAATATTCTTTATCTTTTTTTCCAATTGCTCCATCTCCAACCTCCAGGATCTGTGCTGATAACTTGTGTAACTTATCATCTGTCCTCTCAGGAAGGCTTTAAATGCTTCCCACGTATAGAAGCTGAAGTTTGGGTTGTATTAATTTCAAAGTAAAAATCAATTTGTGCCCCAACAAACTTCATAAATTCTGGGTCCTTGAATGACTGAAGACGCCACCCTGGGGGTTATTCAGAGGCTGTGGGATGTTCAAACTAAATGAAACTGAAGCATGGTCTGAAATGATGATGCTATCATATCAGCTACTGGGGATTATGGATGTTAGAGAAGCAGAGACCAAAAAGTAGTCAATTCTGGAGAATGTCTGACAGGTGGCAGAATAACATGAGAAGGTTGACTGCTTAGGGTGAGTTTTCCTCCATATATCAATTAAGTTAAGCTCTCCAATAAACTGCAACAATTCCTTCCTTGACTGAGAATGGGAGGCATCTATCCCTGTAGATCTATCAATATCAGGCTGGAGGGTGCAGTTAAAATCTCCACCTATGATGAAGTTTCCAGGCAAATCAGCCAATGACAGAAATAGATTTCTGAAAAATGAGGGGTTGTCGTCATTGGGTCCATATAAATTGACAAGATTTAACCTGACTGAAAGAATTTCACATTGGATAACAAGGTATCTCCCAAATCTATCTTCCTCAACATTGATGAGACGAAATGGTAGTGAGTTATGTATTAGAGTAATCACCCCACGTGCGTGGGAACTAAAAGAGGCTGAAAATACCCGGCCAGGCCATCTCCTCCTCACCTTCACTACATCTTCAGTAGTAAGATGCGTCTCCTGCAGAAAGACTATTTTAGCTTTCAACTGTTTAATCCTACTCATTACTTGCTTGAGCTTGACAAGTTTGTTTAAACCTCTGACATTCCAAAAGGTGAGCTGAAGTTCAGATAACATACTATGATACTATAATGTAAATGTGTGTTGGAGCTGAGTATTGAGTATTGTACAAAAAGAAAACTTAATAAAGCGCAAAAATAAACAAATACGTGCCTTAAAACATAAAAATCAACATAACAAGGTGTATTTCCCCAAATGAAATACACACACCCCTCCCCTGATCCACACTTCCAATAGGCTACTAAACAGAGCCTGACTACGGAGCTAAGCTGGTCCACCATGTCCACATGAAGAGGAACAGCATGCATAGCGAACATGACAAAGCCCCACACAGAATATTAAACTTGAACATAATAGTATGCTGCAATCAGACAGCTACTTTGCCATAAAGAGTTGACACAACATTTAACAGTCCACAAATGGTTAACTGTAGCATACAGGCGTCCGCATTCTCTAATTAGTCCAGATAAATATTACCTGTATTGCGTCCGCCTTTACCACGCTATTCAGAGTCCACTGTTGTCCCACTTGCTTCAGATTTCAATTCCGCTTCCAATGCTGTGTCGAAAGTGTGCCGTCTTCCTTTGACCGTCACCAGAAGAGTAGCAGGATGGATTATTCCATAACGCAATTTGCGCACAGAGAGGGAGGAAAGTTCTTTCTTCGCCGTATCAAAGACTTTTCTCCGTTTAAGCAGGTCAGCAGAAACGTCGGGAAAAAACATAACCTTCTTGTCGTCGACCAGTATTTTCCCCTTGGCCCTGGCAGCTTTCATAACCCGGACTTTGTCTGTGTAATTCAGGAACTTCATCACCACCACTCTAGGTCGCACAGTGGCTTGCGAGTTCACCTCGTTGTTTGTTGTGCCTACCCTATGCGCCATTTCTATAACCACTGGCCCAGGAAAGTTTTGTTCACCAAGCATTTCAGGAATCCATTTTTCCAAATAAGCACACATATCACCTCCTTCTGTTGACTCAGGCAGACCCACCAGCCGAAGATTCGAGCGGCGTGCACGGATTTCTAAGTCATCCACCTTTAGTACTAGCTCCTCCATAGCCGTTTTCATGCTAGCAGTCTGTATTTTCTGAGATGCTAAATCGTCTTCATTGGTGCCAATTCTATCTTCTGCTTCGGTCATTCGGCCAGTCAGTGCCTTGAGTTCACCCTGCACTCCCTGGATAGCGCTCATTAATCCATCAAACCTTGACGTGAAATCCTCCTTCATTGAGTGAATAGCATCAAGAATTTGATCAGAACTAGCAGCATCGTCATCTGACTTTGCTAGCAGCAAGGAGGTATCCGTAGATTTAGTGGTTTTTGGAACTTTGGCCTTTGGTTTCGACGTCATATTAGTAGTTTCTGTACTTTAAGGGACAAATAGTAACTGTTGCTTAATTTAAAGAAGCTGACTGATAGCTGTTACATTAAATCCATATGGGAGCTCTCTGCCACACGTGTGCCTAGCAGTGCGCCATAACCGGAAGTCCCTGCGCCACAGAATTGACGGTGTGGGTGAATAGGGATAAATAACACATTTAAATAGCACATTTAAATGACTTGACTAAAACCGTGCATAACTGGAGGTACACCTGTTATCTGAGCAGTCTGTATGTCCTCATTTTGCGAATGCGAGGACGATATGAGTCTGTTGCATTTCGTTAGATGTCCGAGTCACACATAATGTTTGAAAACCTGGCTCGTAATCACAATAATTTAACACACGACAGTTGGATACTTCATCATGTTCCCATGCCTACATGTTGGTAATAGAGATCGTTAAAACAATAAAGTATGGCTCTCCGTTTGGGACATCGAAAACTTATATTTTTAATAGGGTAGACTACCGTCGGAGATGCTGACTTGCAAAGGCCTCGGGATAACACGTTATCTCCACTATCATCAGTCAATGCCCCCTTGATCAAAGTGGGGAATGAAAGAAAAAGTTTGAGAACCACTGGCTTAACAAGTTACCTGCAGTCCAGAACACACAGAATATTGCAACAGAAAGTTGCCTTTATAATCAACTACTATTTCTTCCAACATCATTCAAACAAAGCTTTTATAAAAGTGAAAAAAAATTATTCCATAAGAAGTAAAATAAAATACTGTTACTGTAGTAACTGTATCCCAAGCTTCAGCTCCCCACATCTGTGACAGGCAGACGTGACACCGCTAAATTCTCAGCTTGTTTATACCTCACACTGAATGCATAAGACCGCTAGGCCTATCACTGTGGGGTGCGGTAGCCTACTCTCTGGGATTTAAGTCAAGAAATATAACCGCTACAAATATTTCAAAATGAGTAATTTCGGCTTTGTCTGAACTGGCCATTGTAGGCTATACGTAAAAAATAAACAAATAGGCCTATCCCCTATCCAATGATATCGGCAAATGTTTGTTTTCCAAAGTAAGAATTTCACTTCACCATGCACCTTCGACAATGAATAACTCATTACACTTATGTTACTGTTTAACGTAGGCCTAACTGGTATCATTACAAACATTATTCTGTGTCCTAAAAACTGGCATTTTATGGCATTGTGTCATGTAAGGTCGTTGCAAAATCTAGAGAAATGTGTGAGGTGGTCAGCGGGGGACAATTGAGACACCCATTGGATTGTGTTATTACTTGAACATTCCACACTATCCACAGCTGTGGTATCGGGGGCAGGAGGATTACTGTTAGCGCAGGCTTTATATAAAATTCTTCAACAGAAGGCCTGCCTCGAATGCAGGCTTGCCCAAAATAAAGGCCTGTGGTTTGCGCAGCCTACAGTAAGTAGGTTAAATAACAGACCCGCCACAATGTGCGGTATGATGCTTTTTTACGACCAAGATGTTTTTGGTGCCCTACGCCATGCATGTTCTTAAATAACAATGATCATCAGTAGCCTAATATTCGACCATTATTTTGTGTAAATGGGCTATGCATTGGGTTAGACACCAGGGGCCATATTCACAAAGCCTTTTATCTTACTTAGGAGTAGGCTACTCCTAAATAGCAAAAAAAAGATTTTAGCTAGGAGTTTCTCTTATTAAGTTATTCACAAAGCCTTTCAGACCTACTCTTAGTAAGGGAAAATGACAACTCCCGAACAGATTCTGGAGCTGAGCGCTCTATCTTTGACTAAGAGTGAGTGAGTCTTCGTTGCTATGGATGACGTTATTACTCATGCACGAGCTTGACTGAAGTGACCACCTTGATTGGCTGATGATTGTAACATCTGGAATGATTCCAAACACCTCCCTTACGATGAGTGGCAGGTGACAGGTCTGAGAATGCGTGCGCTACACAAGGACGGAAGATGATGAATAACTGAATAAAAAGGCCTAGCCTAAATGAATCAAGAGTAAGCCAAAACAAATAGCCTAGTAGCCTATAATGAAACATACGGATTGATGTAGTATCTTTGTAACATTATTATATAATCTGTTACTTAACTGGGTCCCAGTTAAGTTTGGACGGGTTCCTTCAGGAATCACGCACCCCATTTTCTCAGCAGAAATGGCACAAACTGCAGTTGACACAAACAACCACAAGGTGTCACTTTGGAGTTCTGCCACTACTATTTTTGATGCGACTTGACTTACTGCTTCCATGTTTCCAAGTCAGTAGAACAATCAGAGAAAGCTGAGCCATTACCAAACATATATGATAATACAATAGCGTGAGTTTATATATCTTATACCCTATTTGTCACGGTTACTTATAGATTTGATAGTGTAACGATAAGCGCATGAGACTTTTAGCGGGGGCACAGGAACTTAAATTGATCACGGTAGTTTAAGCTTACACTTGACAAAACATTCTAATATGAAAATGTAGATGCAATTGTTGTAAAATGGTGCAGCTCCTTTAAGAAAGCCCCGTGCGCAGGGATGGAGAGAGAGAAAGCGAGAGGGGATATGTGTGTGTTAGAACTTAGATGCGTGTGGAAAAAGTAGACATGCTGTTGAGACTGGAGCGAGTCATATTCAAAACAATGCAAAAAATAAATCCGCAGATAAAACCAATTATCCTCAATCATTGCAACCGCAGCATGCCTGCTTGCCGACGTTCAAACGAAAAAGATATCAAAGCACCTTTGCGTTTGAATGTAGCACGAACACAAACAGCTGGACAAATGATTTAGCTAATTGATTATAGCCTGTCCACCAGCAATTGTTGAACATTTACCTGTACAAGTGCATTGACAGTAGCCCAGCCTAACAAGCATGTTGCATGTTGTAGGCCTACTGTAGAAATTTCACTTAAATTGCAACCGCAACATGCCTGCTTGCCGACGTTTAAACGACAACGAAAAATATCAACAAGAGGGTTGAGTCTGAATGACACGCTCCCAAAACTCCTCCGGTAGCCCCTTAAATAAATAATGAACAGTCCCTAATTGATTATAGCCTGTAGGCCTACACCAGCAATTGTTGAATATTTACCTGTACAGGACAGTAGCCCAGCCTAACAAGCAGATGTTGCAAAAGACATCAAAAGACGCAATTAATCAGAAATAAATAATGTAATCTGCATCGCTTTATTGAACAAACTGCAAGCAACAAGAGGGTTGCGTTCGCTGTGGGGCCAAACCCAAGAGCAGAGCCTAGCACTCGATAGGCTATAACAAGCTGTGTGCGCCTGGAAAGACAATAGAGGATGCTTTGTGAATAGCACAGCGAAGACGGCTCTGGTCATCCCATACCCTCCCCCCACTTCCTGTAGCCTACCATTATGACTTGTTGCCTTTTTGGGACATTAAGCTTTTTCACATTAAGCCCCCCTCCCCCACCCCCTTCTTTCACAAGCAGTGGGAGAGCGCGGGGCACAAAGTAACACTTTTTGGTATAAAGGAGGGTTCTCTGCGCTTCTGTCGTTTGGCCACAATCCGTTGCAACCAGGCCAGGACAGATATTTTAGAGCAGGGGTGTCAAACTCATTTTCATAGAGGGCCACATCATTGAATTTATAGGTTACCGAGGGCCACATAATCGGCGAACATGTGCATGGTGCAACCATGAAATCGGTATTGCAGTATGGCTTATTCAAAATTGCTGTGAAATAATGGTCCCAACCACTTTAAAACAGTGTGGCTGAAATAAAAAACAAACAGCCTACAACAGTAACATTTTCAAATGCAACTTCTAGGCCTACAGTATTAGTTAACAACTGATCAATATGCATTCATGGACTGACATTGATGAGAATAAACTGCAGTCAATAATGTGCATAACAATGTCCATAACACATATCACTAAAATTAACTGTGGCTAAGAAAGGTACTGTGTGTGTGTGTGTGTGTGTGTGTGTGTGTGTGTGTGTGTGTGTGAGTGTGTGTGTGTGAGTGTGTGTGAGAGAGAGAGAGCTATGGTACGTACACACCCACCCCCACCCCCACAAAAACAAATTCACGCGTGTATTTGTCCGTTTCCCGGTTTTAGGTCCGTGCATTGCAAAAAAGTAGCATACATAGCATAACAATATCCACATGCAATAATACAACAACAGCGTCTACGATAAATTGATATAGCCCTATAGCTAAAGTTACCTTTAGTTTTGTTCTAGCGTACCGTGACGTCTGGCGTTAAACAGCTGTAAACGTTCTGACAAGCACACCAATTGCCTACCTTGTTCTTGCCCATTTGGAATAACTCCTCTAGCTTTGCTGCCTCCATCCTTTCTGTTTTCGTTGTTTAAACTTGTGATATCCATAACTAGTGAATTAGCCCAACATTGTGTGCTGATAACCATATATAGATAGCCGAGTAAAAGAGAACAACAAGTAGCCTTGTGCCTGCTCAAACAAAATGTGTGCGCGGTAATTTTGATAACGTGTTCACTAACTTTACGCGATATAAAATTGTAAATAGCCTGATGGCATGCAGCTAATGGGATACTGTGCATAGTTGGGAAGGTATGGTGAGCCAATTTGGTGTGATACATATTACATATACATACATATTACACACACACAAGGGAAGTTTTCTCTCGTTGTTGAGGGACTGACGTGCGGGCCGTTCAAAATCATCGTGCGGGCCGTATGTTTGACACCCCTGTTTTAGAGAGAAGGAGAGACGCCGGTGCAGCTCAGATGTCTTCTTAATTTTCTTTATTCTTTAGTAAAAGGTGCAGAACATTATTAAACTTTGACTAACGTTTCGATGTGTCGATGTTTTTGACTAACGAACATCAAAACGTTAGTCAAAGTTTAATAATGTTCTGCACCTTTTACTAAAGAATAAAGAAAATTAAGAAGACATCTGAGCTGCACCGGTGTCTCTCCTTCTCTCTAACACTTTTTGGCTTTGGCTAAATATTTCTAAAATCATTTGAGTTTCACTAGTCACATGTTTTAACAAGCAACACTTGTTATTGAACTAATAACAGACGTGTGTCAAAAATTGACTTTATTTTCCATACGGAGAAATAACATATGCAGAGTCTAACCAAGGTCAATCTTGCCAAAAAAGCCCTCAAACCTGAAAACACATGAGGCAAAAGTGCAAAACATCACAAAACTAACTAAACTAACACGCGCATATTTTTGTATTGCAATCATTGTAGCCTACAGTTGTAACATCGCGTAACAGTCGTTTTACTCCCCGTATGCGCTCATTATAAAGAACGTTTAACGTGTCCCAAAAACAGCTATCAATTAATCACCAAACGTCTTATAAACAAGTATTGCCAGGAGCAACACCTTGCAAAAAATTATAACAATAGGCCTTTATATGGCTCTGCTCCTGCCTAGATTCGAACTCAGAACTGCCTGAAAGTTGCAGACCTGTTCTGGAAATACGTGCATTAACCACTGATCTATATCAGTGGCACTAACCCACTCGACCGTCAGACAACGCTATCTGCTTCGAGTAGGCCTATTGGGTAGGACTGTAGCCTACACTGGTCTTGAGTGACCGAATTCGTTTTTCTTTGTCATATGAATGCTGTCATTTTGTTAACATTACTGTTAAGGAGATGCTGTAGGCAAAGGCTATATTTCAACCTCGTTAGTGTAGTAAAAAAAATCTGAACTATTCACAAGGTTTCTGGGCAGCATATTTATGTTCTGTTAGCAAGCGAACTTCTCATGACTACCGACAAAGTAGCCTACTGCCAGCTGACGAAGCTCTCATTTTAAAACATTACTGAGAGATAGGCACTGTACAATCAAGAAATCTTGCCACTGAATCCAAAACTATGTTTAACATTATGTACAAAGCTTAGGCTACAGTGGACTAGCATGTTGCAGGGGCTGCTAAAAACACAGAGAAACGCACTGAAAACTCGGCCAATCACAGCCCTTGCTGTCGAATGCGCCGCCTGGTTCGACCGTGGAACGCCACAGCGGACTATGCTGCCCCCAAGCGGCTGCAGTTGTACTTACATTTCACCCAGCTGCGTGAATCACCTTGATCGTGAATGAAGTGTCAATTTTTAACTGGGACCCACTGTATGCCTATGCCTACGTTTGCAAAAGAGAACATTTTAATTTGATTCACAATTTAATTTACATGTTGACAATGAGTAGCCTAGTTTTGGTTGTTGTTGGTGGCGTCAGGGTAGGAATTTCACGGCGGCCACGACGGCCATGGCCGTCATAGCCCCTTGCGTTGGCCGTGAAGCCCCTTTGAAAATCATAGGTTTACAGGCCACGGTGGCCTTGGTGCCCCCTTCTTTCAATATTCTGCTTTGTGTCCTACTAATAGCGATTTTTATTTAGCCTGTGGCCTGTCAAAATAATCTTAGCATTCACAGCGCAAATTAATTTAGTCTTTTACGCAGTGGAGAAAGTGACATCGCAAGAAAGTGCGTCCAAATTCACCCATTCTTCTCAGTTGAACTACTCGCGAAGTAGCCTATTCATCACACAGACATCACAAGTGATGTCACATGAAAGAGCTTTTTCTCAGCTTTTAAAATATGTTAGCCGATAATTGCTTTGTTGAACGGTTCGCGAGAAAAGTAAATAATATAATTCAATTTAATCATACATTCTACTGAAGGTTTTGCGTCCATGATCTCCCTACCCATTCATCTCGGTGGAATACTTTACGAACCCTTCTTTTAACACATGACAAACCTCATATCAGAATAAACAGCAGACCTTACCGAACATAAAGGTGTAAAGCAGTCCCCTGTACAGTTAGCCGTTCCAGAGTAATCCAGTTTTGAATTTGCAGTAAATTTCGAAATGCATTGATGTCTCCAAATTTGGGCTTTAAGTTTTACAATGTGTTTAAATTGTTCCACATGATTTCATAACGGGCCAAATACAAAATAAATGTTACAAATATCGCCTAGATATTGGTAAATCAGAGGACAGCTGACTAAGAGTTTGAGAAAGTAGCCTGATCACAAAATGCTAAGCATGCATCTAGGCTATTTGAGTTTCTTAAAGATGAGCTGTGCTTAAATTTAAATTGTTCAATACATGATTTCATAGCAGGCCAAATATAAAATAAATGTTATATATAGCCTAGATATCTGTTTTTATTAGATGATCAGATGATTTACAGTTATATGTAATATGTCATGTTTCATGTTTTTGTAATGTTTCATACAATGATGCAAGTATACTGCAGTGAATAGGCTAAATACAACTTTGATCATTTGTATAGCCTACTACTGTATAGTTAACTTTGGCCTTGGTGCCCTGACATGTGGCCTTTGTGCCCCCCACCAAATATGCCCAACTGAAGGCCAAGTGGCCTTGCCCCCAGAATGGTCAAATTCCAAGCCTGGGTGGCGTTATTGCATGTTAGTTATGCCTACAATGCAAAATTGCTTCCTCACGATTAGAAGCTCCTGTAGCTGCATAGGATTTCAAAACAGGCGAAATGCCACAAAACCGGTTTGTGAATAGGTCTGTGAGTTAGGAGTCCTCGAATTCTTTTGAGCTGTCACAGCTGGTGGGAAGGTGTGATTTGTTGGGGGCAGGGCCGGATTAACTGGGCACAAATGTCTGATGGCCCTCCCTGCCCCCCAGTCAACGTGAATCGGGTGGTCAGTTAATAGGCCTATATCGTGAAGATTTTTCTTGCCATCAAAGGCACGAGCGCATCTGTGAGGCCAAGCCTCACCAAGTATCCCATTTGTTTACAACTAACATTACATTTAATTAAACTGCTTATAGGCTATGCCGAAATAGTTTTCAACATTTTGAATATTAGTGTCCGGTGAATTAGGAAATGTTCTCAAAGTAGCCTTATGGCTGAAAGCTGCTTGGGATCCCCCCCTGTCAAGCAATATAACCATACAAACGCGCACACTCATTGTTTCAAAAGGAGTAATTTCGGCTTTGTCAGAACTGAAGAGCTGTGGACGACACGGCACGGCATGCCCAATTGAAAATAAATTAACGCAACACAACACAGACCCCGCTTCTCTCGCGTCAGTCACTGACATGAACGAAACACAGAACCCGCTTCTCTCACGGCAGTCACTGACAGTAGCCTAGAATAAATGCATGGGGAAAAAAATATTACTAGGAATGTCAAGGTATCTGCATAATGATTAGAGGCGCAAGGATACCAGAGGATTTCTCACAGGGTTCAGAACTAGCGCACCACTCACCAGCCAAATAAAAAAAAAAATAGCCACCGACATCCAATCAAAAAATAGTGTTTGTTGTATCCGGGTAAAATTCCAAAATAGGACATCCCCTCCCTGCAACCGCGTTATGCTTGTGCGCTTATATGGGGTTACACAATTAAGATTTGTGTAACCCAGACATCAGCAACGTTCATTTTATACGACCAATCACTCTCGTGGCTGCCTGTACTTTCCCTGTCGTCACGGCTGCAACTTTCGCACTCGTTTGTGCTTTTTAGCGGCATGTTCAATCAGACACGAGACCCGTCTGAGCCTCCATGGACCATGTCAACAATGAATGAAAATTAGCTTATTATCAATGAGTGTTATCAATTTGAGCGAGTATGCTACACATACATTTTTTTCTAAAGATACAGGACTGCTGCAGACAATGAGCTGCCAACCATCATAATGTAATAGCAACCCAAAATAATGAACTTGCTGTTAAAATAAGAAAATAAAAAGTTGGTCTTGGCATGCACATTCTTGGTCCAATGGTTCAGTGACAATAAGCTACTCAAGTGAATAAAGCAATTAGCCTAATAAATAAAATATTTGTCTCACTCAGTACATATATCTCGTAAATTGGTGAGCCATATAATATCCCACCATCAAGATTATTATATTTCAAAATTCCAATCTATCCCACCTAAATATGAAAAGTTATTTCTACTGACATGCTTCCTGGTGACATAAAAACACAAATGGTTTTCTTTTGATATAAAGGCTGACATAACAGACATGCAAGATGGGTACAAATCCCAGACTGTGCTGAAAAATAAACAAAAATGTATGTATGGATGGATGTATAGCCTACTGTAGATACAATGACAAATTAAAGGTCTCAAAGGGTTAATGCTTCTTTCAAAAAAACTCACCAGAAGTCTATATTTAAGGGGTTATTTTTTAAAAATGTCTTCTGGGGGAGCATGCCCCCAGACCACCCTAACTAAGCTTTACCAACCAGGAGTTACCAACCTTTTGAAGTGGCCAGGGGGGTCCTTTTCACATCTGTGCCTAGGGGACCACTGGCTGATAATCCGTACATGTGTACACACCTTTTGCTATATGTGCAAGTTTTACACACTTATTTTAGTACATGGTGCACTCATCTTAGTAAATAGTGCACTTACTTTATTAAATTCTACACTAATTGAATGAGCACACAATTTAGCACACAAGCCAAACATTTTAGTGAGTGAGTGCCCCCCACCAAAGAAAATCTCACTCCAAGCTGAGCTCAAAACTTGAGAACCCTGTTGGAGTGAACATACAAACAGGGGAAATTCTTTCTCTAGTAGCTAGGTAGCCTCAGGTGCGCACGTAGACATAAGGCCGAACATGCAAGCGCCAATGAATCGTGCTCTCACGACAATCACGCCGTTAAACTTAAATAGGTTAACATCACTCTAGCAGCGCGGGCGGAAGACAGCTACAATTGGCAGGGGAGGGTCATGTCTTTTTTAACAATTCTGACGGAGGGTCATTGAACAATTTCTAGCAGGCAAGGGAGGGTCATGCAACTTTTGACTGAAGCACTCAAAATTCCTCCGGTGGCCCCTTCAATAAATAACGAACAGTCCCTAGATTGCTGCTGGGCTATATGTCTTGGTTCATGTCTGTTAACAACTCATTGCCGTCAAACGCGTAGCCTATCTCGCGGTTGCATCCATTACAAACAAACATGCAATGTGAACGTCTGGGATTGGGAAGAGCACTAAATGCTCTATTGAATAAGCACGTCAAACCCAAGTCAAACCTTTAAATCAGGGCTCAAATTATCTTTTTGTCTTTAAGGGGGTCTCTCTCTCATAAAAAGTTGGCACATCCAGTACATAGCCTAAAGGCGATACAATTAAATAGCCTAGGCGCGAGTGGCGTTTTTGGGCAGTATGCACACGGTAGGCCTTGGCTATAACTTGACAGATTTGATAGAAATTGATTCCTTTTAATTAATTTCAACATATTATTGATTGTAATAGTCTATATTTCATTTCAATTTCACAATACAAAAAAATAGACTAAACTTAGTTTAGTCTGAGCGCCATTCTCAATTTAACAACGTAACTCATTTGAACCATACCACCGTCTCAGATAGGCTAAAACACAATGATGCATGTAGTCTTTAACTTATACACAGGGAAAATGCACTATCTGGCAGAGATTAATAAAGCCATTGCACCCAAACTATGTTCTAGTATTATATGCTAATGTACACATAGTGATATCAACACCGGGGTGTTCAGTCGTCTCGTGTGTTGAACCGTGGAAATAAATAGACGAACAATTTTGGAATTTGCACTGCGTGATGAGATGTTGTCGGGTAGCCATTGAATATTCCACCATCAGAGATTGCTAACAGGTGTTTCAAAATATCTGGGAACTTTCCGAAACTCTGAATGGCAGAGGATAGTTGCAGATCAATTCACTCAATCATTGAAGTAGGCTGTATTATGGGCCATAATTTATTTTTGTCAATAAACATAGAAGAGGCGAAGCGCAAGTTCAACAACAAACAGGACTTTTTCAGCCCAATGACCGCCTATGTAAATAGACAAAACACTCGCATTAAAGCAGGGTGACTTCTTCGGACTTGCGAGTGCTGTCAAATCGATATTAGGCTATGCGGTTTGCTCATATAGTGGTGTGATGGTGAAGTGCAGTCATGCTGCGTTCAAGAGCGTAGGGTAGGTCTACCTCCAGTAGTAGCCTATTTAATTTAACGTAGCCTAGCCTACTGGTAAGAGATCGTTCAGGGATGGATAATGAGCGTTGTTTAAGATTAAATTACAATGCCAGACACCTTCAGATATAAGAGACCCCCTCAGATTTTTGACTTTGTTGTTTTTATGGGAGCCAGTCCTCACTCTAAGGGAGCTTGGCTCCCTCTGGCTCCAACGTAATTCGAGCACTGCTTTAAATGAAAAACACTCTTTAATAATCAAAAAAATAAACCGCTAATGAAGTAAACTTGTGACCATCAAAAATCGTTTATCGCCTGTAACTCTGTGATAACAGGATGTAACAGGAAGGCATTTGGCTAAGCAACGGAGGTTAATATGCTCTATATTTTGTCCAAATGATGTCTGTCTATCATCGTTGCACTCAGAGAAAACTATCTAGATAATAATAGAATGAAAGAGAGGGAGAAAGGGAGAAAGAGAGTGAGAGAAAGTGAGGGAGCAGGCCAGGCAGAGCCTATCTTCTCTGAAAGAGGCAGAATAGCAGAGCCAAAGACACAAGAGCCAAGAGAAGAGGAAGAGAGCAAGCTGAGAATATTCTCCTCTTTTATCAATCGCTTGGGCCACCCCCGACTCATGGCCTCTGTTATCTGAGAGGGATGGGTGTGGCCCAGGTGGATATCATACCATTAGACATTAGCGGGGTGTTGGGAATCTTGACCATGCCAGGTAAGACAACAGAGATCGAACACAGGTGCAAATTGACTGCAAAAGGCATTCTTTAGAAATGCAAAAGGTTTGGCCAAAAGGCTGGTCCTTACAAGAGAAAGAATTGAGCCAGAGGAAGACAGGATAGCAGTGGCAGAGCTCAGTAGTGTTTATCATGGAGTGCTTCATGGCCATAGTTACCTATATAGGGATTGCAGCATTAAGCTCAATACCAAACTTTTCATGACTCCTGTATGGCACCAAAAGTGGCATGTGGGTGCACTAAAAGCGAGGCTTTAGTTCTAGCCCTCTACAGTCAAGAGCGTTTAGTTACAGAGCTGAGGAATACCACGTACTTTTCTGTTTGTTCAGACACGTCAAATTCAGGCAAGGTTAAAGTGTACACCTACACAGTGCAATATTTTCATGAAGATGAGGATGTTAAATACGGGCAATTGGAATTTTATGAGGACCCCCATGAAACAAGTAGAGCCATTTACGAACAAATAGTTGACATCACAGAATCAAGTGGCCTCAGTGTCAGAAAGATTAGTGCCTATGGTGCTAACAATGCCTCTGTCAATTATGGCAAGCATAATTCTGTTTTTCAAAAACTGAAAGAAGATAATCCGCATAAAAGCCAACTGCAAATGTCACTTGATACACAACACCCTGAAAAATGCAAGCAGGATTCTAAGCACGGAAGGCTATGATGTGGAGTGCATCATTCTAAAAATCTACAGCGAGTTCTCTTGCTCAGCCAAGAAGGTAGAGTTGCTGAATTTTGTGAATTCACTTCAGTACAATACAAAGAGATTCTGACGCATGTACCAACTCGGTGGTTATCCTTATTGCCCGCAATCCAACGAGTCTTAGAATGTTGGCCTGCCCTGAAATGCTATTTATTTTGATGTTGGGAACGAAAGATTACCCTGTCATTGTCTGGAGGGCTTTGTGCTCAGGTGGTGCTGATGCAGCAGACAGCAGTGATGACGTGTCTGATTGTGTTGCTCATACACAATGTCATGCAAGAATATGACAGCGCAATTCGAAGGTTTGAAAATGAGAGTGTTAGTTTACTGGACGTTAATGAAGTGTAAAGGCTTCTACATACCTGACGCACCCGACCGGTAGCGCGACAATGTGACGTCAAAATGATGTAGATCTCTCTGGCGCGCCAGGGTTTGGGCCGTGTAGCACACGGTAGCGCACCACTAATTTTTTTTCAGACGAGTGCGACAAGGCGGAAACAGAAAGATGGACTGGTTCGAGGGCAAGCTAGAGTTGCAGTGTTTTGTTACAGTCGTGAATTGTTAATAGTTTGCTGAATAAGTTAACCAAGTTACCAGTGAGAGTTGCAACACATGGAATTAAGAGGAAATAATAGAAACTATTTATTTTCAAACAAAGGATATCTATTAAGGCCTGAACAAAATCTCTTTCCACTTCAGGAAATTACACAAACTCAGCCAGCTGCTAGCTAGCTAGCCAGCTAACTAAACTGTTTAAATTATTAACATTTCCCTCGGGATGACTAAAGTATCTATCTATATATCCATCTATCTATCTATCTATCTATCTATCTACCTGTGCACACATCTTGGAAACTAGATGATAATGATGATGGTAGTTGTGAATAGTAGCAACCAAAGTATGAAGTACCATCCCAGAGGCTAGCTACTAGTGTTTCTTACTGCAGCTTCTTCTGCTGTGTAACGTAGTTAACGTTAGTCTTTCACAACAGCGACACCTCTGTTCAGGAGAATATTGCAACTAGTGTCGCGACCTCCACGCGCGAGTATAAATGGTTACGGCGCTTCTGTGACGTCACATTGTCGCGCTACTGGTCGGGTGCGTCGAGTATGTGGCGCACTTAAGAAGCCTCATAAATGATCTATATATATAGCCTCGGAAACATAGAGACATCGAGCTATATCCTCACTTGAAGGAGCTTGTGTGGACAAATAGGGTGAAGAGTTAAATGGCAATGATGTTATTACATACTCGTTAATCTGACTCCATTTGATTAATAATTTGTATCACCAATCAATTACCAAGTAACTAGTTTATCAGCTATGGAGGACAATGGAATGGCACACTACGAGAATTGAAGTTATCCGATTGGTAGGCAAATGAACAATTTAATAGGCATTAAGTCTTAAAGGTAAATGTAACCCATATCACTTCAGTTGAATGTACAAGTAAACTCACATAGTCTACTGTAACAAAGTAGCAAATGGTAACAAAGGAAACTTAACCAATTCACAGAGGTAAACTTGACAAGTTAGAGATAACTGATACACCAGATAAAACAATACAAACCCAGAGATAGAGAAAAGGGGACAGAGAAAGAGAGAGAGAGAGAGAGAGAGAAAGACAAAGGGAGACAGAGAGATGGGAAAAGAAGCCCCAAGATGGGAAAGAAGACAGAAGAAAACCTGGAGGACCAGAGCCTCCACTTTTATCATTCACTTGGGCCACCCCCGACTCATCAGAGCCTTTGTTGTCTGAGATGGATGGGTGTGGCCCAGGTGGATATCATAACTTTATGCTACAGTTTAATTCTTAATCTACAACTATGCACAGATACATTCAATTGTACCAAAACCATAATCAGACTGTTGCCCACATTACAAGTATTAATTCAAGACCAAACATGAATGTATTATTCACAACACATATTTACAGAGCAATACTGTATGATAATGAGGTTGGCCTATCTCACCAAAAGACATCAAGTAGGCCCAGGACTTATCTCTCAGTAGAGGGGCCAGAACAAGGAGCAAATGGTCACTTTATGCATGAGCGGGTGTTGGGGATCTTTGGCCATGGCCAGCTAAGACAATACAGATCAAACACAGGTATCCACACATATAAATTGAATGCAAAAAGGCATTCTTTAGAAATGCATAAGGTTTGGGCAAAAGACGGGCCTTACAGATCGCCCAGTTGACAGCGTGAGTCACTCATAAATTCACAGATGTCAAAACAAGACCCGTCGTCCATCTTCTCATTGTTGTTCATAGTGTCCGAAGGAGACTCTCAAATCAGTGCCATGCGTTTGGCATTAGTTATCCAGGTTTCCAGTCACGAGTCCTTTAGCTGTCACACCCTCTGGGTGCGAATGTCTTTGTCTTCTGTGTAAAGGTGACCTGGGGAGTTGAGCAGACCCTGGCAACGGCTCAAATCCATAACTGGGATTTTTTAATCAGACATGTAATATCATAGCTTTGACATAACATCACATTACATTGTGGGCGAACAGCAACAGTCTTAGTTTCTATGAGTTGGGATAGAGAGAGACAGGAAAGAGAAAAGAGAGGGGAAAGAGTAGAACAGGCAAAAACAATATGCAAATTCTGGAATAAAAGAAATAAAACAAGTTTCTGGTGTATCTCAGTTTGAAAAGGTTGTTACATAAAATAAATCAATTCTTATTGATGAAAACATTAAACTTCAAAACCAAAAGAAAGTCAAATAAATCAAAAGGAAAGGCAAATGAGTCTGTTTTTTCATGTATCTTACTCCCAGCAATCCAAATTCCTCAATTTGTGGCATTAATGTTAAGAAAATTCACTTGAATGTGTGTATGTATATGTGCTTTATCACTTCTGGACATTACAATCATAATCCTGTCGGGACTGTTAAGAATGAATATATGAAAATTTCTCCTGTCAGTTGTAAGGAATAATTTTACTACTTAGGTTATCTGTACAGTCTAGGTGCTTTGAAAACACAAAAAACCTACAGTCTATTGCTCTATACAGGAGCATACAACAAACCTAGTACATAAAATTGAGTGAACCTTTAAATGTTAGCACTATGTCTCTGCCTTAGGTTATCTGTACAGTCTAGGTGCTTTGAAAACACAAAAAACCTACAGAGTCTATTGCTCTATACAGGAGCATACAACAAACCAACGTTAGCACTATGTGTCTGCCTTAGGGTATCTGTACAGTCTAGGTGCTTTGAAAAAAAAAAAAAAAAACAGAGTCTATTGCTCTATACAGGAGCATACAACAAACCTAGTAGGCCTACATAAAATTGAGTGACATTTAAATGTTAGCACTATGTGTCTGCCACACACCCAGTCAGCCATGTGTGGACGCCCTCTTGGCAGACTATTGGGCATAACATTTAAATAGAAGGCTAGTATAATCATGGAAATATCTGTTTCCGAATGTCTTTCTAAATCTTATCAATTCAGAAGTAAGAAGATATCTGTGTTACCATGTTTTTGAGTGGCGAGAAGTATCAGTAAATCTGTTACATTGTCCCAGTGATAGCACACACAAAGCAATTGGAGCGTTAATACCTAGAACAATGGATGGTCTGGACTGGAGGTATGGAGATGCTAGGAGAACCACATATGTTAGATCTTTGTTAGGAATTGGCTAAACAGGCGAGTAAGGCGTGATATTTCATTTTTAACTGCTGTTTTGATCACGATTAAAGGTTCATCTTTCAGACCGTTTTGTTGTTTGTCAAGAGGCTCGTTCGTTCGTTCGCGGCGTCTCAGGAAATATGGCGGAGGTTTCCCCAATCCAAACGTCCAACATTTTCGCTCGTCGTGGCCCACTTTGTGGCACGAATGGCAGAATCTGCTGGCTTTCCTCGTCTGGCCTTTCCGCTTGTTGATCGGGCTTTGGCCGCTTGTGTCCATGCGTCGGATTGTAGCCACAGCGCATTCATCAGGTTGAGCTGTTGGCTTCGGTGCAGTGCCACTTTCAGAAGAGGTAGGCCCACAGCTTTGGTTGCCTGCGAACAAGTCTTGCACAACATGGTCTGGAATCTCATCAGTAGCATTTCTCACATCAGAAAAAGTTTGCAAAGATGTTGACACATCAGAATTATCAGAGGCTTCATTTGTGTTAACAGCAGTATCATCGTCTCTCATATCAGAAAAATCAGTGTTAGGAATTTTGTCTGTGTTAACAGCAACATCTTTCACATCCGCAGGCATTTTCACTAAACTACGAAGTCTTTCAATTTCCTCTATTTTCTTTGTAAACTGCAAATATATAATGCCTTCCATAAGTTGAAACCGTTCTTGTATTGGCTGATACACTTCAGTGCAAAATCACCACTTATATATCTCATTTTCGCTATTGTCAATTGAGATGCCTTTACTTTGTAATTTTTGTAGTGTGCCATCTACTCTTTTCTTCCATGCATGGAGTAGAACCATTTCACCTAACTCTCCATAACTGTCCATGTTCATTTTTTCGTTTAATGGAGAGAGCTAAGTCATGGATGTTTTTGATGAAATTTTACGCAAGACTAGCCACGTGTTGGCTGTGAAATAACAATTAGCAATCTGTAACGTGTTTCCAAAGAATTATCTCTCTATGAAATACTGTTCAATCATAGGCCATATAGGCCTAGGCTCCAACCCCAACACCTTTTAGCAATATTCCTTAGTTCAGGGACGGGTTACATCTCAATATATGTAGGCTACCGTTTAACTAGGATTCACACCTTAATTGCTTAGGTATCTGATTAAGCAGATTCCTTACTAGAAATATAACCTCAGGAAAACAACGTTGCTATACGGTTTTGAGAATATCGGATCATCTACTCACCAAATTAAGCATCCAGAACTTTAGGTCATCACATTAAATCGATCACGGATCGGGGTCACCACTGTAAGAAGCCTCATAAATTATCTATATATATATACTGTAGCTGTGTGTATACTGTATGATGTTATTACATACTCGTTAATCTGACTCCATTTGATTCATAATTTGTATCACCAATCAATTACCAAGTAACTAGTTTATCAGCTATGGAGGAGAATGGCATGGCACACTACGAGAATTGAAGTTATCCGATTGGTAGGCAAATGAACAATTTAATAGGCATTAAGTCTTAAAGGTAAATGTAACCCATATCACTTTAGTTGAATGTACAAGTAAACTCACATAGTCTACTGTAACAAAGTAGCAAATGGTAACAAAGGAAACTTAACCAATTCACAGAGGTAAACTTGACAAGTTAGAGATAACTGATACACCAGATAAAACAATACAAACCCAGAGATAGAGAAAAGGGGAGAGAGAAAGAGAGAGAGAGAGAGAGAGAGAGAAAGACAAAGGGAGACAGAGAGAGAGAGGAAGAGAGAAAGGGGGAAAAGAGAGAGACCCAGAGAAGAGGTCCAAGGTGGAAAAGAAGAGAAGATGGGAAAAGAAGCCCCAAGATGGGAAAGAAGACAGAAGAAAACCTGGAGGACCAGACACCCCCGACTCATCAGAGCCTTTGTTGTCTGAGGTGGATGGGTGTGGCCCAGGTGGATATCATAACTTTATGCTACAGTTTAATTCTTAATCTACAACTATGCACAGATACATTCAATTGTACCAAAACCATAATCAGACTGTTGCCCACATTACAAGTATTAATTCAAGACCAAACATGAATGTATTATTCACAACACATATTTACAGAACAATACTGTATGATAATGAGGTTGGCCTATCTCACCAAAAGACATCAAGTAGGCCCAGGACTTATCTCTCAGTAGAGGGGCCAGAACAAGGAGCAAATGGTCACTTTATGCATTTCCTTTGGCCATGGCCAGCTAAGACAATACAGATCAAACACAGGTATCCACACACATGTAAATTGAATGCAAAAAGGCATTCTTTAGAAATGCATAAGGTTTGGGCAAAAGACGGGCCTTACAGAAGTGATGAACCAACGGCGCAGCCAATTAATCTTGCGTCGCTCTGACTGGTTTTATTGTAGTAAGACGAAACAGGCGTACAGACAACTGAGCGCAAGATAGCAAACAGAGTTTGTCCAATTGGCCGACGGGTTCTTTAAAAAGGGCATCATGTACCTAGAGGATAACTTTGATTTGCGGCCGAATGACCCATTAATATGTTATTCCAGCTTTCTTAAACTGTGCGCTCCCATCAAATGGAATGCGCTGGAGAAATTAGTTGAGAAAGTGGCGCTAGGAGGCATTGATATTGACAAGCTCTATCAAGACTACACTGTATGAAACAATGTTTTTGAAAGCATCCCAGAAGAGCTGGCCCCTGATAAAAAATGGGCATTCTTTTTCAAGAGTGAGAGAACAGCAACAGAATTGCTTAAAGTGGTGTCTTTCGTTTCGTCTATACCTGTCAGCAACGCATGCTGAACGGGTCTTTAGCCACATGGAAGATGTATGGTCAGACAAAAGAAATAGGTTGGCAGTAGGTTTAGTAAAAGCTGAGCTCCAGGTCAGACTGAACTTTAAATTATTCTGCATGGAGTTTAAACATTTCATCGAGGGACACCAGGGACTTCTGGAAGCAGCTAAAAGGGACGAGAAATACAGATGGAGAAAGAGGTGAGAGATGTCGGTGTTCAGTTGCCGAAATGGATATAATAATAATAACATGGGCTAAATAAATTGAAAAAAAAAATTGTTTAAAAAAACATTCTGTATAGAAAGGAACTACAGTAGGCAAAGGAGATGGAGTCCAGGGTGAGTGCGTGTGCGTCAGCAAGTGTGTGCAGCGAGTGCATCCGCGTCAAGGAGTGCACCCGGGCAAATATAGGTAAGACATAGGCCTACTTACCTAAATACCCAAATATAGGTAAAACAACAGACATAACTTATCGGTTCATCTTGTAGCTCACCTTTCTGTTTAAGTCAGATCTAGTATTATTTGTTGAATCTGTAGCCTAGGTCTGGCTGTTGCTGAATGGATCCTAAATGGCTGGAAAGGACTGAAGAATCTTGTTGGTGTGTTTGTTGACACAACCAAAAAAGATAATTTATTTCTGTTAGCATCTATTCTTGCCTATACTGGGCCTATATCTTGTATGCTACATTTTATTTTATTCTTGTTTTTCTGGCATACAGAATTATTATCTAGATAGGCCTACACTTATTGTAACCAGTAGGCCCAATCTTTGCTGCAATTCTGGTTTTTAGAGATAGGAATAGTTTTTAGATTTGAATTACATATCCTCTATCTGTTCCATGCAACGTTCTTTGCTAAATTAAAAGCTATCCTAGGCCTACAGTATAGGCCTAAATGTAGGCTATAATGTATATTTTTTCCTTATTTTTTATTTTATTATATTTAATTATTAACTTAATTTTAATGTGTGTTTAGAAATATAACAAAGAAAGATACAAACAAAATATAATAGCATTGTATTTATTATTACACTAATGCCAGTGGTAGCCTATGCCCCGCCTCCTGGCCCCCGCCACCCCCTGTCCTGGTTTTTCTCAAATCAAATGTGGCAACCCTATTCACAAGCAAGCAAAGCAGATAGTTTTAAATCGAGCATACAAGTTAGAAAAACCTATAGCATTCATTTAGGCTCTGTAGTCTCAATGTTGTCAATGCAGGACAGACTGTCGGTTGAGGGGGAAAAAGAATTCTGTCGGTCTGTCCGAGTGACATTTAGCCTAAATTACTGTATGTAGCCTAAATATATCCAAAATATAGCCATTGCCGTAAGGTTAAATTGTCACTTGCTGTGAGTGCTTGCTCATGGCATGGCAATGTCATTCCTGCTATAGCGCACTGCTTGGCCCCCACATTGCTGCTTGCAGCTATATTTATTATTATTATTATTATTATTATTATTATTATTATTATTAAACGGGTGTAAAAGGGAATCAAAGGCCCATCATGTTTTATTTTATTTTATTTTTTTTGGTGGGGGGGGTTGCTGACGTCATTGATGTGCAAATTAGCGTGTGACGTCATCTAGCGACATTTAGCATCTTTTGGAGCTGGCTTTAGCTACTTTTTTTTGACATCGTATTTTTATTGTTTTAAGTACAGTGTAAATCACAATGCAGTATTACAATTCTTTTAAAGACACTGTTACCCCCCCCCACCCCTCACCCCTACTGCCGAGAAAAAGGGAAAGAAAAGAAAACAACAAAACAAACAAAAAAAATAAAAAGGGAAAGGAGGCTCTATAAATGAAAGCTGTCAGTGTGAAATTTGTACTTTACGGTAAGGTTTTCAAAATAAGTCAGTAAGGGGTCCCAAGTTTTGAAAAACTTCTTAGTCGACCCTCTGAGGAAGAATTTAATCTTTTCAATTTTTATAAACATCATCATGTCAGATAGCCATACTGACGCCTTTGGCGGTGTTTCTGATTTCCATTCCATCAGTATCCTTCTCCTTGCTATTAAAGTTGCGAAAGCAACCAAATTCTCTTTGCTATTAGGCATTACAAAATCTCCACTCCCCTGGACCCCAAATATAGCTGTTATGGGACTAGGTTGCAAATCTAAATCAAAGGCTTCATAACACTGATGTCCAGAATTCCCCAAGCCTCGGACACGACCAAAACATATGAGGAAGGTTCGCTTGGTCCTGTCCACATCGATCACATATGTCATCTATATTTGGGTATATTTTGGCTAGTTTAGCCTTACTATAGTGCATGCGGTGTAGAACTTTAAACTGAATCAAATTTAAACGCGCACAAGAGGAGGTTCCATTCACCCAGCCCAAAGCTCTGTCCCACACCGCATCGGAGATGCCTGTCCCTAATTCCTCTTCCCATTTTGTTCTAATTCCCTCCATGGACACATTATTAAATGACATAATCAAATTGTAAATGATAGAAATTTGACCCCTCAAGGTCAGAGGAATCAATAATATATCCTCCATATGTGAAGGTTTAGGTAATTGAGGAAATGATGGGGTGCTTGTTTGAATGAAATGACGAATCTGAAGATACCTGAAAAAGCTAGATCTTGGAATTTGAAATTTGTTTGCCAGTTCAGTGAAGCTTGGGGAAACCTTCTCTATGGAAAAAGTCTTGACATGTAGTAAGGCCCATGAGTTCCCACTGTTTAAAAGTGTCATCCAGTCTGGAGGCTGGGAAAAGATGATTATTACAGACAGGGTTAAGCATGGAAAGATCAGTTAAACGAAATGCTTGTCTAAATTGCATCCAAATCCTCAATGTTGAACTTACTACTGGGCTAGAGGAAAAGCGTGAGTTTTGTGAAAGGGAGTTTTGACGTTAGCAATGCAGTGAGAGATGACAATTTGCAAAACGGGCCTCTGCCCTGCACCAGTCCGTATTAGGAGCTTGAAACCAAAATAGAACTTTTGTTTGCTGCCCAATAATAAAACATGAAATTTGGGAGAGCAAGCCCACCTCTCTGCCTAGGTCTTTCGAAGAATGTTTTACGAAGTCTTACAGTTTTACCTCCCCACACAAAACTCAACTATTGAGCGGAAAAAGGACTTTGGAAGAAAATATGGAAGACTTTGAAATAAGTATAGAAATCTAGGCAGCACGTTCATCTTAATACAGCTGATTTTCCCAGCCAAAGATAAATAAATAGTACTCCATCTCTGGAGATCAGATTTTAATTTCTCAAGTAATGGAGTAAAGTTACTCCCATACAGTCCAGAAAATGTAGCTGTGACATGAATTCCCAAATATTTGAACCCAGTTTTAGAAATACAAAAGGGCAAGTCTGCATCCCGAATTTGGTGAGCCCCAGCATTGATAGGAAAACACACACTTTTTGAATAATTAATTTTATATCCTGAAAATATACTGAAGTCCCCCAAAATCTTCAAGATCATTGGTGTACAAGATAATGGATCTGTTAAATAAATTAAAGATCATCTGCATATAAAGAAATCTTATACCCATCCTTCTAATTCCCTTTATAGACTGTGTGGTTCTAAGCTTTATTGATAGAGGTTCTATTGTTAAAACAAATAGCAATGGGCTGAGAGGGCAACCCTGACGGGTTCCTCTGGATAAAGGGAAAAACTGGGAACGTACTTTGTTAGTGACTACTGCAGCCTTTGGAGAAGAATATAACAGTCGAACCCAAGACACAAACTTTGGTCCAAACCCAAATTTAGTCAGTACATGAAAGAGGTAGCCCCATTCGACCCTATCAAACGCCTTCTCCGCGTCTAGGGACACAACCACCTCTGGTGCATCCCCAGACGCCGGAGAATGCAGTACATTTAAAAGCTTACGGATGTTAACGAACGAATGACGCCCTCTAACAAAACCTGATATAACTGTATTTATTCTAGCAGCCAAACTTTAGAGAGTATCTTCACATCCACATTCAACAAAGATATAGGTCTATAAGAACTACAGTCCGCTGCATCTTTACAAGGCTTCAGCAGAACTGTTATAAGCGCCTCTGTAAGGCTCTGCGGGAGGGCTGTTTTTTCAAATGAATGGTTGAACAAGCTAAGAAGCAGAGGTGTTAACTGTGAGGAATTTTTTTTATAAAACTCAACTGGAAAACCGTCCGGTCCAGGAGTTTTTCCGTTCTGCATTTCCCTGATTGAGTTCTCAATTTCCTGCCCATCCAGAGGTTTTTCTAGGTTTTCGCATTGATCTTGTGAAATTGTTGGGATATTCAGGTTTTCTAAAAATTCCTCCATGTACAAAGTGTCAGTGGGGAATTCTGTTGTGTATAATTCTGAATAGAAGTCCTTAAAGGTATTATTAATTTCCTGGGGGTCTACTGTCAACTCTTGAGTTCTTTTCCTGATATTCGGTATAAGACGAGATGCAGACTTGCCCCTCAGCTGGTGAGCAAGAAGGCGTCCTGCCTTTTCACCATGTTCGTAAAAAAAATGCACGTGACCGCAACAGGTTATATTCTGTTTTTTCTGTAGACAATATATCATACTGGCCTTTGAGATTTAGTTTTTGTTTATATAATTCTGCCGTGGGGGTCTTAGAATACTGATTATCAAGTTTTGAAATTGATTAGGTTTTCCTGTGCTTGCTTTCTGTTTTTATTACGTGATGCTGCAAACAATATTATTTGGCCTCTCAAAACAACTTTTAATGTTTCCCATAATATTGATGGTGATATGGTGTCATTCTGATTAGTTAAAAGGAAATCATTTATTGCTTTGGAGATAAACTGACAAAATGTTGTATCTGAAAGTAAGGCTGTGTTCAGCCTCCAGACTGGTCTTGAGGAATACTGTAATTCAGTGTGAAGTTAATATCCAGTATTACAGGTGCGTGATCAGATTCTACAATTGCTGAATATTCTACAGATTTAATGGAAGAGAGGAGAGACTTATCAATGAAAAAATAGTCTATTCTCGAATAAGACTGATGTACATGAGAGAAACACGAAAATTATTTTTTGTTGGGGAAAAAAATCTCCATGGGTCAACACAGCCAACGTGCGTCATGAGACTTGAGAGAGCCCTGGACATCTTTGATGTGGGTATAACCTTAGGGTTTGACCGGTCTAAGGACATATCCATCA
The DNA here is from genome assembly GCF_046254945.1 of Alosa pseudoharengus. Classification (NCBI taxonomy): domain Eukaryota; kingdom Metazoa; phylum Chordata; class Actinopteri; order Clupeiformes; family Clupeidae; genus Alosa; species Alosa pseudoharengus. Next base: position 1,867,024 of record NW_027468576.1, on the reverse strand, counting down.
CACAGTTCTTGTCCCCACCAAATATTAGGCGATGATTGTTCAGATCTGGCAATAAGGACATTATTCTCTTGAAAAAGTCAGGATCGTCCCAGTTGGGAGCATAAACACAAACTAACACCGCAGGTGTGTGAAAAAGCCTGCCTGATACCACAGTGTAACGTCCTTGAGGATCTGAGATTATTTCAGAAGCTGTGAATAGTGTCTTTTTATGAACTATTATTGCTGTACCCCTAGCCCGACTACCAAAGGAGGAATGAAACACTTGCCCTACCCAATTTTTCCGGAGCAAAACTTGATCTTGGACGCTCAAATGTGTTTCCTGTAGAAAAGCAATTTCGGTTTTCAATTTTTTCAAATATGAAAATACACGGGCCCTCTTCACTGGTCCATTCATTCCTCTGACGTTCCAACTAATAAACCGGACCGCAGACCCTCCAGACATATTAGTACTTCCTATGATGATCTTAAACTGGTCATAATAAAGTGACAGTAAAGTTTGTATCTATATTGCAGAGCCATAGCAAGAGGGGGGAGGTGGGGGAGGAAAAAACAAAACAAAACCCCAAAAAACAATCTCGGCTAACCCATACCCTCAGAACCCCTAGAAATAAAAAAAAACACTAGGTTCATCAACGGAACAATGACGAACCGCAGCCCTATTATGGTTGAACTCCCAATAGTCCACTCTTTGTGTTGTTATCCTCATACAGTAGACTAGGCCTACTCCCATTGTTTTACTTTAACAAGTAAACGCATTCAACATGATCCACTCAAAAATTCAATAGGCTAAATAAATTAAAAAGACAAAATATGACAATCAGGCTGAATAGGCTAGGCTGTATAATGTTGATGAACTAAAACCACAATTAAACATGCTGCCTGGATGATATAAACTCAAATGAAAGAAACAGGGAAAAACAGTTTCTAGTTGCCAGCCATTGTGTCCAAGAGAAATAAAATATAGGCTAGGTAAAAAAAAAAACTATTAATTAGTGGGAGGACCTCAATATTAGCCTAACTGGCATGTAACCCCTCGGAAAAAAGTCACCCTGCCCATGTTTGTTCACAATTCTGAAACTAACATCACTGTGTAGTAAACTGAAATTGACAAAAACAGATCTAACATTAACAATTTCATCTGCTTTATAGGAGAAGAAAATGTCCACTCGAAGCCACTACCAATCTACATAGTCCATTCTAATCGCGTTTGGCGATCTGGCGATCATAAAACTTCTGAGCCTCTTCGGGTGAAGAAAAGTTGAATGTCTGATTGTCGAACTGGACCCGAAGCCGTGTAGGATAGAGCAGTTGGAATATTATGCCCTTCTCATAGAGGAGTTGTTTAACGTCCTTGAATGACGCACGCTTCTTTGCCAGAGTCGCCGACATGTCCGGGTATATCCAAAGTTTCGTTCCATTAAACTCTACCTCATGCGTCCGGGCCCACCGTAGTAGTTTCTCCTTCTCTTGGAACCGGTGAAAACACACCACGAAGGGACGTGGAGGTTTACCATCCTGAGGCTTTTGGCCGAGAGAGCGGTGTGCTCGTTCAAGTTCTGGTGGCTTATCAAAAACATTTTCGCCCATCACTTCCATTAGCATCTCCGAAACAAACTGTATAGTGGACTGACCTTTCTCGCTATCCTCGGGAACATTCAGTATCATAAGGTTAGCCCTTCGAGAGCGATTCTCCAGATCATCCACCCTATTAAGCAGGATCTCATTATGTTCCTCTAGCAGCTTTATCTTTTTTTCGGCTGTGTGCAGCACAGCAAAATTATCTCCAGCCAGACTTTCGGTAGCGTTCAATCGTGCCTGAAAACTATTGACAGTCTCTGTGAGTACATTCACAGAAGATTGTATAGTGTGGCAACAGATTCCTGGATTAAAGCAGAAATGTCTTCCCTCAATGAAGCTCGTTGTTTATCCAGCTCGGTCACAAGCTGGCTCATGGATACACCGTCTGAGGTTGAAGTCGTTTCAGCAGTTGCATTCACCATATTAGCTAGCTTGCCAGCAACGCTAGTTCGTGTTGATGAATGTGCTGTAGAAGCAGTCCTTGGCTTACTCATGTTGAAGTTTCGGTATCCTTTCGATAATAGTGATATATTCAACCCGAGTCTTGTACTTATAAGTCTAAATGCCGAAAATTGCGTTTTTAAAGGTTTAGATGAAAAGTTAAGCTGGGCTCAGCCTACACGCAGCCTATCTCCGCATGGCCAAATCGGAAGTCCCGGCTTTAGCTACTTTACATTTGAAATAGTTTGCAACACTGATGACAAAACTTCAATGTACTGAGAGAGTTTGATAACATTCAGATGTTGCTGTTTCAGATTCCCACATAGCCTAAATTAGATAAAAAAAATACTAGTAGTTTTTTTCCTACTAATTTTAACCCCCACCCCATTTTGGATGTCTACAGAAGTTACTAAATATATTTTGGCGAAAGAAAAATAATTGTGTGTGAATTACCTTCAAAGCTATAAATGGCCAATTTTAGGGTCTGGGCTACTTGCTTTTGAAGCTGGCTGTAGATATTTGGTTTTGTATTTAAGGATCCGCGGGAACCCTGCTTTCTGAATGAAATAATCTGACCTTCTCCATGAATTTTAATTCTATGAACTATGCACATCTTCGTTGGTGTTCAGCCGTTTCTTCTTCCGGTCGGCGGACTGGGAATCGAAACTAGGAATCGAAATTTAAACTTTTGAACGATTCCGGGAAAATCGCAAATATAGTCCCGGTTCCAACCAATACTCGATATTCGATACCCAAGCCTAACCACCACCAATTCGAAGCATACCTATGGGCTTAGAAATTGGCATTTACATATACATAGCGTTTATAAACGCTCCATCTACGTGCGCCATTTTAAAATAACGGTGAGCAGTGGGGGACATTTGTGAAATACAGCGCCGTCTTTGGCATGCAATGAAAAAACTTTCTTGGATTCATCTGCTGAATTTCCCTACATTCAGCGATGTAAGTTATGAACCCATTTTCTACAAGCTACATGTCTTCCTAACATTCCGACATTGGCATTGTATTTTCCAATGAAACAAATAAAGAGAAAAAATAACTTTGTTCGTGATCTGTCACTGTCTCAGCAAAGCTCTGACCACCTGTTCAAAGGCTCTAAACCCAGAGAGAATTGATAAACTAACCTACCATAGTTTTGCTAGAACTAGCAGACTACCACAACGTTGCTGAATTTATGTTATTTCAGGTTAGTTTGCAACAATGTACAAGTTTAACCAAAGTCCTTAGCTGCTACCTAGCTAGCGAACATCACTAGCCATTCCCATTCACTTTCAGTTTACTGTGCTAACGTTAGCTAACTAGCTCGGTTAACAGGCAAAATTAAATGATTTATTCCATGTCCGAAAGTGTGTTTCATTGGCATCACACACAAGCAATGACAAAAGAGAAAAGTTTATGTTTTGACACACCTATTTAGGAGTCTGGAACTAGGGCCATCATCTAGGTAGATTCGCAACGTGATGAGCTGTGACTAGATATGGTAACGTTAAATGCTTTGCGACGGCTTGCAACAGCTGGCAACAACGTGCACCATTTAATTCACACCACTCTCCCTCTGCGACGGTTTCGTTTCGACGCGGATCTTTGGTGTGAATTGGGTGTTTTTGATGTGTGACGGCTACAGTAGTTCTATTAGGTTGCAATATAATCCCTAAACACTAGATGGGAGAAGTTCTTACACATTAGGTCATGGTATTTGAGTGAAAGGTTTTTAACAATTGTGTGACATGCAAACATTTTGTATACAGTTGAAACAATCTAAATACACAGTTAAAAAAAGGGGCAGACACAGAGAGAGACATGGTTCGCCTATGGCTTAATGATATGTGGTTGGAAATTTGATAGCATACACACCACAAACCATATCTGATTTATGCTTCCTAATCTAGAATTTGGGATCCTGCCAGATACTATCTTGAATTTCTTTATTTTTGCTATGGCTCTTTCCACATGGACATCTTTAGCTATTTTTTTTTGTCAATTTAACATCTGAATCTGAACATTTGACTTGTTGTTCAATGTTCAGTTTAAGGCTAAGCTCCTTCACATCTTTTTCAATGAGAAAACCCTTGTCCACCATTAGCCCATCACCTCTCATCAGGTATCCACACTGCAGTAGACCTTTCAGCAGATCTTTTATTCCACACCGTCTGAAAATCTCCTAATCAGAAATTGATTCTGTGATGATACAAATATAACAGAACCACAAGGATCACAGGCTATTAGACACTTAAGTGTGTTGACAGACTTGTAATTTGAATACGTCTGACATGTTTTCTGTGATGCTGTCTCTGTGTGGCCAAATAGATACACTACTGCCATACAGGAAGTTGATCCATGAGTTAACTAAAGTGCTAAGACTTGCACATCAATTTGGAATTTGAAAACTAAGTTTTGTCTTTATTCCATGAGTACAAGAAGAGTCTGTTGATGAAAAGGCAATGAGCAATGAGCACAGTGTATTAAAAAGGACAACCCAGTGCAGTATGTGAAGTAGTTTGAGACACTGCTTGTATTCACAGTCTCTGGTGTTAATGGGTACAGAGCCTGGATGCTTATCCCTGAGCAAGTTGTTTTCTTTTTCTTTTTGAGCAAGTTGAATTTTCAATCTTTCTACTGTATTTCCTCCTGTGTTTCTGTCATCTGGGGTTGGTCCTCTGGACTCTGGAAATATAAGAATTTAAATATTAAAATGAGTGTTTTATACACAAAGGATAGAAAAACAATGTAAATGATTTACAGACATACAGCAACAATGTTTTTATCTTTTTTTGCGTGTAGCTCCTACTATTGGACACTTGGCCAATATCCTCCTTATCAAACCCTACTGATGATTTCCCAGTATTCCCTTTGCCACCGCAGCCAAGCAGTTTCTGTACAGTCCGAACAAAAGACCATATGGAATGATAAAATGAGATGAGAGTCTCAAAGTCTGAAGCAGAAGCACTGGAGAAAGAAACCAGACTGCAGAGCAGCAACAACGTCTGGCATCGTGTCCGCTCTCCTCATCTTACTTCATCCTCTTTCAAGAGAGTGTACTCCAGGAAAGCAGACTTTGAGCAGCTTGCCACCAACATGCAGAAGAAGAAGAAGAAGACAGTGCTAATCAAAGCCATGAAGAGAGGCCTGGAGCTTGAGCCAGTTGCTGCATCCCAATACACTAAAGTCACAGGAAACCAAGACCAAATGTGTGGCTTTGTCATCAATCCCAACGCCCCCCATTTAGGTACATCTCCTGACAGGAAAGTCCTTCAGAGCGGCAATGACAAAAGCTATGGACTTCTGAAAATAAAGTGCCCAGTACAAAACAGCTACACAGTGGTGATACCTACAGCCTCAAACATAATCATGAGTACTACTAACAAATTATTCGACAGATGGGGATAACTGGGAAGCCATGGTGTGACTTTTTTGTGAAGTGTGACAGTGACTGGAGCATGGAGCGCTTTCATTTTGATGCAGAAATGTGGGAAAAATGTCAAAACTAGACTGGTTCTTTTTTGAGTATTCCCTACCAGCCCTGTGCAGTTAGAAAACACCAACACTGTCAAAAACACCAACACACATACCCATTTCAAAGACCGTGGTGCTCCCCTGTTTAGTGTTATCATCCACCAATGATGATCTGTTGCTGTCTCTTCTGTGATGTCTGTGGAACTGCCTTGTAGATCTCAACTGACTCTGCAAATACCATATGTGGTGTTTTATCAATGCAAATTGTTGATGTATCACATCAAAATGAGTTTTGTGGATTATCATAATAAATGTTTTTATTGTTATTTATTGTTTTGTTATTAACCATTACAGCTTGAACTTTTAACAGAATCCTCAACTCATCACATACAATTGCATGTCCCTTGTCCATGCCATCTTATATTTAAGCAGAAAATATAGACGGTTATGTTTATGTTGTGTTATTGTGTCTTTCTATAACATTACATTTGCTTATGGGACTCGCCTCTCAGTTGGAGGTGGTCGACATTTGACTGCACTTCCTCTACCATAAGGAGCAGCTGACACAGGATTTGGGTACTGGGGACTGGGCTTCCCATTGACAAAGTGCTAAAATAGTAATAATAAAAATAGTATCACACGTTGCCTTCGAGGTAACGTTAATGTTACCCCCTCAGACAACTACCTTCAAAAGGTTGACTGTAATATAACCAACATGTTAACGTTAGCAAGTTGGCTGGATCACGAACAAAGCTAACGTTAACTTAACATGTTTAGTCAGAGGAGTTTAGGCTACCAAAGATGAAAGCCGGAGCTGTCATCTTAGCTATAAGCTTGCTATATAAGACGTGCCTGTCAATCTTTGAAGGGTTCAGCTGTTCATGAGGACGTCCACGTAGGGTCATTCCACGTCAAATATAACCAGGGCCCACGCACTTAGGTCTCAAAAAATTACCAGGTGTACCTATGTTACCCAGGAGACACACTGTAAAATTACTCTTATGTAAGATCAATACTTTCCAAGATACAGCCAGTTTCACAGGGGGAGGGGGGTGTCGATTTTGTTCGGCCTCTTTTTTTATGACCGCCGCGCAGCGAAGCGGTCATATAGGTTTAGTCAGATTTTTTTTTTTCTTTTTTTTCTTTTTCGCATGCCCAAATTTCTGTCAATGATTCCCAGGACACTGAAAGACCGGGGCACACGAAACTTGGTGGGCATGTAACCCCACATGGATAGCATGGAACCATCGTTTTTCGTTTTGATCTGTAGCCCCCCCGTTGGACTGGACCCCCCGAAAGGAGGGTAGGGCAGACACAGTTTTCTGTGAATATCTCGAAAACCGTAGGGTTTAGGAGGACCATTTTTTTTTTGTATGTTGATCTCAAGGGGCCATGTCAACCCATTCCATAAACACTAATTTCATGCATAGCGCCACCTAGTTAAACACAAAAAAGTAAAAATGAGGTGTTGTAATCGAAGGTATCTGTGACCTAACATAGTCAAAACTGCACGAAATTGGAAGTGTAGGATCACTATGACACCCTCTGTATGCACGCCAAGTTTCGTGGAATTCCGTTCATGGGGGGCCACACAATAAATTAATTTATGTTACTATACACCAACTGGCCTGTAGGTGGCCGGAGACAGTTTTCTGTGAATATCTTGAGAACCGTAGGGCCTAGGAGGTCCACCTTTTTTATGTATGTTGGTCTTAAGGGGGCATGTCAACCCATCCCATTACCACTTATTTCATGTATAGTGCCACCTAGTTAAAAATTAATAAGCAAAAAATTAGGTGTTTTCATCACAATATCTCTGGGTGACAAGGTCAAAACTGCACGAAATTAAAAGTGTAGGATCATTATGACACCCTCCGAATGCATGCCAAGTTTTGTGTACTTTCGTTCATGGGGGGCCTTACAATAAAATAATTTATGTGTACATTTAGTGACGTACACCAACAAGGATTCCCGGGACACTGAAAGACCGGGGTACACAAAACTTGGTGGGCATGTACCCCCACATGGATAGCATGGAACCGTCATTTTTCGTTTTGATCTGTAGCCCCCCCGCTGGACTGGACCCCCCGAAAGGAGGGTAGGGCAGACACAGTTCTCTGTGAATATCTTGAGAACTGTAGGGCCTAGGATGACCATTTTTTTCCGTATGTTTGCCTCCAGGGGTCATGTTAACCCATTTCATGTGCACACATGTGCACAAACAGATACACACACACACACAATACATTCACAGTAATCATACGTATGACACATACTCACACAGTAGACATATGTACGCTTGCATGCACAGGCACATACGCAGGCACACACACAAGCACACACACACACACACACACACACACACACACCCACACACATAACATAAACATAAACATAACACAAACAATCAAGAATTTCTCAGAATTATGAACAGGCAAGATGGAGGTGGGATTGTATAAAATGAATTTTACATGTGAAATCTATGAACTAATCATGTTTTGGTACAGCAGATACCAGTGAGAATTGAGTGTGGATAATGCATCTCATTTAGTGAGACAGTTAGAATCATATAGGCCTTTCAGCGCGATTTCTTTTTGTGGAAAAAATGTGCTGGACTGGGCGGCGGTCATATTTTGTACCGCTCTGCGGTACATCTAGTTTGTCAAAGTTCACAAGCCCACAGCGCAAGAACTAAACCATGTAGGAGGCTCAAATTTTGCATGCTGGTACATAAATAGGAATAGTATGTAGCAAAATCGTCACATTTGGTCTGAATAATCCTGCATGGTCATAGCTGTCCCTCAAAGTTGATATACATTTTATTGAAGTTTTTGGCTGGGCTCTGTTTAAGCCTTCAGAAGACATATTTGTACTCAACATAGGCTCTTGATTTATTTTCCTTACTGAGATAAGTAGACTTATCACTCTTAACACTCTCACAAAAAACAATGAACAGAAAATAAATTCCTTCAGGGTCTGAACAGCAGACCTTACAAGTCTAAAAAATAATTTTGGTTCTCATTTTCAGAGCACCCAAACACCTTGTGGGAATATACAAAGATTTTTTTAATATTTTTTTCTTTATTCTCCATGATCTTTTCTTTTTAAAAACATCAATTTGACTTGTCTTATGCAAATCTTTCTTTTTCACTTTCCACCCCGAACATGGGCAAAATGCACCATTGACATCAATATGTGTAACAAGTGTCACTGTTGCAGGTGCCCCAGGCACAACGTTTAACCATTGTCCACAAAATAATCTCGAAACAGGAAAAAATCGGTAGGCCTTATTGCAGTCAATGGGGCTCTGTGAGCAAAGTGTCGGACCTCAGTCGGAGGTTGCGTTTCGATGCGCTGTGATTGGCGCATCTGCGTTCAATGTTAAATTAATAATTATAAATATATTTAGGTTTCTAATTGATATTTACACTTCTAACCACCATACATCCATATTTTAAAATGCCCAAGGCCGAAAATACATAAATTAAAAGTCAATTTGCAGCCATGTGCACGTAAGTAAAAGTCACACACCTGCAGATAATAATAAGGTGGTGCGCACTTTTTGACGAGTCAGCTGAGAATATGTAGCCTTTGATTTTCATGGAGGGGGTGGGGCTTGTTAGTTTACGCAAACCAAGCCAAGAAGGCTGATTCTGATTTTGATAATATGATCTGCACAAAAGATAAACTTAGGTAAATGGGGCTTGCGTAGCCATGCAAATCACCGTGCAAAAACCACTGACGTTAATGCTAGCTAGCTAGCTAGTGGAAGATTGATACTAAGATATGTTAGGTTACATTAATATTTGATGTAGTAAGAATATAATAGTTGGTTAATGAGCATTTTCATCTTGGGATTTAACAGGGAACCTGTGCCTACGTTGTTGCCTACATTACGTCGAGCTGTTGCAAACGCGAGAGACGTCCTGTAGGCTACTGTTGATGAAAATATACCCCGTTTTCTAGCCTCTCGGGGTACCGGCTATCAGTATTACACGTCCCCTATGCAAAAGTTTGACCATGGATATCCGTCAGGGTTTTTTGAGTTAATAAACTCCATAAATATCCATTAATTTGTCATTTTATGCCTCCTCCCTGTAGCCTGGGTGTTCCCATGCTGCCTTGCGCGCGATTTGATTCACGCTGTTAAGGCAGCCTGGAGACCATGGAGCAAATTTTCGCCTGAGATAGGCGACCAATCTCAGAACAAGGGGGAAAGCAAGACGATGATGAGCTATGCACAGACGCATTTGATAGACACGTGGCACCCAATAAACGGATCTGGGCATTTTTTTCAAATACGAGAAAATTAACGTTTGGTTCCCAGACCACGTCTCATTGAGAAGTGGTGGCGCTAACCAGGCTATCCTCCCTGTTGTTTCCTATGGAGTTGTCCGAGCTGATGTCCGAGTCCCCTTGAGGCTGGACTGTCATTGGCTCATCAGCGTTCTAAGGGTGGCGCTAAGCGACAGGTCAATTGTGCTCGTGCCATTTGAAATTGAGAAACCTGGGGGTTCATTTTTGTTTTTGCACTTTTCACCACAATCCACGTTTGCTGTGTCTTCACCCCATCACCACCCAACCTCAGTGTATCCTTGTCGCCATCATCCTGTGTGGACGTGGGCTGCAAGGCCCATTTTTCACACACACATACAAACTCATACAGTAAACTGAAACTTTTGTTTCGTAGGACAAGGCATTTGGCAACTACTGGTGTTATCACTGATTCAATGGGCCCTATCTTGCACCCTGGCGCACGGCTAAAAACTTGTTTTCCACCCGGCGCAAAGTTTATTTTCTTATTTTGCACGTTTATTTTTTAAACAATGCGCCCAGGGGTGTGGCAATTTACAACCTAGGGAGTGACCTGGTGCATTGTCTAAAAACCAGCGCAGATTCATGCAAAACATTAGAAATTACACGATTAGACTACAATGGGAAACATAATTAGAATAAAGATATTACAAAATACATCTCACAATGCATTTGCAAATTGGTAATGACGGTTAAAAGTGATTAGGCGAGAGCACAGCTGAAGACGCACTATCACAAGATATAAGCAACTCCTCTGCAGGATAAACGTTGTTTTATTCAGTCATTCGAAAAATATTAGGTTAAGTGTTGCTTTTTCCAGCCTATGTTTTCAATAGTGTCAATAGTGAAAGTAACTTACTGCGTATAACTGTCTTGTCGTTGACTGACACCATGGTGAAGTTAGTTTCACTTTGCCAATGAGTTCAAATTATAATATACGAGTGCAAATGCGTGAAGGCTAGGTTTTAGTAAAGCATGGTTTAGTGGAATGACTATTCCATACGGTCTCGCATGCAGCCTCCTTCAAATGCGCCGTTGACTGTCAAAATACTGATGCATTCTTTGACATTGCGCTTTGCGCCGTTAAAGGGAATGGCAGATGTCATTCTCATTGGTTTAAATGACGTTACGCCCCAAACACACCCATGACTGATTCAGAAACCTAGGAACAGGATGTTGCGCCATGCGGTCGACGTTTGATAACGAAAACACTCCCAATGTGGACTGGACATCCTACTAAATTTGCTTTTGACGAGTGACGATGTGCTTTAGACTGTCATGATAGGGCCCATTGTCTTGTTGACATGTTTAGCCTGTGGATTATCAGATAAACTTAAAAACAAACTGCAAGTGATGCAAAAAAAGGAGGGTAGGACTGCTGCTCATCTCCGAGTGAAGCAGTAAAAGCTCAGTCAATAATCCAGCCAGAAATGTATATATCAGTTTGACACTTTCCATCAAAATTTCAAATCTCAGATGGGCTTGTTAAATATTTTTGTCTTGTGAAATGTCTTAACACCAATGACCATGTTGGAAATAACATCTTATCTTTTGAATTATGTTGTCTGTCAATCCAAAAATAAATTAAATTAAAAAAAGATAAGATATATATTTTAAATGGAACCCTGATTTACATAATTATGCCACTATTGAATTGAATAAAATGTACTGCATCCACTGTTGTTCCTCTTTAGGCTTGGTGGTACAAGGTTCTAATGGAGAATACCAATACCTGACAGTCAACGAACGTCTGGAAGTGGTCAAGAGGGTCAGAGACATTCTTCCCAATAGCAAGCTGCTAATAGCTGGATCTGGCTGCGAGTGTAAGACTGCTCTATATCTTGCTCTCCCTACTCTCTGTTCTCTCTGAATCTGAAGTTCAGGGACATGCACAGGGGGGTTGCTCGGGGAACTGCCCATATGCCCTTCTCGACTCACGTTGCCCTGCCGAGGGAAAAAAAAAAAAAAAACAGGCCTAAATCGTACAATGGATGCAGAATTTCACGTAGGCCTAGATAAAAAGAATCGCAAAGCCTGATTCACTTCCATTCGGGCACCGAAAGTGAAAGTCAGTAGGGGAAACTGTTTACGTGGCTGCAGCGCTGCATGCGACCAGCACCTGAGCTGAGCCTGCATGAGCGGCCTTAAAGGGAGAAGGAGATTGCCGCGAAACCATGTTGTCGGAAAAAGTGAGTTTGTGATGTATAACAAACGAACGATCATCATCATCAAGTTTTATAAAATGAATTAAAATCTTTATCAATCCAGGCTGAGTTAGCCTAAATAATCAGACAGATAGCTCGCAGACAAGCAGCCCGTTTTGGTAGGCATTAGGCAAACTAGCTACATGTATGCTGATAGTTAGTTTCTCACATTTTGTTTTAGCAAGTAGGATGAATGATGGAAGTAATGCATTACATTAATTATTTTATTCAAAATGGTTAAATGCCTAAATCCTATCACTATTTTGGGTATGAGGCGGATTCAGGAGAGGGAGAGACAATTCAGGGAGGCAGCAAAGGGTAGCACATCACTGCAGGGTTGGCTGTGAAAAAGCCAACCAGCAGGTGAGACAGAGACTTTCTGTGATAAAGATGACATGACACTGTGTAAGTGAATTGATTAATTAATCAGACTCATATTGTAGCCTACTAATGGCAATGTTTCATTAGGGCAGGTAGGCCTAAGTGATGATGATCACCAAATATGAGATGAGAGGACCATGATAGAAAGTACAGGGTTAAAGAGCTGCATGCTAAATAATTGTAATCTGAAAAAACATAGACTATCATTTCAAAGGTCTTGCCTGAGCAGAACATAAATACCACTAGTGGGCATTAAAATAATAATGATAATGGCAATAACAAAAATATGTAATTGGACAGATGATGAGCCCAAATTTGGAGAAACCTACCGGATCAGTGACTTGATAGGGATATTGATGTAGGGATTTTCATGACTCAAGGCATGTTTTTCTGTGTTGTTAGTTAAGGTTATTGAGTGCTGTATTTCAGTGTTTTACTTCTATATATATCAGGGGTGTCTAAACTGCGGCCCGCCACGCACTTTAGTCTGGCCCGCCGAGCATTTATTAGTTTATCATAGATCTGGCCCGCCACGCACTTTAATCCGCTCGCTATTTTTTTCCAGCGATAGACAACGTTGTGAGTAACTTTAGGCTACTGCAAACTGCTCTACACTCTTCTTAGAGAGCGATTACAATGTCAATGTCAAAACAGCTTGTTACATTGAGATACATAGTATCTCCTTTGCAGCAGATCTAACTACGTTATGCTACTCCATTAAATTGGGAACGCATTTGAGCGTGCATGCACGAGAGGGAGAGAGCGCGGCAGGTTCCAGCTGGCTTGTCATTGATATCTACCTTAAAAGGAAACGTTCCCACTACTGACCACTTATAAACTGTGAGAGGGCACAACCATAGGCACAGCACCAGGCTATATTTGGGTGGAGCTGTAAAAAGACTCTTAAAGTGACAGTGCACCATTTATAAATGAATTAAACAACATCAAATTAACATTATTTCTTTAGAAATTAATTTTCTACAACAAAATTACGTTGTCATTTAACTCATTGAGTGCCAAGCTGTTTTCGGGAGCTTTGTCCTAGAGTGCCAGCAATCTAGACCATTGTTGATGATTTTTGTACAGCCACAGCATATTCTGTGTTATAGCTATGAACACGTAGAATAGATGATTAAAAGGTGAGACTTTAAGCTCTCGGTGGGTGCAAACCGTGTATTTCTACATGCCTCTGTTCCTGAGAAATCCCAAGCTAAACAGTGGCTAGTTTTCATCAAAATAGCTGTTTTTTTTCTAGAAATGGAGATATAACGTCTTTCATGAAATATGAAGTGTTGCCTGTTACTTACTTCTGTAAACATTCCGGGAAGTGATCAGCGAGACCTGGCGAGACTGCCACCTAGTGATAGACCCACGAAAATGGCCTGGTTTTGAGCTGACGTGCATGCGTCACTGATTCGACCCAAAGCGGCAACCGAGTTATGATAAAATGTCCAGATAAAATGTCCAGATTGTGCGTTTTCATGAGTTTCACGATCGTCATATATTTAATTTCAATTCATCACAGAGTTCCCAAAATCACATATAAGGTGTATTAGAGTGTCTAGTTTCGTAATTTAAAAAAAAAAAGCTAAAAACGTAATATTACGTTTTTGGCACTCAACGCATGGGAGTTAAATATATAAAACGTTATATATACACACATTATTTTTTGTTGTGTGGCCCGCCGGCCAATTTTCAAAACCCAATGTGGCCCTTGAGTCAAAAAGTTTGGACACCCCTGATATAGAAGTGTATATATATTTTAATAAGACCCTGTTATTCTCACTCCTTCATATAGCCCGGGAGTTGTTTTTTTTATTTTTTATTTGGGGGGGGGGGCCCTTTCAGAGCAACTGCCCCTCAAAATTCCTGTGCACGTCCCTGCTGAAGTTCTACTATTACTACTACTACTACCACTACTACTTCTCCTACAACCCTATTTCCAAAAATGTTGGGACACTTTTGCAAACATATCAAATGTTGAAACTGAAATTGTACTATTTTATGAAAAATATATATTTTCATTTTGAATTCTGATGCCTGCAATCATGCTGATAATAATAATAATAATAATAATACATTTTATTTAAAAAAAAAAAACGCCTTTCAGGACACCCAAGGTCGCTTCACAGATAAAACAAATAGAAGGAAAAAAAGGAGAAAAATTTAGTCATATCACAGTCCATTGGCTAGTCTAAAGAGATTTTTAGTTCCTTTTTAAACTGGGCAGTGGATTCACACTGCCTGATGTTGTTTGGAAGTGAGTTCCATAGCTTTGGGGATGTGTGGGAGAACGCTCTCTCTCCCATGGTGCTGAGGTTCATCTTGGGCACCTTGAGCAGACCAGCTGATGAGAATCGCAGCGAGCGGGAAGGGGTGTAGCTCTCCAAGAGGTCGGTGATATAATTGGGAGCAAGGTTATGCAGGGCAAGGTTATGTCAACAGTAAGATCTTAAACTGGACTCTCTAGGTAACTGGTAACCAGCAGCAGTACAGGTGTTATGTGGCTTGTGAACTTTGTGCCTGTTACTATCCTGGCTGCAGAGTTCTGGATTATTTGGAGGCGGTGGAGTGATTTCTGTGGAATGCCAGAGAAGATGGAATTGCAGTAATCAATGCGGGATGTAACATAGGCGTTTACAAGTACTTCTGCACTCTGTTGATTGAGGGAGGGGCGCAATCTTCTCACAAGTGTCTGCTTCACCTCACTGTGTGTTCACTGTGTGCTGAGTGTGTTTCACTAATTCACGGATTGGGATAAATGCAGAGACCAAATTTCCCTCACGGGATCAAAAGAGTATATATATATAGAGTATATAAAACTCATGGTTTGGACATTTTGTTTTAAAAACAAGTACCGTTTTAAAAGTATTGATTCAGCACCGGTATCAGATAAAACCCAAAAGATACCCAACCCTAATCATGAGCGATGTCTCCCGGGTCATCGGGTGTTTCGGGTCTTTCAACAATCAAACACCATTGGCCACACATTCAGTCTTCCCAAGGAACAGTGAGTTTTTGCTTCAAGGCATCAGAGATTAGCTCCATGTCTGTCTCTCAGACTGAAGTTGTTGTAGTAGTACATGATGAGCTCTCTGAAGCCGCTCGGGATATGATGCCAGTTCAGTGCCTCTTTGACCAGCTTGTGGGGTATGGCTCCATACGTGTTTTCAAGGTCTAACCACAGCACCACCCGGCCTCTCTTATTTTCCCTGGCTCTGATAAGCTGTGTGACCACACCTGTGTGTTCAAAGCACCCTGACTCCTCTGGGATTCCTCCTTTCTGGACTGAAGTACCGATATAGGAGTTCTTTAGAAGGTAAAATGTGGCCTTGCCACAATCCTGAAGAATACCTTTCAGCTGCTAGGCTGACAATGTCATATTCTGGAGGCATCAATCAGCTTCTGCCTTAGCTGTCCCTTCAAAGATGGTGTCAGTCTCTTCATCAACTGGAGCTACCCTTTCTCCAAGCTTGGGGTCTCATCAGAGGTACTCCCAGTGTACTGTGACACTAGTGATGTGCCCAATGAAGCGAGGCTTCGGAGCTTGTTTCAAGCAGAAAGGGCCGTGCCAGATGAAGCCCCGGTTCGAGGCTTGTGTCGTTTCCATAAAAATCATGTGACTGATGACAAATGAGGCCTCGGTAGAGGTCTGCGCAGGACTTATTTTTCAGGGACGGGATTATGTTGCCTAATCGTATTTTATTGTATTGAATTGAGACAAACAGAAATGCTTATTTCTTGCAACACTTTTAATGTAATGAATAAGAACATTTCGAAGCTTTGGCATTGTGTTGAACGTTGTAGGCATTCTTTTCACTAGTCCGTGGCTGCTATAATTTATGCAAACCACCAGATGTCGCTGTGTTTTCCTTGTCTTCCATGTTTCGAAGCTTCGGCATATTACTCGGCACATTAGGGAAATGTGCCGAGTAGCGCTCAAGGCTTCATTTACCCATCACTATGTGACACCTGCACCATCTGCACACATTTAGTCTTGGCCTGGTGGATTTACAGGCCATGTGGGTTATTACACACCCTGCTACAGGTGCATTCTGTACCCGTTATTGTGTTTCCATTGCCATGTGTCTGTCCTTCAGTCCATCCAGTTGGGATTCTCTCCATCCCTCCTTTCAGACATCCCTGGGGGTATCTTTCCTTAAAGGTAGTCATCTCTCTGTGAAACACTGTGTGGGAAAATGATGCAGTACTATAAGGAAAATGCTCCTCAATATGAAATTGTAAGAATTTGGGAACTTCATGTATAGTACATGATATCATTAAAATATTCAGCAGTGATTTATCACCTGTCCCAACTTTTTTGAAACATGTTGCTGGCATCAAAATGAACGTATATTTCCCAAAAAACAATAGAACTTCTCTGTTTCAATGGTTGATATGTTGCCATTGCACCATTCTTAATGAAATATAGGGTTTGCATAGACACCTTGCTATATGTCCGGAGGATATCTTGGCTCCCTCAAATTTCCTAGTTGATTTAGTGGAGATCATACTATCTAAACATTTCTTTAAATACTCAGGTAACTTCTATCTAGTCACAAGGTAGCGCAATCGGAAGCGCCTTTGCACCCTCTTATGCTTGTTTAGTCATGAGCTTGTGGGAGTAGATGTATGTAGAGAACTCCAACCACAACCCCTTCCACTTGAAAATTGCATTGTAGCATAGGTACATTGATGATGTCCTGCTGATTTGGAAAGTCACAATTGATGAGCTAAATGCATTCCTATGCCAACTCCACAACTGACTACCTCTTGTTCACTATGGAATTTGACACTCACTCAGTTTCCTGAATCTCACTATCTATAGGAATGGGAACGACACATTACAAACTACCATCTACCGCAAACCATTCAGAACATTCCAATTGGCCAATTCCTACGAGTAAGAAGAAACTGCAGCTCCACCTCAGACTTTACATTCAAGGCTGCCCAGTTATCAAACCAATTTGAGCAAAGAGGCTACGCAAAGTCAGACATCAGTCAAGCTTGGGAAAGGGCACTAAAAACAGACATTTCTTTAGTTTTAACAAAAAACAAAGAAACATCGTCTCGTGTCTGCTTATAATATACTGCTTATATATATTATATAATATAATCCGCAAACATTGGCACATTCTCCAATGCGACCCGGCCCTTAGAGTTTTTTACTATTCACCCACTATTCACCTTCAGACACGCTTGAAATATTCGAGACCACTTTGTCCAGACATTAAAATTCACACAACCTGGCACACAACCTGGCCAATCAATCTCAAGGCTTCTTCAAATGTGGCAACTGCTCACAGTGCTCAAACTCCACCAATAAAAAGCATTTTTCGGAACCCTGCACCGGGAAGAAATATTCTCTCTCGTCATTTATCAATTGCAGTAGCACTCATGTCATATACCTATTGTGTAAGTGTCCGTATGGGCTGGTATACATAGGCCAAACGAAACTGCAACTAAAACTAAGAATAGCTAAACTAGTCAGTTTCCTTGTGTAATTTCGTTCAAGTTTGGGGGGGATTATGAAAAATATATATTTTTGGAAGCCTTAGAGTATGAAGCAGAAAATCTTTGGTTAACAATTTTCCACGGTCAATATGGTGGCTATCTTTTTGCCTGCCAGCAAACATCTCTCAGCTGTGAGTTCTCCATGAAGAATTCCTCCAGAACCAATTTGTACAGAGCCACATATGAGTAGATGGGCATGCAAAAAATACTTGTAGTGTATACACTTGAGGATTTGCCTCGTTGTTGCTGCACCAAAGACTCCACTTCCGGATATTCGCCCACTGCCTTGCTGAAAACAGCCACTTTAAAAAATGGCTGCCACGGCCACCATGTTGAAAATTCACAATGGTTCAATATCATATTTTTGAAGTATACAATTTTTCAGCTAAGCAGCTCTACTAATGGCCTCCTTACACCAAACAACTTTGACAAGATTTGGGAAAGATTCTTGAAAGATTGTAGTGTTTTAACTAATGCCCCCCCATTCAAGCTTTACTCAAAAGACTACAATCTTTCAAGAATCTTTCCCAAATCTTGTCAAAGTTGTTTGGTGTAAGGAGGCCATTAGACGATAAAACAAAATATCCAGGATTCCCGAAGCTACATTTCAACATGCTGGCTAACACCTCCATGATGTTCAGCTCCATGGAGACCTTCTTTACTTGCTGGCTACTATTATATCATTAAACAGCAATGCTCATTTTTAAGGTGGCTTCATCCAATATGTACGCGTCAAGTTTGGAAATTTGTGCACATATATTTCAGTAGATTAAGCCTCATTTGTATATTTAAACATTACATTTCAGAAAACTTTTGTGGTGATACATAAGTTTACATTTTTACCCCATCTACCAGTATTTTCCTACCTGAGAGCAAGGCATCCATTTTTGAACAAGAATTCCGAGAAATCGGGGACCTGATTTAAATGTTATATGGTGGATTTATATTTGAACTATCTAAAAATGCTGTATAACAACTTTTCCTCAATTTTCTTTTACCTCAGATTTACTTTAATTTCAACTCGGCAAGATATCAGGAAATTAGCCTATGGCGTTTTTAGTGTAATATAGTACACCGTTTTCAGGTCCCAAAATGACTGCAGTAATGACTTCTGAAAATTGTCAACCAACGATTTTCTGATTCTTCAGTCTGTAAGGATTCCAAAAGGCTCTACATACAGACAAACCACGGATCCCCAGAATCACTTAAATTCTGGGGCATAGAAACAATCTCTACACCACCTATAGGTGGTGATATCATTAAACAACTCGGTAACACTTTATAATAACTACACACAATTCATCATTTATGAAGCCTTTTGTCAGGGAAGGTGGATAGGACCCAAGCGCAGAATTTCGAAAACCACACTTTATTGACAAAACTCACCAACAGACAGGACTACACCAGGGTGAACAGAGAGGCAATCCGACAAGTAACAGAGAAACAGGAGGGTAGAAATACACAGACCAATTAACAGAAACACAGAGGACTGGACGAGACCAACGAGACAATAACGGGGAACAGGTGTGGAAGCAGAAACGGAGGGAAAACAAGACAGGAAGCACAGACCAAATAAGGAGATGGGGCAGAGACAAGACAGGTGACAGGCAGGTAAACACAAAGCACATGGGGAACCAGGCAAACACAGCACACACAGGACACTACACAAAGTGGCCACCAGGGTGGCACAAAGTCACTCCATCCAGGCAGGATCCTGACACCTTTGTTACTTATTAGTTAATGGCCTATTCATCATTGGTAATTTCTTGTTCATACATGATTTATCATCCGTAAAGCATGTGTTTACACAGTTATAAATGGTTTGTTCATAGTAAATCAGCCTATCCAAAAAATATGTTTGTAAGTACATGATTTATACTTACTGTAATAAATAATGAAACAACCACTTATAAATGAAATCATTTTCCCATTATAAACCAGTTGCAAACCATTACAAAATACTTTGTTCATCACTTGTAAAGCATTGCTCCTATACTAATTCTCATAAATAAAGTATTTGTACACAGTTATACATTGTTTGTTCATAGTAAATAAGCCTATATCTAAAATATGTTTATAAATTATTGTTAATACTTAATAAATGATGCAATATTATTTTGTTGATGAAGTAATATTTCCATTATTTAACAGTTGTTACATACACATGCACTAATGATTAGTTAGGGTGAGGATACATATTTTATAAGCTACTTCCTAATGCTATAATTCATGATTAACTCAGGAGTTACAAGTGTTTAGTTATATTATAGTGATATTTTGTGAGCTTATCTAAAGTGAGGACTTTCTATGCCTTGCAACACACACTCATGACTGATTAAGAAACATAAGAACAATCCTTTTGAACAATGCGCCCGGGTGTCTGATCACAAAATCACACCATTAAATTAGTGAATGTGGACTGGACACGCTTTAAATGCCTTTAACTGCATTTCGTTGTCTTTGTACTTGTACTCTGCACAATGACAATAAAGTTAAATCTAATGTAAACTTTGCATCTCTGACCAGGCGTTTCAGATTGCTAAATTAGGGCCCATGGACTTGTTATTTAGAGTGTTATTAAAAAAATGTCAAGGAAGACATGAGAACACGTCCTGAGTTGGGAGAGGAAAGGTAGAGGGGCAAAGAGGGGGGGGGGAGTGAAAGAGTGAGCCAGATAACGTTCTGATGAATGCTCTACATTTAATACTAAATAAATTAATGTAAATAATAGGTGTGTCTTGCTTTCACAAATCTCACTCCAAGCTGAAAAAAATGTTGGCAGCTCTGCTGATTTGCAGAGACATGAACAATATGAAGTGATGAAGGTTGTGTTAGTAGTAGCTTACTGGCGATAATTTAAAACTCCTTTCACCCCTGATTCATAGTGACTGTTTTCACTCACACATGCACTGACAATCTGAATTATGGCTAATACTTTGCATTACTTACTGCAGAAAGTTCATAAAAGTTCAACTTCTCAAGTGGCAACGTAGGCAACGTTAGCTGTAGATCAACAGACACTTCTGTTTCTCCCTACAAACTCATATTCTCTTTCTTTTTCATCAACTACTTCCCAGCCACAAAAGCCACAGTGCAAATGACAGAAGGGATGGCCCATGCTGGAGCTGATGCAGTGCTGGTAGTGACACCCTGTTTCTATCGTGGAAGGATGAACAGCAAAGCACTTATTCACCATTATACTAAGGTCAGAGCACATTACCTGTAAATGAAACCCTTGCTGCTGGAAGCAGTGTGTATCGTTAGTCCTGGAAAGAGGTGTAAGACCTATTTTATTCAGTGTTACAGTATTTTTTTTCTGGTAATTACTAATTGCTCTTATGAGAATTACATGGTATCAGGGTTTTATGCTGAATCATTTATTTTTATTTCATTTCTCTACAATGGTTATAGACCAGCAGGATGTTAATTTTCATTGCTAACTTGTTAAAGGAGAATTCCGGTGTGATATTGACCTAAAGTGTGTTGAAACATGATACCGAGTGTGAACGTATGTCTCATAGCCCATCTCGGCTTGTCCCCTGCACTCCAAAATCTGGCGCTAGTTAGCCGATGCTAACAATGGTGGTGCTCCGGCATCGGCCTAGCCATGCAAATAAATCACTGTTTTACACCATTACGAGGCTCAATGTATCTCCACACTTCATTGGTAGACTTCCGAGGGCCCTGACATTTAAAACGAGACATTGACAACTTTGAAAAAGCACTGGTAGTTTACTTACAAGACGATTTATACAGACGAAGTATAGCGTTTGCAGACATCTTGAATTTAGTCACGATAAGTCGAGCGACGAGTAAGAATGAACAGGTATGATAAGGGATCAGATTCCAAAAATAATTCCGTGGAAATGCATGGATTCCAGTTGCTGCTACTGGAAGAAACTGGAATCCATGCATTTCCACAGAATTATTTTTGGAATCTGATCCCTTATCATACCTGTTCATTCTTACTCGTCGCTCGACTTATCGTGACTAAATTCAAGATGTCTGCAAACGCTATACTTCGTGAAGGACCTGTCTGTATAAATCGTCTTGTAAGTAAACTCCTTCATAGGAGTTTAACGAACCTGTTAGCAAATTTGAAATTAAATTTGAAACCTTGACTGTGTGCATTACTTTCTGTGAACCGAATGCCGTGTCATCCATTATCCCTTACGTATTGTAGCCCACTATCAGACCTAAGCAATACACACAGGGAGGAGCTTACATGTGATGCATCAGGCAGGAACATTTCTACAGTTAGTTTCTCACATAGGATGACAAATAGGCCTGGGATAGGCTATGGAAATGGCTACTATAAAATGCTTTATAATTAAACCTCCATTGATCTTGAACAATATTAACAGTATGAGCCCCCACTTTGAGTCACACCTCGAAGAATTTATTCTAAATAGTGAATGGAAAACATTAAATTACATTGACTGAATTGTAGGTTGAACACTGTTTGTAAATGCTGTATGCCACTGTATCCCACAAAACACCATTAAATAGCTTTACCTGTAAGTGCAGTAAGCATAGTGCTCATCTAGGTCCCCAACCTTTTATGTACCATGGACCGGTTTGTTTCCTATTTTTTTTTCACGGACCGGCGGGGGGGGGGGGGTGTTCCATGTTCCATATGTGTTGTGCATGCGCATTACTTGAAAAGAACTAGCTCCAGTTATGTATGAACAGTGAAGGTAACGATCTCTTAAACATGTTGCTCATTCTAGCAGTTTAGCTAACTTCGTGTGACACTACCGTTCGCTAAGAAGGTGAAGTGAGCTGACCTGAGGCTGTGCAGCGTGTAGGCTGTAAGGCAATATGTAAAAGTGTTGAAGGCGGGACAGACAGACGTAAGAAAATAGACCTTGCAAAATGCAAACATGCGTGCAATCAAACAACTGCATATAGGCCTATGTCATGTAAAACGTGACATTATTGCAAATTAAATTTAATTTAGTTTGCATGCATTTTTTTTTAACTCATGTCGTAGGCTACGGCCCGGTTAGGAATGTCTACCGGGCCGCGGCCACAAAGCTACATTAGCATTAATGCCCAGTCAAGACAAAGCCCATAGACAGAGGTAATATTTAAATGCCAATGAGGACAAACAATGCAATAAGGTTTAATGTAATCCCACATATGCACACATGACACATAACTAAAGGAAAATATAGCTGCAGGCAGAAATGAGGGAGCCTAGCAGGTGGGAGTTGTCATGGCAACAACTGACACGTGTCTGTACACAGTCACAGAAAGTTTCATGTCTATCAACCAAAGGTTGGCTGAGATACACACTTCCTGTATGGCGGCTTCGCAGACGATTTCGATTGGCCTTGACGGCAAATTTATTCTGTGTCCTCAAGATGGGGTCATGAGTTCATGTACCAAGTTTGGTTTTGATATGCGGAAGTGTTGCTAATTAAAGTGCCCCTAGTGGTCAATGGTCACCAAATTTATTGTGCAGCCTCAAGATGGGGTCCCGACTCAACGTACCAAGTTTGGTTTTAATACGGGAAACTGTTGCTAAATATAGTGTCCCTAGTGGTCAAAGGACGCTGAATGTATTGAGCGTCCTCGGGATGTGGTCCCGGGTCTATGTGCCAAGTTTGGTTTTCGATAGGTGACAGTAGCCGTGTTTACATAGAAAACATTTGTAATGAATGATTGTAATGAATCTGATTAAAGATTTCAACCAAACTCTTTACAAGAACGCAAAAATAACAATAAAAAAACAAATGGCGTTTAATATGCGTTTATATGGAACAAGCATTTAATCGTTTACAAGCTCCTAGCCATGGAAACTCATTTGTTTACATACTGTAAATTTACCAAGCTAATATCATAGTGTAGCCTGACGTAGCCATACTGAATTCTAGTCAGAATATGAGTCTGATACTGCTCCATTGGGACATAATTATGGGGTGTGTTTCAACCGATACAGGGAGGGAATGCCTCTGCACTCAATTGGATAGACCTAACCAATCAGAGCAACAAAATAACTTAGATTAGATTCTTTATTGTCATTGTACAGAGTACAAGTACAAAGTGTAGACAGTATACGGTTGATTTACATAAGGTGGTTTAGAGTAGTATAAATTCAATATAAATATGTGCAGTGTATTAGCAGTTACCTTAAGAGCAGAATATATGGCTAATAAAAAGCCCGTAAAAGTCCTGTCAGAAAGTGATGCATACGTTTTATAAATGCTTGCATTTTCAGGTCAACATTTAAAAAGTACTTCAAATATCATCCAGTTATCAATATGTCTATGGAGTGCTGAATTCGCTAGCTTTTCCCTTACACTTGTGAGTTTTGCAAAGGACTTTTACGGGCTTTTCCCAAATCACAGAAGTGAAGTCGACAGAGATGGTAGCAGCAGAGAGTAGAAGTCATCAGGCAAGTGTTATTTAAATAAACTCCTGGTGTAGGCTACTTACAAACTTTCCAATGCCTCGTTTTATGAGTACAGACCCTGTTTGTACAACTGTAAAAGTTTGGTAACATTCCGAACAGTATTAGTGGGATAATTTACGAAAATATACTTTTGGTAACGCTAAGCCATTGTGCTGATACATAGACTAATAGCGCGAACGCGACCAATGTTCGACCAAAGGAAAAAAGCTTCAGGGGGTGTGTTTGGCTCGCGGTCATCGTGCAAATGACCCTAGGGTGAAATTCACTCTGAACCATTGCTTTAAATAAATTGCTTATTTTCACCATAAACATGCATGTACAGTACCCTCCAGAATTATTGGCACCTTTGATAAAGTTGACTAAAACAAATAAAAATAATAATCTTTTGGTGATTTATTGTACTCCCACAATGAAAACAATGAGGAAAAATCCACCCTTGAAGGGAAGCACATTTATTCTGAGAAAAAGGAAAATCTAATAAAGAAATAAATATTTTTAACGAAAAATGTTGCTCACAATTATTGGCACCCCTGAAAAAGACCTAACAGAAGCATTTTCCTATCTAATTTTTAAACTTATTATAACCACCGCGCAGCGAAGTTTGGTGGGCATATAGCCCCACAAGGATAGCATAGAACCATTGTTTTTCATTTTGATCCGTCGCCCCCCACCTGCCGTACTGGACCCCCAGAAAGGAGGGTAGGGCCGACACAGTTTTCTGTGAATATCTCGAGAATTGTAGGGCCTAGGAGGACCACCTTTTTTTGAATGTTGGTGTGGGACCATGTCAACCCATCCCATAACCAGTCATTAGTGGGTTTGATGGAGCAAGCCCACTATTGTTCTTCTTAACCCTTAAGAACGTAGGTTTTATTTAAACCAACGTACTCCACTGGGTGAGTTTTTTGGGCTGCGTCACTAGCGTTCTACACTGACATTCTATAGTCATTATTAGGTGGCCTACAATCTATGCAGTGTTAGCATGGCCTGATCTGTTTTATTTCACGTGAACATTGCAAAGTACCACACACACACACATGCTTTCATCATGTGATCACGTGTTGCATGCATGCACCTGATTACGCAAATGAAGTCGCGCTGACAACGTGCTACAATTGTCACGAGGATAACAGGACACGCGAATATCTCTGCTCTTACCTCAGACGGATGTTTAACTCCAAGGAAGTTTTTGTTGTCGTCCGTTTCCTTCCTTCACATGGATTTTACGTAAGTGCCCTTATAATTTATGTATCAAATCTAGAAATCAGTTCATAAGTTATAGCGTTATCATTTACAGCAATCGATGTTGTAGCCTACAGATGTCATTATCATATAATGTTAGCATACTGGTCTTTGTTGTGTTTGAGGGGAAGAGGGCAAGATAGTTGGTCGATGGTAGTGAACTCTGTGAGTAGCCAGTCAGGATATATACTTTTAGAAGTGGAAGACTAAAGAAAGTGAACGTGAACGGCTATCATATTCCATCCATTCAATAAACCTAATTCTGTTAGCACAAAACTTAAACCAGGCAGACGAGGCATGAAAGGAAATTAGCTGTTTTGAATGAACACAATGCCCACAATATGATAATTTTACTTTCTGAACCTAGGGGTTTCAATATCTGATAAAGGATCTTTCAGTTTAAAATTTTGGAAACAAGGTAAATGACAAAAATGAATGTCTAAAACGGTCAGATTAATTCAAGAACTTTGAAGCCATTTATTGGAAGGCCCATGAGGCAAACACGTGTGCCTCATGTAGGCATGAACACACAGACACACACACACACTCACAGACAGACACACACACAGGAACAGGAACAAAAAGTTGTCATTTGTCTGTTTAGAACTATAGATTATTGAAATATTAACTACTGTTTGTATGTTTTTTGTCTTTTCCTGACATGACTGGACACTCAGAAATGCTTGAGGGTGTGGTATTCCTCAAAGCAGGGAGTCACACACAGTGGTACATCACAGGGGACACACATGTGCTTGGTGGCCTTCCGCAGCTGTTGACGCCTGGTTGTTGTCTGGCAGACCCTGCACCGCCTCCTTGTGCGAATACCCTGCTGAGATGTCTGTGTCACCAGTGATGGGAAGTGGCGAGCAGTGAGACGGACTGGGTTGTCAAGCTTTTGAGCACAGTCAACAAAGGTGTTTCGTTTATCTAAATTATCCACAGATCCCATTTTCTTGTTATATTCCACCACACAGACTGGCTTCACCACTCCTTGACCTGTGGCATAGTCCACTTTGCCCGTTGGTACCATGTCTCCGGAGTGCACAGTGGACAAAACATGCACATCACGCCTATCATGCCATTTCACAGCCAGCATTTGTCCATTATTGAAAAATGCAGCATCACCTTTAGACATTTTTTTAGGGAAATGTGGCATGCCTTTCCTGTTGGCTCTAACAGTACCACAGGCACCAGTTATATGCTGCAAAAGATGATTAAAAAGGGCAGGGCTGGTGTACCAATTATCCACGTATAGAATGTGACCTTTATCCAGAAAAGGCTCCAGCAATGTGAGAACAACTGACCCAGAAATCCCTACACCCTCAGACATGGTAATATCTGTCGATTTCCCTGTGTAAATTATCATGTTCTGAACATATCCTGTCTTTACGTCACACAACACAAACAGTTTGATGCCAAATCGATGTCGTTTTGATGGAATGTACTGTTTGAAGGATAGTCGCCCTTTCCACTTCATCATCGACTCGTCAATACATAGGTCTTGGTGGGGATAAAAAATCTGGCTGAAAGATGTGATAATTGGGGTCAAAACAGATCGAATATTTTGGAGGGGGTCAGTTGAGGTCATGCCGGTGAAATGAAGAGCTCTAAGTAGCAAGAGGTAGCGGTCCTGAGAGAACACAGTGGCAAAGAATGGTGTGGATAGCAGGGGATTTGTGGTCCAGTAATCTCTGATGTTGTTCTTTTTAACTAGAGATACAATTCAGCTATTGTGGTGTCCACCCACCTTGCCAGCTTTCCAACACAGTTTAACTTCTCCCTCAGTGTCTGGGCATAGCTGTTGGTCTCTGCCACAATAGTAGCCACAGTGGAGGGAGAGATAAACATTTTAAAACACTCCACCTCCGTCGGATTGTCAGGTTGCTTCCTAACCCCTGATAAAGACCTGGCAAAGTTGACACTTTTCGGACGAAAGTTTCCTTCCCTCCAGTTGACATCCCCGGTGTCCTCCGGCGCCTCTTCCTCCAGAGCTGCCAAATTGTCCGGCAACTCCTCGTCAGAGGAGTCACTTTCCACAGGTGCAGGTTCAGGTTCAGGTTCAATGTCAGAGTCATCATTAGATGTAAAAATCACCCTGATCTCTTCATCAGTAAGCTGACGCCTTTTCAAATGTGCCATACCTAATCTAATATTACCTATGATATTATAGCGTCTGTAAATATACTACGATTGTTTTGTGAATGAATATACTTCGAGATGCCGGTCGCTGTAATGTTTTGCATTGACGGACTTGATGGATGCACTGCTATTGCGCAAATAAAGCTGTGATTATAATGGGACAAGATAAAGATGTATGCGCATTTCTTGTGCGAGTTTTAATGTCATGAATGTAGCAAACTATTTTTCCTGAGCCGTGCGTTACTCAAAGCTACATAGCTCGTGAATGAACGATGTTTGTTTCCAGCATTCCGTACATTTCGCGGTCATTTTGATTTTCATCTTTTCAGTGGCCATGAGATTTGACTAAACACTGAATAACATCATTTAATTTAAAAAAAACACAAATTTTGCGTGTTTTACTGTGCTTGGTGTAATGACTGACATTCAGAAATATGGCAATAAATGGCAGTGAAGCTAGCAACATTTGTAGCCTCCTGTAAGTAAACGTCTTCCCAATACTTGCCACTTCCGTGGATTTTGTCATGTATAGCCCGACCACACAATCATAATATAAACTAGATCTGCAAAATGTGGACATAACAAAATGGTAGTGGCAAAGTGATTTGCGAGAGACCATCTTTGACTTTGAGAATGTACAATGTCAGCCCATGTTAGCCAACAAGTGGTAGCCCATTGTTAAGCAGCAATTAGAATACTTATGTAGCAACATTCCAAACACAAAAGTGTGACGGTACGCTTTTACAGATAGTTAACGGCCGTCACACCAGTGTGACGGTACGTTCTTAAGGGTTAAGTTTACTTTATTTATTAGTGGGTTTGATCCAGCAAGCCCACAGGGCTATTGTTCTTCTTAAGTTTTCTTATATATTATTCCTGTTCATCCACTTTTTGTACCAACTACTGCTCCTAGACCGTTTGAGCTATCAACGCAGTTCGAACTCCAAAAATGCAGGCCCGAACCGGTGTAGGGAGCTTGTTACTTTCGTGTCGCTGGCCCTTGTCGTTTTCGCGTTATTCCCGTTTTTCTGCGTTTTTTTCGGCCCCATTGAAATAAATGGCGGAATGTTCAGGATTCTAATTCTGATTGTGACATCACAGCTCTAATTGTTTAACCCTTACGTGCCCGACCGTTCTAATTTCGTTACAAAAGTAACGATGGCCAATCGTCTAATATCTCAGCTGTCCAATGACTGATTTTATTTCTGAAATCTTCCCCGTAATGCTGATAACATAAGCTTCAATTTGATATGATTGGTTAAGGGGTTTATGGCGCGAAATGTTTTGGATACTTGAAGATGAGTCTTGAAAAAATATGCCACCTGCACTTAAGTTGGAGTTTACCTCGACTGGAAACCACACAGCTGGATAAACTGAGGTAATATTGTTTTTACATCAGTTCTAGTTATGGTTTATCTTAATTTGAAGTCCTTAAATCATGTTATTTGACAGTAATATGCTTTCTCATCAGCATCAACATTATGGCTTAGCGGGGCGCTAGTGCATCGTCACGTAACTTTAGCTAACTGTATAATTCTGAACTGCTTGCAATATTATCGTTTGCTTTTGATGTCAGTTGTTTTCATTTGACAGTTTCATTTAAAAACCTGTTAGTTTATAACCTGTAGGTAAGTTTGTTTTCTAGTACCAATTTGCTTGTTAGGTAAGCATTATATTGGCAAGACAGTATAGCAAACCAAAGCTGAATAAATCAATGGGCGCTGTGTTTCTAAGTTGCGTTCTCTTACATGAAATAAGTTGAGCGATATTTTTACTCCTCTCAATATGTAACGTTAGTTGTAGAAAATAAGATGTGAAATCACATATTCTGTCAGAAATGTAATTAACTTATTGCCTTTCCTCCGGTTGTTATCTGTAGTGCAGTCTGTAGTGAACTATTTTAGCTTGCTAACTTCTAAATGACAAACATCAGACGTGCTTGTCTCAACATTTTCTAAGATGGCATGACTTGAAATAGATGAAGCACAACTCCTCAATATTTAGTTATAGAAAACATGATGTGAAATCACATATTCTGTCAGAAATGTCATTATTGCATTTCAGCAGTTTGTTACTAGGTGAAATGTAATCTGTCTTTATCTTGATGCCAGCCAGGCAATCAGATTTAGGGTAGCTAAACCCATGTGTAATACAATGACTTTTCATAGGCCTACTTAGAAATATTTCGAGTATATTCTGAGGATGCTTCAATAGTTTAGGCTACCTCTTCTTTTGTGTGCATACATGCACAAATCTGTAGTTTTGTGATTTTATTTTTTACATTAATAAAGGTATTTGTATGATTTCGCTCTTGTTTCAGATGGAGGATGACAAGACCTACACAGACCTTCTCGCAAGCCTGAAGAGGTAGCTGACTGCTCATGAGCTTGCGCTCACAATGCTGAAGACCATGAGGGGATGGAGGAAGAAGGTATAGATTTATGTGCCGTGCGTAGGATGGTGCGGACTAAAAAACTGTGTGAAATAGACTTGTTATGTTCTTTTTTACTCACATTGTTGTCCCAGGCATATGTGGTTTTACCAACCGGAAGGAATGGGAGCTTGTGCTTAGTAGGCCATCGTATGCAAACAGTGCAGGGGCATGGGACAAAGACCCCAGAAGAGTTTCACAGGTTTCTGGGATTGATCATTTACATGGGGGTTCACTTCCCTCCCTAATATCCATTGCTACTGGGGAACCAAGTCTTGGCAGGGATCATATTGTGTACTCCAAAAAACGCAGAATACCAGAAAGCACTTTTTCTCCATTGACATTGCCGTTGTCAGTAGCTTCTTGTTATTTCAAGTTTGACAATGCAATGCAGAATCTGGTGTTGAACCTAGGTTTGGTAGCTACAACCAGAAAGAATTTGGAGGAAATCTATCACAACAGTTGGTAGGCATTTCCGTTGAAATTTCAGCCTCACCTTCAGCTGCTCCAACTACTACTCGGTCGTCTTTCCATCAAGTACATATTCCTGTACAGCAGGAGCTTGTTATAAAAAACGTACATAATAAAACTAAAGTAGGTTGTATGGCCCTGGAGTGTAACGGTAGGCGAATTTGTTTTATTGATAAACAAATTGCTGTCAGATTTGGCATTCTGCAAAAGGGGATGTGTTTAGTGCCTTTCCCTATCCTCCTCTGTAAGTGTGTGTGTGTGTGGGTATGAGTTTGTGTGTATATGTGTGTATGTGTTTATTCTCCACAGGCTTGTTCTAAGTATATAATCCAATTTTATATATGTATATAATTTTCATATTATACTGATTTATATAAGGAAGTTGTATTTGTTGAATCAAATGTATTTTATGTCTCTTTTCCGAAATGGTCTTCAATGAATACAGTATACTTACTTCCTGTATTACTGGTAAGGTACAGTATGGTTTTTTTTTAATGTCATTCTTATTGACTGTAGCATTTGCTTATATACAAATAAATGGTTTATTCTTATAGACCAAATACATCTAAACCATTTTTCTGACTTGATTGTTAGTTTTTATGCATACTTTTATGTTGTTGGTGAGAAAGTGAATGTGAATTCGGTCAACATTCTAAATCCCGTTTCCTGCATTTTTTTACACTGGTCACTAAAAGTATCATAACTTTTGAAAGGTTAATGATATTCCAATTTTTTGTTAAATAGCCCACAACTTGCTGAACATTTCATACACTCTATGTTTCTCTGTCTTGTAGAGAAATATGATGAAAATTCATTTGTATGTGAATGAAATTAAATTTTGACAAATTCCAGATATACATTTGGAGAGGATTTTCAAATACTGTTCATTACTATATCAACATTACCATATGTATTTTACATCATTTCATAGAACTGATCCTTCTGATTACAATGGTATGTATATCCCATTGATGGTATGTATTATACTCAAGAAATAAGGTTTTTTGTGTGAGGGGGTCATCCAGCACCAAAAATGGAATGTTCGGCACGGGCACGAAAGGGTTAAGCTTGCACCTGGCAGAGTTCTAAGCCATCTGGCACTGTCTAATGGGCTGGGCTGGGCTATGAAGGTGTGTGCATGTAACTTTTGACCCGTATGTCCGATTTTCATAAATGAGGTACCGTTGGAATCCTTGAACGAAGCCCAGTGCAATGCCTTGCCAGCACCAAGTGTAAAGGTCATGTAAATTTTTTTTAAAGTGAATCCATGTTCATACAGGTCATTTAAAAAATAAAAAAACCTTTTTCCCAGTCCATTCAGCCCAGTTCAATGCCCAGCTAGCTCAATTCAAACTTAGTCATGTATACAGTTGTATAGATTATAACATTGAGAAACACACATTCATACAGATATTATGCATATATTCATACAGATATAATGCATATTATTAATGTTAGCTATTTGCTGTTGTCATATGCTTTACGTGATGGCCATTCATCACACTGTTTGGATGTTACTTACTTGGCAGTCTGAATCAGAATTACCTTAGCTCTCAGTAAGTTACAGTTTATTAGTCATGTGATTTACATAAAGTAGTAAACAACAGTAATGTTAAACGTGTCAACAAGTTAGATTCTACCCCACAACAGCAAATAGCTAACGTTTACGTTAGCCTAACTTACTTATCGTTGACGTTGACCCGACACGTTCATAAGTTAGACCATAGACTGATAAGGACGTCCATCAAACTAAAGGGGTTCGTTCTTCGATGTCTTCAAATTCATTCGAATTCCCTGTGCGAGATTTACTGTTTTTCTTTTTAATAAACTGCCTGTAGACTTACACAGTTCTCAATGCTTCGATTTACATTGTTGCGTTTTGTGTCCACTCTGGTGTCTACGGGGCTCCCGTAACACAGTAGAGATCGCTACTCCTGTAGGTGTGGGTGCACTCGTCTTCGGACTGTGAGGATTTCACAGGGTAAAAGAGGAGGTGTGGGTTTTGTGACTACTCTGGTGTCCAAAGGGGCTCCCTTTGACACGGTTGAGATCGCTACTCCTGTTGGTGTCCGTCTTCGGACTGTGATAATATCACAGGGTAAAAGAGGAAGTGTGTGTGTCTGGTGCGAGGGCCCCTTTTCGACGGGTTTAGGCTGTACAAGAGGATTGACTTGATGGAGAGGCTCTCCCTATCTGAATCAAAATCCCTAATTTGGGGTTTAGGGGCTAAGGAAAATGGACCACTTCAGAGTCTCTCTCTATCTCTTAGTCGCTATTCCCTGTTCCCTTCGACTTGTACTTCAAAATGTGGTTAACCTCACTAAAAGAGGAAGAAATTCAG
This sequence comes from Alosa pseudoharengus, assembly GCF_046254945.1. Lineage (NCBI taxonomy): Eukaryota > Metazoa > Chordata > Actinopteri > Clupeiformes > Clupeidae > Alosa > Alosa pseudoharengus. The sequence goes on along the minus strand of NW_027468576.1, from coordinate 1,834,076 downwards.
AGCTTTATTTGCCATTGTTATTTGTCATCAAAATCTGAGAGAGGGTAAAAACTCACTACAGACATTCGTCTGTCTGTCTAGATCGGAGGGAAGATCAACTACCCTATTCTTTTGAGAGCTTTGTCAAATTGAAATTAAGACTCTTTTAAATGACAGTTCTTGTAATATATATAAGAACTTCAATTGACCACAACGGATCTATAACAATTTAGATTCTATCTATAAATACACTTGCATTTATCCGACAGATTTCCGTATCCTCGCTTGGGTGTGTGATGTGCATTTAGACCACAACGGATCCTAGACTTTAGCTTCACAAACAATTTGACGCGCCAAATAAATTTGCTAACAAAGCCTTTTTGGTTTTTTGTCTGCCCTGGAGCATAGGACTTTCCTTCCCAAATGCCTGGCTGAGTTCGCTACTCCTGTGTATGTCAGTGCAGTGTGTTTTTTGCCCATATACAGTGTCTTAGAAAGTAGCCCTCAAACGGACGCCTTACTTACCCGGAGCGATGTCAAATCTTTGGAGCAGAAGGCCCTATTGCAAGGCATCTGGGGTTCTCAGCAACACAGGAGAGGCAGAAAAATACGAAAAAAAAAACGCTAGACGGTCTTTTTACAAACTCCTAATCAAAGGTTAGGATTTTGACTTTTATTAAATACAAACAAAAAATACAAGGAATAAAAACTTGTCTAAGTCTAAAGGCTAAATGCTCGGTCCAAAGAAAAAAGAAGATCAAAAAGCCCTGAACAAGGGGCCGTTCTCTTTTTATACCCCTCTCGGTCAGACAGAACATGTCCACATTTGGTATTGTGTCTTGCCATGAAATATTGGTTCTGCTTTTTTGTTTTTGCTTAGTTGCCAGTCAGCTTTTTGTTTTGCTGACAAACAGTTTCTTACAGCTGGTACATTATGTTCTTACATTCTGTCTTTACATTTTGTTCAAAGCACATGTCATTTAGCATACAGTAACACACTTTAATTCTAACACAACCTTTTCATATCTAAGCAAACACATTTTATGTAGCAAAACATTTTAAGTTTTATAAGCAAACTTTCTTATATATATTTAAGAAAAACACTCTTTAAGTTTAAGCAAAATCATAACAGATTATTCTAGCAAAAAACAATTTATGCTTTTAATTAAGAAAACACACTTCAATTCTAAGTTTCTAAGTTTTTAAACATTCTAAGTCTAACTTGTGTCACACTGGTTGTCTATCATTATCTTGCAGCATTTGCATATTCGTATTTGTTTTAGAGCAAGCTGGATTTAAGCAGTTATATGACTAAAAATCTTTTAATAATAAGTTAAACTATTATCATATCTTCACATTTGTATAGTCACGCTACAACATGTAGATACCCTCATTATGCTACGGTGTAAGTGTTTTGCTATTTGGAGCCTTGGTAGCAATTTATTTTTACTCTACGTTTAGTTCAAGCATCGTTGTTTGGTGGGTCAGGTGACGAGCCGTCGAATCACAGCACAGCACCCAGAATGCATTGCAACACACCGTCATGAAGGGACTCATCGTTAGGTCGGCTTTAAATAGCATACAGAACCTATAGTAATTTAACGTTGTCTGATATAGAAGCCACAGATCGTGGCAAGACAATTGAATTGATTGTGGACTTCTTGCCGGGCAATGATGAGTAACTTAACTTGAATAGTAGTGTTGCGTGGATGTGCATAATATCTGTATGAATGTGTGTTTCTCAATGTTATAATCTATACAACTGTATAAATGACCTGTATGAACATGGATTCACCTTCAAAAATCTTTTTTACATGACCTTTACACTTGGTGCTGGCAAGGCATTGAACTGGGCTTCATTCAAGGATTCCAACGGTACCTCATTTATGAAAATCGGACATACAGTACATAGAAAAATAGGAATAACGCGAAAACGACAAGGGCCAGCGACACGAAAGTAACAAGCTCCCTACACCGGTTCGGGCCTGAATTTTTGGAGTTCGAACCGCGTCGATAGTTCAAACGGTCTAGGAGCAGTAGTTAGTACAACTAGAATTGCGGTTCCGAGGAACTGCAAGAGTGGGTTTGATCAGGGGCATGGAACTCGGCCTCATACAAGGATTCCAACGGTACCTCATTTATGAAAATCGGACATACAGGTCAAAAGTTACATGCACACACCTTCATATACGGGTTGCTAGGTTACGGGGACGCTGGCGAGACACGCCGCTCCGTCTGGCATCATGTTTTTGTTTGTATTTATGTAATGTTCTTAATTTTATGTAATGTTCTGTTAATTTTTTGTATTTATTTTTCTAGTTAAATGTAATCACTCTTTATTCATGTTATTTTCGATCGTTTTTGTGTTATTCTTAGTCCTTTTTTCTGTTTAACAAACTCGGCTGACACCATCAACGTCAAGTTAACGTTAACGTTAACCAGCTTCCATTGGGCTGATGAGCGCCTTGGCTAGCCTGCCTTATGTCTCTGAAGTCCCTCATCCATCCGTGACGATGCACATCCAATGTCTGGACGGAGGGATTGCTCAGCAAGGGGGCCTAACGTCAATCTGCAAGAGATCTGCAGCTGCCACGACCACCGAGCTGCCATGCTAGCATCTACCGGTGCCTGGAGTCTGGATTGAGTGCTAAGAAACTCTGATGACAGCGTCAACCATGAAACAACAAATGGTCACTGTCTAGGACCACCGAGCTGACAATCAGCAGGGTCGCCCATCACAAATTCGGACTGTCTTGTCCTCCCAGTGCTCTCCAGACTGCCAGTGAATTCTCCGGGTTGGTCAGTTATAAAGAACTTTGTTGGTGTTGCATCGTGAAGACACAGCTGTGCGCAGTTTTCACGCGGGTCATCTTTGCCCTTGGACATTTTCAGCCGGTTGGAAATTGGACTAATTTTATTTTTAATTTTTATTTATTTTATTTATTAATTTGTTTGTTGTATGTCTTGTATGTCTTGGTGTCACGGGTACGCTGGCGACTACGCCGCTCCGTCCGGCATCTTTTGTGTTTGTTATTTCTTAAATGTATGTCTTGGTGTCACGGGTACGCTGGCGACTACGCCGCTCCGTCCGGCATCTATTGTCTTTGTTAGTCTGTGTCAATGACAATGTCTTATATGTGGAGCGCTTTGGGTTGCACTCTGTGCATGTTAAATGCGCTATACAAATAAATCTGACTTGACTTGACTTGACTATACACAGACAGCCCAGCCCAGCTCAGCTCATTAGAGCTCTGCCAGATGGCTTAGAACTCTGCCAGGTGCAAGCTTAAGCAATTAGAGCTGTGATGTCACAATCGAAATTTGAATTCTGAACATTCCGCCATTCATTTCAATGGGGCTAAAAAACGCAGAAAAACGGAAATACCGCGAAAACGACAACACGAAAGTAACAAGCAAGTTACACCGGTTCGGGCCTGAATTTTTGGAGTTTGAACCGCGTCGATAGCTCAAACGGTCTAGGAGCAGTAGTTCGGCCAAAAAGTGGGCTTATAGGAAGATATAATAACTAGAATTGCGGTTCCGAGGAACTGCAAGAGTGGGTTTGATCAGTGGCATGGAACTCGGCCTCATCCAAGGATTCCGACGGTACCTCATTTATGAAAATCGGGCACACGGATCAAAAGTTATCTGCATTAACGCAACATCCAATAAGCTAAAACGCATAAATAACGTGGTTGCTATGCTGGTTGCTAGGGCAATCATGCTGGTTGCTCAGGTGGTCGCTAGGTTAGAAGGCCAGTGCCTCCTGAGAGGCCTGAAGGGTCAGTTCTGAGTTTGTTGACTGCTGAAACCGAAAAATGGACTGCATTTTCTTAATGTGACTGAAGTGCGGGCAAAGTTTGCACAGAAATGTACGATTTTTCCCACCCTCATCGACCTTGTCATAAAACTTGTTTAAATGATCACACGACGCCTCCTTGCTGCTTTGTCGTCTACATCAGCCTTTCTCAAACTTCTTTGACCTGAGGCCCAGTCAAGGCATACTTTGGGGTCATAGGGCCCACCTACATGAACCCACCCCTCCTCCCACCCCCCCATCAAATTGTAACGATATCACAATTATTATTATTATTTTTATACTATTGCCTACATGCACTTCAAAACAGTCAATGTTTAAAGTGCTAAGATTGTTCACAAAAGTTTGTGAAAGCATGCACATCATAGTACTGCTTTACTAATGTAAAATATAATTAGGCCTACACTAGTTTCATTGTTTTTGCATTGTTGCATGATTGATATGCTATTTAATTACATTTCATTTGAATGCCTGAATGTAAGAATTCAGGAAACACAATACCAGCTTTTAACATTTCTGTTGTTTACTAGTTTATGTAAATCACATAACACATGAACTGTTTACATACTACTGATAGCCCATTACTGTACACAATAATACTGTGCCCATTCATTAACATATATTAAACATCAGGCGTCTTGTTTACACATTTAAACTATATTTGCACTTCGAATTTCGCTTCCAAACTGTAATAACTACATCTACGAAGTCTAAAGAAGATAACCATGTAGTCTGTTCATAGATAAGATAAATTTTGACAGAACTACAGACTTCGTGAAAGTAGCCTAGTAGCCCTACATAAAAGGCTCCATTCAATTCATTGCAAAATCGTGGTTGGTCTATTTACACATTAAAACCATATTTACACTTCGAAATTCGCTTCCAAATTGTAGTAACTACATCTACGAAGTCTAAGGAAGATAATCATGTAGTCTGTTCATAGATAAGATACATTTTGACAGAACTACAGACTTCGTGAAAGTAGCCTAGTAGCCCTACATAAAAGGCTCCATTCACTTAATTGCAAAATCGCGGTTGGTCTGTTTACACATTAAAACCATATTTACACTTTGAAATTCGCTTCCAAATTGTAGTAACTACATCTACGAAGTCTAAGGAAGATAAGCATGTAGTCTGTTCAACGATAACATACATTTTGACAGAACTACAGACCTCGTAAAAGTAGTACCTAAAATGAGTGTGATAAATGGCCATCACGTAGCCTAAAGCATATAGCACTAGCATATGACAACAGCAAATAGCTAACGTTTACGTTAGCCTAACTTACTTATCGTTGACGTTGACCCGTTGACGTTCTTTTTAATAAACTGCCTGTAGACTTACACAGTTCTGAATGCTTCGGTTTACATGTAGATACCCTCATTATGCTACGGTGTAAGTGTGTTGCTATTTGGAGCCTTGGTAGCTATTTATTTTTACTACGTTTAGTTTAAGTGCTCTGGTTCAAGCATCGTTGTGTTTGGTGGGTCAGGTGACGAGCCGTCGGATCACAGCACAGCACCCAGAATGCATTGCAACACACCGTCTTAAAGGGACTCATCGTTAGGTCGGCTTTAAATAGCATACAGAACCTATAGCAATTTAACGTTGTCTGTAAGCTCCACAGATCGTGGCAAGACAATTGAATTGATTGTGGACTTCTTGCCGGGCAATGATGAGTAACTTAACATGAATAATAATGATGTGTGGATGTCCATAATACCTGTATGAAAGTGTGTTTCTCAATGTAATAATCTATACAACTGTACACATAACTAAGTTCAAATGGAGCTAGCTGGGCATAGGACTCAGATTGGGAAAATACTTTATTTTTTTTTTTTTTTTAATGACCTATATGAACATGGTTTGGCTTTAAAAAAAAGATGAGACAGCGCGAAACATTACCTTTACACTTAGTGCTGGCAAGGCATTGAACTGGGCTTCATTCGAGGATTCCAACGGTACCTCATTCATGAAAATCGGACATACTGGTCAAAAGTTACATGCACACACCTTCATATACACAGACAGCCCAGCCCAGCCCAGCCCATTAGACGGCTTAGAACTCTGCCAGGTGCAAGTAATCAACTCTAGCAGCAGAGCTCTACCAGGTGCAAGTAATGAGGTGCTGTGATGTCATAATGCCCCAGCATTCCGCCATTCATTTCAATGGGGCCCAAAAACACCGAAAAACGGGAATACCGCGAAAACGACAAGGGCCAGCGACACGAAATCAACAAGCAAGTTACACCGGTTCGGGCCTGAATTTTTGGAGTTCGAACCGCGTCGATAGCTCAAACGGTCTAGGAGCAGTAGTTCGGCCAAAAAGTGGGTGAATAGGAAGATATAATAATAAGAAAACTTAAGAAGAACAATAGTGGGCTTGCTCCGCAAGCCCACAGCATGGCTTTCAGCCATGCTGTGGTCTTGCTGGATCAAACCCACTAATAACTAGAATTGCGGTTCCGAGGAACTGCAAGAGTGGGTTTGATCAGGGGCATGGAACTCGGCCTCATCCAAGGATTCCAACGGTACCTCATTTATGAAAATCGGACATACGGGTCAAAAGTTACATGCACACACCTTCATATACACAGACAGCCCAGCCCAGCCCATTATAGCTCTGCCAGGTGGCTTAGAACTCTTCCAGGTGCAAGCTTAAGCAATTAGAGCTGTGATGTCACAATCGAAATTTGAATTCTGAACATTCCGCCATTCATTTCAATGGGCCCAAAAAACGCAGAAAAACGGGAATACCGCGAAAACGACAAGGGCCAGCGACACGAAATCAACAAGCAAGTTACACCGGTTCGGGCCTGAATTTTTGGAGTTCGAACCGCGTCGATAGCTCAAACGGTCTAGGAGCAGTAGTTCGGCCAAAAAGTGGGTGAATAGGAAGATATAATAACTAGAATTGCGGTTCCGAGGAACTGCAAGAGTGGGTTTGATCAGTGGCACGGAACTCGGCCTCATCCAAGGATTCCAACGGTACCTCATTTATGAAAATCGGGCACACGGATCAAAAGTTGTCTGCATTAACGCAACATCCAATAAGCTAAAACTCATAAATAACATGGTTGCTATGCTGGTTGCTATGGTGGTCGCTAGGTTGACATTACAGGGGTGGTTTCTAGGTTGTTGCTAGGGTAATTAGTTAGTTGCTAGTAAGCCATCTTAAGCTGACTGCATAAAGTGATTATTTTAAGAGATACATTTTCAAACCAGAACTGTGTATAGGTCATGGTTAAAAACGTATCAGAATCTCAGAAATAATCACGTAATGCAGCCAGTTTAAGATTTTTTAAGAAGTCAGATTTTTTAAAGGCAATCAAATTTCTGCTGACTCTCTTCTGGCTGCGGTTAAAGGCCAGCGCCTCCTGAGAGGCCTGAAGGGTCAGTTCTGAGGTTGTTGGCTGCTGGAACCGAAAAAAGGACTGCATTTTCTTAAAAGACAATGTGACTGAAAGTGCGGGCAAAGTTTGCACAGAAATGTACGATTTTTCCCACCCTCATCGACCTCGTCATAAAACTTGTTTAAATGATCACACGACGCCTCCTTGCTGCTTTGTTGTCTACATCAGCATTTCTCAAACTTCTTTGACCTGAGGCCCAGTCAAGGCATACTTTGGGGTCATAGGGCCCACCTACATGAACCCACCCCCTCCTCCCAACCCCTATCAAATTGTAATGATATCACAATTATTATTTTTATACTATATTGCCTACATGCACTTCAAAACAGTCAATGTTTAAAGTGCTAAGATTGTTTACAAAAGTTTGTGAAAGCATGCACATCAGAGTACTGCTTTACTAATGTAAAATATAATTAGGCCTACACTAGTTTCATTGTTTTTGCATTGTTGCATGATTGATATGCTATTTAATTACATTTCATTTGAATGCCTGAATGTAAGAATTCAGGAAACACAATACCAGCTTTTAACATTTCTGTTGTTAGTTTATGTAAATCACATAACACATGAACTGTTTACATACTACTGATAGCCCATTACTGTACACAATAATACTGTGCCCATTCATTAACATATATTAAACATCAGGCGTCTTGTTTACACATTTAAACCATATTTGCACTTCGAATTTCGCTTCCAAACTGTAATAACTACATCTACAAAGTCTAAAGAAGATAACCATGTAGTCTGTTCATAGATAAGATCAATTTTGACAGAACTACAGACTTCGTGAAAGTAGCCTAGTAGTCCTACATAAAAGGCTCCATATTCACTTCATTGCAAAATCGCGGTTGGTCTGTTTACACACTAAAACCATATTTACACTTCGAAATTCGCTTCCAAATTGTAGTAACTACATCTACGAAGTCTAAGGAAGATAATCATGTAGTCTGTTCATAGATAAGATACATTTTGACAGAACTACAGACTTCGTGAAAGTAGCCTGGAAGCCCTACATAAAAGGCTCCATTAACTTCATTGCAAAATCGCGGTTGGTCTGTTTACACACTAAAACCATATTTACACTTCGAAATTCGCTTCCAAATTGTAGTAACTACATCTACGAAGTCTAAGGAAGATAATCATGTAGTATGTTCACAGATAAGATACATTTTGACAGAACTACAGACCTCGTAAAAGTAGTACCTAAAATTAGTGTGATAAATGGCCATCACGTAGCCTAAAGCATATAGCACTAGCATATGACAACAGCAAATAGCTAACGTTTACGTTAGCCTAACTTACTTATCGTTGACGTTGACCCGACACGTTTATAAGTTAGACCATAGACTGATAAGGACGTCCATCAAAATTCCGTGTGTATCCTGTGTATCTTTCGTGCTGCTATCCTGTTGCCTTTTCCCTGTTGTTCCGGCAACAAGGTTTTTACGCGATATTTGCCACATCCCAGAGAGTTGTTGTTTGGTGGGTCAGGTGACGAGCCGTCGAATCACAGCACAGCACCCAGAATGCATTGCAACACACCGTCTTAAAGGGACTCATCGTTAGGTCGGCTTTAAATAGCATACAGAACCTATAGTAATATAACGTTGTCTGTAAGCTCCACAGATCGTGGCAGGACAATTGAATTGAGTGTGGACTTCTTGCCGGGCAATAATGAGTAACTTAACTTGAATAGTGATGCGTGGATGTGCATAGTGTCTGTATGAATGCGTGTTTCTCAATGTAATAATCTAAACAACTGTACACATGACTGTGTTTGAATGGAGCTAGCTGGGCATAGAACTGGGCTGAATGGATTGGGGAAATACTTTATTTATTTATTTTTTTAATGACCTATATGAACATGGTTTGGCTTTAAAAAAAAGAGGAGACAGCGCTTCGCGCTGTCTCCTCTTTTTTTACATGACCTTGAACTGGGCTGAATGGATTTGGAAAATATATATATATTTTTTTTAATGACCTGTATCAACATGGTTTGGCTTTAAAAACACTTAGTGTACACTTAGTGCTGGCAAGGCATTGAACTGGGCTTCATTCGAGGATTCCAACGGTACCTCATTCATGAAAATCGGACATACTGGTCAAAAGTTACATGCACACACCTTCATATACACAGACAGCCCAGCCCAGCCCATTAGAGCTCTGCCAGGTGGCTTAGAACTCTTCCAGGTGCAAGCTTAAGCAATTAGAGCTGTGATGTCACAATCGAAATTTGAATTCTGAACATTCCGCCATTCATTTCAATGGGTCCAAAAAACGCAGAAAAACGGGAATACCGCGAAAACGACAAGGGCCAGCGACACGAAATTAACAAGCAAGTTACACCGGTTCGGGCCTGAATTTTTGGAGTTCGAACTGCGTCGATAGCTCAAACGGTCTAGGAGCAGTAGTTCGGCCAAAAAGTGGGTGAACAGGAATAATAAATAAATAAAGTAAACTTAAGAAGAACAATAGTGGGCTTGCTCCGCAAGCCCACAGCATGGCTTTGCCATGCTGTGGTCTTGCTGGATCAAACCCACTAATAAGAAAACTTAAGAAGAACAATAGTGGGCTTGCTCCGCAAGCCCACAGCATGGCTTTCAGCCATGCTGTGGTCTTGCTGGATCAAACCCACTAATAACTAGAATTGCGGTTCCGAGGAACTGCAAGAGTGGGTTTGATCAGGGGCATGGAACTCGGCCTCATCCAAGGATTCCAACGGTACCTCATTTATGAAAATCGGACATACGGGTCAAAAGTTACATGCACACACCTTCATATACACAGACAGCCCAGCCCAGCCCATTATAGCTCTGCCAGGTGGCTTAGAACTCTTCCAGGTGCAAGCTTAAGCAATTAGAGCTGTGATGTCACAATCGAAATTTGAATTCTGAACATTCCGCCATTCATTTCAATGGGCCCAAAAAACGCAGAAAAACGGGAATACCGCGAAAACGACAAGGGCCAGCGACACGAAATCAACAAGCAAGTTACACCGGTTCGGGCCTGAATTTTTGGAGTTCGAACCGCGTCGATAGCTCAAACGGTCTAGGAGCAGTAGTTCGGCCAAAAAGTGGGTGAACAGGAATAATAAATAACTAGAATTGCGGTTCCGAGGAACTGCAAGAGTGGGTTTGATCAGTGGCACGGAACTCGGCCTCATCCAAGGATTCCAACGGTACCTCATTTATGAAAATCGGGCACACGGATCAAAAGTTGTCTGCATTAACGCAACATCCAATAAGCTAAAACGCATAAATAACATGGTTGCTATGCTGGTTGCTATGGTGGTCGCTAGGTTGACATTACAGGGGTGGTTTCTAGGTTGTTGCTAGGGTAATTAGTTAGTTGCTAGTAAGCCATCTTAAGCTGACTGCATAAAGTGATTATTTTAAGAGATACATTTTCAAACCAGAACTGTGTATAGGTCATGGTTAAAAACGTATCAGAATCTCAGAAATAATCACGTAATGCAGCCAGTTTAAGATTTTTTAAGAAGTCAGATTTTTTAAAGGCAATCAAATTTCTGCTGACTCTCTTCTGGCTGCGGTTAAAGGCCAGCGCCTCCTGAGAGGCCTGAAGGGTCAGTTCTGAGGTTGTTGGCTGCTGGAACCGAAAAAAGGACTGCATTTTCTTAAAAGACAATGTGACTGAAGTGCGGGCAAAGTTTGCACAGAAATGTACGATTTTTCCCACCCTCATCGACCTCGTCATAAAACTTGTTTAAATGATCACACGACGCCTCCTTGCTGCTTTGTTGTCTACATCAGCATTTCTCAAACTTCTTTGACCTGAGGCCCAGTCAAGGCATACTTTGGGGTCATAGGGCCCACCTACATGAACCCACCCCCTCCTCCCAACCCCTATCAAATTGTAATGATATCACAATTATTATTTTTATACTATATTGCCTACATGCACTTCAAAACAGTCAATGTTTAAAGTGCTAAGATTGTTTACAAAAGTTTGTGAAAGCATGCACATCAGAGTACTGCTTTACTAATGTAAAATATAATTAGGCCTACACTAGTTTCATTGTTTTTGCATTGTTGCATGATTGATATGCTATTTAATTACATTTCATTTGAATGCCTGAATGTAAGAATTCAGGAAACACAATACCAGCTTTTAACATTTCTGTTGTTAGTTTATGTAAATCACATAACACATGAACTGTTTACATACTACTGATAGCCCATTACTGTACACAATAATACTGTGCCCATTCATTAACATATATTAAACATCAGGCGTCTTGTTTACACATTTAAACCATATTTGCACTTCGAATTTCGCTTCCAAACTGTAATAACTACATCTACAAAGTCTAAAGAAGATAACCATGTAGTCTGTTCATAGATAAGATCAATTTTGACAGAACTACAGACTTCGTGAAAGTAGCCTAGTAACGTTAGTCCTACATAAAAGGCTCCATATTCACTTCATTGCAAAATCGCGGTTGGTCTGTTTACACACTAAAACCATATTTACACTTCGAAATTCGCTTCCAAATTGTAGTAACTACATCTACGAAGTCTAAGGAAGATAATCATGTAGTCTGTTCATAGATAAGATACATTTTCACAGAACTACAGACTTCGTGAAAGTAGCCTAGAAGCCCTACATAAAAGGTTCCATTAACTTCATTGCAAAATCGCGGTTGGTCTGTTTACACACTAAAACCATATTTACACTTCGAAATTCGCTTCCAAATTGTAGTAACTACATCTACGAAGTCTAAGGAAGATAACCTTGTAGTCTGTTCAACGATATGATACATTTTGACGGAACTACAGACCTCGTAAAAGTAGTACCTAAAATTAGTGTGATAAATGGCCATCACGTAGCCTAAAGCATATAGCACTAGCATATGACAACAGCAAATAGCTAACGTTTACGTTAGCCTAACTTACTTATCGTTGACGTTGACCCGACACGTTTATAAGTTAGACCATAGACTGATAAGGACGTCCATCAAAATTCCGTGTGTATCCTGTGTATCTTTCGTGCTGCTATCCTGTTGCCTTTTCCCTGTTGTTCCGGCAACAAGGTTTTTACGCGATATTTGCCACATCCCAGAGAGTTGTTGTTTGGTGGGTCAGGTGACGAGCCGTCGAATCACAGCACAGCACCCAGAATGCATTGCAACACACCGTCTAGAAGGGACTCGGCGTTAGGTCGGCTTTAAATAGCATACAGAACCTATAGTAATATAACGTTGTCTGTAAGCTCCACAGATCGTGGCAAGACAATTGAATTGATTGTGGACTTCTTGCTGGGCAACGATGAGTAACTTGATTAGTAATGCTGCGTGGATATGCATGATATCTGTATGAAAGTATGTTTCTCAATGTAATAATCTATACAACTGTACACATGACTAAGTTCAAATGTAGCTAGCTGGGTATAGGACTGGGCTGAATGGATTGGTGAAATACTTTATTTATTTATTTTTTTACTGACCTATATGAACATGGTTTGGCTTTAAAAAAAAGAGGAGACAGCGCTTCGCGCTGTCTCCTCTTTTTTTACATTACCTTTACACTTAGTGCTGGCAAGGCATTGAACTGGGCTTCATTCAAGGATTCCAACGGTACCTCATTCATGAAAATCGGACATACGGGTCAAAAGTTACATGCACACACCTTCATATACACAGACAGCCCAGCCCAGCCCATTAGACATTGCCAGATGGCTTAGAACTCTGCCAGGTGCAAGTAATCAACTCTAGCAGCAGAGCTCTACCAGGTGCAAGTAATGAGGTGCTGTGATGTCATAAAGCCCCAGCATTCCGCCATTGATTTCAATGGGGCCCAAAAACGCCGAAAAACGGGAATACCGCGAAAACGACAAGGGCCAGCGACACGAAAGCAACAAGCAAGTTACACCGGTTCGGGCCTGAATTTTTGGAGTTCGAACCGCGTCGATAGCTCAAACGGTCTAGGAGCAGTAGTTCGGCCAAAAAGTGGGCTTATAGGAAGATATAATAATAATAATAAGAAAACTTAAGAAGAACAATAGTGGGCTTGCTGGATCAAACCCACTAATAAGAAAACTTAAGAAGAACAATAGTGGGCTTGCTGGATCAAACCCACTAATAATAATAAGAAAACTTAAGAAGAACAATAGTGGTCTTGCTGGATCAAACCCACTAATAATAAGTAAACTTAAGAAGAACAATAGTGGGCTTGCTGGATCAAACCCACTAATAATAATAAACAGGTTATGATTGTAGATAAAAATAAACATATGGTTACTGAAACTACTACTACTATAGGCCTAGAGAAAGATGTACAGTAAAGGTAGATGCCAGTTAATATAATGCAGAAAAGAAATAGAAATAAAATAGGAATAAACAACCAAACAAGGGGAGAAATTAATGGACATTATAGGCCAAAGAAAATAAATGGGTCTTTAAGTTAAGTAAGCTAAGAAAGTAAGCTTTCAGCCATGCTGTGGTCTTGCTGGATCAAACCCACTAATAAGAAAACTTAAGAAGAACAATAGTGGGCTTGCTGGATCAAACCCACTAATAATAAGTAAACTTAAGAAGAACAATAGTGGTCTTGCTGGATCAAACCCACTAATAAGAAAACTTAAGAAGAACAATAGTGGGCTTGCTGGATCAAACCCACTAATAATAAGTAAACTTAAGAAGAACAATAGTGGTCTTTCTGGATCAAACCCACTAATAAGAAAACTTAAGAAGAACAATAGTGGGCTTGCTCCGCAAGCCCGCTGTGGTCTTGCTGGATCAAACCCACTAATAATAAGAAAACTTAAGAAGAGCAATAGTGGGCTTGCTGGATCAAACCCACTAAAAAGTGGGTGAACAGGAATAATATATAAGAAAACTTAAGAAGAACAATAGTGGGCTTGCCCACAGCTTGCTGGATCAAACCCACTAATTATGTGTGCATAATGCAATTCAGTGAGACAGTTAGAATCATATATGCCTTTCACCTTTTGTTTTTAGCCAGCAGCCAGACCAGCAGATACCCTGACTTTGCTGAATTACTGAAGCTAAGTAGGCTTAGTTAGTACTTGGATGAGAGACCTCCTTGGAAGAGTAGGTTCCTGCTGGAAGTGGTGTTGGAAACAAATATCAATCCCAATGCCCTATTGCAGTGACAGGGACACTGTACTGCAGGAGATGTTTTCCTTTGCATGAATGTTAAATAGAGGTCCTGACTCGTAGTGCAGCAGATTGATGGCATATTTCAAGAGAATCGTTCAAATTGGTATAGAAGCATGTTACTTAGAACTGACAGCGTGGTACACATTAACAATGGTATTCCTATATTTTTCCTATGTAATTTGGTCAATTTTGGATTAAATCATAAGTCAAAGAGAGAAATTGACATTTACATCTCGCACATTATTGAGTAGTTAATTGCCCTCCAGTTTGCTCTTTTCACTGTCTGCTCACACAGTTTTTCGCCTTTTTTCAGTCACAGGGGAACTTATGGAATATTTTGCCGCTTCCCAGTCTTTCACTGTAGCCAAACACGCAACAGTAGGGCAGTTTTTAAGTAATTCACGTTATTTTTTTTATTTTTTTTGAACTTCTTTTTATTTTGTTTTCATATCAGTCATACAGTGCATCAAAACAAATTCTTATATGACAAAGTTGAATAACACATGTCAGTTTTAGCGGGTTCAGATAGGTAAGTCCATGGTTTAAGGGCATAGCCCTCAAGGATCAAATACTTAAAGACTGATTGACATCATTCAAGTTAATACATTGCTATTCCTAGATCTGCCTTCAGGCTCCAACAGAGAAGACACAAAAACAAAGACTAAAACAAACACAGTAAAGAGAGGAAAAAAAAAAAAAAAAAAAGTCACATTAAGTGGAGATGCAAAACAATAGAGGTCCAGTTATTGAGGAATGCTTCTGACTTTAGCTGTAAAACTGCAGTGATATGTTCCATGTGATACACCTCTTGGACTCTATCCCTCCATTGGACTATTGTGGGGGGCTGTGGCTTCAACCAGGAGGCCGTTATGACTTTGTTTGCAATTAGCAGAAGTGTCCTTAACAATTTTGTATGGCTATCCTCCAGGAAGTCCTCAGGTACTATGCCCAATAAAAAATGTATTGGTTCCATCGGCAGGTCTATAAATAAGCACTGCTTTATTTCTCTTTGAATATTTTTCCAGTATTCTAATACTTTTGGACAATCCCAAAATATATGTGTATGGTCCCCCAGTGAGCCACAGCCCCTCCAACACACAGGTGAAACATTACTCCACTTTGAAGAAACAAGTGGTGTTCTAAAATATCTCATTCTTAGCTTCCAACCATATTCCCTCCAACTGAGGCTATTTGTTACCTTATGCCCTTGTTCAAATGAAGTTTCCCACTGTTTGTCAGATATTACTGTATTCATCTCCAATTCCCATTTTTCTTTAATATCCAAATTGTTCTCTCCAAGGTCTTCTTGTAGTGCCTTATATAAATATGATATACATTTTTTTGTCACTGTTCCCTGTATAATTGAAATGAAAAGATGCTCTATTTTAGATGGTAGGGAACAAATCTTTTCCCATTCTTTATGTTTCTTTAAATAGTCTCTTATCTGTAAGAACCTGAAAAAATCTTTGTTTGCCAAATCGTACTTTTCTTTAATTTGTTCAAATGATTTTAACACCGTTCCCTCAAATAACTGGTCCAAGACTTCTAAACCCTTGTCTTTCCATCTTTCAAAACCCTTATCTAGTCTTGCTGGAATGAACTCTATATTTTTAGCTATGCTTATGGCTCTGGATATGGTCGTAGGTGATTGTATTTTTTTTCTTACAGTAGACCACACTTTCAAAGTATTTTTAACCCATATGTTTGTAAGCTTTTTCATCCTAGCCGTATCTAAGTTGAGGAATGGGAGAGAGTTCAATGGAACATCTAGACATTCAGACTGTTCCATCCCTACCCAAACAGTATCTTTGTCTTGAGTTAACCAGGAAACCATGGATCGTAATTGGGCTGCCCAGTAATATTGTTTCAAATTAGGTAAATTCAGGCCTCCATTGATCTTTGTACATAGTAATCTTCTGAGTTTAAGTCTAGGGGGTTTGCTTTGCCATATGAATTTAGAAAACCATTTTCCTATAGTGGTGAAAGTAGCTGAGGGGACAGGAACAGGCAAAGATTGGAAAAGAAAAAGCATTCTGGGGAGGATGTTTATTCGAATAGTCTCCACTCTTCCCATCAAAGAGAGTGGCAATAGTTCCCATCTTATAAGATCTGCTTTAATACAGTTCATCAACTTCCCATAATTGGCTGTGAACAGTTTTGATAGATCTGTAGTTAGAATTATTCCCAAGTATCTGAATCTTTGTGACCAGCGAAAATGAAGACTTCCTGTTAATTGTGTAGGCCACTGCCCCTTTAACATCATAGCTTCTGACTTGGATTCGTTAATCTGATATCCAGAGAGTTCACCATACTCTTTAAGAGTGTTCATTAGAGCAGGTACAGAAACAATAGGATCACTCGTATAAGTTAAAATGTCGTCAGCATATAGTGATATTTTATGTTCTGTATTTCCCATATCCATTATCCCCTTTATTTTTTCATTCTGTCTAATAGATGCCGCCAAGGGCTCAATGTTTATGGCAAAAAGCAGGGGGCTAAGACAATCTCCCTGTCTCACTCCTCGCTGCAGGCCAAAGAACTCCGAGCAGCATCCATTCACTCTGACTCTTGCTTTTGGCTGTTTATAAACAGTTGTTACCCATCTTATAAATTTTGAATGAAAGCCCATCCCAGACAATGTCTTAAACAAAAACTCCCAATTCACAGTATCGAATGCCTTCTGTGCATCAAAGCTTATAAGCATCGACGTCTGTTTATTTTTCTTTGCACAGGTAATTATGTTTAAAGTTCTTCTTATGTTATTAGCACCCTGTCTGCATGGAATAAACCCTGTTTGGTCTGACTTAATAAGTGATCCAATATGTCTTTGAACTCTTTGCGCTAAGATGCTTGTCAACAATTTCTGATCATTACATAAAAGGCTAATAGGTCTATATCCTTCACATAGCGTTGGATCTTTTCCTTCCTTGTGTATCACAGATATGATGGCCTGTGACCAGGTCTCAGGAGGATTACCCTCGGAGAGAGCATATCTAAACACCTCAGTTAACACTGGTGTCAGGTCATTAATAAAGTACTTATAAAATTCTCCAGGGAGACCGTCAACTCCTGGGGATTTATTATTTTTTAATCTCTTTATTGCATTTCTTATTTCTTCATCTGTTATGGGTGATATCATTTGTAATGACGCATCCTCTGATAATGTGGGGAGCTCTAGATTTTTAAGGAAGATGTTGGTGTTATCAGTTGTCGTTTGTGACTTAGGTTCCATATATAAATTATGATAGAAAGTTGCAAATGCCTCTACCACTTCTTTGGGGTGTGAAACTGTTTTACCATTTGTTGGATGAACTACTTTGGCAACAGTTCGGTTAGCCTGGGCTTTGCGAAGTTGAAAAGCTAAAAGACGGCTAGCTCTGTTTCCATTCTCATAGTACCTCTGTTTAGTAAATCTTAGAACTCCTTCTGCCTTCAGTGATAACAGTTTATCTAAGGCTTTTCTTGCTTCTGTAAGTTCAGTAATAACGTTGCTTGAACCTGCCCCCTTGTGTTGCCTCTCTAACACCTTTATTTTATTTTCTAGCTCCAGCTGTTGTTCCACTCGCATTCTCTTCAGTTTGGATGAAACCTGTATAATCTTCCCTCTCATAACTACTTTTGCTCCCTCCCATAGTATTGTAGGGTTGACTTCCCCATTATCATTTGTCTCAAGATATTCTTTTAAATGTTGCCTCAACTCCTCAACAATTTCAGTGTTATTCAGTATTGATACATTCATTCTCCAGTACTTGAAGAAAGAGTGCGTTCCTAAGTGTAGTTTCAACATGACTGGAGCATGGTCACTTATGGTTATAGGCTCAATATGACAGTCAATTACCTTATACATATATTGTGGGGGAATATAGAAAAAGTCAATTCTAGAATAACTGTTATGCACATTGGAGAAAAAACTGAAGTCTTTCCCCTTGGGGTTTTTAACTCTCCATGGGTCTACAAGGCCCAATTCAGACATGAAATTATTTAACATATGTGTTTTAGGACTTGGAGGCCCCTTTTCCATTGGCGTCCTATCCATCTTTCCATCTTGTACTGCATTAAAGTCTCCTCCTACTATCAACATTCCTCTGGAATTATCTGTTATGATATTTGCCAGCTCTTTGAAAAAATTTGGGTCATGCTCATTTGGAGCATATACATTTAGAATTGAAAATTCAAGTTCTCCCACACTTCCCACCACCATTACAAATCTTCCTAATTTGTCCTGTACCACCTTTTCAGTACTGAAAGCCAAAGCTCTGTTTATTAAGATGGCCACCCCTCTTTTCTTTCCATGTGAAGCACTATATACTAGACTAACCCATTCTCTTCTTAGTTTCATATGTTCATTTTCACTTAAATGAGTCTCTTGTAGCAGAGCAATTGAGCAATGTGTTTTTTTCAACTGATTGAATATTTTTTTCCGTTTTATAGGGTGATTTAAACCATGGACATTATAACTGACTATATTTAAATTATTCATAGACAACTGTACCCCTTCATACCTTTTAAAATAAACATCCTTTCTTCAATATAAAATGCACCTATATATGACTGCACAGGTATACCGTTTACATGTAAAATCAAACAATGCAAGAAACAAGAACACACAATCAACAGGAAGAAAGAACTGACTTCCAAAAGCCCGACTGATTTAAAAAGCATCAGTCTCAACGAGGACGGAGAGTTGTGACCGGTCTCTCCGGGGGTGTGCACTATGTGCGAAAGGCTATAGACTACGCAGATCAATCGCCTTTGCTATGGCCTGTAGGTTGCAGGCCAGATAAAACAGAACAAAAAAACTCAAAAGCTCCTCCGGTGAGGAGAGTCTATATTTACATATTTTACCGTAGCTTTCTATGAATACACTAGCCAAAACGTATCCATCTTACATAACTTAACCAAGACCTACTTACTACACTGGATATGTTTACAGCAGGCGTTAGTCTTTGTGAAGTAGGCTTTTGAGATCTGCGTTGGTCATCATGTTATGCCTGTATGCTCTATCCATCCAGTTGTTCTGTAAAAGTTCGGTGAAAAGAGTTTCCCGTTCATCACGTTCAACGTGGATACCCAGGTCCTTGAGAGTTTCAGCTGCGTCTCCGAGGGTTGCGAAGGTCTTCACGCCGGAATCTAGATGGATCTTTAGCTTTGCTGGGAATGGTGATTGCGCTTTAATGCTCTTCTCTTTCAATTGCTTTATTATGTCCCTAACTTGTTTGCGTTTCTTCTGAATGTCAGCAGTGTAATCTTGGTCGAAGAAAATTTTCTGGTCGTTATATGTCACTCCTCCACGACGTTTCCACGCTTCTTGAATTACCATCTCCTTAACCCTGTAGTCCAGAAATCGGACGATAATGGACCGGGGTGGATTCTTCGGGTCTTTCGGCTTCATGGTTAGAGAGCGATGTGCTCTCACTATGTTTAAGTCCTGGCTCCCCGGCAACGCCAGTGATGTTCGGATAAGGTCGCTCATGAACTCCAACATGTTGCTGTTATTTTCTTCATCCTCTTTCACTCCATAGATGCGTAGGTTGTTCCTTCTCGCTCTCGATTCCAGATCCTCACATTTGGCAGCCATATTAGCCTCTCGATGAAGTAGATAGCGGAGGGCTCTTTCATTTCGTTGAGTTTTTTCCTCCGAGTCAACCAGTCTCTCTTCATACTCTGTCATTCGTTGTTCGAGTTGTGTCGTCCTGTCTGCCACTTCACTAAGAGCAGTTTCTACCCTCGTTAAGGATTCTTTGGTATCCTTTGAAGCTTCAGCATGTTCCTTCCTCAACGTACGCAGTTCGGTTAGCACTGCCGCCATGCTTTCCTCACTTAGCTCAGAATCAGGTTGGTCTTTAGACGTCTTAGATTGCTTGTTGGGCCTCTTTTCTGATTCTTTTCGAAGGTTCGCCATTATGATTTCTTGGTATGGTTGTTTTAAGTTTAAAATAAAAATAAAAGTACGCCTTGGCTAGTTTTTTAAAAGACTCTCCTCAGGAGCTCTGAAATCAGGCTGTTGCCTTGATCATGACGTCACCGGAAGTCTCACGTTATTTTTTAAATCATTTATTATATGTTTACCATTATTCCATGCACATGTCAATAGGGATGTGATGAATGTTGGTAGCCAACATGGCGTCCACGAACCTTGTGACCACCTCGGAACCAATCGCATAATGGTTGCCGGCCTGACAGACAATATGATGAAAGCTAGTATGGGATATTTGTATATTATTGATATTGATTGGCCAACAAAACATTTTTAAGCCATGTTTTGAAATGAATAACAAACTCTTCCAGCCAATCTCTGATGAGATGTGTGTTCATGACAGTTTCAGTTGCACGGGAGGGAGGGGCAAGCTAGCTCTCTGTTTTGTTTGAAAGGTAAACAGAAGTGACATCACCCAACCGTGCTTAGAGAACCTTTAAATGACAGTATTACGTATTTGTTGGTTATTTAAATTGATAGTAGTTTTGTGACTTGCTTCTCTTACTTCACATTAAATTACCTCTGTGCATGTCTAAATCATGAAAGATAACATTAAAAATAGAAATATGAAGGCATGTTGTCTCCAGCAGGTGGCAGATGCAAGTCCCGTTCCAGTGGTTCTGTACAGTGTTCCAGCCAATACAGGGTTAGAGCTGCCTGTGGATGCAATCGTTTGCCTTTCTCAGCATCCAAACATTGTGGGACTTAAAGACAGTGGTGGAGATGTAAGTGAACTGTATGTTTTTTATTCCTTTCTCACATTGACATATTAACATTTCCTCCTAGTGACATGTCATATGACAATATATAAATATTACATTGTCACATGACAATATATATAAATAAACCTGACACTAGTGATGTGCGGGTCAGGGTTTTTAATGTCCCACACCCACCCGACCCGACAAAATATGTGTTAAACATCGGCCTCTCTCTCTCACACACACACAGGCGTGCATGCACACACAAACACATGCCTATCTTTCACATGTCTTACCTTTTTACAGTAAACTAAAAAATCTACACTCTTCGTGTAGTCTGTAATAGACCCCGACCGATATAGGATTTTGAAGGCTGATACCGATTTCGATATTTGAGTATTTCAAAAACCAACTAGAAATGTAATGCCAGAGGAATTACAATAGTGGATGGAAATCTGCTGGGTTAATGTTGGTGGGGAGATTCCTGAAGAAAAAAAAACATTGAATCACTTAATCTTTGAGTTCATACAAACCCTCGTACCAAAAAACCTTGTCAGGCATTCTTGAGATATCACACTCAAAGGTGGGTTTGACCTTGACATTTGACTTCATCATTAAGTCCATACAAATGTTCACACCAAATTTGAAGCATGTGCGTCAAGCCGTTCTAAAGTTGTGACACAAGCACGAAAGCTGGCCTTTGGAAAATGTAGTTCAGAGAAAGCCTAATTATATGCAATGCAAGACTACCTGCAAAATGGGGCTTTCAGTTGGTGTTGATGACTGCTCATTCTGCACCCATCTAACAATTAGTCATTGAATCTATGTTAAAATCAACATTACTTTGTAATATGTTAAAATCGTTAAAATCATTGACGTTAAAATCATTGACGTTCAATGACGTTAAAATCATTGAATCAACGTCGCACTGCAACATTTATTCTAGATCACTTTTGCACCCTTCATTAATATTGAAGCAACATTGAAATTCTAACTACAGATCAACGGGATTTCAATGGTATTTCCACTAAAATGAATATTAAAAATAATGTTGAAATTACAACCAAACTAAAGATCAACGTGATTTCAATGGTATTTCAATTGATATTAAACCTCAGTAAACCACTATTAGCCTAATCTGGCAAAATATTGGGAAATTCATATCCTGCTTTATCTACAGCCAGGATAAATTTGGCTAGGCCTAGGTATATCTTGTTTAGGCTACACACGCTTGCATAAATAACCATTGACAACTTGTTATCAGTTAAGCAAGTGCATTTATTCACTCTTCATCTAGAAATTCACTTGTACTGTGTTTTCCTGCCATCCATAGCATCCATAGCAGTTGCAGTCAGCCTGATCCTCCTGTAGCAGAGTGAAGGGGCACCTAACAGAAATAGAAGGGGGGGGGGCAGCTGTTAGATAAATATGTTCAACTGAACAACAAACTAACAGCTAAGCCTACAATCAAGTCATTTTACGCCACAATCTACCACTCATACAAACGTAGTTCAAAACAAAGGCTAAGTTTCAGCCAGTGATTGTTTGCCATTTCCCTCGTCAGGCCAGCTATCGCTATTAAAGGCGGCTAGCTGGCAATTTGAGTGTGAAATGCTTAGTTACCGCCTCCACTGCACACAACCGCGAACCTAGAAACATTCCCGAGGTCTAGCTAACGTAATATAACTTACCTACTGAATCCTCGGTTATCGCTTAATCAAGTTATGAACTTATTCGGCGTAATACCAATATTATCAAACTAGCTAGAGTTAAACTTAACGTCCTGTCTTGATGTAGCATCTACGAGTAGCATGTTGCTAAGCTACAAGTTTGAAGCTAACGCCAGCTTGCTTGCTTACTTGATTAGCCGAGTCGTTTTAAACAGACTTCACACACTCCATTCGAATAAAAAACACAAATTAATTGTAACTTACATTGGGTGTGGTAGGAAAACATCCGTTTCGTCGACGTTTGTTGGACGAACCAGACAACAAGAATATAAACTTTCTTCAAGAGGATGCTTGACAGCAGTGCCAGAATCGCAAGGAGAACGCTACTGCGCATGCGCACAAGTTAATTACGGGATGTGTAGTTTTAGGGAGCACCAGATTGTATGCATTAGAAGCTGAGACAGTTGGATTCACAGGTGACACCTGTGCCAGTGTTCTGATTAGCCCGGGAATTACTCTGGGAGCTTAACGAGCGCAGCTGGCTTTAGGCCATTATGACATGAAAGCCATTCAAGTCTATGGGGGGGAAATTAGCTTTTTAACATTTTCAATCCCCTATTTCTCAAAAAGTATAAACTTTTTAAAAAGTCTGAAATAATAACTCTCTTGCCCCACTCCAGACCTACACAACGGTTATTTCAACATGTCTGTACGTTAAGCGGTTAGAGTCGCATTCATTCTTGAAAAGGTAAAAAGAAAAGGTTATAATAATAAGAAGAAGAAGCCAAGAGATTTCAAGATAGTGGACTATAATAAGCGATAGCGCCAAGCCCCTGGAAATCGCCCTAGGAAACCACAGGCAACCAGAAACCGAAAAATGCCCCAACCCCATGCTAATGTAACAGAGGTCGTCTCTCCCCTCCCTCAATCACTCTGCGTTGTGTATGAAAGGATGGACGCCACAACTGAATGGAATTTCACTTAATTGCTCTCTGATGCATGGAAAATACAATAAATGCAAATCAGACATGGAGCGAGCAAGCCGCGTCACAGCTCCTCTGCCTCATGACAGTCGCAAAAGAGCGACAAGAAAGAAACATACACTGTACATAATTAAACCATAACCATGGCATACCTGATGCATGGAAAATACAATAAATGCAAATCAGACACGGAGCGAGCAAGGCACTCCACAGCTCCTGCCAAACAAACCAGGTAAAAACCACAATTAAAATACAGTACACAAATGTTTACAATAGTTACAAACTTTGTTCAACTAAGCTATACAACTAAGCTTTGTTAAACTAAGCCTACTACCCACTTTGTCACCCACCCATGGCATGAGCAAGCACTCACAACAACTCTGATGGCAATTAGATAAAGAATGGATGAGATATAAGTTCATTTATTTTATTACAGTGCCCCTAGAGGCCAAATACAGCAATTTCCATGCATATTCTCACAATCAAGTACCGAGTCCCTGTACCAAGTTTGGCTTTAGTACATCAAAGCGTTGCTGAGATATGAGCTAACTTCCTGTTTTGCCGCAACCCCTATAGAGGCCAAGCAATGCCAATTTCCTAGTGCGTCATCACAATCAGGTACCAAGTCCCTGTACCAAGTTTGGACTTTGTACATCAAACCGTTGCTGAGATACAAGCTCACTTCCTGTATTGCAGCGCCCCCTTTAGAGGCCAAATTTCTTAGAGCGTCATTACAATCAGGTATCAAGTCCCTGTACCAAGTTTGGACTTTGTAAATCAAAGCGTTGCTGAGATACAAGCTCACTTCCTGTATTGCAGCGCCCCCTATAGACCGGTTTCAGGTCCCTAACAACCGTAGTTAAGAACGAACTCGGAGGACGAACTCTGAGGATATTTCGGTGTAGCTGAGTCTGGGTTGTTTTCATCTAGAGGTGTAGCGGATTTACCTATGAAAAAGCAACGGATTTTACGGAAGGTAGGCTAAACATTTGGCCGGTCACTGTAAAGTTAGCTTAGGCTTAGGTTAATGCTGCGTTTCTCAAACTGTGGGTCGCGACCCACTACTGGGTCGCGGAGACATGCCAGGTGGGGCGTGAACTGACGTAAAAAACCAGGAGTTTTTTTAATTTATTTTTTTATCTGTAGCCTGGGCCCAAGTAGCACCCGATGCGCAATGGACGCACTGTGTTATTCAGAGGGAAGCGCTCGTGTCAAGGCAGCTTAGTTAGTCCCGACCTACATGAGATTTTGAACGTTGTTGTGAGAGTGGTGAATTTCATCAAAACCCTGCCCTTAAAAGCGTGTCTATTCTCCGCACTTTGCGAAGAAATGGTAGCTGACCAAAAGGCTGTACTGTTTTACAGCGAGGCAAGGTGGCTTTCCCGAGGTAAAGTGCTGTCGCGTGTGTTTGAGCTCCGAGTCGCCTCTTCTTGAAGGAAGAGCGCATGTTTGAATCTGCAAGCACGTTCACTAATGAACATTTCTTGACAAAGCTGGCCTATCTTAGCGATATATTTGATATATCTTAGCGATACATTTGAGTTAAATGTCCAGTTACAAGGCAAAGACAAGCACCTACCTCACCTAGCAAATAAGATTACTGCATGGGACAGGCGCCTCGATCGCCACAGTATTATGCCTTTGAGATTTCTGAGCGAAATCGCTGAAACGTCTGATTGGGAGGCACTCTTGTGATCCCATGTATTAAACATTAGGCCTACATCACATTCCTGCAAAGTTTATTTTAAAAATATTTCCCAACTGAGCAGCAGTGCTCGGTATGACTGGATTATGGATCCATTTAATGCAGCATGTTGGTATTTCATTGAATATATTGTACAATGCTGTAAAATGGCATATGCTTCCTAATATGTTGCTGGAAAACAGAAATATGTGTGTTATGTATTTATTTATTATTATATCTGCAACACCAGCTGATTTTAACTCTGTTGAAGAGGATATATTTAGAACTTGTTTGACAATTTTAAGCTTGACCTACCACTTTCTTAGACTACGTTTACACGAAGCAGGGTATTTTCCTAAACGAATATCTGGCCATCTACGTTTGCAAATAAAACTGCATTTACACGAGACCGTTTTCTTTTTTTAAATGTGTTTACACGAACCCGTGTACATACATGCCAAACCACAGTGGCAGTCTAACGATAAGCTCAAGCTCACATTAACCAATCAGAATCCTGAAAAGTTGCCCGAGCCACCGGAAACATAAGTGTACTCTCTTCTTCGGATAGCAGCGGTAAAGCAGGAGGAGCTGAATTTGCAAATGCAAACAGACAAAAAGGGTCTGCACCAACATAAACGCGATGGCTATTCTGAGCGCATCCATGATCACCTCAGCCCCAAAACTCCGTTTACCACAGTTTACAACCAAACGCATAAACAAAGTTTTCCAAAAAAATCACTTTGGCCGGAGTTTTTTTGGATAACCGTTTTACGTGGCAAATTTTCCGTTTGCGTCTAAATGAAAGGCTGAAACGTAGGGAAATGTCTTCGTTTATAAAAATACACATGCTCGTGTAAGCGGGGTCTTAGAGCGATGAGGGACAGGTGGGGCTCGAGAATGCCCCCTTGATCAAAGTGGGGAATGAAAGAAAAAGTTTGAGAACCACTGGGTTAATGTTAACGGTAGGGCTTCGATTGCACAAACAATTAGTTTAGATTTAGATTAAAGTGAGAACTACCTACTCAAAGGCTATATGATAGGGGTGGGCAATCATTTCCCCCTGAGGTCAGAGGATAATTACTTTGATAAAGTAGCCTATGCCACTGGACACACATAGAACGATTGACTGAAATACAATGCACAAAATGACAGGAAAGTAGCCTATACATGACATAGCTAAACTAGGCTATATACCTTTTAGTAGGCCTATGCAATAACATCACTTGCAAGCCCATGTCTACTTTATTAAAACAAACAACTCAAATGGAGGGTCAACTTTAACTTTAGGCTAACTGCATCTTGTCATTTGCGTGAAATGTAGGCTATAGCCTCCGTTCTCATGGATCATATCGATAAGTCTCTGATTAAAATGATATGCTGAATATGAATATGATAAAACACTTTGTCAACGTCACTACCCTATGTTAGCCTACATGATTTCAGTTTTTCCTCTTGAGCATGAAGATAACATTTGTGGCATAACTTCGTAGCTTCATAATGCATGCTTCGTATCCAAATGTCTGGCACCTAGGCCTGCCTAGTTTATTGGCGTTTTAAACATTTTTAGCTTTGAACGGACACATCACAAAAACATAAGATGTCTCCTGTACCACACAGGGGAAATTCAGTCTGCTTTTCTCTGCCAAAAGTTAACAATTTTCAAGCACCTTGTGTCTTTCTTTCAATGTCTTGCTATATGGCTCTGGGTTTGCTTGTTCTCCGAGTTCGTCCCTAACGACGGTTGTTACGGACCTGAAAGCGGTCTATACATGCCAAATGATACCAATTTCCTAGTGCATCACAATCAGTGAACAAGACCCCTTACCAAGTTTGGACTTCATACATCAAAGCCTTGCTGAGATAAGAGCTCACTTCAATTTCAATTTCAATTTATTGTGCCTATAGAGTGCCAAAACATTACACATGTATCATGGCGCATTACAGAGTGTAGACAATCAGAGAAAAAAAGAAAAGAAAGGAAGAAAAGAAAAGAAAAGAAGGCCCAAGGGCAACAGGGGCAAGGAAAAACTCCCTAGAATTGGAGATACATATAGGAAGACTAGGGTCAAATACAGGACAGTAAGGTCTGTATACATGACAAATGCATATGATAGTCAGGTGTAGAGAATAGGACATGGTGTTTAAAGCCACCTGAGGTGAAAGTTACAAGAGGTTGGATGATTACATATCTGGTATGATAATGCATTAATCCTAATTTAGTGTTCAAATAGTCCAGCATTGGAATTGTCCAGGGGAAAAGGAGTTGTCAAGGGGCATGTGGTGGGTCGGCAGTACGGGCCAGGAATCCATGCCCTATTAATATCCCCCCCAAAGGGGGACATTAATAGGGCAGTCAAAAAGATGGGACTTCAGGTGAGATGGGTGAGAGGAGGGCCAAGCACACGGATGGCTGATGACTGGTGATGATATACCTCACAAGTGAGGTAAGGGGGAAGAAAGAGAGATGTAGAGTGGGTTAGTATTACTGAAAATCAAAATGGTTAATGTCAATAAGTAATCAGTGGCACTATGTTACAGTATACCATAGTGAGAATAGGAAAGAGAGAGAGAGAAGGGGAGGGGGGGGGGGTTGTATGGCGTGGCACATGAAAAGTCCATGACAGCACTATGCTATAGCAGCATAACTAAGGCATGGTGAGGGGTAGTCGACACCAGCGCAGGTATGGATCAGTGACCACCATCACGCGCGTGACTGGGGTGCCAGTCACATGAGGACTCAGCAGGGTGGTCCATTCCATAAATCCCTGAGGTGGGTGAAGTTCCACACCTCACCATACCTAACTATGGGAGGCAGTAAAGAGGTATGTTTTAAGTCTAGACTTAAAAATAGGGATGGTGTCTGCTAGTCGAATTGAGGAAGGGAGATTATTCCAGAGGAGGGGTGCGCGATAGCTGAAAGCTCTGCCTCCTACTGTAGTTTTTTAAATTCGTGTAATTACAAGAAGGCCAGTATTCTGTGATCGTAATGGTCTGGGTGGGTTATATGGGACTAGGAGATCTTTAATATATTCTGGTGCCTGGCCATTAATGGCTTTGTATGTTAGAAGTAATATTTTGAAGTCAATGCGACTTTTAACAGGCAGCCAGTGTAGGGATGCCAGGATAGGGGAAATATGTTCATATTTTTTAGTTCTAGTGAGTGTGCGAGCAGCTGCACTTCCTGTTTGGCGGCTTCATTGCCCTATTTGATTGGCTGTTACGGGCAAACAAACTTGAAATTGAAAAATCTGGCAAGTAACGTAGAGTGATTGGGACAGTGTCCTGACTAATGGTATCGAATTTTGTTGTTGTTAACTCAAAGCGTCACCAAGATGTTAGTCCACTTCCTGTTTGGCGGCTTCGTCGCCCTATTTGATTGGCTGTCTCGGGCAAACAAACCTGAAATGAAAAATCTGGCAAGTATCGTGTGGCTCGGTCTGAAGATCATCTCTGCCAAGTTCCGTGAAAAAATCGGATGAAATTTGTGACCGCTGAAACTTTTCGTAGAGTTTGGACTAAATCCAATATGGCTGAGGTCCGATATGGCGGAAAGTGGCGTAATAGGGGTCATTGAAACCAAAATCACAGCCCATGCAGGAGCAAAGCCGTGGGGCAAGCAGTCCTTCGCAGCAGCGGCGGCTGCTACAGTGAAGAAGCCCTAGCCCCCAGCCGCCGAAAGGAAACGCAAACGGCAGCCCTGACGCCTCTTAGGCTTCGGAGGAGGAGGAGGGCTGTTCACCTCTTCCCCTCAAACGAGGGAGGGAAGACCACTCAATAATGTTTGTGAATGTTTGGTGCGTGTTCCCCACACGCAAGCTCCCTTGCAGGAAAGTTAGCTCCGTTGGTGGAGGCCTGGCGCACATGCGCAGTAAACCCTTGGGTCTTGCAAACCGTCGCCAGGGGATACAGACTCCAGTTTACTCGGAAACCACCTCCCACGGAACACATTTTAGAGCAAGAAATTGCATCACTGTTACGCAAGAGAGTGGTAAGAGTCGTTCCACTCCACCAAAGTGCTCAGGGCTTTTTGATTCCCAATAAAGGCAGCCAGCTACGGCCTATTTTGGATTTAAGGGGCTTAAACAGCTATCTCAGAAAATACAAATTCAAAATGTTAACACGCAACGTTCGGTCACATTCAACACGGAAGAAGGATTGGCTCTGGCTTACTGGCATCTGAGTATTTATCCACCACACAGGACATTTCTCAGATTTGCTTTTCAGAACATGTGTTACGAGTATCAGGTACTACCCTTTGTGTTAGCTCTCAGTCTGAGAACATTCTGCTTATGTGTGGAAGCGGCGTTAGATCCACTCAGATTAAAAGTTATAAGAATATTGACTTATATAGACGATTGGCTGATAATAAGTCACTCTCATTCAAAAGCTGTGCGAGACACGACGACAGCACATAACCACGTTAGGTTTCACCATACGCCAAGCGAAAAGCAACCTAATTCCTTCACGTCAAACAACCTTCCTGGGTCTCCGGCTGAATTCGGTGACAATGACTGCAATGCTGTCAACAGACCGGATTGCCTCCTTCCAGCAATGTCTAACACATTTCACGTTGGGGGCATGGGTGTAGTTCAGACAGTGTTTACGCCTTCAAGGTCTGATGGCATCGGCTATACACGTATTGCCACTGGGGCTACTCAGAATGAGAGCGTTTTAGTGTTGAATAGGCAATTTGCAATTGAACCCACCATTACCATTACTCTGGCGAATAGAGAAATTTATTACCCACACCCCGAGAGGGTGGCGCTTTGGGCTTGGCCCGTGAGAGGTTAAACCTGGGCACTGCAGGGCTCCCTCCAAGGGTAGTAGCTACAATACAAAGTGCCAGAGCCTATTACACGAGGTCATTATATGATAGGAAATGGCGGGTGTTTGAGAAATGGTGCAAGGAGCAGCATCAGGTGTCTTTTCAATTCCCCGTAGGACCGGTGTTATGTTTCCTTCAGGATTTGTTGGATGCCGGCAGGGCCTTCTCTACTATTAAAGTGTATGTGGCTGCGATAGCAGCATGTCATGTTGGCATGTCGTTTTTTGAAAGGAGCCCGTCGGCTATGACCGGTTGCGAGGATGCTGGTGCCGTCCTGGGACCTAGGTGTGGTGCTGGAGGCTCTATCGCAGAGCCTGTTTGAACCGATTGAGTCTGTGGACATGAGAATTTTGTCCTTAAAGACAGCACTGTTGTTGACGCTGCCGTCCGCTAAGCGGGTAAGTGATCTGCATGCACTGTCGGTAAACACAGCCTGTATGCAGTTTTCGCCGGGTGGCGATAAGGTGTTTTTGCGGCCGAACCCAGCATTTATGGCAAAGTGTGAGGTGAATTGTAAGACTTTAGAGTTTGCAGCATTAAGCTCAGCTGAGGATAGAAGGTTGCGAGCACTGTGTCCGGTGCGGGTACTCCGGGTGGCATAAGGCTGACCAGCTCTTTGTGTCATGGGCATCATCACATAGAGGGTTACAGTGGGCATCGCTTTCAAATGGCCACTTCAGTCCCGCATTACGAGGCGTGAAGCTGCGTGAAGCTTTAGTACCACTTTCAGCCACTGTGCGTCGCTCTGCCACTGTACATCGCTCTGCCTGCCGCCCCTTCTGAAAAAGCTCGATTTACCTCGATTTAGGCTACTAGGGTATGGCTTAAGGCTTGACTACACGGTGGTAACGAAAATCGAAATCGAAATTTGCTGTCTACATTATTGTCAGTGTTGGGGTAACGCAACTACGCAAATCAAAACAGTGGTGTAATAATTGAGCTAGTAGAGAAATAACTGTTAAGAATTCATCTGTAGCCTTGGGTAGGCTTCTGCGACGTTTTTAACAGGCTACGCTATAGAGGCTTAGCAACTATGACCCACGTTTTGGTTTCATAAATTAATTTGCCCTACTTCTTGACTGCAATGTAGTCAATTGACTGCTTGACATGTCATTTTTCTTTTTCTGTACAATTAACAAATACATCTGCTTTATGCCGCAGAATTACATTCATATTTGGAACTTACATAGTCCAATGCATCGTTACACTACGTTAGTGTTTCCCAAAACCATAGTAGCAACGAATGTTCGCAACCACTATCGTAAAGTTGTGTAGTTACAACTACACCTCTCGACCTCTGGTAGAATGCTAGTAGAAGCATAGTTCCAGGGATCTTCATGTCAAAGACGTCACTGATGCCAGTTATTTGTTTGCAAATTAATAATTATAAATATATTTAGGTTTCTAATTGATATTTACACTTCTAACCACCATACATCCATATTTTAAAATGCCCAAGGCAGAAAATACATAAATTAAAAGTCAATTTGCAGCCATGTGCACGTAAGTAAAAGTCACACACCTGCAGATAATAATAAGGTGGTGCGCACTTTTTGATGAGTCAGCTGAGAATATGTAGCCTTTGATTTTCATGGAGGGGGGGGCTTGTTAGTTTACACAAACCAAGCCAAGAAGGCTGATTCTGATTTTGATAATATGATCTGCACAAAAGATAAACTTAGGTAAACAACGATGTCAATATTGTTGTCAAAATCTTAACCCAGATTCGAACTCTTGGACAGGGGACTGGTAACGGCTGTCATCTGCCGGCCTTAACGCAATGCGCCACAGAAATATGTGCAGGTGCCCGTTCACGTGCTACTAAACGTCATTAACCACCTTAGTCCAGACTACTGAAGTTTGGAAACTATCATGGTCCAAACTTACAGTACTACAGTTATTTCAGTTAGCCTATTAGCTGGTTTGATTTGCATTGAGCTCAATGAGCATCAAACCACCTAATAGGCTAACTGCAATAACACCAAGCCAATCTCTAGGTATGGTGAAGGGTATGTGATGATGTGGGGCTATTTTAATTCCAAAGGCCAAGGTAACTTTATCAGGATGCACAGTATTCTGGATCCATGAAATAACTGGCCTTTAAAAATAAAAATCTGCCTGTCTCTATGGGAATTTAACATAGGGGTGGCAATACTTATGACCCCTGTATTTTAAGGAAGAACATTTATTTATTTATGATACATTATTCATTCACTAAGAAAATTGGTGTCCTTAAAGGTTAGATATTTTCTCATTTTTCACTTAAGGCATTAAGATAAATTTCCAAAAGATGATTTTATATTCCTCTTTTCAGTCAACTTTAGCATGGGTGCCAACACTTTTGACCATCATATAAACTCACGCTATTGTATTATTATATATGGCTCACTGCGTCATGGAAGCAGTTAAGTCAAGTCGCATCAAAAATAGTAGTGGCAGAACTCCCAAGTGACACCTTGTGGTTGTTTGTGTCAACTGCAGTTTGTGCCATTTCTGCTGAGAAAATGGGGTGCGTGATTCATGAAGGAACCCGTCCAAACTTAACTGGGACCCACTGTATGTAAGTACGACAGTTTTGGGAAACAGTCGTGACTTACATGTTGGTTAGTTGAACGATGCATCCTGTTAGTAAAAAGCTAACCTCCGTAGTTGTACGGGAAACGCACCCATTAGCAATCTGTTAATTTTATTTTATGAATCCTACACAGTAGATCACATGCCACATTCTCAGTTTCAATAGACAGATGCAATAGCCATTGGTCAAGTATTGAGTATAAAGCAATTAAGATAGTATGAAGTACTTTTTGTATAGGATACTATCATAAAAATTCCTTAAAACGAATAGCATTTTGCAACTTGACAAAACACTGGATTAAATATCTGTGAGGGGAAAATGACAAAGA
Source organism: Alosa pseudoharengus (assembly GCF_046254945.1). Classification (NCBI taxonomy): domain Eukaryota; kingdom Metazoa; phylum Chordata; class Actinopteri; order Clupeiformes; family Clupeidae; genus Alosa; species Alosa pseudoharengus. The sequence continues at coordinate 1,800,983 of NW_027468576.1, read as the reverse complement.
GGGACCTTAACCTTTGAATTGATACTTTGTATGATTTCACACTTTTGAATGGACTCTCCTGTGTTTACCCTAGCTTGTGATGTTCCTTATAATTGATACTTCTAATGCAGTGTGAATTCACTCTTTCTGTTTGACACTAATCTAGTTCTTAAAGTTCTTATTAGTTCTTATTATTTGATACTTCTGTTTCAATAACTAATGGTCCGATGGCAAATCATGTGTTGTATGACGTTAGAAATGTTCTTAATGTCCTTGATTCTTAAATAACCCATTGTTTTGACCAAGTCATGTGTATGTGCAGGTGTAATGATACAATGAGATTATGATACTGTGCGAGGTATAAATGTGTGTGTGAGAAAACAACTGATTGTCTCTTGGGTGCACAGACTTTGTCTCTGTATCCTGATAGCCTGATGCTTATGAGACCTCTCTGCGCAGAGATTAATAAACTACTAACAAGAAAGACAAACCTTATTTCAGACTCTCATTATTTATACATCTTTAGTCTAAAAAATTCTTCCACATATCGTAGGCACAGGAGAAAACTTGTACATCCACTGGCCCGTGGGGAGATCACATGCCAGTTGCCTCTCCATTCAGTGCTATGACTCGTTCGGCTGTGAGCTTGTTTCGCCAAAACAATCTCTATTGCATATATCAATGCGTCTTTGTTCATGGGTTTGGCCTCACAGCAGAGGCTTAGACAACTATGACCCACGTTTTGGTTTCGTAATTTTCCCTACTTATTGACTGCAATGTAGTCAATTGACTGCTTGACAGGTTATTTTTATTTTTCTGTACAATAAACAAGTACATCTGCTTTATGCCGCAGAATTACGCACTTGGCCAGCCTATAGAACGGGCACATTTTGGAGAGAATAAAGAATGTATGCACGCAAGAATCTGTAGGCTATTTGTGGCTGGTTACCAGCAAACAATGTTTAATGCATTAACTCAAGACGTCAAACATTTTCTAAACAATACAAACAGAAAGGATGCAGCAGGCAGCAAATGTAGAAGAGTCATTTCCAGTGGAAGAACAAAATGCTGAATGAAGCCCAAAGATATGCAGGCATATCTAGCAAGTTGTTATTTTTTGAAGACGTAAATGGTTGGGCTATAGGCCTATTTTGCAAGAAGGAGACATAAAGCGTGAGCATGCCACACTATCCACAGCTGTGGTAGCGGGGGGTAGGAGAATTACTGTTAGCACAGGATATCAGTGTCGGGTGAATTAGGAAATGCCTTATGGATGAAAGCTGCTTGGGATCCCCCCCTGTCAAGAAATAACCATACAAAAACAGATAATATAGCCTAGATATTCCAATATATTCGAATACATGTGTTTATTTTAGAGGGGATATTCGAACGTCATTTTTGAGCAATTGTGACAGCCCTAGTCCACTGTAGGCTACGCCAATCGTCTATTAACACCTTCCACCTAACCCCGGTGAGTGGGGGTCGCTATAATGCGTGTGAAATAGCACCATTGAGTAGCCTATGCGAAATAGCCTTAAAATCGTTCCGGTGTTGTGTGCCTTCTTGTTTCTCCACCTACTGGTTTCCTTGCGCGTGCATGCGCTGCAGCAGTTGTCAGACATTCACAAACAAGTTATTTTAGGCGGTTTGAAGTCGCTTTTCATACGCCATGAGCGCTCGGCTACATTACAGCCACTCGGACAAAAGACATGTAAAAAAATATATGTTTTGAAAACTAGCATTAAACTGGATTCAATCCCGCAAAAGCAATTCACGCGTGACTCTCTCCATCCTGATTCCCTACTCTTTGAGCCAACTAATATGTTACGCGAATCAATTAAATATTGTAGGCTACCATTAATTAATAACGTAGGCAACACCCAGGTAACATGTTGTCCAGGCTATCTGAACCAAGGGGTTGCCTCTCATCTACAACACACTGGTTACCTTGGGCTGCTACAGTCGTCAGTGCACTGTGCACAGTAGGCCTATGCTACTCTTTGTGGTTGCTCAACTAAAAATAAAAGATGTATTTGGTGATGATGTTATTGTAGGCCTAGTAGACCTAAATTCTGAGAAATTAAATGGTACGAGAAACAATCTACATAGCGCACCAGACCGCGATGTTGTCAAGGGTTGAATGAAGGGAGTTTGCAAAAATGTGTGTATTTTTGAAGTCAATAAACATTCTTAATTTTCGAATGTCTTTGTCAGAGAACATCTGACTTTTAAAAACCATAGGCCTGGTAGTCGCTCAGACAAGGAGTTATAAGATAAAGGCAATACCATTTGTGTCACCTAATGCAGTTCAGTGAATTAGCAAGATACCTTTAGAAGCCAACAATCATAAAGCACCTGTGCGCGCGCTCTCTCCCCTGCGCATGAAGCTGTCTGCGTGTTGTAGGCTAGATTTGCGTGAGTTTTTTTCTATCTGCTTTACTTTTGTGAGTTGCGACCACATAGGCTATGTTATAGACGTTCTATGAGGTAGCAGTGTTTAGCTGTGTCACAAAACAATAAGCTTTGTCAGACTACTTTTAAAATGATATTCAGGGCTATATCTATTTTAAACATTTGGGGCTGAAGACCCGACAAAGCCTTGCGTTAATTCTTCAGGTGGGAATTTTCATACGAGAGACGCTCTCATTGGTGGTTAGTATATGGAGTAGGGAATTGACAGCAACATATCCAATCACATTATGAGAGATGCTGAATTTAACATAAACTGTGATATTTGATTTTAAATTAATGTAAATTTAGCCGGGACTGTAAGTTGGCACACGTGGGTGCTCGATGTTTTCAGTGGGTGCCCGAGAGACGGAGCACCCATGGTATCGGCGCCTATGACAAGCGAATCTCGCGGTTGCATCCATTACAAACAAACATGCAATGTGAACGTCTGGGATTGGGGAGAGCACTAAATGCTCTTCTGAATAAGCACGAAGTCGAAGTCTTTAGCACGAAGCCTTTAAATGAAAAACACTCTTTAATAATCAATGATTACTAATGATGATGACTAATGAAGTAAATGAAGTAAACTTGTGACCATCAAAAATCGTTTATCGCCTGTAACTCCGTGATAACAGGACGTAACAGGAAGGCATTTGGCACTCGGAGAAAACCAGAATGTTTAATTTGTCCTGCGTTTCTTCTACGGCTGCAAACGGGATTCACTCGCCGTTAACCAAATATTTCTTTATTAGGGCAGGGCAGGCATATTTCTGGCTATTAAATTATTTCTAAACCAGTCTGCTAAAGTCTGTAGTGAGTGAAGTCTGTGTAGGGTTTTCCAGCTCCATTTCTTTTTATGAGACACCCTGCTCACTTGAGACCTCTGCCGGTTGTTGCAGCGTCGTTGCAGCGTCACTGGAAAAATACAAATTAAAGTCGCGTGATGCCGTGTGATCCCGCGCACGGACCGCGAGGGAAGCTGGCCAAGTCGAAGCACTGCCCACTTTACCTATATCTACTCAGCGCCTTTCACATTGGATTGTGGACGCTATAGGATTGGCTTATGAAAGGAGTGGCTTGTGGTCCCCGGTGGTGGCTCGTATGCACTCTACCAGTGGCATGGCTACATCTTGGGAGATTATGGCAGCTGCCTCTTGGGCTTCGCCAGACACCTTTGTGAGATTTTACAGACTGGATGTGACTAGGCCGTCCGACCTCGCACAGTCTGTTTTAACAGTGAATCCAGTCCTAGGGTCTAATTAGCCCGGGAGAAAAAAAAAGACAGACACACAGTGTTGGATCTGGGTGATCTTGTGATCTGTCTGTGGCAGAGCTGCTTCGGTGAGCGTCTGCAAGGTGGGAGTTGTCTATATCTCCCATATGTGAGATACCGAGCGAATATTTGAAAAAGAACTTAAGGTTACTATTGTAACCCCGGTTCTTTGAGAATATGAGTGAGGTATCTCACCAGGCAGCCCGCCTTGCTGCGCACGAGAAGAGAGATGGGTGGAGCCCCAGCACGGCGCACGCCATTAGTCTGACATAGGCAAACGTGGTGTCATTGGAGTTTCTGTGATTGGGCACGCGCGGAGCGCATTCCCATATGTGAGATACCTCACTCATATTCTCAAAGAACCGGGGTTACGATAGTAACCTTAAGATTTCTCCTTTAAGTTGGTCATACAAAAGCTGTCATACAGCAAAAGTAGACTGCTTTCATGAGCCCAAAATATAAAACATTTTGCTTTTTTACATTTTTTACTTTCTACACTGTAAGAATAGTCTAACTAAAAGGGAACCCATAAATGAGTAGGTATTTGCAAACGTGTGACTATTACTATAGTATGGTGACTTTCTCTGACAAACATTTTGGGTATTGCCTATCAAAGTGCAAAAAAAACTATGTACTATTTAACATTTAACATATATTACTCATAAGGTATAAGCTCTTTTGTGTCTGTTTTCATTTATTATAGATCACAAGAATTGGTCTCATCATTCACAAAACCAGATTGGAGGACTTCCAGGTTTTGGCAGGGTCTGCAGGATTCTTAATGGCTGCATACGCTGTTGGTAAGATGGTCAAACCAGATTTGATTGAATGATTATTCTTTCTTGCAAAACAACAAAATTATTGTAAAATTCTTCAATCCCATGGCATTTCTGTATCAGAACAGCTCACACAGCCATCATGTAAATCAAAACACAAAACACCAACTACACACTGATAGTATATATGTACCAAAAACATCACGGTTACTCAACGTAACCTTAGTTCTCTGAGTGATGATGCAAGACATCAACACTTTGGGATAACACATTCCATGTGCGAGTTTTTATGATTGAACTTAAAGAGCAGCTGAGGTTAAATTTGTTACTAAATGTACACACAATATTGCTGACATGTAGAAAGGTTTTTATGGATGATTTTATGAGCATATTTTTACGAGACCTACGGCATAAAATCTGTTGAGGAAGTCTAAAGCTGGCACATACACCCCCATTCTCATCAACGGGACTGAGGTGGAGCGTGTCACTAGCTTCAAGTTCCTGGGTGTCCACATCTCTGAGGACCTCTCTTTAGATTAGATTAGATTCAACTTTATTGTCATTGTGCAGAGTACAAGTACAAAGACAACGAAATGCAGTTTGTGTCTAACCAGAAGTGCAAAAAAAAGCAGAAAAGTGCAATGTGATATACGAAGTATACGCAGGTGGTGCATAGACAGGACAATAAATATAGTGGAGTGTTAGACAGTAGTAACGTGTATTAATGTGAATAAATGTGGATATTCAGTATGAAAAATAAACATAGATATGCAGATATGTACAGAATGTACAGCTATGCAGTGTGGTAACAGTATCATTGTAGTGCAGAAACAGTAACATTATATGAGTAACATTATAAGAGGACTATCTGGACTATAAGTCACTTTTTTCATAGTTTGGCTGGTTTCTTCCTGTTAATGACACATTTTTTGACTGATGCGACTTATACTCCAAAGCGATTTATAGTCCGGAAAATACGGTAGTAAGAATAAGTGTATGTGCAGGATGAATAGTATGAAGAGCAGTAGAAAATGGCTATGTAAGGCCACATTTACACATAGCCGGGTATTTAGAGAAACGAATATTTCCCCCCCTCCGTTTTCAATAATAACATCGTGCACACAACATTTTTTTCAAAAAACTTGTCATTTACATCAACCCGCATAAATACGCTGTCGAGCGCCATAATAACTATGCCAAACCTATGGGTGGCAGTGTAGGGAAAGGAATAAAGCCATGCTGGCCAATCAAAATCCTCAGAATCGACACCAACGACTAACACGAGCAGTAAAAATGCTGACCTCCGTGCGATCAGAGAATGTCTAATAAGACGGGCTCTGGTGCGATCCTTCGCCTCTGCTCCTCCATGTAGAGCAGTTGTTGCAAATGCAAACAGGCCAGAAGCGTTTGCACAAAAGTAAAAATTAGTAGCACCTTAACAGCATCCATGATAATCCTCATCAGTAGCCAAAGAAACTGTAAACATCAGGCGCTCACATGACGTTAAGGATTTTCTGGCGCTTAAGAAGCTAAAACGCCGTTTATCCCTGTTGACACGGCAGCACATAACCGGCGTTATCAGAAATCTCCACTTTGGCCGGAGTGTAAACGAGAGGCCAAACCGCAGGGGAATATCTGCGTTTTCCCTTCGTGTAAACGGGGTCTAAGTGTAATTACAGTATGTACATTTGTAAATAAATAGATAGAACACTATGAATGGGATAGGGTAGTGCAAGTGTCCGGGGGTGGGGGGGGGTGCTGTCCACCTACTTGTTGTCCCTGTCAAGGTTGCCAAATCGTGGACACCTCAACAGGCACAGGCAAGGAGGCATCGGGCGGTGGGGGGCTTGGTTGGTTGTCACCGGGGTGCAGAGCTAGAGTCCAGTAGGGTGACAGCCGCAGGAAAGAAGCTTCCTCTGAACCTGCTGGTTCGGGGTGTGGAGAGATCTGTAACGCCTCCCGGAGGGGAGTCGGGTGAACAGTCTGTGGTTGGGGTGAGAAAAGTCTTTGATGATGCTAGGGTTGTGCCGATGGACGATATCATCGCCCATCGTGATGGTTGACAGACATTGTGATGGGAAGCAACCATCGTGATGCCACGCCAGGCACTAATTCCTGCTGTAACATAGGCTAAAACATACAAAACCTTTCCCTGGAAATTAAATTGAGCCTACTTTAAAGGCTGTCAGCCAAACAGTTATCACTTATTAGTCTACCGTCTTGTAAAATAAAAGACTTATTAGTCTACCGTCTTATTCAAATAATTCCTGATTGTGACGTGAATGTGTAAATGTCTTTTTGTACATATCTCGCAGTAGGCCTATAGCCTACATTGAACGTAAAATATGTAGCCTAATGTTTCAGCAGAAAAATAGTCCTAATGAATTATTAATGTGCGATCACAGCCCCTTTCCACTTTCACTTTCCGCCGCCCTCATAGTCGGCATGGCCGGTAGCCTAATAACGTGGGATGCGTAGCGTACTAGCTAAATGAGATGAGTGACTGCGATAGTAACCTGAAGTAACTTTTTTGCTAGGCCCAGTGAAGGCTGGCGATATGGAATATTCTGCTGGTTGGTGCACATGCAAGTGTTCAGATTGATTGTCTATCCGATTTTCTTGGAGCAGATCTTCCACGCAACTTCGGTAGCCTGGTCATTTTCTTAGCTGTCCACTTTCATCAGGCCATATAGCCTATATATTTTTTATGTAGAAAATAATAAATGTATTTCTGTACAGACATATGGTTAGCATATGCTAGCGCCAGAAAAATAATTCTGTGGAAATGCATGGATTCCAGTTGCTGCTACTGAAAGAAACTGGAATCCATGTATTTCCACAGAATTACTTTTGGAATCTGATCCCTTATCATACCTGTTCATTCTTACTCCTCGCTCGACTTATCGTAACTAAATTCAAGATGGCTGCAAACGCTAAACTTCGTGAAGATACTGTCTGTATAAATCGTCTTGTAAGTAAACTACCAGTGCTTTTTCAAAGTTCTCAATGTCTCGTTTTAAATGTCAGGGCCCTCGGAAGTCTACCAATGAAGTGTGGAGATACGTTGAGCCTTGTAAATGGTGTAAAACAGTGATTTATTTGCATGGCTAGGCCAATGCCGAGGCACCCCCCTAGTGCCAGATTTTGGAGTGCAGGGGACAAGCCGAGATGGGCTATGAGACATACGTTAACACTCGGTATCATGTTTCAACACACTTTAGGTCAATATCGCACCGGAATTCTCCTTTAAGGAATTCATGTTTTTTCATTCAGATATGTAAATCAACAATGTATAAATTGCTATTAGTCAATTAATGGGGAGATAATCGATAATCGAATCGAATCGGACTGAAAAAATGAATCGTTAGATTAATCGATGCATCGAAAAAATAATCGCTAGATTAATCGTTTAAAAAATAACCGTTTATCCCAGCCCTAATTTGAGTGTGTGTCTGTTTGTGTGTGTATGTGTGGGTATGTGCGCGTGCATTTGAGTGTGTGTGGGTATGTGTGCGTGCGTGCGTTTGATTGTGTGTGTGTGTGTGTGTGTGTGTCTGTGTGTATGTACATGTACATTTGTGCATGTGGGTGTGTGTTTGTGAGTGTGTTTGTGTACAGTGGGTCCTATTTTCAAGTGGCCACTTCATTCGCGCTTTCCGTGATTCACGCAGCTGCGTGAAATGTATTACAACTTATCGCCACGAGGTGGCAGTTTAAGTCCGCTGTAGCATTGCCGGTAAACAGGGCAGCGGACTGCATGCAAAGGCGTTGCAAGCCGCAGTGTGATTGATATGGTAAGCTACAGAACGATACTAAAGATCACCTCGTTGAAGTCATACAGTAGACTAGGCTAAATCAGAGCCTACTTTTTTATCAAGCTGGGGCCAGAGATGATGGCCTTTGCTGAACAGTTTAGGCCTAGGCTACTCAAAATGAATAAAACCAAATTTGGCGAAATCTCACACTTTTTTCCCCTTTCCACTTCCCTTTTCCCTTTCCACTTTATTAATTCCAATTGGAGGAAAGAAAGACACATGCAGTTTTCTTGTTAATCAGAGGAATGTTTTTCAACCAGCGGGATCAGAGGGGTATTTCACAAAGGCAGAATTAAGACATCCAAGATAAGTGATAAAGCGAGGTTTGACATAGCGTTGTCTGGTCATCCTAGCTCAACTCATTTCACTAACGCCAATCCAGGATCAGTAGGAGCGACTATGTCAAGCCAGGTGTAAGTAATTCAGGATGTGTGCACGTTCTCGTTTCTGCCCCAAAGAACTCACGGTTGGAATAAAAAAAGACGCGGAAAATAGCGTCATTCTCACAAAGTGAACAGCCGCTTTTGATATAGACTAACAATGAAGTAAAGTTGTCCTTTTTGGAATGGGGAATCATGGCTATTTCTGTACAACAGCAGGAGTAGGCGTGGTAGACCAACTGAATGCAAATTTACGTATGCACCCACGTGTGAATGCTTCCTTGTCTCGACACCCAACGTCATTAAAAAAAGCGCTTTCCATTACAAAGATGCACATAGTATGATATACCTTTATATTATAGTTGAAAACACCTTCGAAAACTTGCCCCTCCACTTCCAATCAACTACAGTAGGCTATTCATCAAACGGCTAATAAAATAAGCAAACAATGAGTACCTAGTCCTATGTTAATAATTATAAGGCTATCACAATTAAAATAATAACCATATGGTAGTAGGCAGACAATCCTTTTTGTTTTGCGAGCAAATACATTTAGCAAATAGTGTATAAATGGAATAAAGCTCTTTAAAAATGAGCACGGAGGTCTGATGTGAATGAGAGCTAGCTGAACCAATAAGACCACATAATTACCATTAGAATTAACTTAGCTTGGCTGTTAGCCTGGTCGGGACCAGGCTAGGTGCAGAGAATAAATCCCCATGGTAACTTATGTGCCATCTCTTTTGTGAAACCAAGTCTAGGCTAAATTCATCCAGGATAACCAAAAAATCCCAGCTTAATCCCTTATCTAGGTTTTGTGAAATACCCCTCTGGTGACCTTCTCAAAGTAAACGGTAACATTAAAGCAAGAGGCTACACTGAGATTCTGGAGGAAAAGATCAGGCAGTGTGTCAAGAGACCTGCCCCAATAGGCATCATTGGATCATTAAACCATACAATGATCCAAAACATACAGCCAAACAAGGCAAGAAATGGTTAACAGAGAACAATGTCAACATTTTAGAGTGGCCCAGCCAGAGTCCAGACCTCAATCAGTCAAAAAAGTTAGCACAAGGCCAAAGTGATGGCAAATAATCGTTCCTGCCTCAAAACCCAGATTGCTGCTAAAAAGGTGCAGTCTACAATCATTGTGGAGACATGGAGAGGTTTGGTAGGTATCATAAGAACCATTTCGAGAGCTTTGATGGCAAATAAAGATGTTTCCATTGATTATTTAAAAAGGGTATGAATAATTTTGGATAAACCATTTTTCATAAAAATTAAAAAAATATAAAAATGATTATTTTCTTGATTCCATGTTTCTACAACATTATCTTACAACCTTTTGTGGCAGTGTCATTTTCAGTCAGAACAAACATATTGGTCAAGAGAAAATCAACATTATATCAATATTTGCCAGGGGTATGAATATTTTTTTCTTAACTGTATATCATTTTATTAACTTTTATTAATATTAATGAAAAGTTACATTTAAAGAGATGGTGGTCCAACGGCGGACCACAAGTGGCACGCCACCAGCGGCATACCACCAACGGTCCACTATCTGCCAATCTAATTTTGCTATCTGGGTATCCGCGCACAGGGGGTTTGGACAGCAGGTTAAGTGAAATACATCAACCCATTCTGTTCTTGCTGGTTGTCTCATGATACAGCCCGTAGCCTACTGAAACTATAGAAAGCCCCAGACGAATAGGCAAGATGTTTTGTGGTGCATCGGGAAATGAGACATTTTATTTTTTATTTTTTCCTGAAAAGTGGGGTAGCCACTGGCCTCATGACCCACTGACGTTAGACCCACAAAGTGCACTAAGACACTTGTCATTTTCCTTATAGACAGACCCATGAGTACACTAGCCGGGCAACTGTGTTATGTTCCCAGAGCATGCTTTCTCTGATCTACAGGCTTAGGGCCTCCTCGACGAGAAGATTGCCCGTGAATAATTTGCGGCACAATTGAATGGTAGCCTATTATGGAATCGTGGACCGAAAGAAAAAGAAACAAAACATTTTCCTGATTAGAAAATATTTCTTAATTTAGCATTATCAAATAAAGAGACATGCAATTAGGGAGTAGTGGTGTCAGCGCTCATTCAATATATGTGTGCGTCTGCGCAAAACTGAACCTGGAGATGACATGTGTAGAAGCAACAAACAACGTTATTCAAAAAAACGAACAAAGCGGATCCTTGCTGTCCATGAAAACAGCATAGAGTCTCGTCTAGTCTAATCAAAAAATGAGCAGGTCTTTGAATTGGCACGCAAAATTAGACTGTAGTAAGCCTATAGTAGCAAATATCGTAGCAAATAGCCTGGTGATGACAGCTTTTAAAACATTTATTTCACTCTCACTGGAGAACAGGCTGTTGCACAAACAAATTAATTAGGGGGATGATCTGCATCTCCGTTCACCAAAAGCTATGGTTTTGCTAACCCATTCGCACAATAAATAATTTCTGAAAGGTTCTCTCCATTGTTAACGTGCAACATTTCTCCATGTGAATGTGGGGTAGTGTCGAGCAGTGAAGTGATAGCCACGGGGGCAGCCGTGGCCTACTGGTTAGCGCTTCGACTTGTAACCGGAGGGTTGCCAGTTCGAACCCTGACCAGTAGGCACAGCTGAAGTGCCCTTGAGCAAGGCACCTAACCCCTCACTGCTCCCTGAGTGCCGCTATTGTTGCAGGCAGCTCACTGCGCCGGGATTAGTGTGTGCTTCACCTCACTGTGTGTTTCACTAATTCACGGATTGGGATAAATGCAGAGACCAAATTTCCCTCATGGGATCAAAAGAGTATATACTTATACTTATTGCAGGTAGGCAATGTTCAGACAGAAGACGGGCACTGCTTTTTCTGTTGGTATTTCTGTCCCTCCGAAACCTGCGTTAAAATGGTGTTTTTAGCAGTCAAAATTTAATTTCCATGAGGTTAACCATTAATGAAAGTAAAACAAACATAAACAAAACAGCAACTTCATAAAATAACAAAGACGCCTTCAAAAACAATAACAAGTTCTATCGTGAGACTATCGGTAGGCTAGCTTATATTAACAGAAGATTTTCCGTTTGCTTCGGGTAATTCACTTTTGGATTGTTTGATTATAGTGCTAACTGTTGGGACTGTCGCAGGAGACTTAGTGTAGGCCTATCAGCCATCGAAAAATGAAAGTTCATCAGGGGGTAATTTTGTGGAAAGAAACATTGGGTAGGCTAAATTTATAGTCCATACTGTAGCATACTGGCGCGTATAGACTGAAAGCGGCAAAAGCCGACGTTCCTAACCCTGCTCACAATTGCCACCTGGTGCATTGTTTGGGTCATTGCCGCTTCACTGGGGAAATATAAATAAAAGACGCGTGAGTCACGCGAGAATCATGCGTGAAGCCGGACAATTGAATGTAGTACCCACTGTATGCAGATGTATTTGTGTGTGTGTATGCGTGCGTGCATTTGAGTATGTGTTTGTGTGTGTATGTACATGTACATTTTGCATGTGTGTTTGTGAGTGTGTGTGTGTGTGTGCGCATGTGTGTGTGTATGCATATGTGTGTATGTACGTGTGTGTGTGTGTGTTTGTCTGTGTGAAGGTGTGTGCACAAGTGTATATGTGTGTGTATGATTGTGTGATGCCACACAAATGTATGTGTGACTGAAAGACAGAAAAACAGGAGTACAGTCAGAAAATAGCTGCAAAGCCATCAAACAAGAAGTGAGGTCATATCTCAGCAACACTTTCATGTATCTAAATTAAACTTGTTTCGTGGACACGTGGCTCCATTGCAAGGATGCACATAATATTGTAACTGTTGTACTGTTGTAATGCTTTTGGTGAACTGCACCTGATCAAGGCCCCTCTTGCAGTTCCTCAGAGATGCAATTCTACTTAACTTATCTATAATGTGTAAATTTACATGGTGTGAATTTTGAGGTACATTTCATTTTGTTTTTTTTTCTAACAGTGGTGGGATGTGGGTTGTTATGTTTGTACGTCAGGGGGATAAACCTTGTTCTGCGAAGGCCAGGTGTAAAACCGGCCAGTTGAAAAATGGGGCGGGCTGGGAAATGAAGGTTGATCTTGGCCAGCAGATGGCGGTACCTCCACATATAGTGAGTACTAAGCTACATCCCGACGTAAGGTACACTCTTGGAATGGGTCCTAGGGAAGAGAGTCGGAAGTGGGGCTGAGGCTGGTGGAGGAGATAGCTGCACAAGCGAGTCAAACACGCGGACACTAGGCGAGGAGTTGGGGAAGCGATGAGTGCTTCCGGGAATGCGAAAGAGCCGCCAGACCCATTGGAAATGGCGTTTGGTGGACTGGGATGTGATCATGGATTGTTAAGCATGGATAAGTTTGAAACTAGATCTAATGATTTGGAGGAGTTGTCAGGGGAGCATGATAGTGAGAGTACTATAAGCGAAGGTGACGAAGGTGAATGGAATTTAATTCAAAGAGCATCGAAGAAAAGAAAAGGAAATACTAAACTAGATGAAACGAAAAGAGTTAGGACTGAGGTTAAAGTAGTGATTCGATTTCAAACCCCCTGTGTATTAAACCCATTAAAAGTCAGTGAAGCAATTTATAAGCAAATAGGAGAAGTTCGCTCCGTCAGAACGCTAAGAGATGGTAACCTGTTAGTGGTTTGTCAAGACAGAGATCAGAGAATGGGATTGATGAAACTTAAAACGTTACTGGGGAAAAGTGTTAAAGCCCAAGACTGGGAAGAAAGGGGTAAAATAATGGCGGTGATATCTGGAGTATCGACAGACTTGTCAGAAGAAGACATTAAAAGCAATGTTAAACGAGTTCGAGTCAGCAAAGTCAAGCGTTTGCAAGTACTTAGGAATGGAAGTAAAGGACCAAGTTTGTCTGTCTTGTTAGTGTTGGATGAGGTTAAGATGCCTGAACGAATCATGATTGGGTATGTAAGTTATATGACGAGGACTTACATCCCCCCACCAACTAGATGCTTTAAATGTCAGCGATATGGACATATTTCTTCTGCGTGCAAATCAAAACCCAGATGTGCTAAATGTGGAGGCGAACATGAATATGGTAAATGTGCGGAAGGAACGAAAATCAAGTGCTGTAATTGCGGAGGTGAACATAGTGCGGCCTACAAAGGGTGCGAAATGCATAAAAGAGCAGTTCAAGTGCAAAATGTTAAGGTAAAAGAGACCATTACTTATGCTGAAGCCATTAAAAAGGTTGACAAAGAAAACCAAGCAAAATCAAGGGTTAAAGTAGGTATGGCCCCTTTAGATTTAACCCCTAGTCAAGCTCAAACGACCCAGAAATGTTGTAAGGTAACTGAAGATACTTTAATTGTGGATAAGAAAAGTTTCATTGCTTTTATGGTGGAAGTGGTTAACTGTTCAGCCCAAGTGGCAAGTAGAAGTGATAGAATTAAAATAATTAAAAGAGCAGCAGAAAAGTATCTAGAGATTCATGATTTGTCAGTTGACTCTATTCATAACATGGTATTAGGAATTTCTGATAGCCAGGTACCAGGTGGCAGTTCGTAATGAGTCTATCAATTTTACAGTGGAACGCCAGAAGTTTAATTGCTAATGGTCAGGAACTTAAAAACTTTATTGAGGAATTAGATATTAAACCCAACATTATCTGTATACAGGAAACCTGGTTAAAATCATCACTTGATTTCATAATATATGGATATACAGCAGTACGTAAAGACAGGGATACTGCAGGAGGTGGAGTGGCCACATTTATTCAGCAGGGGATTAATTACAGAGCTTTAAATGCAGATAAAGAGGTTGAAACAGTCCTGGTTGAGATCTGGGTAGGTAAAACTAAGATTAAAATCGTCAACTTTTATAACCCTTGTAAAAGAATCCTGAGAGAAATGCTAGACAATATGTGTGAGGAGGGAAATGGAAGGCTAGTATTATGTGGAGATTTTAATGAACATAACACTCTGTGGGGAGGTACTAAGGTGGATGAAAATGGGAGCACTATTGAGGAGTTTATGGATGATTATAAGTTGGTTTATTTAAATGACGGAAGGAATACTAGGTATGATGCGTCTCATGGAACAGGATCAGCAATAGATCTTACATTAGTATCTGATCAGATAGCAGGGGTAAGTGAATGGGAGGTTAGTGAAAATTCTCTTGGCAGTGATGACTATATTATTTGGTTAGGTATTAGAAATCAAAATGTGTGCCTTGAAGAGAATTGGTTTCCAAGATGGAGAATGAGAGAAGCAAACTGGGGGTTATATAGCATGAAGGCAAGTGGCAGGCTAATGGGAATAATGTCAGAAATGAGTAATGATGTTGATGAGTTAAATTCAACAATTACAAATATTTTATGTGAGTCAGCGGAGGAGGTTCTTGGAAAATCTTCTGGGATGAGGAAAAGAAGAATGGTACCTTGGTGGTCAGATGATTGTAAGGAAGCAATTAAAGCCAGAAATAAAGCTTTCAAAATTGTTAAATCAAATCATTCCTATACCAACTTAATGGAATATAAAAAATTACACTCAAGGGTTAAAAGAGTCATAAAAGAAGCTAAAAGGACATATTGGCGTGACTTTTGTGGTAAAATAGGAGCAGAAGTCAAAGTGGGTGATGTTTGGAGCATGATTAAAAAGATGGGAGGCATTAGAAGGGAATTTTCTCTACCTGTAATTAAAAATAATGATAAAGAGGCAGTAACTAATCAAGAGAAAGCAGAGATGCTTGCAAAAAGTTTTGTTCATAGTTCAAAAAACCTAACTGATGAGGAATTGTCTTGGAGAGTTAAAGTTATGGATGAGAGTAAAGGGCTACTGGGGAAACAGGTAATAAACGAGAGTGTACTAGATAAGGAATTTACGTTATTTGAACTTAGGAGAGCGTTAAATGGGGTTAGGAATACTTCACCGGGGAAGGATGGTGTATGTTATAAAATGATTAATGAAGTCGATGATATGGCTAAAATGATAATTTTAAGTCTTTACAATAAGGTTTGGGAGCAAGGAAGATTGCCTTTGGGCTGGAAACATTCTGTAGTGGTTCCTATTGGGAAAATATAAGACTGAAGTTAAAAGTTACAGGCCAATAGCATTAACATCTAACTTATGTAAGCTTATGGAGAAAATGATCACTAGAAGACTAATGTATGAAATTGAAAAAAGAGGTCTTGTCTCCCCACACCAGAGTGGGTTCCGTAATGGACGTACTACGATGGACCCTGTTGTATGTCTAGAAAATGAAGTAAGGAAAGCGCAAGTCAATAAAGAATCAGTCTTAGCAACATTCTTTGATATAGAGAAAGCGTATGATATGCTATGGAAGGAGGGACTGTTAATTAAGCTGAATAGAATGGGTATTAGTGGTAAGATGTTTAACTGGATTAGAGACTTTTTAAAGGATAGAACAATAGAAGTGAGAGTTGGGGTTAATTTTTCTAACATCTATTCAATAAAAAACGGAACACCTCAGGGTAGTGTATGCAGTCCAGTGCTGTTCAACATCATGATTAATGATGTTTTCAATACAATAGACGACATTAGAATCAATAGAGCATTATATGCGGATGACGGAGCTTTGTGGGTAAAAGGACGCAATATTGATAATATTACAACCAAAATGCAACTGGCTATTAACAAGGTAGAAAAATGGGCATGTGAGTGGGGTTTTCATTTGTCTATAGAGAAGACTCAATTTATTTGTTTTTCAAAGAAAAGAGTAAATCCCACACTAGAACTTAAGTTATATAATCAATCATTAAAACAAGTTAACGTTATTAGGTACCTGGGAGTGTGGTTTGATGTCAAGTTAACATTTAAGGAACACATACAGAAAATAATTGAGAGGTGCAAAAAGGGCATTAATGTTTTGAAATGTTTGTCAGGGTACAACTGGGGAGCGTCAGGGATGTCCCTTAAAATAATTTATATTGCACTGATAAGATCAGTGTTAGACTATGGATGTATTGTGTATCGTTCAGCATCTAAGACATTGATTGGTGAAATCAATAGAATGCAGGCTAAAAGTCTGAGGATATGTTGTGGTGCATTTAAAACATCTTCAATACCAGCATTACAAATAGAAACAGGAGAAATGCCCTTAAGCCTTAGACGTATTAAGTTGAGTATGGCTTACTGGATTAATTTAAAGGAACATGATGTATCACACCCCACTAAGAAAGTTCTTAACGAGTGTTGGGAATATGGTAGATCCCAGATTTGTAGCTTTGGTTGGGATGGTAATAAAATAGCAAACCAATTGGAAATAGATGGTATCAATTGTAGTAAGACTGTGCCCCTGGTAGGAACTCCACCTTGGTTGTTTTGTTCTCCTATGGTGATTATGGAAACCAAAGAGATAGCTAAATCTGGAGGAGTGTATCAGAACGTAGAGCAATATCTAGAAAGTATGTATTATGATACAACACAGGTCTATACAGATGCATCTAAAGATTCAGAGGGTAAAACAGGTATTGCAGCATATATCCCTGATCACAAAATCTCTATTAAAAAGAGAACATCAGACCATCTGTCCATATTTGCAGCTGAAATGACAGCTATATTATTGCATTACAGTGGATAGAAGAAGCTAGGCCCCCTAAAGCAGTTATTTGTTCTGATTCAATGTCATCTCTCACATCTATACAAAATGGAGAGTCATCATGCCGACAGGATTTATTGAATGAAATTAATAATATCATATTTGCAATCAGTCAACAGGGAATATCAATCCAGTTTGTATGGGTACCTGCTCATAAAGGAGTTGGTGGTAATGAGGAAGCAGACAAGCTGGCAAAAGAGGCAACTAAGGAAGAGGAAGTTCAGTTAAACATTCCACTCAGCAGATCAGAAGTTAAGGTAATCATCAAACACAAAGTTAACTTAATATGGCAAGCTGAATGGGATAAGGAGAAGAAAGGTAGACATTTATATAATATACAAAAGAATATCCTAAATAACAAACCTATGTACCCAAACAGACAAGAGGAGGTTTGGTTTACAAGGATGAGAATAGGCCATACTGGTTTGAATAATAGCTTACATGTTGTAAATAAACATCCAACTGGAAAATGTGAGTTTTGTGGAATGAGAGAGGATGTAGATCATGTTCTTTTAAAATGCTTAAGATTCTCCAGACAAAGAGAAAAGCTAAAGAGGAAAGTGAACGCAGCCAAGAAAGCCTTCTCTTTAGACACCTTATTAGGTGAGCCTAGATCAGGAAACATCACTAGTGCTGTCATCACATTTATCAAAGAAACACAATTAGCAAATAGGATTTAGTTGGTTGTTTTGTGTTTTTTTTTGTTTTTTTTTTTGTTTTTGTTTTTTTGTTTGTTTTGTTTGTTTTGTTTTTTTATTTATTATTTATTTTTATTTTATTTTTTTATGATTTTCCTTGAAATAACATCCAATTGATTGCATCTCAGTCCAGTAGATGGCGGTAATACACTTTGCCTGTAAACTGCCATAAAACCTGACAGAAGAATAATAATAAGAAGTCCCGACGTAATTCTATGGTCGGATTCAGAGAAGATAGTTTACTTCATTGAACTCACTGTTCCTTGGGAAGACAGAGTGGAAGTGGCCAATGAGCTGAAGAGAGCTAAATATACTGAAATAGCAGAGGAGGCAGCTAAGCGAGGTTGGAGTGCACGATTAAGGCCTATTGAAATCGGTGCACATGGGTTTGTGGCCAGATCTGCTATTGGCTTGCTGTCTGAATTGGGCATTTGTGGTCGAAGTCTAAGGCAGGTGGTTAGTAACATGTCTTTAGCAGCAGAACGGGCAAGCGAATGGTTGTGGGTAAGGAGAAGTTACCCTTCCTGGGGCGCAAGCTAAGGTAAGCTAACTGGCTCATTTGTTTTGGTCGTGGGTAAGGAGAAGTTACCCTTCCTGGGGCGCAAGCTAAGGTAAGCTAACTGGCTCATTTGTTTTGGTTGTGGGTAAGGAGAAGTTACCCTTCCTGGGGCGCAAGCTAAGGTAAGCTAACTGGCTCATTTGTTTTGTGTTTGTGATGGACTGTGCCTAGGTTGATGATACTTGGCTAAGGTTCTTTATGGTTTATGGTTCAGTCCGCATCAACGGGACGGCCCGACCTAGCCAACTTAGACCATGCCTAGGTTGGTTAAGGGTATTTGGATGCTTGTTGTGGTAATATGGGGCAGCATGGGGCATAAGCTAACTGCTAACTGCTGGCTAATTTGTTTTGTGTTTGGGATGGGGCCTAAGCTAACGGGCTAAGCTAACTGGCTAATTTGTTTTGTGTTTGTGATGGGCTGTGCCTAGGGTGATGGTTGGTTGGCCAAGGTTTTTATGGTTATGGTTCAGTCCACATCAACGGGACGGACCAACCTAGCCAACCTTGACCATGCCTGGGCTGGTTAAGAGTATTTTGGGTATTGGATATTTCAATGTGGTGATATGGTGTCAGCATGGAGGGGAGTGTCTCCAGGACGCTGGTTTCACTGTTAAGCCTTCATGAGGTGTCGTGGGCCTAACTTAACGAAACATCGGTGAATGAGGGTGCCCACTTGATAACCCCAATGACATGCCGCATACTATATAGGCTACTGCTGTTGGATAGGCCATTTGTATTGTGCTTGTGACCATTTGTTGGCGGATTTGTGGGTAGTGTGCTTTTTAAAGTTAAACTTGAGCAGGGGCTTCTGAATGTGTTTTTACCTTGGATTTTGGCACAAGGGATTTTAACATCTAACCCTGTGTATTAATGTAATTGTTGTTTGTTCCATGTGAAAATACAATACAAAATCTGAAATTACTCACTTCCTGTTGGCAGTGGCTAATGTAGTGTACTACAACGGTTGTTTGTCTTGGGGAGATCAATGTGTCTATCAACTTTGCTGTGTGGGTGAAACTATATGCCTGACCAATGACATAAGGGGAAGCTATTGAGTCCTTGGGCCACAACTGGGTCTAAGCTTCTGTCCCTGAGTAGCGACTTTGACAACCAATGTCTGTGCCAATTTCCGTGAGCTTTTGCCCATGGGAACCACCTCAAATGATAATAACAATCATTTGTAAAATTGGGCTCCAGCCATTGTCACACAACAATAATAGGCTGTTCTGACTTGATATTCTGAAACATCAGCTGGACTGCCTATCTACAGTGGGCATCGCTTTCAAATGGCCACTTAAGTCACGCATTACGAGGCGTGAAGCTGCGTGAAGCTTTAGTACCACTTTCAGCCACTGTGCGTCACTCTGCCACTGTACATCGCTCTGCCTGCCGCCCCTTCTGAAAAAGCTCGATTTACCTCGATTTAGGCTACTTGGGTATGGCTTAAGGCTTGACTACACGGTGGTAACGAAAATCGAAATCAAAATTTGCTGTCTACATTATAGTCAGTGTTGGGGTAACGCAACTATGCAAATCAAAACAGTGGTGTGATAATTGAGCCAGTAGAGAAATAACTGTTCAGAATTACTCTGTAGCCTTGGGTAGGCTTCTGCGACGTTTTTAACAGGCTACGCTATAGAGGCTTAGACAACTACAGTATGACCCATGTTTTGGTTTCGTAAATTAATTTGCCCTACTTCTTGACTGCAATGTAGTCAATTGACTGTTTGACATGTAATTTTTTTTTTTCTGTACAACAAATACATCTGCTTTATGCCGCAGAATTACATTCATATTTGGAACTTACAATTACACTACGTTAGTGTTTCCCAAAACCATAGTAGCAACGAACGTTCGCAACCACTATCATAAAGTTGTGTAGTTACAACTACACCTCTCGACCTGTGGTAGAATGCTATTAGAAGCATAGTTCCAGGGATCTTCATGTCAAAGACGTCACTGACGCCAGTTATTTGTTTACAAATTAATAATTATAAATATATTTAGGTTTCTAATTGATATTTACACTTCTAACCACCATACATCCATATTTTAAAATGCTCAAGGCAGAAAATACATAAATTAAAAGTCAATTTGCAGCCATGTGCACGTAAGTAAAAGTCACACACCTGCAGATAATAATAAGGTGGTGCGCACTTTTTGATGAGTCAGCTGAGAATATGTAGCCTTTGATTTTCATGGAGGGGAGGGGGGTCCTTGTTAGTTTACGCAAACCAAGCCAAGAAGTCTGATTCTGATTGTGATATGATCAGCACAAAAGATAAACTTAGGTAAACAACGATGTCAATATTGTTGTCAAAATCTTAACCCAGATTCGAACTCTTGGACAGGGGACGGGTAACTGCTGTGCAACGGCGGCTGTGATCTGCCGGCCTCAACGCAATGCGCCACAGAAGTATGTGCAGGTGCCCGTTCACATGCTACTACACGTCATTAACTACCTTAGTCCAGACTACTGAAGTTTGGAAACTATCATGGTCCAAACTTACAGTACTATGTAAGTACGACAGTTTTGGGAAACAGTCGTAACTTACATGTTGGTTAGTTGAACGATGCATCCTGTTAGTAAAAAGCTAACCTCCGTAGTTGTACGGGAAACGCACCCCAGATCAGCTTGTAGGCTATTAGCAATCTGTTTATTTTATTTTATGAAGCCTACACAGTAGATCACATGCCACATTTTCACTTTCAATAAACAGATGCAATGGCCATTGGTCAAGTATTGAGTATAAAGCAATTAAGATAGTATGAAGTACTTTTTGTATAGGGTACTATCATAAAAATTCATTCCAACGAATAGCATTTTGCAATTTGACAAAACACTGGATTAAATATCGTAGGCACAGAAGAAAACTTGTACATCCATTGGCCCATGGGGAGATCACATGCCAGTTGCCTCTCCCATCAGTGCTATGACTCGTTCGGCTGTGAGCTTGTTTCGCCAAAAAAACAACTCTATTGCAGATATCAATGCGTCTTTGTTCATGGGTTTGGCCTCACAGCAGAGGCTTAGACAACTATGACCCACGTTTTGGTTTCGTAATTTGCCCTACTTATTGACTGCAATGTAGTCAATTGACTGCTTGACAGGTTATTTTTATTTTTCTGTACAATAAACAAATACATCTGCTTTATGCCGCAGAATTACGCACTTGGCCAGCCTATAGAACGGGCACATTTTGTAGAGAATACAGAATGTACGCACGCAAGAATCTGTAGGCTATTTGTGGCTGGTTACCAGCAAACAATGTTTAATGCATTAACTCAAGACGTCAAACATTTTTTAAACAATACAAACAGAAAGGATGCAGCAGGCAGCAAATGTAGAAGAGTCATTTCCAGTGGAAGAACAAAATGCTGAATGAAGCCCAAAGATATGCAGGCATATCTAGCAAGTTGTTATTTTTTGAAGACGTAAATGGTTGGGCTATAGGCCTAGTTTGCAAGAAGGAGACATAAAGCGTGAGCATGCCACACTATCCACAGCTGTGGTAGCGGGGGGTAGGAGGATTACTGTTAGCGCAGGATATCAGTGTCGGGTGAATTAGGAAATGCCTTATGGATGAAAGCTGCTTGGGATCCTCCCTGTCAAGAAATAACCATACAAAAACAGATGACATGATGCGCGTCACTTTCATAATGCGCAAATAATATAGCCTAGATATTCCAATATATTCGAATACATGTGTTTATTTTAGAGGGGATATTCGAACGTCATTTTTGAGCAATTTTGACAGCCCTAGTCCACTGTAGGCTACGCCAATCGTCTACTAACACCTTCCACCTAACCCCGGTGAGTGGGGGTCGCTATAATGCATGTGAAATAGCACCATTGAGTAGCCTATGCGAAATAGCCTTAAAATCGTTCCGGTGTTGTGTGCCTTCTTGTTTCTCCACCTACTGGTTTCCTTGCGCGTGCATGCGCTGCAGCAGTTGTCAGACATTCACAAACAAGTTATTTTAGGCGATTTGAAGTCGCTTTTCATACGCCATGAGCGCTCGGCTACATTACAGCCACTCGGACAAAAGACATGTAAAAAAATATATGTTTTGAAAACTAGCATTAAACTGGATTAAATCCCGCAAAAGCAACTCATGCGTGACTCTCTCCATCCTGATTCCCTACTCTTTGAGCCAACTAATATGTTACGCGAATCAATTAAATATTGTAGGCTACCATTAATTAATAACGTAGGCAACACCCAGGTAACATGTTGTCCAGGCTATCTGAACCAAGGGGTTGCCTCTCATCTACAACAACTGGTTACCTTGGGCAGCTACAGTTGTCAGTGCACTGTGCACAGTAGGCCTATGCTACTCTTTGTGATTGATCAACTAAAAATAAAAGATGTATTTGGTGATGACGTTATTGTAGGCCTAGTAGACCTAAATTCTGAGAAATTAAATGGTACGAGAAACGATCTACATAGCGCACCAGACCGCGATGTCTTCAAGTGTTGAATGAAGGGAGTTTGCAAAAATTTGTGTCTTTTTCAAGTCAATAAACATTCTTAATTTTCGAATGTCTTTGTCAGGGAACATCTGACTTTTAAAAACCATAGGCCTGGTAGTCGCTCAGACAAGGAGTTATAAGATAAAGGCAATACCATTTGTGTCACCTAATGTAGTTCAGTGAATTAGCAAGATACCATCAGAAGCCAACAACCATAAAGCACCTGTGCGTGCGCGCGCTCTCTCCCCTGCGCATGAAGCTGTCTGCGTGTTGTAGGCTAGATTTGCGTGAGTTCTTTCTATCTGCTTTACTTTTGTGAGTTGCGACCACCTAGGCTATGTTATAGACGTTCTATGAGGTAGCAGTGTTTAGCTGTGTCACAAAACGATAAGCTTTGTCAGACTACTTTTAAAATGATATTCAGGGCTATATACATTTTAAACATTCGGGGCTGAAGACCCGACAAAGCCTTGCGTTAATTCTTCAGGTGGGAAGTGTCAGGAATTTTCATACGAGAGACGCTCTCATTGGTGGTTAGCATATGGAGTAGGGAATTGACAGCAACATATCCAATCACATTATGAGAGCTGAATTTAACATAAACTGTGATGTTTGATTTTAAATTAATGTAAATTTAGCTGGGACTGTAAGCTGGCACACGTGGGTGCTCGATGTTTTCAGTGAGTGCCCGAGAGACTGAGCACCCACGGTATCGGCGCCTATGACAAGCGTATCTCGCGGTTGCATCCATTACAAACAAACATGCAATGTGAACGTCTGGGATTGGGGAGAGCACTAAAAGCTCTTCTGAATAAGCACGAAGTCAAGCCTTTAAATGAAAAACACTCTTTAATAATCAAAAATATAAACGCTAATGAAGTAAAATCAAAAATCGTTTATCGCCTGTAACTCCGTGATAACAGGAAGGCATTTGGCTGAGCAACGGAGGTTAATATGCTCTATATTTTGTCCAAATGATGTCTGTCTATCATCGTTGCACTCGGAGAAAACCAGAATGTTTAATTTGTCCTGCGTTTCTTCTACGGCTGCAAACGGGATTCACTCGCTGTTAACCAAATATTTCTTTATTAGGGCAGGGCAGGAATATTTCTGGCTATTAAATTATTTCTAAACCAGTCTGCTAAAGTCTGTAGTGAAGTCTGTGTAGGGTTTTCCAGCTCCATTTCTTTTTACGAGACACCCTGCTCACTTGAGACCTCTGCCGGTTGTTGCAGCGTCGTTGCAGCGTCACTGGAAAAATACAAATTAAAGTCGCGTGATGCCGCGCGGACCGCGAGGGAAGCTGGCCAAGTCGAAGCACTGCCCACTGTAAACCAGAAATAGGTCCTCTGGTAAAAAGCACATTTAGAAAATGGATGGTGTTTCCAAAATCATTCTGTAATGATTTTCCTTTTCTTTTATTCAATCATAATCTCACAATTGACAATACAATAATCAAGCAGCCCTAATGCATGTACATCTATATCTCCCTCACAAGCGTGAAGAAGGTTAAAACATTTCAGCTATTCTTTATTTGATTGTATAAAAGTTATTATATTGAAGTTGCCACTTTTAATCACACCTTGTGGTATGTGTTGCAGGGGCAGTTGGGGGTGTGTGTGCCTTAGCCAATGTATTGGGAGAGGAGGTGTGTGAACTGGAGAGACTCTGTATGCTGGGCGATTGGGAGAAGGCCAGGGAGCTGCAGCACCGCCTCATAGAGCCAAACACAGCAGTAAGCATCTAAAACACACATTTCCCATTTTTTGTAGAGTGGGGGCAATTTGTCTTTGTCCAAATGGTACTTTAATAGTGTGTAATTTGATGCTATGTCCCACATCCTAACTCACTATACCTCTCAGTCCCTCCAGGATTTTGCGATGATGAGATCGCAACAATTAACGCAAATTCAACCAATCCTGTGAATTCTGGGCAACCTTGCCATTTTGTCCAAACACTGCAACTTTTCTGCAAATTTCACCAATCATCATAGTTTCCCGTAAATGTCTTCTAACACAACAGTCCCTTGTGCAAAATGTTGAGCCAGGTGTTACCACATTCACTTCTGCAGACACCAGAGCCTGACTGACTCTACGCTCATAATACACTTGCAGGGCCCCGCAAAATTAATTAAGGCCCTTCGCCTCCGCCTTGCTTCAGATCAAACTATCCTTCAGGAAATGAGAAGAGAGAAAAAAACACAATGAGAGTGAACTGTGGGAATAGCAGTTGGATAAACCTATTCATTCATCTCCAGGTTTAATGTCAACAAATAAAAGGTGTTAAGAATGTAAGACCATTAAAGTGTTACTCCAGCGAAAATTTACCCCAGGGTGTTTTTCTGCATGAAAACACATGAAATAAGCCGTGGAGTCCGTATTTTTCATTGATCAACTACAACAGAGCTTGCTCCGTATACACTATAGCCCCAAATCGCAAACTGTGGATTAGCTAAAGGCCATGAGCAAAACGCTTCCTAAATAACAAATAGCATACCAAACCTCGTCAGTAGCTTGCTCAGGGTCCCTACACATAAAACGAAGCACCAACAACCTAGTTAGCGAACCCAGAGTTTATTGCAGAAGACTGTTAAGAACACTTACCAACTGTCCCCCTACCAGGTCCTCCAATCCCAGCACGAATAATAGATTAACCAAACGTGACAATACAACGAATCCTTGTGATACTGGGTTGGAGGAGCTGGTAGGGGGACAGTTGGTAAGTGTTCTTAACAGTCTTCTGTGAATTACCACCAGCTAAACCATTTCTTAATTTATTAGTAAAGCAGTAGATTTTTCGCTTTTTTACCCAGATCAGTATGATTTTGGTATCTCTGTCCTTAGTTCCAAATTCAATATCTCTGTCCTTAGTTCCAAGTTCCTTTCCAAATTCAATACAAAAAAAAAAGTCACAAACTAGTTTTTCAATTTTCACTTGCTCCCACAATTTCATTACAACAAATGCCTAAAAACACAGCAACTTCCATTGGAATTGTCAAATCAGTAACACTCGGAAAAGACCCACAAAATTCTGGAGGGAGTGATCTCTTACCTGACGTCCCTAGTTGTTTACAACTGTGGGAGTCTTCCCTTTTTCTACTGTGTGTGTAAACTATGGTCGAGACCACTTAAGATTATTGACTTAAAGCCAAAGCCAAACTTTATGAGAGTTTAAAGGAGAATTCCGGTGTGATATTGACCTAAAGTATATTGAAACATGATACCGAGTGTGAACGGATGTCTCATAGCCCATCTCGGCTTGTCCCCTGCACTCCAAAATCTGGCGCTAGTTAGCCGATGCTACCAACAGCTTTTTCAATTGTGGTGCTTCGGCATCGGGCTAGCCATGCAAATGAATCACTGTTTTACACCATTTACGAGGCTCAATGTATCACCACACTTCATTGGTAGACTTCTGAGGGCCCTGACATTTAAAATGAGACTGAGAACTTTGAAAAAGCACTGGTAGTTTACTTACAAGACGATTTATACAGACAGTATCTTCACGAAGTTTAGCGTTTGCAGCCATCTTGAATCAGATTCCAAAATAATTCAGTGGAAATGCATGGATTCCAGTTTCTTCCACTGAAATATTTTTGGAATCTGATCCCTTATCATACCTGTTCATTCTTACTCGTCGCTCGACTTATCGTGATTAAATTCAAGATGGCTGCAAACGCTAAACTTCGTGAAGATACTGTCTGTATAAATCGTCTTGTAAGTAAACTACCAGTGCTTTTTCAAAGTTCTCAATGTCTCGTTTTAAATGTCAGGGCCCTCGGAAGTCTACCAATGAAGTGTGGTGATACATTGAGCCTCGTAAATGGTGTAAAACAGTGATTTATTTGCATAGCTAGCCCGATGCCGAATCACCACAATTGAAAAAGCTGTTGGTAGCATCGGCTAACTAGCACCAGATTTTGGAGTGCAGGGGACAAGCCGAGATTGTCAGGGTTGTGCAGGAGGACCCAAATGCAAGACTCCACCAGGCAGAGTTACGGACAAAACAGAATTTATTCTTCACACTAACTTCACATTTAAACTTTCTTACTTACTTACAAACGGGCTTTGACAAGACAAACAGAGAGACGAGCCGACAGAGAACAGAGAAACAGGAGGGTAGAAATACACATACCAATTAACAGAAAGACAGAGGACTGGACAAAACCAACGAGACAATAACAAGGAACAGGTGAGGAGGCAGAACTGGAGACAGGAAGCATGACCAAATAAGGAGATGGGGCGGAGACAAAGACAGGTGACAGACAGGAAGCATGACCAAATAAGGAGATGGGGCGGAGACAAAGACAGGTGACAGGCAGGTAAACACAAAGCACATGGGGAACAGGCAAGACCAAAACACAGGACACTACACAAAATGACCACCAGGGTGGCACAAACTCAGCAGACAGGGCCAGATCCTGACAGTACCCCCCCCCTCAACGGACGCCTCCTGGCGTCCCCAGAAAAGTCCAACCAGGGTGGGCGGAGGGGGCCTGGACGGAGGGACTGGTCCGACAGACCGTAAACACGGGGCAGACTCGGACGGGGCAGACTCGGAGGGCTTGGGCAGGGAACAAGCAGACGGGACAGACTCAGGCAGGACAGACTCAGACTCAGGCAGGACAGACACAGACTCAGGCAGGACAAACACAGACTCAGACTCACGCAGGACAGACACAGACTCGGAGGGCTTGGGCAGGGGAACAAGCAGACGGGACAGACTCTGGCAGGACAGACTCAGACTCAGGCAGGACAGACACAGGCAGGACAGACTCAGGGGCAGGAGAAGGGACAGGAACAGTGACTGGGACAGTGACTGGGACAGTAACAGGGACGGTGACTGGAATGGTGACTAGGATGGTGACTGGGACAGAGACACAGACAGAGACGGGCACGGTGACGGGAACAGAGACTGGAACGGTGACGGGCACGGTGACGGGCACGGTGACGGGCATAAGACAGGCACAGCGATGGGGACAGGGACAGACCACTCAGGAGAGACAGGAGCAGAGAAGGGCTCGGGAAGAGGCGGGGCCGGCTCGGGCAGAGGTGGGGCCGGAGAGTCAGAGGGAGGCGGAACCGGCTCTGGCAGAGGCAGGGCCGGAAAGTCAGAGGGAGGCGGGTCCGGCTCGGGCAGAAGCGGGGCTGGAAAGTCAGAGGGAGGCGGGTCCGGCTCGGGCAGAAGCGGGGCTGGACAGACAGGCAGAGGCTGGGTTGCCGGCGTGGCGTCGTGAGACGCGGCTGCAGGCGTGGCGTCGGGCGACTGGGCTGCAGGCGTGGCTGCAGGCGTGGCATCGGGCGACTGGGCTGCAGGCGTGGCGTCGGGAGACGCGGCTGCAGGCGTGGCGTCGGGCGCAGGAGCGGACTCGGCTGCGGGCGCAGGAGCGGACTCGGCTGCGGGCGCAGGAGCGGACTCGGCTGCGGGCGCAGGAGCGGACTCGGCTGCGGGCGCAGGAGCGGGCGTCTCTGGGCTGGGCGCAGGAGCGGGCGTCTCTGGGCTGGGCGCAGAAGGCATGGTGTTGGATGACCAGGTTGGCCGACGCTTAGTACGTCTCCTCCTGGAGGGAGCCTGAGGGACCTGGATGAGTTCAGGGGGGAACTGGAACTCCTCAGGCTGGGGTTCTGGACCTGAAGTGACCGGCTGCAGGCGCAGCACGCCCACCCTAAGCCCCTGGCAATGAGCTGGAGGGGCAGGGTCAGGCGGGAGACTAGCAGCCTCCAAAACTGGGTTACTGGAGGGAACAAGGAGGGACTGAAGGCTCTTACTCAGACCTGAGAGCTGGTCGGCCAGAGTAGCCATTCCTGGAACCTTCTGTAGCCAAGGCCTTGAGGAAATAGTCCTCTCCATTAAGGTGACGATAGCATGCCGGCGCTCCAAGTCAGTGGACTTCACAAGCTCAGAATTGAGCCTGCCGAGAGCGTAATCCACTTCACTCAGCTCCTCCATCGGGAAATCAGAGTCTGCTGGGTCCATTCTTGGTCGGCTCGTACTGTCAGGGTTGTGCAGGAGGACCCAAATGCAAGACTCCACCAGGCAGAGTTACGGACAAAACAGAATTTATTCTTCACACTAACTTCACATTTAAACTTTCTTACTTACTTACAAACGGGCTTTGACAAGACAAACAGAGAGACGAGCCGACAGGGAACAGAGAAACAGGAGGGTAGAAATACACATTAATACACACCAATTAACAGAAAGACAGAGGACTGGACAAAACCAACGAGACAATAACAAGGAACAGGTGAGGAGGCAGAACTGAAGGGGAAAACAAACGAGACAGGAAGCATGACCAAATAAGGAGATGGGGCGGAGACAAAGACAGGTGACAGGCAGGTAAACACAAAGCACATGGGGAACAGGCAAGACCAAAACACAGGACACTACACAAAATGACCACCAGGGTGGCACAAACTCAGCAGACAGGGCCAGATCCTGACAGAGATGGGCTATGAGACATACGTTCACACTCGGTATCATGTTTCAATACACTTTAGGTTAATATCACACCGGAATTCTCCTTTAAGTGCTGGAAAAGCACCTGAAATGACCACCATTCTAACTTTCACTCACCTGGTGAGAACTGTGTGAACTCTGCTATACATTTGAACGAGTGAATAAAAAATAGAAATAATTATCCCAGAAAGTCCCAGAAATATGACTTGAATAGAAGTTAAGACTATTAACAATTAATTGATAAAGTTTGAGAATACTTTGAGCACTGATGCAGCATAGGCCTATCTTGCATTGTTTGC
Organism: Alosa pseudoharengus; assembly: GCF_046254945.1. Taxonomy (NCBI): domain Eukaryota; kingdom Metazoa; phylum Chordata; class Actinopteri; order Clupeiformes; family Clupeidae; genus Alosa; species Alosa pseudoharengus. Next base: position 1,771,230 of record NW_027468576.1, on the reverse strand, counting down.
AGGTAGGCCTACATTTCATTCTGTTTTCAATGGCAAACTCGAAACAGCGCCAAAACAACCACCAATGAACAAGAAAAGTGTTAGATGTGTACTGTTTACAATTAAGGAGGTTATAGTTTGACGGTGTCATACTCCTGTGCGGGCCAGATGCTATATACCACAGACAGGTTTTGGGGGCCAACCAAATTGAGGACCACTGTTTTATATCCTTATACTCTTTCAATAAACAGGCTCCCCCGAAATTGGTGCAAAGCAGGTTAGTTAACGGAAGTGGACAAAAGTTTCTCACCAGGGCACAGTGTAGGGCTACACCTTACACTCGCATTTCTCCCCTTAGTTTCAACGAGTTCAATGGGAATACTTCCATCCCTCAAAAGTTAACATTGGCTTCTGGCCATGATTGCTCTTCATGCTACCAGCCTCTGTCACGTACCGCGTGGAGCTTGTGACTATTGCGCAAGTGCGCAGCTGAGAAAGCAGTGTCGCTGTCAAATCTGTTCCTGGGAAAAGTAACGTTGCACCGAATTGAAAAAGGAACTACGTTACTACAAATTTTCATTAGTAGCGCGTTACACTACTTTTAACCCCAAAAAATAGTGACGTTATTGTAACGCGTTACTTAACGAGTTACACACAACACTGCTTCTCAGGCGAACTAAACTAGGCCTACATAGCCTGATGGTAGCCGCATCAAGTGAAATTGAGATGTGTCAAATCATTCTGAGAGATCATGTGGTTTTAAGTAAAATATTGTGTTGGTCAATATTGATAGCCAATTAACTTCAACGTATGCAAATCAACCATCAATATTGGCCTTTTTTGACGTCAAAGTCAGGTGACTTTATTCATATCTCGGTCATATGACATGACAGTCTAGTGCTACGTGATTTTGGACAGAGAAGTTAGGCTAAAATTCCCCCAAATGTTTTATCTTGAGGGTCACTTTCTTCAACAAATAAATGCTGTGCTACTATATTCATTTTAATTAGCTTTATGAAGACAACAGTGCTTTTCAGATGGTCAGTTTTGTCGGGACAGAGAAGGCGGGACAATGAGTCCTGACAAACGCAATCATGCAGTCCCTCACATGCTTCCCACATAGCTTCTCTCATGCAAGCATTAAAGTTTTACTTCAAACGTGATTTTTTTTTGCTAATAAAATATAAATATTATGCCACAGTGATTTTTGTGAATCTTGTAGGTACATACCTACATTAACAACTGACTACATGTCCACTATGAAAGGGAGTTTGCAACAAAAGCCAACTTGGATTATTCCAGCACTATCAACTATGAACATCCAAAAACAGAAGAAAAAAACAATTAAAACAATAAAAGTGTAAAATAAATACAAAACCAAAGCTGGATGCACATATTGAAATTGTAGTTACCGCACTTTGCCTTTGTATTAGTGTTTTAGTTGCTCACAGTAATACAAAGGCAGAGTGCAGTATCTACATTTTTGGGGTCAAAGGTCATATCAATGGTGTTTTTTCTTTTCTATAAATTTCCATTCAAAAAAGGTATTACATGGAAGCATCACTACTACTGTACCTACAACACAGTTGCCTGGCCAGAAAGAAAACTTTGAAGCCATTTTTCTCAGTTTAAGTGTTGGCGTAGTTACTGCACTTTGCCTTTGTAGGGCAGTGTGCCCCTCAGTGGTTTCCACCTGTCAGTCAGGTGACCAGGCCTATGGACTTTTGAATAATATTCAAACAAAGGTAACCAGAATGATTAATACCGTTATTAACCGGTTATCTAAAATTGAAAATAGCGCTTTCACTCCGGAACAAGTGAAATTGGTTTTGTTCCTGCTTTTGGTCACGTTAATCAAAAAATTGTGTTCTTTTCCGGTTTTCGTGGTTTGTAGAGTTATGTTGCTGATCGGATCATAAACGACCACAGCAACGAAGAGGATTAACCAAGGAATTTGCTGGAAACTGATGGTGATAGTATTTTATATGGAATGATAGAGAAACATAGCCACAGTCCCTTTAATTTTGTCTTTTTGCTAATGTGTCAAAAATGAAACAATACATTTTTAATCTGGCTGCATCCAAATTTCAGATTGTGTGTTTTGTAATATATGCAAATTACGGTACATTTTATGAATAAATGCCTAATTTGCATATATAAACATAAAATCTCAAAAACTTGTAATGCATTTTTCTTTGGTATGGTGTCACTAATCAACTGGAGAAGTTTCATAGTGATAGCTATTAATTGAAAATGTTCCCCTATTCTCCTCAATTGACTTAGAGTGTTGGGCACAACTTTAGCCTTTAATCTTGAAAAAAAATATGTTCCACTCCATCTACGGCGGAAGGCTTTTAGTATATGATTCAGGAGGGTATTAGGACCAATAAAATTGTGAGCACAAGCTCATCTACAGTCAGCTGCCTCTTCCTCTTCTATTGATAAGTGGAACAAGCCTCTTTAGATATAATGTCCAAAAATACATGCAACTTCCAGAAACACCTCACCTTATGAAGTTGTTACAGAATAATGATATGTCAATAACTCAATTTTGACAAAAATGTCAGATAGAACCTTATAATTCTAAAAGGACGACATTATAGATTATTATTTATTTTTTTTTGCATTTTTCTGGAAATAGGGTCTGTTTTTTTTTTTAGTTATAAATAATGATATCTCTTTCTGTCTCTCTGTTAAGGTGACCAGAAAGTATGGAGTGGCAGCCCTTAAGCAAGCAATGGAATGGTTTGGTTTCCATGGTGGTGCAACCCGTTCACCTTTGCAACCACTCTCGCAAACAGAGTTGCAACAACTCCATGTGGATTTCTCCTCCAATGGTTGGCTGTGACTAGACAGATATATTCCGGTTTCAGTTGCTGACAAAGATTCTAGGGTGCTATATGCAAGATAGGTAGATAGATATTATAACCAAAGATAATAGAGCAAAATGCTCTAGAATCTTTGATGAGAACGCAGTAATCAGTAACCAGTCACCTGGATGCTAGTATTTATCATGTACACAGGGATAATAATAACCAATGTCCATGTAAATACCATATCCTGAATATGATCAAAACCAGCATAAGCCTAATTACTGGGATACTCAGGTCAATATAAACACAGTCATTGTGACCATGTTTACATGTCAAGTGTGACCAAGCAGCAAACTGATCATCTAAGCTCTTTAAAAATCTTCTGAAAAACTGGTCTCTCTGCCTCATCATTCAGCTCGATAAAACACAAAAAAGTCGTTACAGACTGTCATCCTTATCTTTTTATGTGAGCACTTACCTTATTTTTCCAGACTATAAGTCACACTTTTTTTCATAGTTTGGCTGGTCCTGCGACTTATAGTATAGACTTACAGTTATGTGCAGAATAATAGCAGTGTGTTTTAAAAAATTGAATAAAGCTCAAAATTCTTAGAATAGCTGTTAATTCCATAATATCATTGCATTTAGAACACTGCACATTCAATTTCAAATCAAAACATGACCAAAATTGATCAAGTTTGTGTTATACCTTTACAGAAAGTGAAAAAAGGAATGTTAGGCTGTTCAAAAAAATAGCAGTGTTTGCATTTTCCTTTACAAACTCAAACATTTACTGTATAAACTGAAAAATGTGTCTTTGAATCACTACACTAATATCTAGTTGCATTACCATTATTTCTGAGAATTGCTTCATATCTGTGTCGCATGGAGTCGACCAACTACTGGAACCTGTGAACAGGTATTCCAGCCCAGGGGGTCGTTTCTAGCAACGACATTGCTCAACCACCATGGTACGACGCAACTTGCGTCCAAACAACGACATTGTTACACCTGTTTCCAGAAAGCATCATACCTGTGTCGCAATTCGCTACCACCGACGTTCGAACACCGTAGTTCCAACAACGTTGTTGATGATGCAGTGATACATATCATTGGTGGAAATAGTGGCAACGTGTAATACCCCACCCCCTAGAAATTTTCTGTTACGGCCTATGTCGACATTTTTCTAATCTAAACCGAATGATTAATGCTGGCATTGTCATTGCCATCAGCCAAAACCTAAACCTATTGCAAGCATATACAGTAAAGCAGTTAACTTAAGCCGACCAATATCATTATTAGCATAATACAGTCATTATTTGTGTTAAATATCTATGTTGGAAAAAATACATAGCCTGGACGAATTCCTGGGTATCGCATTCTTTATCAACTGTTTCGTGGCTTAACGGCAGCGCGTCGGTGCACTGCACGCTCAGTCGGAGTTCGCATCCTATTTCTTCTTTTCACCTCTGAGTAAGAGTAGGCCTATATCCACTTCGTAATTTTTAGTTAGGCGGTTGTGATTTTTGGTTAGGCGCTCCAGACACCAACTGGAACTACCAAGGAATGACACAAGTGCGACTGCCCAGGGGCAGTAGTTCAAACGACCAAACTTTGCGTCATTGTTTGCGATTGAGAGTTCGAACTTCCTTTTCTTGAAACACCAAATCCAAGAACGATGGAGCGAACTACCAATGTTTGCGCAGCATAAATAAAAGACCCCAGCCATAATTTGAGGATTTTACGATAGTCTGTCTCCTAAACATTCCTCACCCGTTATCCAGACATGCATTAAAACATTTGAAAACAAAACTCACAGCCATAAGTTATTTTGAGAATGATGACTTTCTCTTCTGCATTGTCCTAACCGTTAAAATGAGGCATATATGAGGAGGCATTGCAATAATGTTTACAGAGATACACTGTAAGGTGGGCTGCAAAGATTATGCAGACTGTTACGATTGACTGACATGCACGCACGCATTATCGAAATTATATGTCGGACGCTTTAGGCTATAGTCATCATACATGGGTTTGATCGGGCTATAATAAGACCAAACTTTAACAGTGGTTGGTGTAAACCGGGACATTTTAGCGTCCCGACAGGCTTTTGTTGGGACTCGGGACACGCAACTCAAAACCGGGACGTCTTCTATGTGGTAGTTGAATAAGGTGGGCTAATAAGACCAAACTTTAACAGTGGTTGGTGTAAACCGGAACATTTTAGCCTCCCGACAGGCTTTTGTTGGGACTCGAGACACGCAACTTAAAACCGGGACGTCTTCTGTGTGGTAGTTGAATAAGGTGGGCTGCAAAGATTATGCAGACTGTTATGATTGACTGCCATGCACGCACACATTATCGAAATGATATGCCGGATGCTTAAGGCTATAGTCATCATACATGGGTTTGATCGGGCTATAATAAGACCAAACTTTAACAGTGGTTGGTGTAAACCGGGACATTTTAGCGTCCCGACAGACTTTTGTTGGGACTCGGGACATGCAACTCAAAACCGGGACTTCTATGTGGTAGTTGAATAACTTAGTTAACTCCAGATTAAATGTCCATACTGGCTAAGAAAGGCATGTGAACCAGTGTTGCACGGTCTGCCCGAAATTAAGCGTAAGCGGTTATGAGTTATATAAAAAATATTTTAATGATATTCGGGTCAGTTAAAATTAATTCAATATATATATTTTTAAAAATACTTAAAGTATCACGAGAAGGCTAGCATTAATATTTAACTCATAATTGCTTTTCAAAGATATCATTGGTTGAAGCATAGGCTACAGTAGACCTACTTGCCACATAGGTGGAGAGGTAAAGATGGAGACGGTAAAGAAGCTGAAGATGCGAGAAGTTAAAATAATAAAGACACCCCTCCAGGAAAAGCGATATATGGGAAATATTTGGAAAGGTTCTTAAAGAAGATGACAGTAGTGCAAGTTATGTGTAACCCAGGTTTACAAACTAACCTATAAGAACCCAAAATAAGATAAATAATAATAAACATCAAAACAGTGTTTAGTTTATCGATTTATATTTTATTGAAAGAAATGAAAGAAATGACAACAGAAAATAGAGAAATGACAACAGAAAATATGCATTGCAGATATTTGAAGTGAAGTGAATAAAAATGAACTCTATAGCTTTAAAATAGTATAGCTTTAATGAGTAGGAAAATGTTAGAGCTCCCTCTACAGGATGTAGTGAGAGAAAACAGGGAATCGAAACTTAACTAAGAATTCGTCAGTCCAGAAAAGAAAGAGAACGAAGACGGAGGGAAAAAGAAAAGCTGAGAAAACGATAGAGAGTGAGAACATTAAAATAAATAAATTGCGACTAAACGACTTGGTTAAAGTCAGTTTAGGTCAAGATTTGAAGTATTATACTTTCAGGTACCGTTTGTGTGATACGAAATGTGCTGTTTAAAGCTACAGCCTTTTATGTTTTTTTGTTTATTTGAGTGCTAGCTCCAGAGTATAGCCTGCATTGTTATTGACTAGCAGCATATCTGTTTTGTACGGAGCCCCCCTGGGGACAGGGTGGGCAATATTTTTAGACCGCACTTTTGCGTTCCCACGCAATACTTTTTGCGTTCCCTCGCAATACTTTTGCGTTCCCTCACAATAGTTTTTGCGTTCCCTCGCAATACTTTTGCGTTCCCTCACAATAGTTTTTGCGTTCCCTCACAATAGTTTTTGCGTTCCCTCGCAATAGTTTGGAGTGGGCTATTGCAGGGCTCTGTATTCCCAGTCTCACAGGTCCGTTGGTTCGCACATCATGGATAACCTCAACTTGATTAAGTTTTACTTTAACATGGGGCTCACATACAAAAATATGCTGGAGGCTTTGGCGGTGAGACACAATGTGGTTATCTGCTTGAAGACTCTGAAGCGTATTTTAAAGAAAAACGGTCTGTTTCGGCAGAGATATGATGCACTAGAACAGCGGTTCCCAAACTTTTTTCCCCGTGGACCACCTTCTACATCCTGACTCGGCTCGCGTACCCCCACCATCCAACACATAAAAAAGTAACACATTCTATTGACGCATTCCAGGCATCGTGTTTAATCAGCCGCCCTACATGATAACAAAATCAAAATGTGCAACTGGTCTATGAGCTCTCACGCTAAAAAAAAAACAGTGTGGAGAACCACATTAGAATGGTTAGATAGCATCTCACTGCAGACCACGCACTGTGGCTTTGGGCAGTCTGTCTCCCAATCCACGTGAAGCCTAGGGCTATATGCCTCACAGGCTTGGAATTTCACCATTCTGGGGGCAAGGCCACTTGGCCTTCAGTTGGGCATATTTGGTGGGGGGCACAAAGGCCACATGTCAGGGCACCAAGGCCAAAGTTAACTATACAGTAGTAGGCTATAAAAATGTTGTATTTAGCCTATTCACTGCAGTAGACCTGCATCACTGTATGAAACATTACAAAAACATGAAACATGACATATTACAAATAACTGTAAATCATCTGATCATCTAATAAAAACAGATATCTAGGCTATATATAAAATGTATTTTATATTTGGCCTGCTATGAAATCATGTATTGAACAATTTAAATGTAGCACAGCTCAGCTTTAAGAAACTCAAATAGCCTAGAAGATGCCGTGCGCTTTATCCGGGGCCAGCCTGGACCAGTAGCCTAGCCAAGCCTATGACAGCGCGCCTCTTACGTGAATGGGATCTGCGTACAGAGCCCCCAACATACCAGAGGAAGAAAAAGGTTTTCTTAACACCAAAACTATTGCGAGGGAACGCAAAAACTATTGCGAGGGAACGCAAAAACTATTGCGTGGGAACGCAAAAAGTGCGGTCTAAAAATATTGCCCACTCCGTAGTTTTGAGATTTTTCTTTTGAATTTCATCAGTTATTACAACGTCAGTTTTCAGAAAAGACTTTAATGAAGATTTGCCTTTCTCAGTTTGATTGAACGACATGAACTTTTATTGCTTTGAACTGAATGCTTCGTCGGACATGGACAACACATGTAACGACAACGACAAGATGGCGAGCCTACCTAACGAGACAAGATGGATTCTACTACACACAGAGGATTAGCTCGACTGGAAGCGTAACGTTAACTAACTTTCTCTTTTTTCCAGTTTCTCCATTTCTACAATAAGTAATACTTTTCAGTTTCCTTGGATAAGACAGAAAAAGACTGTGATAGAAAATCGAACCTAACGAACTGAGAATTGACTGCTACTTGAAAAAAGATTGCTTTGTAAATGTGAACTTGCTTGTATTTCTGTTAAGTTACTGATGTTTCGAATTGCTCCACATGTTCTATGTGGGTTTGAACGTGAACTTTGATTTGAGGTATTGAACTTAAATTTGAGGTTCAAATCATTCCAATAACTTGAATTTAAAACTTAATAGAGAATTCAGCTTACAGTAAAAGATTAAATTAGTTTTTCTACAAAATAGGAAATTAAAAGACAAATAGTTTTCTTTAAATAGGAATGAAACTAGAAACAAATAGGAAATAAATAGGAATTAAACAGTGTTAAAGTGAACTTATGCTACTGATTGAAAATTTAACTGAAACAGAAAGGTTTTTGATTGAATGATTATCTTCTGAGCTTTTGTACCTATGTTTTCATTTAACTAAAATTCTAAACTTGCTTTAACCGTGTGTGCTTGTGTTTTACTCCCTCCTGAAAAATACCTTAGATCTTCTGATGGCCCAGATTTGAAGTTAGTCTATTGTGTGACAACCAGTTGCACATTTAATGAAAACAAGTGTTACATATGTTCTATGTACTTATTGCGAAGCCATTTAAAAGTATGACGGCCACAAAACAGGCACGACCAACATACAGTAACTCGTCACAAATGCGGCACTGGTAGACTAAAGGGGCTATCACATTGTACACGGTATGCGCTGCGCTCGCCGCTAGGTTGCTCTTGGTTGAGGTAACGTCCCAAAGATATTTGTTGTGCTTGCCTCTGTGCTCAGCGCAAAATACCAATGACTCACAGCGCGCCGCGGTCAAAGTTCAACCTGATTGAACTTTGACCACGGCACGCGCAAGAGCGGCAAAGGGGCAAAATGCCGCTTGCGTTGCGCTTCGCTCAGTGCAGCGGCAGAGCAGTTCTTGCGGCGCAAGCCATTGACTTTAATGCATTTTATAGTACATGCCGCGTGTAATGTGACGGGCCCTTAAGACCCCAGCCAAACCGAGTAAGTGCAATTCCCAGACCTCATGCAAGCAATAGATAGCTTTATATACTGACCTGGAACAGCTTTTTTAGACTAGGTACAAGACCTATTGACAAGTCGCTCAGTAAAATAATGCTGATACTTTGCCACCTGCCCATGTTAAACTTTTAGCCTACAGCCGTGCGCAGGTAGCTTGACGAGTCAGAGCCATATTGCTGCCGCTAGGGTCCATCTAGCTAGATTTCTAGGCTAGTGAGCAGGCGCCTGCAGGCATAAATGTTATGGTACACAGGCTACACAGGCATATCTATCGGTATGTATAGGCAATATAGGTTTGCGCATGCATAAAAGTTACTTTGGTTCGTCGTGTCTGTGACAGTGTATGTAAAACAGTGTATGTAAAGCACATACTTTACTTTTCAATTATTGCCCTTTATGCTTTTATTTATATATAACCCAAGAATACAATTTAAAATAATAATAATAATTTGGAAATGTACATTTCATCAGTTAGCAGAAAGCATCCGATAACAGTTTGGTCTTAAAAGTCTAGATTTAAGTTGGGGCCTTTTTGATGTCATCCAAAAGTTGGTTCCAGAGCTGAACTACATATCAGCTAAACGCTGCTTCACCATGTTTAGTTCTAACAGTGGGTTTTAGTAACAAGTTTTCCTTCTGAGACCTGAGAGGTCTGGAAGGTGTACTGCTGAAGCATGTCTGATAGATAATTAGGTTCCATGCCATTTAGTGGTTTATAAACAAGCAGTAGTGCTTTAAAGTAATTTCTGTGAAGCCAGTGCAGGGACTTAAGAGTGTGTCTATGAGAGGACCAGGCAGGGGTGATAATGCTACGCCACCGATTTTGATTAAACTTGGCCAGTTTGAAGGGTCCACCTAAAAAGCCAAAATAGTACAAAATTTGAAACAACCCAGGGGGAGTTAGGACCCCGTCCTTGTTTTAGGCCAAAAAACCTGAACCCAAAATTGCATGAAATGTTGACATCCTTCCTGCTGTCAGATTTAAACACAGCAAAGTGACAGGACTGCACGTGTCCACTATGTCACATGCTTTTTGGTGAATACCCCAAAAATAGCAATATTCAGACCTGAATATCTCCGATGAGCAACCTCCTTTTTTCAAAATTCTTTCTGCACATGAAAAGGCCATCTGTGGACTTTATAAATCAAAAGAAAAATGCTCAGCCTTTTTATTATTTTTTTCGTGGTAACCGCCTAAATAGTGTGATCCAGCCAGTGATTTCAAATATATCTACTTCAATGATTGGTTGAATATATAATGCTTATAATATAATATATAATGCTTAGGACATTTATGGTGGACAAATGGAGATATATCATCAATCATGACTACTGATCAAATCCAAGCTAGATTTAATGTCCTGAGTGTAATATATTCCTTAAGGTAGCTCAAAATGACATCATCGGGTGACATACAGCAGTATACCCGTTGGTCTAATTTTTGCAAATGTGATATCTCCAACATATCTCAGGGCTAGAAACAGTCACTTGGACTCTCGCAGATAGGCCTAGATGCGTCTGAAATGTCAGCTGGAATGTGAGCACGGCGAGGAGAGGTGCCTAGAGATGTCACAGGTGGGCTAGTTGAAACTTTCAACTTCTGTTAGCAAAAGACGTTGAGATTAGTGTAGCAACGTAGCATTGGCGGTTTTGTTTTAATGTTGTTTCACTAGTTCGCCCGTCGGCATGATTGCTATACTGAGTGAATAAGCTAAGCGCGTGTTTGGCATGGTAGCTGGCCGTGGTCATGGATGCCTGAAGCGGAGATCGCGATAGAGCGATGGCCGCTTGCACCCCCCAGTGTAAGGAGGATGCGTAACTGGGCTATCAGTGAAATGGAGGAGTAAGGGGAGGAGGAGGGATAATTTTGCGAGTGCCGCGGCGTGTGACGTATGGATAAGGAGGCCGGCTTAAATACCCTGGCGGCGGATGACAGGTGAGTTAATTGCTGTCAATCATCCCTTTGTTTAGAAAACATCATTAAAGTTAGCGATATGAGACAGAAATTTAGACACAACGAGTTAATTTGATGAATAGGTTACGTGCTGTACTTGGTCTAGATCGGCAAAAGGTGAAGCAAATACACAGACCTTATCAGTATAGCAAAGGCTAATGTGAATAACCTAAAGAGTTAAATGTCTCCTAAACTGGGCTGTGCAAAACGTTTAACTCTTTAATTATTCACATTTAACTCTTTAATTATTCACATTAGCCTTTGCTATACTGATCTTTGCTATACCGATCTTGCTTAGAGACAAAATCAGTGTTGATTGACATGTCTTTAAGAAACATTCAGTGACCTGATCTGAAGTAGCCTGTGCCTATAGGGTAGGCTACAGTTTAACATGTAGTGTGAACACTATTCACACAACACAACTTTATTGGTTGGTTAAACAAACTAACTAGCACAATTCCACAATCTGTAAGTAACCTAGGCTGCAGGATAACACTTGTTATGAAACAGTGTGCCCTCCACAACACACCCACCCCCTCTCCCCCAACATTATAAATCAATTGCACCATATTGATATGTAGCATAGTAATGTGATACACCATTTGAAAGCTTGGACACTTGGGAATCCATATATGACAACCTTTTTCATGTACAATCTGTATAGTGCTTTACATTATCAGATTAATCTTACTATGTCTCAATTCAATTGTATCAAATTGCCCTCCTCCCCCTCCGGTGCTTCCCTACCTTCTAGCTGCAGTGTGTATCCTTATCAATAAGATAGATTCAGCAAATTGGGTATTGAAATAGTCACAGGAATCCATATTTGTATCCATTGTTTTATCCAATATTTGTTGTGCAGATGTATAATCCATCTTATTCGACAGCCATTGAACCAACAAAGAAAATGCAAAGACATTTCTGTAATTATTCCATAGTGTAGTCATTCCATCAGAACCTCTGACAAACAATCCAAATAGTCCAGAAATCACACAGTAAGGCTTTTATTGTCAGTATGCATTTTGGGTAACCAAAAGTCCTATGGGGAGTTTCCATTGGGCATTTTACAAAACGCATGAGCATACCTAGCAAATAATGGTCTAAATGACTCATTTTTCATTTTATTTTGATCTACTTTTGCACACGGCTTCACAAGACCTGGTCTAGACACAAAAATGCCCATTCCATAGGAAGTTAAAACATTTCAAAAAACGATTTTACAAATTAGTCTAGTCTACCCTATTTTATATAATGTTAGTCTGAAATAGTGTGTGTCTCAAGCAAGTTACACCTGGTTTGGTTCAACAAATATTCGAACTTATCATCTTTATTCTAATACTACGCCTACTATGTCTTCATGTCCAATAGGCCTGAAATCTTCAGAAATGTCTGAACTTCATGCACAGAGAAAAAAGAAAGAAAGAAAACTCATGTAGATTGCTTAGGAGGAGAGGAGGGCCATGCTGAAGCATGCTGCCAAACAGTGCAACGGGCCCCTCACACAGAAATAGGAGAAGACACTTTTTTATATTCACTTATTTTTATCATACATATGATATTTTTGGCCACAACACATTTTTTAGTGATTTAATAGTTTGTTTTCTTTGTAAATCTCTGGTTTTGGGCCATTTCATACTCCGTGGAAGCTATGCACTATTGTCACTTCGTGTGCCCTTCTCACCTTTTTCACCCCTGACCAGTTTGCATGCCTGTTATGTACATCCCATTGTGGTGAATAAACCTCTAAATATCCCTGACATGATTTCAAATGTGATACAAACATTCACACTGGCCCTTTCTGAAACCAATCCCTACCCACTCCCCTCTGTTATGGTGTACACTCAGGTGGGAATCACCCTTACAGCTAAATCGAGTTCCCCATGTAAATGAGAAAATGTTGGAGTTCTTTTATCACTTTTGGGTGCTATAGGCTAGTTGAAACTGCTCACCTCAACGAACTATGCTAAGCTATGCTAACAGTGGGTGCTTCAGACTGAGGTACTGCACGCACCGAGACGAGAAGGGTATGTATCATCTTCTCTAACTCTGGCAGAGACAGCGAGTAAGATAATTTTATCTTTAACACTTGGTTAGGAGTGCAAGTGGCTAGGGAGAGAGTGTAGCTAGTTTTGGAAAGGGCCTTTCACTCACAGATGACAAATTAATTTGATGGTCAAAGGTCATAGGTCAAGGTCATTGTGACCTCACATTCTTGTGAGGAATGCCTGAAAGTTTTTTTCCTTTCAAATTCGGCACATACAGTCCCTTGCACTCAAAGATGAACTGATTAGATTTGAGTGGTCAAAGGTCAATGTTACTGTGACCTCTCAAAAAACCCAACATGGGCCTACTGTAATTTTACACCTTGAACACAATATCCTGGAAACACCTTGAGGGAGTTATTTCAAATTTAGCACAACTTAGGCCCTGTACACACATACCCAGATATTTTGTGTTTGGGTCTTTCTTCCACACGTAAACAGTGTTTTAGCCCACACAAATATTTTTTAAAAACCTTCTAAAGAGAATGCTGGTTTACTTGGATCTGGTGTCTACTTGGTGTCACGGGAACGCTGGCGACTACGCCGTTCCGTCCAGCATTTTTTGTCTAATGTGTAAATGTCTAGTAGTGTGTGCTGATTATTTTTATTTTTTTACTGTGTTTACTCTGTTAAGCGACCTTGGGTGCTTTGAAAGGCGTTATGTAAAATGTATTATTATTATTATTATTATTATTATGATTATTATCTGTGTGGACATCCAAAACGGAGATTTTTACAAACAAGGACATGATGGTTACTTTGGGTATTGAGTGTTTGTATATATAGCAAGTCAGTCAGTACTCTCCTGGGCTTTTCTTGTTTTGTAGCCTACTGTACCTCGATGTCTGTCCATCGTAAAAACAAAACATGTCTGTAGACCCTGCTTATTAGTACAAGTTGTTTTAAAGCAGAGACTCTGATATGGTATAACCACCTAGCTTCATGTTAGGGTCCCACAAGGAAACGTGTCTGAAACATTGAAAATATGATTATGAATATTACTTGTGAATCTGTTTCCATTGCATGCCATATCTGTCTCCTGTGTTGGGCTAATGCCACGGTTGTCAAACTGGGGTACGCGTACCCCCAGGGGTACCTGGACTGATTTCAGGGTGTACGCGAAAAAAGATCTAAGTCATATGCCTTTTCAAATGTTTTCTCTATCCCACGTTGGTAACTTAACTTCCGCATTTGCACTGCACATTAAAAACTTATTTTCTCCGCATTAACAAAATATTCGAGAGTGGAGACAGAGAGGGTAAAACAGCGTTTCTCAAACTGTGGGTCGCGGAGACATGCCAGGTGGGGCGCGAACTGACGTGAAAAACAGGATTTTTATTTATTTATTTATTTATTTTTTATCTGTAGCATAGGCCCAGGTAGCACCCGATGCGCAATGGACGCACTGTGTTATTCATAGGGAAGCGCTCGTATCAAGGCAGCTTAGTTAGTCCCGACCGGAATGAGCTTTTGAACGAGGTTGTGAGAGTGGTGAATTTCATCAAGACCCGGGCCTTAAAAGCGTGTCTATTCTTCGCACTTTGAGAGGAGATGGGAGCTGACCAAAAGGCTTTACTGTTTCACAGCGAGGCAAGGTGGCTTTCCCGAGGTAAAGTGCTGTCGCGTGTTTGAGCTCCTGTAACCTGCGTTGTGTTGAACCTGCGCGATTCAGCCCTGCACACGCCCGGACTCGAACCCGCGAACAGCAGCACCTCGGATCGGAAGGCGAGCACGCTAACAATTGAGCCAATAGCCCAGGCTACTGGCTCGCATGCCAGCAGCACTCTTGAGGCATCGGGGAGTGATCTGCAAGCATGTTCACTAATGAACATTTTTTTGACGAAGCTGGCCTATCTTAGCGATATATTTGGAAAGCTCAATGAGTTTTCACATTTGTAGGCCTATCATATGTTGACTATTGATGAGATTTCTATCATATGTTTATGACCACTATTCTCAACAAAATTGATACAAATAAATATTAATAAAACAATTTAAAAAAAACTTGTTAACAATTGGTGGTGTTGGGGGTACTCCGGAAGATCATAATGTCTCAGGGGGTACATGCCTGTTAAAAGTTTGGGAACCACTGGGCTAATGGAACAGTGCTAATGGAGCAATGCCAAGCTAGATTAACATTTTCCCATGTTAAAACCATTTATCACATGAAAAATAACAATGTTAGTATCACGTGATAATAACAATAATAACAGTACTCTGAATTTCCAGGATATCATGTTCAAGCTGTAAAAATATGTTTGTTTTTTTGTGAGGTCACAGTAATATTGATCTTTCACCACCCAAATATAATCAGCCACAAAACTTCTGTTAGACTTTTTTTGAGGACGGTCACTGAAATTAGCTGTAACAGTTATCGGAGGCTGCTGAAAAGGCAAGCCAGGTGCTCACATGCTATTTGGGGTCATGTTGTAACCTGAATTGACTCTAGGATGCTGCTGCTGTGTTTCTGGAGTGGTAGTTGTTGGTGCCTACATCAAGGGCTTGCGTGTCGGCTGTGTATGTTGTTGATCAGATCATAAATGTCCACAGTAATGAAGAGGAATGACTGGAGAATTTATGATATTGCTTGGTATGCTGGTATGTTGCTGATTGGATCATAAATGGCCATAGCAACAAAGAGGAATGACTGAAGAATTTGTGACATTGGGTGGTAGTTGGTATCTAAATATTTGTTGGTGTCTGCATCAAATGCTTGCGGTTTAAATGGGTATGTTAATGATAATGTTACAGATAATAAACCGCCACAGCAATGAAGAGGATTGACTGAAGAATGTGTAGGTATTTGTGGGTGCCCACATCAAGGGCTTACTGTTGGTCTGGTTATGTTGCTGATCGGATCAGAAACTGTGGGAGCAAAGAAGAGGAATAACCAAAGACTTTGGTGGTACTTCTTGGTGCCCTCCTTAAGGGTTGGTGTTTTGTTTGTTGTATAGTTGCTTATGGGATCATAAATGGCCACAGCAAGAAAGATGATTAACTGAAGAATTTGTTGGTATTTGTGGATGTCACGGGAGTGCCTAACCATTTCGCACGTGGTGGTCGCGGAACTAGTTGCAATATTCTCCTAAACAGAGGTGTTGCTGTTTGTTGCTGTTGTGAAAAGGGTATCGCTACCTACTTCACACCGTAGAAGAAGCAATGAAGCCGCTAGTTGCCATGGTGAATCAGTTAATCTGTGATCGGTGGCGGGGTCTATTTGAGGGAGCCGTGAGCGCGCACCTATCCAGGATAGGTTTCACCTGGCTTGATGAATCCGTGTCTGCTCATCCTGGCTTGGTCTTTGTGCAACCAATTAAGCCTGTACGCTCTTGTTTTGGATTCATTGAGCGCAGCTCAGTAACTTATCCCGGATGTCTTAATTCTGCTTTTGTGCAACGGACCCCTGGTTTGTACAAAGGACATTGAATTACTCTCGCTCTGCCTAAGGCCTTATTATCTGCCTAGGGAAATACACCAAATTAGACTTTTTGTTGTTTATATTATGCGCCCTCAGCCAACACACAGGCCGCCGCTTTGCTTCATGAACTAGTGTTGCAGGCAGAGGCAGAGGCTCCCGATGCAGCTAATTTTATAATGTTGAGACTTCAACCTTTGCAGCCTAAAGGAACATCTACCCACGTATCAGCAATACATCACCTCTCTCACTCGCGATAAAGCCCGTCTTGACCACTGCTATGGTAACATACAGGACTTACTACGGCAAAGTTTCCCTTTTACTAAAGCATTGCCCGGTTTGGGAAACTCGGACCATAAAACTGTATGATTAAATTAACTCCTGCCTATGTGCTCCGGCTTAGGCGCGAGAAAGTTAAAAAGCTGGAGGTGAAATGCTGGACTTCTACTGCGACTGATGCACTTCAGGATTGCCTTGCTCGCACAGACTGGGATGTAGTAGCCTAACCGATGGGATTGATAACGTCAATGACGCAATGTTCACTATTGCAGGATACATACAATTCTTTTTTTTCAAAAGTAATCCTAGAAGAGCATGGCAAGGGGTACAAGCAGGCTATCAGAATCATCAGGCAGTGGATAATGAGCTTGACATGGATAGATGGAAGCACATGTAAGGGAATACCTGCCAAGCATCACTGCTTGTCGCACCTCCGACGGTGCCATTCGGGTAGCTGCAGGGTCAGCCGGGAACCACCCTTCATTGATGTTTCGCTCCCTTAATCCCGGAACATCTCGTGGTGGTGGAGCAACGGCAGGGATGTCTCCCTACAGCCCCCTGAGTTAAACAACTTCTATTGTAGATTTGACACACATCATTTAAAAACAGAACAGCTGTTCTGTCCTTATTGCGCGTCCGTTTGCCCAACTAGACAGACAGCTAACATTATTCAAAGAATGTCCGAGGCAGAAGTAGATATATGGCTTTTACTTCATTCTTCAATTCAATGAAATTCAATTTTGTAAAACTGCAAATAAATACAAAAGAAAATGTACATTAAAATGTGTCCTTTCTTATTTTAACAAGCCTCTACATCTCATGAAATGCATATGCAAATAACGTTAGCATGCTACCATGCTAAATAGATAACCGACAACGATTAGCATAGAAAACGCTACCAGGCTATTTGGATATCAAAGTCAAAAGTCAAAGTCTGCTTTATTGTCAATTTCTTCACATGTCAAGACATACAAAGAGATCGAAATTACGTTTCCCACTATCCCACGGTGGAGACAAGACATATTTTACCAATTAGGTCCACAGACAAACATAGCATTCAAGTAAACAATATAAAAAGTAAATAAGAAGGCACATACAATGAAGAAATAAGAGCAGCAATATTTGGGTTGAAATTGTGCAATTGTGCATACAGTAGACAGTCAATATAATAGTGCAAAAGTCAGGCCAATAAATGGCTGAGGTAGTTCTGTTTGACCTAAGTATGCAAGTGGCATAGTGGTGCAAGTTATGTAAGAGCAGCAGAAGTGTGTTCAGAAGTGTTTTCAGGACAACAGGACAACAAAAACAAGTTGCAAAGTGTGCAAGTGGAGTAGTGCAAGGCAGCCATTGTGGGTCCAAAAGTCCAGGGGCCTCATTTATAAAGCGTTCTTACGCACAGATTTGATCTTAGACCGTGCGTACGCTCAAATCCATGCCAACGCTCAGATTTATAAAAACCGTCTTTGACGTGGAAAAGTGCTTCTCTCCACGTCAGGTTCATACTTGACGTACGACCATTTCCTTGTGGTAATGCCGGGGTACTGCAAGTAATCTGAGGTCTAAGTGCGATGCATTTTCAAAATTCCAAGACCAACGATCTCATGTCTTTCTTTGCCATATGCATGATCAATATCAGAAGATTTTTAAAGACGTTTTTGGACGTAGCTTAATGTTTCATGGTTTGCCATAAAACTGCTAATGAGAACTATAGCCCACTTAAGAAAGTGAAAAAACGTATAGCTTACTTATTTCATAATATCTAAAAACACCAAGACCTACGATAGAATGATTGAAACATTCTTACAGGTGATCTAGTTGGGGGCCAAGCAGCGAAGCTGCGAAGGCACCCATTGTGTTTCTACGTTTTCTTCCCTATTATTGGGGGCCAAGCAGCGAAGCTGCGCGGCAACCCATAGTGTTTGTACCTTTTCTTATTATTGGGGGCCAAGCAGCGAAGCTGCGAAGGCACCCATTGTGTTTCTAGCTTTTCCTATTATTATTGGGGGCCAAGCAGCGAAGCTGCGAAGGCACCCATTGTGTTTGTTAGTTTTCTTATTATTGGGGGCCAAGCAGCGAAGCTGCGAAGCCCCATTGTGTTTCTATGATTTCTTATTGGGGGCCAAGCAGCGAAGCTGCGAAGCCCCATTGTGTTTCTATGATTTCTTATTATTATTATTGGGGGCCAAGCAGCGAAGCTGCGAAGCCCCATTGTGTTTCTATGATTTCTTATTATTATTATTATTTAACATCTTTCCTCTGCCATTGGAGTCTATGGCAGCCTATAGAACCGTCTGGTAAAAAGTTGTGAAATTTGGCACACTGATTGGGGACAGTGCCATGATTAATTTCACCAAGTTTCATGTTGGCACCTTGACCGCTCTAGCGCCACCAACAGGCCAAAGTTGGACGTGCGTTCACGCACGTAACTTTTGACCCGTATGTCCGATTCTCAAAAATGAGGTATCGTTGGAATCCTTGGACCAAGCCGAGTTCAACGCACCCTATGACGTCATTTTCCGCCATGATGGATTTTCCGCCATATTGGATTTTAGTGAAAGTGAAACTAAAACTTCACAGGTCACAAATTTTGTCCGATCGTCACCAAACTTGACTCACATGATCTTCAGACCAAGCCTCACAAAAGTTGTGGTGTTTTGTCTTCGGAACTATAACCGTTCACCCGTAATATCCAATCGAAATTTGCGGCGAAGCCGCCAAACAGGAAGTGAGCTCATATCTCAGCAACCCATTCATCTATCATAACCAAACTAAGCACATAGACTCAGGACCCAATAAAGGGGACATTAAAAAAATCTGGTGACCTTTGACCTCTAGGGGGCGCTGTAATTAAGAAACATGCCTTTTGGCCTGTAGCTGCTGTTGTGCTTAGAATTAAAACGCACTAGTGGTGTCTGGTAATACTGTTGGAGGTCCTTAGGCCGACCCAAGTCAACTTGTGATGTCATAATTGATTCGGCCGCCATATTGGATTTCATCAAAAACACGTACAAATTTTCGCAGGTCACAAATTTCAGCGGATCCTCACCAAAATAGGCAGAGACCATCTTCAGACCATGCCTTATCAGTGCTTTGCTTTTTGGAACAATTGACAGTAGCATTCGGCTGTAACAGCCAATCGAAACTTGCGGCGAAGCCGCCAAACAGGAAGTGAGCTCATATCTCAGCAACCCTTGCATGTATCAAAGCCAAACTTGGTGCATGGACTCGGGACCCAATCAGGGGGACGCTCAAGAAATCTGGTGACCTTTGACCTCTAGGGGGCGCTGTAATAAAGAAACATGCTTTTTGGCCTGTAGCTGCTGTTGTGCTTAGAATTAAAACGCACTAGTGGTGTCTGGTAATACTGTTTGAGGTCCTTAGGCCAACCCAAGCCAACTTGTGATGTCATCTTAATTGATTCGGCCGCCATATTGGATTAATCAAAAATACGTACAAGTTATCGCAGGGCACAAATTTCAGCGGATCCTCGCCAAAATTGGCAGAAACCATCTTCAGACCAAGCCTTATCAGTGCATTGCTTCCTGGAACAATTGACAGAAGCATTTGGCTGAAACAGCCAATCGAAATTTGCGGCGAAGCCGCCAAACAGGAAGTGAACTCCTATCTCAGCAACCCTGCCATGTATCATAACCAAACTTACTACATAGATTCATGACCCCATTAGGAGGATGCTTAAAAAATTTGTTGACCTTTGACCTGTAGGGGGTGCTGCAATTAGCAATATTGCATTTTGATCTGTAGTTGCTGATGTGTTTTTATCAATCTTTTATTTTTGGATGTGAAACTGATGACAACATGTTCCATCCAGTTCATTCTAATGCGTGCGTGGAAGGGCGGGGTGGGACGGGCAGTTGTGATTAGGTGGGGGGGCTGGCTGGTGGAGGCTGTGGCAATACTCAGCCTTGTTTCAGCCCTACAAAATCAGATATGTTTGATGTGACACTTGTTGAAAGTGTTAATCGCGAGTGTCTGCTGAGTTCTATCTTGTCGCCGTGGCTACTCCGGCCTATTCTGCTTGGCCCCCTCATTGCTGCTTGCAGCTATATTTGGGGGCCAAGCAGCGAAGCTGCGAAGCCCCATTGTGTTTCTATGATTTCTTATTATTATTATTATTTAACATCTTTCTTCCGCCATTGGAGTCTATGGCAGCCCATAGAACCGTCTCGTAAAAAGTTGTGAAATTTGGCACACCGATTGGGGACAGTCCAAAAATTAATTTCACCAAGTTTTATGCCGGCACCTCGAGCACTCTAGCGCCACCAACAGGCCAAAGTTGGACGTGCATTCACGTACGTAACTTTTGACCCGTAAGGCCAATTGTCAAAAATGAGGTATCGTTGGAATCCTTGGACCAAGCCGAGTTCAACGCACCCTATGACGTCATTTTCCGCCATGATGGATTTTCCGCCATATTGGATTTTAGTGAAAGTGAAACTAAAACTTCACAGGTCACAAATTTTGTCTGATCGACACCAAACTTGACATACATGATCTTCAGACCAAGCCTCACAAAAGTTGTGGTGTTTTGTCTCCGGAACTAAAACCGTTCATCCATAATATCCAATCGAAATTTGCGGCGAAGCCGCCAAACAGGAAGTGAGCTCATATCTCAGCAACCCATTCATCTATCATAACCAAACTAAATACCTGGACTTAGGACCCAATCAAAGGGACGCTCAAGAAATCTGGTGACCTTTGACCTGTAGGGGGCGCTGTAATTAAGAAACATGCCTTTTGGCCTGTAGCTGCTGTTGTGCTTAGAATTAAAACACACTAGTGGTGTCTGGTAATACTGTTGGAAGTCCTTAGGCCGACTGAAGCCAACTTGTGATGTCATCGTAATTGATTCGGCCGCCATATCGGATTTAATCACAAACATGAATAAGTATTCGCATGTCACAAATTTCAGCTGATCCTCACAAAAATTGGCAGAGACCATCTTCAGACCATGCCTTATCACTGTATTTTTTTGTGGAACAATTGACAGAAGCGTTCGCCTGTAACAGCCAATCGAATTTTGCGGCGAAGCCGCCAAACAGGAAGTGAGCTCATATCTCAGCAATGCTTTCATGTATCAAAACCAAACTTAGTACATGGTCCCCAGGACCCACCAGGAGTACGCTCAAGAAATTTGGTGACCTTTGACCTCTAGGGGGCTCTGGAATTTGCAAAAATGTATTTTGGCCTGTAGTTGCTGCATTATTCTGCAATGGAGGTCAATGGTAGCCCATAGAACCGTCTGGTTCATCCTGATGATGCACAAATAATTTGGTGACCTTTGACCTCTATGGGGGCATTGAAATCACAGCAATCAATCAATCTTTTATTTTTGATGTCAAACTGATGACAGCGAGTTCCATCCAGTTAATTCTAAAATGTGCGTGCAAGAGTGGGGCAGGGTGGGACGGGCAGGGGCGGTTGCGGCGGTGGGCTGGCTGGGGGAGGGGGTGGCGACACTCAGCCCTGGTTCAGCTCCACAAAATCAGTTATGTTTTGATGTGAAACTTGACCTTGTAACTCAGCCAATCTTGGGTTGTATGGCATGGAACTTGCTGTGACTGCTTAAGGCTATATGCCTGATGCAACGGCATTGACTTACATGGCAAATCTGGCCTGCTGAACTGCCTGCTTGGCCCCCACATTGCTGCTTGCAGCTATATTTATTTAACATCTTTCCTCTGCCATTGGAGTCTATGGCAGCCTATAGAACCGTCTGGTAAAAAGTTGTGAAATTTGGCACACTGATTGGGGACAGTGCCATGATTAATTTCACCAAGTTTCATGTTGGCACCTTGACCGCTCTAGCGCCACCAACAGGCCAAAGTTGGACGTGCGTTCACGCACGTAACTTTTGACCCGTATGTCCGATTGTCACAAATGAGGTATCGTTGGAATCCTTGGACCAAGCCGAGTTCAACGCACCCTATGACGTCATTTTCCGCCATGATGGATTTTCCGCCATATTGGATTTTAGTGAAAGTGAAACTAAAACTTCACAGGTCACAAATTTTGTCCGATCGTCACCAAACTTGACTCACATGATCTTCAGACCAAGCCTCACAAAAGTTGTGGTGTTTTGTCTTCGGAACTATAACCGTTCACCCGTAATATCCAATCGAAATTTGCGGCGAAGCCGCCAAACAGGAAGTGAGCTCATATCTCAGCAACCCATTCATCTATCATAACCAAACTAAGTACTTAGACTCAGGACCCAATCAAGGGGACAATCAAAAAATCTGGTGACCTTTGACCTCTAGGGGGCGCTGTAATTTAGGAACATGCCTTTTAGCCTGTAGCTGCTGTTGTACTTAGAATTAAAACGCACTAGTGATGTCTGGTAATACTGTTGGAGTTCCTTAGGCCGACCCAAGCCAACTTGTGATGTCATCGTAATTGATTCGGCCGCCATATTGGATTTAATCAAAAACACGTACAATTTTTCGCAGGTCACAAATTTCAGCGGATCCTGACCAAAATTGGCAGAGACCATCTTCAGACCATGCCTGATGAGTGCATTGATTTCTGGAACAATTCAAAGAAGTATTGGCCTGTACCAGCCAATAGAAATTTGCGGCGAAGCCGCCAAACAGGATGTGATTTCATATCTCAGCAACGCTTTCAGGTATCAAAACCAAACTTAGTACATGTACCTCGGACCCCATCGGGAGGACGCTCAAGAAATTTGGTGACATTTGATCTCTAGGGGGCTCCATAATTGACAAAAATGCATTTTGGCCAGTAGTTGCTGATGCGCATTATTTTGCAATGGAAGTCAATGGCAGCCCATAGAACCGTCTGGTAAAAAGTTATACAATTTTGCACACTAATTGGGGACAGTCCAATAATTCATTTCACCAAGTTTCATGACGGCACCTTATGCGCTCTAGCGCCACCAACCGGCCAAAGTTGGATTTGTGTTCACGGACGTAACTTTTGACCTGTTGACCCGAATGGCAAAATGAGGTATCATTGGAATCCTTGGGCCAAGCCGAGTTCAACACACCCTATGACGTCAATTTTTGACCTCTCTGTTTAAATCACAGCAAGTGTGATCATATCTCAGTCAATCTTTTATTTTTGATGTGAAACTGATGACAGCAAGTTCCATCCAGTTCATTCTAAAGCGTGCGTGCAAGGGTGGGGCGGGGTGGGATGGGCAGGGGCGGTTGCGGCGGTGGGCTGGCTGGGGGAGGGGGTGGCGACACTCAGCCCTGGTTCAGCTCCACAAAATCAGTTTTGTTTTGATGTGAAACTTGACCTTGTAACTCAGCCAATCTTGGGTTGTATGGCATGGAACTTGCTGTGACTGCTTAAGGCTATATGTCTGATGCAACGGCATTGACTTACATGGCTGATCTGGCCTGCTGAACTGCCTGCTTGGCCCCCACATTGCTGCTTGCAGCTATATTTGGGGGCCAAGCAGCGAAGCTGCGAAGGCACCCATTGTGTTTCTATGATTTCTTATTATTATTTAACATCTTTCTTCCGCCATGGGAGTCTATGGCAGCCCATAGAACCGTCTGGTAAAAAGTTGTGAAATTTGGCACACCGATTAGGGACAGTCCCATGATTAATTTCACCAAGTTTCATGTCGGCACCTCCAGGACTCTAGCGCCACCAACAGGCCAAAGTTGGACGTGCGTTCACGCACGTAACTTTTGACCTGTTGACCCGATTTTGAAAAATGAGGTACCGTTGGAATCCTTGGACCAGGCCGAGTTCAACGCACCCTATGACGTCATTTTCCGCCATGATGGATTTTCCGCCATATTGGATTTTAGTGAAAGTGAAACTAATTTTTCACAGGTCACAAATTTTGTCCGATCGTCACCAAACTTGACATACTTGATCTTCAGACCAAGCCTCACAAAAGTTGTGGTGTTTTGTCTTCGGAACTAAAACCGTTCGCGCGTAACATCCAATCGAAATTTGCGGCGAAGCCGCCAAACAGGAAGTGAGCTCATATCTCAGCAACCCATTCATCTATCATAACCAAACTTAGTCCATGGACTCAGGACCCAATCACGGGGACGCTCAAGAAATCTGGTGACCTTTGACCTCTAGGGGGCGCTGTAATTAAGAAACATGCCTTTTGGCCTGTAACTGCAGTTGTGCTTAGAATTAAAACACTCTAGTGGTGTCTGGTAGTACTGTTGGAGGTCCTTAGGCCGACCCAAGCCAATTTGTGATGTCATCGTAATTGATTCGGCCGCCATATTGGATTCAATCAAAAACATCAAAAAGTTTTCGCAGGTCACAAATTTCAGCGGATCCTCGCCAAAATTGGCAGAGACCATCTTCAGACCATGCCTGATGACTGCTTTGATTTCTGGAACAATTGCCAGAAGCATTGGCCCGTAACAGCCTTTCGAACTTTCCGGTGAAGCCGCCAAACAGGAAGTGAGCTCATATCTCAGCAACGCTTAAATGTATCAAAACCAAACTTGGTACATGCACCTCTGAGCCCATCGGTAGGACGCTCAAGAAATTTGGTGACCTTTGACCTCTAGAGGGCTCTGTAATTGACAAAAATGCATTTTGGCCAGTAGTTGCTGATGTGCATTATTCTGCAATGGAAGTCAATGGCAGCCCATAGAACCGTCTGGTAAAAAGTTTTACAATTTGGCACACTGATTGGGGACAGCCCAATAATTAATTTCACCAAGTTTCATGCCGGCTCCTCAAACGCTCTAGCGCCACCAACAGGCCAGAGTTGGACGTGTGTTCACAGACGTAACTTTTGACTCGTTGACCCAAATGTCAAAATGAGGTATCATTGGAATCCTTGGGCCAAGCCGAGTTCAACACACCCTATGACGTCAATTTTTGACCTTTGTGTTTAAATCACAGCAAGTGTGATCATATCTCAGTCAATCTTTTATTTTTGATGTGAAACTGATGACAGCAAGTTACATCCAGTTCATTCTAATGCGTGCGTGCAAGGGTGGGACGGGGTGGGATGGGCAGGGGCGGTTGCGGCGGTGGGCTGGCTGGGGGAGGGGGAGGCGACACTCAGCCCTGGTTCAGCCACACAAAATCAGTTATGTTTTGATGTGAAACTTGACCTTGTAACTCAGCCAATCTTGGATTGTATGGCATGGAACTTGCTGTGACTGCTTTAGGCCATATGTCTGATGCAACGGCATTGACTTACATGGCAAATCTGGCCTGCTGAATTGACTGCTTGGCCCCCTCATTGCTGCTTGCAGCTATATTTATTATTATTATTTAACATCTTTCCTCTGCCATTGGAGTCTATGGCAGCCTATAGAACCGTCTGGTAAAAAGTTGTGAAATTTGGCACACTGATTGGGGACAGTGCCATGATTAATTTCACCAAGTTTCATGTTGGCACCTTGACCGCTCTAGCGCCACCAACAGGCCAAAGTTGGACGTGCGTTCACGCACGTAACTTTTGACCCGTATGTCCGATTGTCACAAATGAGGTATCGTTGGAATCCTTGGACCAAGCCGAGTTCAACGCACCCTATGACGTCATTTTCCGCCATGATGGATTTTCCGCCATATTGGATTTTAGTGAAAGTGAAACTAAAACTTCACAGGTCACAAATTTTGTCCGATCGTCACCAAACTTGACTCACATGATCTTCAGACCAAGCCTCACAAAAGTTGTGGTGTTTTGTCTTCGGAACTATAACCGTTCACCCGTAATATCCAATCGAAATTTGCGGCGAAGCCGCCAAACAGGAAGTGAGCTCATATCTCAGCAACCCATTCATCTATCATAACCAAACTAAGTACTTAGACTCAGGACCCAATCAAGGGGACAATCAAAAAATCTGGTGACCTTTGACCTCTAGGGGGCGCTGTAATTTAGGAACATGCCTTTTAGCCTGTAGCTGCTGTTGTACTTAGAATTAAAACGCACTAGTGATGTCTGGTAATACTGTTGGAGTTCCTTAGGCCGACCCAAGCCAACTTGTGATGTCATCGTAATTGATTCGGCCGCCATATTGGATTTAATCAAAAACACGTACAATTTTTCGCAGGTCACAAATTTCAGCGGATCCTGACCAAAATTGGCAGAGACCATCTTCAGACCATGCCTGATGAGTGCATTGATTTCTGGAACAATTCAAAGAAGTATTGGCCTGTACCAGCCAATAGAAATTTGCGGCGAAGCCGCCAAACAGGATGTGATTTCATATCTCAGCAACGCTTTCAGGTATCAAAACCAAACTTAGTACATGTACCTCGGACCCCATCGGGAGGACGCTCAAGAAATTTGGTGACATTTGATCTCTAGGGGGCTCCATAATTGACAAAAATGCATTTTGGCCAGTAGTTGCTGATG
The DNA here is from genome assembly GCF_046254945.1 of Alosa pseudoharengus. Lineage (NCBI taxonomy): Eukaryota > Metazoa > Chordata > Actinopteri > Clupeiformes > Clupeidae > Alosa > Alosa pseudoharengus. The sequence goes on along the minus strand of NW_027468576.1, from coordinate 1,744,189 downwards.
CGCATTATTTTGCAATGGAAGTCAATGGCAGCCCATAGAACCGTCTGGTAAAAAGTTATACAATTTTGCACACTAATTGGGGACAGTCCAATAATTCATTTCACCAAGTTTCATGACGGCACCTTATGCGCTCTAGCGCCACCAACCGGCCAAAGTTGGATTTGTGTTCACGGACGTAACTTTTGACCTGTTGACCCGAATGGCAAAATGAGGTATCATTGGAATCCTTGGGCCAAGCCGAGTTCAACACACCCTATGACGTCAATTTTTGACCTCTCTGTTTAAATCACAGCAAGTGTGATCATATCTCAGTCAATCTTTTATTTTTGATGTGAAACTGATGACAGCAAGTTCCATCCAGTTCATTCTAAAGCGTGCGTGCAAGGGTGGGGCGGGGTGGGATGGGCAGGGGCGGTTGCGGCGGTGGGCTGGCTGGGGGAGGGGGTGGCGACACTCAGCCCTGGTTCAGCTCCACAAAATCAGTTTTGTTTTGATGTGAAACTTGACCTTGTAACTCAGCCAATCTTGGGTTGTATGGCATGGAACTTGCTGTGACTGCTTAAGGCTATATGTCTGATGCAACGGCATTGACTTACATGGCAAATCTGGCCTGCTGAACTGCCTGCTTGGCCCCCACATTGCTGCTTGCAGCTATATTTGGGGGCCAAGCAGCGAAGCTGCGAAGGCACCCATTGTGTTTCTATCTTTTCCTATTATTATTATTATTACACATCTTTCCTCTGCCATTGAAGTCTATGGCAGCCCATAGAACCGTCTGGTGAAAAGTTGTGAAATTTTGCACACTAGTTAGGCAGTGCCCCATGATTAATTTCACCAAGTTTCAAGTCCGCACCCCGAGCGCTCTAGCGCCACCAACAGGCCAAAGTTGGACGTGCGTTCACGCACGTAACTTTTGACCCGTATGGCCGATTGTCAAAAATGAGGTATCGTTGGAATCCTTGGACCAAGCCGAGTTCAACGCACCCTATGACGTCATTTTCCGCCATGATGGATTTTCCGCCATTTTGGATTTTAGTGAAAGTGAAACTCATTTTTCACAGGTCACAAATTTTGTCCGATCGTCACCAAACTTGACACACATGATCTTCAGACCAAGCCTCACAAAAGTTGTGGTGTTTTGTCTTCGGAACTTAAACCGTTCACCCGTAATATCCAATCGAAATTTGCGGCGAAGCCGCCAAACAGGAAGTGAGCTCATATCTCAGCAACCCATTCATCTATCATAACCAAACTTAGTAAATGGACTCATGACCCCATCAGGGGGACGCTCAAGAAATTTGGTGACCTTTGACCTCTAGGGGGAGCTGTAATTAAGAAACATGCCTTTTGGCCTGTAGCTGCTGTTGTGCTTAGAATTAAAACGCACTAGTGGTGTCTGATAATACTGTTGGAGGTCCTTAGGCCGACACAAGCCAACTTGTGATGTCATCGTATTTTATTCGGCCGCCATATTGGATTTAATCAAAAACATCAAAAAGTTTTCGCAGGTAAGAAATTTCAGCGGATCCTCACCAAAATTGGCAGAGACCATCTTCAGACCATGCCTTATCAGTGCGTTGCTTTCTGGAACAATTGACAGAAGCATTCGGCTGTAACAGCCAATCGAAATTTGCGGCGAAGCCGCCAAACAGGAAGTGAGCTCATATCTCAGCAACGCTTTCATGTATCAAAACCAAACTTAGTACATGTACCTACGACCCCATCGGGAGGACGCTCAAGAAATTTGGTGACATTTGACCTCTAGGGGGCTCCGTAATTGACAAAAATGCATTTTGGCCAGTAGTTGCTGATGTGCATTATTTTGCAATGGAAGTCAATGGCAGCCCATAGAACCGTATGGTAAAAAGTTATACAATTTTGCACACTAATTGGGGACAGTCCAATAATTCATTTCACCAAGTTTCATGCCGGCACCTCAAGCGCTCTAGCGCCACCGACAGGCCAAAGTTGGATTTGTGTTCACGGACCTAACTTTTGACCTGTTGACCCGAATGGCAAAATGAGGTATCATTGGAATCCTTGGGCCAAGCCGAGTTCAACACACCCTATGACGTCAATTTTTGACCTCTCTGTTTAAATCACAGCAAGTGTGATCATATCTCAGTCAATCTTTTATTTTTGATGTGAAACTGATGACGGCAAGTTCCATCCAGTTCATTCTAAAGCGTGCGTGCAAGGGTGGGGCGGGGTGGGATGGGCAGGGGCGGTTGCGGTGGTGGGCTGGCTGGGGGAGGGGGTGGCGACACTCAGCCCTGGTTCAGCTCCACAAAATCAGTTATGTTTTGATGTGAAACTTGACCTTGTAACTCAGCCAATCTTGGGTTGTATGGCATGGAACTTGCTGTGACTGCTTAAGGCTATATGTCTGATGCAACGGCATTGACTTACATGGCAAATCTGGCCTGCTGAACTGCCTGCTTGGCCCCCACATTGCTGCTTGCAGCTATATTTATTATTATTATTCCGCCATTGAAGTCAATGGCAGCCTATAGAACCGTCTGGCAAAAAGTTCTGAAATTTGGCACACTGATTGGAGACAGTCCAATGATTCATTTCATCAAGTTTCATGTCGGCACCTCCAGCGCTCTAGCGCCACCAACAGGCCAAAGTTGGACTTGCGTTCACGCACGTAACTTCTGACCCGTATGGCCGATTGTCAAAAATGTGGTATCGTTGGAATCCTTGGGCCAAGCCGAGTTCAACGCACCCTATGACGTCATTTTCCGCCATGATGGATTTTCCGCCATTTTGGATTTTATCAAAAACACTAAAATGTCTTCTCTGGTCACAAATTTTGTCCAATCGACACCAAACTTCACACACATCATCTACAGAACACGCTACTTTCAGGAATTACTTTTTGTCTTCGGAAATCCAACCGTTCGCCCGTAACAGCCAATCAAAATTTGTGGCGAAGCCGCCAAACAGGAAGTGAACTCATATCTCAACAACCCTTTCTTGTATCATAACCAAACGTAGTATATAGACTACTGACCCCATCAGGAGGACGCTCAAACATTTTGGTGACCTTTGGCCTCTAGGGGGCGCTGTAATTAAGAAATATGCCTTTTGGCCTGTAGCTGCTGTTGTGTTTAGAATTAAAACGCACTAGTGGTGTCTGACAATACTGTGGAAGGTCCTTTGGTCAACAGAGGACAACTTGTGACATCAACATAATTGATTTGGCCGCCATATTGGATTTAATCAAAAACACGAATAAGTATTCGCAAGTCACAAATTTCAGCTGATCCTCACCAAAATTGGCAGAGACCATCTTCAGACCATGCCTTATCAGTGTATTTTTTTCTGGAACAATTGATAGAAGCGTTCGCCTGTAACAGCCAATCGAAATTTGCGGCGAAGCCGCCAAACAGGAAGTGAGCTCATATCTCAGCAACGCTTTCATGTATCAAAACCAAACTTAGTACATGGTCCTCAGGACCCACCAGGAGGACGCTCAAGAAATTTGGTGACCTTTGACCTCTAGGGGGCTAATAAATTGGCAAAAATGTATTTTGGCCTGTAGTTGCTGCATTATTCTGCAATGGAGGTCAATGGCAGCCCATAGAACCGTATGGTTCATCCTGATGATGCACAAATAATTTGGTGACCTTTGACCTCTATGGGCATTGAAATCATAGCAAGCATGATCATATCTCAATCAATCTTTTATTTTTGATGTGAAACTGATGACGGCGAGTTCAATCCAGTTAATTCTAAAGCGTGCGTGCAAGGTTGGGGCAGGGTGGGACGGGCACGGGCGATTGCGGCGGTGGGTTGCCTGGCTGAGGGGGCGGCGACACTCAGCCCTGGTTCAGCCGCACAAAATCAGTTATGTTTTGATGTGAAACTTGACCTTGTAACTCAGCCAATCTTGGGTTGTTTGACATGGAACTTGCTGTGACTGCTTAATGCTATATGCCTGATGCCACGGCATTGAGTTGCATGGCAAATCTGGACTGCTGAGCTGTCTGCTTGGCCCCCACATTGCTGCTTGCAGCTATATTTATTATTACTCCTCTGCCATTGAAGTCTATGGCAGCCCATAGAACCGTCTGGTGAAAAGTTGTGAAATTTGGCACACTAATTAGGCTGAGTCCCATGATTAATGTCACCAAGTTTCATGTCGGCACCTTAAGCGCTCTAGCGCCACCAACAGGCCAAAGTTGGATGTGCGTTCATGCACGTAACTTTTGACCCGTATGGCCGATTGTCAAAAATGAGGTATCGTTGGAATCCTTGGACCAAGCCGAGTTCAACGCACCCTGTGATGTCATTTTCCGCCATGATGGATTTTCCGCCATTTTGAATTTCATCAAAAACACTAAAAAGTTTTCACAGGTCACAAATTTTGTCCGATCGTCACCAAACTTGACTCACATGATCTTCAGACCAAGCTTCACAAAAGTTGTGGTGTTTTGTCTTCGGAACTATAACCGTTCACCCGTAATATCCAATCGAAATTTGCGGCGAAGCCGCCAAACAGGAAGTGAGCTCATATCTCAGCAACCCATTCATCTATCATAACCAAACTAAGTACATAGACTCAGGACCCAATCAAGGGGACATTAAAAAAATCTGGTGACCTTTGACCTCTAGGGGGCGCTGTAATTCAGGAACATGCCTTTTAGCCTGTAGCTGCTGTTGTGCTTAGAATTAAAACACACTAGTGATGTCTGGTAATACTGTTGGAGTTCCTTAGGCCGACCCAAGCACACTTGTGATGTCATCGTAATTGATTCGGCCGTCATATTGGATTTAATCAAAAACACGTACAAGTTTTCGCAGGTCACAAATTTCAGCGGATCCTGACCAAAATTGGCAGAGACCATCTTCAGAGCATGCCTGATGAGTGCATTGATTTCTGGAACAATTGAAAGAAGCATTGGCCTGTACCAGCCAATCAAAATTTGCGGCGAAGCCGCCAAACAGGAAGTGATTTCATATCTCAGCAACGCTTTCATGTATCAAAACCAAACTTAGTACATGTACCTCCGACCCCATCGGGAGGACGCTCAAGAAATTTGGTGACATTTGACCTCTAGGGGGCTCCGTAATTGACAAAAATGCATTTTGGCCAGTAGTTGCTGATGCGCATTATTTTGCAATGGAAGTCAATGGCAGCCCATAGAACCGTCTGGTAAAAAGTTATACAATTTTGCATACTAATTGGGGACAGTCCAATAATTCATTTCACCAAGTTTCATGCCGGCACCTCAAGCGCTCTAGCGCCAACAACAGGCCAAAGTTGGATTTGTGTTCACGGACGTGACTTTTGACCTGTTGACCCGAATGGCAAAATGAGGTATCATTGGAATCCTTGGGCCAAGCCGAGTTCAACACACCCTATGACGTCAATTTTTGACCTCTCTGTTTAAATCACAGCATGTGTGATCATATCTCAGTCAATCTTTTATTTTTGATGTGAAACTGATGACAGCAAGTTCCATCCAGTTCATTCTAAAGCGTGCGTGCAAGGGTGGGGCGGGGTGGGATGGGCAGGGGCGGTTGCGGCGGTGGGCTGGCTGGGGGAGGGGGTGGCGACACTCAGCCCTGGTTCAGCTCCACAAAATCAGTTATGTTTTGATGTGAAAATTGACCTTGTAACTCAGCCATTCTTGGGTTGTATGGCATGGAACTTGCTGTGACTGCTTAAGGCTATATGTCTGATGCAACGGCATTGACTTACATGGCAAATCTGGCCTGCTGAACTGCCTGCTTGGCCCCCACATTGCTGCTTGCAGCTATATTTATTACACATCTTTCCTCTGCCATTGAAGTCTATGGCAGCCCATAGAACCGTCTGGTAAAAAGTTGTGAAATTTGGCACACTAATTAGGCTGAGTCCCAGGATTAATTTCACCAAGTTTCGAGTCCGCACCCCGAGCGCTCTAGCGCCACCAACAGGCCAAAGTTGGACATGCGTTCATGCACGTAACTTCTGACCCGTTGGCCTGATTTTGAAAAATGAGGTACCATTGGAATCCTTGGACCAGTCCGAGTTCAACGCACCCTATGACGTCATTTCCCGCCATGATGGATTTTCCGCCATTTTGGATTTTAGTGAAAGTGAAAATAATTTTTCACAGGTCACAAATTTTGTCCGATCGTCACCAAACTTGACACACATGATCTTCAGACCAAGCCTCACAAAAGTTGTGGTGGTTTGTCTTCGGAACTTAAACCGTTCGCCCGTAACAGCCAATCAAAATTTGCGGCGAAGCCGCCAAACAGGAAGTGAGCTCATATCTCAGCAACCCATTGATCTATCATAACCAAACTTTGTACATGGACTCAGGACCCAATCAGGGGGACACCCAAGAAATCTGGTGACCTTTGACCTCTAGGGGGCGCTGTAATTTAGAAACATGCCTTTTGGCCTGTAACTGCTGTTGTGTTTAGAATTAAAACGCACTAGTGGTGTCTGGTAATACTGTTGGAGGTCCTTAGGCCGACCCAAGCCAACTTGTGATGTCATCGTAATTGATTCGGCCGCCATATTGGATTTAATCAAAAACACGTACAAGTTTTCGCAGGTCACAAATTTCAGCGGATCCTCACCAAAATTGGCAGAGAGCATCTTCAGACCATGCCTTATCAGTGCATTGCTTTCTGGAACAATTGACAGAAGCATTCGGCTGTAACAGCCAATCGAAATTTGCGGCGAAGCCGCCAAACAGGAAGTGAGCTCATATCTCAGCAACCCTTGCATGTATCAAAGCCAAACTAAGTGCATGGACTCAGGACCCAATCAGGGGGACACTCAATAAATCTGGTGACCTTTGACCTCTAGGGGGCGCTGTAATTAAGAAACATGCCTTTTGGCCTGTAGCTGCTGTTGTGTTTGGAATTAAAATGTACTAGTGGTGTCTGGTAATACTGTTGGAGTTCCTTAGGCCGACCCAAGTCAACTTGTGATGTCATCGTAATTGATTCGGCCGCCATATTGGATTTAATCAAAAACACGTACAAGTTTCCGCAGGTCACAAATTTCAGCGGATCCTCACCAAAATGGGCAGAGACCATCTTCAGACCATAACCTATCTATATATTGCTTTCTGAAACAATTGACAAAAGCTTTCGCCCGTAACAGCCAATCGAAATTGGTGGTGAAGCCGCCAAACAGGAACTGAGTTCATATCTCAGCAACCCTGCCATGTATCATAACCAAACTTACTACATGGATTCATGACCCCATTAGGAGGACGCTCAAAAACTTTGGTGACCTTTGACCTGTAGGGGGTGCTGCAATTAGCAATATTGCATTTTGATCTGTAGTTGCTGATGTGTTTTATTGATCTTTTATTTTTTGATGTGAAACTGATGACAACATGTTCCATCCAGTTCATTCTAATGCGTGCGTGTTTGCAAGGGCGGGACGGGGCAGGACGGGCTGGGGTGATTAGGTGGGGGGCTTGCTGGCGGAGGTGTTGCAATACTCAGCCCTGTTTCAGCCCTACAAAATCAGCTATGTTTTGATCTGACACTTGTTGAAAGTGTTGATCACGGGTGTCTGCTGAGTTCTATCTTGTCGCCGTGATTTCTCCGGCCTATTCTGCTTGGCCCCCTCATTGCTGCTTGCAGCTATATTTGGGGGCCAAGCAGCGAAGCTGCGAGGCAACCCTTAGTGATTCTACCTTTTCTTATTATTATTACACACTCTTTCCGCTGTCATTGGAGTCTATGGCAGCCCATAGAACCGTACAGTAAAAAGTTGTGAAATTTGGCACATTGATTCGGGACAGTATAAAAATGAATTTGAGCAAGTTTTATGCCTGAACCACAGACAGTCTAGCGCCACCAATGGGTCAAAGTTGACATTGCATCCATGCAATTAACTTTTGAACCGTATGCCCGATTTTGAATATCGTAACATCTTTGGAAGTCTTGGATGAGGCCGAACTCAACGCACCCCATGACGTCAATTTCCGCCATGTTGGATCTTCCGCCATATTGTATTTCATCAAAAACACTTAAAAGGCATCAAAGATCGATCACAAAGTTTGTCAGATTTTCACGAAACTTGACGCAGATGATCTTCAGACTATGACTCATAAATGCATTGCTTTTAGGAGCCATATTCAAAACCCGTCGCCCGTCACGACCAATCAAGTTTGGCTGCGAAGCCGCCAAACAGGAAGTGAAGTGATATCTCAGCAAGGCTTTCGCGTATCAACACCAATCTCAGTACATAGTCTCAGGACCCAATTAGGAGGAGGCTCAATATATTTGATGACTTTTGACCTATAGGTGGCGCTATAATTAGCAAAATTACGTTTTAACCTGTAACGGGTCATGTGTTTGGAATTAAAACATATTAGTGATATCTATTAATACCTTGACAGGTCCTTAGGCCGACACATGCCAACATGTGACGTCAACGTAATTGATCCAACCGCCATATTGGATGTCATCAAAAACACTTAAAAGGCATCAAAGTTGGCAAAGTTTGTCCGATTTTCACGAAACTTGACGCAGATTATCTTCAGAACATGACTCACAAATGCATTGCTTTTTAGAACCATATTCAAAGCCCGTCGCCCGTCACGACCAATCAAGTTTGGAAGTGAAGTGAAGTGATATCTCACCAATGCTTTCACGTATCAAAACCAAACTAGGTATATGGGCTCAGGACCCAATCAGGAGGACACTCAAGAAATGTGGTAAATTTTGACCACTATGTGGCGCTATAATCACAGGAATTGGGCTCATATTTCAGCAATGCTTTCACGTATCGAAACCAAACTTGGCTCATTGACTCGGGACCACATCCTGAGGACATACAATAATTTTAGCAACGTTTGACCACTAGGGGTGCTATAATTTGCAACACTTTCTCGTATCGACACCAAACTTGGTACCTGGACTCTGGACCACATCCTGAATAAGGACAATACATTTAGTGACCTTTGACCACTAGGGGCGCTATAATTAGAAAAACTTTATCGTATCGACACCAAACTTGGTACATGGACTCGGGAACACATCCTGAAGACACACAATATATTTAGTGAGCTTTGACCACTAGGGGTGCTACAATTATCAACACTTTCTTGTATCGACACCAAACTTGGTATGTGGACTTGTGACTACAACCTGACTACGCACAATAAATTTGGTGATGTTTGAGGTATGCATATGTGTGGGGGGTTATTGGGGTGTGTGGGGGAAGAAGTTTATCTGTGTATATGGGTGTGTGTGGGACAGGGGGGGGTTAATTGGGTGTGTGTATAATGTAGCAACATTGGGTTGCCAATGCAACTCCTGCTCAACTGCTTGGCCCCCACATTGATGCTTGCAGCTATATTTGGGGGCCAAGCAGCGAAGCTGCGCGGCAACCCTTAGTGATTCTACCTTTTCTTATTATTGGGGGCCAAGCAGCGAAGCTGCGCGGCAACCCATAGTGATTCTACGTATTCTTATTATTGGGGGCCAAGCAGCGAAGCTGCGCGGCAACCCATAGTGATTCTACGTATTCTTATTATTGGGGGCCAAGCAGCAAAGCTGCGAGGCAACCCATAGTGATTCTACGTATTCTTATTGGGGGCCAAGCAGCGAAGCTGCGCGGCAACCCATAGTGATTCTACGTATTCTTATTATTAGGGGTCCGAGCAGCGTAGCTGCAGGAACCCTATTGTTTCTGTACCGTTCATTTTTTGGCCAAAATTCTGTAAAAGTCATACTGCAGCCTAAACCGTAACTCCAAAACTCTTGAAATTTTCAGGTATGGTTACCAGTACCCCCCTCTACCCATAACCCAAAATTTGGGGTACTGCACCCAAAGGTGGCGCTATTGAAAAAAAAAGTTAATTATGCTTATTTCTCCTTACCAGATTCACCTAGACTCAAAATTCTTTCAGAATATTAATCTCTAAACTCAGATGCATCTTTTTGGCCCTGGTCTTATGGTCTACAAATGTTTACTTTTTCCACAATTTCATGGAAAAGCCAAACATTATAAAAAGTTTCACACTCTTCAAAAATAATCGAATCTTCACCAAAATTCTCACAGACAATGTTTAGACCAAGCCTCACAAAAGTTATCGCTCAGAATTTTGATATTTTGTTCCATTTCAGAGATATAGGCCAATAAAGTTAGACCACTTAGGCCTTTTTTCCTAGATCACCTATATTCCTATAAACCGTAAGTCCTAGAAACTTGACATTTTCAAGTATTGTTACCAGTACCCCCCACTACCCATAACCCAAATTTGGGGTACTGCACCCAAAGGTGGCGCTCTTGTCAAAAACGCTTATTTCTCCTTACCAGATTCACCTAGACTCAAAATTCTTTCATCATATTAATCTCTACATTCAGATGCATCTTTTTCACCCTGGTCTTATGCTCTAAAAATGTTTACTTTTGCCACAATTTCAGAGAAAAGCCAAACATCATAAAAAGTTTCACAGGCTTCAAAAATTATCAAATCTTCACCAAAATTCTCACAGACAATGTTTAGACAAAGCCTCACAAAAGTTATCAAAAGAATTTGGATACGTTGTTCCATTTCAGAGATATAGGCCAATAAAGTTCGACCACTCAGCCCATTTCTCCTATATCACCTATATTCCTATATGAGTATTTTTTTTTTCTTGGATAACAACCATACAACCATCATTAGGTGGATACCATTAACATTACCATTAATAATCTATTGTCAAATGTATGCTAGGAATTTTCTTGATGTTGTGTGTTTGCCAACACACATTTTCACCATTTGAATGTGACTGCTCAATGTGTATGATTGTCAGTGGCTGAGTGGGATAATGCCTAGTGCTGGTGTTTGTTAGGTTGAGAGTTCGAATCCTGCTAGAGCTTTAGACTCAAGATGCACATGCTATTGGTTATTGAAGATTCACACTATTGAACAGCACCTGAATGACATCAGACAATTAACATTCACACTCATTAGTTGCCAAGAATCAGAATGCCGACACACTCTATGACATATAGGGGAACTTCTTTGTTTACTATTTTTCCTTCATCATTAAGTCTATCATATTTATATTTCATCCATTACTGTTCTTCTCTATAAATGTCTAATTGCCCCAGAATATCCAAAAGTTTTCAGGTGTACTCTTTCAGGAAAGCCCTTCATTTTATTGTCAAATGTATACTTGGAGTTTTTCTTGTGTGTTTACCAACACACATTTTCACCATTTGAATGTGACTGCTGAATGTGTATGATTGTCAGTGGCAGAGTGGGATAATGCCTAGTGCTGGTGTTTGTTAGGTTGAGAGTTCGAATCCTGCTAGAGCTTTAGGCTCAAGATACACATGCTATTGGTTATTGAAGATTCACACTATTGAACAGCACCTGAATGACATCAGACAATTAACATTCACACTCATTAGTTGCCAAGAATCAGAATGCCGACACACTCTATGACATATAGGGGAACTTCTTTGTTTACTATTTTTCCTTCATCATTAAGTCTATCATATTTATATTTCATCCATTACTGTTCTTTTCTATAAATGTCTAATTGCCCCAGAATATCCAAAAGTTTTCAGGTGTACTCTTTCAGCAAAGCCCTTCATTTTATTGTCAAATGTATACTTGGAGTTTTTCTTGTGTGTTTACCAACACACATTTTCACCATGTGAATGTGACTGCCTATTATGTCGGATTGTTAGTGGCTCAGAGGGATAATGCCTAGTGCTGGTGTTTGTTAGGTTGAGAGTTCGAATCCTGCTAGAGCTTTAGGCTCAAGATGCACATGCTATTGGTTATTGAAGAGTCACACCATTGTACAGCACCTGAATGACATCAGGCAATCAACATTCACACTCATTAGTTGCCAAGAATCAGAATGCCGACACACTCGAAGACATATAGGGGAACTTCTTTTTTACTATTTTTCCTTCATCATTAAGTCTATCATATTTATATTTCATCCATTACTGTTCTTCTCTACAAATGTCTAATTGTCCCAGAATTTCCAAACGTTTTCAGGTGTTCTCTTTCAGGAAAGCCCTTCATTTTATTGTCAAATGTATACTTGGAGTTTTTCTTGTGTGTTTACCAACACACATTTTCACCATGTGAATGTGACTACCCAATATGTAGGATTGACAGTGGCTCAGTGGGATAATGCCTAGTGCTGGTGTTTGTTAGGTTGAGGGTTTGAATCCCCCGTAGTGCTTTAGGCTCTAGCTCGAATACTATTGGTTATTGAAGATTCACACCATTGAACAGCACCTGAATGACATCAGGCAATCAACATTCACACTCATCAGTTGCCAAGAATCAGAATGCCGAGACACTCTATGACATTCAGGGGAACTTCTTTGTTTACTATTTTTCCTTCATCATTAAGTCTATCATATTTATATTTAATCTATTAGTGTTCATCTCTACAAATGTCTAATCGCCCCTCCATGCTTGGAGTTTTTCTTGTGTGTTTACCAATACACATTTTCACCATGTGAATGTGACTGGCCAACATGAGGATTGACAGTGGCTCAGTGGGATAATGCCTTGTACTGGTGATCTTTAGGTTGAGAGTTCAAATCCCACTTGAAGCATTAGTGGGTTGTGGATGTTAGCATACTACAATAGAATGCTGTTGGGTTGTGGAGGTTAACACACTATAACATTACAGCTACTTGTCAATATGGACTTGTAGTGCAAGGCAAGTATTACTGTATAATTATAAGCTGTAGCCTATAATTATTTGTTATTCTTATAATATTTGTCATTTCTTATACATATTTAGTCGGCTCTTCCACTTGACAGAACAACTCTATATCGGTTAACGATGTCACGCATGAAACAATGCTGCAGAAACACGAAAATACGACTTTGAGTTTAGTAGGCTATAATTTTCAGTTCCTGTTTATCTATTGCACAATGGGTAATAATTTAAAGGAATCGTGTTGCAGTCTTGTAAATAGTGACCCTGCAAGATCCCTAGTCATTGCAAAATCATAGTCTGTGACTTAAAACTCTACTACTTGTCTTTAGATGTGAGAGGGTCTGAGACTGTAGTCTTTCAAAAATCTTTTCCAAATCTTTGCAAATCTTTCCAAAGTTTACCTGCTGGGAAACCCTGTAGCTCCGGAGCAGGGGCTCAGACCAGGATAAATTGTTTGCTCGCCCTCAGTTCGCTCTTTTGTTCATCTCAACCCAGCACTCCAGTGTGTCCTGCTCTGTGTGCGTCTTTGAGTTAACGTAAGTCATCACTTTAATCACCCTCACTATGACTTTTGTGATGTTTATCAGTTTGTAGAGTAGCTCTGCCATCATGTGTAAAGTTAAGGTCTTTGTTTGTTGGTTTGGTGTGTTGGAGTCCCATGTGAGAGATGATTAGGTGATGTTGGTTGACTTGGGATGTCAAGTATTGTTTAGTTGTACCTTATATAGCCATATGATTTCAGTTTATTGTTCAAATGTCAATTGGTGTGTTTGTGAGTTGGGATCTGTACTGATTTACCCCATTTCACTGATTACTCCATTTTCTGTTTGTTTCCTCTTTGATGCAGCACACATACAAGTAAAGAACAAAAGAACAGATGAATTGAAACTCAAATAAAGTTAACTTGTGTTGCACCGAAACCTGCCATCTCCGTGTCATCACTCCATACCATTGAGCCTTCTGAGTCACACCATTGAACAGCACCTGAATGACATCAGGCAATTAACATTCACACTCATTACACACTGCTGGTGTTTGTTAGGTTGAGAGTTCGAATCCTGCTAGAGCTTGAAGCTCAAGATGCACATGCTATTGGTTATTGAAGATTGACACCATTGAACAGCACCTGAATGACATCAGGCAATTAACATTCACACTCATTAGTTGCCAAGAATCAGAATGCCGACACACTCTATGACATATAGGGGAACTTCTTTGTTTACTATTTTTCCTTCATCATTAAGTCTATCATATTTATATTTCATCCATTACTGTTCTTTTCTATAAATGTCTAATTGCCCCAGAATATCCAAAAGTTTTCAGGTGTACTCTTTCAGCAAAGCCCTTCATTTTATTGTCAAATGTATACTTGGAGTTTTTCTTGTGTGTTTACCAACACACATTTTCACCATGTGAATGTGACTGCCTATTATGTCGGATTGTTAGTGGCTCAGAGGGATAATGCCTAGTGCTGGTGTTTGTTAGGTTGAGAGTTCGAATCCTGCTAGAGCTTTAGGCTCAAGATGCACATGCTATTGGTTATTGAAGAGTCACACCATTGTACAGCACCTGAATGACATCAGGCAATCAACATTCACACTCATTAGTTGCCAAGAATCAGAATGCCGACACACTCGAAGACATATAGGGGAACTTCTTTTTTACTATTTTTCCTTCATCATTAAGTCTATCATATTTATATTTCATCCATTACTGTTCTTCTCTACAAATGTCTAATTGTCCCAGAATTTCCAAACGTTTTCAGGTGTTCTCTTTCAGGAAAGCCCTTCATTTTATTGTCAAATGTATACTTGGAGTTTTTCTTGTGTGTTTACCAACACACATTTTCACCATGTGAATGTGACTACCCAATATGTAGGATTGACAGTGGCTCAGTGGGATAATGCCTAGTGCTGGTGTTTGTTAGGTTGAGGGTTTGAATCCCCCGTAGTGCTTTAGGCTCTAGCTCGAATACTATTGGTTATTGAAGATTCACACCATTGAACAGCACCTGAATGACATCAGGCAATCAACATTCACACTCATCAGTTGCCAAGAATCAGAATGCCGAGACACTCTATGACATTCAGGGGAACTTCTTTGTTTACTATTTTTCCTTCATCATTAAGTCTATCATATTTATATTTAATCTATTAGTGTTCATCTCTACAAATGTCTAATCGCCCCTCCATGCTTGGAGTTTTTCTTGTGTGTTTACCAATACACATTTTCACCATGTGAATGTGACTGGCCAACATGAGGATTGACAGTGGCTCAGTGGGATAATGCCTTGTACTGGTGATCTTTAGGTTGAGAGTTCAAATCCCACTTGAAGCATTAGTGGGTTGTGGATGTTAGCATACTACAATAGAATGCTGTTGGGTTGTGGAGGTTAACACACTATAACATTACAGCTACTTGTCAATATGGACTTGTAGTGCAAGGCAAGTATTACTGTATAATTATAAGCTGTAGCCTATAATTATTTGTTATTCTTATAATATTTGTCATTTCTTATACATATTTAGTCGGCTCTTCCACTTGACAGAACAACTCTATATCGGTTAAGGATGTCACGCATGAAACAATGCTGCAGAAACACGAAAATACGACTTTGAGTTTAGTAGGCTATAATTTTCAGTTCCTGTTTATCTATTGCACAATGGGTAATAATTTAAAGGAATCGTGTTGCAGTCTTGTAAATAGTGACCCTGCAAGATCCCTAGTCATTGCAAAATCATAGTCTGTGACTTAAAACTCTACTACTTGTCTTTAGATGTGAGAGGGTCTGAGACTGTAGTCTTTCAAAAATCTTTTCCAAATCTTTGCAAATCTTTCCAAAGTTTACCTGCTGGGAAACCCTGTAGCTCCGGAGCAGGGGCTCAGACCAGGATAAATTGTTTGCTCGCCCTCAGTTCGCTCTTTTGTTCATCTCAACCCAGCACTCCAGTGTGTCCTGCTCTGTGTGCGTCTTTGAGTTAACGTAAGTCATCACTTTAATCACCCTCACTATGACTTTTGTGATGTTTATCAGTTTGTAGAGTAGCTCTGCCATCATGTGTAAAGTTAAGGTCTTTGTTTGTTGGTTTGGTGTGTTGGAGTCCCATGTGAGAGATGATTAGGTGATGTTGGTTGACTTGGGATGTCAAGTATTGTTTAGTTGTACCTTATATAGCCATATGATTTCAGTTTATTGTTCAAATGTCAATTGGTGTGTTTGTGAGTTGGGATCTGTACTGATTTACCCCATTTCACTGATTACTCCATTTTCTGTTTGTTTCCTCTTTGATGCAGCACACATACAAGTAAAGAACAAAAGAACAGATGAATTGAAACTCAAATAAAGTTAACTTGTGTTGCACCGAAACCTGCCATCTCCGTGTCATCACTCCATACCATTGAGCCTTCTGAGTCACACCATTGAACAGCACCTGAATGACATCAGGCAATTAACATTCACACTCATTACACACTGCTGGTGTTTGTTAGGTTGAGAGTTCGAATCCTGCTAGAGCTTGAAGCTCAAGATGCACATGCTATTGGTTATTGAAGATTGACACCATTGAACAGCACCTGAATGACATCAGGCAATTAACATTCACACTCATTAGTTGCCAAGAATCAGAATGCCGACACACTCTATGACATATAGGGGAACTTCTTTGTTTACTATTTTTCCTTCATCATTAAGTCTATCATATTTATATTTCATCCATTACTGTTCTTTTCTATAAATGTCTAATTGCCCCAGAATATCCAAAAGTTTTCAGGTGTACTCTTTCAGCAAAGCCCTTCATTTTATTGTCAAATGTATACTTGGAGTTTTTCTTGTGTGTTTACCAACACACATTTTCACCATGTGAATGTGACTGCCTATTATGTCGGATTGTTAGTGGCTCAGAGGGATAATGCCTAGTGCTGGTGTTTGTTAGGTTGAGAGTTCGAATCCTGCTAGAGCTTTAGGCTCAAGATGCACATGCTATTGGTTATTGAAGAGTCACACCATTGTACAGCACCTGAATGACATCAGGCAATCAACATTCACACTCATTAGTTGCCAAGAATCAGAATGCCGACACACTCGAAGACATATAGGGGAACTTCTTTTTTACTATTTTTCCTTCATCATTAAGTCTATCATATTTATATTTCATCCATTACTGTTCTTCTCTACAAATGTCTAATTGTCCCAGAATTTCCAAACGTTTTCAGGTGTTCTCTTTCAGGAAAGCCCTTCATTTTATTGTCAAATGTATACTTGGAGTTTTTCTTGTGTGTTTACCAATACACATTTTCACCATGTGAATGTGACTGGCAAAGATGTAGGATTGACAGTGGCTTAGTGGGATAATGCCTTGTACTGGTCATCCTTATGTTGAGAGTTCAAATCCCACCTGAAGCATTAGTGTTAAAATACTGTTGGGTTGTGGAGGTTAGCACACTATAACATTACAGCATTACAGCTACTTGTCAATATGGACTTGTAGTGCAAGGCAAGTATAACTGTATAATTATACGCTGTTTATCTTATTGACTCCGACACAGAACCCACCACCACAAATACAATTCAATTCTGTGGGAAACACTGCCTTCCATTATCAAACCCTTCATCTTATCCACAACAAATAAATAGTCCTGTAGAATCAAGTATTGTTAGAATACTGTTGGGTTGTGGAGGTTAGCACACTATAATGTTACAGCACAGGGTAATCCTAATTTTATGCATCAAATTTATTCCAATCCAACTCAAAAGTTTTGAACGACACAAAGTGAAGGTTTTATCCAGATCAAAACCAAGAATAGATTATGTGATCTAATCCAATTTCAGGATCCTTGTTTCCCTTTGATCAAAGCATATGTAAAACTAAAAAGCTATGCTATCATGTTCGTTTTGCTCGGACCCCGTAAATCACCGCTTGCGGTTATATTTATTATTATTATTATAACGAAACGCTAATTTGCCATTAAACCATACAGTAAAAAGTTGGGATATTCGGCACATTGATTCGGTTCAGTCATATCTTTAATTTATCAAAGTTTCAAGTCTGCACTTTGAGTGCTCTAGCGCCACCAACATTTCAAATTTTTTATTACATCTATGCACATAACGTTTGAATGGTACACCACATTTTGAACATTAAGGTATATTTGGAATCCTTGGATGAGACCAAACTCAACGCAGATGTCAATTTATGGGGTAAACGTAATTGATCAGGCTGCCATATTGGATTTAATCAAAAACACCTAAAAGGCATCAAAGTTGGCAAAGTTTGTCCGATTTTCACGAAACTTGACGAAGATGATCTTCAGACCATGACTCATAAATGCATTGCTTTTTGGAGCCATATTCAAAACCCGTCGCCCGTGGTGACCAATCAAGTTTGGCGGCGAAGCCGCCAAATAGGAAGTGAAGTAATCTCAGCAAGGCTTTCGCGTATCAACACCAAACTCAGTACAGGGTCTCAGTACCCAATTAGGAGGAGGCTCAATAAATTTGATGACTTTTGACCTATAGGTGGCGCTATAATTAGCAAAATTACGTTTTAGCCTGTAACGGGTCATGTGTTTGGAATTAAAGCATATTAGTGATATCTGTTAATACCTTGAGAGGTCCTTAGGCCGACACATGCCAACATGTGACGTCAACATAATTGATTCGACCGCCATATTGGATTTCACCAAAAACATTTAAAAGGCATCAAAGGTCACAAAGTTTCTCCGATTTTCATGAAACTTGACGCAGATGATCGTCAGACCATGACTCATAAACGCATTGCTTTTTGGAGACATATTCAAAACCGGTTGCCCGTGACAACCAATCACGTTTGGCGGCGAAGCCGCCAAACAGGAAGTGAAGTGATCTCAGCAAGGCTTTCGCATATCAACACCAGACTCAGTACAGGGTCTCAGGACCCAATTAGGAGGAGGCTCAATAAATGTGATGACTTTTGACCTATAGGTGGCGCAATAATCACAAGAAGTGGGCTCATATTTCAGCAATGCTTTCACATATTGAAACCAAACTTAGTATATGGACTTGGGACCTCATCCTGAGGACAGACAATAATTTTAGCAACCTTTGACCACTAGGGTTGCTATAATTTGCAACACTTTCTCGTATCAACACCAAACTTGGTATATGGACTCGTGACTACAACCTGAGGACGCACAATAAATTTGGTGACTTTTGACCACTAGGGGTGCTATAATTATCAACACTTTCTCGTATCGACAACAAACTTGGTATGTGGACTCGTGACTACAACCTGACTATGCACAATACATTTGGTGATGTTTGAGGTATGCATATGTGTGGGGGGTTATTGGGGTGTGTGGGAGAGGAAGTTTATCTGTGTATGTGTGTGTGGGACGGGTGGTTAATTGGGTGTGTGTATAATGTAGCAACATTGGGTTGCCATGACAACTCCTGCTCAACTGCTTGGCCCCCACATTGCTGCTTGCAGCTATATTTAGGGGTCCGAGCAGCGTAGCTGCAGGAACCCTATTGTTTCTGTACCGTTCATTTTTTGGCCAAAATTCTGTAAAAGTCATACTGCAGCCTAAACCGTAACTCCAAAACTCTTGAAATTTTCAGGTATGGTTACCAGTACCCCCCTCTACCCATAACCCAAAATTTGGGGTACTGCACCCAAAGGTGGCGCTATTGAAAAAAAAAGTTAATTATGCTTATTTCTCCTTACCAGATTCACCTAGACTCAAAATTCTTTCAGAATATTAATCTCTAAACTCAGATGCATCTTTTTGGCCCTGGTCTTATGGTCTACAAATGTTTACTTTTTCCACAATTTCATGGAAAAGCCAAACATTATAAAAAGTTTCACACTCTTCAAAAATAATCGAATCTTCACCAAAATTCTCACAGACAATGTTTAGACAAAGCCTCACAAAAGCTATCAAAAGAATTTGGATATGTTGTTCCATTTCAGAGATATAGGCTAATAAAGTTCGACCACTCAGCCCATTTCTCCTATATCACCTATATTCCTATATGAGTAATTTTTTTTCTTGGATAACAACCATACAACCATCATTAGGTGGATACCATTAACAGTGCACATTTTCAGATATGTACTCTTTTTTATAAAGCCCTTAATTCTATTGTCAAATGTAAGCTAGGAATTTTCTTGATGTTGTGTGTTTGCCAACACACATTTTCACTATTTGAATGTGACTGCTCAATGTGTATGATTGTCAGTGGCAGAGTGGGATAATGCCTAGTGCCGGAGTTTGTTAGGTTGAGAGTTCGAATCCTGCTAGAGCTTTAGGCTCAAGATGCACATGCTATTGGTTATTGAAGATTCACACTATTGAACAGCACCTGAATGACATCAGACAATTAACATTCACACTCATTAGTTGCCAAGAATCAGAATGCTGACACACTCTATGACATATAGGGGAACTTCTTTGTTTACTATTTTTCCTTCATCATTAAGTCTATCATATTTATATTTCATCCATTACTGTTCTTCTCTATAAATGTCTAATTGCCCCAGAATATCCAAAAGTTTTCAGGTGTATTTTTTCAGGAAAGCCCTTCATTTTATTGTCAAATATATACTTGGAGTTTTTCTTGTGTGTTTACCAACACACATTTTCACCATGTGAATGTGACTACCCAATATGTAGGATTGTCAGTGGCTCAGTGGGATAATGCCTAGTGCTGGTGTTTGTTAGGTTGAGGGTTCGAATCCCCGGTAGTGCTTTAGGCTCTAGCTCGAATACTATTGGTTATTGAAGATTCACACCATTGAACAGCACCTGAATGACATCAGGCAATCAACATTCACACTCATCAGTTGCCAAGAATCAGAATGCCGAGACACCCTATGACATTCAGGGGAACTTCTTTGTTTACTATTTTTCCTTCATCATTAAGTCTATCATATTTATATTTAATCTATTAGTGTTCATCTCTACAAATGTCTAATCGCCCCTCCATGCTTGGAGTTTTTCTTGTGTGTTTACCAATACACATTTTCACCATGTGAATGTGACTGGCCAACATGTAGGATTGACAGTGGCTCAGTGGGATAATGCCTTGTACTGGTGATCCTTAGGTTGAGAGTTCAAATCCCACTTGAAGCATTAGTGGGTTGTGGATGTTAGCATACTACAATAGAATGCTGTTGGGTTGTGGAGGATTGAAGAAAGCAATGAAGAAATGTGATTGAAACTGACTGACTGACTATTATTTTGTTACATGCTTCAAATGTAAAGCACTTTGAGCTGCATTCTGTGTATGAAAGGTGCTATACAAATAAAGCTTATTATTATTATTATTATTATTATTATAACACACTATAACATTACAGCTACTTGTCAATATGGACTTGTAGTGCAAGGCAAGTATTACTGTATAATTATAAGCTGTAGCCTATAATTATTTGTTATTTTTATAATATTTGTCATTTCTTATACATATTTAGTCGGCTCTTCCACTTGACAGAACAACTCTATATCGGTTAAGGATGTCACGCATGAAACAATGCTGCAGAAACACGAAAATACGACTTTGAGTTTAGTAGGCTATAATTTTCAGTTCCTGTTTATCTATTGCACAATGGGTAATAATTTAAAGGAATCATGTTGCAGTCTTGTAAATAGTGACCCTGCAAGATCCCTAGTCATTGCAAAATCATAGTCTGTGACTTAAAACTCTACTACTTGTCTTTAGATGTGAGAGGGTCTGAGACTGTAGTCTTTCAAAAATATTTTCCAAATCTTTGCAAATCTTTCCAAAGTTTACCCGCTGGGAAACCCTGTAGCTCCGGAGCAGGGGCTCAGACCAGGATAAATTGTTTGCTCGCCCTCAGTTTGCTCTTTTGTTCATCTCAACCCAGCACTCCAGTGTGTCCTGCTCTGTGTGCGTCTTTGAGTTAACGTAAGTCATCACTTTAATCACCCTCACTATGACTTTTGTGATGTTTATCAGTTTGTAGAGTAGCTCTGCCATCATGTGTAAAGTTAAGGTCTTTGTTTGTTGGTTTGGTGTGTTGGAGTCCCATGTGAGAGATGATTAGGTGATGTTGGTTGACTTGGGATGTCAAGTATTGTTTAGTTGTACCTTATATAGCCATATGATTTCAGTTTATTGTTCAAATGTCAATTGGTTTGTTTGTGAGTTGGGATCTGTACTGATTTACCCCATTTCACTGATTACTCCATTTTCTGTTTGTTTCCTCTTTGATGCAGCATACATACAAGTAAAGAACAAAAGAACAGATGAATTGAAACTCAAATAAAGTTAACTTGTGTTGCACCGAAACCTGCCATCTCCGTGTCATCACTCCATACCATTGAGCCTTCTGAGTCACACCATTGAACAGCACCTGAATGACATCAGGCAATTAACATTCACACTCATTACACACTGCTGGTGTTTGTTAGGTTGAGAGTTCGAATCCTGCTAGAGCTTGAAGCTCAAGATGCACATGCTATTGGTTATTGAAGATTGACACCATTGAACAGCACCTGAATGACATCAGGCAATTAACATTCACACTCATTAGTTGCCAAGAATCAGAATGCCGACACACTCTATGACATATAGGGGAACTTCTTTGTTTACTATTTTTCCTTCATCATTAAGTCTATCATATTTATATTTCATCCATTACTGTTCTTCTCTATAAATGTCTAATTGCCCCAGAATATCCAAAAGTTTTCAGGTGTACTCTTTCAGGAAAGCCCTTCATTTTATTGTCAAATGTATACTTGGTGAAAATGTGTGTTGGTAAACACACAAGAAAAACTCCATGTGAATGTGACTGCCTAATATGTCGGATTGTTAGTGGCTCAGAGGGATAATGCCTAGTGCTGGTGTTTGTTAGGTTGAGAGTTCGAATCCTGCTAGAGCTTTAGGCTCAAGATGCACATGCTATTGGTTATTGAAGAGTCACACCATTGAACAGCACCTGAATGAATTCAGGTATTCAACATTCACACTCATTAGTTGCCAAGAATCAGAATGCCGACACACTCGAAGACATATAGGGGAACTTCTTTGTTTACTATTTTTCCTTCATCATTAAGTCTATCATATTTATATTTCATCCATTACTGTTCTTCTCTACAAATGTCTAATTGTCCCAGAATTTCCAAACGTTTTCAGGTGTTCTCTTTCAGGAAAGCCCTTCATTTTATTGTCAAATGTATACTTGGAGTTTTTCTTGTGTGTTTACCAATACACATTTTCACCATGTGAATGTGGCTGGCAAAGATGTAGGATTGACAGTGGCTTAGTGGGATAATGCCTTGTACTGGTCATCCTTATGTTGAGAGTTCAAATCCCACCTGAAGCATTAGTGTTAAAATACTGTTGGGTTGTGGAGGTTAGCATACTATAATAGAATGCTGTTGGGTTGTGGAGGTTAGCACACTATAACATTACAGCATTACAGCTACTTGTCAATATGGACTTGTAGTGCAAGGCAACTGTATAATTATACGCTGTTTATCTTATTGACTCCGACACAGAACCCACCACCACAAATACAATTCAATTCTGTGGGAAACACTGCCTTCCATTATCAAACCCTTCATCTTATCCACAACAAATAAATAGTCCTGTAGAATCAAGTATTGTTAGAATACTGTTGGGTTGTGGAGGTTAGCACACTATAATGTTACAGCACAGGGTAATCCTAATTTTATGCATCAAATTTATTCCAATCCAACTCAAAAGTTTTGAACGACACAAAGTGAAGGTTTTATCCAGATCAAAACCAAGAATAGATTATGTGATCTAATCCAATTTCAGGATCCTTGTTTCCCTTTGAACAACCCATTTTCAAGACTTGATCCAATCCGATAGCTGAAATCCGGTAACTGAAATCCGATAACCGAAATCCGATCACGTTTCTTTTGAACAATTGTGCCCAAACAATCAAAGCATATGTAAAACTAAAAAGCTATGCTATCATGTTCGTTTTGCTCGGACCCCGTAAATCACCGCTTGCGGTTATATTTATTATTATTATTATAACGAAACGCTCATTTGCCATTGAACCATACAGTAAAAAGTTGGGATATTCGGCACATTGATTCGGTTCAGTCATATCTTTAATGTATCAAAGTTTCAAGTCTGCACTTTGAGTGCTCTTGCGCCACCAACGTTTCAAAGTTTGAATTGCATCTATACATTTACCGTACATCACATTTTGAACATTAAGGTATATTTGGAATCCTTGGATGAGACCGAACTCGACGCACCCCATGACGTCAATTTCTGCTTAGTTGGATTTTCCGCCATATTGTATTTCATCAAAAACACTTAAAAGTCATCAAAGGTTACAAAGTGTGTCCGATTTTCACGAAACTTGACGCAGATGATCTTCAGACCATGACTCACAAATGCATTGCTTTTTGGAGCCATATTCAAAACCCATCGCCCGTCGTGACCAATCAAGTTTGGAGGCGAAGCCGCCAAACAGGAAGTGAAGTGATCTCAGCAAGGCTTTCGCGTATCAACACCAAACTCAGTACAGCGTCTCAGGACCCAATTAGGAGGAGGCTCAATAAATTTGATGACTTTTGACCTATAGGTGGCGCTATAATTACCAAAATTACGTTTTGGCCTGTAACGGGTGATGTGTTTGGAATTAAAACATATTAGTGATGTCTATTAATACTTTGAGAGGTCCTTAGGCCGATACATGCCAACATGTGACGTCAACATAATTCATTCGACCGCCATATTGGATGTCATCAAAAACACTTAAAAGGCATCAAAGGTCACAAAGTTTCTCCGATTTTCACGAAACTTGACGCAGATGATCGTCAGACCATGACTCATAAACGCATTGCTTTTTGGAGACATATTCAAAACCGATTGCCTGTGACGACCAATCACGTTTGGCGGCGAAGCCGCCAAACAGGAAGTGAAGTGATCTCAGCAAGGCTTTCGCGTATCAACACCAAACTCAGTACAGGGTCTCAGGACCCAATTAGGAGGAGGCTCAATAAATTTGATGACTTTTGACCTATAGGTGGCGCTATAATCACAAGAAGTGGGCTCATATTTCAGCAATGCTTTCACATATTGAAACCAAACTTAGTATATGGACTTGGGACCTCATCCTGAGGACAGACAATAATTTTAGCAACCTTTGACCAGTAGGGGTGCTATAATTTGCAAAACTTTCTCGTATCAACACCAAACTTGGTATATGGACTCGTGACTACAACCTGAGGATGCACAATAAATTTGGTGACTTTTCACCACTAGGGGTGCTATAATTATCAACACTTACTCGTATAGACACCAAACTTGGTATGTGGACTTGTGACAACATCCTGAGGATGCACAATCAATTTTGCGACCTTTGACCACTAGAGGTGCTATAATTTGCGACACTTTCTCGTATCGACACCAAACTTGGTACAAGGACTCGGGACCACATCCTGAAGACGCTCAATATATTTAGTGACATTTGACCACTAGAGGCACTATAATTATCAACACTTTCTCGTATCGACACCAAACTTAGTATGTGGACTTGTGACTACAACCTGAGGACGCACAATACATTTGGTGATGTTTGAGGCATGCGTATGTGTGGGGGGCTATTGGGGTGTGTGGGAGAGGAGGTTTATCTGTGTATATGTGTGTGTGTAATTGGGTGTGTGTATAATGTAACAACATTGGGTTGCCATGACAACTCCTGCTCAACTGCTTGGCCCCCACATTGCTGCTTGCAGCTATATTTGGGGGCCAAGCAGCGAAGCTGCAGGGCAACCCTTAGTGATTCTATGATTTCTTATTATTATTATTCAACATCTTTCTTCCGCCATGGGAGTCTATGGCAGCCCATAGAACCGTCTGGTAAAAAGTTGTGAAATTTGGCACACTGATTGGGGACACTCCAATATTTTATTTCACCAAGTTTCATGTCAGCACCTTTAGCACTCTAGCGCCACCAACAGGCCAAAGTTGGACGTGCGTTCAGGCACGTAACTTTTGACCCGTTTGCCCGATTGTCAAAAATGTGGTATCGTTGGAATCCTTGGACCAAGCCGAGTTCAACGCACTCTATGACGTCAATTTCCGCCATGATGAATTTTCCGCCATTTTGGATTTTGTCAAAAACCTTTAAAAAGTTTCACGCCTCACATAGTTTGTCCGATTTTCACGAAACTTAGCACATAACATCTTCAGACCAAGCCGCACAAAAGTTATCGATTTTCATCTTCGGAACTAAAACCGTTTTCCCGTAACAGCCAAACGAAATATGCGGAGAAGCCGCCAAACAGGAAGTGAGCTCATATCTCAGCAACCCTTTCATCTGTCATAAACAAACTTAGTACATGGACTTATAACCCCTTCAGTAGGGCACTCAAAAAATCTGGTGACCTTTGACCTCTAGGGGGCGCTGTAATTAGTGAAAATGCATTTTGGCCTGTAGCTGTTGATGTGCTTAGAATAAAAACGCACTAGTGGTGTCTGGTAATACTGTTGGAAGTCCTTAGGCCGACCCAAGCCAACTTGTGATGTCATCATAATTGATTCGGCCGCCATATTGGATTTAATCAAAAACATGAATAAGTATTCGCATGTCACAAATTTCAGCTGATCCTCACCAAAATTGGCAGAGACCATCTTCAGACCATGCCTTATCAGTGTATTTTTTTCTGGAACAATTGACAGAAGCGTTCGCCTGTAACAGCCAATTGAAATTTGCGGCGAAGCCGCCAAACAGGAAGTGAGCTCATATCTCAGCAACGCTTTCATGTATCGAAACCAAACTTAGTACATGGTCCTCAGGACCAACCAGGAGGACGCTCAAGAAATTTGGTGACCTTTGACCTTTAGGGGGCTCTGTAACTGGCAAAAATTTATTTTGGCCTGTAGTTGTTGCATTATTCTGCAATGGAGGTCAATGGCAGCCCATAGAACCGTCTGGTTCATCCTGATGATGCACAAATAATTTGATGACCTTTGACCTCTATTGGGGCATTGAAATCACAGCAAGCATGATCGATCTTTTATTTTTGATGTGAAACTGTTGACAGCGAGTTCCATCCAGTTAATTCTAATGCATGCGTGCAAGGGTGGGGCGGGGTGGGACGGGCAGGGGCGATTGCGGCGGTGGGTTGGCTGGGTGAGGGGGCGGCGACACTCAGCCCTGGTTCAGCCACACAAAATCAGTTATGTTTTGATGTGAAACTTGACCTTGTAACTCAGCCAATCTTGGGTTGTTTGACATGGAACTTGTTGTGTCTGCTTAATGCTATATGCCTGATGCCACGGCATTGAGTTGCATGGCAAATCTGGACTTCTGGACTGCTGAACCTCTGCTTGGCCCCCTCATTGCTGCTTGCAGCTATATTTGGGGGCCAAGCAGCGAAGCTGCGAGGCAACCCATAGTGATTCTACGTATTCTTATTGGGGGCCAAGCAGCGAAGCTGCGCGGCAACCCATAGTGATTCTACGTATTCTTATTATTATTATTATAACGAAACGCTAATTTGCCATTAAACCATACAGTAAAAAGTTGGGATATTCGGCACATTGATTCGGTTCAGTCATATCTTTAATTTATCAAAGTTTCAAGTCTGCACTTTGAGTGCTCTAGCGCCACCAACATTTCAAATTTTTTATTACATCTATGCACATAACGTTTGAACGGTACACCACATTTTGAACATTAAGGTATATTTGGAATCCTTGGATGAGACCGAACTCAACGCAGATGTGAATTTATGAGGTAAAAATAATTGATCAGGCTGCCATATTTGATTTAATCAAAAACACCTAAAAGGCATCAAAGTTCGCAAAGTTTGTCCGATTTTCACGAAACTTGACGCAGATGATCTTCAGACCATGACTCATAAATGCATTGCTTTTTGGAGCCATATTCAAAACCCGTCGCCCGTGGTGACCAATCAAGTTTGGCGGCGAAGCCGCCAAACA
This sequence comes from Alosa pseudoharengus, assembly GCF_046254945.1. Classification (NCBI taxonomy): domain Eukaryota; kingdom Metazoa; phylum Chordata; class Actinopteri; order Clupeiformes; family Clupeidae; genus Alosa; species Alosa pseudoharengus. The sequence goes on along the minus strand of NW_027468576.1, from coordinate 1,716,594 downwards.
GGAAGTGAAGTAATCTCAGCAAGGCTTTCGCGTATCAACACCAAACTCAGTACAGGGTCTCAGTACCCAATTAGGAGGAGGCTAAATAAATTTGATGACTTTTGACCTATAGGTGGCGCTATAATTAGCAAAATTACGATTTAGCCTGTAACGGGTCATGTGTTTGGAATTAAAGCATATTAGTGATATCTGTTAATACCTTGAGAGGTCCTTAGGCCGACACATGCCAACATGTGACGTCAACATAATTGATTCGACCGCCATATTTGATTTCATCAAAAACACTTAAAAGGCATCAAAGGTCATAAAGTTTGTCCGATTTTCACGAAACTTGACGCAGATGATCGTCAGACCATGATTCATAAACGCATTGCTTTTTGGAGACATATTCCAAACCGCTTGCCTGTGACGACCAATCACGTTTGGCGGCAAAGCCGCCAAACAGGAAATGAAGTGATCTCAGCAAGGCTTTTGCGTATCAACACCAAACTCAGTAGAGGGCCTCAGGACCCAATTAGGAGGGGGCTCAATACATTTGATGACTTTTGACCTATAGGTGGCGCTATAATCACATGAAGTGGGCTCATATTTCAGCAATGCTTTCACATATTGAAACCAAACTTAGTATATGGACTTGGGACCTCATCCTGAGGACAGACAATAATTTTAGCAACCTTTGACCACTAGGGGTGCTATAATTTGCAACACTTTCTCGTATCAACACCAAACTTGGTATATGGACTCGTGACTACAACCTGAGGACGCACAATAAATTTGGTGACTTTTGACCACTAGGGGTGCTATAATTATCAACACTTTCTCGTATCGACACCAAACTTGGTATATGGACTCGTGACTACAACCTGACTATGCACAATACATTTGGTGATGTTTGAGGTGTGCATATGTATGGGGGGTTATTGGGGTGTGTGGGAGAGGAAGTTTATCTGTGTATATGTGTGTGTGTGGGACGGGTGGTTAATTGGGTGTATGTATAATGTAGCAACATTGGGTTGCCATGACAACTCCTGCTCAACTGCTTGGCCCCCACATTGCTGCTTGCAGCTATATTTATTATTATTATTATTATAACGAAACGCTAATTTGCCATTAAACCATACAGTAAAAAGTTGGGATATTCGGCACATTGATTCGGTTCAGTCATATCTTTAATTTATCAAAGTTTCAAGTCTGCACTTTGAGTGCTCTAGCGCCACCAACATTTCAAATTTTTTATTACATCTATGCACATAACGTTTGAATGGTACACCACATTTTGAACATTAAGGTATATTTGGAATCCTTGGATGAGACCGAACTCAACGCAGATGTCAATTTATGGGGTAAACGTAATTGATCAGGCTGCCATATTGGATTTAATCAAAAACACCTAAAAGGCATCAAAGTTGGCAAAGTTTGTCTGATTTTCACGAAACTTGACGAAGATGATCTTCAGACCATGACTCATAAATGCATTGCTTTTTGGAGCCATATTCAAAACCCGTCGCCCGTGGTGACCAATCAGCCGCCAAACAGGAAGTGAAGTAATCTCAGCAAGGCTTTCGCGTATCAACACCAAACTCAGTACAGGGTCTCAGTACCCAATTCGGAGAAGGCTCAATACATTTCATGACTTTTGACCTATAGGTGGCGCTATAATTAGCAAAATTACGTTTTAGCCTGTAACGGGTCATGTGTTTGGAATTAAAGCATATTAATGATATCTGTTAATACCTTGAGAGGTCCTTAGGCCGACACATGCCAACATGTGACGTCAACATAATTGATTCGACCGCCATATTGGATTTCACCAAAAACATTTAAAAGGCATCAAAGGTCACAAAGTTTCTCCGATTTTCATGAAACTTGACGCAGATGATCGTCAGACCATGACTCATAAACGCATTGCTTTTTGGAGACATATTCAAAACCGGTTGCCCGTGACAACCAATCACGTTTGGCGGCGAAGCCGCCAAACAGGAAGTGAAGTGATCTCAGCAAGGCTTTCGCATATCAACACCAGACTCAGTACAGGGTCTCAGGACCCAATTAGGAGGAGGCTCAATAAATGTGATGACTTTTGACCTATAGGTGGCGCAATAATCACAAGAAGTGGGCTCATATTTCAGCAATGCTTTCACATATTGAAACCAAACTTAGTATATGGACTTGGGACCTCATCCTGAGGACAGACAATAATTTTAGCAACCTTTGACCACTAGGGTTGCTATAATTTGCAACACTTTCTCGTATCAACACCAAACTTGGTATATGGACTCGTGACTACAACCTGAGGACGCACAATAAATTTGGTGACTTTTGACCACTAGGGGTGCTATAATTATCAACACTTTCTCGTATCGACAACAAACTTGGTATGTGGACTCGTGACTACAACCTGACTATGCACAATACATTTGGTGATGTTTGAGGTATGCATATGTGTGGGGGGTTATTGGGGTGTGTGGGAGAGGAAGTTTATCTGTGTATGTGTGTGTGGGACGGGTGGTTAATTGGGTGTGTGTATAATGTAGCAACATTGGGTTGCCATGACAACTCCTGCTCAACTGCTTGGCCCCCACATTGCTGCTTGCAGCTATATTTAGGGGTCCGAGCAGCGTAGCTGCAGGAACCCTATTGTTTCTGTACCGTTCATTTTTTGGCCAAAATTCTGTAAAAGTCATACTGCAGCCTAAACCGTAACTCCAAAACTCTTGAAATTTTCAGGTATGGTTACCAGTACCCCCCTCTACCCATAACCCAAAATTTGGGGTACTGCACCCAAAGGTGGCGCTATTGAAAAAAAAAGTTAATTATGCTTATTTCTCCTTACCAGATTCACCTAGACTCAAAATTCTTTCAGAAAATTAATCTCTAAACTCAGATGCATCTTTTTGGCCCTGGTCTTATGGTCTACAAATGTTTACTTTTTCCACAATTTCATGGAAAAGCCAAACATTATAAAAAGTTTCACACTCTTCAAAAATAATCGAATCTTCACCAAAATTCTCACAGACAATGTTTAGACAAAGCCTCACAAAAGCTATCAAAAGAATTTGGATATGTTGTTCCATTTCAGAGATATAGGCTAATAAAGTTCGACCACTCAGCCCATTTCTCCTATATCACCTATATTCCTATATGAGTAATTTTTTTTCTTGGATAACAACCATACAACCATCATTAGGTGGATACCATTAACAGTGCACATTTTCAGATATGTACTCTTTTTTATAAAGCCCTTAATTCTATTGTCAAATGTAAGCTAGAAATTTTCTTGTTGTGTGTTTGCCAACACACATTTTCACTATTTGAATGTGACTGCTCAATGTGTATGATTGTCAGTGGCAGAGTGGGATAATGCCTAGTGCCGGAGTTTGTTAGGTTGAGAGTTCGAATCCTGCTAGAGCTTTAGGCTCAAGATGCACATGCTATTGGTTATTGAAGATTCACACTATTGAACAGCACCTGAATGACATCAGACAATTAACATTCACACTCATTAGTTGCCAAGAATCAGAATGCTGACACACTCTATGACATATAGGGGAACTTCTTTGTTTACTATTTTTCCTTCATCATTAAGTCTATCATATTTATATTTCATCCATTACTGTTCTTCTCTATAAATGTCTAATTGCCCCAGAATATCCAAAAGTTTTCAGGTGTATTTTTTCAGGAAAGCCCTTCATTTTATTGTCAAATATATACTTGGAGTTTTTCTTGTGTGTTTACCAACACACATTTTCACCATGTGAATGTGACTACCCAATATGTAGGATTGTCAGTGGCTCAGTGGGATAATGCCTAGTGCTGGTGTTTGTTAGGTTGAGGGTTCGAATCCCCGGTAGTGCTTTAGGCTCTAGCTCGAATACTATTGGTTATTGAAGATTCACACCATTGAACAGCACCTGAATGACATCAGGCAATCAACATTCACACTCATCAGTTGCCAAGAATCAGAATGCCGAGACACCCTATGACATTCAGGGGAACTTCTTTGTTTACTATTTTTCCTTCATCATTAAGTCTATCATATTTATATTTAATCTATTAGTGTTCATCTCTACAAATGTCTAATCGCCCCTCCATGCTTGGAGTTTTTCTTGTGTGTTTACCAATACACATTTTCACCATGTGAATGTGACTGGCCAACATGTAGGATTGACAGTGGCTCAGTGGGATAATGCCTTGTACTGGTGATCCTTAGGTTGAGAGTTCAAATCCCACTTGAAGCATTAGTGGGTTGTGGATGTTAGCATACTACAATAGAATGCTGTTGGGTTGTGGAGGATTGAAGAAAGCAATGAAGAAATGTGATTGATACTGACTGACTGACTATTATTTTGTTACATGCTTCAAATGTAAAGCACTTTGAGCTGCATTCTGTGTATGAAAGGTGCTATACAAATAAAGCTTATTATTATTATTATTATTATTATTATAACACACTATAACATTACAGCTACTTGTCAATATGGACTTGTAGTGCAAGGCAAGTATTACTGTATAATTATAAGCTGTAGCCTATAATTATTTGTTATTTTTATAATATTTGTCATTTCTTATACATATTTAGTCGGCTCTTCCACTTGACAGAACAACTCTATATCGGTTAAGGATGTCACGCATGAAACAATGCTGCAGAAACACGAAAATACGACTTTGAGTTTAGTAGGCTATAATTTTCAGTTCCTGTTTATCTATTGCACAATGGGTAATAATTTAAAGGAATCATGTTGCAGTCTTGTAAATAGTGACCCTGCAAGATCCCTAGTCATTGCAAAATCATAGTCTGTGACTTAAAACTCTACTACTTGTCTTTAGATGTGAGAGGGTCTGAGACTGTAGTCTTTCAAAAATATTTTCCAAATCTTTGCAAATCTTTCCAAAGTTTACCCGCTGGGAAACCCTGTAGCTCCGGAGCAGGGGCTCAGACCAGGATAAATTGTTTGCTCGCCCTCAGTTTGCTCTTTTGTTCATCTCAACCCAGCACTCCAGTGTGTCCTGCTCTGTGTGCGTCTTTGAGTTAACGTAAGTCATCACTTTAATCACCCTCACTATGACTTTTGTGATGTTTATCAGTTTGTAGAGTAGCTCTGCCATCATGTGTAAAGTTAAGGTCTTTGTTTGTTGGTTTGGTGTGTTGGAGTCCCATGTGAGAGATGATTAGGTGATGTTGGTTGACTTGGGATGTCAAGTATTGTTTAGTTGTACCTTATATAGCCATATGATTTCAGTTTATTGTTCAAATGTCAATTGGTTTGTTTGTGAGTTGGGATCTGTACTGATTTACCCCATTTCACTGATTACTCCATTTTCTGTTTGTTTCCTCTTTGATGCAGCATACATACAAGTAAAGAACAAAAGAACAGATGAATTGAAACTCAAATAAAGTTAACTTGTGTTGCACCGAAACCTGCCATCTCCGTGTCATCACTCCATACCATTGAGCCTTCTGAGTCACACCATTGAACAGCACCTGAATGACATCAGGCAATTAACATTCACACTCATTACACACTGCTGGTGTTTGTTAGGTTGAGAGTTCGAATCCTGCTAGAGCTTGAAGCTCAAGATGCACATGCTATTGGTTATTGAAGATTGACACCATTGAACAGCACCTGAATGACATCAGGCAATTAACATTCACACTCATTAGTTGCCAAGAATCAGAATGCCGACACACTCTATGACATATAGGGGAACTTCTTTGTTTACTATTTTTCCTTCATCATTAAGTCTATCATATTTATATTTCATCCATTACTGTTCTTCTCTATAAATGTCTAATTGCCCCAGAATATCCAAAAGTTTTCAGGTGTACTCTTTCAGGAAAGCCCTTCATTTTATTGTCAAATGTATACTTGGTGAAAATGTGTGTTGGTAAACACACAAGAAAAACTCCATGTGAATGTGACTGCCTAATATGTCGGATTGTTAGTGGCTCAGAGGGATAATGCCTAGTGCTGGTGTTTGTTAGGTTGAGAGTTCGAATCCTGCTAGAGCTTTAGGCTCAAGATGCACATGCTATTGGTTATTGAAGAGTCACACCATTGAACAGCACCTGAATGAATTCAGGTATTCAACATTCACACTCATTAGTTGCCAAGAATCAGAATGCCGACACACTCGAAGACATATAGGGGAACTTCTTTGTTTACTATTTTTCCTTCATCATTAAGTCTATCATATTTATATTTCATCCATTACTGTTCTTCTCTACAAATGTCTAATTGTCCCAGAATTTCCAAACGTTTTCAGGTGTTCTCTTTCAGGAAAGCCCTTCATTTTATTGTCAAATGTATACTTGGAGTTTTTCTTGTGTGTTTACCAATACACATTTTCACCATGTGAATGTGGCTGGCAAAGATGTAGGATTGACAGTGGCTTAGTGGGATAATGCCTTGTACTGGTCATCCTTATGTTGAGAGTTCAAATCCCACCTGAAGCATTAGTGTTAAAATACTGTTGGGTTGTGGAGGTTAGCATACTATAATAGAATGCTGTTGGGTTGTGGAGGTTAGCACACTATAACATTACAGCATTACAGCTACTTGTCAATATGGACTTGTAGTGCAAGGCAACTGTATAATTATACGCTGTTTATCTTATTGACTCCGACACAGAACCCACCACCACAAATACAATTCAATTCTGTGGGAAACACTGCCTTCCATTATCAAACCCTTCATCTTATCCACAACAAATAAATAGTCCTGTAGAATCAAGTATTGTTAGAATACTGTTGGGTTGTGGAGGTTAGCACACTATAATGTTACAGCACAGGGTAATCCTAATTTTATGCATCAAATTTATTCCAATCCAACTCAAAAGTTTTGAACGACACAAAGTGAAGGTTTTATCCAGATCAAAACCAAGAATAGATTATGTGATCTAATCCAATTTCAGGATCCTTGTTTCCCTTTGAACAACCCATTTTCAAGACTTGATCCAATCCGATAGCTGAAATCCGGTAACTGAAATCCGATAACCGAAATCCGATCACGTTTCTTTTGAACAATTGTGCCCAAACAATCAAAGCATATGTAAAACTAAAAAGCTATGCTATCATGTTTGTTTTGCTCGGACCCCGTAAATCACCGCTTGCGGTTATATTTGGGGGCCAAGCAGCGAAGCTGCGCGGCAACCCTTAGTGATTCTACCTTTTCTTATTATTATTATTATTATTACACATCTTTCCGCTGTCATTGAAGTCTATGGCAGCCCATAGAACCGTACAGTAAAAAGTTGTGAAATTTGGCACATTGATTCGGGACAGTATAAAAATTAATTTGAGCAAGTTTTATGCCTGAACCACAGAGAGTCTAGCGCCACCAATGGGTCAAAGTTGACATTGCATCCATGCAATTAACTTTTGAACCGTATGCCCGATTTTGAATATCGCAATATCTTTGGAAGTCTTGGATGAGGCCGAACTCAACGCACCCCATGACGTCAATTTCCGCCATGTTGGATCTTCCGCCATATTGTATTTCATCAAAAACACTTAAAAGGCATCAAAGTTCGCAAAGTTTGTCCGATTTTCACGAAACTTGACGCAGATGATCGTCAGACCATGACTCATAAACGCATTGCTTTTTGGAGACATATTCAAAACCGGTTGCCTGTGACGACCAATCAAGTTTGGCGGCGAAGCCGCCAAACAGGAAGTGAAGTGATATCTCAGCAAGGCTTTCGCGTATCAACACCAAACTCAGTACAGGGTCTCAGTACCCAATTAGGAGGAGGCTCAATAAATTTGATGACTTTTGACCTATAGGTGGCGCTATAATTAGCAAAATTATGTTTTAGCCTGTAACGGGTCATGTGTTTAGAATTAAAGCATATTAGTGATATCTGTTAATACCTTGAGAGGTCCTTAGGCAGGTCACATGCCAACATGTGACGTCAACATAATTTATTCGACCGCCATATTGGATGTCATCAAAAACACTTAAAAGGCATCAAAGGTCAGAAAGTTTCTCCGATTTTCACGAAACTTGACGCAGATGATCGTCAGACCATGACTCATAAACGCATTGCTTTTTGGAGACATATTCAAAACCGGTTGCCTGAGACGACCAATCAAGTTTGGCGGCGAAGCCGCCAAACAGGAAGCGAAGTAATATCTCAGTAAAGCTTTAACGTATCAAAACCAAACTCAGTACATGGGGTCAGGACCCAATAAGGAGAAGGCTCAATAAATTTGATGACTTTTGACCTATAGGTGGCGCTATAATAAGCAAAATTACATTTTGGCCTGTAACGGGTGATGTGTTTGGAATTAAAACTTACTATTGGTGTCTGTTAATGTTAATGTTAATATACTAGTGATGTCTCTGGGAGGTCCTAAGGCTGACAGATGTGATTTTGTGATGTCAACATAATTGATCTGGCCGCCATATTGGATTTAATCAAAATCACTTAAAAGGCATCAAAGGTCACAAAGTTCATCCGATTTTCATGAAACTTGGTTCAGATGATCTTCAGACCATGACTCACAAACGCATTGCTTTTTGGACCCATATTCAAAACCCATCGCCCGTCTTGACCAATCAAGTTTGGCGGCAAAGCCGCCAAACAGGAAGTGAAGTGATCTCAGCAAGGCTTTTGCGTATCAACACCAAACTCAGTACAGGGTCTCAGGACCCAATTAGGAGGAGGCTCAATAAATTTGATGACTTTTGACCTATAGGTGGCGCTATAATCACAAGAAGTGGGCTCATATTTCAGCAATGCTTTCACATATTGAAACCAAACTTAGTATATGGACTTGGGACCTCATCCTGAGGACAGACAATAATTTTAGCAACGTTTGACCACTAGGGGTGCTATAATTTGCAACACTTTCTCGTATCGACACCAAACTTGGTACCTGGACTCGGGACCACATCCTGAATAAGGACAATACATTTAGTGACCTTTGACCACTAGGGGCGCTATAATTAGAAAAACTTTATCGTATCGACACCAAACTTGGTACATGGACTCGGGAACACATCCTGAAGACGCACAATATATTTAGTGAGCTTTGACCACTAGGGGTGCTACAATTATCAACACTTTCTTGTATCGACACCAAACTTGGTATGTGGACTTGTGACTACAACCTGACTACGCACAATAAATTTGGTGATGTTTGAGGTATGCATATGTGTGGGGGGTTATTGGGGTGTGTGGGGGAAGAAGTTTATCTGTGTATATGTGTGTGTGTGGGACAGGGGGGGTTAATTGGGTGTGTGTATAATGTAGCAACATTGGGTTGCCATGACAACTCCTGCTCAACTGCTTGGCCCCCTCATTGCTGCTTGCAGCTATATTTATTATTATTATTATAACGAAACGCTCATTTGCCATTGAACCATACAGTAAAAAGTTGGGATATTCGGCACATTGATTCGGTTCAGTCATATCTTTAATGTATCAAAGTTTCAAGTCTGCACTTTGAGTGCTCTTGCGCCACCAACGTTTCAAAGTTTGAATTGCATCTATACATTTACCGTACATCACATTTTGAACATTAAGGTATATTTGGAATCCTTGGATGAGACCGAACTCGACGCACCCCATGACGTCAATTTCTGCTTAGTTGGATTTTCCGCCATATTGTATTTCATCAAAAACACTTAAAAGTCATCAAAGGTTACAAAGTGTGTCCGATTTTCACGAAACTTGACGCAGATGATCTTCAGACCATGACTCACAAATGCATTGCTTTTTGGAGCCATATTCAAAACCCATCGCCCGTCGTGACCAATCAAGTTTGGAGGCGAAGCCGCCAAACAGGAAGTGAAGTGATCTCAGCAAGGCTTTCGCGTATCAACACCAAACTCAGTACAGCGTCTCAGGACCCAATTAGGAGGAGGCTCAATAAATTTGATGACTTTTGACCTATAGGTGGCGCTATAATTACCAAAATTACGTTTTGGCCTGTAACGGGTGATGTGTTTGGAATTAAAACATATTAGTGATGTCTATTAATACTTTGAGAGGTCCTTAGGCCGATACATGCCAACATGTGACGTCAACATAATTCATTCGACCGCCATATTGGATGTCATCAAAAACACTTAAAAGGCATCAAAGGTCACAAAGTTTCTCCGATTTTCACGAAACTTGACGCAGATGATCGTCAGACCATGACTCATAAACGCATTGCTTTTTGGAGACATATTCAAAACCGATTGCCTGTGACGACCAATCACGTTTGGCGGCGAAGCCGCCAAACAGGAAGTGAAGTGATCTCAGCAAGGCTTTCGCGTATCAACACCAAACTCAGTACAGGGTCTCAGGACCCAATTAGGAGGAGGCTCAATAAATTTGATGACTTTTGACCTATAGGTGGCGCTATAATCACAAGAAGTGGGCTCATATTTCAGCAATGCTTTCACATATTGAAACCAAACTTAGTATATGGACTTGGGACCTCATCCTGAGGACAGACAATAATTTTAGCAACCTTTGACCAGTAGGGGTGCTATAATTTGCAAAACTTTCTCGTATCAACACCAAACTTGGTATATGGACTCGTGACTACAACCTGAGGATGCACAATAAATTTGGTGACTTTTCACCACTAGGGGTGCTATAATTATCAACACTTACTCGTATAGACACCAAACTTGGTATGTGGACTTGTGACAACATCCTGAGGATGCACAATCAATTTTGCGACCTTTGACCACTAGAGGTGCTATAATTTGCGACACTTTCTCGTATCGACACCAAACTTGGTACAAGGACTCGGGACCACATCCTGAAGACGCTCAATATATTTAGTGACATTTGACCACTAGAGGCACTATAATTATCAACACTTTCTCGTATCGACACCAAACTTAGTATGTGGACTTGTGACTACAACCTGAGGACGCACAATACATTTGGTGATGTTTGAGGCATGCGTATGTGTGGGGGGCTATTGGGGTGTGTGGGAGAGGAGGTTTATCTGTGTATATGTGTGTGTGTAATTGGGTGTGTGTATAATGTAACAACATTGGGTTGCCATGACAACTCCTGCTCAACTGCTTGGCCCCCACATTGCTGCTTGCAGCTATATTTGGGGGCCAAGCAGCGAAGCTGCAGGGCAACCCTTAGTGATTCTATGATTTCTTATTGGGGGCCTAGCAGCGAAGCTGCGAAGGCACCCATTGTTTTAGTAGTTTTTCCTATTATTATTATTGGGGGCCTAGCAGCGAAGCTGCGAAGGCACCCATTGTTTTAGTAGTTTTTCCTATTATTATTATTATTATTATTACACTTCTGCCATTGGAGTCTATGGCAGCCCATAGAACGCCTGGCTAAAAAGTTCAGATTTTTTCGTCGAAAGTTTCGGGACACTCCACTGACCACTCACACTCATTTACGGACCTCTAAACCCAGCCGTCTAGCGCCACCAACAGGTCAAAGTTTGGCTGAAAGTTGAAAAGCTGGGTTGAAAGGTATTTGCAAGTCATTATTATTATGAAATTTAGCGCCCTGATTCAGGACCGTCCCATGATCACTCTCACGAATTTACAAAGCTCTATGCCGAACACTCTAGCGCCACCAATAGGTCGAATCTGGACTCACATTTACGCATGTAACAATTGAACGGTGTGTTCGATTTTCACAAATTAAGCACCGTTGGAATCCCTGGACTGACTTGAGTTGATTGACCCCTATTACGTCACTTTTGGCCATACTGGACCTCCGCCATATTGGATTTAGTCCAAACTCTACGAAAAGTTTCAGCGGTTACAAATTTCCTCAGATTTTCACGAAACTTGTTGGAGATGATCTTCTGCCCGAGCCGCACAAACGATACTGGTCAGATTTTTCAATTTCATTTTTGTTTGCCCGTGACAGCCAATCAAATATGGTGACGAGGACGCCAAACAGGAAGTGGACAAACATCTAGGTGATGCTTTGAGTTAACATAACAAAACTCGAGACCATTAGTCGGGACACTGTCCCAATCACTCACACCAATTTTCATGCATATACATTGAACACAGTAGCGCCACCACCAGTTTAGTGCTGCACATGCGTTCATGCGCGTGATCCTTGACTCTTTTGTCTGATTTTCACAATTGAGGTAGCATCTGAATCCTTGGACCATCCCGAGTTCATCGACTCCTATCCCATCACTTTCCGCCATATTGGACCTCCGCCATATTGGAATTGGTCTAAACTCTACGAAAAGTTTCAGCGGTCCCAGATTTCATTTGATTTTCACAGAACTTGGCAGAGATGATCTTCAGACCGAGCCGCACAAACGATACTTGTCAGATTTTTTTATTTCATTTTTGTTTGCCCGTGACAGACAATCAAATATGGCGATGAAGCCACCAAACAGGAAGTGGGCTAACATCTCGGCTATGCTTTAATGTATGAAGTCCAAACTTGGTACAGGGACTTTGTATCTGATTGTGAGGACACGGTAAGAAATTGGCATCATTTGGCCTCTATAGGGGGCGCTGTAATACAGGAAGTGAGCTTGTATCTCAGCAACGCTTTGGTGTACAAAGTCCAAACTTAGTATAAGGACCTGTTACCTGATTATGATGATGCACTAGGAAATTGGAATCATTTGGCCTCCATAGGGGGCGCTGTAATACAGGAAGTGAGCTCGTATCTCAGCAACACTTTGGTGTATGAAGTCCAAACTTGGTACAGGGACATATTAGCTGATTGTGAGGACATGAAGGAAAGTGTTCTCATTTGGCCTCTAGGGGTGCTGTAATAATGAAAGTGAGCTCACATCTCAGCAACACTTTGGTGTATGAAGTCCAAACTTGGTAGAGGGACATGGTAGCTGATTGTGAGACCGCACAAAGACATTGGTGTAATTTGGCCTCTTGCTGTAAGTGCTTGCTGATGCCGTGGCAACGCCATTTCTGCTATAGCGCTCTGCTAGGCCCCCGCATTGCTGCTTGCAGCTATATTTATTATTATTATTACACTTCTGCCATTGGAGTCTATGGCAGCCCATAGAACGCCTGGCTAAAAAGTTCAGATTTTTTCGTCGAAAGTTTCGGGACACTCCACTGACCACTCACACTCATTTACGGACCTCTAAACCCAGCCGTCTAGCGCCACCAACAGGTCAAAGTTTGGCTGAAAGTTGAAAAGCTGGGTTGAAAGGTATTTGCAAGTCATTATTATTATGAAATTTAGCGCCCTGATTCAGGACCGTCCCATGATCACTCTCACGAATTTACAAAGCTCTATGCCGAACACTCTAGCGCCACCAATAGGTCGAATCTGGACTCACATTTACGCATGTAACAATTGAACGGTGTGTTCGATTTTCACAAATTAAGCACCGTTGGAATCCCTGGACTGACTTGAGTTGATTGACCCCTATTACGTCACTTTTGGCCATACTGGACCTCCGCCATGTTGGATTTAGTCCAAACTCTACGAAAAGTTTCAGCGGTTACAAATTTCCTCAGATTTTCACGAAACTTGTTAGAGATGATCTTCTGCCCGGGCCGCACAAACGATAGTGGTCAGATTTTTCAATTTCATTTTTATTTGCCCGTGACAGCCAATCAAATATTGTGACGAAGCCGCCAAACAGGAAGTGGACAAACATCTAGGTGACGCTTTGAGTTAATATAACAAAACTCGAGACCATTAGTCAGGACACTGTCCCAATCACTCACACCAATTTTCGTGCATATACATTGAACACACTAGCGCCACCACCAGTTCAATGCTGGACATGCGTTCATGCGCGTGATCCTTGACTCTTTTGTCTGATTTTCACAATTGAGGTAGTGTCTGAATCCTTGGACCATACAGAGTTCATCGACCCCTAACCTATCACTTTCCGCCATATTGGACCTCCGCCATATTGGATTTAGTCCAAGCTCTATTAAAAGTTTCAGCGGTTACAAATTTCATCCGAATTTCACAGAACTTGTCAGAGATGATCTTCAGACCGAGCCGCACAAACGATACTTGTCAGATTTTTTAATTTCATTTTTGTTTGCCCGTGACAGCCAATCAAATATGGCGATGAAGCCACCAAACAGGAAGTGGGCTAACATCTCGGCTATGCTTTAATGTATGAAGTCCAAACTTGGTACAGGGACTTGGTATCTGATAGTGAGGACGCACTAGGAAATTGGCATCATGTGCCCTCTGTAGGGGGCGCTGTAATACAGGAAGTGAGCTTGTATCTCAGCAACGCTTTGGTGTACAAAGTCCAAACTTGGTATAAGGACCTGTTACCTGATTATGATGACACACTAGGAAATTGGCATCATTTGGCCTCTATAGGGGGCGCTGTAATACAGGAAATGAGCTCGTATCTCAGCAACACTTCGGTGTATGAAGTCCAAATTTGGTACAGGGACATATTAGCTGATTGTGAGGACATGAAGGAAAGTGGTCTTATTTGGCCTCTAGGGGGGCTGTAATAAAGAAAGTGAGCTCACATCTCAGCAACACTTTGGTGTATGAAGTCCAAACTTGGTAGAGGGACATGGTAGCTGATTGTGAGAACGCACAAAGACGTTGGTGTAATTTGTCCTCTTGCTGCTGAGTGCTTGCTCTGCGCTCTGCTCTATAGCGCTCTGCTAGGCCCCCGCATTGCTGCTTGCAGCTATATTTATTATTATTCAACATCTTTCTTCCGCCATGGGAGTCTATGGCAGCCCATAGAACCGTCTGGTAAAAAGTTGTGAAATTTGGCACACTGATTGGGGACACTCCAATATTTTATTTCACCAAGTTTCATGTCAGCACCTTTAGCACTCTAGCGCCACCAACAGGCCAAAGTTGGACGTGCGTTCAGGCACGTAACTTTTGACCCGTTTGCCCGATTGTCAAAAATGTGGTATCGTTGGAATCCTTGGACCAAGCCGAGTTCAACGCACTCTATGACGTCAATTTCCGCCATGATGAATTTTCCGCCATTTTGGATTTTGTCAAAAACCTTTAAAAAGTTTCACGCCTCACATAGTTTGTCCGATTTTCACGAAACTTAGCACATAACATCTTCAGACCAAGCCGCACAAAAGTTATCGATTTTCATCTTCGGAACTAAAACCGTTTTCCCGTAACAGCCAAACGAAATATGCGGAGAAGCCGCCAAACAGGAAGTGAGCTCATATCTCAGCAACCCTTTCATCTGTCATAAACAAACTTAGTACATGGACTTATAACCCCTTCAGTAGGGCACTCAAAAAATCTGGTGACCTTTGACCTCTAGGGGGCGCTGTAATTAGTGAAAATGCATTTTGGCCTGTAGCTGTTGATGTGCTTAGAATAAAAACGCACTAGTGGTGTCTGGTAATACTGTTGGAAGTCCTTAGGCCGACCCAAGCCAACTTGTGATGTCATCATAATTGATTCGGCCGCCATATTGGATTTAATCAAAAACATGAATAAGTATTCGCATGTCACAAATTTCAGCTGATCCTCACCAAAATTGGCAGAGACCATCTTCAGACCATGCCTTATCAGTGTATTTTTTTCTGGAACAATTGACAGAAGCGTTCGCCTGTAACAGCCAATTGAAATTTGCGGCGAAGCCGCCAAACAGGAAGTGAGCTCATATCTCAGCAACGCTTTCATGTATCGAAACCAAACTTAGTACATGGTCCTCAGGACCAACCAGGAGGACGCTCAAGAAATTTGGTGACCTTTGACCTTTAGGGGGCTCTGTAATTGGCAAAAATTTATTTTGGCCTGTAGTTGTTGCATTATTCTGCAATGGAGGTCAATGGCAGCCCATAGAACCGTCTGGTTCATCCTGATGATGCACAAATAATTTGATGACCTTTGACCTCTATTGGGGCATTGAAATCACAGCAAGCATGATCATATCTCAATCGATCTTTTATTTTTGATGTGAAACTGTTGACAGCGAGTTCCATCCAGTTAATTCTAATGCATGCGTGCAAGGGTGGGGCGGGGTGGGACGGGCAGGGGCGATTGCGGCGGTGGGTTGGCTGGGTGAGGGGGCGGCGACACTCAGCCCTGGTTCAGCCACACAAAATCAGTTATGTTTTGATGTGAAACTTGACCTTGTAACTCAGCCAATCTTGGGTTGTTTGACATGGAACTTGTTGTGTCTGCTTAATGCTATATGCCTGATGCCACGGCATTGAGTTGCATGGCAAATCTGGACTTCTGGACTGCTGAACCTCTGCTTGGCCCCCTCATTGCTGCTTGCAGCTATATTTGGGGGCCAAGCAGCGAAGCTGCGAGGCAACCCATAGTGATTCTACGTATTCTTATTGGGGGCCAAGCAGCGAAGCTGCGCGGCAACCCATAGTGATTCTACGTATTCTTATTATTATTATTATAACGAAACGCTAATTTGCCATTAAACCATACAGTAAAAAGTTGGGATATTCGGCACATTGATTCGGTTCAGTCATATCTTTAATTTATCAAAGTTTCAAGTCTGCACTTTGAGTGCTCTAGCGCCACCAACATTTCAAATTTTTTATTACATCTATGCACATAACGTTTGAACGGTACACCACATTTTGAACATTAAGGTATATTTGGAATCCTTGGATGAGACCGAACTCAACGCAGATGTGAATTTATGAGGTAAAAATAATTGATCAGGCTGCCATATTTGATTTAATCAAAAACACCTAAAAGGCATCAAAGTTCGCAAAGTTTGTCCGATTTTCACGAAACTTGACGCAGATGATCTTCAGACCATGACTCATAAATGCATTGCTTTTTGGAGCCATATTCAAAACCCGTCGCCCGTGGTGACCAATCAAGTTTGGCGGCGAAGCCGCCAAACAGGAAGTGAAGTAATCTCAGCAAGGCTTTCGCGTATCAACACCAAACTCAGTACAGGGTCTCAGTACCCAATTAGGAGGAGGCTAAATAAATTTGATGACTTTTGACCTATAGGTGGCGCTATAATTAGCAAAATTACGATTTAGCCTGTAACGGGTCATGTGTTTGGAATTAAAGCATATTAGTGATATCTGTTAATACCTTGAGAGGTCCTTAGGCCGACACATGCCAACATGTGACGTCAACATAATTGATTCGACCGCCATATTTGATTTCATCAAAAACACTTAAAAGGCATCAAAGGTCATAAAGTTTGTCCGATTTTCACGAAACTTGACGCAGATGATCGTCAGACCATGATTCATAAACGCATTGCTTTTTGGAGACATATTCCAAACCGCTTGCCTGTGACGACCAATCACGTTTGGCGGCAAAGCCGCCAAACAGGAAATGAAGTGATCTCAGCAAGGCTTTTGCGTATCAACACCAAACTTAGTAGAGGGCCTCAGGACCCAATTAGGAGGGGGCTCAATACATTTGATGACTTTTGACCTATAGGTGGCGCTATAATCACATGAAGTGGGCTCATATTTCAGCAATGCTTTCACATATTGAAACCAAACTTAGTATATGGACTTGGGACCTCATCCTGAGGACAGACAATAATTTTAGCAACCTTTGACCACTAGGGGTGCTATAATTTGCAACACTTTCTCGTATCAACACCAAACTTGGTATATGGACTCGTGACTACAACCTGAGGACGCACAATAAATTTGGTGACTTTTGACCACTAGGGGTGCTATAATTATCAACACTTTCTCGTATCGACACCAAACTTGGTATATGGACTCGTGACTACAACCTGACTATGCACAATACATTTGGTGATGTTTGAGGTGTGCATATGTATGGGGGGTTATTGGGGTGTGTGGGAGAGGAAGTTTATCTGTGTATATGTGTGTGTGTGGGACGGGTGGTTAATTGGGTGTATGTATAATGTAGCAACATTGGGTTGCCATGACAACTCCTGCTCAACTGCTTGGCCCCCACATTGCTGCTTGCAGCTATATTTGGGGGCCAAGCAGCGAAGCTGCGCGGCAACCCTTAGTGATTCTACCTTTTCTTATTATTGGGGGCCAAGCAGCGAAGCTGCGAGGCAACCCATAGTGATTCTACGTATTCTTATTATTATTATTATTATAACGAAACGCTAATTTGCCATTAAACCATACAGTAAAAAGTTGGGATATTCGGCACATTGATTCGGTTCAGTCATATCTTTAATTTATCAAAGTTTCAAGTCTGCACTTTGAGTGCTCTAGCGCCACCAACATTTCAAATTTTTTATTACATCTATGCACATAACGTTTGAATGGTACACCACATTTTGAACATTAAGGTATATTTGGAATCCTTGGATGAGACCGAACTCAACGCAGATGTCAATTTATGGGGTAAACGTAATTGATCAGGCTGCCATATTGGATTTAATCAAAAACACCTAAAAGGCATCAAAGTTGGCAAAGTTTGTCCGATTTTCACGAAACTTGACGCAGATGATCTTCAGACCATGACTCATAAATGCATTGCTTTTAGGAGCCATATTCAAAACCCGTCGCCCGTCACAACCAATCAAGTTTGGCGGCGAAGCCGCCAAACAGGAAGTGAAGTGATCTCAGCAAGGCTTTCGCGTATCAACACCAAACTCAGTATAGGGTCTCAATTAGGAGGAGGCTCAATAAATTTGGTGACTTTTGACCTATAGGTGGCGCTATAATTACCAAAATTACGTTTTAGCCTGTAACGGGTCATGTGTTTGGAATTAAAGCATATTAGTGATATCTGTTAATACCTTGAGAGGTCCTTAGGCCGCCACATGCCAACATGTGACGTCAACATAAATGATCCAACCGCCATATTGGATGTCATCAAAAACACTTAAAAGGCATCAAAGGTCACAAAGTTTCTCCGATTTTCACGAAACTTGACGCAGATGATCGTCAGACCATGACTCATAAACGCATTGCTTTTTGGAGACATATTCAAAACCGGTTGCCCGTGACAACCAATCAAGTTTGGCGGCGAAGCCGCCAAACAGGAAGTGAAGTGATATCTCAGCAATGCTTTCACATATCAAAACCAAACTAGGTATATAGGTTCAGGACTCAATCAGGAGGACACTCAAGAAATGTGGTAAATTTTGACCACTATGTGGCGCTATCATCACAGGAAGTGGGCTCATATTTCTGCAATGCTTTCACGTATCGAAACCAAACTTGGCTCATTGACTCGGGACCACATCCTGAGGACATACAATAATTTTAGCGACCTTTGACCACTAGGGGTGCTATAATTTGCAACACTTTCTCGTTTCGACACCAAACTTGGTACCTGGAATCGGGACCACATCCTGAATAAGGACAATACATTTAATGACCTTTGACCACTAGGGGCGCTATAATTAGCAAAACTTTCTCGTATCAACACCAAACTTGGTACATGGACTCGGGAACACATCCTGAAGACGCTCAATATATTTAGTGACATTTGACCACTAGTCACTATAATTATCAACACTTTCTCGTATTGACACCAAACTTGGTATGTGGACTTGTGACTACAACCTGAGGAAGCATAATACATTTTGTGATGTTTGAGGCATGCGTATGTGTGTGGGACTATTGGAGTGTGTGCGAGAGGAGGTTTATCTGTGTATATTTCTGTGTGTGGGATGGGGGGTTAATTGGGTGTGTGTATAATGTAACAACATTGGGTTGCCATGAACTCCTGCTCAACTGCTTGGCCCCCACATTGCTGCTTGCAGCTATATTTATTATTATTATTACACATCTTTCCGCTGTCATTGAAGTCTATGGCAGCCCATAGAACCGTACAGTAAAAAGTTGTGAAATTTGGCACATTGATTCGGGACAGTATAAAAATTAATTTGAGCAAGTTTTATGCCTGAACCACAGAGAGTCTAGCGCCACCAATGGGTCAAAGTTGACATTGCATCCATGCAATTAACTTTTGAACCGTATGCCCGATTTTGAATATCGCAATATCTTTGGAAGTCTTGGATGAGGCCGAACTCAACGCACCCCATGACGTCAATTTCCGCCATGTTGGATCTTCCGCCATATTGTATTTCATCAAAAACACTTAAAAGGCATCAAAGTTCGCAAAGTTTGTCCGATTTTCACGAAACTTGACGCAGATGATCGTCAGACCATGACTCATAAACGCATTGCTTTTTGGAGACATATTCAAAACCGGTTGCCTGTGACGACCAATCAAGTTTGGCGGCGAAGCCGCCAAACAGGAAGTGAAGTGATATCTCAGCAAGGCTTTCGCGTATCAACACCAAACTCAGTACAGGGTCTCAGTACCCAATTAGGAGGAGGCTCAATAAATTTGATGACTTTTGACCTATAGGTGGCGCTATAATTAGCAAAATTATGTTTTAGCCTGTAACAGGTCATGTGTTTAGAATTAAAGCATATTAGTGATATCTGTTAATACCTTGAGAGGTCCTTAGGCCGAAACATGCCAACATGTGACGTCAACATAATTTATTCGACCGCCATATTGGATGTCATCAAAAACACTTAAAAGGCATCAAAGGTCAGAAAGTTTCTCCGATTTTCACGAAACTTGACGCAGATGATCGTCAGACCATGACTCATAAACGCATTGCTTTTTGGAGACATATTCAAAACCGGTTGCCTGAGACGACCAATCAAGTTTGGCGGCGAAGCCGCCAAACAGGAAGCGAAGTAATATCTCAGTAAAGCTTTAACGTATCAAAACCAAACTCAGTACATGGGGTCAGGACCCAATAAGGAGAAGGCTCAATAAATTTGATGACTTTTGACCTATAGGTGGCGCTATAATAAGCAAAATTACATTTTGGCCTGTAACGGGTGATGTGTTTGGAATTAAAACTTACTATTGGTGTCTGTTAATGTTAATGTTAATATACTAGTGATGTCTCTGGGAGGTCCTAAGGCTGACAGATGTGATTTTGTGATGTCAACATAATTGATCTGGCCGCCATATTGGATTTAATCAAAATCACTTAAAAGGCATCAAAGGTCACAAAGTTCATCCGATTTTCATGAAACTTGGTTCAGATGATCTTCAGACCATGACTCACAAACGCATTGCTTTTTGGACCCATATTCAAAACCCATCGCCCGTCTTGACCAATCAAGTTTGGCGGCGAAGCCGCCAAACAGGAAGTGAAGTGATCTCAGCAAGGCTTTTGCGTATCAACACCAAACTCAGTACAGGGTCTCAGGACCCAATTAGGAGGAGGCTCAATAAATTTGATGATTTTTGACCTATAGGTGGCGCTATAATCACAAGAAGTGGGCTCATATTTCAGCAATGCTTTCACATATTGAAACCAAACTTAGTATATGGACTTGGGACCTCATCCTGAGGACAGACAATAATTTTAGCAACGTTTGACCACTAGGGGTGCTATAATTTGCAACACTTTCTCGTATCGACACCAAACTTGGTACCTGGACTCGGGACCACATCCTGAATAAGGACAATACATTTAGTGACCTTTGACCACTAGGGGCGCTATAATTAGAAAAACTTTATCGTATCGACACCAAACTTGGTACATGGACTCGGGAACACATCCTGAAGACGCACAATATATTTAGTGAGCTTTGACCACTAGGGGTGCTACAATTATCAACACTTTCTTGTATCGACACCAAACTTGGTATGTGGACTTGTGACTACAACCTGACTACGCACAATAAATTTGGTGATGTTTGAGGTATGCATATGTGTGGGGGGTTATTGGGGTGTGTGGGGGAAGAAGTTTATCTGTGTATATGTGTGTGTGTGGGACGGGTGGTTAATTGGGTGTATGTATAATGTAGCAACATTGGGTTGCCATGACAACTCCTGCTCAACTGCTTGGCCCCCACATTGCTGCTTGCAGCTATATTTATTATTATTATTATTATAACGAAACGCTAATTTGCCATTAAACCATACAGTAAAAAGTTGGGATATTCGGCACATTGATTCGGTTCAGTCATATCTTTAATTTATCAAAGTTTCAAGTCTGCACTTTGAGTGCTCTAGCGCCACCAACATTTCAAATTTTTTATTACATCTATGCACATAACGTTTGAATGGTACACCACATTTTGAACATTAAGGTATATTTGGAATCCTTGGATGAGACCGAACTCAACGCAGATGTCAATTTATGGGGTAAACGTAATTGATCAGGCTGCCATATTGGATTTAATCAAAAACACCTAAAAGGCATCAAAGTTGGCAAAGTTTGTCTGATTTTCACGAAACTTGACGAAGATGATCTTCAGACCATGACTCATAAATGCATTGCTTTTTGGAGCCATATTCAAAACCCGTCGCCCGTGGTGACCAATCAGCCGCCAAACAGGAAGTGAAGTAATCTCAGCAAGGCTTTCGCGTATCAACACCAAACTCAGTACAGGGTCTCAGTACCCAATTCGGAGAAGGCTCAATACATTTCATGACTTTTGACCTATAGGTGGCGCTATAATTAGCAAAATTACGTTTTAGCCTGTAACGGGTCATGTGTTTGGAATTAAAGCATATTAATGATATCTGTTAATACCTTGAGAGGTCCTTAGGCCGACACATGCCAACATGTGACGTCAACATAATTGATTCGACCGCCATATTGGATTTCACCAAAAACATTTAAAAGGCATCAAAGGTCACAAAGTTTCTCCGATTTTCATGAAACTTGACGCAGATGATCGTCAGACCATGACTCATAAACGCATTGCTTTTTGGAGACATATTCAAAACCGGTTGCCCGTGACAACCAATCACGTTTGGCGGCGAAGCCGCCAAACAGGAAGTGAAGTGATCTCAGCAAGGCTTTCGCATATCAACACCAGACTCAGTACAGGGTCTCAGGACCCAATTAGGAGGAGGCTCAATAAATGTGATGACTTTTGACCTATAGGTGGCGCAATAATCACAAGAAGTGGGCTCATATTTCAGCAATGCTTTCACATATTGAAACCAAACTTAGTATATGGACTTGGGACCTCATCCTGAGGACAGACAATAATTTTAGCAACCTTTGACCACTAGGGTTGCTATAATTTGCAACACTTTCTCGTATCAACACCAAACTTGGTATATGGACTCGTGACTACAACCTGAGGACGCACAATAAATTTGGTGACTTTTGACCACTAGGGGTGCTATAATTATCAACACTTTCTCGTATCGACAACAAACTTGGTATGTGGACTCGTGACTACAACCTGACTATGCACAATACATTTGGTGATGTTTGAGGTATGCATATGTGTGGGGGGTTATTGGGGTGTGTGGGAGAGGAAGTTTATCTGTGTATGTGTGTGTGGGACGGGTGGTTAATTGGGTGTGTGTATAATGTAGCAATATTGGGTTGCCATGACAACTCCTGCTCAACTGCTTGGCCCCCACATTGCTGCTTGCAGCTATATTTGGGGGCCAAGCAGCGAAGCTGCGAGGCAACCCATAGTGATTCTACGTATTCTTATTGGGGGCCAAGCAGCGAAGCTGCGCGGCAACCCTTAGTGATTCTACCTTTTCTTATTATTATTATTATTATTACACATCTTTCCGCTGTCATTGAAGTCTATGGCAGCCCATAGAACCGTACAGTAAAAAGTTGTGAAATTTGGCACATTGATTCGGGACAGTATAAAAATTAATTTGAGCAAGTTTTATGCCTGAACCACAGAGAGTCTAGCGCCACCAATGGGTCAAAGTTGACATTGCATCCATGCAATTAACTTTTGAACCGTATGCCCGATTTTGAATATCGCAATATCTTTGGAAGTCTTGGATGAGGCCGAACTCAACGCACCCCATGACGTCAATTTCCGCCATGTTGGATCTTCCGCCATATTGTATTTCATCAAAAACACTTAAAAGGCATCAAAGTTCGCAAAGTTTGTCCGATTTTCACGAAACTTGACGCAGATGATCGTCAGACCATGACTCATAAACGCATTGCTTTTTGGAGACATATTCAAAACCGGTTGCCTGTGACGACCAATCAAGTTTGGCGGCGAAGCCGCCAAACAGGAAGTGAAGTGATATCTCAGCAAGGCTTTCGCGTATCAACACCAAACTCAGTACAGGGTCTCAGTACCCAATTAGGAGGAGGCTCAATAAATTTGATGACTTTTGACCTATAGGTGGCGCTATAATTAGCAAAATTATGTTTTAGCCTGTAACGGGTCATGTGTTTAGAATTAAAGCATATTAGTGATATCTGTTAATACCTTGAGAGGTCCTTAGGCAGGTCACATGCCAACATGTGACGTCAACATAATTTATTCGACCGCCATATTGGATGTCATCAAAAACACTTAAAAGGCATCAAAGGTCAGAAAGTTTCTCCGATTTTCACGAAACTTGACGCAGATGATCGTCAGACCATGACTCATAAACGCATTGCTTTTTGGAGACATATTCAAAACCGGTTGCCTGAGACGACCAATCAAGTTTGGCGGCGAAGCCGCCAAACAGGAAGCGAAGTAATATCTCAGTAAAGCTTTAACGTATCAAAACCAAACTCAGTACATGGGGTCAGGACCCAATAAGGAGAAGGCTCAATAAATTTGATGACTTTTGACCTATAGGTGGCGCTATAATAAGCAAAATTACATTTTGGCCTGTAACGGGTGATGTGTTTGGAATTAAAACTTACTATTGGTGTCTGTTAATGTTAATGTTAATATACTAGTGATGTCTCTGGGAGGTCCTAAGGCTGACAGATGTGATTTTGTGATGTCAACATAATTGATCTGGCCGCCATATTGGATTTAATCAAAATCACTTAAAAGGCATCAAAGGTCACAAAGTTCATCCGATTTTCATGAAACTTGGTTCAGATGATCTTCAGACCATGACTCACAAACGCATTGCTTTTTGGACCCATATTCAAAACCCATCGCCCGTCTTGACCAATCAAGTTTGGCGGCAAAGCCGCCAAACAGGAAGTGAAGTGATCTCAGCAAGGCTTTTGCGTATCAACACCAAACTCAGTACAGGGTCTCAGGACCCAATTAGGAGGAGGCTCAATAAATTTGATGACTTTTGACCTATAGGTGGCGCTATAATCACAAGAAGTGGGCTCATATTTCAGCAATGCTTTCACATATTGAAACCAAACTTAGTATATGGACTTGGGACCTCATCCTGAGGACAGACAATAATTTTAGCAACGTTTGACCACTAGGGGTGCTATAATTTGCAACACTTTCTCGTATCGACACCAAACTTGGTACCTGGACTCGGGACCACATCCTGAATAAGGACAATGCATTTAGTGACCTTTGACCACTAGGGGCGCTATAATTAGAAAAACTTTATCGTATCGACACCAAACTTGGTACATGGACTCGGGAACACATCCTGAAGACGCACAATATATTTAGTGAGCTTTGACCACTAGGGGTGCTACAATTATCAACACTTTCTTGTATCGACACCAAACTTGGTATGTGGACTTGTGACTACAACCTGACTACGCACAATAAATTTGGTGATGTTTGAGGTATGCATATGTGTGGGGGGTTATTGGGGTGTGTGGGGGAAGAAGTTTATCTGTGTATATGTGTGTGTGTGGGACAGGGGGGGTTAATTGGGTGTGTGTATAATGTAGCAACATTGGGTTGCCATGACAACTCCTGCTCAACTGCTTGGCCCCCTCATTGCTGCTTGCAGCTATATTTATTATTATTATTATAACGAAACGCTAATTTGCCATTAAACCATACAGTAAAAAGTTGGGATATTCGGCACATTGATTCGGTTCAGTCATATCTTTAATTTATCAAAGTTTCAAGTCTGCACTTTGAGTGCTCTAGCGCCACCAACATTTCAAATTTTTTATTACATCTATGCACATAACGTTTGAATGGTACACCACATTTTGAACATTAAGGTATATTTGGAATCCTTGGATGAGACCGAACTCAACGCAGATGTCAATTTATGGGGTAAACGTAATTGATCAGGCTGCCATATTGGATTTAATCAAAAACACCTAAAAGGCATCAAAGTTGGCAAAGTTTGTCCGATTTTCACGAAACTTGACGCAGATGATCTTCAGACCATGACTCATAAATGCATTGCTTTTTGGAGACATATTCAAAACCCGTCGCCCGTGGTGACCAATCAAGTTTGGCGGCGAAGCCGCCAAACAGGAAGTGAAGTAATCTCAGCAAGGCTTTCGCGTATCAACACCAAACTCAGTACAGGGTCTCAGTACCCAATTAGGAGGAGGCTCAATAAATTTTATGACTTTTGACCTATAGGTGGCGCTATAATTAGCAAAATTACGTTTTAGCCTGTAACGGGTCATGTGTTTGGAATTAAAGCATATTAGTGATATCTGTTAATACCTTGAGAGGTCCTTAGGCCGACACATGCCAACATCTGACGTCAACTTAATTGATCCGACCGCCATATTGGATTTCATCAAAAACACTTAAAAGGCATCAAAGGTCATAAAGTTTGTCCGATTTTCACGAAACTTGACGCAGATGATCGTCAGACCATGACTCATAAACGCATTGCTTTTTGGAGACATATTCCAAACCGGTTGCCTGTGACGACCAATCAAGTTTGGCGGCGAAGCCGCCAAACAGGAAGTGAAGTGATATCTCAGCAATGCTTTCACGTATCAAAACCAAACTAGGTATATGGGCTCAGGACCCAATCAGGAGGACACTCAAGAAATGTGGTAAATTTTGACCACTATGTGGCGCTATAATCACAGGAATTGGGCTCATATTTCAGCAATGCTTTCACGTATTGAAACCAAACTTGGCTCATTGACTCGGGACCACATCCTGAGGACATACAATAATTTTAGCAACGTTTGACCACTAGGGGTGCTATAATTTGCAACACTTTCTCGTATCGACACCAAACTTGGTACCTGGACTCGGGACCACATCCTGAATAAGGACAATACATTTAGTGACCTTTGACCACTAGGGGCGCTATAATTAGAAAAACTTTATTGTATCGACACCAAACTTGGTACATGGACTCGGGAACACATCCTGAAGAGGCACAATATATTTAGTGAGCTTTGACCACTAGGGGTGCTACAATTATCAACACTTTCTTGTATCGACACCAAACTTGGTATGTGGACTTGTGACTACAACCTGACTACGCACAATAAATTTGGTGATGTTTGAGGTATGCATATGTGTGGGGGGTTATTGGGGTGTGTGGGGGAAGAAGTTTATCTGTGTATATGTGTGTGTGTGGGACAGGGGGGGGGGTTAATTGGGTGTGTGTATAATGTAGCAACATTGGGTTGCCATGACAACTCCTGTTCAACTGCTTGGCCCCCACATTGCTGCTTGCAGCTATATTTGGGGGCCAAGCAGCGAAGCTGCGAGGCACCATTAGTGATTCTACCTATTCCTATTATTATGCAACTTTCTTCCGCAATGAGAGTATATGGCAGCCCATAGAACCGTACAGTAAAAAGTTGTAAAATTTGGCACATGGATTCGGGACAGTATAATAATTAATTTGACCAAGTTTTATGCCTGAACCACAGACAGCCTAGCGCCACCAATGGGTCAAAGTTGACATTGCATCCATGCAATTAACTTTTGAACCGTATGCCCGATTTTGAATATCGCAATATATTTGAAAGCCTTGGATGACGCTGAACTCAACGCACCCAATTACGTCAATTTCCGCCATGTTGGATCTTCCGCCATATTGGATTTCATCAAAAACACTTAAAAGTTTTCACAGGTCACAAAGTTCATCCGATTTTCACGAAACTTGGCACAGATGATCTTCAGACCATGTCTCATAAATGCATTGCCTTTGACATCCATACTCAAACCTGGTCGCCAGTCACGACCAATCAAAATTGGCGGCGAAGCCGCCAAACAGGAAGTGAACTCAGATCTCGGCAAGGCTTTCACATATCAAAACCAAACTCAGTACATGGGCTCACGACCCAATTAAGAGGAGGCTCAATAAATTTGATGACTTTTGACCTACAGGTGGCGCTATAATTAACAAAACTACGTTTTGGCCTCTATGGGGTGACATGTTTGAAATGAAAACATATTAGTGATCTCTGTTCATACTTTGGGAGGTTCTTAGGCTGACACATATCAACTTTTGACATTAACATAATTGATTGGACCACCATATTGGATTTCATCAAAAACACTTAAAAGTTTTCACAGGTCACAAAGTTCATCCGATTTTCACGAAACTTGGTTCAGATGTTCTTCGGACCAGAACTCACAAACGCATTGCTTTTTGGACCCATATGCAAAACAGGTCACCTGTCACAACCAATTGAATTTGGCGGCGAAGCCGCCAAACAGGAAGTGAACTCAGATCTCGGCAAGGCCAAAACCAAACTCAGTACATGCGCTCAGGACCCAATTAGGAGGAGGCACAATAAGTTAGATGACTTTTGACCAATAGGTGGCGCTGTAATGAGCAAAATTACATTTTGGTCTGTTATGGGTGATGTGTTTGGAATTAAAACATATTAGTGATGTCTATTAATACTTTGGGAGGTCCTAAAGCTGACTGATGGCAATTTGTGACGTCAGCATAATTAATCCTACCGCCATATTGGATTTCATCAAAAACAGTAAAATGTTTTCACAGATCACAAAGTTCACCCGAATTTCACGAAACTTGGCACAGACGATCTTCAGACCATAACTCACAAACGCATTGCTTTTTGGACCCATATTCTAAACAGGTCACCCATGACAACCAATCGAATTTGGCGGCGAAGCCGCCAAACAGGAAGTGAACTCAGATCTCGGCAAAGCTTTCACGTATCAAAACCAAACTCAGTACGTGGGCTCAGGACCCAATTAGGAGGAGGCACAATAAGTTAGATGACTTTTGACCAATAGGTGGCGCTGTAATAAGCAAAATTACGTTTTGGCCTGTTATGGGTGATGTGTTTGGAATTAAAACATATTAGTGATGTCTATTAATACTTTGGGAGGTCCTTAAGCTGACTGATGGCAATTTGTGACGTCAGCATAATTAATTCTACCGCCATATTGGATTTCATCAAAAACACTAAAAAGTTTTCATAGGTCACAAAGTTCATCCGATTTTCACGAAACTTGGCACAGACGATCTTCAGACCATAACACACAAACGCATTGCTTTTTGGACCCATATTCTAAACAGGTCACCTGTGACAACCAATCGAAAACAGGAAGTGAACTCAGATCTCGGCAAGGCTTTTAAGTATCAAAACCAAACTCAGTACATGGGCTTAGGACCCAATTAGGAGGAGGCTCAATAAATTTGATGACTTTTGACCACTAGGGGGGCGCTATAATCACAGGAAGTCGGCTCATATCTCAGCAACAATTTCATATATAGAAACCAAACTTGGTGTATGGACTTGTGAACCAATCCTGAGGACACACGATACATTTGGGGACTTTCAACCACTAGGGGGGCGCTAGAGATACAGGAAGTAAGCTCATATCTCAGCAACGCTTTCATGTATCAAAACCAAACTTGGTATATGTACTTGGGACACCACTGTGAGGATGCACAATACGTTTGGTGAACTTTGACCACTAGGGGTGCTATAATTAGCAAGACTTTCTGGTATGAACACCAAACTTGGTACGTGGACTCATGAACACATCCTGAGGACCTACAATAAATTTGGTCACGTTTGAACACTAGGGGTGCTATAATTAACAACACTTTCACCTATCAAAACCAAACTTGGTATGTGGACTTAAGAGCACATCCCAAGGACACACAATCAATTTGTTGTGCTTTGACCACTAGTGGCACTATAATCACAGGAAGTAGGGTCATATTTCAGCAATACTTTTACGTATAGAAACCAAATGAAGTTTGGAGAAATGGAAAGCAGAGGACAGATACAATGAAAGAACTTGGAGTTTAGAGAGATGGAAAGCAAAGTACATATACAATGACAGAACTTTGAAAGCAGAGGACAGATACAATGAAAGAACTTGAAGTTTGGAGAAGTGGAGAGCAGAAGACAGATACAATGAAAGAACTTTGAAAGCAGAAGACAGATACAATGAAAGAACTTGAAGTTTGGAGAAATGGAAAGCAGAGGACAGATACAATGAAAACTTTGAAAGCAGAAGACAGATACAATGAAAGAACTTGAAGTTTGGAGCAATGGAAAGCAGAGGACAGATACAATGAAAGAACTTTGAAAGCAGAGGACAAATACAATGAAAGAACTTGAAGTTTGGAGCAATGGAAAGCAGAGGACAGATACAATGAAAGAACTTTGAAAGCAGAGGACAGATACAATGAAAGAACTTGAAGTTTGGAGAAATGGAAAGCAGAGGACAGATACAATGAAAGAACTTTGAAAGCAGAGGACAGATACGATAAAATAACTTGGAGTTTACAGAAATGGAAAGCAGAGGACAGATACAAAGAAAGAATTTTGAAAGCAGAGGACAGATACAATGAAAGAACTTGAAGTTTGGAGAAATGGAAAGCAGAGGACAGATACAATGAAAGAACTTGGAGTTTGGAAAAATTGAAAGCAGAGGACAGATACAATGAAAGAATGAGTTTTGAGAAATGGAAAGCAGAGGACAGATACAGTGAAATAACTAGAAGTTTGGAGAAATGGAAAGCAGAGGACAGATACAATGAAAGAACTTGAAGTTTGGAAAAATTGAAAGCAGAGGACAGATACAATGAAAGAATGAGTTTTGAGAAATGGAAAGCAGAGGACAGATACAATGACAGAATGAGTTTGGAGAAATGGAAAGCAGAGGACAGATACAATGACAACTTGGAGTTTGGAGAAATGGAAAGCAGAGGATGTTCCCAGTCAGGACAGAAAGCAACAAGTGGGTGCATGATGTGAGAGAGGATAGATTATACAATTATTATTATCATAAACAGAAGTAAATGACTGGCATCTGTGAATAGCCTGTAATATGTTAAGGTTTTAGTCAAGCTATAGGCTATAGGGGGGCGCATCAGACATTTGTGCTCAGGTGTCTATGATCTGGTAATCCAGCACTGGCTAGGGACGCCATAATTCAGTATCCTGATGGCTTGTGGATAGAAACTATCACAATGTCTAATGCTAACTCATGCTTAAACTGCTTGGCCCCCACATTGCTGCTTGCAGCTATATTTGGGGGCCAAGCAGCGAAGCTGCGCGGCAACCCATAGTGATTCTACCTTTTCTTATTATTATTATTACACATCTTTCCGCTGCCATTGAAGTCTATGGCAGCCCATAGAACCGTACAGTAAAAAGTTGTGAAATTTGGCACATTCATTCCATACATTCCCATATTCCATTTCACAAATTTTCAAGTCTGAACCCCAAGCAGTCTAGCGCCACCAATGGGTCAAAGTTGGCGTTGCATCCATGCACTTAACTTTTGAACCGCATGTCCAATTTTGAACATCGATATACAGTTGGAACCCCTAGACGGACCTGAGTTCAATAACTCCTATTAAGGTACTTTCCGCCATATTGGACCTCCGCCATATTGTATTTCATCAAAAACACTTAAAAGTTTTCACAGATCACAAATTTCATCCAATTTTCACGAAACTTGGCACAGATGATCTTCAGCCCATGTCTCATAATTCCCTTGCTTTTGACCCCCATATTCACAACTGGACACCAGTCACGACCAATCAAAATTGGCGGCGAAGCCGCCAAACAGGAAGTGAACTCAGATCTCAGCAAGGCTTTCATATATCAAAACCAAACTCACTACATGGGCTCAGGACCCAATTAGGAGGAGGCTCAATACATTTCATGACTATTGACCTACAGGTGGCGCTATAATTAACAAAACTACGTTTTGGCCTGTATGGGGTGATGTGTTTGAAATTAAAACATATTAGTTATCTCTATTCATACTTTGGGAGTTCCTTAGGCTGTCACATATCAACTTTGACAATAACATAATTGATTGGACCGCCATATTGGATTTCATCAAAAACACTTAAAAGTTTTCACAGGTCACAAACTTCATCCAATTTTCACGAAACTTCACACAGATGATCTTTAGACCATGTCTCATAATTGCATTGCCTTTGACACCCATGCTCAAAACTGGTCGCCAGTCACGACCAATCAAAATTGGCGGCGAAGCCGCCGAACAGGAAGTGAACTCAGATCTCGGCAAGGCTTTCACATATCAAAACCAAACTCAGTACATGGGCTCATGACCCAATTAGGAGGAGGCTCAATAAATTTGATGACTTTTGACCTACAGGTGGCGCTATAATTAACAAAAGTACGTTTTGGCCTCTATGGGGTGATGTGTTTGAAATTAAAACATATTAGTTATCTCTGTTAATACTTTGGGAGGGCCTTAGGCTGACACATATCAACTTTTGACATTAACATAATTGATTTGACCGCCATATTGGATTTCATCAAAAACCTTTAAAAGTTTTCACAGGTCACAAATTTCATCCATTTTTCACGAAACTTGGCACAGATGATCTTCAGACCAAGCCTCACAAACGCATTGCTTTTTGGACCTTTATTCAAAACAGGTCAGCCGTGACGACCAATCGAAATTGCCGGCAAGCCTCCAAACAGGAAGTGAAATGTTATCTCCGCCAAGCTTTCACGTATCAAAACCAAACTCGGTACATGGGCTCAGGACCCAATTAGGAGACGGCTCAATAAATTTGGCGACTTTTGACCACTATGGGGGCGCTATAATCACAGGAAGTAGGCTCATATCTCCGCAACACTTTCACATATCAAAACTAAACTTGGTACATGGACTTGGAACCCCTCCCTGAGGACACACAACCAATTTGGTGACCTTCGACCACTAGGGGGGCGCTAGAGTTACAGGAAGTGAGCTCCTATCTCAGCAACGCTTTCATGTACCAACACCAAACTTGGTACATGGACTTGGGACCCCATCCTGAGGACACACAATACATTTGGTGTACTTTGACCACTAGGGGCGCTATAATTAGCAATACTTTCTCATATCAACCTCAAACTTGGTATGTGGGCTCGTGGTCACAACCTGAGGACGCACAATAAATTTGGTGACTTTTGACCACTAGGGGTGCTATAATTATCAAGACTTTCTCGTATCAACACCAAACTTGGTACGTGGATTCATGAAGACATCCTGAATAGCTACAATACATTTGGTGTCTTTTGACCACTAGGGAAAACTATGACATGAATTAGGCTCATATCTTACTAACGCTTTCATGGATTGAAACCAGACTTTGTACATGGACTCAAGACCCAATCCCAATCCAATTCAATCCAATCCAATCAACAATCACATGAAGTAGACTCATATCTCAGCAATCCAAATCTAATCCAATCGAGTCCATTCCAATCCAATCCTGTCCAATTCAGTCCAGTCCAATCCCAATCCAATCCAATCCAGTCCAATTCAATCCAATCCAATCAACAATCACATGAAGTAGGCTCATATCTCAGCAATCCAAATCCAGTCCAGTCCATTCCAATCCAATCCAGTCCTGTCCAATTCAGTCCAGTCCAATCCCAATCCAATCCAGTCCAATTCAATCCAATCCAATCAACAATCACATAAAGTAGGCTCATATCTCATCAATCCCAATCCAGTCCAATCAAATCCAGTCCAGTCCAGTCCAATCCAATCCAATCCAGTCCAGTACAATCCAATCCAATCCAGTCCAGTCCAGTCCAGTCCAATTCAATCCAATCCAATCAAAAATCACATGA
Source organism: Alosa pseudoharengus (assembly GCF_046254945.1). Taxonomy (NCBI): domain Eukaryota; kingdom Metazoa; phylum Chordata; class Actinopteri; order Clupeiformes; family Clupeidae; genus Alosa; species Alosa pseudoharengus. The sequence goes on along the minus strand of NW_027468576.1, from coordinate 1,683,038 downwards.
AGTAGTCTCATATCTCAGCAATCCCATTCCAGTCCAATCAAATCCAATCCAGTCCAATCCAATCCAGTCCAATTAAATCCAATCCAATCAACAATCACATGAAGTAGGCTCATATCTCTGCAATCCCAATCCCAATACAGTCCTGTCCAGTCCAGTCCAGTCCAATCCAATCCAATCCAATCCAGTCCTATCCAGTCCAGCCCAGTCCAGTCCAGTCCAGTCCATCTTAGTCTAGTCCAGTCCAATCCCAACTTCTGCTTATTTGCTTGGCCCCCACATTGCTGCTTGCAGCTATATTTGGGGGCCAAGCAGCGAAGCTGCGCGGCAACCCATAGTGATTCTACGTATTCGTATTGGGGGCCAAGCAGCGAAGCTGCGCGGCAACCCATAGTGATTCTACGTATTCTTATTATTGGGGGCCAAGCAGCGAAGCTGCGAGGCAACCCTTAGTGATTCTACCTTTTCTTATTATTATTACACACTCTTTCCGCTGTCATTGGAGTCTATGGCAGCCCATAGAACCGTACAGTAAAAAGTTGTGAAATTTTGCACATTGATTCAGGACAGTATAAAAATGAATTTGAGCAAGTTTTATGCCTGAACCACAGACAGTCTAGCGCCACCAATGGGTCAAAGTTGACATTGCATCCATGCAATTAACTTTTGAACCGTATGCCCGATTTTAAATATCGTAACATCTTTGGAAGTCTTGGATGAGGCCAAACTCAACGCACCCCATGACGTCAATTTCCGCCATGTTGGATCTTCCGCCATATTGTATTTCATCAAAAACACTTAAAAGGCATCAAAGTTCGCAAAGTGTGTCCGTTTTTCACGAAACTTGACGCAGATTATCTTCAGACCATGACTCATAAATGCATTGCTTTTAGGAGCCATACTCAAAACCCGTCGCCCGTCACAACCAATCAAGTTTGTCGGCGAAGCCGCCAAACAGGAAGTGAAGTGATATCTCAGCAAGGCTTTCACGTATCAACACCAATCTCAGTACATAGTCTCAAGACCCAATTAGGAGGAGGCTCAAAAAATTTGACGACTTTTGACCTATAGGTGGCGCTATAATTACCAAAATTACGTTTTGGCCTGTAACGGGTCATGTGTTTGGAATTAAAGCATATTAGTGATATCTGTTAATACCTTGAGAGGTCCTTAGGCCGACACATGCCAACATGTGACGTCAACATAATTGATTCGACCGCCATATTGGATTTCACCAAAAACATTTAAAAGGCATCAAAGGTCACAAAGTTTCTCTGATTTTCATGAAACTTGACGCAGATGATCGGCAGACCATGACTCATTAACGCATTGCTTTTTGGAGACATATTCAAAACCGGTTGCCTGTGACGACCAATCACGTTTGGCGGCGAAGCCGCCAAACAGGAAGTGAAGTGATCTCAGCAAGGCTTTCGCGTATCAACACCAAACTCAGTACAGGGTCTCAGGACCCAATTAGGAGGAGGCTCAATACATTTGATGACTTTTGACCTATAGGTGGCGCTATAATCACAAGAAGTGGGCTCATATTTCAGCAATGCTTTCACATATTGAAACCAAACTTAGTATATGGACTTGGGACCTCATCCTGAGGACAGACAATAATTTTAGCAACCTTTGACCAGTAGGGGTGCTATAATTTGCAAAACTTTCTCGTATCAACACCAAACTTGATATGTGGACTTGTGACTACAACCTGAGGACGCACAATAAATTTGGTGACTTTTGACCACTAGGGGTGCTATAATTATCAACACTTTCTCGTATCGACACCAAACTTGGTATGTGGACTTGTGACAACATCCTGAGGATGCACAATCAATTTTGCGACCTTTGACCACTAGGGGTGCTATAATTTGCGACACTTTCTCGTATCGACACCAATCTTGGTACAAGGACTCGGGACCACATCCTGAAGACGCTCAATATATTTAGTGACATTTGACCACTAGAGGCACTATAATTATCAACACCTTCTCGTATCGACACCAAACTTGGTATGTGGACTTGTGACTACAACCTGAGGACGCACAATACATTTGGTGATGTTTGAGGCATGCGTTTGTGTGGGGGGCTATTGGGGTGTGTGGGAAAGGAGGTTTATCTGTGTATGTGTGTGTGTGGGATGGGGGGTTAATTGGGTGTGTGTATAATGTAACAACATTGGGTTGCCATGACAACTCCTGCTCAACTGCTTGGCCCCCACATTGCTGCTTGCAGCTATATTTGGGGGCCAAGCAGCGAAGCTGCGCGGCAACCCTTAGTGATTCTACGTATTCTTATTATTATTATTATTATAACGAAACGCTAATTTGCCATTAAACCATACAGTAAAAAGTTGGGATATTCGGCACATTGATTCGGTTCAGTCATATCTTTAATTTATCAAAGTTTCAAGTCTGCACTTTGAGTGCTCTAGCGCCACCAACATTTCAAATTTTTTATTACATCTATGCACATAACGTTTGAATGGTACACCACATTTTGAACATTAAGGTATATTTGGAATCCTTGGATGAGACCGAACTCAACGCAGATGTCAATTTATGGGGTAAACGTAATTGATCAGGCTGCCATATTGGATTTAATCAAAAACACCTAAAAGGCATCAAAGTTGGCAAAGTTTGTCCGATTTTCACGAAACTTGACGAAGATGATCTTCAGACCATGACTCATAAATGCATTGCTTTTTGGAGCCATATTCAAAACCCGTCGCCCGTGGTGACCAATCAAGTTTGGCGGCGAAGCCGCCAAACAGGAAGTGAAGTAATCTCAGCAAGGCTTTCGCGTATCAACACCAAACTCAGTACAGGGTCTCAGTACCCAATAAGGAGGAGGCTCAATAAATTTGATGACTTTTGACCTATAGGTGGCGCTATAATTAGCAAAATTACATTTTAGCCTGTAACGGGTCATGTGTTTGGAATTAAATCATATTAGTGATATCTGTTAATACCTTGAGAGGTCCTTAGGCCGACACATGCCAACATGTGACGTCAACATAATTGATTCGACCGCCATATTGGATTTCACCAAAAACATTTAAAAGGCATCAAAGGTCACAAAGTTTCTCCGATTTTCATGAAACTTGACGCAGATGATCGTCAGACCATGACTCATAAACGCATTGCTTTTTGGAGACATATTCAAAACCGGTTGCCCGTGACAACCAATCACGTTTGGCGGCGAAGCCGCCAAACAGGAAGTGAAGGGATCTCGGCAAGGCTTTCGCGTATCAACACCAAACTCAGTAGAGGGTCTCAGGACCCAGTTAGGAGGAGGCTCAATACATTTGATGACTTTTGACCTATAGGTGGCGCTATAATAACATGAAGTGGGCTCATATTTCAGCAATGCTTTCACATATTAAAACCAAACTTAGTATATGGACTTGGGACCTCATCCTGAGGACAGACAATAATTTTAGCAACCTTTGACCACTAGGGGTGCTATAATTTGCAACACTTTCTCGTATCAACACCAAACTTGGTATGTGGACTCGTGACTACAACCTGAGGACGCACAATACATTTGGTGACTTTTGACCACTAGGGGTGCTATAATTATCAACACTTTCTCGTATCGACACCAAACTTGGTATGTGGACTCGTGACTACAACCTGACTATGCACAATACATTTAGTGATGTTTAAGGTATGCATTTGTGTGGGGGGTTATTGGGGTGTGTGGGAGAGGAAGTTTATCTGTGTATATGTGTGTGTGTGGGACGGGTGGTTAATTGGGTGTGTGTATAATGTAGCAACATTGGGTTGCCATGACAACTCCTGCTCAACTGCTTGGCCCCCACATTGCTGCTTGCAGCTATATTTGGGGGCCAAGCAGCGAAGCTGCGAGGCAACCCATAGTGATTCTACGTATTCTTATTATTATTATTATTATAACGAAACGCTAATTTGCCATTAAACCATACAGTAAAAAGTTGGGATATTCGGCACATTGATTCGGTTCAGTCATATCTTTAATTTATCAAAGTTTCAAGTCTGCACTTTGAGTGCTCTAGCGCCACCAACATTTCAAATTTTTTATTACATCTATGCACATAACGTTTGAATGGTACACCACATTTTGAACATTAAGGTATATTTGGAATCCTTGGATGAGACCGAACTCAACGCAGATGTCAATTTATGGGGTAAACGTAATTGATCAGGCTGCCATATTGGATTTAATCAAAAACACCTAAAAGGCATCAAAGTTCGCAAAGTTTGTCCGATTTTCACGAAACTTGACGCAGATGATCTTCAGACTATGACTCACAAATGTTATTGCTTTTCGGAGCCATATTCAAAACCCATCGCCCGTCGTGACCAATCAAGTTTGGCGGCGAAGCCGCCAAACAGGAATTGAAGTGATCTCAGCAAGGCTTTCGCGTATCAACACCAAACTCAGTACAGGGTCTCAGGACCCAATTAGGAGGAGGCTCAATAAATTTGGTGACTTTTGACCTATAGGTGGCGCTATAATTACCAAAATTACGTTTTAGCCTGTAACGGGTCATGTGTTTGGAATTAAAGCATATTAGTGATATCTGTTAATACCTTGAGAGGTCCTTAGGCCGCCACATGCCAACATGTGACGTCAACATAAATGATCCAACCGCCATATTGGATGTCATCAAAAACACTTAAAAGGCATCAAAGGTCACAAAGTTTCTCCGATTTTCACGAAACTTGACGCAGATGATCGTCAGACCATGTCTCATAAATGCATTGCTTTCTGGAACCATATTCAAAACCTGTTGCCCGTGACAACCAATCAAGTTTGGCGGCGAAGCCGCCAAACAGGAAGTGAAGTGATATCTCAGCAATGCTTTCACATATCAAAACCAAACTAGGTATATAGGTTCAGGACTCAATCAGGAGGACACTCAAGAAATGTGGTAAATTTTGACCACTATGTGGCGCTATAATCACAGGAAGTGGGCTCATATTTCTGCAATGCTTTCACGTATCGAAACCAAACTTGGCTCATTGACTCGGGACCACATCCTGAGGACATACAATAATTTTAGCGACCTTTGACCACTAGGGGTGCTATAATTTGCAACACTTTCTCGTATCAACACCAAACTTGGTATATGGACTCGTGACTACAACCTGAGGACGCACAATAAATGTGGTGACTTTTGACCACTAGGGGTGCTATAATTATCAACACTTTCTCGTATCGACACCAAACTTGGTATGTGGACTTGTGACTACAACCTGACTATGCACAATACATTTGGTGATGTTTGAGGTATGCATATGTATGGGGGGTTATTGGGGTGTGTGGGAGAGGAAGTTTATCTTTGTATATGTGTGTGTGTGGGACGGGTGGTTAATTGGGTGTGTGTATAATGTAGCAACATTGGGTTGCCATGACAACTCCTGCTCAACTGCTTGGCCCCCACATTGCTGCTTGCAGCTATATTTATTATTATTATTATTATTATTATAACGAAACGCTCATTTGCCATTCAACCGTACAGTAAAAAGTTGAGAAATTCGGCACATTGATTCGGTTCAGTCATATCTTTAATTTATCAAAGTTTCAAGTCTGCACTTTGAGTGCTCTAGCGCCACCAACATTTCAAATTTTTTATTACATCTATGCACATAAAGTTTGAACGGTACACCACATTTTGAACATTAAGGTATATTTGGAATCCTTGGATGAGACCGAACTCAACGCAGATGTGAATTTATGAGGTAAACGTAATTGATCAGGCTGCCATATTGGATTTAATCAAAAACACCTAAAAGGCATCAAAGTTCGCAAAGTTTGTCCGATTTTCACAAAACTTGACGCAGATGATCTTCAGACCATGACTCATAAATGCATTGCTTTTTGGAGCCATATTCAAAACCCGTCGCCCGTGGTGACCAATCAAGTTTGGCGGCGAAGCCGCCAAACAGGAAGTGAAGTAATCTCAGCAAGGCTTTCGCGTATCAACACCAAACTCAGTACAGGGTCTCAGTACCCAATTAGGAGGAGGCTAAATAAATTTGATGACTTTTGACCTATAGGTGGCGCTATAATTAGCAAAATTACGTTTTAGCCTGTAACGGGTCATGTGTTTGGAATTAAAGCATATTAGTGATATCTGTTAATACCTTGAGAGGTCCTTAGGCCGACACATGCCAACATGTGACGTCAACATAATTGATTCGACCGCCATATTTGATTTCATCAAAAACACTGAAAAGGCATCAAAGGTCATAAAGTTTGTCCGATTTTCACGAAACTTGACGCAGATGATCGTCAGACCATGACTCATAAACGCATTGCTTTTTGGAGACATATTCCAAACCGGTTGCCTGTGACGACCAATCACGTTTGGCGGCAAAGCCGCCAAACAGGAAATGAAGTGATCTCAGCAAGGCTTTTGCGTATCAAAACCAAACTAGGTATATAGGTTCAGGACTCAATCAGGAGGACACTCAAGAAATGTGGTAAATTTTGACCACTATGTGGCGCTATAATCACAGGAAGTGGGCTCATATTTCTGCAATGCTTTCACGTATCGAAACCAAACTTGGCTCATTGACTCGGGACCACATCCTGAGGACATACAATAATTTTAGCGACCTTTGACCACTAGGGGTGCTATAATTTGCAACACTTTCTCGTATCAACACCAAACTTGGTATATGGACTCGTGACTACAACCTGAGGACGCACAATAAATGTGGTGACTTTTGACCACTAGGGGTGCTATAATTATCAACACTTTCTCGTATCGACACCAAACTTGGTATGTGGACTTGTGACTACAACCTGACTATGCACAATACATTTGGTGATGTTTGAGGTATGCATATGTATGGGGGGTTATTGGGGTGTGTGGGAGAGGAAGTTTATCTTTGTATATGTGTGTGTGTGGGACGGGTGGTTAATTGGGTGTGTGTATAATGTAGCAACATTGGGTTGCCATGACAACTCCTGCTCAACTGCTTGGCCCCCACATTGCTGCTTGCAGCTATATTTGGGGGCCAAGCAGCGAAGCTGCGCGGCAACCCATAGTGATTCTACCTTTTCTTATTATTATTACACATCTTTCCGCTGCCATTGAAGTCTATGGCAGCCCATAGAACCGTACAGTAAAAAGTTGTGAAATTTGGCACATTGATTCGGGACAGTATAAAAATGAGTTTGAGCTAGTTTTATGCCTGAACCACAGACAGTCTAGCGCCACCAATGTGTCAAAGTTGACATTGCATCCATGCAATTAACTTTTGAACCGTATGCCCGATTTTGAATGTCGTAACATATTTGGAAGCCTTGGATGAGGCTGAACTCAACGCACCCAATGACGTCAATTTCCGCCATGTTGGATCTTCCGCCATATTGTATTTCATCAAAAACACTTAAAAGTCATGAAAGTTCGCAAAGTTTGTCCGATTTTCACGAAACTTGACGCAGATGATCTACAGACCATGACTCATAAATGCATTGCTTTTTGGAACAATATTCAAAACCCGTTGCCTGTGACGACCAATCAAGTTTGGCGGCGAAGCCGCCAAACAGGAAGTGAAGTAATATCTCAGCAATACTTTCACGTATCAAAATCAAACTCAGTATAGGGTATCAAGACCCAATTAGGAGGAGGCTCAATAAATTTGGTGACTTTTGACCTATAGGTGGCGCTATAATTACCAAAATTACGTTTTAGCCTGTAACGGGTCATGTGTTTGGAATTAAAGCATATTAGTGATATCTGTTAATACCTTGAGAGGTCCTTAGGCCGCCATATGCCAACATGTGATGTCAACATAAATGATCCAACCGCCATATTGGATGTCATCAAAAACACTTAAAAGGCATCAAAGGTCACAAAGTTTCTCCGATTTTCACGAAACTTGACGCAGATGATCGTCAGACCATGACTCATAAACGCATTGCTTTTTAGAGACATATTCAAAACCGGTTGTCTGTGACGACCAATCACGTTTGGCGGCGAAGCCGCCAAACAGGAAGTGAAGTGATCTCAGCAAGGCTTTCGCGTATCAACACCAAACTCAGTACAGGGTCTCAGGACCCAATTAGGAGGAGGCTCAATAAATTTGATGACTTTTGACATATAGGTGGCGCTATAATCACAAGAAGTGGGCTCATATTTCAGCAATGCTTTCACATATTGAAACCAAACTTAGTATATGGACTTGGGACCTCATCCTGAGGACAGACATTAATTTTAGCAACCTTTGACCAGTAGGGGTGCTATAATTTGCAAAACTTTCTCGTATCAACACCAAACTTGGTATGTGGACTCGTGACTACAACCTGAGGATGCACAATACATTTGGTGACTTTTGACCACTAGGGGTGCTATAAATATCAACACTTTCTCGTATAGACACCAAACTTGGTATGTGGACTTGTGACCACATCCTGAGGATGCACAATCAATTTTGCGACCTTTGACCACTAGGGGTGCTATAATTTGTGACACTTTCTCGTATCGACGCCAAACTTGGTATGTGGACTTGTGACCACATCCTGAGGATGCACAATCAATTTTGCGACCTTTGACCACTAGGGGTGCTATAATTTGCGACACTTTCTCGTATCGACACCAAACTTGGTACAAGGACTCGGGACCACATCCTGAAGATGCTCAATTTATTTAGTGACATTTGACCACTAGATGCACTATAATTATCAACACTTTCTCGTTTCGACACCAAACTTGGTATGTGGACTTGTGACTACAACCTGAGGACGCACAATAAATTTGGTGATGTTTGAGGCATGCGTATGTTTGGGGGGCTATTGGGGTGTGTGGGAGAGGAGGTTTATCTGTGTATATGTGTGTGTGTGGGATGGGGGGTTAATTGGGTGTGTGTATAATGTAACAACATTGGGTTGCCATGACAACTCCTGCTCAACTGCTTGGCCCCCACATTGCTGCTTGCAGCTATATTTATTATTATTATTATTATTATTATAACGAAACACTCATTTGCCATTAAACCGTACAGTAAAAAGTTGAGAAATTTGGCACATTGATTCGGTTCAGTCATATCTTTAATTTATCAAAGTTTCAAGTCTGCACTTTGAGTGCTCTAGCGCCACCAATGTTTCAAATTTTGAATTGCATCTATGCATTTACCGTAAATCATATTTTGAACATTAAGGTATATTTGGAATCCTTGGATGAGACCGAACTCAACGCAGATGTACATTTATGAGGTAAACGTAATTGATCAGGCTGCCATATTGGATTTATTCAAAAACACCTAAAAGGCATCAAAGTTGGCAAAGTTTGTCCGATTTTCACGAAACTTGACGCAGATGATCTTCAGAACATGACTCATAAATGCATTGCTTTTAGGAGCCATATTCAAAACCCGTCGCCCGTCACGACCAATCAAGTTTGGCGGCGAAGCCGCCAAACAGGAAGTGAAGTGATCTCGGCAAGGCTTTCGCGTATCAACACCAAACTCAGTATAGGGTCTCAGGACCCAATTAGGAGGAGGCTCAATAAATTTGGTGACGTTTGACCTACAGGTGGCGCTATAATTACCAAAATTACGTTTTAGCCTGTAACGGGTCATGTGTTTGGAATTAAAGCATATTAGTGATATCTGTTAATACCTTGAGAGGTCCTTAGGCCGACACATGCCAACATGTGACGTCAACATAATTGATTCGACCGCCATATTGGATGTCATCAAAAACACTTAAAAGGCATCAAAGGTCACAAAGTTTCTCCGATTTTCACGAAACTTGACGCAGATGATCGTCAGACCATGACTCATAAACGCATTGCTTTTTGGAGACATATTCAAAACCGGTTGCCTGTGACGACCAATCAAGTTTGGGGGCGAAGCCGCCAAACAGGAAGTGAAGGGATCTCGGCAAGGCTTTTGCGTATCAACACCAAACTCAGTAGAGGGTCTCAGGACCCAGTTAGGAGGAGGCTCAATACATTTGATGACTTTTGACCTATAGGTGGCGCTATAATAACATGAAGTGGGCTCATATTTCAGCAATGCTTTCACATATTAAAACCAAACTTAGTATATGGACTTGGGACCTCATCCTGAGGACAGACAATAATTTTAGCAACCTTTGACCACTAGGGGTGCTATAATTTGCAACACTTTCTCGTATCGACACCAAACTTGGTATATGGACTCATGACTACAACCTGAGGACGCACAATAAATTTGGTGACTTTTGACCACTAGGGGTGCTATAATTATCAACACTTTCTCGTATCGACACCAAACTTGGTATGTGGACTCGTGACTACAACCTGACTATGCACAATACATTTAGTGATGTTTGAGGTATGCATATGTGTGGGGGGTTATTGGGGTGTGTGGGAGAGGAAGTTTATCTGTGTATATGTGTGTGTGTGGGACGGGTGGTTAATTGGGTGTGTGTATAATGTAGCAACATTGGGTTGCCATGACAACTCCTGCTCAACTGCTTGGCCCCCACATTGCTGCTTGCAGCTATATTTATTATTATTGGGGGCCAAGCAGCGAAGCTGCGAGGCAACCCATAGTGATTCTACGTATTCTTATTATTATTATTATTATAACGAAACGCTAATTTGCCATTAAACCATACAGTAAAAAGTTGGGATATTCGGCACATTGATTCGGTTCAGTCATATCTTTAATTTATCAAAGTTTCAAGTCTGCACTTTGAGTGCTCTAGCGCCACCAACATTTCAAATTTTTTATTACATCTATGCACATAACGTTTGAATGGTACACCACATTTTGAACATTAAGGTATATTTGGAATCCTTGGATGAGACCGAACTCAACGCAGATGTCAATTTATGGGGTAAACGTAATTGATCAGGCTGCCATATTGGATTTAATCAAAAACACCTAAAAGGCATCAAAGTTGGCAAAGTTTGTCCGATTTTCACGAAACTTGACGCAGATGATCATCAGACCATGACTCACAAATGCATTGCTTTTTGGAGCCATATTTAAAACCCGTCGCCCGTCGTGACCAATCAAGTTTGGCGGCGAAGCCGCCAAACAGGAAGTGAAGTGATCTCAGCAAGGCTTTCGCGTATCAACACCAAACTCAGTACAGGGTCTCAGTACCCAATTAGGAGGAGGCTCAATAAATTTGATGACTTTTGACCTATAGGTGGCGCTATAATTAGCAAAATTACATTTTAGCCTGTAACGGGTCATGTGTTTGGAATTAAATCATATTAGTGATATCTGTTAATACCTTGAGAGGTCCTTAGGCCGCCACATGCCAACATGTGACGTCAACATAAATGATCCAACCGCCATATTGGACGTCATCAAAAACACTTAAAAGGCATCAAAGGTTACAAAGTTTGTCTGATTTTCACGAAACTTGACGCAGATGATCGTCAGACCATGACTCATAAACGCATTGCTTTTTGGAGACATATTCCAAACCGGTTGCCTGTGACGACCAATCACGTTTGGCGGCAAAGCCGCCAAACAGGAAATGAAGTGATCTCAGCAAGGCTTTTGCGTATCAAAACCAAACTAGGTATATAGGTTCAGGACTCAATCAGGAGGACACTCAAGAAATGTGGTAAATTTTGACCACTATGTGGCGCTATAATCACAGGAAGTGGGCTCATATTTCTGCAATGCTTTCACGTATCGAAACCAAACTTGGCTCATTGACTCGGGACCACATCCTGAGGACATACAATAATTTTAGCGACCTTTGACCACTAGGGGTGCTATAATTTGCAACACTTTCTCGTATCAACACCAAACTTGGTATATGGACTCGTGACTACAACCTGAGGACGCACAATAAATGTGGTGACTTTTGACCACTAGGGGTGCTATAATTATCAACACTTTCTCGTATCGACACCAAACTTGGTATGTGGACTTGTGACTACAACCTGACTATGCACAATACATTTGGTGATGTTTGAGGTATGCATATGTATGGGGGGTTATTGGGGTGTGTGGGAGAGGAAGTTTATCTTTGTATATGTGTGTGTGTGGGACGGGTGGTTAATTGGGTGTGTGTATAATGTAGCAACATTGGGTTGCCATGACAACTCCTGCTCAACTGCTTGGCCCCCACATTGCTGCTTGCAGCTATATTTGGGGGCCAAGCAGCGAAGCTGCGCGGCAACCCATAGTGATTCTACCTTTTCTTATTATTATTACACATCTTTCCGCTGCCATTGAAGTCTATGGCAGCCCATAGAACCGTACAGTAAAAAGTTGTGAAATTTGGCACATTGATTCGGGACAGTATAAAAATGAGTTTGAGCTAGTTTTATGCCTGAACCACAGACAGTCTAGCGCCACCAATGTGTCAAAGTTGACATTGCATCCATGCAATTAACTTTTGAACCGTATGCCCGATTTTGAATGTCGTAACATATTTGGAAGCCTTGGATGAGGCTGAACTCAACGCACCCAATGACGTCAATTTCCGCCATGTTGGATCTTCCGCCATATTGTATTTCATCAAAAACACTTAAAAGTCATGAAAGTTCGCAAAGTTTGTCCGATTTTCACGAAACTTGACGCAGATGATCTACAGACCATGACTCATAAATGCATTGCTTTTTGGAACAATATTCAAAACCTGTTGCCTGTGACGACCAATCAAGTTTGGCGGCGAAGCCGCCAAACAGGAAGTGAAGTAATATCTCAGCAATACTTTCACGTATCAAAATCAAACTCAGTATAGGGTATCAAGACCCAATTAGGAGGAGGCTCAATAAATTTGGTGACTTTTGACCTATAGGTGGCGCTATAATTACCAAAATTACGTTTTAGCCTGTAACGGGTCATGTGTTTGGAATTAAAGCATATTAGTGATATCTGTTAATACCTTGAGAGGTCCTTAGGCCGCCATATGCCAACATGTGATGTCAACATAAATGATCCAACCGCCATATTGGATGTCATCAAAAACACTTAAAAGGCATCAAAGGTCACAAAGTTTCTCCGATTTTCACGAAACTTGACGCAGATGATCGTCAGACCATGACTCATAAACGCATTGCTTTTTAGAGACATATTCAAAACCGGTTGTCTGTGACGACCAATCACGTTTGGCGGCGAAGCCGCCAAACAGGAAGTGAAGTGATCTCAGCAAGGCTTTCGCGTATCAACACCAAACTCAGTACAGGGTCTCAGGACCCAATTAGGAGGAGGCTCAATAAATTTGATGACTTTTGACATATAGGTGGCGCTATAATCACAAGAAGTGGGCTCATATTTCAGCAATGCTTTCACATATTGAAACCAAACTTAGTATATGGACTTGGGACCTCATCCTGAGGACAGACATTAATTTTAGCAACCTTTGACCAGTAGGGGTGCTATAATTTGCAAAACTTTCTCGTATCAACACCAAACTTGGTATGTGGACTCGTGACTACAACCTGAGGATGCACAATACATTTGGTGACTTTTGACCACTAGGGGTGCTATAAATATCAACACTTTCTCGTATAGACACCAAACTTGGTATGTGGACTTGTGACCACATCCTGAGGATGCACAATCAATTTTGCGACCTTTGACCACTAGGGGTGCTATAATTTGTGACACTTTCTCGTATCGACGCCAAACTTGGTATGTGGACTTGTGACCACATCCTGAGGATGCACAATCAATTTTGCGACCTTTGACCACTAGGGGTGCTATAATTTGCGACACTTTCTCGTATCGACACCAAACTTGGTACAAGGACTCGGGACCACATCCTGAAGATGCTCAATTTATTTAGTGACATTTGACCACTAGATGCACTATAATTATCAACACTTTCTCGTTTCGACACCAAACTTGGTATGTGGACTTGTGACTACAACCTGAGGACGCACAATAAATTTGGTGATGTTTGAGGCATGCGTATGTTTGGGGGGCTATTGGGGTGTGTGGGAGAGGAGGTTTATCTGTGTATATGTGTGTGTGTGGGATGGGGGGTTAATTGGGTGTGTGTATAATGTAACAACATTGGGTTGCCATGACAACTCCTGCTCAACTGCTTGGCCCCCACATTGCTGCTTGCAGCTATATTTATTATTATTATTATTATTATTATAACGAAACACTCATTTGCCATTAAACCGTACAGTAAAAAGTTGAGAAATTTGGCACATTGATTCGGTTCAGTCATATCTTTAATTTATCAAAGTTTCAAGTCTGCACTTTGAGTGCTCTAGCGCCACCAATGTTTCAAATTTTGAATTGCATCTATGCATTTACCGTAAATCATATTTTGAACATTAAGGTATATTTGGAATCCTTGGATGAGACCGAACTCAACGCAGATGTACATTTATGAGGTAAACGTAATTGATCAGGCTGCCATATTGGATTTATTCAAAAACACCTAAAAGGCATCAAAGTTGGCAAAGTTTGTCCGATTTTCACGAAACTTGACGCAGATGATCTTCAGAACATGACTCATAAATGCATTGCTTTTAGGAGCCATATTCAAAACCCGTCGCCCGTCACGACCAATCAAGTTTGGCGGCGAAGCCGCCAAACAGGAAGTGAAGTGATCTCGGCAAGGCTTTCGCGTATCAACACCAAACTCAGTATAGGGTCTCAGGACCCAATTAGGAGGAGGCTCAATAAATTTGGTGACGTTTGACCTACAGGTGGCGCTATAATTACCAAAATTACGTTTTAGCCTGTAACGGGTCATGTGTTTGGAATTAAAGCATATTAGTGATATCTGTTAATACCTTGAGAGGTCCTTAGGCCGACACATGCCAACATGTGACGTCAACATAATTGATTCGACCGCCATATTGGATGTCATCAAAAACACTTAAAAGGCATCAAAGGTCACAAAGTTTCTCCGATTTTCACGAAACTTGACGCAGATGATCGTCAGACCATGACTCATAAACGCATTGCTTTTTGGAGACATATTCAAAACCGGTTGCCTGTGACGACCAATCAAGTTTGGGGGCGAAGCCGCCAAACAGGAAGTGAAGGGATCTCGGCAAGGCTTTTGCGTATCAACACCAAACTCAGTAGAGGGTCTCAGGACCCAGTTAGGAGGAGGCTCAATACATTTGATGACTTTTGACCTATAGGTGGCGCTATAATAACATGAAGTGGGCTCATATTTCAGCAATGCTTTCACATATTAAAACCAAACTTAGTATATGGACTTGGGACCTCATCCTGAGGACAGACAATAATTTTAGCAACCTTTGACCACTAGGGGTGCTATAATTTGCAACACTTTCTCGTATCGACACCAAACTTGGTATATGGACTCATGACTACAACCTGAGGACGCACAATAAATTTGGTGACTTTTGACCACTAGGGGTGCTATAATTATCAACACTTTCTCGTATCGACACCAAACTTGGTATGTGGACTCGTGACTACAACCTGACTATGCACAATACATTTAGTGATGTTTGAGGTATGCATATGTGTGGGGGGTTATTGGGGTGTGTGGGAGAGGAAGTTTATCTGTGTATATGTGTGTGTGTGGGACGGGTGGTTAATTGGGTGTGTGTATAATGTAGCAACATTGGGTTGCCATGACAACTCCTGCTCAACTGCTTGGCCCCCACATTGCTGCTTGCAGCTATATTTATTATTATTGGGGGCCAAGCAGCGAAGCTGCGAGGCAACCCATAGTGATTCTACGTATTCTTATTATTATTATTATTATAACGAAACGCTAATTTGCCATTAAACCATACAGTAAAAAGTTGGGATATTCGGCACATTGATTCGGTTCAGTCATATCTTTAATTTATCAAAGTTTCAAGTCTGCACTTTGAGTGCTCTAGCGCCACCAACATTTCAAATTTTTTATTACATCTATGCACATAACGTTTGAATGGTACACCACATTTTGAACATTAAGGTATATTTGGAATCCTTGGATGAGACCGAACTCAACGCAGATGTCAATTTATGGGGTAAACGTAATTGATCAGGCTGCCATATTGGATTTAATCAAAAACACCTAAAAGGCATCAAAGTTGGCAAAGTTTGTCCGATTTTCACGAAACTTGACGCAGATGATCATCAGACCATGACTCACAAATGCATTGCTTTTTGGAGCCATATTTAAAACCCGTCGCCCGTCGTGACCAATCAAGTTTGGCGGCGAAGCCGCCAAACAGGAAGTGAAGTGATCTCAGCAAGGCTTTCGCGTATCAACACCAAACTCAGTACAGGGTCTCAGTACCCAATTAGGAGGAGGCTCAATAAATTTGATGACTTTTGACCTATAGGTGGCGCTATAATTAGCAAAATTACATTTTAGCCTGTAACGGGTCATGTGTTTGGAATTAAATCATATTAGTGATATCTGTTAATACCTTGAGAGGTCCTTAGGCCGCCACATGCCAACATGTGACGTCAACATAAATGATCCAACCGCCATATTGGACGTCATCAAAAACACTTAAAAGGCATCAAAGGTTACAAAGTTTGTCTGATTTTCACGAAACTTGACGTAGATGATCTTCATACCATGACTCATAAATGCATTGCTTTCTGGAACCATATTCAAAACCTGTTGCCCGTGACAACCAATCAAGTTTGGCGGCGAAGCCGCCAAACAGGAAGTGAAGTGATATCTCAGCAATGCTTTCACATATCAAAACCAAACTAGGTATATAGGTTCAGGACTCAATCAGGAGGACATTCAAGAAATGTGGTAAATTTTGACCACTATGTGGCGCTATAATCACAGGAAGTGGGCTCATATTTCTGCAATGCTTTCACGTATCGAAACCAAACTTGGCTCATTGACTCGGGACCACATCCTGAGGACATACAATAATTTTAACGACCTTTGACCACTAGGGGTGCTATAATTTGCAACACTTTCTCGTATCAACACCAAACTTGGTATATGGACTCGTGACTACAACCTGAGGACGCACAATAAATGTGGTGACTTTTGACCACTAGGGGTGCTATAATTATCAACACTTTCTCGTATCGACACCAAACTTGGTATGTGGACTTGTGACTACAACCTGACTATGCACAATACATTTGGTGATGTTTGAGGTATGCATATGTATGGGGGGTTATTGGGGTGTGTGGGAGAGGAAGTTTATCTTTGTATATGTGTGTGTGTGGGACGGGTGGTTAATTGGGTGTGTGTATAATGTAGCAATATTGGGTTGCCATGACAACTCCTGCTCAACTGCTTGGCCCCCACATTGCTGCTTGCAGCTATATTTATTATTATTATTATTATAACGAAACACTCATTTGCCATTAAACCGTACAGTAAAAAGTTGAGAAATTTGGCACATTGATTCGGTTCAGTCATATCTTTAATTTATCAAAGTTTCAAGTCTGCACTTTGAGTGCTCTAGCGCCACCAATGTTTCAAATTTTGAATTGCATCTATGTATTTACCGTAAATCATATTTTGAACATTAAGGTATATTTGGAATCCTTGGATGAGACCGAACTCAACGCAGATGTGAATTTATGAGGTAAACGTAATTGATCAGGCTGCCATATTGGATTTAATCAAAAACACCTAAAAGGCATCAAAGTTCGCAAAGTTTGTCCGATTTTCACGAAACTTGACGCAGATGATCTTCAGACCATGACTCATAAATGCATTGCTTTTTGGAGCCATATTCAAAACCCGTCGCCCGTGGTGACCAATCAAGTTTGGCGGCGAAGCCGCCAAACAGGAAGTGAAGTAATCTCAGCAAGGCTTTCGCGTATCAACACCAAACTCAGTACAGGGTCTCAGTACCCAATTAGGAGGAGGCTAAATAAATTTGATGACTTTTGACCTATAGGTGGCGCTATAATCACATGAAGTGGGCTCATATTTCAGCAATGCTTTCACATATTGAAACCAAACTTAGTATATGGACTTGGGACCTCATCCTGAGGACAGACAATAATTTTAGCAACCTTTGACCACTAGGGGTGCTATAATTTGCAACACTTTCTCGTATCAACACCAAACTTGGTATATGGACTCGTGACTACAACCTGAGGACGCACAATAAATTTGGTGACTTTTGACCACTAGGGGTGCTATAATTATCAACACTTTCTCGTATCGACACCAAACTTGGTATATGGACTCGTGACTACAACCTGACTATGCACAATACATTTGGTGATGTTTGAGGTGTGCATATGTATGGGGGGTTATTGGGGTGTGTGGGAGAGGAAGTTTATCTGTGTATATGTGTGTGTGTGGGACGGGTGGTTAATTGGGTGTATGTATAATGTAGCAACATTGGGTTGCCATGACAACTCCTGTTCAACTGCTTGGCCCCCACATTGCTGCTTGCAGCTATATTTGGGGGCCAAGCAGCGAAGCTGCGCGGCAACCCATAGTGATTCTACGTATTCTTATTATTGGGGGCCAAGCAGCGAAGCTGCGCGGCAACCCATAGTGATTCTACGTATTCTTATTGGGGGCCAAGCAGCGAAGCTGCGAGGCAACCCATAGTGATTCTACGTATTCTTATTAGGGGTCCGAGCAGCGTAGCTGCAGGAACCCTATTGTTTCTGTACCGTTCATTTTTTGGCCAAAATTCTGTAAAAGTCATACTGCAGCCTAAACCGTAACTCCAAAACTCTTGAAATTTTCAGGTATGGTTACCAGTACCCCCCTCTACCCATAACCCAAAATTTGGGGTACTGCACCCAAAGGTGGCGCTATTGAAAAAAAAAGTTAATTATGCTTATTTCTCCTTACCAGATTCACCTAGACTCAAAATTCTTTCAGAATATTAATCTCTAAACTCAGATGCATCTTTTTGGCCCTGGTCTTATGGTCTACAAATGTTTACTTTTTCCACAATTTCATGGAAAAGCCAAACATTATAAAAAGTTTCACACTCTTCAAAAATAATCGAATCTTCACCAAAATTCTCACAGACAATGTTTAGACCAAGCCTCACAAAAGTTATCGCTCAGAATGTTGATATTTTGTTCCATTTCAGAGATATAGGCCAATAAAGTTAGACCACTTAGGCCTTTTTTCCTAGATCACCTATATTCCTATAAACCGTAAGTCCTAGAAACTTGACATTTTCAAGTATTGTTACCAGTACCCCCCACTACCCATAACCCAAATTTGGGGTACTGCACCCAAAGGTGGCGCTCTTGTCAAAAACGCTTATTTCTCCTTACCAGATTGACCTAGACTCAAAATTCTTTCATCATATTAATCTCTACATTCAGATGCATCTTTTTCACCCTGGTCTTATGCTCTAAAAATGTTTACTTCTGCCACAATTTCAGAGAAAAGCCAAACATCATAAAAAGTTTCACAGGCTTCAAAAATTATCAAATCTTCACCAAAATTTTCACAGACAATGTTTAGACAAAGCCTCACAAAAGTTATCAAAATAATTTGGATATGTTGTTCCATTTCAGAGATATAGGCCAATAAAGTTTGACCACTCAGCCCATTTCTCCTATATCACCTATATTCCTATATGAGTAATTTTTTTTTCTTGGATAACAAGCATACAGCCATCATTAGGTGGATACCATTAACAATGCACATTTTCAGATCTGTACTCTTTTTTATAAAGCCCTTAATTCTATTGTCAAATGTATGCTAGGAATTTTCTTGATGTTGTGTGTTTGCCAACACACATTTTCACCATGTGAATGTGACTACCCAATATGTAGGATTGTCAGTGGCTCAGTGGGATAATGCAGAGTGCTGGTGTTTGTTAGGTTGAGAGTTCGAATCCTGGTAGAGCTTTAGGCTCAACCTGCATATGCTATTGGTTATTGAAGATTCACACCATTGAACAGCACCTGAATGACATCAGGCAATCAACTTACACAGTCATTAGTTGCCAAGAATCAGAATGCTGAGACACTGACATTTAGGGGAACTTCTTTGTTTACTATGTTTCCTTCATCATTAAGTCTATCATATTTATATTTCATCCATTAGTGTTCTTCTCTACAAATGTCTAATTGCCCCAGAATATCCAAAAGTTTTCAGGTGTACTCTTTCAGGAAAGCCCTTCATTTTATTGTCAAATGTATACTTGGAGTTTTTCTTGTGTGTTTACAAACACACATTTTCACCATTTGAATGTGACTGCTGAATGTGTATGATTGTCAGTGGCAGAGTGGGATAATGCCTAGTGCTGGTGTTTGTTAGGTTGAGAGTTCGAATCCTGCAAGAGCTTTATGCTCAATATGCACATCCTATTGGTTATTGAAGATTCACACCATTGAACAGCACCTGAATGACATCAGGCAATTGACATTCACACTCATTAGTTGCCAAGAATCAGAATGCCGACACACTCTATGGCATATAGGGGAACTTCTTTGTTTACTATTTTTCCTTCATCACTAAGTCTATCATATTTATATTTCATCCATTCCTGTTCTTCTCTATAAATGTCTAATTGCCCCAGAATATCCAAAAGTTTTCAGGTGTACTTTTTCAGGAAAGCCCTTCATTTTATTGTCAAATGTATACTTGGAGTTTTTCTTGTGTGTTTACCAACACACATTTTCACCATGTGAATGTGACTACCCAATATGTAGGATTGTCAGTGGCTCAGTGGGATAATGCCTAGTGCTGGTGTTTGTTAGGTTGAGGGTTCGAATCCCCGGTAGTGCTTTAGGCTCTAGCTCGAATACTATTGGTTATTGAAGATTCACACCATTGAACAGCACCTGAATGACATCAGGCAATCAACATACACAGTCATTAGTTGCCAAGAATCAGAATGCCGAGACACGACATTTAGGGGAACTTCTTTGTTTACTATTTTTCCTTCATCATTAAGTCTATCATATTTATATTTCATCTATTAGTGTTCATCTCTACAAATGTCTAATTGCCCCTCCATGTTTGGAGTTTTTCTTGTTGTGTGTTTACCAATACACACTTTCACCATGTGAATGTGACTGGCCAACATGTAGGATTGACAGTGGCTCAGTGGGATAATGCCTTGTACTGGTGATCCTTAGGTTGAGAGTTCAAATCCCACTTGCAGCATTAGTGGGTTGTGGATGTTAGCATACTACAATAGAATGCTGTTGGGTTGTGGAGGTTAACACACTATGACATTACAGCTACTTGTCAATATGGACTTGTAGTGCAAGGCAAGTATTACTGTATAATTATAAGCTGTAGCCTATAATTATTTGTTATTCTTATAATATTTGTCATTTCTTATACATATTTAGTCGGCTCTTCCACTTGACAGAACAACTCTATATCGGTT
The DNA here is from genome assembly GCF_046254945.1 of Alosa pseudoharengus. Lineage (NCBI taxonomy): Eukaryota > Metazoa > Chordata > Actinopteri > Clupeiformes > Clupeidae > Alosa > Alosa pseudoharengus. The sequence continues at coordinate 1,661,833 of NW_027468576.1, read as the reverse complement.
AAGGATGTCACGCATGAAACAATGCTGCAGAAACACGAAAATACAACTTTGAGTTTAGTAGGCTATAATTTTCAGTTCCTGTTTATCTATTGCACAATGGGTAATAATTTAAAGGAATCGTGTTGCAGTCTTGTAAATAGTGACCCTGCAAGATCCCTAGTCATTGCAAAATCATAGTCTGTGAATTAAAACTCTACTACTTGTCTTTAGATGTAAGAGGGTCTGAGACTGTAGTCTTTCAAAAATCTTTTCCAAATCTTTGCAAATCTTTCCAAAGTTTACCTGCTGGGAAACCCTGTAGCTCCGGAGCAGGGGCTCAGACCAGGATAAATTGTTTGCTCGCCCTCAGTTCGCTCTTTTGTTCATCTCAACCCAGCACTCCAGTGTGTCCTGCTCTGTGTGCGTCTTTGAGTTAACGTAAGTCATCACTTTAATCACCCTCACTATGACTTTTGTGATGTTTATCAGTTTGTAGAGTAGCTCTGCCATCATGTGTAAAGTTAAGGTCTTTGTTTGTTGGTTTGGTGTGTTGGAGTCCCATGTGAGAGATGATTAGGTGATGTTGGTTGACTTGGGATGTCAAGTATTGTTTAGTTGTACCTTATATAGCCATATGATTTCAGTTTATTGTTCAAATGTCAATTGGTTTGTTTGTGAGTTGGGATCTGTACTGATTTACCCCATTTCACTGATTACTCCATTTTCTGTTTGTTTCCTCTTTGATGCAGCACACATACAAGTAAAGAACAAAAGAACAGATGAATTGAAACTCAAATAAAGTTAACTTGTGTTGCACCGAAACCTGCCATCTCCGTGTCATCACTCCATACCATTGAGCCTTCTGACCGAGGCTCTGCCTGCTCGCCACACACTCACTCTACCTCGACCCACATCGCCCCCTACAGTTCCTTCAGTTGGGTTGTGGAGGTTAGCATACTAGAATAGAATACTGTTAAGAATACTGTTGGGTTGTGGAGGTTGGCACACTATAACGTTACAGCTGCTAGTCAGGACTTGTCGTGCAAGGCAAGTATAACTGTATAATTAAGTGTGCTTGCAAGCACACTTATTGTTCTTAAGTTTTATTAGGGGTCCGAGCAGCGTAGCTCAGAATTTTGATATTTTGTTCCATTTCAGAGATGTAGGCCAATAAAGTTAGACCACTTAGGCCTTTTTTTCTAGATCACCTATATTCCTATATGAGTATTTTTTTTCTTGAATAACAACCATACAACCATCTTTAGGTGGATACCATTAACAATGCACATTTTCAGATCTGTACTCTTTTTTTATAAAGCCCTTAATTCTACTGTCAAATGTATGCTAGGAATTTTCTTGATGTTGTGTGTTTGCCAACACACATTTTCACCATGTGAATGTGACTGCCTAATATGTAGGATTGTCAGTGGCTCAGTGGGATAATGCCTAGTGCTGGTGTTTGTTAGGTTGAGAGTTCGCATCCTGCTAGAGCTTTAGGCTCAAGATGCACATGCTATTGGTTATTGAAGATTCACACCATTGAACAGCACCTGAATGACATCAGGCAATTAACATTCACACTCATTAGTTGCCAAAAATCAGAATGCTGACACAATCTATGGCATATAGGGGAACTTCTTTGTTTACTATTTTTCCTTCATCATTAAGTCTATCGTATTTATATTTCATCCATTACTGTTCTTCTCTACAAATGTCTAATTGCCCCAGAATATCCAAAAGTTTTCAGGTGTACTCTTTCAGGAAAGCCCTTCATTTTATTGTCAAATGTATACTTGGAGTTTTTCTTGTGTGTACCAACACACATTTTCACCATTTGAATGTGACTGCTCAATGTGTATGATTGTCAGTGGCTGAGTGGGATAATGCCTAGTGCTGGTGTTTGTTAGGTTGAGAGTTCGAATCCTGCTAGAGCTTGAGGCTCAAGATGCACATGCTATTGGTTATTGAAGATTCACACCATTGAACAGCACCTGAATGACATCAGGCAATTAACATTCACACTCATTAGTTGCCAAGAATCAGAATGCTGACACACTCTATGACATATAGGGGAACTTCTTTGTTTACATTTTTTCCTTCATCATTAAGTCTATCATATTTATATTTCATCCATTACTGTTCTTCTCTATAAATGTCTAATTGCCCCAGAATATTCAAAAGTTTTCAGGTGTACTCTTTCAGGAAAGCCCTTCATTTTATTGTCAAATGTATACTTGGAGTTTTTCTTGTGTGTTTACCAATACACATTTTCACCATGTGAATGTGACTGGCAAAGATGTAGGATTGACAGTGGCTTAGTGGGATAATGCCTTGTACTGGTCATCCTTAGGTTGAGAGTTCAAATCCCACCTGAAGCATTAGTGTTCAAATACTGTTGGGTTGTGGAGGTTAGCATACTAGAATAGATTGTTGTGGAGGTTAGCACACTATAACATTACAGCATTACAGCTACTTGTCAATATGGACTTGTAGTGCAAGGCAAGTATAAATGTATAATTATAGGCTATTTATCTTATTGACTCCAACACAGAACCCACCACCACAAATGCAATTCAATTCTGTGGGAAACACTGCCTTCCATTATCAAACCCTTCATCTTATCCACAACAAATAAATAGTCCTGTAGAATCAAGTATTGTTAGAATACTCTTGGGTTGTGGAGGTTAGCACGCTATAACGTTACAGCACAGGGTAATCCTAATTTTATGGATCAAATTTATTCCAATCTAACTCAAAAGTTTTGAACAACACAAAGGTTTTATCCAGATCAAAACCAAGAATAGATTATGTGATCTAATCCAATTTCAGGATCCTTGTTTCCTTTTGAACAACCCATTTCCAAGATTTGATCCAATCCGATAGCCGAAATCCGGTAACTGAAATCCGATCACCGAAATCCGATCACATTTCTTTTGAACAATTGTGCCCAAACAATCAAAGCATATGTAAAACTAAAAAGCTATGCTACCTCATGTTTGTTTTGCTCGGACCCCGTAAATCACCGCTTGCGGTTATATTTATTATTATTATTATAACGAAACGCTAATTTGCCATTAAACCATACAGTAAAAAGTTGGGATATTCGGCACATTGATTCGGTTCAGTCATATCTTTAATTTATCAAAGTTTCAAGTCTGCACTTTGAGTGCTCTAGCGCCACCAACATTTCAAATTTTTTATTACATCTATGCACATAACGTTTGAATGGTACACCACATTTTGAACATTAAGGTATATTTGGAATCCTTGGATGAGACCGAACTCAACGCAGATGTCAATTTATGGGGTAAACGTAATTGATCAGGCTGCCATATTGGATTTAATCAAAAACACCTAAAAGGCATCAAAGTTGGCAAAGTTTGTCCGATTTTCACGAAACTTGACGCAGATGATCTTCAGACCATGACTCATAAATGCATTGCTTTTAGGAGCCATATTCAAAACCCGTCGACCGTCACGACCAATCAAGTTTGGCGGCGAAGCCGCCAAACAGGAAGTGAAGTGATCTCGGCAAGGCTTTCGCGTATCAACACCAAACTCAGTATAGGGTCTCAGGACCCAATTAGGAGGAGGCTCAATAAATTTGGTGACGTTTGACCTACAGGTGGCGCTATAATTACCAAAATTACGTTTTAGCCTGTAACGGGTCATGTGTTTGGAATTAAAGCATATTAGTGATATCTGTTAATACCTTGAGAGGTCCTTAGGCCGACACATGCCAACATGTGACGTCAACATAATTGATTCGACCGCCATATTGGATGTCATCAAAAACACTTAAAAGGCATCAAAGGTCACAAAGTTTCTCCGATTTTCACGAAACTTGACGCAGATGATCGTCAGACCATGACTCATAAACGCATTGCTTTTTGGAGACATATTCAAAACCGGTTGCCTGTGACGACCAATCAAGTTTGGCGGTGAAGCCGCCAAACAGGAAGTGAAGGGATCTCGGCAAGGCTTTTGCGTATCAACACCAAACTCAGTAGAGGGTCTCAGGACCCAGTTAGGAGGAGGCTCAATACATTTGATGACTTTTGACCTATAGGTGGCGCTATAATAACATGAAGTGGGCTCATATTTCAGCAATGCTTTCACATATTAAAACCAAACTTAGTATATGGACTTGGGACCTCATCCTGAGGACAGACAATAATTTTAGCAACCTTTGACCACTAGGGGTGCTATAATTTGCAACACTTTCTCGTATCGACACCAAACTTGGTATATGGACTCGTGACTACAACCTGAGGACGCACAATAAATTTGGTGACTTTTGACCACTAGGGGTGCTATAATTATCAACACTTTCTCGTATCGACACCAAACTTGGTATGTGGACTCGTGACTACAACCTGACTATGCACAATACATTTAGTGATGTTTGAGGTATGCATATGTGTGGGGGGTTATTGGGGTGTGTGGGAGAGGAAGTTTATCTGTGTATATGTGTGTGTGGGACGGGTGGTTAATTGGGTGTGTGTATAATGTAGCAACATTGGGTTGCCATGACAACTCCTGCTCAACTGCTTGGCCCCCACATTGCTGCTTGCAGCTATATTTGGGGGCCAAGCAGCGAAGCTGCGCGGCAACCCATAGTGATTCTACCTTTTCTTATTATTGGGGGCCAAGCAGCGAAGCTGCGCGGCAACCCTTAGTGATTCTACCTTTTCTTATTATTATTACACATCTTTCCGCTGTCATTGAAGTCTATGGCAGCCCATAGAACCGTACAGTAAAAAGTTGTGAAATTTGGCACATTGATTCGGGACAGTATAAAAATTAATTTGAGCAAGTTTTATGCCTGAACCACAGAGAGTCTAGCGCCACCAATGGGTCAAAGTTGACATTGCATCCATGCAATTAACTTTTGAACCGTATGCCCGATTTTGAATATCGCAATATCTTTGGAAGTCTTGGATGAGGCCGAACTCAACGCACCCCATGACGTCAATTTCCGCCATGTTGGATCTTCCGCCATATTGTATTTCATCAAAAACACTTAAAAGGCATCAAAGTTCGCAAAGTTTGTCCGATTTTCACGAAACTTGACGCAGATGATCGTCAGACCATGACTCATAAACGCATTGCTTTTTGGAGACATATTCCAAACCGGTTGCCTGTGACGACCAATCAAGTTTGGCGGCGAAGCCGCCAAACAGGAAGTGAAGTGATATCTCAGCAATGCTTTCACATATCAAAACCAAACTAGGTATATGGGCTCAGGACCCAATCAGGAGGACACTCAAGAAATGTGGTAAATTTTGACCACTATGTGGCGCTATAATCACAGGAATTGGGCTCATTTTTCAGCAATGCTTTCACGTATTGAAACCAAACTTGGCTCATTGACTCGGGACCACATCCTGAGGACATACAATAATTTTAGCAACGTTTGACCACTAGGGGTGCTATAATTTGCAACACTTTCTCGTATCGACACCAAACTTGGTACCTGGACTCGGGACCACATCCTGAATAAGGACAATACATTTAGTGACCTTTGACCACTAGGGGCGCTATAATTAGAAAAACTTTATTGTATCGACACCAAACTTGGTACATGGACTCGGGAACACATCCTGAAGAGGCACAATATATTTAGTGAGCTTTGACCACTAGGGGTTCTACAATTATCAACACTTTCTTGTATCGACACCAAACTTGGTATGTGGACTTGTGACTACAACCTGACTACGCACAATAAATTTGGTGATGTTTGAGGTATGCATATGTGTGGGGGGTTATTGGGGTGTGTGGGGGAAGAAGTTTATCTGTGTATATGTGTGTGTGTGGGACAGGGGGGGGGTTAATTGGGTGTGTGTATAATGTAGCAACATTGGGTTGCCATGACAACTCCTGCTCAACTGCTTGGCCCCCACATTGCTGCTTGCAGCTATATTTATTATTATTACACATCTTTCCGCTGCCATTGAAGTCTATGACAGCCCATAGAACCGTACAGTAAAAAGTTGTGAAATTTGGCACATACATTCCATACATTCCCATATTCCATTTCACAAATTTTCAAGTCTGAACCCCAGGCAGTCTAGCGCCACCAATGGGTCAAAGTTGCCATTGCATCCATGCACTTAACTTTTGAACCGTATGTCCAATTTTGAACATCCATATACAGTTGGAACCCCTGGACTGACCTGAGTTCACTAACTCCTATTACGTTACTTTCGGCCATATTGGACCTCCGCCATATTGTATTTCATCAAAAACACTTAAAAGTTTTCACAGGTCACAAACTTCATCCAATTTTCACGAAACTTCACACAGATGATCTTCAGACCATGCCTCATAATTGCATTGCCTTTGACACCCATACTCACAACTGGTCGCCTGTCACGACCAATCAAAATTGGCGGCGAAGCCGCCGAACAGGAAGTGAACTCAGATCTCGGCAAGGCTTTCACATATCAAAACCAAACTCAGTACATGGGCTCAGGACCCAATTAGGAGGAGGCTCAATAAATTTGATGACTTTTGACCTACAGGTGGCGCTATAATGAACAAAAGTATGTTTTGGCCTCTATGGGGTGATGTGTTTGAAATTAAAACATATTAGTTATCTCTGTTAATACTTTGGGAGGGCCTTAGGTTGACACATATCAACTTTTGACATTAACATAATTGATTGGACCGCCATATTGGATTAAATCAAAAACACTTAAAAGTTTTCACAGGTCACAAATTTCATCCATTTTTCATGAAACTTGGCACAGATGATCTTCAGACCATGTCTCACAAACGCATTGCTTTTTTGACCTTTATTCAAAACAGGTCGGCCGTGACGACCAATCAAAATTGAAAAGCCGCCAATCAGGAAGTTAACTGTTATCTCAGCCAAGATTTCATGTATCAAAACCAAACTCGATACATGGGCTCAGGACCCAATTAGGAGAAGGCTCAATAAATTTGGCGACTTTTGACCACTATGGGGGCGCTATAATCACAGGAAGTAGGCTCATATCTCAGCAACACTTTCACATATCAAAACCAAACTTGGTATATGGACTTGGAACTCCTCCCTGAGGACACACAATCAATTTGGTGACCTTCGACCACTAGGGGGGCGCTAGAGTTACAGGAAGTTAGCTCCTATCTCAGCAACGCTTTCACATATCAAAACCAAACTTGGTTCATAGACTTGGGACCCCATCCTGAGGACACACAAAACATTTGGTGTACTTTGACCACTAGGGGCGCTATAATTAGCAATACTTTCTCGTATCAACCTCAAACTTGGTACGTGGACTCGTGGTCACAACCTGAGGACGCACAATACATTTGGTGACTTTTGACCACTAGGGGTGCCATAATTAGCAAGACTTTCTCGTATCAACACCAAACTTGGTACGTGGACTCATGAACACATCCTGAATAGCTACAATACATTTGGTGTCTTTTGACCACTAGGGAAAACTATGACATGAATTAGGCTCAAATCTTACGCTTTCATGGATTGTAATCAAACTTTGTACATGGACTCAAGACCCAATCCCAATCCAGTCCAATTCAATCCAATCCAATCAACAATCACATGAAGTAGGCTCATATCTCAGCAATCCCAATCCAATCCAGTCCAATTCAATCCAATCCAATCAACCATCACATGAAGTAGGCTCATATCTCAGCAATCCCAATCCAATCCAATCAAATCCAATCCAGTCCAATCCAATCCAGTCCAGTACAATCCAATTAAATCCAATCCAATCGACAATCACATGAAGTAGTCTCATATCTCAGTAATCCCAATCCAGTCCAATCAAATCCAATCCAGTCCAATCCAATCCAATCCAGTCCAATTAAATCCAATCCAATGAACAATCATATGAAGTAGGCTCATATCTCTGCAATCCCAATCCCAATACAGTCCAGTCCAATCCAATCCAGTCCAGTCCTGTCCAATTCAGTCCAGTCCAATCCCAATCCAATCCAATCCAGTCCATTCCAATCCATTCCATTCCATTCCAATCCAATCCAATCCAATCAACAATCACATGAAGTAGTCTCATATCTCAGCAATCCCAATCCAGTCCAATCAAATCCAATCCAGTCCAGTCCAGTCCAATCCAATCAAATCCAGTCCAGCCCAATTAAATCCAATCTATTCAACAATCACATGAAGTAGGCTCATATCTCTGCAATCCCAATCCCAATCCAGTCCAGTCCAATCCAATCCAGTCCAGTCCAGTCCAGTCCAATCCAATCCAGTCCTGTCCAATTCAGTCCAGTCCAGTCCAATCCCAATCCAATCCAATCCAGTCCAATCCAATCCAATCCAATCCAATCCAATCCAATCCAATCCATTCCAATCCAGTCCAGCCCAATTAAATCCAATCTAATCAACAATCACATGAAGTAAACTCATATCTCTGCAATCCCAATCCCAATCCAGTCCAGTCCAATCCAATCCAGTCCAGTCCTGTCCAATTCAGTCCAGTCCAATCCCAATCCAAACCAATCCAATCCAGTCCAGTCCAATCCAATCCAGTCCAGTCCAGTCCAGTCCAGTCCAGTCCTGTCCAATTCAGTCCAGTCCAATCCCAATCCAATCCAATCCAGTCCATTCCATTCCATTCCATTCCATTCCATTCCATTCCAATCCAATCCAGTCCTGTCCAATTCAGTCCAGTCCAATCCAATCCAGTCCAGTCCTGTCCAATTCAGTCCAGTCCAATCCCAATCCAATCCAATCCAGTCCAGTCCAGTCCAATCCAATCCAGTCCAGTCCTGTCCAATTCAGTCCAGTCCAATCCCAATCCAATCCAATCCATTCCATTCCATTCCATTCCAGTCCAATCCAATCCAATCCAGTCCAGTACAATCCAATCCAATCCAGTCCAGTCCAGTCCAGTCCAGTCCAATCCAATTCAATCCAATCCAATCCAATCCAATCAACAATCACATGAAGTAGTCTCATATCTCAGCAATCCCAATCCAGTCCAATCAAATCCAATCCAGTCCAGTCCAGTCCAGTCCAATCCAATCCAATCCAGTCCAGCCCAATTAAATCCAATCTATTCAACAATCACATGAAGTAGTCTCATATCTCAGCAATCCCAATCCAGTCCAATCAAATCCAATCCAGTCCAGTCCAGTCCAGTCCAATCCAATCAAATCCAGTCCAGCCCAATTAAATCCAATCTATTCAACAATCACATGAAGTAGGCTCATATCTCTGCAATCCCAATCCCAATCCAGTCCAGTCCAATCCAATCCAGTCCAGTCCAGTCCAGTCCAGTCCAATCCAATCCAGTCCTGTCCAATTCAGTCCAGTCCAGTCCAATCCCAATCCAATCCAATCCAGTCCAATCCAATCCAATCCAATCCAATCCAATCCATTCCAATCCAGTCCAGCCCAATTAAATCCAATCTAATCAACAATCACATGAAGTAAACTCATATCTCTGCAATCCCAATCCCAATCCAGTCCAGTCCAATCCAGTCCAGTCCTGTCCAATTCAGTCCAGTCCAATCCCAATCCAATCCAATCCAATCCAATCCAGTCCAATCCAATCCAGTCCAGTCTAGTCCAGTCCAGTCCTGTCCAATTCGGTCCAGTCCAATCCCAATCCAATCCAATCCAGTCCATTCCATTCCATTCCAATCCAATCCAATCCAATCCAGTCCTGTCCAATTCAGTCCAGTCCAATCCAATCCAGTCCAGTCCTGTCCAATTCAGTCCAGTCCAATCCCAATCCAATCCAATCCAGTCCAGTCCAGTCCAATCCAATCCAGTCCAGTCCTGTCCAATTCAGTCCAGTCCAATCCCAATCCAATCCAATCCATTCCATTCCATTCCATTCCAGTCCAATCCAATCCAATCCAGTCCAGTCCAGTACAATCCAATCCAATCCAGTCCAGTCCAGTCCAGTCCAATCCAATTCAATCCAATCCAATCCAATCCAATCAACAATCACATGAAGTAGTCTCAAATCTCAGCAATCCCAATCCAGTCCAATCAAATCCAATCCAGTCCAGTCCAGTCCAGTCCAATCCAATCCAATCCAGTCCAGCCCAATTAAATCCAATCTATTCAACAATCACATGAAGTAGGCTCATATCTCTGCAATCCCAATCCCAATCCAGTCCAGTCCAATCCAGTCCAGTCCAGTCCAGTCCAGTCCAGTCCAGTCCAATCCAATCCAGTCCAGTCCTGTCCAATTCAGTCCAGTCCAGTCCAATCCCAATCCCAATCCAATCCAGTCCAATCCAATCCAATCCAATCCAATCCAATCCAATCCAGTCCAGCCCAATAAAATCCAATCTAATCAACAATCACATGAAGTAAGCTCATATCTCTGCAATCCCAATCCCAATCCAGTCCAGTCCAATCCAATCCAGTCCAGTCCAGTCCAGTCCAGTCCAGTCCAGTCCAGTCCAATCCAGTCCAGTCCAGTCCAGTCCAGTCCAGTCCAATCCAATCCAGGCCTCTCCAATTCAGTCCAGTCCAGTCCAATCCCAATCCAATCCAATTCAATCCAATCCAATCAACAATCACTTGAAGTAAGCTAATATCTCAGCAATCCCATTCCAATCCAGTCCATTCCAATCCAGACTTGTCTAGTCTATCTTAGTTTAGTCCAGTCCAATCCCAACTTCTGCTTATTTGCTTGGCCCCCACATTGCTGCTTGCAGCTATATTTGGGGGCCAAGCAGCGAAGCTGCGAGGCAACCTATAGTGTTTGTTAGTTTTCTTATTATTGGGGGCCAAGCAGCGAAGCTGCGAAGGCACCCATTGTGTTTCTACGTTTTCTTCCCTATTATTATTATTATTCCGCCATGGAAGTCTATGGCAGCCCATAGAACCGTCTGGTGAAAAGTTTTGAAATTTGGCATACTTATTGGGGACAGTCCAGTGATTCATTTCACCAAGTTTCATGCCGGCACCTCCAGCGCTCTAGCGCCACCAACAGGCCAAAGTTGGACTTGCGTTCACGCATGTAACTTCTGACCCGTATGGGCGATTGTCAAAAATGAGGTATCGTTGGAATCCTTGGGCCAAGCCGAGTTCAACGTACCCTATGTCGTCATTTTCCGCCATGATGGATTTTCCGCCATTTTGGATTTCATCAAAATCACTTAAAACGTATCAGAGGTCACAAATTTTGTCCGATCGACACCAAACTTCATAGATATCATCTACAGACCATACCTCATTAATGCATTGCTTTTTGTCTTCGGAACTAAAACCGTTCGCGCGTAACAGCCAATCGAAATTTGCGGCAAAGCCGCCAAACAGGAAGTGAGCTCATATCTCAGCAACCCATTCATCTATCATAACCAAACTTAGTCCATGGACTCAGGACCCAATCAGGGGGACGCTCAAGAAATCTGGTGACCTTTGACCTCTAGGGGGCGCTGTAATTAAGAAACATGCCTTTTGGCCTGTAGCTGCAGTTGTGCTTAGAATTAAAACACACTAGTGGTGTCTGGTACTACTGTTGAAGGTCCTTAGGCCGACCCAGGCCAACTTTTGATGTCATCGTAATTGATTCGGCCGCCATATTGGATTTAATCAAAAACACGAACAAGTTTTCGCAGGTCACAAATTTCATCTGATTTTCACCAAAATTGGCACAGACCATCCTCAGACCATGCCTTATCACTGCCTAATTTTCTGGAATTATTGACAGAAGCATTGGCCCGTAGCGGGCAATCGAAATTTGCAGCGAAGCCGCCAAACAGGAAGTGAGCTCATATCTCAGCAACGCTTTCATGTATCAAAACCAAACGTAGTACATGCACCTCTGAGCCCATCGGGAGGACGCTTAAGAAATCTGGTGACCTTTGACCTCTAGGGGGCTCTGTAATTGACAAAAATGCATTTTGGCCAGTAGTTGCTAATGTGCATTATTCTGCAATGGAAGTCAATGGCAGCCCATAGAACCGTCTGCTAAAAAGTTATACAATTTTACACACTGATTGGGGACAGCCCAATGATTAATTTCACCAAGTTTCATGCCGGCACCTCAAACGCTGTAGCGCCACCAACAGGCCAAAGTTGGACGTGTGTTCATAGAAGTAACTTTTGACCCGTTTACCCGAATGTCAAAATGAGGTATCATTGGAATCCTTGGGCCAAACCGAGTTCAACACACCCAATGACGTTAATTTTTGACCACTATGTTTAAATCACAGCAAGTGTGATCATATCTCAGTCATTCTTTTATTTTTATGAGAAACTGATGACAGCAAGTTCCATCCAGTTCATTCTAATGCGTGCGTGCAAGAGTGGGGCGGGTGGGATGGGCAGGGGCGGTTGTGGTGGTGGGCTGGCTGGGGGAGGGGGCGGCGACACTCAGCCCTGGTTCAGCTCCACAAAATCAGTTATGTTTTGATGTAAAACTTGACCTTGTAACTCAGCCAATCTTGAGTTGTTTGGCATGGAACATGCTGTGACTGCTTAAGGCTATATGTCTGATGCAACGGCATTGACTTACATGGTAAATCTGGCCTGCTGAACTAACTGCTTGGCCCCCTCATTGCTGCTTGCAGCTATATTTATTTAACATCTTTCCTCTGCCATTGGAGTCTATGGCAGCCCATAGAACCGTCTGGTCAAAAGTTGTGAAATTTGGCACACTGATTGGGGACACACCAAAAATTTATTTCACCAAGTTTCATGCCTCCTTGTCGAACCCTCTAGCGCCACCAACAGGCTAAAGTTGGACGTGCGTTCACGCACGTAACTTTTAACCCGTTTGCCCGATTGTCAAAAATGTGGTATCGTTGGAATCCTTGGACCAAGCCGAGTTCAACGCACTCTATGACGTCAATTTCCGCCATGATGGATTTTCCGCCATTTTGGATTTTGTCAAAAACCTTTAAAAAGTTTCACGCCTCACATAGTTTGTCCGATTTTCATGAAACTTAGCACATAACATCTTCAGACCAAGCCGCACAAAAGTTATCGATTTTCATCTTCGGAACTAAAACCGTTTTCCCGTAACAGCCAAACGAAATATGCGGCGAAGCCGCCAAACAGGAAGTGAGCTCATATCTCAGCAACCCTTTCATCTGTCATAACCAAACTTAGTACATGGACTTATAACCCCATCAGTAGGGCACTCAAACAATCTGGTGACCTTTGACCTCTAGGGGGCGCTGTAATTAAGAAATATGCCTATTGGCCTGTAGCTGCTATTGTGCTTAGAATTAAAATGCACTAGTGGTGTCTGACAATACTGTGGAAGGTCCTTAGGCCGACCCAAGCCAACTTGTGATGTCATCGTAATTGATTCGGCCGCCATATTGGATTTAATAAAAAACATGAATAAATATTCACATGTCACAAATTTCAGCTGATCCTCACCAACATTGGCAGAGACCATCTTCAGACCATGCCTTATCAGTGTATTTTTTTCTGGAACAATTGACCGAAGCGTTTGCCTGTAACAACCAATCGAAATTTGCGGCGAAGCCGCCAAACAGGAAGTGAGCTCATATCTCAGCAATGCTTTCATGTATCAAAACCAAACTTAGTACATGGTCCTCGGGACCCACCAGGAGGACGCTCAAGAAATTTGGTGACCTTTGACCTCTAGGGGTCTCTGTAATTGGCAAAAATGTATTTTGGCCTGTAGTTGCTGCATTATTCTGCAATGGAGGTCAATGGCAGCCCATAGAACCGTCTGGTTCATCCTGATGATGCACAAATAAGTTGGTGACCTTTGACCTCTATGGGGGCATTGAAATTACAGCAAGCATGATCATATCTCAATGGATCTTTTATTTTTGATGTGAAACTGATGACAGCGAGTTCCATCAAGTTCATTCTAATGCGTGCGTGCAAGGGTGGGGCGGGGTGGGACGGGCAGGGGCGATTGCGGCGGTGGGTTTGCTGGGTGAGGGGGCGGCGACACTCAGCCCTGGTTCAGCCACACAAAATCAGTTATGTTTTGATGTGAAACTTGACCTTGTAACTCAGCCAATCTTGGGTTGTTTGACATGGAACTTGTTGTGACTGCTTAATGCTATATGCCTGATGCCACGGCATTGAATTGCATGGCAAATCTGGACTTCTGGACTGCTGAACTGCCTGCTTGGCCCCCTCATTGCTGCTTGCAGCTATATTTATTAGTGGGTTTGATCGATCCAGCAAGCCCACAGCATGGCTTTGCCATGCTGTGGGCTTGCGGAGCAAGCCCACTATTGTTCTTCTTAAGTTTACTTATTATTATATCTTCCTATTCACCCACTTTTTGGCCGAACTACTGCTCCTAGACCGTTTGAGCTATCGACGCGGTTCGAACTCCAAAAATTCAGGCCCGAACCGGTGTAACTTGCTTGTTGATTTCGTGTCACTGGCCCTTGTCGTTTTCGCGGTATTCCCGTTTTTCTGCGTTTTTTGGGCCCATTGAAATGCATGGCGGAATGTTCAGAATTCAAATTTCGATTGTGACATCACAGCTCTAATTGCTTAAGCTTGCACCTGGAAGAGTTCTAAGCCACCTGGCAGAGCTCTGATGGGCTGGGCTGGGCTGTCTGTGTATATGAAGGTGTGTGCATGTAACTTTTGACCAGTATGTCCGATTTTCATGAATGAGGTACCGTTGGAATCCTTGAATGAAGCCCAGTTCAATGCCTTGCCAGCACTAAGTGTAAAGGTAATGTAAAAAAAGATGAGACAGCGCGAAGCGCTGTCTCATCTTTTTTTTAAAGCCAAACCATGTTGATACAGGTCATTAAAAAAAATATATATATATATTTTCCAAATCCATTCAGCCCAGTTCAATGCCTTGCCAGCACTAAGTGTAAAGGTCATGTAAAAAAAGAGGAGACAGCGCGAAGCGCTGTCTCCTCTTTTTTTTAAAGCCAAACCATGTTCATATAGGTCATAAAAAAAAAAAATAAAGTATTTCACCAATCCATTCAGCCCAGTCCAATACCCAGCTAGCTCCATTTGAACTTCGTCATGTGTACAGTTGTATATATTATTACATTGAGAAACACACTTTCATACAGATATTATGCATATCCACGCAGCTTTACTAATCAAGTTACTCATCGTTGCCCAGCAAGAAGTCCTCAATCAATTCAATTGTCTTGCCACGATCTGTGGAGCTTACAGACAACGTTAAATTACTAAAGGTTCTGTATGCTATTTAAAGCCGACCTAACGCTGAGTCCCTTCTAGACGGTGTGTTGCAATGCATTCTGGGTGCTGTGCTGTGATTCGACGGCTCGTCACCTGACCCACCAAACAACAACTCTCTGGGATGTGGCAAATATCGCGTAAAAACCTTGTTGCCGGAACAACAGGGAAAAGGCAACAGGATAGCAGCATGAAAGATACACAGGATACACACGGAATTTTGATGGACGTCCTTATCAGTCTATGGTCTAACTTATAAACGTGTCGGGTCAACGTCAACGATAAGTAAGTTAGGCTAACGTAAACGTTAGCTATTTGCTGTTGTCATATGCTAGTGCTATATGCTTTAGGCTACGTGATGGCCATTTATCACACTGATTTTAGGTACTACTTTTACGAGGTCTGTAGTTCTGTCAAAATGTATCTTATCCTTGAACAGACTACAGTTTTATCTTCCTTAGACTTCGTAGATGTAGTTACTACAATTTGGAAGCGAATTTCGAAGTGTAAATATGGTTTTAGTGTGTAAACAGACCAACCGCGATTTTGCAATGAAGTTAATGGAGCCTTTTATGTAGGGCTACTAGGCTACTTTCACGAAGTCTGTAGTTCTGTCAAAATGTATCTTATCTATGAACAGACTACATGATTATCTTCCTTAGACTTCGTAGATGTAGTTACTACAATTTGGAAGCGAATTTCGAAGTGTAAATATGGTTTTAGTGTGTAAACAGACCAACCGCGATTTTGCAATGAAGTTAATTGAGCCTTTTATGTAGGGCTACTAGGCTACTTTCACGAAGTCTGTAGTTCTGTCAAAATGTATCTTAACCATGTAGTATGTTCATAGATATCTTCCTTAGACTTCGTAGATGTAGTTACTACAATTTGGAAGCGAATTTCGAAGTGCAAATATGGTTTAAATGTGTAAACAAGACGCCTGATGTTTAATGTTAATGAATGGGCACAGTATTATTGTGTACAGTAATGGGCTATCAGTAGTATGTAAACAGTTCATGTGTTATGTGATTTACATAAACTAACAACAGAAATGTTAAAAGCTGGTATTGTGTTTCCTGAATTCTTACATTCAGGCATTCAAATGAAATGTAATTAAATAGCATATCAATCATGCAACAATGCAAAAACAATGAAACTAGTGTAGGCCTAATTATATTTTACATTAGTAAAGCAGTACTCTGATGTGCATGCTTTCACAAACTTTTGTAAACAATCTTAGCACTTTAAACATTGACTGTTTTGAAGTGCATGTAGGCAATATAGTATAAAAATAATAATTGTGATGTCATTACAATTTGATAGGGGTTGGGAGGAGGGGGTGGGTTCATGTAGGTGGGCCCTATGACCCCAAAGTATGCCTTGACTGGGCCTCAGGTCAAAGAAGTTTGAGAAATGCTGATGTAGACAACAAAGCAGCAAGGAGGCGTCGTGTGATCATTTAAACAAGTTTTATGAAGAGGTCGATGAGGGTGGGAAAAATCGTACATTTCTGTGCAAACTTTGCCCGCACTTCAGTCACATTGTCTTTTAAGAAAATGCAGTCCTTTTTTCGGTTCCAGCAGCCAACAACCTCAGAACTGACCCTTCAGGCCTCTCAGGAGGCGCTGGCCTTTAACCGGCAGCCAGAAGAGAGTCAGCAGAAATTTGATTGCCTTTAAAAAATCTGACTTCTTAAAAAATCTTAAACTGGCTGCATTACGTGATTATTTCTGAGATTCTGATACGTTTTTAACCATGACCTATACACAGTTCTGGTTTGAAAATGTATCTCTTAAAATAATCACTTTATGCAGTCAGCTTAAGATGGCTTACTAGCAACTAACTAATTACCCTAGCATCAACCTAGAAACCACCCCTGTAATGTCAACCTAGCGACAACCATAGCAACCAGCATAGCAACCATGTTATTTATGCGTTTTAGCTTATTGGATGTTGCGTTAATGCAGACAACTTTTGATCCGTGTGCCCGATTTTCATAAATGAGGTACCGTTGGAATCCTTGGATGAGGCCGAGTTCCGTGCCACTGATCAAACCCACTCTTGCAGTTCCTCGGAACCGCAATTCTAGTTATTATTATTACACATCTTTCCGCTGCCATTGAAGTCTATGGCAGCCCATAGAACCGTACAGTAAAAAGTTGTGAAATTTGGCACATACATTCCATACATTCCCATATTCCATTTCACAAATTTTCAAGTCTGAACCCCAGGCAGTCTAGCGCCACCAATGGGTCAAAGTTGCCATTGCATCCATGCACTTAACTTTTGAACCGTATGTCCAATTTTGAACATCCATATACAGTTGGAACCCCTGGACTGACCTGAGTTCACTAACTCCTATTACGTTACTTTCCGCCATATTGGACCTCCGCCATATTGTATTTCATCAAAAACACTTAAAAGTTTTCACAGGTCACAAACTTCATCCAATTTTCACGAAACTTCACACAGATGATCTTCAGACCATGCCTCATAATTGCATTGCCTTTGACACCCATACTCACAACTGGTCGCCTGTCACGACCAATCAAAATTGGCGGCGAAGCCGCCAAACAGGAAGTGAACTCAGATCTCAGCAAGGCTTTCACATATCAAAACCAAACTCAGTACATGAACTCAGGACACAATTAGGAGGAGGCTCAATAAATTTCATGACTTTTGACCTACAGGTGGCGCTATAATTAACAAAACTACGTTTTGGCCTCTATGGGGTGATGTGTTTGAAATTAAAACATATTAGTGATCTCTGTTAATACTTTGGGAGGTCCTTAGGCTGACACATATCAACTTTTGACATTAACATAATTGATTGGACCGCCATATTGAATTTCATCAAAAACACTTAAAAGTTTTCACAGGTCACAAACTTCATCCAATTTTCACGAAACTTCACACAGATGATCTTCAGACCCTGTCTCAAAATTGCATTGCCTTTGACACCCATACTCAAAACTGGTCGCCAGTCACGACCAATCAAAATTGGCGGCGAAGCCGCCGAACAGGAAGTGAACTCAGATCTCGGCAAGGCTTTCACATATCAAAACCAAACTCAGTACATGGGCTCAGGACCCAATTAGGAGGAGGCTCAATAAATTTGATGACTTTTGACCTACAGGTGGCGCTATAATTAACAAAAGTATGTTTTGGCCTCTATGGGGTGATGTGTTTGAAATTAAAACATATTAGTTATCTCTGTTAATACTTTGGGAGGGCCTTAGGTTGACACATATCAACTTTTGACATTAACATAATTGATTGGACCGCCATATTGGATTAAATCAAAAACACAAATTTCATCCATTTTTCATGAAACTTGGCACAGATGATCTTCAGACCATGTCTCACAAACGCATTGCTTTTTTGACCTTTATTCAAAACAGGTCGGCCGTGACGACCAATCAAAATTGAAAAGCCGCCAATCAGGAAGTGAACTGTTATCTCAGCCAAGATTTCATGTATCAAAACCAAACTCGATACATGGGCTCAGGACCCAATTAGGAGAAGGCTCAATAAATTTGGCGACTTTTGACCACTATGGGGGCGCTATAATCACAGGAAGTAGGCTCATATCTCAGCAACACTTTCACATATCAAAACCAAACTTGGTATATGGACTTGGAACTCCTCCCTGAGGACACACAATCAATTTGGTGACCTTCGACCACTAGGGGGGCGCTAGAGTTACAGGAAGTTAGCTCCTATCTCAGCAACGCTTTCACATATCAAAACCAAACTTGGTTCATAGACTTGGGACCCCATCCTGAGGACACACAAAACATTTGGTGTACTTTGACCACTAGGGGCGCTATAATTAGCAATACTTTCTCGTATCAACCTCAAACTTGGTACGTGGACTCGTGGTCACAACCTGAGGACGCACAATACATTTGGTGACTTTTGACCACTAGGGGTGCTATAATTAGCAAGACTTTCTCGTATCAACACCAAACTTGGTACGTGGACTCATGAACACATCCTGAATAGCTACAATACATTTGGTGTCTTTTGACCACTAGGGAAAACTATGACATGAATTAGGCTCATATCTTACTAACGCTTTCATGGATTGAAACCAAACTTTGTACATGGACTCAAGACCCAATCCCAATCCAATCCAGTCCAATTCAATCCAATCCAATCAACAATCACATGAAGTAGGCTCATATCTCAGCAATCCCAATCTAATCCAGTCCAATTCAATCCAATCCAATCAACAATCACTTGAAGTAGGCTCATATCTCAGCAATCCCAATCCAATCCAGTCCATTCCAATCCAATCCAGTCTTGTCCAATTCAGTCCAGTCCAATCCCAATCTAATCCAATCCAGTCCATCCCAATCCAATCCAATCCAGTCCAATTCAATCCAATCCAATCCAATCAACAGTCACATGAAGTAAGATCATATCTCAGTAATCCCAATCCAGTCCAATCATATCCAATCCATTCAAGTCCAATCCAGTCCAATCCATTCCAATCCAGTCCAATTCCATCCAATCCAATCAACGATCACATGAAGTAGTCTCATATCTCAGCAATCCCAATCCAGTCCAATCAAATCCAATCCAATCCAGTCCAATCCAGTCCAATCCATTCCAATCCAGTCCAGTACAATCCAATCCAGTCCAATTCCATCCAATCCAATCAACGATCACATGAAGTAGTCTCATATCTCAGCAATCCCAATCCAGTCCAATCAAATCCAATCCAATCCAGTCCAGTCCAGTCCAGTCCAATCAAGTCCAGTCCAGTCCAGTCCATTCCATTCCAATCCAATCCAATCCTGTCCAATTCAGTCCAGTCCAATCCCAATCCATTTCAATCCAGTCCAATTCAATCCAATCCAATCAACAATCACTTGAAGTAGGCTCATATCTCAGCAATCCCAATCCAATCCAATCCAGTCCATTCCAATCCAATCCAGTCCTGTCCAGTCCAGTCCAGTCCAGTCCAGTCCAGTCCAATCCAATCCAATCTAATCCAGTCCAATTCAATCCAACGCAATTCAGTCCAGTCCAGTCCAGTCCAGTCCAGTCCATTCCAATCCAATCCAGTCCTGTCCAGTCCAGTCCAGTCCAGTCCAGTCCAGTCCAGTCCAATCCAATCCATTTCAATCCAGTCCAATTCAATCCAATCCAATCCAATCCAATCAACAATCACATGAAGTAGTCTCATATCTCAGCAATCCCAATCCAGTCCAATTAAATCCAATCCAGTCCAATCCAATCAGATCCAGTCCAGTCTAATCTAGTCCAGTCCAGTCCAATCCAATCAAGTCCAGTCCAGTCCAGTCCAGTCCAGTCCAATCCAATCAGATCGAGTCCAGTCCAATCCAGTCCAGTCCAGTCCAGTCCAGTCCAATCCAATCCAATCCAATCTAATCCTGTCCAATTCAATCCAATGCAATCCAGTCCAGTCCAGTCTAGTCTAGCTTCGTCTAGTCCAGTCCAATCCCAATCCAATCCAATCAACAATCACTTGAAGTAGGCTCATATCTCAGCAATCCCATTCCAATCCAGTCCATTCCAATCCAATCCAGTCCTGTCCAGTCCAGTCCAGTCCAGTCCAGTCCAGTCCAGTCCAGTCCAGTCCAATCCAATCCAATCTAATCCAGTCCAATTCAATCCAATGCAATTCAGTCCAGTCCAGTCCAGTCCAGTCCAGTCCAGTCCATTCCATTCCATTCCATTCCATTCCATTCCAATCCAATCCTGTCCAATTCAGTCCAGTCCAATCCCAATCCATTTCAATCCAGTCCAATTCAATCCAATCCAATCCAATCCAATCAACAATCACATGAAGTAGTCTCATATCTCAGCAATCCCAATCCAGTCCAGTCCAGTCCAGTCCAGTCCAATCCAATCAGATCGAGTCCAGTCCAATCCAGTCCAGTCCAGTCCAGTCCAATCCAATCCAATCCAATCTAATCCTGTCCAATTCAATCCAATGCAATCCAGTCCAGTCCAGTCTAGTCTAGCTTTGTCTAGTCCAGTCCAATCCCAATCCAATCCAATCAACAATCACTTGAAGTAGGCTCATATCTCAGCAATCCCAATCCAATCCAGTCCATTCCAATCCAATCCAGTCTTGTCCAATTCAGTCCAGTCCAATCCCAATCTAATCCAATCCAGTCCATCCCAATCCAATCCAATCCAGTCCAATTCAATCCAATCCAATCCAATCAACAGTCACATGAAGTAAGATCATATCTCAGTAATTCCAATCCAGTCCAATCATATCCAATCCATTCAAGTCCAATCCAGTCCAATCCATTCCAATCCAGTCCAATTCCATCCAATCCAATCAACGATCACATGAAGTAGTCTCATATCTCAGCAATCCCAATCCAGTCCAATCAAATCCAATCCAATCCAGTCCAATCCAGTCCAATCCATTCCAATCCAGTCCAGTACAATCCAATCCAGTCCAATTCCATCCAATCCAATCAACGATCACATGAAGTAGTCTCATATCTCAGCAATCCCAATCCAGTCCAATCAAATCCAATCCAATCCAGTCCAGTCCAGTCCAGTCCAATCAAGTCCAGTCCAGTCCAGTCCATTCCATTCCAATCCAATCCAATCCTGTCCAATTCAGTCCAGTCCAATCCCAATCCATTTCAATCCAGTCCAATTCAATCCAATCCAATCAACAATCACTTGAAGTAGGCTCATATCTCAGCAATCCCAATCCAATCCAATCCAGTCCATTCCAATCCAATCCAGTCCTGTCCAGTCCAGTCCAGTCCAGTCCAGTCCAGTCCAGTCCAGTCCAGTCCAGTCCAATCCAATCCAATCTAATCCAGTCCAATTCAATCCAATGCAATTCAGTCCAGTCCAGTCCAGTCCAGTCCAGTCCATTCCATTCCATTCCATTCCATTCCATTCCATTCCAATCCAATCCTGTCCAATTCAGTCCAGTCCAATCCCAATCCATTTCAATCCAGTCCAATTCAATCCAATCCAATCCAATCCAATCAACAATCACATGAAGTAGTCTCATATCTCAGCAATCCCAATCCAGTCCAATTAAATCCAATCCAGTCCAATCCAATCAGATCCAGTCCAGTCTAATCTAGTCCAGTCCAGTCCAATCCAATCAAGTCCAGTCCAGTCCAGTCCAGTCCAGTCCAGTCCAATCCAATCAGATCGAGTCCAGTCCAATCCAGTCCAGTCCAGTCCAGTCCAGTCCAATCCAATCCAATCCAATCTAATCCTGTCCAATTCAATCCAATGCAATCCAGTCCAGTCCAGTCTAGTCTAGCTTCGTCTAGTCCAGTCCAATCCCAATCCAATCCAATCAACAATCACTTGAAGTAGGCTCATATCTCAGCAATCCCATTCCAATCCAGTCCATTCCAATCCAATCCAGTCCTGTCCAATTCAGTCCAGTCCAATCCCAATCCAATCCAGTCCAATTCAATCCAATCCAATCCAATCCAATCCAATCCAATCCAATCCAATTAACAATCACATGAAGTAGGCTCATATCTCATCAATCCCAATCCAGTCCAATCAAATCCAATCCAGTCCAGTCCAATCCAATCCAATCCAGTCCAGTACAATCCAATCCAATCCAGTCCAGTCCAGTCCAGTCCAATTCAATCCAATCCAATCAGCAATCACATGAAGTAGTCTCATATCTCAGCAATCCCAATCCAGTCCAATCAAATCCAATCCAGTCCAATTCAATCCAATGCAATCCAGTCCAGTCCAGTCCAGCCTTGTCTAGTCTATCTTAGTCTAGTCCAGTCCAATCCCAACTTCTGCTCATTTGCTTGGCCCCCACATTGCTGCTTGCAGCTATATTTATTATTGGGGGCCAAGCAGCGAAGCTGCGAGGCAACCCATAGTGATTCTACGTATTCTTATTGGGGGCCAAGCAGCGAAGCTGCGAAGGCACCCATTGTGTTTCTATGATTGGGGGCCAAGCAGCGAAGCTGCGAAGGCACCCATTGTGTTTCTATTTGTTCTTATTAGGGGTCCGAGCAGCGTAGCTGCAGGAACCCTATTGTTTCTGTACCGTTCATTTTTTGGCCAAAATTCTGTAAAAGTCATACTGCAGCCTAAACCGTAACTCCAAAACTCTTGAAATTTTCAGGTATGGTTACCAGTACCCCCCTCTACCCATAACCCAAAATTTGGGGTACTGCACCCAAAGGTGGCGCTATTGAAAAAAAAAGTTAATTATGCTTATTTCTCCTTACCAGATTCACCTAGACTCAAAATTCTTTCAGAATATTAATCTCTAAACTCAGATGCATCTTTTTGGCCCTGGTCTTATGGTCTACAAATGTTTACTTTTTCCACAATTTCATGGAAAAGCCAAACATTATAAAAAGTTTCACACTCTTCAAAAATAATCGAATCTTCACCAAAATTCTCACAGACAATGTTTAGACCAAGCCTCACAAAAGTTATCGCTCAGAATTTTGATATTTTGTTCCATTTCAGAGATATAGGCCAATAAAGTTAGACCACTTAGGCCTTTTTTCCTAGATCACCTATATTCCTATAAACCGTAAGTCCTAGAAACTTGACATTTTCAAGTATTGTTACCAGTACCCCCCACTACCCATAACCCAAATTTGGGGTACTGCACCCAAAGGTGGCGCTCTTGTCAAAAACGCTTATTTCTCCTTACCAGATTCACCTAGACTCAAAATTCTTTCATCATATTAATCTCTACATTCAGATTCATCTTTTTCACCCTGGTCTTATGCTCTAAAAATGTTTACTTTTGCCACAATTTCAGAGAAAAGCCAAACATCATAAAAAGTTTCACAGGCTTCAAAAATTATCAAATCTTCACCAAAATTCTCACAGACAATGTTTAGACAAAGCCTCACAAAAGTTATCAAAAGAATTTGGATACGTTGTTCCATTTCAGAGATATAGGCCAATAAAGTTTGACCACTCAGCCCATTTCTCCTATATCACCTATATTCCTATATGAGTATTTTTTTTTTCTTGGATAACAACCATACAACCATCATTAGGTGGATACCATTAACAGTGCACATTTTCAGATATGTACTCTTTTTTATAAAGCCCTTAATTCTATTGTCAAATGTATGCTAGGAATTTTCTTGATGTTGTGTGTTTGCCAACACACATTTTCACCATTTGAATGTGACTGCTCAATGTGTATGATTGTCAGTGGCTGAGTGGGATAATGCCTAGTGCTGGTGTTTGTTAGGTTGAGAGTTCGAATCCTGCTAGAGCTTTAGGCTCAAGATGCACATGCTATTGGTTATTGAAGATTCACACTATTGAACAGCACCTGAATGACATCAGACAATTAACATTCACACTCATTAGTTGCCAAGAATCAGAATGCCGACACACTCTATGACATATAGGGGAACTTCTTTGTTTACTATTTTTCCTTCATCATTAAGTCTATCATATTTATATTTCATTGATTACTGTTCTTCTCTATACATGTCTAATTACCCAAGAATATCCAAAAGTTTTCAGGTGTACTCTTTCAGGAAAGCCCTTCATTTTATTGTCAAATATATACTTGGAGTTTTTCTTGTGTGTTTACCAACACACATTTTCACCATTTGAATGTGACTACTGAATGTGTATGATTGTCAGTGGCAGAGTGGGATAATGTCAAGTGCTGGTGTTTGTTAGGTTGAGAGTTCGAATCCTGCTAGAGCTTTAGGCTCAAGATGCACATGCTATTGGTTATTGAAGATTCACACTATTGAACAGCACCTGAATGACATCAGACAATTAACATTCACACTCATTAGTTGCCAAGAATCAGAATGCCGACACACTCTATGACATATAGGGGAACTTCTTTGTTTACTATTTTTCCTTCATCGTTAAGTCTATCATATTTATATTTCATCCATTACTGTTCTTCTCTATAAATGTCTAATTGCCCCAGAATATCCAAAAGTTTTCAGGTGTATTTTTTCAGGAAAGCCCTTCATTTTATTGTCAAATATATACTTGGAGTTTTTCTTGTGTGTTTACCAACACACATTTTCACCATGTGAATGTGACAACTCAATATGTAGGATTGTCAGTGGCTCAGTGGGATAATGCCTAGTGCTGGTGTTTGTTAGGTTGAGGGTTGAGGGTTCGAATCCCCGGTAGTGCTTTAGGCTCTAGCTCGAATACTATTGGTTATTGAAGATTCACACCATTGAACAGCACCTGAATGACATCAGGCAATCAACATTCACACTCATCAGTTGCCAAGAATCAGAATGCCGAGACACTCTATGACATTCAGGGGAACTTCTTTGTTTACTATTTTTCCTTCATCATTAAGTCTATCATATTTATATTTAATCTATTAGTGTTCATCTCTACAAATGTCTAATCGCCCCTTCATGCTTGGAGTTTTTCTTGTGTGTTTACCAATACACATTTTCACCATGTGACTGGCCAACATGTAGGATTGACAGTGGCTCAGTGGGATAATGCCTTGTACTGGTGATCCTTAGCTTGAGAGTTCAAATCCCACTTGAAGCATTAGTGAGTTGTGGATGTTAGCATACTACAATAGAATGCTGTTGGGTTGTGGAGGATAACACACTATAACATTACAGCTACTTGTCAATATGGACTTGTAGTGCAAGGCAAGTATTACTGTATAATTATAAGCTGTAGCCTATAATTATTTGTTATTCTTATAATATTTGTCATTTCTTATACATATTTAGTCGGCTCTTCCACTTGACAGAACAACTCTATATCGGTTAAGGATGTCACGCATGAAACAATGCTGCAGAAACATGAAAATACGACTTTGAGTTTAGTAGGCTATAATTTTCAGTTCCTGTTTATCTATTGCACAATGGGTAATAATTTAAAGGAATCATGTTGCAGTCTTGTAAATAGTGACCCTGCAAGATCCCTAGTCATTGCAAAATCATAGTCTGTGACTTAAAACTCTACTACTTGTCTTTAGATGTGAGAGGGTCTGAGACTGTAGTCTTTCAAAAATCTTTTCCAAATCTTTGCAAATCTTTCCAAAGTTTACCCGCTGGGAAACCCTGTAGCTCCGGAGCAGGGGCTCAGACCAGGATAAATTGTTTGCTCGCCCTCAGTTCGCTCTTTTGTTCATCTCAACCCAGCACTCCAGTGTGTCCTGCTCTGTGTGCGTCTTTGAGTTAACGTAAGTCATCACTTTAATCACCCTCACTATGACTTTTGTGATGTTTATCAGTTTGTAGAGTAGCTCTGCCATCATGTGTAAAGTTAAGGTCTTTGTTTGTTGGTTTGGTGTGTTGGAGTCCCATGTGAGAGATGATTAGGTGATGTTGGTTGACTTGGGATGTCAAGTATTGTTTAGTTGTACCTTATATAGCCATATGATTTCAGTTTATTGTTCAAATGTCAATTGGTTTGTTTGTGAGTTGGGATCTGTACTGATTTACCCCATTTCACTGATTACTCCATTTTCTGTTTGTTTCCTCTTTGATGCAGCACACATACAAGTAAAGAACAAAAGAACAGATGAATTGAAACTCAAATAAAGTTAACTTGTGTTGCACCGAAACCTGCCATCTCCGTGTCATCACTCCATACCATTGAGCCTTCTGAGTCACACCATTGAACAGCACCTGAATGACATCAGGCAATTAACATTCACACTCATTACACACTGCTGGTGTTTGTTAGGTTGAGAGTTCGAATCCTGCTAGAGCTTGAAGCTCAAGATGCACATGCTATTGGTTATTGAAGATTGACACCATTGAACAGCACCTGAATGACATCAGGCAATTAACATTCACACTCATTAGTTGCCAAGAATCAGAATGCCGACACACTCTGACATATTTTGTTTACTATTTTACTTTGTTTACTATTTTTCCTTCATCATTAAGTCTATCATATTTATATTTCATCCATTACTGTTCTTCTCTATAAATGTCTAATTGCCCCAGAATATCCAAAAGTTTTCAGGTGTACTCTTTCAGGAAAGCCCTTCATTTTATTGTCAAATGTATACTTGGAGTTTTTCTTGTGTGTTTACCAACACACATTTTCACCATGTGAATGTGACTGCCTAATATGTCGGATTGTTAGTGGCTCAGAGGGATAATGCCTAGTGCTGGTGTTTGTTAGGTTGAGAGTTCGAATCCTGCTAGAGCTTTAGGCTCAAGATGCACATGCTATTGGTTATTGAAGAGTCACACCATTGAACAGCACCTGAATGACATCAGGCAATCAACATTCACACTCATTAGTTGCCAAGAATCAGAATGCCGACACACTCGAAGACATATAGGGGAACTTCTTTGTTTACTATTTTTCCTTCATCATTAAGTCTATCATATTTATATTTCATCCATTACTGTTCTTCTCTACAAATGTCTAATTGTCCCAGAATTTCCAAACGTTTTCAGGTGTTCTCTTTCAGGAAAGCCCTTCATTTTATTGTCAAATGTATACTTTTTTTTCTTTTCTTTTCTTTTTCTTGTGTGTTTACCAATACACATTTTCACCATGTGAATGTGACTGGCAAAGATGTAGGATTGACAGTGGCTTAGTGGGATAATGCCTTGTACTGGTCATCCTTATGTTGAGTGTTCAAATCCCACCTGAAGCATTAGTGTTAAAATACTGTTGGGTTGTGGAGGTTAGCATACTAGAATAGAATGCTGTTGGGTTGTGGAGGTTAGCACACTATAACATTACAGCATTACAGCTACTTGTCAATATGGACTTGTAGTGCAAGGCAAGTATAACTGTATAATTATACGCTGTTTATCTTATTGACTCTGACACAGAACCCACCACCACAAATACAATTCAATTCAGTGGGAAACACTGCCTTCCATTATCAAACCCTTCATCTTATCCACAACAAATAAATAGTCCTGTAGAATCAAGTATTGTTAGAATACTGTTGGGTTGTGGAGGTTAGCACACTATAATGTTATAGCACAGGGTAATCCTAATTTTATGCATCAAATTTATTCCAATCCAACTCAAAAGTTTTGAACGACACAAAGTGAAGGTTTTATCCAGATCAAAACCAAGAATAGATTATGTGATCTAATCCAATTTCAGGATCCTTGTTTCCCTTTGAACAACCCATTTTCAAGATTTGATCCAATCCGATAGCTGAAATCCGGTAACTGAAATCCGATAACCGAAATCCGATCACGTTTCTTTTGAACAATTGTGCCCAAACAATCAAAGCATATGTAAAACTAAAAAGCTATGCCATCATGTTCGTTTTGCTCGGACCCCGTAAATCACCGCTTGCGGTTATATTTATTATTATTATTATTATTCCGCCATTGAAGTCAATGGCAGCCCATAGAACCGTCTGGTGAAAAGTTGTGAAATTTGGCACACTGATTAGGGACAGTCCCATGATTAATGTCACCAAGTTTCATGATGGCACCTAGAGCACTCTAGCGCCACCAACAGGCCAAAGTTGGACGTGCGTTCACGCACGTAACTTTTGACCCGTATTGCCGATTGTCAAAAATGAGGTGTCGTTGGAATCCTTGGACCAACCGGAGTTCAACGCACCCTATGACGTCAATTTCCGCCATGATGGATTTTCCGCCATATTGGATTTCATCAAAAACACTAAAAAGTCCTCTCAGGTCACATATTTTGTCCGATCGACACCAAACTTCACAGATATCATTTACAGACCATGCCTCATTAATGCATTGCTTTTTGTCTTAGGAACTAAAACCGTTCGCGCGTAACAGCCAATCGAAGTTTGCGGCGAAGCCGCCAAACAGGAAGTGAGCTCATATCTCAGCAACCCATTCACCTATCATAACCAAACTTAGTACATGGACTCAGGACCCAATCAGGGGGACGCTCAAGAAATCTGGTGACCTTTGACCTCTAGGGGGCGCTGTAATTAAGAAACATGCCTTTTGGCCTGTAGCTGCAGTTGTGCTTAGAATTAAAACGCACTAGTGGTGTCTAGTAATACTGTTGGAGGTCCTTAGGCCGACCGATGTCGACTTGTGATGTCATCGTAATTGATTCGGCCGCCATATTGGATTTAATCAAGAACACGTACAAGTTTTCGCAGGTCACAAATTTCAGCGGATCCTCACCAAAATTGGCAGAGACCATCTTCAGACCATGCCTTATCAGTGCATTGCTTTTTGGAACAATTGACAGTAGCATGCGGCTGTAACAGCCAATCGAAACTTGCGGCGAAGCCGCCAAACAGGAAGTGAGCTTATATCTCAGCAACCCTTGCATGTATCAAAGCCAAACTTGGTGCATGGACTCAGGACCCAATCAGGGGGACGCTCAAGGAATCTGGTGACCTTTGACCTCTAGGGGGCGCTATAATTAAGAAACATGCCTTTTGGCCTGTAGCTGCTGTTGTCCTTAGAATTAAAATGCACTAGTGGTTTCAGGTAATACTGTTGGAGGTCCTTAGGCTGACCCAGCACAACTTGTGATGTCATCGTAATTGATTCGGCCGTCATGTTGGATTTAATCAAAAACATCAAAAAGTTTTCGCGGGTCGCAAATTTCTTCTGATCTTCACCAAAATTGGCACAGACCATTTTTAAACCATAACCTATCAATATATTGCTCTCTGGAACAATTGACAAAAGCATTCGCCCGTAACAGCCAATCGAAATTGGTGGCGAAGCCGCCAAACAGGAAGTGAGCTCATATCTCAGCAACCCTGCCATGTATTATAACCAAACTTACTACATATATTCATGACCCCATTAGGAGGACGCTCAAAACATTTGGTGACCTTTGACCTGTAGGGGGTGCTGCAATTAGCAATATTGCATTTTGATGGGTAGTTGCTGATTTGTTATATCAATCTTTTATTTTTTGATGTGAAACTGATGACAACATGTTCCATCCAGTTAATTCTAATGCGTGCGTGCAAGGGCAGGGCAGGGCAGGACGGGGTGGGACGGGCTGGGGTGATTAGGTGGGGGGGGGGCTTGCTGGCGGAGGCGGTGGCAATACTCAGCCCTGTTGATCCCGGGTGTCTGCTGAGTTCTATCTTGTCACTGTGGCTACTCCGGCCTATACTGCTTGGCCCCCTCATTGCTGCTTGCAGCTATATTTGGGGGCCAAGCAGCGAAGCTGCGCGGCAACCCATAGTGATTCTAAGTATTCTTATTATTAGGGGTCCGAGCAGCGTAGCTGCAGGAACCCTATTGTTTCTGTACCGTTCATTTTTTGGCCAAAATTCTGTAAAAATCATACTGCAGCCTAAACCGTAACTCCAAAACTCTTGAAATTTTCAGGTATGGTTACCAGTACCCCCCTCTACCCATAACCCAAAATTTGGGGTACTGCACCCAAAGGTGGCGCTATTGAAAAAAAAAGTTAATTATGCTTATTTCTCCTTACCAGATTCACCTAGACTCAAAATTCTTTCAGAATATTAATCTCTAAACTCAGATGCATCTTTTTGGCCCTGGTCTTATGGTCTACAAATGTTTACTTTTTCCACAATTTCATGGAAAAGCCAAACATTATAAAAAGTTTCACACTCTTCAAAAATAATCGAATCTTCACCAAAATTCACAAAAGTTATCGCTCAGAATTTTGATATTTTGTTCCATTTCAGAGATATAGGCCAATAAAGTTAGACCACTTAGGCCTTTTTTCCTAGATCACCTATATTCCTATAAACCGTAAGTCCTAGAAACTTGACATTTTCAAGTATTGTTACCAGTACCCCCCACTACCCATAACCCAAATTTGGGGTACTGCACCCAAAGGTGGCGCTCTTGTCAAAAACGCTTATTTCTCCTTACCAGATTCACCTAGACTCAAAATTCTTTAATCATATTAATCTCTACATTCAGATGCATCTTTTTCACCCTGGTCTTATGCTCTAAAAATGTTTACTTTTGCCACAATTTCAGAGAAAAGCCAAACATCATAAAAAGTTTCACAGGCTTCAAAAATTATCAAATCTTCACCAAAATTCTCACAGACAATGTATAGACAAAGCCTCACAAAAGCTATCAAAAGAATTTGGATACGTTGTTCCATTTCAGAGATATAGGCCAATAAAGTTCGACCACTCAGCCCATTTCTCCTATATCACCTATATTCCTATATGAGTAATTTTTTTTTCTTGGATAACAACCATACAACCATCATTAGGTGGATACCATTAACAGTGCACATTTTCAGATATGTACTCTTTTTTATAAAGCCCTTAATTCTATTGTCAAATGTATGCTAGGAATTTTCTTGATGTTGTGTGTTTGCCAACACACATTTTCACCATTTGAATGTGACTGCTCAATGTGTATGATTGTCAGTGGCTGAGTGGGATAATGCCTAGTGCTGGTGTTTGTTAGGTTGAGAGTTCGAATCCTGCTAGAGCTTTAGGCTCAAGATGCACATGCTATTGGTTATTGAAGATTCACACTATTGAACAGCACCTGAATGACATCAGACAATTAACATTCACACTCATTAGTTGCCAAGAATCAGAATGCCGACACACTCTATGACATATAGGGGAACTTCTTTGTTTACTATTTTTCCTTCATCATTAAGTCTATCATATTTATATTTCATCCATTACTGTTCTTCTCTATAAATGTCTAATTGCCCCAGAATATCCAAAAGTTTTCAGGTGTACTCTTTCAGGAAAGCCCTTCATTTTATTGTCAAATGTATACTTGGAGTTTTTCTTGTGTGTTTACTAACACATATTTTCACCATTTGAATGTGACTGCTGAATGTGTATGATTGTCAGTGGCAGAGTGGGATAATGCCTAGTGCTGCTGTTTGTTAGGTTGAGAGTTCGAATCCTGCTAGAGCTTTAGGCTCAAGATGCACATGCTATTGGTTATTGAAGATTCACACTTTTGAACAGCACCTGAATGACATCAGACAATTAACATTCACACTCATTAGTTGCCAAGAATCAGAATGCCGACACACTCTATGACATATAGGGGAACTTCTTTGTTTACTATTTTTCCTTCATCATTAAGTCTATCATATTTATATTTCATCCATTACTGTTCTTCTCTATAAATGTCTATTTGCCCCAGAATATCCAAAAGTTTTCAGGTGTACTCTTTCAGGAAAGCCCTTCATTTTATTGTCAAATGTGTACTTGGAGTTTTTCTTGTGTGTTTACCAACACACATTTTCACCATTTGAATGTGACTGCTGAATGTGTATGATTGTCAGTGGCAGAGTGGGATAATGCCTAGTGCTGGTGTTTGTTAGGTTGAGAGTTCGAATCCTGCTAGAGCTTTAGGCTCAAGATGCACATGCTATTGGTTATTGAAGATTCACACTATTGAACAGCACCTGAATGACATCAGACAATTAACATTCACACTCATTAGTTGCCAAGAATCAGAATGCCGACACACTCTATGACATATAGGGGAACTTCTTTGTTTACTATTTTTCCTTCATCATTAAGTCTATCATATTTATATTTCATCCATTACTGTTCTTCTCTATAAATGTCTATTTGCCCCAGAATATCCAAAAGTTTTCAGGTGTATTTTTTCAGGAAAGCCCTTCATTTTATTGTCAAATATATACTTGGAGTTTTTCTTGTGTGTTTACCAACACACATTTTCACCATGTGAATGTGACTACCCAATATGTAGGATTGTCAGTGGCTCAGTGGGATAATGCCTAGTGCTGGTGTTTGTTAGGTTGAGGGTTCGAATCCCCGGTAGTGCTTTAGGCTCTAGCTCGAATACTATTGGTTATTGAAGATTCACACCATTGAACAGCACCTGAATGACATCAGGCAATCAACATTCACACTCATCAGTTGCCAAGAATCAGAATGCCGAGACACTCTATGACATTCAGGGGAACTTCTTTGTTTACTATTTTTCCTTCATCATTAAGTCTATCATATTTATATTTAATCTATTAGTGTTCATCTCTACAAATGTCTAATCGCCCCTCCATGCTTGGAGTTTTTCTTGTGTGTTTACCAATACACATTTTCACCATGTGAATGTGGCTGGCCAACATGTAGGATTGACAGTGGGTCAGTGGGATAATGCCTTGTACTGGTGATCCTTAGGTTGAGAGTTCAAATCCCACTTGAAGCATTAGTGGGTTGTGGATGTTAACATACTACAATAGAATGCTGTTGGGTTGTGGAGGATAACACACTATAACATTACAGCTACTTGTCAATATGGACTTGTAGTGCAAGGCAAGTGTTACTGTGTAATTATAAGCTGTAGCCTATAATTATTTGTTATTCTTATAATATTTGTCATTTCTTATACATATTTAGTCGGCTCTTCCACTTGACAGAACAACTCTATATCGGTTAAGGATGTCACGCATGAAACAATGCTGCAGAAACACGAAAATACGACTTTGAGTTTAGTAGGCTATAATTTTCAGTTCCTGTTTATCTATTGCACAATGGGTAATATTTTAAAGGAATCATGTTGCAGTCTTGTAAATAGTGACCCTGCAAGATCCCTAGTCATTGCAAAATCATAGTCTGTGACTTAAAACTCTACTACTTGTCTTTAGATGTGAGAGGGTCTGAGACTGTAGTCTTTCAAAAATCTTTTCCAAATCTTTGCAAATCTTTCCAAAGTTTACCCGCTGGGAAACCCTGTAGCTCCGGAGCAGGGGCTCAGACCAGGATAAATTGTTTGCTCGCCCTCAGTTCGCTCTTTTGTTCATCTCAACCTAGCACTCCAGTGTGTCCTGCTCTGTGTGCGTCTTTGAGTTAACGTAAGTCATCACTTTAATCACCCTCACTATGACTTTTGTGATGTTTATCAGTTTGTAGAGTAGCTCTGCCATCATGTGTAAAGTTAAGGTCTTTGTTTGTTGGTTTGGTGTGTTGGAGTCCCATGTGAGAGATGATTAGGTGATGTTGGTTGACTTGGGATGTCAAGTATTGTTTAGTTGTACCTTTATATAGCCATATGATTTCAGTTTATTGTTCAAATATCAATTGGTTTGTTTGTGAGTTGGGATCTGTACTGATTTACCCCATTTCACTGATTACTCCATTTTCTGTTTGTTTCCTCTTTGATGCAGCACACATACAAGTAAAGAACAAAAGAACAGATGAATTGAAACTCAAATAAAGTTAACTTGTGTTGCACCGAAACCTGCCATCTCCGTGTCATCACTCCATACCATTGAGCCTTCTGAGTAGTCACACCATTGAACAGCACCTGAATGACATCAGGCAATTAACATTCACACTCATTAGTTGCCAAGAATCAGAATGCCGACACACTCTATGACATATAGGGGAACTTCTTTGTTTACTATTTTTCCTTCATCATTAAGTCTATATTTATATTTCATCCATTACTGTTCTTCTCTATAAATGTCTAATTGCCCCAGAATATCCAAAAGTTTTCAGGTGTACTCTTTCAGGAAAGCCCTTCATTTTATTGTCAAATGTATACTTGGAGTTTTTCTTGTGTGTTTACCAACACACATTTTCACCATGTGAATGTGACTGCCTAATATGTCGGATTGTTAGTGGCTCAGAGGGATAATGCCTAGTGCTGGTGTTTGTTAGGTTGAGAGTTCGAATCCTGCTAGAGCTTTAGGCTCAAGATGCACATGCTATTGGTTATTGAAGATTCACACCACTGAACAGCACCTGAATGACATCAGGCAATCAACATTCACACTCATTAGTTGCCAAGAATCAGAATGCCGACACACTCGAAGACATATAGGGGAACTTCTTTGTTTACTATTTTTCCTTCATCATTAAGTCTATCATATTTATATTTCATCCATTACTGTTCTTCTCTACAAATTTCTAATTGTCCCAGAATTTCCAAACGTTTTCAGGTGTTCTCTTTCAGGAAAGCCCTTCATTTTATTGTCAAATGTATACTTGGAGTTTTTCTTGTGTGTTTACCAATACACATTTTCACCATGTGAATGTGACTGGCAAAGATGTAGGATTGACAGTGGCTTAGTGGGATAATCCCTTGTACTGGTCATCCTAAGGTTGAGAGTTCAAATCCCACCTGAAGCATTAGTGTTCAAATACTGTTGGGTTGTGGAGGTTAGCATACTAGAATATAATGTTGTGGAGGTTAGCACACTATAACATTACAGCATTACAGCTACTTGTCAATATGGACTTGTAGTGCAAGTCAAGTATAACTGTATAATTATAGGCTGTTTATCTTATTGACTCCGACACAGAACCCACCACCACAAATGCAATTCAATTCTGTGGGAAACACTGCCTTCCATTATCAAACCCTTCATCTTATCCACAACAAATAAATAGTCCTGTAGAATCAAGTATTGTTAGAATACTGTTGGGTTGTGGAGGTTAGCACACTATAACGTTACAGCACAGGGTAATCCTAATTTTATGGATCAAATTTATTCCAATCTAACTCAAAAGTTTTGAACAACACAAAGGTTTTATCCAGATCAAAACCAAGAATAGATTATGTGATCTAATCCAATTTCAGGATCCTTGTTTCCTTTTGAACAACCCATTTTCAAGATTTGATCCAATCCGATAGCCGAAATCCGGTAACTGAAATCCGATAACCGAAATCCGATCACATTTCTTTTGAACAATTGTGCCCAAACAATCAAAGCATATGTAAAACTAAAAAGCTATGCTACCTCATGTTCGTTTTGCTCGGACCCCGTAAATCACCGCTTGCGGTTATATTTGGGGGCCAAGCAGCGAAGCTGCGAGGCAACCCTTAGTGATTCTACCTTTTCTTATTATTATTACACACTCTTTCCGCTGTCATTGGAGTCTATGGCAGCCCATAGAACCGTACAGTAAAAAGTTGTGAAATTTTGCACATTGATTCAGGACAGTATAAAAATGAATTTGAGCAAGTTTTATGCCTGAACCACAGACAGTCTAGCGCCACCAATGGGTCAAAGTTGACATTGCATCCATGCAATTAACTTTTGAACCGTATGCCCGATTTCAAATATCGTAACATCTTTGGAAGTCTTGGATGAGGCCAAACTCAACGCACCCCATGACGTCAATTTCCGCCATGTTGGATCTTCCGCCATATTGTATTTCATCAAAAACACTTAAAAGGCATCAAAGTTCGCAAAGTGTGTCCGTTTTTCACGAAACTTGACGCAGATTATCTTCAGACCATGACTCATAAATGCATTGCTTTTAGGAGCCATACTCAAAACCCGTCGCCCGTCACAACCAATCAAGTTTGTCGGCGAAGCCGCCAAACAGGAAGTGAAGTGATATCTCAGCAAGGCTTTCACGTATCAACACCAATCTCAGTACATAGTCTCAAGACCCAATTAGGAGGAGGCTCAAAAAATTTGACGACTTTTGACCTATAGGTGGCGCTATAATTACCAAAATTACGTTTTGGCCTGTAACGGGTCATGTGTTTGGAATTAAAGCATATTAGTGATATCTGTTAATACCTTGAGAGGTCCTTAGGCCGACACATGCCAACATGTGACGTCAACATAATTGATTCGACCGCCATATTGGATTTCACCAAAAACATTTAAAAGGCATCAAAGGTCACAAAGTTTCTCTGATTTTCATGAAACTTGACGCAGATGATCGGCAGACCATGACTCATTAACGCATTGCTTTTTGGAGACATATTCAAAACCGGTTGCCTGTGACGACCAATCACGTTTGGCGGCGAAGCCGCCAAACAGGAAGTGAAGTGATCTCAGCAAGGCTTTCGCGTATCAACACCAAACTCAGTACAGGGTCTCAGGACCCAATTAGGAGGAGGCTCAATACATTTGATGACTTTTGACCTATAGGTGGCGCTATAATCACAAGAAGTGGGCTCATATTTCAGCAATGCTTTCACATATTGAAACCAAACTTAGTATATGGACTTGGGACCTCATCCTGAGGACAGACAATAATTTTAGCAACCTTTGACCAGTAGGGGTGCTATAATTTGCAAAACTTTCTCGTATCAACACCAAACTTGATATGTGGACTTGTGACTACAACCTGAGGACGCACAATAAATTTGGTGACTTTTGACCACTAGGGGTGCTATAATTATCAACACTTTCTCGTATCGACACCAAACTTGGTATGTGGACTTGTGACAACATCCTGAGGATGCACAATCAATTTTGCGACCTTTGACCACTAGGGGTGCTATAATTTGCGACACTTTCTCGTATCGACACCAATCTTGGTACAAGGACTCGGGACCACATCCTGAAGACGCTCAATATATTTAGTGACATTTGACCACTAGAGGCACTATAATTATCAACACCTTCTCGTATCGACACCAAACTTGGTATGTGGACTTGTGACTACAACCTGAGGACGCACAATACATTTGGTGATGTTTGAGGCATGCGTTTGTGTGGGGGGCTATTGGGGTGTGTGGGAAAGGAGGTTTATCTGTGTATGTGTGTGTGTGGGATGGGGGGTTAATTGGGTGTGTGTATAATGTAACAACATTGGGTTGCCATGACAACTCCTGCTCAACTGCTTGGCCCCCACATTGCTGCTTGCAGCTATATTTGGGGGCCAAGCAGCGAAGCTGCGCGGCAACCCTTAGTGATTCTACCTTTTCTTATTATTATTGGGGGCCAAGCAGCGAAGCTGCGCGGCAACCCTTAGTGATTCTACCTTTTCTTATTATTATTACACATCTTTCCGCTGTCATTGAAGTCTATGGCAGCCCATAGAACCGTACAGTAAAAAGTTGTGAAATTTGGCACATTGATTCGGGACAGTATAAAAATTAATTTGAGCAAGTTTTATGCCTGAACCACAGAGAGTCTAGCGCCACCAATGGGTCAAAGTTGACATTGCATC
This sequence comes from Alosa pseudoharengus, assembly GCF_046254945.1. Taxonomy (NCBI): domain Eukaryota; kingdom Metazoa; phylum Chordata; class Actinopteri; order Clupeiformes; family Clupeidae; genus Alosa; species Alosa pseudoharengus. The sequence goes on along the minus strand of NW_027468576.1, from coordinate 1,623,947 downwards.
CATGCAATTAACTTTTGAACCGTATGCCCGATTTTAAATATCGTAACATCTTTGGAAGTCTTGGATGAGGCCAAACTCAACGCACCCCATGACGTCAATTTCCGCCATGTTGGATCTTCCGCCATATTGTATTTCATCAAAAACACTTAAAAGGCATCAAAGTTCGCAAAGTGTGTCCGTTTTTCACGAAACTTGACGCAGATTATCTTCAGACCATGACTCATAAATGCATTGCTTTTAGGAGCCATACTCAAAACCCGTCGCCCGTCACAACCAATCAAGTTTGTCGGCGAAGCCGCCAAACAGGAAGTGAAGTGATATCTCAGCAAGGCTTTCACGTATCAACACCAATCTCAGTACATAGTCTCAAGACCCAATTAGGAGGAGGCTCAAAAAATTTGACGACTTTTGACCTATAGGTGGCGCTATAATTACCAAAATTACGTTTTGGCCTGTAACGGGTCATGTGTTTGGAATTAAAGCATATTAGTGATATCTGTTAATACCTTGAGAGGTCCTTAGGCCGACACATGCCAACATGTGACGTCAACATAATTGATTCGACCGCCATATTGGATTTCACCAAAAACATTTAAAAGGCATCAAAGGTCACAAAGTTTCTCTGATTTTCATGAAACTTGACGCAGATGATCGGCAGACCATGACTCATTAACGCATTGCTTTTTGGAGACATATTCAAAACCGGTTGCCTGTGACGACCAATCACGTTTGGCGGCGAAGCCGCCAAACAGGAAGTGAAGTGATCTCAGCAAGGCTTTCGCGTATCAACACCAAACTCAGTACAGGGTCTCAGGACCCAATTAGGAGGAGGCTCAATACATTTGATGACTTTTGACCTATAGGTGGCGCTATAATCACAAGAAGTGGGCTCATATTTCAGCAATGCTTTCACATATTGAAACCAAACTTAGTATATGGACTTGGGACCTCATCCTGAGGACAGACAATAATTTTAGCAACCTTTGACCAGTAGGGGTGCTATAATTTGCAAAACTTTCTCGTATCAACACCAAACTTGATATGTGGACTTGTGACTACAACCTGAGGACGCACAATAAATTTGGTGACTTTTGACCACTAGGGGTGCTATAATTATCAACACTTTCTCGTATCGACACCAAACTTGGTATGTGGACTTGTGACAACATCCTGAGGATGCACAATCAATTTTGCGACCTTTGACCACTAGGGGTGCTATAATTTGCGACACTTTCTCGTATCGACACCAATCTTGGTACAAGGACTCGGGACCACATCCTGAAGACGCTCAATATATTTAGTGACATTTGACCACTAGAGGCACTATAATTATCAACACCTTCTCGTATCGACACCAAACTTGGTATGTGGACTTGTGACTACAACCTGAGGACGCACAATACATTTGGTGATGTTTGAGGCATGCGTTTGTGTGGGGGGCTATTGGGGTGTGTGGGAAAGGAGGTTTATCTGTGTATGTGTGTGTGTGGGATGGGGGGTTAATTGGGTGTGTGTATAATGTAACAACATTGGGTTGCCATGACAACTCCTGCTCAACTGCTTGGCCCCCACATTGCTGCTTGCAGCTATATTTGGGGGCCAAGCAGCGAAGCTGCGCGGCAACCCTTAGTGATTCTACCTTTTCTTATTATTATTGGGGGCCAAGCAGCGAAGCTGCGCGGCAACCCTTAGTGATTCTACCTTTTCTTATTATTATTACACATCTTTCCGCTGTCATTGAAGTCTATGGCAGCCCATAGAACCGTACAGTAAAAAGTTGTGAAATTTGGCACATTGATTCGGGACAGTATAAAAATTAATTTGAGCAAGTTTTATGCCTGAACCACAGAGAGTCTAGCGCCACCAATGGGTCAAAGTTGACATTGCATCCATGCAATTAACTTTTGAACCGTATGCCCGATTTTGAATATCGCAATATCTTTGGAAGTCTTGGATGAGGCCGAACTCAACGCACCCCATGACGTCAATTTCCGCCATGTTGGATCTTCCGCCATATTGTATTTCATCAAAAACACTTAAAAGGCATCAAAGTTCGCAAAGTTTGTCCGATTTTCACGAAACTTGACGCAGATGATCGTCAGACCATGACTCATAAACGCCTTGCTTTTTGGAGACATATTCAAAACCGGTTGCCTGTGACGACCAATCAAGTTTGGCGGCGAAGCCGCCAAACAGGAAGTGAAGTGATATCTCAGCAAGGCTTTCGCGTATCAACACCAAACTCAGTACAGGGTCTCAGTACCCAATTAGGAGGAGGCTCAATAAATTTGATGACTTTTGACCTATAGGTGGCGCTATAATTAGCAAAATTATGTTTTAGCCTGTAACGGGTCATGTGTTTAGAATTAAAGCATATTAGTGATATCTGTTAATACCTTGAGAGGTCCTTAGGCCGAAACATGCCAACATGTGACGTCAACATAATTTATTCGACCGCCATATTGGATGTCATCAAAAACACTTAAAAGGCATCAAAGGTCAGAAAGTTTCTCCGATTTTCACGAAACTTGACGCAGATGATCGTCAGACCATGACTCATAAACGCATTGCTTTTTGGAGACATATTCAAAACCGGTTGCCTGAGACGACCAATCAAGTTTGGCGGCGAAGCCGCCAAACAGGAAGCGAAGTAATATCTCAGTAAAGCTTTAACGTATCAAAACCAAACTCAGTACATGGGGTCAGGACCCAATAAGGAGAAGGCTCAATAAATTTGATGACTTTTGACCTATAGGTGGCGCTATAATAAGCAAAATTACATTTTGGCCTGTAACGGGTGATGTGTTTGGAATTAAAACTTACTATTGGTGTCTGTTAATGTTAATGTTAATATACTAGTGATGTCTCTGGGAGGTCCTAAGGCTGACAGATGTGATTTTGTGATGTCAACATAATTGATCTGGCCGCCATATTGGATTTAATCAAAATCACTTAAAAGGCATCAAAGGTCACAAAGTTCATCCGATTTTCATGAAACTTGGTTCAGATGATCTTCAGACCATGACTCACAAACGCATTGCTTTTTGGACCCATATTCAAAACCCATCGCCCGTCTTGACCAATCAAGTTTGGCGGCGAAGCCGCCAAACAGGAAGTGAAGTGATCTCAGCAAGGCTTTTGCGTATCAACACCAAACTCAGTACAGGGTCTCAGGACCCAATTAGGAGGAGGCTCAATAAATTTGATGACTTTTGACCTATAGGTGGCGCTATAATCACAAGAAGTGGGCTCATATTTCAGCAATGCTTTCACATATTGAAACCAAACTTAGTATATGGACTTGGGACCTCATCCTGAGGACAGACAATAATTTTAGCAACGTTTGACCACTAGGGGTGCTATAATTTGCAACACTTTCTCGTATCGACACCAAACTTGGTACCTGGACTCGGGACCACATCCTGAATAAGGACAATACATTTAGTGACCTTTGACCACTAGGGGCGCTATAATTAGAAAAACTTTATCGTATCGACACCAAACTTGGTATATGGACTCGGGAACACATCCTGAAGACGCACAATATATTTAGTGAGCTTTGACCACTAGGGGTGCTACAATTATCAACACTTTCTTGTATCGACACCAAACTTGGTATGTGGACTTGTGACTACAACCTGACTACGCACAATAAATTTGGTGATGTTTGAGGTATGCATATGTGTGGGGGGTTATTGGGGTGTGTGGGGGAAGAAGTTTATCTGTGTATATGTGTGTGTGTGGGACAGGGGGGGTTAATTGGGTGTGTGTATAATGTAGCAACATTGGGTTGCCATGACAACTCCTGCTCAACTGCTTGGCCCCCTCATTGCTGCTTGCAGCTATATTTATTATTATTATTATAACGAAACGCTAATTTGCCATTAAACCATACAGTAAAAAGTTGGGATATTCAGCACATTGATTCGGTTCAGTCATATCTTTAATTTATCAAAGTTTCAAGTCTGCATTTTGAGTGCTCTAGCGCCACCAACATTTCAAATTTTTTATTACATCTATGCACATAACGTTTGAACGGTACACCACATTTTGAACATTAAGGTATATTTGGAATCCTTGGATGAGACCGAACTCAACGCAGATGTCAATTTATGAGGTAAACGTAATTGATCAGGCAGCCATATTGGATTTAATCAAAAACACCTAAAAGGCATCAAAGTTGGCAAAGTTTGTCCGATTTTCACGAAACTTGACGCAGATGATCTTCAGACCATGACTCATAAATGCATTGCTTTTTGGAGCCATATTCAAAACCCGTCGCCCGTGGTGACCAATCAAGTTTGGCGGCGAAGCCGCCAAACAGAAAGTGAAGTAATCTCAGCAAGGCTTTCGCGTATCAACACCAAACTCAGTACAGGGTCTCAGGACCTAATTAGGAGGAGGCTCAATAAATTTGATGACTTTTGACCTATAGGTGGCGCTATAATTAGCAAAATTACGTTTTAGCCTGTAACGGGTCATGTGTTTGGAATTAAAGCATATTAGTGATATCTGTTAATACCTTGAGAGGTCCTTAGGCCGACACATGCCAACATCTGACGTCAACTTAATTGATCCGACCGCCATATTGGATTTCATCAAAAACACTTAAAAGGCATCAAAGGTCATAAAGTTTGTCCGATTTTCACGAAACTTGACGCAGATGATCGTCAGACCATGACTCATAAACGCATTGCTTTTTGGAGACATATTCCAAACCGGTTGCCTGTGACGACCAATCAAGTTTGGCGGCGAAGCCGCCAAACAGGAAGTGAAGTGATATCTCAGCAATGCTTTCACGTATCAAAACCAAACTAGGTATATGGGCTCAGGACCCAATCAGGAGGACACTCAAGAAATGTGGTAAATTTTGACCACTATGTGGCGCTATAATCACAGGAATTGGGCTCATATTTCAGCAATGCTTTCACGTATTGAAACCAAACTTGGCTCATTGACTCGGGACCACATCCTGAGGACATACAATAATTTTAGCAACGTTTGACCACTAGGGGTGCTATAATTTGCAACACTTTCTCGTATCGACACCAAACTTGGTACCTGGACTCGGGACCACATCCTGAATAAGGACAATACATTTAGTGACCTTTGACCACTAGGGGCGCTGTAATTAGAAAATCTTTATCGTATCGACACCAAACTTGGTACATGGACTCGGGAACACATCCTGAAGAGGCACAATATATTTAGTGAGCTTTGACCACTAGGGGTGCTACAATTATCAACACTTTCTTGTATCGACACCAAACTTGGTATGTGGACTTGTGACTACAACCTGACTACGCACAATAAATTTGGTGATGTTTGAGGTATGCATATGTGTGGGGGGTTATTGGGGTGTGTGGGGGAAGAAGTTTATCTGTGTATATGTGTGTGTGTGGGACAGGGGGGGGGTTAATTGGGTGTGTGTATAATGTAGCAACATTGGGTTGCCAGTGCAACTCCTGCTCAACTGCTTGGCCCCCACATTGCTGCTTGCAGCTATATTTGGGGGCCAAGCAGCGAAGCTGCGAAGGCACCCATTGTGTTTCTATTTGTTCTTCTTATTATTATTATTATTATTATTCCGCCATTGAAGTCAATGGCAGCCCATAGAACCGTCTGGTGAAAAGTTGTGAAATTTGGCACACTGATTAGGGACAGTCCCATGATTAATGTCACCAAGTTTCATGATGGCACCTAGAGCACTCTAGCGCCACCAACAGGCCAAAGTTGGACGTGCGTTCACGCACGTAACTTTTGACCCGTATTGCCGATTGTCAAAAATGAGGTATCGTTGGAATCCTTGGACCAAGCCGAGTTCAACGCACCCTATGACGTCAATTTCCGCCATGATGGATTTTCCGCCATATTGGATTTCATCAAAAACACTAAAAAGTCCTCTCAGGTCACATATTTTGTCCGATCGACACCAAACTTCACAGATATCATTTACAGACCATGCCTCATTAATGCATTGCTTTTTGTCTTAGGAACTAAAACCGTTCGCACGTAACAGCCAATCGAAGTTTGCGGCGAAGCCACCAAACAGGAAGTGAGCTCATATCTCAGCAACCCATTCACCTATCATAACCAAACTTAGTACATGGACTCAGGACCCAATCAGGGGGACGCTCAAGAAATCTGGTGACCTTTGACCTCTAGGGGGCGCTGTAATTAAGAAACATGCCTTTTGGCCTGTAGCTGCAGTTGTGCTTAGAATTAAAACGCACTAGTGGTGTCTAGTAATACTGTTGGAGGTCCTTAGGCCGACCGATGTCGACTTGTGATGTCATCGTTATTGATTCGGCCGCCATATTGGATTTAATCAAGAACACGTACAAGTTTTCGCAGGTCACAAATTTCAGCGGATCCTCACCAAAATTGGCAGAGACCATCTTCAGACCATGCCTTATCAGTGCATTGCTTTTTGGAACAATTGACAGTAGCATGCGGCTGTAACAGCCAATCGAAACTTGCGGCGAAGCCGCCAAACAGGAAGTGAGCTTATATCTCAGCAACCCTTGCATGTATCAAAGCCAAACTTGGTGCATGGACTCAGGACCCAATCAGGGGGACGCTCAAGGAATCTGGTGACCTTTGACCTCTAGGGGGCGCTATAATTAAGAAACATGCCTTTTGGCCTGTAGCTGCTGTTGTCCTTAGAATTAAAATGCACTAGTGGTTTCAGGTAATACTGTTGGAGGTCCTTAGGCTGACCTAGCACAACTTGTGATGTCATCGTAATTGATTCGGCCGTCATGTTGGATTTAATCAAAAACATCAAAAAGTTTTCGCGGGTCGCAAATTTCTTCTGATCTTCACCAAAATTGGCACAGACCATTTTTAAACCATAACCTATCAATATATTGCTCTCTGGAACAATTGACAAAAGCATTCGCCCGTAACAGCCAATCGAAATTGGTGGCGAAGCCGCCAAACAGGAAGTGAGCTCATATCTCAGCAACCCTGCCATGTATTATAACCAAACTTACTACATATATTCATGACCCCATTAGGAGGACGCTCAAAACATTTGGTGACCTTTGACCTGTAGGGGGTGCTGCAATTAGCAATATTGCATTTTGATGTGTAGTTGCTGATTTGTTATATCAATCTTTTATTTTTTGATGTGAAACTGATGACAACATGTTCCATCCAGTTAATTCTAATGCGTGCGTGCAAGGGCAGGGCAGGGCAGGACGGGGTGGGACGGGCTGGGGTGATTAGGTGGGGGGGGGGGCTTGCTGGCGGAGGCGGTGGCAATACTCAGCCCTGTTGATCCCGGGTGTCTGCTGAGTTCTATCTTGTCACCGTGGCTACTCCGGCCTATACTGCTTGGCCCCCTCATTGCTGCTTGCAGCTATATTTGGGGGCCAAGCAGCGAAGCTGCGAAGGCACCCATTGTTTTTCTATTTGTTCTTATTATTATTATTATTATTATTATTCCGCCATTGAAGTCAATGGCAGCCCATAGAACCGTCTGGTGAAAAGTTGGGAAATTTGGCACACTGATTATGGACAGTCCCATGATTAATGTCACCAAGTTTCATGATGGCTCCTAGAGCACTCTAGCGCCACCAACAGGCCAAAGTTGGACGTGCGTTCACGCACGTAACTTTTTACCCGTATTGCCGATTGTCAAAAATGAGGTATCGTTGGAATCCTTGGACCAAGCCGAGTTCAACGCACCCTATGACGTCAATTTCCGCCATGATGGATTTTCCGCCATATTGGATTTCATCAAAAACACTAAAAAGTCCTCTCAGGTCACATATTTTGTCCGATCGACACCAAACTTCACAGATATCATTTACAGACTATGCCTCATTAATGCATTGCTTTTTGTCTTAGGAACTAAAACCGTTCGCGCGTAACAGCCAATCGAAGTTTGCAGCGAAGCCGCCAAACAGGAAGTGAGCTCATATCTCAGCAACCCATTCACCTATCATAACCAAACTTAGTACATGGACTCAGGACCCAATCAGGGGGACGCCCAAGAAATCTGGTGACCTTTGACCTGTAGGGGGCGCTGTAATTAAGAAACATGCCTTTTGGCCTGTAGCTGCAGTTGTGCTTAGAATTAAAACGCACTAGTGGTGTCTGGTAATACTGTTGGAGGTCCTTAGGCCGACCCAAGTCAACTTGTGATGTCATCGTAATTGAGTCGGCCGCCATATTGGATTTAATCAAAAACACGTACAAATTTTCGCAGGTCACAAATTTCAGCGGATCCTCACCAAAATTGGCAGAGACCATCTTCAGATCATGCCTTATCAGTGCGTTGCTTTTTGGAACAATTGACAGTAGCATTCGGCTGTTACAGCCAATCGAAACTTGCGGCGAAGCCGCCAAACAGGAAGTGAGCTCATATCTCAGCAACCCTTGCATGTATCAAAGCCAAACTTGGTGTATGGACTCGGGACCCAATCAGGGGGACGCTCAAGAAATCTGGTGACCTTTGACCTCTAGGGGGCGCTGTAATTAAGAAACATGCCTTTTGCCCTGTATCTGCTGTTGTGTTTGGAATTCAAATGTACTAGTGGTGTCTGGTAATACTGTTGGAGGTCCTTAGGCCGACCCAGGCCAACTTGTGATGTCATCCTAATTGATTCGGCCGCCATGTTAGATTTAATCAAAAACATCCAAAAGTTTTCACAGGTCGCAAATTTCATCTGATCTTCACCAACATTGGCACAGACCATCTTCAGACCATAACCTATTAATATATTGCTCTCTGGAACAATTGACAAAAGCATTCGCCCGTAACAGCCAATTGAAATTGGTGGCGAAGCCGCTAAACAGGAAGTGAGCTCATATCTCAGCAACCCTGCCATGTATCATAACCAAACTTACTACATATATTCATTACCCCATTAGGAGGACGCTCAAAAAATATGGTGACCTTTGACCTGTAAGGGGTGCTGCAATTAGCAATATTGCATTTTGATGTGTAGTTGCTGATGTGTTTTATCAGTCTTTTATTTTTTGATTTGAAACTGATGACATGCTCCATCCAGTTACTTCTAATGTGTGCGTGCAAAGGCAGGGCAGGGCAGGACGGGGTGGGACGGGCTGGGGTGATTAGGTGGGGGGGGCTGGCTGGCGGAGGCGGTGGCAATACTCAGCCCTGTTTCAGCCCTGTTGATCCCGGGTGTCTGCTGAGTTCTATCTTGTCACCGTGGCTACTCCGGCCTATTCTGCTTGGCCCCCTCATTGCTGCTTGCAGCTATATTTGGGGGCCAAGCAGCGAAGCTGCGAAGGCACCCATTGTGTTTCTATTTGTTCTTATTATTATTATTATTATTATTATTCCGCCATTGAAGTCAATGGCAGCCCATAGAACCGTCTGGTGAAAAGTTGTGAAATTTGGCACACTGATTAGGGACAGTCCCATGATTAATGTCACCAAGTTTCATGATGGCACCTAGAGCACTCTAGCGCCACCAACAGGCCAAAGTTGGATGTGCGTTCACGCACGTAACTTTTGACCCGTATTGCCGATTGTCAAAAATGAGGTATCGTTGGAATCCTTGGACCAAGCCGAGTTCAACGCACCCTATGACGTCAATTTCCGCCATGATGGATTTTCCGCCATATTGGATTTCATCAAAAACACTAAAAAGTCCTCTCAGGTCACATATTTTGTCCGATCGACACCAAACTTCACAGATATCATTTACAGACCATGCCTCATTAATGCATTGCTTTTTGTCTTAGGAACTAAAACCGTTCGCGCGTAACAGCCAATCGAAGTTTGCGGCGAAGCCGCCAAACAGGAAGTGAGCTCATATCTCAGCAACCCATTCACCTATCATAACCAAACTTAGTACATGGACTCAGGACCCAATCAGGGGGACGCTCAAGAAATCTGGTGACCTTTGACCTCTAGGGGGCGCTGTAATTAAGAAACATGCCTTTTGGCCTGTAGCTGCAGTTGTGCTTAGAATTAAAACGCACTAGTGGTGTCTAGTAATACTGTTGGAGGTCCTTAGGCCGACCGATGTCGACTTGTGATGTCATCGTAATTGATTCGGCCGCCATATTGGATTTAATCAAGAACACGTACAAGTTTTCGCAGGTCACAAATTTCAGCGGATCCTCACCAAAATTGGCAGAGACCATCTTCAGACCATGCCTTATCAGTGCATTGCTTTTTGGAACAATTGACAGTAGCATGCGGCTGTAACAGCCAATCGAAACTTGCGGCGAAGCCGCCAAACAGGAAGTGAGCTTATATCTCCGCAACCCTTGCATGTATCAAAGCCAAACTTGGTGCATGGACTCAGGACCCAATCAGGGGGACGCTCAAGGAATCTGGTGACCTTTGACCTCTAGGGGGCGCTATAATTAAGAAACATGCTTTTTGGCCTGTAGCTGCTGTTGTCCTTAGAATAAAATGCACTAGTGGTTTCAGGTAATACTGTTGGAGGTCCTTACGCTGACCCAGCACAACTTGTGATGTCATCGTAATTGATTCGGCCGTCATGTTGGATTTAATCAAAAACATCAAAAAGTTTTCGCGGGTCGCAAATTTCTTCTGATCTTCACCAAAATTGGCACAGACCATTTTTAAACCATAACCTATCAATATATTGCTCTCTGGAACAATTGACAAAAGCATTCGCCCGTAACAGCCAATCGAAATTGGTCGCGAAGCCGCCAAACAGGAAGTGAGCTCATATCTCAGCAACCCTGCCATGTATTATAACCAAACTTACTACATATATTCATGACCCCATTAGGAGGACGCTCAAAACATTTGGTGACCTTTGACCTGTAGGGGGTGCTGCAATTAGCAATATTGCATTTTGATGTGTAGTTGCTGATTTGTTATATCAATCTTTTATTTTTTGATGTGAAACTGATGACAACATGTTCCATCCAGTTAATTCTAATGCGTGCGTGCAAGGGCAGGGCAGGGCAGGACGGGGTGGGACGGGCTGGGGTGATTAGGTGGGGGGGGGGCTTGCTGGCGGAGGCGGTGGCAATACTCAGCCCTGTTGATCCCGGGTGTCTGCTGAGTTCTATCTTGTCACCGTGGCTACTCCGGCCTATACTGCTTGGCCCCCTCATTGCTGCTTGCAGCTATATTTGGGGGCCAAGCAGCGAAGCTGCGAAGGCACCCATTGTGTTTCTAGCTTTTCCTATTATTGGGGGCCAAGCAGCGAAGCTGCGAGGCAACCCTTAGTGTTTCTATGATTTCTTATTATTATTATTTAACATCTTTCCTCTGCCATTGGAGTCTATGGCAGCCCATAGAACCGTCTGGTGAAAAGTTGTGAAATTTGGCACACTGATTGGGGACTCACCAATATTTTATTTCACCAAGTTTTATGCCTCCCTGTTGAACCCTCTAGCGCCACCAACAGGCCAAAGTTGGACGTGCGTTCACGCACGTAACTTTTGACCCGTTTGCCCGATTGTCAAAAATGTGGTATCGTTGGAATCCTTGGACCAAGCCGAGGTCAACGCACTCTATGACGTCAATTTCCGCCATGATGGATTTTCCGCCATTTTGGATTTTGTCAAAAACCTTTAAAAAGTTTCACGCCTCACATAGTTTGTCCGATTTTCACGAAACTTAGCACATAACATCTTCAGACCAAGCCGCACAAAAGTTATCGATTTTCATCTTCGGAACTAAAACCGTTTTCCCGGAACAGCCAAACGAAATATGCGGCGAAGCCGCCAAACAGGAAGTGAGCTCATATCTCAGCAACCCTTTCATCTGTCATAACCAAACTTAGTACATGGACTTATAACCCCATCAGTAGGGCACTCAAAAAATCTGGTGACCTTTGACCTCTAGGGGGCGCTGTAATTAAGAAATATGCCTATTGGCCTGTAGCTGCTGTTGTGCTTAGAATTAAAACGCACTTGTGGTGTCTGACAATACTGTGGAAGGTCCTTAGGCCGACCCAAGCCAACTTGTGATGTCATCGTAATTGATTTGGTCGCCATATTGGATTTCATCAAAAACATGAATAAGTATTCGGAAGTCACAAATTTCAGCTGATCCTCACCAAAATTAGCAGAGACCATCTTCAGACCATGCCTTATCTGTGTATTTTTTTCTGGAACAATTGACAGAAGCGTTCGCCTGTAACAGCCAATCGAAATTTGCGGCGAAGCCGCCAAACAGGAAGTGAGCTCATATCTCAGCAACGCTTTCATGTATCAAAACCAAACTTAGTACATGGTCCTCAGGACCCACCAGGAGGACGCTCAAGAAATTTGGTGACCTTTGACCTCTAGGGGGCTCTGTAATTGGCAAAAATGTATTTTGGCGTGTAGTTGCTGAATTATTCTGCAATGGAGGTCAATGCCAGCCCATAGAACCGTCTGGTTCATCCTGATGATGCACAAATCATTTGGTGACCTTTGACCTCTATGGGGGCATTGAAATCACAGCAAGCATGATAATATCTCAATCGATCTTTTATTTTTGATGTGAAACTGATGACAGCGAGTTCCATCCAGTTAATTCTAAAGCGTGCGTGCAAGGGTGGGGCGGGGTGGGACGGGCAGGGGCGATTGCGGCGGTGGTTTGGCTGGGTGAGGGGGCGGCGACACTCAGCCCTGGTTCAACCACACAAAATCAGTTATGTTTTGATGTGAAACTTGACCTTGTAACTCAGCCAATCTTGGGTTGTTTGACATGGAACTTGTTGTGACTGCTTAATGCTATATGCCTGATGCCACGGCATTGAGTTGCATGGCAAATCTGGACTGCTGAACTGCCTGCTTGGCCCCCTCATTGCTGCTTGCAGCTATATTTATTACACATCTTTCCTCTGCCATTGAAGTCTATGGCAGCCCATAGAACCGTCTGGTGAAAAGTTGTGAAATTTGGCACACTAATTAGGCTGCGTCCCAGAATTAATTTCACCAAGTTTCGAGTCCGCACCACGAGCGCTCTAGCGCCACCAACAGGCCAAATTTGGACATGCGTTCATGCATGTAACTTCTGACCCGTTGGCCCGATTTTGAAAAATGAGGTACCATTGGAATCCTTGGACCAGGCCGAGTTCAACGCACCCTATGACGTCATTTTCCGCCATGATGGATTTTCCGCCATATTGGATTTTAGTGAAAGTGAAACTAATTTTTCACAGGTCACAAATTTTGTCCTATCGTCACCAAACTTGACATACATGATCTTCAGACCAAGCCTAAAAAAAGTTGTGGTGTTTTGTCTTCGGAACTTAAACCGTTCACCCGTAATATCCAATTGAAACTTGCGGCAAAGCCGCCAAACAGGAAGTGAGCTCATATCTCAGCAACCCATTCATCTATCATAACCAAACTAAGTACATGGACTCAGGAGCCAATCAGGGGGACGCACAAGAAATTTGGTGACCTTTGACCTCTAGGGGGCGCTGTAATTAAGAAACATGCCTTTTGACCTGTAGCTGCAGTTGTGCTTAGAATTATAACTCACTAGTGGTGTCTGATAATACTGTTGGAGGTCCTTAGGCCGACCCAAGCCAACTTGTGATGTCATCATAATTGATTCGGCCGCCATATTGGATGTAATCAAAAACACGTACGAATTTTCGCAGGTCACAAATTTCAGCTGATCCTCACCAAAATTGGCAGAGACCATCTTCAGACCGTGCCTTATCAGTGTATTTTTTTCTGGAACAATTGACAGAAGCGTTCGCCTGTAACAGCCAATCGAAATTTGCGGCGAAGCCACCAAACAGGAAGTGATTTCATATCTCAGCAACGCTTTCATGTATCAAAACCAAACTTAGTACATGTACCTCCGACCCCATCGGGAGGAAGCTCAAGAAATTTGGTGACATTTGACCTCTAGGGGGCTCCGTAATTGACAAAAATGCATTTTGGCCAGTAGTTGCTGATGCACATTATTTTGCAATGGAAGTCAATGGCAGCCCATAGAACCGTCTGGTAAAAAGTTATACAATTTTGCACACTAATTGGGGACAGTCCAATAATTCATTTCACCAAGTTTCATGCCGGCACCTCAAGCGCTCTAGCGCCACCAACAGGCCAAAGTTGGACTTGTGTTCACGCACGTAACTTTTGACCTGTTGACCCGAATGGCAAAATGTGGTATCATTGGAATCCTTGGGCCAAGCCGAGTTCAACACACCCTATGACGTCAATTCTTGACCTCTATGTTTAAATCACAGCAAGTGTGATCATATCTCAGTCAATCTTTTATTTTTGATGTGAAACTGATGACAGCAAGTTCCATCTAGTTCATTCTAATGTGTGCGTGCAAGGGTGGGACGGGGTGGGACGGGCAGGGGCGATTGTGGCGGTGGGCTGGCTGGGGAAGGGGGTGGCGACACTCAGCCCTGGTTCAGCTCCACAAAATCAGTTATGTTTTGATGTGAAACTTGACCTTGTAACTCAGCCAATCTTGGGTTGTATGGCATGGAACTTGCTGTGACTGCTTATGGCTATATGTCTGATGCAACGGCTTTGACTTACATGGCAAATCTGGCCTGCTGAACTGACTGCTTGGCCCCCACATTGCTGCTTGCAGCTATATTTGGGGGCCAAGCAGCGAAGCTGCGAAGGCACCCATTGTGTTTCTTAGTTTTCTTATTGGGGGCCAAGCAGCGAAGCTGCGAAGGCACCCATTGTGTTTCTATGTTTTCTTATTATTATTATTATTATTATTACGCTTCCGTCATTGAAGTCAATGGCAGCCCATAGAACCGTCTGGTGAAAAGTTCTGAAATTTGGCACACTGATTAAGGACAGTCTCATGATTAATTTCACCAAGTTTCATACCGGCACCTTGAGCGCTCTAGCGCCACCAACAGGCCAAAGTTGGATGTGCGTTCACGCACGTAACTTTTGACCCGTTGATCCGATTGTCAAAAATTAAGTATTGTTAGAATCCTTGGACCAAGCCGAGTTCAACGCACCCTGTGACGTCATTTTCCGCCATGATGGATTTTCCGCCATTTTGGATTTCATCAAAAACACTTAAAAGTCTTCACAGGTCACAAATTTTGTCCGATCGACACCAAACCTGACACACATGATCTTCAGACCAAGCCTCACAAAAGTTATTCCTTTTCGTCTTCGCAACTCAAACCGTTCGCCCGTAACAGCCAATCGAAGTTTGCGGCGAAGCCGCCAAACAGGAAGTGAGCACATATCTCAGCAACCCATCCACCTATCATAACCAAACTTAGTACATGGACTCAGGACCCAATCAGGGGAACGCTCAAGAAATCTGGTGACCTTTGACCTCTAGGGGGCGCTGTAATTAAGAAACATGCCTTTTGGCCTGTAGCTGCAGTTGTGCTTAGAATTAAAATGCACTGGTGGTTTCAGGTAATACTGTTGGAGGTCCTTAGACCGACCCATGTCGACTTGTGATGTCATCGTAATTGATTCGGCTGCCATATTGGATTTAATCAAAAACACGTACAAGTTTTCGCAGGTCTCAAATTTCAGCGGACCCTCACCAAAATTGGCAGAGACCATCTTCAGACCATGCTTTATCAGTGCATTGCTTTTTGGAACAATTGACAGTAGCATGCGGCTGTAACAGCCAATCAAAACTTGTGGCGAAGATGCCAAACAGGAAGTGAGCTCATATCACAGCAACCCTTGCATGTATCAAAGCCAAACTGGGTGCATGGACTCAGGACCCAATCAGGGGGATACTAAATAAATCTGGTGACCTTTGACCTCTAGGGGGCGCTGTAATTAAGAAACATGCCTTTTGGCCTGTAGCTGCTGTTGTGTTTGGAATTAAAATGTACTAGTGGTGTCTGGTAATACTGTTGGAGGTCCTTAGGCCGACCCAGGCCAAGAAAAGCATTCGCCCGTAACAGCCAATCGAAATTGGTGGCGAAGCCGCCAAACAGGAAGTGAGCTCATATCTCAGCAACCCTGCCATGTATCATAACCAAACTTACTACATGGATTCATGACCCCATTAGGAGGCCACTCAAAATGTTGGTGACCTTTGACCTGTAGGGGGTGCTGCAATTAGCAATATTGCATTTTGATCTGTAGTTGCTGATGTGTTTTATCGATCTTTTATTTTTTGATATGAAACTGATGACAACATGTTCCATCCAGTTCATTCTAATGCGTGCGTGCGTGCAAGGGCGGGACGGGGTGGGACGGGCAGGGCTGATTAGGTGGGGGGCTGGATGGCGGAGGCAGCAGCAATACTCAGCCCTGTTTCAGCCCTACAAAGTCAGTTATGTTTTGATGTTACACTAGTTGAAAGTGTTGATCGCGGATGTCAGCTGAGTTCTATCTTGTCGCCCTGGCTACTATGGCCTATTCTGCTTGGCCCCCTCATTGCTGCTTGCAGCTATATTTGGGGGCCAAGCAGCGAAGCTGCGAAGGCACCCATTGTGTTTCTATTTGTTCTTATTATTATTATTATTATTATTATTATTCCGCCATTGAAGTCAATGGCAGCCCATAGAACCGTCTGGTGAAAAGTTGTGAAATTTGGCACACTGATTAGGGACAGTCCCATGATTAATGTCACCAAGTTTCATGATGGCACCTCAAGCACTCTAGCGCCACCAACAGGCCAAAGTTGGACTTGCGTTCACGCACGTAACTTTTGACCCGTATGGCCGATTGTCAAAAATGAGGTATCGTTGGAATCCTTGGACCAAGCCGAGTTCAACGCACCCTATGACGTCATTTTCCGCCATGATGGATTTTCCGCCATTTTGGATTTCATCAAAAACACTTAAAAGTCTTCACAGGTCACAAATTTTGTCTGATCGACACCAAAACTGACACACTTGATCTTCAGATGAAGCCGCACAAAAGTTATTCCTTTTCGTCTTCGGAACTCAAACCGTTTGCCCGTAACAGCCAATCAAAATATGCGGTGAAGCCGCCAAACAGGAAGTGAGCTCATATCTCAGCAACCCATTCACCTATCATAACCAAACTTAGTA
Source organism: Alosa pseudoharengus (assembly GCF_046254945.1). Lineage (NCBI taxonomy): Eukaryota > Metazoa > Chordata > Actinopteri > Clupeiformes > Clupeidae > Alosa > Alosa pseudoharengus. The sequence goes on along the minus strand of NW_027468576.1, from coordinate 1,607,019 downwards.
CATGGACTCAGGACCCAATCAGGGGGACGCTCAAGAAATCTGGTGACCTTTGACCTCTAGGGGGCGCTGTAATTAAGAAACATGCCTTTTGGCCTGTAGCTGCAGTTGTGCTTAGAATTAAAACGCACTAGTGGTGTCTGGTAATACTGTTGGAGGTCCTTAGGCCGACCCAAGTCAACTTGTGATGTCATCGTAATTGATTCGGCCGCCATATTGGATTTAATCAAAAACACGTACAAATTTTCGCAGGTCACAAATTTCAGCAGATCCTCACCAAAATTGGCACAGACCATCTTCAGACCATAACCTATTAATATATTGCTCTCTGGAACAATTGACAAAAGCATTCGGCTGTAACAGCCAATCGAAATATGCGGCGAAGCCGCCAAACAGGAAGTGAGCTCATATCTCAGCAACCCATTCACCTATCATAACCAAACTTAGTACATGGACTCAGGACCCAATCAGGGGGACGCTCAAGAAATCTGGTGACCTTTGACCTGTAGGGGGTGCTGCAATTAGCAATATTGCATTTTGATGTGTAGTTGCTGATGTGTTTTATCAATCTTTTATTTTTTGATGTGAAACTGATGACAACATGTTCCATCGAGTTAATTCTAATGCGTGCGTACAAGAGCAGGGCAGGGCAGGACGGGGTGGGACGGGCTGGGGTGATTAGGTGGGGGGGGATGGCTGGCGGAGACGGTGGCGGTGGCAATACTCAGCCCTGTTTCAGCCCTGTTGATCCCGGGTGTCTGCTGAGTTCTATCTTGTCACCGTGGCTACTCCGGCCTATACTGCTTGGCCCCCTCATTGCTGCTTGCAGCTATATTTATTATAAATCCTCTGCCATTGAAGTCTATGGCAGCCCATAGAACCGTCTGGTGAAAAGTTGTGAAATTTGGCACACTAATTAGGCAGTACTCCATGATTAATTTCACCAAGTTTCAAGTCCGCACCCCGAGCGCTCTAGCGCCACCAACAGGCCAAAGTTGGACATGCTTTCACGCACGTAACTTCTGACCCGTTGCCTCGATTTTGAAAAATGACCTATCCTTGGAATCCTTGGACCAAGCCGAGTTCAACGCACCCTATGACGTCATTTTCCGCCATGATGGATTTTCCGCCATATTGGATTTTAGTGAAAGTGAAACTAATCTTTCACAGGTCACAAATTTTGTCCGATCGTCACCAAACTAGACACACATGATCTTCAGGCCATGCCTCATTAACGCATTGCTTTTTGTCTTCGGAACTAAAACCGTTCGCGCGTACCAGCCAATCAAAATTTGCGGCAAAGCCGCCAAACAGGAAGTGAGCTCATATCTCAGCAACCCATAAATCTATCATAACCAAACTTAGTACATGGACTCAGTACCCAATTAGGGGGACGCTCAAGAAATCTGGTGACCTTTGACCTCTAGGGGGCGCTGTAATTAAGAAACATGCCTTTTGGCCTGTAGCTGCTGTTGTAGTTAGAATTAAAATGCACTAGTGGTGTCTGGCAATACTGTTGGAGGTCCTTAGGTTGACCCAAGCCAACTTGTGATGTCATCATAATTGATTCGGCCGCCATATTGGATTTAATCAAAAACACGTACAAGTTTTCACAGGTCACAAATTTCAGTGGATCCTCACCAAAATTGATGGAGACCATCATCAGACCATAACCTATCAATATATTGCTTTCTGGAACAATTGACAAAAGCATTCGCCCGTAACAGCCAATCGAAATTGGTGGCGAAGCCGCCAAACAGGAAGTGAGTTCATATCTCAGCAACCCTTGCATGTATCAAAGCCAAACTTGGTGCATGGACTCAGGATCTGATCTGGGGGACACTCAAGAAATCTGGTGACCTTTGACCTCTAGGGGGCACTGTAATTTAGAAACATGCCTTTTGGCCTGTAGCTGCTGTTGTGCTTAGAATTAAAACACACTAGTGGTGTCTGGTAATACTGTTGGAGGTCTTTAGGCCAACCCAAGCCAACTTGTGATGTCATCGTGATTGATTCAGCCGCCATATTGGATTTAATCAAAAACACGTACAAGTTCTCGCAGGTCACAAATTTAAGTGGATCCTCACCAAAATTGATGGAGACCATCATCAGACCATAACCTATCAATATTTTGCTTTCTGGAACAATTGACAAAAGCATTCGCCCGTAACAGCCAATCAAAATTTGCGGCGAAGCCGCCAAACAGGAAGTGAGCTCATATCTCAGCAACCCTGCCATGTATCATAACCAAACTTACTACATAGATTCATGACCCCATTAGGAGGACGCACAAAACATTTGGTGACCTTTGACCTGTAGAGGTTGCTGCAATTTGCAATTTTGCATTTTGATCTGTAGTTGCTGATGTGTTTCATCGATCCTTTATTTTTTGATGTGAAACTGATGACAACATGTTCCATCCAGTTCATTCTAATGCGTGCGTGCAAGGGCGGGGAGGGGCAGGACGGGGTGGGATGGGCAGGGGTGATTAGATGGGGGGCTGGCTGGCGGAGGCGGTGGCAATTCTCAGCCCTGTTTCAGCCCTACAAAATCAGTTATGTTTTGATGTGACACTAGTTGAAAGTGTTGATCGCGGATGTCTGCTGAGTTCTATCTTGTCGCCGTGGCTACTCCAGCCTATTCTGCTTGGCCCCCTCATTGCTGCTTGCAGCTATATTTGGGGGCCAAGCAGCGAAGCTGCGAAGGCACCCATTGTGTTTCTATGATTTCTTATTATTATTTAACATCTTTCCTCTGCCATTGGAGTCTATGGCAGCCTATAGAACCGTCTGGTAAAAAGTTGTGAAATTTGGCACACTGATTGGGGACAGTGCCATGATTAATTTCACCAAGTTTCATGTTGGCACCTTGACCGCTCTAGCGCCACCAACAGGCCAAAGTTAGACGTGCGTTCACGCACGTAACTTTTGACCCGTATGTCCGATTGTCACAAATGAGGTATCGTTGGATTCCTTGGACCAAGCCGAGTTCAACGCACCCTATGCCGTCATTTTCCGCCATGATGGATTTTCCGCCATATTGGATTTTAGTGAAAGTGAAACTAAAACTTCACAGGTCACAAATTTTGTCCGATCGTCACCAAACTTGACTCACATGATCTTCAGACCAAGCCTCACAAAAGTTGTGGTGTTTTGTCTTCGGAACTATAACCGTTCACCCGTAATATCCAATCGAAATTTGTGGCGAAGCCGCCAAACAGGAAGTGAGCTCATATCTCAGCAACCCATTCATCTATCATAACCAAACTAAGTACATAGATTCAGGACCCAATCAAGGGGACATTCAAAAAATCTGGTGACCTTTGACCTCTAGGGGGCGCTGTAATTTAGGAACATGCCTTTTAGCCTGTAGCTGCTGTTGTGCTTAGAATTAAAACGCACTAGTGATGTCTGGTAATACTGTTGGAGTTCCTTAGGCCGACCCAAGCCAACTTGTGATGTCATCGTAATTGATTCGGCCGCCATATTGGATTTAATCAAAAACACGTACAAGTTTTCGCACGTCACAAATTTCAGCGGATCCTGACCAAAATTGGCAGAGACCATCTTCAGACCATGCCTGATGAGTGCAATGCTTTCTGGAACAATTGACAGAAGCATTGACCTGTACCAGCCAATCGAAATTTGCGGCGAAGCCGCCAAACAGGAAGTGATTTCATATCTCAGCAACGCTTTCCTGTATCAAAACCAAATTTAGTACATGTACCTCAGACCCCACCGGGAGGACGCTCAAGAAATTTGGTGACATTTGACCTCTAGGGGGCACCGTAATTGACAAAAATGCATTTTAGCCAGTAGTTGCTGATGCGCATTATTTTGCAATGGAAGTCAATGGCAGCCCATTGAACCGTCTGGTAAAAAGTTATACAATTTTGCACACCAATTGGGGACAGTCCAATAATTCATTTCACCAAGTTTCATGCCGGCACCTCAAGCGCTCTAGCGCCACCAACAGGCCAAAGTTGGATGTGCGTTCACGCACGTAACTTTTGACCCGTATGGCCGATTGTCAAAAATGATATATCGTTGGAATCCTTGGACCAAGCCGAGTTCAACGCACCCTATGACGTCAATTTCCGCTATGATGGATTTTCCGCCATATTGGATTTCATCAAAAAAACTTAAATGTCTTCACAGGTCACAAATTTTGTCCAATTGATACCAAACTTCACAGATATCATCTACAGCCCATGCCTCATTAATGCATTGCTTTTTGTCTTCGGAACTATAACCATTCGCGCATAACAGCCAATCGAATTTTGCGGCGAAGCCACCAAACAGGAAGTGAGCTGATATCTCAGCAACCCATTGATCTATTATAACCAAACTAAGTACATGGACTCAGAACCCAATCAGGGGGACGCTCAAGAAATCTGGTGACCTTTGACCTCTAGGGGGCGCTGTAATTAAGAAACATGCCTTTTGGCCTGTAACTGCAGTTGTGCTTAAAATTAAAACGCACTAAATTTCAGAGAAAAGCCAAACATCATAAAAAGTTTCACAGGCTTCAAAAATAATCAAATCTTCACCAAAATTTTCACAGACAATGTTTAGACAAAGCCTCACAAAAGTTATCAAAATAATTTGGATATGTTGTTCCATTTCAGAGATATAGGCCAATAAAGTTTGACCACTCAGCCTATTTATCCTATATCACCTATATTCCTATATGAGTATTTTTTTTTCTTGGATAACAAGCATACAGCCATCATTAGGTGGATACCATTAACAATGCACATTTTCAGATCTGTACTCTTTTTTTATAAAGCCCTTAATTCTACTGTCAAATGTATGCTAGGAATTTTCTTGATGTTGTGTGTTTGCCAACACACATTTTCACCATGTGAATGTGACTGCCTAATATGTAGGATTGTCAGTGGCTCAGTGGGATAATGCCTAGTGCTGAAGATTCACACCATTGAACAGCACCTGAATGACATCAGGCAATTAACATTCACACTCATTAGTTGCCAAGAATCAGAATGCTGACACACTCTATGGCATATAGGGGAACTTCTTTGTTTACTATTTTTCCTTCATCATTAAGTCTATCGTATTTATATTTCATCCATTACTGTTCTTCTCTACAAATGTCTAATTGCCCCAGAATATCCAAAAGTTTTCAGGTGTACTCTTTCAGGAAAGCCCTTCATTTTATTGTCAAATGTATACTTGGAGTTTTTCTTGTGTGTACCAACACACATTTTCACCATTTGAATGTGACTGCTCAATGTGTATGATTGTCAGTGGCTGAGTGGGATAATGCCTAGTGCTGGTGTTTGTTAGGTTGAGAGTTCGAATCCTGCTAGAGCTTGAGGCTCAAGATGCACATGCTATTGGTTATTGAAGATTGACACCATTGAACAGCACCTGAATGACATCAGGCAATTAACATTCACACTCATTAGTTGCCAAGAATCAGAATGCTGACACACTCTATGACATATAGGGGAACTTCTTTGTTTACTATTTTTCCTTCATCATTAAGTCTATCATATTTATATTTCATCCATTACTGTTCTTCTCTATAAATGTCTAATTGCCCCAGAATATTCAAAAGTTTTCAGGTGTACTCTTTCAGGAAAGCCCTTCATTTTATTGTCAAATGTATACTTGGAGTTTTTCTTGTGTGTTTACCAATACACATTTTCACCATGTGAATGTGACTGGCAAAGATGTAGGATTGACAGTGGCTTAGTGGGATAATGCCTTGTACTGGTCATCCTTAGGTTGAGAGTTCAAATCCCACCTGAAGCATTAGTGTTCAAATACTGTTGGGTTGTGGAGGTTAGCATACTAGAATAGATTGTTGTGGAGGTTAGCACACTATAACATTACAGCTACTTGTCAATATGGACTTGTAGTGCAAGGCAAGTATAACTGTATAATTATAGGCTATTTATCTTATTGACTCCAACACAGAACCCACCACCACAAATGCAATTCAATTCTGTGGGAAACACTGCCTTCCATTATCAAACCCTTCATCTTATCCACAACAAATAAATAGTCCTGTAGAATCAAGTATTGTTAGAATACTCTTGGGTTGTGGAGGTTAGCACGCTATAACGTTACAGCACAGGGTAATCCTAATTTTATGGATCAAATTTAATCCAATCTAACTCAAAAGTTTTGAACAACACAAAGGTTTTATCCAGATCAAAACCAAGAATAGATTATGTGATCTAATCCAATTTCAGGATCCTTGTTTCCTTTTGAACAACCCATTTCCAAGATTTGATCCAATCCGATAGCCGAAATCCGGTAACTGAAATCCGATCACCGAAATCCGATCACATTTCTTTTGAACAATTGTGCCCAAACAATCAAAGCATATGTAAAACTAAAAGCTATGCTACCTCATGTTTGTTTTGCTCGGACCCCGTAAATCACCGCTTGCGGTTATATTTATTGGGGGCCAAGCAGCGAAGCTGCGAAGGCACCCATTGTGTTTCTATGATTTCTTATTATTGGGGGCCAAGCAGCGAAGCTGCGAGGCAACCATTGTGTTTGTTAGTTTTCTTATTATTATTCCTCTGCCATTGAAGTCAATGGCAGCCCATAGAACCGTCTGGTGAAAAGTTGTGAAATTTGGCACACCAATTTGGGACAGTCCCATGATTCATTTCACCAAGTTTCATGTTGGCACCTCAAGCGCTTTAGCGCCACCAACAGGCCAAAGATGGACTTGCGTTCACACACGTAACTTCTGACCCGTTGACCCAATTTTCAAAAATGAGGTATCGTTGGATTCCTTGGACCAAGCCGAGTTCAACGCACTCTATGACGTCATTTTCCGCCATGATGGATTTTCCGCCATATTGGATTTTAGTGAAAGTGAAACTAAAACTTCACAGGTCACAAATTTTGTCCGATCGTCACCAAACTTGACACACATGATCTTCAGACCAAGTCTCACAAAAGTTGTGGTGTTTTGTCTTCGGAACTATAACCGGTCATCCGAAATATCCAATCGAAATTTGCGGCGAAGCCGCCAAACAGGAAGTGAGCTCATATCTCAGCAACCCATTCATCTATCATAACCAAACTTAGGACATGGACTCAGGACCCAATCAGGGGGACGCTCAAGAAATCTGGTGACCTTTGACCTCTAGGGGGCGCTGTAATTAAGAAACATGCCTTTTGGCCTGTTGCTGCAGTTGTGCTTAAAATTAAAACGCACTATTGGTGTCTGGTAATACTGTTGGAGGTCCTTAAGGTGACCCAAGCCAACTTGTGATGTCATCGTAATTGATTCGGCCGCCATATTGGATTTAATCAAAAACACGTACAAGTTTTCGCAGGTCACAAATTTCAGCGGATCCTCACCAAAATTGGCAGAGACCATCTTCAGACCATGCCTTATCAGTGCATCGCTTTTTAGAACGATTGACAGTAGCATTCGGCCAATCGAAATTTGCGGTGAAGCCGCCAAACAGGAAGTGAGCTCATAGCTCAGCAACCCTGCCATGTATCATAACCAACCTTACTACATAGGTTCAGAATCCCATTAAGAAGACGCTCAAAAAATATGTTGACCTTTGACCTGTAGGGGGTGCTGCAATTAGCAATATTGCATTTTGATCTGTAGTTGCGATGTGTTTTAACGATCTTTTATTTTTGGATGTGAAACTGATGACAACATGTTCCATCCAGTTCATTCTAATGAGTGCGCGGTAGGGCGAGGCGGGGCGGGACGGGGTGGGACAGGCAGGGGTGATTAGGTGGGGGCCTGGCTGGCGGAGGCTGTGGCAATACTCAGCCCTGTTTCAGCCATACAAAATCAGTTATGTTGATGTGACACTTGTTGAAAGTGCTGATTGCGTGTGTCTGCTGAGTTCTATCTTGTCGCCGTGGCTACTCCGGCCTATTCTGCTTGGCCCCCTCATTGCTGCTTGCAGCTATATTTGGGGGCCAAGCAGCGAAGCTGCGAAGGCACCCATTGTGTTTCTATTTGTTCTTATTGGGGGCCAAGCAGCGAAGCTGCGAAGGCACCCATTGTGTTTCTATTTGTTCTTATTATTATTGGGGGCCAAGCAGCGAAGCTGCGAAGGCACCCATTGTGTTTCTATGTTTTCTTATTATTATTATTATTATTATTATTATTATTACGCTTCCGTCATTGAAGTCAATGGCAGCCCATAGAACCGTCTGGTGAAAAGTTCTGAAATTTGGCACATTGATTGGGGACAGTCCAATGATTCATGTCACCAAGTTTCATGTCGGCACCTCCCGCGCTTTAGCGCCACCAACAGGCCAAAGTTGGACTTGCGTTCACGCACGTAACTTCTGACCTCTTGACCCGATTGTCAGAAATGAGGTATCATCGGAATCCTTGGACCAAGCCGAGTTCAACGCACCCTATGACGTCATTTTCCGCCATGATGGATTTTCCGCCATTTTGGATTTCATCAAAAACACTTAAAAGTCTTCAGAGGTCACAAATTTTGTCCGATCAAAACCAAACCTGACACACATGATCTTCAGACCAAGCCTCACAAAAGTTATTCCTTTTTCTCTTCGGAACTAAACCCGATCTCCCGTAACAGCCAATCAAAGTTTGTGGCGAAGCTGCCAAACAGGAAGTGAGCTCATATCTCAACAACCCTTGCATGTATCAAAGCCAAACTTGGTACATGGACTCAGGACCCAATCGGGGGGACGCTCAATAAATCTGGTGACCTTTGACCTCTAGGGGGCGCTGTAATTAAGAAACATGCCTTTTGGCCTGTAGCTGCAGTTGTGGTTAGACTTAAAATGCACTAGTGGTGTCTGGTAATACTGTTGGAGTTCCTTAGTCCGACCCAAGCCAACTTGTGATGTCATCATAATTGATTCGGCCGCCATATTGGATTTAATCAAAAACACGTACAAATTTTCGCAGGTCACAAATTTCAACGGATCCTCACCAAAATTGGCAGAGTCCATCTTCAGACTATGCCTAATCAGTGCATCGCTTTTCGGAACGATTGACAGTAGCATTCGGCTGTAACAGCCAATCGAAACTTGCGGCGAAGCCGCCAAACAGGAAGTGAGCTCATATCTCAGCAACTCTGCCATGTATCATAACTAAACTTACTACATAGGTTCAGGACCCCATTAGAAGGACGCTCAAAAAATGTGTTGACCTTTGACCTGTAGGGGGTGCTGCAATTAGCAATATTGCATTTTGATCTGTAGTTGCGATGTGTTTTATCGATCTTTTATTTTTGGATGTAAAACTGATGACAACATGTTCCATCCAGTTCATTCTAATGCGTGAGTGGTAGGGCGGGGCGGGACGGGGTGGGACGGGCAGGGGTGATTAGGTGGGGGGACTGGCTGGCGGAGGCAGTGGCAATACTCAGCCCTGTTTCAGCCCTACAAAATCAGTTATGTTTGATGTGACACTTGTTGAAAGTGTTGATCACGATGTCTGCTGAGTTCTATCTTGTCACCGTGGCTACTCCGGCCTATTCTGCTTGGCCCCCTCATTGCTGCTTGCAGCTATATTTATTGGGGGCCAAGCAGCGAAGCTGCGAAGGCACCCATTGTGTTTGTTAGTTTTCTTATTATTATTATTACGCTTCCGCCATTGAAGTCAATGGCAGCCCATAGAACCGTCTAGTGAAAAGTTGTGAAATTTGGCACACTGATTAGGGACAGTCCCATGATTAATGTCACCAAGTTTCATGATGGCACCTCAAGCACTCTAGCGCCACCAACAGGCCAAAGTTGGACGTGCGTTCACGCACGTAACTTTTGACCCGTCAGTCCGATTTTCAAAAATGAGGTATCGCTGGAATCCTTGGACCATGCCGAGTTCAACGCACCCTATGACGTCATTTTCCGCCATGATGGATTTTCCGCCATATTGGATTTCATCAAAAACACTAAAAAGTCTTCACAGGTCACAAATTTTGTTCGATCGACACCAAACTTCATGGATATCATCTACAGACCATGCCTCATTAATGCATTGCTTTTTGTCTTCGGAACTAAAACCGCTCGCGCGTAACAGCCAATCGAAGTTGGCGGCGAAGCCGCCAAACAGGAAGTGATCTCATATCTCAGCAACCCATTCACCTATCATAACCAAACTTAGTAAATGGACTAAGGACCCAATCAGGGGGACGCTCAAGAAATCTGGTGACCTTTGACCTCTAGGGGGCGCTGTAATTAAGAAACATGCCTTTTGGCCTGTAGCAGTAGTTGTGCTTAGAATTAAAACGCACTAGTGGTGTCTGGTACTACTGTTGAAGGTCCTTAGACCGACCCAAGCCAACTTGTGATGTCATCATAATTGATTCGGCCGCCATATTGGATTTAATCAAAAACACGTACAAGTTTTCGCAGGTCACAAATTTCAGCGGATCCTCACCAAAATTGGCAGAGACCATCTTCAGACCATGCCTTATCAGTGCATTGCTTTCTGGAACAATTGACAGAAGCATTCGGCTGTAACAGCCAATCGAAATTTGCGGCGAAGCCGCCAAACAGGAAGTGAGCTCATATCTCAGCAACCCTTGCATGTATCAAAGCCAAACTGGGTGCATGGATTCAGGACCCAATCAGGGGGACACTCAATAAATCTGGTGACCTTTGACCTCTAGGGGGCGCTGTAATTAAGAAACATGCCTTTTGGCCTGTAGCTGCTGTTGTGTTTGGAATTAAAATGTACTAGTGGTGTCTGGTAATACTGTTGGAGGTCCTTAGGCCGACCCAAGCCAACTTGTGATGTCATCGTAATTGATTCGGCCGCCATATTGGATTTAATCAAAAACACGTACAAGTTTTCGCAGGTCACAAATTTCAGCGGATCCTCACCAAAATTGGCAGAGACAATCTTCAGACCATGCCCTATCAGTGTATTGCTTTCTGGAACAATTGACAGAAGCATTCGCCCGTAACAGCCAATCAAAATTGGTGGCGAAGCCGCCAAACAGGAAGTGAGGTCATATCTCAGCAACCCTGCCATGTATCATAACCAAACTTACTACATAGATTCATGACCCCATTAGGAGGACGCACAAAACATTTGGTGACCTTTGACCTGTAGGCAGTTCTGCAATTAGCAATATTGTATTTTGATCTGTAGTTGCTTGTGTTTTAGCAATCTTTTATTTTTTGATGTGAAACTGATGACAACATGTTCCATCCAGTTAATTCTAATGCGTGCGTTCAACGGCGGGGCGGGACGTGGTGGGGGGGGGATAGGGGTGATTAGGTGGGGGGGCTGGCTGGCGGAGGCGGCAGCGGCAATACTCAGCCCTGTTTCAGCCCAGAAAGAATGTTTTGATGTGAAAGTTGTTGAAAGTGTTGATCGCGGGTGTCTGCTGAGTTCTATCTTGTCGCCGTAGCTACTACGGCCTATTCTGCTTGGCCCCCTCATTGCTGCTTGCAGCTATATTTGGGGGCCAAGCAGCGAAGCTGCGAAGGCACCCATTGTGTTTCTATGTTTTCTTATTATTGGGGGCCAAGCAGCGAAGCTGCGAAGGCACCCATTGTGTTTCTTAGTTTTCTTATTATTATAAATCCTCTGCCATTGAAGTCTATGGCAGCCCATAGAACCGTCTGGTGAAAAGTTGTGAAATTTGGCACACTAATTAGGCAGTACTCCATGATTAATTTCACCAAGTTTCAAGTCCGCACCCCGAGCGCTCTAGCGCCACCAACAGGCCAAAGTTGGACATGCTTTCACGCACGTAACTTCTGACCCGTTGCCTCGATTTTGAAAAATGACCTATCCTTGGAATCCTTGGACCAAGCCGAGTTCAACGCACCCTATGACGTCATTTTCCGCCATGATGGATTTTCCGCCATATTGGATTTTAGTGAAAGTGAAACTAATCTTTCACAGGTCACAAATTTTGTCCGATCGTCACCAAACTTGACACACATGATCTTCAGGCCATGCCCCATTAATGCATTGCTTTTTGTCTTCGGAACTAAAACCGTTCGCGCGTAACAGCCAATCGAAAATTGCGGCGACGCCGCCAAACAGGAAGTGAGCTCATATCTCAGCAACCCATAAATCTATCATAACCAAACTTAGTACAAGGACTCAGGACCCAATCAGGGGGACGCTCAAGAAATCTGGTGACCATTGACCTCTAGGGGGCGCTGTAATTAAAAAACATGCCTTTTGGCCTGTAGCTGCAGTTGTGCTTAGAATTAAAACGCACTAGTGGTATCTGGTAATGCTGTTGGAGGCCCTTAGGCCGACCCAAGCCAACTTGTGATGTCATCGTAATTGATTCGGCCGCCATATTGGATTTAATCAAAAACACGTACAAGTTTTCGCAGGTCACAAATTTCAACGGATGCTCACCAAAACTGGCAGAGACCATCTTGAGACCATGCCTTATCAGTGCATTGCTTTCTGGAGCAATTGACAGAAGCATTCGGCTGTAACAGCCAATCGAAATTTGCGGCGAAGCCGCCAAACAGGAAGTGAGCTCATATCTCAGCAACGCTTTCATGTATCTAAACCAAATTTAGTACATGTACCTCAGACCCCATCGGGAGGACGCTCAAGAAATTTGGTGACATTTGACCTCTAGGGGGCACCGTAATTGACAAAAATGCATTTTGGCCAGTAGTTGATGATGCGCATTATTTTGCAATGGAAGTCAATGGCAGCCCATAGAACCGTCTGGTAAAAAGTTATACAATTTTGCACACTAATTGGGGACAGTCCAATGATTCATGTCACCAAGTTTCATGTCGGCACCTCCCGCGCTCTAGCGCCACCATCAGGCCAAAGTTGGAGTTGCGTTCACGCACGTAACTTCTGACCCGTTGACCCAATTGTCAAAAATGAGGTATCGTTGGAATCCTTGGACCAAGCCGAGTTCAACGCACCCTATGACGTCATTTTCCGCCATGATGGATTTTCCGCCATATTGGATTTTAGTGAAAGTGAAACTAAAACTTCACAGGTCACAAATTTTGTCCGATCGTCACCAAACTTGACATACATGATCTTCAGACCAAGCCTAACAAAAGTTGTGGTGTTTTGTCTTCGGAACTATAACCGTTCACCCGTAATATCCAATCGAAATTTGCGGCGAAGCCGCCAAAAAGGAAGTGAGCTCATATCTCAGCAACCCATTCATCCATCATAACCAAACTTAGTCCATGGACTCAGGACTCCATCAGGGGGAAGCTCAAGAATTTTGGTGACCTTTGACCTCTAGGGGGCGCTTTAATTAAGAAACATGCCTTTTGGCCTGTAGATGCTGTTGTGCTTAGAATTAAAACGCACTAGTGGTGTCTGATAATACTGTTGGAGTTCCTTAGGCCGACACAAGCCAACTTGTGATGTCATCGTAATTTATTCGGCCGCCATATTGGATTTAATCAAAAACATCAAAAAGTTTTCGCAGGTCACACATTTCAGCGGATCCTCACCAAATTTGGCGGAGACCATCTTCAGACCATGCCTTATCAGTGCCTTGCTTTTTGTAACAATTGACAAAAGCATTCACCCGTAACAGCCAATCGAAATTGGTGGCGAAGCCGCCAAACAGGAAGTGAGCTCATATCTCAGCAACCCTTTCATGTATCATAACCAAACTTACTACATATATTCATGACCCCAATAGGAGGACGCTCAAAAAAATTGGTGACCTTTGACCTGTAGGGGGTGCTGCAATTAGCAATATTGCATTTTGATGTGTAGTTGTGCTTTATCAATCTTTTATTTTTTGATGTGAAACTGATGACAACATGTTCCATCCAGTTAATTCTAATGCGTGCGTGCAAGAGCAGGGCAGGGCAGGACGGGGTGGGACGGGCTGGGGTGATTAGGTGGGGGGGGGCTGGCTGGCGGAGGCGGTGGCAAAACTCAGCCCTGTTTCAGCCCTACAAAGTCAGTTATGTTTTGATGTGAAAGTTGTTGAAAGTGTTAATCGCGGATGCCTGCTGAGTTCTATCTTGTCGCCGTAGCTACTCCGGCCTATTCTGCTTGGCCCCCTCATTGCTGCTTGCAGCTATATTTGGGGGCCAAGCAGCGAAGCTGCGAAGGCACCCATTGTGTTTCTATGATTTCTTATTATTATTATTATTATTATTTAACATCTTTCCTCTGCCATTGGAGTCTATGGCAGCCTATAGAACCGTCTGGTGAAAAGTTGTGAAATTTGGCACACTGATTGGGAACAGGCCAATGATTAATTTCACCAAGATTCATGCCGGCACCTTGAGCGCTCTAGCGCCACCAACAGGCCAAAGTTGGACGCGCGTTCACACACGTAACTTTTGACCCATAGGCCCAATTGTCAAAAATGAGGTATCGTTGGAATCCTTGGACCAAGCCGAGTTCAACGCACCATATGACATCATTTTCCGCCATGATGGATTTTCCGCCATTTTGGATTTTAGTGAAAGTGAAACTAATTCTTCACAGGTCACAAATTTTGTCCGATCGTCACCAAACTTGACACACATGATCTTCAGCCCAAGCCTCACAAAAGATACTCCTTTTCGTCTTCGGAACTCAAACCGTTCACCCGTAACAGCCAATCGAAATATGCGGCGAAGCCGCCAAACAGGAAGTGAGCTCACATCTCAGCAACCCTTGCATGTATCAAAGCCAAACTTGGTGCATGGACTCAGGACCCAATCATGGGGACGTCGAAGAAATCTGGTGACCTTTGACCTCTAGGGGGCGCTGTAATTAAGAAACATGTCATTTGGCCTGTAGCTGCAGTTGTGCTTAGAATTAAAATGCACTAGTGGTGTCTGGTAATACTGTTGGAGGTCCTTAGGCCGACCCAAGCCAACTTGTGATGTCATCATAATTGATTCGGCCGCCATATTGGATTTAATCAAAAACACGTACAAATTTTCGCAGGCCACAAATTTCAACGGATCCTCACCAAAATTGGCAGAGACCATCTTCAGACCATGCCTTATCAGTGCATCGCTTTTCGGAACGATTGACAGTAGCATTTGGCTGTAACAGCCAATCGAAACTTGCGGCGAAGCCGCCAAACAGGAAGTGAGCTCATATCTCAGCAACCCTACCATGTATCATAACCAAACTTACTACATAGGTTCAGGACCCCATTAGGAGGATGCTCAAAAAATGTGTTGACCTTTGACCTGTAGGGGGTGCTGCAATTAGCAATATTGCATTTTGATCTGTAGTTGCGATGTGTTTTATCGATCTTTTATTTTTGGATGTGAAACTGATGACAACATGTTCCATCCAGTTCATTCTAATGCGTGTGTGGTAGGGCGGGGCGGGACGGGGTGGGACGGGCAGGGGTGATTAGGTGGGGGGGCTGGCTGGCGGAGACTGTGGCAATACTCAGCCCTGTTTCAACCCTACAAAGTCAGTTATGTTTGATGTGACACTTGTTGAAAGTGTTGATCACGATGTCTGCTGAGTTCTATCTTGTCGCCGTGGCTACTCCGGCCTATTCTGCTTGGCCCCCTCATTGCTGCTTGCAGCTATTTATTTATTATTATTATTATTACGCTTCCGTCATTGAAGTCAATGGCAGCCCATAGAACCGTCTGGTGAAAAGTTCTGAAATTTGGCACACCGATTAAGGACAGACTCATGATTAATTTCACCAAGTTTCATACCGGCACCTTGAGCGCTCTAGCGCCACCAACAGGCCAAAGTTGGATGTGCGTTCACGCACGTAACTTTTGACCCGTTGATCCGATTGTCAAAAATTAGGTATTGTTAGAATCCTTGGACCAAGCCGAGTTCAACGCACCCTGTGACGTCATTTTCCGCCATGATGGATTTTCCGCCATTTTGGATTTCATCAAAAACACTTAAAAGTCTTCACAGGTCACAAATTTTGTTCGATCAAAATCAACCCTGACACACATAATCTTCAGACAAATCCTCACAAAAGTTATTCCTTTTTGTCTTTGGAACTAAACCCGTTCTCCCGTAACAGCCAATCAAAGTTTGCGGCGAAGCCGCCAAACAGGAAGTGAGCTCATATCTCAACAACCCTTGCATGTATCAAAGCCAAACTTGGTACATGGACTCAGGACCCAATCAGGGGGACGCTCAAGAAATCTGGTGACCTTTGACCTCTAGGGGGCGCTGTAATTAAGAAACATGCCTTTTGGCCTGTAGCTGCAGTTGTGCTTAGAATTAAAACGCACTAGTGATGTCTGGTAATACTGTTGGAGCTCCTTAGGCCGACCCAAGCCAACTTGTGATGTCATCGTAATTGATTCAGCCGCCATATTGGATTTAATCAAAAATACATACAATTGTTCGCAGGTCACAAATTTCAGCGGATCCTCACCAAAATTGGCAGAGACCATCTTCAGACCATAACCTTTCAATATATTGCTCTCTGGAACAATTGACAAAAGCATTCGCCCGTAACAACCAATCGAAATTGGTGGCGAAGCTGCCAAACAGGAAGTGAGCTCATATCTCAGCATCCCTGCCATGTATCATAACCAAACTTACTACATATATTTGTGACCCCATTAGGAGGACGCTCAAAAAATTCGGTGACCTTTGACCTGTAGGGGGTGCTGCAGTTAGCAATATTGCATTTTGATCTGTAGTTGCTGATGTTTTAGCAATGTTTTATTTTTTGATGTGAAACTGATGACAACATGTTCCATCCAGTTAATTCTAATGCGTGCGTGCAAGGGCAGGGCAGGGCAGGGCAGGGCAGGATGGGGTGGGACGGGCTGGGGTGATTAGGTGGGACGGGCTGGCTGGCGGAGGCGGTGGCAATACTCAGCCCTGTTTCAGCCCTGTTGATCCCGGGTGTCTGCTGAGTTCTATCTTGTCGCCGTGGCTATTCCGGCCTATACTGCTTGGCCCCCTCATTGCTGCTTGCAGCTATATTTATTATTATTATTATTCCGCCATTGAAGTCAATGGCAGCCCATAGAACCGTCTGGTGAAAAGTTGTGAAATTTGGCACACTGATTAGGGACAGTCCAATGATTAATGTCAGCAAGTTTCATGATGGCACTCTAGCGCCACCAACAGGCCAAAGTTGGACTTGCGTTCACGCACGTAACTTTTGACCCGTATGGCCGATTGTCAAAAATGAGGTATCGTTGGAATCCTTGGACCAAGCCGAGTTCAACGCACCCTATGACGTCATTTTCCGCCATGATGGATTTTCCGCCATATTGGATTTCATCAAAAACACTAAAAAGTCTTCACAGGTCACAAATTTTGTTCGATCGACACCAAACTTCATGGATATCATCTACAGACCATGCCTCATTAATGCATTGCTTTTTGTCTTCGGAACTAAAACCGCTCGCGCGTAACAGCCAATCGAAGTTGGCGGCAAAGCCGCCAAACAGGAAGTGATCTCATATCTCAGCAACCCATTCACCTATCATAACCAAACTTAGTAAATGGACTAAGGACCCAATCAGGGGGACGCTCAAGAAATCTGGTGACCTTTGACCTCTAGGGGGCGCTGTAATTAAGAAACATGCCTTTTGGCCTGTAGCAGCAGTTGTGCTTAGAATTAAAACGCACTAGTGGTGTCTGGTACTACTGTTGAAGGTCCTTAGACCGACCCAAGCCAACTTGTGATGTCATCATAATTGATTCGGCCGCCATATTGGATTTAATCAAAAACACGTACAAGTTTTCGCAGGTCACAAATTTCAGCGGATCCTCAACAAAATTGGCAGAGACCATCTACAGACCATGCCTTATCAGTGCATTGCTTTCTGGAACAATTGACAGAAGCATTCGGCTGTAACAGCCAATCGAAATTTGCGGAGAAGCCGCCGAACAGGAAGTGAGCTCATATCTCAGCAACCCTTGCATGTATCAAAGCCAAACTGGGTGCATGGACTCAGGACCCAATCAGGGGGACACTCAATAAATCTGGTGACCTTTGACCTCTAGGGGGCGCTGTAATTAAGAAACATGCCTTTTGGCCTGTAGCTGCTGTTATGTTTGGAATTAAAATGTACTAGTGGTGTCTGGTAATACTGTTGGAGGTCCTTAGGCCGACCCAAGCCAACTTGTGATGTCATCGTAATTGATTAGGCCGCCATATTGGATTTAATCAAAAACACGTACAAGTTTTCGCAGGTCACAAATTTCAGCGGATCCTCACCAAAATTGGCAGAGACCATCTTCAGACCATGCCCTATCAGTGTATTGCTTTCTGGAACAATTGACAGAAGCATTCGCCCGTAACAGCCAATCAAAATTGGTGGCGAAGCCGCCAAACAGGAAGTGAGGTCATATCTCAGCAACCCTGCCATGTATCATAACCAAACTTACTACATAGATTCATGACCCCATTAGGAGGACGCACAAAACATTTGGTGACTTGGACATTAAGGTATATTTGGAATCCTTGGATGAGACCGAACTCAACGCAGATGTCAATTTATGGGGTAAACGTAATTGATCAGGCTGCCATATTGGATTTAATCAAAAACACCTAAAAGGCATCAAAGTTCGCAAAGTTTGTCCGATTTTCACGAAACTTGACGCAGATGATCTTCAGACCATGACTCACAAATGCATTGCTTTTTGGAGCCATATTTAAAACCCGTCGCCCGTCGTGACCAATCAAGTTTGGCGGCGAAGCCGCCAAACAGGAAGTGAAGTGATCTCAGCAAGGCTTTCGCGTATCAACACCAAACTCAGTACAGGGTCTCAGTACCCAATAAGGAGGAGGCTCAATAAATTTGATGACTTTTGACCTATAGGTGGCGCTATAATTACCAAAATTACATTTTAGCCTGTAACGGGTCATGTGTTTGGAATTAAATCATATTAGTGATATCTGTTAATACCTTGAGAGGTCCTTAGGCCGACACATGCCAACATGTGACGTCAACATAATTGATTCGACCGCCATATTGGATTTCACCAAAAACATTTAAAAGGCATCAAAGGTCACAAAGTTTCTCCGATTTTCATGAAACTTGACGCAGATGATCGTCAGACCATGACTCATAAACGCATTGCTTTTTGGAGACATATTCAAAACCGGTTGCCTGTGACGACCAATCAAGTTTGGCGGCGAAGCCGCCAAACAGGAAGTGAAGTGATATCTCAGCAAGGCTTTCGCGTATCAACACCAAACTCAGTACAGGGTCTCAGTACCCAATTAGGAGGAGGCTCAATAAATTTGATGACTTTTGACCTATAGGTGGCGCTATAATTAGCAAAATTATGTTTTAGCCTGTAACGGGTCATGTGTTTAGAATTAAAGCATATTAGTGATATCTGTTAATACCTTGAGAGGTCCTTAGGCCGACACATGCCAACATCTGACGTCAACTTAATTGATCCGACCGCCATATTGGATTTCATCAAAAACACTTAAAAGGCATCAAAGGTCATAAAGTTTGTCCGATTTTCACGAAACTTGACGCAGATGATCGTCAGACCATGACTCATAAACGCATTGCTTTTTGGAGACATATTCCAAACCGGTTGCCTGTGACGACCAATCAAGTTTGGCGGCGAAGCCGCCAAACAGGAAGTGAAGTGATATCTCAGCAATGCTTTCACGTATCAAAACCAAACTAGGTATATGGGCTCAGGACCCAATCAGGAGGACACTCAAGAAATGTGGTAAATTTTGACCACTATGTGGCGCTATAATCACAGGAATTGGGCTCATATTTCAGCAATGCTTTCACGTATTGAAACCAAACTTGGCTCATTGACTCGGGACCACATCCTGAGGACATACAATAATTTTAGCAACGTTTGACCACTAGGGGTGCTATAATTTGCAACACTTTCTCGTATCGACACCAAACTTGGTACCTGGACTCGGGACCACATCCTGAATAAGGACAATACATTTAGTGACCTTTGACCACTAGGGGCGCTATAATTAGAAAAACTTTATCGTATTGACACCAAACTTGGTACATGGACTCGGGAACACATCCTGAAGAGGCACAATATATTTAGTGAGCTTTGACCACTAGGGGTGCTACAATTATCAACACTTTCTTGTATCGACACCAAACTTGGTATGTGGACTTGTGACTACAACCTGACTACGCACAATAAATTTGGTGATGTTTGAGGTATGCATATGTGTGGGGGGTTATTGGGGTGTGTGGGGGAAGAAGTTTATCTGTGTATATGTGTGTGTGTGGGACAGGGGGGGGTTAATTGGGTGTGTGTATAATGTAGCAACATTGGGTTGCCAGTGCAACTCCTGCTCAACTGCTTGGCCCCCACATTGCTGCTTGCAGCTATATTTATTATTATTATTATAACGAAACGCTAATTTGCCATTAAACCATACAGTAAAAAGTTGGGATATTCGGCACATTGATTCGGTTCAGTCATATCTTTAATTTATCAAAGTTTCAAGTCTGCACTTTGAGTGCTCTAGCGCCACCAACATTTCAAATTTTTTATTACATCTATGCACATAACGTTTGAATGGTACACCACATTTTGAACATTAAGGTATATTTGGAATCCTTGGATGAGACCGAACTCAACGCAGATGTCAATTTATGGGGTAAACGTAATTGATCAGGCTGCCATATTGGATTTAATCAAAAACACCTAAAAGGCATCAAAGTTGGCAAAGTTTGTCCGATTTTCACGAAACTTGACGCAGATGATCATCAGACCATGACTCACAAATGCATTGCTTTTTGGAGCCATATTTAAAACCCGTCGCCCGTCGTGACCAATCAAGTTTGGCGGCGAAGCCGCCAAACAGGAAGTGAAGTGATCTCAGCAAGGCTTTCGCGTATCAACACCAAACTCAGTACAGGGTCTCAGTACCCAATTAGGAGGAGGCTCAATAAATTTGATGACTTTTGACCTATAGGTGGCGCTATAATTAGCAAAATTACATTTTAGCCTGTAACGGGTCATGTGTTTGGAATTAAATCATATTAGTGATATCTGTTAATACCTTGAGAGGTCTTAGGCCGCCACATGCCAACATGTGACGTCAACATAAATGATCCAACCGCCATATTGGACGTCATCAAAAACACTTAAAAGGCATCAAAGGTTACAAAGTTTGTCTGATTTTCACGAAACTTGACGTAGATGATCTTCATACCATGACTCATAAATGCATTGCTTTCTGGAACCATATTCAAAACCTGTTGCCCGTGACAACCAATCAAGTTTGGCGGCGAAGCCGCCAAACAGGAAGTGAAGTGATATCTCAGCAATGCTTTCACATATCAAAACCAAACTAGGTATATACTTTCAGGACTCAATCAGGAGGACATTCAAGAAATGTGGTAAATTTTGACCACTATGTGGCGCTATAATCACAGGAAGTGGGCTCATATTTCTGCAATGCTTTCACGTATCGAAACCAAACTTGGCTCATTGACTCGGGACCACATCCTGAGGACATACAATAATTTTAACGACCTTTGACCACTAGGGGTGCTATAATTTGCAACACTTTCTCGTATCAACACCAAACTTGGTATATGGACTCGTGACTACAACCTGAGGACGCACAATAAATGTGGTGACTTTTGACCACTAGGGGTGCTATAATTATCAACACTTTCTCGTATCGACACCAAACTTGGTATGTGGACTTGTGACTACAACCTGACTATGCACAATACATTTGGTGATGTTTGAGGTATGCATATGTATGGGGGGTTATTGGGGTGTGTGGGAGAGGAAGTTTATCTTTGTATATGTGTGTGTGTGGGACGGGTGGTTAATTGGGTGTGTGTATAATGTAGCAATATTGGGTTGCCATGACAACTCCTGCTCAACTGCTTGGCCCCCACATTGCTGCTTGCAGCTATATTTATTATTAATATAGCTGCAAGCAGCAATGTGGGGGCCAAGCAGTTTAAGCAGGAGTTAGCATTAGACATTGTGATAGTTTCTATCCACAAGCCATCAGGATACTGAATTATGGCGTCCCTAGTCAGTGCTGGATTACCAGATCATAGACACCTGAGCACAAATGTCTGATGCGCCCCCCTATAGCCTATAGCTTGACTAAAACCTCAACATATTACAGGCTATTCACAAATGCCAGTCATTTACTTCTGTTTATGATAATAATAATTGTATAATCTATCCTCTCACATCATGCACCCACTTGTTGCTTTCTGTCCTGACTGGGAACATCCTCTGCTTTCCATTTCTCCAAACTCCAAGTTGCCATTGTATCTGTCCTCTGCTTTCCATTTCTCCAAACTCATTCTGTCATTGTATCTGTCCTCTGCTCTCCATTTCTCCAAACTTCAAGTTCTTTCATTGTATCTGTCTTCTGCTTTCAAAGTTCTTCCATTGTATCTGTCCTCTGCTTTCCGTTTCTCCAAACTTCAAGTTCTTTCATTGTATCTGTTGTGATATCATGAGAGGCTACACGGCTCTCGGCGGGACAGTTCAGTAGTGCAAGGACACAAATTTAGAGTACAACAAAGGTTTTTAATAAGGTTCTTGGGAATTAACAAAAAAGGTATGCCAAGTTCAAAAAGGTAACTAAGGATAAGGTTGATCTTGCAACCGTCAAAACTTAAACAATGTCTCTTCAAACCTCAAATCATAGACCCGATTCCCTCAGGTAAATCTCTTCCTGGAAACAAGTCTTCAGCCTTACTTTAGACAGCACCGCAGCCCGTGGCCAATCCGGCGGTAAGTATTCCAGTCTTCAGGTAAGTATTCCAGTCTTCCAGTCCTTCACGTGGAAAGTGCCACTTCGACCGTCTGTAGCTCCTCTGAGAGCACAACTTGAGCTTGTCTCCCAAACCCCACTCTGCCACCAACTGTGTCTCTGGGCCTTAAAAAGCCCTTCAGCTCATCAGGCCCTGATCGGACTCAGGTGTGTTGGGATATCGTGTGCTTGAGGGGTGGAGTTTCCAACTCCACCAGCAGATGGAGCCAAAGCTGTCCGTGACTGCAGCCATCTCAGGGGAACGTAGTGGCCCTCTAGAACGCAGCCTCTCGTGACATCACACTGTCCTCTGCTTTCCATTTCTCCAAACTTCAAGTTATTTCATGGTATCTGTCCTCTGCTTTCAAATTTCTTTCATTGTATCTGTTCTCTGCTTTCCATTTCTCCAAACTTCTAGTTATTTCATTGTATCTGTCCTCTGCTTTCCATTTCTCAAAACTCATTCTTTCATTGTATCTGTCCTCTGCTTTCAAAGTTTTCATTGTATCTGTCCTCTGCTTTCCATTTCTCCAAACTTCAAGTTATTTCATTGTATCTGTCCTCTGCTTTCAAAGTTCTGTCATTGTATATGTACTCTGCTTTCCATTTGTCTAAACTCCAAGTTCTTTCATTGTATCTGTCCTCTGCTTTCCATTTCTCTAAACTCATTCTGTCATTGTATCTGTCCTCTGCTTTCCATTTCTCCAAACTTCAAGTTCTTTCATTGTATCTGTCCTCTGCTTTCCATTTCTCCAAACTTCAAGTTCTTTCATTGTATCTGTCCTCTGCTTTCAAAATTCTTTCTTTGTATCTGTCCTCTGCTTTCCATTTCTGTAAACTCCAAGTTATTTTATCGTATCTGTCCTCTGCTTTCAAAGTTCTTTCATTGTATCTGTCCTCTGCTTTCCATTTCTCCAAACTTCAAGTTCTTTCATTGTATCTGTCCTCTGCTTTCAAAGTTCTTTCATTGTATCTGTCCTCTGCTTTCCATTGCTCCAAACTTCAAGTTCTTTCATTGTATCTGTCCTCTGCTTTCAAAGTTCTTTCATTGTATCTGTCCTCTGCTTTCCATTGCTCCAAACTTCAAGTTCTTTCATTGTATCTGTCCTCTGCTTTCAAAGTTCTTTCATTGTATCTGTCCTCTGCTTTCCATTGCTCCAAACTTCAAGTTCTTTCATTGTATCTGTCTTCTGCTTTCAAAGTTTTCATTGTATCTGTCCTCTGCTTTCCATTTCTCCAAACTTCAAGTTCTTTCATTGTATCTGTCTTCTGCTTTCAAAGTTCTTTCATTGTATCTGTCTTCTGCTCTCCACTTCTCCAAACTTCAAGTTCTTTCATTGTATCTGTCCTCTGCTTTCAAAGTTCTGTCATTGTATATGTACTTTGCTTTCCATCTCTCTAAACTCCAAGTTCTTTCATTGTATCTGTCCTCTGCTTTCCATTTCTCCAAACTTCATTTGGTTTCTATACGTAAAAGTATTGCTGAAATATGACCCTACTTCCTGTGATTATAGTGCCACTAGTGGTCAAAGCACAACAAATTGATTGTGTGTCCTTGGGATGTGCTCTTAAGTCCACATACCAAGTTTGGTTTTGATAGGTGAAAGTGTTGTTAATTATAGCACCCCTAGTGTTCAAACGTGACCAAATTTATTGTAGGTCCTCAGGATGTGTTCATGAGTCCACGTACCAAGTTTGGTGTTCATACGAGAAAGTCTTGCTAATTATAGCACCCCTAGTGGTCAAAGTTCACCAAACGTATTGTGCATCCTCACAGTGGTGTCCCAAGTACATATACCAAGTTTGGTTTTGATACATGAAAGCGTTGCTGAGATATGAGCTTACTTCCTGTATCTCTAGCGCCCCCCTAGTGGTTGAAAGTCCCCAAATGTATCGTGTGTCCTCAGGATTGGTTCACAAGTCCATACACCAAGTTTGGTTTCTATATATGAAATTGTTGCTGAGATATGAGCCGACTTCCTGTGATTATAGCGCCCCCCTAGTGGTCAAAAGTCATCAAATTTATTGAGCCTCCTCCTAATTGGGTCCTAAGCCCATGTACTGAGTTTGGTTTTGATACTTAAAAGCCTTGCCGAGATCTGAGTTCACTTCCTGTTTGGCGGATTTGCCGCCAAATTCGATTGGTTGTCACAGGTGACCTGTTTAGAATATGGGTCCAAAAAGCAATGCGTTTGTGTGTTATGGTCTGAAGATCGTCTGTGCCAAGTTTCGTGAAAATCGGATGAACTTTGTGACCTATGAAAACTTTTTAGTGTTTTTGATGAAATCCAATATGGCGGTAGAATTAATTATGCTGACGTCACAAATTGCCATCAGTCAGCTTAAGGACCTCCCAAAGTATTAATAGACATCACTAATATGTTTTAATTCCAAACACATCACCCATAACAGGCCAAAACGTAATTTTGCTTATTACAGCGCCACCTATTGGTCAAAAGTCATCTAACTTATTGTGCCTCCTCCTAATTGGGTCCTGAGCCCACGTACTGAGTTTGGTTTTGATACGTGAAAGCTTTGCCGAGATCTGAGTTCACTTCCTGTTTGGCGGCTTCGCCGCCAAATTCGATTGGTTGTCACGGGTGACCTGTTTAGAATATGGGTCCAAAAAGCAATGCGTTTGTGAGTTATGGTCTGAAGATCGTCTGTGCCAAGTTTCGTGAAATTCGGGTGAACTTTGTGATCTGTGAAAACATTTTAGTGTTTTTGATGAAATCCAATATGGCGGTAGGATTAATTATGCTGACGTCACAAATTGCCATCAGTCAGCTTTAGGACCTCCCAAAGTATTAATAGACATCACTAATATGTTTTAATTCCAAACACATCACCCATAACAGACCAAAATGTAATTGTGCTCATTACAGCGCCACCTATTGGTCAAAAGTCATCTAACTTATTGTGCCTCCTCCTAATTGGGTCCTGAGCGCATGTACTGAGTTTGGTTTTGATACGTGAAAGCCTTGCCGAGATCTGAGTTCACTTCCTGTTTGGCGGCTTCGCCGCCAAATTCAATTGGTTGTGACAGGTGACCTGTTTTGCATATGGGTCCAAAAAGCAATGCGTTTGTGAGTTCTGGTCCGAAGAACATCTGAACCAAGTTTCGTGAAAATCGGATGAACTTTGTGACCTGTGAAAACTTTTAAGTGTTTTTGATGAAATCCAATATGGTGGTCCAATCAATTATGTTAATGTCAAAAGTTTATATGTGTCAGCCTAAGAACCTCCCAAAGTATGAACAGAGATCACTAATATGTTTTCATTTCAAACATGTCACCCCATAGAGGCCAAAACGTAGTTTTGTTAATTATAGCGCCACCTGTAGGTCAAAAGTCATCAAATTTATTGAGCCTCCTCTTAATTGGGTCGTGAGCCCATGTACTGAGTTTGGTTTTGATATGTGAAAGCCTTGCCGAGATCTGAGTTCACTTCCTGTTTGGCGGCTTCGCAGCCAATTTTGATTGGTCGTGACTGGCGACCAGGTTTGAGTATGGATGTCAAAGGCAATGCATTTATGAGACATGGTCTGAAGATCATCTGTGCCAAGTTTCGTGAAAATCGGATGAACTTTGTGACCTGTGAAAACTTTTAAGTGTTTTTGATGAAATCCAATATGGCGGAAGATCCAACATGGCGGAAATTGACGTAATTGGGTGCGTTGAGTTCAGCCTCATCCAAGGCTTCCAAATATGTTGCGATATTCAAAATCGGGCATACGGTTCAAAAGTTAATTGCATGGATGCAATGTCAACTTTGACCCATTGGTGGCGCTAGACTGTCTGTGGTTCAGGCATAAAACTTGGTCAAATTAATTAATATACTGTCCTGAATCAATGTGCCAAATTTTACAACTTTTTACTGTACGGTTCTATGGGCTGCCATAGACTCCCATTGCGGAAGAAAGTTGCATAATAATAGGAATAGGTAGAATCACTATGGGTTGCCTCGCAGCTTCGCTGCTTGGCCCCCAATTATTACACATCTTTCCGCTGCCATTGAAGTCTATGGCAGCCCATAGAACCGTACAGTAAAAAGTTGTGAAATTTGGCACATTCATTCCATACATTCCCATATTCCATTTCACAAATTTTCAAGCCTAAACCCCAGGCAGTCTAGCGCCACCAATGGGTCAAAGTTGCCGTTGCATCCATGCACTTAACTTTTGAACCGTATGTCCAATTTTGAACATCCATATACAGTTGGAACCCCTGGACCGACCTGAGTTCACTAACTCCTATTACGTTACTTTCCGCCATATTGGACCTCCGCCATATTGGATTTCATCAAAAACACTTAAACGTTTTCATAGGTCACAAACTTCATCCAATTTTCACAAAACTTGACACAGATGATCTTCAGACGATGATGCATAAATACATTGCCTTTGACACCCATACTCACAACTGGTCGCCAGTCACGACCAATCAAAATTGGCGGCGAAGCCGCCAAACAGGAAGTGAACTAAAATCTCGGCAAGGCTTTCACATATCAAAACCAAACTCAGGACATGGACTCAGGACCCAATTAGGAGGAGGCTCAATAAATTTGATGACTTTTGACCTACAGGTGGCGCTATAATTAACAAAACTACGTTTTGGCCTCTATGGGGTGATGTGTTTGAAATTAAAACATATTAGTGATCTCTGTTAATACTTTGGGAGGTCCTTAGGCTGACACATATCAACTTTTGACATTAACATAATTGATTGGACCGCCATTTTGGATTTCATCAAAAACACTTAAAAGTTTTCACAGGTCACAAACTTCATCCAATTTTCACGAAACTTGACACAGATGATCTTCAGACCATGTCTCATAATTGCATTGCCTTTGACACCCATACTCCAAACTGGTCGCCAGTCACGACCAATCAAAATTGGCGGCGAAGCCGCCAACCAGGAAGTGAACTCAGATCTCGGCAAGGCTTTCACATATCAAAACCAAACTCACTACATGGGCTCAGGACCCAATTAGGAGGAGGCGCAATAAATTTCATGACTTTTGACCTACAGGTGGCGCTATAATTAACAAAACTACGTTTTGGCCTCTATGGGGTGATGTGTTTGAAATTAAAACATATTAGTGATCTCTGTTAATACTTTGGGAGGTCCTTAGGCTGTCCCATATCAACTTTTGACATTAACATAATTGATTGGACCGCCATATTGGATTTCATCAAAAACACTTAAAAGTTTTCACAGGTCACAAACTTCATCCAATTTTCACGAAACTTGACACAGATGATCTTCAGACCATGTCTCATAATTGCATTGCCTTTGACACCCATACTCAAAACTGGTCGCCAGTCACGACCAATCAAAATTGGCGGCGAAGCCGCCAAACAGGAAGTGAAATCAGATCTCGGCAAGGCTTTCACATATCAAAACCAAACTCAGTACATGGGCTCAGGACCCAATTAGGAGGAGGCTCAATAAATGTTATGCCTTTTGACCTACAGGTGGCGCTATAATTAACATAAGTACGTTTTGGCCTCTATGGGGTGATGTGTTTGAAATTAAAACATATTAGTGATCTCTGTTAATACTTTGGGAGGTCCTTAGGCTGACACATATCAACTTTTGACATTAACATAATTGATTGGACCGCCATTTTGGATTTCATCAAAAACACTTAAAAGTTTTCACAGGTCACAAACTTCATCCAATTTTCACGAAACTTGACACAGATGATCGATCTTCAGACCATGTCTCATAATTGCATTGCCTTTGACACCCATACTCCAAACTGGTCGCCAGTCACGACCAATCAAAATTGGCGGCGAAGCCGCCAACCAGGAAGTGAACTCAGATCTCGGCAAGGCTTTCACATATCAAAACCAAACTCACTACATGGGCTCAGGACCCAATTAGGAGGAGGCGCAATAAATTTCATGACTTTTGACCTACAGGTGGCGCTATAATTAACAAAACTACGTTTTGGCCTCTATGGGGTGATGTGTTTGAAATTAAAACATATTAGTGATCTCTGTTAATACTTTGGGAGGTCCTTAGGCTGTCCCATATCAACTTTTGACATTAACATAATTGATTGGACCGCCATATTGGATTTCATCAAAAACACTTAAAAGTTTTCACAGGTCACAAACTTCATCCAATTTTCACGAAACTTGACACAGATGATCTTCAGACCATGTCTCATAATTGCATTGCCTTTGACACCCATACTCAAAACTGGTCGCCAGTCACGACCAATCAAAATTGGCGGCGAAGCCGCCAAACAGGAAGTGAAATCAGATCTCGGCAAGGCTTTCACATATCAAAACCAAACTCAGTACATGGGCTCAGGACCCAATTAGGAGGAGGCTCAATAAATGTTATGCCTTTTGACCTACAGGTGGCGCTATAATTAACATAAGTACGTTTTGGCCTCTATGGGGTGATGTGTTTGAAATTAAAACATATTAGTGATCTCTGTTAATACTTTGGGAGGTCCTTAGGCTGTCCCATATCAACTTTTGACATTAACATAATTGATTGGACCGCCATTTTGGATTTCATCGAAAACACTTAAAAGTTTTCACAGGTCACAAACTTCATCCAATTTTCACGAAACTTGACACAGATGATCTTCAGACCATGTCTCATAATTGCATTGCATTTGACACCCATACTCACAAATGGTCGCCAGTCACGACCAATCAAAATTGGTGGCGAAGCCGCCAAACAGGAAGTGAACTCAGATTTCGGCAAGGCTTTCACATATCAAAACCAAACTCGGTACATGGGCTCAGGACCCAATTAGGAGAAGGCTCAATAAATTTGGCGACTTTTGACCACTATGGGGGCGCTACAATCACAGGAAGTAGGCTCATATCTCAGCAACACTTTCACATATCAAAACCAAACTTGGTATATAGACTGGGAACCCCTCCCTGAGGACACACAATCAATTTGGTGACCTCCGACCACCAGGGGGGCGCTAGAGTTACAGGAAGTTAGCTCCTATCTCAGCAACGCTTTCACATATCAAAACCAAACTTGGTTCATAGACTTGGGACCCCATCCTGAGGACACACAAAACATTTGGTGTACTTTGACCACTAGGGGCGCCATAATTAGCAATACTTTCTCGTATCAACCTCAAACTTGGTACATGGACTTGTGGTCACAACCTTAGGACGCACAATACATTTGGTGACTTTTGACCACTAGGGGTGCTATAATTAGCAAGAATTCCTCGTATCAACACCAAACTTGGTACGTGGACTCATGAACACATCCTGAATAGCTACAATACATTTGGTGTCTTTTGACCACTAGAGAAAACTATTTCATGAATTAATTTCATGGATTGAAACCAAACTTTGTTCATGGACTCAAGACCCAATCCCAATCCAATTCAATCCAATCCAATCAACAATAACATGAAGTAGGCTCATATCTCTGCAATCCCAATCCAATCCAGTCCATTCCAATACAATCCTGTCCAATTCAGTCCAGTCCAATCCCAATCTAATCCAGTCCAATTCAATCTAATCCAATCCAATCAACAATCACTTGAAGTGGGTTCATATCTCAGCAATCCCAATCCAATACAATCAAGTCCATTCCAATCCAATCAAGTCCTGTCCAATTCAGTCCAGTCCAATCCCAATCCAATATAATCCAGTCCAATTCAATCCAATCTAATCAACAATCACATGAAGTAGGCTCATATATCAGTAATCCCAATCCAGTCCAGTCCAGTCCAGTCCAATTCAATCCAATCCAATCAAAAATCACATGAAGTAGTCTCATATCTCAGCAATCCCAATCCAATCCAATCCAGTCCAATCCCAATCCAATCCTGTCCAATTCAGTCCAGTCCAATCCTAATCCAATCCAGTCCAATTCAATCCAATCCAATCAACAATCACATGAAGTAGGCTCATATCTGAGCAATCCCAATCCAGTCCAATCAAATCCAATCCAGTCCAGTCCAATCCAGTCCAGTCCAGTCCAATCCAATCCAATCCAATCCAGTCCAGTACAATCCAATCCAATCCAGTCCAGTCCAGGCCAGTCCAATTCAATCCAATCCAATCAACAATCACATGATGTAGTCTCATATCTCAGCAATCCCAATCCAGTCCAATCAAATCCAATCCAGTCCAGTCCAGTCCAGTCCAATCCAATCCAATCCAATCCAATCCAGTCCAGTACAATCCAATCCAGTCCAGTCCAGTCCAGTCCAGTCCAGTCCAGTCCAGTCCAGTCCAGTCCAATTCAATCCAATCCAATCAACAATCACATGATGTAGTCTCATATCTCAGCAATCCCAATCCAGTCCAATCAAATCCAATTCAGTCCAGTCCAGTCCAATCCAGTCCAATCCAATCCAATCCAATCCAATCAACAATCACATGAAGTAAGATCATATCTCAGTAATCCCAATCCAGTCCAATCAAATCCAATCCATTCAAGTCCAATCCAGTCCAATCCATTCCAATCCAGTCCAGTACAATCCAATCCAGTCCAATTCCATCCAATCCAATCAACGATCACATGAAGTAGTCTCATATCTCAGCAATCCCAATCCAGTCCAATCAAATCCAATCCAATCCAGTCCAGTCCAGTCCAATCAAGTCCAGTCCAGTCCAGTCCAGTCCAGTCCAGTCCATTCCATTCCAATCCAATCCTGTCCAATTCAGTCCAGTCCAATCCTAATCCATTTCAATCCAGTCCAATTCAATCCAATCCAATCAACAATCACTTGAAGTAGGCTCATATCTCAGCAATCCCAATCCAATCCAATCCAGTCCATTCCAATCCTGTCCAGTCCAGTCCAGTCCAGTCCAGTCCAGTCCAGTC
The DNA here is from genome assembly GCF_046254945.1 of Alosa pseudoharengus. Taxonomy (NCBI): domain Eukaryota; kingdom Metazoa; phylum Chordata; class Actinopteri; order Clupeiformes; family Clupeidae; genus Alosa; species Alosa pseudoharengus. Next base: position 1,575,579 of record NW_027468576.1, on the reverse strand, counting down.
CAGTCCAGTCCAGTCCAATCCAATCCAATCCAATCTAATCCAGTCCAGTTCAATCCAATGCAATGCAATTCAGTCCAGTCCAGTCTAGTCCAGTAAAGACCAGTCCAGTCCATTCCATTCCATTCCATTCCAATCCAATCCTGTCCAATTCAGTCCAGTCCAATCCCAACTTCTGCTTATTTGCTTGGCCCCCACATTGCTGCTTGCAGCTATATTTGGGGGCCAAGCAGCGAAGCTGCGAGGCAACCCATAGTGATTCTACGTATTCTTATTATTATTATTATTATAACGAAACGCTAATTTGCCATTAAACCATACAGTAAAAAGTTGGGATATTCGGCACATTGATTCGGTTCAGTCATATCTTTAATTTATCAAAGTTTCAAGTCTGCACTTTGAGTGCTCTAGCGCCACCAACATTTCAAATTTTTTATTACATCTATGCACATAACGTTTGAATGGTACACCACATTTTGAACATTAAGGTATATTTGGAATCCTTGGATGAGACCGAACTCAACGCAGATGTCAATTTATGGGGTAAACGTAATTGATCAGGCTGCCATATTGGATTTAATCAAAAACACCTAAAAGGCATCAAAGTTGGCAAAGTTTGTCCGATTTTCACGAAACTTGACGCAGATGATCTTCAGACCATGACTCATAAATGCATTGCTTTTAGGAGCCATATTCAAAACCCGTCGCCCGTCACAACCAATCAAGTTTGGCGGCGAAGCCGCCAAACAGGAAGTGAAGTGATCTCAGTGATCTGAACACCAAACTCAGTATAGGGTCTCAGGACCCAATTAGGAGGAGGCTCAATAAATTTGGTGACTTTTGACCTATAGGTGGCGCTATAATTACCAAAATTACGTTTTAGCCTGTAACGGGTCATGTGTTTGGAATTAAAGCATATTAGTGATATCTGTTAATACCTTGAGAGGTCCTTAGGCCGCCACATGCCAACATGTGACGTCAACATAAATGATCCAACCGCCATATTGGATGTTATCAAAAACACTTAAAAGGCATCAAAGGTCACAAAGTTTCTCCGGACGCACAATAAATTTGGTGACTTTTGACCACTAGGGGTGCTATAATTATCAACACTTTCTCGTATCGACACCAAACTTGGTATATGGACTCGTGACTACAACCTGACTATGCACAATACATTTGGTGATGTTTGAGGTGTGCATATGTATGGGGGGTTATTGGGGTGTGTGGGAGAGGAAGTTTATCTGTGTATATGTGTGTGTGTGGGACGGGTGGTTAATTGGGTGTATGTATAATGTAGCAACATTGGGTTGCCATGACAACTCCTGCTCAACTGCTTGGCCCCCACATTGCTGCTTGCAGCTATATTTGGGGGCCAAGCAGCGAAGCTGCGAAGGCACCCATTGTGTTTCTATGATTGGGGGCCAAGCAGCGAAGCTGCGAAGGCACCCATTGTGTTTCTATCTTTGGGGGCCAAGCAGCGAAGCTGCGAAGGCACCCATTGTGTTTCTATGATTTCTTATTATTATTTAACATCTTTCTTCCCGAATGGGAGTCTATGGCAGCCCATAGAACCGTCTGGTAAAAAGTTGTGAAATTTGGCACACGGACTGGGGACAGTCCCATGTTTAATTTCACCAAGTTTCATGTCAGCACCTTGAGCACTCTAGCGCCACCAACAGGCCAAAGTTAGACATGCGTTCACGCACGTAACTTTTGACCCGTATGCCCGATTGTCAAAAATGAGGTATCATTGGAATCCTTGGACCAAGCCGAGTTCAACGCACCCTATGACATCATTTTCCGCCATGATGGATTTTCCGCCATTTTGGATTTAATCAAAAACACTTAAAAGTTTTCACAGGTCACAAATTTTGTCCAATCGACACCAAACCTGACACACATGATCTTCAGACCAAGCCTCATAAAAGATACTCCTTTTCGTCTTCGGAACTAAAACCGTTCGCCCGTAACAGCCAATCGAAGTATGCGGCGAAGCCGCCAAACAGGAAGTGAGCTCATATCTCAGCAACCCATTGATCTATCATAACCAAACTTAGTACATGGACTCAGGACCCCATCAGGGGGACGCTCAAAAAATGTGGTGACCTTTGACCTCTAGGTGGCGCTGCAATCAGCAAAAATGCATTTTGGCCTGTAGCTGTTGATGTGTTTGGAATTAAAACGTACTAGTGGTGTCTGGTAATACTGTTGGAGGTCCTTAGGCCGACCCAAGCGAAATTGTGATGTCATCATAATTGATTCGGACGCCATATTGGATTTAATCAAAAACACGTACAAGTTCTCGCAGGTCACAAATTTCAACGGATCCTCACCAAAATTGGCAGAGACCATCTTAAGACCATGCCTTATAAGTGCATCGCTTTTCGGAACGATTGACAGTAGCATTCAGCTGTAACAGCCAATCAAAACTTGCGGCGAAGCCGCCAAACAGGAAGTGAGCTCATATCTCAGCAACCCTGCCATGTATCATAACCAAACTTACTACATAGGTTCAGGACCCCATTAGGAGGACGCTCAAAAAATTTGTTGACCTTTGACCTGTAGGTGCTGCAATTAGCAATATTGCATTTTGATCTGTAGTTGCGATGTGTTTTATCAATCTTTTATTTTTGGATGTGAAACTGATGACAACATGTTCCATCCAGTTCATTCTAATGCGTGCGTGGTAGGGCGGGGCAGGACGGGCAGGGGTGATTAGGTGGGGGGGCTGGCTGGCGGAGGCGGTGGTAATACTCAGCCCTGTTTCAGCCCTACAAAATCAGTTATGTTTGATGTGACACTTGTTGAAAGTGTTGATCACGATGTCTGCTGAGTTCTATCTTGTCGCTGTGGCTACTCCGGCCTATTCTGCTTGGCCCCCTCATTGCTGCTTGCAGCTATATTTATTATTTAACATCTTTCTTCCCGAATGGGAGTCTATGGCAGCCCATAGAACCGTCTGGTAAAAAGTTGTGAAATTTGGCACACGGACTGGGGACAGTCCCATGTTTAATTTCACCAAGTTTCATGTCAGCACCTTGAGCACTCTAGCGCCACCAACAGGCCAAAGTTAGACATGCGTTCATGCACGTAACTTTTGACCCGTATGCCCGATTGTCAAAAATGAGGTATCATTGGAATCCTTGGACCAAGCCGAGTTCAACGCACCCTATGACGTCATTTTCCGCCATGATGGATTTTCCGCCATTTTGGATTTAATCAAAAACACTTAAAAGTTTTCACAGGTCACAAATTTTGTCCAATCGACACCAAACCTGACACACATGATCTTCAGACCAAGCCTCATAAAAGATACTCCTTTTCGTCTTCGGAACTAAAACCGTTCGCCCGTAACAGCCAATCGAAGTATGCGGCGAAGCCGCCAAACAGGAAGTAAGCTCATATCTCAGCAACCCATTGATCTATCATAACCAAACTTAGAACATGGACTCAGGACCCCATCAGGGGGACGCTCAAAAAATGTGGTGACCTTTGACCTCTAGGTGGCGCTGCAATCAGCAAAAATGCATTTTGGCCTGTAGCTGTTGATGTGTTTGGAATTAAAACGTACTAATGGTGTCTGGTAATACTGTTGGAGGTCCTTAGGCCGACCCAAGCCAAATTGTGATGTAATTTCAACGGATCCTCACCAAAATTGGCAGAGACCATCTTAAGACCATGCCTTATCAGTGCATCGCTTTTCGGAACGATTGACAGTAGCATTCAGCTGTAACAGCCAATCAAAACTTGCGGCGAAGCCGCCAAACAGGAAGTGAGCTCATATCTCAGCAACCCTGCCATGTATCATAACCAAACTTACTACATAGGTTCAGGACCCCATTAGGAGGACGCTCAAAAAATGTGTTGACCTTTGACCTGTAGGTGCTGCAATTAGCAATATTGCATTTTGATCTGTAGTTGCGATGTGTTTTATCAATCTTTTATTTTTGGATGTGAAACTGATGACAACATGTTCCATCCAGTTCATTCTAATGCGTGCGTGGTAGGGCGGGGCGGGACGGGCAGGGGTGATTAGGTGGGGGGGCTGGCTGGCGGAGGCGGTGGCAATACTCAGCCCTGTTTCAGCCCTACAAAATCAGTTATGTTTGATGTGACACTTGTTGAAAGTGTTGATCACGATGTCTGCTGAGTTCGATCTTGTCGCTGTGGCTACTCCGGCCTATTCTGCTTGGCCCCCTCATTGCTGCTTGCAGCTATATTTGGGGGCCAAGCAGCGAAGCTGCGAAGGCACCCATTGTGTTTCTATTTTTTCTTATTATTGGGGGCCAAGCAGCGAAGCTGCGAAGGCACCCATTGTGTTTCTATTTGTTCTTATTGGGGGCCAAGCAGCGAAGCTGCGAAGGCACCCATTGTGTTTCTATGTTTTCTTATTATTATTATTACGCTTCCGTCATTGAAGTCAATGACAGCCCATAGAACCGTCTGGTGAAAAGTTGTGAAATTTGGCACACTGATTAGGGACAGTCCCATGATTAATGTCACCAAGTTTCATGATGGCACTTCAAGCACTCTAGCGCCACCAACAGGCCAAAGTTGGACATGCGTTCACATACGTAACTTTTGACCCGTATGGTCGATTGTGAAAAATGAGGTATCGTTGGAATCCTTGGACCAAGCAGAGTTCAACGCACTCTATGACGTCAATTTCCGCCATGATGGATTTTCCGCCATTTTGGATTTAATCAAAAACACTAAAAAGTTTTCACAGGTCAAAAATTTTGTCCAATTGACACCAAACGTGACACACATGATCTTCAGACCAAGCCACACAAAAGATACTCCTTTTCGTCTTCGGAACTAAAACCGTTCGCCCGTAACAGCCAATCAAAATTTGCGGCGAAGCCGCCAAACAGGAAGTGAGCTCATATCTCAGCAACCCATTGATCTGTCATAACCAAACTTTGTACATGGACTCAGGACCCAATCAGGGGGACGCTCAAGAAATCTGGTGACCTTTGACCTCTAGGGGGCGCTGTCATTTAGAAACATGTCTTTTGGCCTGTAGCTGCTGTTGTGCTTAGAATTAAAATGCACTAGTGGTGTCTGATAATACTGTTGGAGGTCCTTAGGCCGACCCAAGCCAACTTGTGATGTCATCGTAATTGATTCGGCCGCCATATTGGATTTAATCAAAAACACGTACAAGTTTTCGCAGGTCACAAATTTCAGCGGATCCTCACCAAAATTGGCAGAGACCATTTTCAGACCATAATCTATCAATATATTGCTTTCTGGAACAATTGACAAAAGCATTCGCCCGTAACAGCCAATCGAAATTGGTGGCGAAGCCGCCAAACAGGAAGTGAGTTCATATCTCAGCAACCCTGCCATGTATCATAACCAAACTTACTAGATGGATTCATGACCCCATTAGGAGGACGCTGAAAAACTTTGGTGACCTTTGACCTGTAGGGGGTGCTGCAATTAGCAATATTGCATTTTGATCTGTAGTTGCTGATGTGTTTCATCGATCCTTTATTTTTTGATGTGAAACTGATGACAACATGTTCCATCCAGTTCATTCTAATGCGTGCGTGCAAGGGCGGGGAGGGGCAGGACGGGGTGGGATGGGCAGGGGTGATTAGATGGGGGGCTGGCTGGCGGAGGCGGTGGCAATTCTCAGCACTGTTTCAGCCCTACAAAATCAGTTATGTTTTGATGTGACACTAGTTGAAAGTGTTGATCGCGGATGTCTGCTGAGTTCTATCTTGTCGCCATGGCTACTCCAGCCTATTCTGCTTGGCCCCCTCATTGCTGCTTGCAGCTATATTTGGGGGCCAAGCAGCGAAGCTGCGAAGGCACCCATTGTGTTTCTATGATTTCTTCTTATTATTGGGGGCCAAGCAGCGAAGCTGCGAAGGCACCCATTGTGTTTCTATTTGTTCTTATTATTATTATTATTATTATTCCGCCATTGAAGTCAATGGCAGCCCATAGAACCGTCTGGTGAAAAGTTGTGAAATTTGGCACACTGATTAGGGACAGTCCAATGATTAATGTCAGCAAGTTTCATGATGGCACCTCAAGCACTCTTGCGCCACCAACAGGCCAAAGTTGGACTTGCGTTCACACACGTAACTTTTGACCCGTATGGCCGATTGTCAAAAATGAGGTATCGTTGGAATCCTTGGACCAAGCCGAGTTCAACGCACCCTATGACGTCATTTTCCGCCATGATGGTTTTTCCGCCATTTTGGATTTAATCAAAAACACTAAAAAGTTTTCACAGGTCACAAATTTTGTCCAATCGACACTAAACCTGACACACATGATCTTCAGACCAAGCCTCACAAAAGATACTCCTTTTCGTCTTCGGAACTAAAACCGTTCGCCCGTAACAGCCAATCAAAATTTGCGGCGAAGCCGCCAAACAGGAAGTGAACTCATATCTCAGCAACCCATTGATCTATCATAACCAAACTTTGTACATGGACTCAAGACCCAATCAGAGGGACGCTCAAGAAATCTGGTGACCTTTGACCTCTAGGGGGCGCTGTAATTTAGAAACATACCTTTTGGCCTGTAGCTGCAGTTGTGGTTAGAATTAAAATGCACTAGTGGTGTCTGGTAATACTGTTGGAGGTCCTTAGGCCGACCCAAGCCAACTTGTGATGTCATCGTACTTGATTCGGCCGCCATATTGGATTTAATCAAAAACACGTACAAGTTTTCGCAGGTCACAAATTTCAGCGGATCCTCACCAAAATTGGCAGAGACCATCTTCAGACCATGCCTTATCTGTGCGTTGATTTCTGGAACAATTGACAGAAGCATTCGGCTGTAACAGCCAATCGAAATTTGCGGCGAAGCCGCCAAACAGGAAGTGAGCTCATATCTCAGCAACCCTTGCATGTATCAAAGCCAAACTGGGTGCATGGACTCAAGACCCAATCAGGGGGACACTCAAGAAATCTGGTGACCTTTGACCTCTAGGGGGCGCTGTAATTAAGAAACATGCCTTTTGGCCTGTAGCTGCTGTTGTGCTTAGAATTAAAATGCACTAGAGGTTTCAGGTAATACTGTTGGACGTCCTTAGGCCAACCCAGGCCAACTTGTGATGTCATCATAATTGATTCGGCCGCCATATTGGATTTAATCAAAAACATCAAAAAGTTTTCACAGGTCACAAATTTCATCTGATCTTCACCAAAATTGGCACAGACTATCTTCAGACCATAACCTATCAATATATTGCTTTCTGGAACAATTGACAAAAGCATTCTTCCGTAACAGCCAATCAAAAATGATGGCGAAGCCGCCAAACAGGAAGTTAGCTCATATCTCAGCAACCCTGCCATGTATCATAACCAAACTTACTACATAGATTCATGACCCCATTAGGAGGACGCACAAAACATTTGGTGACCTTTGACCTGTAGAGGTTGCTGCAATTTGCAATTTTGCATTTTGATCTGTAGTTGCTGATGTGTTTCATCGATCCTTTATTTTTTGATGTGAAACTGATGACAACATGTTCCATCCAGTTCATTCTAATGCGTGCGTGCAAGGGCGGGGAGGGGCAGGACGGGGTGGGATGGGCAGGGGTGATTAGATGGGGGGCTGGCTGGCGGAGGCGGTGGCAATTCTCAGCCCAGTTTCAGCCCTACAAAATCAGTTATGTTTTGATGTGCCACTAGTTGAAAGTGTTGCTCGCGGATGTCTGCTGAGTTCTATCTTATCGCCATGGCTACTCCAGCCTATTCTGCTTGGCCCCCTCATTGCTGCTTGCAGCTATATTTGGGGGCCAAGCAGCGAAGCTGCGAAGGCACCCATTGTGTTTCTATGATTTCTTATTATTATTTAACATCTTTCCTCTGCCATTGAAGCCTATGGCAGCCCATAGAACCGTCTGGTAAAAAGTTGTGAAATTTGGCACACTGATTGGGGACAGTCTCATCATTAATTTCACCAAGTTTCATACCGGCACCTTGAACGCTCTAGCGCCACCAATAGGCCAAATTTGGACGTGCGTTCACGCACGTAACTTTTGACCCGTTGACCCGATTGTCAAAAATGAGGTATCGTTGGAATCCTTGGACCAAGCCGAGTTCAACGCACTCTATGACGTCAATTTCCGCCATGATGGATTTTCCGCCATTTTGGATTTCATCAAAAACACTAAAAAGTTTTCACAGGTCACAAATTTTGTCCAATCAAAACCAAACCTGGCACACATGATCTTCAGACCAAGCCTCACAAAAGATACTCCTTTTCGTCTTCGGAACTAAAACCGTTTGCCCGTAACAGCCAATCAAAATTTGCGGCGAAGCCGCCAAACAGGAAGTGAGCTCATATCTCAGCAACCCATTGATCTATCATAACCAAACTTTGTACATGGACTCAGGACCCAAACAGGGGGACGCTCAAAAAATTTGGTGACCTTTGACCTCTAGGGGAAGCTGTAATTTAGAAACATGCCTTTTGGCCTGTAGCTGCTGTTGTGCTTAGAAATAAAACGCACTAGTGGTGTCTGGTAATACTGTTGGAGGTCCTTAGGCCGACCCAAGCCAACTTGTGATGTCATCATAATTGATTCGGCCGCCATATTGGATTTAATCAAAAACACATACAAGTTCTCACAGGTCACACATTTTTGCGGATCCTCACCAAAATTGGCAGAGACCATCTTCAGACCATAACCTATCAATATATTGCTTTCTGGAACAATTGACAAAAGCATTCGCCCGTAACAGCCAATCGAAATTTGTGGCGAAGCCGCCAAACAGGAAGTGAGCTCATATCTCAGCAACCCTGCCATGTATCATAACCAAACTTACTACATGGATTCATGACCCCATTAGGAGGACGCACAAAAACTTTGGTGACCTTTGACCTGTAGGGGGTGCTGCAATTAGCAATATTGCATTTTGATCTGTAGTTGCTGATGTGTTTTATTGATCTTTTACTTTTTGATGTGAAACTGATGACAACATGTTCCATCCAGTTCATTCTAATGCGTGCGTGCATGCAAGGGCGGGGCAGGACGGGGTGGGACGGGCAGGGGTGATTAGGTGAGGGGGGCTGGCTGGCGGAGGCGGTGGCAATACTCAGCCCTGTTTCAGCCCTACAAAATCAGCTATGTTTTGATGTGACACTTGTTGAAAGTGTTGATCGCGGGTGTCTGCTGAGTTCTATCTTGTCGCCGTGGCTACTCCGGCCTATACTGCTTGGCCCCCTCATTGCTGCTTGCAGCTATATTTGGGGGCCAAGCAGCGAAGCTGCGAAGGCACCCATTGTGTTTCTATGATTTCTTATTATTATTATTATTATTTAACATCTTTCCTCTGCCATTGGAGTCTATGGCAGCCCATAGAACCGTCTGGTGAAAAGTTGTGAAATTTGGCACACTGATTGGGGAAAGTCCAATGATTAATTTCACCAAGTTTCATGCCGGCACCTCGAGCACTCTAGCGCCACCAACAGGCCAAAGTTGGACGTGCGTTCACGTACGTAACTTTTGACCCGTAGGCCCGATTGCCAAAAATGAGGTATCGTTGGAATCCTTGGACCAAGCCGAGTTCAACGGACCCTATGACGTCATTTTCCGCCATGATGGATTTTCCGCCATTTTGGATTTTAGTGAAAGTGAAACTAATTCTTCACAGGTCACAAATTTTGTCCGATCATCACCAAACTTGACACAAATGATCTTCAGACCAAGCCTCACAAAAGATACTCCTTTTCGTCTTCGGAACTCAAACCGTTCGCCCGTAACAGCCAATCGAAATATGCGGCGAAGCCGCAAAACAGGAAGTGAGCTCATATCTCAGCAACCCATTGATCTATCATAACCAAACTTAGTACATGGACTCAGGACCCCATCAGGGGGACGCTGAAAAAATGTGGTGACCTTTGACCTCTAGGTGGCGCTGCAATCAGCAAAAATGCATTTTGGCCTGTAGCTGTTGATGTGTTTGGAATTAAAACGTACTAGTGGTGTCTGGTAATACTGTTGGAGGTCCTTAGGCCGACCCAAGCCAACTTGTGATGTCATCATAATTGATTCGGCCGCCATATTGGATTTAATCAAAAACACGTACAAGTTCTCGCAGGTCACAAATTTTAGCGGATCCTCACCAAAATTGCCAGAGACCATCTTCAGACCATAACCTATCAATATATTGCTTTCTGGAACAATTGACAAAAGCATTCGCCCGTAACAGCCAATCGAAATTGGTGGCGAAGCCGCCAAACAGGAAGTGAGCTCATATCTCAGTAACCCTGCCATGTATCATAACCAAACTTACTACATGGATTCATGACCCCATTAGGAGGACGCTCAAAAACTTTGGTGACCTTTGACCTGAAGGGGGTGCTGCAATTAGCAATATTGCATTTTGATCTGTAGTTGCTGATGTGTTTTATCAATCTTTTATTTTTTGATGTGAAACTGATGACAACATGTTCCATCCAGTTCATTCTAATGCGTGCATGCAACGGCAGGGTGGGGCGGGACGGGTGATTAGGTGGGGCGGGGGCTGGCTGGCGAAGGTGGAAGCAATACTCAGCCCTGTTTCAGCTCTACAAAGTCAGTTATGTTTTGATGTGACAGTTGTTGAAAGGGTTGATCGCGGGTGTCTGCTGAGTTCTATCTTGTCGCCATGGCTACTCCGGCCTATACTGCTTGGCCCCCTCATTGCTGCTTGCAGCTATATTTGGGGGCCAAGCAGCGAAGCTGCGAAGGCACCCATTGTGTTTCTCTTTGTTCTTATTATTATTATTCCGCCATGGAAGTCTATGGCAGCCCATAGAACCGTCTGGTGAAAAGTTGTGAAAATTGGCACACTGATTGAGGACAGTCTCATGAATAATTTCACCAAGTTTCATACCGGCACCTTGAGCACTCTAGCGCCACCAACAGGCCAAAGTTGGACATGCGTTCACGCACGTAACTTTTGACCCGTATGGCCGATTGTCAAAAATGAGATATCGTTGGAATCCTTGGACCAAGCCGAGTTCAACGCACCCTATGACGTCATTTTCCGCCATGATGGATTTTCCGCCATTTTGGATTTAATCAAAAACACTAAAAAGTTTTCACAGGTCACAAATTTTGTCCGATCGCCACCAAACTTGACACACATGATCTTCAGACCAAGCCTCACAAAAGATACTCCTTTTCGTCTTCGGAACTAAAACCGTTCGCACGTAACAGCCAATCAAATATTGCGGCGAAGCCGCCAAACAGGAAGTGAGCTCATATCTCAGCAACCCATTGATCTATCATAACCAAACTTTGTACATGGACTCAGGACCCAATCAGGGGGACGCTCAAGAAATCTGGTGACCTTTGACCTCTAGGGGGCGCTGTAATTTAGAAACATGCCTTTTGGCCTGTAGCTGCTGTTGTGCTTAGAATTAAAACGCACTAGTGGTGTCTGGTAATACTGTTGGAGGTCCTTAGGCCGACCCAAGCCAACTTGTGATGTCATCGTAATTGATTTGGCCGCCATATTGGATTTAATCAAAAACACTAAAAAGTTATCACAGGTCACAAATTTTGTCCAATCGACACCAAACCTGACACACATGATCTTCAGACTAAGCCTCACAAAAGATACTCCTTTTCGTCTTCGGAACTAAAACCGTTTGCCCATAACTGCCAATCAAAATTTGCGGCGAAGCCGCCAAACAGGAAGTGAGCTCATATCTCAGCAACCCATTAATCTATCATAACCAAACTTTGCACATGGACTCAGGACCCAATCAGGGGGACGCTCAAGAAATCTGGTGACCTTTGACCTCTAGGGGGCGCTGTAATTTAGAAACATGCCTTTTGGCCTGTAGCTGCTGTTGTGCTTAGAATTAAAACACACTAGTGGTGTCTGGTAATACTGTTGGAGGTCCTTAGGCCGACCCAAGCCAACTTGTGATGTCATCGTAATTGATTCGGCCGCCATATTGGATTTAATCAAAAACACGTACAAGTTTTCGCAGGTCACAAATTTCAGCGGATCCTCACCAAAATTGGCAGAGACCATCTTCAGACCATAACCTATCAATATATTTCTTTCTGGAACAATTGACAAAAGCATTCGCCCGTAACAGCCAATCGAAATTGGTGGCGAAGCCGCCAAACAGGAAGTGAGTTCATATCTCAGCAACCCTGCCATGTATCATAACCAAACTTACTACATGGATTCATGACCCCATTAGGAGGACGCTCAAAAACGTTGGTGACCTTTGACCTGTAGGGGGTGCTGCAATTAGCAATATTGCATTTTGATCTGTAGTTGCTGATGTGTTTTATTGATCTTTTATTTTTGATGTGAAACTGATGACAACATGTTCCATCCAGTTTATTCTAATGCGTGCGTGTGTGCAAGGGCGGGGCGGGGCAGGACGGGGTGGGACGGGCTGGGGTGATTAGGTGTGGGGCTGGCTGGCTTAGGTGGTGGCAATACTCAGCCCTGTTTCAGCCCTACAAAATCAGCTATGTTTTGATGTGACACTTGTTGAAAGTGTGAAAGTGTAAGTGTGTCTGCTGAGTTCTATCTTGTCGCCGTGGCTACTCCGGCCTATACTGCTTGGCCCCCTCATTGCTGCTTGCAGCTATATTTATTGGGGGCCAAGCAGCGAAGCTGCGAAGGCACCCATTGTGTTTCTATGATTTCTTATTATTATTATTATTATTTAACATCTTTCCTCTGCCATTGGAGTCTATGGCAGCCCATAGAACCGACTGGTCAAAAGTTGTGAAATTTGGCACACTGATTGGGGAAAGTCCAATGATTAATTTCACCAAGTTTCATGCCGGCACCTCGAGCGCTGTAGCGCCACCAACAGGCCAAATTTGGACGTGCGTTCACGTACGTAACTTTTGACCCGTAGGCCCGATTGCCAAAAATGAGGTATCGTTGGAATCCTTGGACCAAGCCGAGTTCAACGCACCCTATGACGTCATTTTCCGCCATGATGGATTTTCCGCCATTTTGGATTTTAGTGAAAGTGAAACTAATTCTTCACAGGTCACAAATTTTGTCCGATCATCACCAAACTTGAGACAAATGATCTTCAGACCAAGCCTCACAAAAGATACTCCTTTTCGTCTTCGGAAATCAAACCGTTCGCCCGTAACAGCCAATCGAAATATGCGGCGAAGCCGCCAAACAGGAAGTGAGCTCATATCTCAGCAACCCATTGATCTATCATAACCAAACTTAGTACATGGACTCAGGACCCCATCAGGGGGACGCTCAAAAAATGTGGTGACCTTTGACCTCTAGGTGGCGCTGCAATCAGAAAAAATGCATTTTGGCCTGTAGCTGTTGATGTGTTTGGAATTAAAACGTACTAGTGGTGTCTGGTAATACTGTTGGAGGTCCTTAGGCCGACCCAAGCCAACTTGTGATGTCATCATAATTGATTCGGCCGCCATATTGGATTTAATCAAAAACACGTACAAGTTCTCGCAGGTCACAAATTTTAGCGGATCCTCACCAAAATTGGCAGAGACCATCTTCAGACCATATCCTATCAATATATTGCTTTCTGGAACAATTGACAAAAGCATTCGCCCGTAACAGCCAATCGAAATTGGTGGCGAAGCCGCCAAACAGGAAGTGAGCTCATATCTCAGCAACCCTGTCATGTATCATAACCATACTTAGTATATAGATTCATGACCCCATTAAGAGTAAGCTCAAAATATTTGGTGACCTTTGACCTGTAGGGGGCTCTATAATTAGCAATATTGCATTTTGATCTGTAGTTGCTAATGTGTTTTATCGATCTTTTATTTTTTTATGTGAAACTGATGACATGTTCCATTCAGTTCATTCTAATGCGTGCATGCAACGGCAGGGTGGGGCGGGACGGGTGGGACAGGCACGGGTGATTAGGTGGGGCGGGGGCTGGCTGGCGAAGGTGGAAGCAATACTCAGCCCTGTTTCAGCTCTACAAAGTCAGTTATGTTTTGATGTGACAGTTGTTGAAAGGGTTGATCGCGGGTGTCTGCTGAGTTCTATCTTGTCGCCATGGCTACTCCGGCCTATACTGCTTGGCCCCCTCATTGCTGCTTGCAGCTATATTTGGGGGCCAAGCAGCGAAGCTGCGAAGGCACCCATTGTGTTTCTATTTGTTCTTATTATTATTATTATTATTATTCCGCCATTGAAGTCAATGGCAGCCCATAGAACCGTCTGGTGAAAAGTTGTGAAATTTGGCACACTGATTAGGGACAGTCCAATGATTAATGTCAGCAAGTTTCATGATGGCACCTCAAGCACTCTAGCGCCACCAACAGGCCAAAGTTGGACTTGCGTTCACACACGTAACTTTTGACCCGTATGGCCGATTGTCAAAAATGAGGTATCGTTGGAATCCTTGGACCAAGCCGAGTTCAACGCACCCTATGACGTCATTTTCCGCCATGATGGATTTTCCGCCATTTTGGATTTAATCAAAAACACTAAAAGGTTTTCACAGGTCACAAATTTTGTCCAATCGACACCAAACCTGACACACATGCTCTTCAGACCAAGCCTCACAAAAAATACTCCTTTTCGTCTTCGGAACTAAAACCGTTCGCCCGTAACAGCCAATCAAAATTTGCGGCGAAGCCGCCAAACAGGAAGTGAGGTCATATCTCAGCAACCCATTAATCTATCATAACCAAACTTTGTACATGGACTCAGGACCCAATCAGGGGGACGCTCAAGAAATCTGGTGATCTTTGACCTCTAGGGGGCGCTGTAATTAAGAAACAAGCCTTTTGGCCAGTAGCTGCAGTTGTGCTTAGAATTAAAACACACTAGTGGTGTCTGGTAATACTGTTGGAGGTCCTTAGGCCGACCCAAGCCAACTTGTGATGTCATCATAATTGATTCGGCCGCCATATTGGATTTAATCAAAAACACGTACAAGTTCTCGCAGGTCACAAATTTTAGCGGATCCTCACCAAAATTGCCAGAGACCATCTTCAGACCATAACCTATCAATATATTGCTTTCTGGAACAATTGACAAAAGCATTCGCCCGTAACAGCCAATCGAAATTGGTGGCGAAGCCGCCAAACAGGAAGTGAGCTCATATCTCAGCAACCCTGCCATGTATCATAACCAAACTTACTACATGGATTTAAGACCTCATTAGGAGGACGCTCAAAAACTTTGGTGACCTTTGACCTGTAGGCGGTGCTGCAATTAGCAATATTGCATTTTGATCTGTAGTTGCTGATGTGTTTTATCGATCTTTTATTTTTTGACGTGAAACTGATGGCAACATGTTCCATCCAGTTCATTCTAATGCGTGCGTGCAAGGGCGGGGCGGGGCAGGGGTGATTAGGTGGAGGGGCTGGCTGGCGGAGGCAGCAGCAATACTCAGCCCTGTTTCAGCCCTAAAAAGTCAGTTATGTTTTGATGTTACACTAGTTGAAAGCGTTGATCGCGGATGTCTGCTGAGTTGAGTTTATCTTGTCGCCCTGTCTACTCCGGCCTATACTGCTTGGCCCCCTCATTGCTGCTTGCAGCTATATTTATTATTATTATTTAACATCTTTCCTCCGCCATTGGAGTCTATGGCAGCCCATAGAACCGTCTGGTGAAAAGTTGTGAAATTTGGCACACTGATTGAGGACAGTCTCATGAATAACTTCACCAAGTTTCATACCGGCACCTTGAGCGCTCTAGCGCCACCAACAGGCCAAATTTGGACATGCGTTCATGCACGTAACTTTTGACCCGTATGGCCGATTGTCAAAAATGAGATATCATTGGAATCCTTGGACCAAGCCGAGTTCAACGCACCCTATGACGTCATTTTCCGCCATGATGGATTTTCCGCCATTTTGGATTTAATCAAAAACACTAAAAAGTTTTCACAGGTCACAATTTTTGTCCAATCGACACCAAACCTGACACGCATGATCTTCAGACCAAGCCTCATAAAAGATACTCCTTTTCGTCTTCGGAACTAAAACCGTTCGCCCGTAACAGCCAATCGAAATATGCGGCGAAGCCGCCAAACAGGAAGTGAGCTCATATCTCAGCAACCCATTGATCTATCATAACCAAACTTAGTACATGGTCTCAGGACCCCATCAGGGGGATGCTCAAAAAATGTGGTGACCTTTGACCTCTAGGTGGCGCTGCAATCAGCAAAAATGCATTTTGGCCTGTAGCTGTTGATGTGTTTGGAATTAAAACGTACTAGTGGTGTCTGGTAATACTGTTGGAGGTCCTTAGGCCGACCCAAGCCAACTTGTGATGTCATCATAATTGATTCGGCCGCCATATTGGATTTAATCAAAAACACGTACAAATTCTCGCAGGTCACAAATTTCAGCGGATCCTCACCAAAATTGGCAGAGACCATCTTCAGACCATAACCTATCAATATATTTCTTTCTGGAACAATTGACAAAAGCATTCGCCCGTAACAGCCAATCGAAATTGGTGGCGAAGCCGCCAAACAGGAAGTGAGTTCATATCTCAGCAACCCTGCCATGTATCATAACCAAACTTACTACATGGATTCATGACCCCATTAGGAGGACGCTCAAAAACGTTGGTGACCTTTGACCTGTAGGGGGTGCTGCAATTAGCAATATTGCATTTTGATCTGTAGTTGCTGATGTGTTTTATTGATCTTTTATTTTTGATGTGAAACTGATGACAACATGTTCCATCCAGTTTATTCTAATGCGTGCGTGTGTGCAAGGGCGGGGCGGGGCAGGACGGGGTGGGACGGGCTGGGGTGATTAGGTGTGGGGCTGGCTGGCTTAGGTGGTGGCAATACTCAGCCCTGTTTCAGCCCTACAAAATCAGCTATGTTTTGATGTGACACTTGTTGAAAGTGTGAAAGTGTAAGTGTGTCTGCTGAGTTCTATCTTGTCGCCGTGGCTACTCCGGCCTATACTGCTTGGCCCCCTCATTGCTGCTTGCAGCTATATTTATTGGGGGCCAAGCAGCGAAGCTGCGAAGGCACCCATTGTGTTTCTATGATTTCTTATTATTATTATTATTATTTAACATCTTTCCTCTGCCATTGGAGTCTATGGCAGCCCATAGAACCGACTGGTCAAAAGTTGTGAAATTTGGCACACTGATTGGGGAAAGTCCAATGATTAATTTCACCAAGTTTCATGCCGGCACCTCGAGCGCTGTAGCGCCACCAACAGGCCAAATTTGGACGTGCGTTCACGTACGTAACTTTTGACCCGTAGGCCCGATTGCCAAAAATGAGGTATCGTTGGAATCCTTGGACCAAGCCGAGTTCAACGCACCCTATGACGTCATTTTCCGCCATGATGGATTTTCCGCCATTTTGGATTTTAGTGAAAGTGAAACTAATTCTTCACAGGTCACAAATTTTGTCCGATCATCACCAAACTTGAGACAAATGATCTTCAGACCAAGCCTCACAAAAGATACTCCTTTTCGTCTTCGGAAATCAAACCGTTCGCCCGTAACAGCCAATCGAAATATGCGGCGAAGCCGCCAAACAGGAAGTGAGCTCATATCTCAGCAACCCATTGATCTATCATAACCAAACTTAGTACATGGACTCAGGACCCCATCAGGGGGACGCTCAAAAAATGTGGTGACCTTTGACCTCTAGGTGGCGCTGCAATCAGAAAAAATGCATTTTGGCCTGTAGCTGTTGATGTGTTTGGAATTAAAACGTACTAGTGGTGTCTGGTAATACTGTTGGAGGTCCTTAGGCCGACCCAAGCCAACTTGTGATGTCATCATAATTGATTCGGCCGCCATATTGGATTTAATCAAAAACACGTACAAGTTCTCGCAGGTCACAAATTTTAGCGGATCCTCACCAAAATTGGCAGAGACCATCTTCAGACCATATCCTATCAATATATTGCTTTCTGGAACAATTGACAAAAGCATTCGCCCGTAACAGCCAATCGAAATTGGTGGCGAAGCCGCCAAACAGGAAGTGAGCTCATATCTCAGCAACCCTGTCATGTATCATAACCATACTTAGTATATAGATTCATGACCCCATTAAGAGTAAGCTCAAAATATTTGGTGACCTTTGACCTGTAGGGGGCTCTATAATTAGCAATATTGCATTTTGATCTGTAGTTGCTAATGTGTTTTATCGATCTTTTATTTTTTTATGTGAAACTGATGACATGTTCCATTCAGTTCATTCTAATGCGTGCATGCAACGGCAGGGTGGGGCGGGACGGGTGGGACAGGCACGGGTGATTAGGTGGGGCGGGGGCTGGCTGGCGAAGGTGGAAGCAATACTCAGCCCTGTTTCAGCTCTACAAAGTCAGTTATGTTTTGATGTGACAGTTGTTGAAAGGGTTGATCGCGGGTGTCTGCTGAGTTCTATCTTGTCGCCATGGCTACTCCGGCCTATACTGCTTGGCCCCCTCATTGCTGCTTGCAGCTATATTTGGGGGCCAAGCAGCGAAGCTGCGAAGGCACCCATTGTGTTTCTATTTGTTCTTATTATTATTATTATTATTATTCCGCCATTGAAGTCAATGGCAGCCCATAGAACCGTCTGGTGAAAAGTTGTGAAATTTGGCACACTGATTAGGGACAGTCCAATGATTAATGTCAGCAAGTTTCATGATGGCACCTCAAGCACTCTAGCGCCACCAACAGGCCAAAGTTGGACTTGCGTTCACACACGTAACTTTTGACCCGTATGGCCGATTGTCAAAAATGAGGTATCGTTGGAATCCTTGGACCAAGCCGAGTTCAACGCACCCTATGACGTCATTTTCCGCCATGATGGATTTTCCGCCATTTTGGATTTAATCAAAAACACTAAAAGGTTTTCACAGGTCACAAATTTTGTCCAATCGACACCAAACCTGACACACATGCTCTTCAGACCAAGCCTCACAAAAAATACTCCTTTTCGTCTTCGGAACTAAAACCGTTCGCCCGTAACAGCCAATCAAAATTTGCGGCGAAGCCGCCAAACAGGAAGTGAGCTCATATCTCAGCAACCCATTAATCTATCATAACCAAACTTTGTACATGGACTCAGGACCCAATCAGGGGGACGCTCAAGAAATCTGGTGACCTTTGACCTCTAGGGGGCGCTGTAATTAAGAAACAAGCCTTTTGGCCAGTAGCTGCAGTTGTGCTTAGAATTAAAACACACTAGTGGTGTCTGGTAATACTGTTGGAGGTCCTTAGGCCGACCCAAGCCAACTTGTGATGTCATCATAATTGATTCGGCCGCCATATTGGATTTAATCAAAAACACGTACAAGTTCTCGCAGGTCACAAATTTTAGCGGATCCTCACCAAAATTGCCAGAGACCATCTTCAGACCATAACCTATCAATATATTGCTTTCTGGAACAATTGACAAAAGCATTCGCCCGTAACAGCCAATCGAAATTGGTGGCGAAGCCGCCAAACAGGAAGTGAGCTCATATCTCAGCAACCCTGCCATGTATCATAACCAAACTTACTACATGGATTTAAGACCTCATTAGGAGGACGCTCAAAAACTTTGGTGACCTTTGACCTGTAGGCGGTGCTGCAATTAGCAATATTGCATTTTGATCTGTAGTTGCTGATGTGTTTTATCGATCTTTTATTTTTTGACGTGAAACTGATGGCAACATGTTCCATCCAGTTCATTCTAATGCGTGCGTGCAAGGGCGGGGCGGGGCAGGGGTGATTAGGTGGAGGGGCTGGCTGGCGGAGGCAGCAGCAATACTCAGCCCTGTTTCAGCCCTAAAAAGTCAGTTATGTTTTGATGTTACACTAGTTGAAAGCGTTGATCGCGGATGTCTGCTGAGTTGAGTTTATCTTGTCGCCCTGTCTACTCCGGCCTATACTGCTTGGCCCCCTCATTGCTGCTTGCAGCTATATTTATTATTATTATTTAACATCTTTCCTCCGCCATTGGAGTCTATGGCAGCCCATAGAACCGTCTGGTGAAAAGTTGTGAAATTTGGCACACTGATTGAGGACAGTCTCATGAATAACTTCACCAAGTTTCATACCGGCACCTTGAGCGCTCTAGCGCCACCAACAGGCCAAATTTGGACATGCGTTCATGCACGTAACTTTTGACCCGTATGGCCGATTGTCAAAAATGAGATATCATTGGAATCCTTGGACCAAGCCGAGTTCAACGCACCCTATGACGTCATTTTCCGCCATGATGGATTTTCCGCCATTTTGGATTTAATCAAAAACACTAAAAAGTTTTCACAGGTCACAATTTTTGTCCAATCGACACCAAACCTGACACGCATGATCTTCAGACCAAGCCTCATAAAAGATACTCCTTTTCGTCTTCGGAACTAAAACCGTTCGCCCGTAACAGCCAATCGAAATATGCGGCGAAGCCGCCAAACAGGAAGTGAGCTCATATCTCAGCAACCCATTGATCTATCATAACCAAACTTAGTACATGGTCTCAGGACCCCATCAGGGGGATGCTCAAAAAATGTGGTGACCTTTGACCTCTAGGTGGCGCTGCAATCAGCAAAAATGCATTTTGGCCTGTAGCTGTTGATGTGTTTGGAATTAAAACGTACTAGTGGTGTCTGGTAATACTGTTGGAGGTCCTTAGGCCGACCCAAGCCAACTTGTGATGTCATCATAATTGATTCGGCCGCCATATTGGATTTAATCAAAAACACGTACAAATTCTCGCAGGTCACAAATTTTAGCGGATCCTCACCAAAATTGGCAGAGACCATCTTCAGACCATAACCTATCAATATATTGCTTTCTGGAACAATTGACAAAAGCATTCGCCCGTAACAGCCAATCGAAATTGGTGGCGAAGCCGCCAAACAGTAAGTGAGCTCATATCTCAGTAACCCTGCCATGTATCATAACCAAACTTACTACATGGATTCATGACCCCATTAGGAGGACGCTCAAAAACTTTGGTAACCTTTGACCTGTAGGGGGTGCTGCAATTAGCAATATTGCATTTTGATCTGTAGTTGCTGATGTGTTTTATTGATTTTTTATTTTTTGATGTGAAACTGATGACAACATGTTCCATCCAGTTCATTCTAATGCGTGCGTGCATGCAAGGGCGGGGCTGGACGGGGTGGGACGGGCTGGGATGATTAGGTGGGGGGCTGGCTGGCGGAGGCGGTGGCAATACTCAGCCCTGTTTCAGCCCTACAAAATCTGCTATGTTTTGATGTGACACTTGTTGAAAGTGTTGATCGCGGGTGTCTGCTTAGTTCTATCTTGTCGCCGTGGCTACTCCGGCCTATGCTGCTTGGCCCCCTCATTGCTGCTTGCAGCTATATTTATTATTATTATTTAACATCTTTCCTCCGCCATTGGAGTCTATGGCAGCCCATAGAACCGTCTGGTGAAAAGTTGTGAAATTTGGCACACTGATTGAGGACAGTCTCATGAATAATTCCACCAAGTTTCATACCGGCAACTTGAGCGCTCTAGCGCCACCAACAGGCCAAAGTTGGACATGCGTTCACGCACGTAACTTTTGACCCGTATGCCCGATTGTAAAAAATGAGGTATCGTTGGAATCCTTGGACCAAGCCGTGTTCAACGCACCCTATGACGTCATTTTCCGCCATGATGGATTTTCCGCCATTTTGGATTTAATCAAAAACACTAAAAAGTTTTCACAGGTCACAAATTTTGTCCAATCGACACCAAATCTGACACACATGATCTTCAGACCAAGCCTCACAAAAGATACTCCTTTTCGTCTTCGGAACTAAAACCGTTCGCCCGTAACAGCCAATCAAAATTTGTGGCGAAGCCTTAAAACAGGAAGTGAGCTCATATCTCAGCAACCCATTGATCTATCATAACCAAACTTTGTACATGGACTCAGGACCCAATCAGGGGGACGCTCAAGAAATATGGTGACCTTTGACCTCTAGGGGGCGCTGTAATTTAGAAACATGCCTTTTGGCCTGTAGCTGCTGTTGTGCTTAGAATTAAAACGCACTAGTGGTTTCAGGTAATACTGTTGGACGTCCTTAGGCCAACCCAGGCCAACTTGTGATGTCATCATAATTGATTCGGCCGCCATATTGGATTTAATCAAAAACATCAAAAAGTTTTCACAGGTCACAAATTTCATCTGATCTTCACCAAAATTGGCACAGACTATCTTCAGACCATAACCTATCAATATATTGCTTTCTGGAACAATTGACAAAAGCATTCTTCCGTAACAGCCAATCAAAAATGATGGTGAAGCCGCCAAACAGGAAGTGAGCTCATATCTCAGCAACCCTGCCATGTATCATAACCAAACTTACTACATAGGTTCAGGACCCGATTAGAAGGACACTCAAAAAATTTGTTGACCTTTGACCTGTAGGGGGTGCTGCAATTAGCAATATTGCATTTTGATCTGTAGTTGCGATGTGTTTTATCAATCTTTTATTTTTGGATGTGAAACTGATGACAACATGTACCATCCAGTTCATTCTAATGCGTGCGTGGTAGGGCGGGACGGGGTGGGACGGGCAGGGGTGATTAGGTGGGGGGGCTGGCTAGCGGAGGCGGTGGCAATACTCAGCCCTGTTTCAGTCCTACAAAATCAGTTATGTTTGATGTGACACTTGTTGAAAGTGTTGATCACGATGTCTGCTGAGTTCTATCTTGTCGCCGTGGCTACTCCGGCCTATTCTGCTTGGCCCCCTCATTGCTGCTTGCAGCTATATTTGGGGGCCAAGCAGCGAAGCTGCGAAGGCACCCATTGTGTTTCTATTTGTTCTTATTATTATTATTATTATTATTATTCCGCCATTGAAGTCAATGGCAGCCCATAGAACCGTCTGGTGAAAAGTTGTGAAATTTGGCACACTGATTAGGGACAGTCCAATGATTAATGTCAGCAAGTTTCATGATGGCACCTCAAGCACTTTAGCGCCACCAACAGGCCAAAGTTGGACTTGCGTTCACGCACGTAACTTTTGACCCGTATGGCCGATTGTCAAAAATGAGGTATCGTTGGAATCCTTGGACCAAGCCGAGTTCAACGCACCCTATGACGTCATTTTCCGCCATGATGGATTTTCCGCCATTTTGGATTTAATCAAAAACACTAAAAGGTTTTCACAGGTCACAAATTTTGTCCAATCGACACCAAACCTGACACACATGCTCTTCAGACCAAGCCTCACAAAAGATACTCCTTTACGTCTTCGGAACTAAAACCGTTTGCCCGTAACAGCCAATCAAAATTTGCGGCGAAGCCGCCAAACAGGAAGTGAGCTCATATCTCAGCAACCCATTAATCTATCATAACCAAACTTTGTACATGGACTCAGGACCCAATCAGGGGGACGCTCAAGAAATCTGGTGACCTTTGACCTCTAGGGGGCGCTGTAATTTAGAAACATGCCTTTTGGCCTGTAGCTGCTGTTGTGCTTAGAATTAAAACGCACTAGTGGTGTCTGGTAATACTGTTGGAGGTCCTTAGGCCGACCCAAGCCAACTTGTGATGTCATCATAATTGATTCGGCCGCCATATTGGATTTAATCAAAAACACGTACAAGTTCTCGCAGGTCACAAATTTTAGCGGATCCTCACCAAAATTGCCAGAGACCATCTTCAGACAATAACCTATCAATATATTGCTTTCTGGAACAATTGACAAAAGCATTCGCCCGTAACAGCCAATCGAAATTGGTGGCGAAGCCGCCAAACAGGAAGTGAGCTCATATCTCAGCAACCCTTGCATGTATCATAACCAAACTTACTACATGGATGTATGACCTCATTAGGAGGACGCTCAAAAACTTTGGTGACCTTTGACCTGTAGGGGGTGCTGCAATTAGCAATATTGCATTTTGATCTGTAGTTGCTGATGTGTTTTATCGATCGATCTTTTATTTTTTGACGTGAAACTGATGGCAACATGTTCCATCCAGTTCATTCTAATGCGTGCGTGCAAGGGCGGGGCGGGGCGGGGCAGGGGTGATTAGGTGGAGGGGCTGGCTGGCGGAAGCAGCAGCAATACTCAGCCCTGTTTCAGCCCTACAAAGTCAGTTATGTTTTGATGTTACACTAGTCGAAAGCGTTGATCGCGGATGTCTGCTGAGTTGAGTTTATCTTGTCGCCCTGTCTACTCCGGCCTATACTGCTTGGCCCCCTCATTGCTGCTTGCAGCTATATTTTCTTATTATTATTGGGGGCCAAGCAGCGAAGCTGCGAAGGCACCCATTGTGTTTCTATGATTTCTTATTATTATTATTATTATTTAACATCTTTCCTCTGCCATTGGAGTCTATGGCAGCCCATAGAACCGTCTGGTGAAAAGTTGTGAAATTTGGCACACTGATTGGGGAAAGTCCAATGATTAATTTCACCAAGTTTCATGCCGGCACCTCGAGCACTCTAGCGCCACCAACAGGCCAAAGTTGGACGTGCGTTCACGTACGTAACTTTTGACCCCTAGGCCCGATTGCCAAAAATCAGGTATCGTTGGAATCCTTGGACCAAGCCGAGTTCAACGCACCCTATGACGTCATTTTCCGCCATGATGGATTTTCCGCCATTTTGGATTTTAGTGAAAGTGAAACTAATTCTTCACAGGTCACAAATTTTGTCTGATCATCACCAAACTTGACACAAATGATCTTCAGACCAAGCCTCACAAAAGATACTCCTTTTCGTCTTCGGAACTCAAACCGTTCGCCCGTAACAGCCAATCGAAATATGCGGCGAAGCCGCCAAACAGGAAGTGAGCTCATATCTCAGCAACCCATTGATCTATCATAACCAAACTTAGTACATGGACTCAGGACCCCATCAGGGGGACGCTCAAAAAATGTGGTGACCTTTGACCTCTAGGTGGCGCTGCAATCAGCAAAAATGCATTTTGGCCTGTAGCTGTTGATGTGTTTGGAATTAAAACGTACTAGTGGTGTCTGGTAATACTGTTGGAGGTCCTTAGGCCGACCCAAGCCAACTTGTGATGTCATCATAATTGATTCGGCCGCCATATTGGATTTAATCAAAAACACGTACAAGTTCTCGCAGGTCACAAATTTTAGCGGATCTTCACCAAAATTGGCAGAGACCATCTTCAGACCATAACCTATCAATATATTGCTTTCTGGAACAATTGACAAAAGCATTCGCCCGTAACAGCCAATCAAAATTGGTGGCGAAACCGCCAAACAGGAAGTGAGCTCATATCTCAGTAACCCTGCCATGTATCATAACCAAACTTACTACATGGATTCATGACCCCATTAGGAGGACGCTCATAAACTTTGGTGACCTTTGACCTGTAGGGGGTGCTGCAATTAGCAATATTGCATTTTGATCTGTAGTTGCTGATGTGTTTTATCGATCTTTTATTTTTTGACGTGAAACTGATGGCAACATGTTCCATCCAGTTCATTCTAATGCGTGCGTGCAAGGGCGGGGCGGGGCGGGCAGGGGTGATTAGGTGGAGGGGCTGGCTGGCGGAAGCAGCAGCAATACTCAGCCCTGTTTCAGCCCTACAAAGTCAGTTATGTTTTGATGTTACACTAGTTGAAAGCGTTGATCGCGGATGTCTGCTGAGTTGAGTTTATCTTGTCGCCCTGTCTACTCCGGCCTATACTGCTTGGCCCCCTCATTGCTGCTTGCAGCTATATTTTCTTATTATTATTGGGGGCCAAGCAGCGAAGCTGCGAAGGCACCCATTGTGTTTCTATGATTTCTTATTATTATTATTATTATTTAACATCTTTCCTCTGCCATTGGAGTCTATGGCAGCCCATAGAACCGTCTGGTGAAAAGTTGTGAAATTTGGCACACTGATTGGGGAAAGTCCAATGATTAATTTCACCAAGTTTCATGCCGGCACCTCGAGCACTCTAGCGCCACCAACAGGCCAAAGTTGGACGTGCGTTCACGTACGTAACTTTTGACCCCTAGGCCCGATTGCCAAAAATCAGGTATCGTTGGAATCCTTGGACCAAGCCGAGTTCAACGCACCCTATGACGTCATTTTCCGCCATGATGGATTTTCCGCCATTTTGGATTTTAGTGAAAGTGAAACTAATTCTTCACAGGTCACAAATTTTGTCTGATCATCACCAAACTTGACACAAATGATCTTCAGACCAAGCCTCACAAAAGATACTCCTTTTCGTCTTCGGAACTCAAACCGTTCGCCCGTAACAGCCAATCGAAATATGCGGCGAAGCCGCCAAACAGGAAGTGAGCTCATATCTCAGCAACCCATTGATCTATCATAACCAAACTTAGTACATGGACTCAGGACCCCATCAGGGGGACGCTCAAAAAATGTGGTGACCTTTGACCTCTAGGTGGCGCTGCAATCAGCAAAAATGCATTTTGGCCTGTAGCTGTTGATGTGTTTGGAATTAAAACGTACTAGTGGTGTCTGGTAATACTGTTGGAGGTCCTTAGGCCGACCCAAGCCAACTTGTGATGTCATCATAATTGATTCGGCCGCCATATTGGATTTAATCAAAAACACGTACAAGTTCTCGCAGGTCACAAATTTTAGCGGATCTTCACCAAAATTGGCAGAGACCATCTTCAGACCATAACCTATCAATATATTGCTTTCTGGAACAATTGACAAAAGCATTCGCCCGTAACAGCCAATCAAAATTGGTGGCGAAACCGCCAAACAGGAAGTGAGCTCATATCTCAGTAACCCTGCCATGTATCATAACCAAACTTACTACATGGATTCATGACCCCATTAGGAGGACGCTCATAAACTTTGGTGACCTTTGACCTGTAGGGGGTGCTGCAATTAGCAATATTGCATTTTGATCTGTAGTTGCTGATGTGTTTTATCAATCTTTTATTTTTTGATGTGAAACTGATGACAACATGTTCCATCCAGTTCATTCTAATGCGTGCGTGCGTGCAAGGGCGGGGCGGGACGGGGTGGGACGGGCAGGGGTGATTAGGTGGGGGGCTGGCTGGCGGAGGCAGTGGCAATACTCAGCCCTGTTTCAGCCCTACAAAATCAATTATGTTTTGATGTTAAACTTGTTGAAAGTGTTGATGGCGGGTATCTGCTGAGTTCAATCTTGTCACCATGGCTACTTCGGCCTATTCTGCTTGGCCCCCTCATTGCTGCTTGCAGCTATATTTATACCTTCTTCCGCCATGGAAGTCAATGGCAGCCCATAGAACCGTCTGGTAAAAAGTTGTGAAATTTGGCACACTGATTGAGGACAGTCTCATGATTAATTTCACCAAGTTTCATACCGGCATCTTGAGCGCTCTAGCGCCACCAACAGGCCAAAGTTGGACATGCGTTCATGCACGTAACTTTTGACCCGTTGACCCGATTGTCAAAAATGATGTATTGTTAGAATCCTTGGACCAAGCCGAGTTCAACGCACCCTATGACGTCATTTTCCGCCATGATGGATTTTCCGCCATTTTGAATTTAATCAAAAACACTAAAAAGTTTTCACAGGTCACAAATTTTGTCCAATCGACACCAAACCTGACACACATGATCTTCAGACCAAGCCTCACAAAAGATACTCCTTTTCGTCTTCGGAACTAAAACCGTTCGCCCGTAACAGCCAATCAAAATTTGCGGCGAAGCCGCCAAACAGGAAGTGAGCTCATATCTCAGCAACCCATTGATCTATCATAACCAAACTTTGTACATGGACTCAGGATCCAATCAGGGGGACGCTTAAGAAATCTGGTGACCTTTGACCTCTAGGGGGCGCTGTAATTTAGAAACATGCCTTTTGGCCTATAGCTGCTGTTGTGCTTAGAATTAAAACACACTAGTCATGTCTGGTAATACTGTTGGAGGTCCTTAGGCCGACCCAAGCCAACTTGTGATGTCATCATTATTGATTCGGCCGCCATATTGGATTAAATCAAAAACACGTACAAGTTTTCGCAGAAAACAAATTTCAGCGGATTCTCACCAAATTTGGCAGAGACCATCTTCAGACCATAACCTATCAATATATTGCTTTCTGGAACAATTGACAAAAGCATTCGCCCGTAACAGCCAATCAAAATTGGTGGCGAAGCCGCCAAACAGGAAGTGAGCTCATATCTCAGCAACCCTGCCATGTATCATAACCAAACTTACTACATGGATTAATGACCCCATTAGGAGGACGCTCAAAAAATGTGGTGACCTTTGACCTGTAGGGGGTGCTGCAATTAGCAATTTTGCATTTTGATCTGTATTTGCTGATGTGTTTTATCAATCTTTTATTTTTTGATGTGAAACTGATGACAACATGTTCCATCCAGTTAATTCTAATGCGTGCGTGCAAGGGCAGAGCGGGGCGGGGCAGGACGGGGTGGGACGGGCAGGGGTGATTAGGTGGGGGGCTGGCTGGCGGAGGCGGTGGCAATTCTCAGCCCTGTTTCAGCCCTACAAAATCAGTTATGTTTTGATGTGACACTAGTTGAAAGTGTTGATCGCGGATGTCTGCTGACTTCTATCTTGTCGCCATGGCTACTCCGGCCTATTCTGCTTGGCCCCCTCATTGCTGCTTGCAGCTATATTTTCTTATTGGGGGCCAAGCAGCGAAGCTGCGAAGGCACCCATTGTGTTTCTATTTGTTCTTATTATTATTATTATTATTATTCCGCCATTGAAGTCAATGGCAGCCCATAGAACCGTCTGGTGAAAAGTTGTGAAATTTGGCACACTGATTAGGGACAGTCCAATGATTAATGTCAGCAAGTTTCATGATGGCACCTCAAGCACTCTAGCGCCACCAACAGGCCAAAGTTGGACTTGCGTTCACACACGTAACTTTTGACCCGTATGGCCGATTGTCAAAAATGAGGTATCGTTGGAATCCTTGGACCAAGCCGAGTTCAACGCACCCTATGACGTCATTTTCCGCCATGATGGATTTTCCGCCATTTTGGATTTAATCAAAAACACTAAAAGGTTTTCACAGGTCACAAATTCTGTCCAATCGACACCAAACCTGACACACATGATCTTCAGACCAGGCCTCACAAAAGATACTCCTTTTCGTCTTCGGAACTAAAACCGTTTGCCCGTAACAGCCAATCAAAATTTGCGGCGAAGCCGCCAAACAGGAAGTGAGCTCATATCTCAGCAACCCATTAATCTATCATAACCAAACTTTGTACATGGACTCAGGACCCAATCAGGGAGACGCTCAAGAAATCTGGTGACCTTTGACCTCTAGGGGGCGCTGTAATTTAGAAACATGCCTTTTGGCCTGTAGCTGCTGTTGTGCTTAGAATTAAAACGCACTAGTGGTGTCTGGTAATACTGTTGGAGGTCCTTAGGCCGACCCAAGCCAACTTGTGATGTCATCATAATTGATTCGGCCGCCATATTGGATTTAATCAAAAACACGTACAAGTTCTCGCAGGTCACAAATTTTAGCGGATCCTCACCAAAATTGGCAGAGACCATCTTCAGACCATGCCTTATCAGTGCATTGCTTTTTGGAAAAATTGACAAAAGCATTCGCCCGTAACAGCCAATCGAAATTGGTGGCGAAGCCGCCAAACAGGAAGTGAGCTCATATCTCAGCAACCCTTGCATGTATCAAAGCCAAACTTGGTGCATGGACTCAGGACCCAATCAGGGGGACGCCCAAGAAATGTGGTGACCTTTGACCTGTAGGGGGTGCTGCAATTAGCAATTGCCTTTTGATCAGTAGTTGCTGATGTGTTTTATCAATCTTTTATTTTTTGATGTGAAACTGATGACAACATGTTCCATCCAGTTCATTCTAATGTGTCCGTGCAACAGCGGGGCGGGGCGGGACGGGGTGGGACGGGCAGGGGTGATTAGGTGGGGGGGCTGGCTGGCGGAGGCGGCAGCGGCAATACTCTGTTTCAGCCCTACAAAGTCAGTTATATTTTGATGTGACACTTGTTGAAAGTGTTGATGGCGGGTATCTGCTGAGTTTAATCTTGTCACCATGGCTACTCTGGCCTATACTGCTTGGCCCCCTCATTGCTGCTTGCAGCTATATTTATTATTTAACATCTTTCTTCCCGAATGGGAGTCTATGGCAGCCCATAGAACCGTCTGGTAAAAAGTTGTGAAATTTGGCACACGGACTGGGGACAGTCCCATGTTTAATTTCACCAAGTTTCATGTCAGCACCTTGAGCACTCTAGCGCCACCAACAGGCCAAAGTTAGACATGCGTTCATGCACGTAACTTTTGACCCGTATGCCCGATTGTCAAAAATGAGGTATCATTGGAATCCTTGGACCAAGCCGAGTTCAACGCACCCTATGACGTCATTTTCCGCCATGATGGATTTTCCGCCATTTTGGATTTAATCAAAAACACTTAAAAGTTTTCACAGGTCACAAATTTTGTCCAATCGACACCAAACCTGACACACATGATCTTCAGACCAAGCCTCATAAAAGATACTCCTTTTCGTCTTCGGAACTAAAACCGTTCGCCCGTAACAGCCAATCGAAGTATGCGGCGAAGCCGCCAAACAGGAAGTAAGCTCATATCTCAGCAACCCATTGATCTATCATAACCAAACTTAGAACATGGACTCAGGACCCCATCAGGGGGACGCTCAAAAAATGTGGTGACCTTTGACCTCTAGGTGGCGCTGCAATCAGCAAAAATGCATTTTGGCCTGTAGCTGTTGATGTGTTTGGAATTAAAACGTACTAATGGTGTCTGGTAATACTGTTGGAGGTCCTTAGGCCGACCCAAGCCAAATTGTGATGTCATCATAATTGATTCGGACGCCATATTGGATTTAATCAAAAACACGTACAAGTTCTCGCAGGTCACTAATTTCAACGGATCCTCACCAAAATTGGCAGAGACCATCTTAAGACCATGCCTTATCAGTGCATCGCTTTTCGGAACGATTGACAGTAGCATTCAGCTGTAACAGCCAATCAAAACTTGCGGCGAAGCCGCCAAACAGGAAGTGAGCTCATATCTCAGCAACCCTGCCATGTATCATAACCAAACTTACTACATAGGTTCAGGACCCCATTAGGAGGACGCTCAAAAAATGTGTTGACCTTTGACCTGTAGGTGCTGCAATTAGCAATATTGCATTTTGATCTGTAGTTGCGATGTGTTTTATCAATCTTTTATTTTTGGATGTGAAACTGATGACAACATGTTCCATCCAGTTCATTCTAATGCGTGCGTGGTAGGGCGGGGCGGGACGGGCAGGGGTGATTAGGTGGGGGGGCTGGCTGGCGGAGGCGGTGGCAATACTCAGCCCTGTTTCAGCCCTACAAAATCAGTTATGTTTGATGTGACACTTGTTGAAAGTGTTGATCACGATGTCTGCTGAGTTCTATCTTGTCGCTGTGGCTACTCCGGCCTATTCTGCTTGGCCCCCTCATTGCTGCTTGCAGCTATATTTGGGGGCCAAGCAGCGAAGCTGCGAAGGCACCCATTGTGTTTCTATTTTTTCTTATTATTGGGGGCCAAGCAGCGAAGCTGCGAAGGCACCCATTGTGTTTCTATTTGTTCTTATTGGGGGCCAAGCAGCGAAGCTGCGAAGGCACCCATTGTGTTTCTATGTTTTCTTATTATTATTATTACGCTTCCGTCATTGAAGTCAATGACAGCCCATAGAACCGTCTGGTGAAAAGTTGTGAAATTTGGCACACTGATTAGGGACAGTCCCATGATTAATGTCACCAAGTTTCATGATGGCACTTCAAGCACTCTAGCGCCACCAACAGGCCAAAGTTGGACATGCGTTCACATACGTAACTTTTGACCCGTATGGTCGATTGTGAAAAATGAGGTATCGTTGGAATCCTTGGACCAAGCAGAGTTCAACGCACTCTATGACGTCAATTTCCGCCATGATGGATTTTCCGCCATTTTGGATTTAATCAAAAACACTAAAAAGTTTTCACAGGTCAAAAATTTTGTCCAATTGACACCAAACGTGACACACATGATCTTCAGACCAAGCCACACAAAAGATACTCCTTTTCGTCTTCGGAACTAAAACCGTTCGCCCGTAACAGCCAATCAAAATTTGCGGCGAAGCCGCCAAACAGGAAGTGAGCTCATATCTCAGCAACCCATTGATCTGTCATAACCAAACTTTGTACATGGACTCAGGACCCAATCAGGGGGACGCTCAAGAAATCTGGTGACCTTTGACCTCTAGGGGGCGCTGTCATTTAGAAACATGTCTTTTGGCCTGTAGCTGCTGTTGTGCTTAGAATTAAAATGCACTAGTGGTGTCTGATAATACTGTTGGAGGTCCTTAGGCCGACCCAAGCCAACTTGTGATGTCATCGTAATTGATTCGGCCGCCATATTGGATTTAATCAAAAACACGTACAAGTTTTCGCAGGTCACAAATTTCAGCGGATCCTCACCAAAATTGGCAGAGACCATTTTCAGACCATAATCTATCAATATATTGCTTTCTGGAACAATTGACAAAAGCATTCGCCCGTAACAGCCAATCGAAATTGGTGGCGAAGCCGCCAAACAGGAAGTGAGTTCATATCTCAGCAACCCTGCCATGTATCATAACCAAACTTACTAGATGGATTCATGACCCCATTAGGAGGACGCTGAAAAACTTTGGTGACCTTTGACCTGTAGGGGGTGCTGCAATTAGCAATATTGCATTTTGATCTGTAGTTGCTGATGTGTTTCATCGATCCTTTATTTTTTGATGTGAAACTGATGACAACATGTTCCATCCAGTTCATTCTAATGCGTGCGTGCAAGGGCGGGGAGGGGCAGGACGGGGTGGGATGGGCAGGGGTGATTAGATGGGGGGCTGGCTGGCGGAGGCGGTGGCAATTCTCAGCACTGTTTCAGCCCTACAAAATCAGTTATGTTTTGATGTGACACTAGTTGAAAGTGTTGATCGCGGATGTCTGCTGAGTTCTATCTTGTCGCCATGGCTACTCCAGCCTATTCTGCTTGGCCCCCTCATTGCTGCTTGCAGCTATATTTATTATTATTATTATTATTCCGCCATTGAAGTCAATGGCAGCCCATAGAACCGTCTGGTGAAAAGTTGTGAAATTTGGCACACTGATTAAGGACAGTCCCATGATTAATATCACCAAGTTTCATGATGGCAACTCAAGCACTCTAGCGCCACCAACAGGCCAAAGTTGGATGTGCGTTCACGCACGTAACTTTTGACCCGTATGGCCGATTGTCAAAAATGATGTATCGTTGGAATCCTTGGACCAAGCCGAGTTCAACGCACCCTATGACGTCAATTTCCGCCATGATGGATTTTCCGCCATATTGGATTTCATCAAAAACACTTAAAAGTCTTCACAGGTTACAAATTTTGTCCAATCGATACCAAACTTCACAGATATCATCTACAGACCAAGCCTCATTAATGCATTGCTTTTTGTCTTCGGACCTATAACCATTCGCGCGTAACAGCCAATCGAATTTTGCGGCGAAGCCGCCAAACAGGAAGTGAGCTCATATCTCAGCAACCCATTAATCTATCACAACCAAACTTAGTACATGGACTCAGTACCCAATTAGGGGGACGCTCAAGAAATCTGGTGACCTTTGACCTCTAGGGGGCGCTGTAATTAAGAAACATGCCTTTTGGCCTGTAGCTGCTGTTGTGCTTAGAATTAAAACGCACTAGTGGTGTCTGGTAATACTGTTGGAGGTCCTTAGGCCGACCCAAGCCAACTTGTGATGTCATCATAATTGATTCGGCCGCCATATTGGATTTAATCAAAAACACGTACAAGTTCTCGCAGGTCACAAATTTTAGCGGATCCTCACCAAAATTGGCAGAGACCATCTTCAGACCATAACCTATCAATATATTGCTTTCTGGAACAATTGACAAAAGCATTCGCCCGTAACAGCCAATCGAAATTGGTGGCGAAGCCGCCAAACAGGAAGTGAGCTCATATCTCAGCAACCCTGCCATGTATCATAACCAAACTTACTACATGGATTCATGACCCCATTAGGAGGACGCTCAAAAACTTTGGTGACCTTTGACCTGTAGGGGGTGCTGCAATTAGCAATATTGCATTTTGATCTGTAGTTGCCAATGTGTTTTATTGATGTTTTACTTTTTGATGTGAAACTGATGACAACATGTTCCATCCAGTTCATTCTAATGCGTGTGTGCATGCAAGGGCGGGGCAGGACGGGGTGGGACGGGCAGGGGTGATTAGGTGAGGGGGGCTGGCTGGCGGAGGCGGTGGCAATACTCAGCCCTGTTTCAGCCCTACAAAATCAGCTATGTTTTGATGTGACACTAGTTGAAAGTGTTGATCGCGGGTGTTTGCTGAGTTCTATCTTGTCGCCGTGGCTACTCCGGCCTATACTGCTTGGCCCCCTCATTGCTGCTTGCAGCTATATTTGGGGGCCAAGCAGCGAAGCTGCGAAGGCACCCATTGTGTTTGTTAGTTTTCTTATTATTATTATTACGCTTCCACCATTGAAGTCAATGGCAGCCCATAGAACCGTCTGGTGAAAAGTTGTGAAATTTGGCACACTGATTAGGGACAGTCCCATGATTAATGTCACCAAGTTTCATGATGGCACCTCAAGCACTCTAGCGCCACCAACAGGCCAAAGTTGGACGTGCGTTCACGCACGTAACTTTTGACCCGTCAGTCCGATTTTCAAAAATGAGGTATCGCTGGAATCCTTGGACCATGCAGAGTTCAACGCACCCTATGACGTCATTTTCCGCCATGATAGATTTTCCGCCATATTGGATTTCATCAAAAACACTAAAAAGTCTTCACAGGTCACAAATTTTGTTCGATCGACACCAAACTTCATGGATATCATCTACAGACCATGCCTCATTAATGCATTGCTTTTTGTCTTCGGAACTAAAACCGCTCGCGCGTAACAGCCAATCGAAGTTGGCGGCAAAGCCGCCAAACAGGAAGTGAGCTCATATCTCAGCAACCCATTCACCTATCATAACCAAACTTAGTAAATGGACTAAGGACCCAATCAGGGGGACGCTCAAGAAATCTGGTGACCTTTGACCTCTAGGGGGCGCTGTAATTAAGAAACATGCCTTTTGGCCTGTAGCAGCAGTTGTGCTTAGAATTAAAACGCACTAGTGGTGTCTGGTACTACTGTTGAAGGTCCTTAGACCGACCCAAGCCAACTTGTGATGTCATCATAATTGATTCGGCCGCCATATTGGATTTAATCAAAAACACGTACAAGTTTTCGCAGGTCACAAATTTCAGCGGATCCTCACCAAAATTGGCAGAGACCATCTTCAGACCGTGACTTATCAGTGCATTGCTTTCTGGAACAATTGACAGAAGCATTCGGCTGTAACCGCCAATCAAAATTTGTGGTGAAGCCGCTAAACAGGAAGTGAGCTCATATCTCAGCAACCCTTGCATGTATCAAAGCCAAACTGGGTGCATGGACTTAGGACCCAATCAGGAGGACACTCAATAAATCTGGTGACCTTTGACCTCTAGGGGTCGCTGTAATTAAGAAACATGCCTTTTGGCCTGTAGCTGCAGTTGTGCTTAGAATTAAAATGCACTAGTGGTTTCAGGTAATACTGTTGGACGTCCTTAGGGCAACCCAGGCCAACTTGTGATGTCATCATAATTGATTCGGCCGCCATATTGGATTTAATCAAAAACATCAAAAATTTTCACAGGTCACAAATTTCATCTGATCTTCACCAAAATTGGCACAGACCATCTTCAGACCATAACCTATCAATATGTTGCTTTCTGGAACAATTGACAAAAGCATTCTTCCGTAACAGCCAATCAAAAATGATGGCGAAGCCGCAAAACAGGAAGTGAGCTCATATCTCAGCAACCCTGCCATGTATCATAACCAAACTTACTACATAGATTCATGACCCCATTAGGAAGACGCACAAAACATTTGGTGAACTTTGACCTGTAGAGGTTGCTGCAGTTTGCAATATTGCATTTTGATCTGTAGTTGCTGATGTGTTTCATCGATCCTTTATTTTTTGATGTGAAACTGATGACAACATGTTCCATCCAGTTCATTCTAATGCATGCGTGCAAGGGCGGGGAGGGGCAGGACGGGGTGGGACGGGCAGGGGTGATTAGGTGGGGGGCTGACTGGCAGAGGCGGTGGCAATTCTCAGCCCTGTTTCAGCCCTACAAAATCAGTTATGTTTTGATGTGACACTAGTTGAAAGTGTTGATCGCGGATGTCTGCTGAGTTCTATCTTGTCACCATGGCTACTCCAGCCTATTCTGCTTGGCCCCCTCATTGCTGCTTGCAGCTATATTTGGGGGCCAAGCAGCGAAGCTGCGAAGGCACCCATTGTGTTTCTATGATTTCTTATTATTATTATTTAACATCTTTCTTCCGCCATTGGAGTCTATGGCAGCCCATAGAACCGTCTGGTGAAAAGTTGTGAAATTTGGCACACTGATTAGGGACAGTCCCATAATTAATTTCACCAAGTTTCATGTCAGCACCTCCAAGGCTCTAGCGCCACCAACAGGCCAAAGTTGGACGTGCGTTCACGCACGTAACTTTTGACCTGTTGATCCGATTTTGAAAAATGAGGTACCATTGGAATCCTTGGACCAGGCCGAGTTCAACGCACCCTATGACGTAATTTTCCGCCATGATGGATTTTCCGCCATATTGGATTTTAGTGAAAGTGAAACTAATTTTTCACAGGTCACAAATTTTGTCCGATTGTCACCAAACTTGACATACATGATCTTCAGACTAAGCCTCACAAAAGTTGTGGTGTTTTGTCTTCGGAACTTAAACCGTTCACCCGTAATATCCAATCAAAATTTACGGCGAAGCCGCCAAACAGGAAGTGAGCTCGTATCTCAGCAACCCATTCATCTATCATAACCAACCTTAGTATATGGACTCATGACCCCATCAGGGGGAAGCTCAAGAAATTTGGTGACCTTTGACCTCTAGGGGGCGCTGTAATTAAGAAACATGCCTTTTGGCCTGTAGCTGCTGTTGTGCTTAGAATTAAAATGCACTAGTGGTGTCTGACAATACTGTGGAAGGTCCTTAGGTCAACAGAAGACAACTTGTGATGTCATCGTAATTGATTCGGCCGCCATATTGGATTTAATCAAAAACACGTACAAGTTTTCGCAGGTCACAAATTTCAGCGGATCCTGACCAAAATTGGCAGAGACCATCTTCAGACCATGGCTGATGAGTGCATTGATTTCTGGAACAATTGAAAGAAGCATTGGCCTGTACCAGCCGATTGAAATTTGCGGCGAAGCCGCCAAACAGGAAGTGATTTCATATCTCAGCAACGCTTTCATGTATCAAAACCAAACTTAGTAGATGTACCTCCGACCCCATCGGGAGGACGCTCAAGAAATTTGGTGACATTTGACCTCTAGGGGGCTCCGTAATTGACAAAAATGCATTTTTCGCCAGTAGTTGCTGATGCGCATTATTTTGCAATGGAAGTCAATGGCAGCCCATAGAACCGTCTGGTAAAAAGTTATACAATTTTGCACACTAATTGGGGACAGTCCAATAATTCATTTCACCAAGTTTCATGCCGGCACCTCAAGCGCTCTAGCGCCACCAACAGGCCAAAGTTGGATTTGTGTTCACCGACGTAACTTTTGACCTGTTGACCCGAATGGCAAAATGAGGTATAATTGGAATCCTTGGGCCAAGCCGAGTTCAACACACCCTATGACGTCAATTTTTGACCTCTCTGTTTAAATCACAGCAAGTGTGATCATATCTCAGTCAATCTTTTATTTTTGATGTGAAACTGATGACAGCAAGTTCCATCCAGTTCATTCTAAAGTGTGCGTGCAAGGGTGGGGCGGGGTGGGACGGGCAGGGGCGATTGCGACGGTGGGCTGGCTGGGGGAGGGGGTGGCGACACTCAGCCCTGGTTCAGCTCCACAAAATCAGTTATGTTTTGATGTGAAACTTGACCTTGTAACTCAGCCAATCTTGGGTTGTATGGCATGGAACTTGCTGTGACTGCTTAAGGCTATATGTCTGATGCAACGGCTATGACTTACATGGCAAATCTGGCCTGCTGAACTGCCTGCTTGGCCCCCACATTGCTGCTTGCAGCTATATTTATTATTATTATTACGCTTCCGTCATTGAAGTCAATGGCAGCCCATAGAACCGTCTGGTGAAAAGTTGTGAAATTTGGCACACTGATTAGGGACAGTCTCATGATTAATGTCACCAAGTTTTATGATGGCACCTAGAGCACTCTAGCGCCACCAACAGGCCAAAGTTGGACGTGCGTTCACGCACGTAACTTTTGACCCGTATTGCCGATTGTCAAAAATGAGATATCGTTGGAATCCTTGGACCAAGCCGAGTTCAACGCACCCTATGACGTCAATTTCCGCCATGATGGATTTTCCGCCATATTGGATTTCATCAAAAACACTAAAAAGTCTTCAAAGGTCACAAATTTTGTCCGATCGACACCAAACTTCACAGATATCATCTACAGACCACGACTCATTAATGTATTGCTTTTTGTCTTCGGAACTAAAACCGTTTGCGAGTAACCGCCAATCGAAATTTGCGGCGAAGCCGCCAAACAGGAAGTGAGCTCATATCTCAGCAACCCATTCATCTATCATAACCAAACTTAGGACATGGACTCAGGACCCAATCAGGAGGACGCTGAAGAAATCTGGTGACCTTTGACCTCTAGGGGGCGCTGTAATTGAGAAACATGCCTTTTGGCCTGTAGCTGCTGTTGTGCTTAGAATTCAAATGCACTACTGGTGTCTGGTAATACTGTTGGAGGTCCTTAGGCCGACCCAAGCCAATTTGTGATGTCATCGTAATTGATTCGGCCGCCATATTGGATTTAATCAAAAACACGTACACGTTTTCGCAGGTCACACATTTCAGCGGATCCTCACCAAAATTGGCAGAGCCCATCTTCAGACCATGCCTTATCAGTGCCATGCTTTCTGGAACAATTGACAGAAGCATCCGGCTGTAACAGCCAATCGAAATTTGCGGCGAAGCCGCCAAACAGGAAGTGAGCTCATATCTCAGCAACCTTTGCATGTATCAAAGCCAAACTGGGTGCAAGGACTCAGGACCCAATCAGGGGGACACTAAATAAATCTGGTGACCTTTGACCTCTAGGGGGCGCTGTAATTAAGAAACATGCCTTTTGGCCTGTAGCTGCTGTTGTGTTTGGAATTAAAATGTACTAGTGGTGTCTGGTAATACTGTTGGAGGTCCTTAGGCTGACCCAGGCCAAGAAAAGCATTCACCCGTAACAGCCAGTCGAAATTGGTGGCGAAGCCGCCAAACAGGAAGTGAGCTCATATCTCAGCAACCCTGCCATGTATCATAACCAAACTTACTACATATATTCATGACCCCATTAGGAGGACGCTCAAAAAATTTGGTGACCTTTGACCTGTAGGGGGTGCTGCAATTAGCAATATTGCATTTTGATCTGTAGTTGCCAATGTGTTTTATTGATGTTTTACTTTTTGATGTGAAACTGATGACAACATGTTCCATCCAGTTCATTCTAATGCGTGCGTGCATGCAAGGGCGGGGCAGGACGGGGTGGGACGGGCAGGGGTGATTAGGTGAGGGGGGCTGGCTGGCGGAGGCGGTGGCAATACTCAGCCCTGTTTCAGCCCTACAAAATCAGCTATGTTTTGATGTGACACTAGTTGAA
Source organism: Alosa pseudoharengus (assembly GCF_046254945.1). Lineage (NCBI taxonomy): Eukaryota > Metazoa > Chordata > Actinopteri > Clupeiformes > Clupeidae > Alosa > Alosa pseudoharengus. The sequence continues at coordinate 1,536,007 of NW_027468576.1, read as the reverse complement.
AGTGTTGATCGCGGGTGTTTGCTGAGTTCTATCTTGTCGCCGTGGCTACTCCGGCCTATACTGCTTGGCCCCCTCATTGCTGCTTGCAGCTATATTTGGGGGCCAAGCAGCGAAGCTGCGAAGGCACCCATTGTGTTTGTTAGTTTTCTTATTGGGGGCCAAGCAGCGAAGCTGCGAAGGCACCCATTGTGTTTCTATTTGTTCTTATTATTATTATTATTATTATTATTATTATTATTCCGCCATTAAAGTCAATGGCAGCCCATAGAACCGTCTGGTGAAAAGTTGTGAAATTTGGCACACTGATTAGGGACAGTCCCATGATTAATGTCACCAAGTTTCATGATGGCACCTCAAGCACTCTAGCGCCACCAACAGGCCAAAGTTGGACTTGCGTTCACGCACGTAACTTTTGACCCGTATGGCCGATTGTCAAAAATGAGGTATCGTTGGAATCCTTGGACCAAGCCGAGTTCAACGCACCCTATGACGTCATTTTCCGCCATGATGGATTTTCCGCCATTTTGGATTTCATCAAAAACACTTAAAAGTCTTCACAGGTCACAAATTTTGTCTGATCGACACCAAACCTGACACACTTGATCTTCACATCAAGCCGCACAAAAGTTATTCCTTTTCGTCTTCGGAACTCAAACCGTTTGCCCGTAAGAGCCAATCGAAATATGCGGCGAAGCCGCCAAACAGGAAGTGAGCTCATATCTCAGCAACCCATTCATCTGTCATAACCAAACTTAGTGCATGGACTCAGGACCCAATCAGGGGGACGCTCAAGAAATCTGGTGACCTTTGACCTGTAGGGGGCGCTGTAATTAAGAAACATGCCTTTTGGACTGTAGCTGCAGTTGTGCTTAGAATTAAAACGCACTAGTGGTGTCTGGTAATACTGTTGGAGGTCCTTAGGCCGACCCAAGTCAACTTGTGATGTCATCGTAATTGATTCGGCCGCCATATTGGATTTTATCAAAAACACGTACAAATTTTCGCAGGTCAGAAATTTCAGCGGATCCTCACCAAAATTGGCAGAGACCATCTTCAGACCATGCCTTATCAGTGCTTTGCTTTTTGGAACAATTGACAGTAGCATTCGGCTGTAACAGCCAATCGAAACTTGCGGCGAAGCCGCCAAACAGGAAGTGAGCTCATATCTCAGCAACCCTTGCATGTATCAAAGCCAAACTTGGTGCATGGACTCGGGACCCAATCAGGGGGACGCTCAAGAAATCTGGTGACCTTTGACCTCTAGGGGGCGCTGTAATTAAGAAACATGCCTTTTGCCCTGTAACTGCTGTTGTGTTTGGAATTAAAATGTACTAGTGGTGTCTGGTAATACTGTTGGAGGTCCTTAGGCCGACCCAGGCCAACTTGTGATGTCATCGTAATTGATTCGGCCGCCATGTTAGATTTAATCAAAAACATCCAAAAGTTTTCACAGGTCGCAAATTTCATCTGATCTTCACCAACATTGGCACAGACCATCTTCAGACCATAACCTATTAATATATTGCTCTCTGGAACAATTGACAAAAGCATTCGCCCATAACAGCCAATCGAAATTGGTGGCGAAGCCGCCAAACAGGAAGTGAGCTCATATCTCAGCAACCCTGCCATGTATCATAACCAAACTTACTACATATATTCATGACCCCATTAGGAGGACGCTCAAAAAATTTGGTGACCTTTGACCTGTAGGGGGTGCTGCAATTATCAATATTGCATTTTGATGTGTAGTTGCTGATGTGTTTTATCAATCTTTTATTTTTTGATGTGAAACTGATGACAACATGTTCCATCCAGTTAATTCTAATGCGTGCGTGCAAGAGCAGGGCAGGGCAGGACGGGGTGGGACGGGCTGGGGTGATTAGGTGGGGGGGGCTGGCTGGCGGTGCGGTGGCAATACTCAGCCCTGTTTCAGCCCTGTTGATCCCGGGTGTCTGCTGAGTTCTATCTTGTCACCGTGGCTACTCCGGCCTATTCTGCTTGGCCCCCTCATTGCTGCTTGCAGCTATATTTATTATTATTATTATTATTATTATTATTCCGCCATTAAAGTCAATGGCAGCCCATAGAACCGTCTGGTGAAAAGTTGTGAAATTTGGCACACTGATTAGGGACAGTCCCATGATTAATGTCACCAAGTTTCATGATGGCTCCTAGAGCACTCTAGCGCCACCAACAGGCCAAAGTTGGACGTGCGTTCACGCACGTAACTTTTGACCCGTATTGCCGATTGTCAAAAATGAGGTATCGTTGGAATCCTTGGACCAAGCCGAGTTCAACGCACCCTATGACGTCAATTTCCGCCATGATGGATTTTCCGCCATATTGGATTTCATCAAAAACACTAAAAAGTCCTCTCAGGTCACATATTTTGTCCGATCGACACCAAACTTCACAGATATCATTTACAGACTATGCCTCATTAATGCATTGCTTTTTGTCTTAGGAACTAAAACCGTTCGCGCGTAACAGCCAATCGAAGTTTGCGGCGAAGCCGCCAAACAGGAAGTGAGCTCATATCACAGCAACCCATTCACCTATCATAACCAAACTTAGTACATGGACTCAGGACCCAATCAGGGGGACGCCCAAGAAATCTGGTGACCTTTGACCTGTAGGGGGCGCTGTAATTAAGAAACATGCCTTTTGGCCTGTAGCTGCAGTTGTGCTTAGAATTAAAACGCACTAGTGGTGTCTGGTAATACTGTTGGAGGTCCTTAGGCCGACCCAAGTCAACTTGTGATGTCATCGTAATTGAGTCGGCCGCCATATTGGATTTAATCAAAAACACGTACAAATTTTCGCAGGTCACAAATTTCAGCGGATCCTCACCAAAATTGGCAGAGACCATCTTCAGATCATGCCTTATAAGTGCGTTGCTTTTTGGAACAATTGACAGTAGCATTCGGCTGTAACAGCCAATCGAAACTTGCGGCGAAGCCGCCAAACAGGAAGTGAGCTCATATCTCAGCAACCCTTGCATGTATCAAAGCCAAACTTGGTGTATGGACTCGGGACCCAATCAGGGGGACGCTCAAGAAATCTGGTGACCTTTGACCTCTAGGGGGCGCTGTAATTAAGAAACATGCCTTTTGCCCTGTATCTGCTGTTGTGTTTGGAATTCAAATGTACTAGTGGTGTCTGGTAATACTGTTGGAGGTCCTTAGGCCGACCCAGGCCAACTTGTGATGTCATCGTAATTGATTCGGCCGCCATGTTAGATTTAATCAAAAACATCCAAAAGTTTTCACAGGTCGCAAATTTCATCTGATCTTCACCAACATTGGCACAGACCATCTTCAGACCATAACCTATTAATATATTGCTCTCTGGAACAATTGACAAAAGCATTCGCCCGTAACAGCCAATTGAAATTGGTGGCGAAGCCGCTAAACAGGAAGTGAGCTCATATCTCAGCAACCCTGCCATGTATCATAACCAAACTTACTACATATATTCATTACCCCATTAGGAGGACGCTCAAAAAATATGGTGACCTTTGACCTGTAAGGGGTGCTGCAATTAGCAATATTGCATTTTGATGTGTAGTTGCTGATGTGTTTTATCAGTCTTTTATTTTTTGATTTGAAACTGATGACATGCTCCATCCAGTTACTTCTAATGCGTGCGTGCAAAGGCAGGGCAGGGCAGGACGGGGTGGGATGGGCTGGGGTGATTAGGTGGGGGGGGGGGCTGGCTGGCGGAGGCGGTGGCAATACTCAGCCCTGTTTCAGCCCTGTTGATCCCGGGTGTCTGCTGATTTCTGTCTTGTCACCGTGGCTACTCCGGCCTATTCTGCTTGGCCCCCTCATTGCTGCTTGCAGCTATATTTATTATTATTACGCTTCCGCCATTGAAGTCAATGGCAGCCCATAGAACCGTCTGGTGAAAAGTTGTGAAATTTGGCACACTGATTAGGGACAGTCCCATGATTAATGTCACCAAGTTTCATGATGGCACCTCAAGCACTCTAGCGCCACCAACAGGCCAAAGTTGGACGTGCGTTCACGCACGTAACTTTTGACCCGTCAGTCCGATTTTCAAAAATGAGGTATCGCTGGAATCCTTGGACCATGCAGAGTTCAACGCACCCTATGACGTCATTTTCCGCCATGATAGATTTTCCGCCATATTGGATTTCATCAAAAACACTAAAAAGTCTTCACAGGTCACAAATTTTGTTCGATCGACACCAAACTTCATGGATATCATCTACAGACCATGCCTCATTAATGCATTGCTTTTTGTCTTCGGAACTAAAACCGCTCGCGCGTAACAGCCAATCGAAGTTGGCTGCAAAGCCGCCAAACAGGAAGTGAGCTCATATCTCAGCAACCCATTCACCTATCATAACCAAACTTAGTAAATGGACTAAGGACCCAATCAGGGGGACGCTCAAGAAATCTGGTGACCTTTGACCTCTAGGGGGCGCTGTAATTAAGAAACATGCCTTTTGGCCTGTAGCAGCAGTTGTGCTTAGAATTAAAACGCACTAGTGGTGTCTGGTACTACTGTTGAAGGTCCTTAGACCGACCCAAGCCAACTTGTGATGTCATCATAATTGATTCGGCCGCCATATTGGATTTAATCAAAAACACGTACAAGTTTTCGCAGGTCACAAATTTCAGCGGATCCTCACCAAAATTGGCAGAGACCATCTTCAGACCGTGACTTATCAGTGCATTGCTTTCTGGAACAATTGACAGAAGCATTCGGCTGTAACCGCCAATCAAAATTTGTGGTGAAGCCGCTAAACAGGAAGTGAGCTCATATCTCAGCAACCCTTGCATGTATCAAAGCCAAACTGGGTGCATGGACTTAGGACCCAATCAGGAGGACACTCAATAAATCTGGTGACCTTTGACCTCTAGGGGTCGCTGTAATTAAGAAACATGCCTTTTGGCCTGTAGCTGCAGTTGTGCTTAGAATTAAAATGCACTAGTGGTTTCAGGTAATACTGTTGGACGTCCTTAGGGCAACCCAGGCCAACTTGTGATGTCATCATAATTGATTCGGCCGCCATATTGGATTTAATCAAAAACATCAAAAATTTTCACAGGTCACAAATTTCATCTGATCTTCACCAAAATTGGCACAGACCATCTTCAGACCATAACCTATCAATATGTTGCTTTCTGGAACAATTGACAAAAGCATTCTTCCGTAACAGCCAATCAAAAATGATGGCGAAGCCGCAAAACAGGAAGTGAGCTCATATCTCAGCAACCCTGCCATGTATCATAACCAAACTTACTACATAGATTCATGACCCCATTAGGAAGACGCACAAAACATTTGGTGAACTTTGACCTGTAGAGGTTGCTGCAGTTTGCAATATTGCATTTTGATCTGTAGTTGCTGATGTGTTTCATCGATCCTTTATTTTTTGATGTGAAACTGATGACAACATGTTCCATCCAGTTCATTCTAATGCATGCGTGCAAGGGCGGGGAGGGGCAGGACGGGGTGGGACGGGCAGGGGTGATTAGGTGGGGGGCTGACTGGCAGAGGCGGTGGCAATTCTCAGCCCTGTTTCAGCCCTACAAAATCAGTTATGTTTTGATGTGACACTAGTTGAAAGTGTTGATCGCGGATGTCTGCTGAGTTCTATCTTGTCACCATGGCTACTCCAGCCTATTCTGCTTGGCCCCCTCATTGCTGCTTGCAGCTATATTTGGGGGCCAAGCAGCGAAGCTGCGAAGGCACCCATTGTGTTTCTATGATTTCTTATTATTATTATTTAACATCTTTCTTCCGCCATTGGAGTCTATGGCAGCCCATAGAACCGTCTGGTGAAAAGTTGTGAAATTTGGCACACTGATTAGGGACAGTCCCATAATTAATTTCACCAAGTTTCATGTCAGCACCTCCAAGGCTCTAGCGCCACCAACAGGCCAAAGTTGGACGTGCGTTCACGCACGTAACTTTTGACCTGTTGATCCGATTTTGAAAAATGAGGTACCATTGGAATCCTTGGACCAGGCCGAGTTCAACGCACCCTATGACGTAATTTTCCGCCATGATGGATTTTCCGCCATATTGGATTTTAGTGAAAGTGAAACTAATTTTTCACAGGTCACAAATTTTGTCCGATTGTCACCAAACTTGACATACATGATCTTCAGACTAAGCCTCACAAAAGTTGTGGTGTTTTGTCTTCGGAACTTAAACCGTTCACCCGTAATATCCAATCAAAATTTACGGCGAAGCCGCCAAACAGGAAGTGAGCTCGTATCTCAGCAACCCATTCATCTATCATAACCAACCTTAGTATATGGACTCATGACCCCATCAGGGGGAAGCTCAAGAAATTTGGTGACCTTTGACCTCTAGGGGGCGCTGTAATTAAGAAACATGCCTTTTGGCCTGTAGCTGCTGTTGTGCTTAGAATTAAAATGCACTAGTGGTGTCTGACAATACTGTGGAAGGTCCTTAGGTCAACAGAAGACAACTTGTGATGTCATCGTAATTGATTCGGCCGCCATATTGGATTTAATCAAAAACACGTACAAGTTTTCGCAGGTCACAAATTTCAGCGGATCCTGACCAAAATTGGCAGAGACCATCTTCAGACCATGGCTGATGAGTGCATTGATTTCTGGAACAATTGAAAGAAGCATTGGCCTGTACCAGCCGATTGAAATTTGCGGCGAAGCCGCCAAACAGGAAGTGATTTCATATCTCAGCAACGCTTTCATGTATCAAAACCAAACTTAGTAGATGTACCTCCGACCCCATCGGGAGGACGCTCAAGAAATTTGGTGACATTTGACCTCTAGGGGGCTCCGTAATTGACAAAAATGCATTTTTCGCCAGTAGTTGCTGATGCGCATTATTTTGCAATGGAAGTCAATGGCAGCCCATAGAACCGTCTGGTAAAAAGTTATACAATTTTGCACACTAATTGGGGACAGTCCAATAATTCATTTCACCAAGTTTCATGCCGGCACCTCAAGCGCTCTAGCGCCACCAACAGGCCAAAGTTGGATTTGTGTTCACGGACGTAACTTTTGACCTGTTGACCCGAATGGCAAAATGAGGTATAATTGGAATCCTTGGGCCAAGCCGAGTTCAACACACCCTATGACGTCAATTTTTGACCTCTCTGTTTAAATCACAGCAAGTGTGATCATATCTCAGTCAATCTTTTATTTTTGATGTGAAACTGATGACAGCAAGTTCCATCCAGTTCATTCTAAAGTGTGCGTGCAAGGGTGGGGCGGGGTGGGACGGGCAGGGGCGATTGCGACGGTGGGCTGGCTGGGGGAGGGGGTGGCGACACTCAGCCCTGGTTCAGCTCCACAAAATCAGTTATGTTTTGATGTGAAACTTGACCTTGTAACTCAGCCAATCTTGGGTTGTATGGCATGGAACTTGCTGTGACTGCTTAAGGCTATATGTCTGATGCAACGGCTATGACTTACATGGCAAATCTGGCCTGCTGAACTGCCTGCTTGGCCCCCACATTGCTGCTTGCAGCTATATTTATTATTATTATTACGCTTCCGTCATTGAAGTCAATGGCAGCCCATAGAACCGTCTGGTGAAAAGTTGTGAAATTTGGCACACTGATTAGGGACAGTCTCATGATTAATGTCACCAAGTTTTATGATGGCACCTAGAGCACTCTAGCGCCACCAACAGGCCAAAGTTGGACGTGCGTTCACGCACGTAACTTTTGACCCGTATTGCCGATTGTCAAAAATGAGATATCGTTGGAATCCTTGGACCAAGCCGAGTTCAACGCACCCTATGACGTCAATTTCCGCCATGATGGATTTTCCGCCATATTGGATTTCATCAAAAACACTAAAAAGTCTTCAAAGGTCACAAATTTTGTCCGATCGACACCAAACTTCACAGATATCATCTACAGACCACGACTCATTAATGTATTGCTTTTTGTCTTCGGAACTAAAACCGTTTGCGAGTAACCGCCAATCGAAATTTGCGGCGAAGCCGCCAAACAGGAAGTGAGCTCATATCTCAGCAACCCATTCATCTATCATAACCAAACTTAGGACATGGACTCAGGACCCAATCAGGAGGACGCTGAAGAAATCTGGTGACCTTTGACCTCTAGGGGGCGCTGTAATTGAGAAACATGCCTTTTGGCCTGTAGCTGCTGTTGTGCTTAGAATTCAAATGCACTACTGGTGTCTGGTAATACTGTTGGAGGTCCTTAGGCCGACCCAAGCCAATTTGTGATGTCATCGTAATTGATTCGGCCGCCATATTGGATTTAATCAAAAACACGTACACGTTTTCGCAGGTCACACATTTCAGCGGATCCTCACCAAAATTGGCAGAGCCCATCTTCAGACCATGCCTTATCAGTGCCATGCTTTCTGGAACAATTGACAGAAGCATCCGGCTGTAACAGCCAATCGAAATTTGCGGCGAAGCCGCCAAACAGGAAGTGAGCTCATATCTCAGCAACCTTTGCATGTATCAAAGCCAAACTGGGTGCAAGGACTCAGGACCCAATCAGGGGGACACTAAATAAATCTGGTGACCTTTGACCTCTAGGGGGCGCTGTAATTAAGAAACATGCCTTTTGGCCTGTAGCTGCTGTTGTGTTTGGAATTAAAATGTACTAGTGGTGTCTGGTAATACTGTTGGAGGTCCTTAGGCTGACCCAGGCCAAGAAAAGCATTCACCCGTAACAGCCAGTCGAAATTGGTGGCGAAGCCGCCAAACAGGAAGTGAGCTCATATCTCAGCAACCCTGCCATGTATCATAACCAAACTTACTACATATATTCATGACCCCATTAGGAGGACGCTCAAAAAATTTGGTGACCTTTGACCTGTAGGGGGTGCTGCAATTAGCAATATTGCATTTTGATGTGTAGGTGCTGATGTGTTTTATCAATCTTTTATTTTTTGATGTGAAACTGATGACAACATGTTCCATCTAGTTAATTCTAATGCGTGCGTGCAAGAGCAGGGCAGGGCAGGACGGGGTGGGACGGGCTGGGGTGATTAGGTGGGGGGGGGCTGGCTGGCGGAGGCGGTGGCAATACTCAGCCCTGTTTCAGCCCTGTTGATCCCGGGTGTCTGCTGAGTTCTATCTTTTCACCGTGGCTACTCCGGCCTATTCTGCTTGGCCCCCTCATTGCTGCTTGCAGCTATATTTATTATTATTATTATTATTCCGCCATTGAAGTCAATGGCAGCCCATAGAACCGTCTGGTGAAAAGTTGTAAAATTTGGCACACTGATTAGAGACAGTCCCATGGTTAATGTCACCAAGTTTCATGATGGCACCTCAAGCACTCTAGCGCCACCAACAGGCCAAAGTTGGACATGCGTTCACGCACGTAACTCTTGACCCGTATGGCCGATTGTCAAAAATGAGATATCGTTGGAATCCTTGGACCAAGCCGAGTTCAACGCACTGTATGACGTCAATTTCCGCCATGATGGATTTTCCGCCATATTGGATTTCATCAAAAACACTAAAAAGTCTTCACAGGTCACAACTTTTGTATGATCGACACCAAACTTCACAGATATCATCTACAGACCATGTCTGATTAATGCATTGCTTTTTGTCCTCGGAACTAAAACCGTTCGCGCGTAACAGCCAATCGAAGTTTGCGGCGAAGCCGCCAAACAGGAAGTGAGCTCATATCTCAGCAACCCATTCACCTATCATAACCAAACTTAGTACATGGACTCAGGACCCAATCAGGGGGACGCTCAAGAAATCTGGTGACCTTTGACCTGTAGGGGGCGCTGTAATTAAGAAACATGCCTTTTGGCCTGTAGCTGCAGTTGTGCTTAGAATTAAAACGCACTAGTGGTGTCTGGTAATACTGTTGGAGGTCCTTAGGCCGACCCAAGTCAACTTGTGATGTCATCGTAATTGCTTCGGCCGCCATATTGGATTTAATCAAAAACATCCAACAGTTTTCACAGGTCGCAAATTTCAGCGGATCCTCGCCAAAATTGGCAGAGACCATCTTCAGACCATGTCTTATCAGTGCATTGCTTTCTGGAACAATTGACAGAAGCGTTCGGCTGTAACAGCCAATCAAAATTTGCGGCGAAGCCGCCAAACAGGAAGTGAGCTCATATCTCAGCAACCCTTGCATGTATCAAAGCCAAACTTGGTGCATGGACTCAGGACCCAATCAGGGGGACGCTCAAGAAATCTGGTGACCTTTGACCTCTAGGGGGCGCTGTAATTTAGAAACATGCCTTTTGGCCTGTAGCTGCAGTTGTGCTTAGAATTAAAATGCACTAGTGGTGTCTGGTAATACTGTTGGAGTTCCTTAGGCCGACCCAGGCCAACTTGTGATGTCATCGTAATTTATTCGACCGCCATATTGGATTTAATCAAAAACACAAGCAAGTTTTCGCAGGTTACAAATTTCAGCGGATCCTCACCAAAGTTGGCAGAGACCATCTTCAGACCATGCTTTGTCAGTGCATTGCTTTCTGGAAAAATTGACAGAAGCATTCGGCTGTAACAGCCAATCGAAATTTGCGGCGAAGCCGCCAAACAGGAAGTGAGCTCATATCTCAGCAACCCTGCTATGTATCATAACCAATCTTACTACATAGATTCATGGTCACATTAGGAGGACACTGAAAAAAAATGGTGATCTTTGACCTCTATGAGGTGCTGCAATTAGCAAAATTGCATTTTGGAATGTAGTTGCTGATGTGTATTATTCTGCAATGGAAGTCAATGGCAGCCCATAGAACTGTCTGGTAAAAAGTTGTAAAATTTGGCACACTGATTGGGGACAGTCCTGTGATTCATGTCACCATGTTTCATGACAGCACCTAGAGCGTTCTAGCGCAATTAACAGGCCAAAGTTGGACATGCATTCACGCACGTAACCTTTGACCCGTATTCCCGATCTTCAAAAATCAGGTCCTTGGACCAATCAGAGTTCAACTATGATGTCAATTTTTGCCATGATGGATTTTCCACCATTTTGGATTTTGTCAAATTCCTTTAAAAAGTTTCACGTTGACATAGTTTGTTTGATTTTTAGGGACCTTCGTTATTTATAAACGGGATCACCGGAGGGATTTTGAGTGCTTCGATTAAAAGTTGCATGACCCTCCCCTACCTGCAATATAATTCTCAACGACCCTCCAGCAGCATCTTCAAAATTGACATGACCCTCCCCGGCCAATTGTCGACGTGTTCCACCCACGATCTTACACGCTATGGCAACACATCAACATATTACCGTCCTAAAATCAACCTCTGCTTTCTGATCTTACACATCACACTTCACCAAGATGGTGGCCATTTCAGTAGATTTACTCCCTAACATTGTTGTGGAAACACAATAAGCATGGAAACTAAATGCACACTTCCTGCAACTGCATTAGCCTACTTGAAAAGTTACTCCTCTAGTAAGTATTCACATGAAATAAAACAATAAAGCATTGAGACCATTCAACAAAGCACACTGGGTAATAACTAATTCAACACATGAACTTGTTGCTATGGACTCGTCTCTAGGCTTCCTCAGTCATTGTAAAGCTGCCGAAGCTGAACATTATCCAAAACTCAATTTCTCAGACGAGCGTCAATTTGGGAGCTTGCTACACTCCTTCCTTCTCAAATGACTTGAAAAGGCCGTTTGCACAATTTCACAAATAATCACAGGGACCGAAAAATACCTAACATGCCAACTTTTTCCGGGTTTATCATTTTAACGTTTCCCTGCTGTCTTGCCGTTTTAATATTTTCCCGTAGAATATCCCATATTACTGTAGGCCTAATACTCATAACATTAGTCCTGCATTCTGGCCTGTCTCTGTGTTGTCCTGTTGTTACCACATGCCCTTCCAGTGAAACAGATGTATTCAAATCATCGTTTTGCTTGCTTGAATGCGAACTCAGAGTGAGGTTAACCTAGGCCTATTTAAGTTAACGACGTGGTTGTCGTGAGAGCAAGATTCATTAGCGCTTGCGGTGTTCGGCCGTAGGCTATGCCTACGTGCGCACCTGCCAGGCTACTCAGCTAGACAAAGAATTCCCCCTGTATATTCACTCCAAGTTGGCCTACCATAACTTACCAACTACACTGTAGACCATAAACTGGCTATTTATATGACCAAATGTATTTGTTCAACTTTATGAAGCAGAATTATGCACTGCTACTTGGAACGTAGGCCTAACACATTTTTGTTGGCAGGAGAGAGGATGACAGCGATTAACAAATTGCACTTGTTGCTGGTTACCAATAAATACTATATATTTTTTGCAAACAAGAAAAACAGAAAGGATGGAGACAGCAAAGCTAGAGATGGGCAGGAACAAGGTCAATTGGTAGAAATGCTTGTCAAAACGTTAGGAGCTGGATGTGTGGATGAATGAAGCACAAGTATGCTTTGTGTTAAGCATGCACATTGTTTAAAGTTAGGCTACACGGTAAACTACAAGTAAACCAAAGTTAATTTTAGCTTTTTTAGGGCTGGATAAAGTTGACCAAATGGATATAGGCTGTTAGGCGTGAATAAAGTAGGCTACTTTGTTGCTCCAACCCTTCCAACGTTAATGGGGACGAATGTTGACATTTTCCGTATTTTGCGTGAGAAACCCGGGAAATCTCCCTTATTTTCATTGTTCAATGTTGACAGAGCTATGGAACGAAAGAGAACATTATATGGCGACAGAAATCAACAATCAAAAAAGCCACTTTGATTTTTTGCTGTTTTCATTAATACAAGAGATGGGTGACCCTCCCTCCTAGACAAAAAAAAGTTAGGTGACCCTCCCCTCAACAAAGAATAAAAAGACATGACCCTGCCCTATTTTCCTCCGGTGACCCTGTTTATAAATAACGAACGGTCCCTTACTAAAGTTAGTACATATGATCTTCAGACCAAGCCGCACAAAAGTTATCGAACAGATGTTTCAAAACTGTTTGGCCACGGTCATCTTCCAGTTCAGAGGGTGGCCATAATGCACATACCTTGCTTGCCACGTAATAAGAAGAAAAAGTTGCCAAACAGGAAGTGAGCTCATATATCAGCAACCCTTTCATCTATCATAACCAAACTTAGTACATGGACTCATGACCCCATCAAGAGGACACTCAAAAACTCTGATGACCTTCGACCTCTAGGGGGTGCTGCAATTGGCAAAAATGCATTTTGGCCTCTAGCTGTTGATGTGTTTGGAATTTCCTCTGATTTTCACCAAAATTGGCACAGACCATGTTCAGACCTCAGTCCATGCCTAACAATAGTCCTGTTTCTTGTAGTCATATGTAAAACCGTTCATCCATAACTGCCAATCAAAATCAGTGGCGAAGCCACCAAACAGGCAGTGAGCTCATATCTTAGCAACCCTTTCAAACTTCGTACATGGACTAACAAACTAATTAGGAGAAGGCTCAATAAATTTGGTGACCTTTGACCTATAGGGGGTGCTGCAATTAGCAAAAATGCATTTTGTCTTGTAACTATTGATGTGTTTGGAATTTACAACTTACTAGGGATGTATATTAATACTCTTGGAGTTCCTAAGGCCAACACATACCAACTTGTGACCTCAACATAACTGATCTTACCACCATCTTGGATTTTGATCAAAACGTGAAAACAGCAACCCTTTCATGTATCAAAACCAAAGGCTCAAAGTCTTCAAGTGTTTTGGCTTGTAAGTCTTCATGGCTTGTAAGTCTTAATGTGTTTGGCTTGTAAGTCTTCATGTGTTTGCATTCAAACCTTACTGGCTATTGAAAAAGGTCATTTGGCTGACATGTGCCAACGTTTGATGTCCATGCAATTTAGTTTGATAACAGTTTATGTATAAGAATGTAAAACTTGATGTATTTATTCGTATATTCATTTAAAAATCCACTGAGTACTCAAAGTCTTTTTTGAGCAAATTGAAATATAGGCAAAAAACATTTGTACTTTATTAATCACAATTTCATAATAGCAAAGCTAGTGATGTGTAATTCAATTTTACATAGATTTTACAATCTTACAATATCAAAATTTACATAGATTTTACAATCTTACAATCTCAAAATGTAGGCTAGTTAATCCCGGAGTGTAAGTCTGTTAACTTTCAGGGTTATGGACTAAAAGTCATTACTGCAGTCATTGATAATCTGCTACAACTCTGTGGTAGACAAAGCCATCTTTAAACATGTTTTGTGATCAAAGTTGTCAAATTTTTTTTCATGTGATTCACATCATCACATATTTTCTATGCTTAATATATTAACATATTTTCTGAATTATTCTGGTTTGTTATCAAAACATTATTAACAATAAGTGTTCCAATTAAAGAGGTATAAATTGCATGATGTTATGCAAACAAATACCCTGAAAACTAACCTCCTAGATATAGTATGATAGTATGACATTTATTTAGAATTATTGTATTCAATTTAATGGAAGAAATAGAAAGCACCACATAAAACAATCATGGAACAAAAAGCAAAGACGTCCAAAATAGTAAAAAATAAAGATGAGAAAAAACATGAAGTCATTAAATCCCCATTACTTCTATTTCCCTTGTATTACTAAATGGTCCTATAATTAGATTAGATTCAACGTTATTGTCATTGTGCAGAGTAGAAGTACAAAGCCAACGAAATGCAGTTTGCGTCTTGCGTCAGAAAAGTGCAATGTTATAAACAAAGTATAGAAAGGTGGGGCATAGGCAGGACAAGAAAGTGCAGTGTAGACAGTAGTATGCAGTTTGTTTACAGAAGGTGGTTTATAATAATATAAATTAGATATAAATATGTGCAGTGTATTAACAGTTACTTTATAAGAGCAGAATAAATAAGGCTATGTGATATGAATAAATATCACTATGTGATATCAACATATGCTATAATTAACAGCACAAAGTCAATATTCTTAACCCGGCTTGTCAGCCCTTAGTCAGTAGATGACCACACGCCCTTGTAATGCTGTCCTGTAGTGCTGTTGTAGATTGCCAAGATCAGCTATGAGCCTCAGCAGGTGACAAGGCTGGTGAGGGTCCATGAACCTCAAGGCACTCTGACAAGTACAAGTCCATCTGCACCACCACAACCACCAAGCAAAAAGGAAGATGAGTCTCAGCAGGCTCTCTGTCTGGTACAGGTAGTTCGATTGGCTGTGTAACTTGTGAATGTCCATGAGCCTCAACAGTCCTAACCATTGGTGTGTCCCATGGAACAGATGTATGGACCAGTTCTGTGCATACCTGTGGCAGTGGTCACACCACAGCTTTGAAACATCTCAGAAGGTATATTCTTTGAAACTGGGCAAACATTATCTGTAAGGTAATTTTAGAGCAGTTGTAAATTTACAATAAAGGTATGCATTATTTTGTTCTACAGGTTTAAGAAAGCAAAATGTCTATTCATTAACAGTGTATAAAATGTAGGCTACATCCTACTAAAATATGCATAAACATTTCGATTGCATCTTTTGGAGAAAGAAAAGCACAGATACTCACTTAACCTGATAAGATCTTGATAGGCTGCGTTGCTGGTGGATGTCTGTGATTCTGAGCAGGCCCTGTGTCTGGTGCAGGAAGGCTGCATGGCTGGCAGATGTGACCGGTGCTGTTCATTAGGAAGGCTACGTTGCTGGTGGATGTGTGATCCGCAGCAGGACTGGTGCAGGTCACTCGGAAGGCTGCATGGCTGGCAGATGTATGTGATCCTCAACAGGCCCTGTGTCTGGTGCAGGTCACTCGGAAGGCTGCATGGCTGGCAGATGTCCGTCATCCGCAGCAGGCTCTGTCACTGGCGCAGTTCATTGGGAAGGCTGTGTAGTCGGCGGATGTCCGTGATCCCCAGCAAGACTGGTGCAGGTCACTCAGAAGGCTGTGAGGCTGGCGGATGTATGTGATCCTCAACAGCAGACCCTGTGATTGGTGCAGGTCACTCAGAAGGCTGCGTTGCTGGCGGATGTCCGTGATCAGCAGCAGGACTGGTTCAGGTCACTCGGAAGGCTGTGAGGCTGGCAGATGTCCGTGATCCACAGCAGGCTCTGTGACTGGTGCAGGCCACTCCGAAGGCTGCGTTGTTGGTGGATGTCCGTGATCCTCAGCATGCCCTGTGTCTGGTGCAGGTCACTCGAAAGGCTACGTTGCTGGGCCTTGGCCAACATTTTCTGTATGGTCATTTGAAAGCAGATGTACAAAAGTCTACATGCTATTGTTACACAGGTAAAATAAACCAACATGTCTTTTTCTTAGAGTTTACATCCTGTCTAAAGTGCATGAATCAGATTTAGCATGCTTGTCTTTGAAAAAATGTACAGTTAAATATAATGGGTACTCACATAATATCAATATGTCAGAAGATCATGATGGCATTTCCGACTCCAAACCTCTGTAGTGGTTGGTTCAGTTTTGTCTTACAAAATAAGACTTCTTGCACTCCATATTCAGTCCATTGTTTTGTGGTGGTTAATTGTACAGATCCAGCAGTGAAATTTAGCAATATGTTAGTGAACAGATTCCATATCCCATTATGAAATGAAATTCATAGAGCATAAGTAACTTTTCTGATATAATATCAATAACTCTTCCTTCTTTTTCCTTCTTTGTAATTATCCATGCCAAAACATACTTCACAATAATTGATAATAACATAACAAAACAAAACAAAATAAAAAATAGTTCATTCAATGTATGAACAAGTAAAGTAACATGTTACACACCATCTAAATTACACTCCTTGGTGTGATAACAAAATACTTATACTGCAGTCACAGCTAAAACAAATCAGTCCCACACAAAAGAACAGAACACAAAAGAACAGCCTAATACAAAATCAGGCCCAAATGAAAAACAAACAACGCATCACACAGGCAGAAAAAATAAAACTTAAACCATTAAATATGTCTTATTTCAAGTAGTTGTACAGGACTAATGGCTGAAAATTGTCCTGGGTTGATTAAGTAGCCAACTGAATTGTCCTCACCCAATCTAAAATTTAGAAACAAAAACAAACTTTCTTCTCTGAATTCTTCATGTCAAAACATAGCATTTTTACATAAACAAAATAATTATCTAAAGTCTGTCAATATATTGTAACACATTTGTAAATTAAATGATCAACTGATGCATACTTTAAGTACTTTAACAATGCAATTTAGTTTGATTCACCATGTGTGTTAAACCCTGTTTACAGAGCTGCATACCAAGTGGACAGTGCTGAATATGTAAATGACTGCTAACATGTATTTTCATCACTCAGACAAAAATGGTAAGGTGTTTTCCTTCTACTATGTGAAGCGACCTTGGGTTTGAGAAAGGCGCTATATAAAATAAACATATTATTATTATTCAGTTCAATTGGTATGAAAGATACACAGTGCTAAGATGCCACTTGTCAGGCTCGTAGATATAGAATTCACTGCTAAAAATGGCTGTGTAGTCTGTTGCTGGTGTTTTTCTTTTTTAATCCAAATGGTATTCTTCTGAATGTGTCCTCTGAATTTCCCCCTTTACACATCACCATCTCCAGCAAGCGTGTTTACTCACATGCTTGTCTCAGCAGACTGCATTGCTGTCCATGGCTTTCATGTCCTTCAACTGCCCTGGTGCTGGTGGCAACTCCACCAAACAGAATGTTCTTGGAGATTCTGCCCTTTTCCAAGAAATAGTGGTGTTGCAGCGAGATGAGGCTGGGCCTCTGACCTGTGTCAGCTTAAAGGGAACAGAACTGATCCCACAGTAAATGACAGAGTTTGTCTGTAATCAGCACTATCTCAAGTGATCTTGTACATATGGTATCATCACTTTACTGTACTGTACCAAAGCATTTGTCAGTATGACACCAATAAGGGTGAAGCAGGAACACGTTTTGTGTCACACAACTGTATATGTTCAAAACTGTAGCTTAGCTGCAAATTGGTGGTGATTTGGACACCTTTGATATGCATGATAAACAGCAATGGCATGACTGTCCACTTGGTATAATTCCATAATTCATAAAAATATTGAACAAAAAAGTTCCCTGTATGGGGGCCATTTTCCAAAAGAAGTTGCACTTACATAATCTCGAGACAATTCATTCATACATAATTTATTCTTTCACTTCATTGAAGATTTAAGGTATTGTTGTCCTTTAACTCAGTGAGTCTTCAACTGACTGTAATATCTGTGTCAAATAATATGGTTAATTTGATTTTACTGTTATCCATTTTTTTGTACACTAAAATTGAACATCCGTGTTTGCTGTTATTGACTGTTATCGTCTTAACTGTAATTCACTGATAATGTTAAGGTTTTACAATAACGGTAAAGATAAAATCATTCAATACAGTGCTATGTCTGTCCATTCATTAAAACTTTAAAGCCTTTCTAAATCTTTTTAGCATATAAAGCATTACACATAACTTGGTGTAATGGTGGTGTAATGCAACCAAAATTAAATAATTCAACAAACATTGACAAGACATAGTCTAAAATTAAGGAATGATCTGCTGACTTTAAAAAAGTTGCCTAGATAATAAATCAACTGTATAGCTTCCTGATATTTACATATTCATCTGTATATCTTTACCGTTATTTGCAACTTCTTTTGGAAAATGGCCCCCATACCCCTCCCATCCCTTGCAAGGAGCCGTCCAGTGTTACGCTCTCTCCTTGCCACCACCCACCCACCCAAACCCCACTTAGCGGACGGAATATGAAGTGAACTCATAATGACGTCATGTGTAACATAGCCAGAATATAAATGCCTACCTATTCAAAGACAAATATCATTAATCACAGAAAACATTACAACAGTGAGATCAGTATCGCTTCATGAAAACTGTAGTATGTCTGCACAACTTCAACAACAACATCGTCTGTGCCTTTAATGTAGACATGATCTATTAATGTACCTTTTTCAGTTGTAGCTGCTTGCACATGTTGAGTGTATCCATGCCGTTCTAGTAACTTAAGAATTGTAGACGATACAAAGATATCCTCATTGAAGTCTCCCATGATGAGTTTCCTCCCTGGATGCTTCTCAAGTTCAAAGATGACCTGTAATAACTGTTCTCGAAACATGTCAATCTTGTAAGAGCTGGGCCTGTACAACACAGAAGCAGTCAAATTTGCATGAGGTATTTCAAAATACAGACATTCCAAATTGCATCTTTCTGGAATTGACACCTGCATGTCAATGTTTTCTGAACAATACAGACCAACTCCACCTCTTTCTTGTTGTTTCAGCGCTGCAAAGGCTGGTTCGGAGTCATCGTAACAGTTTCCTCTGGGATTGTGTTTGAAGACGTATCCTGGAAGTTGTGGCTCTTCCTCAGTGTCTACATTGAGCCACGTCTCTGTTAAGCAAATACAATCAGCGTTCATGAGGGCTTTGTGGGATTGAACATCCTGAATGTGAGCATTCAAACTCTGCACATTGTGAAGTGCTACTGTGCACACAGGGTTCATGTTGGATGAAACAGACATTCCAAAGTTAAACTCAGGCAAGCTTTTCATAGCCGAATCTACTTTGTTATCACAAAATATGGCAGATTCTTTGAAGTCCTCAATTATCAGCCCACCGAGAGTTCTCACACGACTCAACGCAACATATGCTTGCCCTGGAGCAAAGATCTTCTTGAGTGATACAACAGCCCTTTCAACAGTAAGCCCTTGACATTTATGTACAGTTACTGACCAGGCCAGGCTAATCGGCAGTTGCCTTCGTACTCCACCATTATTAGCCACTTGTTCCTCTTGCACTTCTACTATCGTTGAACGTTCAGAAACCCTTTTTGCTTTTGACCTCTGGATCTTTCCTACATTAGGGTCTTCAAACTCCACATGGATAGCTGCAGGCATGTCATCGTCTTGTTGACTTTGAATGATTTCCACGACTGTGCCACATGCTCCGTTGACAAGGCCATCAGACACATCTATGTTTTTCTTCAGCATGACCCTTGCTCCAACACCCAACGAAACACATTTAGTCAAGCAAGAGTTGAAAACTTTTGTGTGAAAGCCAACTTTCCGTTCCATTCTTCCAGTTTTGGGATTTCGGACAAAGTCTTGAGCATGTATGCTGATTGCATCTGGGCAGGTCTCTTGCAGTCTCTTCACGTTATATTCATCAACCTCTGCATTTGTAGCATACACATGAATGTCCGTACATTCCTCACCAGTTTCACGCTGCCTCAATGTGAGAACATCACGGTCGGTGAGAGGTTCGTTCTTTTTACGGACTCTGAGACGATTAAGCATTTCTGCAAATGCTGCATTTTCTTGTCTAACAACTTTAGTCAGTTCTGCAACCTCAAAGTTGTTGTCCCACAGGTTGGCTCCTTTGTTTTCAGCAAAAAGAGGCGTGCCTTTCACGGGCTTGAGTTGAAAAAAATCACCCACACAAATCAGGGAAACTTTTGCAAACAATGAATAATCACCAGTCTGCTTGATTTGACGCAGTCTACCATGAATGTAGGCCAAAAGACGGTGATCGACCATGGACACTTCATCAATGATCAGAATTTGCAAGCTGCCCATTTTGGTTCGCAAAGAATTGACTTTCTCATCACCTAGTGGTTGATATGGCAGTTTGACATTTGCACCAATGCAGAATGTATTGTGAATTGTTGCAGCGCCAATGTTATATGCAGCCACTCCTGTAGGTGCTGTTAGAAGCACAGTGAGGTCCTCAGGATTTTCAGCAATCTGTGACAACAGCCGGGTAGATTCGTAATGTATCGCTTTGATTAAATGGCTTTTCCCCGTTCCTGCTCCACCAGTAATGAATAATCGCAACGGTTCAGGATTTTGTCCAAACAGTTTCTGCAAACACCACTTACGAACAGCATAGAATATGGCAGACTGTTCTTCATTTAATGATCGCAATAAATGCAATGCATCCTGTCTGGGCATTGACACATGATTTGTTTCCAAAGTGCATGTAGTCTGAGGGTTTGCTGTCAGGTCAGGAATAAGTTTGTCATCATCATCACCTTCATCATCTACAACTTTTTCTTTCATCAGATCCAAACAACGAAGACGCTCCCTTTCTGTTTCAGGACATATTTGAGCCCAGGCATCTTCCAAATCTATTTTGTCTTCCAGCAACTGTTTAGCTCTGTCAATCTCATCACTTTCTTTTTCAAATAAAGCTTTGTTGGTATCCACAATCGACTGCACTCTTTGAACATCAACGCCACATTTCACTGCACCATTTTTATAGAAATGTTCATATGTATCAAACTGGGGCGGTTTGAGGTGACAGTCTTCATAGTAAGGCAGAAACAGTTGCAGCAACGAATGGAAGTACTTTTCAGGGTTTTTTGTGGGAGAAAATCTGGGATACCTCACAACAGCAGGTTCAGTTCGGGTCCTTCGTTTCACAAAGCCGCAGTTGTTGTTGAGCTGTACAATGTCATGTGAATCTTTTTCAGTCGGAACCTGTGACTTTGATAGAACTCTGTATTCAGAACAAAAACTGGCCAGGCATAAATCCTCAAATTGTTCATTCTGGGGTCTGCTCTTATACCTCTCGATCACATTGGTCATCCAAATGCTGCTTTCGTCATTACACTGTTGGAATTGAGCTTTATTTTGAAGAACATGCAGAGGTAAACTCATCCTAACAGGATTATCACCAACTGGAATGAACTGTACGTCACGAGAGCATTCTTTTAAGTGCATGTGTGTTAATCGATACACTGCCTCTTGGGCTGAAACTTCTCTGTTGTGTAAGTATACACTTCCAAGCTGTTTGAATGCTGCTTTTGCATCAAGGTTGCCATTCATTGACTCGTCTTGGGCACGTTGTAAGAGCAAACCCATTTCTTGTTCTGCTTTTGTGATGTACGACAGTATGTAGACCACAACTGAAAAGGCATCTGTGACATACTGGATATCCATATTGCCTTGCCAAGCACGGAGTAAGTCTTTGTTATACTGGTTCACCCAAATGTCTCCAGGATTTCTTTTCAGGACAATGCTTTTCTTTTTGGAACATATGTTGTACGCCTTTTCAAACAAACCTTGATCTATCCCAAGAGACTCAAAAAATGCATCAGCTGTATCAAAATTCATGTCAGGCATGATCAACGCAGTTTTAACATTCTTTATTATTGCACTCGCACTTGTATTGTCATCATTGCCATTCAAGTCCTCACAGTTACCGCCTCTTGTGATGAAAGTACAGCTTGATGGTGGCCGTGGGAAGTTGAACCTACACACTGTGTTTTTCTTGCGGCAAGTCTTAGAGTGTCTTGTGCTGTGCCTCTGTACGCTGCTCACAACCTCGTAAAGCTCTGCATCAGTTTCTGGTGGAATTTCACAAGTGATGTATGTATCTATGAACTCTGCCACTTCATCATCACTCTCTTTATCAATCTTAGGAGCATTTTCAACCCAAAAAAGACAGTGGACATGAGGAGAACCACGCTGTTGAAATTCAACACGATAAAAGTAGTCCTTTATTTTCCCTATGGGTTCTGCTGGCGACATGATTACATCACGGAGAAAGCAATGCCATCTGTGATCAAACATTCTTGCCGCTGTCACAGGGTTTCGACGTATGAGTCCACATTTGTCAGACCAGTCAAGATCGTCAACAGCTGTTTGTTTACCTTCTATTCTTAGAATAGAGTTCAGCATTTCAGGCCATCTCAAATCTGCAGAGCTAAAAGATGCAAAGAACGTGGGTATGGAGAGTTGTCTTATCATGGCAAATAAATCTTTCTGAACTGACATCCAGTATGGAGGTGTACCACGAATTCCTCGTAAGAACTTGTATCCTTCGTCATTGCGCAATATTTTACTCAACGAGTCTGAGTTTAACAACATGTCTGATGATGCGTCTTTCATAGAGGAGTTGCCGCCACCTTTGCGTAATGCCACTGATACACCAGATACAACTTGATGCACCTCTGATATGTATTGTGCGTAAAAAATGAAGTCTGTGTTCTGTGCAAAACGCCCATCTGCATTCAGAATGCGTGTGTTCAGGTACCGTGACAGAGTTATTTTGGACTCTCTTTCATCATGGAATGTAGGTCCACCGGATGGATACAAAACAGGGAAACATTTTGCCTCATTGGTTTTATCGGACAACAACCTCACTGGACTGTTACCTTCACCTGGTGCCACATTAAGTATATCCTGAAAATTCTGATCAATGATCTCTGAACCCAGATCGACAGGTTGTAATGATGTATCTGACAAAAGCCCATTCTGGTCTTTGATATAAGTCACATCTTCCTCTGCTTCCTCTTCAGGAACATTTTCATCATCACTGTTAGCAGGTGTTTCCTGTTTGGTACTTTCCTCATGCTGGTCAGTGCCATTCAGAGAGTTTACCCATTCATCATTCATAGTCACATCACCGTACCATTTATTGTTTGCCATCAAATACCTCAGTGCATTTCTGACACGATCAGTGTGGACATACATGTACTCGTAATGACCTTTATATGTCAACTTGCGTTTCAGTTTCACTCTTATCATCTTGTCATCACATTCATTTCTTGGGAGTATATTTGTCACATTTGCGTTATTAACAGGAACAGAGACACAAGGACCATGGCAAGCTCTCTGGCGGCCTCGAGGCAAACACAACAGCTTCATGAAGGGAATGTGACGTGCAATGAGATGTTGTTCCAAAGAGTTAAGACATTTAAGTTCAGCTGGAATATCATCCAAATGCATGTTGTTGGTAACACTCTCTTCGGGAAGTTTTCCTCCAACTATTTTACGATGACATGTATGGCAAATCCATAATTTGCTTGATGGACTATCAGACAAATGACATTTCTGCTCACATTCAACATCACACACATGTAAATATTGCAATGTTATGCATCTATTAGCCAATGCAGCCACTTCTGCTCCTTTGCTTTCATAGCAATGTCTTTTACACTCAACCACCTGCTTCCTGAAGAGTAAACGGTGACATACTGAGCATACATATTCAGGACCACAGCTGACCTCCTGACGAAAATGATCAATTGCCAGATCAATGTCTTCCTGTTTCTTCTGCCATGTTGAATAACGATTACGACTTCTTTTGATTTTATTTATACGGATGTTTTCATTTTCTTGATACTTACTCTTGTTATGCTCTTTAATTTTGTTCTGGAATCCAATGTTTTTCCTGTATTTTGTCCGACTATAGTCACGGACAAGAGTCTGAAATGTTGTGTTTGTGTTATATTTACTTGTAGAATATTCACGTACGCTTGCTTGAAAGGAAATATTTGTTCTGTACTTATTCATGGAATAATCACACTTGTATTTCTGAAACCCTGGATCTGTTTCGTATTTTTTTTAAAAATTCTTACGAGAACACTCACGCTTATTCTGATTGATAAACTCATCTTTGTGATATTTATCTTTAAGACTTTCACGTTTTCTTTCTCTGTAATCACTGTCATTGTGGTATCGCTGGCGATCTTTCTTTGCTTTCACGTTTTCTGATTCATCTATCAACTTTCTTTTTCGTGTTGACCTCAATTCATCAATCTTGATTTGCTGACATGTTCCTGCACAAGGCCTGCCTGCATCTTTGTGTTGAACACATGTTACAACTTCATAATGATTGCCGGTGTGATTTAAATAGATGCATTTCTCTCCAGATGTATGCAGTTCTGTAGGTTTGTGCATATTCCATCTTCCATCATTAAAAGTAAATATAATTGTTTGCAATAAGTCAGCAGCAGCAAAAATATCA
The DNA here is from genome assembly GCF_046254945.1 of Alosa pseudoharengus. Lineage (NCBI taxonomy): Eukaryota > Metazoa > Chordata > Actinopteri > Clupeiformes > Clupeidae > Alosa > Alosa pseudoharengus. The sequence continues at coordinate 1,511,352 of NW_027468576.1, read as the reverse complement.
ATCTCTTTTGCCCATGAACCACAGTAGTAGATCCTTGATTTGGCCACGTAGTCCTGCACAGATGTGTATTCATCCCTCAGATATGTTTCAAATTTGGTGCCATTTCTCTGAAGGTGTTGCACGACAGCCCGTCTTATTTTCAAATGCTTGTCTTCATTGTGGCAAATGCTAAAGGCTAGGCTACGGTAAAAGCAATTCCCATCAGGTTTTATACTTTTTATCTTACAGGGACATCCCATGTCATCAATATCAGTTGTCATTAGCCCTTCATCAACATTTCCATTTTGAAGCTCTAAACGCATGCACAGTGCATCCTGGTCCTGACGAGTTAAAGGTTTAAAAGCATGTTTGGGAACTCTTACATCACTTATAATGACATCAGTTGCCTGCAAATTACACTTTAAAGGTTGAAAAGACTGTTCGTCCGTTCCTGCATCAATAAGAATGACATCGTCTGTTGCAATTTTGTTTCGCTTAACACCCTTACTGGGAACTCGTCTCAAAACGTCACTGTAGAGTGGTCTACTGTTTACATTAGAACCATTTGTGTCTGGTATGGTCTGTGAACATTCTGTGCCACTTGTGAAATTAGCTGCAACTGTAGACGACCCACTTACAACTCGTTCACACACTTTAGGCTTCACCACATCGCTGTATAGTGGACGGCAACTTGCAGAGCTCGTTGAACAGCTGGATGAATCGTCCATCTGGGCATTGGCATCAGTTATTACTGTGACTCCAGTTACCTCAAACCTTGGTGTACTTATGCCAAAAGATCTTGCAAAGTCGTAAACAAATGTGACCAGGGAGTGTATGGAGCTGAAGTATGCAACACAACTTGTCCTCTCACCTTTCTGGTTGATGTATCTGTTAGCGTGTGAATCAACAAACGCAAACCTTGCTCCTGCATTCACTACAGCACATGTGTTAGCACAAATGGTTAGCAAACAAGCATCATTGCTAAACAGCGCCCGCTGCAGTGCTACATCAAAAGGCATGGCAACATCACGTAAAGCATTGTCATAGTCATCAACCTGAATAAATCCAGTGTAAGAATCAGCAAAGTTTATTGAGAAATCACAATTCCACACTTCATATTGTCTAGGCAATTCAGACACAGCAATGTAACCCCTTCCTTGGTCTCTTATTTTACCCTGTGCACTCATTGACCTGTAAAGAACAGTTCCCTTAATCAAAACATCATCAAGATCTCGAGTTTCCCAACTCCACACGTTCTTCATCTTGGACTTCAAAACAGCAGTCAAACTGATGGCACCACACTGCTTGTTGCGCACATTTCCAAACCGTGAATCGCCTTGATGAAAGGACCCCATCAGCACAGATCTCTCTGGGAAGTCAACAGATTCATTCAAAGAACAACAATCAGTAGCATTATTTTCTTTCACATTACTTGACAATGAGTCTACAACAGAGTCATGGCACATATTCAGAGAGTTGGTAGAGTTTGTTTGAGAGTTGGTAGAGTTTGCTTGTATTGCGTCCGAAGACTGTAACTGGCATTGTAACTGGCATTGTAACTGGCAGTCCGAAGACTGTATAGCGTCCGAAGACTGTGTGTGGGCTTTTTTACGAGGACGCCCAACCTCGTCACAGGAGACCAAGTCAACCTGCACCACCGGGGACCTCTTGCTCGGCACCTGTAACACAGAAAACCCATCATAAGGTTACCAAGTCTAACATATCATACTTCTTTAATAATTTCATCATTAAAGCAACTAATATACACATACTTTCAGAACAGTAATGTATATATATTTAGATCATAAATATTCAGCAACTTCTTAAAAGGAAATATGGCGAGTTTTCATATAGATCTCCGTTTCTCATGGGTCACCGAGTACTGTTGTTATGAAACAAAATCAAAACAATCAGTTTTTCCTAGCTCGAGTTGCTACAACCAGCAGCTACCGGTAAAAACAAACGTTTTCATTTTTTGTACCGACAATACTTGGTCACCTTGAGAAACGTAGATCTATATAAGAACTCGCTGGATTTCTCCTTTAAATTAGACATGCAGCACATCCTTCATTAAAATCAAATACATTCAAAATGTAAGCGGCATTTCAAGTAAACATACAAACTACTGTAAATAAGAATTGGGAGAAACATAAAATGTGCTCAACATTACATGTTTCCTATTAAACACAATCATAATACATCAGGACAGATAGTTAAGCTCAACAGCCTGACCTCAGTAGACCTCAAGTCAGCCTGTCTCTTCTTGGCCGCCTTGGACCGCTTGTTAGGAGGCGCCATCTGAAAAACACACAGAAAACACATCAGAAATCTCATACAGTTACACTGAAATATTTTCATCAGTTCTGTTGAACGCAGGCTTGTGCACAATTCCAAATTTTAGAATTGGCCTACATTCAATTAATGAATTAGAATTTGAATCGAATTGGCCCCACCCCACAGGATGTTGAATTTGAATTGGAATGACAGGAAGTGGAATTCAATTCATGGCAACACACAACAGGACAAATGTATTGAATCTCACATACATTCAGTTTTGGGAAGGTTAGTTTGGAAATGTAATTGGTTACTGTTTTCAATTATAAGTTGTGTGTTTGTTGCGATCATATCTGACATATATTGTGAAACTTCATTGTTAAACCTTAAATTATGCATATTAATTTATTTGAATTTCAATTCTACTTCCTTTAATTCAAATTCGAATTGTAATTCTACATCCTGTTTTTGACCTCAATTCAAGTTCAATTCAAATTCAAGAATTGAATTGGAATTTAGGAGTCATTCTCAATTCAATTCTGAATTTTGCACAAGCCTGGTTGAACAGGCAATAACAATGTACATATTTACATCATAAGGACTCTAAATTCTCAACTTAAGACATAGTCTTCTTCTTCTACTTAATTTAAACCAAGTGCATTCAAAAGTAGTTTCAGTAGAAGTACTCTAGATTTTGCTATCTCAATGTACAATATTTCATATCTAACATTTATCAAAATGCTAACCTAAAAACAAACAAAAAAAAACAAAAAAACATTTAGGTGTCAACCTGTTCCACCTCACTGTTTTGATAAGATAGTGCTGTTCCTGAACATGAACATTGAATAGTGGTGGCTTAGTAACACCATTTCACTTACATCCTTAAACAGAACAGTGCCAAATGTATCAATTTGTGCTACAGCATCTCTCCACAACCTACAATTTTGCTTCTCTGATTTCATGTGCAAGGGTAGCCCACACTGCATTCATCAAAAGGGGTGATATGTCGCTTTATAGCTATTATTAATCTGCAAAACGAATTGACATCTGGAGGATTGTTACATACCATTAAGCCTACACACAAGTAGCATGAAATGGAACCTGTTGCACACATTTACAGCTACACCAGAGTTAGGTATGCACATTCTTGAGCTAAAGTAGAAGGCATATGACACAGGAATAAAACTAATGTATCTGTCAATCCAGCGTAAAAGGTTTCTAAATTCCCCTAGAAGTTGTACTGTTTATGTGATAGTATGCAACATAAAAGCCCTGAAACTTTTAGCACTTACCTTTACTATAGGTCAAAAAGCAATCCAAAATCTGGAAAACATTTAATATATATATAGGTTATGAAAGTTACAAACTTAGCATTTACAATGACAGATATGTACTTTAAACTTACAAACATGTGGTTTGGCTTGTAACCATTCTTAAAATCCACCAATAAACTCTTCCAATGTATACATAAACATGCTTGAAACATTCAGTTAACATGAAAACTAGCAGAATTGTTAAATTGATGTAAAACTAGCAAATTAGCTACCTAAAAGGCATGCAGGACCTGCCATTCTGTATTGAGCCAGGAGGAAATTTGTATACTATGCCTTCAAAATTTACTGACAGCCTCATAACTCAGATATGTTTCATTATAAAACATGCATATTTTCATTGAATACACACAAACTACTAATCATACAGGACTGTGTGGCATTGCATTCAAGACTTAACACCAAAATATACATCTTGTCCCATATCTAAAGCCATGATCTAAACCCAAACAAGACACCTCATAATAGTCATGGCATTGGTTGTGAGAGATAAAAACGTTATACATTTAATTTTCCCCTCAAAAATACTCTTGTGCAATAGGCCGTTTGACATATAACCTCCAGAAAATAATAATTTAGACCAGGTAGCGTGCAACGAAACTGTTTGTCGCCTTGTGTGACCTTTCGCAATACGCCAGTTCAAGAGTCTTTTAGCCATAACTTACCCTCATAGCAATATATTTACCGCCAGAAACATTCCCCCCTAGCGTTTGAATGCTTGCTGCCAAACCATACCAATTTAACCTAGGCTACATCAAGATTAATTAAAGATTTACGATTAATTAAATAACTGTATTTCTTAAGAATTACACATGCTTGCCTGCCTTCACAAACGGTCTTGCTGAGCCAATATCAACTCATCTTCGCTAACGTTATGTTCTCCCTTTAGCTGCAAACACTGCTAGTCTGCCTCTGATTTTCAATAGCAGACAACGTGAACTTGCATTCCTAACTGAGATGACTCAAAAACCAACTCAACCGACTAATAATGTAACACGTTTTCTAACACGGTTATTCAAGAAGCAGAAGTGAATTCAAACAATACAAGGTTGACATTAATTGCTATCCAACAACGCTAGCCTACAGCATGGCTGAAGCATCGTCCCAGTAATGACATTAGCTGCTAATAACCTTTGACTGTATTTGATACAACGTTGTTCATGAGATAACGGACAGTTCTCAAGACAATGCCTGCTTCAATCGGATTAACATTTTTGATTTATTAACTTTACGAATTCACATTTACACAACCGCTACCGTTCCTGCCTGAGTTTATCGTTCATAGTGTGACACGAACACGTTAACAAATGTAACAAAGGTGGCTATCTAGAGGCATATCAGCTAAACATATTTTAATATTTTCGTGAGTTTATTCTGTTATAAATAACGTTACCTCAAAACCAAATATACCGACATATCAATTAATTTTCACGAGACATTACAGACACGTCTTACCTTCAGCCAGCAATCACCGAAAAGGAAGATGGCTCGTGATTACAGGCGAACTATTCCATATTACTCGTCATAATAAAAGTCCCTAAACCTTTTTCAACTTAATTTGCTCCTGATATCAAAATATTCAAAAGATAACCAAATGTACCATCCACACAGATTAAATAAAATTACTAAAAATTTCAGTTAGGCTACCAGCTAAATAAAAGCACCAGATTTTGCATGAGACTTCTATTCTCCATGGTTTATGGCAAATATACTAAATGTGTTTCTCTTTAGGCTATTCATTTTATAAAAAATCAATTCATGTTGTTTGACTAGAGTGGCTACTTATGTAAATATAACCAACCATTGCAAATCCCTGCACTGTCATGTTCGCACTTTGCCCACAGCTAACAGCCTACGGAAGAGCTTTGCTGCCACCAACTGGACAATAAAAATACCAGATTATTTAATCTGGAGAGTCAAACTCAAAAACACTATTGCATAAACTATAGAAACACAAAGTATAGCTTTGCTTAACCTAAGTCTTCTTAGCTTAATATATCACACAGTGTTGCATCTAAAATGCATCTACAATTTTTAGTTATTACGGCTTTTCAGTTTTCTTGTAGGCTAGATAAATCATGGAATAGTCAAATGTAAAATCAATTAAAAAATCTTCCACATCAAGTCACACCGATATCTGCCTGAGGTCTTGTAGGCCTACTTTATGAATGAACCATCCTTCGCTCTAAAATAGGCCAACAATAAGGCTACAGCTTTGTAGCCCGGCTACCTTTAGTCAATAAACTAAAAGCCAAAACCCCAAAAGCATTAATTATATAATGGCCTATACAGTAGTCATGTAGACTATGAAGCTTTTATTGTTTTAAAATCAATTAGTTCATATTGACTACTAAGGCTACGCTAAATGAATCCTGCTTGTGGCCCTCGATTGACATGGCAACAAGCCTGTGCATTGTTTTTCTATGTAGGAGTTCAGTGGGATTCATGTGATGATGGCACTACAGATGACCTAATACTAAATGAGGTCTACATATGATAATACAAGCCAAATAAACTAAATTTAGACTGAGACTTTGCATTACCTATACACATTTGCGTCCTTTTTGCATTGTTCTTTCATTCAATTCAAGGTTTACCGCTAGGCAATGTGAGAAAATTCAATTAATTCTGTGCATTCAATAGGCTATTAAAATTTTCACAACTCAAAGACCAAAAGCTAAGCTTCATCAAAATGTGTTAGTCTAACTGTGACCATTTTCACCTTTGAGTCAAAACGCAAAACAATTGCTTAATCAAACACGAAACTTTATTGATGCAATGAACAGGCAAGAACACCAGTTTTAAGTCCCAAAAAACATGAAATGCCAAAAGCGCTCGCAACATAAGTCAAACATTTCAAACATTTTCAAACAAATTTGGATTTTCCCCCTAAAACACATAGGCATGACAAAAAAAACACCCATCAGTCAAAGTCTTTGGACTGGGCCATCAATTGCTCCAGCGCATTTGGGTCCGCGTCCTGGGCCAACAATTGCTCCGGCACATTTGAGTCCGTTCTCGCGTCCGGGGCATTCCCCTGATCGCTTGGCTCGGTTTCTTTCGCGGCACCGCGGACTTCTTCTGCTTGTTTCCCGAACCGCACAACCAGACCCCCTTCGTTCACAGTCACGTTCAACTCGGACAGTGACATCACCTGGTCCTCCAAAGCTCGTCCGTCGTGAGCGCTGCAGGTGAGGTAGTTGTCCCTGACGTAATTGAACACTGAGGAATTTGTCAGGGTCATGGTGCGCTCCTCCCCGTGTCCCCCGATCACGACCAGCACTCCAGAATATGAAATGGTGTAGGAGTTTGCACGCTGGAGGAGACCGCAGCGGTCGCAGCGGTGAGTGGGCGACCTGGGGGCCACGTTTTCCTGGCTTGCGTGACACCTATGGCATCTCAGCTTGGCGACGATTTGCACCCCCGTCACAGGTCCGCTCACGGTCTGACCGGCCCTGGCGGACACCGACCTCAGCGAAGCGGGCTGCCCCACCTCCGCGATGGCCGTGATCACCGTGGATGGAGTGGTCGTCAGGACGGTCCGGTCCTCCTCCTTCCTGGTGGACAAAGTGGCGAAGCGGTACGATCTGCCCTCCTGCACGGACAAGATGTGGCGTTCCCACACGGTCAGCGCCATCTGCCCGGTGGAGTCGCAGATCTCGAACGATTTCAGTTCGCAGGGCAGGCCGTTGACTGGAACGATCCTGCTGGCCGTGGCCTGGAGCATCTTGGCCTCGATCACGCCCACCTGTTGAAAACAACACAGGCACAAACAAAAGTCGCATTACCTACTACAGTCCGAGCCTCTCGCCAAACGCCTTCTCATTTTCACTCAGCTCAAAGGCTTTCCAGAAGCGCGACACTTACTCGCTGCCTCGGACCAAGACCCAAAACCTCCTCGACGGTCATCTTGCCAGCGGACCGAGGCTCTCTCCGCAGGAATGGCAGGTCATCCGACGCCTCCACTCTGCTGCCGTGGGAAAGGATCACGTCGTACCCCCTGGGATTGCCGTAGCCTGTGGACACAGAATTAAAAGAAATGTGCGTTTAAAAGCTGACCGCAAATCACTGTCGGACTGTTTAAAAACCAGCGGTGGAAAGGTAGGACTATACTTACTGACGCTCTTTCGTGTGTCCACCAGCTTGACCGCCTGCTTGTTGTCCACAGCTACGACGAAATCGTTCCACTTCTCCATGGAAAAACAGACCACTCGGTTGAATTCTTCGTGTCCGGTCTGTATGGTGCACTCGAAGTACCGGACACTCTGACGTGACGTCTTGACCGGTGACAGCGCGTGGAGGTAGCCGACCACGGTCTCGCCTTCTCTCTTCATCTGCTTCGCCGGGCTGGACATGTTCCGATGGATGACGACCACTGTGCGATCCGACTTCAACTTCGCTTGCTTCTTCTCCGACTAAACCGGACGGTCTGTTCGTGCAGCTTTTCAAGGGACAACGCAGACACTGCTTTGAAACATTGTTTCTTTCCGTCCAGACGGTCAGGACTACTCCAATCAGAATCTCGCCTCCTCTTATCACCAGAAAACGTTTCAATTGCAGCTGCCCCTCTCAGGCCTGACCTTTACACCAGACTGGCTAATTATGTTTTTTTTTTTAATGTGTGTGGGTGGGGGTGGGCGTGCGCAGACAGAAAAGATGCAAGAACAAACATCGCCTCTGACAGCGTCAAAAACCTTCACAAGATGTTATTTGTCGATTTGTGACCTAACAAACACTGTAAAGTAAATGTCCCCAAATGTTTTGCTTTGATTATAAAATGAGCAAAGGCGCATCAGCTGAAATACCTGAGGTTATCAGCTGATGAGTGTAGCGCTACCGGACATGGCTGCTGAAAATGCCAGCGCATCTACTTTGTCAAAGAATGTGTCCTACCATGCACTGTTACCCAAAGCAAATCTGTTACAGCCTAACACTTATATTTATTGTGTAGACTTTAACGAATAAATATTAGTCACCAATTTTCTATCACGATTCATCATGTCCAAAATAGCCTACCAATCAAACTCAGCTTGACCTCGAGCCAATAATATTTAAAAGTACGGAGAAATCAACAGGCTAAAGTCATAAGCTTGTTCAACATCAACATCTTAAAACGACTGAATATTTAAGTTTCTAACTTCACATCTACTCTTCATTTTCTGCCAAACACCTGTTTATGCCTTTATGTGAGAATAGGTGGGTCCCACTGTTTAAACTTTAGGCCTACAGAGTGGTGTGTGATGCACGAAATCAATCTGACCAAGTGCATTCTTAATAGACGGGAAAACCGTTTAGTTCTACATGTGTGACCTAAATCAAGCCAAATAAACAATATTTAGACCATCACTTTGCATTATAGTAGCCTATCCATTTGCGTCAATACCCATTTTATTCATTGTTCATTCATTCAATTCAAGGTTTACCGCTAGGGTAACATGAGACAATTCCAGTCATTCCGTGCATTCAGGCTATTCATATTTTCGCAACTCAAAGACCAAAAGCTAAGGCTTCATCAAAATGTGTTAGGCTAACTGTGACCATTTTCACCTTTGAGACAAAACGCAAAACAATTGCTTAATCAAACACGAAACTTTATTAATGAAATGAACAGGCAAGAACACCAGTTAAGTAAAAAAAAAAACATGACAGGCCAACAGCGCTCGCAACATAAATCAAACATTTCGAACGTTTCCAAAAAATTACACAAGAGCAGTGAAGAACACCAAAGGCACAGGACAGACCAACAGCGCATGCAAAAAATAAGTCAAACGCTTCAAACATGTCCAAACAATCACATGGCATTTTTTCCTAAAACATATATGCATGCCAACAGCAGTAACAACAACAAAAAAACACCACTCACGATTCAAAGTCCTTGAACTGGGCCAAACATTACTCCGGCACATTTGAGTCCGTTCTCGCGTCCGGGGCATTCCCCTGATCGCTTGGCTCGGTTTCTTTTGCGGCGCCGCGGACTTCTTCTGCTTGTTTCCCGAACCGCACAACCAGACCCCCTTCGTTTACGGTCACGTCCAACTCGGACAGTGACATCACCTGGTCCTCCAAAGCTCGTCCGTCGTGAGCGCTGCAGGTGAGGTAGTTGTCCCTGACGTAATTGAACACTGAGGAATTTGTCAGGGTCATGGTGCGCTCCTCCCCGTGTCCCCCGATCACGACCAGCACTCCAGAATATGAAATGGTGTAGGAGTTTGCACGCTGGAGGAGACCGCAGCGGTCGCAGCGGTGAGTGGGCGACCTGGGGGCCACGTTTTCCTGGCTTGCGTGACACCTATGGCATCTCAGCTTGGCGACGATTTGCACCCCCGTCACAGGTCCGCTCACGGTCTGACCGGCCCTGGCGGACACCGACCTCAGCGACGCGGGCTGCCCCACCTCCGCGATGGCCGTGATCACCGTGGATGGAGTGGTCGTCAGGACGGTCCGGTCCTCCTCCTTCCTGGTGGACAAAGTGGCGAAGCGGTACGATCTGCCCTCCTGCACGGACAAGATGTGGCGTTCCCACACGGTCAGCGCTGTCTGCCCGGTGGAGTCGCAAATCTCGAACGATTTCAGTTCGCAGGGCAGGCCGTTGACTGGAACGATCCTGTTGGCCGTGGCCTGGAGCATCTTGGCCTCGATCACGCCCACCTGTTGAAAACAACACAGGCACAAACAAAAGTCGCATTACCTACTACAGTCCGAGCCTCTCGCCAAACGCCTTCTCATTTTCACTCAGCTTAAAGGCTTTCCAGAAGCGCGACACTTACTCGCTGCCTCGGACCAAGACCCAAAACCTCCTCGACGGTCATCTTGCCAGCGGACCGAGGCTCCCTCCGCAGGTATGGCAGGTCATCCGACGCCTCCACTCTGCTGCCGTGGGACAGGATCAAGTCGTACCCCCCGGGATTGCCGTAGCCTGTGGACACAGAATTAAAAGAAATGTCCGTTTAAAAGCTGACCGCAAATCACTGTCGGCCTGTTTAAAAACCAGCGGTGGAAGGGTAGGACTATACTTACTGACGCTCTTTCGCGTGTCCACCAGCTTGACCGCCTGCTTGTTGTCCACGGCTACGACGAAATCGTTCCTCTTCTCCATGGAGAAACAGACCACTCGGTTGAATTCTTCGTGTCCGGTCTGTATGGTGCACTCGAAGTACCGGACACTCTGACGTGACGTCTTGACCGGTGACAGCGCGTGGAGGTAGCCGACCACGGTCTCGCCTTCTCTCTTCACCTGCTTCGCCGGGCTGGACATGTTCCGATGGATGACGACCACTGTGCGATCCGACTTCAACTTCGCTTGCTTCTTCTCCGACTAAACCGGACGGTCTGTTCTTGCAGCTTTTCAAGGGACAACGCAGACACTGCTTTGAAACATTGTTTCTTTCCGTCCAGACGGTCAGGACTCCAATCAGAATCTCGCCTCCTCTAATCACCAGAAAACGTTTCAATTGCAGCTGCCCCTCTCAGGCCTGACCTTTACACCAGACTGGCTAATTATGTTTTTTTTTTTTATGTGTGTGGGTGGGGGTGGGCGTGCGCAGACAGAAAAGATGCAAGAACAAACATCGCCTCTGACAGCGTCAAAAACCTTCACAAGATGTTATTTGTCGATTTGTGACCTAACAAACACTGTAAAGTAAATGTCCCCAAATGTTTTGCTTTGATTATAAAATGAGCAAAGGCGCATCAGCTGAAATACCTGAGGTTATCAGCTGATGAGTGTAGCGCTACCGGACATGGCTGCTGAAAATGCCAGCGCATCTACTTTGTCAAAGAATGTGTCCTACCATGCACTGTTACCCAAAGCAAATCTGTTACAGCCTAACACTTATATTTATTGTGTAGACTTTAACGAATAAATATTAGTCACCAATTTTCTATCACGATTCATCATGTCCAAAATAGCCTACCAATCAAACTCAGCTTGACCTCGAGCCAATAATATTTAAAAGTACGGAGAAATCAACAGGCTAAAGTCATAAGCTTGTTCAACATCAACATCTTAAAACGACTGAATATTTAAGTTTCTAACTTCACATCTACTCTTCATTTTCTGCCAAACACCTGTTTATGCCTTTATGTGAGAATAGGTGGGTCCCACTGTTTAAACTTTAGGCCTACAGAGTGGTGTGTGATGCACGAAATCAATCTGACCAAGTGCATTCTTAATAGACGGGAAAACCGTTTAGTTCTACATGTGTGACCTAAATCAAGCCAAATAAACAATATTTAGACCATCACTTTGCATTATAGTAGCCTATCCATTTGCGTCAATACCCATTTTATTCATTGTTCATTCATTCAATTCAAGGTTTACCGCTAGGGTAACATGAAACAATTCCAGTCATTCCGGGCATTCAGGCTATTCATATTTTCGCAACTCAAAGACCAAAAGCTAAGGCTTCATCAAAATGTGTTAGGCTAACTGTGACCATTTTCACCTTTGAGATAAAACGCAAAACAATTGCTTAATCAAACACGAAACTTTATTAATGAAATGAACAGGCAAGAACACCAGTTAAGTAAAAAAAAACCATGACAGGCCAACAGCGCTCGCAACATAAATCAAACATTTCGAACGTTTCCAAAAAATTACACAAGAGCAGTGAAGAACACCAAAGGCACAGGACAGACCAACAGCGCATGCAAAAAATAAGTCAAACGCTTCAAACATGTCCAAACAATCACATGGCATTTTTTCCTAAAACATATATGCATGCCAACAGCAGTAACAACAACAAAAAAACACCACTCACGATTCAAAGTCCTTGAACTGGGCCAAACATTACTCCGGCACATTTGAGTCCGTTCTCGCGTCCGGGGCATTCCCCTGATCGCTTGGCTCGGTTTCTTTTGCGGCGCCGCGGACTTCTTCTGCTTGTTTCCCGAACCGCACAACCAGACCCCCTTCGTTTACGGTCACGTCCAACTCAGACAGTGACATCACCTGGTCCTCCAAAGCTCGTCCGTCGTGAGCGCTGCAGGTGAGGTAGTTGTCCCTGACGTAATTGAACACTGAGGAATTTGTCAGGGTCATGGTGCGCTCCTCCCCGTGTCCCCCGATCACGACCAGCACTCCAGAATATGAAATGGTGTAGGAGTTTGCACGCTGGAGGAGACCGCAGCGGTCGCAGCGGTGAGTGGGCGACCTGGGGACAACGTTTTCCTGGCTTGCGTGACACCTATGGCATCTCAGCTTGGCGACGATTTGCACCCCCGTCACAGGTCCGCTCACGGTCTGACCGGCCCTGGCGGACACCGACCTCAGCGACGCGGGCTGCCCCACCTCCGCGATGGCCGTGATCACCGTGGATGGAGTGGTCGTCAGGACGGTCCGGTCCTCCTCCTTCCTGGTGGACAAAGTGGCGAAGCGGTACGATCTGCCCTCCTGCACGGACAAGATGTGGCGTTCCCACACGGTCAGCGCTGTCTGCCCGGTGGAGTCGCAGATCTCGAACGATTTCAGTTCGCAGGGCAGGCCGTTGACTGGAACGATCCTGTTGGCCGTGGCCTGGAGCATCTTGGCCTCGATCACGCCCACCTGTTGAAAACAACACAGGCACAAACAAAAGTCGCATTACCTACTACAGTCCGAGCCTCTCGCCAAACGCCTTCTCATTTTCACTCAGCTTAAAGGCTTTCCAGAAGCGCGACACTTACTCGCTGCCTCGGACCAAGACCCAAAACCTCCTCGACGGTCATCTTGCCAGCGGACCGAGGCTCCCTCCGCAGGTATGGCAGGTCATCCGACGCCTCCACTCTGCTGCCGTGGGACAGGATCACGTCGTACCCCCCGGGATTGCCGTAGCCTGTGGACACAGAATTAAAAGAAATGTCCGTTTAAAAGCTGACCGCAAATCACTGTCGGCCTGTTTAAAAACCAGCGGTGGAAGGGTAGGACTATAGGCCTACTTACTGACGCTCTTTCGCGTGTCCACCAGCTTGACCGCCTGCTTGTTGTCCACGGCTACGACGAAATCGTTCCTCTTCTCCATGGAGAAACAGACCACTCGGTTGAATTCTTCGTGTCCGGTCTGTATGGTGCACTCGAAGTACCGGACACTCTGACGTGACGTCTTGACCGGTGACAGCGCGTGGAGGTAGCCGACCACGGTCTCGCCTTCTCTCTTCACCTGCTTCGCCGGGCTGGACATGTTCCGATGGATGACGACCACTGTGCGATCCGACTTCAACTTCGCTTGCTTCTTCTCCGACTAAACCGGACGGTCTGTTCTTGCAGCTTTTCAAGGGACAACGCAGACACTGCTTTGAAACATTGTTTCTTTCCGTCCAGACGGTCAGGACTCCAATCAGAATCTCGCCTCCTCTAATCACCAGAAAACGTTTCAATTGCAGCTGCCCCTCTCAGGCCTGACCTTTACACCAGCCTGGCTAATTATGTTTTTTGATGTTTATAATTCTCTTTTCTTGTTTATTGGCTATGCCATATCGGTCAACTTCATCCGGGATGCGCGCGCAAAAAAGGAGAACGATGGTCTTTTACTGTGTCAATATGGTTAAATTAGACCTACACTTACATTTCTCGATCTGTGACTTAGTACGGTTTGTAAAAGTAAATGTCCCCAAATGTTAGGCCTACAACATAAGAAGACGCGCAACAGTTGAGACGACCGAGGCCATCAGCTGAGAGCAGTGCTGAAAGGGCAACGAGTCTGCTGTGCCTACGCTATCCGAGCCTACTTTTCCAAATTGCAGCCCGCTGTTACCCTACGCACACGTTACAGCCTAATTTCTGGACACTGGACACAAATATAGGCCTATACATTTTTTTTTACAGTTTAGAAAAATCAAGTCAAGGGATCGACCGACATAGCCTACTGGTCCTAGTATAGCAACAGAGACAACGCTCAAACAAGTCAGGAAAATACAGTCCAGTCCAACATGGTAGTATCAATAATTCACACAGAGTAAGGTAGCTTTATGTAGTGAGGGAACATGTGACATGGATAACAGGCTGTTAACAGGTGCATATTGTGATTGAATGATTAGGTGAAGGTGGGTAACAAAAGGTTCACTCAAAATGTGAACCAGTTTCGCGACCTGACCGATGATGTGCGAACACACTGTTAGAACAGCCGATTAAAAATAAGCAAACATTCTGCATTTGTCACATAGGTCTTCAGGCCAAATGCACAGTTCGACAATATGACAAAATAGATTGAATGAATAAATCACGTAGGCTATCCTAGAGAGCGGAATGCCCTACGAAGCCATCAGCTGTGTAACTTATGATTGGCTAAACAGATAGATAACGAATGACGCAACTGCGGAATTCCCTACGAACGCGACGGTGTAGGCTACTCAGCATTGACGCTAGACTCGCTGCTAGGTTGCTCTTGGTAATGTCCCAATTTCGTAAGCCCGAATTGCGAAACACATTCACATTAAATACATAAATAAAAAAAATACAATTAAAGACAGATTTAGCCTACATAACTTAAAACATTAACATCAACTGAAAAATGTAGTTTTTCACACAGAAAAAGTAAAATACAAATAGGCTAATACAAACACATCAGTCTTAATAATAGGCTACAAACATACAACCAGTCAATCTAATTGAGAGGAAAGGTAGACTACAACACAAAGGAAATCCTTGTTAACTAAAACATCAGACAAAATTCCATGATGTCGTGTCAACTTGTTTTACTCGTAATTATGAATTTGGGTTTTTTCTTAACCAGTAGGTGGCACTAGGAGGCAAGGTAAAATTCAGTGAAATTTGCAGAACAGCGTCTCATTTAGATGTAATAGGCCTACGTGCAAACTGTTGATCGTCTGATCTTGTTTCAGAAAATGTTTTATGTTTGCACATGTAATTTGTACAATTTAGGCTATACGACACATGCACATTTATTGTGTACTTCAGACTGAGCAACCAGTTTAATGATACAACAATTTGAATATTGTTTGCACATCAAATATAATATTCATAGAAATGGTAGCCTACTATGAACTGCTTGAAAATTTTACAACGAGCAATATATTTTGGTAGCCAACTCTAGTTCCATTCAATACACATCTAATGTCTGACTAAACTATCTCTTTGAATTGTAATGAATTTAATTGCTGTCATCCCAATTCCAATTCACCATACTGTGCAGCAGATCCAATTCAATCATGGATTGAATAGAGGCAAGTTCTGACATTCTGATTTGTGCCCAACAATAAATGTTTGGCCTATACTTCTTTAAGTCTTTGGATTAACAACTTACAATCGAGGCCAAAATTATTAGCCCCCTTGTGAAATCAGACATAATCCTTTGTTTATTCATGAAACACATAATAGAAATACATAGTTTATATGGTTATAAAAGTGCAAAGACAGCATGCCCACAAAGTTTGATGATATTTTTTTACTCATGCTCTGATTTATGACAAGAAAAGGAAAACATGACATGTTCAAAATGAGCCCCCAGACCATTAATAGTCAATAGTGTAGCCTTCCTTTGCTTCAACTGACAACAACTTCTTTGGATAGTCTTTTAGGTTGGCACATATCTCTTTAGACACTCTTGAGCTCCAGCTTGTCCAAACTGTATGGTTTTCTTGCATGAACTCTTGCTTTAAACACATCAGTAAGACAATGAGGTTGAGGTCTGGTCTCTGTGTAAGCCACTCCAAGACCTTGATTTTGGTATCCTTTAGGACATTTTGGACCACTTTTTACATATGCTTTGGATCATTATCATGCTGAAAAACCCAGCGATGACCTAAGCCTAGACTAAGAGTACACGTCTTGGTGTTATCCCTCAAAAGTCAACATAATCTTTCTTTTTCATGATCCCATGCACCCAACCAAGGCTTCATGTGCCTTAGACAGCAAAACAGCCCCATTATGTTCCCACCACCATGCTTCACTATGGAACTGTAATTTAATATAGGCCTTGCCCTTTTTTCGCCAAACATAGGCAACATCCATGGGCCCAAACAGCTCCAGTTTAATCTCATCAGACCAAAGGACAGTTTTCCAAAATGAATTTTTAACTTTTAAATATGCATAGGAAAAGTTCAGTCTGAGAAATTCGGTGACCTATGACCTCTAGGATAGCGCTAATTAGCAAAAATGCAAGTTGGCTTGTAACTTTTGACATGCTAGACATGAAACTTGCTCTGACGGCTTACGGCCATATGTCTGATTGCAGCATTGAGTTGCCGTGGTTACTCCGGCCTAACTGCTTGGCCCCCACATTGCTGCTTGCAGCTATATTTGGGGGCCAAGCAGCGAAGCTGCGAAGGCACCCATTGTGTTTCTATTTGTTCTTATTATTGGGGGCCAAGCAGCGAAGCTGCGAAGGCACCCATTGTGTTTCTATGATTTCTTATTATTGGGGGCCAAGCAGCGAAGCTGCGAAGGCACCCATTGTGTTTCTATTTTTTCTTATTGGGGGCCAAGCAGCGAAGCTGCGAAGGCACCCATTGTGTTTCTATTTGTTCTTATTATTATTATTATTATTCCGCCATGGAAGTCAATGGCAGCCCATAGAACCGTCTGGTGAAAAGTTGTGAAATTTGTCACACTGATTAGGGACAGTCCCATGATTAATATCACCAAGTTTCATGATGGCACCTCAAGCGCTCTAGCGCCACCAATAGGCCAAAGTTGGACGTGCGTTCACGCACGTAACTTTTGAACCGTATGGCCGATTGTCAAAAATGAGGTATCGTTGGAATCCTTGGACCAAGCCGAGTTCAACGCACCCTATGACGTCATTTTCCGCCATGATGGTTTTTCCGCCATTTTGGATTTCATCAAAAACACTAAAAAGTTTTCACAGGTCACAAATTTTGTCCAATCGACACTAAACCTGACACACATGATCTTCAGACCAAGCCTCACAAAAGATACTCCTTTTCGTCTTCGGAACTAAAACCGTTCGCCCGTAACAGCCAATCAAAATTTGCGGCGAAGCCGCCAAACAGGAAGTGAGCTCATATCTCAGCAACCCATTGATCTATCATAACCAAACTTTGTACATGGACTCAGGACCCAATCAGAGGGATGTTCAAGAACTCTGGTGACCTTTGACCTCTAGGGGGCGCTGTAATTTAGAAACATGCATTTTGGCCTGTAGCTGCAGTTGTGGTTAGACTTAAAATGCACTAGTGGTGTCTGGTAATACTGTTGGAGTTCCTTAGGCCGACCCAAGCCAACTTGTGATGTCATCGTACTTGATTCGGCCGCCATATTGGATTTAATCAAAAACACATACAAATTTTCGCAGCTCACAAATTTCAACGGATCCTCACCAAAATTGGCAGAGACCATCTTCCAACCATGCCTTATCAGTGCATCGCTTTTCGGAACGATTGACAGTAGCATTTGGCTGTAACAGCCAATCGAAACTTGCGGCGAAGCCGCCAAACAGGAAGTGAGCTCATATCTCAGCAACCCTGCCATGTATCATATCCAAACTTACTACATAGGTTCAGGACCCGATTAGAAGGACACTCAAAAAATGTGTTGACCTTTGACCTGTAGGGGGTGCTGCAATTAGCAATATTGCATTTTGATGTGTAGTTGCTGATGTGTTATATCAATCTTTTATTTTTTGATGTGAAACTGATGACAGCATGTTCCATCCAGTTAATTCTAATGCATGCGTGCAAGGGCAGGGCAGGGCAGGGCAGGGCAGGACGGGGTGAGACGGGCTGGGGTGATTAGGTGGGGGGGGCTGGCTGGCGGAGGCGGTGGCAATACACAGCCCTGTTTCAGCCCTGTTTATCCCGGGTGTCTGCTGAGTTCTATCTTGTCACCGTGGCTACTCCGGCCTATTCTGCTTGGCCCCCTCATTGCTGCTTGCAGCTATATTTATTATTATTATTATTGGGGGCCAAGCAGCGAAGCTGCGCGGCAACCCTTAGTGATTCTACCTTTTCTTATTATTATTATTATTATTACACATCTTTCCGCTGTCATTGAAGTCTATGGCAGCCCATAGAACCGTACAGTAAAAAGTTGTGAAATTTGGCACATTGATTCGGGACAGTATAAAAATTAATTTGAGCAAGTTTTATGCCTGAACCACAGAGAGTCTAGCGCCACCAATGGGTCAAAGTTGACATTGCATCCATGCAATTAACTTTTGAACCGTATGCCCGATTTTGAATATCGCAATATCTTTGGAAGTCTTGGATGAGGCCGAACTCAACGCACCCCATGACGTCAATTTCCGCCATGTTGGATCTTCCGCCATATTGTATTTCATCAAAAACACTTAAAAGGCATCAAAGTTCGCAAAGTTTGTCCGATTTTCACGAAACTTGACGCAGATGATCGTCAGACCATGACTCATAAACGCATTGCTTTTTGGAGACATATTCAAAACCGGTTGCCTGTGACGACCAATCAAGTTTGGCGGCGAAGCCGCCAAACAGGAAGTGAAGTGATATCTCAGCAAGGCTTTCGCGTATCAACACCAAACTCAGTACAGGGTCTCAGTACCCAATTAGGAGGAGGCTCAATAAATTTGATGACTTTTGACCTATAGGTGGCGCTATAATTAGCAAAATTATGTTTTAGCCTGTAACGGGTCATGTGTTTAGAATTAAAGCATATTAGTGATATCTGTTAATACCTTGAGAGGTCCTTAGGCCGAAACATGCCAACATGTGACGTCAACATAATTTATTCGACCGCCATATTGGATGTCATCAAAAACACTTAAAAGGCATCAAAGGTCAGAAAGTTTCTCCGATTTTCACGAAACTTGACGCAGATGATCGTCAGACCATGACTCATAAACGCATTGCTTTTTGGAGACATATTCAAAACCGGTTGCCTGAGACGACCAATCAAGTTTGGCGGCGAAGCCGCCAAACAGGAAGCGAAGTAATATCTCAGTAAAGCTTTAACGTATCAAAACCAAACTCAGTACATGGGGTCAGGACCCAATAAGGAGAAGGCTCAATAAATTTGATGACTTTTGACCTATAGGTGGCGCTATAATAAGCAAAATTACATTTTGGCCTGTAACGGGTGATGTGTTTGGAATTAAAACTTACTATTGGTGTCTGTTAATGTTAATGTTAATATACTAGTGATGTCTCTGGGAGGTCCTAAGGCTGACAGATGTGATTTTGTGATGTCAACATAATTGATCTGGCCGCCATATTGGATTTAATCAAAATCACTTAAAAGGCATCAAAGGTCACAAAGTTCATCCGATTTTCATGAAACTTGGTTCAGATGATCTTCAGACCATGACTCACAAACGCATTGCTTTTTGGACCCATATTCAAAACCCATCGCCCGTCTTGACCAATCAAGTTTGGCGGCGAAGCCGCCAAACAGGAAGTGAAGTGATCTCAGCAAGGCTTTTGCGTATCAACACCAAACTCAGTACAGGGTCTCAGGACCCAATTAGGAGGAGGCTCAATAAATTTGATGACTTTTGACCTATAGGTGGCGCTATAATCACAAGAAGTGGGCTCATATTTCAGCAATGCTTTCACATATTGAAACCAAACTTAGTATATGGACTTGGGACCTCATCCTGAGGACAGACAATAATTTTAGCAACGTTTGACCACTAGGGGTGCTATAATTTGCAACACTTTCTCGTATCGACACCAAACTTGGTACCTGGACTCGGGACCACATCCTGAATAAGGACAATACATTTAGTGACCTTTGACCACTAGGGGCGCTATAATTAGAAAAACTTTATCGTATCGACACCAAACTTGGTACATGGACTCGGGAACACATCCTGAAGACGCACAATATATTTAGTGAGCTTTGACCACTAGGGGTGCTACAATTATCAACACTTTCTTGTATCGACACCAAACTTGGTATGTGGACTTGTGACTACAACCTGACTACGCACAATAAATTTGGTGATGTTTGAGGTATGCATATGTGTGGGGGGTTATTGGGGTGTGTGGGGGAAGAAGTTTATCTGTGTATATGTGTGTGTGTGGGACAGGGGGGGTTAATTGGGTGTGTGTATAATGTAGCAACATTGGGTTGCCATGACAACTCCTGCTCAACTGCTTGGCCCCCTCATTGCTGCTTGCAGCTATATTTATTGGGGGCCAAGCAGCGAAGCTGCGAAGGCACCCATTGTGTTTCTATGTTTTCTTATTATTATTATTATTATTATTACGCTTCCGTCATTGAAGTCAATGGCAGCCCATAGAACCGTCTGGTGAAAAGTTCTGAAATTTGGCACACTGAATAAGGACAGTCTCATGATTAATTTCACCAAGTTTCATACCGGCACCTTGAGCGCTCTAGCGCCACCAACAGGCCAAAGTTGGATGTGCGTTCACGCACGTAACTTTTGACCCGTTGATCCGATTGTCAAAAATTAGGTATTGTTAGAATCCTTGGACCAAGCCGAGTTCAACGCACCCTGTGACGTCATTTTCCGCCATGATGGATTTTCCGCCATTTTGGATTTCATCAAAAACACTTAAAAGTCTTCACAGGTCACAAATTTTGTCCGATCAAAACCAAACCTGACACACATAATCTTCAGACCAAGCCTCACAAAAGTTATTCCTTTTTGTCTTCGGAACTAAACCCGTTCTCCCGTAACAGCCAATCAAAGTTTGCGGCGAAGCCGCCAAACAGGAAGTGAGCTCTTATCTCAACAACCCTTGCATGTATACAAGCCAAACTTGGTACATGGACTCAGGACCCAATCAGGGGGACGCTCAAGAAATCTGGTGACCTTTGACCTCTAGGGGGCGCTGTAATTAAGAAACATGCCTTTTGGCCTGTAGCTGCAGTTGTGCTTAGAATTAAAATGCACTAGTGGTGTCTGGTAATACTGTTGGAGGTCCTTAGGCCGACCCAAGCCAATTTGTGATGTCATCGTAATTGATTCGGCCGCCATATTGGATTTAATCACAAACACGTAAAAATTTTCGCAGGTCACAAATTTCAGTGGATCCTCACCAAAATTGGCAGACATCATCTTCAGACCATGCATTATCAGTGCTTTGCTTTCTGGAACAATTGACAGAAGCATTCGGCTGTAACAGCCAATCGAATCTTGCGGCGAAGCCGCCAAACAGGAAGTGAGCTTATATCTCAGCAACCCTTGCATGTATCAAAGCCAAACTTGGTGCATGGCCTCAGGACCCAATCAGGGAGACACTCAAGAAATCTGGTGACCTTTGACCTCTAGGGGGCGCTGTAATTAAGAAACATGCCTTTTGGCCTGTAGCTGAAGTTGTGCTTAGAATTAAAACGCACTAGTGGTGTCTGGTAATACTGTTGGAGGTCCTTAGGCTGACCCAAGCCAACTTGTGATGTCATCGTAATTGATTCGGCCGCCATATTGGATTTAATCAAAAATACATACAAGTGTTCGCAGGTCACAAATTTCAGCGGATCCTCACCAAAATTGGCAGAGACCATCTTCAGACCATAACCTTTCAATATATTGCTCTCTGGAACAATTGACAAAAGCATTCGCCGTAACAGCCAATCGAAATTGGTGGCGAAGCCGCCAAACAGGAAGTGAGCTCATATCTCAGCAACCCTGCCATGTATCATAACCAAACTTACTACATATATTTGTGACCCCATTAGGAGGACGCTCAAAAAATTCGGTGACCTTTGACCTGTAGGGGGTGCTGCAATTAGCAATATTGCATTTTGATCTGTAGTTGCTGATGTTTTAGCAATGTTTTATTTTTTGATGTGAAACTGATGACAACATGTTCCATCCAGTTAATTCTAATGTGTGCGTGCAAGGGCAGGTCAGGGCAGGATCGGGTGGGACGGGCTGGGGTGATTAGGTGGGGGGGGCTGGCTGGGGCGGTGGCAATTCTCAGCCCTGTTTCAGCCCTGTTGATCCTGGGTGTCTGCTGAGTTCTATTTTGTCACCGTGGCTACTCCGGCCTATTCTGCTTGGCCCCCTCATTGCTGCTTGCAGCTATATTTATTATTATTA
Source organism: Alosa pseudoharengus (assembly GCF_046254945.1). Taxonomy (NCBI): domain Eukaryota; kingdom Metazoa; phylum Chordata; class Actinopteri; order Clupeiformes; family Clupeidae; genus Alosa; species Alosa pseudoharengus. The sequence continues at coordinate 1,488,833 of NW_027468576.1, read as the reverse complement.
TTACACATCTTTCCGCTGTCATTGAAGTCTATGGCAGCCCATAGAACCGTACAGTAAAAAGTTGTGAAATTTGGCACATTGATTCGGGACAGTATAAAAATTAATTTGAGCAAGTTTTATGCCTGAACCACAGAGAGTCTAGCGCCACCAATGGGTCAAAGTTGACATTGCATCCATGCAATTAACTTTTGAACCGTATGCCCGATTTTGAATATCGCAATATCTTTGGAAGTCTTGGATGAGGCCGAACTCAACGCACCCCATGACGTCAATTTCCGCCATGTTGGATCTTCCGCCATATTGTATTTCATCAAAAACACTTAAAAGGCATCAAAGTTCGCAAAGTTTGTCCGATTTTCACGAAACTTGACGCAGATGATCGTCAGACCATGACTCATAAACGCATTGCTTTTTGGAGACATATTCAAAACCGGCGAAGCCGCCAAACAGGAAGTGAAGTGATATCTCAGCAAGGCTTTCGCGTATCAACACCAAACTCAGTACAGGGTCTCAGTACCCAATTAGGAGGAGGCTCAATAAATTTGATGACTTTTGACCTATAGGTGGCGCTATAATTAGCAAAATTATGTTTTAGCCTGTAACGGGTCATGTGTTTAGAATTAAAGCATATTAGTGATATCTGTTAATACCTTGAGAGGTCCTTAGGCCGAAACATGCCAACATGTGACGTCAACATAATTTATTCGACCGCCATATTGGATGTCATCAAAAACACTTAAAAGGCATCAAAGGTCAGAAAGTTTCTCCGATTTTCACGAAACTTGACGCAGATGATCGTCAGACCATGACTCATAAACGCATTGCTTTTTGGAGACATATTCAAAACCGGTTGCCTGTGACGACCAATCAAGTTTGGCGGCGAAGCCGCCAAACAGGAAGTGAAGTGATATCTCAGCAAGGCTTTCGCGTATCAACACCAAACTCAGTACAGGGTCTCAGTACCCAATTAGGAGGAGGCTCAATAAATTTGATGACTTTTGACCTATAGGTGGCGCTATAATTAGCAAAATTATGTTTTAGCCTGTAACGGGTCATGTGTTTGGAATTAAAGCATATTAGTGATATCTGTTAATACCTTGAGAGGTCCTTAGGCCGACACATGCCAACATCTGACGTCAACTTAATTGATCCGACCGCCATATTGGATTTCATCAAAAACACTTAAAAGGCATCAAAGGTCATAAAGTTTGTCCGATTTTCACGAAACTTGACGCAGATGATCGTCAGACCATGACTCATAAACGCATTGCTTTTTGGAGACATATTCCAAACCGGTTGCCTGTGACGACCAATCAAGTTTGGCGGCGAAGCCGCCAAACAGGAAGTGAAGTGATATCTCAGCAATGCTTTCACGTATCAAAACCAAACTAGGTATATGGGCTCAGGACCCAATCAGGAGGACACTCAAGAAATGTGGTAAATTTTGACCACTATGTGGCGCTATAATCACAGGAATTGGGCTCATATTTCAGCAATGCTTTCACGTATTGAAACCAAACTTGGCTCATTGACTCGGGACCACATCCTGAGGACATACAATAATTTTAGCAACGTTTGACCACTAGGGGTGCTATAATTTGCAACACTTTCTCGTATCGACACCAAACTTGGTACCTGGACTCGGGACCACATCCTGAATAAGGACAATACATTTAGTGACCTTTGACCACTAGGGGCGCTATAATTAGAAAAACTTTATCGTATTGACACCAAACTTGGTACATGGACTCGGGAACACATCCTGAAGAGGCACAATATATTTAGTGAGCTTTGACCACTAGGGGTGCTACAATTATCAACACTTTCTTGTATCGACACCAAACTTGGTATGTGGACTTGTGACTACAACCTGACTACGCACAATAAATTTGGTGATGTTTGAGGTATGCATATGTGTGGGGGGTTATTGGGGTGTGTGGGGGAAGAAGTTTATCTGTGTATATGTGTGTGTGTGGGACAGGGGGGGGTTAATTGGGTGTGTGTATAATGTAGCAACATTGGGTTGCCAGTGCAACTCCTGCTCAACTGCTTGGCCCCCACATTGCTGCTTGCAGCTATATTTGGGGGCCAAGCAGCGAAGCTGCGAGGCAACCCATAGTGATTCTACGTATTCTTATTATTATTATTATTATAACGAAACGCTAATTTGCCATTAAACCATACAGTAAAAAGTTGGGATATTCGGCACATTGATTCGGTTCAGTCATATCTTTAATTTATCAAAGTTTCAAGTCTGCACTTTGAGTGCTCTAGCGCCACCAACATTTCAAATTTTTTATTACATCTATGCACATAACGTTTGAATGGTACACCACATTTTGAACATTAAGGTATATTTGGAATCCTTGGATGAGACCGAACTCAACGCAGATGTCAATTTATGGGGTAAACGTAATTGATCAGGCTGCCATATTGGATTTAATCAAAAACACCTAAAAGGCATCAAAGTTCGCAAAGTTTGTCCGATTTTCACGAAACTTGACGCAGATGATCTTCAGACTATGACTCACAAATGTTATTGCTTTTCGGAGCCATATTCAAAACCCATCGCCCGTCGTGACCAATCAAGTTTGGCGGCGAAGCCGCCAAACAGGAATTGAAGTGATCTCAGCAAGGCTTTCGCGTATCAACACCAAACTCAGTACAGGGTCTCAGGACCCAATTAGGAGGAGGCTCAATAAATTTGGTGACTTTTGACCTATAGGTGGCGCTATAATTACCAAAATTACGTTTTAGCCTGTAACGGGTCATGTGTTTGGAATTAAAGCATATTAGTGATATCTGTTAATACCTTGAGAGGTCCTTAGGCCGCCACATGCCAACATGTGACGTCAACATAAATGATCCAACCGCCATATTGGATGTCATCAAAAACACTTAAAAGGCATCAAAGGTCACAAAGTTTCTCCGATTTTCACGAAACTTGACGCAGATGATCGTCAGACCATGTCTCATAAATGCATTGCTTTCTGGAACCATATTCAAAACCTGTTGCCCGTGACAACCAATCAAGTTTGGCGGCGAAGCCGCCAAACAGGAAGTGAAGTGATATCTCAGCAATGCTTTCACATATCAAAACCAAACTAGGTATATAGGTTCAGGACTCAATCAGGAGGACACTCAAGAAATGTGGTAAATTTTGACCACTATGTGGCGCTATAATCACAGGAAGTGGGCTCATATTTCTGCAATGCTTTCACGTATCGAAACCAAACTTGGCTCATTGACTCGGGACCACATCCTGAGGACATACAATAATTTTAGCGACCTTTGACCACTAGGGGTGCTATAATTTGCAACACTTTCTCGTATCAACACCAAACTTGGTATATGGACTCGTGACTACAACCTGAGGACGCACAATAAATGTGGTGACTTTTGACCACTAGGGGTGCTATAATTATCAACACTTTCTCGTATCGACACCAAACTTGGTATGTGGACTTGTGACTACAACCTGACTATGCACAATACATTTGGTGATGTTTGAGGTATGCATATGTATGGGGGGTTATTGGGGTGTGTGGGAGAGGAAGTTTATCTTTGTATATGTGTGTGTGTGGGACGGGTGGTTAATTGGGTGTGTGTATAATGTAGCAACATTGGGTTGCCATGACAACTCCTGCTCAACTGCTTGGCCCCCACATTGCTGCTTGCAGCTATATTTATTATTATTATTCCGCCATTAAAGTCAATGGCAGCCCATAGAACCGTCTGGTGAAAAGTTGTGAAATTTGGCACACTGATTAGGGACAGTCCCATGATTAATGTCACCAAGTTTCATGATGGCACCTCAAGCACTCTAGCGCCACCAACAGGCCAAAGTTGGACTTGCGTTCACGCACGTAACTTTTGACCCGTATGGCCGATTGTCAAAAATGAGGTATCGTTGGAATCCTTGGACCAAGCCGAGTTCAACGCACCCTATGACGTCATTTTCCGCCATGATGGATTTTCCGCCATTTTGGATTTCATCAAAAACACTTAAAAGTCTTCACAGGTCACAAATTTTGTCTGATCGACACCAAACCTGACACACTTGATCTTCCGATGAAGCCGCACAAAAGTTATTCCTTTTCGTCTTCGGAACTCAAACCGTTTGCCCGTAACAGCCAATCGAAATATGCGGCGAAGCCGCCAAACAGGAAGTGAGCTCATATCTCAGCAACCCATTCACCTATCATAACCAAACTTAGTACATGGACTCAGGACCCACTCAGGGAGACGCTCAAGAAATCTGGTGACCTTTGACCTGTAGGGGGCGCTGTAATTAAGAAACATGCCTTTTGGCCTGTAGCTGCAGTTGTGCTTAGAATTAAAACGCACTAGTGGTGTCTGGTAATACTGTTGGAGGTCCTTAGGCCGACCCAAGTCAACTTGTGATGTCATCGTAATTGATTCGGCCGCCATATTGGATTTAATCAAAAACACGTACAAATTTTCGCAGGTCACAAATTTCAGCGGATCCTCACCAAAATTGGCAGAGAACATCTTCAGACCATGCCTTATCAGTGCTTTGCTTTTTGGAACAATTGACAGTAGCATTCGGCTGTAACAGCCAATCGAAACTTGCGGCAAAGCCGCCAAACAGGAAGTGAGCTCATATCTCAGCAACCCATTCATCTATAATAACCAAACTTAGTACATGGACTCAGGACCCAATCAGGGGGACGCTCAAGGAATCTAGTGACCTTTGACCTCTAGGGGGCGCTATAATTAAGAAACATGCCTTTTGGGCTGTAGCTGCTGTTGTCCTTAGAATTAAAATGCACTAGTGGTTTCAGGTAATACTGTTGGAGGTCCTTAGGCTGACCCAGCACAACTTGTGATGTCATCGTAATTGATTCGGCCATCATGTTGGATTTAATCAAAAACATCAAAAAGTTTTCGCGGGTCGCAAATTTCATCTGATCTTCACCAAAATTGGCACAGACCATTTTTAGACCATAACCTATCAATAGATTGCTCTCTGGAACAATTGACAAAAGCATTCGCCCGTAACAGCCAATCGAAATTGGTGGCGAAGCCGCCAAACAGGAAGTGAGCTCATATCTCAGCAACCCTCCCATGTATTATAACCAAACTTACTACATATATTCATGACCCCATTAGGAGGACGCTCAAAAAATTTGGTGACCTTTGACCTGTAGGGGGTGCTGCACTTAGCAATATTGCATTTTGATGTGTAGTTGCTGATGTGTTATATCAATCTTTTATTTTTTGATGTGAAACTGATGACAGCATGTTCCATCCAGTTAATTCTAATGCGTGCGTGCAAGGGCAGGGCAGGGCATGACGGGGTGGGACGGGCTGGGGTGATTAGGTGGGGGGGGGGCTGGCTGGCGGTGCAGTGGCAACACTCAGCCCTGTTTCAGCCCTGTTGATCCCGGGTGTCTGCTGAGTTCTATCTTGTAACCGTGGCTACTCCGGCCTATTCTGCTTGGCCCCCTCATTGCTGCTTGCAGCTATATTTGGGGGCCAAGCAGCGAAGCTGCGCGGCAACCCATAGTGATTCTACGTATTCTTATTATTATTATTATTATTATTATTATTATAACGAAACGCTCATTTGCCATTCAACCGTACAGTAAAAAGTTGAGAAATTCGGCACATTGATTCGGTTCAGTCATATCTTTAATTTATCAAAGTTTCAAGTCTGCACTTTGAGTGCTCTAGCGCCACCAACATTTCAAATTTTTTATTACATCTATGCACATAACGTTTGAACGGTACACCACATTTTGAACATTAAGGTATATTTGGAATCCTTGGATGAGACCGAACTCAACGCAGATGTGAATTTATGAGGTAAACGTAATTGATCAGGCTGCCATATTGGATTTAATCAAAAACACCTAAAAGGCATCAAAGTTCGCAAAGTTTGTCCGATTTTCACGAAACTTGACGCAGATGATCTTCAGACTATGACTCACAAATGTTATTGCTTTTCGGAGCCATATTCAAAACCCATCGCCCGTCGTGACCAATCAAGTTTGGCGGCGAAGCCGCCAAACAGGAATTGAAGTGATCTCAGCAAGGCTTTCGCGTATCAACACCAAACTCAGTACAGGGTCTCAGGACTCAATTAGGAGGAGGCTAAATAAATTTTATGACTTTTGACCTATAGGTGGCGCTATAATTACCAAAATTACGTTTTGGCCTGTAACGAGTCATGTGTTTGGAATTAAAGCATATTAGTGATATCTGTTAATACCTTGAGAGGTCCTTAGGCCGACACATGCCAACATGTGACGTCAACATAATTGATTCGACCGCCATATTTGATTTCATCAAAAACACTTAAAAGGCATCAAAGGTCATAAAGTTTGTCCGATTTTCACGAAACTTGACGCAGATGATCGTCAGACCATGACTCATAAACGCATTGCTTTTTGGAGACATATTCCAAACCGCTTGCCTGTGACGACCAATCAACAGGAAATGAAGTGATCTCAGCAAGGCTTTTGCGTATCAACACCAAACTCAGTAGAGGGCCTCAGGACCCAATTAGGAGGGGGCTCAATACATTTGATGACTTTTGACCTATAGGTGGCGCTATAATCACATGAAGTGGGCTCATATTTCAGCAATGCTTTCACATATTGAAACCAAACTTAGTATATGGACTTGGGACCTCATCCTGAGGACAGACAATAATTTTAGCAACCTTTGACCACTAGGGGTGCTATAATTTGCAACACTTTCTCGTATTAACACCAAACTTGGTATATGGACTCGTGAGTACAACCTGAGGACGCACAATAAATGTGGTGACTTTTGACCACTAGGGGTGCTATAATTATCAACACTTTCTCGTATCGACACCAAACTTGGTATGTGGACTCGTGACTACAACCTGACTATGCACAATACATTTGGTGATGTTTGAGGTATGCATATGTATGGGGGGTTATTGGGGTGTGTGGGAGAGGAAGTTTATCTTTGTATATGTGTGTGTGTGGGACGGGTGGTTAATTGGGTGTGTGTATAATGTAGCAACATTGGGTTGCCATGACAACTCCTGCTCAACTGCTTGGCCCCCACATTGCTGCTTGCAGCTATATTTGGGGGCCAAGCAGCGAAGCTGCGCGGCAACCCATAGTGATTCTACGTATTCTTATTATTATTATTATTATTATTATTATTATAACGAAACGCTCATTTGCCATTCAACCGTACAGTAAAAAGTTGAGAAATTCGGCACATTGATTCGGTTCAGTCATATCTTTAATTTATCAAAGTTTCAAGTCTGCACTTTGAGTGCTCTAGCGCCACCAACATTTCAAATTTTTTATTACATCTATGCACATAACGTTTGAACGGTACACCACATTTTGAACATTAAGGTATATTTGGAATCCTTGGATGAGACCGAACTCAACGCAGATGTGAATTTATGAGGTAAACGTAATTGATCAGGCTGCCATATTGGATTTAATCAAAAACACCTAAAAGGCATCAAAGTTCGCAAAGTTTGTCCGATTTTCACGAAACTTGACGCAGATGATCTTCAGACTATGACTCACAAATGTTATTGCTTTTCGGAGCCATATTCAAAACCCATCGCCCGTCGTGACCAATCAAGTTTGGCGGCGAAGCCGCCAAACAGGAATTGAAGTGATCTCAGCAAGGCTTTTGCGTATCAACACCAAACTCAGTACAGGGTCTCAGGACTCAATTAGGAGGAGGCTAAATAAATTTGATGACTTTTGACCTATAGGTGGCGCTATAATTACCAAAATTACGTTTTGGCCTGTAACGAGTCATGTGTTTGGAATTAAAGCATATTAGTGATATCTGTTAATACCTTGAGAGGTCCTTAGGCCGACACATGCCAACATGTGACGTCAACATAATTGATTCGACCGCCATATTTGATTTCATCAAAAACACTTAAAAGGCATCAAAGGTCATAAAGTTTGTCCGATTTTCACGAAACTTGACGCAGATGATCGTCAGACCATGACTCATAAACGCATTGCTTTTTGGAGACATATTCCAAACCGCTTGCCTGTGACGACCAATCACGTTTGGCGGCAAAGCCGCCAAACAGGAATTGAAGTGATCGATCTCAGCAAGGCTTTTGCGTATCAACACCAAACTCAGTAGAGGGCCTCAGGACCCAATTAGGAGGGGGCTCAATACATTTGATGACTTTTGACCTATAGGTGGCGCTATAATCACATGAAGTGGGCTCATATTTCAGCAATGCTTTCACATATTGAAACCAAACTTAGTATATGGACTTGGGACCTCATCCTGAGGACAGACAATAATTTTAGCAACCTTTGACCACTAGGGGTGCTATAATTTGCAACACTTTCTCGTATTAACACCAAACTTGGTATATGGACTCGTGAGTACAACCTGAGGACGCACAATAAATGTGGTGACTTTTGACCACTAGGGGTGCTATAATTATCAACACTTTCTCGTATCGACACCAAACTTGGTATGTGGACTCGTGACTACAACCTGACTATGCACAATACATTTGGTGATGTTTGAGGTATGCATATGTATGGGGGGTTATTGGGGTGTGTGGGAGAGGAAGTTTATCTTTGTATATGTGTGTGTGTGGGACGGGTGGTTAATTGGGTGTGTGTATAATGTAGCAACATTGGGTTGCCATGACAACTCCTGCTCAACTGCTTGGCCCCCACATTGCTGCTTGCAGCTATATTTATTATTATTATTATTCCTCTGCCATTGAAGTCAATGGCAGCCCATAGAACCGTCTGGTGAAAAGTTCTGAAATTTGGCACAGTGATTGGAGACAGTCCAATGATTAATTTCACCAAGTTTCATGTCGGCACCTCTAGCGCTCTAGCGCCACCAACAGGCCAAAGTTGGACTTGCGTTCATGCACGTAACTTCTGACCCATTGACCCGATTGTCAAAAATGAGGTACTGTTAGAATCCTTGGACCAAGCAGAGTTCAACGCACCCTATGACGTCATTTTCCGCCATGATGGATTTTCCGCCATTTTGGATTTAATCAAAAACACTAAAAAGTTTTCACAGGTCACAAATTTTGTCCAATCGACACCAAACCTGACACACATGATCTTCAGACCAAGCCTCACAAAAGATACTCCTTTTCGTCTTCGGAACTAAAACCGTTTGCCCATAACAGCCAATCAAAAATAACGGCGAAGCCGCCAAACAGGAAGTGAGCTCATATCTCAGCAACCCATTAATCTATCATAACCAAACTTTGTACATGGACTCAGGACCCAATCAGGGGGACGCTCAAGAAATCTGGTGACCTTTGACCTCTAGGGGGCGCTGTAATTTAGAAATATGCCTTTTGGCCTGTAGCTGATGTTGTGCTTAGAATTAAAACACACTAGTGGTGTCTGGTAATACTGTTGGCGGTCCTTAGGCCGACCCAAGCCATCTTGTGATATCATCGTAATTGATTCGGCCGCCATATTGGATTTAATCAAAAACACGTACAAGTTTTCGCAGGTCACAAATTTCAGCGGATCCTCACCAAAATTGGCAGAGACCATCTTCAGACCATGCCTTATCAGTGTATTTTTTTCTGAAACAATTCATAGAAGCGTTCGCCTGTAACAGCCAATCAAAATTTGCGGCGAAGCCGCAAAACAGTAAGTGAGCTCATATCTCAGCAACCCTGCAATGTACCATGACCAAACTTACTAGATGGATTCATGACCCCATTAGGAGGATGCTCAAAAACTTTGGTGACCTTTGACCTGTAGTGGGTGCTGCAATTAGCAATATTGCATTTTGATCTGTAGTTGCTGATGTGTTTTATTGATCTTTTATTTTTTGATGTGAAACTGATGACAAGATGTTCCATCCAGTTCATTCTAATGCGTGCATGCGTGCAGGGGCGGGACGGGGCAGGACGGGGTGGGACGGGCAGGGTTGATTAGGTGGGGGGGCTGGCTGGTGGTGGCAATGGCAATACTCAGCCCTGTTTCAGCCCTACAAAATCAGCTATGTTTTGATATGACACTTGTTGAAAGTGTTGATCGCGGGTGTCTGCTGAGTTCTATCTTGTCACCGTGGCTACTCCGGCCTATTCTGCTTGGCCCCCTCATTGCTGCTTGCAGCTATATTTATTATTATTATTTAACATCTTTCCTCCGCCATTGGAGTCTATGGCAGCCCATAGAACCGTCTGGTGAAAAGTTGTGAAATTTGGCACACTGATTAAGGACAGTCTCATGAATAATTTCACCAAGTTTCATACCGGCACCTTGAGCGCTCTAGCGCCACCAACAGGCCAAAGTTGGACATGCGTTCACGCACGTAACTTTTGACCCGTATGGCCGATTGTCAAAAATGAGATATCTTTGGAATAATCCTTGGACCAAGCCGAGTTCAACGCACCCTATGACGTCAATTTCCGCCATGATGGATTTTCCGCCATTTTGGATTTAATCAAAAACACTAAAAAGTTTTCACAGGTCACAAATTTTGTCCGATCGTCACCAAACTTGACACACATGATCTTCAGCCCAAGCCTCACAAAAGATACTCCTTTTCGTCTTCGGAACTCAAACCGTTCGCCCGTAACAGCCAATCGAAATATGCGGCGAAGCCGCCAAACAGGAAGTGAGCTCATATCTCAGCAACCCTTGCATGTATCACAGCCAAACTTGGTGCAGGGACTCAAGACCCAATCGGGGGGACGCTCAAGAAATCTGGTGACCTTTGACCTCTAGGGGGCGCTGTAATTAAGAAACATGTCTTTTGGCCTGTAGCTGCAGTTGTGCTTAGAATTAAAATGCACTAGTGGTGTCTGGTAATACTGTTGGAGGTCCTTAGGCCGACCCAAGCCAACTTGTGATGTCATCATAATTGCTTCGGCCGCCATATTGGATTTAATCAAAAACACGTACAAATTTTCGCAGGTCACAAATTTCAACGGATCCTCACCAAAATTGGCAGAGACCATCTTCAGACCATGCCTTATCAGTGCCACGCATTTCGGAAAGATTGACAGTAGCATTCGGCTTTAACAGCCAATCGAAACTTGCGGCGAAGCCGCCAAACAGGAAGTGAGCTCATATCTCAGCAACCCTACCATGTATCATAACCAAACTTACTACATATGTTCAGGACCCCATTAGAAGGACGCTCAAAAAATTTGTTGACCTTTGACCTGTAGGGGGTGCTGCAATTAGCAATATTGCATTTTGATCTGTAGTTGCGATGTATTTTATCGATCTTTTATTTTTGGATGTGAAACTGATGACAACATGTTCCATCCAGTTCATTCTAATGTGTGCGTGGTAGGGCGGGACGGGGTGGGACGGGCAGGGGTGATTAGGTGGGGGGGCTGGCTCGCGGAGGCGATGGCAATACTCAGCCCTGTTTCAGCCCTACAAAATCAGTTATGTTTGATGTGACACTTGTTGAAAGTGTTGATCACGATGTCTGCTGAGTTCTATCTTGTCGCCGTGGCTACTCCGGCCTATTCTGCTTGGCCCCCTCATTGCTGCTTGCAGCTATATTTATTATTATTATTATTCCGCCATTGAAGTCAATGGCAGCCCATAGAACCGTCTGGTGAAAAGTTGTGAAATTTGGCACACTGATTAGGGACAGTCCAATGATTAATGTCAGCAAGTTTCATGATGGCACCTCAAGCACTCTAGCGCCACCAACAGGCCAAAGTTGGACTTGCGTTCACACACGTAACTTTTGACCCGTATGGCCGATTGTCAAAAATGAGGTATCGTTGGAATCCTTGGACCACGCCGAGTTCAACGCACCCTATGACGTCATTTTCCGCCATGATGGATTTTCCGCCATTTTGGATTTAATCAAAAACACTAAAAGGTTTTCACAGATCACACATTTTGTCCAATCGACACCAAACCTGACACACATGCTCTTCAGACCAAGCCTCACAAAAGATACTCCTTTTCGTCTTCGGAACTAAAACCGTTTGCCCGTAACAGCCAATCAAAATTTGCGGCGAAGCCGCCAAACAGGAAGTGAGCTCATATCTCAGCAACCCATTAATCTATCATAACCAAACTTTGTACATGGACTCAGGACCCAATCAGGGGGACGCTCAAGAAATCTGGTGACCTTTGACCTCTAGGGGGCGCTGTAATTTAGAAACATGCCTTTTGGCCTGTAGCTGCTGTTGTGATTAGAATTAAAATGCACTAGTGGTGTCTGGTAATACTGTTGGAGGTCCTTAGGCCGACCCAAGCCAACTTGTGATGTCATCATAATTGATTCGGCCGCCATATTGGATTTAATCAAAAACACGTACAAGTTCTCGCAGGTCACAAATTTTAGCGGATCCTCACCAAAATTGGCAGAGACCATCTTCAGACCATGCCTTATCAGTGCATTGCTTTTTGGAAAAATTGACAAAAGCATTCGCCCGTAACAGCCAATCGAAATTGGTGGCGAAGCCGCCAAACAGGAAGTGAGCTCATATCTCAGCAACCCTTGCATGTATCAAAGCCAAACTTGGTGCATGGACTCAGGACCCAATCAGGGGGACGCCCAAGAAATCTGGTGACCTTTGACCTGTAGGGGGTGCTGCAATTAGCAATTGCCTTTTGATCAGTAGTTGCTGATGTGTTTTATCAATCTTTTATTTTTTGATGTGAAACTGATGACAACATGTTCCATCCAGTTCATTCTAATGTGTCCGTGCAACAGCGGGGCGGGGCGGGACGGGGTGGGACGGGCAGGGGTGATTAGGTGGGGGGGCTGGCTGGCGGAGGCGGCAGCGGCAATACTCTGTTTCAGCCCTACAATGTCAGTTATATTTTGATGTGACACTTGTTGAAAGTGTTGATGGCGGGTATCTGCTGAGTTTAATCTTGTCACCATGGCTACTCTGGCCTATACTGCTTGGCCCCCTCATTGCTGCTTGCAGCTATATTTGGGGGCCAAGCAGCGAAGCTGCGAAGGCACCCATTGTGTTTCTATGATTTCTTATTATTATTTAACATCTTTCCTCTGCCATTGGAGTCTATGGCAGCCCATAGAACCGTCTGGTGAAAAGTTGTGAAATTTGGCACACTGATTGGGGACAGGCCAATGATTCATTTCACCAAGATTCATGACGGCACCTTGAGGGCTCTAGCGCCACCAACAGGCCAAAGTTGGACGTGCATTCACGCACGTAACTTTTGACCCGTTGACCCGATTGTCAAAAATGATGTATTGTTAGAATCCTTGGGCCAAGCCGAGTTCAACGCACCCTATGACGTCATTTTCCGCCATGATGGATTTTCCGCCATTTTGGATTTAATCAAAAACACTAAAAAGTTTTCACAGGTCACAAATTTTGTCCGATGGACACCAAACCTGACACACATGATCTTCAGACCAAGCCTCAGAAAAGATACTCCTTTTCGTCTTCGGAACTAAAACCGTTCGCCCGTAACAGCCAATCAAAATTTGCGGCGAAGCCGCCAAACAGGAAGTGAGCTCATATCTCAGCAACCCATTGATCTATCATAACCAAACTTTGTACATGGACTCAGGACCCAATCAGGGGGACGCTCAAGAAATCTGGTGACCTTTGACCTCTAGGGGGCGCTGTAATTAAGGAACATGCCTTTTGGCCTGTAGCTGCAGTTGTGCTTAGAATTAAAATGCACTAGTCGTGTCTGGTAATACTGTTGGAGGTCCTTAGGCCGACCCAAGCCAACTTGTGATGTCATCATAGTTGATTCGGCCGCCATATTGGATTTAATCAAAAACACGTACACATTTTCGCAGGTCACAAATTTCAACGGATCCTCACCAAAATTGGCAGAGACCATCTTCAGACCATGCCTTATCAGTGCGTTGCTTTCTGGAACAATTGACAGAAGCATTCGGCTGTAACAGCCAATCGAAATTTGCGGCGAAGCCGCCAAACAGGAAGTGAGCTCATATCTCAGCAACCCTTGCATGTATCAAAGCCAAACTGGGTGCATGGACTCAATACCCAATCAGGGGGACACTCAAGAAATCTGGTGACCTTTGACCTCTAGGGGGCGCTGTAATTAAGAAACATGCCTTTTGGCCTGTAGCTGCTGTTGTGCTTAGAATTAAAATGCACTAGTGGTTTCAGGTAATACTGTTGGACGTCCTTAGGCCAACCCAGGCCAACTTGTGATGTCATCATAATTGATTCGGCCGCCATATTGGATTTAATCAAAAACATCAAACATTTTCACAGGTCACAAATTTCATCTGATCTTCACCAAAATTGGCACAGACTATCTTCAGACCATAACCTATCCATATATTGCTTTCTGGAACAATTGACAAAAGCATTCTTCCGTAACAGCCAATCAAAAATGATGGCGAAGCCGCCAAACAGGAAGTGAGCTCATATCTCAGCAACCCTGCCATGTATCATAACCAAACTTACTACATAGATTCATGACCCCATTAGGAGGACGCACAAAACATTTGGTGACCTTTGACCTGTAGAGGTTGCAGCAATTTGCAATTTTGCATTTTGATCTGTAGTTGCTGATGTGTTTCATCGATCGATCCTTTATTTTTTGATGTGAAACTGATGACAACATGTTCCATCCAGTTCATTCTAATGCGTGCGTGCAAGGGCGGGGAGGGGCAGGACGGGGTGGGATGGGCAGGGGTGATTAGATGGGGGGCTGGCTGGCGGAGGCGGTGGCAATTCTCAGCCCTGTTTCAGCCCTACAAAATCAATGTTTTGATGTGACACTAGTTGAAAGTGTTGATCGCGGATGTCTGCAGAGTTCTATCTTGTCGCCATGGCTACTCCAGCCTATTCTGCTTGGCCCCCTCATTGCTGCTTGCAGCTATATTTGGGGGCCAAGCAGCGAAGCTGCGAAGGCACCCATTGTGTTTCTATTTGTTCTTATTATTATTATTATTCCGCCATGGAAGTCAATGACAGCCCATAGAACCGTCTGGTGAAAAGTTGTGAAATTTGGCACACTGATTAGGGACAGTCCCATAATTAATGTCACCAGGTTTCATGATGGCACCTCAAGCGCTCTAGCGCCACCAACGGGCCAAAGTTGGACGTGCGTTCACGCACGTAACTTTTGACCCGTATGGCCGATTGTCAAAAACGAGGTATCGTTGGAATCCTTGGACCAAGCCGAGTTCAACGCACCCTATGACGTCATTTTCCGCCATGATGGTTTTTCCGCCATTTTGGATTTCATCAAAAACACTAAAAAGTTTTCACAGGTCACAAATTTTGTCCAATCGACACCAAACCTGACACACATGATCTTCAGACCAAGCCTCACAAAAGATACTCCTTTTCGTCTTCGGAACTAAAACCGTTCGCCCGTAACAGCCAATCAAAATTTGCGGCGAAGCTGCCAAACAGGAAGTGAGCTCATATCTCAGCAACCCATTGATCTATCATAACCAACCTTTGTACATGGACTCAGGACCCAATCAGAGGGACGCTCAAGAAATCTGGTGACCTTTGACCTCTAGGGGGCGCTGTAATTTAGAAACATGTCTTTTGGCCTGTAGCTGCAGTTGTGGTTAGAATTAAAATGCACTAGTGGTGTCTGGTAATACTGTTGGAGGTCCTTAGGCCGACCCAAGCCAACTTGTGATGTCATCGTACTTGATTCGGCCGCCATATTGGATTTAATCAAAAACACGTACAAGTTTTCGCAGGTCACAAATTTCAGCGGATCCTCACCAAAATTGGCAGAGACCATCTTCAGACCATGCCTTATCAGTGCGTTGCTTTCTGGAACAATTGACAGAAGCGTTCGGCTGTAACAGCCAATCGAAATTTGCGGCGAAGCCGCCAAACAGGAAGTGAGCTCATATCTCAGCAACCCTTGCATGTATCAAAGCCAAACTGGGTGCATGGACTCAACACCCAATCAGGGGGACACTCAAGAAATCTGGTGACCTTTGACCTCTAGGGGGCGCTGTAATTAAGAAACATGCCTTTTGGCCTGTAGCTGCTGTTGTGCTTAGAATTAAAATGCACTAGTGGTTTCAGGTAATACTGTTGGACGTCCTTAGGCCAACCCAGGCCAACTTGTGATGTCATCATAATTGATTCGGCCGCCATATTGGATTTAATCAAAAACATCAAAACGTTTTCACAGGTCACAAATTTCATCTGATCTTCACTAAAATTGGCACAGACTATCTTCAGACCATAACCTATCAATATGTTGCTTTCTGGAACAATTGACAAAAGCATTCTTCCGTAACAGCCAATCAAAAATGATGGCGAAGCCGCCAAACAGGAAGTGAGCTCATATCTCAGCAACCCTGCCATGTATCATAACCAAACTTACTACATAGATTCATGACCCCATTAGGAGGACGCACAAAACATTTGGTGACCTTTGACCTGTAGAGGTTGCTGCAATTTGCAATTTTGCATTTTGATCTGTAGTTGCTGATGTGTTTCATCGATCCTTTATTTTTTGATGTGAAACTGATGACAACATGTTCCATCCAGTTCATTCTAATGCGTGCGTGCAAGGGCGGGGAGGGGCAGGACTGGGTGGGATGGGCAGGGGTGATTAGATGGGGGGCTGGCTGGCGGAGGCGGTGGCAATTCTCAGCCCTGTTTCAGCCTTACAAAATCAGTTATGTTTTGATGTGACACTAGTTGAAAGTGTTGATCGCGGATGTCTGCTGAGTTCTATCTTGTCGCCGTGGCTACTCCAGCCTATTCTGCTTGGCCCCCTCATTGCTGCTTGCAGCTATATTTATTATTATTATTATTATTCCGCCATTGAAGTCAATGGCAGCCCATAGAACCGTCTGGTGAAAAGTTGTGAAATTTGGCACACTGATTAGGGACAGTCCAATGATTAATGTCAGCAAGTTTCATGATGGCACCTCAAGCACTCTAGCGCCACCAACAGGCCAAAGTTGGACTTGCGTTCACACACGTAACTTTTGACCCGTATGGCCGATTGTCAAAAATGAGGTATCGTTGGAATCCTTGGACCAAGCCGAGTTCAACGCACCCTATGACGTCATTTTCCGCCATGATGGATTTTCCGCCATTTTGGATTTAATCAAAAACACTAAAAGGTTTTCACAGGTCACAAATTCTGTCCAATCGACACCAAACCTGACACACATGATCTTCAGACCAGGCCTCACAAAAGATACTCCTTTTCGTCTTCGGAACTAAAACCGTTTGCCCGTAACAGCCAATCAAAATTTGCGGCGAAGCCGCCAAACAGGAAGTGAGCTCATATCTCAGCAACCCATTAATCTATCATAACCAAACTTTGTACATGGACTCAGGACCCAATCAGGGAGACGCTCAAGAAATCTGGTGACCTTTGACCTCTAGGGGGCGCTGTAATTTAGAAACATGCCTTTTGGCCTGTAGCTGCTGTTGTGCTTAGAATTAAAACGCACTAGTGGTGTCTGGTAATACTGTTGGAGGTCCTTAGGCCGACCCAAGCCAACTTGTGATGTCATCATAATTGATTCGGCCGCCATATTGGATTTAATCAAAAACACGTACAAGTTCTCGCAGGTCACAAATTTTAGCGGATCCTCACCAAAATTGGCAGAGACCATCTTCAGACCATGCCTTATCAGTGCATTGCTTTTTGGAAAAATTGACAAAAGCATTCGCCCGTAACAGCCAATCGAAATTGGTGGCGAAGCCGCCAAACAGGAAGTGAGCTCATATCTCAGCAACCCTTGCATGTATCAAAGCCAAACTTGGTGCATGGACTCAGGACCCAATCAGGGGGACGCCCAAGAAATCTGGTGACCTTTGACCTGTAGGGGGTGCTGCAATTAGCAATTGCCTTTTGATCAGTAGTTGCTGATGTGTTTTATCAATCTTTTATTTTTTGATGTGAAACTGATGACAACATGTTCCATCCAGTTCATTCTAATGTGTCCGTGCAACAGCGGGGCGGGGCGGGACGGGGTGGGACGGGCAGGGGTGATTAGGTGGGGGGGCTGGCTGGCGGAGGCGGCAGCGGCAATACTCTGTTTCAGCCCTACAAAGTCAGTTATATTTTGATGTGACACTTGTTGAAAGTGTTGATGGTGGGTATCTGCTGAGTTTAATCTTGTCACCATGGCTACTCTGGCCTATACTGCTTGGCCCCCTCATTGCTGCTTGCAGCTATATTTTCTTATTATTATTTAACATCTTTCTTCCCGAATGGGAGTCTATGGCAGCCCATAGAACCGTCTGGTGAAAAGTTGTGAAATTTGGCACACTGATTAGGGACAGTCCAATGATTAATGTCAGCAAGTTTCATGATGGCTCCTCAAGCACTCTAGCGCCACCAACAGGCCAAAGTTGGACTTGCGTTCACGCACGTAACTTTTGACCCGTATGGCCGATTGTCAAAAATGAGGTATCGTTGGAATCCTTGGACCAAGCCGAGTTCAACGCACCCTATGACGTCATTTTCCGCCATGATGGATTTTCCGCCATTTTGGATTTAATCAAAAACACTAAAAGGTTTTCACAGGTCACAAATTTTGTCCAATCGACACCAAACCTGACACACATGCTCTTCAGACCAAGCCTCACAAAAGATACTCCTTTTCGTCTTCGGAACTAAAACCGTTTGCCCGTAACAGCCAATCAAAATTTGCGGCGAAGCCGCCAAACAGGAAGTGAGCTCATATCTCAGCAAACCATTAATCTATCATAACCAAACTTTGTACATGGACTCAGGACCCAATCAGGGGGACGCTCAAGAAATCTGGTGACCTTTGACCTCTAGGGGGCGCTGTAATTTAGAAACATGCCTTTTGGCCTGTAGCTGCTGTTGTGCTTAGAATTAAAACGCACTAGTGGTGTCTGGTAATACTGTTGGAGGTCCTTAGGCCGACCCAAGCCAACTTGTGATGTCATCATAATTGATTCGGCCGCCATATTGGATTTAATCAAAAACACGTACAAGTTCTCGCAGGTCACAAATTTTAGCGGATCCTCACCAAAATGGCCAGAGACCATCTTCAGACAATAACCTATCAATATATTGCTTTCTGGAACAATTGACAAAAGCATTCGCCCGTAACAGCCAATCGAAATTGGTGGCGAAGCCGCCAAACAGGAAGTGAGCTCATATCTCAGCAACCCTGCCATGTATCATAACCAAACTTACTACATGGATTTATGACCTCATTAGGAGGACGCTCAAAAACTTTGGTGACCTTTGACCTGTAGGGGGTGCTGCAATTAGCAATATTGCATTTTGATCTGTAGTTGGGGGCCAAGCAGCGAAGCTGCGAAGGCACCCATTGTGTTTCTATCTTTTCTTATTATTGGGGGCCAAGCAGCGAAGCTGCGAAGGCACCCATTGTGTTTCTATTTGTTCTTATTATTAGGGGTCCGAGCAGCGTAGCTGCAGGAACCCTATTGTTTCTGTACCGTTCATTTTTTGGCCAAAATTCTGTAAAAGTCATACTGCAGCCTAAACCGTAACTCCAAAACTCTTGAAATTTTCAGGTATGGTTACCAGTACCCCCCTCTACCCATAACCCAAAATTTGGGGTACTGCACCCAAAGGTGGTGCTATTGAAAAAAAAAGTTAATTATGCTTATTTCTCCTTACCAGATTCACCTAGACTCAAAATTCTTTCAGAATATTAATCTCTAAACTCAGATGCATCTTTTTGGCCCTGGTCTTATGGTCTACAAATGTTTACTTTTTCCACAATTTCATGGAAAAGCCAAACATTATAAAAAGTTTCACACTCTTCAAAAATAATCGAATCTTCACCAAAATTCTCACAGACAATGTTTAGACCAAGCCTCACAAAAGTTATCGCTCAGAATTTTGATATTTTGTTCCATTTCAGAGATATAGGCCAATAAAGTTAGACCACTTAGGCCTTTTTTCCTAGATCACCTATATTCCTATAAACCGTAAGTCCTAGAAACTTGACATTTTCAAGTATTGTTACCAGTACCCCCCACTACCCATAACCCAAATTTGGGGTACTGCACCCAAAGGTGGCGCTCTTGTCAAAAACGCTTATTTCTCCTTACCAGATTCACCTAGACTCAAAATTCTTTCATCATATTAATCTCTACATTCAGATGCGTCTTTTTCACCCTGGTCTTATGCTCTAAAAATGTTTACTTTTGCCACAATTTCAGAGAAAAGCCAAACATCATAAAAAGTTTCACACTCTTCAAAAATAATCGAATCTTCACCAAAATTCTCACAGACAATGTTTAGACAAAGCCTCACAAAAGTTATCAAAAGAATTTGGATACGTTGTTCCATTTCAGAGATATAGGCCAATAAAGTTCGACCACTCAGCCCATTTCTCCTATATCACCTATATTCCTATATGAGTAATTTTTTTTTCTTGGATAACAACCATACAACCATCATTAGGTGGATACCATTAACAGTGCACATTTTCAGATATGTACTCTTTTTTTATAAAGCCCTTAATTCTATTGTCAAATGTATGCTAGGAATTTTCTTGATGTTGTGTGTTTGCCAACACACATTTTCACCATTTGAATGTGACTGCTCAATGTGTATGATTGTCAGTGGCTGAGTGGGATAATGCCTAGTGCTGGTGTTTGTTAGGTTGAGAGTTCGAATCCTGCTAGAGCTTTAGGCTCAAGATGCACATGCTATTGGTTATTGAAGATTCACACTATTGAACAGCACCTGAATTACATCAGACAATTAACATTCACACTCATTAGTTGCCAAGAATCAGAATGCCGACACACTCTATGACATATAGGGGAACTTCTTTGTTTACTATTTTTCCTTCATCATTAAGTCTATCATATTTATATTTCATCCATTACTGTTCTTCTCTATAAATGTCTAATTGCCCCAGAATATCCAAAAGTTTTCAGGTGTATTTTTTCAGGAAAGCCCTTCATTTTATTGTCAAATATATACTTGGAGTTTTTCTTGTGTGTTTACCAACACACATTTTCACCATGTGAATGTGACTACCCAATATGTAGGATTGTCAGTGGCTCAGTGGGATAATGCCTAGTGCTGGTGTTTGTTAGGTTGAGGGTTCGAATCCCCGGTATTGCTTTAGGCTCTAGCTCGAATACTATTGGTTATTGAAGATTCACACCATTGAACAGCACCTGAATGACATCAGGCAATCAACATTCACACTCATCAGTTGCCAAGAATCAGAATGCCGAGACACTCTATGACATTCAGGGGAACTTCTTTGTTTACTATTTTTCCTTCATCATTAAGTCTATCATATTTATATTTAATCTATTAGTATTCATCTCTACAAATGTCTAATCGCCCCTCCATGCTTGGAGTTTTTCTTGTGTGTTTACCAATACACATTTTCACCATGTGAATGTGACTGGCCAACATGTAGGATTGACAGTGGCTCAGTGGGATAATGCCTTGTACTGGTGATCCTTAGGTTGAGAGTTCAAATCCCACTTGAAGCATGAGTGAGTTGTGGATATTAGCATACTACAATAGAATGCTGTTGGGTTGTGGAGGATAACACACTATAACATTACAGCTACTTGTCAATATGGACTTGTAGTGCAAGGCAAGTATTACTGTATAATTATAAGCTGTAGCCTATAATTATTTGTTATTCTTATAATATTTGTCATTTCTTATACATATTTAGTCGGCTCTTCCACTTGACAGAACAACTCTATATCGGTTAAGGATGTCACGCATGAAACAATGCTGCAGAAACATGAAAATACGACTTTGAGTTTAGTAGGCTATAATTTTCAGTTCCTGTTTATCTATTGCACAATGGGTAATAATTTAAAGGAATCATGTTGCAGTCTTGTAAATAGTGACCCTGCAAGATCCCTAGTCATTGCAAAATCATAGTCTGTGACTTAAAACTCTACTACTTGTCTTTAGATGTGAGAGGGTCTGAGACTGTAGTCTTTCAAAAATCTTTTCCAAATCTTTGCAAATCTTTCCAAAGTTTACCCGCTGGGAAACCCTGTAGCTCCGGAGCAGGGGCTCAGACCAGGATAAATTGTTTGCTCGCCCTCAGTTCGCTCTTTTGTTCATCTCAACCCAGCACTCCAGTGTGTCCTGCTCTGTGTGCGTCTTTGAGTTAACGTAAGTCATCACTTTAATCACCCTCACTATGACTTTTGTGATGTTTATCAGTTGTTGGAGTAGCTCTGCCATCATGTGTAAAGTTAAGGTCTTTGTTTGTTGGTTTGGTGTGTTGGAGTCCCATGTGAGAGATGATTAGGTGATGTTGGTTGACTTGGGATGTCAAGTATTGTTTAGTTGTACCTTATATAGCCATATGATTTCAGTTTATTGTTCAAATGTCAATTGGTTTGTTTGTGAGTTGGAATCTGTACTGATTTACCCCATTTCACTGATTACTCCATTTTCGGTTTGTTTCCTCTTTGATGCAGCACACATACAAGTAAAGAACAAAAGAACAGATGAATTGAAACTCAAATAAAGTTAACTTGTGTTGCACCGAAACCTGCCATCTCCGTGTCATCACTCCATACCATTGAGCCTTCTGAGTCACACCATTGAACAGCACCTGAATGACATCAGGCAATTAACATTCACACTCATTACACACTGCTGGTGTTTGTTAGGTTGAG
Organism: Alosa pseudoharengus; assembly: GCF_046254945.1. Taxonomy (NCBI): domain Eukaryota; kingdom Metazoa; phylum Chordata; class Actinopteri; order Clupeiformes; family Clupeidae; genus Alosa; species Alosa pseudoharengus. The sequence goes on along the minus strand of NW_027468576.1, from coordinate 1,466,272 downwards.
AGTTCGAATCCTGCTAGATCTTGAAGCTCAAGATGCACATGCTATTGGTTATTGAAGATTGACACCATTGATCAGCACCTGAATGACATCAGGCAATTAACATTCACACTCATTAGTTGCCAAGAATCAGAATGCCGACACACTCTATGACATATAGGGGAACTTCTTTGTTTACTATTTTTCCTTCATCATTAAGTCTATCATATTTATATTTCATCCATTACTGTTCTTCTCTATAAATGTCTAATTGCCCCAGAATATCCAAAAGTTTTCAGGTGTACTCTTTCAGGAAAGCCCTTCATTTTATTGTCAAATGTATACTTGGAGTTTTTCTTGTGTGTTTACCAATACACATTTTCACCATGTGAATGTGACTGGCAAAGATGTAGGATTGACAGTGGCTTAGTGGGATAATGCCTTGTACTTGTCATCCTTATGTTGAGTGTTCAAATCCCACCTGAAGCATTAGTGTTAAAATACTGTTGGTTGTGAAGGTTAGCATACTAGAATAGAATGCTGTTGGGTTGTGGAGGTTAGCACACTATAACATTACAGCATTACAGCTACTTGTCAATATGGACTTGTAGTGCAAGGCAAGTATAACTGTATAATTATACGCTGTTTATCTTATTGACTCTGACACAGAACCCACCACCACAAATACAATTCAATTCTGTGGGAAACACTGCCTTCCATTATCAAACCCTTCATCTTATCCACAACAAATAAATAGTCCTGTAGAATCAAGTATTGTTAGAATACTGTTGGGTTGTGGAGGTTAGCACACTATAATGTTACAGCACAGGGTAATCCTAATTTTATGCATCAAATTTATTCCAATCCAACTCAAAAGTTTTGAACGACACAAAGTGAAGGTTTGAAGGTTTTCAAAACCAAGAATAGATTATGTGATCTAATCCAATTTCAGGATCCTTGTTTCCCTTTGAACAACCCATTTTCAAGATTTGATCCGATAGCTGAAATCCGGTAACTGAAATCCGATAACCGAAATCCGATCACGTTTCTTTTGAACAATTGTGCACAAACAATCAAAGCATATGTAAAACTAAAAAGCTATGCCATCATGTTCGTTTTGCTCGGACCCCGTAAATCACCGCTTGCGGTTATATTTGGGGGCCAAGCAGCGAAGCTGCAAAGGCACCCATTGTGTTTCTATTTGTTCTTATTGGGGGCCAAGCAGCGAAGCTGCGAAGGCACCCATTGTTTTTCTATTTGTTCTTATTATTATTATTATTATTATTATTATTATTATTATTCCGCCATTAAAGTCAATGGCAGCCCATAGAACCGTCTGGTGAAAAGTTGTGAAATTTGGCACACTGATTAGGGACAGTCCCATGATTAATGTCACCAAGTTTCATGATGGCACCTCAAGCACTATAGCGCCACCAACAGGCCAAAGTTGGACTTGCGTTCACGCACGTAACTTTTGACCCGTATGGCCGATTTGCTAAAATTAGGTATCATTGGAATCCTTGGACCAAGCCGAGTTCAACGCACCCTATGACGTCATTTTCCGCCATGATGGATTTTCCGCCATTTTGGATTTCATCAAAAACACTTAAAAGTCTTCACAGGTCACAAATTTTGTCTGATAGACACCAAACCTGACACACTTGATCTTCAGATGAAGCCGCACAAAAGTTATTCCTTTTCGTCTTCGGAACTCAAACCGTTTGCCCGTAACAGCCAATCGTAATTTGCGGCGAAGCCGCCAAACAGGAAGTGAGCTCATATCTCAGCAACCCATTCACCTATCATAACCAAACTTAGTACATGGACTCAGGACCCAATCAGGGGGACGCTCAATAAATCTGGTGACCTTTGACCTGTAGGGGGCGCTGTAATTAAGAAACATGCCTTTTGGCCTGTAGCTGCAGTTGTGCTTAGAATTAAAACGGACTAGTGGTGTCTGGTAATACTGTTGGAGGTCCTTAGGCCGACCCAAGTCAACTTGTGATGTCATCGTAATTGATTCGGCCGCCATATTGGATTTAATCAAAAACACGTACAAATTTTCGCAGGTCACAAATTTCAGCGGATCCTCACTAAAATTGGCACAGACCATCTTCAGACCATAACCTATTAATATATTGCTCTCTGGAACAATTGACAAAAGTATTCGCCCGTAACAGCCAATCGAAATTGGTGGCGAAGCCACCAAACAGGAAGTGAGCTCATATCTCAGCAACCCTGCCATGTATCATAACCAAACTTACTACATATATTCATGACCCCATTAGGAGGACGCTCCAAAAATTTGGTGACCTTTGACCTGTAGGGGGTGCTGCAATTAGCAATATTGCATTTTGATGTGTAGTTGCTGATGTGTTTCATCAATCTTTTATTTTTTGATGTGAAACTGATGACAACATGTTCCATCCAGTTAATTTTAATGCGTGCGTGCAAGGGCAGGGCAGGGCAGGGCAGGGCAGGACGGGGTGGGACGGGCAGGGGTGATTAGGTGGGGGGGGCTGGCTGGCGGAGGCGGTGGCAATACTCAGCCCTGTTTCAGCCCTACAAAATCAGTTATGTTTTGATGTGACACTTGTTGAAAGTGTTGATCGCGGGTGTCTGCTGAGTTCTATCTTGTCGCCGTGGCTACTCCGGCCCATTCTGCTTGGCCCCCTCATTGCTGCTTGCAGCTATATTTGGGGGCCAAGCAGCGAAGCTGCGAAGGCACCCATTGTGTTTGTTAGTTTTTGGGGGCCAAGCAGCGAAGCTGCGAAGGCACCCATTGTGTTTGTTAGTTTTCTTATTATTATTATTACGCTTCCGCCATTGAAGTCAATGGCAGCCCATAGAACCGTCTGGTGAAAAGTTGTGAAATTTGGCACACTGATTAGGGACAGTCCCATGATTAATGTCACCAAGTTTCATGATGGCACCTCAAGCACTCTAGCGCCACCAACAGGCCAAAGTTGGACGTGCGTTCACGCACGTAACTTTTGACCCGTCAGTCCGATTTTCAAAAATGAGGTATCGCTGGAATCCTTGGACCATGCCGAGTTCAACGCACCCTATGACGTCATTTTCCGCCATGATGGATTTTCCGCCATTTTGGATTTCATCAAAAACACTTAAAAGTCTTCACAGGTCACAAATTTTGTCTGATCGACACCAAACCTGACACACTTGATCTTCAGATGAAGCCGCACAAAAGTTATTCCTTTTCGTCTTCGGAACTCAAACCGTTTGCCCGTAACAGCCAATCGAAATATGCGGCGAAGCCGCCAAACAGGAAGTGAGATCATATCTCAGCAACCGATTCACCTATCATAACCAAACTTAGTCCATGGACTCAGGACCCAATCAGGGGGACGCTCAAGAAATCTGGTGACCTTTGACCTCTAGGGGGCGCTGTAATGAAGAAACATGCCTTTTGGCCTGTAACTGCAGTTGTGCTTAGAATTAAAACACTCTAATGGTGTCTGGTAGTACTGTTGGAGGTCCTTAGGCCGACCCAAGTCAACTTGTGATGTCATCGTAATTGATTCGGCCGCCATATTGGATTTAATCAAAAACACGTACAAATTTTCGCATGTCACAAATTTCAGCGGATCCTCACCAAAATTGGCAGAGACCATCTTCAGACCATGCCTTATCAGTGCTTTGCTTTTTGGAACAATTGACAGTAGCATTCGGTTGTAACAGCCAATCGAAACTTGCGGCGAAGCCGCCAAACAGGATGTGAGCTCATATCTCAGCAACCCTTGCATGTATCAAAGCCAAACTTGGTGCATGGACTCAAGACCCAATCAGGGGGACGATCATGGAATCTGGTGACCTTTGACCTCTAGGGGGCGCTGTAATTAAGAAACATGCCTTTTGGCCTGTAGCTGCTCTTGTGCTTAGAATTAAAATGTACTAGTGGTGTCTGGTAATACTGTTGGATGTCGTTAGGCCGACCCATGCCAACTTGTGATGTCATCGTAATTGATTCGGCCGTCATGTCAGATTTAATCACAAACATCAAAAAGTTTTCGTGCGTCGCAAATTTAATCTGATCTTCACCAACATTGGCACAGACTATCTTCAGACCATAACCTATCAATATATTGCTCTCTGGAACAATTGACAAAAGCATTCGCCCATAACAGCCAATCGAAATTGGTGGCGAAGCCGCCAAACAGGAAGTGAGCTCATATCTCAGCAACCCTGCCATGTATCATAACCAAACTTAATACATATATTCATGACCCAATTAGGAGGACGCTCATAAAATTTGGTGACCTTTGACCTGTAGGGGGTGCTGCAATTAGCAATATTGCATTTTGATGTGTAGTTGCTGATGTGTTTTATCAATCTTTTATTTTTTGATGTGAAACTGATGACAACATGTTCCATCCAGTTAATTCTAATGCGTGCGTGCAAGGGCAGAGCAGGGCAGGGCAGGACGGGGTCGGACGGGGTGGGGTGATTAGGTGGGGGGGGCTGGCTGGCGGAGGCGGTGGCAATACTCAGCCCTATTTCAGCCCTGTTGATCCTGGGTGTCTGCTGAGTTCTATCTTGTCACCGTGGCTACTCCGGCCTATTCTGCTTGGCCCCCTCATTGCTGCTTGCAGCTATATTCTTATTATTGGGGGCCAAGCAGCGAAGCTGCGAGGCAACCCATAGTGATTCTACGTATTCTTATTATTATTATTATTATAACGAAACGCTAATTTGCCATTAAACCATACAGTAAAAAGTTGGGATATTCGGCACATTGATTCGGTTCAGTCATATCTTTAATTTATCAAAGTTTCAAGTCTGCACTTTGAGTGCTCTAGCGCCACCAACATTTCAAATTTTTTATTACATCTATGCACATAACGTTTGTATGGTACACCACATTTTGAACATTAAGGTATATTTGGAATCCTTGGATGAGACCGAACTCAACGCAGATGTCAATTTATGGGGTAAACGTAATTGATCAGGCTGCCATATTGGATTTAATCAAAAACACCTAAAAGGCATCAAAGTTCGCAAAGTTTGTCCGATTTTCACGAAACTTGACGCAGATGATCTTCAGACTATGACTCACAAATGTTATTGCTTTTCGGAGCCATATTCAAAACCCATCGCCCGTCGTGACCAATCAAGTTTGGCGGCGAAGCCGCCAAACAGGAATTGAAGTGATCTCAGCAAGGCTTTCGCGTATCAACACCAAACTCAGTACAGGGTCTCAGGACCCAATTAGGAGGAGGCTCAATAAATTTGGTGACTTTTGACCTATAGGTGGCGCTATAATTACCAAAATTACGTTTTAGCCTGTAACGGGTCATGTGTTTGGAATTAAAGCATATTAGTGATATCTGTTAATACCTTGAGAGGTCCTTAGGCCGCCACATGCCAACATGTGACGTCAACATAAATGATCCAACCGCCATATTGGATGTCATCAAAAACACTTAAAAGGCATCAAAGGTCACAAAGTTTCTCCGATTTTCACGAAACTTGACGCAGATGATCGTCAGACCATGTCTCATAAATGCATTGCTTTCTGGAACCATATTCAAAACCTGTTGCCCGTGACAACCAATCAAGTTTGGCGGCGAAGCCGCCAAACAGGAAGTGAAGTGATATCTCAGCAATGCTTTCACATATCAAAACCAAACTAGGTATATAGGTTCAGGACTCAATCAGGAGGACACTCAAGAAATGTGGTAAATTTTGACCACTATGTGGCGCTATAATCACAGGAAGTGGGCTCATATTTCTGCAATGCTTTCACGTATCGAAACCAAACTTGGCTCATTGACTCGGGACCACATCCTGAGGACATACAATAATTTTAGCGACCTTTGACCACTAGGGGTGCTATAATTTGCAACACTTTCTCGTATCAACACCAAACTTGGTATATGGACTCGTGACTACAACCTGAGGACGCACAATAAATGTGGTGACTTTTGACCACTAGGGGTGCTATAATTATCAACACTTTCTCGTATCGACACCAAACTTGGTATGTGGACTTGTGACTACAACCTGACTATGCACAATACATTTGGTGATGTTTGAGGTATGCATATGTATGGGGGGTTATTGGGGTGTGTGGGAGAGGAAGTTTATCTTTGTATATGTGTGTGTGTGGGACGGGTGGTTAATTGGGTGTGTGTATAATGTAGCAACATTGGGTTGCCATGACAACTCCTGCTCAACTGCTTGGCCCCCACATTGCTGCTTGCAGCTATATTTATTATTATTATTACACATCTTTCCGCTGTCATTGAAGTCTATGGCAGCCCATAGAACCGTACAGTAAAAAGTTGTGAAATTTGGCACATTGATTCGGGACAGTATAAAAATTAATTTGAGCAAGTTTTATGCCTGAACCACAGAGAGTCTAGCGCCACCAATGGGTCAAAGTTGACATTGCATCCATGCAATTAACTTTTGAACCGTATGCCCGATTTTGAATATCGCAATATCTTTGGAAGTCTTGGATGAGGCCGAACTCAACGCACCCCATGACGTCAATTTCCGCCATGTTGGATCTTCCGCCATATTGTATTTCATCAAAAACACTTAAAAGGCATCAAAGTTCGCAAAGTTTGTCCGATTTTCACGAAACTTGACGCAGATGATCGTCAGACCATGACTCATAAACGCATTGCTTTTTGGAGACATATTCAAAACCGGTTGCCTGTGACGACCAATCAAGTTTGGCGGCGAAGCCGCCAAACAGGAAGTGAAGTGATATCTCAGCAAGGCTTTCGCGTATCAACACCAAACTCAGTACAGGGTCTCAGTACCCAATTAGGAGGAGGCTCAATAAATTTGATGACTTTTGACCTATAGGTGGCGCTATAATTAGCAAAATTATGTTTTAGCCTGTAACGGGTCATGTGTTTAGAATTAAAGCATATTAGTGATATCTGTTAATACCTTGAGAGGTCCTTAGGCCGAAACATGCCAACATGTGACGTCAACATAATTTATTCGACCGCCATATTGGATGTCATCAAAAACACTTAAAAGGCATCAAAGGTCAGAAAGTTTCTCCGATTTTCACGAAACTTGACGCAGATGATCGTCAGACCATGACTCATAAACGCATTGCTTTTTGGAGACATATTCAAAACCGGTTGCCTGAGACGACCAATCAAGTTTGGCGGCGAAGCCGCCAAACAGGAAGCGAAGTAATATCTCAGTAAAGCTTTAACGTATCAAAACCAAACTCAGTACATGGGGTCATGACCCAATAAGGAGAAGGCTCAATAAATTTGATGACTTTTGACCTATAGGTGGCGCTATAATAAGCAAAATTACATTTTGGCCTGTAACGGGTGATGTGTTTGGAATTAAAACTTACTATTGGTGTCTGTTAATGTTAATGTTAATATACTAGTGATGTCTCTGGGAGGTCCTAAGGCTGACAGATGTGATTTTGTGATGTCAACATAATTGATCTGGCCGCCATATTGGATTTAATCAAAATCACTTAAAAGGCATCAAAGGTCACAAAGTTCATCCGATTTTCATGAAACTTGGTTCAGATGATCTTCAGACCATGACTCACAAACGCATTGCTTTTTGGACCCATATTCAAAACCCATCGCCCGTCTTGACCAATCAAGTTTGGCGGCGAAGCCGCCAAACAGGAAGTGAAGTGATCTCAGCAAGGCTTTTGCGTATCAACACCAAACTCAGTACAGGGTCTCAGGACCCAATTAGGAGGAGGCTCAATAAATTTGATGACTTTTGACCTATAGGTGGCGCTATAATCACAAGAAGTGGGCTCATATTTCAGCAATGCTTTCACATATTGAAACCAAACTTAGTATATGGACTTGGGACCTCATCCTGAGGACAGACAATAATTTTAGCAACGTTTGACCACTAGGGGTGCTATAATTTGCAACACTTTCTCGTATCGACACCAAACTTGGTACCTGGACTCGGGACCACATCCTGAATAAGGACAATACATTTAGTGACCTTTGACCACTAGGGGCGCTATAATTAGAAAAACTTTATCGTATCGACACCAAACTTGGTACATGGACTCGGGAACACATCCTGAAGACGCACAATATATTTAGTGAGCTTTGACCACTAGGGGTGCTACAATTATCAACACTTTCTTGTATCGACACCAAACTTGGTATGTGGACTTGTGACTACAACCTGACTACGCACAATAAATTTGGTGATGTTTGAGGTATGCATATGTGTGGGGGGTTATTGGGGTGTGTGGGGGAAGAAGTTTATCTGTGTATATGTGTGTGTGTGGGACAGGGGGGGTTAATTGGGTGTGTGTATAATGTAGCAACATTGGGTTGCCATGACAACTCCTGCTCAACTGCTTGGCCCCCTCATTGCTGCTTGCAGCTATATTTATTATTATTATTATTCCGCCATTAAAGTCAATGGCAGCCCATAGAACCGTCTGGTGAAAAGTTGTGAAATTTGGCACACTGATTAAGGACAGTCCCATGATTAATATCACCAAGTTTCATGATGGCAACTCAAGCACTCTAGCGCCACCAACAGGCCAAAGTTGGACGTGCGTTCACACACGTAACTTTTGACCCGTATGGCCGATTGTCAAAAATGATGTGTCGTTGGAATCCTTGGACCAAGCCGAGTTCAACGCACCCTATGACGTCAATTTCCGCCATGATGGATTTTCCGCCATTTTGGATTTCATCAAAAACATTAAAAAGTCTTCAAAGGTCACATATTTTGTCCGATCGACACCAAACCGGACACACTTGATCTTCAGACCAAGCCGCACAAAAGTTATTCCTTTTCGTCTTCGGAACTAAAACCGTTCGCCCGTAACAGCCAATCGAAATTTGCGGCGAAGCCGCAAAACAGGAAGTGAGCTCATATCTCAGCAACCCATTCATCTATCATAACCAAACTTAGTCCATGGACTCAGGACCCAATCAGGGGGACGCTCAAGAAATCTGGTGACCTTTGACCTCTAGGGGGCGCTGTAATTAATAAACATGCCTTTTGGCCTGTAGCAGCAGTTTTGCTTAGAATTAAAACGCACTAGTGGTGTCTGGTAATACTGTTGGGGGTCCTTAGGCCGACCCAAGCCAACTTGTGATGTCATCGTAATTGATTCGGCCGCCATATTGGATTTAATCAAAAACACGTACAAGTTTTCGCAGGTCACACATTTCAGCGGATCCTCACCAAAATTGGCAGAGACCATCTTCAGACCATGCCTTATCAGTGTATTGCTTTCTGGAACAATTGACAGAAGCATTCGCCCGTAACAGCCAATCGAAATTGGTGGCGAAGCCGCCAATCAGGAAGTGAGGTCATATCTCAGCAACCCTGCCATGTATCATAACTAAACTTACTACATAGATTCATGACCCCATTAGGAGGACGCACAAAACATTTGGTGACCTTTGACCTGTAGGGAGTGCTGCAATTAGCAATATTGCATTTTGATCTGTAGTTGCTTGTGTTTTATCAATCTTTTATTTTTTGATGTGAAACTGATGACAACATGTTCCATCCAGTTAATTCTAATGCGTGCGTGCAACGGCGCGGCGGGACGTGGGGGGGGGGGGGGGGGGGCAGGGGTGATTAGGTGGGGGGGGCTGGCTGGCGGAGGCGGCAGCGGCAATACTCAGCCCTGTTTCAGCCCTACAAAGTCAGTTATGTTTTGATGTGAAAGTTGTTGAAAGTGTTGATAGCGGGTGCCTGCTGAGTTCTATCTTGTCGCCGTAGCTACTCCGGCCTATTCTGCTTGGCCCCCTCATTGCTGCTTGCAGCTATATTTGGGGGCCAAGCAGCGAAGCTGCGAGGCAACCCATAGTGATTCTACGTATTCTTATTATTATTATTATTATAACGAAACGCTAATTTGCCATTAAACCATACAGTAAAAAGTTGGGATATTCGGCACATTGATTCGGTTCAGTCATATCTTTAATTTATCAAAGTTTCAAGTCTGCACTTTGAGTGCTCTAGCGCCACCAACATTTCAAATTTTTTATTACATCTATGCACATAACGTTTGAATGGTACACCACATTTTGAACATTAAGGTATATTTGGAATCCTTGGATGAGACCGAACTCAACGCAGATGTCAATTTATGGGGTAAACGTAATTGATCAGGCTGCCATATTGGATTTAATCAAAAACACCTAAAAGGCATCAAAGTTCGCAAAGTTTGTCCGATTTTCACGAAACTTGACGCAGATGATCTTCAGACTATGACTCACAAATGTTATTGCTTTTCGGAGCCATATTCAAAACCCATCGCCCGTCGTGACCAATCAAGTTTGGCGGCGAAGCCGCCAAACAGGAATTGAAGTGATCTCAGCAAGGCTTTCGCGTATCAACACCAAACTCAGTACAGGGTCTCAGGACCCAATTAGGAGGAGGCTCAATAAATTTGGTGACTTTTGACCTATAGGTGGCGCTATAATTACCAAAATTACGTTTTAGCCTGTAACGGGTCATGTGTTTGGAATTAAAGCATATTAGTGATATCTGTTAATACCTTGAGAGGTCCTTAGGCCGCCACATGCCAACATGTGACGTCAACATAAATGATCCAACCGCCATATTGGATGTCATCAAAAACACTTAAAAGGCATCAAAGGTCACAAAGTTTCTCCGATTTTCACGAAACTTGACGCAGATGATCGTCAGACCATGTCTCATAAATGCATTGCTTTCTGGAACCATATTCAAAACCTGTTGCCCGTGACAACCAATCAAGTTTGGCGGCGAAGCCGCCAAACAGGAAGTGAAGTGATATCTCAGCAATGCTTTCACATATCAAAACCAAACTAGGTATATAGGTTCAGGACTCAATCAGGAGGACACTCAAGAAATGTGGTAAATTTTGACCACTATGTGGCGCTATAATCACAGGAAGTGGGCTCATATTTCTGCAATGCTTTCACGTATCGAAACCAAACTTGGCTCATTGACTCGGGACCACATCCTGAGGACATACAATAATTTTAGCGACCTTTGACCACTAGGGGTGCTATAATTTGCAACACTTTCTCGTATCAACACCAAACTTGGTATATGGACTCGTGACTACAACCTGAGGACGCACAATAAATGTGGTGACTTTTGACCACTAGGGGTGCTATAATTATCAACACTTTCTCGTATCGACACCAAACTTGGTATGTGGACTTGTGACTACAACCTGACTATGCACAATACATTTGGTGATGTTTGAGGTATGCATATGTATGGGGGATTATTGGGGTGTGTGGGAGAGGAAGTTTATCTTTGTATATGTGTGTGTGTGGGACGGGTGGTTAATTGGGTGTGTGTATAATGTAGCAACATTGGGTTGCCATGACAACTCCTGCTCAACTGCTTGGCCCCCACATTGCTGCTTGCAGCTATATTTATTATTATTATTATTCCGACATTGAACTCAATGGCAGCCCATAGAACCGTCTGGTGAAAAGTTGTGAAATTTGGCACACTGATTAGGGACAGTCCAATGATTAATGTCACCAAGTTTCATGATGGCACCTAGAGCACTCTAGCGCCACCAACAGGCCAAAGTTGGACGTGCGTTCACGCACGTAACTTTTGACCCGTATTGCCGATTGTCAAAAATGAGATATCGTTGGAATCCTTGGACCAAGCCGAGTTCAACGCATCCTATGACGTCGATTTCCGCCATGAAGGATTTTCCGCCATATTGGATTTCATCAAAAACACTAAAAAGTCTTCAAAGGTCACAAATTTTGTCCGATCGACACCAAACCTGACACACTTGATCTTCAGACCAAGTCTCACAAAAGTTATTCCTTTTCGTCTTCGGAACTCAAACCGTTCGCCCGTAACAGCCAATCGAAGTTTGCGGCGAAGCCGCCAAACAGGAAGTGAGCACATATCTCAGCAACCCATTCACCTATTATAACCAAACTTAGTACATGGACTCAGGACCCAATCAGGGGGACGCTCAAGAAATCTGGTGACCTTTGACCTCTAGGGGGCGCTGTAATTAAGAAACATGCCTTTTGGCCTGTAGCAGCAGTTGTGCTTAGAATTAAAACGCACTAGTGGTGTCTGGTACTACTGTTGAAGGTCCTTAGACCGACCCAAGCCAACTTGTGATGTCATCATAATTGATTCGGCCGCCATATTGGATTTAATCAAAAACACGTACAAGTTTTCGCAGGTCACAAATTTCAGCGGATCCTCACCAAAATTGGCAGAGACCATCTTCAGACCGTGACTTATCAGTGCATTGCTTTCTGGAACAATTGACAGAAGCATTCGGCTGTAACCGCCAATCAAAATTTGTGGTGAAGCCGCTAAACAGGAAGTGAGCTCATATCTCAGCAACCCTTGCATGTATCAAAGCCAAACTGGGTGCATGGACTTAGGACCCAATCAGGAGGACACTCAATAAATCTGGTGACCTATGACCTCTAGGGGTCGCTGTAATTAAGAAACATGCCTTTTGGCCTGTAGCTGCAGTTGTGCTTAGAATTAAAATGCACTAGTGGTTTCAGGTAATACTGTTGGACGTCCTTAGGGCAACCCAGGCCAACTTGTGATGTCATCATAATTGATTCGGCCGCCATATTGGATTTAATCAAAAACATCAAAAATTTTCACAGGTCACAAATTTCATCTGATCTTCACCAAAATTGGCACAGACCATCTTCAGACCATAACCTATCAATATGTTGCTTTCTGGAACAATTGACAAAAGCATTCTTCCGTAACAGCCAATCAAAAATGATGGCGAAGCCGCAAAACAGGAAGTGAGCTCATATCTCAGCAACCCTGCCATGTATCATAACCAAACTTACTACATAGATTCATGACCCCATTAGGAAGACGCACAAAACATTTGGTGAACTTTGACCTGTAGAGGTTGCTGCAGTTTGCAATATTGCATTTTGATCTGTAGTTGCTGATGTGTTTCATCGATCCTTTATTTTTTGATGTGAAACTGATGACAACATGTTCCATCCAGTTCATTCTAATGCATGCGTGCAAGGGCGGGGAGGGGCAGGACGGGGTGGGACGGGCAGGGGTGATTAGGTGGGGGGCTGACTGGCAGAGGCGGTGGCAATTCTCAGCCCTGTTTCAGCCCTACAAAATCAGTTATGTTTTGATGTGACACTAGTTGAAAGTGTTGATCGCGGATGTCTGCTGAGTTCTATCTTGTCACCATGGCTACTCCAGCCTATTCTGCTTGGCCCCCTCATTGCTGCTTGCAGCTATATTTATTCCTCTGCCATTGAAGTCAATGGCAGCCCATAGAACCGTCTGGTGAAAAGTTGTGAAATTTGGCACACCGATTTGGGACAGTCCCATGATTCATTTCACCAAGTTTCATGTTGGCACCTCAAGCGCTCTAGCGCCACCAACAGGCCAAAGTTAGACTTGCGTTCAAGCACGTAACTTCTGACCGGTTGACCCAATTTTCAAAAATGAGGTATCGTTGGATTCCTTGGACCAAGCCGAATTCAACGCACCCTATGACGTCATTTTCCGCCATGATGGATTTTCCGCCATATTGGATTTTAGTGAAAGTGAAACTAAAACTTCACAGGTCACAAATTTTGTCTGATCGTCACCAAACTTGACACACATGATCTTCAGACCAAGCCTCACAAAAGTTGTGGTGTTTTGTCTTCGGAACTATAACCGTTCATCCGAAATATCCAATCGAAATTTGCGGCGAAGCCGCCAAACAGGAAGTGAGCTCATATCTCAGCAACCCATTCATCTATCATAACCAAACTTAGGATATGGACTCAGGACCCAATCAGGGGGACGCGAAAGAAATCTGGTGACCTTTGACCTCTAGGGGGCGCTGTAATTAAGAAACATGCCTTTTGGCCTGTTGCTGCAGTTGTGCTTAAAATTAAAACGCACTATTGGTGTCTGGTAATACTGTTGGAGGTCCGTAACCCGACCCAAGCCAACTTGTGATGTCATCGTAATTGATTCGGCCGCCATATTGGATTTAATCAAAAACACGTACAAGTTTTCGCAGGTCACAAATTTCAGCGGATCCTCACCAAAATTGGCAGAGACCATCTTCAGACCATGCCTTATCAGTGCATTGCTTTCTGGAACAATTGACAGAAGCATTCGGCTGTAACAGCCAATCGAAATTTGCGGCGAAACCGCCAAACAGGAAGTGAGGTCATATCTCAGCAACCCTTGCATGTATCAAAGCCAAACTGGGTACATGGACTCAGGACCAAATCAGGGGGACACTCAATAAATCTGGTGACCTTTGACCTCTAGGGGGCGCTGTAATTAAGAAACATGCCTTTTGGCCTGTAGCTGCTGTTGTGTTTGGAATTAAAATGTACTAGTGGTGTCTGGTAATACTGTTGGAGGTCCTTAGGCCGACCCAGGCCAACTTGTGATGTCATCGTAATTGATTCGGCCGCCATATTGGATTTAATCAAAAACACATACAAGTTTTCGCAGGTCACAAATTTCAGTGGATCCGCACCAAAATTGGCAGAGACCATCGTTAGACCATGCCTTATCAGTGCATCGCTTTTTGGAACGATTGACAGTAGCATTCGGCTGTAACAGCCAATCGAAATTTGCGGCGAAGCCGCCAAACAGGAAGTGAGCTCATAGCTCAGCAACCCTGCCATGTATCATAACCAAACTTACTACATAGGTTCAGAACCCCATTAGGAAGACGCTCAAAAAATATGTTGACCTTTGACCTGTAGGGGGTGCTGCAATTAGCAATATTGCATTTTGATCTGTAGTTGCGATGTGTTTTAACGATCTTTTATTTTTGGATGTGAAACTGATGACAACATGTTCCATCCAGTTCATTCTAATGAGTGCGTGGTAGGGCGAGGCGGGGCGGGACAGGCAGGGGTGATTAGGTGGGGGGGCTGGCTGGCGGAGGCGGTGGCAATACTCAGCCCTGTTTCAGCCATACACAATCACATGTTTGATGTGACACTTGTTAAAAGTGTTGATTGCGTGTGTCTGCTGAGTTCTATCTTGTCGCCGTGGCTACTCCGGCCTATTCTGCTTGGCCCCCTCATTGCTGCTTGCAGCTATATTTATTATTATTATTATAACGAAACGCTAATTTGCCATTAAACCATACAGTAAAAAGTTGGGATATTCGGCACATTGATTCGGTTCAGTCATATCTTTAATTTATCAAAGTTTCAAGTCTGCACTTTGAGTGCTCTAGCGCCACCAACATTTCAAATTTTTTATTATATCTATGCACATAACGTTTGAATGGTACACCACATTTTGAACATTAAGGTATATTTGGAATCCTTGGATGAGACCGAACTCAACGCAGATGTCAATTTATGGGGTAAACGTAATTGATCAGGCTGCCATATTGGATTTAATCAAAAACACCTAAAAGGCATCAAAGTTGGCAAAGTTTGTCCGATTTTCACGAAACTTGACGCAGATGATCATCAGACCATGACTCACAAATGCATTGCTTTTTGGAGCCATATTTAAAACCCGTCGCCCGTCGTGACCAATCAAGTTTGGCGGCGAAGCCGCCAAACATGAAGTGAAGTGATCTCAGCAAGGCTTTCGCGTATCAACACCAAACTCAGTACAGGGTCTCAGTACCCAATAAGGAGGAGGCTCAATACATTTGGTGACTTTTGACCTATAGGTGGCGCTATAATTACCAAAATTACGTTTTAGCCTGTAACGGGTCATGCGTTTGGAATTAAAGCATATTAGTGATATCTGTTAATACCTTGAGAGGTCCTTAGGCCGCCACATGCCAACATGTGACGTCAACATAAATGATCCAACCGCCATATTGGATGTCATCAAAAACACTTAAAAGGCATCAAAGGTCACAAAGTTTCTCCGATTTTCACGAAACTTGACGCAGATGATCGTCAGACCATGACTCATAAACGCATTGCTTTTTGGAGACATATTCAAAACCGGTTGCCCGTGACAACCAATCAAGTTTGGCGGCGAAGCCGCCAAACAGGAAGTGAAGTGATATCTCAGCAATGCTTTCGCGTTTCAACACCAAACTCAGTACAGGGTCTCAGGACCCAATTAGGAGGAGGCTCAATAAATTTGATGACTTTTGACCAATAGGTGGCGCTATAATCACAAGAAGTGGGCTCATATTTCAGCAATGCTTTCACATATTGAAACCAAACTTAGTATATGGACTTGGGACCTCATCCTGAGGACAGACAATAATTTTAGCAACCTTTGACCACTAGGGGTGCTATAATTTGCAAGACTTTCTCGTATCAACACCAAACTTGGTATATGGACTCGTGACTACAACCTGAGGACGCACAATAAATTTGGTGACTGTTGACCACTAGGGGTGCTATAATTATCAACACTTTCTCGTATCGACACCAAACTTGGTATGTGGACTCGTGACTACAACCTGACTATGCACAATACATTTAGTGATGTTTGAGGTATGCATATGTGTGGGGGGTTATTGGGGTGTGTGGGAGAGGAAGTTTATCTGTGTATATGTGTGTGTGTGGGACGGGTGGTTAATTGGGTGTATGTATAATGTAGCAACATTGGGTTGCCATGACAACTCCTGCTCAACTGCTTGGCCCCCACATTGCTGCTTGCAGCTATATTTGGGGGCCAAGCAGCGAAGCTGCGAGGCAACCCATAGTGATTCTACGTATTCTTATTATTATTATTATAACGAAACATTAAGTTGCCATTGAACCATACAGTAAAAAGTTGGGATATTCGGCACATTGATTTGGTTCAGTCATATCTTTAATTTATCAAAGTTTCAAGTCTGCACTTTGAGTGCTCTAGCGCCACCAACGTTTAAAATTTTGTATTACATCTATGCACTTACCGTACACCACATTTTGAACATTAAGGTATATTTGGAATCCTTGGATGAGACCGAACTCGACGCAGATGTGAATTGGTGATGAAAACGTAATTGATCAGGCTGCCATATTGGATTTAATCAAAAACACCTAAAAGGCATCAAAGTTGGCAAAGTTTGTCCGATTTTCACGAAACTTGACGCAGATGATCTTCAGACCATGACTCATAAATGCATTGCTTTTAGGAGCCATATTCAAAACCCGTCGCCCGTCACGACCAATCAAGTTTGGCGGCGAAGCCGCCAAACAGGAAGTGAAGTGATCTCAGCAAGGCTTTCGCGTATCAACACCAAACTCAGCATAGGGTCTCAGGACCCAATTAGGAGGAGGCTCAATAAATTTGATGACTTTTGACCTATAGGTGGCGCTATAATTAGCAAAATTACGTTTTGGCTTGTAACGGGTCATGTGTTTGGAATTAAAGCATATTAGTGATATCTGTTAATACCTTGAGAGGTCCTTATGCCAACATATGCCAACATGTGACGTCAACATAATTGATTCGACCGCCATATTGGATTTCACCAAAAACATTTAAAAGGCATCAAAGGTCACAAAGTTTCTCCGATTTTCATGAAACTTGACGCAGATGATCGTCAGACAATGACTCATAAAAGCATTGCTTTTTGGAGACATATTCAAAACCGGTTGCCTCTGACGACCAATCAAGTTTGTCGGCGAAGCCGCCAAACAGGAAGTGAAGTAATATCTCAGTAAAGCTTTAACGTATCAAAACCAAACTCAGTACATGGGGTCAGGACCCAATAAGGAGAAGGCTCAATAAATTTGATGACTTTTGACCTATAGGTGGCGCTATAATAAGCAAAATTACATTTTGGCCTGTAACGGGTGATGTGTTTGGAATTAAAACTTACTATTGGTGTCTGTTAATGTTAATGTTAATATACTAGTGATGTCTCTGGGAGGTCCTAAGGCTGACAGATGTGATTTTGTGATGTCAACATAATTGATCTGGCCGCCATATTGGATTTAATCAAAATCACTTAAAAGGCATCAAAGGTCACAAAGTTCATCTGATTTTCATGAAACTTGGTTGAGATGATCTTCAGACCATGACTCACAAACACATTGCTTTTTGGACCCATATTCAAAACCCATCGCCCGTCTTGACCAATCAAGTTTGGCGGCGAAGCCGCCAAACAGGAAGTGAAGTGATCTCAGCAAGGCTTTCGCGTATCAACACCAAACTCAGTACAGGGTCTCAGGACCCAATTAGGAGGAGGCTCAATAAATTTGATGACTTTTGACCTATAGGTGGCGCTATAATCACAAGAAGTGGGCTCATATTTCAGCAATACTTTCACATATTGAAACCAAACTTAGTATATGGACTTGGGACCTCATCCTGAGGACAGACAATAATTTTAGCAACCTTTGACCACTAGGGGTGCTATAATTTGCAACACTTTCTCGTATCAACACCAAACTTGGTATATGGACTCGTGACTACAACCTGAGGACGCACAATAAATTTGGTGACTTTTGACCACTAGGGGTGCTATAATTATCAACACTTTCTCGTATCGACACCAAACTTGGTATGTGGACTCGTGACTACAACCTGACTATGCACAATACATTTAGTGATGTTTGAGGTATGCATGTGTGTGGGGGGTTATTGGGGTGTGTGGGAGAGGAAGTTTATCTGTGTATATGTGTGTGTGTGGGACGGGTGGTTAATTGGGTGTATGTATAATGTAACAACATTGGGTTGCCATGACAACTCCTGCTCAACTGCTTGGCCCCCACATTGCTGCTTGCAGCTATATTTGGGGGCCAAGCAGCGAAGCTGCGAGGCAACCCATAGTGATTCTACGTATTCTTATTATTATTATTATAACGAAACATTAAGTTGCCATTGAACCATACAGTAAAAAGTTGGGATATTCGGCACATTGATTTGGTTCAGTCATATCTTTAATTTATCAAAGTTTCAAGTCTGCACTTTGAGTGCTCTAGCGCCACCAACGTTTAAAATTTTGTATTACATCTATGCACTTACCGTACACCACATTTTGAACATTAAGGTATATTTGGAATCCTTGGATGAGACCGAACTCGACGCAGATGTGAATTGGTGATGAAAACGTAATTGATCAGGCTGCCATATTGGATTTAATCAAAAACACCTAAAAGGCATCAAAGTTGGCAAAGTTTGTCCGATTTTCACGAAACTTGACGCAGATGATCTTCAGACCATGACTCATAAATGCATTGCTTTTAGGAGCCATATTCAAAACCCGTCGCCCGTCGTGACCAATCAAGTTTGGCGGCGAAGCCGCCAAACATGAAGTGAAGTGATCTCAGCAAGGCTTTCGCGTATCAACACCAAACTCAGTACAGGGTCTCAGTACCCAATAAGGAGGAGGCTCAATACATTTGGTGACTTTTGACCTATAGGTGGCGCTATAATTACCAAAATTACGTTTTAGCCTGTAACGGGTCATGCGTTTGGAATTAAAGCATATTAGTGATATCTGTTAATACCTTGAGAGGTCCTTAGGCCGCCACATGCCAACATGTGACGTCAACATAAATGATCCAACCGCCATATTGGATGTCATCAAAAACACTTAAAAGGCATCAAAGGTCACAAAGTTTCTCCGATTTTCACGAAACTTGACGCAGATGATCGTCAGACCATGACTCATAAACGCATTGCTTTTTGGAGACATATTCAAAACCGGTTGCCCGTGACAACCAATCAAGTTTGGCGGCGAAGCCGCCAAACAGGAAGTGAAGTGATATCTCAGCAATGCTTTCGCGTTTCAACACCAAACTCAGTACAGGGTCTCAGGACCCAATTAGGAGGAGGCTCAATAAATTTGATGACTTTTGACCAATAGGTGGCGCTATAATCACAAGAAGTGGGCTCATATTTCAGCAATGCTTTCACATATTGAAACCAAACTTAGTATATGGACTTGGGACCTCATCCTGAGGACAGACAATAATTTTAGCAACCTTTGACCACTAGGGGTGCTATAATTTGCAAGACTTTCTCGTATCAACACCAAACTTGGTATATGGACTCGTGACTACAACCTGAGGACGCACAATAAATTTGGTGACTTTTGACCACTAGGGGTGCTATAATTATCAACACTTTCTCGTATCGACACCAAACTTGGTATGTGGACTCGTGACTACAACCTGACTATGCACAATACATTTAGTGATGTTTGAGGTATGCATATGTGTGGGGGGTTATTGGGGTGTGTGGGAGAGGAAGTTTATCTGTGTATATGTGTGTGTGTGGGACGGGTGGTTAATTGGGTGTGTGTATAATGTAGCAATATTGGGTTGCCATGACAACTCCTGCTCAACTGCTTGGCCCCCACATTGCTGCTTGCAGCTATATTTGGGGGCCAAGCAGCGAAGCTGCGAGGCAACCATTGTGTTTGTTAGTTTTCTTATTATTATTCCTCTGCCATTGAAGTCAATGGCAGCCCATAGAACCGTCTGGTGAAAAGTTGTGAAATTTGGCACACCGATTTGGGACAGTCCCATGATTCATTTCACCAAGTTTCATGTTGGCACCTCAAGCGCTCTAGCGCCACCAACAGGCCAAAGTTGGACTTGCGTTCACGCACGTAACTTATGACCTGTTGACCCAATTTTCAAAAATGAGGTATCGTTGGATTCCTTGGACCAAGCCGAGTTCAACCCTATGACGTCATTTTCCGCCATGATGGATTTTCCGCCATATTGGATTTTAGTGAAAGTGAAACTAAAACTTCACAGGTCACAAATTTTGTCCGATCGTCACCAAACTTGACACACATGATCTTCAGACCAAGCCTCACAAAAGTTGTGGTGTTTTGTCTTCGGAACTATAACCGTTCATCCGAAATATCCAATCGAAATTTGCGGCGAAGCCGCCAAACAGGAAGTGAGCTCATATCTCAGCATCCCATTCATCTATCATAACCAAACTTAGGACATGGACTCAGGACCCAATCAGGGGGACGCTCAAGAAATCTGGTGACCTTTGACCTCTAGGGGGCGCTGTAATTAAGAAACATGCCTTTTGGCCTGTAGCTGCAGTTGTGCTTAGAATTAAAATGCACTAGTGGTGTCTGGTAATACTGTTGGAGGTCCAAAGGCTAACCCAAGCCAACTTGTGATGTCATCGTAATTGATTCGGCCGCCATATTGGGTTCAATCAAAAAAACGTAAAAATTTTCGCAGGTCACAAATTTCAGCGGATCCTCACCAAAATTGGCAGAGACCATCTTCAGACCATGCCTTATCAGTGCATTGCTTTCTGGAACAATTGACAGAAGCATTCGGCTGTAACAGCCAATCGAAATTTGTGGCGAAGCCGCCAAACAGGAAGTGAGCTCATATCTCAGCAACCCTTGCATGTATCAAAGCCAAACTGGGTGCATGGACTCAGGACCCAATCAGGGGGACACTCAATAAATCTGGTGACCTTTGACCTCTAGGGGGCGCTGTAATTGAGAAACATGCCTTTTGGCCTGTAGCTGCTGATGCGCATTATTTTGCAATGGAGGTCAATGGCAGCCCATAGAACCGTCTGGCAAAAGGTTCTGACATTTGGCACACTGATTTAAGACAGTCCATTGATTCATGTCACCAAGTTTCATGTCGTCACCTCCAGCGCTCTAGCGCCACCAACAGGCCAAAGTTGGACTTGCGTTCACGCACGTAACTTCTGACCTGTTGACCCGATTGTCAAAAATGAGGTATCATTGGAATCCTTCGACCAAGCCGAGTTCAACGTACCCTATGTCGTCATTTTCCGCCATGATGGATTTTCCGCCATTTTGGATTTCATCAAAATCCCTTAAAACGTATCAGAGGTCACAAATTTTGTCCGATCGACATCAATCTTTACATATATCATCTACAGACCATGCCTCATTAATGCATTGCTTTTTGTCTTCGGAACTAAAACCGTTCGCACGTAACAGCCAATAGAAATTTGTGGCGAAGTCGCTTAACAGGAAGTGAGCTCATATCTCAGCAACCCATTGATCTATCATAACCAAACTTAGTCCATGGACTCAGGACCCAATCAGGGGGACGCTCAAGAAATCCGGTGACCTTTGACCTCTAGGGGGCGCTATAATTAAGAAACATGCCTTTTGGCCTGTAGCTGCTGTTGTCCTTAGAATTAAAATGCACTAGTGGTTTCAGGTAATACTGTTGGAGGTCCTTAGGCTGACCCAGCACAACTTGTGATGTCATCGTAATTGATTCGGCCGTCATGTTGGATTTAATCAAAAACATCAAAAAGTTTTCGCGGGTCACAAATTTCATCTGATCTTCACCAAAATTGGCACAGACCATTTTTAGACCATAACCTATCAATATATTGCTCTCTGGAACAATTGACAAAAGCATTCGCCCGTAACAGCCAATCGAAATTGGTGGCGAAGCCGCCAAACAGGAAGTGAGCTCATATCTCAGCAACCCTGCCATATATTATAACCAAACTTACTACATATATTCATGATCCCATTAGGAGGACGCTCAAAAAAATTGGTGACCTTTGACCTGTAGGGGGTGCTGCAATTAGCAATATTGCATTTTGATGTGTAGTTGCTGATGTGTTTTATAAATCTTTTATTTTTTGATTTGAAACTGATGACAACATATTCCATCCAGTTAATTCTAATGCGTGCGTGCAAAGGCAGGACGGGGTGGGACGGGCTGGGGTGATTAGGTGGGGGGGGGGGGCTGGCTGGCGGAGGCAGTGGCAATACTCAGCCCTGTTTATCCCGGGTGTCTGCTGAATTCTATCTTGTCACCGTGGCTACTCCGGCCTATACTGCTTGGCCCCCTCATTGCTGCTTGCAGCTATATTTGGGGGCCAAGCAGCGAAGCTGCGCGGCAACCCATAGTGATTCTACCTTTTCTTATTAGGGGTCCGAGCAGTGTAGCTGCAGGAACCCTATTGTTTCTGTACCGTTCATTTTTTGGCCAAAATTCTGTAAAAGTCATACTGCAGCCTAAACCGTAACTCCAAAACTCTTGAAATTTTCAGGTATGGTTACCAGTACCCCCCTCTACCCATAACCCAAAATTTGGGGTACTGCACCCAAAGGTGGCGCTATTGAAAAAAAAAGTTAATTATGCTTATTTCTCCTTACCAGATTCACCTAGACTCAAAATTCTTTCAGAATATTAATCTCTAAACTCAGATGCATCTTTTTGGCCCTGGTCTTATGGTCTACAAATGTTTACTTTTTCCACAATTTCATGGAAAAGCCAAACATTATAAAAAGTTTCACACTCTTCAAAAATAATCGAATCTTCACCAAAATTCTCACAGACAATGTTTAGACCAAGCCTCACAAAAGTTATCGCTCAGAATTTTGATATTTTGTTCCATTTCAGAGATATAGGCCAATAAAGTTAGACCACTTAGGCCTTTTTTCCTAGATCACCTATATTCCTATAAACCGTAAGTCCTAGAAACTTGACATTTTCAAGTATTGTTACCAGTACCCCCCACTACCCATAACCCAAATTTGGGGTACTGCACCCAAAGGTGGCGCTCTTGTCAAAAACGCTTATTTCTCCTTACCAGATTCACCTAGACTCAAAATTCTTTCATCATATTAATCTCTACATTCAGATGCATCTTTTTCACCCTGGTCTTATGCTCTAAAAATGTTTACTTTTGCCACAATTTCAGAGAAAAGCCAAACATCATAAAAAGTTTCACAGGCTTCAAAAATTATCAAATCTTCACCAAAATTCTCACAGACAATGTTTAGACAAAGCCTCACAAAAGTTATCAAAAGAATTTGGATACGTTGTTCCATTTCAGAGATATAGGCCAATAAAGTTCGACCACTCAGCCCATTTCTCCTATATCACCTATATTCCTATATGAGTAATTTTTTTTTCTTGGATAACAACCATACAACCATCATTAGGTGGATACCATTAACAGTGCACATTTTCAGATATGTACTCTTTTTTATAAAGCCCTTAATTCTATTGTCAAATGTATGCTAGGAATTTGCTTGATGTGTGTTTGCCAACACACATTTTCACCATTTGAATGTGATTCCTCAATGTGTATGATTGTCAGTGGCTGAGTGGGATAATGCCTAGTGCTGGTGTTTGTTAGGTTGAGAGTTCGAATCCTGCTAGAGCTTTAGGCTCAAGATGCACATGCTATTGGTTATTGAAGATTCACACTATTGAACAGCACCTGAATGACATCAGACAATTAACATTCACACTTATTAGTTGCCAAGAATCAGAATGCCGATACACTCTATGACATATAGGGGAACTTCTTTGTTTACTATTTTTCCTTCATCATTAAGTCTATCATATTTATATTTCATCCATTACTGTTCTTCTCTATACATGTCTAATTGCCCCAGAATATCCAAAAGTTTTCAGGTGTACTCTTTCAGGAAAGCCCTTCATTTTATTGTCAAATGTATACTTGGAGTTTTTCTTGTGTGTTTACCAACACACATTTTCACCATTTGAATGTGACTGCTGAATGTGTATGATTGTCAGTGGCAGAGTGGGATAATGTCTAGTGCTGGTGTTTGTTAGGTTGAGAGTTCGAATCCTGCTAGAGCTTTAGGCTCAAGATGCACATGCTATTGGTTATTGAAGATTCACACTATTGAACAGCACCTGAATGACATCAGACAATTAACATTCACACTCATTAGTTGCCAAGAATCAGAATGCCGACACACTCTATGACATATAGGGGAACTTCTTTGTTTACTATTTTTCCTTCATCATTAAGTCTATCATATTTATATTTCATCCATTACTGTTCTTCTCTATAAATGTCTAATTGCCCCAGAATATCCAAAAGTTTTCAGGTGTATTTTTTCAGGAAAGCCCTTCATTTTATTGTCAAATATATACTTGGAGTTTTTCTTGTGTGTTTACCAACACACATTTTCACCATTTGAATGTGACTGCTGAATGTGTATGATTGTCAGTGGCAGAGTGGGATAATGTCTAGTGCTGGTGTTTGTTAGGTTGAGAGTTCAAATCCTGCTAGAGCTTTAGGCTCAAGATGCACATGCTATTGGTTATTGAAGATTCACACTATTGAACAGCACCTGAATGACATCAGACAATTAACATTCACACTCATTAGTTGCCAAGAATCAGAATGCCGAGACACTCTATGACATTCAGGGGAACTTCTTTGTTTACTATTTTTCCTTCATCATTAAGTCTATCATATTTATATTTAATCTATTAGTGTTCATCTCTACAAATGTCTAATCGCCCCTCCATGCTTGGAGTTTTTCTTGTGTGTTTACCAATACACATTTTCACCATGTGAATGTGACTGGCCAACATGTAGGATTGACAGTGGCTCAGTGGGATAATGCCTTGTACTGGTGATCCTTAGGTTGAGAGTTCAAATCCCACTTGAAGCATTAGTGAGTTGTGGATGTTAGCATATTACAATAGAATGCTGTTGGGTTGTGGAGGATAACACACTATAACATTACAGCTACTTGTCAATATGGACTTGTAGTGCAAGGCAAGTATTACTGTATAATTATAAGCTGTAGCCTATAATTATTTGTTATTCTTATAATATCTGTCATTTCTTATACATATTTAGTCGGCTCTTCCACTTGACAGAACAACTCTATATCGGTTAAGGATGTCACGCATGAAACAATGCTGCAGAAACATGAAAATACGACTTTGAGTTTAGTAGGCTATAATTTTCAGTTCCTGTTTATCTATTGCACAATGGGTAATAATTTAAAGGAATCATGTTGCAGTCTTGTAAATAGTGACCCTGCAAGATCCCTAGTCATTGCAAAATCATAGTCTGTGACTTAAAACTCTACTACTTGTCTTTAGATGTGAGAGGGTCTGAGACTGTAGTCTTTCAAAAATCTTTTCCAAATCTTTGCAAATCTTTCCAAAGTTTACCCGCTGGGAAACCCTGTAGCTCCGGAGCAGGGGCTCAGACCAGGATAAATTGTTTGCTCGCCCTCAGTTCGCTCTTTTGTTCATCTCAACCCAGCACTCCAGTGTGTCCTGCTCTGTGTGCGTCTTTGAGTTAACGTAAGTCATCACTTTAATCACCCTCACTATGACTTTTGTGATGTTTATCAGTTTATAGAGTAGCTCTGCCATCATGTGTAAAGTTAAGGTCTTTGTTTGTTGGTTTGGTGTGTTGGAGTCCCATGTGAGAGATGATTAGGTGATGTTGGTTGACTTGGGATGTCAAGTATTGTTTAGTTGTACCTTATATAGCCATATGATTTCAGTTTATTGTTCAAATGTCAATTGGTTTGTTTGTGAGTTGGGATCTGTACTGATTTACCCCATTTCACTGATTACTCCATTTTCTGTTTGTTTCCTCTTTGATGCAGCACACATACAAGTAAAGAACAAAAGAACAGATGAATTGAAACTCAAATAAAGTTAACTTGTGTTGCACCGAAACCTGCCATCTCCGTGTCATCACTCCATACCATTGAGCCTTCTGAGTCACACCATTGAACAGCACCTGAATGACATAAGGCAATTAACATTCACACTCATTACACACTGCTGGTGTTTGTTAGGTTGAGAGTTTGAATCCTGCTAGAGCTTGAAGCTCAAGATGCACATGCTATTGGTTATTGAAGATTGACACCATTGAACAGCACCTGAATGACATCAGGCAATTAACATTCACACTCATTAGTTGCCAAGAATCAGAATGCCGACACACTCTATGACATATAGGGGAACTTCTTTGTTTACTATTTTTCCTTCATCATTAAGTCTATCATATTTATATTTCATCCATTACTGGTCTTCTCTATAAATGTCTAATTGCCCCAGAATATCCAAAAGTTTTCAGGTGTACTCTTTCAGGAAAGCCCTTAATTTTATTGTCAAATGTATACTTGGAGTTTTTCTTGTGTGTTTACCAACACACATTTTCACCATGTGAATGTGACTGCCTAATATGTCGGATTGTTAGTGGCTCAGAGGGATAATGCCTAGTGCTGGTGTTTGTTAGGTTGAGAGTTCGAATCCTGCTAGAGCTTTAGGCTCAAGATGCACATGCTATTGGTTATTGAAGAGTCACACCATTGAACAGCACCTGAATGACATCAGGCAATCAACATTCACACTCATTAGTTGCCAAGAATCAGAATGCCGACACACTCGAAGACATATAGGGGAACTTCTTTGTTTACTATTTTTCCTTCATCATTAAGTCTATCATATTTATATTTCATCCATTACTGTTCTTCTCTGCAAATGTCTAATTGTCCCAGAATTTCCAAACGTTTTCAGGTGTTCTCTTTCAGGAAAGCCCTTCATTTTATTGTCAAATGTATACTTGGAGTTTTTCTTGTGTGTTTACCAATACACATTTTCACCATGTGAATGTGACTGGCAAAGATGTAGGATTGACAGTGGCTTAGTGGGATAATGCCTTGTACTGGTCATCCTTATGTTGAGTGTTCAAATCCCACCTGAAGCATTAGTGTTAAAATACTGTTGGGTTGTGGAGGTTAGCATACTAGAATAGAATGCTGTTGGGTTGTGGAGGTTAGCACACTATAACATTACAGCATTACAGCTACTTGTCAATATGGACTTGTAGTGCAAGGCAAGTATAACTGTATAATTATACGCTGTTTATCTTATTGACTGACACAGAACCCACCACCACAAATACAATTCAATTCTGTGGGAAACACTGCCTTCCATTATCAAACCCTTCATCTTATCCACAACAAATAAATAGTCCTGTAGAATCAAGTATTGTTAGAATACTGTTGGGTTGTGGAGGTTAGCACACTATAATGTTACAGCTCAGGGTAATCCTAATTTTATGCATCAAATTTATTCCAATCCAACTCAAAAGTTTTGAACGACACAAAGTGAAGGTTTTATCCAGATCAAAACCAAGAATAGAATATAGCTGCAAGCAGCAATGTGGGGGCCAAGCAGTTGAGCAGGAGTTGTCATGGCAACCCAATGTTGCTACATTATACATACACCCAATTAACCACCCGTCCCACACACACACATATACACAGATAAACTTCCTCTCCCACACACCCCAATAACCCCCCATACATATGCACACCTCAAACATCACCAAATGTATTGTGCATAGTCAGGTTGTACTCACGAGTCCACATACCAAGTTTGGTGTCGATACGAGAAAGTGTTGATAATTATAGCACCCCTAGTGGTCAAAAGTCACCAAATTTATTGTGCGTCCTCAGGTTGTAGTCACGAGTCCATATACCAAGTTTGGTGTTGATACGAGAAAGTGTTGCAAATTATAGCACCCCTAGTGGTCAAAGGTTGCTAAAATTATTGTCTGTCCTCAGGATGAGGTCCCAAGTCCATATACTAAGTTTGGTTTCAATATGTGAAAGCATTGCTGAAATATGAGCCCACTTCATGTGATTATAGCGCCACCTATAGGTCAAAAGTCATCAAATGTATTGAGCCCCCTCCTAATTGGGTCCTGAGGCCCTCTACTGAGTTTGGTGTTGATACGCAAAAGCCTTGCTGAGATCACTTCATTTCCTGTTTGGCGGCTTTGCCGCCAAACGTGATTGGTCGTCACAGGCAAGCGGTTTGGAATATGTCTCCAAAAAGCAATGCGTTTATGAGTCATGGTCTGACGATCATCTGCGTCAAGTTTCGTGAAAATCGGACAAACTTTATGACCTTTGATGCCTTTTAAGTGTTTTTGATGAAATCAAATATGGCGGTCGAATCAATTATGTTGACATCACATGTTGGCATGTGTCGGCCTAAGGACCTCTCAAGGTATTAACAGATATCACTAATATGCTTTAATTCCAAACACATGACCCGTTACAGGCTAAAACGTAATTTTGCTAATTATAGCGCCACCTATAGGTCAAAAGTCATCAAATTCATTTAGCCTCCTCCTAATTGGGTACTGAGACCCTGTACTGAGTTTGGTGTTGATACGCGAAAGCCTTGCTGAGATTACTTCACTTCCTGTTTGGCGGCTTCGCCGCCAAACTTGATTGGTCACCACGGGCGACGGGTTTTGAATATGGCTCCAAAAAGCAAAGCATTTATGAGTCATGGTCTGAAGATCATCTGCGTCAAGTTTCGTGAAAATCGGACAAACTTTGCGAACTTTGATGCCTTTTAGGTGTTTTTGATTAAATCCAATATGGCAGCCTGATCAATTACGTTTACCTCATAAATTCACATCTGCGTTGAGTTCGGTCTCATCCAAGGATTCCAAATATACCTTAATGTTCAAAATGTGGTGTACCGTTCAAACGTTATGTGCATAGATGTAATAAAAAATTTGAAATGTTGGTGGCGCTAGAGCACTCAAAGTGCAGACTTGAAACTTTGATAAATTAAAGATATGACTGAACCGAATCAATGTGCCGAATTTCTCAACTTTTTACTGTACGGTTGAATGGCAAATGAGCGTTTCGTTATAATAATAATAATAATAATAATAAATATAGCTGCAAGCAGCAATGTGGGGGCCAAGCAGTTGAGCAGGAGTTGTCATGGCAACCCAATGTTGCTACATTATACACACACCCAATTAACCACCCGTCCCACACACACACATATACACAGATAAACTTCCTCTCCCACACACCCCAATAACCCCCCACACATATGCATACCTCAAACATCACTAAATGTATTGTGCATAGTCAGGTTGTAGTCACGAGTCCACATACCAAGTTTGGTGTCGATACGAGAAAGTGTTGATAATTATAGCACCCCTAGTGGTCAAAAGTCACCAAATTTATTGTGCGTCCTCAGGTTGTAGTCACGAGTCCATATACCAAGTTTGGTGTTGATACGAGAAAGTGTTGCAAATTATAGCACCCCTAGTGGTCAAAGGTTGCTAAAATTATTGTCTGTCCTCAGGATGAGGTCCCAAGTCCATATACTAAGTTTGGTTTCAATATGTGAAAGTATTGCTGAAATATGAGCCCACTTCTTGTGATTATAGCGCCACCTATAGGTCAAAAGTCATCAAATTTATTGAGCCTCCTCCTAATTGGGTCCTGAGACCCTGTACTGAGTTTGGTGTTGATACGCGAAAGCCTTGCTGAGATCACTTCACTTCCTGTTTGGCGGCTTCGCCGCCAAACTTGATTGGTCAAGACGGGCGATGGGTTTTGAATATGGGTCCAAAAAGCAATGCGTTTGTGAGTCATGGTCTGAAGATCATCTGAACCAAGTTTCATGAAAATCGGATGAACTTTGTGACCTTTGATGCCTTTTAAGTGATTTTGATTAAATCCAATATGGCGGCCAGATCAATTATGTTGACATCACAAAATCACATCTGTCAGCCTTAGGACCTCCCAGAGACATCACTAGTATATTAACATTAACATTAACAGACACCAATAGTAAGTTTTAATTCCAAACACATCACCCGTTACAGGCCAAAATGTAATTTTGCTTATTATAGCGCCACCTATAGGTCAAAAGTCATCAAATTTATTGAGCCTTCTCCTTATTGGGTCCTGACCCCATGTACTGAGTTTGGTTTTGATACGTTAAAGCTTTACTGAGATATTACTTCACTTCCTGTTTGGCGGCTTCGCCGCCAAACTTGATTGGTCGTCAGAGGCAACCGGTTTTGAATATGTCTCCAAAAAGCAATGCTTTTATGAGTCATGGTCTGCGTCAAGTTTCATGAAAATCGGAGAAACTTTGTGACCTTTGATGCCTTTTAAATGTTTTTGGTGAAATCCAATATGGCGGTCGAATCAATTATGTTGACGTCACATGTTGGCATATGTCGGCATAAGGACCTCTCAAGGTATTAACAGATATCACTAATATGCTTTAATTCCAAACACATGACCCGTTACAAGCCAAAACGTAATTTTGCTAATTATAGCGCCACCTATAGGTCAAAAGTCATCAAATTTATTGAGCCTCCTCCTAATTGGGTCCTGAGACCCTATGCTGAGTTTGGTGTTGATACGCGAAAGCCTTGCTGAGATCACTTCACTTCCTGTTTGGCGGCTTCGCCGCCAAACTTGATTGGTCGTGACGGGCGACGGGTTTTGAATATGGCTCCTAAAAGCAATGCATTTATGAGTCATGGTCTGAAGATCATCTGCGTCAAGTTTCGTGAAAATCGGACAAACTTTGCCAACTTTGATGCCTTTTAGGTGTTTTTGATTAAATCCAATATGGCAGCCTGATCAATTACGTTTTCATCACCAATTCACATCTGCGTCGAGTTCGGTCTCATCCAAGGATTCCAAATATACCTTAATGTTCAAAATGTGGTGTACGGTAAGTGCATAGATGTAATAAAAAATTTTAAACGTTGGTGGCGCTAGAGCACTCAAAGTGCAGACTTGAAACTTTGATAAATTAAAGATATGACTGAACCGAATCAATGTGCCGAATATCCCAACTTTTTACTGTATGGTTCAATGGCAACTTAATGTTTCGTTATAATAATAATAATAAGAATACGTAGAATCACTATGGGTTGCCTCGCAACTTCGCTGCTTGGCCCCCAATAAGAATACGTAGAATCACTATCGGTTGCCGCGCAGCTTCGCTGCTTGGCCCCCAATTATGTGATCTAATCCAATTTCAGGATCCTTGTTTCCCTTTGAACAACCCATTTTCAAGATTTGATCCAATCCGATAGCTGAAATCCGGTAACTGAAATCCGATAACCGAAATCCGATCACGTTTCTTTTGAACAATTGTGCCCAAACAATCAAAGCATATGTAAAACTAAAAAGCTATGCCATCATGTTCGTTTTGCTCGGACCCCGTAAATCACCGCTTGCGGTTATATTTGGGGGCCAAGCAGCGAAGCTGCGAGGCAACCCATAGTGATTCTACGTATTCTTATTATTTTAACGAAACACTAAGTTGCCATTGAACCATACAGTAAAAAGTTGGGATATTCGGCACATTGATTCGGTTCAGTCATATCTTTAATTTATCAAAGTTTCAAGTCTGCACTTTGAGTGCTCTAGCGCCACCAACGTTTAAAATTTTGTATTACATCTATGCACTTACCGTACACCACATTTTGAACATTAAGGTATATTTGGAATCCTTGGATGAGACCGAACTCGACGCAGATGTGAATTGGTGATGAAAACGTAATTGATCAGGCTGCCATATTGGATTTAATCAAAAACACCTAAAAGGCATCAAAGTTGGCAAAGTTTGTCCGATTTTCACGAAACTTGACGCAGATGATCTTCAGACCATGACTCATAAATGCATTGCTTTTAGGAGCCATATTCAAAACCCGTCGCCCGTCACGACCAATCAAGTTTGGCTGCAAAGCCGCCAAACAGGAAGTGAAGTGATCTCAGCAAGGCTTTCGCGTATCAACACCAAACTCAGTATAGGGTCTCAGGACCCAATTAGGAGGAGGCTCAATAAATTTGATGACTTTTGACCAATAGGTGGCGCTATAATTAGCAAAATTACGTTTTGGCTTGTAACGGGTCATGTGTTTGGAATTAAAGCATATTAGTGATATCTGTTAATACCTTGAGAGGTCCTTAGGCCGATATATGCCAACATGTGACGTCAACATAATTGATTCGACCGCCATATTGGATTTCACCAAAAACATTTAAAAGGCATCAAAGGTCACAAAGTTTCTCCGATTTTCATGAAACTTGACGCAGATGATCGTCAGACCATGACTCATAAACGCATTGCTTTTTGGAGACATATTCAAAACCGGTTGCCTGTGACGACCAATCAAGTTTGGCGGCGAAGCCACCCGCCAAACAGGAAGTGAAGTGATATCTCAGCAAGGCTTTCGTGTATCAACACCAAACTCAGTACAGGGTCTCAGTACCCAATTAGGAGGAGGCTCAATAAATTTGATGACTTTTGACCTATAGGTGGCGCTATAATTAGCAAAATTATGTTTAAGCTTGTAACGGGTCATGTGTTTGGAATTAAAGCATATTAGTGATATCTGTTAATACCTTGAGAGGTCCTTAGGCCGAAACATGCCAACATGTGACGTCAACATAATTCATTCGACCGCCATATTAGATGTCATCAAAAACACTTAAAAGGCATCAAAGGTCAGAAAGTTTCTCCGATTTTCACGAAACTTGACGCAGATGATCGTCAGACCATGACTCATAAACGCATTGCTTTTTGGAGACATATTCAAAACCGGTTGCCTGTGACGACCAATCAAGTTTGGCTGCGAAGCCGCCAAACAGGAAGTGAAGTAATATCTCAGTAAAGCTTTAACGTATCAAAACCAAACTCAGTACATGGGGTCAGGACCCAATAAGGAGAAGGCTCAATAAATTTGATGACTTTTGACCTATAGGTGGCGCTATAATAAGCAAAATTACATTTTGGCCTGTAACGGGTGATGTGTTTGGAATTAAAACTTACTATTGGTGTCTGTTAATGTTAATGTTAATATACTAGTGATGTCTCTGGGAGGTCCTAAGGCTGACAGATGTGATTTTGTGATGTCAACATAATTGATCTGGCCGCCATATTGGATTTAATCAAAATCACTTAAAAGGCATCAAAGGTCACAAAGTTCATCCGATTTTCATGAAACTTGGTTCAGATGATCTTCAGACCATGACTCACAAACGCATTGCTTTTTGGACCCATATTCAAAACCCATCGCCCGTCTTGACCAATCAAGTTTGGTGGCGAAGCCGCCAAACAGGAAGTGAAGTGATCTCAGCAAGACTTTTGCGTATCAACACCAAACTCAGTGCAGGGTTTCAGGACCCAATTAGGAGGAGGCTCAATAAATTTGATGACTTTTGACCTATAGGTGGCGCTATAATCACAAGAAGTGGGCTCATATTTCAGCAATGCTTTCACATATTGAAACCAAACTTAGTATATGGACTTGGGACCTCATCCTGAGGACAGACAATAATTTTAGCAACCTTTGACCACTAGGGGTGCTATAATTTGCAACACTTTCTCGTATCGACACCAAACTTGGTATGTGGACTCATGACTACAACCTGAGGATGCACAACAAATTTGGTGACTTTTGACCACTAGGGGTGCTATAATTATCAACACTTTCTCATATAGACACCAAACTTGGTATGTGGACTTGTGACCACATCCTGAAAACGCTCAATATATTTAGTGACATTTGACCACTAGAGGCACTATAATTATCAACACTTTTTTCTCGTATCGACACTAAACTTGGTATATGGAATTGTGACTACAACCTGAGGACGCACAATATATTTGGTGATGTTTGAGGCATGCGTATGTGTGGGGGGCTATTGGGGTGTGTGGGAGAGGAGGTTTATCTGTGTATGTGTGTGTGTGAGATGGGGGGTTAATTGGGTGTGTGTATAATGTAACAACATTGGGTTGCCATGAAAACTCCTGCTCAACTGCTTGGCCCCCACATTGCTGCTTGCAGCTATATTTATTAGAGTGCATGAAAATGCACTCTACTGTTATCCGAATTATTACAGTGCATGAAAATGCACTGTACTGTTCTTCCTAGGCTTCTTCTTATTCTTATTCTTCTTCTAACGCGTTTAATGCAGCTTCAACCGTTTAACGTAGAAACTTCATTCAAACTATGTTACGTAGGTCTTACTTATGACATGGGTGCTATGTATTTTTCATTTTTGTAACTTTTATACTTTTTAAACTATTAATTAAAAACTATCAAAATTTCCCCATTGACTTAACATTGCCCTTTATGACATCACAGCAATTAGAATCCTATGGCAGGTGTTCGGGCCACCTGGACCAACTGCCATTCTCAGGCTTTAAGCATACAAACTGGCCCTATTAAGACTACACATCCTGTTCAACTGCTTCCTCTGCCAAAAACTGTTTCAAAATAAAAGTCCTCACTACAATATTTCACTGTTAAACAATTTAACCCTTTAAACTACTGAACTTTTTAACTGTTCAGCCATTGTAACTGTTACTTGTCATCAACTATGACTCATACTCACTGTAGCTAGTTAGCTAAGTTAGCTAAGTAACTTGTTTAGCATAGTTAGCATGCTAGCATGTTAGCATGCTAGTTAGCATGCTAGTTAGCATTTTTAGCAAAACTGTTAAAAACGATTAGCTAAGTTAGCTAAGTCACATGGTTAGCATAGTTAGCATGTTAGCATGCTAGTTAGCATTTTTAACAAAACTGCTAAAAATGATTAGCTAAGTCTCATGGTTAGCATAGTTAGCATGCTAACATGTTAGCATGCTAGTTAGCATTTTTTGTAAAACTGCTAAAAATGATTAGCTAAGTTAGCTAAGTCTCATGGTTAGCATAGTTAGCATGCTAACATGTTAGCATGCTAGTTAGCATTTTTAGCAAAACTGCTAAAAATGATCAGCTAAGTTCGCTAAGTCACATGGTTAGCATAGTTAGCATGCTAGCATGTTAGCATTTTTAGCAAAACTGCTAAAAATGATTAGCTAAGTTCATAGATATATACACTAGATGTCGCCTTGACTACTGCTGTTCATTGGAACGAATGCGTCAATCGAGACGCCATCTTGCTTCAGTGATCCACTCCTCTATAATGCATTAGCGTCAATCTGGGCAAAGATCTAGCGAAAATAAAATCACCATAAATCGTCAAAATCTCAAGCAATTATCTAGTTTTTTGGGTTGTTCCAACTGACAGGCATGTATTTATGGTTGAGTCTAGAGAAAACTAAGCTTAAGACGATAATATAGATACATTTTACCCGTCTAGCCCCATAGACTCCCATTCATTCTGCACTAGCTAGTGGCGGCCCCTAGAGGAACAATGAGTAAACTGCAACCAGGTTCGATACAATGAAAGTAAACAGGCTCTTCGTAGACAGGCTCTGGTTGAGGCCACATACCCCTCGTCTCGTTTACTCATGTAAGTTGTAATCTCACCAGAAGTTGCTGTAGATCTGTAGAACATTTACCTCTGCTACTACATAGGCTACGCCAGTCGTTACTTTTATAATCATGGGTCAGTGCCATGGGCAAACGAGATAGCTGAATTCATAAATGACAAAGCCATGAGAAAGGTGATTTTCTTACGTTTCAACAACAAAGAAGCCGATCTGCCATCATTGTGAGAAGTTCCCAAATTTGTCGCTAATCGCTAAAAAGGTTTTCTATCGCTGGGGATGGCCAAACGTCGCTAAATAGGTAACGCTGACAATACAGGAGAACTAGTTTAGCGCTTCAGATCCCTGTACCATGATGGCGGCGGTGTTGACGCATGCTGAGAAGCAGAAGGCGACATCTAGTGTATATATCTATGAGCTAAGTTAGCTAAGTCACATGGTTAGCATAGTTAGCATGCTAGCATGTTAGCATGCTAGTTAGCATGCTAGTTAGCATTTTTAACAAAACTACTAAAAATGATTAGCTAAGTTAGCTAAGTCACATGGTTAGCATAGTTAGCATGCTAACATGTTAGCATGCTAGTTAGCATTTTTAGCAAAACTGCTAAAAATGATCAGCTAAGTTCGCTAAGTCACATGGTTAGCATAGTTAGCATGCTAGCATGTTAGCATTTTAGCAAAACTGCTAAAAATGATTAGCTAAGTTAGCTAAGTCACATGGTTAGCATAGTTAGCATGCTAACATGCTAGTTAGCATTTTTAGCAAAACTGTTAAAAATGATTAGCTAAGTTAGCTAAGTAACATGGTTAACATAGTTAGCATGTTAACATTGCTAACATGCTAGTTAGCATAACTACTAAAAATGAAAACATTAGCTAAGTTAACTAAGTTAAGTATTATCCACCTATTTAACCGTTCAATTATTCCAACTATATTAAACCTTATCTACCAAGCAAATCATTTAACCACATAAACTATCCACCTATTTAACTGTTCAGTCACTCCAACTATATTAAACCTCATCTACCTAGCAACCAATATAGTTTGTTTTTACTCTGTATGATATTTTACATCATATTTTTAGCATTTTCATGCACTGTATTTCCTTCAGGAAATGCTTTTCTAGTTACAGTGCATGAAAATGCACTGTACTGTTATTCCAAGGCATTTTATTATTACAGTGCATGAAAATGCACTGTACTGTTCTTCCTAGGCTTCTTCTTATTACAGTGCATGAAAATGCACTGTACTGTTATTCCAAGGCATTTTATTACAGTGCATGAAAATGCACTGTACTGTTATTCCAAGGCATTTTATTATTATTATTATTATTATTATTATTATTCTTCTAACGCACTTAATGCAGCTTCAACCGTTTAACGTAGAAACTTCATTCAAACTATGTTACGTAGGTCTTAATTAGGACATGTGAGCTTTGTATTTTTCAACTTTGTAACTTTTATACTTTTTAAACTATTAATTAAAAACTAATCAAAATTTCCCCATTGACTTAACATTATGATTATGACATCACAATACGGCCGTTAAGCAATTAGAATCCTATGGCAGGTGTTCGGGCCAGCTGCATCAACTGCCAGTCTCAGGCTTTAAGCATACAAACTGGCCCTATTAAGACTACACATCCTGTTCAACTGCTTCCTCTGCCAAAAACTGTTTCAAAATAAAAGTCCTCACTACAATATTTCACTGTTAAACAATTTAACCCTTTAAACTACTGAACTTTTTAACTGTTCAGCCATTGTAACTGTTACTTGTCATCAACTATGACTCCTACCCACTGTAGCTAGTTAGCATGGTTAGCATAGTTAGCATGCTAGCATGTTAGCATGCTAGCATGTTAGCATGCTAGTTAGCATTTTTTACAAAACTGCTAAAAATGATTAGCTAAGTTAGCTAAGTCACATGGTTAGCATAGTTAGCATGCTAACATGCTAGTTAGCATTTTTAGCAAAACTGTTAAAAATGATTAGCTAAGTTAGCTAAGTAACATGGTTAACATAGTTAGCATGTTAACATTGCTAACATGCTAGTTAGCATAACTACTAAAAATGAAAACATTAGCTAAGTTAACTAAGTTAAGTATTATCCACCTATTTAACCGTTCAATTATTCCAACTATATTAAACCTTATCTACCAAGCAAATCATTTAACCATATAAACTATCCACCTATTTAACTGTTCAGTCACTCCAACTATATTAAACCTCATCTACCTAGCAACCAATATAGTTTGTTTTTACTCTGTATGATATTTTACATCATATTTTTTGCATTTTCATGCACTGTATTTCCTTCAGGAAATGCTTTTCTAGTTACAGTGCATGAAAATGCACTGTACTGTTATTCCAAGGCATTTTATTATTACAGTGCATGAAAATGCACTGTACTGTTCTTCCTAGGCTTCTTCTTATTACAGTGCATGAAAATGCACTGTACTGTTATTCCAAGGCATTTTATTACAGTGCATGAAAATGCACTGTACTGTTATTCCAAGGCATTTTATTATTACAGTGCATGAAAATGCACTGTACTGTTATTCCAAGGCATTTTATTATTATTATTATTATTATTATTATTCTAACGCAGCTAATGCAGCTTCAACCGTTTAACGTAGAAACTTCATTCAAACTATGTTACGTAGGTCTTACTTAGGACATGTGAGCTTTGTATTTTTCAACTTTGTAACTTTTATACTTTTTAAACTATTAATTAAAAACTAATCAAAATTTTCCCATTGACTTAACATTATGATTATGACATCACAATACGGCCGTTAAGCAATTAGAATCCTATGGCAGGTGTTCGGGCCAGCTGCATCAACTGCCAGTCTCAGGCTTTAAGCATACAAACTGGTCCTATTAAGACTACACATCCTGTTCAACTGCTTCCTTTGCCAAAAACTGTTTCAAAATAAAAGTCCTCACTACAATATTTCACTGTTAAACAATTTAACCCTTTAAACTACTGAACTTTTTAACTGTTCAGCCATTGTAACTGTTACTTGTCATCAACTATGACTCCTACCCACTGTAGCTAGTTAGCATGGTTAGCATAGTTAGCATGCTAGCATGTTAGCATGCTAGCATGTTAGCATGCTAGTTAGCATTTTTTACAAAACTGCTAAAAATGATTAGCTAAGTTAGCTAAGTCACATGGTTAGCATAGTTAGCATGCTAACATGTTAGCATGCTAGTTAGCATTTTTTACAAAACTGCTAAAAATGATTAGCTAAGTTAGCTAAGTCACATGGTTAGCATAGTTAGCATGCTAGCATGTTAGCATGCTAGTTAGCATTTTTTACAAAACTGCTAAAAATGATTAGCTAAGTTAGCTAAGTCACATGGTTAGCATAGTTAACATGTTAGCATGCTAGTTAGCATAGTTAGCAAAACTGCTAAAAATGATTAGCTAGATTAGCTAAGTCACATGGTTAACATAGTTAGCATGTTAGCATTGCTAACTACTAAAAATGCATTAGCTAAGTTAACTAAGTTAAGTATTGTCCACCTATTTAACCGTTCAATCATTCCAACTATATTAAACCTTATCTTCCAAGCAAATCATTTAACCATATAAACTATCCACCTATTTAACTGTTCAGTCACTCCAACTATATTAAACCTCATCTACCTAGCAACCAATATAGTTTGTTTTTACTCTGTATGATATTTTACATCATATTTTTTGCATTTTCATGCACTGTATTTCCTTCAGGAAATGCTTTTCTAGTTATTATTATTATTACAGTGCATGAAAATGCACTGTACTGTTATTCCAAGGCATTTTATTATTATTATTATTATTATTCTTCTTCTAACGCACTTAATGCAGCTTCAACCGTTTAACGTAGAAACTTCATTCAAACTATGTTACGTAGGTCTTACTTAGGACATGTGAGCTTTGTATTTTTCAACTTTGTAACTTTTATACTTTTTAAACTATTAATTAAAAACGAATCAAAATTTCCCCATTGACTTAACATTATGATTATGACATCACAATACGGCCGTTAAGCAATTAGAATCCTACGGCAGGTGTTCGGGCCACCTGTTTCAACTGCCAGTCTCAGGCTTTAAGCATACAAACTGGCCCTATTAAGACTACACATCCTGTTCAACTGCTTCCTCTGCCAAAAACCGTTTCAAAATAAAAGTCCTCACTACAATATTTCACTGTTAAACAATTTAACCCTTTAAACTACTGAACTTTTTAACTGTTCAGCCATTGTAACTGTTACTTGTCATCAACTATGACTCCTACCCACTGTAGCTAGTTAGCATGGTTAGCATAGTTAGCATGCTAGCATGTTAGCATGCTAGTTAGCATTTTTACAAAACTGCTAAAAATGATTAGCTAAGTTAGCTAAGTCACATGGTTAGCATAGTTAGCATGCTAACATGTTAGCATGCTAGTTAGCATTTTTTACAAAACTGCTAAAAATGATTAGCTAAGTTAGCTAAGTCATATGGTTAGCATAGTTAGCATGCTAGCATGTTAGCATGCTAGTTAGCATTTTTTACAAAACTGCTAAAAATGATTAGCTAAGTTAGCTAAGTCACATGGTTAGCATAGTTAGCATGCTAGCATGTTAGCATGCTAGTTAGCATTTTTTACAAAACTGCTAAAAATGATTAGCTAAGTTAGCTAAGTCACATGGTTAGCATAGTTAGCATGTTAGCATTGCTAACTACTAAAAATGCATTAGCTAAGTTAACTAAGTTAAGTATTGTCCACCTATTTAACCGTTCAATCATTCCAACTATATTAAACCTTATCTTCCAAGCAAATCATTTAACCATATAAACTATCCACCTATTTAACTGTTCAGTCACTCCAACTATATTAAACCTCATCTACCTAGCAACCAATATAGTTTGTTTTTACTCTGTATGATATTTTACATCATATTTTTTGCATTTTCATGCACTGTATTTCCTTCAGGAAATGCTTTTCTAGTTATTATTATTCTTCTTCTAACGCACTTAATGCAGCTTCAACCGTTTAACGTAGAAACTTCATTCAAACTATGTTACGTAGGTCTTAATTAGGACATGTGAGCTTTGTATTTTTCAACTTTGTAACTTTTATACTTTTTAAACTATTAATTAAAAACTAATCAAAATTTCCCCATTGACTTAACATTATGATTATGACATCACAATACGGCCGTTAAGCAATTAGAATCCTATGGCAGGTGTTCGGGCCACCTGTTTCAACTGCCAGTCTCAGGCTTTAAGCATACAAACTGGCCCTATTAAGACTACACATCCTGTTCAACTGCTTCCTCTGCCAAAAACTGTTTCAAAATAAAAGTCCTCACTACAATATTTCACTGTTAAACAATTTAACCCTTTAAACTACTGAACTTTTTAACTGTTCAGCCATTGTAACTGTTACTTGTCATCAACTATGACTCCTACCCACTGTAGCTAGTTAGCATGGTTAGCATAGTTAGCATGCTAGCATGTTAGCATGCTAGTTACCATTTTTAACAAAACTGCTAAAAATGATTAGCTAAGTTAGCTAAGTCACATGGTTAGCATAGTTAGCATGCTAACATGTTAGCATGCTAGTTAGCATTTTTAGCAAAACTGCTAAAAATGATTAGCTATGTTAGCTAAGTAATATGGTTAGCATAGTTAGCATGCTAGCATGTTAGCATGCTAGTTAGCATTTTTTTCAAAACTGCTAAAAATGATTAGCTAAGTTAGCTAAGTCACATGGTTAACATAGTTAGCATGTTAGCATTGCTAACATGCTAGTTAGCATAACTACTAAAAATGAAAACATTAGCTAAGTTAACTAAGTTAAGTATTATCCACCTATTTAACCGTTCAATCATTCCAACTATATTAAACCTTATCTACCAAGCAAATCATTTAACTGTATAAACTATCCACCTATTTAACTGTTCAGTCATTCCAACTATATTAAACCTCATCTACCTAGCAACCAATATAGTTTATATAGTATATATTTTTTGCATTTTCATGCACTGTATTTCCTTCAGGAAATGCTTTTCTAGTTATTATTATTCTTCTTCTAACGCACTTAATGCAGCTTCAACCGTTTAACGTAGAAACTTCATTCAAACTATGTTACGTAGGTCTTACTTAGGACATGTGAGCTTTGTATTTTTCAACTTTGTAACTTTTATACTTTTTAAACTATTAATTAAAAACTAATCAAAATTTCCCCATTGACTTAACATTATGATTATGACATCATAATACGGCCGTTAAGCAATTAGAATCCTATGGCAGGTGTTCGGGCCACCTGTTTCAACTGCCAGTCTCAGGCTTTAAGCATACAAACTGGCCCTATTAAGACTACACATCCTGTTCAACTGCTTCCTCTGCCAAAAACTGTTTCAAAATAAAAGTCCTCACTACAATATTTCACTGTTAAACAATTTAACCCTTTAAACTACTGAACTTTTTAACTGTTCAGCCATTGTAACTGTTACTTGTCATCAACTATGACATGAAAATGCACTGTACTGTTCTTCCTAGGCTTCTTATTACAGTGCATGAAAATGCACTGTACTGTTCTTCCTAGGCTTCTTATTCTTATTATTCCTCTTCTTCTAACGCAGTTAATGCAGCTTCAACCGTTTAACGTAGAAACTTCATTCAAACATTGACGCGTAGGTCTTAATTAGGACATGTGGGCTTTGTATTTTTCAACTTTGTAACTTTTATACTTT
The DNA here is from genome assembly GCF_046254945.1 of Alosa pseudoharengus. Classification (NCBI taxonomy): domain Eukaryota; kingdom Metazoa; phylum Chordata; class Actinopteri; order Clupeiformes; family Clupeidae; genus Alosa; species Alosa pseudoharengus. Next base: position 1,423,839 of record NW_027468576.1, on the reverse strand, counting down.
TTAAACTATTAATTAAAAACTATCAAAATTTTCCCATTGACTTAACATTGCCCTTTATGACATCACAGCAATTAGAATCTTATGGCAGGTGTTCAGGCCAGCTGGCCCAACTGCCATTCTCAGGCTTTAAGCATACAAACTGGCCCTATTAAGACTACACATCCTGTTCAACTGCTTCCTCTGCCAAAAACTGTTTCAAAATAAAAGTCCTCACTACAATATTTCACTGTTAAACAATTTAACCCTTTAAACTACTGAACTTTTTAACTGTTCAGCCATTGTAACTGTTACTTGTCATCAACTATGACTCCTACCCACTGTAGCTAGTTAGCTAAGTTAGCTAAGTAACTTGGTTAGCATAGTTAGCATGATAGCATGTTAGCATGCTAGTTAGCATTTTTAACAAAACTGCTAAAAATGATTAGCTAAGTTAGATAAGTCACATGGTTAGCATAGTTAGCATGCTAGCATGTTAGCATGCTAGTTAGCATTTTTAGCAAAACTGCTAAAAATGATTAGCTAAGTTAGCTAAGTCACATGGTTAGCATAGTTAGCATGTTAGCATGCTAGTTAGCATTTTTAGCAAAACTGCTAAAAATGATTAGCTAAGTTAGCTGAGTCACATGGTTAGCATAGTTAGCATGCTAGCATGTTAGCATGCTAATTAGCATTTTTAGCAAAACTGCTAAAAATGATTAACTAAGTTAGCTAAGTCACATGGTTAGCATAATTAGCATGCTAGCATGTTAGCATGCTAGTTAGCATAGTTAGCAAAACTGCTAAAAATGATTAGCTAGGTTAGCTAAGTCACTTGGTTAACATAGTTAGCATAACTACTAAAAATGAAAACATTAGCTAAGTTAACTAAGTTAAGTATTATCCACCTATTTAACTGTTCAATCATTCCAACTATATTAAACCTTATCTACCAAGCAAATCATTTAACCATATAAACTATCCACCTATTTAACTGTTCAGTCACTCCAACTATATTAATCCACATCTACCTAGCAACCAATATAGTTTGTTTTTACTCTGTATGATATTTTACATCATATTTTTTGCATTTTCATGCACTGTATTTCCTTCAGGAAATGCTTTTCTAGTTCTTATTATTCCTCTTCTTCTAACGCAGTTAATGCAGCTTCAACCGTTTAACGTAGAAACTTCATTCAAACATTGACGCGTAGGTCTTAATTAGGACATGTGGGCTTTGTATTTTTCAACTTTGTAACTTTTATACTTTTTAAACTATTAATTAAAAACTATCAAAATTTTCCCATTGACTTAACATTGCCCTTTATGACATCACAGCAATTAGAATCTTATGGCAGGTGTTCAGGCCAGCTGGCCCAACTGCCATTCTCAGGCTTTAAGCATACAAACTGGCCCTATTAAGACTACACATCCTGTTCAACTGCTTCCTCTGCCAAAAACTTTTTAACTGTTCAGCCATTGTAACTGTTACTTGTCATCAACTATGACTCCTACCCACTGTAGCTAGTTAGCATGGTTAGCATAGTTAGCATGTTAGCATGCTAACATGTTAGCATGCTAACATGTTAGCATGCTAGTTAGCATTTTTAGCAAAACTGCTAAAAATGATTAGCTAAGTTAGCTAAGTCACATGGTTAGCATAGTTAGCATGCTAGCATGTTAGCATGCTAGTTAGCATTTTTTGCAAAACTGCTAAAAATGATTAGCTAAGTTAGCTAAGTCACATGGTTAGCATAGTTAGCATGCTAACATGTTAGCATGCTAGTTAGCATTTTTTATAAAACTGCTAAAAATGATTAGCTAAGTTAGCTAAGTCACATGGTTAGCATAGTTAGCATGCTAGCATGTTAGCATGCTAGTTAGCATTTTTTGCAAAACTGCTAAAAATGATTAGCGAAGTTAGCTAAGTCACATGGTTAATATAATTAACATGTTAGCATGCTAATTAGCATAGTTATCATAACTAATACAAATTATTAGCTAGGTTAGCTAAGTCATATGGTTAGCATAGTTAACATTTTAACATTGTTAACATGCTAGTTAGCATAGTAACTTGGTTAACATTATTATCTTTATTAACATAGTTAGCATAACTACTAGCAAACATTGGAGCCATTCTAACTGTTAGTTATCGTCAACTATCTGCCTAAATAATTTAACCATTTCAATTATTAACCTATTTAACTGTTCAGTCATTCCAACTATATTAAACCTTATCTACCAAGCAAATAATTTAACCATATGAACTCATCATATTTTTGCATTTTCATGCACTGTATTTCCTTCAGGAAATGCTTTTCTAGTTATTATTATTATTATTATTATTCTTCTAACGCACTTAATGCAGCTTCAACCGTTTAACGTAGAAACTTCATTCAAACTATGTTACGTAGGTCTTACTTAGGACATGTGAGCTTTGTATTTTTCAACTTTGTAACTTTTATACTTTTTAAACTATTAATTAAAAACGAATCAAAATTTCCCCATTGACTTAACATTATGATTATGACATCACAATACGGCCGTTAAGCAATTAGAATCCTACGGCAGGTGTTCGGGCCACCTGTTTCAACTGCCAGTCTCAGGCTTTAAGCATACAAACTGGCCCTATTAAGACTACACATCCTGTCCAACTGCTTCCTCTGCCAAAAACCGTTTCAAAATAAAAGTCCTCACTACAATATTTCACTGTTAAACAATTTAACCCTTTAAACTACTGAACTTTTTAACTGTTCAGCCAGTGTAACTGTTACTTGTCATCAACTATGACTCCTACCCACTGTAGCTAGTTAGCATGGTTAGCATAGTTAGCATGCTAGCATGTTAGCATGCTAGTTAGCATTTTTTACAAAACTGCTAAAAATGATTAGCTAAGTTAGCTAAGTCATATGGTTAGCATAGTTAGCATGCTAACATGTTAGCATGCTAGTTAGCATTTTTTACAAAACTGCTAAAAATGATTAGCTAAGTTAGCTAAGTCACATGGTTAGCATAGTTAGCATGCTAGCATGTTAGCATGCTAGTTAGCATTTTTTACAAAACTGCTAAAAATGATTAGCTAAGTTAGCTAAGTCACATGGTTAGCATAGTTAGCATGCTAGCATGTTAGCATGCTAGTTAGCATTTTTTACAAAACTGCTAAAAATGATTAGCTAAGTTAGCTAAGTCACATGGTTAGCATAGTTAGCATGTTAACATGTTACCATGCTAGTTAGCATAGTTAGCAAAACTGCTAAAAATGATTAGCTAGATTAGCTAAGTCACATGGTTAACATAGTTAGCATGTTAGCATTGCTAACTACTAAAAATGCATTAGCTAAGTTAACTAAGTTAAGTATTGTCCACCTATTTAACCGTTCAATCATTCCAACTATATTAAACCTTATCTTCCAAGCAAATCATTTAACCATATAAACTATCCACCTATTTAACTGTTCAGTCACTCCAACTATATTAAACCTCATCTACCTAGCAACCAATATAGTTTGTTTTTACTCTGTATGATATTTTACATCATATTTTTTGCATTTTCATGCACTGTATTTCCTTCAGGAAATGCTTTTCTAGTTATTACAGTGCATGAAAATGCACTGTACTGTTATTCCAAGGCATTTTATTACAGTGCATGAAAATGCACTGTACTGTTCTTCCTAGGCTTCTTATTAGAGTGCATGAAAATGCACTCTACTGTTCTTCCTAGGCTTCTTCTTCTTCTTATTATTATTCTTCTTCTTCTAACGCAATTAATGCAGCTTCAACCGTTTAACGTAGAAACTTCATTCAAACTGCGTTGCGTAGGTCTTACTTATGACATGTGGGCTTTGTATTTTTCATCTTTGTAACTTTTATACTTTTTAAACTATTAATTAAAAACTACTCAAAATTTCCCCATAGACTTAACATGGGCTGATGACATCACAATGGACTAATTAACTTGATTTGCACCTGGTATCATCTTCCAGCTGCTCATCTAGGCCCCATCAAAGAATCAGTTCAACTGATTGCACCTGTATCAACTGCTTTCTACTGAACTAGACCAACTCTCTCTGTCTCTCCATTCTACAAGGATATAAGACACATTTCATCCAACTTTCTATCCATTCATCCTCTTCAAACCATTCACTCATCCACCCATTAAACTATCCATCAACATCTATTAAACAATCTGCCTATCAACATCCATTCAACTTTCTGTCTATCAACATCCATTACACTATCTACATTTAACTTTTAAACTATATACTCTGTCTGAGGCTTTAAGCATACAATAAATATGGCTCTATTAAGACTGCCGTTAAGCAATTAGAATCCTAGGCCAGGTGGCCAGGCCACCAGCATCAACTGCCAGTCTCAGGCTTTAAGCATACAAACTGGCTCTGTTAAGACTGCCGTTAAGCAATTAGAATCCTAGGCCAGGTGGCCAGGCCACCTGCACCCTATCAGTTTCTCAGGCTAACCTTTTAAACTATCCAGCTATTTGACTGTTCAGTCAGTCCAACTATATTAAACCTCATCTACCTAGTTCAGTCATTCCAACTATATTAAACCTCATCTACCTAGCAAATAATTTAACCTTTTACACTATCCACCTATTTAACCGTTCAGTCATTCCAACTATATTAAACCTCATCTACCTAGTTCAGTCATTCCTATATTAAACCTCATCTACCTAGTTCAGTCATTCCAACTATATTAAACCTCATCTACCTAGCAAATAATTTAACCATTTGAATCCTATGGCAGGTGTTCGGGCCAGCTGCATCAACTGCCAGTCTCAGGCTTTAAGCATACAAACTGGCCCTATTAAGACTACACATCCTGTTCAACTGCTTCCTCTGCCAAAAACTGTTTCAAAATAAAAGTCCTCACCACAATATTTCACTGTTAAACAATTTAACCCTTTAAACTACTGAACTTTTTAACTGTTCAGCCATTGTAACTGTTACTTGTCATCAACTATGACTCCTACCCACTGTAGCTAGTTAGCTAAGTTAGCTAAGTAACTTGGTTAGCATGCTAGCATGTTAGCATGCTAGCATGTTAGCATGCTAGTTAGCATGTTAGTTAGCATTTTTAGCAAAACTGCTAAAAACGATTAGCTAAGTTAGCTAAGTCACATGGTTAGCATAGTTAGCATGCTAACATGTTAGCATGCTAGTTAGCATTTTTTGCAAAACTGCTAAAAATGATTAGCTAAGTTAGCTAAGTCACATGGTTAGCATAGTTAGCATGCTAGCATGTTAGCATGCTAGTTAGCATTTTTAGCAAAACTGCTAAAAATGATTAGCTAAGTTAGCTAAGTCACATGGTTAGCATAGTTAGCATGCTAGCATGTTAGCATGCTAGTTAGCATTTTTAGCAAAACTGCTAAAAATGATTAACTAAGTTAGCTAAGTAAAATGGTTAGCATAGTTAGCATGCTAACATGTTAACATGCTAGTTAGCATAGTTAGCAAAACTGCTAAAACTGATTAGCTAGGTTAGCTAAGTCACATGGTTAACATAGTTAGCATTGCTAACATGCTAGTTAGCATAACTACTAAAAATGAAAACATTAGCTAAGTTAACTAAGTATTATCCACCTATTTAACCATTCAATCATTCCAACTATATTAAACCTTATCTACCAAGCAAATCATTTAACCAGATAAACTATCCACCTATTTAACTGTTCAGTCACTCCAACTATATTAAACCTCATCTACCTAGCAACCAATATAGTTTGTTTTTACTCTGTATGATATTTTACATCATATTTTTTGCATTTTCATGCACTGTATTTCCTTCAGGAAATGCTTTTCTAGTTCTTATTATTCCTCTTCTTCTAACGCAGTTAATGCAGCTTCAACCGTTTAACGTAGAAACTTCATTCAAACATTGACGCGTAGGTCTTAATTAGGACATGTGGGCTTTGTATTTTTCAACTTTGTAACTTTTATACTTTTTAAACTATTAATTAAAAACTATCAAAATTTTCCCATTGACTTAACATTGCCCTTTATGACATCACAGCAATTAGAATCTTATGGCAGGTGTTCAGGCCAGCTGGCCCAACTGCCATTCTCAGGCTTTAAGCATACAAACTGGCCCTATTAAGACTACACATCCTGTTCAACTGCTTCCTCTGCCAAAAACTGTTTCAAAATAAAAGTCCTCACTACAATATTTCACTGTTAAACAATTTAACCCTTTAAACTACTGAACTTTTTAACTGTTCAGCCATTGTAACTGTTACTTGTCATCAACTATGACTCCTACCCACTGTAGCTAGTTAGCTAAGTTAGCTAAGTAACTTGGTTAGCATAGTTAGCATGCTAGCATGTTAGCATGCTAGTTAGCATTTTTAGCAAAACTGCTAAAAACGATTAGCTAAGTTAGCTAAGTCACATGGTTAGCATAGTTAGCATGCTAGCATGTTAGCATGCTAGTTAGCATTTTTAGCAAAACTGCTAAAAATGATTAGCTAAGTTAGCTAAGTCACATGGTTAGCATAGTTAGCATGCTAACATGTTAGCATGCTAGTTAGCATTTTTAGCAAAACTGCTAAAAATGATTAGCTATGTTAGCTAAGTAATATGGTTAGCATAGTTAGCATGCTAGCATGTTAGCATGCTAGTTAGCATTTTTTACAAAACTGCTAAAAATGATTAGCTCAGTTAGCTAAGTCACATGGTTACCATAGTTAGCATGTTAGCATGCTAGTTAGCATTTTTTACAAAACTGCTAAAAATGATTAGCTAAGTTAGCAAGTCACATAGTTAGCATAGTTAGCATGCTAGCATGTTAGCATAACTACTAAAAATGATTAGCGAAGTTAGCTAAGTCATATGGTTAGCATAGTTAACATTTTAACATTGTTAGCATGTTAGTTAGCATAGTAACTTGGTTAACATTATTATCTTTGTTAACATAGATAGCATAACTGCTAGCAAAAATTGGAGCCATTCCAACTGTTAGTTATCGTCAACTATCTGCCTAAATAATTTAACCATTTCAATTATCAACCTATTTAACTGTTCAGTCATTCCAACTATATTAAACCTTATCTACCAAGCAAATAATTTAACCATATGAACTCATCATATTTTTGCATTTTCATGCACTGTATTTCCTTCAGGAAATGCTTTTCTAGTTATTATTATTATTATTATTATTATTCTAACGCAGCTAATGCAGCTTCAACCGTTTAACGTAGAAACTTCATTCAAACTATGTTACGTAGGTCTTACTTAGGACATGTGAGCTTTGTATTTTTCAACTTTGTAACTTTTATACTTTTTAAACTATTAATTAAAAACTAATCAAAATTTTCCCATTGACTTAACATTATGATTATGACATCACAATACGGCCGTTAAGCAATTAGAATCCTATGGCAGGTGTTCGGGCCAGCTGCATCAACTGCCAGTCTCAGGCTTTAAGCATACAAACTGGTCCTATTAAGACTACACATCCTGTTCAACTGCTTCCTTTGCCAAAAACTGTTTCAAAATAAAAGTCCTCACTACAATATTTCACTGTTAAACAATTTAACCCTTTAAACTACTGAACTTTTTAACTGTTCAGCCATTGTAACTGTTACTTGTCATCAACTATGACTCCTACCCACTGTAGCTAGTTAGCTAAGTTAGCTAAGTCACATGGTTAGCATAGTTAGCATGCTAGCATGTTAGCATGCTAGTTAGCATTTTTAGCAAAACTACTAAAAACGATTAGCTAAGTTAGCTAAGTCACATGGTTAGCATAGTTAGCATGCTAGCATGATAGCATGCTAGTTAGCATTTTTAACAAAACTGCTAAAAATGATTAGCTAAGTTAGCTAAGTCACATGGTTAGCATAGTTAGCATGCTAACATGTTAGCATGCTAGTTAGCATTTTTAGCAAAACTGCTAAAAATGATTAGCTATGTTAGCTAAGTAATATGGTTAGCATAGTTAGCATGCTAGCATGTTAGCATGCTAGTTAGCATTTTTTACAAAACTGCTAAAAATGATTAGCTAAGTTAGCTAAGTCACGTGGTTAGCATAGTTAGCATGCTAACATGTTAGCATGCTAGTTAGCATTTTTTACAAAACTGCTGAAAATTATTAGCTAAGTTAGCTAAGTCACACGGTTAGCATAGTTAGCATGTTAGCATGCTAGTTAGCATTTTTTGCAAAACTGCTAAAAATGATTAGTTAAGTTAGCTAAGTCATATGGTTAGCATAGTTAGCATGCTAGCATGTTAGCATACTAGTTAGCATTTTTTGCAAAACTGCTGCTAAAAATGATTAGCGAAGTTAGCTAAGTCACATGGTTAACATAGTTAGCATGTTAACATGCTAATTAACATAGTTATCATAACTAATAAAAATGATTAGCTAGGTTAGCTAAGTCATATGGTTAACATAGTTAACATTTTAACATTGTTAGCATCCTAGTTAGCATAGTTACTTGGTTAACATTATTATCTTTAACATAGTTAGCATAACTACTAGCAAACATTGGAGCCATTCCAACTGTTAGTTATCGTCAACTATCTGCCTAAATAATTTAACCATTTCAATTATCAACCTATTTAACTGTTCAGTCATTCCAACTATATTAAACCTCATCTACCTAGCAACCAATATAGTTTGTTCATATTTTTGCATTTTCATGCACTGTATTTCCTTCAGGAAATGCTTTTCTAGTATTATTACAGTGCATGAAAATGCACTGTACTGTTCTTCCTAGGCTTCTTATTCTTCTTCTTCTAACGCAATTAATGCAGCTTCAACCGTTTAACGTAGAAACTTCATTCAAACTATGTTACGTAGGTCTTACTTAGGACATGGGTGCTTTGTATTTTTCAGCTTTGTAACTTTTATACTTTTTAAACTATTAATTAAAAACTGTTCAAAATTTCCCCATAGACTTAACATGGGCTGATGACATCACAATAGAGCCGTTAAGCAATTAGAATCCTGTGGCAGGTGTTCGGGCCACCTGCATCAACTGCCATTCTCAGGCTTTAAGCATACAAACTGGCCCTATTAAGACTACACATCCTGTTCAACTGCTTCCTCTGCCAAAAACTGTTTCAAAATAAAAGTCCTCACTACAATATTTCACTGTTAAAGAATTTAACCCTTTAAACTACTGAACTTTTTAACTGTTCAGCCATTGTAACTGTTACTTGTCATCAACTATGACTCCTACCCACTGTAGCTAGTTAGCTAAGTTAGCTAAGTAACATGGTTAGCATAGTTAGCATGCTAGCATGTTAGCATGCTAGTTAGCATTTTTAGCAAAACTGCTAAAAATGATTAGCTAAGTTAGCTAAGTCACATGGTTAGCATAGTTAGCATGCTAACATGTTAGCATGCTAGTTAGCATGTTTTGCAAAACTGCTAGAAATGATTAGCTAAGTTAGCTAAGTCACATGGTTAGCATAGTTAGCATGCTAACATTTTAGCATGCTAGTTAGCATTTTTTTCAAAACTGCTAAAAATAATTAGCTAAGTTAGCTAAGTCACATGGTTAGCATAGTTAGCATGTTAGCATGTTAACATGCTAGTTAGCATAACTGTTAAAAATGTTTAGTGAAGTTAGCTAAGTCACATGGTTAATATAATTAGCATGTTAGCATGCTAATTAACATAGTTATCATAACTAATAACAATGATTAGCTAGGTTAGCTAAGTCATATGGTTAGCATAGTTAACATTTTAACATTGTTAGCATGCTAGTTAGCATGGTTACTTGGTTAACATTATTATCTTTGTTAACATAGTTTGCATAACTACTAGCAAACATTGGAGCCATTCCAACTGTTAGTTATCGTCAACTATCTGCCTAAATAATTTAACCATTTCAATTATCAACCTATTTAACTGTTCAGTCATTCCAACTATAGTAAACCTTATCTACCAAGCAAATAATTTAACCATATGAACTCATCATATTTTTGCGTTTTCATGCACTGTATTTCCTTCAGGAAATGCTTTTCTAGTTCTTCTTATTTTTCTTCTAACGCTTTTTGTGCGTTTAATACAGCTTCAACCGTTTAACTTAGAAACTTCATTCAAACTGCGTTGCGTAGGTCTTACTTATGTGACTTCAGCTATGTATTTTTCAACTTTGTAACTTTTATACTTTTTAAACTATTAATTAAAAATTACTAAAATTTCCCCATTGACTTAACATTAGATTATGACATCACAATAGCAACTAGAAAAGCATTTCCTGAAGGAAATACAGTGCATGAAAATGCAAAAATATGATGAGTTCATATGGTTAAATTATTTGCTTGGTAGATAAGGTTTAATATAGTTGGAATGACTAAACAGTTAAATAGGTTGATAATTGAAATGGTTAAATTATTTAGGCAGATAGTTGATGATAACTAACAGTTGGAATGGCTCCAATGTTTTCTAGTAGTTATGCTAACTATGTTAACAAAGATAATAATGTTAACCAAGTTACTATGCTAACTAGCATGTTACCAATGTTAAAATGTTAACTATGCTAATCATATGACTTAGCTAACCTAGCTAATCATTTTTATTAGTTATGATAACTATGCTAATTAGCATGCTAACATGCTAACTCTGCTAACCATGTGACTTAGCTAACTTAGCTAATCATTTTTAGCAGTTTTGCTAATAATGCTAACTAGCATGCTAACATGCTAGCATGCTAACTATGCTAACCATGTGACTTAGCTAATAATTTTTAGTAGTTTTGCTAAAAATGCTAACTAACATGCTAACATGCTAGCATGCTAACTATGCTAACCATGTGACTTAGCTAACTTAGCTAATCATTTTTAGCAGTTTTGTAAAAAATGCTAACTAGCATGCTAACATGTTAGCATGCTAACTATGCTAACCATGTGACTTAGCTAACTTAGCTAATCATTTTTAGCAGTTTTGTAAAAAATGCTAACTAGCATGCTAACATGTTAGCATGCTAACTATGCTAACCATGTGACTTAGCTAACTTAGCTAATCATTTTTAGCAGTTTTGTAAAAAATGCTAACTAGCATGCTAACTATGCTAACCATGTGACTTAGCTAACTTAGCTAATCATTTTTAGCAGTTTTGCTAAAAAAGCTAACTAGCATGCTAACATGCTAGCATGCTAACATGTTAGCATGCTAACTATGCTAACCATGCTAACTAGCTACAGTGGGTAGGAGTCATAGTTGATGACAAGTAACAGTTACAATGGCTGAACAGTTAAAAAGTTCAGTAGTTTAAAGGGTTAAATTGTTTAACAGTGAAATATTGTAGTGAGGACTTTTATTTTGAAACAGTGTTTGGCAGAGGAAGCAGTTGAACAGGATGTGTAGTCTTAATAGGGCCAGTTTGTATGCTTTAAAGCCTGAGACTGGCAGTTGATGCAGGTGGCCCGAACACCTGCCATAGGATTCTAATTGCTTAACGGCTCTATTGTGATGTCATCAGCCCATGTTAAGTCTATGGGGAAATTTTGAACAGCTTTTAATTAATAGTTTAAAAAGTATAAAAGCTACAAAGCTGAAAAATACAAAGCACCCATGTCCTAAGTAAGACCTACGTAACATAGTTTGAATGAAGTTTCTACGTTAAACGGTTGAAGCTGCATTAAGTGCGTTAGAAGGAAGAATAAGAATAAGAAGCCTAGGAAGAACAGTACAGTGCATTTTCATGCACTGTAATTAGAATCCTATGCCAGGTGTTCAGGCCACCTGGATGGCTCATATATGGCTCTGGCCAGGCCACCTGGAGTTTCTCAGGCTTTATGACATCATAGCAATTAGAATATTGTGCCAGGTGGCCAGGCCACCTTGATCAACTGTCAGTTTCTCAGGCTTTAAGCATACAGTCTCATTCTATGCTATAAGCCTGAGGCCTGAGAAACTGTTCAGTCATTCCAACTATATTAAACCTCATCTATCTAGCAAATAGTTTAACTTTTTAAAATATCCACCTAATTAACTGTTCAGTCATTCCAACTATATTAAACCTCATCTACCTAGTTCAGTCATTCCAACTATATTAAACCTCATCTACCTAGTTCAGTCATTCCAACTATATTAAACCTCATCTACCTAGCAAATAATTTAACCTTTTAAACTATCCACCTATTTAACTGTTCAGTCATTCCAACTATATTAAACCTCATCTACCTAGTTCAGTCATTCCAACTACATTAAACCTCATCTACCTAGTTCAATCATTCCAACTACATAAAAACCTCATCTACCGAGCAAATAATTAAACCTTTTAAACTATCCACCTATTTAACTGTTCAGTCATTCCAACTATATTAAACCTCATCTACCTAGTTCAGTCATTCCAACTATATTAAACGTCATCTACCTAGCAAATAATTTAACCTTTTAAACCATCCACCTATTTAACTGTTCAGTCATTCCAACTATATTAAACCTCATCTACCTAGTTCAGTCATTCCAACTATATTAAACGTCATCTACCTAGCAAATAATTTAACCTTTTAAACCATTCACCTATTTTAACTGTTCAGTCATTCCAACTATATTAAACCTCGTCTACCTAGTTCAGTCATTCCAACTATATTAAAACTCATCTACCTAGCAAATAATTTAACCATTTAAACTATCCACCTATTTAACTGTTCAGTCATTCCTACTATATTAAAACTCATCTACCTAGCAAATAATTTAACCTTTTAAACACTTTCAACATTTATTAAACTATGTGTATCAACTTCCATTAAACTATCTGTCTATTAACAACTTTTAAACTATCTACATTCAACTTTTAAACTGTCCACTTCTAAACTATCAACTTTTATTAAGCTATGCTATGTCTGTCCTAGCTTCATTTTCATGCACTCGTAATTCCCTGGAATTACATTCTCTAGTTATTATTATTACACATCTTTCCGCTGCCATTGAAGTCTATGGCAGCCCATAGAACCGTACAGTAAAAAGTTGTGAAATTTGGCACATACATTCCATACATTCCCATATTCCATTTCACAAATTTTCAAGTCTGAACCCCAGGCAGTCTAGCGCCACCAATGGGTCAAAGTTGCCATTGCATCCATGCACTTAACTTTTGAACCGTATGTCCAATTTTGAACATCCATATACAGTTGGAACCCCTGGACTGACCTGAGTTCACTAACTCCTATTACGTTACTTTCCGCCATATTGGACCTCCGCCATATTGTATTTCATCAAAAACACTTAAAAGTTTTCACAGGTCACAAACTTCATCCAATTTTCACGAAACTTCACACAGATGATCTTCAGACCATGCCTCATAATTGCATTGCCTTTGACACCCATACTCACAACTGGTCGCCTGTCACGACCAATCAAAATTGGCGGCGAAGCCGCCAAACAGGAAGTGAACTCAGATCTCAGCAAGGCTTTCACATATCAAAACCAAACTCAGTACATGAACTCAGGACCCAATTAGGAGGAGGCTCAATAAATTTCATGACTTTTGACCTACAGGTGGCGCTATAATTAACAAAACTACGTTTTGGCCTCTATGGGGTGATGTGTTTGAAATTAAAACATATTAGTGATCTCTGTTAATACTTTGGGAGGTCCTTAGGCTGACACATATCAACTTTTGACATTAACATAATTGATTGGACCGCCATATTGAATTTCATCAAAAACACTTAAAAGTTTTCACAGGTCACAAACTTCATCCAATTTTCACGAAACTTCACACAGATGATCTTCAGACCCTGTCTCATAATTGCATTGCCTTTGACACCCATACTCAAAACTGGTCGCCAGTCACGACCAATCAAAATTGGCGGCGAAGCCGCCGAACAGGAAGTGAACTCAGATCTCGGCAAGGCTTTCACATATCAAAACCAAACTCAGTACATGGGCTCAGGACCCAATTAGGAGGAGGCTCAATAAATTTGATGACTTTTGACCTACAGGTGGCGCTATAATTAACAAAAGTATGTTTTGGCCTCTATGGGGTGATGTGTTTGAAATTAAAACATATTAGTTATCTCTGTTAATACTTTGGGAGGGCCTTAGGTTGACACATATCAACTTTTGACATTAACATAATTGATTGGACCGCCATATTGGATTAAATCAAAAACACTTAAAAGTTTTCACAGGTCACAAATTTCATCCATTTTTCATGAAACTTGGCACAGATGATCTTCAGACCATGTCTCACAAACGCATTGCTTTTTTGACCTTTATTCAAAACAGGTCGGCCGTGACGACCAATCAAAATTGAAAAGCCGCCAATCAGGAAGTGAACTGTTATCTCAGCCAAGATTTCATGTATCAAAACCAAACTCGATACATGGGCTCAGGACCCAATTAGGAGAAGGCTCAATAAATTTGGCGACTTTTGACCACTATGGGGGCGCTATAATCACAGGAAGTAGGCTCATATCTCAGCAACACTTTCACATATCAAAACCAAACTTGGTATATGGACTTGGAACTCCTCCCTGAGGACACACAATCAATTTGGTGACCTTCGACCACTAGGGGGGCGCTAGAGTTACAGGAAGTTAGCTCCTATCTCAGCAACGCTTTCACATATCAAAACCAAACTTGGTTCATAGACTTGGGACCCCATCCTGAGGACACACAAAACATTTGGTGTACTTTGACCACTAGGGGCGCTATAATTAGCAATACTTTCTCGTATCAACCTCAAACTTGGTACGTGGACTCGTGGTCACAACCTGAGGACGCACAATACATTTGGTGACTTTTGACCACTAGGGGTGCTATAATTAGCAAGACTTTCTCGTATCAACACCAAACTTGGTACGTGGACTCATGAACACATCCTGAATAGCTACAATACATTTGGTGTCTTTTGACCACTAGGGAAAACTATGACATGAATTAGGCTCATATCTTACTAACGCTTTCATGGATTGAAACCAAACTTTGTACATGGACTCAAGACCCAATCCCAATCCAATCCAGTCCAATTCAATCCAATCCAATCAACAATCACATGAAGTAGGCTCATATCTCAGCAATCCCAATCTAATCCAGTCCAATTCAATCCAATCCAATCAACAATCACTTGAAGTAGGCTCATATCTCAGCAATCCCAATCCAATCCAGTCCATTCCAATCCAATCCAGTCTTGTCCAATTCAGTCCAGTCCAATTCCATCCAATCCAATCAACGATCACATGAAGTAGTCTCATATCTCAGCAATCCCAATCCAGTCCAATCAAATCCAATCCAATCCAGTCCAGTCCAGTCCAGTCCAATCAAGTCCAGTCCAGTCCAGTCCAGTCCAGTCCAGTCCAGTCCAATCCAATCCAATCCAATCTAATCCAGTCCAATTCAATCCAATGCAATTCAGTCCAGTCCAGTCCAGTCCAGTCCAGTCCAGTCCAGTCAATTCCATTCCATTCCATTCCAATCCTGTCCAATTCAGTCCAGTCCAATCCCAATCCATTTCAATCCAGTCCAATTCAATCCAATCCAATCCAATCCAATCAACAATCACATGAAGTAGTCTCATATCTCAGCAATCCCAATCCAGTCCAATTAAATCCAATCCAGTCCAATCCAATCAGATCCAGTCCAGTCTAATCTAGTCCAGTCCAGTCCAATCCAATCAAGTCCAGTCCAGTCCAGTCCAGTCCAGTCCAATCCAATCAGATCGAGTCCAGTCCAATCCAGTCCAGTCCAGTCCAGTCCAGTCCAGTCCAATCCAATCCAATCCAATCTAATCCTGTCCAATTCAATCCAATGCAATCCAGTCCAGTCCAGTCTAGTCTAGCTTCTTCTAGTCCAGTCCAATCCCAATCCAATCCAGTCCATTGCAATCCTGTCCAATTTAGTCCAGTCCAATCCCAATCCAATTCAATCCAGTCCAATTCAATCCAATCCAATCAACAATCACTTGAAGTAGGCTCATATCTCAGCAATCCCATTCCAATCCAGTCCATTCCAATCCAGTCCTGTCCAATTCAGTCCAGTCCAATCCCAATCCAATCCAGTCCAATTCAATCCAATCCAATCCAATCCAATCCAATCCAATCCAATCCAATTAACAATCACATGAAGTAGGCTCATATCTCATCAATCCCAATCCAGTCCAATCAAATCCAATCCAGTCCAGTCCAATCCAATCCAATCCAGTCCAGTACAATCCAATCCAATCCAGTCCAGTCCAGTCCAGTCCAATTCAATCCAATCCAATCAGCAATCACATGAAGTAGTCTCATATCTCAGCAATCCCAATCCAGTCCAATCAAATCCAATCCAGTCCAATTCAATCCAATGCAATCCAGTCCAGTCCAGTCCAGCCTTGTCTAGTCTATCTTAGTCTAGTCCAGTCCAATCCCAACTTCTGCTCATTTGCTTGGCCCCCACATTGCTGCTTGCAGCTATATTTATTATTATTCCGTCATTGAAGTCAATGGCAGCCCATAGAACCGACTGGTGAAAAGTTTTGAAATTTGGCACAGTGATTGGACACAGTCCCATGATTCATTTCACCAAGTTTCAGGTCGGCACCTCGAGCGCTCTAGCGCCACCACCAGGCCAAAGTTGGACGTGCGTTCATGCACGTAACTTTTGACCCGTTCGCCCGATTGTCAAAAATGAGGTATCGTTGGAATCCTTGGACCAATCCGAGTTCAACGCACCCTATGACGTCATTTTCCGCCATGATGGATTTTCCGCCATTTTGAATTACATCAAAATCACTTAAAACGTATCAGAGGTCACAAATTTTGTCCGATCGACACCAAACTTCACAGATACCATCTACAGACCATGCCTCATTAATGCATTGCTTTTTGTCTTCAGAACTAAAACCGTTCGCGCGTAACAGCCAATCGAAATTTGCGGCGAAGCCACCAAACAGGAAGTGAGCTCATATCTCATCAACCCATTCATCTATCATAACCAAACTTAGTCCATGGACTCAGGACCCAATCAGGGGGACGCTCAAGAAATCTGGTGACCTTTGACCTCTAGGGGGCGCTGTAATTAAGAAACATGCCTTTTGGCCTGTAGCAGCAGTTGTGCTTAGAATTAAAACGCACTAGTGGTGTCTGGTAATGCTGTTGGAGGTCCTTAGGCCGACCCAAGCCAACTTGTGATGTCATTGTAATTGATTCGGCCGCCATATTGGATTTCATCAAAAACACTTAAAAGTCTTCACAGGTCACAAATTTTGTCTGATCGACACCAAACTTCAAAGATATCATCTTCAGACCATGCCTTATCAGTGCATTGCTTTTTGGAACAATTGACAGTAGCATTCGGCTGTAACAGCCAATCGAAATTTGCGGCGATGCCGCCAAACAGGATGTGAGCTCATATCTCAGCAACCCATTCATCTATCATAACCAAACTTAGTCCATGGACTCAGGACCCAATCAGGGGGAAGCTCAAGAAATGTGGTGACCTTTGACCTCTAGGGGGCGCTGTAATTAAGAAACATGCCTTTTGGCCTGTAGCTGCAGTTGTGCTTAGAATTAAAACGCACTAGTGGTATCTAGTAATGCTGTTGGAGGTCCTTAGGCTGACCCAAGCCAACTTGTGATGCCATCGTAATTGATTCGGCCGCCATATTGGATTTAATCAAAAACACGTACAAGTTTTCGCAGGTCACAAATTTCAGCTGATCCTCACCAAAATTGGCAGAGACCATCTTCAGACCATGCCTTATCAGTGCATTGCTTTCTGGAACAATTGACAGAAGCATTCGGCTGTAACTGCCAATCGAAATTTGCGGCGAAACCGCCAAACAGGAAGTTAGCTCATATCTCAGCAACCCTGCTATGTATCATAACCAAACTTACTACATGGATTCACAACCCAATTAGGAGGACGCTCAAAAACTTTGGTGACTTTTGACCTGTAGAGGTTGCTGCAATTAGCAATATTGCATTTTGATCTGTAGTTGCTGATGTGTTTTATCGATCTTTTATTTTTTGATGTGAAACTGATGACAACATGTTCCATGCAGTTCATTCTAATGCGTGCGTGCAATAGCGGGGTGGGGCAGGACGGGGTGGGACGGGCTGGGCTGATTAGGTCGGGGGGGCTGGCTGGCGGAGGCGGTGGCAATACTCAGCCCTGTTTCAGCCCTGTTGATCCCGGGTGTCTGCTGAGATCTATCTTGTCACCGTGGCTACTCCGGCCTATTCTGCTTGGCCCCCTCATTGCTGCTTGCAGCTGTATTATATTTGGTGTTCTAATATTGACCATAACATGTCCAATTGTACAAATGTACCAAAAGTACATTTGTGCCAGGGATGTAGTGGTAAAATAAGAGGTGGGTGAACTATGAATTCTGCAATCTCGGTGAGGCGGACTGCGCCATGCGGTTTTGGATTTTTTAAAAAGGCATTCAGAACATGTTTGATAATGGTGGAGGTTAATGTACAGTATTGGGAATATATAGTATTGGATAATACAGTTTTGAATGTTAAAAGTGAATAAACTATTTTGAGAGGTGGATAAACTAAGAGGTGGGTAGGCCTAAATTCTATTTCTGAAATTTCAGAGGTGGATAAACTGTTTAACGCGTTTAACCTCTACTACATCCTAATTTGCGCTCATAGGCCTATTCCCAGCTCCGTAACAGAAAGGTAATATTTGAATGTAAGCTATACGTAGGCTATAGATATTTTATATCATATATAGCCTACATAACGGAAGTTATCCTCTGAAAGCAGGGCATCTTCATATTTAGTGTTGCGTCGGAGTTGCGTAAAGAGGTGCAGAGCGCGCACCTGTTTGCTTTTTTTGACTGGCAGTGCCCAAGATCAGATGACGAGTTGGATAATGTAGGCTAAAATATAAAGGTAGGGTAATATAAAAAAATTGGGTAGGCCTACCTTATGAAGGAAAGACCTCTAGGCCTACAGCATAATCCTATACGTTATGGTACAGTAGGCTACTGTACGTTTCCAATATGACCCAGGGTAATATGCTGATTTAGCCTACAAAACAGAGGACTAAATTATAATATGTCATGTAGGCTTAACGTTTCTTTTAGGATAGGCTATGTTTTTGCTGAAAAAGTAGCCTAGTCCACCGGTCATTTTTCATTCATTCTGCTATCGTTTTCTTTCAATAATGTCCAATGGCTTAAACATTGTCCTTTATTGTTTGCTTTAGGCTTACCTTTATATTTCATCCTACATTATTCAACTCACGTATTGTCATCTGATCTTGGGCACTGCCAGTCAAAAAAAGCAAACAGGTGCGCGCTCTGCACCTCTTTACGCAACACTAAATATGAAGATGCCCTGCTTTCAGAGGATAACTTCCGTCCCTTGGTTGTGTAGGCTATATATGATATAAAATATCTATAGCCTACATTGTATAGCTTACAGTCAAATATTACCTTTCTGTTACGAAGCTGGGAATAGGCCTATGAGCGCAAATTAGGATGTAGTGGAGGCTAAATGAGAGTGAACGCAGTTTATCCACCTCTGAAATTTCAGAAATAGAGTTTAGGCCTACCCACCTCTTATTAGAGTTTATCCACCTCTCAAAAACGTTTATTCACTTTTAACATTCAAAACTGTATGATCAAATACTATCCTATATTCCCAATACTGCACAATAACCTCCAACATTATCAAACTGTTCGAATGCCTTTTTGAATGCCTTCCTCTCCTAAACGAGGGTAATTGGACATTTGATGGTCAATATTAGATTGGTGAGAACACTAAATATACTAGATCACCTGTAAGAATGTTTCAATTAGGCTATTCTATCGTAGGTCTTGGTGGGTTTTTTTTAGATATTGTGAAATAAGTATACGTCTTTTCACTTTCTTAAGTGGGCTATAGTTCTCATTAGCAGTTTTATGCCAAACCATGAAACATTAAGCTGCGTCCAAAAACGTCTTTAAAAATCTTCTGATATTGATCATGCATATGGCAAAGAAAGACATGAGATCGTTGGTCTTGGAATTTTGAAAATGCATTGCACTTGGACCTCAGATTACTTGCAGTACCCCGGCATTACCACAAGGAAATGGTCGTACGTCAAGTTTGAACCTGACGTGGAGATAAGCACTTTTCCACGTCAAAGACGGTTTTTATAAATCTGAGCGTTGGCATGGATTTGAGCGTACGCACGGTCTAAGATCAAATCTGTGCGTAAGAACGCTTTATAAATGAGGCTCCAGGATGTTATGTGGCTGAGGGTGGAGGGGGGAGAGAGTTCAGCATCCTAACAGCCTGGTGTATGAAGCTGTTGGTGAGTCTGGTGGAGTGGGAGCGCAGGCTTCTGTACCTCTTCCCAGAGGGCAGTGGATCAAACAAATTGTGAGCGGGGTGACTTGCATCACTCACAATTGTGGTCGCCTTGCGGGTGAGGTGGGAGGTGTAAATGTCCTTCAGGGAGGGGAGTGAAGCACCAATAATCCTTCCAGCAGTGTTCACTATGCGCTGCAGGGCTTTCCTGTTGTATTCAGTGCAGCTTCCTCCCCACACAGCGATACAGCTGGAGAGGATGCTCTCAATGGTGCCTCGGTAGAATGTGGTCATGATGGCTGGTGGAGCACTTGCTCGCCTGAGTTTCGGATATGCAGCAACAATTTGCATACAAAGGCTATTCTGTTCAAACGAACATTTTAACAACATTACATACAGTAGCTATACAATGTACTAATACTTGTAAATACAGTCCTTTAGTTAATACTTACAAGCAAAGCCTTCTCAAAGCAAGAACATATTTTATAGGAGCGTTTACCAGTGTGAAGAAAACTAACGTGGTTCGACGTGACCACCTGGAACAATGAGAGGATGTTTCTCTTTATAGTCAAGGTTTGCATGCCTGAGTCTTCCTCCTATCCTCAGCATTCTCTCTTCATCACAATAGGGACTGAGTTTGTGTAGAGGAGTGTGTGCAGGGATGTCCTTTCCACTGGCGATGCAGGTAAGTTCCTCCTTGAATGTCTCTCTGCACACATTTAATGATGACGGTTTCAGCTTTTGTCATTTCCTCCACGGTGCGTGGCTGCCTACAGTAATGCCATGAATGACAAGTCTGATCATCCACTTTGCTTCTGAAGGACTGGACGATGTGAATTAGCAAGCTTGTAATAAGCCCTAATCAGCTTTCTCCATGAGGAAAAACGCTCGAACCGCTGAAATCCAAGCTGAAGTCCATCAGTGCACAGGTGAGTGACGAGTGCTCGTACTTCAGTGTCTGAGTCAGGGTCGACGAGTTCATAGTGAAGGAGAAATTTTGGATTACTAACATTTTTTATATTCTGTGTTATGCTTTCTATACATTCAATACTGTGCATCAATTTTGCTTTGTCTGTCATTTGCTCTCTCCATGTCATGATTTTCTAATAAAGGTCATGCAACCCCCTTTGTCACGAGTTAAGGGTATTCTGCCTGAGGCAGTAATATTAGGAATATCCCGACAGGAACTAGACTATGGTAAGAGAATGCTGAAGGATGTATATGTATTGTATTGACCAATTATCTACTTACTTGGAGTAGCCCCATGACTTGCATATGGCGCATGGATCACATGCTATGTCCAAGAAGTGTATATGTATTGTTGTATTTCTGCATGTATGAGGATTTTTGGAAAAGACCATTGTACTCATGTGATTTGTATTACCAATGTAATTAACATGTATAAGATGGGGCTTCGCCCTAGAGAACTTTGAGTAGTGTTACTGGAACATGATGTTGCTAGTGACCTGCTCCCGGTATCGTGAATAAACCTGCAGTGGTTCCTCACACCTGAGTGTTGCCTGGATATTTTTGACCACAATAGGTTTCCGAATCTGGTTTTCTATTGGCTTGTGACAAGAAGGCAGGCCCCTTGAGCCAGGCGCTATTGCCCAACATGGCTGCAGTTACAGAGCGTGTGCCTATGTCGGCTGGGTTACAGCTTGTGGAGACATAATGCCACTGCATTGGGTCTGATGCTCTTCTAATGCGCTGCACCCGGTTGCCTACGTATACATAGAACCTCCTTGTCTGTTAGTTATGTATCCTAAGACTACACGGCTATCTGTGTAGAATTCAACAGCGTCAAGAACAATGTCCAGTTCACTGATGATGACTTCTGCTATTTCTACAGCTAAAACAGCAGCCCCCAGTTCTAACCTTGGGATTGTGTGAGCAGACTGTGGAGCTAATTTGGCTTTCCCTTGAACAAATCCTACATGAGGCTTCTCCTCTGCATCAATGATTTTGAGATAGGCGACTGCTGCAATAGCTTTAACTGAGGCATCTGAGAAAACATGCAGCTCTTTTCTGATGGCCGTTGAAATTGTAGCACCAGCATAGGGTCTCAGAATCTGTAGCTGTTGGAGGTCACTGAGAGAGTTCCTTCATTACCAATGTAATTAACATGTATAAGATGGGGCTTCGCCCTAGAGAACTTTGAGTAGTGTTACTGGAACATGATGTTGCTAGTGACCTGCTCCCGGTATCGTGAATAAACCTGCAGTGGTTCCTCACACCTGAGTGTTGCCTGGATATTTTTGACCACATTTTGGTGGCAGCGGTTGGGATACCTAACTCCGAGACGTGGCGGTGAAACCTGGAAGGCGTAGGACCCGAAAAGGCCTTACGGGAGATCTATTTTTGATTTTGGGACAATACCGTGGAAAAAAGGCAACAACGCCCGCGGGACCCATCCTTGCCGGAAGGGAGTCATCCTGTGTCTCGGATACGGTATTACCATATTGTGGTCACAGGCACCTAGGTGGTGAGTGGGAAGCGATTTTTTTCTACCGCTTTGTAGTTAAAAGTTGGCTTGTGTGCCGGGGTGCCACCGAAGCAATCTGCTCTACTTGTAGGAAGGTAGAAAGGTTGGCTTGTGAGCACAGCCGAAGAGCAATCGATAAAGGATCTGCTAAGAGAAGCAATCGGTAGGATTGGCTTAAAGCGCTTGATAGGGGGATTGGATTGGTTGAGAACATTGCTATTGTACTCTGATAGTTTGCTCTGTTTTAGGCGTGAGGTAATTTGGCTAATAAAAATATATTAAAGGGACACTGCTATGGGGAATAGTTAAACTGTTAAATTGCCCAAAGGTATACATAATTATGGATGTTTAAAAGATATGTATAAGAAATATGGACCTGAATGTGTAGATGAATGTTTATTGAATAAGTGGAGTAGATGGACTGAAGGAAAATTTCCTTTAGATGGTACGTTGAGTTTTGAAAGGTTAACTGAATGTAGGGCTAAGATGAAAAGGAAGGCTAGGCCTTTTAAGTATGATTTGTTTGATAAGTGGGAAAGAGAAGCGAGGGAAAGAGAGGAGAAGAGAAAAGGTATGGAACAGAAAGAGCAGGGCCAGAGAGAGAAGGTTTGTGCGGAGCTATGGACATTTCAACTGAAGTCTATGTGCAGACGAGTGAACCTGACCTCCAGCCCTTAGTCCGTAAATCTCCATCACCATTCCCTTCAGCACCCCCTACACCACAGCTGGCTTTGGCTGTTCCTGCCCCTAAGCCCCTGCAAGTATTCACCTACTGAAGATTGGACTAAAATGGCTATTTCTCAGCTTACAACAGACTGCTAGAGAATTCTTGGGAAGAGTGGCTTCAGCAGTTAACAAACTTTGTGGAGGAAGGAGAGCAGGATTTAGGTGGACTGAAAGAAACGGTTGCTGGAATTGTGGAGACGTAGAACACATAGCGAGATATTGTCCGAAGCAGGGTGATTGGAGACAAGACGGGGATAAATCATCACAACGACGCCCTCAGGGTCCGGTCTGGATACAGAATGGAAATTCTGAATAGGACAGGGAGGATTCTGAACAGGGGGCTCCGGGACCCCTCACCAACACTTCTGTATCACCCTATGAACTTTATCCACAACTGACTTTGAATGCTGCCACACAACCTAAGCTAACTCTTTCTCTGAATGGTAATGATGTATCTTTTTAGTTGATACAGGAGCAGATGTTAGCACACTTGGAAGGAAAGATAGTTCCTTAACTTTTTAACATTATACGTTATATATGTAACAGGAGCTTCAGGACAATCAGTGGCAGAACCAGTTTCTACCCCTTTAGTGGTTCAATATGAACATCAGACAGTAGAACATTCTTTTCTCCTGAGCAGTGTTTGCCCTGCAAATTTACTAGGCCGAGATCTAATGTGTAAATTAAATCTTACACTTTTTCTGTCTCCTGAAGGAGTAGGTCTAGAAGGGCCCATTTATCTGTATTGTCAGAAAGTTAACCCCACAAAGATAGGATATGAGTGTAAAGACATTAGTTTAGCATTAAAATCTCCGATCTCGGTTCTAGAAAAGACAGAAACCCCTGAGCAATTAAAGTGTACAATTGCATGTTTTCAAGGCTCTCCAGATCAGCTGTATGTGAAAGAGTGGTAGGAAATAGTATTGAGACTATTGATGTAGCCGGCGTATTGACCTCTAAAATCTACTCTGCAGTAGTAGTAGACCTGTCTCCAGGTCTGAAATATTTGTTTGCAAACCCAAATTCTTATCCACATGTTGCATTGGTGAAAGCCCAAGATAATTGGATTGATTTAGGGCCGTTTGTGAAAGCATGTGTGAATGCTAAAGATTGGACAGGAGTCCAAGAAACCCTAAATTTGTTTTATTAGCCATCACAAGATGCATGCAAGATGCATAGTGTTCTTTGAAAGTTACTCCTGTGCAGAAAGAGCTCTCTGCATGTTTAATACCCTCATTAACCCAACCCAATAAATGGAGGGTTCTCTCTTTAAAAGAGAAAGCAGATCTGTTAGCCGCTGTTCCAGATAATCTCTGGGCAGCTGATAGTTATGACTTTGGGACTCTATCTACTGCTCAACCATTAAAAATATGCGCAAAAACGTTGCATTACCCGTCGAAAGCCCAATATCCGTTGTCGAAAGAGGCTGAGCAGGGGATAGAGCCCGTATTCAAATCATTATTGGACAGGGGAGCTATTGTGCGTTGCAGTTCCTCCCCATTTAACACACCAATTTTGCCCGTTAAGAAGTCTGATGGTACTTGGAGATTTGTGCAAGATTTAAGACTTGTTAACGACGCTATTCACCCGAGGCATCCTATTGTGCCAAATCCTTGCACAATTCTCTCTAGTCTGCCATCCACTGCTAAGTTTTATTCTGTAATTGATATTAAAAATGTGTTTTTTACGATAAGAGTACATCCTGCCTCTCAATTTTGGTTTGCCTTCACCTTTAAAGGTCAAAGGTATACTTGGAGTCGTTTGCCTATGGGATACACAGAATCACCTTCAGTGTTTAATGAGGCATTAGTGGCCTGTCTGACACAATTCACTCCACTGGCAGGAAGTACTGTTATTTCTTATGTTGATGATGTTTTATTAGGAAGTCCATCAAAAGAATCATGCCTGATTGACACAGTGGCATTGCTGAAATACCTGGCCAGGGAGGGACTTTTAAAAAGTCTCTTAAAGAAAAGTTGCAACTCTGCCAAGAGCAAGTTAAGTACTTGGGTCATATACTTACTCCTGGCTGAAGGGCCCTGGATGCGTCACGCATCACTGCAATTACTGGCTGTCCGAGACCCAGGACAAAGTAGCAATTGTTAAGCTTCTTCGGAATGATTGGTTATTGCCGTGTTTGGATTTTAGACTTCTCGGAGAAAGCACAAACTCTCCGAACGTGTGTAAATGCTTGTAAGAGTTTGACTGACATTGTAACTTTTGTGATTTTGAAACAAGCTTTAGCTTCAGCTCCAGCTTTGGGAATGCCTAATTATTATGATCTTGATTTTCATGTGTTTGTGTGTGAAAAAGGAGGTTACATGTCTGGGGTATTATGTCAGTTGCATGGTGGACAGTATAGACCAATAGCCTATTTGTCAAAGAGACTGGATCCGGTAGTAAGAGGCTGGGTGCCTTGTTTGAAGTCTGTTGCAGCTGCCTCAAATACAGTAATGGCTTGTGCGGATCTAGTATTAATGCATCCTTTGACTGTTCATGTTCCACATGACGTGCATGCATTGCTTTTACAAGCAAAGACATCACATCTGACAACTGCCCGCCTCCTCTCGTACCAACATGTGTTATTGACTTTAGCACATGTCACACTTGTACGTTGTCATGCCATGATTGCTGTGATGTCATAACAATTTGTATTAAACCTCGTCCTGATATATCTGAGGAACCCCTTACTAACCCTGACTTAATTTTTTATGTCGATGGTTCCTCATTACGCTTGGAATCTGGAGAGGTAGGGAGTGGCTACGCTGTGGTGAATCAATTTGAAGTGGTTGAATCTTACTCGCTCCCTCCAACTTTTTCTGCCCAATCTGCTGAGTTGATTGGACTTTTTTGAGCTTGTGTGTTGGAGCAATATGGAAAGAAAGAGGCTTTCTTACGGCTACTGGTAAACCTGTACAACATAAAGAGTTCATTGTATTGTTGCTGGAGGCAATTCAGCTTCCTTCTGCTTTAGCAGTGGTTAAAAGTGCAGTGCATATTAGAGGCGCTGATGAGGTCAGCCTTGGTAATGAGAGGGCTGACTCGGCTGCTAAAAGTGCCGCGAAGGGGGGAGTTGAGAGGAAGATACACCTGAGTTTGTAAGACATTATAGTGTTTCTAAATTTACAAAATGTATAAAATAGATATAAAAGAAAGATGAAAATGGAAAAATTGTAAAAAGAATAAGGATGATTTGTGGCTACATACTCCAACAAGCAAGCCTGTTCTACCAAAATTATGTTTTTATATAGTTGATAAAGTCACTACTGGTTTAGATCATGCGAGTGCAATAGCTATGGTAAAAACAATAGAACAACTTTATTTTGCACCAGGATTCACAACCGCGGCAGCTGCTTAATGTGATAGGTGCATTACCTGTTAAACATAACACTGCACCCACAGTGAGAACCCAAGGAGGGCATCACCCACCACCATCAGACCCGTTTGAATATATTATAATGGATTTTATTCAATTGATCAATTAACAAAATGCAAAAGTTATGAATATTGCCTTGTAATTGTAGATATGTTTTCAAAATGGCCAGAATGTTAATGGAATGTTGAAAGATAAATTGACTAAAATAATGGGATGGAATTGGGTGACTGGTCTACCTTTGGTTCTCCTCTACCTCAGAGGCCGTGCATCAAGATCAAAAGGGTTAAGCCCATTTGAGATTTTGACTGCCCGTCCCATACCAATTTCAGATTTACCTAATCCTAACCTAATGTAGTTGGTACCTTGTCTGGTTACATGCGAGAACTGATTGTTGCCCTATCTTTTGTTTCTTAACAGGTGCAGTTGACTTTGCCTCAAAGTTTTCTGGGTACATACCCAGTGCTTGTTAAGGATTTTCGAAGAAAACGCTGGAATGAAGAACGGTGGTGCAGACCGTATCAAGTTCTGTTTTCTACACCAGTGAGAATTGCGGAAGGAGACTCTTGGATTCATCTGTCACACTGCAGAGTGGTGAAAGAACCAGAACATTATCTCAACGGATTGTGACTTTATGCTTAAGGTTGACCAGTGGAGGTTTTGGCAAACTTCGCCAGTAAGCCTTTGGATATATGTTCCATCGGGGATAAGGGAAGTGTTGCAAGATCCTGCTGTTTTAACCTGCATTACAACTAGAAAGTATTGGACTGCAAAAGAAGGGAAGTATACTCTGATAAGTACACATGTGAAGTCATTCCTTTGAGGGTAGGGAAATCAATTAGTGTGGTACACCAGTGTCCATTTTAATATGTGGATTCAACCATCCATCATCCAAATCAGTGGTGGATATTAAAAGTAGAAACAAGATATCAGTATACACTAAACTAGCACTCTTTTATTTCCAGTTTAGCTAGATATTTCAGTATCGCTGGACAGTGACCTGGGGAGGGCCTAAAAACCCAAGCCAGCTCTGCTGTTGAAGATAGAATAGTCTTTGTTGTTTTATAACTGGGAGTAGAATGGGGCTAGTGTTGTTATTCTGTGTGTTCTTACTGATTATGCCCACTTCTCCAGAGGAGGAGATCTGTGGTTCTAATAAAGCCTGTGAAGTGGCTTTCCAAGTTAGAACAACTGTAGCAGGGACGAGTGAGACCTGCTGGGTGTGCCAAGAAAAGTCTTTTCAAATGCGTGTTTTTCCCTACAGGACTTCTGATGATTCTGCATGCTCTGCATCTCGACTGTGTACTAGTAAAGATTGCCTTAACATAGTAGGTGTGACAGGGATAGAACAATTTTTAGGTGGTTCGTCCTTGAATATTATGTTAACATTAATGGATTCTGTTTGGA
Source organism: Alosa pseudoharengus (assembly GCF_046254945.1). Lineage (NCBI taxonomy): Eukaryota > Metazoa > Chordata > Actinopteri > Clupeiformes > Clupeidae > Alosa > Alosa pseudoharengus. The sequence continues at coordinate 1,395,665 of NW_027468576.1, read as the reverse complement.
TAAATAAAACTGGACAAAAGATTTGATAGAATGATATTGAAATGTGAAATGAGTTTTACCCTGATATGATGACCCGGAAATGTTTTTGGAAAATGTTATTTGAAATTGGATTTTTCTTTTTTATTTCTTTTTGATTACTAAAATTTTTTTGTGGCCTTAAGCCCCAAAGGGGGGAAATGAAGGAGAAATTTTGGATTACTAACATTTTTTATATTCTGTGTTATGCTTTCTATACATTCAATACTGTGCATCAATTTTGCTTTGTCTGTCATTTGCTCTCTCCATGTCATGATTTTCTAATTAAGGTCATGCGACCCCCTTTGTCACGAGTTAAGGGTATTCTGCCTGAGGCAGTAATATTAGGAATATCCCGACAGGAACTAGACTATGGCAAGAGAATGCTGAAGGATGTATATGTATTGTATTGACCAATTATCTACTTACTTGGAGTAGCCCCATGACTTACGTATGGCGCATGGATCACATGCTATGTCCAAGAAGTGTATATGTATTGTTGTATTTCTGCATGTATGAGGATTTTTGGAAAAGACCATTGTACTCATGTGATTTGTATTACCAATGTAATTAACATGTATAAGATGGGGCTTCGCCCTAGAGAACTTTGAGTAGTGTTACTGGAACATGATGTTGCTAGTGACCTGCTCCCGGTATCGTGAATAAACCTGCAGTGGTTCCTCACACCTGAGTGTTGCCTGGATATTTTTGACCACAATAGGTTTCCGAATCTGGTTTTCTATTGGCTTGTGACAAGAAGGCAGGCCCCTTGAGCCAGGCGCTATTGCCCAACATGGCTGCAGTTACAGAGCGTGTGCCTATGTCGGCTGGGTTACAGCTTGTGGAGACATAATGCCACTGCATTGGGTCTGATGCTCTTCTAATGCGCTGCACCCGGTTGCCTACGTATACATAGAACCTCCTTGTCTGTTAGTTATGTATCCTAAGACTACACGGCTATCTGTGTAGAATTCAACAGCGTCAAGAACAATGTCCAGTTCACTGATGATGACTTCTGCTATTTCTACAGCTAAAACAGCAGCCCCCAGTTCTAACCTTGGGATTGTGTGAGCAGACTGTGGAGCTAATTTGGCTTTCCCTAGAACAAATCCTACATGAGGCTTCTCCTCTGCATCAATGATTTTGAGATAGGCGACTGCTGCAATAGCTTTAACTGAGGCATCTGAGAAAACATGCAGCTCTTTTCTGATGGCCGTTGAAATTGTAGCACCAGCATAGGGTCTCAGAATCTGTAGCTGTTGGAGGTCACTGAGAGAGTTCCTTCATGCGTTCCATTCAGCTTCTCTGTCTGCAGGTAAAGGAGCATCCCAATCGAAGGCCTCGCTTGAGAGCTCTCTCAGCATCATCTTCCCCTGAATTGTGACTGGCACTGTGAATCCTAACGGATCAAAAAGTCCATTGATGGTGGCCAGGACACCTCTTCGTGTGTAGGGTTTTACTGTGTCAGCAACTTGAAAGGTGAAAGTGTCTTTCATTAAGTCCCACCTCAAGCCAAGGCTTCGCTGAATAGGTGTTTCATCAGCATCTAAGTTTAGCTCCTTTAGCCCTTTGGCGCGGTCGTCAACAGGAAATGCTTCCATAACCTCTCTGCTGTTGGATGCAACTTTGTGGAGACGGATGTTCGATGTGGCAAGCATCCTCTGCGTTCGCTTCAGTAGATCAATGGCTTCTGTAGCCGTGGGTCTTGACAGTAGCCCATCATCCACATAGAACTCTCTCTCAATGAAGCGTCATGCATCTGCTCCGAATTCCTCTTCACCATGAGCTGCAGCACGCCACAACTGAAGGGGATGGGCTGTTGCCAAACACATGAACCTTCATGCGATACTCACAGATGTCTTCGGCTGGATCATTATGTTTGTGCCAGAGGAAGCGGAGAAAATCTCGATGGTCCTCTCTTACAATGAAGCTGTGAAACATCTGCTCTATGTCCACAGTTACTGCTATGGCCTCACGCCTGAACCGCAGCAAAACTCCTACCAAGTTGTTATTTAGATCAGGCCCAGACAGGAGGACGTCGTTGAGGGAAACGCCCTGGCACTTTGCGCTTGAGTCAAAAACCACTCTGATCTGGCCTGGCTTCTGCGGATGGTAAACTCCAAAGATCGGTAAATACCAGCACTCTTTTCCCTGTTGGAGTGGTGGAGCCAGCTCAGCATGGTCACGATCAAAGATGTCAAAGAAAGTGATTCTTCGTTTCAGGCCTTTTGTCCAGAGTGCGTTGAAGTGAAGCCAGCCGTGTTAGGGCCTGGTCCCGATTGTGAGGTAGGTGTTGTCGGGGCATTCTGAATGGAAGTGGCGCTACCCAGCTGTTGGCATCATCCATGTACATCTCTCTATTCATGATCTCTAGGAAAAGTCTGTCTTCAATAGAGAGCCCGATTTTGTTGTCATCTTTGGTTGTGTCAAAGATTGTGCTTCCCAGTGTGCATTCATACGGGGTGAGCATTTCAGGGACAGGAAAAAAGTCTGTGCTCAGACGTGGACCCATACATCTCTTTGACATGAAGTCTGTTAGGACATGGGCTTAAAAAGAAAGGGCGTTTGTTCTCAAGGACATTGGTGCGGTAAGTGTGAATAGCTGCAGGCTTGTGAGTGTTCCCTAAGCAGACATCGCCTATGATGACCCATCCCAGATCTACTCTCTGTGCATATGGGGCGTCGTGTGGACCAATTCACTGCTCTCTCACCTTATGGACTCTCAGAAGGTCACGGCCCAGCAGGAGGAGGATCTTAGCTCCAGGATCTAGCGGTGGGATGTTGTGAGCTATAGGCTTGAGGTGAGGGTGATGCAGTGTGACTGTCGTAGCTCCATCTAGTGACTCCACTACAAACCCTGTGGCTCTTCTCCCCTTCATCTCTGTTGTTCCAGCACATGTACGGAGTGTGAAAGGTGAGTCTGACCCCTCTATGCAGTACATCTCAAAGAAGTCGGACCTGGCAAGAGACCGGTTACTTTGGTCATCAAGCACAGCATAAGCTCTTGTCACTCTTTCTAGGTGTGCTTTCGGGAAAACCTTTACTAAGCAGATCTTGAAGCAGGACCTTGCGCTCTGGCCCTCTGCGGGGAGGGCCAGAGCGCAAGGTCCTGCTTCAAGATCTGCTTAGTAAAGTGACAGCTACCTTACGCGTTTAGATTAGATTAGGCTAGGGAGATACCCTTCTACTTTAGCGGCTTCTAGCTCATACAAGAGATCGCTAAGCTCTCACAGCTTTACCGGTTGTTTGCTACTGATCTTTGGGAAGTTTGTGAGTCTGTCAAAAAGTGACTTTTCTATTATTTCTGGAGACCCAAAGCATTCTTCTAAATGCTCCCAAGCCTGCACTGCTCTTATTCTCCTTACGTGTCTTGCAGATTCCTGCCCTAACCACTTGATGAGGAGGTCTAGCTCTTCACTGGCACTAAGAAGAAGTCCATCGATAGTGTTAGTGAATGAAGACTTCCACGCCCAGTAATTCTCAGGGCAGTCGTCAAACTTTGTAAGACCAGAGATTATAAGGTCTCTGCGTGCTAAGTATCTTGCTACGTCACCAATGCCTGCAGTGCCATCTAGTGGCTGTTGTGGAATGTCTTTGTTGAGCGAGTACTTCGCCTCACTGGCTGGAGATCGTGCTGGAGAACTGTAGCGGAGTGGAGTCTTGGTGTGTTGAGGTGGTATTGGATTGGAACTGCCCTCATGCCTAATGTTGGAGAAATAGGCTTTGGGTGCGGTGAGACGCTGTCTGGGGGGAGACCCAGGTCTTAATACGTGGACAATTGGTGTCAAAGGCTGTGCATTTGGCTTAACACAATATGCTGACTGCAATTGCAGCTCTTCAACATACTGGCGTGTTCTTTCTGTGGCGTCTTGTATGACAGAATTACTTTCACTCTCTCTAAACTCTGAGGCTGCTGCGAGTGCATTAGCTTCTGCCATGGCTGCTGCAACCTCCTTGTTATGCCTCACGGCGTTCAACCTAGCTTCTATTTGGGCTTTTTCAAGCATAATGTCTGACTCTATTTTTGCAAATTCCGCTCGTGCACGGGCTGCCTCCACTTTAGCACGAGCGACAATTACAGCTCTGCTAGCCGATGATCTGCCGGATGACAAAAAAGCGAAGGACCTGGTCAGAGAGTGTGAACGGGTGTCACAGCCCAGAGACTCAGGACAGGGAGGTAGAGTTCAAACAAGAAGTTTATTTACAAAGGAAAACCAGGAAATGGGTTGTCAAACCCAGGTCGGGATCAAACAGAAGTTCCACTGGAAACAGTAGGCCAAGGAGGGTCCAAAACACAGAGGATCAGCAAACTTAACGGAAGAAGTCCCAAAACACAGAAGATCGACTTAACTACAGTAGATCCAAATCCGGAGGTGACTCGAGGGGTCAGACCAGGAGGACGCTGGAACAGGCGAGGGGAATCCAGGAGGAGTATTCCTTGTGAGTCAGGCTGGTGGATAGCACCTTGGTGTCATCACTGACGAGGCTAGACAAAGACTGAGGGGAGACTGGGGTTTAAGTAGGGAGTGAGGCTGATTGGGAACAGGTGCAGGTCATTAGTAAACTGGGGAGTGTGAACGAGTGAGGGGAGCTTCAGGAGAGTGAGCAGTGGGTGTGGCTGGAACCGAACCTGGTGTGACTGTGACAACGGGCACCTTATGCCAAAAATGATGGATACCCCAAAGGTCAAAAAGGTCAGGTTCATGATTGGGTCAGTGGGCGTGTCTAGTATATTCTAGAAGATTCTGGAACATTCCAATAAGGTCACATGATGTGGGTGTGTCTTATGACATCACATGAGGAGGCGTTACTTTGCAGATGATGAGATGAGATTTAACAATTTAATGGTTAATTAATTAATTGTATAGAATCAATAGAATTCTTTGTTCATGCTTGTGGAGATAGACGGTGAGAGTGTTTGCTGACATTTCACAAAAATCAGGCTGTGGGGCATACTCTCTCAATGGTCAGGCCCGCCCTCTCACAGCTAGGGCTGGGGGCACACACACACGCGCACGCACACATACACAGACAGAGTAAAATGGTAGAATGAGTGTATGCTAAAAAAAATACCTTGGGGTGTAAAAAACCACAGAGTCCTGAGGAGATTCTGAAGGCAAAGGCCTGTGAGAGACAGAGTCCGTGTGTATGATTTTTAAAAAACCGCAGAGTCCTGAGGAGATTCTGAAGGCAAAGGCCTGTGAGAGACAGAGTCCCTGAGAGAGAGAGTCCGTGAGAGACAGAGTCCCTGAGAGAGACAAAGTCCAGAGGAGATTCTGAAGACTGCGACCGTTCCCTCCGAGCGTATGACTGGAAATGAGTCGAAAACGAGAAGCTGGGAGGGCGTGGTTGTCCCAGATTTAGACTAGTATTTCTCGTACCAATGGGATCATTGGGTGTGGCCAGCCTGTTAACCAATGAGCTTCCTTGAACTAGCGGTCATGTTCGGGCCATGCTCACCCATCCCCGGGTTACTATCGGTCACCCACCCACCCTCCCTGGGCACCCGCCCACCCTCCCTCTGCACCCCTCTGCACCCCCCATGCAGACTCATCTGTAAGACCTTAAAATCAAAGAAAGTTTTTTACTAACCACAGGGGTAGACCTAACTGACCCTAAAGTTCATGAGAGAGGTCATACTCACCCACTCCAGGGGTGTGAGGTTACTTTTGCCCACCCACCCCATGTGAACAACCCCGCACCCCACCAGGTGTGAGCATCCCCTGGGAGTCATCTGTAAGACGTAAAATCAAGGAAAGTTTTTACTAACCGCAGGGGTAGACCTAACTACCCCTAAAGTTCATGAGAGAGGTCATACTCACCCACCCCAGGGGTGTGAGGTTACTTTCGCCCACCCACACCATGTGAACATCCCCGCACCCCACCAGATGTGAGCATCCCCTAGGGAGTCATAGGACTCATAGGACAACATGAACATCCTGGACCACCAAGTTTTAGGGGGTTTGTAAAAAAAAAAGAAATAGGAGGAGTTGCTTAGAGTTGTCGAGCCAATGGTGGAAGAAGTACAAGAAGAAGAAGAAGCGTTTGCCGGAACATCTAGAGCAGCGGTCCCCAACCACCGGGCCGCAGGACATTCCTAACCGGGCCGTAGCCTAAGACATGAGTTTTAAAAAAAATGCATGCAAACTAAACTAAATTTAATTCGCAATAATGTCACGTTTTTACATGGCATAAGCCTATATGCAGTTGTTTGATTGCACGCATGTTTGAATTTTGCAAGGTCTATTTTCTTACGTCTGTCTGTCCCGCCTTCAAAACTTTTACATATTGCCTACAGCACTGCGCAGCCTCAGGTCAGCTCACTTCACTTGATCAGTTCTTGGCGAACGGTAGTGTCACACGAAGTTAACTAAACTGCTAGAATGAGCAACAACAAAAAACAAGCATCTTTAGCAGGTCACTGGTGTACTGGCCAGAGTGTTTGAGTTGCGAGAGCCGATGCAGAGATTTCTTACAGAAAAAAAGTCACCGTTAGCTGCACATTTTAGTGATGAGGACTGGGTGTCAAAACTCGCTTACCTGTGTGACATATTCGGGTTGCTTAATGACCTGAACCTGTCACTCCAGGGGAGAATGACGACTGTCTTTGAACTGGCAGATAAAGTCGCTGCATTTAAAGCCAAGCTTGATTTGTGGGGACGACGAGTGGACCGTGTATTTGATATGTTCCAAACAGTAGTGGGTTTTGGGAGAGACTGAGGCAGGGCCCTTTCTCTCGCAGCTGGTGCGCGATCACCTTGTTGCGCTTTCAAATGAGTTTGAGCGTTACTTCCCATCCTCCAAAGATCCACGGCAAACCAATGAGTGGGTCCGCAACCCATTTGTCAATATCCCGAATAGTCCTAACTTGTCAGCGCAGGAGGAAGAGCAGTTGATCGAAATTGCTTAAGAGTGTGTATAAGGAAACCTCTCTGGCGGGTTTTTGGATCAAAACCAAAGCAGAATATCCCGAGATAGCCGTAAAAGTGCTGAAAACGTTTCCCACCACGTATATCTACCGGTATGCGAGGCCGGGTTTTCGGCAATGACTGCAACTAAGACTAAATTGCGCAATTGACTGGACATTTCAAACACACTGAGGGTGTCACTGTCTTCCATCACCCCCAGATGGAAGCTTCTTGTTGCAGGGAAACAAGCAGGGCTCCCACTGATTATATTCGTAATGCACGTTTAGTTCCCATGTTTTGTTCCCATATTTTGTTAAGCATGTTCACACTTATATGTAGCTTCAAGTTGGTCAATATTCATAGTTCATATTGTTCAATTTTCACTTCTTCAAGTTCACGTTTTTCACAAGAGATCGTTACCTTCACTGTTCATACATAACTGGAGCTAGTTCTTTTCAAGTAATGCATGCACAACACATATGGAACATGGAACCCCTGAACCCCCAAACCAACCCCCCCCCCCCCCCCCCCCCCGTCGGTCCGTGAAAAAAAAATAGGAATCAAACCGGTCCATGGTACATAAAAGGTTGGGGACCCCTGATCTAGAGGATTCGTCACTCCTCGAAATGCTGTTTCTGAACCTGACGAGCGTTTGCTGGGAGCTCCTAGGAGAAAAAAACTCTTAGGATATCAAGAACGTCAAGAACCTCATCCCAGCGAGTTAGGAGGAAAAGAGAGATGGTGTAATCTAAGTTTAGGGTACGACTTTTATTTTCATTTGGGTCAACTAGGTCTGTAGGCCTATAGACTACTGAGACCGAACTGACGGCGGAAGCTCCTCCCGACACCGTCATGACTTTGAGATCTTATGATTGGAAAATGTGTCAAGAGATCGTCAGTAACTGCATCAAAAGTAAAATGCCTGGGAATGAGAGTATTTCTGGAATGTGGTGCACGGTGCCTACCGATTTTGACAAAGTGTACATACGGTTCTTTTGCTGCCTGAAGAATGAACCCCCTTTGTCTTTCATTACACTCTCTCGTCAAGTGGGTGAGGATGTGGAAAAGGCTACACTGTAAATTGTGATTAGTTCACTTCATTTAAAAAACTGTGGAAACCCGTTGCCTTAGAAAAAGTAAGTAAATTAACTTAAAGTTTGTTGTACTGTATATTGTACATAATATTCTGAGTTGTAAGTTCATACTAAAGTTGTTGTTACTCACACACTCACAAACACAAACACAAACACACACACACACACACACACACACACACACACACACACACACATCCATATGTATATGTATACAGACACAAACACACACACACTCACACACACATTCAACAAAATGTAGTCATTCAAACTAACTTGAGCTTCAAACTAACTTTCTTGCTTAAAGATTATTAAGTAATTATTCCAGTTGTTAATACAACTTATATTGCACATTAACTTCCACAATAACTGCTTTTTGCATTGACATAGAATGTAATGCTAAACTGTTTTCATTCAAATAATGACGAGATTTACCACAAACATTACAGAGTGTGCACACTGCATGTATGAAACTCAGGCTTTTATACACATTTGTAGTTTGTGCAGAAGGTGATGTTGGAGTTAGCCTTAAGGGGTTGCATGAGAAATGTATGTTAGATCGTGTAAAAGACCTTATAGGTCTTATAGGCATATAAAGGCCTGCATCTGCAATGTAATCTGCATAATCTAGGAGGTCAAACATCACTCTATATGACGATTTTTCAGATTTTTCATAAAGCCAGATTGTATTTGAGTATATACTGTAGACATATCAGCCTCACCACTTTAACTAAAGCAAACATTTTATATTCAATAGTTAATATTGAGATTGGATGTCAGTTGTCAATAAAAGATTGTGTCTTTACATTCCTTGTGTCACTGATTCCTTGTGTCCTTGTCTTCTGCCTCACACATTCTTTATACAGCACCAAACCCTCATTATAGCCCCAAAATGAACACGGAATTCTACTAAACATAAAATTGTACCTTTTTTTGAAGGGACTGATTGTTTTTGAATGGTCTGGCACTTGCCTAAAGCTAGCCTCTGGCGTGAATTTGGTGAGGTTTCACATGTACTCTTCAGTTTTTGAGATTGAGGTGTCTGATGCAGTGTGTTTCCGTGTGATAGTGAGGCCTTATTGTTCCGGACAGTATTATTTGGCGAGCTTCAACATTTTATCCATTCCTACTTATTAGGGGTGTGAATCTCTCATGTAAAAGACGATACGATTCACATCTAGATACATGGGCACGATTCGATACAAGAAAAGATACATGTTCATAAAAACGATTCAGTACGATTCGATGCGATGCGATTCGATGCAGTTCGATGCAGTTGAAGAATGGAAAGCATTCTGAAAGATTTTTTATCATTTGCTTAAGGTGCACATTAATTTTATATTATCAATTATCATGGTCATGTCAATTAGGCAAATACAAATGTGTGAATATGATTATCTAAACTGAGGTTTGTATCATATACTATATTGAAATGAAATACCAAATACCAAATACCAATACCAAAATAAAATCAAGTCTGAGTGAATATGAGCAAAATAATAATAATTTGTAGCCTACATCGTTTTAGCAGCAAGGGTCAAATTATTCTTTAACTTTAAGGAAATCCCTTCATCAAACGTAAGGCTACTCTACAGACTATCGTTGCCGTTTAGGAATGCTATAGTAAGTGTTTAATTTCGCGCTAGATTTTGACAAACAAAAGAGTAAAAACTGTCAAACACCGACAGAGTGCGAGTTGTCACGTGCTTAAGTTGCAGTAGATGTATGGGTAATGAAGTTCTTTGACTACTTTGGGCAATGAGTGTAGCCCAAAACGAACTTCATTACCCACAAATCCGTGCCACGTGTAGTTTCAAAACAGGAAGTGGGATGAACGCGCTGCTTGCAACGTAAATCAGAGTCTAAGCGAGCAGAAAAGGTTATGAACCGATTTGTAACAAGTAAATCGATATAACGACCGGTTCATTTCAGTTTTATTCCAATACGGGGCTTCACATATCGATGTAGCCGTATCTTACACGTTAAAAACGGATACCGATACGTATCGGTTAATCTTTACACCCCTACTACTTATGATAATAAACTGTATAAATAAACTCTCTCGTTCAATCCTTTAAGCAATATAATAAGGCTCATTTCCATAAAGTTACACTTTCTTCATGGAATGGTGGGCATATCATTCATTCCTCATTGCTCTGTAAGCATTCTTGCGTGCGTTAATTTTTTTGTTACAATTTCCTTACACTCCAGAAGCAAATTGACAGATTCACATTGTCAGATTCAGATGTTTTTTTATGTTTTCACGAGTGAAGTGAACTGAGTAATACTTACTTGACTTGCCTCACTTACTTAGTATAACTTCATCTAGATAAGTTCCTTTACTTGTCTTTTCCAGGAAAGCGGTTTCCAAATTTTTGCAAGTATAGTTGTATAGTTAACACATCAGATTGTATAGTGTACATTTCTCTGTGTACATGATTCAAGTGTTATCAGATCATTTGGTGTGTTTGTGATTTGACAACAAAATAGATTTTCATTTTAAAACAAGTGTTTCATTTTGTAAAAGATCCGAGGGATTCTGTTATTTGGCCGTGGCGGCTGTGTGTTAAAAATTGAATTTGAAATGTCAAAATTCTGCTAAAGCAATGGAAGGAAAAATCTGTAACAACAGTTCTGCTCACAAGTTCTCTAACCATTTGCTCCATGATCTTACGAAGCCCCCTTTAGTCAAAAAAATCTCCTCAGGTTGTAATATTCTCTTTTGACAACTCATGTATTCTCTTTAGCTGTGTCTGCCTCTTTGTTTTCTGGAGATTTTAATCATTTTACATCTCTGAATGACAATATATCTTGTTTTATACTTTGAGAACCCCCCCCATTTTTGTTTACCTTCCTCATTTAGGTCAGAAAACAGGATCGGAAATCAGTTTCCGTCCTTTAATAGAGCATTGTTCAATTTCCAATAACCTCATAGTGATGGAATATCTGACGCATCTGTTTATCCGGACAAATAGCAGACTGGGGAAACGTAAGACATGATCAATCCACGATTTGAGCGTTACGTTTTTTATTTGACATAGTGATGTCCAAACCTCCTGCAAATAGCTGTACAGTACATACCGGTATCTGTCTATATGGTTTTCTTATAATCATTTCTTATAATATATTCTGTTAATACGCTGCATATATCTATAGTATTCTTACTACTATTATAAAGTTACTGCTACTTCATTGCACATATCTGTAGCCTACATGTTGTTCATACATTGTTCATATGTTATATACTGCTAATACGCTGCACAAATTTACCTTCTGGGTTTACCTTCTGTAAACCAGCTATTCTTGTCAATTTCTTGTCCTGTCTGTCTATGCACCACCCGTCTATACTTTGTATATCACATTGCACTTTCCTGCTTTTTTGCACTTCTGGTTAGACGCAAAACTGCATTTCGCTAACTTTGTACTTGTAGTAATACCAATAAAGTTGAATCTAATCTAAGACCCAGCAATTCATTTTTTTCCTCTGTGCGGGACATGAGTCTAAGACCTATACGTAAGTCAAGCACCATGTATTTGAGTCCTACTGCACTCTTTGTGTTGCACCCTGTGCATGTAAAATGATAAATTACTTGTATATTACTTCACAGAGCGCACAATATTTTATTTTCAAAAAGCTGACACAGAGCGCACAAACTTTCTTTTCAAAATGGCGGACATACCATTTTTCTCATTTTATAGCGACGCAAGGGGTGATTGATGACATTTTTGGGGGGGTGTCTTACATAGGCATGTTAGTTTTTCACAGTGTTTCTTTGGTTGATAACAGTTCAGGGGGGAGTGTTGTAACATAAAGACATAAAAAGCATCGGGTAGGTGTGTACCAAGTAACTAACTTTCAAGACAGTCAAACCAATAACTTGTCAAGAGTTTCTGGACCTGTATTTACAAGGATGGCTGAATCACATACACCAAGAGTATCCGTTTCCAAGAAAAGAGTTACGCTCACGTCGGTTAGCAACAGGCTAATGGATCCTGAAATAACTTTTGCACCAAAAAGAGGAAAGCTGGAAACATTCGTAAACTTTTTTCATAAACCGAGCAATGCTCTGGAATACCAATGGATGTTGAATGATGGTCGCATAGGAGGCTATGTTTTTGACAAAGAAGAATGCAGTGTACCCCTGCAGTTAGTAAAAAACTTTCTTTGATTTTAAGGTCTTACAGATGAGTCTGCATGGGGGGTGCAGAGGGGTGCAGAGGGAGGGTGGGCGGGTGCCCAGGGAGGGTGGGTGGGTGACCGATAGTAACCCGGGGATGGGTGAGCATGGCCCGAACATGACCGCTAGTTCAAGGAAGCTCATTGGTTAACAGGCTGGCCACACCCAATGATCCCATTGGTAAGAGAAATACTAGTCTAAATCTGGGACAACCACGCCCTCCCAGCTTCTCGTTTTCGACTCATTTCCAGTCATACGCTCGGAGGGAACGGTCACAGTCTTCAGAATCTCCTCTGGACTTTGTCTCTCTCAGGGAGACTCTGTCTCTCACGGACTCTCTCTCTCAGGGACTCTGTCTCTCACAGGCCTTTGCCTTCAGAATCTCCTCAGGACTCTGTGGTTTTTTACACCCCAAGGTATTTTTTTTAGCATACACTCATTCTACCATTTCACTCTGTCTGTGTATGTGTGCGTGCGCGTGTGTGTGTGCACCCAGCCCTAGCTGTGAGAGGCCGCGCCTGACCATTGAGAGAGTATGCCCCACAGCCTGATTTTTGTGAAATGTCAGCAAACACTCTCATCGTCTATCTCCACAAGCATGAACAAAGAATTCTATTGATTCTATACAATTAATTAATTAACCATTAAATTGTTAAATCTCATCTCATCATCTGCAAAGTAACGCCTCCTCATGTGATGTCATAAGACACACCCACATCATGTGACCTTATTGGAATGTTCCAGAATCTTCTAGAATATACTAGACACGCCCACTGACCCAAACATGAACCTGACCTTTTTGACCTTTGGGGTATCCATCATTTTTGGCATAAGGTGCCCGTTCACACTCTCTCTGGTCTCTGCAGTTAACTTTTCTGCATCTTCAGCTGTTTCTATTACCTCCATCATTGAGTGCTGCTGTGAGCCAAGTGTAAGCAGTGGTGAAGATGATGAGAAGTGTTGTAACTGAAGATCACTCTCCTTGAATAGTTCTGCTCGCCGTGCAGGTTGCTTTTTTACTGTTCTGTCCTTATAGCGCGTCCATTTGCCTAACTAGCAAGACAGCTAACATTATTCAAAGAATGTCCGAGGCAGAAGTAGATATATGGCTTTTACTTCATTCTTCAATTCAATGAAATTCAATTTTGTAAAACTGCAAAAATAAATACAAAAGAAAATGTACATTAAAATGTGTCCTTTCTTATTTTAACAAGCCTCTACATCTCATGAAATGTATATGCAAATAACGTTAGCATGCTACCATGCTAAATAGATAACCGACAACGATTAGCATAGAAAACGCAAACATTTTAACAACATTACATAGCTATACAATGTACTATAAATACAGTCCTGTAGTTAATACTTACAAGCAAAGCCTTCTCAAAGCAAGAACGTATTTTATAGGAGCGTTTACCAGTGCGAAGAAAACTAACGTGGTTCGAATGATTACAAGCTACTACTTCCTTGTTTACCTTGAACTTTGACCCGACAAGAGATAAAGATGTCAAATTAAAGTACAATGGAAATTCGTGACTGATTTCCTATTTTAAAATAATCCACAAGGTGGCACTAAAACACAACGTATAAAATGTATGCCATGACAACAGTGTTTGGCTAGCATGGAAGTGATAGCCATGGTGGGTGCAGGTATTGAAATTTCTATTGATGAGGTAAAGCATTTTTCAGACGTATAAAGCTAGTGGGCCTGATGGTATCAGCAGTAGAACACTAAAAATGTCTGCAGATGAGCTGGCACAGCCTTTTCAGAGGGTGTTCCAGCTGTCCTTGGACACTGGTGTGGTCCACAACAGACCTAAAGAACTTAATGACTTGTGTCCAGTCGCACTCACATCTACAGTAATGAAATGCCTTGAGAAAATTATTTTAACAGCTTGTTTCTGAGGTTTCACATCTACTAGACCCTAGCCAATTTGCCTACCGTGCTAAGAGGGGGGTTGAGGATGCGCTTCTTACCTTGATAAATAATGTTTATGAGCACCTTGAACATGCAAGGAGCCTGGTTAAGATTGTGTTCATTGATTTTAGCAGCACTTTTAACAGAATCTAACCACATCTGATAGTGAGGAAATTATTACACCTTGGAGTAAATCCTAGACTTACACTGATGATTTCTTGACTGACCGCAGTCAACAAGTAAGATTTAACTCACACATTTCCTCCCTAAAAAGCATTAACACTGGAGCACCGCAGGGATGCGTACTATCACTCATCCTCTACACATTACTAATGATTGCCAAGCATCTTCTTCAGCTCATACCTATTTTAAGTACGCTGATGACACAGCACTGGTTTTTGACACCTCATCTCTTGAAGGCTTTGAAAGGGAGGTTCAACGTTTCATTAAGTGGTGTACAGACAACTTTCTACAGGTCAATGTAAAGAAAACAAAAGAAATGTTAATAGATTTCAGTAAGAAAGTAATAATTGTCTCTCCGTCTGAGATTAATGGTGAACAGATAGAGCATGTTTCATCTTACAATTATTTAGGAATTGAGATAGACAATAAGTTGTGTTTTAATCAGTGTGCACAGACCAAGTGCAGGAAACTGCAACAGAGGATGTTCTTTCTTAGGAAACTTAAAGTTTTTAGATTAGATAGTGGCATTTAGGGTTGCAATATACGGAAATTAACGGGAATAATCGGGAATTAATGGGAATAAACTGGGATATGGCAAGTTATTCTATAACAGGGAACTTAAATGTAGTGGACAAAACCCCATCTTGCAGCATAATATTAGTTAAAACAACTTGATTTAATGCAATTTCAGTCAAATTTCTGCCCTGCACATACGTCAATCCCATGCACACAGCAATCAGCATAGCCTACTAGACATAAAGGAAACCTATGGTGCGTTCATGTGCATGGGGAAAATCAATTCCCAGTAAAAATGTCATCTCATGTGGGAATAACTGGTGTGAAACTGGGGGAAGTTTGCAAACAGAGTTGCCCAGTTATGGGTTTGTCGTCACTTTTGTCCTCATTTAAATGGGTGTACGTAATTTTGCATAAACTGTAATGGGACGATTAATCTGTCTGATTAAGCTTGACAATTTATATATAACTTACATAATCTATCAGGTTTGGTTGGGGTGGTATGTTGTGTCATTATATATATCTATATTTTTTTTTTTTTACCATTTCCTGGGATTCTAACTAAATAAACTGATAGTCAGTCAATGTTCCAACCAATTGGATTTTGTTGTTGAGTAGTGTTGTGTATCTTGGGCAGTTTAGTGGTTTCAGTGTTGCTAGCTTAGCACGCTAGTAAACCATAGGCAGAGAATGGGATTCCCGCTAGCATAGTAGCTAGCTTTGCATGCTAAGCTAAGCGAAAAATACGAATAAACAAATCATATTGCTCATTACGAAACAAAATGTTAATGTCTGTATATGAAACAGGAATTACCAAAAATTCCCAGTTAATTCCCGTAAATTCCTTTTAATTCCCATAATTTCCTAGCCTGGGTGCCATTGACCTCTCCAGAATAAGTCCCGCCTCCGTAACTTCCGTATCCATCCAACTTCCGGGCGTGGATTGTCTATGAGAAATAACATGGCGTTTCGAAATATCATACCGGTAAAACATCTGTAGGTAGCGAAGTTGAAAAAGCTGGTGGGCAGATTGGCCTACACACTTCTGCCATATAGTTTCCACTGGATTTTTTGATTGTCGGTGCCGTTTAAGTAGTATACTATAGACTATACTACTTAAACGGCACCGAAAATCAAAAAATCCAGTGGAAACTAGATGGCAGAAGTGTGTAGGCCAATCTGCCCAGCAGCTTTTTCTACTTTGTCACCTACAGAGTTTGACAGGTACGATCTTTCAAAACGCCATGTTATTTCCCATAGACAATCCACGCCCGGAAGTTGGATGGATACGGAAGTTAGGAGGCGGGATATATTCTGGAGAGGTCTATTCCTAACTTAGTCCCGCCCCACGGAAAGTTCGGTCTGGCATTGCTCCATTGTGGCGCAAGTACCCCTAAATCGGGTGGACCAATCAAATCAGGCTTTACGATGATGGACAGGTGAGCAACAGTGCCTGGGGCCTCATTTATAAAGCGTTCTTACGCACAGATTTGATCTTAGACCATGCGTACGCTCAAATCCATGCCAACGCTCAGATTTATAAAAAACGTCTTTGACGTGGAAAAGTGCTTATCTCCACGTCAGGTTCAATCTTGACGTATGACCATTTCCTTGTGGTAATGCCGGGGTACTGCAAGTAATCTGAGGTCTTAGTGCGATCAAAATTCCAAGACCAACGATCTCATGTCTTTTTTTAACATATTCTGCATGATCAATATCAGAAGATTTGTAAAGACATTTTTGGACGCAGCTTAATGTTTCATGGTTTAGCATAAAACTGCTAATGAGAACTATAGCCCACTTAAGAAAGTGAAAAAACGTATAGCTTACTTATTTCATAATATCTATAAAAAAAACACCAAGACGATAGAATGATTGAAACATTCTTACAGGTGATCTAGTATATTTAGTGTTCTCACCAATCTAATATTGACCATAAAATGTCCAATTGCCCTCGTTTAGGAGAGGAAAAGTACATTTGTGCCAGGCATGTAGTGGTAAAATAAGAGGTGGGGGAACTATGAATTCTGCAATCTTGTGAGGTGGACTGCGGTATCAGATTTTTTAAAAAGGCATTCAGAACATGTTTGATAATGGTGGAGGTTATTGTACAGTATTGGGAATATAGGATAGTATTGGATAATAGAGTTTTAAATGTTAAAAGTGAATAAACTCTTTTGAGAGGTGGATAAACTCTAATAAGAGGTGGGTAGGCCTAAACTCTATTTCTGAAATTTCAGAGGTGGATAAACTGTGTTTACTCGCGTTTAGCCTCCACTACATCCTAATTTGCGCTCATAGGCCTATTCCCAGCTTCGTAACAGAAAGGTAATATTTGAATGTAAGCTATACAATGTAGGCTATAGATATTCTATATCATATATAGCCTACACAACCAAGGGACGGAAGTTATCTTCTGAAAGCAAGGCATCTTCATATTTAGTGTTGCGTCGGAGTTGCGCAAAGAGGTGCAGAGCGCGCACCTGTTTGCTTTTTTTGACTGGCAGTGCCCAAGATCAGATGACAGTACGTGAGTTGAATAATGTAGGCTAAAATATAAAGGTAGGCCTAAAGCAAACAATAAAAGGACAAGCCATTGGACATTATTGAAAGAAAACGATAGCAAAGATATGCAGAATGAATGAAAAATGACCGGCGAACTAGGCTACTTTTTCAGCAAAAACATATACCCTAAAAGAAACATTAAGCCTACATGACATATCACGCTTATAATTTAGTCCTCTGTTTTGGGCTAAATCAGCATATTACCCTGGGTCATATTGGAAACGTACAGTAGCCTACTGTACCATAACGTACAGGATTATATTATATATTATATTATATTGATTATTCACAGCGAGCAGAGGACAATGGACATGGATGCATACGATCTCTTTCCAGAAAGCTTTGCTGGAAAAAACATAATTAGTTAAGCTATTCGAACTGACGCATATAGGCTAGTTAACATCAGATGGCATAGGCTAGGCCTATACAATGTTTTCAATATATAATGTTACATAGGCTACAGCTTTTAGGCCATTGATTTCATTAAAACATATGATAATGATATTGATGAGGGGGTGTTTACAAGGCGGATACCTAAAACCATCCGGCTGCGCACAAGTTGACGTTCATTTGTGATTTATAATGGGCACATCTGGAAGGGTGGCATACGCACGTTTTTTTGTGCGTACGTTCGTTATCTCTGAATCACACGTACGATCATTTCAGAAATGATCTAAGATCAAATGAAGGATGGTTTCTACGCAACCCTTTTATAAATGAGGCCCCTGGTCTATCACGTAATCTGAGCACGCTTAGATTAGGTTTATATTTGAAACAAAAACGCTGTGGCTAGAAGGATACATGGTGTTCCTAGGTTTCTTAATCAGTCATGAGTGTGTTTGGGGCGTAACATCATTTAAACCAATGAGAATGACATCTGTCATTCCCTTTAACAGTGCAAAGTGTGACGTCAAAGAATGCATCGGTATTTTGACAGTCAACGGCGCAATTGAAGGAGTTTGCTTGCGAGACCTAACCTAACACCAAACCTCATCTAATTGAGATAGGGTCTGGGAACTACATATTCATTTTCTCGTATTTTAAACGTGGTTTACGAATGCCCAGAGCCGATTATTGTTCGTTACGAATGTCTATCAAATGCGTCTGTACTTAGACCGCTTCGGTGTGTCATCATCGTCTTGCTGTCCCCCCTCCGTTCTGTGATTGGTTCCTTCCGTTGAGGTCAAAACGAAGTCCATGGATTCCAGGCTGCCTAGCAGCGTGAATAAAATTGCGCGTGTAAGGCACGCTGGTCATTTTCCGCCATGATGGATTTTCCGCCACTTTGGATTTCATCAAAAACACTAAAAAGTTTTCACAGGTCACATAGTTTGTCCGATTTTCACAAAACTTAGTACATATGATCTTCAGACCAAGCCGCACAAAAGTTATCGCTTTTCGTCTTCGGAACTAAAACCGTTCGCCTGTAACAGCCAATTAAAATTGTCGGCAAAGCCGCCAAACAGGAAGTGAAGTGATATCTCAGCAAGGTTTTCTCGTATCAAGACTAAACTTACCACATGTGCTAAGGACCCAATAAGGAGGAGGCTCAAGAAATGTGGTACATTTTGACCACTGTGTGGCGCTATAATGACAGGAAGTAGGCTCATATCTCAGCAATGCTTACACATATTGAAACCAAACATGGTATATGGACTTGGGATCCCCTCCTGAGGACACACAATACATAGATACAGGAAATTAGCTCATATCTCAGCAACGCCTTTACGTATCAAAACCAAACTTGGTATATGGACTTGGGACCCGATCCTGAGAATACACAATATATTTGGTGTACTTTGACCACTAGGGGCGCTATAATTAGGAAGACTTTTTCGTATCGACACCAAACTTGGTACGTCGTAAACACATCCCAAGGACCCACAATAAATTTGGTGACATTTGACCACTAGGGGCTCTATGATTAGCAACACTTTCACCTATCGCAATCAAACTTGGTATGTGGACTTGGGACTACATCCTGAGGATGCACAATTAATTTGGTGTGCTTTCACCACTAGGGGTGCTATAATTATCAACACTTTCACCGATGTAAACCAAACTTGGTATGTGGACTTAGGAGTACATCTTGAGGACACACAATAAATTTGGTGACCTTCGAATCCAGTCCAATCCAATCCAATCTAACACAACACAGTCAAGTCCAGTCCAATCCAAACCAATCCCAACTCCTGCTTAACTGCTTGGCCCCCTCATTGCTGCATGCAGCTATATTTCTAATTATGTTTCCCATTGTAGCCTAATCGTGTAGTTTCTAATGTTTTGCATGGATGTGCGCTGGTGCGCGTTCATGGAGGATAGAAGGATGGTGTTTTGTGCACCCGCCAATATGACTGTTGACAATGTGCTCTTAAAATAAATAACATATAAACAACCAGAGGGGTATTTCACAAAACCTAGATAAGGGATTAAGCTGGGATTTTTAGGTTATCCTGGATGAATTTAGCCTGGACTTGGTTTCACAAAAGAGATGGCACATAAGTTACCATGGGGATTTATTCTCTGCACCTAGCCTGGTCCCGACCAGGCTAACAGCCAAGCTAAGTTCATTCTAATGGTAATTATGTTGTCTTATTGGTTCAGCTAGCTGTCATTCACATCAGACCTCCGTGCTAATTTTTAAGGAGCTTTATTACATTTATAAACTATTTGATAAATGTATTTGTTCGTAAAACAAAACAGATTGTCTGCCTACTACCATATGGTTATTATTTCAATTGTGATAGCCTTATAATTATTAACATAGGCCTAGGTAGCCTACTCATTGTTTGCTTATTTTATTGATAGACGTTTGATGAAGGAATGAGCCTACTGTAGTTGATTGGAAGTAGAGGGGCAAGTTTTCGAAGGTATTTTCAACTATAATATTAAAGTAAATCATACTATGTGCATTCTTTGCAGTGGCAAGCGCTTTCTTAATGATGTTGCGTGCCGAGACAAGGAAGCACTCACACGTGGGTGCATACGCAAATTTGCATTCAGTTGGTACCACGCCTACTTCTGCTGTTTTACAGAAATAGCCATGATTCCCCATTCCAAAAAGGATAACTTTACTTCATTGTTAGTCTATTTCAAAAGCGGTTGTTCACCTTGTGTGAATGACGCTATTTTCCGCGTCTTTTTTATTCCAACCGTGGGCACTTTGGAGCAGAAACGAGAATGCGCACACATCCTGAATTACATACACCTGGCTTGACATAGTCGCTCCTACTCATCCTGGATTGGCATTAGTGAAACGAATTGAGCTAGGATGACCAGACAACGCTATGTCAAACCTCGCTTTATCACTTATCTTGGATGTCTTAATTCTGCCTTTGTGAAATACCCCTCAGGTTTCTCTTGGTCAGTGGAGTAAAGCGTTTTAGGTGGTGTACAACAGCGATTTTTAGACAATGCGCTAGGCCACTCCCTAGGTTGTTAATTACCACACCCCTGGGCGCATTGTTTAAAAAAATAGACGTGCAAAATAAGAAAATAAACTTTGCGCCGGGTGGAAAACGAGTTTTACGCCATGCGCCAGGGTGCAAAATAGGGGCCTAAACAATAGTTTGCAGGATGAGGCCTATATTATATTATTATTATGTACACCGCACAAATGCATTTTGCCTAGTGTATATTTGTTACGTTTAGGCAGACCAAATATCAGGGGATGTAGCCTAGCGCAATGCTAACTGACAGAGCAATTGGCCCTATATGTTTTGTGAGACGTGCAATGTTGACCACATGAATTTCCCCAAGGAGATATTACCTTGGGAAATAATATCCTATGTGTAAACAGGTATGTGTAGACGAGGGACTGTTGCTCATTTGTCCATCATCGTACAAAGCCCAATTTGATTGGTCCAAACAGCTCTGGTTCGGGCATAGTTGCTTCACCACAGAACAAGTCCAAACAGAACTTCCCAACCTTAAATGTTTTGGGCGGGGCTAATTTTGGCTGGCATCCAGGCTACTGATAGTTGCCTCAGAGCTTAAAATATGGGCTATTATAAGGCATGTCAAATGTTACTTCACTGAAATAATACAAGACAAGTCTAAAAAATGGATCCAGATATGTTCCATCATGAATTTTAGAGAATTTTATTGATTTGAGTGCCTGTTGCAAACATACTAACATAAAGAAATAAATGCAGAGACGCAAAGACAATAGTCTGAGTGGTTTCCCTATTAGTAGATGCCCCGAGAGGTACACTGTCGACTTCAGACCAATCAACCCAACTATGGTTTCCTGAGAGGCCTTCATTAATGCACACCTCTGCATAGGCACATGTTCATAGAGCACCACACTACACAAAAAGCAGTATCAGGGTTTGTACATTCTTGAATGATTATATCTCTTGGGGAAGAGGATTATAAAGTACTTTTGAATGACTGAAATTTCAACTAAAAACTTACTAATCAAAATGGGGGGGGGGGGGGGGGGGGGGATCACATCTTGCATGACTTAACATTTTATCAAAAGGAAAAGCTGGGCTTTTATATACGGTCCAACTTTTCACTCAGGAATTCCTCTACACTGTCGGTGTTCCACTTGAGGATGCTGAGCTCTTCAACGATGTTCCCACTGTTGTCCAGCAGCTTGAGCACGGGGTCTGAGCCTCTGACATACTAGGGAAAATATGAAACACCATCTCATAAATTATTTCATAATGATATATAGAAAGTAATGAGGAAAAAAATGTGTGTGTGTGTGTGTTTGTTTATGTAGGTCTTCTTACTGTTACCTTTATTTGTAGACCCTTGAACGTCTTTGGCTTGTCACCTCTGACAAATGCTGCAGTAATTTTGTAAAATTAAGTTAAACAGTCTCATAAAATGGATGCAGAACTGACCATGAGTTCACCAGACAAAGCATTCCTCTCAAAACAAATGAAAGTGTTACAGAAGAAAACAACATTAAAGGAGAATTCCGGTGTGATATTGACCTAAAGTGTGTTGAAACATGATACCGAGTTTGAACGTATGTCTCATAGCTCACCTCGGCTTGTCCCCTGCACTCAGAAATCTGGCGCTAGTTAGCCAATGCTACCAACACAGTGTTTCATTGTGGTACCTCGGGCATCCATGACATGCAAATAAATCACTGTTTTACACCATTTTACGAGGCTCAAAGTAGCTCTATACTTCATTGGTAGACTTCCAAGGGCCTTGACATTTAAAACAAGAAATGGAGAACTTTGAAAAAGCACTGGTAGTTTATTTACAAGACGATTTATACAGACAGTACCTTAAGGAATTTTACCGTTCGACGCCATCTTGAATTTAGTCACGATAAGTCGAGTGATGAGTACGAACAAACAGGTATGATAAGGGATCAGATTCCAAAAATAATTCAGTGGAAATGCATGGATTCAGTTGCTTCCAGTAGCAGCAACTGGAATCCATGCATTTTCACAGAATTATTTTTGCTAGGCCGATGCCCGAGGCACCACATCGAAACACTGTGTTGGTAGCATTGGCTAACTAGCGCCAGATTTCTGAGTGCAGGGGACAAGCCGAGGTGAGCTATGAGACATACATTCACACTCGGTATCATGTTTCAACACACTTTAGGTCAAAATCACACCGGAATTATCCTTTAATGTAATAAATGAAAAGAAATAAGACTGTAAAACTACATGATGAGACCAACCTTGGACTTGAGGGAACCTTCCCAGTCGTCATCCACAGACTTCCAAAATTGCACCAGGGTAGTGCTGTTAAGGAAAAGGAGAAACAAACTCTTATTTAAAACTTTCCCCCTAATACTAGTTCTCAAGAGGTTATACCAAGAAAAACTAAAACTGGTACTGACTACTAATTTGCTCATGAATTAAAGGGAAAATCCAGTATAGGGCCATATTTTCCTAGGGTGTTTATCTCTTAGATATGACTAACTTTTAAATATCTCCTCGATCATCCCTAAGGTAATTACTTGTGGCTAAATGACAATGAACAAAATGTCAACAGCATCATTGCTCATCAAATGTATGAAACCCACAGTGAGGACAGTCAAAGTTACCCTACTGAACTCTAGCTCTACACCCCAGAGACAGACAACCAACCAACTCTGTCTCAAGTCTGTACATAGCAGTCTACTATTCATACTGAATATCCAGATCTATTCTGCTCTTATAAGGTTACTGCTAATACACTGCACAAATTGTAGCTCGCAACAACAGCAAAAATGAAGTTTGGGAGTGGATGTCTCACCGTGGAGACTTCGCTGTTACATTACATGTTACATGCGCACTCGATGCAAGTAATTCAATGCAGGTAAAAACCAACGACTGGTAGTAACGAAGGTAAATGGGATTAAAGCAATTTTGCAAATGTGGGGACGACACACAACTTGGGCAAAAACATTTTGTATGCAATTGTGGTGATAGCCTAGTTAATGTGAATCGCGGACTATAACAAAAGAAAGTAAAGTAAACAGGGTATATACAGAAATCCTGAAGTGAAATTCAATACACACTTTCTCAAAAAAAATGTAAAACCCCAATACCACAGTGATTTTCATCAGTGAAACCTTTCTTAGCCATATTTGAGTTATTTTAATATATTGATTGGGTATATGAAATTCATTGATTTTGAATTTCAGTTCATACTGAAACTTCAGTATGAAGTTCATACCCGTTACTTAAGACATTTCTGTAAGAGGCCTACACCTTTCCTATCTGAAGTTAGGAGATCACTGACTGTAATGACTTTCTAAACAGTAACCATGGTTACCAAACAGATAAGATGTAATACGGCCCACAGTAAGTGTTTTGGTTTTAGCATTTTAGACAGTAAATAATCAGATAATGCATTGGGTTTTGGGTAAAAATAAAGAAAGCACTTTATAAAAATTATACATTATATGTTATGACAATTATGTTTTGACATACTGTGCTGAGAATTGTGATTACTACATTTTAATACCTTTTATTACACGGCTCTTCACAAGGCAAGTAGAATGCTCCATTGACTTGAATGGGATTTCCCAAAGTTCTAGCGGTCATTATTGTTGAGGAAAGGACCTCTGAAAAAAATAATGACCGCTGTCAATGGCAACGGAGTTTGGGCTTCTAATTCAGGTCTTTCATATCACTACGCAAGGACTGGAACTTCATTCAAAAGTGAAAGACCCCACCGCTGCGTGTCAGGGTCCGGTTCGCCCTGTCGGGACTTATTTTCCCAATAATGACGGCGTTCTATACATTATCCCTTAGTTCAGGGGTCCCCAACCTTTTATGTACCATGGACCGGTTTGATTCCTATTTTTTTTTCACGGACCAGGGGGGGGGGGGGGGTTGGGTTGGGGGTTCAGGGGTTCCATGTTCCATATGTGTTGTGCATGCATTACTTGAAAAGAACTAGCTCCAGTTATGTATGAACAGTGAAGGTAACGATCTCTTGTGAAAAACGTGAACTTGAAGAAGTGAAAATTGAACAATATGAACTATGAATATTGAACAACTTGAAGCTACATCTATAAGTGTGAACATGCTGAACAAAATATGGGAACAAAACATGGGAACTAAACGTGCATTACGAATATAATCAGTGGGAGCCCTGCTTGTTTCCCTGCAACAAGAAGCTTCCATCTGGGGGTGATGGAAGACAGTGACACCCTCAGTGTGTTTGAAATGTCCAGTCGATTGCGCAATTTGGTCTTAGTTGCAGTCATTGCCGAAAACCCGGCCTCGCATACCGGTAGATACGTGGTGGGAAACGTTTTCAGCGCTTTTACGGCTATCTCGGGATATTCTGCTTTGGTTTTGATCCAAAAACCCGCCAGAGAGGTTTCCTTATACACACTCTTAAGCAATTTCGATCAACTGCTCTTCCTCCTGCGCTGACAAGTTAGGACTATTCGGGATATTGACAAATGGGTTGCGGACCCACTCATTGGTTTGCCGTGGATCTTTGGAGGATGGGAAGTAACGCTCAAACTCATTTGAAAGCGCAACAAGGTGATCGCGCACCAGCTGCGAGAGAAAGATATGTTTAGTTTGGAACATATCAAATACACGGTCCACTCGTCGTCCCCACAAATCAAGCTTGGCTTTAAATGCAGCGACTTTATCTGCCAGTTTAAAGACAGTCGTCATTCTCCCCTGGAGTGACAGGTTCAGGTCATTAAGCAACCCGAATATGTCACACAGGTAAGCGAGTTTTGACACCCAGTCCTCATCACTAAAATGTGCAGCTAACGGTGACTTTTTTTCTGTAAGAAATCTCTGCATCGGCTCTCGCAACTCAAACACTCTGGCCAGTACACCAGTGACCTGCTAAAGATGCTTGTTTTTTGTTGTTGCTCATTCTAGCAGTTTAGTTAACTTCGTGTGACACTACCGTTCGCCAAGAACTGATCAAGTGAAGTGAGCTGACCTGAGGCTGCGCAGCGCTGAAGGCAATATGTAAAAGTGTTGAAGGCGGGACAGACAGACGTAAGAAAATAGACCTTGCAAAATGCAAACATGCGTGCAATCAAACAACTGCATATAGGCCTATGCCATGTAAAAACATGACATTATTGCGAATTAAATTTATTTTTAGTTTGCATGCATTTTTTTTTAAACTCATGTCGTAGGCTACGGCCCGGTTAGGAATGTCCTGCGGCCCGGTGGTTGGGGACCGCTGCCTTAGTTAACCCTTACAAGCCCGACCGTTCTAATTTCGTTAAAATTTTAACGATGACCAATCATCTAATATCTCAGCTGTCCAATGACTGATTTTATTTCTGAAATCTTCCCCGTAATGCTGACAACATAAGCTTCAATTTGATATGATTGGTTAAGGGCTTTATGGCGCGAAATGTTTTGGATACTTGAAGATGAGTCTTGAAAAAATATTTTCACTTGAGTCGGTGCATTTGACGTGGACAGCTGGATGCCACCTGCACTTAAGTTGGAGTTTACCTCGACTGGAAACCACAAAGCTGGATAAACTGAGGTAATATTGTTTTTACATCGGTTCTAGTTATGGTTTATCTTAATTTGAAGTCCTTAAATCATGTTATTTGACAGTAATATGCTTTCTCATCAGCGTCAACATTATGGCTTAGCGGGGGGCTAGTGCATCTTCACGTAACTTTAGCTAACTGTATAATTCTGAACTGCTTGCAATATTATCGTTTACTTTTGATGTCAGTTATTTTCATTTGACAGTTTCATTTAAAAACCTGTTAGTATATAACCTGTAGGTAAGTTTGTTTTCTACTACCAATTTGCTTGTTAGGTAAGATATTGGCAAGACAGTATAGCAAACCAAAGCTGAATAAATCAATGGGCGCCGCGTTTCTAAGTTGCGTTCTTTTACATGAAATAAGTTGAGCGATATTTTTACTCCTCTCAATATGTAACGTTAGTTGTAGAAAATAAGATGTGAAATCACATATTCTGTCAGAAATGTAATTAACTTATTGCCTTTCCTCCGGTTGTTATCTGTAGTGCAGTCTGTAGTGAACTATTTTAGCTTGCTAACTTCTAAATAACAAACATCAGACGTGCTTGTCTCAACATTTTCTTAGATGGCATGACTTGAAATAGATGAAGCACAACTCCTCCCAATATTTAGTTATAGTAAACATGATGTGAAATCACATATTCTGTCAGAAATGTCATTATTGCATTTCAGCAGTTTGTTACTAGGTGAAATGTAATCTGTCTTTATCTTGATGCCAGCCAGGCAATCAGATTTAGGGTAGCTAAACCCATGTGTAATACAATGACTTTTCATAGGCCTACTTAGAAATATTTCGAGTATATTCTGAGGATGCTTCAATAGTTTAGGCTACCTCTTCTTTTGTGTGCATACATGCACAAATCTGTAGTTTTGTGATTTTATTTTTTACATTAATAAAGGTATTTGTATGATTTCGCTCTTGTTTCAGATGGAGGATGACAAGACTTACACAGACCTTCTCGCAAGCCTGAAGAGGTAGCTGACTGCTCATGAGCTTGCGCTCACAATGCTGAAGACCATCAGGGGATGGAGGAAGAAGGTATATATTTATGTGCCATGCGTAGGATGGTGCAGACTAAAAAACTGTGTGAAATAGACTTGTTATGTTCTTTTTTACTCACATTGTTGTCCCAGGCATATGTGGTTTTACCAACCGGAAGGAATGGGAGCTTGTGCTTAGTAGGCCATCGTATGTAAACAGTGCAGGGGCATGGGACAAAGACCCCAGAAGAGTTTCACAGGTTTCTGGGATTGATCATTTACATGGGGTTCACTTCCCTCCCTAATATCCATTGCTACTGGGGAACCAAGTCTTGGCAGGGATCAGGGGACATTGACCAAATGATGAATACATATTGTGTACTCCAAAAAACGCAGAATACCAGAAAGCACTTTTTCTCCATTGACATTGCCGTTGTCAGTAGCTTCTTGTTATTTCAAGTTTGACAATGCAATGCAGAATCTGGTGTTGAACCTAGGTTTGGTAGCTACAACCAGAAAGAATTTGGAGGAAATCTATCACAACAGCTGGTAGGCATTTCTGTTGAAATTTCAGCCTCACCTTCAGCTGCTCCAACTACTACTCTGTCGTCTTTCCATCAAGTACATATTCCTGTACAGCAGGAGCTTGTTATAAAACAACATACATAATAAAACTAAAGTAGCTTGTATGGCCCTGGAGTGTAACGGTAGGCAAATTTGTTTTATTGATAAACAAATTGCTGTCAGATTTGGCATTCTGCAAAAGGGGATGCGTTTAGTAATGAGTCATAGCTCTTCTGTGTTCAACCTTCAGGTTCCCCACCCCACCTTTCCCTATCCTCTGTAAGTGTGTGTGTGTGGGTATGAGTTTGTGTGTATATGTGTATGTGTTTATTCTCCACAGGCTTGTTCTAAGTATGTAATCCACTTTCAAATGTTTAGAACACATTGAGTTTTGAGTGATGTTGATTGTATTCCTAGCTTTTCATGAATAATAATACATTTTATATATGTATATAATTTTCATATTATACTGATTTATATAAGGAAGTTGTATTTGTTGAATCAAATGTATTTTATGTCTCTTTTCCAAAATGGTCTTCCATGAATACAGTATACTTACTTCCTGTATTACTGGTAAGGTACAGTATGTTTTTTTTAATGTCATTCTTATTGACTGTAGCATTTGCTTATATACAAATAAATGGTTTATTCTTATAGACCAAATACATCTAAACCATTGTTTCTGACTTGATTATTAGTTTTTATGCATACTTTTATGTTGTTGGTGAGAAAGTGAATGTGAATTCTGTCAACATTCTAAATCCCGTTTCCTGCATTTTTTACACTGATCACTAAAAATATCATAACTTTTGAAAGGTTAATGATATTCCAATACAGTTTTTTTTGTTAAATAGCCCACAACTTGCTGAACATTTCATACACTCTATATTTTTCTCTATCTTGTAGAGAAATATGATGAAAATTTATTTTTATGTGAATGAAATAAAATTTTGACAAATTCCGGATATACATTTGGAGAGGATTTTCAAATACTGTTCATTACTATATAAACATTACCATATGTATTTTACATCATTTCATAGAACTGATCCTTCTGATTACAATGGTATGTATATCCCATTGATGGTGTGTATTATACTCAAGAAATAAGGTTTTTTGTGTGAGGAGGTCATCCAGCACCAAAAATGGAATGTTCGGCACGGGCACGAAAGGGTTAATGGCCTTAATTTTTGCTATGTTGATTTACTACCTTTTAATACTTTAAAACCCTGCGGACACCCTGGTAAAGGATATGTGCACCAAATAAAGGCTGTGGTTGTGTTTCTACAACACATTGGCACAAAACTTAATTTCTGTCAGAAACCAAGTAGGCTAAGCGTTTTCTCCATTGTCAACGTGAACTATGATCAAGCAGTGGCATGTGGTTTAATGCATGGGGTAACGTGACATGATTGGGGGGGGGGGGGGGGGGGGGGGAGGGTCTCGTAAGGATCCCGTGTTCATCTTGCACAGTCTTGACATTTAGGGTGTTTTCACATATAGTCCCTTTTAAAAGAACTGAACTCAGTCCACTAATAGGGGACCAGAAAGTGGACCAAAGCAAAGGGTACTCAGTTAATTTTGTATTCACATTATGAGTTCATTTGAAAGAGGACTCGGATTTCTTTCTGGTGCACTTCAGCTCTGATGGGACTTCAGTTTCCTTTCTGTTAACACATTAAACATTCTCTGACCTTAGGCTACTGCTTCTGATTAGGGTATGTATATGTAGTTGCTCATTTCAATCATCATTCATTATCAGGTTGAAATAATTATCATAACCCATATAACCCGAATATAGTCCTGCGTCTGTGTCCGTTCACACAGTTAATACAGTTCTTGGCACAAACACAAATGGCTCTACTCGCCCACGTTTTCTCTGAAACTACATAGCCTAGTTATGTGTGTTATTTATGATGCTATTAAACAGTTGTCATAAATATACACCTTTTGTGGTTACTCATTAATTTGGTTATTTATTTTGTATTTAATATGCCCTTTAAGAAGCTTTAGTCTTTAGGGGGGAAATATATATAGTTTTATTGTGATTGATTAATTTCAAAATATGAGATTAATTAGTTACTTTTTGAATCGTAACCCATGTATACGTATCGTATCGCCAGATTCTTGCCGTTACACAGCCCTAACAAAAACTACACCGAAACGGTTCAAAGACAACAAAGTAAATGTTTTTGATCGCACAAGATCTCATTCCAATAGACAATTTGTGGCTGGACTTGAAAGGAGATGTTCATGCCAAATCCCTGTGCAACCTGTCCATGCAGTTTTGCAAAGAAAGAATGGAGTAAAAGTATAAGTATATATAAGTATACTCTTTTGATCCCGTGAGGGAAATTTGGCATTTATCCCAATCTGTGAATTAGGGAAACACACTCAGCGCACAGTGAACACACAAGTGAGGTGAAGCACACACTAATCCCGACGCAGTGAGCTGCCTGCTACAGCGGTGCTCGGGGAGCAGTGAGGGGTTAGGTGCCTTGCTCAAGGGTGCCTTGCTCAAGTGCGAAGCGCTCACCAGTAGGCCACGACTGCCCCACAAAATAGCAGTATTAAGATGTGCAAGCCTAACTGAGACCTATCCACACAGACTAAATACTAACTTGAAGGGGTTGATGTTTTTATTCAGTCAATTAAATCAACATTACCTTGTAGAAATATGTTTTCACTCTGACATTAAAGAGCTTTTTTGTAAATTCATGTAAATTTTATTG
This sequence comes from Alosa pseudoharengus, assembly GCF_046254945.1. Taxonomy (NCBI): domain Eukaryota; kingdom Metazoa; phylum Chordata; class Actinopteri; order Clupeiformes; family Clupeidae; genus Alosa; species Alosa pseudoharengus. The sequence goes on along the minus strand of NW_027468576.1, from coordinate 1,365,056 downwards.
ACTTTTTCAATATAATAGCACTGTCTGTCATCAATTAAAAAGATTTTATGTATAAACTAGACTGCATTTCCGGCGGGAACTGCGAAAGTGTGCTTGCCCTGGTCCGGTCAGCAACGTGAGCAGACAGTGATATACGCTATGCTAAACCTGGCTTGATCCAAGCATTCTAACAGTGCCTTTCAGTGTTGGAGCAGTGGCAATACCTCAAAAGCTCTATTCAACTATTGCCTTGCATATATGCAGTATATATATATAACGAATGCAGTTCGTTGGATTTTACCTGTGGCCTGCCTTCAAATTTAGCTTATATGACTAAAATCAAATCAATAAAATAAAACAACAGCAGTGATTGGCTGCAAAAATAAATAATGTCACGAGTCTTGCACCTCTCAAACTGGGCTATCAGGTAACCTAGAGAAAAATTTGAAATTATGAAATATGACTAAGGCATTAAAATGCTCCTTGTTTGTCAGGATACTTTTTCACTGATTTATTTTAAAAATATGAGCTATGAGTGTGAATGTTATATATTCCATCCCCTAATTCTGTTTTACTGGTTTATTTGACAAATAACCTATATGGATTTGCTCTATAAAGACCTTATGTCTGTTTGGGATTGTTTTGAGAGCCTATTGATGTATCTCAGAATAAAGGAATGTCCACAACATTAGTGATGTTTTTTTTGTGTGTGTGAATGTATTTTGCTTAACTCATTGAATGTAGCTGGATACTCATGAACGCATGTCTCTAATAGCCACAATAGGAGTAATTTAGCAACACTGTATTTTGTGTGGCCCATAACGACCCAGTGGATCATGAAAATGTGCCAAAATTCACATTCCTTGCTTGTTGTTGGTACATTAATCCCATTCAGATTGCCACTTATCTGAGATGTAATAGTTCAGTATAGGTTTAAGGTCTGGGGCAGGGATTTGACATTCTGTGACTTCTTCATTGAGGGCTTGCTTAGCAGCACTGTCCGCTTTCACATTTCCCCTCAGACCAACATGGCCTGGGACACAGCAAAAAACTACACTCAAGTTCTGGTTCTTTAGACGTTCTAGTTGATCAAGCTCAGCTTTGGTTGTACTTTTTGCGTGTCATTAAAGCCTACTGGAAAGATTTTTAATTGCAATTTAATTGAATGCAATTTACTTTTACGATCTGTATATTTCATCACCTTTCTATACTTTGCATCACATTGCATGCATACTGTAGCTACATGAATCACAGCTAAGATCCTTGGTTGCTATGAAGGCCAGTCGTTCTAAATGGATGGTTGCTATGGCCAAAGGCCAGTTATCTCTTCCGTTGTCAAGCGGGCATATCCTAACTTTATCTTATTTTAAACATCTCTATTTTACTTAGCCTACTTCCATACAGTGAGTCCCATTAAGAAGTGGCCACTTCATTCGCGCTTACCGTGATTCACGCAGCAACATTATTAAATTAATCTGTCACCATATGCCTATGCCAACGTTTGCAAAGAGGAGAATCTTTTAATTTGATTCACAATGAAACGTTACATTTAATGTACATGTAAACAATGAGTATGCTAGTTTTGGTTGTTGTTGGTGGTGTTACTGCATCCCTTAGTTATGCCTACAATGCAGAATTGTTCCCTCGTGATTGTTAGACGCATTTCAAAACATCGCGATGTGAAATGCCACCACAAAACATTGTTTGTGAATCGGTCTTATTAGGAGTCCTCGCTTAAGCGGTCACTGACTCAGGCGCTACTTTTAGGGCTAAAATGCTTCCTGAATTACTTTTAGTATAAAAAAACAGGAGTCCTAAAGTTACGAGTGACGAAGTTACGAGTACAAGCATCTCATATCAAATGACCATGGCATTACGCTTAGCAACATAAATCTCATAACGTTACAGCAACATCTCCTCCCTATGACCTAGCTAGCTAGTTTCTAGCCACACAAGAAATGAATGATGTTAAAATCTCCGCTTAGCATTCTAATAACAGAAGGGGCACATTTATGTGGACCACTACAACATGACTCATTATGTCTGTAACGTTAACTGTATAAAACACTTACTTTCATAAAGGAAGCACACCATCCAGCACATACACATGGAAACCGATATTTTAGGTACTTGGCCACGAACTAAAAACGTGTCTCTCTGAAGCTCTGTTCTAGAATCTTTGCTCTGAAGTCTGTCCCCGTTGCTAAGCAACATAAAATAAACGAAATGACAGTCTTCCAGTATGAAATGTGTATGTGTGATTACGAATAGATGTGTGTGGTTTGCAATTAGACAAGACTTAAACAAGAAATAAAATTTCCAATAATTTCCCATGATAAATGACATAATATTTGCACCTTCCTTCCTTGTGAAGCTCACATAATTCTAATGATGTCACCGTATGTATGTGAAATGTAATACAACGTTGCCACCTAGCGTTCGTGACATGTCCGGCTTCGTGACATTTACTTGTAATGTTTTTATCATAGTTCCCTCTTCAGTGAGCGATTACCTGGTCGTTTTTGTAACAGAGATGGCTGTTTATTGTCCCTAGGTTTACAGAAACACCTATTCATATTAATACGTATGGAAATCAAGTTAACGCTGCCGACCAGTGTTTGTCTATTACATGGCCCAGAATGCCTTGCATGTCTTTACAACAAAACAACCCAGTAAAACCTAATTTCCCGTAAACATATGAATTTGCATACTTGTAACATTTTTAATAATACTCTCTCATCGTGACATTTAACAATAAGGAACATTTTAATTTGAACACTGTCAATGTGAAAACAACTCTATTATGTAAGCTATATACAGTGGGCAGTGCTTCGACTTGGCCAGCTTCACTCGCGGTCCGCGCGTGGGATCACGCGGTATCACGCGACTTTAATTTGTATTTTCCCAGTAAGACGCTGCAACAACCCAAACAACCGGTAGATGGCTCAAGTGAGTAGGGTGTCTCGTAAAAAGAAATGGAGCCTGGAAAACCCTACACAGACTTCACTACAGACTTTAGCAGACTGGTTTAGAAATAATTGAATAGCCACAAATATGCCTGCCCTGCCCTAATAAAGAAATATTTAGTTAACTGCGAGTGAATCCCGTTTGCAGCCCGTTTGCAGCCGTAGAAGAAACGCAGGACAAATTAAACATTCTGGTTTTCTCCGAGTGCAACGATGATAGACAGACATCATTTGGACAAAATATAGAGCATATTAACCTCCGTTGCTCAGCCAAATGCCTTCCTGTTACGTCCTGTTATCACGGAGTTACAGGCGATAAACGATTTTTTAAGATCACAAGTTTACTTCATTAGCGGTTTATTTTTTTGATTATTAAAGAGGTTTAAAGGTTTGACTTCGTGCTTATTCAGTAGAGCATTTTTTAGTGCTCTTCCCAATCCCAAACGTTCACATTGCATGTTTGTTTGTAATGGATGCAACCGCGAGATAGGCTACGCGTTTGACGGCAATGAGTTGTGAACGGACATGAACCAAGACTTAATAGCCCAGCAGCAATCTAGGGACTGTTCGTTATTTATTGATGGGGCCACCGGATGAATTTTGAGTGCTTCAGTCAAAAGTTGCATGACCCTCCCTTGCCTGCTAGAAATTGTTCAATGACCCTCCGACAGAATTGTTAAAAAAAAGACATGACCCTCCCCTTGCCAATTGTCGCATGTCTTCCGCCAGCGCTGCTTCGCGCCACAGCCACACACTGTGATAACGTTCTTAAATCAATCTTTCGTGAGCTTGCATGCTACCAGTCTTTCCTTTTCAAATGTGTTGCGCCTGTTTATTATTTCACAAATAATCATATGTGATTTATAATATGACAAATAATCCCTGTGCATGGGGACCAAAACAATGCATGCCAACTTTTTCCGTGTTTATCACGTATTTTAACTTTCCCCCGCTGTCGCTACCCCTTGCCCTTCCAACGAAACAGATGTCTTCAAATCATCGTTTTCCTTGCTTGAATTTCATGAACATACAACTTTATGCAGCAGAATTACGCATAGGCTACTTGGAACATAACACATTTGACAAAGGACAGATGTATCGTAACACCCCCAATTATCACCACTTTTGTTCAGAAATTCTAAAACAACGATGTTTTTTAACACTTCAAAATAACATTTGCTAAATTAACCTTACATTTTTCAGTAGCCATAGGTGTGTAGATTTGAACAAAATCTGGTTTGGTTCTTAACGGCACATGGACGGTTAGACCGAGAATTCTTGTCGTGAAATTAAAATTCCACTGGAGCTCCAAGCGGTTGTGTACATGCAGCCTTACAACACTGTTTACAGCTCTTTGAGTCACGGTAAAATGTCATTTTTGGTACATAGCTAATTTAGATACACCTATGGTGTGGGTGGTTGCGTCTCTTTAGGAGTCGGCTGTCTTGGTTTGTATAGAAATGGATATAAGTGACACATACACGCAAGACGGTGGAAATACGGGACCGACGGTAATAGGGGGAGTTCCGATATGTTGCTAGTGACAAAATATTAACTTTCAGTGTTTTACGATGTCTTTGTCATGGGGAAGTGTTTTTCCCCCATGCATTTATTCTAGGCTACTGTCAGTGACTGCCGTGAGAGAAGCGGGTTCTGTGTTTTGTTCATGTCAGTGACTGACGCGAGAGAAGCGGTGTCTGTGTTGTGTTACATTGCGTTGCGTTAATTTATTTTCATTGGGCATACCGTGCCGTGCCGTCCACAGCTCTTCAGTTCTGACAAAGCCAACATTTTTTTGAAACAATGAGTGCAGGAAGCACGTTTGTATGGTTATATTGCTTGACGGGGGATCCCAAGCAGCTTTCAGCCATAAGGCTACTTTGAGAACATTTCAATTCACCCGACACTAATATTCAAAATGTTGAAAACTATTTCGGCATAGCCTATAAAGCAGTTTAATTAAATGGAATGTTAGTTGTAAACAAACTAGCTACTTGGTGAGGCTTGGCCTCACAGATGCGCTCGTGCCTTAGATCAGGGGTCCCCAACCTTTTACGTACCATGGACTGGTTTGATTCCCATTTTTTTTTCACGGACCGTGGGGGGGGGGGGGGGGTTGGGGGTTCGGGGGTTCCATGTTCCATATGTGTTGTGCATGCATTACTTGAAAGAACTAGCTCCAGTTATGTATGAACAGTGAAGGTAACGAACTCTTAAAAATGTGAACTTGAAGAAGTGAAAATTTAACAATATGAACTATGAAAATTGAACAACTTGAAGCTACATCTATCAAGTGTGAACATGCTTTAACAAAATATGGGAACAAAACATGGGAACTAAACGTGCATTATGAATATAATCAGTGGGAGCCCTGTGCTTGTTTCCCTGCAACAAGACAGTGACACCCTCAGTGTGTTTGAAATGTCCAGTCGATTGCGCAATTTGGTTTTAGTTGCAGTCATTGCAGAAAACCCGGCCTCGCATAGATACGTGGTGGGAAATGGTAGCAACGTTTCCAGCGCTTTTACGGCTATCTCGGGATATTCTGCTTTGGTTTTGATCCAAAAACCCGCCAGAGAGGTTTCCTCATACACACTCTTAAGACCACCGTCATTTGCAATTTCGATCAACTGCTCTTCCTCCTGCGCTGACATGTTAGGACTATTCGGGATATTGACTAATGGGTTGCGGACCCACTCATTGGTTTGCCGTGGATCTTTGGAGGATGGGAAGTAGCCTTACGCTCAAACTCATTTGAAAGCGCAACAAGGTAATCGCGCACCAGCTGCAAGAGAAAGGGCCCTGCCTCAGTCTCTCCCAAAACCCCCACTAGGCTACTGTTTGGAACATATCAAATACACCCCGTCCCCATTCGCCCCCACAAATCAAGCTTGGCTTTAAATGCAGCGACTTTATCTGCCAGTTTAAAGACAGTCGTCATTCTCCCCTGGAGTGACAGGTTGAGGTCATTAAGCAACCCGAATATGCCACATAGGTAAGCGAGTTTTGACACCCAGTCCTCATCACTAAAATGTCCAGCTAACGGTGACTTTTTTTCTGTAAGAAATCTCTGCAGCGGCTCTCGCAACTTAAACACCCTGGCCAGTGTCTGCTAAAGATGCTTGTTTTTTGATGCTCATTCTAGCAGTTTAGCTAACTTCGTGTGACACTACCGTTCGCCAAGAACTGATCAAGTGAAGTGAGCTGACCTGAGGCTGCGCAGCGCTGAAGGCAATATGTAAAGTGTTGAAGGCGGGACAGACGTAAGAAAATAGACCTTGCAAAATGCAAACATGTGTGCAATCAAACAACTGCATATAGGCCTATGCCATGTAAAAACGTGACATTATTGCGAATTAAATTGAGTTTAGTTTGCATGCATTTTTTTTAAAACTGATGTAGGCTACGGCCTGGTTAGGAATGTACCGGCCGCGGCCCGGTGTTTGGGGACCGCTGCCTTAGATGGCAGGAAAAATCTTCAGCCTATTAACTGACCACCCGATTCACGTTGGCTGGGGGGGAAGGGGAGCCATCAGACATTTGTGACCAGTTAATTCGGCCCTGCCCCCAACAAATCACACCTTCCCACCTCTGACAGCTTAAAAGAACTCACAGACCTATTCACAAACCTGAGGCATTTTGCCGTGTTTTGAAATCCTAATGCAGCTTTCAATAGTGAGGAAGCAATTTTGCATTGTAGGCATAACTAACATGCAATAACGCCACCAACAACAACCAAAACTAGGCTAATCATTGTCAAAATGTAAATTAAATGTAACATTATTGTGCATCAAATTAAAATGTTCTCTTTTGCAAACGTAGGCATAGTAACAGAATAATTTAATAATGTTACAAAGATACTACATCAATCCGTATGTTTCATTAGGCTACTAGGCTATTTGTTTTGCCTTATTCTTGATTAATTTAGGCTAGGCCTTTTTATTCAGGGGCCATAGCCTATTCACAAAGAATTTTAAGGCTAAAAGTAGCTCCTAACTGGCGAATTTAGGAAATAATGGGCGTGTCACTCCTTACTCTTTATTAATTTAGGCTAGGCCTTTTTATTCAGTTATTAATCATCTTCCGTCCTTCTCACTACTTGTGTAGCGCACGCATTCTCCGACCCGTCACCTGTCACTAATCATCGGAAGGGAGGTGTTTGGAATCATTCCCGCGTTACAATCGTCAGCCAATCAAGGTGGTCACTTCAGTCAAGCTCGTGCATGAGTAATGACGTCATCTATGGCAACGAAGACTCACTCCTAGTTTAGGAGTTGTCTTAAAGGCTTTGTGAATAACTTTTAAGAGAAAGCTCCAAGCTAAAATCTTTTAGTGCGATTTAGGAGTAGCCTACTCCTAGTGGTAAGATAAAAGCCTTTGTGAATAGCCTACGGCCCCAGTTATTCATCATCTTCCGTCCTTGTGTAGCGCACGCATTCTGAGACCTGTCACCTGTCACTCATTATCGTAAGGGAGGTGTTTGGAATCATGCCCGCGTTACAATCATCAGCCAATCAAGGTGGTCACGCTTGCCCATTTACACAAATTAATGGTCGAATATTACTGATGATCATTGTTATTTAAGAACATGCAGTGTGCGTAGGGCACCAAAAACATCTTGCTCGTAAAAAAGCATCATACCGCACATTGTGGCGGTCTGTTATTTACTGTAGGCTGCGCAAACCACAGGGCAAGCCTGCATTCGAGGCCTTCTGTTGAAGAATTTTATATAAAGCCTGCGCTAACAGTAATCCTCCTGCCCCTGATAGGAATACCACAGCTGTGGATATGTGTGGAATGTTCAAGTAATAACACAATCCAATGTGTGTCTCAATTGTCCCCCGCTGACCACCTCACACATTTCTCTAGATTTTGCAACGAATTTACATGACACAATGCCATAAAATATGTCAGTTTTAGGACACAGAATAATGTTTGTAATGATACCAGTTAGGCCTACGTTTAACAGTAACAAGTGTAATGAGCTATTCATTGTCGAAGGTGCATGGTCAAGTGAAATTCTTACTTTGGAAAACAAACATTTGCCGATATCATCGCCGATCATCAGAATATTGCTCTGGACTGCAGGTAACTTGTTAACCCAGTGGTTCTCAAACTTTTATTTAATTCCCCACTTTGATCAAGGGGCATGACTGATGATAGTGGAGATAACGTGTTATCCCGAGGCCTTTGCCAGTCAGCATCTCCGACGGTAGTCTACCCTATTAAAAATAGGCTATAAGTTTTCGATGTCCCAAACGGAGAGACATAGGCTACTTTATTGTTTTTAACGATCTCTATGCTACTCACAAAAATGTAGGCATGGGGACATGATGAAGTAGGCTATCCAACTGTCGTGTGTTAAATTATTGTGATTACGAGCCAGTGGTTTTCAAACATGCGTGACTCGGACATCTAACTAAATGCAACAGGCTCATATCGTCCTCGCATTCGCAAAATGAGGACCAGTGTTTTGTCAAATTGCAAATAGCTATTCGTTTTAACGAATTTTTATGATAGTAGCCTATACAAAAAGCATACTATCTTAATCTTGGAATATCGGGAGGGAAGTGGCGCGTCTGCAGTCAGCCAAATATGAATGTAATTCTGCGGCATAAAGCAGATGTATTTGTTTATTGTACAGAAACAGAAAAATAAAAATGACATGTCAAGCAGTCAATTGACTACATTGCAGTCAAGAAGTAGGGCAAATTAAGACACTGTTTTGATTTGCGTAGTTGCATTGCCCCCAACACTGACAATAACATAGCAGATTTCAATTTTCGCTACCACCGTGTAGTCAAGCCTTAAGCCATACCCAAGTAGCCTTAATCGAGGTAATGTTTAATTATGCATGATTTATTTTGTTATTGAATTCGTAGGCTGGGATTCCTCTCGGTAACAATTATGTTTGGTAGCCTCCTGCTTTTTCAGAAGGGGCGGCAGTCAGGCTACTGACAGAGCGATGTACAGTGGCAGAGCGACGCACAGTGGCTGAAAGTGGTACTAAAGCTTCACGCAGCTTCACGCCTCGTAATGCGCGAATGAAGTGGCCATTTGAAAGCGATGCCCACTGTATAGATACTGTTCTCCTTGCTATTTCAGTAAGTCCATACTACCCCATGGCAGAGCAAGGATTTCATGATTGGGCAAGGCTGCCCAGAGACATTGTGGCTACCCAGAGACATTGTGCATACTTGGAAGGCATGTGATAGCAGTACAACTGCAAATGTGAAAGGTGATTTACCAAATATGGATGGGTGGTAGGGGTGTAACGGTACACAGAAGTCAAGGTTCGGTTCATACCCCGGTTTGGACATCACGGTTCGGTACGAGTTCGGTACAGTGGAGGGAAAAGCAAAACAAAAATGCAGAAAGCATTTTTTTTGTACATGTCTCAGGCTGTAACACCTAGTGTCATACAGTCTCTTCCCTGAGCTATCAGCAACAGCCTGAAGTGTGTAAGATGTAGGCTAAACAGTACAATAAGTACCCAGACTCCATCTGTAACTTGTAAACAAAATAAGACAATCAGCTATAAAACTGAAAATAGGCCTACAGCATCTCTTTTTTCTGAAAGTGCAAATTACATAGAGAAATGATTTTTAAAAATCCATTTAAGCAAGACCTTCAAAATCTGTGTTTAGTTGTATATGGAAGGGTCTACAATTTTTTTTATTGTGTGTAAAGTAATAATCTAGCCTACTAACTGTGAAAATATCATTGCTCCTTTCATTTCATAAACAGACTAGGCCTACAACTAGAAGTCACGTGACTTTGCCCTTTGACGTTAACTCACCGTAGCATGGTTTGTTTATTAGCCTGGTTAGCGTTGTCACTTTATTTTACTGTCTATGCACTTAACACTACCAGCTCCTCATGTGAGAAGTTACAAGTTACACCAAAATAAAGGTAATTACCACGCGATTTACATAACTTTCTGTCATTACGAAATCATTTAATTTAAGCCATAGGTTTTGGCCCTATTTGTATGTGTATCCAAAGGCTGCTGAAGCGCAGGGGAAGTTTTTTCCCCTCGTTTCAGTGATTGGTAGCCTACATCATCTGGGTGATGGCTTCGAATATGTGTAGCATTTTTTCCACTCACATACCCAACAACTGCTGAACAACGCCGACACACAGTTTCATCTTATCCACCACTCTTTCGCTGTACTAACGTTAATATAACTGAAGTTCTCAAACTTGCGATCTTAAAGAGACCAGCGGATCCTCTAACTCTTGTGGGTCTAACCTTAGTGCTGCTAATGACTGACGGACTCGACCGACGACCTGACAAAAAAAACATAGGCGCCAATCAGAGCTTCAGAGCTAAGGCGAGGCTACAGATTAGCGTTAGGTGTCGCTAAAGAGCTCCCGTTAACTCTCGCTACTTAACAGTAATTGCGCATGACATTAATTAATCCGCACACGAGTTTTATGTAGTTTTATACCGTGTATTCTCCGTGTAAATTCATGCACCGAACCGTGACGCCCGTACCGTTTCGGTTCAATACGAATACATGAACCGTTACACCCCTAATGGGTGGTTTGCCAAATGATGGAAACTTTTGGAATATTTCTTTTTTTTTTTTTAGCTTATGCACCCTCACACTGGAGTCGCCAGTTCATATAACAAATTTGGTATCGATATGTGACAGTGTTCCTGAGATATGGACGACTTCCTGTTTCGGAGCTTCGCCGCCGATTTCGTTTAGCTGTGACGGGCAAACGCTTTCGAAAATCAAAAATCCTTCCGGTAACTTTTGTGAGGCTTGGTCCAAGGATAATGTACGTCAAGTTTCGTGGCGTTCGGACCAAATTTGTGACCTGTGAACATTTAGTTTCGTTTTCTGTTCAATGCAATATGCCGGACGAACGACACGCCCACCTGACGTCATCTTCGCGACCAACTTACACCGGTACTGACCGGACGTTTTAAAGTTGGAACAGTGTCTCTGTCTCAAAGGGCCTAGGCGCTAGAGCTGACAAAAAATTAGGGAGACGAGAATAATAATAATAAAACTTAAGAAGAACAATAAGTGTGCTGCTTTGCAAGCACACTTAATTAATAATAATTATTATACGGCTCTTTACAATGCTAATAGAACGCTTCATTGACTTGAATGGGATTTCCCAAAGTTCTAGCGGTAAATAAATTCATGTAATTACCGCTGCAAACATATAATTACCGCTGTCAATGGCAACAGGTTTTGTGCTTCTGATACGTCTTTCATATCACTACCCAAGGACTGGAACTTCATTCAAACGTGAAAGCAGACGGTTGATCAGCTGTGTTCTAAAGAATGTTTGATTCAAGTTCAGCAGCGTGTGTTGTTGCGAACTATTTGTTTCTCAGCAAATGCCACGATGAACGGTAACAAATAGGCTAGGTTATGTAGGCTAAAGTCATATCGTGGGGAGTTTATTATTTCGTTTTGGCAAGTAGCCGTATAATAAGCGGGATAATGTATAGAACGCCGTCATTACTGTGAAAATAAGTTATTTTCCCAGTAATGACCGGCGTTCTATACATTATCCCTTACATAAATGTAAACAATTTAAAAAAAAAAAAAACTGATTGCTTACTACAAAACTGAATACCAAGACCACAACAGCTACTTTAAAAGCCTATAATGTTACCTTAATGGACTCAAGTTGCACCTCTTCCTGACAGCACTGCCTACACACTGGATGAAGTTGATTCAGGTTGAACTGGCCCAACAGGTCACAGGAGCTGCAGAGGAGGTTACTGGAGAAGCCTATGTCCCGGCATGCCTCGGAGGACAACTCTGCTCCAAAGGTCGAGAGCTAAAAATGAAAATTATACACAGTAAAGCTTACCATGTAACTTCACATCACCACAACTAGTCGCATGAGCATATATTTTAAAAACAAGTTGTGTCTTCATGGAAATATCATAACAAGCTTTTAAATTATGCCTACGGTATTAACCCTTTGCAGACGGCCCATTCTAATTTCGGTACCCCAGTACCGGTGACGTTCAGTCTGATAACTCCGCCATACCCCAACCGATTTTATTAATGAAAACTTCCTCACATCATAGGCTTTCTGGCGATATGATTGGTTAAGGGATTTTTAAGCGAATTTCTTTTACTATGTGAAGGGAAAATCAAGAGTTGGCGTCTCCTTCCACTAGAGGAGAAACAGCAGGAAGCACTATGCATCGTTCATCTTCACGTCATCTGAAGGAGAAACTGCTGGATCAACTAAGGTAAAAACATTTTTTATGTTATTATTACTTGTTATCCATGTTATTACTTTTAAAAAGGTAATTACACTGTGTATGTATGATCGCAACATAATGCGTGTGTTCACTTTAGCTGATAATGATAGTTGGTATTTTAGCACACCGTAATGTTTAGTAAACTCATTAACTTATTTTCAGTAATTTGTTACTATATGTCAACCAAGAATCACTGCCTTTGTGGTCAGAAAATCGTGTTTGATCATATCACAATATTATTGCAAATGCAATTAATCATTCAGCCCTAATGTGGATCATGTTTCAAATTAGAGTTCCCACACAAACATATTAAGTGGCGGACCATGTGTCAGTTTAGTCAATTAACATGACACCTTTTCAAAATACTATTCCTATTGCGCCTCAGCAACTGCCAGTGAATTTTAGGCTTACAGTACCTACAGACTTACTGAACCGAAAATTTACTGCAACTTCAAAACCAAGGTACACCGTGTACCTAGGGGTGGGTAGTAACGCATTTTAAGTAACGCACACGAGTAAAAAAGTATTTTTTTCGAGGAACGTCAACTTCCCATATTCCTTTTTCAAAACGGTACTTCTACTCTTACTGAAGTACATTTTTGAGCGAGTATAATCTACTCTTTACTCCGCTACATTTTCAATTGCCTTTGTTACGAGTACAAGTTTATTATTGGAGAAAGTATCTCGAGGGAGAAAAGTGCACCTCTCTCCTGGTGCACAGCGGCACGGGAGAAAAGAAACAGGGCTTCAGAATGCATTGCTACATTTCCCTGCGATTGTAAAAGTAATACTATGTATAACTATGTGACATACATAATTCACCTTTGTTATTAAGTGTGGTTCTACACACCGTTCATTATAAATGCAGCACTTTGTTCTTCACATGGTTCTTAATGCAGTGATAAACTAATATGTTATGCATGTAATTTACTGTCCTTAGTACTTCATGTAAGTATGACTGAGTAGGACCCTTTAAATGTTATGAATGTGTGATGATGTTGAGCCCCATGCCTGTTATGTTGCTGGCAGGCGGCATTTTTGATTTCAGTGTTTTTTCCTATACAAATAAACAACACACGGATTCTGGTGAGACTGCCAGAGTAGCAACGAGACGAGAGGTATGACATGACACAGAAACTGTCACCTATATTAATTACTAGCCAGCATCGTTCAACAATCACATTGGACAAGGATATATTAAATAAAATATATTTGAATTAGGCTTTTAAAATATGTTTGCCTATATGATTAGCCTACAGAGGGGGAGAAAAGCAAACAGGCATAAAGGACACTTTGTATCCCTTTAAAGGGCCATCAAAAACATAAAAATGTACAAAAAAACAAAAAAAGTAACTTGTTGCTTGAGTAATTTATTATCAAAGTACTTTTTTACTTTTACTTGAGTAGATTTCTCAGTTGGGAATATTTACTTTTACTCAAGTAGTTTTTGAAGGGAGTAATTGCACTTTTACTTGAGTATAGATTTTCAGTACTCTACGAACCCCTGCGTGTATCATTACACCCCTAAAAGGAGACATTTCACAAATTCACCTACAAAAACAGAAACGTCTCAGTCTACAGCAGAGGGATTTCATTTGGGGTTTCATATGGGATTTCATTTCATCGCTCTCTCTCTAATTAAGTTGAAGCTTCTCTCATACACGAATTAGCATCCCCCAGAATGTCCTTACTAAAATGTTCAGCAAGTAATGTCAATTATTTAATTCTTATTTAACACTGATGATGCAAAGTTTGCTAGCAAGTAAGCTAATATGCAAAGTTCGCTAGCAAGTTAGCTAAGATGAACGTTTGGGGAATGTGTTGCATTTGGGCGCATATCGCCATCTAGCGTGGCAGAGTAAAACATTGATACTTGGGTCTATGACAGTGTTTCTCAAACTTTTTTAGACGAAAAACCAATAAAAAATAAACGCACGGACCACCTAGCTAAAAAAAAAAAAAGATTACTTCTACAGTATATTAGCCTACACTATAGGCAGTGTGGGGAAAGTTCACTTTCTACATGAACTAGTTCAAAGTTCAGTTCACAAATTTTAAAATGAACTAGATCAGTTCATAATTCAAAATTTTGAACTAAGTTCACAGTTCTTTTTTCCATATGTTGCTGCAAGCTATTATTTAAAAAAGTCCAGTCCATATAGAACCACAGACAGTAATTATTTGATCAGTTTTAACACTTTGACCCTCCCGCCAGATGCTGCGTAGCGCAACATTGACCCTCCCGCTGGATGCTGCGTAGCGCAGCATGCTTTTTATTTCATGTTTCTAGGTGCTACAGAGGCTTAGATATTAAATTTTGGTAGACGTTGACAATTTTTAGTATGTTTTCAGAAAACCCTCAGGAAATAAGGTTATTTAGTCTAGAATGCCATAGGATTCTATAGGCGTTTTTAGCAGGCATTTCAGGAGTAAATGGGTTAAACAGATCTTATCAGATTTCATCTTCATATCCAATTTTGAATCCTTATCCAACCAGGGTTTACATTAGCATTGAGGGGACAGAATTTCCCCATTGTTGCTTTAATTATCATTATGATAATCATTATTATCACAGTTATTATTGTTATGCACTTCAAAGCAGTTAATGTTTAAAGTGCTAACATTGTTCACAAAAGTATGCAAAAACATGCACATGAGAGAACTGCTTTACTAATGTAAAATATAATTACAATAGCTGCATTGTATGCTTAAATGGTTGCGTGATTTTTGCATGAAAAATACTTCTCAACAGCAATTGTTTTGGAATGTTTCCCTAATGCAAGCATCATACACTGGTAGGCAAATGGAAAAAATATTGACATACTTTTTAATGAAATTTCATTCCAATGCCTGAATGTAAGGATTTAGGGAAAACAATACCATCTTTGGTGTATGGTATATGGCGGAGTAGATGGGCGTAAATCACTGATCTGGAGATCTTTAACAGGAAGACTAATTATGCTACAATAGCTTTTGGCCACGTTATATTCAAATTTGACTATACAATACTCAATGCTAGACAGTGTATTATGTCTCTGCTCTATTTTCATGGAAGATGCAAGAATCCACTTTGTTCTATTAAATGTTGTTACATAATTAAATAGCCTTCCAACAGGTTGAAGCGTTGCTTTGCTACCAACGTTATCGAGTGGTTCAGTGTCTTGCGCAGACGTGCGCATGCATTGAATGAACGCTCATACCACCACTTAATTGTGTGCCTCTATGTTTGATGACACCAAATTAGCAAGTATTTCCTCCTGATTGCAGAAACGTTTCTTTCTTTTTCTGTCGGTATGCTGTGCCTTGATCAATTGCGCAGCAAATTATCAGACGAAGCATCGGGCATCATTTCACTCCGTGGCTCCGCAGACCAGTAGTGTCCACGTTGCGGACCAGTGCCGGTCTGCGGCCCATAATTTGAGAAATGCTGGCTACATATTAAGGCCTGTTTACGGTACATTTTAGCTGGGGTTTCGCCTGGAAGGCTCGATAGAAATCTGGCACCCTATTGAACAAAGTTAAACTGAGAGAGTGTGCCGTTCACAGACACCAGAATGAACAAGTTCAGAGTAACATTCAGTTCACGGTCGCCCAAATAATGAACGAGTTCATGAACTACCGTTCAATGAACGCGTTCAGGCACAACACTGACTATAGGCCTACTTACTGAACCACCTTGCTTATTGTCTTTGCACTTTGCTTATTGTGTCAGAGAAGTCATATGATTTAAAGCAACATTGTGTAATATGGGTTAATTCTTGGGGGAAATTCTCCAATCTAGCGGTGAGACGGTATTGCAACAGACTCCAGCCCCCCCCCCCCCCCCCTTGGCTTATATTCAGCGAGCAACTTATCACTGCTAAAGTTATTCGACAATACTGTACAAGATATGTAGTACGAAGTCAGAGATCATCAGGTGATTCAACATCACAGCTGCGAGCCCAACTCTGACGTTTGGTAACTGACCGCCAAACGCGAAAGGCAGAGCTAGTATTTCAGGTGCTGTATGTCTCTCCTTTGCTAATGTATTCTAAAGATGGAGGCGAAACAGGGCTGCCGCCATACAAGCGACTTGCTCGTATGTATTCTTAATGGCAGATTCTATGCTTACGAGAATACTTTGCTTTGTTGGTGAAAGTAATTACACAATCAACACAAAATATTACACAATGTAGCTTTAAACTACCATATCTTACATAGACAGTGTTGCAGAACTGTTTGGATTTTTACATATAATACAAAATATATTTTACCACGTCTGCTCGCGGACCACTTAGGATAGCTTGCGGACCACACTTTGAGAAACACTGGTCTACAAAGATCATGACAGTGGTCCAGTCAAATCTTTTACTGTCTATGGTCAAATCCCAGCCAAACTATAACTGTCGCTCGACTTACCTGTGCATGTAAACATACTGACTGACAAAAAATCAGAATGAGTATAACAGAGGAGTAGCCCTGTGGACACACAATATTGTTGGAAAATTGAGATGTGTGAAACACTATTTGACTGAAATGGCAATCAAAAATAATTTGACTAAAAAGGCAATCGAAAATAATTTGACTAAAATGTTTTGACTAAGACTTGACTAAGATACCTTTAGTTTTCTTTTGACTAAAACTAGACTAAAATGACGAGACTTTTAGTCGACTTAAACTTGACTAACAAAAATGATATTTGAATGACTAAAGATGACAAAGACTAAAAAGGACAAGACTAAGACTAAATTAAAAATAGGTGACAAAATTAACACTATCTGCAATCATAAACAATAATGCCTCTGATAGTTAATTAACTGCTTGCAAGTCCCTGCATTCGTTTCCTTTCAATAAAATAAGCATTTATGTTGTCTCTGTGTGGACTTTGTGCTGCGCCTCTGCTGCCATCGAAAATATTAAACTACAAGCTGTCTCCCGCGCTGTCTCCTAGCTAAATGCGTCACAAGGCAAGCAGCTAACCATAGTTACAGTTAGGAACACAATTATTTGTACCCCTGGCAAATATTAATTTAATGTTGATTTTCTCTTGACCAATATGTTTGTTCTGACAAAAAATTACACTGCCACACGCCAAAAGGTTGTAAGACAGGTACATTAGCCTACATAGCACTAATTTATTATCGTAAGGCATCACATTTAATGTAAAAATGTAATGTAAATCCGGTTTCTCTTGCGTATGTAAGGAATTTGGTCTCTGCATTTATCCCATCCGTGAATTAGTGAACACAGAGTGAACACACAGTGAGATGAAGCACACACGCCACGGTATCAGAATCAGGACAGACGCATAATGTAGTTGCAGTTGCTTTTTAAATAATCCTGCTGACGTATCCTCCCCTGCTGGCTGCCGCTCACATTGCAATTCAACAATAAGTAGCCTAAAACTAGTCAGAGGTTATTATGGCCCATCCAGTTTCACTTCACATATTAAACATTGTATTGATGTAGCCTATTTAAAACATTAGCTTTCTTCTCAGTGTTTCCTCTTCATTTAGTGGCTGCTTCAGAATTAGGGGAGATGCACAATATTGTCTGGACGTATAGTGGGCTAAATGCCCTCCACTGGCTGCAGAAAATTGCAGTTTAACAATAAACAGCAATGCTAATCCCAGTTAGGCTACCTGTCTAGTTTTATCCATAAATATATTGTTTTTATAGGCGTTAGTGACATGTGTGATTCGACGCAGGAAAAAGGCAACGCCTGGTAGTAACAAAGGTAAATTGGATTAAAGCAAAACTTGGCCAAAAACATTTTGTATGCACTTGCGGTGATAGCCTAGTAATGTGAATCGCGGACTATAGCCTAACCAAAGAAAGTAAAGGAGATTTGCACCAAATAAAGGCAGTGTTGTGGGTTGTGTTTCTACATGTTGGCACAAAACTTAATTTCTGTCATAAACGAAGTAAGCCAAGGGTTTTGCCGCCACTGCAAAAATCTAGAGAAAACACTATGTAATGTAACTATGTAAACCTTAACATACAATGGTCTTGTACGCTTCATAGCTTTCCCATTGGTTTTGCTCATGAGTTATCGTGCTGGCTGGACTGAGCTTCTTATCCAAACAATACTTTTAGCTCCAGCTCATTGAATCAGATTAGACCGTTAGCATCTCTGCTATAAACTAATGGTCTAATCTGATTCAATGAGCTGGAGCTAAAAGTGTTACGGTCAGACTCTGAGAACGGCTGGATGAACTGGGGAAAGGTAAAACTCAACAGTTTAACTCAAGGGGAAGTGGAAAATGAGTGTATTTCCCCAAATGGTGGAATATCCCTTTAAGGTCAGGTGACATGACGACATCATTGTAACTTCCTGTCCCGCAGGAGGAAGTCGAAGATTTCCAACCAGTATTCAACCAGAGCCCGTCTACGGAAAGCCTCCCCACTCTCTATTAATCCTATACAAACCGAATTTGGCTGCAGTTCACCAGAGTTCACCTAGATGGCGATCGCGGGCGAGTCCAAAATACATGGGGTCCTATGGAGCTACATGGCTAAATTTATTGTTTTCACCTATTTAACAACTGAAACCCTCAGATTTTATTTTATTTTTCGCAAAATGGATATGGATTATCAATCAAAAGTGAAATAATCCGGGAGTCATGTCCTTTCGTTTTCTTACAGGTTGGGTCGTTGTTGCCCATAACACGCTAGCATTGATGCTATGCTATGATCATTGTAGGGTGACCAGATTTGGGTTTGTGAAAAAGAGGACACTTTAGTGTGTGTGTGTGTGTGGGGGGTCAACAGACTATGTATGATAATGAGCTTGATTGGCTGGCCCAACGCTAACAGAAAAACACTGCCCCAAAAGACTATTTTGAACACTTGAAAGTTTTTAATGTGCAAAAACAATAATTACAATAAAAGCGAGCTCTATATGTGCAAGATATATGTTGCATATCTCTAAATTTGATCCAAGGTGTTTCTGAAAATACAAAGTGAATTTTTTACAGTAGCCTAGCTCTATAATTTTGAACAATCTGTTTTAGAGTTTAATAATCCTGACCTGTGAAAACAGTTGTGTTGATGGGGTCCATTTTCTTATATCTATTCAATCATGTCTGGTATATTATTAGGTCTACCGCTTTTCAATCCATTATTATTAGATTTTTTTTTGTAAAGAAATAGGCCTACATCGATCCCTTATGTTATGCCAACATATTTCAGTGTTTCCCATACATTGACTTATTTGTGGCGGCCCACCACAATATCAACTTTGACCACCACACAATGATTTTCCAGGTTGTACTAAATTGTGCTTAAATCTGGTTAGCATCATAACCACACTGTCCTAATTGTTAAAAACGGTTGTATTCAAGTTAATTCTGCAAACCAACCACCACAAATGGAATTAAATTCTGTGGGAAACACTGTATTTAATTCATCTGCATATAGGCTACAGTAGCCTAGATAGAGGATTATTGACATCTGCCGTTATCAGTGTGCAGGCTATCCCTTAAAGAGACACCAGGCAACGTTTTCGTGTTAATTAATCATCTTCGTAAGTCAGTATATGGTTAAATGACTCATTTCTGGGCGAATGAAGGCTCTCTCGCCCGCCCCTACTGCCTGTAGAAAGAATATCCCACTTGCAAGTTCGGTGTATCCTACCCGCCGACCGAAGCAGGATCAGTTTACAGCACAGAGGCAGGCTAATGAAACGCTAGATATTGTTGCAAATAGGGTTGCAAAATTCCGGGAATTTTAAAAGTTGGAAACTTTCCATGGGAATTAACAGGAATAAACGGGAATTAATGGGAATAAACTGGGAATTTTTAATATGGCAAGTTAGTCTATAACAGGGAACTTAAATGTAGTGGACAAAACCCCATCTTGCAGCATAATATTAGTTAAAACAACCTGATTTAATGCAATTTCAGTCAAATTTCTACCCTGCACATGTCAATCACATGCACACAGCAATCTATGGTGCGTTCATATGCATGGGGAAAAAATGTTCCAACCAATCAGATTTTGTTGTTGAGTGGTGTAGTGTATCTTGGGCAGTTCAGTGTTGCTAGTTTAGCACACTAGTAAACCATAGGCAGAGAATGGATTCCCGCTAGCATGCTAGCTAGCTTTGTATGCTAAGCTAAGCAAAAATCCGAACATACAAATCATATTGCTTATTACGAAACAAAATGTTAATGTTTGTATATGAAACAATTTGTATGAATTACCCAAAATTCCATGTTAATTTCCGTAAATTCCCATTAATTCCCATAATTTCCTTTAATTCCATGAAAATTTCCAATTCGGAATATTTCCAAAATTCCCCAACTTAACTTCCCATGGTAAGTTTCCGGAAAGTTTCCGGAAATTTTCCGCCCCTTTGCAACCCTAGTTGCAAACGTGTGTATAATGGCAGAGCCGGCGAAGAAGCAGCGAAAACCCTTGACGGAAGACACAAAAAAAGGAAAAGAGCTTCAGACCGAGCGAGGGGGAGTTTCGTAGAGAAAAAGCATCAGGCTTGCCTGGTGTCCCTTTAAAGGCAGTTTAAAGGGATAACCAAAGTGCAGTTTCCTACCCAAAGCTAGAAAGTTGCTAGGTCGGCAATCGTCCAGAGAAGGCCGCTCAGACAATGGCAGAAGTGTTCGTCATGTTATATTTTTTACAGTCTATGGTTATGAGTTGATGTGCCATCAAAATGTTTTTGGAGACGTAATGTTAAGGTCGAAAAACTCTGTCACTTTAGCTGATGAGCTCTCACCCCTCGCTGCCGTTCGATGCTTTGCGGAATAACCTATTGTGTAGCCTACCTGTAGGTCGGTCGTTGGCACCGTTATTTGCGACCGACATGTAAGTGCCTGTTTTGCAGGTCAGGCACTCAGATTCATGTTGATATTGACCGAGACAAAATCATGGAAATTTACGTTTTAATTCGTCAGTGAACTTACACTAAACAAGGAAGTTTGCGCTATTGAGGTGACTGACTGACCAAATTAAATGTTTGAGATTACTATCGACCAATGACGCCTCAACACCAATACCTCCATGCTCAACACCCTACACTTTCCACTCAATGCAAAGTGTAGGGGGAGGGCGTGACTAGTATGTGAATGAAAGACATATAGGCTATCCATGAATGAAACATGAATGAAATAGAGAGCAATGCAAATTCGCTGTAAACACGTTTGAGTCTAGAATAAACAAAATCCCGGACGACTTTGAAATTCCACCTGGACACATTTTTAGGTTTCAAAAAGAGGACATGTCCGGGCAAAAGAGGCATCTGGTCACCCTAAATGAATGACGTCATTGACACGTTTGAAAGGCTTTTTAGAACAATTAAGTGACTTTAAAAAATATAATACTCAACCAAGTGTATTGACTGCCTCCCCTTTCGAATACAATATTAAAATTACTTGAAAAAAATATATATATCCCAAGAAAAGTGGATTTTGAGGGGTCCATAGACGTCCATTCATTCTGGACTCGCCCGCGAGCGCCCCTAGATGCAGTACCACACCGGAAGAGTTCCGAGAGTGAAGGTTCTCCCCTTATTAGACATTCTCTGATTCAACCTAGCATGCATCATGTCAAGTCATATCTGCCAGCGTTGCAAAAGTCGAATGAGCCTATATGGAATGTCTTTCAGAAGTCGTAGACTGCTTTTTTAATCTAGTGAGAATAAATTACCTATCCAATCAATATCCTTCCTGATTATCCTAAAACTACAAGACCGTACGATTCCATTGTTGGTAGACATTACTAACGCTTGCAAAACGCTACATTTAGACCAGGAAATCTGACTTGGAAACAGATTCGTCGGGGATTTCTCCGAGTGAAAGATCGTGTAACATGCACACCACTGTTGCAGTTTCGACACATAATAAGACTCCCGATCACAACCAAATCTGAACGGTGCAATTTTCGACATTGTCTGACTAGTAAAGTCGTGTTGTCTGGACGAGCTATAACGTTGCCATAAGCGAAATGGTACTTTTTACCTTGGTAAAAGTGACTTCGGTCAACTAACGTTGGTTTCTCTAGGTTAACGTTTGACGTTACTTCACAGTGTGTTTTAGCTTCATGACCAATAAAAGAAACGTGGTAAAAGTTGCGATGACTCACCATTTGCAACAAAGACACAAACGACGCTAAATACACCTCGCCCGCCATCTTTTCAGACTGAGACACACACTTCCTGCCTGAGTAGTGTGAAACTAGCGACAGCAGAGAATAGGCGAGTTCGACTTGCGGCCATAGACAGTAAAAGAAATGGACGAACAGACTCCGTCGTTTTCAATGGGAGGGCACTGAGTCAAATAGAACGATTTTTCAGTTGGTCCCCCCAGTACTGCGCAGACTCACACTTAACTTCGTGACGTTAGCCATCAAACTGAATCTTGTAACTCATATGATAGATACACAGAAATTCTTCTCACACTTCCTTCGCCTTCAAAATGTATGTATTATTAATATCATCCTCACCAAGTCGTGTTAATGTTGAAGCTACCACACATGATCATCTTCAAAAACAGTCATGCTAAAACAAAACAAAAAAGTTATAGCCTTGAAGCTAATCTTCTTTCCACTTTTCCGACCTACGGTCAATCCATCTAAAACCTCTGAAATGATTAGTGCCGTTTAAAAAAAAAATAGGTTTACTTTTTTATTATTATTAGGTTGCCTCTGTGTAATGCTTTACCTTACATACGGTCGTGTATGCTAGGTTTTGTTTATGAGTTACCGTCATAGACAGTAAGGTGGACTGAGCTTCTTATCCAAACAATACGGTTATCTCCCTACGGCGCGAAAGAGAGATTACGTCAAAGCTAGCTTCCCTCCAACCGAACAAGCTAACCATTCTTCTTACGGGTAACCAACGTTACGGACGAGGTAGTGGAGTCTGTTTTGCCTTTGTAGTGTTTATGTAGATTACACAGAAGCTACAATATCGGCACAGGATATATGTTATATGAAGTTATGGTATTTCAAAAAAATCATAGAATGAATGTACTTCTATGGGAGTTAGCAGAGAGGTGGTCCCTCCAGCCTACGTCGATTCTTCTACTTCCGGGAATTCGCCTGCCCCCTTGCTTGCGGCAGATCTGACTTGATGTGATGCATGCTGGGTTGAACACAATGCATACTGGGATGGACGCAATGCATACTGGTTAGAAATTCTGTCCGACTTCTGACAGCCGGAGAGCATAGATATATACACTAGATGTCGCCTTCTGCTTCTCAGCATGCGTCAACACCGCCGCCATCTTGGAACAGGGATCTGAAGCGCTAAACTAGTTCTCCTGTATTGTCAGCGTTACCTATTTCGCGATGTTTGGCCATCCCCAGCGATAGAAAACCTTTTTAGCGATTAGCGACAAATTTGGGAACTTCTCACAATGATGGCATATCGGCTTCTTTGTTGTTGAAACGTAAGAAAATCTCCTTTCTCATGGCTTTGTCATTTATGAATTCAGCTATCTCGTTTGCCCATGGCACTGACCCATGATTATAAAAGTAACGACTGGCGTAGCCTATGTAGTAGCAGAGGTAAATGTTCTACAGATCTTCAGCAACTTCTGGTGAGATTACAACTTACATGAGTAAACGAGACGAGGGGATGTGGCCTCAACCAGAGCCTGTCTACGAAGAGCCTGTTTACTTTCATTGTATCGAACCTGGTTGCAGTTTACTCATTGTTCCTCTAGGGGCCGCCGCTAGCTAGTGCAGAATGAATGGGAGTCTATGGGGCTAGACGGGTCAAATGTATCTTTATTATCGTCTTAAGCTTAGTTTTATCTAGACTCAACCATAAATACATGCCTGTCAGTTGGAACAACACAAAAACAGACATCCCAACCTGCAAAAAGTCATTTCAGGGAGGTATCACGAAGACTCCCCCCCCCCCCCAAAGAAAAATATATATATATTAAAAAAAAAAATAATAAAATAAAAATAAATAAATAAAATAAATAAATAACAATACTAAAAACAACTTTAGCCTACTTAGATACTGAAATAGAGATTCATATTTTTGTTCAATAATGTCTAGTCAGTACACCAAATAAGGAAGGCCTATAGATAGTAGCCTAATTGTGAAAATAAAAGATGTAGATCTTGCAGTTTGGTCTTTACATGTAGCCTTGGCAACTAAGCCATCTAGTATAGGCCTGAATAATATGCACATTGACACTAGTTAAACTCACCTCAACATGTTTTTGCAATCATTTAACCCACCATGGGCAATGCTAACACTGTTACAAACAGTGAGTGCAGCATGCAAGATTAGGCCTATCATTATTTTTTACTCTTATAAACAAGGGTACACTTTAAAATGGGTCTTACATATTACTTTTTTGGGGGCACTGACTCTGTCGTGACTCTCCTGTTCCTAGATACACTGAACTGATCAGGATGCTCTCTGTCTTGGATGCGCTCAGACACACGCACCACCACCCCTCTCTCTCTCCCCTGTCGTGTGCGCGCTACACTCAGATGCACACGCGATTTTAGGTCTCCCTCTCGCATGCGCGCTCTTGATCGCTCGCTCTAGATTCCGGGAGATTTTATCTAATTTGCGGGCGTCAGGGAGCCGCTATCAATATGCGGGGGACTCCCGGAACTTCCGGGAGACTTGGGATGTCTGCAAAAAACTAGATAATTGCTTGAGATTTTGACGATTTATGGTGATTTTATTTTCGCTAGATCTTTGCCCAGATTGACGCTAATGCATTATAGAGGAGTGGATCACTGAAGCAAGATGGCGTCTCGATTGACGCATTCGTTCCAATGAACAGCAGTAGTCAAGGCGACATCTAGTGTATATATCTATGGCCGGAGAGGAACTGACCATGATGTCACCATATCACATGACTTTAAAATCCCGCGGGAGTCTGAGCCTTAAGTCAGTTTGCGCAGTTGGCTTTCCTCGGCTGCACCAACATGGAACCGCCTCTGTGACGACATACCTTTCTCCTAATTGGTCCGCAGGCTCCAGACACAAATGACGCGGGTTAAGGACTGTCCCTACAGTCTATGGGATTTTCACATTCGTTATGTTATATGTTTGCTTTACAGTAATGTCCTTCTTTGCAAATGTTTTTCCGTTGTACATCTGGGTGCAGTTCAATGCAGTGTTCATTTGTTCGAAACAATAAAAAGACGTTTGCGGTATATGTTAGAATAAAATAGATCGTAGTACTGCTTCTACAATGCATCATCCAAGTTGGTGAAGTGGTAACACGTTAGTCTAGCGTTGGCCGACCGGGGTTCGAATCTTGTTAACCATGAGTAGATTTTTGTGGTTTCTTCTTCACACCTGTCTGTCCAAAAATTAAAAGGTGCTAAACGGTGTGAAAGTAAATGTTCAAAGAAGTAATCAGATTGGAGACCAAAGGACTATGCTACTTAATCCTTATTCAGTAGATTTGCTGCTATTCACAATCCTTTGCATGCAGCATGCTTGATTATGTGTGATAATATCCACATAGAGTGATAGGCTATAGCTTCGCTATTCCTTGTTTATTGGGTCCCTCTCCTCCCCCTTTCCTATCCCAAAAGACTAGCAGCAGGCCTACAGTGTCCCATGCACTGTAGCCTACTTACATGCACTGTAGGCCTACTTATAGGCTACTCTGTCTGATGTTGTAGGTTTTGAAATGTCTCTGGGATGCTTGACATTTGGAGTGGATGAATGGACTGTAATTTGTATTTTTGTTTCATTCCTTCATACACTCATACATTCAAAAACAACAACGGCAATGAGCCCCAAGTGTTTATCCCTTTGACCAATGAGGACAATTTCATGTATTCATTCCTTTATTATAATACACATCCTTTGTATGGAAATATCAATAAAGAACTTTCCAACAATTAATTGGGATTTAGGTCATGTCATTTATTTGGTTGTGCAATCCACATAGACACATAATTAAACAATATTGTGTACATAGAAACATGGGAACACAAGAAAGGGTTCAAAATTATAAACAAAGGTGACTGAAATATTCAATGATATCCCCATATCAGCACATCATTTAGGGGGGGAAATCATTAGACCCAGCCTACTCAGATGTCATTAACCTAAATATGTCAAAACTTACCTGTGCTTGCAAACTTCCTCATGCCTGCATTTTGAAAACATGTTGAAGACAAAAATGTTTCCACAGCATAGTATTGGTTGGGTTTGTTCATATTATGACGATTATAAGAAGAATATAATGGGGGGGGGGCTTTCTTTTCACAATCAGTTGCTTAAATTAATTGATTATACCACAGGCATGCTGAATTTCCCAAACGCACGCTATTCACCGGTTGGTCACGTATTTAGGTTGGAACAGGTGTCCTATGTTAGGCCGTTAGTCTAAGACCTTTATATATGGCCAAAAAGCTGCCACCCACTAGTGTCACAAGATGGAAACCCTTAAAGTCCAGGACAAAGAGGGGACAGTGACACTGAAAGTGTCCAAAGAACTCGCCCAAAGGCTCAAGACTGGTGAGTGAACAGTACAATTGTTTTAAGGGGAAAAAGGGAATGTACTCAAACATTGATGACATAACTCATTCTCGGGATGATTATCTTTAGACAAAGAATTCCTGGCGTTGACTCTTAAACAGGTCAGGGAGTCCGCAGCCATACAAGGTATCCAAGTTACACCATTTCAAGTTATGTTATTCTCTATAAAGCTTAACTTATAACTCAATCATACTCACCATAGTCACCATGACTCTTGTTTGAATTCCGACTCTGCAGGCCCACCACCACCAACCCCCACTGTGGT
This sequence comes from Alosa pseudoharengus, assembly GCF_046254945.1. Classification (NCBI taxonomy): domain Eukaryota; kingdom Metazoa; phylum Chordata; class Actinopteri; order Clupeiformes; family Clupeidae; genus Alosa; species Alosa pseudoharengus. The sequence goes on along the minus strand of NW_027468576.1, from coordinate 1,338,135 downwards.
GAGGCAGGGGGCACCACCACCAACCCCCACTGTGGTGAGGCAGCGGGCACCACCACCAACCCCCACTGTGGTGAGGCAGCGGGCACCACCACCAACCCCCACTGTGGTGAGGCAGCAGGCACCACCACCAACCCCAACCCCCTCATCAGGCCCCATTGTGGTGAGGCAGCGGGCACCACCACCAACCCCCATTATTGTGAGGCAGCGGGCACCACCACCAACCCCCATTGTTGTGAGGCAGCGGGCACCACCACCAACTCCCATTGTTGTGAGGCAGCGGGCACCACCAACCCCCTCATCAGGCCCAAGCTACACCTTCCCTAACCCCGTACCCCTGTCCCCCACCATTGTGGTGAGGCAGCAGCTGCCACTACCATCCCTCCCATCAGGCCCCAGCTCCACTGCAAAGCTACCTCCTGTTGTCCGGCCACCACTCCCAGGTTCAAGCTCTGCTCCCAGACATCCTGTATCCCTGAACCCAGCACCCATCCAGCAGTCACCTTCTCACACCCAACCAGGTATTGTATTGATAATAAAAAATACAGTAAGTACATTCAAATGCATATGTCTAATACAAATGTACCCGTATTCATATATTCACAGAACTCAAACACCGGATGAACTTATTTCTCATTTCACTCCTCAAGTCACACCATCACCTGTACTGCACCAATAACCATTCCTATTACACAAAAATCACCCAAAAAATGGAGGGAAAGGGATACAGGATGTCTGTGGAGCACCTGAGGAAGAAAGTTCAGAACATGCTCTCTACATACAAACGAGTGAAGGACCGATGCCGGGCAACAGGAGGGGAGAGGATTGCATGGGAGTACTATGCAGTAAGAATAATGTGTTTTGGTTACCTTACCTCATTGAGATTTGAAATTGTGTGCAAAACATTTCCATTTCACATACACAAAAGCCATGTATGAGCCTTGCAATTTACCTTTCTGTCTGGTCACACAGCACATGGATGACATTTTCGGGGGATCAGGGGTTGGGAGTGCCCCGGAGGGAACCATAATTTCCACTCCCTTGTTCCCCAGTCGGCTGGATCCACAGCCGAGGCCGACCAGCTCCCAGCTGCCAGAGGATTCTGCCTCTTCAGACCGGGCCACCAGCCATACAGCCAGCCGAGCCTCCTCTCCTTTCTTTCATACCTATGAAAGTCATGCAGAGAGGAGGACGGCTGCGCTCGAGTCCCTGGTGCGCCCGGATCTGGAGAGGCAGAGAAAACTGGAACAGAAAAGGAGGAGGAATTTTGAGAGGAAGGTTCTGTCCAGTCTGGCAGACATCACAACTGGCCTGAAAGAAATAGTGGAGGGCCAAAAGGCAATAGTGGAGGTGCAAAACCAAATAATTTCTGCCCTTAGGGACTTAAAATAAAAAAGTGTCTGCATTTCTGGAGTTTTGTCGTCTTTGGGTATTCTACATTTTAACTTGTGTATGGCAGTGGTTGAGAAGTCAGTCTAAACAATATGACTACACCTCTGGGGACCACTTACTCCGAGATCCCCTGCTGATTCTGCCTGGTTTGTATTCTCCCAGTTACCATGAGCTGCCACATGGAGGCACAGCAGGAGTCTTGATGATTGATGGGCACTGTTATTATTATGTAAATACAAGGTAATAAAGATGCTTGCCTAAATGTGGCAGAAATATTCCGGATTTAAATATTACTGCCATGCCATCTACTTCAAACCAATCACCCTATGCTGTAATATTTTGCTCCAAGTCCTCCGCTGATACTTTAGAGTGTTCCGTAAACTGTTTAGGCACCATCTGTACTGTACATCTCCTTCATGGTGTTGACGTGGCAAGTATTCATCTTCAAATTTAGCTTGGGGAATAGAATAAGTCTTTCACTATGTATGGAACCCAGTGCTTCAGGGAATGTAATTCTCACAATCTTAAGAGTATCTTGCTTGTTTGCCAATGTCTGCAGTGCAGTCATTACAGGATAACACAAATTTATTAAACCTCATGGACTTACAGCTTTTGCATTTAGGGCTCAAAAGTATCAGAAATGAACCATCATACCAGCATATTCTTCATTTCTATTCAGAGACCCACACAATGCTCCACCAGCAACTATCACTAATGTGCAACAGAGGATGGGAAGATAACTAGGCCTTAGCACCTCAGCATGTGCCTAATTAACCAATGTTAATTCATTCATCTATTGCCCATGTCAGTATTTTAGTGTAACCTACTAGAATAGCTTCACAACGAATACAGCACTCAGCTTGCATTTTTCTACTGTTAAGAGTTTTCACAGGCCTCAAGCCCCCAAGATTAGTACAGAATTTAGAACAGTACAGCTGACGGAGTCACAATTCGTGTTTTTTTAGGAAATTGAAGGTGAAGACTCGCCATGTTTACACCTTTTTGGAGGAGATCCAGATGGTGTTGGAGATGTTAGAACATTGAGAATTGGGTGGGAAGCATTGAGAAGGTAACAGGCCTGTTCTATTTGTAATTACATGAGATGTGCCATCATATCACCCTGTGGTGTGTTTCCCACCAGCTCACAAATATGAAGGAAAATAATTAAAAAGGGGGGTTGCAGATTGAATTTGTAATACCAGAATTTGTTGACAGAAAAAAAAGGTTGAGTTGGTGGAGTTCACATGTTGTTGCAAATGGCATCCCTGTAAAGGGCAGCCTGCTGGTTGTGGTATTGTGGTGGATGATGAGCATGATCCATGGCCTCCACGTCTGGTTCTTCAATGTCCTCTGGGTTCAGGCAGATGTTGTGAAGAACACAGCACGCAGACACCGCTGAACTTATGTGTTCAATTGACCTCATGTACATATAGTGGAGACGGCGGAATTTGGTTTTAAGAAGGCCAAATGAGTGTTCAATGACAACTCGTGCAGAGCTTAGCCTTCTATTAAATCGCTTCTGCCTACCTGTAAGGTGCCCGTTATCCCTGTAAGGGGTTAACAATTGTGGCAAAAGCGGGTAGGCAGAGTCCCCCAACATATGCATACCCTCTGGTATGACGGAGCGTGGATCTTCCTGCAGCGCTTGGGCAACTGCAGAAAGCCTGAAGGCCCTGGCATCATGCCAACTGCCAGGGTGGCCCACATTAATGTGGCAGAATCTCCTGCTACTATCGCAGAAACCTGTCAGAATAACAGAATAGAATTGCTTTCTGTTGTAGTAGGCTATAGGGTTCTCCACATGTGGTTTATTGATGTGGATGTGGCACCCATCCACAGCACATACTGTGTTTGGGAACCCAACCCTGGCAAAGCCCAGCTCAGACCTTTGGAGGGCCTCCCCCACAGGCCAGCTAATGTGATGCCCCATGTGTTGATTGATCAGGGCACAGAAGTTGTGCAGATGCCATGACAGAGTGGATTTATTAATATTAAATCTGTCTGCCACACTCCTATAGGACTCCTGGTTAGCAAGAGTCCACAGACAGGCCAGGACACTGTTGGTGATGGGTATTTTAGTTTGAAGTGGATTCTGATAAAATGGTTGAAGAGTACCAATAACATCCTGGGTAGTAAACATGACAGAAACAGTCATTAAGAATTTGCTGAAACTTGTATTAGTTAGGCTATGGCCTCCACATGACCTACACACCTCCACTTGTGCTTTAGAAAGCCTGAAGTGAGAGTGAAACTCTTCCAGGCTATAACGAGGGACGACCTCCTCCACATATCCCTGAATTTTTGGAACGATCCTGCAATCAATCAGATTTGGGACACATTGCATGTATTGATGAACTGGAAAAACTGCTTACAATAAATGCACAATACTTTCATGAGTTTGTGTTGTATGTCACATGACAATAGCAGATATTGGAAGGAGCCTATAATTGGTAGATCAACTGTCATGACGGACAGGATTGAATATCAAAGAAGCCTCATATAGGTTGTCAGATAATCCCTCCCTAAAGTCCTGCCTTGGATCATTGTTTACAACAAAAAGTTTTGTTGACAATATTGTTAATATCTGACTGGTTGTCTCACAAATTACTATAAAAATAACTAATGCTTCACAGGCTATGCCCACTGGGTGTACATTACATGTAATGAGTTAATGACTATGTTTTGACAGTGTAATGCATTCTGATCAACATAAAGACATACAACATACATGACATATTTGATAATTGATAACGCGCGACACAGCCTATTATTCAATTTCATGATTGAACAAAAACATTTGCAGTGCTTCTGGCCTGTATGCAGTAGACTAGAGATGTAGTGCATTTCATTGTCAGTGCATTGCGTTGTCAATGGGAGTCATTGAGAGACCATATACATTCATAACCAGTGTTGGGAACGTTACTTTAAAAAAGTAATTAGTTATAGTTACTCACTACTTGTTCCAAAAAGTAACTGAGTTAGTAACTGAATTACTCTATGATAAGAGTAAGTCGTTACCAGGGAAAGTAACTATTTGCGTTACTGTTAAAAAAAAAGTTGCTATATGTCAAAGAATTTGGATTTTTTGAGCAGTTTTGAAAAGCCAGTTGAAATTAGTAGAACAGACAGGTGTTTGTAGGCTACATAACTTTCGATATTTATTAGATAGATAGATAGATAGATAGATAGATAGATAGATACTTTATTGATCCCCAAGGGGAAATTGTACATCGACAGACCTACGGTTGACTTCAGCCTATAGGTTTTTGTTGTGAGGCAGAAAGATCTAGCTTTTGCTGCTTGGAGGACATTGCTCCAAGTCCTTCTTTGCTAGTGGATGGCGAGCTATCATCTCTGGTGGAGGGGGGCTATCGATGTTTTTGGCCACTAGCGTGTGTGAGATGCCTCAACGGATGTCGACAAAGTCTTCGCTCCTGGACATAATGTACACATTACATGCACGTTCTTGCCTTTGACCACAATGAATTTGAAGTAGTGCTTATATCTCCACCTTGAAAATGCCAACTTTTCATCGGATTGCTCCTGACCTCTGCTGTTTCATCGAATCTCTACTTTAGCTGTTGCGTGTGTGTGGCGCGTGTGCTGGCAAGTGTGTAAAAACACTGGCTCTGATTGGCTATCATGAAACATGACTCTGCCTTAGCCAATCCTAATCGCTTACGTCATTATTAACCCACCTCCTCACTAGCTGTGAGCCAGGGGTGCGTTCGGATTACACAGTTTATTCAATCAATGCAAAGTAAGTAACGCACCGCATTTAACGTCCAGTAACGTTAACGGCGTTGTAACGTTGTAAAAAGTAATTCATTAGATTACTCCGTTATTGACAAATTAACGCCGTTAGTAACGCCGTTATACTTAACCCTTAGAACCCTAAGCTGTTTTTAGGGCATTTTCACTACCTTTATTCATAAGGATTTATTTTGGTCTTTGTAAGTGCCACACACATATATTATATATTGTTTTTTTCAGGAGAGTCTAGGCTATTCAGATCTGATAATTTCATGTATTAATACTAGCATTGATTTTATTTTGATTTTTAAAGAATTAAAATATAAAAAGTGTATTATAAAAATTCTTATATTTTGACATGTATCTCACCATAGCAAGCTCACAGCTCTACATGCATTTCATGTGGTTGTAGGGCAGACTGTCCTGAATCGGGCAATATAATTGCCATGTTGGAGGGATACTCTGGGGCTGAGCAATTTACAGAAATATTTGCTGTGTGATTTACGGAAATAAATGCCATTTTTTATAGTGACCTTTCTGAGCTCCATATCTGTGACACGAACTGATCTGACCTGACTTGACCTTATGTGTTAGCCTGCGTGCCTGTGTGTATGCTGTCATAATAATTCTCAACTTTTTACTGCATGAACAAAGTAAAGGCAAAAAAGGTGTTTATTTGTTGAACAAATTGGGATGCAGTGTGAGCCTTGAATTGGATGCCATGCAGGAATTTGCTAGGATCTCAAAACCGGAATATGAACATGCTTTGCCATAGAGAAACACATGATAGCATTGGATTATAAACATGCTTTGCCACAAGAACAGACAAAAACGTGGGGTAAGTCCAGCTATATGAAGTTATTATTTTGCTGTCACTTCGTCTGTTTTATAACCCAGAATGTATCAAATGATAGCTCTGAGTCTCCTCTTTTATCTGACATGCGTGGCATATCTATGCGATCACGGGTCCGCGAGTAATTCAAACGAGAGTAATGAGTGTGCAGCGTTGGTTTGTGTACATGACGTTATTATTTTGCAGTCACTTTGTCTGGTTTTATAAGCCCGAAGGATCGATAAACATGGTAGCAATGGATAGCCCTGTGCCTCCTCTTTCATCTGATATGCTTGCCATATCGATGCGATCACGGGTTCGCGAGTAATTCAAACTAGAGTAATGTGTGTGCAGGTGAACGCAGAGAAGTATAGACTGTAAATATGATGCAATTTGATTTAATTTCATGATTTTTTTTAATTTTCATACTTGATCGTACAGACAAGTGTGTAGTCTCGTTGGAAAGCCCCACTTCTGCTCTGTCGTGCAATAAAGGTTTCATCTCGCTGCGATGAACCGTTCCGGAGCAATGTAACAGAGAAGAAGGGGTGTGTTTTTTGACGCACTTTGCGTCAATCGGGTTCTAAGGGTTAAACGCCGTTACTCCCAACACTGTTCATAACTTAACAGGGCTCAACATTTAATGGTGGCCCTTGGCTACCAAATTGTTAGGTTATCCATAGTGTGTTTTGAAGTCAAATCAAAATAAAGCAGGACTGACTCTAGAGGGTGCTGTTGTCATCATAGACTGTTCTAAGCCACAGTTTATGGTTGTCATAAATACATAGGGCTGTTGCATTTGATAGGCTGCTGCCTAGGCTAGGCCTAGCAAAATATGTTATGGTCACCCCCGGTAGGTCTCGAACCCGGGTCCCTGGATTAACAGGTACTGACATTACCGCGACTCCACTCCTCAACTCCATGCAGAAGAGAACATGACACCATTACAACAGGTAGAGTTATAACCACATAAATCATGTAGGCCTATAACATAACATCACAAATAAAGCATCATGTAAAACGTTTTCATCACCTTCGTTCTTCGAGATTTTCTTGTTGTTGAAACACGGGTATAAATTCCGGTAACTCCAAAGCTTCTATTTCGTCGGCAACAACGAATGCAAACGCCGCGAGATCCGCCATTGTTTACAGGAAGTAGACCGTGTCCGACTTGTCTGCAGCGTTTTTATACTCCACCCCTACAGTCGGCATAAGATCGCGTTGACGTATGCAGTCAGCCAAAGTCAGACTCAGCCGAAGCCGAACAAGCCTAATGTCTAATAAGGGGAGAACCAAGGGGGCAGGCAAATTCACGGAAGTAGAAGCAGCGATGTAGCGGTGGTTATCAACTCTCTGCTAACCCCATAGAACGCCCATTCATTTAGGATTTTTTTGAACTCCCATAACTTCATATAACATATATCATATGCCGATATTTTAGCTTCTGTGTTATCTACATAAACAATAAAAGGCAAAACAAGACTCGACTACCTCGTACGTAACGTTAGGTTCCCGTAAGAAGAATGTTTAGCATGTCCGGTTGAAGGGAAGCTAACGCACTGAAGGGAGATAACCGTATTGTTTGGATAAGAAGCGTAGCACTAGTCCAGCCAGCACGGAAACTCGTGAACAAAGCTATGTAGCCTACAATAACATTGTAGCCTATGTTAAGGTAAAGCATAGAGGCAAGTACACCTAATGAAAAACAGTAGTTTTACCGTTAGGTAGTCTAACGATAATCATTTCAGAGGTTTTCGATGGATTGACCGTAGGTCAGAAAAGTGGAAAGAAGATTAGCCTCAAGGCTATAACTTTTTTGTTTTGTTTTACCATGACTGTTTTTGAAGATGATCATGTGTGGTAGTTTCAACATTAACACGACTTGATATCACTTGTGAGGATGATATTAATAATAATACATAAATAAATGTTTAACTTTGATGACTTTGAAGGCGAAGGAAGTGCGAAAAGAATTTCTGTGTATCTATCATATGAGTTACAAGATTCAGTTCGATGGCTAACGTCACGAAGTTAAGTGCGAGTCTGCGCAGTACTGGGGGGACCAACTGAAAAATGACTCAGTACCCTCCCATTGAGAACGACGGAGTCTGTTCGTCCATTTCTTTTACTGTCTATGGGGAGAACCGCACTCTCGGGAAACTTCCGGTTTCTGAACTGGTTGCAGTTCCTTTTCTGGTTCCACATGAGGGCGTTCACGAATAAGTGCAGAATGAAACAGTCGGTTAAGACGTTCGGAAAGGTTACCGCCCCCCACGAGGGGGAAAGCATGCTAACCCCACACAATGGAATTCAATGGGCGAACTAGCTAACAGTTAGACTTTATACATTCGTTTTACATTCAGGTGGAGTTCTGCTTGTTTCTGAACACAATAATTTGAAGGAATTGTGTTTACTTAACTGCACAGTGTTTGCTAACAACTTAATTCACCCTCGATTGCCCAATGTTGACGACACATTTCTCTGGAAGCTATATTCAATGGTAGCATCATTAGGTTGCTAACTGGCTAACTTTATATCGTCAGTGTAACATAACCAACTGGTACACATTACTTGTTAAAACTATTCCCACGGCCATTGTAGGGAATGTGCATTAATGTGAGAATAAATTCAGATGCAACTTAAGAGTATGTGATGTTAAGGCAAAAGGTTTAGCTTGCTAAACCTAGATACACAGTCCGGCCATTGAAAGCTGTTCTACAATGAGTACACTCGAGACAGTTCTGGCCGTTTAACTGGAATTAGCAAAATGAGGGAACTTAATGTTACCCTTAACCTCCTTGACACACCGATAACTCTCAGTTGAAACATGTTTGTGCCGTTTAGTGATGTTTGCTAAAAGATTTAATATTTTTATAGGTGCTTTCTGTACTGAAGCCGGTGCACCTCCATTAGATTACATGCAATCGAAACGAATGTTTTCCCCCTCGGGAGCTTTTCAGCCACGGTAACCACGGCAACTGGGGGCGGTAACCACGATTATGACTAGTTGCCGACTGTATGTATGGAGCTGTACCCCTGAAATCCACTTTTCTCGGGATATCATTTTTTCCCAGAAATTCGAATGTTGCAGTCGAAAGAGGGGGTAGAGAAAATACAAACCGCTGAGTATTATATTTTTTGAGTCACTTATTTGTTTTAAAAAGCCTTTCAAATGTGTCAATGACGTCATTCATTAGCAGAAAGCTAGTGTGTTGTGGGCAACAACGACATAACCTGTAAGAAATCGAAAGGACGTGACTACTCGTTCATTCAACTTTTGACCTATAATCCATATCGAGCTTGCAGAAACCACAACCAAATATTCAATTTCTCAACAACAACCAGGTGAAAGAGACAAATTTAGCCGTCTAGCTCCATAGACCCCCATTGTTTTTGCACTTATTCGTGATCTCCCCTAGCGGAACTGCAACAGATTGCAGGTACAATGGAGTTAATAGGGAGTGATCCGGCTCTCCGTAAACGGGCTCTGGCGACAGTAAAGAAAATTCCAATATGGTCGCCATTCGCGAATCCTTCAGAATAAAAGTTTAGAATATATTCATTACTTTTTCAATTAAAAAGTACTGAATATGTTTAAAAATTATTAATTTAAAACTGTATTACCAAAGGGAAAGTAAAGTTAGAAAATAATTAAATAAGACATTTTAAATCGAAAATACACATTAGAATGCTATATTTTTTTCTACACCAATATAATTAAACTGTGTGGCTGATAAAAAAATAAAGCTGTGCATATTTAAAAGGGGGGTGAAATGGAATCCTTATAACATGTACTTTCAGAATATATATAGATATGTATACCAAGTTCACCTGTGTAGGTACCAGGCCATACTAACTCTGTACCGAGTCACATACTATGTCTGCCATTGACATACACTGTTGAACTTCAAATTGTGTGGCTTTGAAAACAATAAGTTGTGCACAGTGTTGGGAAAGTTACTGAAAATTAGTAATTAGTTACAGTTACTAGTTACTTCTTTCAAAAGTAATTGAATTACCTTACCAATTACTGTATATCAAAAGTAATTAGTTACTAGAGAAAGTAACTTTTGAGTTACTTTTAAGTCTGCTTTTAAAATGTCAATATGAACAGTACTGAAGTCACACAATAAACCTAATTTTTAGACCTATTTATTGTAGTTTCAACGGGCCTTCAAATCAATAGCCTTGTGCATGAGTTCTCAAACTTTTTCCGACCACAAACCATTCTACAATGCATGAAGGCTTCCCTGACCTTGTTTTGTGCCACCCTCACCATCTAGGTGGTTTGATATGTACAGCACGCTGCCTACTGCTTGCCTTCTGCATGATATGCTTGGTGCATTGACACTGAATTCTGCAATATAGTAAGTTATTATTATCATTATTATTGCAATCCTTCTGTAGGCTACATGGAATGAGTTCAATGGGATGTAATGTGAAACAATGTTAAATGGCTTATTTTCAAAGCAGTTATTGTCTGCTCACACACACATACAACCTTAGGTTATCCTCATCCTGCTTGGAACACAGTTGTATTATATAGCATTTTAAGCACCACCAGTTTGGGAAAAGCCTGCGCTTCACAAGTGCTGACCTACCGAAATAAGTTCTAATGCGCATCCGAGGGTTTGGGGTTGTCGCGCACTATGCAGAAGGTTACTCTTCGGCTGATAAGGTGTTCCAGAGAGAAGTTGCATGTTCTGTCGCAGACAAATGAATCCATAACACCACGGACGTCAATTCCGATGTAAACATACTGTGCAAATAACTCAAGTCGCTGTAGTATGTAGGCTATTTGGAGGTTTCTTTATGTGGTAAGTGAAATCTGCATTTTCCTCTCGAGTTAAACGTGTGCTTGCTTGTGCCAAGGCTATATATATAGGCTACTGTATGTAGGCCAATTGGTGTTGTGGCGTGGCTATGTTAATGAGAAATTGATATAACGAAGCTTTTGCGCAATAGGCGAAAAAGAGCAGAGATAAAATAAACAACAATGCGCTTTTACTGTAGTGGAGCTTACGAGATGGAAACGAAAGGGAAAAGGCTTTTAAGATCCCCATTTAAATTGTAGCCTAATGCACTCGTGTGTGTTTTAGCATAAATACGAAATAAGGAGGAATGTGAGGAGGCTCCTATTAAATGTAAAGAATGCATCTGCAATCTAAACATGTACACAGTCGCTGGAAAAACAGCTAATGTAGGGAGACGTTAGATCAGAAGCAGCAAATGTGCATCTGTCATCTTGTCTGCAGTCGTTCATTCAAGATCAACAGAGTAACGCAAATAACGAACTCTTTGAAATTTCAGTAACTGTAATTGCGTTACTTGATTTAAAAAAATACTTTGTTACATGCTCGTTACCACTAAAAGTAGTGGAATTACAGTAACGCGTTACTTTGTAACGCATTACTCCCAACACTGGTTGTGCATATGTAAAAGTGGGGTGAAATGGAATCCTAATAACATGTACTTTCGGAATATATATAGATATTTATACCAAGTTCGCCTTTGTAGGTACCAGGCCCTACTAAGTGTGTACCGAGTCATATACTATGTCTGCTATTGACATACACTGTTGAACTTCAAATTGTGTGGCTGTGAAAACAATAAGTTGTGCAAATGTAAAAGGGGGGTGAAATGGAATCCTTACAACATGTACTTTCAGAATATATATAGATATTTATACCAAGTTCGCCTTTGTAGGTACCAGGCCATACTAACTCTGTACCGAGTCATATACTATGTCTGCCATTGACATACACTGTTGAACTTCAAATTGTGTGGCTGTGAAAACAATAAGTTGTGCATATGTAAAAGTGGGGTGAAATGAAATCCTTGTAACATGTACTTGTATATTCTGAAAGTACATGTTATGAGGATTTCATTTCATTTCATTTCATTTACATACTTCATTTACATTTCACCCCACTTTTACAATCTCAGGGACTAATAAACTGCCCTTTCTAACAAAACCATAAGCATCTGCATTTAAGATCAATGTGGTGTCTGTAAATGGTGTTTGGACCCAAAGCTGCTGTTGAATAGGCTCTTTGTATATGTTTTCTTGCATTAGTTGAGGTGCAAGCGGCCCTCTCAAAGTCCATCTTAAGGGCTTTACTATCGAACGCAGCAATGCGCAGGTCGTCAAATGTCTCCATGTCCGTTGATGGTTTGAGACATTTGACCAAGAATGTTTCTGCCATTTGTGTTGCACTCTGTTAGCTGTGGACAGTTGACATTGAGAATCAGAAAAGAGTTGTCTGCAAGTTTGGTAGATATTTTGCTGGTTGTATCGCACCCAGTCAGCACATGTAGTGCTGGGAGACACTGTGTGAGCTCGTCTCCCAGCGCTATGCAGATCATGAAGTGGTAATATTGATCTTTTCACTCCTGAGCGGATGAGCCAGAACAATTTTTATGTGGTATAATAGGCACACAAAGACATCTGTGTCACCTGATGACAGTGTCAGTGATGTAGATCCAGTAGTGAGTTGTTCTCTCACTTTCTCCAGATCTTTTGGAATTTTGTAAAATAAGGTTTCAAATATGAGTAATTGGTATGTACCAACTTATCTGTTCTTTGTGAGGAATAATTTCATGACATGAAGACATTGTAACTTCATCAACTTGTCTGAGACAATCTGGTGATGGCATTTTCCCCATTTTGCAAAAAAACAAAACAAAAACACTAGCAGCTAGCTACAGTAGCTACAATACACACCAAATAAAACTGATACAAATTCATTATAATTATTTAAATACACAAAACTACAACTCATGATAATGACACGTAAGAAGGCACATGCCAACACAAAGAATAAAGAGTAGATTTCCTTACTTTTCTTGATCTCACAAGTCATCTTGCTTTACAGCTATGTGCTCTGTTATGACCTTAGGTCACTATGGCTGCCAAGTAAACTTTTGACAGCAATATTTAGAACTGGTAGGAAATGTAAGCTTTTAAAGTTTAGGTTAATAAATAACTGGCAATTCATGTATGTCACTAGTTGTATAATAGGTTGACTGTTTTTTAGCCATTTTTTTTATATCAAATCAGAATGCTTACACTCTTCTAAGACCTTATAATTATGGTCACTGTGAACATTGTGATCACCTCAGAAAATCTGTAGCTTCAAGGGTTTATATGTACGCATATTTAATAAAAGATTGCCTCATTTGCATATTGTATTTTATTTTTTAGGCAAAGTGTAATACAAAAAGTATTTCTCTTAATATGAACATTAATCTGGTAGAAATGTATGGCGATATCTAAGGGGAAAAAAGTCCCATTCACCTGTAGTGTGATAATAGTGTCATCTGCTGTGGTCATTTTCAGGACTTTCGTCCCGGGTAGAGATTTTGGCACACATCCCACGTTGTTCAATGGGGTCATATTAGTCTATAACAGTTGAGATATTCTCCGCTAAATGAAGTGCATACAAATCTTACCCAGGACCTCTACTAAACGAACAAAGGCACATGACAAGGGTAAAACAAAGGAACACATGGTACAGGACACAGGAAGTAAATCAAAGCACAACAGGAAGTGACATTGGAAAATATAAGACAAGGCAAAACACACAAGAAATACAATCACTACAGAAAACAAGGAATACATGGCCAGGACCTAATGATCCTGGGCCGGATCCTGACACAGGTAAAACGGGGGTGGCTGTATACAATCCTAAATACAATGTCATAATACAAAAAAAAACTCAAAACACCTCTCAATATTTTCTGCAGAGATGATGGCCATCATAATGGCACTACAGTGGGTAGAAGAAGTGAAGCCATATAAATCTGTTATCTGTTCGGACTCTATGTCCTCCCTAACTAGTATTCAGACTGGTATGGGAAATCTGCATGCAGACAGGATCTTTTAGATGAAGTTCATCAGATGATTTTCAGGATAAACTCAGCAGAAGCTAATTTTACATTTCACTTGGGTTCCAGCGCACACAGGTATTGAGGGCAATGAGAAGGCAGACAAGTCGGCAAAAGAAGCACTCAAAGCAGAACAAGTTGAGGTACAGGTTCCACTCAGCAAACCAGAATTTAAAACAATAATTAAAGATGGTATTGATAAACTCTGGCAAGATAAATGGGATAAGGGGGAAAAAGGTAGGCATTTATATAGTATTCAACAGACAGTAACAGTTAAAAAGATTAGCTCTCTCTGACGACAGGAGGAAACCTGGTTCACCAGGCTAAGGTTAGGACACACAGGACTGAGCAGCGGCCTACACACAATAGGGAAACATGAGAGAAATACTTAGGCCCCATTTACTAGAGATGCGCGGATGGGCTATTATTTCAACCATAACTGCATAGCAAAACTTATCATCCATCCGCCATCCATCCGCACCAACGTTTTTTTATAAATTTTCAAAACCGCACCCGCCCGCCATCCGCTGGTTGTTTTAATTGTATATGGGGTGATGCGGCGCTGCTGACGTGAGGCTAGACAACTCTTGCCTGTTCTAGAAAGACTGATCCAGTGCAGCAAATATATTAAAAGGCTAAAGTCCTTGGCTATGTTGTAGCCTATCCCCAGAATATTAGCAGCAAACTCGGTCTGTCTCGCAAAACAGTCTCCAAATAAAACGCACATCGGCCTGTAGCCTACAATTTTATCATTGTGTTAAAAAACACAATTTGGCACATCATTTCAACATGCTGCTATTTAGCCTACCAACTAATGCCTATTGTACTTTATTTTTTGCAAAAAGAAAGAAATCCTAAATAAAATAACAAGTCATTCACATTATAGGCTAGGCTACTTTATGCCAGGGTGACACTATGACAAGCCTGCTCTGAAGACTCCCATTAATTTTGACTGCATGGGGAGAGAGCGCGTCTTTTTCAGACAGACAGCGCAATTAATTTTATACCAGCAGGCCGATCGGACAAACTATGAAGAAAGAAACGCCGACTCTATTCATTCCGAAAGTCCACCGCACAACAGTGCAACGTGCATGTTCACATTTTTAGTAACAACCGCCAAACTTGCTTGCTTGCCTTACACATCTAAGTTTTCTGACTATTTTTCTTACCTTCTTTTTTCCGCTGTGGATGTTATTGAGCTTGTAGAAGTTTTAACTCTTACGTTCTGAACATCTCGCACTGCCATTGCCCGATGTCATTTCTGAGTCATATCACTCCATAATCTGTCTCTCTTCTAAATGTCTATTCCCTGATGACTATGTGTTTTATATATAATATCGAAACAAAACTAGAATTGCGGTTCCGAGGAACTGCAAGAGTGGGTTTGATCAGGGGCATGGAACTCGGCCTTATCCAAGGATTCCAACGGTACCTCATTTATGAAAATCGGACATACGGGTCAAAAGTTACATGCACACACCTTCATATACACAGACAGCCCAGCCCAGCCCATTATAGCTCTGCCAGGTGGCTTAGAACTCTTCCAGGTGCAAGCTTAAGCAATTAGAGCTGTGATGTCACAATCGAAATTTGAATTCTGAACATTCCGCCATTCATTTCAATGGGCCCAAAAAACGCAGAAAAACGGGAATACCGCGAAAACGACAAGGGCCAGCGACACGAAATCAACAAGCAAGTTACACCGGTTCGGGCCTGAATTTTTGGAGTTCGAACCGCGTCGATCGCTCAAACGGTCTAGGAGCAGTAGTTCGGCCAAAAAGTGGGTGAACAGGAATAATAAATAACTAGAATTGCGGTTCCGAGGAACTGCAAGAGTGGGTTTGATCAGGGACATGGAACTCGGCCTTATCCAAGGATTCCAACGGTACCTCATTTATGAAAATCGGACATACGGGTCAAAAGTTACATGCACACACCTTCATACACAGACAGCCCAGCCCAGCCCATTATAGCTCTGCCAGGTGGCTTAGAACTCTTCCAGGTGCAAGCTTAAGCAATTAGAGCTGTGATGTCACAATCGAATTAGAATCCTTGAACATTCCGCCATTCATTTCAATGGGCCCAAAAAACGCAGAAAAACGGGAATACCGGGAAAACGACAAGGGCCAGCGACACGAAATCAACAAGCAAGTTACACCGGTTCGGGCCTGAATTTTTGGAGTTCGAACCGCGTCGATAGCTCAAACGGTCTAGGAGCAGTAGTTCGGCCAAAAAGTGGGTGAACAGGAATAATAAATAACTAGAATTGCGGTTCCGAGGAACTGCAAGAGTGGGTTTGATCAGGGGCACGGAACTCGGCCTCATCCAAGGATTCCAACGGTACCTCATTTATGAAAATCGGGCACACGGATCAAAAGTTATCTGCATTAACGCAACATCCAATAAGCTAAAACGCATAAATAACGTGGTTGCTATGCTGGTTGCTATGGTGGTCGCTAGGTTGACATTACAGGGGTGGTTTCTAGGTTGTTGCTAGGGTAATTAGTTAGTTGCTAGTAAGCCATCTTAAGCTGACTGCATAAAGTGATTATTTTAAGAGATACATTTTCAAACCAGAACTGTGTATAGGTCATGGTTAAAAACGTATCAGAATCTCAGAAATAATCACGTAATGCAGCCAGTTTAAGATTTTTTAAGAAGTCAGATTTTTTAAAGGCAATCAAATTTCTGCTGACTCTCTTCTGGCTGCGGTTAAAGGCCAGCGCCTGCTGAGAGGCCTGAAGGGTCAGTTCTGAGGTTGTTGGCTGCTGGAACCGAAAAAAGGACTGCATTTTCTTAAAAGACAATGTGACTGAAGTGCGGGCAAAGTTTGCACAGAAATGTACGATTTTTCCCACCCTCATCGACCTCGTCATAAAACTTGTTTAAATGATCACACGACGCCTCCTTGCTGCTTTGTTGTATACATCAGCATTTCTCAAACTTCTTTGACCTGAGGCCCAGTCAAGGCATACTTTGGGGTCATAGGGCCCACCTACATGAACCCACCCCCTCCTCCCAACCCCTATCAAATTGTAATGATATCACAATTATTATTTTTATACTATATTGCCTACATGCACTTCAAAACAGTCAATGTTTAAAGTGCTAAGATTGTTTACAAAAGTTTGTGAAAGCATGCACATCAGAGTACTGCTTTACTAATGTAAAATATAATTAGGCCTACACTAGTTTCATTGTTTTTGCATTGTTGCATGATTGATATGCTATTTAATTACATTTCATTTGAATGCCTGAATGTAAGAATTCAGGAAACACAATACCAGCTTTTAACATTTCTGTTGTTAGTTTATGTAAATCACATAACACATGAACTGTTTACATACTACTGATAGCCCATTACTGTACACAATAATACTGTGCCCATTCATTAACATATATTAAACATCAGGCGTCTTGTTTACACATTTAAACCATATTTGCACTTCGAATTTCGCTTCCAAACTGTAATAACTACATCTACAAAGTCTAAAGAAGATAACCATGTAGTCTGTTCATAGATAAGATCAATTTTGACAGAACTACAGACTTCGTGAAAGTAGCCTAGTAGTCCTACATAAAAGGCTCCATATTCACTTCATTGCAAAATCGCGGTTGGTCTGTTTACACACTAAAACCATATTTACACTTCGAAATTCGCTTCCAAATTGTAGTAACTACATCTACGAAGTCTAAGGAAGATAATCATGTAGTCTGTTCATAGATAAGATACATTTTGACAGAACTACAGACTTCGTGAAAGTAGCCTAGAAGCCCTACATAAAAGGCTCCATTAACTTCATTGCAAAATCGCGGTTGGTCTGTTTACACACTAAAACCATATTTACACTTCGAAATTCGCTTCCAAATTGTAGTAACTACATCTACGAAGTCTAAGGAAGATAACCTTGTAGTCTGTTCAACGATAAGATACATTTTGACAGAACTACAGACCTCGTAAAAGTAGTACCTAAAATTAGTGTGATAAATGGCCATCACGTAGCCTAAAGCATATAGCACTAGCATATGACAACAGCAAATAGCTAACGTTTACGTTAGCCTAACTTACTTATCGTTGACGTTGACCCGACACGTTTATAAGTTAGACCATAGACTGATAAGGACGTCCATCAAAATTCCGTGTGTATCCTGTGTATCTTTCATGCTGCTATCCTGTTGCCTTTTCCCTGTTGTTCCGGCAACAAGGTTTTTACGCGATATTTGCCACATCCCAGAGAGTTGTTGTTTGGTGGGTCAGGTGACGAGCCGTCGAATCACAGCACAGCACCCAGAATGCATTGCAACACACCGTCTAGAAGGGACTCAGCGTTAGGTCGGCTTTAAATAGCATACAGAACCTATGGTAATATAACGTTGTCTGTAAGCTCCACAGATCGTGGCAAGACAATTGAATTGATTGTGGACTTCTTGCTGGGCAACGATGAGTAACTTCATTAGTAATGCTGCATGATATCTGTATGATAGTGTGTTTCTCAATGTAATAATCTATACAACTGTACACATGACTAAGTTCAAATGGAGCTAGCTGGGTATAGGACTGGGCTGAATGGATTGTTGAAATACTTTATTTATTTATTTTTTTAATGACCTATATGAACATGGTTTGGCTTTAAAAAAAAGAGGAGACAGCGCTTCGCTGGCAAGGCATTGAACTGGGCTGAATGGATTTGGAAAATATATATATATTTTTTTTAATGACCTGTATCAACATGGTTTGGCTTTAAAAAAAAGAGGAGACAGCGCTTCGCTCTTTTTTTACATTACCTTTACACTTAGTGCTGGCAAGGCATTGAACTGGGCTTCATTCAAGGATTCCAACGGTACCTCATTCATGAAAATCGGACATACTGGTCAAAAGTTACATGCACACACCTTCATATACACAGACAGCCCAGCCCAGCCCATTAGACATTGCCAGATGGCTTAGAACTCTGCCAGGTGCAAGTAATCAACTCTAGCAGCAGAGCTCTACCAGGTGCAAGTAATGAGGTGCTGTGATGTCATAAAGCCCCAGCATTCCGCCATTGATTTCAATGGGGCCCAAAAACGCCGAAAAACGGGAATACCGCGAAAACGACAAGGGCCAGCGACACGAAATCAACAAGCAAGTTACACCGGTTCGGGCCTGAATTTTTGGAGTTCGAACCGCGTCGATAGCTCAAACGGTCTAGGAGCAGTAGTTCGGCCAAAAAGTGGGCTTATAGGAAGATATAATAATAATAAGAAAACTTAAGAAGAACAATAGTGGGCTTGCTCCGCAAGCCCACAGCATGGCAAAGCCATGCTGTGGTCTTGCTGGATCAAACCCACTAACTAGAATTGCGGTTCCGAGGAACTGCAAGAGTGGGTTTGATCAGGGACATGGAACTCGGCCTTATCCAAGGATTCCAACGGTACCTCATTTATGAAAATCGGACATACGGGTCAAAAGTTACATGCACACACCTTCATACACAGACAGCCCAGCCCAGCCCATTATAGCTCTGCCAGGTGGCTTAGAACTCTTCCAGGTGCAAGCTTAAGCAATTAGAGCTGTGATGTCACAATCGAATTAGAATCCTTGAACATTCCGCCATTCATTTCAATGGGCCCAAAAAACGCAGAAAAACGGGAATACCGGGAAAACGACAAGGGCCAGCGACACGAAATCAACAAGCAAGTTACACCGGTTCGGGCCTGAATTTTTGGAGTTCGAACCGCGTCGATAGCTCAAACGGTCTAGGAGCAGTAGTTCGGCCAAAAAGTGGGTGAACAGGAATAATAAATAACTAGAATTGCGGTTCCGAGGAACTGCAAGAGTGGGTTTGATCAGGGGCACGGAACTCGGCCTCATCCAAGGATTCCAACGGTACCTCATTTATGAAAATCGGGCACACGGATCAAAAGTTATCTGCATTAACGCAACATCCAATAAGCTAAAACGCATAAACTAGAATTGCGGTTCCGAGGAACTGCAAGAGTGGGTTTGATCAGGGGCACGGAACTCGGCCTCATCCAAGGATTCCAACGGTACCTCATTTATGAAAATCGGGCACACGGATCAAAAGTTATCTGCATTAACGCAACATCCAATAAGCTAAAACGCATAAATAACGTGGTTGCTATGCTGGTTGCTATGGTGGTCGCTAGGTTGACATTACAGGGGTGGTTTCTAGGTTGTTGCTAGGGTAATTAGTTAGTTGCTAGTAAGCCATCTTAAGCTGACTGCATAAAGTGATTATTTTAAGAGATACATTTTCAAACCAGAACTGTGTATAGGTCATGGTTAAAAACGTATCAGAATCTCAGAAATAATCACGTAATGCAGCCAGTTTAAGATTTTTTAAGAAGTCAGATTTTTTAAAGGCAATCAAATTTCTGCTGACTCTCTTCTGGCTGCGGTTAAAGGCCAGCGCCTGCTGAGAGGCCTGAAGGGTCAGTTCTGAGGTTGTTGGCTGCTGGAACCGAAAAAAGGACTGCATTTTCTTAAAAGACAATGTGACTGAAGTGCGGGCAAAGTTTGCACAGAAATGTACGATTTTTCCCACCCTCATCGACCTCGTCATAAAACTTGTTTAAATGATCACACGACGCCTCCTTGCTGCTTTGTTGTATACATCAGCATTTCTCAAACTTCTTTGACCTGAGGCCCAGTCAAGGCATACTTTGGGGTCATAGGGCCCACCTACATGAACCCACCCCCTCCTCCCAACCCCTATCAAATTGTAATGATATCACAATTATTATTTTTATACTATATTGCCTACATGCACTTCAAAACAGTCAATGTTTAAAGTGCTAAGATTGTTTACAAAAGTTTGTGAAAGCATGCACATCAGAGTACTGCTTTACTAATGTAAAATATAATTAGGCCTACACTAGTTTCATTGTTTTTGCATTGTTGCATGATTGATATGCTATTTAATTACATTTCATTTGAATGCCTGAATGTAAGAATTCAGGAAACACAATACCAGCTTTTAACATTTCTGTTGTTAGTTTATGTAAATCACATAACACATGAACTGTTTACATACTACTGATAGCCCATTACTGTACACAATAATACTGTGCCCATTCATTAACATATATTAAACATCAGGCGTCTTGTTTACACATTTAAACCATATTTGCACTTCGAATTTCGCTTCCAAACTGTAATAACTACATCTACAAAGTCTAAAGAAGATAACCATGTAGTCTGTTCATAGATAAGATCAATTTTGACAGAACTACAGACTTCGTGAAAGTAGCCTAGTAGTCCTACATAAAAGGCTCCATATTCACTTCATTGCAAAATCGCGGTTGGTCTGTTTACACACTAAAACCATATTTACACTTCGAAATTCGCTTCCAAATTGTAGTAACTACATCTACGAAGTCTAAGGAAGATAATCATGTAGTCTGTTCATAGATAAGATACATTTTGACAGAACTACAGACTTCGTGAAAGTAGCCTAGAAGCCCTACATAAAAGGCTCCATTAACTTCATTGCAAAATCGCGGTTGGTCTGTTTACACACTAAAACCATATTTACACTTCGAAATTCGCTTCCAAATTGTAGTAACTACATCTACGAAGTCTAAGGAAGATAACCTTGTAGTCTGTTCAACGATAAGATACATTTTGACAGAACTACAGACCTCGTAAAAGTAGTACCTAAAATTAGTGTGATAAATGGCCATCACGTAGCCTAAAGCATATAGCACTAGCATATGACAACAGCAAATAGCTAACGTTTACGTTAGCCTAACTTACTTATCGTTGACGTTGACCCGACACGTTTATAAGTTAGACCTTAGACTGATAAGGACGTCCATCAAAATTCCGTGTGTATCCTGTGTATCTTTCGTGCTGCTATCCTGTTGCCTTTTCCCTGTTGTTCCGGCAACAAGGTTTTTACGCGATATTTGCCACATCCCAGAGAGTTGTTGTTTGGTGGGTCAGGTGACGAGCCGTCGAATCACAGCACAGCACCCAGAATGCATTGCAACACACCGTCTAGAAGGGACTCAGCGTTAGGTCGGCTTTAAATAGCATACAGAACCTATAGTAATATAACGTTGTCTGTAAGCTCCACAGATCGTGGCAAGACAATTGAATTGATTGAGGACTTCTTGCTGGGCAACGATGAGTAACTTGATTAGTAATGCTGCGTGGATATGTATGAAATCTGTATGAAAGTGTGTTTCTCAATGTAATAATCTATACAACTGTACACATGACTAAGTTCAAATGGAGGACTGGGCTGAATGGAATGGTGAAATACTTTATTTATTTATTTTTTTAATGACCTATATGAACATGGTTTGGCTTTAAAAAAAAGAGGAGACAGCGCTTCGCGCTGTCTCCTCTTTTTTTACATGACCTTTACACTTAGTGCTGGCAAGGCATTGAACTGGGCTGAATGGATTTGGAAAATATATATATATATTTTTTTTAATGACCTGTATCAACATGGTTTGGCTTTAAAAAAAAGATGAGACAGCGCTTCGCGCTGTCTCATCTTTTTTTACATTACCTTTACACTTAGTGCTGGCAAGGCATTGAACTGGGCTTCATTCAAGGATTCCAACGGTACCTCATTCATGAAAATCGGACATACTGGTCAAAAGTTACATGCACACACCTTCATATACACAGACAGCCCAGCCCAGCCCATAAAACTTGTTAAAACTTGTTTAAATGATCACACGACGCCTCCTTGCTGCTTTGTTGTCTACATCAGCATTTCTCAAACTTCTTTGACCTGAGGCCCAGTCAAGGCATACTTTGGGGTCATAGGGCCCACCTACATGAACCCACCCCCTCCTCCCACCCCCCATCAAATTGTAATATCATCACAATTATTATTTTTTTAATACTATATTGCTATACATGCACTTCAAAACAGTCAATGTTTAAAGTGCTAAGATTGTTCACAAAAGTTTGTGAAAGCATGCACATCAGAGTACTGCTTTACTAATGTAAAATATAATTAGGCCTACACTAGTTTCATTGTTTTTGCATTGTTGCATGATTGATATGCTATTTAATTACATTTCATTTGAATGCCTGAATGTAAGAATTCAGGAAACACAATACCAGCTTTTAACATTTATGTTGTTTACAAGTTTATGTAAATCACATAACACATGAACTGTTTACATACTACTGATAGCCCATTACTGTACACAATAATACTGTGCCCATGTATTAACATTAAACATCAGGCGTCTTGTTTACACATTTAAACCATATTTGCACTTCGAAATTCGCTTCCAAATTGTAGTAACTACATCTACGAAGTCTAAGGAAGATATCTATGAACATACTACATGGTTAAGATACATTTTGACAGAACTACAGACTTCGTGAAAGTAGCCTAGTAGCCCTACATAAAAGGCTCCATTAACTTCATTGCAAAATCGCGGTTGGTCTGTTTACACACTAAAACCATATTTACACTTCGAAATTCGCTTCCAAATTGTAGTAACTACATCTACGAAGTCTAAGGAAGATAATCATGTAGTCTGTTCATAGATAAGATCAATTTTGACAGAACTACAGACTTCGTGAAAGTAGCCTAGTAGTCCTACATAAAAGGCTCCATATTCACTTCATTGCAAAATCGCGGTTGGTCTGTTTACACACTAAAACCATATTTACACTTCGAAATTCGCTTCCAAATTGTAGTAACTACATCTACGAAGTCTAAGGAAGATAATCATGTAGTCTGTTCATCGATAAGATACATTTTGACAGAACTACAGACTTCGTGAAAGTAGCCTAGATGCCCTACATAAAAGGCTCCATTAACTTCATTGCAAAATCGCGGTTGGTCTGTTTACACACTAAAACCATATTTACACTTCGAAATTCGCTTCCAAATTGTAGTAACTACATCTACGAAGTCTAAGGAAGATAACCTTGTAGTCTGTTCAACGATAAGATACATTTTGACAGAACTACAGACCTCGTAAAAGTAGTACCTAAAATTAGTGTGATAAATGGCCATCACGTAGCCTAAAGCATATAGCACTAGCATATGACAACAGCAAATAGCTAACGTTTACGTTAGCCTAACTTACTTATCGTTGACGTTGACCCGACACGTTTATAAGTTAGACCTTAGACTGATAAGGACGTCCATCAAAATTCCGTGTGTATCCTGTGTATCTTTCGTGCTGCTATCCTGTTGCCTTTTCCCTGTTGTTCCGGCAACAAGGTTTTTACGCGATATTTGCCACATCCCAGAGAGTTGTTGTTTGGTGGGTCAGGTGACGAGCCGTCGAATCACAGCACAGCACCCAGAATGCATTGCAACACACCGTCTAGAAGGGACTCAGCGTTAGGTCGGCTTTAAATAGCATACAGAACCTATAGTAATATAACGTTGTCTGTAAGCTCCACAGATCGTGGCAAGACAATTGAATTGATTGAGGACTTCTTGCTGGGCAACGATGAGTAACTTGATTAGTAATGCTGCGTGGATATGTATGAAATCTGTATGAAAGTGTGTTTCTCAATGTAATAATCTATACAACTGTACACATGACTAAGTTCAAATGGAGGACTGGGCTGAATGGAATGGTGAAATACTTTATTTATTTATTTTTTTAATGACCTATATGAACATGGTTTGGCTTTAAAAAAAAGAGGAGACAGCGCTTCGCTGGCAAGGCATTGAACTGGGCTGAATGGATTTGGAAAATATATATATATTTTTTTTAATGACCTGTATCAACATGGTTTGGCTTTAAAAAAAAGAGGAGACAGCGCTTTGCGCTGTCTCCTCTTTTTTTACATTACCTTTACACTTAGTGCTGGCAAGGCATTGAACTGGGCTTCATTCAAGGATTCCAACGGTACCTCATTCATGAAAATCGGACATACTGGTCAAAAGTTACATGCACACACCTTCATATACACAGACAGCCCAGCCCAGCCCATTAGACATTGCCAGATGGCTTAGAACTCTGCCAGGTGCAAGTAATCAACTCTAGCAGCAGAGCTCTACCAGGTGCAAGTAATGAGGTGCTGTGATGTCATAAAGCCCCAGCATTCCGCCATTGATTTCAATGGGGCCCAAAAACGCCGAAAAACGGGAATACCGCGAAAACGACAAGGGCCAGCGACACGAAATCAACAAGCAAGTTACACCGGTTCGGGCCTGAATTTTTGGAGTTCGAACCGCGTCGATAGCTCAAACGGTCTAGGAGCAGTAGTTCGGCCAAAAAGTGGGCTTATAGGAAGATATAATAACTAGAATTGCGGTTCCGAGGAACTGCAAGAGTGGGTTTGATCAGGGGCATGGAACTCGGCCTTATCCAAGGATTCCAACGGTACCTCATTTATGAAAATCGGACATACGGGTCAAAAGTTACATGCACACACCTTCATATACACAGACAGCCCAGCCCAGCCCATTATAGCTCTGCCAGGTGGCTTAGAACTCTTCCAGGTGCAAGCTTAAGCAATTAGAGCTGTGATGTCACAATCGAAATTTGAATTCTGAACATTCCGCCATTCATTTCAATGGGCCCAAAAAACGCAGAAAAACGGGAATACCGCGAAAACGACAAGGGCCAGCGACACGAAATCAACAAGCAAGTTACACCGGTTCGGGCCTGAATTTTTGGAGTTCGAACCGCGTCGATAGCTCAAACGGTCTAGGAGCAGTAGTTCGGCCAAAAAGTGGGTGAACAGGAATAATAAATAATAATAATAATAATAAGAAAACTTAAGAAGAACAATAGTGGGCTTGCTCCGCAAGCCCACAGCATGGCAAAGCTGTGCTTGCCATGCTGTGGGCTTGCTGGATCAAACCCACTAACTAGAATTGCGGTTCCGAGGAACTGCAAGAGTGGGTTTGATCAGGGACATGGAACTCGGCCTTATCCAAGGATTCCAACGGTACCTCATTTATGAAAATCGGACATACGGGTCAAAAGTTACATGCACACACCTTCATACACAGACAGCCCAGCCCAGCCCATTATAGCTCTGCCAGGTGGCTTAGAACTCTTCCAGGTGCAAGCTTAAGCAATTAGAGCTGTGATGTCACAATCGAATTAGAATCCTTGAACATTCCGCCATTCATTTCAATGGGCCCAAAAAACGCAGAAAAACGGGAATACCGGGAAAACGACAAGGGCCAGCGACACGAAATCAACAAGCAAGTTACACCGGTTCGGGCCTGAATTTTTGGAGTTCGAACCGCGTCGATAGCTCAAACGGTCTAGGAGCAGTAGTTCGGCCAAAAAGTGGGTGAACAGGAATAATAAATAACTAGAATTGCGGTTCCGAGGAACTGCAAGAGTGGGTTTGATCAGGGGCACGGAACTCGGCCTCATCCAAGGATTCCAACGGTACCTCATTTATGAAAATCGGGCACACGGATCAAAAGTTATCTGCATTAACGCAACATCCAATAAGCTAAAACGCATAAACTAGAATTGCGGTTCCGAGGAACTGCAAGAGTGGGTTTGATCAGGGGCACGGAACTCGGCCTCATCCAAGGATTCCAACGGTACCTCATTTATGAAAATCGGGCACACGGATCAAAAGTTATCTGCATTAACGCAACATCCAATAAGCTAAAACGCATAAATAACGTGGTTGCTATGCTGGTTGCTATGGTGGTCGCTAGGTTGACATTACAGGGGTGGTTTCTAGGTTGTTGCTAGGGTAATTAGTTAGTTGCTAGTAAGCCATCTTAAGCTGACTGCATAAAGTGATTATTTTAAGAGATACATTTTCAAACCAGAACTGTGTATAGGTCATGGTTAAAAACGTATCAGAATCTCAGAAATAATCACGTAATGCAGCCAGTTTAAGATTTTTTAAGAAGTCAGATTTTTTAAAGGCAATCAAATTTCTGCTGACTCTCTTCTGGCTGCGGTTAAAGGCCAGCGCCTGCTGAGAGGCCTGAAGGGTCAGTTCTGAGGTTGTTGGCTGCTGGAACCGAAAAAAGGACTGCATTTTCTTAAAAGACAATGTGACTGAAGTGCGGGCAAAGTTTGCACAGAAATGTACGATTTTTCCCACCCTCATCGACCTCGTCATAAAACTTGTTTAAATGATCACACGACGCCTCCTTGCTGCTTTGTTGTATACATCAGCATTTCTCAAACTTCTTTGACCTGAGGCCCAGTCAAGGCATACTTTGGGGTCATAGGGCCCACCTACATGAACCCACCCCCTCCTCCCAACCCCTATCAAATTGTAATGATATCACAATTATTATTTTTATACTATATTGCCTACATGCACTTCAAAACAGTCAATGTTTAAAGTGCTAAGATTGTTTACAAAAGTTTGTGAAAGCATGCACATCAGAGTACTGCTTTACTAATGTAAAATATAATTAGGCCTACACTAGTTTCATTGTTTTTGCATTGTTGCATGATTGATATGCTATTTAATTACATTTCATTTGAATGCCTGAATGTAAGAATTCAGGAAACACAATA
This sequence comes from Alosa pseudoharengus, assembly GCF_046254945.1. Taxonomy (NCBI): domain Eukaryota; kingdom Metazoa; phylum Chordata; class Actinopteri; order Clupeiformes; family Clupeidae; genus Alosa; species Alosa pseudoharengus. The sequence continues at coordinate 1,310,819 of NW_027468576.1, read as the reverse complement.
CCAGCTTTTAACATTTCTGTTGTTAGTTTATGTAAATCACATAACACATGAACTGTTTACATACTACTGATAGCCCATTACTGTACACAATAATACTGTGCCCATTCATTAACATATATTAAACATCAGGCGTCTTGTTTACACATTTAAACCATATTTGCACTTCGAATTTCGCTTCCAAACTGTAATAACTACATCTACAAAGTCTAAAGAAGATAACCATGTAGTCTGTTCATAGATAAGATCAATTTTGACAGAACTACAGACTTCGTGAAAGTAGCCTAGTAGTCCTACATAAAAGGCTCCATATTCACTTCATTGCAAAATCGCGGTTGGTCTGTTTACACACTAAAACCATATTTACACTTCGAAATTCGCTTCCAAATTGTAGTAACTACATCTACGAAGTCTAAGGAAGATAATCATGTAGTCTGTTCATAGATAAGATACATTTTGACAGAACTACAGACTTCGTGAAAGTAGCCTAGAAGCCCTACATAAAAGGCTCCATTAACTTCATTGCAAAATCGCGGTTGGTCTGTTTACACACTAAAACCATATTTACACTTCGAAATTCGCTTCCAAATTGTAGTAACTACATCTACGAAGTCTAAGGAAGATAACCTTGTAGTCTGTTCAACGATAAGATACATTTTGACAGAACTACAGACCTCGTAAAAGTAGTACCTAAAATTAGTGTGATAAATGGCCATCACGTAGCCTAAAGCATATAGCACTAGCATATGACAACAGCAAATAGCTAACGTTTACGTTAGCCTAACTTACTTATCGTTGACGTTGACCCGACACGTTTATAAGTTAGACCTTAGACTGATAAGGACGTCCATCAAAATTCCGTGTGTATCCTGTGTATCTTTCGTGCTGCTATCCTGTTGCCTTTTCCCTGTTGTTCCGGCAACAAGGTTTTTACGCGATATTTGCCACATCCCAGAGAGTTGTTGTTTGGTGGGTCAGGTGACGAGCCGTCGAATCACAGCACAGCACCCAGAATGCATTGCAACACACCGTCTAGAAGGGACTCAGCGTTAGGTCGGCTTTAAATAGCATACAGAACCTATAGTAATATAACGTTGTCTGTAAGCTCCACAGATCGTGGCAAGACAATTGAATTGATTGAGGACTTCTTGCTGGGCAACGATGAGTAACTTGATTAGTAATGCTGCGTGGATATGTATGAAATCTGTATGAAAGTGTGTTTCTCAATGTAATAATCTATACAACTGTACACATGACTAAGTTCAAATGGAGGACTGGGCTGAATGGAATGGTGAAATACTTTATTTATTTATTTTTTTAATGACCTATATGAACATGGTTTGGCTTTAAAAAAAAGAGGAGACAGCGCTTCGCGCTGTCTCCTCTTTTTTTACATGACCTTTACACTTAGTGCTGGCAAGGCATTGAACTGGGCTGAATGGATTTGGAAAATATATATATATATTTTTTTTAATGACCTGTATCAACATGGTTTGGCTTTAAAAAAAAGATGAGACAGCGCTTCGCGCTGTCTCATCTTTTTTTACATTACCTTTACACTTAGTGCTGGCAAGGCATTGAACTGGGCTTCATTCAAGGATTCCAACGGTACCTCATTCATGAAAATCGGACATACTGGTCAAAAGTTACATGCACACACCTTCATATACACAGACAGCCCAGCCCAGCCCATAAAACTTGTTAAAACTTGTTTAAATGATCACACGACGCCTCCTTGCTGCTTTGTTGTCTACATCAGCATTTCTCAAACTTCTTTGACCTGAGGCCCAGTCAAGGCATACTTTGGGGTCATAGGGCCCACCTACATGAACCCACCCCCTCCTCCCACCCCCCATCAAATTGTAATATCATCACAATTATTATTTTTTTAATACTATATTGCTATACATGCACTTCAAAACAGTCAATGTTTAAAGTGCTAAGATTGTTCACAAAAGTTTGTGAAAGCATGCACATCAGAGTACTGCTTTACTAATGTAAAATATAATTAGGCCTACACTAGTTTCATTGTTTTTGCATTGTTGCATGATTGATATGCTATTTAATTACATTTCATTTGAATGCCTGAATGTAAGAATTCAGGAAACACAATACCAGCTTTTAACATTTATGTTGTTTACAAGTTTATGTAAATCACATAACACATGAACTGTTTACATACTACTGATAGCCCATTACTGTACACAATAATACTGTGCCCATGTATTAACATTAAACATCAGGCGTCTTGTTTACACATTTAAACCATATTTGCACTTCGAAATTCGCTTCCAAATTGTAGTAACTACATCTACGAAGTCTAAGGAAGATATCTATGAACATACTACATGGTTAAGATACATTTTGACAGAACTACAGACTTCGTGAAAGTAGCCTAGTAGCCCTACATAAAAGGCTCCATTAACTTCATTGCAAAATCGCGGTTGGTCTGTTTACACACTAAAACCATATTTACACTTCGAAATTCGCTTCCAAATTGTAGTAACTACATCTACGAAGTCTAAGGAAGATAATCATGTAGTCTGTTCATAGATAAGATCAATTTTGACAGAACTACAGACTTCGTGAAAGTAGCCTAGTAGTCCTACATAAAAGGCTCCATATTCACTTCATTGCAAAATCGCGGTTGGTCTGTTTACACACTAAAACCATATTTACACTTCGAAATTCGCTTCCAAATTGTAGTAACTACATCTACGAAGTCTAAGGAAGATAATCATGTAGTCTGTTCATCGATAAGATACATTTTGACAGAACTACAGACTTCGTGAAAGTAGCCTAGATGCCCTACATAAAAGGCTCCATTAACTTCATTGCAAAATCGCGGTTGGTCTGTTTACACACTAAAACCATATTTACACTTCGAAATTCGCTTCCAAATTGTAGTAACTACATCTACGAAGTCTAAGGAAGATAACCTTGTAGTCTGTTCAACGATAAGATACATTTTGACAGAACTACAGACCTCGTAAAAGTAGTACCTAAAATTAGTGTGATAAATGGCCATCACGTAGCCTAAAGCATATAGCACTAGCATATGACAACAGCAAATAGCTAACGTTTACGTTAGCCTAACTTACTTATCGTTGACGTTGACCCGACACGTTTATAAGTTAGACCTTAGACTGATAAGGACGTCCATCAAAATTCCGTGTGTATCCTGTGTATCTTTCGTGCTGCTATCCTGTTGCCTTTTCCCTGTTGTTCCGGCAACAAGGTTTTTACGCGATATTTGCCACATCCCAGAGAGTTGTTGTTTGGTGGGTCAGGTGACGAGCCGTCGAATCACAGCACAGCACCCAGAATGCATTGCAACACACCGTCTAGAAGGGACTCAGCGTTAGGTCGGCTTTAAATAGCATACAGAACCTATAGTAATATAACGTTGTCTGTAAGCTCCACAGATCGTGGCAAGACAATTGAATTGATTGAGGACTTCTTGCTGGGCAACGATGAGTAACTTGATTAGTAATGCTGCGTGGATATGTATGAAATCTGTATGAAAGTGTGTTTCTCAATGTAATAATCTATACAACTGTACACATGACTAAGTTCAAATGGAGGACTGGGCTGAATGGAATGGTGAAATACTTTATTTATTTATTTTTTTAATGACCTATATGAACATGGTTTGGCTTTAAAAAAAAGAGGAGACAGCGCTTCGCTGGCAAGGCATTGAACTGGGCTGAATGGATTTGGAAAATATATATATATTTTTTTTAATGACCTGTATCAACATGGTTTGGCTTTAAAAAAAAGAGGAGACAGCGCTTTGCGCTGTCTCCTCTTTTTTTACATTACCTTTACACTTAGTGCTGGCAAGGCATTGAACTGGGCTTCATTCAAGGATTCCAACGGTACCTCATTCATGAAAATCGGACATACTGGTCAAAAGTTACATGCACACACCTTCATATACACAGACAGCCCAGCCCAGCCCATTAGACATTGCCAGATGGCTTAGAACTCTGCCAGGTGCAAGTAATCAACTCTAGCAGCAGAGCTCTACCAGGTGCAAGTAATGAGGTGCTGTGATGTCATAAAGCCCCAGCATTCCGCCATTGATTTCAATGGGGCCCAAAAACGCCGAAAAACGGGAATACCGCGAAAACGACAAGGGCCAGCGACACGAAATCAACAAGCAAGTTACACCGGTTCGGGCCTGAATTTTTGGAGTTCGAACCGCGTCGATAGCTCAAACGGTCTAGGAGCAGTAGTTCGGCCAAAAAGTGGGCTTATAGGAAGATATAATAACTAGAATTGCGGTTCCGAGGAACTGCAAGAGTGGGTTTGATCAGGGGCATGGAACTCGGCCTTATCCAAGGATTCCAACGGTACCTCATTTATGAAAATCGGACATACGGGTCAAAAGTTACATGCACACACCTTCATATACACAGACAGCCCAGCCCAGCCCATTATAGCTCTGCCAGGTGGCTTAGAACTCTTCCAGGTGCAAGCTTAAGCAATTAGAGCTGTGATGTCACAATCGAAATTTGAATTCTGAACATTCCGCCATTCATTTCAATGGGCCCAAAAAACGCAGAAAAACGTGAATACCGCGAAAACGACAAGGGCCAGCGACACGAAATCAACAAGCAAGTTACACCGGTTCGGGCCTGAATTTTTGGAGTTCGAACCGCGTCGATAGCTCAAACGGTCTAGGAGCAGTAGTTCGGCCAAAAAGTGGGTGAACAGGAATAATAAATAATAATAATAATAATAATAAGAAAACTTAAGAAGAACAATAGTGGGCTTGCTCCGCAAGCCCACAGCATGGCAAAGCCATGCTGTGGGCTTGCTGGATCAAACCCACTAATAATAAGAAAACTTAAGAAGAACAATAGTGGGCTTGCTCCGCAAGCCCACAGCATGGCAAAGCCATACTGTGGTCTTGCTGGATCAAACCCACTAATAATAAGAAAACTTAAGAAGAACAATAGTGGGCTTGCTCCGCAAGCCCACAGCATGGCAAAGCCATACTGTGGTCTTGCTGGATCAAACCCACTAATAATAAGAAAACTTAAGAAGAACAATAGTGGGCTTGCTCCGCAAGCCCACAGCATGGCAAAGCCATGCTGTGGTCTTGCTGGATCAAACCCACTAATAATAATAATAAGAAAACTTAAGAAGAACAATAGTGGGCTTGCAGGATCAAACCCACTAATAATAAGAAAACTTAAGAAGAACAATAGTGGGCTTGCTCCGCAAGCCCACAGCATGGCTTTCAGCCATGCTGTGGGCTTACAGGATCAAACCCACTAATAATAATAAGAAAACTTAAGAAGAACAATAGTGGGCTTGCTCCGCAAGCCCACAGCATGGCTTCGCCATGCTGTGGTCTTGCTGGATCAAACCCACTAATAACCCAGGCAGTCTCATCTACGAGATGTTTAGGCATCCTCCAATACTGGCAGAGGCTCATAGGTTGCAGATTTGCTTAGTGGCCTACCAAGGCTCTGCAACGAGACGCGACATGGGAGATGAATCATCGGTTAACTTGCACTGTAGCCTATTCTACTTTCTTATTGCACACTGGAGAGGAAAAAATGCTGGTAGGCTACGATAGGCTACTTAATTTACACTTTTTGTTACCTTTAGTGTGTGTGTGTGTGTGTGTGTGTGTGTGCGTGCTCAGTGAAACATCGGAATACACCAATTCCGCAACACCATCTCTGATAGTAGCCTAGGCCTAAACAAAGCAGCATGCATAGAAGCAACTATTCATGGGTTTCATCAGGTCCCTTTCCACAGGTGTATAAAATCAAGCCCCTTAATTATCAATGCAGACTGTATGGTGCTTGATTAATACACCTGTGGAAAGGGACCTGATGAAACCCATGAATAGGCCAAATTACTGCCTGTAAGTGTGCTCGTTTTTTTCGGATGTAGGTAACACAATTTAACAATGTATAGGCTATATATTTTTTCATTTGATTGGTTGAACCGCCACCCGCCCGAATTTAATTAAAATATAATATTTCTTTTAACCGCGGAGTCCGCTGCTGTAACCGCGAACCGCGCATCTCTACCGTTTACACGAAGGGAAGACGCAGATATTTCCCTGCGGTTAGGCCTCTCATTTACACAAAAATTTCAGGATTCTGATAGGCTAACGTGGAATTGAGCTTCTCCTTACACTGCCACCGACAGGTTTGACATGCTCTTGACGGCATATATACACGGGGAAACTTCTCTGAAAACTGACAGGTGTGCATGATGTTATTTTTGAAAACGGAGAGGGTGAAATGTCTGTGTATGAAAATAGCCGGCCATGTATAAACGTAGCCTTAAGAGGGTAACAAAGACCTCTATTACTATGAGCAACCTGTTCAGTTTACCTGGAACACAGTCTACAACCAAAACAGTGATAGAGTTTCTAAAAGAAACAAAACTAGCAAGAAGACTTTAGCCTTTTTTTATTTTTTTATTTATTTATTTATTACAGTGCATGAAAATGCATTGTTCTGTTATCCGAAGTATTCTTCTTCTTATTCTTCCCACCAAATTTCTGCATCTAATTCAGATTCAACCGTTTAACGTAGAAACTCTGTTCATACTTTGACACTTGAATGTATTTTTCACTTTTGTAAACTTTATACTTAGATATTAACATAAATCAAGCTTATTTTTCCTCCTAGACTTTGCATTGGCACTATGACATCACAATGGGCTAATTGTAACTTGACAGAGATAAGGATGGACGATGCAGCAGCTTTATTTATCTGCATGGGTCAAGAAATACAAAACTGAGGGAAGACAAAGAGATCTGGTCCGCCTGCAGCAGTTAACTTCCCTTCTGCTGGGATACATGACTATTGCTTTACTTAGTTTCTATTTCCAATGACTATATTATAAAAATATGAGGTGTGTCAATAAAATAATAAAAATAAATTCCAAAAGGGAATAATGTGGCATAAAAATATGAGTATGAATGTGTACATTTACAGTTAAAGCAACACCAAAGAGAAGAAGTCCAGACAACGACTCTACTTCCTTCGTCAGCTAAGGAAATTCAAAGTTTCTACATCCATCATGAAGGCCTTCTACACTTCAGCGGTTGAAAGTGTTCTAACTGGTAGCATCATCACCTGGTATGGGAACTCCACAGTTAGAGATTGTAGTACTCTGTAGAGAGTAGTGCGCTCAGCTGAACGTACCTATAAGAACTCAACTCCCTGCTCTACAAGATATCTATTCCAGAAGAGTACTCCTAAGAGCCCAAAAGATTCTGAAGGACTCTTCTCATCCTAACAATGGATTATTCCTACCGCTGAAATCAAGAAGACGCCTATGTAGTCACAAAGCCAGAACTGAGAGACTCAGGAGAAGTTTTTATCCCCAGGCCATCCGAACTCTGAACTCACACTATACTGACTTTGCACACATTCACTCCTCAGCACTCTCAAACATTTCCCAACTCTGAACTCACACTATACTGACTTTGCACTCATTCACTACTCAGCACTCATGACCCCCCCCCCACACACACACACACACACCTACAAGACTTTTAGCACTTTTACATCCCTCTCCCTATGCTACAGACCTTTTATTTATTTTCTTATTTCATCACACGTCAAAACACACACACACACACACACACACACACATCTGACTTTCTCCAACTTTTGCACATCTCCATAGAACTTTTTATTTATTATTTTTGATTTCTCCTCCATCTACCCATGTCCTTGATTGCCTAGCCTTTCTGCCCCCCCATCCCCCACCCCACCCCCATCCCCAACACACACACAAAAAACACACACACTTACATCATCACTGTCATCACCTCACATACATACAGCACACTGCTTGCTACAGTTTGTTGCTAGGTTACGGGGACGCTGGCGAGACTGACGCCGCTCCGTCTGGCATGTTTTTGTTTGGCATTTTAAAAAGTTCAATGATTTAATGTACATTTTCTTCCAATCAATACATAGTATCTTATAGTCTATATATTTTGCTAGTTTTTCGCTATTTTTCTCAAGACAAACACCATCTCTAAAGAGAAAGTTGGATACTGCGACTGGCTGGCCTTACCTACGCTGCTTCTGCTGCCTGTCGAGTTGGAACACGAGGGTGGTATGTAGAGGGTGGCAGATTATGTAGTTTTTTTCTTTATTTTCAGTGCTGGATCTTTTGATACATATTGTGTTGTTTTTTCTATTAAATAATTTTGTACATATTGCAGTGGGGGGGGGGGGGGGGGGGGGGTTGTTATGTAGTTGGTAGCAGATTTTGACATTTTTCTACAGTAAATGTATACCCTACGGCCTATATGTCATTTTGCATCGGATTTTTCAACACATTCTATAACTACACTCTCTTCTCTTTCCAATGACACCCCACTTGTGAAATTATATGTTGGAAAATGGCATATTTAGCCCCTCTGAAAATATAGTATGTATTTTGTGAAATTGCAGAATTTCAGCACTTGAACAGCCACACTCATCTCAAGAAGGATTTTGCAAGGAATCTTTCACCACATTCTATAACTACACTCTCTCCTCTTTCCAATGACACCCCACTTGTGAAATTCTATGGTGGAAAATGGCATATTTAGCCCCTCTGAAAATATAGTATGTATTTGGGAAATTGCAGATTTTCAGCACTTGAACAGCCACATTCATCTCTGAAAGAATTTTGCAAGGGATCTTTCACCACATTCTGAAACTACACTCTCTCCCTTTCCAATGACACCCCACTTGTGAAATTCAATGGTGGAAAATGGCATATTTAGCCCCTCTGAAAATATAGTATATATTTGGTGAAATTGCATAATTTCAGCACTAGAACAGCCACATTCATCTCAGAAAGAATTTTGCAAGGGATCTCTGGACAAGGGGAAGAGTGCTGTGAGTATCATGTTCCTTGACTTCTCCAGTGCTTTTAACACCATCCAACCCCTCAGACTGGGTGAAAAACTCCTGCAGATGATTGTGGATGCTCACCTGGTATCCTGGATTGCAGACTACCTGATAGAGCGGCCACAATTCGTCAGACTGAAGAACTTCCTCTCCGACACCGTGATCAACAGCACTGGAGCTCCACAGGGAGCAGTGCTCTCTTCAGTCCTGTTCAACCTGTACATGTCTAACTTCTGCTACAACACAGAGTCATGCCACATGCAGAAATTTTCAGATGATACTGAAATTGTGGGGTGTATCAGGGATGGGCAGGAGGAGGAATACAGGAGCCTGGTGAAGGACTTTGTGCAATGTCTGGAGGTCTAAGCCCGCTCTGCTCCCAGTTACCATTGAGGGGGTCAATGTGGAGGTGGTAAGCACTTACAAGTATCTGGGGATACATCTGTACAATACACTGGACTGGTCAGTCAACACTGAAGCACTCACAAAAAATATGAACACATTTCCCCCATCCTAGCATCTTTACACTGGCTACCTGTTAAAAGTCTCATTGACTTAAAAATATTACTTCTAACATACAAAGCCATAAATGGCTGGGCACCTATATTAAAGATCTTTTAGTACCATATTACCCACCTAGACTGCTACGATCACAGAATACTGGACTTCTTGTAATCCCAACAGTAGAGGCAGAGCTTTCTGCTACAGCGCACCCCTCCTCTGGAATTAACTCTCTCCATCAATTTGATTAGCAGACACCCTCCCTATTTTCAAGTCTAGACTTAAAACATACATCTTTAGTGCCTCCCATAGTTAGGTATGGTGTAGTATGGAACTTCAGGGTTTTTATTGGAATGGACCACCTCTGCTGTGTCCTCATGTGACTGGCACCCTAGTCATGCGTGTCATGGTGGCTACTGACTACCCTTCACCATGCCTTATGTATGCTGCTGTAGCATAGCGCTATCATGGACTTTTCATGTGTCACGCCGTACAACTCTGCTTCTTTCTCTCTCTCAACTCCCCCTCTTACCTCTTGTCTTTGTCTTGCCGTTCAACTCCCTCTTCTCTCCTAGGCAAGTTCAACTCCCTCTTCTCTCCCTCTCTTGCCTTTTGTCTCTATAGTATAACACTATATAATGCCATTGATATACTTATTAATACTAACCATCATGACTTATAGTAATACCTACTATTTATCTCTCTTTCTTCCCTCTTACCTCACTTGTGAGATAAACTATTACCAGTCATCAGCCATCCATGTGTTTGACCCTCATCGCACCTGAAGTCCCATCCCTATGACTGCCCTATGTGATGACCCTGTGCCCCTTCAGGCCTTCTCCTGTCAGTGCACGGGCAGGGCTGGGCCTGGTTGGGCTAATACCCTCATTGATTACACCTATGGTTAGGGTGGGGCTATATAAGGGGTTCCCTATCTTTCTGATTAGGCATTTTTCTTACTTCTTGCAGGCACTCACTTTGATTCTCTCACACTTGCACTTTGCTCTCTCCCCTCATTTCTAACTCTACCTCTCTTTCTCTTTCTTTGTCTTTAGGCCTACTTCACTAGCTTCTTTGCATCCATACATCCATACACGCACGCCACCACTCCCATTAATTTCCCCCTAGACATTTTGCTATTGGTAACCTTGTGCTTTACTTTAATAAATTAATATATTTGGTTTGAACCTTGTTGTCCGTGTCCCTCTTTATGTTTCGGTCTGGGAACGAGCTGGCCCTAACACCTACCATTGCCAAAAGCAGTCCCCTTGTCTGGATTCCTGGCCCGTGCAGCCTAGCTACCCAGTACTTGACATATGACAATTCCTAATCCCTATGGACAATACATGCCCTACATTGGACTATTTGAATTGTCTGACACTAAATAGGATTCATGCATACATCGTACTGGTTATGTAACCATCTTACCTCTTTGTAACATACCTCAGGTTGTTGTGTTCTATTCTGTACACCTAACTAACCTATTAATTTATTATGTAAACAGTACAGACCTTACTGCCCTGTAACTGACCCTAGGCAGATGGGTCAGGCCCTTGAGTCTTGTATCCACTCGAGGTTTCTTCCTATATGTATCTCCAATTCTAGGGAGTTTTTCCTCGTCCCTGTTACTCATGGGCACTCTCTGAATCACTCTGTTAAAGGAACCGTATGTAAGAAATGTATTTCAATTAATCATAAAATGGCCGTGATAAGTCACTAGACATTAACAAATCATGTTCATTTCAAATACTTATATCACTGACAACAGTAGTCCGGCCAGGATATTGTCATTTAAAAAGTGAAGTTGCAGCCCTCAACTGATGTTGATGTTGTGTTTTGTCATGTCATGTTGTGTTTTGCGACACCCTCCACCTATCTAGTAATCACAAAGTCAGTAGTGTTTCGGCATCCGGGTTGGCAATCTCGAGTCAGGGGGTAGGGGGAGGGAATACACCACTCTACAATTTGAAAGTGATTGCAGTACCAGTTTTGGCCACAATCTTACATATGGTTCCTTTAAGTGCCATGAGACATGAGTAATGTTTTGGCGCTCTATAAGTGACATTAAATTGAAGTTGAAATTGAAATTATTCACTGCACCACATTATACTGATTGCTTACACTTTTATTTTCCAAATCCAACTCCACTCCCTTTTGTTAAATTCTATTAATTTAATAAATCTAATATATGTATTGCTACTCCATGTGTGGTCTTTCCGTACTCTGTTACTTTGCTGAAAAAAAAACAGCTATAAACCAGCTTATGCTGGAAGCTCGTTTTAGCTGGTCTTTGCTGGCTTAGTTGGTTGGTTGTCACCAGGATGCTGTTGGTAAAATATTACATACCAAAGTGAAACATGAAATCCATGAGAATCATACAGGGTTTAAGTACAGCAAAGCATAGACATTCATACAGTAACAGTGGCAAAGTCAGGAATCATCCAGGCTACCTTAATCAATGACACAAATGGCAACAAGTGATATCAACACTGGCGCCTTACATTATCCATGTTCAGAAGAACAGCACAGATGTTATAAAGGGTCGTGACGCTTTTGGAAAGTTTTCCCCTTAGTCTGTTGGTGGCGCTACAGTGCACATGATAAAGTATTGTAAATTAATGGGTGGGGCCTTACCTTTTGCATTAATCCACTGATCAAGTTTGAGCTTGATAGATCAAAGCATTGCAGAGCTATTTGCATTAATGCTGTTAAAACATTGATGGATTTTGACCAGTTGGTGGTCCTTATTTGAGGTTTTGGGGGCTGTAACTTGGTGAAATTGGCCAGTGGCCTGAGTAGAATAAGTGTGCAAAGTTTGAGCATTTTACTATGTACATTTGTATGTGCTGCCATGGACTCCCATGGCACTAGAAAGAAGCATAATAACAAATCCTACTAGCCCTATAGGGTCCCTACGCAGCTTCAATGCTTGGCCCCCAATAAGACAAGGTAGAAACACTTATGGCCCCAAAAATGACAGAAATGTGGCAAATGACTTTTAAGTGATAGGGACCAAATGTAGTGCTGAAAATGTATAATCAGAAAAATAGCCCAAAATAAATTTCCCATGACAAATGCATTATGGGAAGTCTAGACCAAATCTAGTGCTGAAAATCATCAATTTCTCAAATACATTTTATTTTCAAAGGGCAAAAAAGGCCATTTTACACCATAGAATTTCACAAGTGGGGTGTCATTGGAAAGAGGGGAGAGAGTAGTTTCAGAATGTGGTGAAAGATCCCTTGCAAAATACTTCCTGAGATGAGTGTGGCTGTTCAAGTGCTGAAATTCTGCAATTTAACAAAATACATACTATATTTTCAAAGGGCCAAAAAGGCCATTTTACACCATAGAATTTCACAAGTGGGGTGTCATTGGAAAGAGGAGAGTGTAGTTATAGAATGTGGTGAAAGATCCCTTGCAAAATCCTTCCTGAGATGATTGTGGCTGTTCTTGTGCTGAAATTCTGCAATTTCACAAAATACATACTATATTTTCAAAGGGCCAAAAAGGCAATTTTCCACCATAGAATTTCACAAGTGGGGTGTCATTGGAAAAAGGAGAGAGTGTAGTTTCAGAATGTGGTGAAAGATCCCTTGCAAAATCCTTCTTGATATGAGTGTGGCTGTTTTAGTGCTGAAATTCTGCAATTTCACAAATACATACTATATTTTCAGAGGGGCTAAATATGCCATTTTCCAACATAGAATTTCACAAGTGGGGTGTCATTGGAAAGAGGAGAGAGTGTAGTTATAGAATGTGTTGAAAAATCCGATGCAAAATGGCATATAGGCCGTAGGGTATACATATACTGTAGAAAAACGTAAAAATCTGCTACCAACTACATAACACCCCCCCCCCCCACCCCCCCACTGCAATATGTACAAAATTATTTAATAGAAAACATAACACAACATGTATCAAAAGATCCAGCACAGAAAATAAAGTCAAGTCAAGTCAAGTCATACATTTAAAAAATAACAAATACAAAAAATGCTCGACGGAGCGGCGTAGTCGCCAGCGTACTCGTGACACCAAGACATACAAGACAGACAACAAAACAAATAAACAAATAAAATAGAAAATACATTTAAAAAGGGGAAAAGTGATGTTAAAAATTAGTCCAATTTCCAAACCAGCTGAAAATGTCCAAGGGCAATGATGATCCGTGAAAACTGCAGAGTGTCTTCACAACCGATATGCCAACAAAGTTCTTTAACGTTAGCAAATGATTCACTGGCAGTCTGGAGATCACGTTAACGTTAGGCCTTGTAGACTGCAGTCTGGAGATCACTGGAAGCACAGTCTGAAGTGGGCGATTGTGTAGATCCGCAACTCGGTGGACTTCTAACAGCGACCGTCTGTTACTCCGTGAGACTGCAGCTCCTCACCGCTAGGCTAACGTTAGTCTGCAGTTGGCATGGCAGCTCGCAGGTCAGCAACAGCTCGGCGGCCACGGCAGATCTTTCGCAGAGTAGCTAGCCTAGGTCCAGCTGTCCTGAGAGATCCCCTTGACCAGACAGTGAAGTGCACCGTTCACAGATGGATGGATGTCAGAGGCCCAGTTAGTCTGCAGTTGGCATGGCAGCTCGCAGGTCAGCAACAGCTCGGTGGCCACGGCAGATCTCCCGCAGAGTAGCCCAGGTCCAGCTGTCCCGAGAGATCCCCTCGACCAAGTGCAGCACCGTTCACGGATGGATGGAAGGATGTCCGATGCCCAGCTAGGGCAAAAGCTAGCCATATCAAGCTCCCAATGGACAAAGTCAACGACGTTTCAGCTGACTTAGAAGCAGTAAAAAGGACTAAGAATAACACGAAAACTATCAAAAATAACGTAAATAAATAGGGAAAACATTTAACTAGACAAACCATGATGCCAGACGGAGCAGCGTGTCTCGCCAGCGTCCCCGTAACCTAGCAACCTGAACTATTTTTTCAATAAATATCCCAGAGTGGTTAGCTAGCAGGAGAGCGACAGGCCAGCATCTGATCAACATACAGACTGTGTCCACTATCACCTCCTCTGCGGCAGGATCATGTGACGACGTTGTTGCTCCTAAGGTTGCTCCTAAGGTTGCTCCTAAGCCTCCTCTACATACTTGCTGCACACTGCCCCCCCCCCCCTCCCTACATACACAGCACATTGTCTTCAGGATCTTCTCCAACACACATCCTCTACATACTTACAGCACACTGACCCCACCTACCCACACACACACTACACACACACACACACAGTCACTGCTCCACTCCCCTCCCGCCCACACACACATCAGAGTTTCCGCTAGAAAAAAATGGTGCCTCGTTGGTGACGTTTAACGAGTGATGACGTTTCTTTGACAGATGTGGCCGCTTGCAGATTTCTGATGGGAACTGGAGACGAACAAATACAAATATGCATGACATATTTAAATGTCAAAATTGTCTGTAGTACGCTACATAGTGATGGGGACGAGACCGCCTATGCCGAGTCCGAGACGAGACCGAGTCTTTGAAGGAACAAGTCCGAGTCGAGTCCGAGAAAGCAGAAATCGGTGTCGAGTACTACATCACTGACGCTACATACTACATACTGACGCCTAATAACAACTCGTGGGTATCGAACCTGCTTCCTAAATGAAACTACTTACATGATAACCATAATTTTTCCAACCATGTACTTGCGCCACGAACCAGCTGATAAGTCATTGTGAAATTTAATTCACTTAGTCTATACAATTTGAAGAAGACAGCTGGCGATTGTAGCAAGTTAACACGGCTGATGGTACATGTTGTCTTGCTACAGCAGTTGCCCAAGCCAGTAGGTCTTCAAAGTATCATGGTTAAGTTTTCACTGACTGCTGGTCAGGCTCTCTGTGGCCACCTAGTATCTGTAGCCTAAATTGAGGAAGCGTTGCTGGTCTAAAAATAAATAAATAATAATAAAAAAACGTGTAATGGGGAGGATTGAACCCATGTCGACTGTGTGAAAAAGCAACATATAGGCATTAACCTGTTGCGCCACAGGAGAAGCACAAATGTGTGAATTGGTAGGCTAAATAAAATATCAATAAAATATCAAACCCATGTTTACATGTCAGCAACATTAACGTTAATAGCCTATAAGCCTAAGAATTTTCCCTGTGCGCAAATTCTGTGTAAAATATGGACACGTTATAGACTTCTCCTGCCCATTGCAGTGTGGGTTTCAATGCCTGTGTTTCATGAACTGAATTCTTAAAAGAATAGGCTGGACAAAAGGATACACAATTAGGCAACACATTTTTATTTGATTTATTTGCTGATTTATTTGCTCTACAGACACTTCAGGTAGGGGCGGCCTCAGCCTAACCTCAGTGAAACGTTTGTAAAACTTAACCATGATACTTAACAATGAAGGCCTACTAAATGGCTTGGGCAACGGTAGCATGATAACATGGTAGCCAGATAACATGAACAGCTATGTTAACTTGTTACAATTATCATAACGTTAGCTGACTTCTTTTAATCATACAACTGAAGTCAATTTCTGTGAGTGCTGTCAGCTGGCTCGTGGCACAAGTTGATAGACGTCTGATTACCAACCAAACAGGTCAATTTATTTGTGGTTCGATACCCACGTGAAGTTAATTTATGCTATTTAGGTGTTTGTTTTTTGGGTGGCATATTCATGGTCCAGTGCATGTAGTACTACATACATTTTTGACTTTTAAACATGTCATGCATATTTGTGTGCGTCTCTAGTATATCAGAAAGTGACAAATCTGCAAGCGGCCACATCTGTCAAAGACTCGTCATCAATCATGAAACGTCATCAACGCAGCCAGTTAACACGGAAGCCAGTTGCCATGTAACACCGGTCAAAGTGACCGGCAGAGGTTTCGTTTTCCGGACATTTTGATGATATGCCGGTCAAATAATCCCTTCTTAATTAGTCAAATTGAGGAAAACTGGAGAGGCTATAGCTTAAAGAATGACATAATCAGGCTGTATAGAATGCAACATGTTCATTAGCCTAACTTAAACATGCCTAACAAGATCTAGCCAGTATATTTTCATGGACAGCAAGAGTCCCCTTCGTTCATTGTTTTAAAAAGGCTACGTTGTTTGTTGCTGCT
Source organism: Alosa pseudoharengus (assembly GCF_046254945.1). Taxonomy (NCBI): domain Eukaryota; kingdom Metazoa; phylum Chordata; class Actinopteri; order Clupeiformes; family Clupeidae; genus Alosa; species Alosa pseudoharengus. The sequence continues at coordinate 1,294,333 of NW_027468576.1, read as the reverse complement.
ACCCGTGTTATCTCCAGTGGTGACTGTTTAACTTACATAGATGCGCACACACAAGAATGAGCGCTCACACCACTACCCCCTAATGCTATGCCTCTTTATTTGATAACAATAAATTAAGAAATGTTTCCTATTCTGGGAAGCGTTTTCTTTTTCTTTCGGCCACGGTTCAATGATACCGTTTAATTGTGCCAGAAATTATCCGCGGACCAGTAATCGCCTCGTCGAGGAGGCCCTAACCCTGCAGATCATAGACAGAGAACGCATAGGCCTATTGTATGCTTTGGGTAAAGAACACTTTCCATGTCCAGCAGGGCCGTAGTCACCATAGACTTTAGGGGGGACGTGTCCCCCCCAATATTCAGATGTGAACAAAATGTCCCCCCCAATATTCGTACATAGAAAAATAAATAAAGAAAAAAAAAACTCTATAGGCTACTACAGGAAACCAACAAGTCCCACCATCTGAAATGCAATCAAACGTAAATAACGCACAAATGAGTGACCTATTGATGGTTTCAGAGAGAGTAGCCTACACTGTGAGTGGTTTGTCCTGGAGGTTTTGCGTTTATCGTTTGAGGCGTGCGCTATCAAAAGCTTCCTGCACCCTACTGCGGTGCGGGCTGTCAACAATATCGCAAAAGATACCGGTACAATTCTCACAAAACTTGTTGAAAAGGTGTAGCACTGTCTAAGGAAACCCCATTCATTTTTGAAGCTGATCAGACTCAAAGGGAACTTTGAAGCTTTTTCCATATTGTAGCCTATTTTCTCGCAATTATAGCGAAAGTGAAACGTAGTGTCCTTTTATTTGAATTTGTGCGTGCCTGTGTCATTCATTTCTTTCACATGTCTTACAACATAAATAATGCATTCATATGCTAGTAGTAATGTCAGAAATGAACCGGTTTATAAGCCTCTTATAAATGGTTGTTGCATCTTGCAAGTTACATTTAGATGCGCACTCAATCGCGCATCCATGCAGGCAAAACGTAGCATTCAATTGTGGCGATGGCACAAAAGTTGAAAAAACTTTTACAATGGCGGTGATAGCCTACAGTTAATGTGAATCGCGGACAATAACCAAAGAAAGGAATTTCCTCCTCCATTCACCAAATAAAGGCTGTGTTTCTACATGTTAACACAAAACGTTATTTCTGTCAGAAACCAAATAATGCATAGGGTAACTTGAGGTGAGTCAGACAGAAGAGGGACCTGTCTTAGTATCTTGAATCCCATCCCTTTCAAACTACCTTAAAATTGTGTGATTAGCCACCAGAATATCATATACAAATATCAATACAAAATATGATTGGGCTATAGGTCCAAACCTATGAGTAAGCATTCAGTGTAATATAGAGGTTATCAAAGATACTCTCGTTTGTAATTTCTTTTAAAATATACATTTTGGAGACAAATGGAGTCATACCATAGGTCTATATCCAGGGATGGATTATTGAATGGACCTACTGCATGGGCCCAAAAGCTCAGGGGGCCCTGAAGCCTAAGAAGGTGTGAAGTTGCTTCTCCGCCCTTCTCTTCTATTTCCACAAATCTCACAAGTCGTCATAATATAAAGGGTCATTTTTTTTTAAGTCTTCAGGGGAAGTATGCCCGGGCCCCCCTATCTTAACAGGGGAGGGTTTTTTGCATCTATGCCCAGGGGTTCATAATCCATCTGTGCCTATGTCCGTGAAAAGTTTGGTATATCCTAATTGACTGACTTAACTAATGACTTGTTTGTGATTTTAATAATATTTTTGCATGGCAGGAAATGTATTGAAATTCTGTTATTGAAATTCACACCGCACCACAGATTTGGTCCCCCCCAATGTTGACATCATGGCTACGGCCTTGATGTCCAGTGTACATGGAGAATGACAGTGTCTTGGAGCGGCCGCACCCCCCGCAACTCCACTTCCAATGTCACTAGGCGAGTTCGACTTGCGGCAGATCTGACTTGATGTGATGCATGCTGGGTTGAACACAATGCATACTGGGATGGACGCAATGCTTGTCGCAATTCTGTCCGACTTCTGTCAGCCGGGGAGGGACTTACCACCGTGACACCATGTCACATGGCCTTAAAATATTGCGGGAGTCTTATGGTGCATTCAGAGCACCTCGGAATGACAAGGACCGCCCCCATGGCTACTTTGTTTTTCCGACAGCAAGTGTTCAAGTGCTTTGCCATCGAATGTGTGACAAACACGGATGCCACAACAAAGGTTAAAACATACACTTACTAATCCTAAACAAACAACTGTATTTGCTTAAAATATAGTGTAAGATGCTCGTGAAAGAAAGATATGCAGCTTTTCAAGTGATAAAAAGGGCAAATTCCCAAGTTCACATTAAAACTGTTGGACATGAAAGGCCACATGGACTACAAACGAACTACAACGTGACGACAAAAGTGATGACGAGCCCCTAACTGGGCAACTCTGTTAGCAAAATCTAGCCCCAGTTTCCGACCTCTGACTCACACATTAAGTGACGTGAATGACGCGGAATGATGATGTTTTCACTCGGAGAAAGGTTTTTCCGAAGCACATGAACGCTAGGTTAGCCTGCAGACAGATCTTGCAGTTGCCTTCCACGAGCTGCACGAGCTGAAACACGCCCTCATGACGTCAGTTCAAAGACGTGATAGGGCCATTTGGGAGGAATGTCCTCATGACGATTATGACTGGAGGCTCATGCTGCTTCCTTATGTTGGAATATGCGAAAATAAACAGAAATCGAAGGGATACCTTCTTATACGTGATTTCTGCAACAATGGTAGGCTAGCCTACTGAAAACGTTTGGATATTCTGTTATTTTCTGCTGTTGGCTAAATAGATAGACACACATATAGGGGAAACACTTGATATTGAATTTATGTGCTACAATGCAGGCCTGTTAACTGTATGACAACAGTGGTTTATTTAAACTACATCATTAGAATTTATTTCGTCAGTCATCATGCTCATTTTAATGAGTAAGAATGAAAGTTCTGCTGTTTTTATTGCAAACAACATTCCGCGATATCTCCCTCGATGTCTCCCGCGAGTCACGTCAGGCAGACTGTAGCCTTTCTGTCCGGGATGAGCTGCCCTCTGTTGTAGCTCCTCCCGGCTAGCCTCTGAAGATCACGTTTACGTAGAAAGCCAGACGAAAGTCAGACTCAAACAAGTTTGTAGGCCTACATTTTTATATTTTTGATGGACCTTTAAAGGGATACAAAAGTATCCTTTATGCCTATTTGCTTTTCTCCTCCTCTGTAGGCTAATCATATAGTCAAACATATTTTAAAAGCCCAATTCAAATATATTTTATTTAATATACTTTGTCATAGCCAGAATAAGCATTACGTGGCTATGGATTGAAAAGCAGTCTTCCAATACATTGCAGCTGATTCTTCTGCTTTGCATTGCTAGAAGTCTGGTTATAACTCCACCATACAGACAATGTAACCTAAAAACAATGGCTATATTATGTGTAGACCTATATTTAGGCTATAATAGCCTAGGCATATCCACTCGGGCAGAGCCATAGAGCAGGCTATCTGTTTTCTCAGCCGACCGTCTCATGTCATGTCCTGCAACATTGAGGCTACATAAATGAATGCTAGGCTTTTTCTAACTTGTATGCTCGATTTCCAGTGCATTTGATTTGCTTGTAAATTAAGTTGTAGGCATACTTTCCTTGTCCAATGTGATTGTTGAACGATGCTGGCCAGAAATGAATATACGTGAAAGTTTCCGCGTCATGTCATAGCCTACCTCTAGTCTCGTTGCTACTCTGGCAGCCTCACCAGAAGATGCAGCAACTGTACGTCATTGTGTTAACTGAGCTGTTAGCTAGGCCAGGCATTACTTTTATAATTGTGGGCTAACGCATTCTGAAGCCCTGTTTCTTTTCTCCTGGGAGAGGTGCGCTTTTCCCTCTTCGAGACACTTTCTCCAATAATAAACTTGTAGGCTACTCGTAATGTAAGGCAATTGAAATGTAGCGGAGTAAAAGAGTAGATTATTGGCTCAAAAATGTACTTGAGTAAGAGTAGAAGTAAGCTACCGTTTTGAAAAAAGGAAAGTCGTTTGCCGTTCCTCGAAAAAAAAAAATGTAACGCGTTAGGCTACTACCCAACCCTGAAAATGGGTTTGATCTCGCTTTCTCCGAGCCTACAAACGACAATCTGGACAGTGCATCTCCTTGCTCAGTGTTGTGTTGTCTTATTGGCTACCCGCCAACGTGGCAGGTACATTGACAGTTTCACCCGCCAATCACAAAAGTTACCCGCATTTGGCGTGTGCCAATTTCATGCCCAGGGGCCTCATGTACAAAGCTTGCGTACGCACAAAAATGCTGCGTACGCCATTTTTCACGCTCACGTCCGGATGTACGAAGACTGACTTGAACGCGAGAATGTGCGGTCCTCCACGCAAACTTCATGTCTGGCGTACGCACATTTCCAATGTGTATCGTCAGTTGGCGACACTTAGAGGCAATGCAGCGCAACAACATTAGTTGATCGCGAGTCTAGGCCTTTATTTGCACAGTATATTGTGAAACGTGGGTTATTAAAAATGATAACACTTCGAAAATAGGCCTATGTTTCTAAATTTGGACATGCAACATGCGCAAATTCTACTAACTTATGCAACAACCTATCTATGATGACAACTGTAGACTTATTAGAGGATAAGAATTAAAAGGGAATGTGAAACAGCCTACACAGCCCCGATATTCGGTTACGCGATTGTTGATGACTGGCTTATCAAACATTTCAGATTCTGAAGAGCTTTCCACAAAACCTGTGATAAATGGGGTCGGCTTCACGCATTTGCCCATGCCTTAACATTTGCAGTGTTTTCCCTTCATATCTCCGATAGTTTTTATTTTAAAAGAAATACATATGGGACATGATCATGCATGTGAATAGATAGGCTGACTAATAAGTGCGAATATAAGATATTTCCCTGAAATGGCCTGGATCAACTGAGTTTATTCCATTCGGGTGCACGATGCGTGGTACTTGGACACGATTTATTTAATGATTTTTTAATAAATGCAGTTATGTTGTCATGGTCCAAATGCATTCAACCCAGTTATGCGAACCCTGTCACCTACTTGCAGACTGACCAATAATTCTGCCACGGTCTCAGCCTAGCCACTGCCACGCTCTGCCACTACTGTTTTTGTTTTTGTTATTAATTAATTACAGATGATATAAAGACATAAGATTCTTGCCATTTCGTCAGATAAGCACTTCTACCTCGCATTCGCTGGAAATAAACTTTTTATTCATTTGATGATTTCAATTATTTAACTTTGCAAATTGCAACAGGTTTCAGTATGAATGGATCCACAGATGAGTTTTCATTGTTATTAATATTGCGGGATAGGCCATTTTGTCTTCGCAGAGGTCTGCGCTCTCGAATGTCCTTCTAGTTAGCATATTAAAATGAGTGTGATTGAGGGAGGAGAGAGGGTGGAGTGTAATGCTCGTGCATGTACGCTTAATTTCACGTTAATTGGGATGTACAAAGAAAAGCTGCGTGGAATGCTGCGTACGCACAGTTTCATACATCAGGATTTTTTTGTGCGTACGCTACTTTTCAGGTTTGCGCGTACGCAATGTTTTAGTATGAAATCCACGCAAGTCTTTGTACATGAGGCCCCTGGTCTGGCCTCTATGAAAACTTTTAAGGCTAGTCTGCCTGGGCATGGCCATGTTTGAACTGCCTCACACATTTGTTCGTTGTTTTACATGGACGTTTTAAGCCGCGTGCGCTTCCTATTTGAAATGCAGCATAGGCTATGCGTGTTGTTAGTAGCTTAGGCTACTTTTCAAACGGTAGAGCCTGTTCATTTAAAAACATAGGACGTATAATGTAGGCTTATTCTCAAATTCAGATTGCGTTAGGAGACGGGATTATTAGCCAATTTCAATCGGACAATTTGACCGGAGAGATTTAATTTTGTCGGACATTTCATGAGAGGCGGTTAGAGCCGAAACTGCACTGTACCGTACTTTTGTCCTGTCCTCTGTCTTGCGGATGTTGCATAGTGTCTCGCGGCACCGTCTTGCGGAAGTTGCGTACTGTCTTGCGGAAGTTGGCTAGTGGTATCAAAAATTCTAGACAGATCACGAACAAAGCTATTTTTGTCTTTATTTGTTTCGTTGGAAAATACAATTTCAATGTCGGGATGTTAGGAAGACATGTGGCTTGTAGAAAATGGATTCATAACTTACAACGCTGAATGTAGGGCGACGTCTGGCCAATATTATTCTGCTGTAAAACATGTTTTTGTTTATCCAGCATTGTCTTGCTTAAGTTACGTTGTGCCTTGCAGAACTGTCTTGTGTAAAGGTGTGCTAGGTGTGTAGCGCTGTCATGATGGTTGTCTCGTGGAAAGTGTAAAGTTAGGTAAAACGCCAAATAAAAAAACACAAGTATCCGTTGTCGACCTCAGTTGCTTTGGAAATGTTTTGTTATGCCACCTAGGTCTATAGGCTACCTTCCACCTCTTTCTGTTCTATTTGTTATTAACTTGTAGCCTAGGCTACTTGTAACCAAGAAATATATAAATCACTTCTTACTTACAACAAATAGCATACGTATATTAAACACTTAATGTATATTGTTGATATTCCACAAGCAGCATTAGTTCAAGTTCAAGTAGTTTATCGTCACGTAGGCTACGCATAAAGGGAAATATAATTAATGAAACTCCTTGTGCCAGCTAAATTTTTAAGAATAAATAATAATTGTTTAGATAATTATTATAGGCAAATGTGTAAATATTGAGGCATCTTACCAAGTCTGTTAAGTCATAGGCTTGCTTAACCAAATGTTGTAGCCATCCATGGGTAGATGATCACAAAAACAGACAACTGGACAGTTTTGGAGAACACATTTTAATTCTAAACATAAGAACAAAAAAGCTTTGTAAATCTAAATACGGAAAACCTTGCATGGTTCAAGCTCATGTTCTCTCTCAGAACAAAATACACCATAAACTTAACTTAATACCAAAAAAACAAATTTCCATAGTACACACATATAGTAAAGAATAATGAAATGAAGATAATACATTGAAATCCAATAAGACATAAAGAAATAAATAAAAAAACTAATACATTAAAAAATAATGTATAAATACAGAAAAAAACAGCAATGCTTGTTACTCCAATGCCAGATGCATGGACATGAACCTCTCAGCCAGAAACCTGCAGAAACCCTCGTGGTTCGTGACAATGTTAATGGAAACCTTCAAATGCAAACAGATTTCAAATTGGAAATAGCATGAGAATGTAGTGACAATATGCATGTTTGGTATGGTTTGGTTTATTTATTCTGGAGAAACCACACTGATCATAATATGGCATGGCTTTTATATTCACATTTCCTTGCATCATTACGTCGAGCACAAGGTCAACATCTATGATATCTTCATCACAGATTATGGCAGTCTGTATCATTTTTGCCAGTTTCCTGGACTAATTGGGGCCACAAAAGAGAAATAAATCTTATAAAACTTTTTGCATTACTAATTGTATGTTTACTTAAAATAGTTGTTATTCATAACCAGTGCATTATTACTACATAAACTGTAAAGTGTATTCATATCAATCAGTTTTCTATGCAATCTAATGCTTTTCAGATGTCATCTTCAAATTCCTTATTTGACAGTTACTGTTTATAAGTTTGGAGATGTACTGTTTTGCAGCGACATGCAATGCCGACTCCACAACTGTTGCACTTTCCAGCCAGTTGGTGTAATAGATTGCCCACTATGAATCAGTGACAATAACTGAAAGACAAACAATCCAAATAGATGACTGATTTAGAAATTTAAACTAGGTAGCATTTTAACCTTTTAAGTTATTTAACACCATCATTACCACACTTATGGTGAGTTTCATCACAGTTGAATAATTTTGTATACACCTGAAACTGGTGTGTGCACAACTTCTATCAATGTAAATACAAAAAAAAGTAAAAATAAAAATCAGGTTGTCACATTAATACCATCCAATCAGTTGAGCCAATTAGAAGCCAATTATTATGACATTATCAATCATTTGTTATTTAAAATGTGCAAAATTGGAAATGTCCTTGTTTGAGGTATCTTGTCAAGTTACCATAGCACTGAAATATTTCACAGGTCAGAGAACATAGACAAATTTAAAGTCTAGAAAAAAAACTGTAAAACAGAAAAAAGAAAGGAAAATAGCAAACTCAAGTGTTGCAATATAAACTTGTGAATTCAAGTCCTTGTGCTGTCCTTGTGTGAGCAAAGGAGTGTGTGTAGCCTTAGCTAGTCGTGTCTTCTCAGTTGATGCCTTTGAGCACAACTTCTCAAACAGTGTTGCATTCAGACAATTTTTTATATATCTAAAATAATTTTTATATTTTATAGTTGTTATGGGGCCTGTTAATCATTCCAGCTTGACCATGCAAGGGTGCCACAAACAGACAGAGACAGACATTTCGTGCTTTACAGTATAGATAGTTAGATAGATGTCATCACAGTGTTTCACAGAAAGTATTTTAAAGTATTTTGAAAATACAAAAATACACAACACTGAAGTATTTTGATACAAAATACGAAGGCATTTTCATCATCTCAATAAAATACAAATTACAAAATAGTATTTTGTATTTTAAATACATATTTTAAATACATGTATTAGAAATACTGCCAATCCCTGCCCATGCCCAGCCATGGCCCAATCAGTGGAAACTGACATAAAGATTTGCTCTGCCCCAAATGTGGCCCATACGCCGTGTTATGCAAGGAAAACAAACTCACCAAGACCAAGGAGATGGTTGTTGTGGACTTCCATAAGCACTTATGTTATGTTATATTGTATTTATTTATTATTCACTATAGTACTTGGTCTGCACCGAGACCTGAGTTGATATTTTGTTCTCTTCATACTCCCATGTTGTGTGAATGACAAATAAAGCGTCTATCTATCTATCTATCTATCTGTCTATCTATCTATCTATCTAGTGTTGGCTGAGGGTTGCCTGGGTCCCCGAGCATGCAATGGCCCACACACTAACTGATCTGACTGAGTGTTGGCTGAATGTCAGCTGTGCTTGAACATTACTTGATAACAAAACACAAATCCAGAGCTACTACTTTAAAGCACAAGTCATCTTTATTAAAAATTCTAACAAACAACTTTGAAAATTCAAAAATCATAAAGCAAAGAAGGATTTTTACATGTACAATTTACATCTTTTATCTAAAACAAAACAAATAAAAATGTCTAATGTCTGGGTGTTACAGGACAGTCATAGGTGTCACGGGACAGTGTCTAGGTGTCACAGGACAGTCATAGGTGTCACGGGACAGTGTCTGGGTGTCACAGGACAGTCATACAGTAGGTGTCACGGGACAGTGTCTAGGTGTCACGGGACAGTGTCTAGGTGTCACAGGACAGTGTCTGGGTGTTACAGGACAGTCATGGGTGTTACAGGACAGTGGCTAACTGTCCCGGGACAGTGTCTGGGTGTCACAGGACAGTCATAGGTGTCACGGGACAGTGTCTGGGTGTTACAGGACAGTCATGGGTGTCACAGGACAGTGTCTGGGTGTCTCGGGACAGTATCTGGGTGTCACGGGACAGTGTCTGGGTGTTACAGGACAGTGGCTAACTGTCCCGGGACAGTGTCTGGGTGTTACAGGACAGTCATGGGTGTCACGGGACAGTGTCTGGGTGTCTCGGGACAGTATCTGGGTGTCACGGGACAGTGTCTGGGTGTTACAGGACAGTCATGGGTGTCACAGGACAGTGGCTAACTGTCCCGGGACAGTGTCTAACTGTCTCGGGACACTACTCAGGACAGTACTAACAGGACAGGACATTTTTTGCTGTTAATGCTACTGGATTTCATTTTTTTTCCGGCCAATGTCCGTTAATTACCGGACAACGGAAATCCTGACACACATCTTCACTGTCATCACTCACATACATCATACATACAGTACTCTGCTTGCAATAGTAAGTCCCTTCACCATACTTGCAGTACACTGCCCCCCCCCCCCCTCTCCCCTACATACACAGCACATTTTTTCATCAGGAAGCTTCTCCAACACACATATTGCACACTGCCCTCTCCCCACATACACAGCACACTATCCCATCTCCCCTGTCATCCCCCCAACACACACACCAAGACCCCTGGCAGTTGGGTTAGCCCCTTGAGCCGTGAATCTGCCCAAGGTTTCTTCCTTGGTAAGGGAGTTTTTCCTTGCCCCTGTTTCTCTTGGGTGCTCCTTGTTGGTGCAACAATCCCAATCCTCCCCCACCTTTCTTATGCAGCCCTTGCCACTTAATCCCCCCCCCCCCCCCCCAATAAATGCACAAATAGCCTGACACCAGACATAATTTCACTGCATTTCTTACTTCCAGTAACTATATGCATGTGACAATAAACTTCCTTGTATCCTTGTATATGAACACACCTCAGTCCAGTAGATGGCGGTAATGCAGAAAGATGGCAAGCTGCCAATAAATCCCACTGAAGAAGAAGAAGAAGAAGTAGGATTCTCGAATGGCGGCCATATTGCAATTTTCTGTATTGTCGCTGTCTTCACGCATCTAGTAACGTCAACCAGAGAATGTCCGTAAACGGGCTCTGCGTCAACCCACCTTTGGCGTAGAATAAGTTAAGTTTCATTTAGGTGAACATGGAGCACGGTTCACCTGCAGACATGCTGCTAAGATGCTATTATGATAAACTATGCTCACTGACGCCGTTGGACTGCCCAAGCTTTAAAACAGAGCTCAACCTCTTACTGGACGAACTTATTTCCGAAAACTACAGCAACAGTGTAACAAGAGACAACATACGTTCAGAGGTAATTAACGTTACGCCAACATTGGCAATGTTTTGCTAAATATATTTTTTGGAGGGCCATGACTTCGTTAAAGGAAGCCGCGGGTCACACATTTGACGGAAGAGTGAAAGATAATGCATTATGCTAGGGGTGTAAAAGTACACACATTCGTACCGAACCGTTGGGATAGGTAGGACGTTAGGATCAAACAGATGTGTACCGAATGTAGCCTACCAATGTTTTTTTGCATGCGGACCATATTTAATATTCTAGTTCCCCCACACACAAAGTAGCAGACAGACACCCACAATTTCTGGTTCCCAGAACATTCTGGGAACGTTCCCAGACATTAGCCCTTGCCGACGTTGGGGCGCCTGACATAAAATGCCTCGGTGAGATGTCTTATGGAGATCGGTCTAATCGGCAAGATATCGGGAAGATGGTGGCATTAGAATGATCGCCGACCGTGAGCCAACCCGAAATAATTTATGACCTATAGGTATATATATATATATGCATGCATCTCTGGAAACGCCACAACATGAAAGTCAACTTCCAAAGTTAAGTCAAAGGAAGCGTCTGAATGCTTTTAGCTGCTCTAGTAGGATCCCACCGTTATATTAGGTCATATTGATTTGTTTAGGCTAGCCTACATCAAAATTCTTACCCTTTCACCAATGAAGAGACCGAGTTCAAGGTCTGAAACTTTATTTCATGTAGGCCTATTTCCAAATGACATCAAAAGTCGTTTTTTCATTGGTATCATATTTCTCGGTACCTTGCTTACTTATCAGTACCAGCCACTATAACTAACTTAAAGCATCAATGTGAATATCACAATAACCTGTATAATATTTAAACAATAAATCAGAGTTAGGTTAGGCTCTTCAAGTGAATTGGCAATGACCACTGTTTGAATAGCAAAAGCAGTATCAAAACATTTATGTTAACACTCCACAAGGACTGTGAATCACACATTGAAAACAACAACAAAAATAAGAAATTCCCCCCCAAAAAGTCAGCCAGTTTAAAAGAAAAATCAGTCAGGTCATTAGTTTACTTTTACGATTCTTACGCCCCCCATTCCTGTCCCTGCTCAGCCGTAGTCAGTTTCTCACTGTCACTGTCTGAGTGGATTTCTTAACACATCACCTAAACAAAAGAAATAAAGCAGCAAGGGGGAAAATAAGACACTAGCACAAAAGTCTTTATCTTTAGGGCCCGAGCACCGAAGGGCGCAAGGCCCTATTGTTTTTGTAAGGATTATTATTATTATTATTATTCATTATTCTACTTTTTTGCTTTCCTGTTTTTGAAGTGGTTAACATTGCCAAAAATTTTTGAAATGTGGCACACACGTCAAGTGTCACGCATCGCAGTTATGTACAAGAGTTTGACTCCGGGCGTGGCCCAGGGTCTCGCTAGCGCCCCCTTAGGTGACTGATCTCGTGGTTGGCATATATTTTGAGGTGGTTAACATGAACGAAAAGTCTTGAAATTTGACACACACATCAGGTGTCACACAAAGCAGCTAGGTACAAAAGCTTGGCCCCGGGCATGGCCCAGGGACTCGCTAGCGCCCCCTTACGCCTCCTTAGGTGACTGATCCCGTGGTTGGCATATAATTTCAGCTACACACACCAAATTTGGTAGGTGTCTGTATCTCTCCAAGATGAACAACTTTCCTATGTACAATGCATTAGCCACGCCCAACAGGAAGTGAGATATTTGGGATTTTGTGCAGACTAATGTGATGAAATATGTGCTGAATTGTGATCCCAAAAGAGGTGCTTCCCATGGGTGAAAACGCATGAAATTTGGCGCACACATCAAGTGATACAGTGAATAGACAGGGATAAAAGCTTGGCACCGGGCGTTGGCCAGGAACTCCATAGCGCCCCCTTATGTCACTGTCACTTGTGGTTGGCATATAGTTTTATATACACACACCAAATTTGGTGGGTGTATGTAACTCCCAAAACCAAACAACTTTTGTATAAACATGTCATTAGCCACGCCCACAGGAAGTGAGGTAATTGAGATTTTGTGCATTGTGGACATGATCAATTTTAACGTACTCCTCCTACACGGTTGATCCGATTCATGTCAAAGTTGGTATACATGATGCCGAGATGTTCCTGATTATAAATTGTGAAGTTTTTTTTTGATATGTTGTAATTTGACGAAATGGCGAAATTATTAATTTTAATACCCTTCCACATAAACAAAAAATGTGTCATAATTCACCATGCATGGCTTGAAATGTTTTAAATTTCACAGGTCATTGAAGACCATGTTAATGATAATATTCACATGCCCATAATGCATGTTTGGCATAGCGCCACCAACTGGCAGCAGAAAGAATGACATTTACACTGATGTCACATGATCAATTTGAACATACTCCTCCTAGACGGTTTGTCAGATTCATTTGAAATTTGGCGAATATTATGCCAAGATGTCGCTGATGTTAAATTGTGAAGGGATTTTTGATAACTTATATATTTGATATGATTTTAATATCTCACCACATAAACAGGAAATGTGTCATAAATCACAGTGCATTGAATGAATGGTCTGAAACTTCTCAGGTTAATAGATATCATGATTATGATGATATCCAGACACCCAATGGGCCTGCCTGACATAGCGCCACCACCTGGCCAAGCAGGAAATGTGCCAGAAATGGACAATGCCTTAAGTGATTGATCTGAAACTTTATAAAATATCAGACATCATTATTGTGATGATATTCACATTCGTAATTCACAGGCCTAGCATAGCGCCACCATCTGGCCAAGCAGGAAATGTGCCAGAAATGCTCTATGCTTTGAATAAATGGTCTGACACTTCTCATGGTAATAGATATTATGATTATGATGATATCCAGACACCCAATGGGCCTGCCTGGCATAGCGCCACCACCTGGTCAAGCAGGAAATGTGCCAGAAATGGACAATGCCTTAAGCAAGGATTAAAGTTCTCCGTCGTAGGACGGATTTCCGTCAATTTGATTTTAGAAATGTCATATTTGAGATCGATGCAGATCCGATGAGAAAAAAAAATAGGAGGGGGGGGGGGCGGCTATCACCTTTTCTTTTCCTTTCCTTTTTTTAAGGCAACTACAAATATTAGGTCCGATGAATTAATGTGTGTGATGATAAATGTTTAAAGACCTAGCTGCTAATAGTGTTCTTGAGAACTTTCTGTGTCTCAATCAGTGACGGCTCAAGAAGATAGCCTAGCCTACCTCAGCCATGAGTTCCGCTTTGTTTATGTTGTAGCTACACGCTTGTCTCGTTGGCCTGGGGCGTTTGCTTTAAAAAAAAGAACACATATGGAGGACTAATAACGGTCTAAAAGTTGGATTATAGTGACACAATCGAGACAGCTGATGAGGTTGGCAAATCCGTTTAACTTTTTTGGATATGATATTGTGAGCTCTATGTGCGAATTCGGAGAAGAAGCGTAGGCCTAGGCTGTTCTTTCCGTGCATCAATGTAGACAATTTCTTACTATCGCGAACTCTTGTCAGGGGAGGTCATTCATTTTGGGTGTCACCTATGACTTGAACAGATAGCCTGCTATGCCACCCCATGTAGGCTACTATTATTGTTACAGTTTTTAATCAATGCAACTAACATTATGTGTAAAGCGACGCAATATAAACCGTATGCAATGTATTATCCCGTCTGTTATGACATGTACAACAATGTTTTTCACAATTTGCAACGGAAGGTTTTGACAGCGTGTTAACATAAAATAATAATAATATTGTCTTCATCGCGAACTGTTTAGTAAGGGGGTCAGTCGTGTTTGTGACGCACAGGCAGCCTTGTAGCCTATTTTGCTTTAGGCCTCACTTATAACGACAGTAGGTTGTGAGTGTATGTTGACAAAAAATAACCATGCAATCAAAATAGTCAACTTAAAACTTTGCTAAAAAATATTATTAATTTATAGCACAAAACCATAACCAGTATGCCTACCAGAACCTCGCATATTAGCGTAATTTGCGTCTATTTGGCAAGGCCACTAGCTGTCATGGATGCGTTGTTGCTAAAGGAAGGCAGGTGTCAAAAGCTAAAAAATAAATGGAGATGGGCAGCTGTTGGAAATGGGGGAGAACTAACAAGCCATGGTGTAAAGAAATGAAAGTGCCAGGGGCAGTGTTTGGCAAGTTACTTCAAAATCGTAATGTATTATGTATTACTTATTACTGTCATTTCAAAGTAATTTGTTACATTATAATATTACTGTCTTTGAATTGTAAGGCATTACACTACTATTGTATTACTTTTAAGTTACTTTTACCAAAATATCTAGAAATATGGATTTGGAATTCTAAATGCAGTTTATTATGCTCAATGCAGCTCATTCCTTCTAATGGAGGGCGATGGGGTATAACATGACTGAGCTAGGCTTAAGGCTAACAGTAGAATGCAATAGGCGCAGTGATGGCTCATGATGCAATACAAGGAACAATCATAGCCAGAATTTTGTTAAAAGCAGACAAAAGGTCGAAGTCTGGTCAATTGTGATAGAAATGCTGTAACTTTAGGCTTAGGCCTACTCATTAAAATCAACAGAGAGCCCACTACCTGTATATTGTAACCCAAAACTTGTCAAGATAGGCTACGCAGTGCCACTGCTGGCCATTTTGGTGCCCTAACTGGTGAAATACAGTATTAACCCAAGTATGTCATCATATGGTCAACTATAAAGATGTAGGCTAATCTGCCTGTTCCCAGGGATGGGTAGTATTTCTGAAACATGTAATATGTATTTCAAATACAAAATAGTATTTTGTCATTTGTATTTTATTTGGTTGAAGGAAATGGCTCTGTATTTTGTATCAAAATACTTTATTGGTGTGTATTTTTGTATTTTAGAAATACTGCAAAATACTATATGTGAAACACACTAAAAAAAGTAGATACTACACACAGGTGTAATGAATAATTGGTAATTAGGCAACAATGGTTTATTTTTATCGCAATCAGCTAATGTGAGAACAGCTAACAGCTTTTCAGTGACGGCTATTGTTGAAGCATCAGCTCTGGTCTGAAGCACTGGTGTGAAGTCGTACGCAAGTAAAGATGAGCAAGTTTACCTGTGCAAGTTCACATAAGGGCACCGACAAAGGCAACCATGTCCTATTGTCTCCATGCCAATCTTTAACAGAAAAAATGTCAGATATCTCAATGAACCACAATGACATCAATAGATGGTAAGGTGTTGAGTGTGTTTGAATTCCCTTCCTTGTAGCATCCATTTCTGCATTCTACAGTGGGGACAAGTTCACCTTGTTTAATTAAATAACAATTCTATTTCCTTATTAGCTGCATACTTGAGGTTGGAGATATTAAGGCATATCAAGTTTCTCACATACTGGAACTTCAAGATACATAGCCTTATGATTTTCTTATTCAGTTCTGCACTGGACTTGAATTACGACACGCTAACCATCGCAAAGTGTTCTGATGCTGGGAACAGGCAGGGATGGGCAAAAATACATCAGAATGTATTTCAAAATAAAATACCTAATACCCTCATTTTTAATGTATCAAAATAAACTACAAAATACAGTAACCATATTATGTATCAAAATAAAATACTGTATTTTTGTATTTAGAAAATACTCAAAATACTTTTTTCAAGGAAGTATGAAAGCACTGCAAAAAAAGCTTTTTAATATCCCCAAACATTTAGCCTATTAAAACTATATAGTAAAAAACAATACAATTTGGCCCGTCATACCAAATAGTATACCGTATGCAAGTTCATGTAGTGTGATCAGAAGAATAATTCAAGAATTTACATTTACATTTAGTCAACTAGCTGATGCTTATCCAAAACGACTGACATAGCTTACAATTAACCACATTATAATCAATAGGCCAAAATCATAATTGTGTATCTGTGCCGAATTTCGTAATTCAAGTCCAGTGCAGAACTGAATAAGAAAATCATAAGGCTATGTATCTTGAAGTTCCAGTATGTGAGAAACTTGATATACCTTAATATCTCCAACCTCAAGTATGCAGCTAATAAGGAAATAGAATTGTTATTTAATTAAACAAGGTGAACTTGTCCCCACTGTAGAATGCAGAAATGGATGCTACAAGGAAGGGAATTCAAACACACTCAACACCTTACCATCTATTGATGTCATTGTGGTTCATTGAGATATCTGACATTTTTTCTGTTAAAGATTGGCATGGAGACAATAGGACATGGTTGCCTTTGTCGGTGCCCTTATGTGAACTTGCACAGGTAAACTTGCTCATCTTTACTTGCGTACGACTTCACACCAGTGCTTCAGACCAGAGCTGATGCTTCAACAATAGCCGTCACTGAAAAGCTGTTAGTGTCTTTGAACACAGCTGTTCTCACATTAGCTGATTGCGATAAAAATAAACCATTGTTGCCTAATTACCAATTATTCATTACACCTGTGTGTAGTATCTACTTTTTTTAGTGTGTTTCACATATAGTATTTTGCAGTATTTCTAAAATACAAAAATACACACCAATAAAGTATTTTGATACAAAATACAGAGCCATTTCCTTCAACCAAATAAAATACAAATGACAAAATACTATTTTGTATTTGAATTACATATTACATGTTTCAGAAATACTACCCATCCCTGGGAACAGGCAGATTAGCCTACATCTTTATAGTTGACCATATGATGACATACTGATTAATACTGTATTTCACCAGTTAGGGCACCAAAATGGCCAGCAGTGGCACTGCGTAGCCTATCTTGACAAGTTTTGGGTTACAATATACAGGTAGTGGGCTCTCTGTTGATTTTAATGAGTAGGCCTAAGCCTAAAGTTACAGCATTTCTATCACAATTGACCAGACTTCGAGCTTTTGTCTGCTTTTAACAAAATTCTGGCTATGATTGTTCCTTGTATTGCATCGTGAGCCATCACTGCGCCTATTGCATTCTACTGTTGTTAGCCTTAAGCCTAACTTAGTCATTATGTTATACCACATCGCCCTCCATTAGAAGTGCAATGAGCTGCATTGAGCATAATAAACTGCATTTAGAATTCCAAATCCATATTTCTAGATATTTTGGTAAAAGTAACTTAAAAGTAATACAATAGTAGTGTAATGCCTTACAATTCAGAGACAGTAATATTATAATGTAACAAATTACTTTGACGATTTTGAAGTAACTTGCCCAACACTGCCTGTAGGTGGCATTAATTATATAGTAAGTGTACCCTGTAGCCTCGTTTTGGTTTAAACAATGGCCGTCGTGTGAATAAGGCGAATACTCCCTTTACTTTGCTGTTTGCATCTTTTTGTACATTAAAAACCAATAGGTCGCGACCGCAAAAGGGGTGCTATCTCTATAGGTATATATGAAGAATGTATGACTTATGGCCTGAAAAAAGTTCAGTCAAACGATTTTTTTTCACTTTAATCCCTGCTTAAGTGATTGATCTGAAGTTTACACAAATTTTGGATATCATTATTGTGATGATATTCACATGTCTAATTTCCATGTCTAACATAGCGCCACCATCTGGCCAACCAAAAAGTGTATCAGAAATGTTTTTTGCTTAAAATGAATGGTCTGAAATTTCTCAGGTTAATATATATTATGATTATGATGACACCCAATGGGCCTGCCTTGCATTGCGCCCCCACCTGGCCAAGCAAGTACATGTGGCAGAAAATAAAATACAAAAACAAATAGCACACGCATCAAATATGTACATTTCACAAATGAACCACGTCGGTGCTTTGTTGGATTCCGACATGTCACGGCTTGCGGCCCGCAGGTGCTCGGGCCCGCCATTGCCGCTTGCGGCTATCTTTGTTTGATTGTTTCTATAAAGACAATTCAGAGAAGTCAGGCATTTTACAAAAAAAAAAAACTTATTTGGTTACTATTGTAATGATGCTATTCATAAATAATGAGCTGTAATGTAACTCTTTCTGAAAAAGTGACTTTTAATAAAGTGATTTTTTGTCTATATCGCCCACCCCTAGCAGCAACTCATCTTAAAGCCGTGACCCTAAAACCGTGATACGAACCGAACCGTGGGTTTTGTGAACCGTGCCACCCCTATTCTTTACACTATGCTCACACCAGTTTGAAGAGATGAATAGCTGAGAGGATCTGGCCCTTCTCTGGACTCTGGAGGCAGCTAGACGCTTAACAGTGCCACCAATGCCAACTCATGTACTCTTACCATGGCTTGTAGCAAAAGAAAATGCTGAAGAATGCAAAAAAAATGCCCTCTGCAGCAGTGGCGGCTGGTGGTATTTTTTTCTAGTGAAGCAGTTATGAAATTATGACCCCCCCCCCCCCCCTCAAGGAAACGAACATTGTGCCTAACACACCTGGCAAAGTTGGTGAGGTTGAATGTATGAGACACATGATGACATTGAACTGTCTGCAATGGCATAAACAAAAGCTATGTTTGATCAGTCAGAGAGCTCAGAGTAATTTGTTGAGAAATCAAGACCTGTTTACCACCATCTCGAAGTACAGGCCACAAATGGGGTGTAGTGGGCCTAAGACTGGACAAGACAGTAAACAAGGTTTATGTATTATTATTATTATTATAAGTTTGCATATTTTTGTTAGAAATATTGCTTGCAGAGACTAGGCTATCTATGGTCATGCCCCCAAAAAAGAGCATCTCCACTTTAGCACTTATTAGTGACTAGGTACGTTTTTGCAGTGTATTAATGCCAAGTTGTTGATGTCCACAACATCTTGAAACAACAACCTTCCAATATTCTAAGCTACTAATTATGCCCCATAAGCAATGTCAAATTCAGTAGCCTATTAAGAGACACATTCTTGCCTCTGGGATATATTAAGAAATTATACCATGACTGTTGCTCTGGCATATGTTTGACCAACCAGTTTGTTTCTGTCACTGCCTTCCTTCTCTACAAAAGTAAAGATCCACTTGGCATTTGCCTCTGATACATTGAAGAATCCTAGATTTTTTTCTAAATCAAATCAGTGTCTATTTCGTTTTTAAATGGTAGTTGAAATTTAGCTTCAAGCAGATTGTTCTGAATTGTCTTTGACAAAGTTGAGGTTTTAAAATGGGAAGCCAAGACGTTAGGCCTATAACACATCCATAACATAGGCTAATGTTATCATAACACATCAATGAACTTACAGGATGGCTACGTTGAGAAGCTGCACTTTCTAATGCATAGCCTACTGTAGCCTACAGTTTATCAAGTTTATCCTTACCGTAGCCAAAGTAGCACCCACGAACTGTGTTAATTTCACAGGAAGTCTCTTGGTCTCCCCTCTGCATTCACTCATAGGTCCTCATTTCAAAAAACTGTAAAGAATCCTGTACGTTGCGGTCAACGATGTTCATCGCCTGAAACTTCCGTCGAAACCATCTTGCTAGGACTTAGCTTCTAGCTTCTAGCGAGTCACTAACGTTAGCTGACTGGTGGGGGAGACCCCTAGCTGATGTTAGAAAACACAGAGCTACACACAATAATCCTAAATAAAACGTTCTCTCCTACACAGAAAAAAATCCGATGTACCTTACAAAATTAATGTAAAACAAACTATGCGAATGAATTACACAATTCATAATGAAACTCTAGTAAGGTCACTGAAGGCACCTGAAAAGTGATGGCAAGCTAATGGAGACAGTGATTGGCCAGAGTGTTGCGTCAATCATATTCAACGGCAGGAAGTGTGAAATTCTGCCCAATCGGTCACTGCTTCACGGGTGGGACTTATCTGCCATAAGGATCAATTGAAACTGAAAAAATCCACGAGCCGCCTGGGGTTTCACTCGATTTACATTGAAGTCAATGGGGAAAGATATCTATGGTAGTGAAGCAAAACGAAAAGTTGGTGAAGCAGTCTGATTCACTGTAATTCTCTGTTTCACCGCGGGTGCGATGGCGCTGTTGTCACTCACAGAACTGATTTCAGGAAAACAGCTTGTGTTAGTAACTGTATTTCTGTTTCAAAGGAGTAAAATTGTGATAATTGTAAGATTTTTTTTGTGTTTTGTTTTTTTACTTTTTTTTGGTGAAGCACTGCTTCACCTGTAGTCTTATAGAAGCCTCCTCTGCTCTGCAGATTTTAGCACTTATATGATACAGCACAGGTGTGGTTGATAAGAACACTGGTAAGTGGTGCAGTCTGTATACCCAAATACAGGGTTCCCACTCAAAGTGAAATGTAAAATTCCATGACTTTTCTCAGACTTTCCCTGACAAAAAAAGAACATCCATGACCTACTATATAATGAAGGGTACAACATACCGACCCAAAGTTTCAGAACAGTCACGTAACGTTCAAGAATCTTTTACTTTTTTAGTGTGGGAGATGAATAAATGGGCATTGAATAAACAAAGTTGGACTTACCCAAACTCAAGCAAGCAAAAAAGCTAATAATCAGATATACACCAATTCTGAGTGGAAATATATTTGTATTAATATTTTAAACTGCTACAACAAAATTCCCTGATATTTCATGACTTTGCCCCAAAATGATCAAATTCCCTGACTTTCCATGTCTGGAATAGACTTTCCAAAATTCCATGATATTCCAGAAATTCCATAACCTGCAGGAACCCTGCAAATATTGTTGAGTCGGAGTCTGTTATTGTATGAAGGAAAAGACCGCCGGTCCCAGCTACTACCACGACAGGACAACAATATTCCCTGTATAAGAAGACGTATGAAGATATTCAAATGGCCACCAATGAATGAATAATGGAACATGAAAGGGAATCCTCAGCTAAGGTCTATGGTTAAAAAATCATTTCTAGTAAATAATTTGATATATTTGGCATCTTTTTCATTTTCAATTTATTAAATTATTATTTTTAAAATATGTGAAGTAAAATATTGCCATTCAGTTCCATTCAAGTATCAAGAGTTAATGCTTTGTAAAAGGAGCAAAATGCTATGTTGTGAATGGGTCCATATACTTAGCTATTTCCACATAGATTTTTATGGTCGTACTAGCTACCCACATTTCATTGCATGAAAAAGACACAAAAATATGAACATGCCTTGTTTTATCCTTATTATTGTCATGGCCTTTTGTTTTGGAGACACATTTTGGGACAACATTAGCAAAGATTCAAGATTCAAGAATTTATATGTCACATGCATAATTTGTCGAACAAAAAGCAGTGAAATGGGGATTGAGACTGCAACTCCCAGCTGTGCAAAGTTTAATAATAATAGAAAAGTAAGAAGATAGAAAACAGAATGGGGGTGGGGATTAAATAAAATAATATTTAAAACGTTTATGAAGAGGGGGGAAATTCTGCATTCATTGTCCGTATGGCTTGGGGGAAAAAACTTCTTAGTCTCCAATGTTTCCTCTAGGATTTTTTTAAGCAGTGCGGGCAGGCCTGTCCGAACCCCCACCCCCCCCCGGCCCACGGAACTGACAACTGCCACTTCGCTGCCACTTATATGTATTCACCTCTATTCACACACAATGAGGCATTATTTTCAGTTGTGATTGAGCTGTATATTTGGAGAATCTGCAACAGGTCTGCATAATAAATTTTGAAAGGCAACTGCGACGTCTGCCCCATTTCTGATACCGTGGGGGAAGAAAATGAAACCGTGGGGGGCCGCCACTACCAAGTCAACATAGAGGAAACACTGGTCTCTCTGTTCTGGCCTTTTGAGATCGAAGCCGCTTTCCAGCCGCTTTCCAGAGAGTTGCTATTTCCGTACCAGGTTGTGATATTTCCAGAAATAACAGACTCTATTGTTGCTGAGTAGAATGTTTTCTGCAGGTCTTTGGATATTCTGAATTTGTTCAGCTTTCTTATGATGGTACAAACGCTGTCTTGCTTTTTTCACTTGGTTGGAGATGTGTGATTATAAAGGATTATTATCTAGAGCAGCGGTTCCCAAACTTTTTTCCCCGCGGACCACCTTCTACATCCTGACTCGGCTCGCGTACCCCCACCATCCAACACATAAAAAAGTAACTCATTCTATTGACGCATTCCAGGCATCGTTGTTTAATTAGCCGCCCTACATGATAACATAATCAAAATGTGCAACTGGTCTATGAGCTCTCACGTTAAAAAAACAGTATGGAGAACCACATTAGAATGGTTAGGTAGCATCTCACTGCAGACCACGCACTGTGGCTTTGGGCAGTCTGTCTCCCAATCCACGTGAAGCCTAGGGCTATATGCCTACTTTCGTTTTCTTCACCTTCATTAGTCTGCCCCCCATCCCATTCCATCGTTCCCTGTGTCCTGCTCTGTTTCTCTCGCTTCTCCTCTTCGATCGCTTTAATTAGGCCTTTTGGACAGTGTCCCTGTTTTTAGCCAGTTTTCCATGTTTACGCAGACTTCTACCTAGCCTATACTTCAACGAAACTAACGCGCCAGATATTCTGGCTGCCCGCAGGAAATCACATGTAGCCTATTGTGTGTAGCTTATTTTTTAATGAAAACATACCCTATTATAGAGTTTACAAATGATTTCCTTTAATTTCACGTTTCCATATAACCCGATTCGAAATTATGTATTATTTATGAATTAATTAGATTATTCATTAATTAATTAATCATTTTTAACTCCTTTCCGCCATTGCCCTTTTCATCTCGCGTACCCCCTAGTGGCAGCTCGCGTACCACCGGGGGTACGCGTACCACAGTTTGGGAATCCCTGATCTAGAGAAAATACTGATTGATGGCAGGTGTGTCACAATAAAAGAGTTTTGAGACCCTCAGTATCACTTTTTTTGCATGTTTTTTCTGAAACTAGGGACTTCTATAAAACCAATGAGACTGTGGTACAAACGTTTAATGATTGAATCGTACTGAGAACATGTTTGTCTTCTATTCTACAAAGTTTGGTCAGGCTAGAAATAATACTTTTTAAGATATGAATGTCCAGATAAGGCCTTTTAAAGAAAAGTGTAAACAATCAAGGGCAAAAAGACTATGAAAACAATAGAATTGAACAAAAGTATTTTACAGGTTTTAGTTATGGAACCAGGCTTGGAAATTCACCATTTTAGGGGCAAGGCCACTTGGCCTTTAGTTAGGCATATTTGGTGGGGGGCACAAAGGCCACATGTCAGGGCACCAAGGCCAAAGTTAACAGTAGTAGGCTATACAAATGATTGTTGCATTTAGCCTATTCACAGCAGTAGAACTGCATTACTGTATAAAACATTACAAAAACATGAAACATGACATATTACATAGAACTGTAAATCATCTGATCATCTAATATTTACAGATATCTAGTCTATATTTAACATTTATTTTATATTTGGCCTGTTATGAAATCACGTAGAAAAATGTAACTTAAAGCCCAAATTTGGAGACATGCCTGTCGAAATTTGCTGCAAATTCAAAAACAGATTACTCTGAAACGGGGACAGGGGACTGCTTTAAACCTTTGTGTTCGGTAAGGTCTGCTGTTTATTTTAATATATGGTTTGCCATGTGTTGAACGAAGGGTTTGTGAAGTATTCCACCACTAAGAAAAAGCTCTTTCGTGTGATGTGATACTTGTGATGTCTGTATGATGAGTAGGCTACTTCGCGAGTAGTTCAACTGAGAAGAATGGGTGAATTTGGATGCACTTTCTTTCTTGCCGTGCGCTGTCACTTTCTCCACTGCGTAAAAGACTAAATTAATTTGCGCTGTGAATGTTACGATTATTTTGGCAGGTCAGGCTAATAAAATATGCTATTAGTCGGACGCAAACCAGAATATTGAAAGAAGGGGGCACCAAGGCCACAGTGGCCTGTAAACCTCTGATTTTCAAAGGGGCATCACGGCCAACTCAAGGGGCAACGACGGCCATGGCGGAAATTCCTACCCTGTATGGAACCTAAAAATTGTGTAGACAAACTTTGAGGAAAATCGGAGTCGGTGCTGCAACCATTTTCCTGGATTTTGTCTGATTTGACCCGGAATGACTCCAATGCAAAAACCTGCAAAAAAATGGCTAGAGTTATAAGGATTCAACTTCTTTGACTATTGCCCTTTATTTGCTATTACTGTTTGCTTTTGTTTATGAAAAGCACATTGAATGACTTCTGTGTATGAAATGCTCTATATAAATAAATTTGACTTGACTTGACATATTTTGTCTAATCTCCACCAAATTTTGGCACAGATGACCTTCAGAGCAAGCCCCACAAGATGTGTTGGATATGGGGCTGCTTGGTCCCCTCATTGCTGCTTGCAGTTATATTTTTAGATACATTTTCAATTTTTCTTGTGTCTTTGGTGCACTAGTGTTTCCATCAGAAAATAAAAAAAAATTGTGTGAAATAAGGAAATGCCTGTAAGCACTAATGACTTCTGTTTTATTTGTTTTATTATAGGATGTTTGCAGACTGCTGTTGAAAGCAAGTCAGTTGGTCCCATTCAGCCAAGAGCACCTTGTTCTTAAACTTTGCCAACTAGTCAGTCAACTATTTAACCAACTGCAGGTAGACCATTTGCACTTCATCAGCACTGGAAACATGTATTGCCTAATTGTTATATGTAATGTTGGTAACACTTTATTTTATTGTGTCGCTGTTACAGTGTACCTACCTAATTAGGTACAGTGGTACAACCTGTGTAACAACATGTACTATCAGGTACTATCATTGTACTTTTACTATCAAGGTATTTGTGGGTACCTACATATAGTTGTTACATTGTAATACTGAGTGCTTTTACAAAACGTTACCAATTTGCCTACATTTTCATCAGAGGCAAAGAGCTGACCTGAGACCTGCTGGATGGGGTAAATCTGGTCATGATAGATTTAATATACAAACCATTCTTAGCTCCAGTCAAGGCCTCATTGTCTTCAGTGTACATGTAACAGCTGTGCTGCTACAACCTTGTCACACTTTGATACAGTGGAATAAACCTATTAAGTGTACCAGTTAATTACTTACATGTACATATGACATGTATTTTGTGTCTTCAATGTCTTGGAACAGGTCTACTAATTCACATACTGTGTGGTGTAACAGCAGACACGTTTCAACACATCAATTACAGGATGCATGACATCATTGACAGGATGTATATAATATGTACATGTGAGTACTTAACTGGTACACTTTATTTTAATCGGTTTATTCCACTGTATCAAAAGAGTAATAAATGTGTACCAACACAGTTGATACATGTACTACAGTATGTAGGGTAATGGCAGACATGTTCCAAGACACCAATGACACAACATACATGTAATATGTAATTGTAAGTACTTAAAGGAACCGTATGTAGGATTTTGGCCAAAACTGGTACTACAATCACTTTCAAAATACTGTAGAGCGGTGTACACCGCAGATGTGGTAACTAAAGCAGAGCTGGCAACCCAGATGCCGAAACACTACTGACTTTGTGATTACTAGATAGGTGGAAGGTGGCGGATCAGGCTAAAACACAAATATGTAAACATCAACATCAGTTGAGGGCTGCAACTTCACTTTTTTAAATGACGATATCCTGGTCGGACTACTGTTGTCAGTGATATAAGTATTTGAAATTAGCATGATTTCCTAATGTCTAGTGACAAATCAGGGCCATTTTATGATTAATTGAATTACATTTCTTACATTCTTACGTTCCTTTAACTGGTACACTTCATTTTAATGGGTTTATGCCACTGAATCAAAGAGCAATAAGTGTGTACCAACACAGTTGATATATGTACTATGTAGTGAATTAGTAGACCTGTTCCAAGACATCGAAGACATAACATACATGTCATATGTACATGTAAGTAATTAACTGGTACACTTAATAGGTTTATTCCACTGTATCAAAGAGTAACAAGGTTGTAGCAGCACAGCTGTTACATGTACACTGAAGACAATGAGGCCTTGACTGGAGCTAAGAATGGTTTGTATATTAAATCTATCATGACCAGATTTACCCCATCCAGCAGGTCTCAGGTCAGCTCTTTGCCTCTGATGAAAATTTAGGCAAATTGGCAAAGTTTTGTAAAAGCACTCAGTATTACAATGTACAGTGGGCATCGCTTTCAAATGACCACTTCATTCGCGCATTACGCGGCGTGAAGCTGCGTGAAGCTTTAGTACCACTTTCAGCCACTGTGCGTCGCTCTAACACTGTACATCGCTCTGCCTGCCGTCCCTTCTGAAGCAGGATCTACCATTAAACATAATTTTTGCCGAGAGTAATCCCAGCCTACGAATTCAATAACAAAATAAATCATGCATAATTAAACATTACCTCGATTTAGGCTACTTGGGTATGGCTTAAGGCTTGACTACACGGTGGTAACGAAAATCGAAATTTGCTGTCTACATTATTGTCAGTGTTGGGGTTAAAGCAACTACGCAAATCAAAACAGTGGTGTGATAATTAAGCCAGTAGAGAAATAACTGTTCAGAATTAATCTGTAGCCTTGGGTAGGCTTCTGCAAAAAACAATGTTGTTGCCGATTTAATACTATCTGGCGACGTTTTTAACAGGCTACGCAATAGAGGCTTAGACAACTATGTCCCACGTTTTGGTTTCGTAAATTAATTTGCCCTACTTCTTGACTGCAATGTAGTCAATTGACTGCTTGACATGTCATTTTTATTTTTCTGTACAATAAACAAATACATCTGCTTTATGCCGCAGAATTACATTCATATTTGGCTGACTGCAGACGCGGCACTTCCCTCCCCATATTCCAGGAGATAGTAGCCTATACAAAAAGCACTTCATACTATCATAAAAAAATAGTTAAAACGAATAGCTATTTGCAATTTGACAAAACACTGGTCCTCATTTTGCGAATGCGAGGACGATATGAGCCTGTTGCATTTAGTTAGATGTCCGAGTCACGCATAATGTTTGAAAACCACTGGCTCGTAATCACAATAATTTAACATACGACAGTTGGATAGCCTACTTCATCATGTCCCCATGCCTACATTTTTGTGAGTAGCATAGAGATTGTTAAAAACAATAAAGTATGGCTCTCCGTTTGGGACATCGAAAACTTATATTTTTAATAGACTACCGTCGAAGATGCTGACTTGCAAAAGCCTCGGGATAACACGTTATCTCCACTATCATCAGTCATGCCCCTTGATCAAAGTGGGGAATGAAATAAAAGTTTGAGAACCACTGGCTTAACAAGTTACCTGCAGTCCAGAACACAGAATCTGTTGCAATATTCTGATGATCGGCGATGATATCGGCAAATGTTTGTTTTCCAAAGTAAGAATTTCACTTCATGCACCTTCGACAATACCTGGCCTACCTGGTATCATTACAAACATTATTCTGTGTCCTAAAACTGGCATATTTTATGGCATTGTGTCATGTAAGTTCGTTGCAAAATCTAGAGAAATGTGTGAGGTGGTCAGCGGGGGACAATTGAGACACACATTGGATTGTGTTAATACTTGAACATTCCACACTATCCACAGCTGTGGTAGGCCTATCAGGGGCAGGAGGATTACTGTCAGCGCAGGCTTTATATAAAATTCTTCAACAGAAGGCCTCGAATGTTGTCTTGTTTGTGGAACGCTTTGCTTCGCTTCTGTAATCTCGGCTTCATTGAAAATGAGGGCTTCCCTCAATGACCCTCCGAGAATAAATAAAGGTTGAATGAATGAATGAATGCAGGCTTGCCCAAAATAAAGGCATGTGGTTTGCGCAGCCTACAGTAAATAACAGACCCGCCAGAATGTGCGTTATGATGCTTTTTTACGAGCAAGATGTTTTTTGTACCCTACGCACACTGCATGTTCTTAAATAACAATGATCATCAGTAATATTCGACCATTAATTTGGGTAAATGGGCAAGCGTGACCACCTTGATTGGCTGATTGGCTGATGATTGTAACGCGGGCATGATTCCAAACACCTCCCTTACGATGATGAGTGACAGGTGACAGGTCTCACAATGCATGCGCTACACAAGGACGGAAGATGATGAATAACTGGGGCCGTAGACTATTCACAAAGGCTTTTATCTTACTACTAGGAGTAGGCTACTCCTAAATCGCACTTAAAGATTTTAGCTTGGAGTTTTCTCTTAAAAGTTATTCACAAAGCCTTTCAGACAACTCCTAAACTAGGAGTGAGTCTTCGTGGCTATGGATGACGTCATTACTCATGCACGAGCTTGACTGAAGTGACCACCTTGATTGGCTGACGATTGTAACGCGGGAATTCCAAACACCTCTCTTCCGATGATGACTGTGAAAGTAATTGTAGGTGACTAATTACTTAATATTAATCTTAGACTGGCGAACTTCAGGAAAACTCAGGAATCAGGTTTATTCTGTTACAAGCTGAGAGGGTACAAAAAAGGTCTATGGTCTATGTAGGCCTATCCCAGGCCTGAAAGGCCTAGGTTGGCCTGTAGCCAACTCCTCTCTTCCGCTCTACATCCTTAGTCTGACAATCCAAAATCTGATCTGACAAACATTGCAGTTTAGTTACTTTTAAATGTTTTAAACAAAGAACAAAATGGCGCCAAGAACAAGCCCACTTGATTGGTACTCCAGTTGGCATCAGACACACCTACTCACACCCACTTCACACCTATATGAATAGCATGAGGAGAGATATCTTATATATCAGAAATATCACTTATAGAATGTTCCAAACAATCCTTGTAATGAGACTATCAAAATGATACCAGACATGAATACATTTACATTTCATGATACATGGATACATTATATCAAGGTAGCATCCTTTGTCTTGTGTAAGTGATAGGCCTTAAACCAGCACATTAGCATTCCATTGGGGGAGGGGATGGGGTCTTTGTTTAAAACCATGAAGGGTTACATGGCTAACTAAAAGTAGTCTTGAAGTTAAATTATTATCCATTAATTTTATTGCTATCAATTGACAGGTGACAGGTCGGAGAATGCGTGCGCTACACAAGTAGTGCGAAGGACGGAAGATGATTAATAACTGAATAAAAAGGCCTAGCCTAAATGAATAAAGAGCAAGGCAAAACAAATAGCCTAGTAGCCTAATGAAACATAGGCCTATGGATTGATGCAGTAGCCTACCTTTGCAACATTATTAAATGAATCTGTCACCATATCCCTAGGCTACGTTTGCAAAGAGGAGAACATTTTAATTTGATTCACAATGAAATGTTACATTTCATTTACATGTTAACAATGAGTTGTTTTGGTTGTTGTTGGTGGCGTTATTGCATCCCTTTTATGAATGCAAAATTGTTCCCTCGCGATTGGAAGCTCCTGTTGCGCATAGGCTACGCATTTCAAAACATTGCAACGTAAAATGCCACAAAAAAGCTGTTTATGAATAGGTCTTAGTGAGTTAGGAGTCCTCTCGACTTAAGCTGTCCCAGACTTAGGTGCTACTTTTAGGTCTAAAATGCTTCGTGAATTACTTTTTGTGAAAAAATTAGGAGTCCTAAAGTTAGGAGTGACACGCCCATTATTTTTAGGAGTTGCTCCCAAATTCGCCAGTTAGGAGCTACTTTTAGCCTTAAAATTCTTTGTGAATACGGCCCCTGAATAAAAAGGCCTAACCTAAATGAATCAAGGCAAAACAAATAGCCTAGTAGCCTAATGAAACATACGGATTGATTTAGTATCTTTGTAACATTATTAAATTATTCTGTTACTATGCCTACGTTTGCAAAAGAGAACATTTTAATTTGATACACAATAATGTTACATTTAATTTACATGTTGACAATGATTAGCCTAGTTTTGGTTGTTGTTGGCGGCGTTATTGCATGTTAGTTATGCCTACAATGCAAAATGGCTTCCTCGCGATTGGAAGCTCCTGTAGCTGCATAGGATTTCAAAACACGGCAAAATTCCGCAGGTTTGTGATATAGGTCTGTGAGTAAGGAGTCCTCTTGACTTCTTTTAAGCTGTCAGAGGTGGGAAGGTGTGATTTTTTTTGGGGGCAGGGCCGGATTAACTGGGCACAAATGTCTGATGGCCCCCCTTCCCCCCAGCCAACGTGAATCGGGTGGTTAGTTAATAGGCCTATCGTGAAGATTTTTCCTGCCCTCTAAGGCACGAGCGCATCTGTGAGGCCAAGCCTCACCAAGTAGCTCGTTTGTTTGCAACTAACATTCCATTTAATTAAACTGCTTTATAGGCTATGCCGAAATAGTTTTCAACATTTTGAATATTAGTGTCGGGTGAATTGAAATGTTCTCAAAGTAGCCTTATGGCTGAAAGCTGCTTGGGATCCCCCGTCAAGCAATATAACCATACAAACACGCTTCCTGCACTCATTGTTTCAAAAGGAGTAATTTTGGCTTTGTCAGAACTGAAGAGCTGTGGACGGCACGGCACGGCACGGTATGCCCAATCACTGGCGCCTTAATGCATGGGCTTACCTGGGCTTCAGCCCAGGGGCCTCGACCAATGAGGGGCCTCCTAATAATAATAATGATAATCAATAATAATAAACGGCGTGTCCGTATTCGCGGCGTCATTAGCCTACTCTGGAGCTAGCCTAAATAATTGAGCACATCGTACTGCTCTACAATTACATCCATGCAGAGGCCCCCTTTGTCTTCTCCAATTCTAGAGTGTAACAAAATGTAACAAAACGTAATAAATCCTAACGGGTGTAGAGGAGCTAGAGGAGAGGCTGAAGCTGACTGACAAACTTATCATACAAACTCTGGAGATAACGTGGGTAGGATTGAAGCAACGATAAACGAATGATGTGGATTCCTGTAACTGTCCATGAAAACAGAAGGCATAGCAGGTAAATATTGTAGAAAATAGCCTGGAAATGAAACGGCTTTAAAAACATGTATTTCACTTGTCTCATTGGAGTGAACGCATAACATGGGCTGTGGCGCAAATAAATGAATTAGTGATCTGCATCTCCGTTCACCAACAGCCAAGTTTGTGCTAACCCATTCACACATATAATAGTCTATATTTTTTTTCTCCATTGTTAACGTGAGATATGTCTCCATGTAGTGTAGTGATAATGCATAAGGTAGCCATGTTCACGTCACATGAGCCAGCTTGTTCTTTAGGCTAAAATTATTTCTGTCCCTCCCAAACTGCGTTAAACTGGTGTGTTAAGTAGACAGAATTTCAAAAAATCTCCTGGGGAACCCCCCCGACATGACAAACACATGCACTTTTGAAAAGCTTTTAAACGTCCATATGTGTACCCATCTTGTTGTAAAAGTTCAACGCTTGTTTTCGTGCAGTAGGCTAGCCTTTTTGATAAGCGATGACATGGGTAGGCGGACGTGATTCGAGGGCTTTCTATTCCTGTTTATGTAAAGGTTTTACATAGGCTGAATAAGGATAGGCTACACTGCATGTTATTAACCAAAAGCGCACGCTATGTGTCGGGTCAGATCGCGGGCCGGGGATCATTTAATTATAATTAATATTTGCGGGGGGGGGGGGGGGGGGGTGCCCTTAAAAAACATATAGCCCAGGGGCCTCAGGTGGTATTAAGGCGCCCCTGTGCCCAATGAAAATAAATTAACGCAACGCAACACAACACAGACCCCGCTTCTCTCGCGTCAGTCACTGACATGAACGAAACACAGAACCCGCTTCTCTCACGGCAGTCACTGACAGTAACCTAGAATAAATGCATGGGGAAAAACACTTCCCCATGACAAAGACATCGTAAAACACTGAAAGTTAATATTTTGTCACTAGCAAGTAGCCTATGCATAATTCTGCTTCAGTTGAACAAATACATTTGCTTATTTCACAGAAAAATATAAATAGCCAGTTAGGGTCTACAGTGCAGAGTTGGTAAGTTATGGTAGGCCAACTTGCAGTGAACATACAAACAGGGGAAATTATTTCTCTTGCAGCTGAGTAGCCTCAGGTGCGCACGTAGACATAAGGCCGAACATGCAAGCGTCAATCGTGCGCTCACGACAATCACGCCGTTAAACTTAAATAGGTTAACATCACTCTAAGTTTGCCTTCAAGCAAGGAAAACGATGATTTGAAGCCATCTGTTTCGTTGGAAGGGCAAGGGGTAGCAACAGGGCAACACAGAGACAGGCCCGATGGCAGGGCTGTTATGAGAGTATTCAAATATGGGATATTCTACGGGAAAACATTAAAACGGCAAGACAGCGGGGGAAAGTTAAAATACGTGATAAACATGGAAAAAGTTGGCATGCATTGTTTCGGTCCCCGTGCACAGGGATTATTTGTCATATTATTAATCACATATGATTATTTGTGAAATTGTGCAAACAGGCGCATGTCTTTTTTAACAATTCTGTCGGAGGGTCATTGAAAAATTTCTAGCAGGCAAGAGAGGGTCATGCAACTTCCAACTGAAGCACTCAAAATTCCTCCGGTGGCCCCTTCAATAAATAACGAACAGTCCCTAGATTGCTGCTGGGCTATATGTCTTGGTTCTGTTAACAACTCATTGTCAAACGCATAGCCTATCTCGCGGTTGCATCCATTACAAACAAACATGCAATGTGAACGTCTGGGATTGGGGAGAGCACTAAATGCTCTACTGAATAAGCACGAAGTCAAACCTTAAAATGAAAAACACTCTTTAATAATCCAAAAAAATAAACCGCTAATGAAGTAAACTTGTGACCATCAAAAATCGTTTATCGCTTGTAACTCCGTGATACCAGGACGTAACAGGAAGGCATTTGGCTGAGCAACGGAGGTTAATATGCTCCATGTTTTGTCCAAATGATGTCTGTCTATCATCGTTGCACTCGGAGAAAACCAGAATGTTTAATTTGTCCTGCGTCTCTACGGCTGCAAACGGGATTCACTCGCAGTTAACCAAATATTTCTTTATTAGGGCAGGGCAGGCATATTTCTGGCTATTAAATTATTTCTAAACCAGTCTACTAAAGTCTGTAGTGAAGTCTGTGTAGGGTTTTCCAGGCTCCATTTCTTTTTACGAGACCCTGCTCACTTAAGCCATCTACGGGTTGTTTGGGTTGTTGCAGTGTCTCACTGGAAAAATACAAATTAAAGTTGCGTGATACCGCGTGATCCCACACGCGGACCGTGAGTGAAGCTGGCCAAGTCGAAGCACTGCCCACTGTAACAACTATATGTAGGTACCCACAAATACATAATGCAAGTACAATGATAGTACCTGATAGTACATGTTGTTACACAGGTTGTACCACTGTACCTAATTAGGTAGGTACACTGTAACAGCGACACATTAAAATAAAATGTTACCGTAATGTTCATATCATTTAGGCTTAAAGTGGAAGTGTAATTCTGTTCATGTGGCATGCTACTGATATGGGCTTGTATTCACAAAGCATTTTTTTTACCGCTAAGACTACTTTTAAATCTCACTTCAAGTTCTTTACTACTAGTTTTCTCTTAAAACCTATTCACAAAGCTGCTGAGACCAACATTTAGTAAAGAAAAATGACAACTCCTAAGATAACAGCTCCATTCCTATGCTTGATGTCATTTCTCATGCACAAGCTTGCTTACAGTGACCACAGTGTTTGGCTGATGATGAGTGACAGGTCTTTGCTGGTGAGAATGCATGCACTACACGGGTACCGCAAAGGACAGGAGATAAATAAATAAACTAGAAAAGCATTTCCTGAAGGAAATACAGTGCATGAAAATGCAAAAAATATGATGTAAAATATCATACAGAGTAAAAACAAACTATATTGGTTGATAGGTAGATGAGGTTTAATATAGTTGGAATGACTGAACCGTTAAATAGGTGGATAGTTTATATAGGTAAATGATTTACTTGGTAGATAAGGTTTAATATAGTTGGAATGATTGAATGGTTAAATAGGTGGACAATTTAAATGGTTAAATTATTTAGGTAGATAGTTGACGATAACTGACAGTTGGAATGGCTCTAATGTTTGCTAGTAGTTATGCTAACTATGTTATCAAAGATAATAATGTTAACCAAGTTACTTAACTTAGCTAATGTTTTCATTTTTAGTAGTTATGCTAACTAGCATGTTAGCAATGCTAACATGTTAACTATGTTAACCATGTTACTTAGCTAACCTAGCTAATCATTTTTAGGAGTTATGCTAACTATGCTAACTAGCATGTTAGCATGCTAACTATGCTAACCATGTGACTTAGCTAACCTAGCTAATTATTTTTAGTAGTCATGCTAACTATGTTAACTAGTAAGTTAACATGCTAGAATGCTAACTATGCAAACCATATTGCTTAGCTAACTTAGCTAATCATGTTTAGCAGTTATGCTAACTATGCTAACTAACATGTTAGCATGCTAACCATGTTACTTAGCTAACTTAGCTAATCATTTTTAGCAGTTTTGCTAAAAATGCTAACTAGCATGCTAACATGCTAGCATGCTAACTATGTTAACCATGTTACTTAGCTAATAATTTTTAGCAGTTTTGTTAAACATGCTAACAATGCTAGCAATGTTAACTATGCTAACCATGCTAACTAGCTACAGTGGGTAGGAGTCATAGTTGATGACAAGTAACAGTTACAATGGCTGAACAGTTAAAAAGTTCAGTAGTTTAAAGGGTTAAATTGTTTAACAGTGAAATATTGTACTGAGGACTTTTATATTGAAACAGTTTTTGGCAGAGGAAGCAGTTGAACAGGATGTATAGTTTTAAAAGGGCCAGTTTGTATGCTTAAAGCCTGAGACTGGCAGTTGATCCAGGTGGCCTGAACACCTGCCATAGGATTCTAATTGCTGTGATGTCATAAAGGGCAATGTTAAGTCAATGGGGAAATTTTGATAGTTTTTAATTAATAGTTTAAAAAGTATAAAAGTTACAAATATGAAAAATACATAGCACTCTTATCCTAAGTAAGACCTACGTAACAAAGTTTGAATGAAGTTTCTACGTTAAACGGTTGAAGCTGCATTAAATGCGTTAGAAGAAGAACTAGAAAAGCATTTCCTGAAGGAAATATAATGCATGAAAATGCAAAAATATGATGTAAAATATCATACAGAGTAAAAACAAACTATTGGTTGCTAGGTAGATGAGGTTTAATATAGTTGAAATGACTGAACAGTTAAATAGGTGGATAGTTTAAATGGTTAAATTATTTAGGTAGATAGTTGACGATAACTAACAGTTGGAATGGCTCTAATGTTTGCTAGTAGTTATGCTAACTATGTTAACAAAGATAATAATGTTAACCAAGTTACTTAACTTAGTTAATTTAGCTAATGTTTTTTCTAGCAGTTTTTTTAAAT
The DNA here is from genome assembly GCF_046254945.1 of Alosa pseudoharengus. NCBI lineage: Eukaryota > Metazoa > Chordata > Actinopteri > Clupeiformes > Clupeidae > Alosa > Alosa pseudoharengus. The sequence goes on along the minus strand of NW_027468576.1, from coordinate 1,258,317 downwards.
GTTAATAATGCTAATGCTGTTAACTATGTTAACTATGCTAACCATGTGACTTAGCTAAGTTAACTAATCATTTTTAGTAGTTATGCTAAATAGTATGCTAACTATGTTAACCATGTGACTTAGCTAACTTAGCTAATCATTTTTAGCAGTTATTCTAACTATGCTAACTAACATGTTAGCATGCTAACTGTGCTAACCATGTTACTTAGCTAACTTAGCTAATAATTTTTAGCAGTTATGCTAACTATGCTAACTAGCATGTTAACATGCTAGCATGCTAACTATGCTAGCCATTTTACTTAGCTAACTTAGCCAATCATTTTTAGCAGTTTTGCTAAAATGCTAATAATGTTAGCAATGCTAACATGTTAACCATGCTAACTAGCTAAGGTGGGTAGGAGTCATAGTTGATGACAAGTAACAGTTACAATGGCTGAACAGTTCAAAAGTTCAGTAGTTTAACCCTTTGCAGACTGTGCCGAACATTCCATTTTTTCTTACTCGATGGCCTTATGGCACAAAAAGGCTTATTGTATGATTATGCTACATGCCAGAGATACAATATACCCACCACTGTAATCAGGAGAAATAGCCCTTTCAAATGGTATAAAATATAATAAGTTTGAGGAGAACATACATCATTTTTAAAAAATATCTTTAAAATTCAACCCCAAAAAACACGAAAATATCAGTTTGTCAAGATTAATCTCATTTTTCTCCCAATTTCTATTGTAGATAGAGAAAAACATAGAGTGTATGGGAGATTCACAATTTTGTCCTCTACTCAGTGATATAAACAGAATCAATGTGTCACCTTTTGTTCAAAAGTTATGATAAATTTATTACACCTTTGCAGACGGCACAAAACATTCCGTTTTTTCATACTTGGTGCCCTTGTGAGACAAAAAGGCTTATTGTGTGGCCATGCTACATGACAGAGATAAGATATACCCACCATTGTAATCAGGAAAACTAGCCCTTTAAAACGGTACACATCATAGTTAATACATTTGAGTGTACCACACATTGTTTTTAAACAAAACCTTCAAAATTCAACATAAAAAAACGTGAAAATATCAATTTGTCAAGATGAATCTTACTTTTCAACTAATGTCTGTTGTAGATATAGTGTGCAAAGGATAGCCAGTGTTGTGTTCTCCTCAGTGAAAAAAACAGAATCAATTTATCACCTTTGGTTCAGAAGTTATGATTAATTTACTCATAACAGTAACAAGTAGAATTTTTAAAGAGTAGAATGTTTTCATTTCCCGGTTTGGCATCTGACCTAAAAATACAGATATAATGGTCATGTAAAAAAATATGTTTTACCATCAAAACAAGCTCAATATGGGATGTCTTACTGTACTCTGAAGAGGCTAAATCAATTGTGGGGAGGACAAATAAAGGCTGAAAGACAGACTAGATGATTGTAAGTGCTTCTCCGTGTGCTTCATTCTACTATGAAAACAAGAATATAGAGACACTGGCACATGTGTTAGGTTTACGAAAGGGGAAATAAATCATTTTATTTAGAAAAGTCTTAAACAATGTGATTAAATAACCAGGAACAACAACTTCAGGTAAAAAACATAAACATAATATGTTTACAAACATGCAGTAACTATTAGAACTACAAGAATGACAAGACAACAGTATAACAAAGATCAACAAATCTTACATGGTGAACAAAACATCAATTCATACTAACATTCACACACATATATATAAACAATTAAAACGTTAGAAGAAATTCAATACATTTAACAACCATACAGCATATAATTCGATACAATATATAATTATCGATATCATTTGCCCTACACATAAGGTGATACACTAACGCCACATTCCCACCAGATCCGTGGTGTGTGCATTATCACAGCTGTGGCATGGTTGTTTGGTTGTGTGTGTGTGTGTGTGTGTGTGTGTGTGTGTGTGTGTGTGTGTGTGTGTGTGCATGCGTGCATGCGTGTGTGTGTCCATCTAAGCCTAGCAGACGATGGGGTGTAAATGCTATTGGAGTTGGTGTCTCTGTCTGTGTTGGAAGGATAGGCAAAGTGTATGCTTTCTACCTGACATGGGACTTGACCAAATTCAAAATAAAGAAATTGTCAGATAAGAAATATAGAAATTGAATTACAAATCTAACCAAACTATTATCACTATAATCCCTCTCATTATTGTTATAAGCAACACTCTTATCACAACCAGAAATGTGCTTGCGCCCAGATGGACGCACACACACACACAAACATGCTTACCCAGTTGAGGATGATGGGAGATTATCTCCTCCTGTAGCACATCATTGTCTTCTTCATCCAGAAGCTACCTATCCATGTCCCATGTCCATGCCATCGTGGTCCTTGGGGTCTTATTTGCCATCAGCAGTCGGCTGCTTTCACCCCAGTTGCACGTACTTCTCTCCCTCCATCTAAAATAACAAAAAAAATCACAGGTCTGATAGTGAATAGGTTGTTTAGTTTTATTTTACATTACTTCCACATAATCTTAATCACCACCAACCATGACTCTTTTCACTAAAAGTATTATTGTCACTGGAGGACTCCAATATTGCTTGGAGAGGTAACATTAGTCTCAGAGCTCACTACAGTAAGTGTTATTGCCTTGGCTAAACCATACATAGCATACCAGCTTACAAGCAAAAATTGATTCATTAACATGAGTCAGGAGATATGACAGAAAACATCTAAACAGCGTATGCATACACATACACACTGTGCCTAGGCTACTGCAGTTGCGTAAAGACAAAACACCCCCTTAGAAAATAATGTGTCGACGAGTAGGCTTGGGTGTATGAGCTCCCATCATAGTTAGCCACCCAAAAACCTCATAATCGTAGCAGCCAACCTTACAGCCTAAAAGCTAAACAATACTAAGACACATTTATAACAAATCTTCAGTCATGTATTCATGAAAACAGCAGTCAATGAATAAAATCCTTACGTTACACCATCGGTGATCAACACAGTCTTCACGTCGGTAACGTAACATTAACGTTGTCATTCATGTCAGATGTTTCTATCTAAGTAAGCTAAGCAACTTGGCTACAAACAACTGTAAATTGTGCTATACATATTACGAAGGAATGAAAGGTTTATTTGACAATAAAATACCGATTAGGTGTACTTGACATAAAGTTGGCAGTCATGAAGCACGGGAGTGAACTTTATCGCGACTACGCGTCAAGGACATGTTGCAGCCTCTCCTGATGCTAACGTTACCTAACTTAGCCAGTTTTCTATCAGATAACAAGCAAGCAACATCGTTCAAAATAGAACAAATTGTTAAAGTGTCAGTCTTAGTAGGTCTGTAATCTTGGTTGACATATAGTAACCCCCCAAAAATGACTGAAAATGATGAGTTTACTAAAGATTACGGTGTGCTAAAATACCAGCTGTCATCAGCTGAAGTGAACACATACAGGCATTATGTTACGGCCATGCATACAAGGTGTAATTACCACCAAAAATAACTTTTAAAAACGATGTTGAAGTAATAACATGGATAACAAGTAATAATAACATAAAAAGACTTGTTTTTACCTCAGATGATCCAGTAGTTTCTCCTTTAGACGACGTCAAGATCGATCAACGATGCATAGTGCTTCCTGCTGTTTTTCCTCTAGTGGAGGGAGACGTCAACTCTTGATTTTTCCTTCACGTAGTAAAAGAAATTCGCGCCACAAATCCCTTAACCAATCATATCGCCAGAAAGCCTATGATGTGACGTTTTTGAGGAAGTTTTCATTGATAAAATTGGTTGGGGTATGGCGGAGTTATTAGACTGAACGTCATCGGTACTGGGGTACCGAAATTAGAATGGGCCGTCTGCAAAGGGTTAAAGGGTTAAATTGTTTAACAGTGAAATATTGTAGTGAGGACCTTTATTTTAAAACAGTTTTTGGCAGAGGAAGCAGTTAAACAGGATGTGTAGTCTTAATAGGGCCAGTTTGTATGCTTAAAGCCTGAGACTGGCAGTTGATGCAGGTGGCCCGAACACCTGCCATAGGATTCTAATTGCTTAACGGCCGTATTGTGATGTCATAATCATAATGTTAAGTCAATGGGGAAATTTTGATTAGTTTCTAATTAATAGTTTAAAAAGTATAAAAGTTACAAAGCTGAAAAATACATAGCACTCTTGTCCTAAGTAAGACCTACGTAACATAGTTTGAATGAAGTTTCTACGTTAAACGGTTGAAGCTGCATTAAATGCGTTAGAAGAAGAAGAATAAGAAGCCTAGGAAGAACAGTACAGTGCATTTTCATGCACTGTAACTAGAAAACGCAATTCCAGGGAATTACCAGTGCATGAAAATGCAAAACATATGGTGTGAAATATATTGTTAAAACAGATGATGTGCTAATTGGCAACCAACATGATGAGGTTTAATATAGTTGAAATGACTGAACTAGGTAGATGAGGTTTAGTTGGAATGACTGAACTAGGTAGATGAGGTTTAATGTAGTTGGAATGACTGGACAGTTAAATAGGTGGATAGTTTAAATGGTTAAATTATTTGCTAGGTAAATGAGGTTTAATATAGTTGGAATGACTGAACTAGGTAGATGAGGTTTAATATAGTTGGAATGACTGAACTAGGTAGATGAGGTTTAATATAGTTGAAATGACTGAACCTAGGTGGATAGTCTAAAAGGTTAAATTATTTGCTAGGTAGATGAGGTTTAATATAGTTGGAATGACTGAACTAGGTGATATGAGGTTTAATATAATTGGAATGACTGAACAGTTAAATAGGTGGATAGTTTAAAAGGTTAAATGATTTGCTAGGTAGATGAGGTTTAATATAGTTGGAATGACTGGACAGTTAAATAGGTGGATAGTTTAAAAGGTTAAATTATTTGCTAGGTAGATGAGGTTTAATATAGTTGGAATGACTGAACTAGGTAGATGAGGTTTAATATAGTTGGAATGACTGAACTAGGTAGATGAGGTTTAATATAGTTGGAATGACTGAACAGTTAAATAGGTGGATAGTGTAAAAGGTTAAATTATTTGCTAGGTAGATGAGGTTTAATATAGTTGGAATGACTGAACTAGGTAGATAAGGTTTAATATAGTTGGAATGACTGAACTAGGTAGCCTAGATGAGGTTTAATATAGTTGGAATGACTGAACAGTTAAATAGGTGGATAGTTTAAAAGGTTAGATTAGTTGCTAGGTAGATGAGGTGTAATATAGTTGGAATGACTGAACTAGGTAGATGAGGTTTAATATAGTTGGATTGACTGAACAGTTAAATAGGTGGATAGTTTAAATGGTTAAATTATTTAATAGGGAATTATTGTAGCAAGGACTTTTATTTTGAAACAGTTGTGGACAGAGGAAACCGTTGAATAGCATGTGTAGTCTTAAAAGAATGAGACTGTATGCTTAAAGCCTGAGAAACTGACAGTTGAAACAGGTGGCCTGGCCACCTGGCAGAAGATTCTAATTGCTGTGATGTCATAAAGGCCCAATGTTAAGTCAATGGGGAAATTTTGAATAGTTTTTAATGAATAGTTTAAAATGTATAAAAGTTACAAAGATGAAAAATACATAGCACCCATGTCCTAAGTAAGACCTACGTAACATAGTTTGAATGAAGTTTCTACGTTAAACAGTTAAAGCTGCATTAACTGCGTTAGAATATAATAACTAGAAAAGGATTTCCTGAAGGAAATACAGTGCATGAAAATGCAAAAATATGATGTAAAATATCATACAGAGTAAAAACAAACTATATTGGTTGCTAGGTAGATGAGGTTTAATATAGTTGGAATGACTGAACTAGGTAGATGAGGTTTAATATAGTTGGAATGACTGAACAGTTAAATAGGTGGAAAGTTTAAATGGTTAAATTATTTGCTAGGTAGATGAGGTTTAATGTAGTTGGAATGACTGAACTAGGTAGATGAGGTTTAATATAGTTGGAATGACTGAACGGTTAAATGGGTGGAAAGTGTAAAAGGTTTAATTATTTGCTAGGTAGATGAGGTTTAATATAGTTGGAATGACTGAACTAGGTAAATGAGGTTTAATATAGTTGGAATGACTGAACAGTTAAATAGGTGGATAATTTAAAAGGTTAAGTTGTTTGCTAGGTAGATGAGGTTTAATATAGTTGGAATGACTGGGCAGTTAAATAGGTGGATAGTTTAAAAGGTTCAATTATTTGCTAGGTAGATGAGGTTTAATGTAGTTGGAATGACTGAACTAGGTAGATGAGGTTTAATATAGTTGGAATGACTGAACGGTTAAATAGGTGGAAAGTGTAAAAGGTTTAATTATTTGCTAGGTAGATGAGGTTTAATATAGTTGGAATGACTGAACTAGGTAGATGAGGTTTAATATAGTTGGAATGACTGAACAGTTAAATAGGTGGATAATTTAAAAGGTTAAGTTGTTTGCTAGGTAGATGAGGTTTAATGTAGTTGGAATGACTGAACTAGGTAGATGAGGTTTAATATAGTTGGAATGACTGAACAGTTAAATAGGTGGATAGTTTAAATGGTTAAATTATTTGAAAGGTAGATGAGGTTTAATATAGTTGGAATGACTGAACAGTTAAATAGGTGGATAGTTTAAATGGTTAAATTATTTGCTAGGTAGATGAGGTTTAATATATTTGGAATGACTGAGCTAGGTAGATGAGGTTTAATATAGTTGGAATGACTGAACAGTTAAATAGGTGGATAGTTTAAAAGGTTTAATTATTTGCTAGGTAGATGAGGTTTAATAGGCCTATAGTTGGAATGACTGGACAGTTAATAGGTGGATAGTTTAAATGGTTAAATTATTTTCTAGGTAGATGAGGTTTAATGTAGTTGGATTGACTGAACTAGGTAGATGATGTTTATTATAGTTGGAATGACTGAACTAGGTAGATGAGGTTTAATGTAGTTGGAATGACTGAAAAGTTAAATAGATGGATGGTTTAAAAGTTTAAATTATTTGCTAGGTAGATGAGGTTTAATATAGTTGGAATGACTGAACTAGGTAGATGAGGTTTAATATAGTTGGAATGACTGAACAGTTAAATAGGTGGAAAGTTTAAATGGTTAAATTATTTGCTAGGTAGATGAGGTTTAATGTAGTTGGAATGACTGAACTAGGTAGATGAGGTTTAATATAGTTGGAATGACTGAACGGTTAAATGGGTGGAAAGTGTAAAAGGTTTAATTATTTGCTAGGTAGATGAGGTTTAATATAGTTGGAATGACTGAACTAGGTAGATGAGGTTTAATATAGTTGGAATGACTGAACAGTTAAATAGGTGGATAATTTAAAAGGTTAAGTTGTTTGCTAGGTAGATGAGGTTTAATATAGTTGGAATGACTGGGCAGTTAAATAGGTGGATAGTTTAAAAGGTTCAATTATTTGCTAGGTAGATGAGGTTTAATGTAGTTGGAATGACTGAACTAGGTAGATGAGGTTTAATATAGTTGGAATGACTGAACAGTTAAATAGGTGGATAGTTTAAATGGTTAAATTATTTGAAAGGTAGATGAGGTTTAATATAGTTGGAATGACTGAACAGTTAAATAGGTGGATAGTTTAAATGGTTAAATTATTTGCTAGGTAGATGAGGTTTAATATATTTGGAATGACTGAGCTAGGTAGATGAGGTTTAATATAGTTGGAATGACTGAACAGTTAAATAGGTGGATAGTTTAAAAGGTTTAATTATTTGCTAGGTAGATGAGGTTTAATAGGCCTATAGTTGGAATGACTGGACAGTTAATAGGTGGATAGTTTAAATGGTTAAATTATTTTCTAGGTAGATGAGGTTTAATGTAGTTGGATTGACTGAACTAGGTAGATGATGTTTAATAAAGTTGGAATGACTGAACTAGGTAGATGAGATTTAATATAGTTGGAATGACTGAACAGTTAGTGGATAGTTTAAGGTTAAATCATTTGCTAGGTAGATGATGTTTAATATAGTTGGAATGACTGAACTAGGTAGATGAGGTTTAATGTAGTTGGAATGACTGAAAAGTTAAATAGATGGATGGTTTAAAAGTTTAAATTATTTGCTAGGTAGATGAGGTTTAATATAGTTGGAATGACTGAACTAGGTAGATGAGGTTTAATATAGTTGGAATGACTGAACAGTTAAATAGGTGGAAAGTTTAAATGGTTAAATTATTTGCTAGGTAGATGAGGTTTAATGTAGTTGGAATGACTGAACTAGGTAGATGAGGTTTAATATAGTTGGAATGACTGAACAGTTAAATAGGTGGATGGTTTAAATGGTTAAATGATTTGCTAGGTCAATGAGGTTTAATATAGTTGGAATGACTGAACAGTTAAATAGGTGGATAGTTTAAATGGTTAAATTATGTTAAAGCCTGAGAAACTGACAGTTGATGCAGGTGGCCGGAACACCTGGCCTAGGATTCTAATTGCTTAAGTGCTCTATTATGATGTCATCAGCCCATGTTAAGTCTATGGGGAAATTTTGAATAGTTTTTAATTAATAATTTAAAAAGTATAAAAGTTACAAAGATGAACTAGAAATGCAATTCCAAGGAATTACCAGTGCATGAAAATGCTAAAGTTGTGATGTAAAATATCATGTATAGTTAAAACAGATAATAAAGAGATGGTTACTACGGTGATGCTAGGATAGACATGGTGGTTGCATAGCTTAATAAAAGTTGATAGTTTAAAAGTAGACTGTTTAAAAGTTGAATGTAGATAGTTTAAAAGTTGTTGATAGACAGTAGATAGTTTAAACGTTGATAGACAGCTAGTTTAATAGATAGTTTAATGATAGTTTAAAAGTAGACCGTTTAAAAGTTGAAGGTAAATAGTTTAAAAGTTGTTGACAGACTGGAAGTTGAATGAATGTTGATATTCAAATAGTTTGATGGCTGTGCATAGGTAGATATTTGACGATAACTGAAAGTTGGAATGGCTCTAATGTTCGCTAGCAGTTATGCTAAGATTTTTAACTATGCTAACCATGCTACTTAGCTAATGTTTTATAGCAGTGCTAGCAATGCTAACCTGCTAACCATGCTACTTAGCTAACGTTTTCTAGCAGTTTAATGAATGTTGATATTCAAATAGTTTAATGGCTGTGCATAGGTAGATATTTGACGATAACTAAAAGTTTGAACGGCTCTAATGTTTGCTAGCAGTTATGCTAAGATTTTTAATTCTTTTAACCATGCTACTTAGCTAATGTTTTATAGCAGTGCTAGCATGCTAACCATGTTACTTAGCTAACTTAACTAACATTTTCTAGCAGTTTTACTAAACATGTTAACTATGCTAACAATGTTAGCATGCTAACTATGTTAACCATGTTACTTAGCTAACTTAGCTAATAATTTTAGCAGTTATGCTAACTATGCTAACTAGCAGGCTAACTACGCTAACCATGTTACTTAGCTAACTTAGCTAATCATTTTTAGCAGTTTTGCTAAAAAATGCTAACTAGCATGCTAACATGCTAGCATGTTAACTATGCTAACCATGTGACTTAGCTAACTTAGCTAATCATTTTTAGCAGTTTTGCTAAAATGCTAACTAGCATGTTAACATGCTACCATGCTAACTATGCTAACCATATGACTTAGCTAACTTAGCTAATCATTTTTAGTAATTTTGCTAAAAATGCTAACTAGCATGTTAACATGTTAGCATGCTAACTTGTTAGCATGTTAACTATGCTAACCATGCTAACTAGCTACAGTGGGTAGGAGTCATAGTTGATGACAAGTAACAGTTACAATGGCTAAACAGTTAAAAAGTTCAATAGTTTAAAGGGTTAAATTGTTTAACAGTGAAATATTGTAGTGAGGACTTTTATTTTGAAACAGTTTTTGGCAGAGGAAGCAGTTTAACAGGATGTGTAGTCTTAATAGGGCCAGTTTGTATGCTTAAAGCCTGAGACTGGCAGTTGAGATCCAGGTGGCCTGAACACCTGCCATAGGATTCTAATTGCTTAATGGCCGTATTATGATGTCATAATCGGCAATGTTAAGTATATGGGGATTTTTAAAAAGTTTTTCTTTAATAGTTTAAAAAGTATAAAAGTTTCAAAGTTGATAAGATATAGCAACCCGATCTGTTTGAAGACCTACGTTACAAAGTTTGAATGAAGTTTCTAAGTTAAACTGTTCAAGAGAAATTGCGTCTAGAAAAAGTGGTAAGCAGAATAATAATAACTAGAAATGCAATTCTAAGGAATTACCAGTGCATGGAAATGCTAAAGTTGTGATGTAAAATATCATGTATAGTTAAAACAGATAATAAAGAGATGGTTACTACGGTGATGCTAGGATAGACATGGTGGTTGCATAGCTTAATAAAAGTTGATAGTTTAAAAGTAGACTGTTTAAAAGTTGAATGTAGATAGTTTAAAAGTTGTTGATAGACAGTAGATAGTTTAAAAGTTGTTGATAGACAGCTAGTTTAATATAGTTTAATTATAGTTTAAAAGTAGACAGTTTAAAAGTTGAAGGTAAATAGTTTAAAAGTTGTTGACAGACTGGAAGTTGAATGAATGTTGATATTCAAATAGTTTAATGGCTGTGCATAGGTAGATATTTGACGATAACTAAAAGTTTGAACGGCTCTAATGTTTGCTAGCAGTTATGCTAAGTTTTTTAATTCTGTTAACCATGCTACTTAGCTAATGTTTTATAGCAGTGCTAATAATTTTAGCATGCTAACCATGCTACTTAGCTAACTTAACTAATATTTTGTAGCAGTTTTGCTAAACATGCTAACTATGTTAACAATGTTAGCATGTTAACTATGTTAACCATGTTACTTAGCTAACTTAGATAATCATTTTTAGCAGTTATGCTAACTATGGTAACTAGTATGCTAACTATGTTAACCATGTTACTTAGCTAACCTAGCTAATCATTTTAATAGTTTTGCTAAAAATGCTAATTCACATGCTAACTATGTTAGCATGCTAACTATGCTAACCATGTTACTTAGCTAACCTAGCTAATCATTTTAGTAGTTTTGCTAAAAATGCTAACTAGCATGCTAACTATGCTAACCATGTTACTTAGCTAACTTAGCTAATTATTTTTAGCAGTTTTGCTAAAAATGCTAACTAGCATGTTAACATGTTAGCATGCTAACTATGCTAACCATGTTACTTAGCTAACTTAGCTAATCATTTTTAGTAGTTTTGCTTAAAATGCTAACTAGCATGCTAACATGCTAGCATGCTAACTATGCTAACCATGTGACTTAGCTAACTTAGCTAATCATTTTTAGTAATTTTGCTAAAAATGCTAACTAGCATGTTAACATGTTAGAATGCTAACTTGCTAGCATGCTAACTATGTTAATCATGTGACTTAGCTAATCATTTTTAGCAGTTTTGCTAAAAATGCTAACTAGCATGCTAACTATGCTAACCATGTGACTTAGCTAACTTAGCTAATCATTTTTAGTAATTTTGTTAAAAATGCTAACTAGCATGCTAACATGCTAGCATGCTAACTTGATAGCATGCTAACTATGCTAACCATGCTAACTAGCTACAGTGGGTAGGAGTCATAGTTGATGACAAGTAACAGTTACAATGGCTAAACAGTTAAAAAGTTCAGTAGTTTAAAGGGTTAAATTGTTTAACAGTGAAATATTGTAGTGAGGACTTTTATTTTGAAACAGTTTTTGGCAGAGGAAGCAGTTGAACAGGATGTGTAGTCTTAATAGGACCAGTTTGTATGCTTAAAGGAACACGCCACCCAATGTCAGTAGTAATATATGTTCTTACCTTAACTTTCACGAGTTGAGTCATACCTCTCCCGTGTCCGTACGTGCACTCAAACGCTCTGGTGCGCGGCTGGACTGTGTTAGCATGTTGCTATGCTAGCGGGCTTTGACGGCAACTAAGCGTAGAAGTAATCAAAAACATCCACGTTTTACCGACTTAAATACAGTTGCACGAGTAGTTGATAGAAATGCTACGGCCACGCAACGTGAAACGTGGCGATTTTCCAAGCGAATAAACCGGAGAACTACAATGTGTGGCGCAATAGCACTTGGGAGTACTTCGACCTAGCGTAGTAGTATTGTTAACACCTAATTGTAGATCCTATCCACCACAGAGTTTAGAATCCATGCTGGATCGACCCTCAGCCTCTCCCTCCCCTCTGAGCGAGAGAGAGGCACACACACTAGAGATGCGCTGATGGGCTATTATTTCAACCATAACTGCATAGCAAAACTTATCATCCATCAGCCATCCATCAACACCAAAGTTTTTTGACCAATTTTCGAAACGGCACCCGCCGACCATCCGCTGGTTGTTTTAATGTAGGCTATATGGGTGATACAGCGCTGCTGACGTGAGGCTAGAAAGCCCTTGGCTGTTCTAGGAAGACTGATCCAATGCAGCAAATATATTAAAAGGCTAAAGTCGTACATTGGCTATGTTGTAGCCTATCCCCAGAATATCAGCAGCAAACTCAGTCTCTGTCTCGCAAAACAGTCTCCAAATAAAACGCACATCAGCCTGTTGCCTTTTCTGCCAGCTTGTGAAAATATATCGTCCAAAATGCTTGATTGCATTGCATTCTCCACATTTTTAGCTACATTTTCATGTACCACATCAGCATTTTTGTTCAGTGAATCTTTTGTAAATTGCTTTAAAATGAATTGCGCTGTCTGTCTGAAAAAGACGCGCTCGTGCAGTCAAAATGAATGGGAGTCTTCAGAACAGGCTTTCAGTCACCCTGACATAACAGTGTGTAAAGTAGCCTATAATGTGAATGACTTCAAGGATTTCTTTCTTTTTGCAAAAAATAAAGTACAATAGGCATTAATTAGTAGGCCAGGAGCATGTTGAAATTATGTGGCAAATTGCGTTTTTTATTACAATGATAAAATTGTAAAAGGACGTGACCGAAGCTGAGGCAAGCCAGGCAATAGGCCTATAGGCCCGACGGTAATTGTAAAGCAATTTACAAAAGATTCACTGAACAAAAATGCTGATGTGGTACATGAAAATGTAGCTAAAAATGTGGAGAATGCAATGCAATCAAGCATTTTGGACGATATATTTTCACAAGCTGGCAGAAAAGGCAACAGGCCGATGTGCGTTTTATTTGGAGACTGTTTTGCGAGACAGAGACTGAGTTTGCTGCTGATATTCTGGGGATGGGCTACAACATAGCCAATGTACGATTTTAGCCTTTTAATATATTTGCTGCATTCGATCAGTCTTCCTAGAACAGGCAAGGGCTTTCTAGCCTCACGTCAGCAGCGCTGTATCACCCATATAGCCTACATTAAAACAACCAGCGGATGGTCGGCGGGTGCCGTTTCGAAAATTGGTCAAAAAACGTTGGTGTTGATGGATGGCTGATGGATGATAAGTTTTGCTATGCAGTTATGGTTGAAATAATAGCCCATCAGCGCATCTCTAGTGTGTGTGCCTCTCTCTCGCTCAGAGGGGAGGGAGAGGCTGAGGGTCGATCGATCTACAATTAGGTGTTAACAATACTACTACGCTAGGTCGAAGTACTCCCAAGTGCTATTGCGCCACACATTGTAGTTCTCCGGTTTATTCGCTTGGAAAATCGCCACGTTTCACGTTGCGTGGCCGTAGCATTTCTATCAACTACTCGTGCAACTGTATTTAAGTCGGTAAAACGTGGATGTTTTTGATTACTTCTACGCTTAGTTGCCGTCAAAGCCCGCTAGCATAGCAACATGCTAACACAGTCCAGCCGCGCACCAGAGCGTTTGAGTGCACGTACGGACACGGGAGAGGTATGACTCAACTCGTGAAAGTTAAGGTAAGAACATATATTACTACTGACATTGGGTGGCGTGTTCCTTTGAGACTGGCAGTTGAGATCCAGGTGGCCTGAACACCTGCCATAGGATTCTAATTGCTTAATGGCCGTATTATGATGTCATAATCGGCAATGTTAAGTCTATGGGGATTTTTAAAAAGTTTTTCTTTTAATAGTTTAAAAAGTATAAAAGTTTCAAAGTTGAAAAGAGATAGCAACCCGATCTGTTTGAAGACCTACGTTACAAAGTTTGAATGAAGTTTCTAAGTTAAACTGTTCAAGAGAAATTGCGTCTAGAAAAAGTGGTAAGCGGAATAATAATAACTAGAAATGCAATTCCAAGGAATTACCAGTGCATGAAAATGCTAAAGTTGTGATGTAAAATATCATGTATAGTTAAAACGGATAATACAGAGATGGTTACTACGGTGATGCTAGGATAGACATGGTGGTTGCATAGCTTAATAAAAGTTGATAGTTTAAAAGTAGACTGTTTAAAAGTTGAATGTAGATAGTTTAAAAGTTGTTGATAGACAGTAGATAGTTTAAAAGTTGTTGATAGACAGCTAGTTTAATAGATAGTTTAATGGTAGTTTAAAAGTAAACCGTTTAAAAGTTGAAGGTAAATAGTTTAAAAGTTGTTGACAGACTGGAAGTTGAATGAATGTTGATATTCAAATAGTTTAATGGCTATGTATAGGTAGATATTTGACGATAACTGAAAGTTGGAATGGCTCTAATGTTTGCTAGCAGTTATGCTAAGATTTTTAATTCTGTTAACCATGCTACTTAGCTAATGTTTTATAGCAGTGCTAGCATGCTAACCATGTTACTTAGCTAACTTAACTAACATTTTCTAGTAGTTTTACTAAACATGCTAACTATGCTAACAATGTTAGCATGCTAACTATGTTAACCATGTTACTTAGCTAACTTAACTAATAATTTTAGCAGTTATGCTAACTATGCTAACTAGCATGCTAACTATGCTAACCATGTTACTTAGTTAACCTAGCTAATCATTTTTAACAGTTTTGCTAAAAATGCTAACTAGCATGCTAACATGTTAGCATGCTAATTATGCTAACCATGTTACTTAGCTAATCATTTTTAGTAGTTTTGTTAAAAATGCTAACTAGCATGCTAACATGTTAGCATGCTAATTATGCTAACCATGTTACTTAGCTAACTTAGCTAATCATTTTTAGTAGTTTTGCTAAAAATGCTAATTAGCATGCTAACATGTTAGCATGCTAACTATGGTAACCATGTTACTTAGCTAACTTAGCTAATCATTTTTAGTAGTTTTGCTAAAAATGCTAACTAGCATGTTAGCATGCTAACTATGCTAACCATGTGACTTAGCTAACTTAGCTAATCATTTTTAGTAATTTTGCTATAAATGCTAACTAGCATGCTAACATGCTAGCATGTTAACTATGTTAACCATGTGACTTAGCTAATCATTTTTAGCAGTTTTGCTAAAAATGCTAACTAGCATGCTAACATGCTAGCATGCTAACTATGCTAACCATGTGACTTAGCTAATCATTTTTAGTAATTTTGCTAAAAATGCTAACTAGCATGCTAACATGCTAGCATGCTAACTTGCTAGCATGCTAACTATGCTAACCATGCTAACTAGCTACAGTGGGTAGGAGTCATAGTTGATGACAAGTAACAGTTACAATGGCTAAACAGTTAAAAAGTTCAGTAGTTTAAAGGGTTAAATTGTTTAACAGTGAAATATTGTAGTGAGGACTTTTATTTTGAAACAGTTAGAGGCAGAGGAAGCAGTTTAACAGGATGTGTAGTCTTAATAGGGCCAGTTTGTATGCTTAAAGCCTGAGACTGGCAGTTGAGATCCAGGTGGCCTGAACACCTGCCATAGGATTCTAATTGCTTAATGGCCGTATTATGATGTCATAATCGGCAATGTTAAGTCTATGGGGATTTTTAAAAAGTTTTTCTTTAATAGTTTAAAAAGTATAAAAGTTTCAAAGTTGAAAAGAGATAGCAACCCGATCTGTTTGAAGACCTACGTTACAAAGTTTGAATGACGTTTCTAAGTTAAACTGTTCAAGAGAAATTGCGTCTAGAAAAAGTGGTAAGCGGAATAATAATAAGAAGAAGAAGAAGAAGAAGAAGAAGTTGCCTAGGAAGAACAGTACAGTGCATTTTCATGCACTGTAATAATAAGAAGAAGTTGCCTAGGAAGAACAGTACAGTGCATTTTCATGCACTGTAATAAGAAGAAGAAGTTGCCTAGGAAGAACAGTACAGTGCATTTTCATGCACTGTAAAAATACAAAGCCCCCATGTCCTAAGTAAGACCTACGTAACATAGTTTGAATGTTTCTACGTTAAACGGTTGAAGCTGCATTAAATGCGTTAGCGGAAGAATAAGAATAAAATGCCTAGGAAGAACAGTACAGTGCATTTTCATGCACTGTAATAAGAAGAAGATGACTAGGAAGAACAGTACAGTGCATTTTCATGCACTGTAATAAGAAGAAGCCTAGGAAGAAAAGTACAGTGCATTTTCATGCACTGTAATGAATAAATAATCATGACTGGTTACATCTGTATGAAGACACTGCATAGATGAAAAGCAATTTAATTTAATTTACAATGAAACGTTACGTCTAGTTTAAATCTTGACAATGATTGGTTTTGGTTGTTGGTGCCATTATTGGATCCCTTACAACACACAATTATTCCCTTGCAATTGAGATCTCCTGTAAGTGATTCTACATGTGCATTTCAAAACATTGCGACATAGAATGCTATAAACAGCTGTTTACCATTGTTTGTGAATAGGTCTTGGTGAGTTAGGAGTCCTCTTGACGACTTCTAACACTGTCCCAGACTTAGGTGCTACTTTTATCAATGATTTTATTAGTGAAAAACAATTGGATTTTCTGTTTCTTGTTGAAACCTGGCTGACTTCAGACAGCGAAGCTGTTCTTTTTTAAACTTGTCCCCCAAATTATAATTTCTTCCACTCAATTAGACAAGGCAAACGAGGTGGTGGAATTGCCTCCATTCTCTCAAACAAATATAGTTGCACTAGAGTCAACTTTGGCGAATTCGCTTCCTTTGAGTGTATTGCCCTCACTCTGAAGGCTGACCCAGCTGTACTTCTATTAACCTTATACCGCCCTCCTAAACTATGGACTGGCTTTCTCGACCAGTTTTCTGAACTTATGTCGCTCATCATCACTAGCTATGATCGGAGAATTGTAAATTGCGACTTTAATATTCATGTCAATAAGACAACTGATGCTAAAGCCAGTAAGTTCCTTAATGTGTTGGACAGTTTAGAGCTAAAGCTGCATGTTACAGGACCCACCCACAACCTTGGCAACACCCTCGATCTAGTAATTTCTAGGGATAGAAGTCTAGGGATAGAAGTCACAGACTTATCAGTAAATGATATAAATATGTCTGATCATTATTGTGTATCTTTTAATATAGTACTACATACTCCAAAAATTCATCTCGAAATTGCAATCAAATCGCGACTCTTGGACATTAGAGCAGAACAGCAGTTCATAGCTCTTATAGACTCCATAACTTTAGATATTTTACATCATCCCATTGATCAAATGGTAGAGGCTCTCAATCGTGAATTAGGCGCTATGCTTGACAGAGTGGCACCCTTAAAGACTAAAAAAAGGCCCTGTAGCAAACTGACACCTTGGATGAACGAAAATATCCATGATCTAAAAAGATCATGTAGAAAAGCTGAGAGAACATGGAGAAAAACTAAGTTACAGGTTCACCGTGCCATTCTAAAAGAAAAAATAGCAAATTATAATAGAGCTATTCGGAATGAGAGAAGGAACCACTTCTCTAAGGTAATTGCTGAAAACAGTGGAAACTCTAGGGTGTTGTTCTCTACCATTGATAGGCTATTGCATCAAACACCTTTTGATACACTCAGTCAGGCATCTTCTCTAAGATGCAAAGAATTTGCAGACTTCTTCAAAAACAAAGTAATTTCTATAAGGGAGGCTATTGGTAACACAAGTAATATGTTTGATAGTACACCCAAAAACAGCCCCCCAAAATTAAGGTCCTTTAGCACTATTACTCAATCTGAGCTTGGTAAAATTATAACTCAAACCGGCTCCTCAACATGTGTTTTAGATCCAATCCCTACTAGATTCCTCAAAAAAGTATATGATAGCTTAGCTCCCTTTATTCTCAAGGTAATAAATACCTCATTAGAAACAGGTATATTTCCAACTGCTTTTAAAACCGCTGTTGTGAAACCTTTACTTAAAAAGTAAAATCTTGACCATACCAATCTGAGCAACTACAGGCCTATATCAAATCTACCGTTCCTGAGCAAAGTACTTGAAAAAGTTGTTTGTAATCAGTTAAATACCTTCCTCAACGAAAACAGTATCCTTGAAAAATTCCAATCAGGTTTTAGATCAA
The DNA here is from genome assembly GCF_046254945.1 of Alosa pseudoharengus. Classification (NCBI taxonomy): domain Eukaryota; kingdom Metazoa; phylum Chordata; class Actinopteri; order Clupeiformes; family Clupeidae; genus Alosa; species Alosa pseudoharengus. The sequence continues at coordinate 1,240,066 of NW_027468576.1, read as the reverse complement.
ATCACAGCACAGAAACGGCTCTAGTAAAAATAGTCAATGATCTCAGACTGGCTACTGACTCAAACAAAGTCTCAATCCTTATTCTTCTGGATTTGAGTGCGGCATTTGATACCATTGAACATAGCATCCTAATTCACCGCCTTGCGAAGTGGGTGGGGTCTCTCTGATAATGCTCTAAACTGGTTTCAAACCTACATTACTGGCAGAGATTTTTATATCAGTCTAGGAGATCATGTATCTGAAAAACATGACTTGCCTTTTGGTGTGGCCCAGGGGAGCTGCCTTGGTCCCCTGCTATTTTCCCTATGTATGCTTCCATTGGGAAACGTCATAAGTCAGCATAATGTAAACTTCCATAGCTACGCAGATGATACCCAATTGTATATTTCTGTGGAGCCAACTAATCCAGATGGCCTTTGCTCCCTCACTGCATGCCTAACCTCCATTAATCAGTGGATGAGCAAAACATTTTTGAAACTAAATGATGACAAAACAGAGGTACTTTTGGTTGGACCAAAACTAAAGCCAGATATTGTTCTTAGTAATCTGGGGAACTTGGCGCACCAGGTCAAACCAAAAGTAACAAGCCTCGGTGTCATCTTAGATGCAGAGTTAAGTTTTAAGCCCCATATCAGTAAAGTTACTCAGACAGCCTATTTCCACTTGAGAAACATTGCCAAAGTGCGGCCCTTTTTAACTCAACAAGATGCAGAAAAACTCATTCACGCCTTTATCACTAGCAGGTTAGACTACTACAATGCAATTTTCACTGGTCTTCCCAAAAAACATCTAAAGAAATTGGCACTCATACAGAACTCTGCGGCTAGACTTTTAACTAAGACTAAGAAGAGAGAACACATCACCCCTGTGTTGGCTGAACTGCACTGGCTCCCTATTTCCTATAGAATTGACTTTAAGGTTATGTTAATTACTTACAAAGCTCTGAATGGCATAGCACCTTCATATATCTCTGAGCTTTTAATATCTTATCAACCACAAAGGAAACTTAGATCATCCAATTCTAATCTTTTAATCGTACCCAAAGTGCTCCACAAACAGTGGAGAAGCTGCTTTTATCCATTATGCCCCCAAACTATGGAACACCCTGCCTCTGTACATTTCCTAGGGTTCAGTAAATATTTTTTAAAAAGATCTGAAAACATACCTGTACAGGAAAGCTTTTAGTTAACTCATCTTATCCTATAGACTACTTTTTCAGATTATTCTACATCTGCTGCTATTGGAGGGCGCAGCCAGCCAGAAGCAGATGGGCTCCCCCTATTAAAGGAGAATTCCGGTGTGATATTGACCTAAAGTGTATTGAAACATGATACCGAGTGTGAACGTATGTCTCATAGCCCATCTCGGCTTGTCCCCTGCACTCCAAAATCTGGCGCTAGTTAGCCGATGCTACCAACAGCTTTTTCAATTGTGGTGCTTCGGCATCGGGCTAGCCATGCAAATAAATCACTGTTTTAAACCATTTACGAGGCTCAATGTATCTCCACACTTCATTGGTAGACTTCCGAGGGCCCTGACATTTAAAACGAGACATTGAGAAAAAAGCACTGGTAGTTTACTTACATGACGATTTATACAGACAGTATCTTCACGAAGTTTAGCGTTTGCAGCCATCTTGAATTTAGTCACGATAAGTTGAGCTACGAGTAAGAATGAACAGGTATGATAAGGGATCAGATTCCAAAAATAATTCAGTGGAAATGCATGGATTCCAGTTTCTTTCAGTAGCAGCAAATGGAATCCATGCATTTCCACTGAATTATTTTTGGAATCTGATCCCTTATCATACCTGTTCATTCTTACTCGTAGCTCGACTTATCGTGACTAAATTCAAGATGGCTGCAAACGCTAAACTTCGTGAAGATACTGTCTGTATAAATCGTCTTGTAAGTAAACTACCAGTGCTTTTTCAAAGTTCTCAATGTCTCGTTTTAAATGTCAGGGCCCTCGGAAGTCTACCAATGAAGTGTGGAGATACATTGAGCCTCGTAAATGGTGTAAAACAGTGATTTATTTGCATGGCTAGCCCGATGCCGAAGCACCACAATTGAAAAAGCTGTTGGTAGCAACGGCTAACTAGCGCCAGATTTTGGAGTGCAGGGGACAAGCCGAGATGGGCTATGAGACATACGTTCACACTCGGTATCATGTTTCAATACACTTTATTCAGGTCAATATCACACCGGAATTCTCCTTTAAGTCAGGTTCTGCTCAAGGTTTCTTCCGGGAATATGGGAGTTTTTCCTTGCCACAGTTGCCATATGGCGTGCTTGTGGGGGGTAAGAGGGTTAAGGCTGCCAGTCTTATGACATGTCATTTTCTATATTTTTGATATGTTGCTGAGTGGATCGTAAACGGCCCCAGCAATGAAGAAAAGTGATTGATAATGACTGACTGACTATTATTGTGTTACATGCTTCAAATGTAAAGCACTTTGAGCTGCATTCTGTGTATGAAAGGTGCTATACAAATAAAGCTTATTATTATTTAGCTCTAAAATGCTTTGTGAATTACTGTTGGGTCAAACATTTGTACGACTGACTTATTTTAAGGAGTTTCTCCTAAATCTGCCAGTTAAGAGCTGCTGTTAGCCTTACGATTCTTTGAAAATACAGGCCCCGAACTGAACTGATCTTTCTCTTCCTTTAGGTCAGTATGGATACACAGACCCTCCACTGTCTGGTGTCTTACTACATCCAAGCCCTCCAAACCTGTAGCTTGTGGACTCATGCAGACATCCTCTTAGCTCTGTCATCTCTTCTGTGCGGTAATGGATCCAGTTGCCAGCAGGTAGGATATTTGGAAATGCTTGCTTTAACCTTCTGGAATCTAGGACCTTTTGAGGATGTCAGGCTTGCCATTCTTCTTCTTTATCATCATTATTGGGAGCCAAGCTGTAAAGGAACTAGGGTTGGGTATCGTTTGGGTCTTATCGGATACCGGTGCTAAATCGATACTTTTAAAACGGTGCCGGTGCCGAAACGGTGCCTGAACCGGTACTTTGTTTTTACAATAAAATGGTCTAAAGCATGAATTGCTTTTTTTAATGATAAGACAAATTTGAACATGAAATTGAACTTTTATATTAAATTTACTATCAATATCTCATTGCTCCTAAGCATAATACATTTAAATGTTAAAACAGCTTGCCATGGATGCGCACACAAGTAAGCTCTGCTTTCAAGTTTACCCAGTGTAGGCAGTTTGCCATAAGGTATGTTAAAACCGCTTGCCATAGAACTGCCAGTCATGGACAACGGCATTTGCAAGCAAGCTATTCTAACAGGGACTACTTTTCAGTTAATTCAGTGTGTTCCCAAATGCTTCAAGAAATGTCATGTCTTCCCCCATAACACGCAATAGTTTTGAACATGTTAGGCTACATGTCGGTGTTGAAGTGTTTAGATTCCCAGCACTAGTAGGCATTTTAACAGCAACTATGGCTATGCGCTAACAACAGTCAGCTGAGTTTAATTAGCGATAACGTACAGAGATGGTTCCGTAGCCTCTTTCACAGCTCAGTGACATCAGGTATGTAACCTACATATTTATGTTTTTGCCTGCTAACTTTTAATATGATCTTATTAATTGTGATGCTATATGGGCCCTGATGCACATGAAAGATTAATTATCATGCCATTATGTTGTTTAGAACACACCGTGAAATAAAGTTTTCACCTACAACTTTGCTGATAACATTTCAAATAAATGCCAGTTATACAAGAGTTGTATACATAAGAAACGGCCAGATTTTGGGGTTGCTCCTCCCAAAATGCGTAACTCCCTTTCCCGCGTAAACGACATATTTAAGCGAAGGGAAGAAGTTGCGCGAATATGAGTGAAATGTGCCTAGTTATGTGCTTTTTTTTTACTTGCGCACCCGTATGCACATGGGAGAATTCCCCCCTTAATTACTAGGTTGTTGCCTTTTCTATCCAGTAGGTGGCAGTCCAGGATAAGAAATAGAGCAGTTCAAGTAGTTGTGTAGAAAAAGATTAAAAACGAGATGAAGAAAAAGAGCATACAAGTGTGAATGGAAATGTAATGTGTGAAGTTATTGGAATGGAAATAAATGTTCCACCTTCAACATACTTTTGAAGACATTTTGTTTCAAGGTGTAACAAATGTAGTGGGTAAGGGAGTTTGTCGGTTAGTTAGTCGTTCATAAGCTAGACTAAGCAAACATAGGCTACGTTAGCAAAGTTAACTTTGACAAGGCTGACTGCTAGCATTAGTATCATCAAGAGGTGTGCTAACTAGTAGGTTTACCTCCGGATTGCTTTGCATTGAGGTGATACTTCAGACTTGACGAACTCCTATGGTAGGCAACGGAAATTCCTTACTGCTGAAATAGTAGATTGATGCCTTTAAACGTAGGCTAAATGTTTTCATTCAAAGCAGTGCTTTCTTGTCTGCCTCCTTCAGTCACTAAAGCCAGACTGCACTGGGTCAAATGTCACTACGAAATGTGATTAATCAGCGTTAGGATATTGATTGAATTGACATTTTTGTTTATTATTGCTATTCTCCTTAATGTAGTCTTACCAACTTTTTAAACTGTTTACTGTTAAATGTAAAAATTTCTGGTGGTTTTGGAAACAAGCGCCAATGGGATCCTTTCCAGACTGACCTGTAGAGCAAATTCAAATTTGCTAACAGGTTTGTCTGGGTTCACCCAGGCTCAACCATGATGGAATCTGTTTGGAAATGTGAATGAATGCGGTTATGTTTGACAACATGAAGGATTAGTTTAGTAGAACATTATATTAAGAAATAGTTGGGATTATTATATGATGGTAGATGATATTTAACTGGAGTATGTTGCAAAGTAAATTTTGCTGGGTATCTTGTGGATGCCAACTTTTTTGCTTTCCTAAAATGGAACTCTCCTCTGTATTTACAGCACCTCTCAGATCTCTTGGGACAGAAGGGAATTCTGGTGATTTGCAGTGCACCAAATCAGGCAGACATTGAACTACATAGCGCTGCTATTCATTGCATGGCCAACCTTTGCCTTGGGTGAGGTTACTTTGGTAAATCATTATTTTGGTAAAGGTTTAACGCATTGAAAATGGAGGAGGAGGAGTTGGCGATTCTATGCCAATACACTTTTTTCTACATTCAGTGAATATATACTATGTATACTGTATTAGGGATGTTACAATACACACAATTTGTTGCGATTCACTAAGTTCACAATATCTTTTTCTCACAATTTTTTTACAGAATAAGCTGCAGACAAATTATGACTGAAAACTATTCCTTTGTATATAAACACAAGGTCTGAACTCGTTGCCACTTAAGTGTCCAACGTAATACGTATTCTGTCTTATCCGGCGCCCTGAGGTTGTTTTGAATAATCTTTGGACTAATCTGACTCCAATTTTACTATTATTACCAATAATCGTACTGACATCTGTAGTCGAACAAAACCATATTACGCCCTATTGTGTTTAAAAATTCATTGCGACTTTCATTCATTCATTCATTCATTCATTCATTCATTATTATTTTTTTATCTCAACCGGTTGTAATCTTCAAGGTGCATTGTTACATCCCTAGTATAATATACTAACAATCTGCTAGCTGTCACCTTTGCGTTTCTGCTGAAAAAATTTCAGTGTTTGTATTTAGTACTCTGTAAATGAGGAAACACTTGCAGGGTGCACCCTCTCACAAATCACTAATTCCAGCCAAAAAAGTGTAAGTGCTGGTAAACTGGGCAATGTGAAAGAATGAGGGAAGGCATATTCTGAGGTGTTTGGCTGTTGAGTTCAAATATGAATCTTTCTCCAGTATCGCAAACTCTCCCTTTAAGGATTGAATGTCATTGATTACAGTATACCATATCACAATAATTTTCATCAGTTGTAGGCAAGATTTTATAAGGGAGGAGCCAAATCACTAATCAGAAAATCAATTGGGGTGTATGACAGAAGTCAGTAATGCTAAACATTCCAAATTTGTTAACAGAAAGTCCTGAACTTAAATGAAAATGTTGGAAATGGCATAACTGTTTCCTTTTGTGTTTCCTTATCATTATCATTAAAATCCCTGAAAATATAACATTGTTTTTGTCAATATCGCACAAGCCAAGTTTTAATGTTGTTTTGGGCCATATTAGAGAAACTTCGGTAACACTTTACTTGACAGTATCGACATAAGTGACATGACACTGTCATGAACATATGACTGTCATGACACATGAACCCTAGCCCTAACTCTAATCCTAAGCCTAATCCTAACCCTAACTTGTTATGATAAAAACTGAATGTCACTTAATAACAGAAGTGTTATGTCATAAATGTTTATGACTTGTTTATGACACATTCATGACAGTGTCATGCCACTCTTATGTCGATACTGTCAAGTAAAGTATAACCGAAACTTATTATCTTATTAAGTCCTAAATTAATATAGGTAGAGTATCGGATCATAAGGATCTCAATTTGGTTATACAGAAACAAATCCTTACTAGCTTTAGGAATCCTATCTTATCTCAGGTTAGAATACCCATAATACTTGATCGATTTTTCAACTTTTATGCTCTTTTTACGTAGCATAGCGTCTGATATGATTTCTGCACAGTGTTTACATTAAATACGCCTCCTATCCAGCGCCTCTTAAGTACCCTAGCAACAACCTAGCAACCACTATCATAATGTCAACCTAGCAACCGCCCTAGCAACCACGGAACCGGGTGACACGGAACCTTTGTTTTTCGTTTTGATCCGTCGACCCGCCCGCCGGACTGCACCCCCCGAAAGGAGGGTAGGGAGGACACAGATTTCTGTGAATATCTTGAGAACTGTAGGGCCTAGGAGGACCACATTTTTTAGTGTGTAAGCCTCAAGAGGCCATGTCAACCCATCCCATAACCACTCATTTGATGTATAGCGCCACCTAGTTAAAAATGAAAAAGCAAAAATGAGGTGTTGTAATCACAGGTATCTCTAGCTGACGGTTAAAACTGCATGGAATTGGAGGTGTAGGATCATTCTGACACCCACTGAATGCATGCCAAGTTTTGTGGAATTCCGTTTATAGGGGACCATACAATAAATGAATATGTGTACATTAAGTGACTGTACACTACGCATGCACACACACACACACACTCAACACACACACACAAACAGTAGACATGTAGGCATACATACACACGCACGCACATGGACATACACACATACACACATAAACACACACACAAGCACAAGCACAGACACACACACACACACAGGTATGTACACATTCACACGCACGCATGCACACAAACACACACACCCATAAACACACACGCACACACACAGTAGACATGTAGGCATACGTACGCATGCACGCACACACAGACTCACGCGCATACACACACAGTCATGCACACGCACGCAGACACACATATAAACACAACCACATACACGCACGCATGCACAAACACACCCATATGCACACGCGCACACGCACACACACACATAAAAACACACACACACACACATACACATGAACACACACATAAACACACACACACACCATTACCCCCACACACCCACTCACAAGCAAACACACACACAGACACATAAAACACAGACACATGCAGGCAAGCAAACACACACTCACAAGCAAAAACACACACAAAAGCACACATATACACAAAAGCAAACGCAAACATGCACACACTCATTTACATACACAAAAGTTGCATGAGTAGGGGATGGAGTAGGTGATGGAGACAAATTAACAAGCGTGATTTATTTTTGCAGAGAGAATGTGCAGGACTGAGCGGCGGTCATATTTTGTACCGCTTTGCGGTACACCTAGTTCTTAGAAAATCATTATCAAGGACATCAGGTGTTTGGAATTACAGTAACATAAGTTATAGGGTAAACTCTGACATTTGAGGAAAGGAATATCAAAAACAGTCTTTAGCATAAGTGACGTCGCTCAGTCTGCCACTTGTTAGCTACCGGTATGTGGCATTTGTGGTTTGTTTAGTCAAAGTCTAAAGTAGCCTGGGCCTTTGTGCCACACGCGAGCCACATACGAAATCTTAGGTCAGTCTGACAAATGGTCAGCGAGATATGCGTGCCACAGACATTAGGACAGACACACAAACGCTTCTTGCTTTATAGATAGATTATAATATATTATTCCACTACTTGGTTGAATTTCCCATTGTCTTACGTAATTTAGAATGACCATTAACATTATGTTATTTGAACACCTCCGAGCTGTAAAATGCAGACGATCAGAACATAGCAACATTGTAGCATATGACCGAGGTGGCTTTTAGCTAGATGGATGACAGCAGGCTAAGTAAAATAACGATGTTTCAAAGCTAAAGTTCATCAGAATCTTGGGATACGCCGACTTGACAACCTATGGCCTTTGGCCGTAGCAACCATCCATTTAGAACTAGTAACGGCAGTTTGTCCAGCAAGTTGAGAAATTATTTGATATGTGTTGGAAGAAAGTAGTTTTACAAACAAGACAATTTTAGCGATTTAAATTGTAACAGGAAATGAACACAACCCAAGTGGCAACAGTGTAATAAGCGGGATGATGGACTCCACGGTGGTCTGTTAACAGAAATTAATGCACTTACGAGGTTTAAACGGCCCTCGGCTTCGCGTCGGGGCTGTTTTACAACCTCGACCGTGCATTAATTTCTGTTAACAGAACACCGTGTCGTCCATTATCCCTTACATATTCAGTTTTGAATGCTTAGCTGAAATAATGTTTTTCCCGATCAACTTATTTTTAAAGCAGACCTACCTGCAGCCATGTAATTGGCCTATGGGTTTTCTACAGGAATATCATGTTTGAAAGGGCACTGCACTAGTCCATTTGAATTTCAAAAGTATTGATACTTTATGATCTTGTCATTTGATTTTTTTTGTCATTCTATCAGGACGCCTGGGCAGCCATATCTTGAGGAGCCTTACCGTGAAATATGTTTCCGGACATTCCTGCAGACATTACAGTCTCCCAAACCACCAGGAGCTGAAGACCTTGTCTTTTGTACTGTTAGTATTCTACCCTCTTTGAATGTATCTCTAAAGAAACTACACCGATGGTTAGCAGTTAGTATTTACAAAAACAATTATCAGGTTTTCATGTTCTTCCTTATAATGAAATGGATACTGGGGTTGGGCGATGTCCCCTGTACAGTAAAACATTGCAATGGACAAAACTGGGGTGGTGGGGTTACATACACTGTACAGTCTAAGCAATCTAAACAATTTGTACATATATTCACATAAACAAATGTATATTTCTTTACATACAATTAAACTATATGACCTGATGAAAGTGAGCAGCCTAGAGACACTAGTTGAGTGCAAAGTCTGCTTCAGTGCACTATCCAGCAGAATATTCCCCATTGCCAGCATGCGCTGGGTCGAGCAAAAAAGCTAGCTATGGTCAGTGGTGGAGTGGGACGATTAATTATCACTGGAAAATTCTGCCTGATTCATATTTTAGGGGGGAAATTCAGGGCTACTTATGTCGCAATCACTTATCTAAAATCCTCTGTCAGTAGTCTGTACCCATCTCATAACCTACATTTCAGGTCACCAGTTGTTACCACATCATTACTCGCTAGCTGTGAGGACTTATACAAACAAGGATATGCCCTTTTAAGATCACAGTAATCAAAAAATTCTCCCAATTGCCACTTTGCTAGTAGTGTTCTGATGCTGTAACTCGCTACTTAGTTAAAGAAATGGTTTATTTTAACATGGTGGAGAATAATGCATTTAAGGCCATGCTGCAAAAATTTGAAAAGTAATGCACAACGCTTACAGTTAGCTGAGTGTGATATGCACCTAAAGGCAGTATCAATGATATTAATTACTTACCAGAATACTAGCTAACTTAGCTAGCTAAGTGAACTAACAAACAAAAAATCCTAGTGGACATAAAGTTAAATGGTGTTTCTTTAATGTAACTTGCATATAAATCTGTATTTTTAAGGGGCATAGCATGTGTGTAATTATTATGTATAAGAACATGCACATATGGTTGGCCTAGAATGCTATCAACTCATACACAATGAGTTGGATACCCACTAGCATGCTAGCTAATTTTATATGTTAAGATAAGTAAGTATAAGTATAAGTATATATACTCTTTTGATCCCGTGAGGAAAATTTGGTCTCTGCATTTATCCCAATCCGTCAATTAGTGACACACACACAGCGTACATACAGTAAGGTGAAGCACACACTAACCCGGAGCAGTGAGCTGCCTGCTGCAGCGACGCTCGGGCAGCAGTGAGGGGTTAGGTGCCTTGCTCAAGGGCACTTCAGCCGTGGATGTGGGCATGGGAGAGCAGTGCTCAACCACTTCCCCTGCCCACATTTTTCCTACTGGATCCATACTGATCCGTATTTTGAACATAGCACGTATGAAGCGATTTGTATTGAGATGTAGCGGTTGATGTCATAAACCAGTATTGGCAGGAATGTTCAGAGTGGCGCCAGTCTTTTAACTGGAGTTTAAACGGCAAACCGGTAGAAAAAACTATATTTTTTCAAGACATTAGGCAATTTGGCAATTAGCCTACATTATATAACTCAAAAGTATTATTCTTTTTTATAAATGTTTTTATTATTTTAGTCATAGACTGAACATAGCACATATTGACAAAACAGTCATCACGGTTATGAATGTAATTAGTTCAATACAGAGTATACAAAATAAACTGAAAAGAAAACAATGATCAGGGTTTACAAAAGTATAGAGCAATAGGAGTTTGTCAGACTTCGCCCTTTATGTACAATAGCAGAGGGTCCCAGATCTTGTCATATTATTTCAACTTATCAATGTTGTGATACCTGATCCTTTCAAGGCTTAGAATATTCCCCATTTCCCACATTTCATAGCTAGGAGCAGAGTCACTTTTCCACATATGCAGAATTATTATTTTCGCCACAACCATACCCAAAGAAACAGCTTGAGCTTGATATGTATTAGCCAAAAGTAGAGCCCCTGTCCCTCCCAAGACCGCAACAAGCGGGTCTGGGTGTAATTTCTTCTTAAAATCACCAGAAAAACATTGGAAAATATCAGACCAGTAAGATGACAACTTTGTGCAAGACCAAAAGTATGAGCAAGTGTTCCTCTGAAACTTTACATCTGTTACAAAGTGGGGATGTAGAGGGGTCAAACTTATGCATCCTGGTCCTACAATAGTAAAGACGGTGTAGTGTCTTAAACTGTATCAAGTTATGTCGGACATTCACTGAACAATCATTAATATTTGCCAGACATTGTTCCCAAAACCCCTCACCTATTTCCTCATTTAACTCGCTGGCCCATGCCTGTCTGTGTGAAGAGGAATCCTTAGGCGTAAGCTTTAGCAAAATCTCATAGAAATATGAGACCGCCCCTTGACTGATAGGATCAAATCCATTGATGGAGTTGAGAGTGTCATGGAAAGGTTTATTTGGGTAATTAGATATATGCTTTTTGGCGAATTCACGTATTTGAAAGTATCTGAATAGATTGGACCCTGGAATGCCATACAAGCTCTGAAGCTGAGCAAAAGAAGCAAAAGTACCTTTTATGTACAGTGAATTCAAAAGTATTATTCTTGTGCTAATATACACCAACGCCACATTCACACCAGATCCGTGGTGTGTGCATTCCGTCACAGCTGTGGTATGGTTGTGTGTGTGTCCTGCTGAGGATGATGGGAGATTACTTTCCTCCTCTAGCCACATCATCCTCTTCATCCAGAAGCTACCTATATTCCATGTCCATGCCATCTTGGTCCTAGGGGTCATGTTTGCCTGACCTGGAGCTCATCAGCAGTCGGCTGCTTCCGCCCCAATTGCACGTACTTCATTCCCTCCATCCAAAATAATGAGAGCAAAACACACAAGTCTGATAGTGAATAGGTTGTTTAGTTTTATTATACATTACATTACAAAACCTTAATCACCACCAACCATGACTCTTTTCACTAAAAGTATTGTCACTGGAGGACTCATAGAGTGCTTGGAGAGGTAACATTAGTCTCGGAGCTCACTACTAAGTGTTATTCCCTTGGCTAAACCATACATAGCATACCAGCTTACAAGCAAACTTTGATTCATGAACATTATGAGTAAGGAGATATGACTGAAATAATCTAGACCGCATATGCACACACATACACACCATCCTTTTTACTGCAGTTGCGTAAACATGTAGAAAGCTTAGAAAATGCGTCAACGAGTAGGCTAAATGGCTGTATGAGCTCCCAAAATCCTAGTTAGCCACCGAGCAACCTCATAATCTTAGCAGGCAGCCTGACAGCCTCAAAGCTAAACAATACTTCGACACATATATCACAAATCTTCAGTCATGAAAACAGCAGTCAATAAATAAAATCCTTACACCCTAACCCTAACCCCCCCCCCCCCCGAAAAGAGAATTTTTTTTTTTTAAATGACTCCTTAAATGGTGACTTCTGGTGGATTTTGTGAAAGAAATGGACAGATTGAGTGACAAATTATGACATAACCATCAACACAAGCATTTACAAAGCATGATTATTGCAGTACTACAGGATTATTCATGTTTTTCTTTCACCTTTTTCATTTACATTATTAGTATTAGCCATTGTACAACTGTACACTGTAGGCCACTGTACAAACTATTGCTATTTAGAATATACAATGCTGTGCATAAGTTAAGACATTTATATATAATAACATTTATTTATTTACATGATGCATTAAAAAATAATTGATGTCCTATTTTCTTTTAATTAAGGCATTAAGACAAAAGGCAAAATATGTTTTTTATTCCTCCCTTTAGTCAATTTCAGCATGGGTGTTTTAACTTTTACACAGCACTGTGTAAACTATATTAACTTCTCTTTCATGTCATTACACTGTATTGGTGCTGTGCAAGTCGAATTGAGTGCCTTTCACTTTAATGCCGTGACGGCCCATGACGCTTGCTTGATTCTCACGGTTTCTAAGTAGCGTTGTTGTGCATGGTGCATAAGAATATGTGGATGAAATGAATTATGTTTCCCGTGTCATTTGGTAAAATAAATGGTCAAAAACTCGAAGAAAATCTATCTTGGATTATAGCTAGGGGTGTCACGATTCTCCAAATCCTCGATTCGATGTAATTTTCGATTTTAAAGTCACGATTCGATTCGATTTTAGATCTTTTTAAAATATTACTATTAATGCATTCCTTATATGTTATTTACTCTTTTTGGCCTTTTCTTTTTCGGGGGGCTTTTATTTTGAAACCGCTTTGAAACCGTTCCAACCGCGAGGTTGTAATGTAAACAGAACTTTAGGCTAAAACAGAGACGTGAACATAGTAAAATGAAACAACACAGAATGTTAATTTGATTGTTTCAGCACACTCCGAAGGGACCCAAGGTTAGTGTTCATGGAATATGTACTTATAAATTTGCATTTTAAGCCTTAAAGTAACTTTGGACTGTAATTAGACCATCTTTTCAAGTTGAGTAGGCTAAGTTAGTTTTAATTGACGTGAATGAACGAATACTTCCACACCGGTGATTTCAAAGTAGCAAGAGGGGCTTTGATTTTGGTAGGTTGATGTGTAGGCCTATATTTTAACTTGCTGCAGCCTAAAATTAGAAGAGTGTTGACGCTGCAGTTCAGCACGTGCATGTGTGTTTGTGCTCTTGGCATACATGCTGGACGTGACATTGGGGGTGTGGCTGCATCGTCGATTCTACTTTTAAGTTCGAGGTTCGAGATTGAGATGTAATTTCGATCGATTTCGAAATAAAATCGAAATCGTGACACCCTTAATTATAGCGAATAAGTGTCTTGTATCATATCTATCATTTTGGTGAGCTTTACAGGAATTACAAACTATCTCAGATGTAGGCTAAATGGTTGCGTATCCTATTACTCAAATTCAATTAAACCCACCAATAGGCTAGCTAGACCTTAGTTTCACAGCCTAGGTATGTTAGCAACACAGGGCTTGAAAGCATTGCCTGTATCACAAACAAAAACGAAACACTGCGTGGAATTTATCTGGGAATAGGCTACTGAAGGTAGGGGCGAGCTATCTCGCTGGCGTGTTTAATTTGGTTCCTTGGTTAACATAGGCTACTGTAGGCTACGTTTTTTGCACGAAATTGCGCCTGCTAATAAACTTAAATATAAACACAAACAAGCGTGATCTCCTGTGGAATCCCTGACTGCGCCTTCAACGTTAGCCTACTATTATTTGTTGACATGAAACCTGAACGAACGGCAGCTGTTCCTGAAGTTCACTTGTGTCTATTTTTTATTTATTTTTTTAATTAGGCAACTTTTTTTGCAGTGGCGCTTGAATTCCAGCGCTGCGCCGCTGATGAATACATAGTAGGGGAAACACTGATTTATGTTAGAAACAGTTTAAGCTTCTCTATAAGCATATGCGTAGATTACGGGGGGATGGGGGGATATGTCCCCACCACTATTTATAATTTGAATTTTGTCCCCACCACTTCTAAAAATGTGCAAACCAATTGCGACCGAAAAAATCCCCACATGCCAAAATCATCGAGTCTAAACCATGCGATAGGCGTGCACAATGACATCCTCACAGCATGCACACCTCACCGCACCCACCCGACCCTCCAGTCATTTAATGCCTGCTAGAGTTGACTGTAGCTCGGAATGCAATTCGTTGCCATAATAGGCTATCCTAAAATCCAGCGATAAAACAAAGCATGAACTCATGAGCGTCGGTCTGCCCTATATAGTATATCTTCTGATTGTAATGTTTACAGATATCTAGGCGATATTTGTAACATTTATTTTGTATTTGGCCTGTTATAAAATCATGTAGGCCTATTGAACAATTGAAACACATTGTGAACCCCAAAGTTGGAGACATGCATAGACATTGCTGGCAAATTTAAATCCGGATTACTCTGGAATGGCTAACTGTAAAGGGGAGTGCTTTAAACTTTGATTAAAACTTTAAACTTTAATTACACCTTTGTGTTCGGTAAGGTCTGCTGTTTATTCTGATATATGGTTTGTCATGTGTTGAGGGAAAGTTTGCGAAGCCAAGATGAATGGGTAGGGAGACGGGCGCAGAAAATATGATTAAATTAAAGTTAGGCTACTTTTCTCTAACCATCGTTTATAAGCTGAGACAAAGCTATTTCGTATGATGATGTGATGTCTGTGATGAATAGGCTACTTCGCAAGTAGTTCAGCAAATTTGGGTGGGACAGAAATACCTTTACAGAGCAGCAAATCTGGCCATATCGGCTCTGATGTACATTGATTTAAATTAGGGCTGTCAATCGATAAAAAAAAAAAATCTAATTAATTACATACTCTGTGATTAATTAATCTAAATTAATCGCATATATAATTTTTGCTGTGAAAGTATTTTAAATATTTAAATTCAAATGAATCATTGAATAATCAGCATTAGTGACATTAAAGTTCAAAAACTCTTTTATTATTATTTTCACTGTTCAAATAATGGCCATAATAATCTATGATATGACCTAATATGCTGAGGAAATAAATTCAAAAGTGCTTCGGGATTTTTTTTTTCACATACAAGGCATTTCAGGCCACAGATATAACCTAGGGGACACAATGAAAATAAATTAACACTCCCCTCAATGTCAACACTTGCAGACATTGCAAAGGACTTTATTTTCAACATTTTATTTGTATCAACACCATCAGGCAGTTTTTTAAAAGTAAATGTTCCAATCAATGATCCAGGCAGCACATTTTCTTCTCTCTCCTTAATTTTACAGTCTAATTTTTACTGACTAGAACAGCTCGGGGTCAAAGGTCATACGGAATCGATTAATCTGCACAAATTTTTTTAATCAGTTATTTTTTCTCAAATTAATTAATCGAAATTAATCAGTTATTTTGACAGCCCTAATTTAAATGCATTATCGCTTCACTACCCAACACGTGAACAAGAAAGAAAAGAAAAAAGAAACCAATGAGCTTATGTCGCGATTTCCGATAGGCCTAGGCCTAGAGAAAAGACAGCTATTGGTAACCCAACAATTAGGATTTGCTTTGCATACTCTGCTGTTTGGTTGTCCCAAACTTTGAGACGACCCATACTCGCATTAACTGAATCTAATCAACCCGAACTGCGATGTTCCTAACAGAGTGACAGGATGCAATGCCTAATAATCTCACTGCCTACAGCATAACTGCTAACAGTGCGCCTAGGCCTACTGTTAAACACCTGAAAAAATATTAAGCTGCTGTTTTCTTTTCATGACGAGCACTAGGCCTAAGTTTGAATGATTTATGACTGAATGGAATGTTGCGTTTTTAAGCGCCAGAACTGCTTATCACGTCGTGTGACAAAGTTTACACCAATCATCATCTTCTAATGTATCCTTATGTTGAGATGTCCATTCTCTTTGCCCTAGGCTATCATTTGTGCGTGAAGCATGTTTCAGTTAAGACAGTACACAAGCTATTTTTATTGTTGTAATATTGAATGATTTCATGAATAAATTGTACGCACAGTGCGTAGGCTACAGGATTACGGCTGGCAGTGCCACTGACCAAGGCCACAGTAGCCTATGAACCTCTGATTTTCAAAGGGGAATCACGGCCAATGCAGGGGGCAACTCTTCTCTTCAATTTCCATTCCAAATGACTTTTTATTGTCTGAAGACATCTATCGCAAGAATCTAACATTCTTAAGCAACAGCAAAGCAAATGCAAGCTAACCAAAGTGCAGTCGGTTCTTCCGCCATGGTTTTGGAAATCACACACCTGCTGCATCTGAAGGCCCACGCATAATAAGGCCTACGACTATCACTCTACACGCCCCTGTTGCACGTCACATTAATAGCTGATTCTGCCTCTTGACTCCCCAAAATGCCGCATCATGTGAAAAGATCAGCAGGCCTGCAAATTTTCCCCTCGTTTTTAGACACACGTTGCGGCAAAAAGACGTCTCCTATTCCCGCAAATTTAG
Organism: Alosa pseudoharengus; assembly: GCF_046254945.1. NCBI lineage: Eukaryota > Metazoa > Chordata > Actinopteri > Clupeiformes > Clupeidae > Alosa > Alosa pseudoharengus. The sequence goes on along the minus strand of NW_027468576.1, from coordinate 1,223,089 downwards.
CGTGATCTCTGTGTGAAAAGGCCTTTTGTATATCATACAGTGCAAATTCTTCTTGTTTTAGTGTTTAGTAAATAAAAAAGCATAGTCTCTACCTCAATATGAACTGCAAAGGATAGCCTAGGCTATAGGCACATTGTTTTTTGTTGTCGGTTCGGGTCAGGTTCGGGTAGTTAATCAGTGCATATTTTTGATGGTCGAGTGGGTGCAGATCGACTCTCCTGACTGGTCGGGTGGGTGCGGATGTTAAAAAACCTTAACCGGCGCAACACTACTGTTGAGCATATTGTAATGCAGCGTTGAATGGATGAATAGCTTACATAAGGGTACCCCGCACTTTTCAAACCACACTCAAGTTTATGGTTATTGTTCCCACCACTTCTAAAAACAAACTGACGCCCTTGTCTATAAGTGTATCCACCTCTGTCCCGGGTCAGTTTGATTTATTAGCCATTAACGTAAAACTCGGTGGCTGTTCTCTGGTTATTGTGGCCGTTTACCGTCCACCCTCTGCCAATTCTGATGCTCTACATAGTCTCTCAGAGCAATTTACTTCTCTAGTTAATTCTGAAGCTGTCATTTTAGGGGACCTTAACCTAGATTGGATGTCTCCAGCAGCTGATGACTTAAAACATGTGTGTGTGTGTAATGAGTTAAATCTTACCCAAATAGTCACAGAAACCACACGACCTAATATTAAAATTCCCAGTAATTCATCCCTGTTATCATTCATCCCATCCAAATAAGCCTCATAATTATATGCACAGCTGTGTATTCCCAATGGATTTCAGTGATCATTGTCCTGTGGGCTGCATTAGAGATGGCAGAAGACAAAGGTCAGGGCCTCTGTATGTAAATAAGAGATCTTTTAAAAGATCTCTTAGGCATTTTTACATGATCTACATGCCAGTGACCTTACTTCTTTAAATCTTATTCCAGATGCTGAACTTGCATTGGAATACTTCCAGACTATTTTAACACCTTAGCAGATAAACATGCCTCTTTTAAGAGATGTAGGATAAAAAAAAGATGTAACCCTTGGTTTAGTCATGATCTAGGTGAGATTATTTCTCAAAGAAACAAAGCTTGGGCATTGGCAAGATCCACTGGTAGTGATGGAGATTGGCAAACATTCAGACATCTTAGAAATACATGCACCTACTTTGTGAAAAGGGAAAAATCTACCTATTATTTGAACAATCTGTCTGACTGTGGTAGCAATCCAGCGAAATTCTGGAAAGTGATTAAGTCACTTAGCTCATTGAGTGCCAAAAACGTAATATTACGTTTTTCCTTCCCATGCGTTGAGTGCCAAAAACGTAATATTACTTTTTTAGCTTTTTTTTTAAATTACGAAACTAGACACTCTAACACACCTTATATGTGATTTTGGGAACTCTGTGATGAATGGAAATTAAATATATGACGATCGAAAACTCATGAAAATGCAGGTTACTTCTTGAAAAACTAACCTCTTTTGGTCTAGATAAAGGTTCCTTTTAAATGGTTTCAAAACTGCCTCTCTAATAGAACACAGTGGGTAGATGTGACAGGATCAACCTCAGAGCCATTAAGACTAAATAATGGTGTTCCACAGGGCTCAATTTTGGGACCACTGTTGTTTACATTGTATATCAATGACATCTGTGCTTTAATAGAAAATTGTAAAGTGCATTTCTATGCAGATGACAATCCTTTATGCCTATGCACCATCTGTAGAGCAAGCAGTGTCATATCTTCAATGTGCATTTGATTGTGTGCAGAAATTCTTGAAAGATCTTAAACTGGTTCTAAATGAAGCAAAAACAAAATATATGATCTTTACTAGATCGAGAAAGTGTGACCTTGATGCCTATAACATTTGTTCCCTAAATGGGGCACAAATTGAGCAAGTTTCTCAATACAAATATCTGGGCATTTGGCTAGATACTGTAACAAACTATCATTTAGAACACATGTGCTTGATCTCACAAAAAAGGTAAAAATTAAATGAGGTGCACTTTATAGGATTAGGTCTTGCTTCTCTTTAGAAAGCAGAATGACCATTATTCAAGCAGCTATAATGTCAGTCCTAGACTATGGTGACATTGTGTATGCATGCAGCCCCTTCCACTCTGAAATCACTTGATGCTGTTTACCACAGTTCACTACATTTTATAACGGGAGATGGGTTTAAAACTCACCACTGTAAATTATACCAAAATTAAGGATGGTCTTCCCTCTATGATAGGAGGGAAAGGCACTGCCTCCTTTTTGTTTATAAGACATTACTGGGAAAGTTACCTTTTTACCTAACTTCTCTTCTGAACATAAAATCCATCTGACACAATACACGCTCACAGGATTTTATATCTCTTCAAACTCCTCAAATGAAATCTGAATTTGGTAAATTAGCTTTTACATTTTTTGCATCTAATAAATGGAACAAATTTCAAGAGTTATTGAAATTAGATAGGTTTGTGTCACTAGACCAATTCAAGGGTATGATTGATGATATGGCTGTTGCACAATGTTCTTGCTTTGACTGATATTTACACCTTTTATATCATTATTATTATTATTATTTATACATTCCCCTTCTTTTCTTTCTATTTATTATTATTTATTTTTATTTGATTTTTGTTATTATTATTATTATTATTATTATTATTATTATTTGCCTTTTGTATCTTTTATTGTTCTTGTTTTGTTGTTTTGATTATTGTTGTTTTGTAACTCAGGGCATTGCTGTAAAAGAGCTTGATACTCAATTTCTCCCTGAATAAAAAAACAGATGATGATGATGATGAGGATGAGGATGATGAGGACGTTTTCATTAATAAAATTGGATGGGGCATGGCGGTATTATTAGACTGGATGTCATTGGTACTGGGGTACCGAAATTAGAATTGGCCGTCTGCAAATACAAACAATTTCAATGAAACAACAGATAACGTTACCAAGGATGTGAACAGTTGACACAAGCCTAATGTCAGTTTCCCAGGCATCAATCCTACCTAAGGGCTGAGCTACACCAGGCACGTAACTGAAGCGTTCCGTTCGCGTTGCGTCTGCTGCAACAATTAGCTTCTACTATAATTAATGGAATTAGCTACACCAGACATTCGAAAAACATAGACCATTCATCTAAAATGGATTTTACGCGTCGAGAACGGAACGCTTCAGTTACGCGCCTGGTGTAGCTTCGCTGTAAGGCATCACAATTCTGTAGATGCGGTTCATCATGCTTGTATTGCCTATTGTCAGTCATGTATTGAAATTCTATTGGGATTCCAAAAATCTTATTTTGATTGGAAATGTGTTAACATCATTGTGGTGTATGGGCATTTTTCATATTTCTCTTTCTCTCAGTTGTTGCAGAATTCATTGAAAGGCATGCAGTGTCTCTTAAATGGAGTGAAGTGGAAACCGGGGCATGGGGATGATCTAGGATTTCTTCTGGCTGTGCTAAAGGTGCTCATTATATGAAGAGATATCAGAGCTTGACTTGTATTCATGTAAACTACAGGGGGAAGAAGCAGTAAAGTAATTAAAGCTATAAAACATATTGTGATGTGGTAAGTGTATGTCTTCTCTCTGCAATAGAAATTGATGTTCTATGGGCTGCCAGGGATGGTTGTGGAGATGCCAAAAATTCTTTATCCTGCCCCTCTACCTCAGTATGATATTCCTTTTCCCAAAGTTTCAGAAGAGACCATGCCAACAAAACCGGGAGGGGTATGTGTAACTTTGCTTACTTAACTTTGTTTTGTATTGAGGCTTGTGTAGATGTGACACTGTAAACTGCCATGCAATACTATGGCTAAAAATCAGAGATTGTTTGAGAAAGTATTATCTGTATGTGTCTGTCACATATGAATTTAGCATAATGAAGTACGTACTTGTACCTAGTGTTAATATGATGGTAATCTGATGCTGATATATTCGCTGCCATCACCTGGACAGACATGAGAAGGCTACATTTTGCCCTGTAAGGTAGGCTAGCTACATATGCTATATGCTACTTGTAGTTTATTTTAGTAGCCTTTGCCACGCTATATGTCAGGTAACATCAGTAGCCTAAATAGCAACACTGTCTGTTTAATTGCTTTATGTTCATGTAAAAAAAACTACTATCATAATGTCAGTTAGATGGTTATATGCCTGAAAATATCTCTGATTCTGACTCCTGGACATGTGTGTACGCTAACGTTACAGGCTGCATCTTATCGAGGGCCAAGGGTTTCTACCTTTTTAGGGGTCCAAGCAGTGACAAACAAATATATTTTTACTGGTCCAAGCTCGCTGCTACAATGTTGTACAATGTTGGCTAGCATTAACTAACTAACATAATCCACACCTGGCACATACGCACACAGTGATGCTAGCTAGCTAGCTGGGTCATTCTGTGTCAAATCAGATTGGTTGTTGCAGCACCATCTCAGATTTTGGTCCCAACACCAAGGCCTGTGAAATATTTCTGTTAAAATCCTTCAATTCATGTTATTTTCAGCCCTTGAAATTACATCAGTTTTACAGCCTGAAAATCCAACTTTTTAAAAATGACAGACTATCGCAACCCAATTCACTTCAGATCTAACATGCAACCACCAATATTGCCCAAAACATCGATGTTTTAGCCCACAGGTTCTCAAACTTTTCTATAACCATACTACAGTGCCATATCTAGGTGGTTGAATAGATAGTGCCTACTAGGTTTTCCCCCAATTCTGCAATCTCAGTTACAATAACGAAACAATGTTAAATATGTTCAAAGCTATTAAATTCTAGCTCAGTTTTGTACACACACACAACCTCAGGTTGTCCTCATCCTGCTTTGAACATGGTTGTGTTACATTTTGAGCACTGTCAGCTTGGGAAGTTGGAAATGACTAGCCTACCAAAAAGGTCAATTTTAATGTACATTTGGGAGTTTGGGGATATTCTGGCATGATTCTGGCATGCAGTTATCACTCTTCAGCATATAGTAAGCTGCTCCTGTATTTCTAAAGATAGATGTAGCCACGTTGCAGACAAATGGATCCATAACACCGTGGACAATTCCGATGTAGACAGCAAATAACTCAAGTCGTTATATTGTATTCTATTTGTTGGTGTTGTGTTTATATTGTAAGAATATGAAATTAATAAATATAAGAACAAGAGGCTTTTGCGAAATAGCCGAAAGATAAACAATAATATGTTATACTGTAGCCTAGTAGGCCTAGGCTAAAGTTTGCGAGATGGAAAGAGAAAAATATCGTTTAAATGTATATTTAAATTATAGCCTAATCTAATGCACTGTTGTCTATTTTAAATCCGAAATAAGAAGGAATATGAGAAGACTGCTATTAACTTTAGCCTTATGTCTTGGTCTATGGATTTCTGCTTAGTTGTTGACAGCACGTTTTTTACGATTTAAAATAATACTTTTTACATTTTAACGGGCCAAGTTGAAGAGCTGTTGTCCGTTATTGTTCGTGCTGATTCATGTCCCCTTGCATTTTGCAACTGTGAGGTCCATGGTTAGTCTGACTTTCACCAGACCAAGCTCAATCTTTTAAGAAATCGAAAAAGAAATCGCCGGCAGATCAGGCTGGGTTCACCCAGCCTAGTCCTGATAGAAATATTATTTAATTTTGTGATTAAGATAGCCACGCTCTGGGGTCCCCCCAGTTTCAGAGCTATTCTAAATACAAAGAGGGAGTCATAACAAAACCGTGACTGTTAACAAACTAGATCCTAATAGAAAGCTGTTAGCTTTCCTAAGCTATATAAGGTATAAGCTAGGCCTATTACACAACATAAATTGTCACTAGGCTATGCTGGCAACCCAAATAAAATCTCCTTTGGGAACCAATGGCTTACAGTATCAAGCGGACTTAAGCTGCCACCGCGTGGCGAAAAGTTACACATTTCATGCAGCTCCGTGAATCACGGAAAGCGCGAATGAAGTGGCTATTTCTAAATGGGATCCACTTTATATATGTAAGGGATAACGGCCGCCGAGGTGTCCTGTTATACGGAATTAATGGACGAAGGCGAAAGGCAAAGAATTCCCCGACGTGCAGCAGAGTTGCCTCCGCCCAAGCATGCAAAGGAAACAAGCGGTTCCGTTTAAAAAGTAGCCGACTTGTTGTTGTACAAATTTCTTTGCCTCTATAACAGCGATAGCATGGACAGTTAGCTTGTTTACAGTTGATTCCATTGTTGCGAAGCCTGCTTCCAGGCTCAACAGTCATACTACTGGTTGTTATAGTTACCATTCACAAGCATTGATATGGAATGGTGATTAAACCTTTTTTACCAGATACTTCATAGGTGTCTCGTTATTCAGAATGAATAGCCACCCCACCAGCCAATCAGTATTTCTTCTCTCCAGGTGATAAGTATATACCGGTACGTCACATATTACCAACCGTCCAGTATGTCCAACCTCTTACGTGTATGTGTCACTTATTCATTTCTATACAAACCAAGACGGCGGATTCCTAAAGAAACGCAAGCATCCACACCATAAGTGTATCTAAATTAGCTATGTACCAAAAATTACATTTTGCCGTGACTCGAAGAGCTGTAATCAGTCTTGTAAGGCTGCGTGTACAAATCCGCTTGGATCTCCAGTGGAATTTTGAATTGCGACGAGAATTCTTGGGCTAACCGTTGATGTGCCCTGAGAAAGGTTGGGAATAGGCACCCACCAGCTCAGCACTAAACTCTGAGCGTGGTACACAAAATATTTATATTTCAGACAGTAAAAGCCCCGGTAAGAACCAAACTAGATTTTGTTCAAATCTACACACCTATGCCTACTGAAAAATGTAAGGTTCATTCATCAAATGTTATTTTAAAGTATTAAAAAACATTGTTGTTTTAGAATTTTAGAATGAAATGGTTGGTAATTAGCACATTTATGAAATATAGGCTTTGCTAACAAATGCTTAGGCCAACAAATGCTTAGGCCCCGTTGATGTGGACTCTAAGCGGTTAGCCTTAGTATGTTCTTAGTATGTGTTGTGATTATATGACTTTATAAACAGACATTTAAGGAACACAACGGAGACATGAGAGATCTTATTTTTTTTGTCTTTTCCATCTTCTTTTCCACTCGACTAGTTCATCTTTTATTTTCCTCATATGCTTCCCTGACAGAACAAGAAGAAAAAGCCCCGTGGGAATGTACAGAAAGCACATATTGAGGGGAAATGGGTCCTGAAAGAAGACAGTGGAGAAGACCAGCAAGAGCTTGAGTTGAGACAAGGTGGAGGAAGAAACCCCAAACAAATGATAGGCAACTGGTCTCAGAAGCCCTCACACTACCAGTTATCCTGGAGAAGCTCAGAGTCAGAGTACTCTGACACTGAAGGAGGCATTAATGCAAAGCTAAGGTATTAAATGGTTTGTTTTCTTGTTTAAAGTTTTTCTGTTTTCATGCTTATTTAAAGTTGTCTTCAGCAGGAATGGTGTTGCCATGGCATGAGCAAGCACTCACAGCAAGTTTGATTGCAATTGGATAAAGAATGGCTGAGAAATAAGCTCATTTACTTTGTTATAGTGCCCCTAGAGGCGAAAATTACACCAATGTCCTTGTGCGTTCTCACAATCAGCTACCATGTCCCCGGACTTCATACACCAAAGAGTTGCTGAGATGTGAGCTCACTTTTTTTTATTACAGCACCCCTTGAGGCCAAATGAGACCACTTTCCTTGCATGTCCTCACAATCAGCTACTAAGTCCCTGTATCAAGTTTGGACTTCGTACATCAAATTCTTGCTGAGATACGAGCTCACTTCCTGTATTGCAGCGCCCCCTATAGAGGCCACATGATGCCAATTTCGTAGTGCGTCCTCACAATAAGATACCAAGTCCCTGTACCAAGTTTGGACTTCATACATTAAAGCGTAGCCGAGATGTTAACCCACTTCCTGTTAGGCGGCATCATAGCCATATTTGATTGGCTGTCACGGGCAAACAAAAATGAAATTGAAAAATCTGACAAGTATCTTTTGTGCGGATGAGCATGAAAGAAGAGCAAAGCACGGCATGTTCCAGTATTTTTGATAGAAAGAGGAGATTGGAGGTGGGGCATGAATTACTCATGTTTCCAGTCCAGTTTTTTGAGAATGGGGTGGCAGCAGCTAATGTGAATGTTTTGGGGGACCGAGCTACAGCGAAATGAGGAGTAATGATTTCTGCAATGTGTGTGGAGATGAATTTTGATGGTATTGGATCCAGGACACAGAAGTAAAGAGAGCAAAAGGCAACGGAGTCTGCACACGTTATATGGGCTCCAATAAATACTTAATTGATTCTAAAAAGGCAACATTTTTTCCGTTGCCTTTTTAGAATAAATAAATAATTTTTCGGAGCCCATATACAGTGTGCAGACCGTCTCCTTCTCTCCTTTGAATTCCTTGAATCGATGTAACAGCTCTGGTCAAAATCTATGTGATTGTCATTTACCCTCCACTGGGACAATTGGGTGTTTTTATTGATGAGCTGGACACCCTGCTTTCCTCCATCCCTGAGAAGGACTTACCATTCTTGTCCTCGGTGACATGAACATCCACTTAGATAATCCCAACTCTGTGGACTTCTTGTCGGCGTGTTAGTTTAGTTCGTTTTGTGATGTTTTGCACTTTTGCCTCATGTGTTTTCAGGTTTGAGGGCTTTTTTGGCAAGACTGACCTTGGTTAGACTCTGCATATGTTATTTCTCCGTAAGGAAAATAAAGTCAATTTTCGACACACGTCTGTTATTAGTTCAATAACAAGTGTTCCTTGTTAAAACATGTGACTAGTGAAACTCAAATAATTTTAGAAATATTTAGCCAAAGCCAAAAAGTTATTAAACTTTAACTAACGTTTCGATGTTCGTTAGTCAAAAACATCGACACATCGAAACGTTAGTCAAAGTTTAATAATGTTCTGCACCTTTTACTAAAGAATAAAGAAAATTAAGAAGACATCTGAGCTGCAGCTGAGTCTTTCCTTCTCTCTAAAATATCTGTCCTGGCCTGGTTGCACCGGATTGTCGCCAAACGACAGAAGTGCGGAGAACCCTCCTTTGTCTACCAAAAAGTGTTACTTTGTGCCCCGCGCTCCCCCACTGCTTGTGAAAGAAGGGGGTGGGGGAGGGGGGCTTAACGTGAAAAAGCTTAATGTCCCAAAACGGCAACAAGTCATAATGGTAGGCTACAGGAAGTGGGGGGAGGGTATGGGGTGACCAGAGCCGTCTTCGCTGTGCTATTCAGAAAGCATCTTCTATTGTCTTTCCAGGCGTACACAGCTCGTTACCATAGCCTATCGAGTGCCTTAACAGATAGGCTCTGCTCTTGGGTTTGGCCTCACAGCGAACTCAACCCTCTTGTTGCTTGCAGTTTGTTAAATAAAGCGATGCAGATTACATTATTTATTTCTGATTAATTGCGTCTTTTGATGTCTTTTGCAACATCTGCTTGTTAGGCTGGGCTACTGTCAATGTCCTGTACAGGTAAATGTTCAACAATTGCTGGTGTAGGCCTAAAGGCTATAATCAATTAGGGACTGTTCGTTATTTATTTAAGGGGCTACCGGAGGGGTTTTGGCAGCGTTAGTCAAAAAAGACGTGACCCACCCTCGCCAGCAAGACATTTTTCTATGACCCTCCAAAGTGATTGAGAAAAACGCATGACCCTCCCCAGTCCCAACAATTTATTGATGCCTTCTGTAGGCTACTGGGTCAATTTGGGAGCTTGCATACCACACATTCCTTGAAATGCCTTGAAAAGGCTGTCGTTTGCACAATTTCACAAATAATCACCGGGACCGAAACAAACCTGTCAACTTTTCCCGGGTTTATTGCGTATTTTTACTTTTTCCTCGCTGTCTTAGGAGGAGCTGCAGGGCCGTCGCAAGGGGGTGCGAGGCCCTGTGCGAACTTGACAGATGGTGCGAGGCCCTGTGCAAACTTGACAGATGCATGAACTTACGTGCATGAAATCATGCGATAGCTTACTTTACACATAGCCAAGGCTACCGTCGGTGCATTTTAGTAGCCTAGTCTAATAAGCTACACCAGCTTGTCTTTAAAAGGAGAAATTGTATAGCCTATAACATTAGCTGAGTCACATATTTGGCCATATGGTGTTTATCATAGGCTACATCACGAAACCAAATGGTGTAACAAAGGCGAACACTTTTTAAAAAAAATAAATATTTTTTTTGGCCTTTTTATGCCTTTAATGATGTGAAAGTGGAGAGTGACAGGAAGCGAATGGGAGAGATAGCAGGGGGTGGGATCCGGAAAGGACCACGTGGCGGGAATCTAACCCGGGTCGCCGGCGTACAGTGCAGGTGCCCCAGCAAGTTGCGCCACAGCTGGGGCCAAAGGGCGAACACTTTAACAGGGGAAATTTATTGGGCATGAATCATTGTGCTGAACGGTATTTGTCAATGAGCAGAAACACACACGACATTCAAACTGTTGATAAGATGTGCACTATGGAAACTGGTCTGTAGGCTAACATTGGACAAATAAATGACACTGACTCGCCATATCCTGACTCAAAAAAAAAAACATTGTCTTGCTTTGTCGCAAACTCAGCAATGAAATCATAGGCCAGTTTGCAGGTAGCATAACGTCTTTTTCAATTCATAGAAGGGAGAGCCCAGTCTCTCCTGTGACATTTAGGTGCGCAAATAGTTTTTAATAGCCTGTTCAACTTCGAAAAGCTTCACCCGATGCCAGTCACTGATCACAATTTCAAATTTCGGGAAGCTTCGTTCAATCTTTTTAAGTTTTAAGTGCAGTAGGCCCCTATCTGCCCCCTTTGGAATTATATCTCGAGCCTATTATAAGGTCCAGTGCGTTATGTCCTGGGATTCGGACGTGCTCAAAAAGAAAAGAAAAAACACTTTTTGGTAACACTCCATAATAAGGTGCCATAATAAATAGCAAACTAGTAATTACCAAACCCTTTGTTAATATTTGTTAATTGTTACTAAAATATCTATTTGGCACAAGTTAATAGTTTTTTCATCATTAATTCAATATTAGTTGTTTGCATAAAATCTGTATGTTAATATTTTAACAAATCTATTAACTAATATTGTATTAATATTTGTTAATGGTTAACTAAATGTATTTTTGGCACTAATTAACAGTTATTTCTTACATCATTTAAATGTTAACTGTTTATTTACAAACTATATACTAATATAAAAGTTAATGACATATTATTATTTATCTAACTTTTCTGATTAGCTTTGTGGAGAATTTATGGAATTTATGGTTTATGGCTTTATGGTCTTGTGGGGTGTATAAGGCACACCTCTTCTTCCACTTCATCCTTATTGGATACCTTTGTGGTTGGCTCTCCTGTAATTGGTGACCCTGTCTAGTGCTTGAATTTGGTGAAATTCAGGGGAGGGGTGTGGGTGTAACAGAGTTAGAAATATAGTTTAGTGTTTGTATGTGATTTTCGCCGTAATTAAGCAGCTTTTTTGAGATTGGTGTTTTGGAGCCCCCTTTGGAGAAACGCTATACTGCAACTCTGCTGCGTTTTGTCCTTGTATTGTTGCCATAGCTGATCAGAAGCGGTATGCTTTGCATTGGGTAGGTTGACTGTATAAAGCACTCTCCACTTTGTTTTAATTTTGTAACTGTGAAATGTTGTTTACGTTAAAAACTTCGATATACCACCTGTATTATATTACTTTACATGTATTGTTAGGATTTGGTAGCAATTCTAGCAACTTAGAGAACGTTTATTAATGTTTTCATTATGACCACGAGTTCATACACACGAGTCTAACGTGACTAGCTGTAAACTCCGCTAGCAACTTTCCATGCATTCAGTGTAGTTTAGCTTAGTGCTCATGGAAAGTGCAATTCAGTCTAGCAGGAAATGAATGTACATTTAGTTTAGCATTATGTTTATTCATTACTTCCGTATGGTCTACGTCTGAGTGTTTAGTGAGTCTCAGAATATTAATAAACTCGTTCTGTGCACCTGAACATTCCATGTTGCACGTCTCCCTTGCTAGTAGGGCTGACAGTGATGGTATAGGAATCATGCATGTAATAAAGCCCATTCAACTACTTATTTTTATTTTGCTTGTGCAGATGCTGTTTTATCTATGCCAGTGTCTGAAGGCATGTTTTGTTTGAACTTTTCCTAAAGGAATAAAAGTGATAAGCCAGTTTTGGTCTCAGTCCCTTCACTGTCTGACTAATAGTTATATATTACTAATATATTAATAAAGCTTAACCAACTTTATTATAAGGGTCCCCCATACTGATAGTTATATATTACTAATATATTAATTAAGCTTAACCAACTTTATTATAAGGGTCCCCCATACTGATAGTTATATATTACTAATATATTAATTAAGCTCAACCAACTTTATTATAAGGGAACCCACACTTATAGCTATATACTACTAATATATTAATGAAGCTTAACCAACTTTATTGCAAGCGTTTCTGGCGCCGACAAGAGTGGCGGCATGTCAAGGTAGCTCCGTGTTTTTTTTCTTGAATTTCCCCTTCGGGATCAATAAAGTATCTATCTGTCTATCTATTGTAAGGGTCCTATGGGGAGTGGTTCATATTGGGATAGGCAGAAGCACAGTTTAATATCAATTAGTTAAATAATAATAAGTCATTAACTTTTCTATTAACATATAGTTTGTAAATAAACATTTAACATTTAAATGATGTAAGAAATAACTGTTAATTAGTTCCAAAAATACATTTAGTTAACTATTAACACATATTAATACAATATTAGTTAATAGATTTGCTAAAACATTAACATACATTTTTATTTGCAAACAACAAATATTTAATTGATGATGAAAAAACTATTAACTTGTGCCAAATAGATATGTTAGTAACAATTAACAAATATTAACAAAGGGTTAGGTAATTACTAGTTTGCTATTTATTATGGCACCTTATTATGGAGTGTTACCCACTTTTTTATAGATGGTTATGAGGAGCAATATGAGTCTGAACTCCGTGTCATTCAGACTCATCCCTCTTGTTGCTTTGATATCTTTTTCGTTGTCGTTTGAACGTCAGCAAGCAGGCATGTTGCGGTTGCAGTTTAAGTGAAATTTCTACAGTAGGTCTACAACATGCAACATGCTTGTTAGGCTGGGCTACTGTCTTGTACAGGTAAATGTTTAACAATTGCTGGTGTGCAGGCTATAATCAATTAGCTAAATCATTTGTCCAGCTGTTTAAAAAAAAAATTGTGCTACATTCAAACGCAAAAGGTGCTTTGATATCTTGTTCGTTTGAACGTCGGCAAGCAGGCATGCTGCGGTTGCAATGAATGAGGATAATTGGTTTTATCTGCGGATTTACTTTTTGTATTATTTTGAATATGACTCGCTCCAGTCTCAACAGCACATCTACTTTTTCCACACGCATCTAAATTCTAACACACATCCCCTCTCGCTTTCTCTCTTTCCATCCCTGTGCATGGGGCTTTCTTAAAGGAGCTGCACCATTTTACAACAATTGCATCTACATTTTCATATTAGAATGTTTTGTCTGTTTAAGTGTAAGCTTAAACTACCGTGATCAATTTAAGTTCCCGTGCCCCCACTGAAAGTCTCATGCGCTTATCGTTACACTATCACATCTATAAGTAACGTGACAAATAGGGTATAAGATATATAAACTCACGGTATTGTATTATCATATATGTTTGGTAATGGCAGAACTCCCAAGTGACACCTTGTGGTTGTTTGTGTCAACTGCAGTTTGTGTTATTTCTGCTGAGAAAATGGGGTGCGTGATTCATTAAGGAACCCGTCCAAACTTAACTGGGACCCACTGTACATGTACATACCTTTGAACTACAACAGGTCCACACTCCTCCAACTCCAAGCAGGCAGAGAGCTTGATCTCATTCTCGCTCGAAACTGCGACACATACAATGTAACAGTTACTCCTCTGCACCACTCCGACCACTTTTTCATACAGTTCAATGTGCGCTTCACAAAACAGCCCTCAGTTCTTCCACCCATGGTCTCTTTTTCGATGCAACCTCTCTCCTGTTCATTTCTCCTCTCTAGTAGCCTTCGCTTTTCCACCTTCTTGCACATTCACCTCTTGAGGTTAATGAGGCCACAGAGTCCCTTCGCTCTGTCTGGATAGCCTGTGCCCTCTATCCAACAGACCTGCTCATCCTAACCAGTCACACACATGGTTGAATGATACCCTCTGAACTCTGCGCACTGGCCTCAGCTGCTGAGAGGAAATGGCACAAAACGAATACACCTACCGATCTTTCAAGCTACCGGTCTTTACTGCCCTCCTTCTTATCCAGCGTCACTCCTGAAGAAGGCTTTTTACGATGATAAGATTCACAGTACCACTGACACCCGGGAACTTTTTTCACCTTCAAAACTCCACCCAATCCTCCACCTCCTCTAGTTGCATCCCCCATAGCAGTGTTTTTCAACCACTGTGCCGGGGCACACTAGTGTGCCGTGAGAGATCATCAGGTGTGCCGCAAAAAAATTACCCAAATGTCACTCACTGGTCCAGAAAAGCAACTGTTGCATCAAAGAATTTATAACCACATGCTCTCATTGATTGTATGATTGCACTATTTGTGGTATGCAGGCATTGTACAACGGGGGCCCCATATCCAGTGTTCACAGAATCATCACATATCAAGTTCATAACAACAATTAAATTAGATATAGTCACCTACAAATGAAACAGAGGGCGCTTGTTTTATTGAGCAGGTCTTGCATAGAAGCCATAATAAGGCCATATCTGTGTATTATTTGAAATTTTAGGCTATGGTATGTTTATTTTTTCTTCACACAGGATGTTAGTGTGCCGTGGGACATTTTAAGTGTCAAAAGTGTGCCGTGGCACAAAAAAGGTTGAAAAACACTGCCCCATAGGGCCAATAGTAAACCCAGAAATGAGGAGTACCCTAAAGTTTTATTGCAGAAATGTCATCTATAGGCCTAGTGGATGGAATTCAACTTGGTTGCTAAAAGTTGCACTTTGGGCAATTTGCATAACTATCATAATAAGACCATTAAGGTGAGACACTACAGGTGAATAGGGTAAATATTTTAAATTATAGCTATCACCATTAAACTTTCTCAGTTGATTACTTATGTTAAGATGAGAAAAAAAAATATTGCTTTTTTCTATTTTGATGTTTAAATATGCATATGAGGCCCTATCTCATTAAATATGCGCTCATTTGCTAACAAACAAAATCAGATCACGTGGTAAAGCCAGGCTCAAAATTATTTTCCCAAGGGAAAACGGGTATACTTGGGGGTCTGAGTTGGTGAAAACCTTTAATGAACCTGGTCAGGAGGCAGTGTTGACCTATTACACCATTCCGGCCTTCATCGTGCTCATATGAAGAAAAAGGTTGATTTTATTGAAGTGGTTCGACTATAAGGCAGATGTTGCAGTGAAAAGCCCAAAAAGCTCTTTAATTTAGCATAGGTGTATGCAGCCAGGTAGCCTGCCATACTTTGTAATGGCACAAACTGGCCCTGAGGAGTCCTAGGTATTAGGCCTCAGGGGCTATGTTGAGACTGGAGCTGTAACCACCATACTGCCCTACAAAGGCAAAAGGCAGTAACTGACCAGAGTGTCAAACTGAGAAAAATGACTTTAAAGTTTTTTGTTTTGTCTACACAAATGTATTATAGGTAGATCAATGAAAATCTGGTGAATTGTTGCCCTGATGAAGAAATGTGTGTATATAAAAAAAACTTGTGCTCAAAGTTGACCTTTGACCCTTATTTGTCAGATACTGTACTCTGCCTTTTTATTATGTACTAAAAATAAGGAGTCGTGCAAAGGCAAAAGGCAGTAACTGACATATAATCAATATTTGCTACCAAAGGCAGAGTATGGTAACTGTACTTGTACGTCGAAGAACAAAGCCAAAGAACAGTAACTGCAGTTGTGGCTCTCTGCCATGGTTGCTTGTATGGTTTTGGGAGTTACGGTGAACACAACCCTCTATTTTTTCAAAAAAAACAGTCAAATTGAGTATAGATATTTAGCCACATGATAAAGGAAGTCTTTAATATCCCAAAAATGACATTAACTCATTTTCGACCAAAAATGCAGTTACTGCCTTTTGGCTTTGTAGGGCAGCATAGACAGATTAAGAAATTAAGTACCCCTTGCAAAATAACTATATACGGTAACACTTTACTTGACGGGTGAGTTCATAACACATTCATAGCAGCTGTCATAAACTGCACATAAAGCATTCATGACTGTTTCATGAGATATGACTCAACATTCATACCAAACCTTTCATGAATGTGGAAGACAGAACAACGAGAACTTGTCAAAATAAAAGTCCAAAGCAGCATTGCCGTTTTTGGTCCAAACCTCTTACCTGATCACGTCACATCTGAGTCAATGGGCTACTCCAGTGCCAAAAAGACAGAACATGGTCAAGCAAATAATTTTTGTTTCATAAAATGTATTTGTTTTATGATGTAACCTTTGCAGATGATTTCTCATATTTTGCTACTG
This sequence comes from Alosa pseudoharengus, assembly GCF_046254945.1. Classification (NCBI taxonomy): domain Eukaryota; kingdom Metazoa; phylum Chordata; class Actinopteri; order Clupeiformes; family Clupeidae; genus Alosa; species Alosa pseudoharengus. The sequence goes on along the minus strand of NW_027468576.1, from coordinate 1,206,580 downwards.
GGAATGTCCATTCCAGGTTACACAAATACAGGTCAGCTGAATGTAGGCTAGTTTACCTCCAGAGGCGATTGCTCTAAGACTACAGGGGAAGCTCAGCCTCCTCTAAAATATCACGGAAAATCGCATCAAATAACACTATTAGCCTGCATTAGCTTCTAGCCTACTATTCCAACTAGAACATGCTGAAAACATTTTCATCTTCATGGCTAGTTTGTTCAGCAATAAGGTTTTGCCGGTCTTTTATCGTGATTTACCCGTAATACATTGCTGTGACGACACGATCCATCAAAAAAAACATGCAAAAAACCCATAGACGCTCGGCTTCACTGGACTTTCAATGGCACTACAGAGTGAGCTGATCTCAGTGCAGAAAAGCTAGCTCTTTATTGGACAAGCGCCACAAAATCGTCATTTCCAGGGAAGCCCGGCGTCTCTGGGAGTGAATGGGACAGTGGGATGGCCTGGACGCCGAGCTTCTGTATGATGATTAGAGGAACCGTCATAGAGGCTGGACTCTTTTTGACTGACAGCATATGTCACGATCTGACAGGAAGTGGTTCAAGTTCAAGGGATGCGTTAACGTTAGTGTTGGCAGGTGGAAGTCGAGAGGCAAGGCAAGTTCAAAGCAAAGCAAGTTCAAGCAGCTCAAATTCTCATAATTTGGGAGCAATACAGTCGGTTTCTATTTGTCTTTGTAAATAGCATACTGTAAATAAAACCGTAATGTGGAGTTACAGAGTTTGTGACTTGCTTTTGTTTCAATTGTGTATTTAGGCTAAGTTAGGTAGCGCGCTATATAACGGTGTAGACATTCTCTGGGTGTAGGCTACATTATGCCATGTCAACTCTATAGCCTACTGTTTGGCCTATTCTGGGTTTTGGGATAATTGGTGCCCTCAAAGAACAATATAGCACCTTAATAATATTAATTGAATAATTGACAATTTTTATCAGAGCTTCCCCTGTTCCAAAGAGCAGCAATCGCCACTGTTTACCTCCCAGTGTTAAAGGAACCGTATGTAAGAAATGAATTTCAATTAATCATAAAATGGCCCTGATATGTCACTAGACATTAAGAAATCATGTTCATTTCAAATACTTATATCACTGACAACAGTAGTCCGGCCAGGATATTTCCATTTTTAAAGTGAAGTTGCAGCCCTCAACTCAGGGGGAAGGGGGAGGGGATACACCTCTCTACAGTAATTTGAAAGTGATTGCAGTACCAGTTTTGGCCACAATCTTACATTACGAATACTTCACAACTTGTATAGTAAAGTGACATTCGATGTAGACTTCATAAGATATTCATGAAATATTTACAAAGGCTGGAGAGATTAAATGAATGGTATCCAGGTTACACAAATACGATATTGGACTTTTATTTTGACAAACTGTCGTCGTTCTGTCTTCCACATTCATGAAAGGTTTGGTATGAATGTTGAGTCATGTCTCATGAAACAGTCATGAATGCTTTTATGTGCAGTTTATGACAGCTGTTATGAATGTGTTATGAACTCACCCGTCAAGTAAAGTGTTACCCTATATACTCCATGCACACACACAGAAACGCAGAAAAACTATATACAAGAACTATACAGCATGCAAAATAACTATATACAGTATGCACATGCACACAAACACACAAGTACTTGCCCTGTCACTGCAAGCGCCTCATGCTTAATCATTCTTAAAGGAACACGCCACCCAAAATCAGTAGTAATATATGTTCTTACCTTAACTTTCACGAGTTGAGTCATACCTCTCCCGCGCCGGTAGGTGCACTCAAACGCTCTGTCGCGCAGGGCGAATGTGTTAGCATGTTGCTATGCTAGCGGGCTCTGCCGTGGCCGTAGAGAGAGGAACATAGCAGTAATCAAACACCTCCATTTTTTCTCTACTTAAATACAGTTGCACGAGTAGTTGATGAAAATGTGTACGTCACACAACATGAAACGTGGCGATTTTCCAAGCGAATAAACAGAAGAACTACAATGTGTGACGCAATAGCACTTGGGAGTACTTCGACCTAGCGTGGTAATATTATTAACACCTAATTGTAGATCCTATCCACCACAGAGTTTAGAATCCATGCTGGATCGACCCTCAGCCTCTCCCTCCCCTCTGAGCGAGAGAGAGGCACACACACTAGAGATGCGCTGATGGGCTATTATTTCAACCATAACTGCATAGCAAAACTTATCATCCATCAGCCATCCATCAGCACCAAAGTTTGTTGACCAATTTTCAAAACTGCACCCGCCCACCATCCGTTGGTTGTTTTAATGTAGGCTATATGGGTGATGCAGCGCTGCTGACGTGAGGCTAGAAAGCCCTTGCCTGTTCTAGAAAGACTGATCTAATGCAGCAAATATATTAAAAGGCTGAAGTCGTACATTGGCTAGGCCTATCCCCAGAATATCAGCAGCAAACTCAGTCTCTGTCGCGCAAAACAGTCTCCAAATAAAACGCACATCGGCCTGTTGCCTATTCTGCCATGCAGCTTGTGACAATATATCGTCCAAAATGCTTGATTGCATTGCATTCTCCACATTTTTAGCTAAATTTTCATGTACCACATCAGCATTTTTGTTCAGTGAATCTTTTGTAAATTGCTTTACAATTACCGTCGGGCCTATAGGCCTATTATAATAATAATAATAATAATAAGCTTTATTTGTATAGCACCTTTCATACACAGAATGCAGCTCAAAGTGTTTTACATTTGAAGCATGTAACAAAATAATAGTCAGTCAGTCATTATCAATCACATTTCTTCATTGCTGGGGCCGTTTATGATCCACTCAGCAACATATCAAAAATATAGAAAATGACATGTCATAAGACTGGCAGCCTTAACCCTCTTACCCCCCACAAGCACGCCATATGGCAACTGTGGCAAGGAAAAACTCCCATATTCCAGGAAGAAACCTTGAGCAGAACCTGACTTAATAGGGGGAGCCCATCTGCTTCTGGCTGGCTGCGCCCTCCAATAGCAGCAGATGTAGAATAATCTGAAAAAGTAGTCTACAGGATAAGACGAGTTAACTAAAAGCTTTCCTGTACAGGTATGTTTTCAGATCTTTTTTAAAAATATTTACTGAACTCGCCTGCTTGATGTACAGAGGCAGGGTGTTCCATAGTTTGGGGGCATAATGGATAAAAGCAGCTTCTCCACTTTGTTTGTGGAGCACTTTGGGTACGATTAAAAGATTAGAATTGGATGATCTAAGTTTCCTTTGTGGTTGATAAGATATTAAAAGCTCAGAGATATATGAAGGTGCTGTGCCATTCAGAGCTTTGTAAGTAATTAACATAACCTTAAAATCAATTCTATAGGAAATAGGGAGCCAGTGCAGTTCAGCCAACACAGGGGTGATGTGTTCTCTCTTCTTAGTCTTAGTTAAAAGTCTAGCCGCAGAGTTCTGTATGAGTGCCAATTTCTTTAGATGTTTTTTGGGAAGACCAGTGAAAAGTGCATTGCAGTAGTCTAACCTGCTAGTGATAAAGGCGTGAATTAGTTTTTCTGCATCTTGTTGAGTTAAAAAGGGCCGCACTTTGGCAATGTTTCTCAAGTGGAAATAGGCTGTTTGAGTAACTTTACTGATATGGGGCTTAAAACTTAACTCTGCATCTAAGATGACACCGAGGCTTGTTACTTTTGGTTTGACCTGGTGTGCCAAGTTCCCCAGATTACTAAGAACAATATCTCGCTTTAGTTTTGGTCCCACCAAAAGTACCTCTGTTTTGTCATCATTTAGTTTCAGAAAATTTTTGCTCATCCACTGATTAATGGAGGTTAGGCATGCAGTGAGGGAGCAAAGGCCATCTGGGTTAGTTGGCTCCACAGAAATATACAATTGGGTATCATCTGCGTAGCTATGGAAGTTTACATTATGCTGACTTATGACATTTCCCAATGGAAGCATATATAGGGAAAATAGCAGGGGACCAAGGCAGCTCCCCTGGGTCACACCAAAAGGCAAGTCATGTTTTTCAGATACATGATCTCCTAGACTGATATAAAAATCTCTGCCAGTAATGTAGGTTTGAAACCAGTTTAGAGCATTATCAGAGAGACCCACCCACTTCGCAAGGCGGTGAATTAGGATGCTATGATCAATGGTGTCAAATGCCGCACTCAAATCCAGAAGAATAAGGATTGAGACTTTGTTTGAGTCAGTAGCCAGTCTGAGATCATTGACTATTTTTACTAGAGCCGTTTCTGTGCTGTGATTTGATCTAAAACCTGATTGGAATTTTTCAAGGATACTGTTTTCGTTGAGGAAGGTATTTAACTGATTACAAACAACTTTTTCAAGTACTTTGCTCAGGAACGGTAGATTTGATATAGGCCTGTAGTTGCTCAGATTGGTATGGTCAAGATTTGACTTTTTAAGTAAAGGTTTCACAACAGCGGTTTTAAAAGCAGTTGGAAATATACCTGTTTCTAATGAGGTATTTATTACCTTGAGAATAAAGGGAGCTAAGCTATCATATAGTTTTTTGAGGAATCTAGTAGGGATTGGATCTAAAACACATGTTGAGGAGCCGGTTTGAGTTATAATTTTACCAAGCTCAGATTGAGTAATAGTGCTAAAGGACCTTAATTTTGGGGGGCTGTTTTTGGGTGTACTATCAAACATATTACTTGTATTACCAATAGCCTCCCTTATAGAAATTACTTTGTTTTTGAAGAAGTCTGCAAATTCTTCGCATCTTAGAGAGGATGCCTGACTGAGTGTATCAAAAGGTGTTTGATGCAATAGCCTATCAATGGTAGAGAACAACACCCTAGAGTTTCCACTGTTTTCAGCAATTACCTTAGAGAAGTGGTTCCTTCTCTCATTCCGAATAGCTCTATTATAATTTGCTATTTTTTCTTTTAGAATGGCACGGTGAACCTGTAACTTAGTTTTTCTCCATGTTCTCTCAGCTTTTCTACATGATCTTTTTAGATCATGGATATTTTCGTTCATCCAAGGTGTCAGTTTGCTACAGGGCCTTTTTTTAGTCTTTAAGGGTGCCACTCTATCAAGCATAGCGCCTAATTCATGATTGAGAGCCTCTACCATTTGATCAATGGGATGATGTAAAATATCTAAATTTATGGAGTCTATAAGAGCTATGAACTGCTGTTCTGCTCTAATGTCCAAGAGTCGCGATTTGATTGCAATTTCGGGATGAATTTTTGGAGTATGTAGTACTATATTAAAAGATACACAATAATGATCAGACATATTTATATCATTTACTGATAAGTCTGTGACTTCTATCCCTCTAGAAATGACTAGATCGAGGGTGTTGCCAAGGTTGTGGGTGGGTCCTGTAACATGCTGCTTTAGCTCTAAACTGTCCAACACATTAAGGAACTTACTGGCTTTAGCATCAGTTGTCTTATTGACATGAATATTAAAGTCGCCATTTACAATTATCCGATCATAGCTAGTGATGATGAGCGACATAAGTTCAGAAAACTGGTCAAGAAAGCCAGCCCATAGTTTAGGAGGGCGGTATAAGGTTAATAGAAGTACAGCTGGGTCAGCCTTCAGAGTGAGGGCAATGTACTCAAAGGAAGCGAATTCACCAAAGTTGCCTGGCTTGCCTCAGCTTCGGTCACGTCCTTTTACAATTTTATCATTGTAATAAAAAACGCAATTTGCCACATAATTTCAGCATGCTCCTGGCCTACTAATTAATGCCTATTGTACTTAATTTTTTGCAAAAAGAAAGAAATCCTTGATAAAATAACAAGTCATTCACATTATAGGCTACTTTACAAATATGTCAGGTTGACTGACAAGCCTGTTCTGAACAACCGCCAAACTTGCTTGCTTGCCTTACACATCTAAGTTTTCCGACTATTTTTCTTGCCTTCTTTTTCCGCTGTGGATGTTATGGAGTTTGTAGAAGTTTTAGCTCTTACGTTCTGAACATCTCGCACTGCCATCGCCCGATGTCATTTCTGAGTCATATCACTCTCTGTCTCTCTTTTAAATGCCTATTCCCTGAATGGTAGGCTACAATTATGTGTTTTATATATAGGCTAATAACTAAACAAAATAACCCAGGCAGTCTCATCTAGGATATAACACAGGTTGAAGTCAACGTCAAGTTGGTTCTATTTAGGGAGGTGAATGTGTGTAAACATCTGTAGATGACTCAGAAATGACATCGGAAGACAAGGAGTGAATAGTGGCAAGAGGCAAGCCGAAGTCTGCTGACAAGGGCCCGACGGTAATTGTAAAGTAATTTACAAAAGATTCACTGAACAAAAATGCTGATGTGGTACATGAAAATTTAGCTAAAAATGTGGAGAATGCAATGCAATCAAGCATTTTGGAAGATATATTGTCACAAGCAGAATAGGCAACAGGCCGATGTGCGTTTTATTTGGAGACTGTTTTGCGCGACAGAGACTGAGTTTGCTGCTGATATTCTGGGGATAGGCCTAGCCAATGTACGACTTCAGCCTTTTAATATATTTGCTGCATTAGATCAGTCTTTCTAGAACAGGCAAGGGCTTTCTAGCCTCACGTCAGCAGCGCTGCATCACCCATATAGCCTACATTAAGACAACCAACGGATGGTGGGCCGGTGCAGTTTTGAAAATTGGTCAACAAACTTTGGTGCTGATGGATGGCTGATGGATGATAAGTTTTGCTATGCAGTTATGGTTGAAATAATAGCCCATCAGCGCATCTCTAGTGTGTGTGCCTCTCGCTCAGAGGGGAGGGAGAGGCTGAGGGTCGATCCAGCATGGATTCTAAACTATGGTGGATAGGATCTACAATTAGGTGTTAATAATATTACCACGCTAGGTCGAAGTACTCCCAAGTGCTATTGCGCCACACATTGTAGTTCTCCTGTTTATTCGCTTGGAAAATCGCCACGTTTCATGTTGTGTGACGTACACATTTTTATCAACTACTCGTGCAAATGTATTTAAGTAGGGAAAAAATGGAGGTGTTTGATTACTGCTATGTTCCTCTCTCTACGGCCACGGCAGAGACCGCTAGCATAGCAACATGCTAACACATTCGTGCCTCGCGACAGAGCGTTTGAGTGCACCTACCGGCGCGGGAGAGGTATGACTCAACTCGTGAAAGTTAAGGTAAGAACATATATTACTACTGATTTTGGGTGGCGTGTTCCTTTAAGCACACTATGTGGATATTTGATTTAGTTTTATTTAGTATATTTAGTATTTTAGTATTTTTATCTTCCACTGTCTTTATTGTTCAGTGGTATTTTTTTTAGATTTATATACTAATATTATTTTTTCTGCTGTAAGTGCATGTTTTGTGTGATGTCTGTATGCTACTGTGATCCTTGGGGATCAATAAAGTATCTGGGCTTTTATCAATACAAAGTACGCTAAAGAACGGTCTCCCGTTCTTGAAAGTTCGAACTTGAAAAGTTAAGATCGTGAGTCCAGACTCTGGAGCACGCGAGGACACAGGACGCTGAATTTGCAGTTTGAGACAGCAGCGTTCTTGCCAACGGCAGCTTCTCTCGGAACAGCTCGGGAGTCTAGTCATTTACCTATTGCTCTATTGGTCTACCCAGTATTTCTGACATTTACAATAAAATATATAATTCACCAGCTTGTTTAAGTTTGTTTCTCATTGATTTTTTAAAATTAAATATTAATAACAATATATTCACTTGCCGATGGCGGGAACAACGTTTGAAGTTCGCAGTTTAAGTGACAGTTATGATTAACGTTAGTTGTGAAGCCTGTAGCCTACCGTTTATAGCCTAAACATGGATCGGATTGTAGCAGCAATTATGATAGGTAGGCCTATTATGTATCAATGCTGCCATTTCTCTTATGTGAGTGTCACGGCTGAGCTGACGTAATGCATTGTGGAATCTTCAAGCCACCAAGTCACCACCCGATGCATCCTTGATAAAACCAACGATTCGAGAACACTTCCGGGAATGTTATGCGTTCTTGAATAAATGCGAACTTGTGAATTGGAACAGTACTTCGGCGGTGATTGATGACGTTTCAGAACGATTATTGAGAAAAGCCCTCTATATATGTTATATAAGTATCCTTGTATCTTGTATCCTTGTATATCTTATCTATCTATCTATCTATCTATCTATCTATCTGTCTATCTATAGGATGATCAAGCATGACAGGGCAGGGACTGAGCCTGTAATTCAGTATGCATTGTAAGGTGCTCTATGAGAGTGTCACGTTGATGGTGCAAATAAGTAAGTCCAACAGTGCGGGGGGGGGGTGGGGGTCGGGTGCTGCTGAGGATGATCGCTTCCTTGTTGTTAAAGCAGACCCATGGGGCAGTGGGGAGTTACTTTCAGTTTCAGTTGGGTCTGCTTTAAGCTGCCTGTCCATAACTTGGCCTACATTGTCCCAAATTATCTCATTCTTTTTCCGATGGGCTGCATGTGGTGAGCTTATCCAACAGGGCTGTGGATCAATTTACACTGAACTTACACTTTAAGTGAAGCGTTGAACAGTTCAATGGCCCTGGGGACATGACTTCCTCAGTCTGTCAGTTGTGCATGACAGTGAGCGAAGTCTCCAGCTGATCAGGCTCTTCTGCTTAACAATAGTGCTGTAGAGTGGATGACATTTATTATCCAAGATTAGATAATCCAAGACAAGATGATAAGATAATCCAAGATTTGTCTGATATTGAAGTGATGCACTCCAGTTCGACTCCCGCGACAGAGCCAGCTTTCCTTACCAGCCTATCTAGTCGCCCAGCATCCTTCTTCTTTGTGCATCTGAGGGGGTTGTTGGTTGGCTGGAGGCTGATGGCTGTTGATTGAAGCCATTTTCACAATGTGGGGGATGGGTGTGATATCCTGTGATAATGGGGGTAAGTGTTGCACTAAGAGTGAGGGGGGGAGGTGTGGGTTGGGCAGGCAAGCAAGCAAGAGCAGTGTCTGAGTCAGCAGGGGGTGGTGGACAGACCACTGCCATTGGAGCTGGAACAGGGCAGTCAAACCTGTTGTAGAAGTGGTTCAGGTGGTTCGCCCTGTCCAGATCTCCCTCCACAGAGCTGCTGCTCTTCTTAAGGCCAGTGATGGTCTTCATACCGTCCCATACCTCCTTCATGCTGTTCTCTTGCAACTTCTCTTCCACCTTCCTTCTGTAGTCCTCCTTAGCCTCCTTCAGCTTGACTTTGTGTTCCCCTTGTACACGCATCAGCTATGCCATGTCCCCCTCTCTGAACGCCATATTTTCCTATTGAGAAGGGTCTTGGCATTGCTAGTTATCCAAGGCTTGTTGTTAGGAAAGCAGTGTACAGTTCTGGTGGGAACAACAATGTCCATACAGAAGTTCAGGCAGTCAGTTGGGCAATGTGTGAAGTCCTCTCCATTCTTTAGCACACTCCAGTCAGTACACTCGAAGCAGTCTCTCAGAGCCTCGTCCGCTTCAGGTGTCCACTTCCTGAAGGTGCGTGTGGCAACCGGTAGCCTCTGTACTTTGGGCTTGTACATTGGCTGAAGATGAATGAGGTTGTGGTCTGACTTTCCCAGAGGGGGGTGGCGCTGTATGCATCCCTCACGTTTGCATACATGAGGTCTATTGTCCTGTTTTTCCTTGTAGGGCAGTCAACAAACTGGTAGAAATTTGTGAGTGTGGAATTCAGTGTTATGTGATTGAAGTCACCAGAGATCGCAAAAAAGGCATCAGTGTGTTGAGTTTGGAGCCTTGCAACTCCACATCCTTACAGCATACAGTCTCCTTCACTGTAACATGTCCGGTAGGGTGCATCATCCACCTCACTTTTTGAAAAAATTTGAAAATCAATCTGTCCCTAGAATAATTTTGTTCCATTAACCAAAACCACTTCCATGATCAATTTTATTGAATTCTATTGATGTTTAGGTGGCCCACCGAGCCTCTGAAGTTTCCAACTAAAGACGTCCATAAAGCTAGGCTGAAAATAGATAGATAGATAGATAGATAGATAGATACTTTATTGATCCCCAGGGGAAATTCAAGGTCTCAGCAGCATACATACAACACAAACACATTCTTTAACAGCAGAAAGAGTAATTAAAGTATATAATATAAAAAAACACAACTAAGCAGTAAGGACAGTAGAAGATAAAGAATATGCTAAATATACTAAAATACAAATTATACTAACACTTAATACAATATGTAAAAATATACTAAAATACAAATTACAAAAATACAAATTATACTAACACTTAATCTAAATCAATTCTAAAAACAATATCATTTTTCCTTAAATAACGCCAAAAATAATGGGTCTAGCCCTATAATGTCAATGGAAGTTGAATATAAATATGGACTTTTCGGATCATTTGGTGTGAGTTGTGTCTCTATCTTTATTACTTCCTGAGATATGGCAGTAGTGTACATTTTCGGGGAAGATGCAATAAAAAATGCCTTTGTCAGGCATTTTCAATAAACAACCAACAGTACCTCTCCAGGCTAAGGGTGCATCATTTCCTTCATTCACCCCTCTCACTGAGAGTGAGGTGTCTAAACTCCTGCTGCTTAAAAAAAATCTTCTCTTGTTCCTACCCAGGTAGAGAACTATCACCCTGTCTCACTCCTACCTTTCTCTTTAAGACTATAGAAAGGGCAGCTTCCAAACAAATCACAGACTTTTTTCCTCACAGAACGACCTCCTTGATCCTAAGCAGTCTGGGTCTGAATCCTACCTTACCGGGCGTTCATTCAATGTTTCATGGCTAGGATAAGTCTGCATCTCATGGCCTTGCCAAGTCTCAGTGCTGGGGCCCCTTCTTTTTGCTGTGTACACTACCTCATTGGGCCCAATCATCCACTCACATGGCTTTTCGTATCACTGCTACACAGATGATACACAACTTTATCTATCCTTCTCGCCTGATGATGCCACAGTCTCGGTGAGGATCTCGAACTGCCTCTGATATATCTGCTTGAATGAAAGAACCTCTTCTCCTAAAGAGCTAAACCTCTCCAAGACTGAACTATGGGTCTTCCCAGCCAAACTAACCATACATCACACATCAACATCAAAACTGACAACCTCTCCCTTGCACATACCAAGGTGGCAAGAAACTTAGGCATCATGATTAATGACCAACTAACCTTTTCTGACCATGTTGCCTCTGTTGCCCAGTCGAGTCAGTTCACACTATTCATTATAATGACAATCAGAACGTACCTAACCCAACACGCCACTCAGTACAGACCATGGTGATATCACACCTTGACTACTGCAACGCCTCTTCACGGGCCTTCCAGCTTCAGCTCAGTAAAAAAATGTGGAGTGGAGAGACAGAAGAATCTGTTTTACGCACTTCAAGTCGTGCTAAGTTAACTTTGATATACACTACAATTATTCTTACATTCTCACTTGATCCATTCTGTTCTAACCTGTGTGTGTTTGTATTTTGCAGATTGTACCAGATGAGGGTACGTCAGGGCTCTCTGCACTGTTTCCTTTCTTTGGTAAAGTGTGTGGACAAACGTGTTCTGTTTGGTTACTGGTCCGCATTCATCCCTGATACCCCTGCTATTGGTGGACCTCCAAGCCTTACTTTCCTTACAGTTGTTCTGAAAGACCCATCACCAAAGGTAAGACAAAGCATGTAATGCAGGGTTCCTCGGAATTCTTGATTGATGATAATTTATGATTATATCTATCTATCTATATACAGTGCAGGGTCGAAAAAAAAATGAAATGTCCGACAAAATTAAATCTCTCCGGTCAAATTGTCCGATTGAAATTGGCTAATAATCCCGTCCCCCTAACGCAATCTGAATTTGAGAATAAGCCTTAAAATGTAAGGCTATATTAAAGCATTACGTCCTCTGGCTATGTTTTTAATTGTACCGTTTGAAAGCTATTAAACAACATGCATAGCCTATGCTGCATTTCAAATAGGAAGCGCACGCTTAAAACGTCCATGTTAAACAACGAACAAATGAGTGAGGCGGTTCAAACATGGCCAGGCCCAGGCAGACTAGCCTTAAAAGTTTTTTCAGAGGCCAGACGCGATGGATGATGATAAATTGGTAACGTCTGAAGCCTCAGATGTCCGGTCAACTCCACCACCACCAGATAAAAAGCAGAAGTGTCGGGCGTATCTGTCGGAATCATGACGTTGAAAGTGGAGTTGCGGGGTTGCGGCCGCTCCAAGACACTGTCATTCTCTGTGTACACTGGACATGCAACTGTGTTCTGTACCCAAAGCATACAGTAGGTCTATGCTTTCTCTGTCTATGATCTGCAGGGTTAGGGCCTCCTCGACGAGGAGATTGCTGTTCCGCGGATAATTTCCGGCACAATTAAACGGTATCATTAAACCACGGACCAAAAGAAAAAGAAACTAAACATTTCCCAGAATAGGAAGCATTTCTTAATTTATTGTTATCAAATAAAGAGGCATAGCCTTAGGGGGTAGTGGTGTGAGCGCTCATTCTTGTGTTTGCGCATCTGTGCAAGTTAAACAGTGGAACCACTGGAGATAACGTGGGTAGCAGCAACAAACAACGTAGCCTTTTTAAAACAATGAACGAAGCGGACTCTTGCTGTCAATGAAAACATACATAGCCTACTGGCTAGATCTTGTTAGGCATGTTTACGTAAGTTAGGCTAATGCACATGTTGCATTCTATTCAGCCTGATTATGTCATTCTTTAACCTAGCCTGTCTCCAGTTTTCCTCAACTTTAAGAAGCGATAATAGAATATTTGACGGCATATCATCAAAATGTCCGGAAAACCAAACCTCTGCTGGTCACTTTGACCGGCACCATTTTTTTCTAGCGGAAACTCTGATACAGTGTATATATATATGTATGTATATATATGTATATGTGTGTGTGTGTGTATATATATATATATATATATGTGTGTGTGTATATATATGTATGTATATATATATATATATATATATATATATATATATATATATATATATATATATATATATATATAGTTAAAAACAAAATTATTCATACCCCTGGCAAATATTGATTTAATGTTGATTTTCTCTTGACCAGTATGTTTGTTCTGACTGAAAATGACACTGCCACATGCCAATAGGTTGTAAGACAATGTGGTAGAAACATGGAATCAAAAAAATAAGCGTTTTTATCTTTTTTTTACATTTTTATGTAAAATGGCTTGTCCACAATTATTCATACCCTTATAAAATAATCACTGGAAACATCTTTATTTGCAATCAAAGCTCTCAAAATGGTTCTAAAAATACGTGCCAAGCCGCTCCATGTCTCCACAATGATTGTAGACTGCACCTTTTTAGCTGCAATCCGGGTTTTGAGGCAGGAACGATTATTTGCCTTCACTCTGGCCTTGTACTCACTTTTTTGACGGATTAAGGTCTGGAGTCAAGCTGGGCCACTCTAAAATATGACATTGTTCTCTGTTAATCATTTCTTACCTTGCTTGGCTGTATAGTATGTTTTGGATCATTGTATGATTTAATGGTCCAATGATGCCTATTGGGGCAGGTCTCTTTGCACACTGCCTGATCTTTTCCTCCTTCGTCAGCTGGCAGTAGGCTACTTTTGTCGGCAGTCATGAGAAGTTCGCTTGCTAACAGAACATAAATATGCTGCCCAGAAACCTTGTGAATAGTTCTGATTTGGTTTACTACTCTAACGAGGTTAAATATAGCCTTTGCCTACAGCATCTCCTTAACAGTAATGTTAAGAAAATGACAGCATTCATATGACAAAGGAAAACGAATTCGGTCACTCAAGACTGTGCCACAGCAACCAGTGTAGGCTACAGTCCTACCCAATAGGCCTACTCGAAGCAGATAGCGTTGTCTGACGGTCGAGTGGGTTAATGCGTGTATTTCTAGAACAGGTCTGCAACTTTCAGGCAGTTCTGAGTTCGAATCTAAGCAGGAGCAGAGCCATATGAAGGCCTTGGCCTATTGTTATCATTTTTTGCAAGGTGCTCCTGGCAATACTTGTTTATAAGACGTTTGGTGATTAGTTGATAGCTGTTTTTGGGACACGTTAAACGTTCTTTATAATGAGCGCATACGGGGAGTAAAACGACTGTTATGCGCTGTTACAACTGTAGGCTACAATGATTGCAATACAAAAATATGCGCGTTAGTTTAGTTAGTTTTGTGATGTTTTGCACTTTTGCCTCATGTGTTTTCAGGTTTGAGGGCTTTTTTGGCAAGATTGACCTTGGTTAGACTCTGCATATGTTATTTCTCCGTATGGAAAATAAAGTCAATTTTCGACACACTTCTGTTATTAGTTCAATAACAAGTGTTCCTTGTTAAAACATGTGACTAGTGAAACTCAAATGATTTTAGAAATAATCAGCCAAATCCAAAAAGTTATTAAACTTTGACTAACGTTTCGATGTTCGTTAGTCAAAAACATTGACACATCGAAACGTTAGTCAAAGTTTAATAATGTTTTGCACCTTTTACTAAAGAATAAAGAAAATTAAGAAGAGCTGCACCGGCGTCTCTCCTTCTCTCTAAAATATCTGTCCTGGCCTGGTTGCAACGGATTGTCGCCAAATGACAGAAGTGCGGAGAACCCTCCTTTGTCTACCAAAAAGTGTTACTTTGTGCCCCACGCTCCCCCACTGCTTGTGAAAGAAGGGAGTGGGGGAGGGGGGCTTAACGTGAAAAAGCTTAATGTCCCAAAACGGCAACAAGTCATAATGGTAGGCTACAGGAAGTGGGGGGAGAGTATGGGATGACCAGAGCCGTCTTCGCTGTGCTATTCAGAAAGCATCCTCTATTGTCTTTCCAGGCGCACACAGCTCGTTACCATATAGCCTATCGAGTGCCTTAACAGATAGGCTCTGCTCTTGCAAACTCAACCCTCTTGTTGCTTGCAGTTTGTTAAATAAAGTGATGCAGATTACAAGGATACAAGGATACAAGGAAGTTTATTAATAATAATAATAATTTTATTTAAAGAACGCCTTTCAGGACACCCAAGGTCGCTTTACAAATAAAACAAATAGAAGGGGAAAAAAAAAAATATATATATATATCAAAAAAGGAGAAAAATATATATATATCAAAATATATATAGTCCATTTAGCCATATCACAGTCCATAGGCTAGTCTGAAGAGATACGTTTTCAGTTCCTTTTTAAACTGGGCAGTGGATTCACACTGCCTGATGTTGTTTGGAAGTGAGTTCCATAGCTTTGGGGCTGTGTGGGAGAACGCTCTCTCTCCCATGGTGCTGAGGTCATTATTGTCACATGCATATAGTTACTGGAAGCAAGAAATGCAGTGAAATTATGTCTGGTGTCAGCCATTTGTGCATTAATGGGGGGGGGGGGGGGGTAAAAGTGCAGTAGAAGAGGGGTTTAGTAGATTAAGTGGCAAGGGCTGCATAAGAAAGGTGGAGGGGGATTGGTATTGGGGGGGGGGGGGGGCACCAACAAGGAGCACCCAAGAGCAACAGGGGCAAGGAAAAACTCCCTTACCAAGGAAGAAACCATGGGCAGATCCACGGCTCAAGGGGCTAACCCAACTGCCAGGGGTCTTGGTGTGTGTGTTGGGGGGATGACAGGGGAGATGGGATAGTGTGCTGTGTATGTGGGGAGAGGGCAGTGTGCAATATAAGTGTTGGAGAAGCTTCCTCATGAGACAATGTGCTGTGTATTGGGGGGGGGGGGGGGCAGTGTGCTGTAAGTATGTTGGGGATGTGTGTTGGAGAAGCTTCCTGATGAAATAATGTGCTGTGTATGTAGGGGAGAGGGGGGGGCAGTGTACTGCAAGTATGGTAAGGGGACTTACTATTGCAAGCAGAGTACTGTATGTATGATGTATGTGAGTGATGACAGTGAAGATGTGTGTGTGGGCGGGAGGGGAGTGGAGCAGTGACTGTGTGTGTGTGTGTGTAGTGTGTGTGTGGGTAGGTGGGGGCAGTGTGCTGTAAGTATGTAGAGGATGTGTGTTGGAGAAGATCCTGAAGACAATGTGCTGTGTATGTAGGGAGGGGGGGGGGCAGTGTGCAGCAAGTATGTAGAGGAGGCTTACTGTAGCAAGCAGTGTGCTGTATGTATGTGAGGTGATGACAGTGATGATGTAAGTGTGTGTGTTTTTTGTGTGTGTGTTGGGGATGGGGGTGGGGTGGGGGGGGGGGGCAGAAAGGCTAGGCATTATTTATTTCTGATTAATTGCGTCTTTTGATGTATTTTGCAACATCTGCTTGTTAGGCTGGGCTACTGTCAATGTCCTGTACAGGTAAATGTTCAACAATTGCTGGTGTAGGCCTACAGGCTATAATCAATTAGGGACTATTCATTATTTATTTAAGGGGCTACCGGAGGAGTTTTGGGAGCGTTAGTCAAAAAAGACGTGACCCTCCCTCGCCAGCAAGAAATTTTTCTATGACCCTTTAAAGTGATTGAGAAAAAAACACATGACCCTCCCCAGTCCCAACAATTTATTGATGCCTTCTGTAGGCTACTGGGTCAATTTGGGAGCTTGCATACGACACCTTCCTTGAAATGCCTTGAAAAGGCTGTCATTTGCACAATTTCACAAATAATCACCGGGACCGAAACAAACCTGTCAACTTTTCCCGGGTTTATCGCGTATTTTAACTTTTTCCTTGCTGTCTTAGGAGGAGCTGCAGGGCCGTCGCAAGGGGGTGCGAAGCCCTGTGCGAACTTGACAGATGGTGCGAGGCCCTGTGCAAACTTGACAGATGCATGAACTTACGTGCATGAAATCATGCGATAGCTTACTTTACACATAGCCAAGGCTACCGTCGGTGCATTTTAGTAGCCTAGTCTAATAAGCTACACCAGCTTGTCTTTAAGAGGGGAAATTGTATAGCCTATAACATTAGCTGAGTCACATATTTGGCCATATGGTGTTTATCATAGGCTACATCACGAAACCAAATGCTGTAACAAAGGCGAACACTTTAACAGGGGAAATTAATTGGGCATGAATCATTGTGCTGAACGGTATTTGTCAATGAGCAGAAACACACACGACATTCAAACTGTTGATAAGATGTGCACTATGGAAACTGGTCTGTAGGCTAACATTGGACAAATAAATGACTGACTCGCCATATCCTGACTCAAAAAAAAAAACATTGTCTTGCTTTGCCGCAAACTCAGCAATGAAATCATAGGCCAGTTTGCAGGTAGCATAACATCTTTTTCAATTCATAGAAGGGAGAGCCCAGTCTCTCCTGTGACATTGAGGTGCGCAAATAGTTTTTAATAGCCTGTTCAACTTCGAAAAGCTTCACCCGATGCCAGGTGCTCAAAAAGAAAAGAAAAAACACTTTTTTTATAGATGGTTATGAGGAGCAATATGAGTCTGAACTCCGTGTCATTCAGACTCAACCCTCTTGTTGCTTTGATATCTTATTCGTTGTCGTTTGAACGTCGGCATGCAGGCATGTTGTGGTTGCAATTTAAGTGAAATTTCTACAGTAGGCCTACAACATGCAACATGCTTGTTAGGCTGGGCTACTGTCTTGTACAGGTAAATGTTCAACAATTGTTGGTGTGCAGGCTATAATCAATTAGCTAAATCATTTGTCCAGCTGTTTAAAGGTCTCATCTCATCGTTTTTTCATTAATTTTGCAGTGGTCTGTAGTATTGATGAATGCCCTGTGAGCCGGTTTTGGTGAAAAAAATGCTGTCCTGCGTCTGTTTCATGCTGTTCTAGTTTGGTGGGGAAGGTGGGCGGGGAGGAACGACTGGATTTCGCCTCTAGTCATGAATATTAATGACATGCTAATGAATTCACCTCTGATTGGCTAACAGTACTGTGACGCTTCCTGCAGTGCGTCCTCATCCGATTCTGCCTGTGCTATGCTCCATATTCAACTTTACAGTGCTAAAACCTGGCAAAAACTCGAGTCAAAACTGTTGCACAAAATGTCTTCGGAGATACAACTTCATGTGTTTGATCCTAGTATCCGAGTAGGAAGAAGAACCGCTTCCTGATCGTTTGTCGGTGAACGTTGGTTTAATAGAATGGTAACAATTGCCTGTCAACTTAAAATCTCTCCTAAAAGAGGTAAACGTTTGTGACAATCGTCATCTTGCTTTCAAGTAATAAACAGTTGGAAACGTTTTAAAATAAAGACCTATTTCTTTACACAGTCAAAAGTCTTTGCAATCTTCCTAGTAGATATTTTACTTCACAATACAGGTAAGCACCCTAAATGCAGTTCAGCCACTGACCTAGCCTGCTAATGCTATCGGAATAGATAGTTATGGTTTGAATTCCATGATACTATCATTGAAAGACCACTTGGTCATAGCCCAATATATATATAGATTTAAATGCAAACACACCTACCTAGCTATATTTTGCTGGAATTGTACCAGAATGCCTACAGAAGCAGAGAATGTGTGCTGCAAGACTTCTTAATGAGAATGGCTTTGATAGCCTTACATTGGCAGAGGTTAGCCTACTCAAGTTGTTTTCTGTCACGTATGACAGAAAAAGTAGCCTACTATAGGAATCTTATACTATAGTATTTTGGGACTAAATATTACAGTAATCTTATAGGAATACTATAGTATTTTGACATACTATAGGTACTATAAGACTACTATAGAAAAACTATAGCGGTTACAGGATATTATAGTTATTAGTAGTACTTCTACAGTATGTCCCAATTATTCCTATAATAATTATTCCTATAAGATTACTATAATATTTTGTCCCAAATACTATAAGATTCCTATACTACTTTTTCGTAAGGGGATTGCTCATGTGGTTAGAAAAATAGGCAACACCAGTACCCCTGTTGTCTATGACCCTGTACCCAGGATTAGAACCAGTCTGCCTTAGCATAATATACTCCCTTCAAAATGCACTAAACATTCGACTATGACGACTATGGCCCTCTGTGAGACAGAAGATATGAAAGGTAAGATAAACCTTTAGCTTAAAAGGGACAAAAACTGATGGTACTCCTAAAACAAATATACAAAACAGGTAAATTTTCAATAAATAACTTTATTATATTTACATACAGCAGTGGTACTCAAAGTGTGGTCCGCAAGCTATCTCCAGTGTTCCACAAGTAGATGTGGTAAAATATAATAGATGAGTTGTTTGCAATATTGAACCAACTTGTATGTAAATCCAAACAGTTCTGCAACACTGATGTAACCTATGCCAGTTTAAATCATATGAATCCTCTGACACCATAAGCAAGGTGCAAAGACAATAAGCAAGGTGGTTCAGTGAGAAGGCCTATTGTGTAATATACTGTGGTAACAATTCTAACAAAGGTCTACTGTTTTTTTTTTGCTAGGTGGTCTGTGAAACACTGACAAATAGTAATATTGCAGTCTATTAAAATAATGCAAACACAAAACAAGAACATCTAAACTATGCACAGAATTAACAATGTCCTCTTTTTGCCAGACAATGCAGACATCTGGCCTACAGATCCTTTGTAAGATGGTGCTGGGATTATTTAGGGGAAAAGGTCTGAGTTGTTGTTTCGTCTTGTATTGTCCTGGGGATCCGAAGGGACAACACACAAAACACATTCGTTGGGTGTGATGATTCTATTACATTGCTCTTTGATTGCGCTGGGCCATAGGTGGAGCCATCAGGTGTTATTGTGGAGATGTCGCTTTCATCCTCCTCCTCATCTTGACCAACCCGAGGTCTTCTAGCTGGCCTTGGATGAACAGGCTTGATGGCAGTAGAGGTAGCAGGCCCCCATGCCCATGGTGTATCCGAAGTGCTTGTATCAATACTCATACTTTTCATGAAGTATTCTGTTTGGGTACCTAAAGTAAATAAATGTGTTACTGTAAATTACTGTCAAGTTACAAGATAATACTTATAGTACACAGGACATTCACTCTCTCACACAAAACTGTACTGGCACAATGGAAACAAAAATATTTTAGTGACTGCGGTAAGGTGTATGATGTACTAAGTAGCACACCCACAAGAAGACATTCGGTAATATCAATTCTATCTGTTATGCAATTCATGGGTTTCATCAGGTCCATTTACACAGGTGTATTAATCAAGCACCATGCAGTCCGCATTCATAATCGAGGTGCTTGATTTTATACACCTGTGGAAAGTGACCTGAAGAAACCCATGAATTGACTTTCCCAAACATTGATGAGCACATAAGAACCTGTATTAGCCTACTAGGAAAAAGACTTCTAGAAACTAACTAGCACAACAAAAAAAGTTAGATCACAAACCTTTGCTTCTAACGTGATGACCTAATGTAGGCTAGAAAGCTGTGTAGCCTGACATGAGGATGTGCTCTGGAAGACATACAAAACACTAATTAAACAGCAAGTAATCAAACAAAACATCATTGTAGGCCTACAAAGGTCAATGTAATAGTGGCAAGAAGACATAAATTAGACTGAAGTGTAAATACCTGAGCTCTAGTGATAGCAACTTAGCCTAATAGTGCACGGGTATTGTGTTTTTGATTTTCCCTGTTTAGACTAGAACAATATCCGTACTTAGTTGAGCATAAGATATTGTTGCTAATATTATTATTTGTGGTTTAACGCTTAGGTTAGAAGATTATAGGTTCAACAAGCTAAATCTCTGGGTAGTGTGGTCAGTTTCTTATGAGTGTAACGTTAGCTACACCAGGCACGTAACTGAAGCATTCCGTTCGCGTTATGTAGGCTACTGCAACAATAGCTTCCAATAGGCCTAATCAATGGAAGTAGCTACACCTTGCGTGTTAGTGGCCTGTAGGCTACGTTCAGGAAAATAGACCATTCCTCTAATGGATTTTACCAGAGCCCTTCCTATTAGACATTCTCTGATTTTACACGTCAACAGAACACTTCAGTTACGTGCCTGGTGTAGCTTCCTGTAATATAGGCTAGCCTAAGCCTAGCTTGTACCCTTTTCATGCATGCTAACGTGAAGAATATGAACATGCTATTTTGTAACAGACGTTAGGTGGAAAAGTTTGTTTGTACTTACAGCCTGTGAGCTGGTGGTCGATCGTCATGACGGTACAGAAGCAGGTTTTCAGAACATCGATGCAAAACCACTTTCTAACTGTAGGCAGTGAGTGTGGTCGAAATGATTGGAACACAACTAATGTTGCACTACTTCGGTGGTGGTGTTCCAACGATAAATCCGAACCATTTCTTCCTCAACTCTTGTTTCTAAGGCAAGACATGCAACATTGATGTGTTATTGCCACAAATAACACAGGCAGCTCCTACTAGCTGCAGAGAGACAATCCCCTAGCCGCAAAATCTTCCAGTCTTCCTGTAGGCGGTCACAAGCCATGGTGGGCGAGGCCATGAATAATCAGTTTTCCTTCGGCGTCATTGGGAAGGGCTCTTTCTGATTCGCTTGTTTTTCCGTGTATTTTCTTTCATTGGCTAATGCGGGCAATGGGGGTAGAAGATCATTTTCACGTGCAGCATGCATATGCAACTTGGAGTGAGCTATAGTATTTCGAAAGTAACAAGTATTAAACGGTTTCTCAGTGAATGAGACCTTTAAAAAAAAAAAATCGTGCTACATTCAAACGCAAAAGGTGCTTTGATATCTTTTTCGTTTGAACGTCGGCAAGCAGGCATGCTGCGGTTGCAATGAATGGTGATAATTGGTTTTATCTGCGGATTTATTTTTTGCATTATTTTGAATATGACTCGCTCCAGTCTCAACAGCACATCTACTTTTTCCACACGCATCTAAGTTCTAACACACATCCCCTCTCGCTTTCTCTCTTTCCATCCCTGCGCACGGGGCTTTCTTAAAGGAGCTGCACCATTTTACAACAATTGCATCTACATTTTCATATTAGAATGTTTTGTCTGTTTAAGTGTAAGCTTAAACTACCGTGATCAATTTAAGTTCCCGTGCCCCCGCTGAAAGTCTCATGCGCTTATCGTTACACTATCACATCTATAAGTTACCGTGACAAATAGGGCAGGGGTGGGCAAACTTTTTGCCAGGAGGGCCACATTGGGTTCTAAGATTTGACAGGGGCCGGACCAGGAACAGATGGATGGAGTGTTTGTGTGAAATAATATAAATTACATGTAAAAGCCATTACGTGAGAGGATTTGGCCTACAAACATGTAACATATCATGAGTAGGCAGCAAGGCTCATTGTACAGTTTTTTTTTTCAAATGCATTAATTTCATTTGATTAGGAATAAACACAGTAGAGAAATTCACAGTATACATTTGATTTACTTGAATTATTTACATTTGATTATCACAGAATAACAGCAGAGAAACTCACAGTTTCAGTGGGAACAGTGTTGTTGATCTCCCTTTTTGGCCAATGCATCAAAGTCTGGAGTGAGTTTGGTTGTGACAATTCTCAGGATAGCTCCGAGATGCTGGTCAGTTAACCTGGATCTGTGACGGGATTTGTTGATGTTCATGACACTGAATGTCTGCTCACAGACGTAGGTCGAGCCAAACAAAGTTAGCAGCCCAACATGTCTTCCAGTCAAATTTGGTGATCCATCCGTTGTGACATTGGCCAGTTTACTCCAAGGTAGCTTATGTTTTTCAATGGCAGCAGACACATGGTTGTACAGATCCTCTCCACGCGTTGTTCCCTTCAGAGACTCCATGGCCAAAAACTCTTCAGTTATTTCAAAATTGTCATTAATCCCACGGATAAAAATTAAGAGTTGAGCAGTGTCTTTAACATCATTACTTTCATCCAGTGCTAGTGAATATAGCTTAAAGGACTCAGCCTTTTTGTTTATTTGGCTGGCTATATCTTCCTCAATCAGTTCCACACGGCGAGTCACAGTCCTGCGTGATAAACTGATCTTTTCAAACTTGCCTTGGCTCTCAGGACACAAAATACCTGCCGCCTCTACCATGCATTCTTTTAAAAACTCGCCTTCGGAGAAAGGCTTGCTAGCTTTGGCTACTTTGAATGACAGCAAAAAGCTTGCTTTGGTGGATGACTCTTGAATCGCAGTTTGTCGGTGAAAAAGATGTTGCTGAGCCTGTAAATTAGCCGCCAACCTCTGGGCCGTGGCTGTTCGCTCTTGCGTTGACTGCTTGCTGGCGTAGTTAGCATGCTTGGTAGCAAAGTGGCGGCTGATATTGTACTCTTTGTAAACCGCGACAGTTTCTTGGCATATCAGACACACAGCCTTTGATCGGTCTTCAGTAAAAAAATATTTCGTTGTCCACTCTGCATTAAATACTCGGCACTCACTGTCCACTTTTCTTTTCTTTGATAAGCTCATTTTTACAGAGGGGCTCACAGGACAAAGCTAAAGAGAAGAAGGGAGTAATATCCCACAGCAGGGCTGTACGTTAACTTTTTTTGCAAGTAGCACTGGTGCTACAGAGGTTAAAAGTTTTGTAGCACCAGCCACAAATTCTGTAGCATCGATATAAAACCTCTAAAATCTCTAAAAACAATCAGTTCATCACAGTTCATCAATTGTGGTTGGGATCTAGGCCTACTGCAACTGGATTGATAAAAGGTCATGTAGTTGTAAACATCTCACCTGGCTACATTGTGTTTGAGATGAACAAAAGCTATCAGCATGATATGTTATTTGGTTGTTGTGTTTTTGTAAAAACAAAAAAACAATCCATGACAGTTCCATGCAGTTAGACTTTTCAATGGGTATCAGGAAGACAGGTCATGACATTGATTTTTTGTTAATTTTTCTTATTCATGGATTGGAAGTCAGTTCATTTATTTTTGAATAAGTACAAGATATGCTGAAGATTTTATTCCACTAAGATTTAATTCACGTTTAGTTCATATTTCTAAGTTTTTAGATTAGTGTAACCCTACATTCAACCTTATTGTCATTGCACGAGTGAAATACCCTAATTACATCTAACCAGTGGTGCAAATAAGTAGGCTAACTGACATGTCAAATGCATCCCTAGACTGTTCCATACACATAGCCTACAATAGGTAGCCTACTAAAGATAGCTGAAGGTCTGTGGCTAACGCAGTCGTAGGCTAATTAAAGTGTCGTGAAGGTTTTTTCGGAACCGATCTTGTAAAGGTTATTAAGCACTAAGCGAGACTGTTGCGCATGAAGTGGGCTCATATTTGACAGATAGAAGCGAACGTCCCGGTGGACTTTTTTCTTCTAAGTTTTAGATCTGAATGGTGTTGTTTGGATAAGTTGTTCGTTTTAAACTGAACTAAAAATGCAAAGCAACAAGGTGATTGCCACAAACTTCTACCTCTGCTTGCCTAATCTAATCACCTCAGCCCGGCCCGGTCGGAAGATACTTTCGCTTTAGGCTAAACATAGCCATCACTTGTTTGATTCGCGAGGATAATTAAGGTGTTGTTTGATTTGGAGTTGGATTGTTTGGATACTATGCCTACAAACAAGTAGACATAGTTTTTAATCGCGTAGACTGCAAATAAGTTGAAATCAAAGTAGCCTACATCGATTCCCCTCTCACAGAAGTAGTCTATACATACGCAGCTCAAACAAACAAACACGCGTTTCACCGGGAGCCTACACTGGGCGCGTAACGAAGAGCTCCGTTCGCGACGAGCAAAAACAGAAGACGGGTCTATTTTTTTTTTAACGTAGCCTACGCGCCGCTATGACATCTGGTGTAGCCAGTTGCACTGATCACAGTAGAAGGTAATTGCTGTAGCCTCCCTGTCAGTCTCACACGCATGCATTGTATTGCCATGAGCAAAACTGTATAGGCCTACTGTAGCACCAGTGCTACGTTGGTAAATCATCCATCGCACAAACTAATTTTTTTGTAGCATGTGCGACATATATGTCGCACTGTACAGCCCTGTCCCACAGGCCAAAAAGGTCAATGAGCGCCATGTAGTGGGGAAGCGCGGTATTACAGGGATATGGTGAAACGAACGAGGTTTACCGACGATAATAATATGAAATGTAATTTAATAATAGAATTTAATGGGTGGCTCCTCCTTAATGATAGACAAGCGCTGAAAACGCATACGGGAGGCAGAAGCCTTAACATTGATAAGAGTTTTTTTTTTTTTCAATAATTTGGACAAGTTTAGCGGGCCGAATTAAAACGTTCAACGGGCCGTAGTTTGCCCATGTCTGAAATAGGGTATAAGATTTATAAACTCACGCTATTGTATTATCATATATGTTTGGTAATGGCTCACTGTGTCATGGAAGCAGTTAAGTCAAGTCGCATCAAAAATAGTAGTGGCAGAACTCCCAAGTGACACCTTGTGGTTGTTTGTGTCAACTGCAGTTTGTGCCATTTCTGCTGAGAAAATGGGGTGCGTGATTCATGAAGGAACCCGTCCAAACTTAACTGGGACCCACTGTAAACGGTAACACTAAAACAAGAGGCAAATTAAGAACTTTGAAATAGAAGATGAGGCTGTCTGCCGAGAGACCTGCCCCAATAGGCGGCATTGGACCATTAAACCACACAATGATCCAAAACATACAGCTAAACAAGGCAAGAAATGGTTAACCGATAACAATACCAACATTTTAGAATGGCCCAGGCATAGTCCAGACCCGTCCGTCAAAGAAGTGAGCATAAGGTCAGAGGGATGGCAAATAATCGCTCTTGACTCAAAACCCAGATTGCTGTTAAAAAGGTGCAGTCTAGAATCATTGTGGAGATGGAGCACATGGAGAGGCTTGGTAGGTATTATAAGAACCATTTTGAGAGTTCTTAATGCAAATAAATATGTTTACATTGATTATTTAAAAAGGGTATGAATAATTTTGGACACGGCCATTTTCATAAAAAATGCTAAAAAAGATAAAAACGATTACATTTTTTGATTCAATGTTTCTACCACATTGTCTTACAACCTTTTGGCATGTGGCAGTGTCATTTTCAGTCCAAACAAACATATTGATAAAGAGAAAATCAACAATCAATCATATTGTACATAGCTTTAAGAAGCTTTTGTCGCAAAATTAAACCGAATGAACGCATGGTTTCTACTGTGCGTTTGTCTGACAAAGCACCAAAGGCTAGTGTTTTAGTTGCCGAGGTAGTTGCCAAAGCCAAAAAGCCACACACCATTGCAGAATCACTTTTAATGCCAGCATGTAAAAATGGTCATGATGGGCCCAGATGCTGTTAAGGAAATTGAGAAAATACCTCTCTCTGATATCACTATTAAACGGCGCATTGATATGTCGGATGACACTAAAATCTGTCCTCAGTGAGAAACTATGGCCTAGAGGAAATATTTGCGCTCCAATTAGTCGATTCAACTGATGATAGTGGCCTTTGCCATCTGTTTGCCAATGTGAGGATGAAGATAGCATTGCAGATAACACTGGGTAATGAGATATTCAGGGTCACAGATGAGTACTTCAGGGAACATGATCTTGGTTGGGATATATGCACCAACGACGCTGCATCCATGACCGATCGGGTCAAAGGCTTTGTCACAAAAGCTACACAGAGAAATCCCACCATGATCGCAACCCATTGCATGCTGCATCGGGATAGCCTGGCTAGCGCCACCACTTCTCAATGAGACGTGGTCTGGAAACCAAACGTTCATTTTCTCGTATTTGAAAAAAATGCCCAGATCCGTTTATTGGATGCCACGGATGTCTATCAAATGCGTCTGTGCATAGCTCATCATCGTCTTGCTTTCCCCCTTGTTCTGTGATTGGTCACCTATCTCAGGCGAAAATTTGCTCCATGGTCTCCAGGCTGCCTTAGCAGCGTGAATCAAATCGTGCGCAAGGCAGCATGAGAACACCCAGGCTAGCATCGGGAGGCTCTGACTGAAAAAACTATGCCCCCAGATCTCACAGAAGTTTTGGATCAATCCAAAAAAATAGTCAACTACATTAAGTCATGTCCACTTAAGACACGATTATTAAGCACCCTCTGCAGTGAAATGTGATCGAACACCAGGGTCTCTGACTGCACACACAGGTGAGATGGTTACAATAAAAACAATATACATATAAACATACATCTACACATTAAACAAGGAACAGCAGGACACAGTAAGCAAGCATAGCATGTTAGAGGGCAGAGAAGAACAGAGAGTACAGGTGGGCTTTGAGCCGGGATTTAAAAGCAGTGGTGGAGGGGGCAGTTCTTATATCAGGTGGCAGCTGATTCCACAAGTGTGGAGCAGCAACTGCGAAGGCTCTGTCATCTTTTTGCCTTTTTCCGAGAGCGGTGGATGTAGAGAAGGTCTTTGTTGCCAGATCTAAGAGACCTGGGGGGCTGAATGGGGGTGTATGAGGTCAGAGATGTAGATTGGGGCCAGACCATTTTGTGCTTTAAAAACCATTAACAGAATCTTAAATTGGATCCTGAAGTCCCATCAGTGAAGAGAGGCTAAGACTGAGGTAATATGCTCCAGTTTTTTGCCATACCATCTAGCAACCACTTCCATAATATCAACCTGGTAACAATCTTAACAACCAACATGATTACCCTAGCAAACAACATAGCAACCACTTTTTATAGCATAGTAACTATGATTACACACTAGCAACCATTTAACTTACCCTAGCAACCAGCATAGCAACTGCTTTATTTAGCATAGCGATCACCATATCTACCCTAGAAACACTCTAGCAACCTACATAGCAGCCATGTTTTATAGCATAGTAACCATTATGATTGCCCTAGCGACACTGTAGCAACCATCTCAAGTACCCTAGCAACAACCTAGCAAGCACTTACATAATATCAACCTAGCAACAACCTTAGCAACCAACATGATTACCCTAGCAATCAACATAGCAACCACTTTTTATAGCATAGTAACCACTAAGCATTTGTAGCTTCTCTAACCAAATTTGTGCATCTAATTCAGGTCGAACCATTTGACGTACAAACATCATTCAACCATCGTTGCGTAGGTCTTGAAAAGGACACTTCAGCAATATTAATATAATAAATACATTTTTCTTTTATGCAAACTGTATACTTTTTGAGATATTTACAAAAAGCAAGCTTATTTTTTTACCATGGACTTTGCATTAGCATTATTACCTCATAAAGGACCAATTAAACTGATTTGCACCTGTAATCAACTGCCATCTGCTCAACTAGGCCAATTCTCTCTTTGTATGTCTCTCCATTCTACAAGGATATAACACACCTTGTAACAACGCATTATGTATAAAACTCCATTATGTAAAACATATTCAAAAAATATACGAAGCTTGGAATAAGGACCTTAATATCACAGATACTCATGCAAAATGGAAGGAAGGGCTAAACCTAACCAATAATATTTACCACCAATGAAAATCTGCGGCTTATACAATATAAGCTCATGACAAGAATATATTATACGAAATCTAAAATACATACATTTGTATGTGAAATGTGGCTCTCATGATGACACTCGTATACATGCTTTCTGGGAATGTGAGAAAATAAACAGGGTACGCTGGAAATTCAAAAGTTGATGACTGAGACCTGCAAAATTGAGTTGAAGTTAACATCTACACAGTGTATTTAGCAGAGAACAGATAATCCGAAGTATCCTATAGGATGGCAGATCCTTTTTTCCTCCTTGGTTTATAAGAGAATCATTGGAAAGACACACAGGCCCCATCCATGCAGGCATGGAAGGGATTGATGAAATATTATTTAAGTATAGAAAAACCAATGTGTTAGGACAGAAATAAAAAAGAACAATTGAATAGAGTATGGCAGGACATATATGAATCTTTATAATCAAATGTTGGGCAAGTTATAAAGACCGCACAGGAGAACTTCATGGAGAATAATGTGTAAATGTAGGGGTGTTTGTGTGACCAGGTGTTTATAAGTATAAGTATATATACTCTTTTGATCCAGTGATGGAAATTAGGTCTCTGCATTTATCCCAATCCGTGAATTAGTGAAACACACTCAGCACACAGTGAGGTGAAGCACACACTAATCCCAGTGCAGTGAGCTGCCTGCAACAACAGCAGCGCTCGGGGAGCAGTGAGGGGTTAGGTGCCTTGCTCAAGGGCACTTCAGCCGTGCCTACTGGTTGGGGTTCGAACCGGCAACCCTCCGGTTACAAGTTCGAAGTGCTAACCAGTAGGCAACGGCTGCCCCTAAAAGTTTGTATGTGTGTGTGTGTGTGTGTGTGCGCGCTATGTGTGGTAGGGCATCCAGCAGGTGTATATGTGTGTATGGAGTGTGGGTGTCCTATCAATATATGGGTGAATGGGTGTAAGTATGACAATCTTGAGTAACATAATGTGAATACCTAGCCTGAGTAAGTAGGACTGTAAATTGATAAAGGTTAATATGTGTGTACTGGTATAACACATTTATGTTACATGTATGAAATCAAATAAATATAATTATTTAAAAAAATCCTTGAAATTGCATTTCTAGTTAATATTATTGTTGTTATTATTATTATTTTGTTTTTGTTTTCTTTTTATATGTGAAGCACTTTGGGTCAATTCTGCTGTGTTAAATGTGCTACAGTATATAAATAAAGTTGACTTGACTTTTCTACAAACTGATTGTTTGACAATTTACATATATTTGTTTGTAAATAGCTTAGAAGTCCATGTGAGGAGGATTAACACCAGACTTTGAAAACATGCAATTAATAATTCTAGTCATCCCATCATTTTCCTATATTTTGCCTTAGGTACGTGCAGGATCACTACAGGTGCTGTCATCTCTACTTGAAGGGTCTCGACTGTTTTTGTCTGCAGCAGAAGACACTAGCACTCCTCGCCAGGCCTTTACATCATTCTCTGCAACACTTGCATCCAGCCTAAGAGAGCTGCACCGCAGTTTGTTACTAGCACTGATGGCTGAGTCTTCCTCACAGACGCTTACCCAAGTCATTAAGGTATGGTTAGGGTATTTGGCAGAAGCTTTTGTCCACAGTGACTTACAATATATATAACCGTACAGGTAACACTTTCTATGAAGGTTGTATTTATAACGCCCTATGAATGCATTCATAATGTTTTATAAGGTGTCAATAAAGCATTGTAATGCTCATTATTACCATCTATATGTATTCACAAGTCGTCATAACCAACTTCATGATGCATTATGACCGCTAATTATGAATGATTATAATTTTAATCTGAATAATGCATTATAAATATGTCAAGATCTGCCTACTCACTTGTCAGTTTTATGATGCATCATAACTACTTTGCTTTGCTAAATGCGTATAGTGATGCATTAAGAGTTTTGACTTCTACTGTAGTCCTATATATATCTATAGCTATAAGTATATGTAATAAAGTTATAATAATGTATACATCTCTGTACAGCACACAATTATAAACAGCTATGCAATATCATAAGTGTTATTTGTCAGCTCTAAGTAAAGTGACAAGAATATGGCCCTTTTATTAACAGATATAAGTTCACTGAGTAATTAAAGGGTGCAATGAACTAAGTACCGAGTCTAGCATCTTTACCCCATATGCACAATATTATAAATTACTATGTTAATGTCATAGGTGTTATTTGTCAGCTTTAGGTAAAGTATAGCAAATGAGGTGTTGTTATTAATAGATATAAGGTTATTATAAACAAATATGAGGCATAATGAAATGAGAACCTGGACGGTAAAGACAAAAGGAATGCATTTAGTTCACTTTATTTTCATTTAAATCAACACACATAATCAGACTGATTATCAATGCTCTGAGCACATTACACAAACACAATGAGACAGGCCAAAAAAGGTGGTGGTGGTTATTATTGGAACTAGATGTACCGCAGAGCGGTACAAAATATGACCGCCGCCCAGTCCAGCACATTTTTTCCACAAAAAGAAATCACGCTGAAAGGCCTATATGATTCTAACTGTCTCACTAAATTGCATTATCCACACTCAATTCTCACTGGTATCTGCTAGACAACAAGTACCAAAACATGATTAGTTCATAGATTTCACATGTAAAATTCATTTTATACAACCCCACCTCCATCTTGCCTGTTCATAATTATGAGAAATTCTTGATTGTTTGTTATGTTTATGTTATGTGTGTGGGTGTGTGTGTGTGTGTGTGTGTGTGTGTGCGTGTGCGTGCCTGCGTATGTGCCTGTGCATGGAAGCGTACATATGTCTACTGTGTGAGTATGTGTCATACGCAGTGCCGGCCCAAGCCTTTTGGGGGCCCTAAGCAGAATTTGATTTGGGGGCCCCCTCCCACAACGCAGTCACCTGTGCTTGGCGATAATTGACAACTTCACACTATAATGTCATATTATAAATTAATACAGTGAGGTTATGTATTAATACAGCGACTGATTATGAACTACTGTCCCCCTGGACACAGATGCATAAGGACCCTCTCCCCCTACCCTGTTTGTGCAAATGTGGGTACAAACGGGTGGGTGTGTGTGTGTGTGGGGGGGGGGGGGGGTTAGATGTGATTTCCTGTATTCTGGTGCATTTTTGGGATGGTCAGCTGGAGAAGGGCAGTACCTAAATTTGTTCAGATTCATAGCCTTTTGCTTTTTGACTTATTGGTAGTGAATTCACACAACTACTTGGGGTTCAGGGTCCCTTGACCTCTTGGGCTCGGTAGGCTCATTCAGTAATCCATCCTTGCTCACATGCCAAAAATGTTTTGGGGCTCCAATCTAGACTTCTGGCCCCATGTGCTTGGTAAACCAATGTATTAATATAGTTGTTATTTACACCAACCCTGTCACCTTTTAAT
The DNA here is from genome assembly GCF_046254945.1 of Alosa pseudoharengus. NCBI lineage: Eukaryota > Metazoa > Chordata > Actinopteri > Clupeiformes > Clupeidae > Alosa > Alosa pseudoharengus. Next base: position 1,174,991 of record NW_027468576.1, on the reverse strand, counting down.
CTTAGAGGGTACTAAAATCACAGATTTATTTGAAACATTCATATTCAAAGTGAAGCACTAAGGGTGGTTTACTGAAGTTGAATTGACAAATAACAAAATACAACAGCATTTGTATTTGTTGTAAACAAGTACATCAGTTTAATGACTTGTTTTTCAACAGATTTGCTGAACAAATCCGCAAATGTGCATTAAATGAGCAATTTTCAACTACAAAATAAAAACAAAATAGACAAACATTAATGATCAAAAATAAAATGTCCCAATAAATAGATAATTATTCCTACTTCGTTCCTGGTTTTTAGGCATCTGCAACTCTACAGTGGACGAACCTGCAATGATTAAATAAATACATAAATAAATTAAAAAAAAAACGATGTTAAATGTGTCGTGTCATATTAACAGGCTATGTAACCATTTGCCATCAAGAAAACCTCACCTTCTGGTAGGTAGAGTTAGGTAGAGGTAGAGATGTGCTCCAAAGGACTTCAACAGTGTCTCTGAAAAAAAAAAATATTGCATAAGTGCATAGTTGATCGAGCAGAATGAGTTTATTTTGCTATCATTACTTCACTCAAATAACAAGCAATTCCACATGTAACAATTCATATTCTATTGGCAAATGAGGCATAATCAAAAGAGTATACTTAATTGCAGTATGGTGAACGCTTAACATGGTGATCTACTGCAGCCTAAATATTAGGGTAGCACCGCTACATCACTTGCCACTATCTTAATCAAATGTAAGTTTATTTTCATCACAGAAGTCTCCCCACCCAACATGGTATATTTTCTCAAACACTACCATCTCTCTCCAAAGATCTTAGAGCAGAGCGCACTGCTGTTCCATCTTTGCCTATGAAGCTGGAACGTTACCGATGCCCAGAGTCGCACTAGTCAGTGGGTTGGGTTGGGACTGGGAGCCTGGGCTTAGTCTGTTGTTGCTATCAGACTTACCACTATGTCACATATTATAGAGCAGTAATAAACTATCAACACTTTCAGGTACGAAATCAGAAACAATCCCTCTGTGGTAAATTTGCCTTCAGCTACGTTTTCATGTGGCTACTGTAGTGCTAATGTCCACTTCAGTCAGCTAGCTAACTTTAATTTACGACATAATAAGCCCACCTAGAGCAAGGGTACATGCTTGATTGAACATCCAAAACAATCCCAATATCCTTGACATCTGAAATACATCTAGATAAATATATATGGGATACATTTCTCTGTTGATGGCGGAGATTTAGCTCTGGTGATGGCTTATATTAGATCATGACAGCTAGCTAGCTACCTCAAGCACAAAACATACTGTAAATAATCATGCAAAATATACCTGTATCTTGCTCGTTTTTCTCCTCCTCTGTCATTTTCTTCGTTCTGTTTTCGGCACCAGAGAGATACGTCCTTTTTTGTGACTTGTCTTAACATTACCGTCTCTTCCGATTGTTGAACTTGATGCAGTGTCTGCACGAATTGTATATGCACCTGAGGTGTCTAGCACTTTATGCACGTGACTCAAAGGCTGGCAGACACAGTAGCAGTAGGCAGGCATATTGATCATGAAATCATAATTTTCTTGATTTGAATGATAATTGTTTCATTTATTCATTCATTGATGTCACTTGTTTACGTTATTTATTATGTAAAAAAAAAAAAAAAGAAACTCGATTGGGGGCCCCCTGGTGGCCAGGAGGCCCCAAGCAGCCGCTTAGTTCGCTTATGCCTCGGGCCGGCCCTGGTCATACGTATGATTACTGTGAATGTGTGTGTGTGTGTGTATCTGTTTGTGCACATGTGTGCACATGAACTGGGTTAACATGACCCCTGGAGGCAAATATACGGAAAAAATGGTCATCCTAGGCCCTACAGTTCTCAAGATATTCACAGAGAACTGTGCCTGGCCTACCCTCCTTTCGGGGGGTCCAGTCCAGCGGGGGGGCTACAGATCAAAACGAAAAATGACAGTTCCATGCTATCCATGTGGGGGTACATGCCCACCAAGTTTTGTGTACCCCGGTCTTTCAGTGTCCCGGGAATCCTTGTTGGTGTACATCACTAAATGTACACATAAATTGTTTTATTGTAAGGCCCCCCATGAATGAAGTACACAAAACTTGGCATGCATCCGGAGGGTGTCATAATGATCCTACACTTTCAATTTCGTGCAGTTTTGTCAGCCAGAGATATTGTGATGAAAACACCTAATTTTTTGCTTTTTAATTTTTAACTAGGTGGCGCTATACATGAAATAAGTGGTAATGGGATGGGTTGACATGGCCCCTTGAGATCAACATACAAAAAAAAGGTGGACCTCCTAGGCCCTACGGTTCTCGAGATATTCACAGAAAACTGTCTCCGGCCACCTACAGGCCAGTTGGTGTATAGTAACATAAATTAATTTATTGTGTGGCCCCCCATGAACGGAATTCCACGAAACTTGGCGTGCATTCAGAGGGTGTCATAATGATCCTACACTTCCAATTTCGTGCAGTTTTGACTATGTTAGGTCACAGATACCTGCGATTACAACACCTCATTTTTACTTTTTTGTGTTTAACTAGGTGGCGCTATACATGAAATGAGTGGTTATGGAATGGGTTGACATGGCCCCTTGAGATCAACATACAAAAAAAAAATGGTCCTCCTAAACCTTACGGTTCTCGAGATATTCACAGAAAACTGTGTCTGCCCTACCCTCCTTTCGGGGGGTGCAGTCCAGCGGGGGGGCTACAGATCAAAACGAAAAACGATGGTTCCATGCTATCCATATGGGGTTACATGCCCACCAAGTTTCGTCTTCCCCGGTCTTTCAGTGTCCCGGGAATCATTGACAGAAATTTGGACATGCGAAAAAGAAAAAAAAAAAAAAGAAAAAAAAAAAAAAAAATCTGACTAAACCTATATGACCGCCGCTTCGCTGCGCGGCGGTCATAATAAAACTCACAATGCCACTGAAATCTATCTTGGGTCATTATGAAGGATCGTTCGAATCAAAATAGACCTTTGGTTTAAATGAAAATAAAGTGAACTAAATGCATTCTTTTTGTCTTTACTGTCCAGGCTCTCATTTCATTGTAGGATAATAGGGTCATATTCTTGTCACTTTACTTAGAGCTATTGCATAGCTGTTTATAATTGTGTGCTGTAGGGAGATGTATACATTATTATAACTTTATTACATATACTTGTAGCTATAGATATATAGGACTACAGTAGAAGTCAAAACTCTTTATGCATCACTATACGCATTTAGCAAAGCAAAGTAGTTATGATGCATCATAAAACTGACAAGTGAGTAGGCAGATCTTGACATATTTATAATGCATTATTCAGATTAAAATTATAATCATTCATAATTATCTGTCATAATGCATCATGAAGTTGGTTATGATGACTTGTGAATACATATAAATGGTAATAATGAGCATTACAATGCTTTATAGACACCTTATAAAACATTATGAATGCATTCATAGGGCGTTATGAATACAACCTTCATAGAAAGTGTTACCACAGTACATTAGTTGAAAATAATAGTTTCTAACTATAAATGTAATTCCAAGGAATTACCACTGCATAAAATTGCAAAACAATACTAAGTATAATATAATATATAGTTAAAACAGATAATTCAAGCCCAAAAATAGTAGTGCTAGGTTGTTTCTAGGGTAGACATTGTGGTTGCTATACTATTTAATGTAGCATTCTGTTTGCTAGGGTAATCATGTTGGTTGCCATGATGGTTGCTAGGTTAACATTTTGATAGTGGTTGCTAGGGTAATTGAGATGGTTGCTAGGATATAGACCTCTGAAGTTCGCCTACAAAAAAGAACCAAAAACGTCCATCTTTGACCATATACAGTAAATAGATCCGGGTGTTAATTGAAGCTAACTACCGTCTACACTTACCGGAGATAACAGTATCCACTCGAAGGCAGAGGAAAAAAGTGTGCTCAGGAAAACGTCTGCATTTCAGACTTTTTCATCCCCGCGAGAGTTTAACAGGTGTGATAATTCAAAATCCACTGAAAAAATCGCCAGATACCGGATCTCAAAGATGGCAGCTTTTTTGTAGGCGAACTTCAGAGGTCTATTTGTAGGGTAGTTATGATGCTTACTATGCTATATGAAGTGGTTGATATGCTGGTTGCTAGGGTAATCAATCATATTGGTTACAATGACAGTTTCTAGGTTGATATTATAAAAATAAAATAGTAGTAATAATAATAATAATAATTTATATAGTACTTTTCAAACATAGAGCACAAAGTGCTTTACAGACAAACAAGAAAAATACAATAAATAAAAATATAATAAATGTAGCCACAAGCGGCAATGGCGGGCCCGAGCACCTGTGACATTTCCGAATCCAACAATGCACTCACATGTGGTGCGTTTGTCAAATGCACATATCTGATGTGTGTGCTATTTGCTTTTGCATGTTTTAGATATTGGAAGCACTTACTCACTTTCTGTTGGGTGTGATGTTTTACACCGATGGTAGTCAATCCCACTTATGTTCGTCTTGGGCAGGTCCACATCTCTATGAACTTTTGTGTGGGGGAGTGAAATTATTAACCTGACTCCGCCAGATGGATTTGCTCCGCATATCCATCTGGGAACTTTTCATTGAAGAACTTTTGGGAAGGGGCGGACATACTGGTTAGCTGATTGGATAAACCATCTGTCTATCACCACCTTTGTTGGTTATCGACGGGCCAAATCAACCAATTAGATGAACAAAGTATTCTTCTAATGCCGTTTAACATACAATTAAGTTAGGTAACGTGACAAACGTTAAGATGTTTTAACTTACCATTTATGAACCAAATCAATGACAATTCCCATCAAGTTTTCACGGTAGGGCCTACACTTCTGAAGATAGTATATTCCTCCATTATGAACTGGAATCAGCCGTGGAGGATGTCTGTGTCGTTCATTCCTCCCAGCTGCATGGCTGAGACTCATAGCTTCACAGTTTACCCAGGAATACTTTCTAATTTGAATAAAACTTGCGCGATAGCTATGCTCATCTCTGTGGATGCCGTCATGTTGTTCGTTGCGTCACACCTCAACCCGCCTCAAAGCCAACGCTGATTTTGAAACCCTGAAGCTCGCGAGATCAGGATGGTCTCACGAGGCTATGAAATTATCTCCTGACCACAAGACTCAATGACATAAGGGGGTGCTATGGAGTCCCTGGGCCACACCTGGGGCAAAATCCCGAATAGAGTCTGTGAGGGATAAGGGTGTCAAATTTTCAACCATGGGAACCATTGATTTCAGCCTACCAACCAGGCATGAACCCCCCGCCCCCCAGCCCATAATATAAAATTAGGATGCCTGCAAGTTCATACACCAAATGTGAAACAAATCTGATGAAATTTCTAGGAATGGTAGAGGTAAGACCAGTGAAATAGCCATTTTATCTGTTGCCAGATGGTGGCATTATGCCAGACATGCATTTTGGGAAACATTCCCTTAACTATTCAAATTTATTTATATTGTGCGTTTTATACACAGAGAGAGACCATTCAATGTGCTTTACATAAATAAAAACAAACAGTAATAGCAAAAAAAAGCATAGAAGGGCAGTAGTCAAATAATAGTTTAAAAGGTAAAGATAATAATAAAGAAACAAAATGCACTAGGTAAAATCATTTAAAAATAAAAAATAATTAAAAGGACAAAATAAAAGACACAAGGTAGAATAATTTAAAGGCAAATTCAGAATTTGTAACTCAGTGAAGTTAGCAGAAGGCATCTCAGAACAGTTTGGTCTTAAGTCTAGATTTAAAACTGGCTGTTGGGGTCTTTTTGATGTCTTCTGAAAGTTGGTTCCAGAGCTGAACCGCATAGCATCTAAAAGCTGCTTCACCATGTTTAGTTCTAACAGCAGGTTTTACTAACAGGTTTTTCTCCTGAGACCTGAGAGGTCAGGAAGGTGTGTACTGCTGAAGCATGTCTGATAGGTATTTAGGTCCTGCTCCATTTACTGATTTATAAACAAGCAGTAGTGCTTTAAAGTCAATTCTGTGACTTACTGGAATCCAGTGCAGGGACTTAAGAATTGGAGTAGTGTGGTCAGTTCTTTTAGTTTTTGTGAGTACACTAGCTGCTGCATTTTGTGTCACCTGAAGCTGTTTGATAGTCTTTTTAGGAAGGCCTGTGAAAAGTCCATTGCAGTAATAACCCTGCTGGAGATAAATGCATGAGCTTTTCTAAATCATGTTTTGACATCAGTTTCAAAAGCAACAACAGCAACATCAACAACATCTTGACATCATGTTCTCTAATTTTGACATGATTCTGATGAACCCCCTAGGAGAAGTGTGTCAAAATTGATCATCTGCCACCAGTGTAATAGCCATTTTATCTGTTGCCAGATGGTGGCGCTATGCCAAACATGCATTGTGAGCATGTGAATATCAGCATTACCATAATAATGAAGAATCTGTGAGGTTCCGGCCCAATTCCGGCCCACGACCTAATGTCACAATAATAACGTAATTCGGCCCTTGAGGGTATTTTTAAATTGCGACAAACAACAATACTGATTAAAATAGACGATAGACTTTAAAAACTTTACGTGTGATGAAGTCTTGGATAGGCTATGTTATTCACCTATTCAGATTCTGTAGGAGAATATCTGCCTTTTGGAGATTATGATCGATCGCCTATGACAGTGATAGTCACGGTGCGTCTGTGAATGGAGGTGGGTCTTTGCGTGTATACGACGGTGTCTACTAAGCATATCATGCCATGCTTATTTCGACCCTCTGCCCAACATAGATGGAGGCGGCAGTGCTAATCGTGATGATAATGTCCGTAATGGACGTGGCACAGACAGCAAAGGTGGTAAAAATAGGGCGGGTTGTGGTTATAGTAATCGTTTACTACTGTTGGTTTACATCTTAGGTCTACTGTTTTCCTGTTATCCTGTTATGTGGGTAAAAAGAAAGTAAACCTGCTCAAATATGTTGTTTTTCCTGTATTTACTGAAAGGTGCATAATTTGAGGTGCTTGCCATCCAGTGGCCCTTACTCCCTTCATAAACTTTTGTTTATACTCTTATACTAGATTTTTACATTTATAGTTGAACTTTATCTCTGACCACTTTCAAGCAATAGGGCTCTATGTTAATGATCTATGACGGAAGTATCTTTGCACAAAACGCAAGTGGCTTTGTGGGCGGATCTTGGGCGCTGTTGCTATTTTACCGGCGGGATAAATGACTGTTGCGCCCGACGCAAATCTAAAATGGGGTGGTCTGAAGTAGTTACATTACTCATGGGTGTGGTTTGGGCATATCGTGCAATAAACCAATCAGAATGCTCAGTGTCTCTCTCAGCCAAGGGATCCTTGGGCTGAAAAAGGTTGAAGACCCCTGCACTATAGGACACCTGAACTGTCAATAAACAGCTGAACAGCAGGGTTGGGAACACATGAAATACATTGTTTGGTTAAAAAATAAATGGAATGAAACAATGTCATGTGTTTTATACTAAGGATCGACCAACCAATCAGAATATGGATTTTGAGAATCAGAATATGGACCGATATGGATTTTTTAGTGCCGATACCGATTTTTTTCCATCAGCCTTAGCCGATGACCGATACAGGCTGCCGATTTTCTTGAGCCGATATTTGGAGCCGATACTGCTTTTATTTTGCTCCCTCAATTTACATCATACAAAAGACACATAATTACACAAATGATGATAACAAATGTTATAAGTCTCAATTTAACCCTTAGAACCCTAAGCTGTTTTTAGGGCATTTTCACTACCTTTATTCATAAGGATTTATTCTGGTCATTGTAAGTGCCACACACATATATAATTTCATGTATTAATACTAGCATTGATTTTATTTTGATTTTTAAAGAATTAAAATATAAAAAGTGTATTATAAAAATTCTTATATTTCGACATGTATCTCACCACAGCAAGCTCACAGCTCTACATGCATTTCATGTGTGTGTAGGGCAGACTGTCCTGAATTGGGCAATATAATTGCCATGTTGGAGGGATACTCTGGGGCTGAGCAATTTACAGAAATATTTGCTGTGTGATTTACGGAAATAAATGCCATTTTTTATTTAGTGATGAAAAATGACCTTTCTGCGCTCCATATCTGTGACACGAACTGATCTGACCTGACTTGACCCGAGGTTGCGTGTTAGCCTGCGTGCCTGTGTGTATGCAGTCATAATAATTCTCAACTCTTTACTGCATTGCCATGAACAAAGTAAAGGCAAAAAAGGTGTTTATTTGTTGAACAAATTGGGATGCAATGTGAGCCTTGAATGGGATGCCATGCAGGAATTTGCTAGGATCTCAAAACCGGAATATGAACATGCTTTGCCATAGAGAAACACATGATAGCATTGGATTATAAACATGCTTTGCCACAAGAACAGACAAAAACGTGGGGTAAGTCCAGCTATATGAAGTTATTATTTTGCTGTCACTTCGTCTGTTTTATAACCCAGAAGGATGTACTTGGTATCAAATGATAGCTCTGAGTCTCCTCTTTCATCTGACATGCGTGGCATATCTATGCGATCATGGGTCCGCGAGTAATTCAAACGAGAGTAATGAGTGTGCAGCGTTGGTTTGTGTACATGACGTTATTATTTTGCAGTCACTTCGTCTGGTTTTATAAGCCAGAAGGATCGATAAACATGGTACCAATGGATAGCCCTGTGCCCCCTCTTTCATCTGATATGCTTGCCATATCGATGCGATCACGGGTTCGCGAGTAATTCAAACTAGAGTAATGTGTGTGCAGGTGAATGCAGAGAAGTATAGACTGTAAATATGATGCAATTTGATTTAATTTCATGATTTTTTTTAATTTTCATACTTGATCGTACAGACAAGTGTGTAGTCTCGTTGGAAAGCCCCACTTCTGCTCTGTCGTGCAATAAAGGTTTCATCTCGCTGCGATGAACCGTTCCGGAGCAATGTAGCAGAGAAGAAAGGGTCTGTTTTTTGACGCACTTTGCGTCAATCGGGTTCTAAGGGTTAAAAAAGGAACATTTATTGAACTTATGGATGGGTGCACTGGATATGGTTAACTGTGCAAAATGCTTTCATCAACATCTTACAACACAGCCTTGATGATGCATTGCTTGCTGACATATTATAAGTAGGGCTGCAGCTATCAATACTTTTTGTAATCGATTAATCTAGCACTTTATCGATCGATTAATCGATTAATCGGATAATTTTTTTGCATTTTTAAACAACCAAAACAAATAATGCATAACGAAAATGACATGGCTGTAAAATGATCAAGCAATTGGCACAGAGGTATTTATTCTAACTCCAACATTTGGCTTCAAAACTAAGCCCATTTATTGCAGTTTACCCATTTAGTGTTTATAAGTGCCAGTGCCAACAATTAAATAATGTTCAAAATGCTTTCTGTAAAATTGCAGCCTCTTGTGCATGACTTAGCTGGGCGAACAAAGCTGTCCATACTATGTTGTGAAGTGCTGGGAGGGAGAAGAGGGAAAGCAATTTAATGTATTAATATGCACAACAAGTTTCATGCTGTAATCTAGACTTGACATCAAAGTAAATATCTGTTTTATGTAGATTTCTACACCTGCAGCATTTACCATTAGGCTACTAACAAATAATGTTACCATTAGGCTACTAAAAAATAGCCTACCATTAGGCTACTTACAAATAATTTTACCATTAGGCTACTAAAAAATAATTTCTGGGGTGAGCCTATTTGCTATGGTAACCCAGCAACCTGTGTGTGTGTGTGTGTGCACGCGTGCGGTGCGTGAGGGAAGATGAGGATGCATGCATGTGTGTATAAAAATGGGTTCTTTTTTAGGCATACTGTCTTGCAATTGAACGTGAATAAGTTTACTACTTAAAAACATAAAAAGCTAAACATTATATCACGACATCGCTACAAATACAGTATGTGATTAAAATCAGCCAACATCAATGTAGGCTATAGGCTACGTAGATAGATGATAGATAGGCTAGATAGATTGATAGATAGCCTACTTTATTGACGCTTGGTGAAACAGCATGGAGTGCATGTTTTCGGTTCAGATGCTTGTTCTTTTCCTTTTTTGAGTATGCAATGATCCCAAAACTTTACTTGAAAACTTTAGACATTCTCTGACATCTTGACTCCACCATCGCGCCAGCTAATTCAGAACATAGACATAATCTATGATTCAGAATGTATCACGATTCACGCGCTAGTGGTGTGCTTCCTGAACAACGGTCCGTGTGGAACAATAAAATCCCTGCGCGTATAGTGCGCGTCATAGGAATTTAACGAGGCTTCGAGGCAGGGTTTTTGCCTCGAGTAATTTTTGTAATCGAGTTATTCGAGTAACTCGATGAATCGTTTCAGCCCTAATTATGAGACATAATTCAAGTCATCACAAAATGTCATTTGTCAACACATTTAAATAATTTAAGAAAACAATAAGCCTGAAAAGTAGCTATTGAAATAAAGTGCTTGATTTGTCATTTTAGACTGCATGGTTTAAATTTTTCTATGTCTATATTTTTCTAAAAAAAAGCTGCCAGATTTGTCAACCACAGAACATAAATCAGCAGAGGAAAATAACGTGGAAATAACGTGGTGTCAGATGTTTCTGTTCTAAACGGCATCAACGTCAAAAGGTATAAAAACGTATCTCTCAAAGTTTTAAAATCTCTCCTTCAGGTAGCGCAGCACTCTCATATCGCTGTGATGCGTGTGTCCCACTGAGTGAGACAGACCAGACGCACACACAAACTTCTGTTTGGTAGCTGACGAACCACCATTGAACTGGATTGATAATGATAACGTTAGCAAACGGCTCTAAACAAGTAAGGCATACACGGTATGTCTGGTACATGATAAACGTTAACACAAATTAATATTCAACTACACGTCTCTCATTATTAAAGCTCTGATATCACTGCGATGGCAACTCAGCCCCGCTCGAAGGGAGAGGGGGAGGGAGACGCACACACCACACGCATCCAAAACTCAGCCAGGTGGTCGCTGAATAAAACTCCCACAAAATATCTCGGAACAACGTCGGGGAGAATAAGTATTTGAACCCATGCTAAAGTTGACTAAAATGCTCATTAGGTTCAATGCAAATCAAACCAGCTAATAGGCTAACTGAAAAACACACCATGCCAATCTCTAGGTATGGTGAAGGGTATGTGATGATGTGGGGCTATTTTAATTCCAAGGCCAAGGGAACTTTATCAGGATGCATAGTATCCTGGATCCATGAAATAAGTGGCCTTTAAAAATAAAAAATCTGCCTGCCTCTATGGGAATTTAACATAGGGGTCAAATACGTATTGCCCCTGTAATTTAAGGAAGAACATTTATTTATTTACGATACATTCTTCATTCACTAAGACAATTGGTGTCCTTAAAGGTTGGATTTTTACTATTCGTTTTAATTAAGGCATTAACATCAATTTCTAACAGATGTTTTTATATTTTTCTTTTTAGTCAACTTTAGCATGGGTTCAAATACTTATTCTCCCCACTGTAACATGCATTCAGGGAGGGAGACACACACACACACACACACCACATACGTCCAACACGGGTGGTCGCTGAATAAAACTCCCACAAATACCACGGAACAACGTTGGCATTAGGCTACTTAATCATATGACCAGTGTTTGTAACAGCTACCGCATGAATATAGATAACCTACAACTTAGCTATTTGCAGCTCCCTAAATACAATGGCAAGCAGTTTTATAAACGATCATTAAGCATTAAAAAAAGTAGCCTAACTATCGATCATTCGTGTTTTCCATTTGGACTCACAAACTTGCTTCCACCTTCAAAGTGTATGGCAATATTTCAGCTAAGTCAAACAGTTAAAAGATGCTTTGATAGTTTAAAGTTTACTGTTGTCTTGAAGAGCAGGCTTTCAGCACTCTGCTCGTGGGGGAGGGGCAGTCTGCACGTGAATTGCATCGTCTCCAGCAACACAGAGCTGCCTGTGGACGCCTGTATGTAAATAATGCGGGGAAAAAACTATCGGTGAATGCAGCGGCTTATCGGCCGATGCCGATACACGTAAAAAAACGCAAATATCGGCCCGATATATCGTCCGGCCGATATATCGGTCGATCCCTATTTTATACACGATGAATCTAATACACAAGAAATCACTGCATACATCAATTTACAATTACACATGTATTAATCCAATTCATCATTTTAGACTTTAAGTAGTCATGAAATAAACACTTGTGAGCATTCTTAAGAAGGAAGCAACTCATGATTCAATCATCTCTATTGCAAAGCTATCAACATAACTTAATCATTATGATTCACAGAGTAGGGGGATCCTGTGGCACAGTTGGCTACAGCACCCATACCACATTCGGGTTCACGTATCCATGGGTACCCACCCCATCTTGAAAGTCTGAAAAACTTATTTTGGTCAACCTGAATTATATTTATAATTATATTTGTATTATTATTTATTATATTTGTATTATTATTATTTTGACTTGACAACATTTTTTGCTTTAAATATTTATTGATTTTTTTTGTCTTTGTTTTTGTAAATCCTGTTTAATTTGATTGCCTTTACAGTCTCTGGGTGCTAGTTCCACCTCTATCACAGTGCCCGGCTTTATGTATCTTAAAACACATTTTCAGGGTAGAGTTTATATGGGTCTGCTAAGAGAATAAAATAGTTGCAAAATAGTTGAAATAAAGCTGCAAGTTGGGCTTTGAAATAATATTTGTTTGGTTGTTGTTGATATCTTAGACACATTTTATATGTCTGACATATAAATATATTACATATCTTACAGTGTGTGGCTCATCTGGTGTGCAATACACCATACCATCGCCTGCGACCAGGGCTGCTGAGTCCAATTTGGAAACAAATTCAGCAATATGTTCATCATAGAGGTATGTCAATATGTCTGTCCAGAAGGCTGTGGAATAAATTAACTGAAGTGCAAGTATGGCGATTGTGTCCAATTACTTTTTCTATAACTGATAGTTCCAGTCCTTGATTGTGATTGGCTGAATCGCGTTCGATGCCGTTGAAAAATCCAGCATAAACATACACCTTGACCGCATTTCGTTCTATATTACTGCACTACCACAACTTGATACAAAAGTTATATTTCTTGGCGGAAGAATGATTATCTAGGAATAACTTGTTATATTTCTAGTTGCTGTACCTTTACTTTATGAAACTTTGCCAGGTATTTATAGTAACAGTTTTAGAAAAGCAATAAGCCACTCGAGTCCGTAGGTTACACTGATTCTACAACAGCTAAGGCGGGTTTTAGGCACTCCGCTAGCGCATCGTGCCTAACAACGCCCCTTAGCTGTTGTAGAATCAGTGTAACCTACGTTATTGCTTAAGTATACCAGAGGGCACTAATAGGCAGACCACGGTGCCAGCGTACCTGTTACTAGGCAATTGTTGTACATAAAACACACTTGACATAACGTAAGGCTATCTCACACAGTAGATGTAGCACAGTAACTTAAGACATAAACAAACAAATGAACAATTCTATCACAAGAGGCCATACAAACTCATTTACACAAAGACAACAAACAAGTACATGGATGTTTCGGCTTGGCGTAGCAACACATGTGCAGTGGTCTCAATTTTTTCCAGAGCTGTGTGTATACCAGTGACGGCTGGTGGTTTTAGAAGTAGCGGAGGAAGGTGTGAGTGGGGGGGGGGGAGATTTCATAGAGGTAAATGAAGAGGCCTTACGGAGAGTTAGGGTGTTAAGCCCATATTATGGTTATGAATATAATTTAATGCCAAATTAAATAAACTGGAATTAGTAAATAAAATAATTTATTCCCCAGATTGGTGCAGTGATAGATACTTTTAATCTAGTATCATGTACTACTTAATACCCTCTACTGGAGGAAATAATGTATGCACTGAAAATGTGCTAAGACTTTTATTTTGATACGGGTCCGAGAGTTCTGAGTAGGAAATTTCTCCTTTCAGCTGATTGATAACGTGAGTTGTGAGAAGCCCGGTAGAGTTTTATGCTGAGAAGTGACAAATAAACTTCTAAAGCAAAGGATTCAAATAAACGTTGTGTCCGCCCAGATAGCAAGAGGCTGGCGGACCACTTTGGGGGCATAGCTGGTGGTCCGCTGGCATTTTGCTCATCGGTTCTCTGGCGGTCCGCTGGGCATTTTCACGCCACCGGTGGCATACCACCAGCGGTCCGCTCTCTGCCAATCTGATTTTGCTATCTGGGCAGTTCAACTTTGATGCCCCCTAACCATTTGTACAATAATGATTTAATCCGAAACATAACAGACATGACATGTAGTCAGGGGTGGGTAGTAACACACTACAAGTAACACACAGGAGTAAAAAAGTATTTTTTTCATGGAATGGCAACTTTCCATATTCCTTTTTCAAAACGGTACTTCTACTTTTACTCAAGTAAATTTTTGAGCCAGTAATCTACTCTTTACTTTGCTACATTTTCAATTGCCTTTCGTTACAAGTACAAGTTTATCGGAGGAGAAAGTATCCCGAAGGATTAAAGCGCACCTCTCCCTCGGTTTACAGCGGCGTGGGAGAAAAGAAACAGGGCTTCAGAATGCATTGAAACGTTTCCCCGCGATTATAAAATAATGACTGGCCTACCGGTATATAGATTCAATCAGATCACATTGTAGCCTACTACACGAAAGTAGGTGTTCTATATATCTAACAGCTCAGTTGTGACGTCACAATGACATCCTGCCAGCTGCTGCATCTTCTGGTGAGACAGCGTAGCAACGAGATGAGAGGTATGACATGACACGGAAACTTTTGCCTATATTAATTTCTGGCCAGCATCGTTCAACAATCACGTTGGACAAGGAAAGTAGGCCTACAAATTCATTTACAAGCAAAGTAAATGCCTCAGAAATCGAGCACACAATCTAGCATTCGTTTATGTAGCCTCAATGTTGCAGGACATGACAAAGACGGTCGGCTGAGAAAACATATAGCCTACTCTGTCACTCTGTCCGAGTGGATATGCAACTTACTGACTTATCTAGACAGATAAAAGACCTAGACTGTAGGGCTGCTTCTGATCCTTCTGATTCCAATCTGGGCAAGGAGCATCTGCTACTGCAATCAAAGTATGACTGCTTATCCATTAGACACAGAACACCTCCTTTTTAAATCAAAGCAAACACATTACAAACACAGTGATAAAGCAGGCAGACTCCTCACTCATCAACTATGTCAGAAAACAGCTAAAACGGCTATCCCTGAAATCCGTATTGCACCAGATAAAATCACCACCCACCCACAGACTATTAATGACCAATTCAGACATTACTATGCAGATATCTATACATCAGAGGCTTATGTTAATACTGGGGAGATCCAAGAGTTCCTTGTTAAACTTGACATTCCACAGTCCATATTGCAAGTTGGCTAAGTAGGAGATGATTTGCCCTCTTTTAAACGCCAAATGCCTCCCAAATGGTGCTATATGTATCTGACGTTTAATGGTCTCAAAAAAGTAGTCTATTTGACTAATAATGAAATTAGTAAAATCCTTATCAGCTAATAGCAATGGATCAAAGCGCCCAGTTCTGTGTTTTATGCTACCATTAAAATTCGTCACTGACTGGGTGTACAATATGAATAAGACTTGCATCGCACTTTCCACCACGTTGCGCCGGGCGCACAATAGGGCCCCTAAAGTGACAGGCACTCAATTAGACCTACACACCACCAATACAATATAGCGTAATCACATTAAAGAGATGTTTAATCTTTAGCTCACAGGTGGGATGTGACCTATGCCATTAAGCTTTACTTCAATTAACTGTAAATAATAATTTTATGTGTTGTGCCATTTAATTTTTTTGTTTCATAAGAATTTCTACCAATAATGTAATGAAAAAGGTGAACTCTGGCGATTTTTCACATAGATCTCCGTTTCTCCAGGTCGCACTACACTCATGGGGGCATGAATGTGGGGGACGCAATGAACATTCTCCTTTAACACAACAGAAAAACATGAATAATCCTGTCTATAATGTGACCACATAAAGTGCTGCAATAATCATGCTTTGGAAATGTATGGATGCATCACAGAAATGACTGGAAATCAGTATTTGGTTTCTGATTCGGACAAATCTTAAATAATGGATTCAGTATTCACTTTATTTATTATTTATTCAAAGCAACTTACACAGAGGACTGACATTCAAGCTATCTTTATCCTTGGGGTTATGCTTGACAGTTGTTATGTTGCACAATGTCATACCACAAATCTCCAAAAGAGTCCCCAACCTCTCTTCCCCAGCAGGAATATAGAAATATAGAATGGTACTGTGAATATACTGTGAATGGCTATACGATTTTCAAGTGTATAAAGCATTAAGATGCAAATCTCATTAGACAATCGACAATTCAAATAAAATGGGTCACGTTGTTAACTATTTGAATGTGTTTACAGTAGTAATTAAGTAATTAATGGAATTTCAATTTCTTATCTTATGCTTTTTTTAGATGTAAATGTGCGTGTGTCCAGTCTGACCCTTTTGGGAGCACTGGTATCTGCTCAGGCTCCTCTCCCTGAGATTCAGCAACTCCTACAGCAACCAGCTAAGACATCTGGTGACGTAGGTTTTCCACACGAAGCGCATATGTGTCAGAACTGGAGACAGCAGAGGTCATTGGAGGAGGGTCATTGGCTGTATGGAGAAGAAGGAATATGTTGGCTGCTGCGGCTTTGTGTATGTGTGGTTACCCAGCCTAGGGAAGATCATCACTCTGACAGTGGCACAATCCCTTTCCACCTGTCTCCTAACCTTTTAGAGCCCTCACCTGTCAGGCTGGAGGCTCTACAGGTAAGACCATCTGATAAGACCATTTCTGTCTGCCAAATTTTCCCAACATTTGTTTTTTAGAAAGTGAAAGTAAAATAAACCTCTCAGGCTTTTCATCCAATTCTCACAACATTTGATACACATCATCTACAGACCATGTAGACAAAAAATGGCCTTTGGTTTTATGATTTGTCACTCACACATTTCAAAGTAATAGTCTGTTAGGGGTGGCACGGTTCATGAAAAGAAATCGGTTCTGTTCGCTTGTCTCGGTTCGGAGCATGTGTGCATCGTATGGTTTTGACGGTTCATGGCATGGGTATATAGCCTCATGCCCATAGTGACCCCAGACAGATTTTCCCCCTTTCGCGGGAAAGGTGTGGAGGGCTGCGGGTCACGTGTAGAAATGGCAAGTGCGAGCGATAACGTAGGCAGCCGGGAGTTGGAGGATGCACCAACGTCGCATAACAGTGGGTTTCCACACAGAGAAACACCTCGCGATTTTCGGCCAGCGAAATTTCGCCTGGGGGCGTGACGGCCAAACCGCTAACCTTTTGACTGCAGTGTCTAGCCCATGGGTGGGCAAACTGCGGCCCGCGGCCCGCGGGCCGAATCCGGCCCGCCAAGCACTTTCATCCGGCCCGCTGAGCATTTCATTTGGTTATCAGGCTGCTCGCTATTTTTTTCCTGCGATAGAGACGACATTGGTTGGCTTTACTGCAAACTGCTTTTCACTCTCCTTAGAGAACGTTTACAATGTCAATGTCAAAACATCATGTCAGTTAAATAGAGATAACATCATGTTAAACTAAGTTAACTCTTAGTTATCTCCTTTGCAGCAGATCTAACGTGAACATGCGATCCATTTAATTGGGAACGCGTCACTCACGAGAGGGAGAGAGAGCCGCAGGTTCCAGCTGGCTTGTCATTGTTGATAATTGATATCTCCTTCTTATACTGTAAGAAACTTTTAAAAGGAAATCATGAAGGCAGCAGTAGTTCCCACTACTGACCATTTAAAAAGTGTGAGAGGGCCATACCGTAGCAGGCAGAAGATAATTGAGAAATAAACATGAATTAAAGCGACTGTCTTAAAGCGACAGTGCACAATTTATACATTTGTTAAACAGCATAAAATCAGCAGTATTTTTAAGCAATTAATATTTTAAAAGAAATACTTTTCATACTAAATTATAGGCTATAAAAAAATGTATTTTTTTTATGTGTGGGGCGGGGGGGGGGGGGGTAGGGGGGGGTGGTTGTGCGGCCCGCCGGCCAATTTTCAAAACAGTGTGGCCCTTGAGCCAAAAAGTTTGCCCACCCCTGGTCTAGCCAGTGGTGGCAAGCGAGCTAATTAGGCTAATAAGCTAGTTCAAACGTTTAAGTACTTAATGAAGATATCCAGGGGTCTTTATGCCTCGACTAAGTTGATGTTGCCTATAAACAACAATTCATGTTCATAGAAACAACAAGGTCAATAAGACATAATATATTTCATACCTGTGTTGCAGCATGTAGCCTAGCTGTCTAGCTAGGTTTACAATGCAATCCAATGTCCGAAAATACTAGCATTTCGCCTGTCAGCTAGCTAAAAAGGTTGAGTGTTTAAACTAACATATATAGTGGTTTATTTAAGGGATGGGCTGGTCTAAATATCGTGAGCTGAAATGTATTGTTCCTGTAGCAGAGATCAGTATTATCCTCAAAACCAATTGGGGAAAAACCAATACTCTAAAAAAGTAGAATATTGTGGAAAATTGTGTTGGTTTAAGAACAAAACATGTTATAAACTGAACAAATGTTTCTACGTCATACGGCAAAATGATCATGATAGCCTTTACATTACAGCCCTCTATGGTTAAGTCTTTCATAGGCATATACTGTAGGCTACTTTGCTCTTTTATAAATGTACCATACCGTAAAACTTAAAATAATCGCCGAGTCCCTGTCTTTTTTAAACGCCTGGCGTGGCTACAGGTAACGAAACCATTACAGAAATGAGGTTACAGCAGTGTGAATTAGATGTTGCACGTCGTTACAAGCCATCGCAAAGCATTCACATGTCTGGTCACAGCTGCAAGGTTTTAGAATGTTGCATCAAGTTGCTGCTCATCTCGTTGCGAATCTTGGGTGAGATTTAGGCTTAAGTATGGCACAGACTGTGCACGTTATGATTAGATGGCATTAAAAGACTGCGGTGGGGAAAAGCTAGAGTTCCAAATTATATATCTTTTTTCCCAATATGAACAATGCCTATATGTCCGACTTCGTCATCGTTCAATTAATCCCTTGTGTTTAAAATTTGCGGATAGGCCGATGGTAGCTTGTTTTTATGCTGGCAACAAAACCAGAACGGTTCGCGAACGTTATTCTTTATTCTAAATGCCATGGCGATAAAGAAAAAGAAGTCAGAAAAGGAATTTACCTTAGACTAGGCTATATCAGAGCCCGTCTACGGACATTCTCTGGCTATATAACCTACTGAAATAGGTTTATGATCAAAAAGTCAAGTGCGCTTCTAGGGACTGGTGTGTGCGCGCACAGTTTTTATTGATGAGTCAGAGTGGCAAGTGCTGCGCATAGTTGCAGTGGAACATTATTAAACTTTGACTAACGTTTAGATGTTCGTTAGTCAAAAACATCGACACATCGAAACGTTAGTCAAAGTTTAATAATGTTCTGCACCTTTTACTAAAGAATAAAGAAAATTAAAAGACATCTGAGCTGCACCGCCGTCTCTCCTTCTCTCTAAAATATCTGTCCTGGCCTGGTTGCACCGGATTGTCGCCAAACGACAGAAGCGCGGAGAACCCTCCTTTGTCTACCAAAAAGTGTTACTTTGTGCCCCGCACTCCCCCACTGCTTGTGAAAGAAGGGGAGGGGGGCTTAACGTGAAAAAGCTTAATGTCCCAAAACGGCAACAAGTCATAATTCATAATAATTACATTATTTATTTCTGATTAATTGCGTCTTTTGATGTCTTTTGCAACATCTGCTTGTTAGGCTGGGCTACTGTCAATGTCCTGTACAGGTAAATGTTGGTGTAGGCCTACAGGCTATAATCAATTAGGGACTGTTCGTTATTTATTTAAGGGGCTACCGGAGGAGTTTTGGGAGCGTTAGTCAAAAAAGACGTGACCCTCCCTCGCCAGCAAGAATTTTTTCTATGACCCTCCAAAGTGATTGAGAAAAAACGCATGATCCTCCCCAGTCCCAACAATTTATTGATGCCTTCTGTAGGCTACTGGGTCAATTTGGGAGCTTGCATGCTACGACTCCTTCCTTAAAATGCCTTGAAAAGGCTGTCGTTTGCACAATTTCACAAAGAATCACCGGGACCAAAACAAACCTGTCAACTTTTCCCGGGTTTATCGCCGATTTTAACTTTTTCCTCGCTGTCTTAGGAGGAGCTGCAGGGCCGTTGCAAGGGGGTGCGAGGCCCTGTGCGAACTTGACAGATGGTGCGAGGCCCTGTGCGAACTTGACAGATGCATGAACTTGCGTGCATGAAATCATGCGATAGCTTACTTTACACATAGCCAAGGCTACCGTCGGTGCATTTTAGTAGCCTAGTCTAATAAGCTACACCAGCTTGTCTTTAGAGAGAAATTGTATAGCCTATAACATTAGCTGAGTCACATATTTGGCCATATGGTGTTTATCATAGGCTACATCACGAAACCAAATAGTGTAACAAAGGTGAACACTTTAACAGGGGAAATTAATTGGGCATGAATCATTGTGCTGAACGGTATTTGTCTAATGAGCAGAAACACACACGACATTCAAACTGTTGATAAGATGTGCACTATGGAAACTGGTCTGTAGGCTAACATTGGACAAATAAATTACACTGACTCGCCATATCCTGACTCTGAAAAAATATTGTCTTGCTTTGCCGCAAACTCAGCAATGAAATCATAGGCCAGTTTGCAGGTAGCATAACGTCTTTTTCAATTCATAGGGAGAGCCCAGTCTCTCCTGTGACATTGAGGTGCGCAAATAGTTTTTAATAGCCTGTTCAACTTCGAAAAGCTTCACCCGATGCCACTCACTGATCGCAATTTCAAATTTCGGGAAGCTTCGTTCAAGTTTTAAGTGCAGTAGGCCCCTATCTGCCCCCTTTGGAATTATATCTCGAGCCTATTATAAGGTCCAGTGTGTTCTGTCCTGGGATTCGGACGTGCTCAAAAAGAAAAGAAAAAACACTTTTTTTATAGACGGTTATGAGGAGCAATATGAGTCTGAACTCCGTTTCATTCAGACTTAACCCTCTTGTTGCTTTGATATCTTTTTCGTTGTCGTTTGAACGTCGGCAAGCAGGCATGTTGCGGTTGCAATTTAAGTGAAATTTCTACAGTAGGCCTACAACATGCAACATGCTTGTTAGGCTGGGCTACTGTCTTGTACAGGTAAATGTTCAACAATTGCTGGTGTGCAGGCTGTAATCAATTAGCTAAATCATTTGTCCAGCTGTTTAAAAAAGGTGCTTTGATATCTTTTTCGTTTGAACGTCGGCAAGCAGGGATGCTGTGGTTGCAATGAATGAGGATAATTGGTTTTATCTGCGGATTTATTTTTTGCATTATTTTGAATATGACTCGCTCCAGTCTCAACAGCACATCTACTTTTTCCACACGCATCTAAGTTCTAACACACATCCCCTCTCGCATCTACATTTTCATATTAGAATGTTTTGTCTGTTTAAGTGTAAGCTTAAACTACCGTGATCAATTTAAATTCCCGTGCCCCCGCTTATGTATGTATTATCATATATGTTTGGTAATGGCTCACTGCGTCATGGAAGCAGTTAAGTCAAGTCGCATCAAAAATAGTAGTGGCAGAACTCCCAAGTGACATTTTTTCTCCTTCTGACACTTTATTTACTCACATTTCCTAAACTGCATATACTTTTTCCACCTATCGGACTTGCCAAATATTTCAGCAATTTCCCTCAAGCTTACTTGGACCCCGTTTATCCCCGCTTGTGGCTCTATTTGTCTTTAAGATGTTAATCTATGTCTAATCTTCACTTCTAGGTTTTGGCTCACCTGGTGAAGGGCTACTTCTTTCTGACACAAGAGTGCCTACTTGAATTGTGTCAGGTCAGTGCCTGCTGTCTAAGGGAGCAGGATTCATCTGTGCAGTTACATGGAACAAAGGTGATATTATATTACTGCCTTCAAATTCATATTTCAGACATCAACTCATAGCATTTACAGATTTAACATTTGAATATAACATAGTTTGCCTGCTTGCAAATTCACAAAAGTCTTGGCTGCCCAAACTCAATTTGGAAATGGCATAGCATGCATTACATCTTAGTCCTCCTACATGGATGGAGTCCTTGCAATATTTTGAGGGAAATTTGGTGTAATGCAAGGCAGTTAGCTTTACTTATGTTCCACTAGCAAACATTACAGTCATGGCATCATGGCAGTTTGGTTCGTATCAGGGTTTTGACGTCACAGTTTTCCGTATGGTTCAGTAAGTAAGTTGTATACCCATTAGGGCTGTCACTTTTGTGAAAAAATCCTGTTTGATTCTTGAGACATAATTGTTCATTGAATCGATTGTAAAATCGATTTTTCATGTCTAATGACGTTTCAATTTTCAACACCAAATATAGGACAATCCACGAACAACTAACAGGCATTAGGACGAACGTAAAGGGGGCGCTTGAAGACGCACAATGGCGTGAAGTTTCGTGCACAATGACAAACAGGAGTGCAACATTCTCGAAAAACAATAAACAGAGTGGACTGCAACATCAGTGAAAAACATTACTGCAGGCTTCAACGTGGCTGCGTTTACAATTAGAAATGTCAAACAAATTTCGCCTACGTAGAACTCACGACTGCACAGTTTGCATACCGCTTTGTCCTTCTCCATAGTTTGATATTCCCAAACCCCGAAGTGCTTCCATATCGAACTCCTCAAGTTATTAGGGCCTATCACTCGTATCTCTCATGTCGCACAGGTTGATCGCGTTGTCCTCAATTTTTTGGCAAAAAACCAGCAGCACAGCAGCCGATTGAAAAAGCTGTTTCCGGTGCGTAAAATTAGTGGGAATTTTCTATTTAGCTTTCGCAATGCTTACTGCACTTCAGAATTCTTTGTTATTTTTCTGCTTGTTCCTGAGTTTTGTTACATCTATCTTTTTCATTTGTTTAATTCGTTTAAAATTAATAGTGTACATATTTGGTTAAAATCGATTCCCTATTTTAGTTTTCGAAACTTGTGTTGGTTGGTCCAATTGATTGTGCAATCGATTTTCGAACGTAAAGTGACAGCCCTAATACCCATGGTTCGGTATGGGTTAGAATTAGGAATGTTCATTCAGTGTAACTTGGCAAGGACATGTCTCATAACCTCACCTCAGGTGTGCAGGTGGGGTCAGTGAAGATTAGCCAAGATGGGTGTTAATCTTCTGAAGAATAGCTCCATTTAGGAGAGATAAAGCTGAAGGTGAAATGTCCCCGAGGCATGCAGAAATCCTAGCAGAAATAGTAGTCATCAGGTGGGAAAGACAGGTTTGAGTGTCTTTGAGTGACATTTGAGTATCATCAGCATGACAGTGATGATTATGGGCAAATGATCTTACCCAAGGAAGTGGTGTAAAATAGAATAAACAAATGGGGCCCTAGTACTGATCTCTGTGGCACACCTGTGGTGAGGTCATGAGACTTTGATGCCTGTCCTTGCCAAGACACGCTGATTGAATGTCCTTTGAAGGAGGATGCAAACCAATCAAGAGTTTTCTTAGAAATTCTGAGCTTGGATAATGTAGAGAAGAGAATGTCATGGTTCATGTGTCAAAGGTACAGCTTAGCTACTCTCAATGCTTCAGTCACAAACAAAAGAGCAGTTTTGGTAGAATGACTGCTCTTGAAACCTGGCTGCTTAGGGTTTGAAAGAAAAAGAATCCTCTCCAGAAATGAAAGGTTTAAATAATTTATATAGCCATTGCCTCTCTGTTTTTCGGTCTTTCATGTTAATTGTGAAGCATTCTTTCATGAAACTGGTCATGATGATGGCAATAGTGCAAAGCAGTCATGAAGGTAAACTGAGGCTATTTTGAAGAATCTAATAGCTTCCATTTTACTTCATTGCTGTTTTGCACGCTATTGGCATCATTATCATTATTATGGCATCACAATCTCCATGAGATGGTCATCTACAATACTTCTTGATTAACATGAGTAAAAAAAAGAAGCTAACAAATAGTATTTTGCAGATGCATTTGTCTTAAGTGACTTACAGAACATTAACATTACAATAGTTAAAATTAACTTTTTTTTTAATAGTTGAAAAAGCTTATAAGAAATGCCTCTAGGATGCACATATCTCAAAAATAGCGCTTGTCTATTACATTAAGCATGATGGTAATAATAACAATGTCATAATACCAACATGTGCCAAACTGTGAAAGACATATGTGCTACATTCTGTATGAAAAGTGTTATAAAGCTTTTGATTATCATTATTTGGTCCTTGGAGTCTGAATATGCACACCCCCAAATATTGGGCCTCCATGTAATCATTTAATTTACACCAGTTGTCTTTGCTGACAATTTCTAATGTAGACACACATAAGTGTCTGAAACTCTCTCTTTATCCTTTGACCAAAGCTGTTGGAGGAATTAGGAACATCCATCATCCAGCAATACAGGACAGAGGAAAAAATTAAAGAGAGTACAAAACATGTGCCCCTCTGCAAGGTATGCCATGAAGCAGTCTGCATGGATTTGTGTATTTTGGTTGGATTGTCTGCCTACAGAAACTTTGTGACTTGGTTTGTTGTAATTGTTTTTGAAACATTACCTTAAAGGAACCATATGTAAGAAATGTATTTCAATTAATCATAAAATGGCCCTGATATGTCACTAGACATTAAGAAATCATATTCACTTCAAATACTTATATCACTGACAACAGTAGTTGCAGGATATTGTCTTTTTAAAAAGTGAAGTTGCAGCCCTCAACTGATGTTGATGTTGGGTTTTGTAATGTCATGTTGTGTTTTGGCCTTATGCGCCACCCTCTACCTATCTACTAATCACGAAGTCAGTCGTGTTTCGGCATCCGGGTTGGCAACCTCGAGTCAGGGGGCAGGGGGAGGGGATACACCGCTCTACAGTATTTTGAAAGTGATTGCAGTACCAATTTTGGCCACAATCTTACATATGGTTCCTTTAACTAAAACCAACCCATAACCTTCACCATTGTTGTTAACAGCCTGTAAATATTATATTTTGCGTATGGCATATTTTCACACTTTTTTCATTGTTTGGCAGGTCCTGCGACTTATAGTCAGCTGCGACTTATATATGAAAATATATACAATTGAACTTGTTTTTAAATGTAAATTCATATTAACTGACATGACTCGCGAGAGAGCGCTCTCAAATGCACAAGTTCTGTGCACTTTCAGTCAGAGATTAGTGCCTGCACTATGCCTGAAACACACGTGCATACCTAAAACCTAGCCGGACGTCAGATTCGGCCAAATAAAGGCCAGTAATAATTGCCTACATTGTTTCGATTTAACTCTTTCTTAATATTTTATATTGTTGGTTGGTTTAATATTGTTGCCAATGTCCTACACCATGGGTCTCCAACACATCGCTCTCGAGCTACCAGTCGCTTGCCGCCCCCTCCTGTGCTTGCCAGAGGCTGAAGCAGTAGCCTACATTTAAACACAATTGTTGCTGAGAGGCATTCCAGCCTGAATTTTATAAAAAAGTAAATCATGCATAATTAAAAAAAAAAAAAACTCATTTAGGCTACGTAGACCTATTTGACTATACGCAATAAGGTTTCCATTACATCACAGCGCACGTTCCATGAATGAATGAAAGCGGATGCCTTGTCTCGCAAAAAGCGGATGGAAATCAACCATCCGTGTGTTGGCCCTCCTCTCACCCATCTCACCTGAAGTCCCATCCTCGACTGCCCTATTACTGCCCCCTATCTGGACTCCTGGCCCGTACAGCCTAGCGACCCACCACCAGCCTATGACAACTCTGCCCGGATTACTGGCCCATCCGCCAACCCACCACATGCCCCTCGAAAACTCCCTTCCCCTGGACAATCCCAACGCTGGACTATTGAACTTTCTGTCACTAAATCAGGAATAACGAATTACCATAACAGATACGTAATCATCCCACCTCTTGTAACTTTCAGCTCAAGTGCTTAACACCATGTCTTATTCTCTACACCCGACTATCATATGCATTTGTCATGTATACAGACCTTACTGTCATGTACTGACCCTAGGCAGATGGGTCAGGCCCTTGAGTCGTGGATCTGCTCGAGGTTTCTTCCTATATACATCTCCAATTCTAGGGAGTTTTTCCTCGCCCCTGTTACCCATGGGCCTCTCTCTTGCTTTCCTTTTCTTCCTTTCTTTCCTTCTTCCTTTGATTGCCTACATTCTGTAAAGCGCCATGATACATGTGTTATGTTTTGGCGCTCTATAAGCACAATAAATTGAAATTGAAATCCCGACATTCTTTCAACTACATGAAACAAGTGAACCATCAAATACCCCACAGATTTCAGTGGCCATCAGTCCCAACATTTAGCAATATAATCAAACAGTCCAATAATAAATTAAATCCCAAACCAAACCAAACATCTTCTGCTTATGCCTACCGTTATGCCGCTCCAAACGAAACGTATGTCTCACAGTAAAACACCACGTAAGAAATGAAGGCCTGCCTCGAATGCAAGCTTGCCCCAAATAAAGGTGCTGTGCTTTACGCAGCATAAGTAAATAAAAGACCCCACACTGTAAAATCCAATAAGTAAACCTTACTTAAAAAAACCATGTAAACCGATTGCCTTGAAAAATCAGACTAAAGTGGACTGGGATTCTAAAACTGAGCTTACAAGCAATTCCTTAGTGTAGTGATTTAACACTACAGCAAATACCTCTTTAACCTACCTAGGTATTGTAAGTGAAGTGTACTTTAGTTTTTATTCATAAAACTCATGTTCTGAAGTTGAGGTAACTAATCAACCAATTCCTCAAATCTGGAATATGTAGTAACATTTACTTGAACAGCAAGTTAATCTTACCATGGAATCTTAACCATGGAAACCTTCAATTTAGCAAGTAAATATTACTCTTATACACAAGTTTGAATAAAAATAGGCTTTATTTTAAAATAATGACATTTACAACTGCATAATGTACAAATATGGCTTTGAATTATTTATTATTCCTGTAAAAACAACAACATTTTGTTCAGTTTTAATAAAAAAAACGTCTTAAAATGTCTTAAATGGCACAATTTAGCTGTAGCAGCAACCTACATCTTCCTTTTTTCTCCTTGAACATTTTATAAAAATATTTTTTAAAGGCCTGAAATTATACACACTTTAAGTATCTCAGTAGCCTGTACCAAATCAAAATCAACACAGTAGTCTAACTTAAATTAACACAATAAATGAAAAATACTGTCTTCTTAAAGGGATATTCCACCATTTGGATAATTACATTCATTTTCCACCTCCCCTTGAGTTAAACAATATATTTTTACCTTTCTCCAGTTCATCTAGCCGTTCTTTGAGACTGGCGATACCACTTTTAGCTCCAGCCTAGCATAGATCATTGAATCGAATTAGTCCATTAGCATCTCGCCTGCTTGCATCACGTGACTACGTGACTAAGATTTCCGGTAATTTTCCTATTTAAAACTTGTCTCCTTTCAAGTTAGAAAGTGTAATAAGACCAACGGAAAATCAAATGTAGCGATTTTCTAGGAACATGGAACTATACTCTCATTCAGGCGTCATAATCCAGTCACTAACCGATTCGTCTGCTGCAGCTCAACTTTGTTGCTGGAAGTTAGCCTACAGGGACTATTTTCAGGTGCTGCATGATATCATTGTGCTGCTTAAAACGAGACATTGAGAACTTTGAAAAAGCACTGGTAGTTTATTTACAAGACGATTTATACAGACAGTACCTTAACTGATTGAGTGCCAAAAAACGTAATATTACGTTTTTAGCTTTTTTTTAAAATGACGAAACTAGACACTCTAACACACCTTATATGTGATTTTAGAAACTCTGTGATGATGGAAATGAAATATGACGATCGAAAACTCATGAAAACGCACAATCTGGACATTTTATCTGGACATTTTATCATAACTCGGTTGCCGCTTTGGGTCGAATCAGTGATGCATGCACGTCAGCTCAAAACCAGGCCATTTTCGTGGGTCTATCACTAGTTGGCAGTCTCGCCAGGTCACTTCCCGGAAAATTTACAGGCAACACTTCATATTTCATGAAAGACGTTATATCTCCATTTCTAGAAAAAAAACAGCAATTTTGATGAAAACTAGCCACTGTTTAGCTTGCGATTTCTCAGGAACAGAAGTGTGTAGAAATACACGGTTTGCACCCACTGAGAGCTTAAAGTCTCACCTTTCAAACGAGCCATTGTATGTGTTCATAGCTATAACACAGAATATGCTGTGGCTGTACAAAAATCATCAACAATGGTCTAGATTGCTGGCACTCTAGGACAAAGCTTCCGAAAACAGCTTGGCATTCAATGAGTTAAGGAAGTTTACCATTCGCAGCCATCTTGAATTTAGTCACGATAAGTCGAGCGACGAGTACAAATGAACAGGTATGATAAGGGATCAGATTCCAAAAATAATTCCGTTGAAATGCATGTATTCCAGTTGCTTCCAGTAGCAGCAACTGGAATCCATGCATTTCCACGGAATTAAGTCTACCAATGAAGTGTGGAGATACTTTGAGCCTCGTAAATGGTGTAAAACAGTGATTTATTTGCATGGCTAGGCCGATGCCGAGGCACCCCCATTGAAAAAGCTGTTGGTAGCATCGGCTAACTAGCGCCAGATTTCGGAGTGCAGGGGACAAGCCAAGATGAGCTATGAGACAAAACGTTCACACTCGGCATCATGTTTCAACACACTTTAGGTCAATATCACACCAGAATTCTCCTTTAAGCTTAGAACCATGTAAGCTCAAAAAATAGAAAACATCTCAGCAGAAGATTTTTAAGACTTTGCAATTTTGGTGGTAGCTTGTTCTGACCCAAACCAAGCATCACCTTTTGAATGAAATTCAATGTATTTTTCATTGACTTGGGGTAATCAAGGTGTAAGGCATATGATAGCCCAAACAAGATGCAGAGTGCCTCAGGCAAAATTTTGAGACCATCCATTACCAGCCTCCCCTCAATGATGATGGCTGTAGACACTTGCTCCAGGTGGATAAGAGTTGGATCAACCGGTGTGTCAATGACCGTCAGCAGCCCAAAGGAGACTTGTGCCCACACGTCCTCACCATCAGTAACCTGTAAAACAAATAGAAACACAAAGCCAACAGTTAAATATATGACTGATTAGTCATTAGCGTCCAAACTGTACCTTGCTGAAATATAAAATAAATTAACGGTAATGCTGCTGCAAGTAATCCAAGCTTTGTGTTGATCTCTTGAGGATGTCATCAGCATGAAATTAATGATACAAAAGATTTAGAAACATAAAAGCAATTTTCAGCATTCTATTACATCCATGGAAACTTACCACTTACCGTAAATGGTGTAAAACAGTGATTTATTTGCATGGCTAGGCCGATGCCCGAGGCACCCCCATCAGAAACCTGTTGATAGCATCAGCTAATAGCGCCAGATTTCGGAGTGCAGGGGATCAAGCTGAGATGAGCTATGAGACAAAAGTTCACACTCGGTATCATGTTTCAACACACTTTAGGTCAGTGCTTCTCAAATAGTGGGGCGCGCCCCCCTGGGGGGGCGTGGTGCGATACCTGGGGGGGCGCGTGTGACTCTGGGGAACAGCCTTTTTTTTGGCCGTAGCCTACTAGTATAAAGTGTAATTGCGCATCCACTACAGTAGCTGGCAGTGGCGCTCTCATTGTTACTTCTGTCATGTTTGCAACAGTGCAACATACGACTTACAAGACAACAGGTTTGCCTTGGTTAGCAGTGTTGAGTAAACAGAAAGCTCCGACTGCGTTCTGTCTATAGCCTCCGTTATTCAACATAACAACCCCCAACATGAAAAAGTTTTTAACAGGGATGAAAAGAAAAACGGAGAGAGACAAAGATAATGAGACAAAAGAAAGTCACCCGAAAGCTAAGACGAGGAAATACGACGAAGCGTATTTAGCGCTTGGCTTCACTGTGACTACAGTTGGAGAAGAGGAAAGACCGGTGTGTTTGCTGTGTCTAAAAATGCTCGCAGCGGACAGCATGAAGCCAAATAAATTAGCGCGTCACTTAAATACATTACACCCCAATCACGCCGATAAGCCGCTAGAGTTTTTTCAGCGAAAACGTGCTGAATATTGCCAACAGTCATCCGGCTTTGTGAAGGCTACTTCAGTAAACCATCGAGCGCTGTTAGCATCATATAAGGTGGCGTACCAAATTGCGCAGTGCAAAAAGCCCCACACCATAGCAGAGGAGCTGATACTGCCTGCAGCGTTAGACATGGTCTCTGTCATGCTGGACGACGCCAGTGCAGCAAAACTAAAAACTATCCCTCTGTCCAATGACACTGTCGCCAGACGTATAGATGACATTGCTAACGATCTTCAAGAACAGCTGGTAGATACACTCAAAGACAAACGTTTTGCCTTACAATTTGATGAAGCAACTGACAGCAACAAAGACTGTCTGTTTATTGCTTATGTACGTTTTGACTTGTCAAACTCCCTGTGTGAGGATCTACTTTTTTGTAAATATGTCAGAGACAGAGCCACAGCTGAAGAGCTATTCAAAATTCTGGACTCCTTTTTGACTGAGAATGGGCTAAAGTGGGAGAACTGCATTGGTGTTTGCAGTGATGGTGCACAAACCATGGCAGGGAAGAGAAAAGGACTTAGGGCACTCATCAAGACAGCCTCACCTCATGCTGAGTGGACACACTGTATTATACACAGAGAAGCACTTGCATCCAGGCAACTTTCCCCTGAATTTAGTGAGGTTATGACTGACATCATAGGTGTAGTCAATTTTATAAAGACCAGACCACTAAAAACAAGAGTCTTCTCTGCCATCTGTAAGGAGATGGGAGCTGAACATCAAGCTGTGCTCTATCACAGTGAAGCAAGGTGGCTGTCACGAGGAAAAGTCTTGTCCCGAGTTTTCGAGCTCAGAGAGGAAATAAGAGTGTTTTTGGAGCAGGAGCACAAGCATGAACTGGCAGAAAAATTTTGTGATGAGAACTTCCTGGGAAAACTGGCCTACCTGAGTGACATATTTGGAAAGCTAAATGAACTGAATCTACAGCTTCAAGGGAAAGATAAACACCTCCCTCAGGTCACAGACAAGATTAGCTCTTTCACCCGAAAACTTGCAATGTGGGGCAGGCAACTTGATGAAGGAAACACTGATTCATTCGAGAACCTGCATGAATTTGTGGACACTAATGACTATGATGCTATCTCAGTGATTCCACACATTAAGCAGCATATTTCTTCACTGATGGGATACTTTAAAAAGTACTTCCCTGAAAACAGTTCCCAGTATGACTGGATGAGAGACCCTTTCAGTGCACCAGCTCCAATTGGTTTCAGCTCTGCAGAAGAGGAGCAGTTCATTGATATGACGTCTGACTCCACATTGAGACTGAGCTTCACATCACAGACACTCAGTGCATTCTGGCTGAGTGTAGAGAGGCAGTATCCACTCTTAGGGGAGAAAGCTATAAGCATTCTGCTTCCTTTTGCAACATCTTACTTGTGTGAGATTGGCTTCTCTGCTGTTGCTGCACTGAAGACCAAGTACAGGTCCCAGCTAAACATTGAGCAGGAGCTGAGAGTTGCACTATCATGCTTCAAACCTCGCTTCAAAAAGCTGTGCACTGCAAAACGTGCTCATTGTAGCCATTAATCCTGACTTCCTCCTCATTTTGAAAAAATGAGCACAAATTGTTTAATTCATTTTTGTTTTGTAGGTTCAAGTGTTTTATATATTGTGCTCCTGAGTTAATGTTGCTGAACTGAATATAAATTAGTTATATTATTAAATATTATTTATTGATTTTATTTAATTTTGGCAATGGTGCAATAAGTTGGTCAAACATGTTTACAGTTTAAACAAGTATTTATTTATTTTTTATTTCAGGCATTGATGCACTTAAAATCTTTTCTGTTGCAGACTTAAAACAAGATTTAATAAAGTTGTTCTTTGTAAGTTTGACTATATTTCTTTATTTTTTTCTTTTCTTTAATGTTAATAAGGATAAAATGTTATGCAGAGATGTACTTATAACAATTTTATAAAATTATTTTATTTATAGTCACAGTGGGGAGTGTGTGTGTGTGTGTGTGGGGGGGGGGGGGGGCGCGAATAGTTTTCTTCTTGCTAGGGGGGGCGTAACAGAAAATAATTGAGAAGCACTGCCCTAAAGCAAAAGCCTACTATAGCCTACCATAAAGTAGGCTAATAAATATGGGTCTATCTCGGATGACTAGTTCTTCAGAGCCCTATTTTTACTACCCCTGCTGTCTGTACCACATCTGGAGGGTCGAAAATAAACAATGTATGCTTAGTTGACACTGTCGTGCAAACGCAAAGACGCATTTCCCTTCACAGACGCACCGTGATTATCACAGATGATCGATTGTCCTCTCCAAAAGTCAGATATTCTCCTTCAGAATCAGAAAAGGTGAATAACAGATCCTAGACTTGCGCAAAAACTATGGACAGAATCGATTTTGCGTCAATACAAACAAATGCACCTATTCTCCGTCTTTTTCATGTGTGATTCACTACTTCCTCCACACTTTGACATGTTTGAGCTTGAATCAAAGCTGTGGATGTCTACCATCTAGTGGTAGAGAGTACAAATGAGATTTGACACAGTAACATTCCATTGTAATGGCAACACTTTGTCCAGGTCACGTCCAGCCCCACTGTATGTTCACAGAGAACTACCTCAGGGCGGTTTTCCACCAAGCTTTGTATCCAACTGTGAATGTCTCGTTACCCATTCATTTTAATGGGGTGCTACAATTGGCACACATGGATATCTGAAACGCCACTTAACCCAAATAAAAAAAAAATGGTGTGCTTGTTTTTGGTCTGATTTTAAATCCTAAAATGCAAGCATCTTTTTTTCACACGTTGGACCTGTCAAATAGTTCAACTGTGTCCTTTCATCAAATGTTTTTGGACCCCGTTAATTGTCACTTGCAACCATATTTTATTTATTTTTGTTCAATGTTATTCATTTTTCCATTGCATTTTTTGTCATTGTAAGAAGCTGTCTGTTCTTTCAAAAGTGGTTTTGCAGCAATAATGATGGTGGTGGTGATGATGATGATAATGATGATAATAATAATAATGCAGGTAATACAGTTCTGGTCAGAAGTGTTGAGTGGACCACTAACTACAGCTTTACAAAATGAGAAGCATCCTACTCTGCAGACCAGTGCCTGTGACACCCTCTCTTCCATATTACCACAAGCCTTCAGAAAGCTTCCGGTGAGTGCCACACACATAAAAGGGCTTACTAATATACATACATTTCAAGGCCATGATGAATAATAGTTTTGTTTTTTCATGTTTCAGGAGAAGACCCAGATGTTATGTGTGACAATGTTGTTGGGTCTAACATACAGTGAGAATTCCCTAGTGAAGGCTGCTTCAGTCAGAGCCCTAGGAGTCTATGTCCTTTTTCCTGGTCTTTCAGAGGTATCCCTATCCCTAAACAGAACCTTGTATGATTAAAGGACCAATCCCATTATGTATTTATTTCTCCCTTCACCAGATATCTCCCAATCATACTCTTTTTTTTATTTTGTAACGTTTCAAGCCTCAGCAAAATGAAAAAAGATTATGAATGGGAGCTATCTGGTGTCGGATCATCTCTTATCCTCTTGTAATACTCGTACTGGATCCTGCACCCATCCAACTTGTGCTTGGCCTTACACTTCTACTTTATGTCCTTCTCCCTGGCACTGTCTTGAATGTCCTCCACTGGGTATTGCCCCTTCAAGGTGTAGACACAAAGGGTACGGGTTGAAAGTCCACACCTTTGGGACAATGAGACACTATCAGTATCGGCTCCTGTGTAGAAAAAATGGGAGGACAGAGTTTTTTTTTAAATAATAAAATATTTGTTTTAATAACGGCAAGAGTGGGCTTGATCAGGTGCATTTCGCCAAAAGGATTGCAACAGTCAAGTCAAGTCAGATTTATTTGTATAGCGCATTTAACATCCACAGAGTGCAACCCAAAGCGCCCCACATATAAGACATTGTCATTGACACAGACTAACAAAGACAATAGATGCCGGACGGAGCGGCGTAGTCGCCAGCGTACCCGTGACACCAAGACATACATTTAAGAAATAACAAACACAAAAGATGCCGGACAGAGCGGCGTAGTCGCCAGCGTACCCGTGACACCAAGACATACAAGACATACAACAAACAAATGAATAAATAAAATAAATAAAAATTTAAAATCAAATGAGTTCAATTTCCAACCTGCTGAAAATGTCCAAGGGCAAAGATGACCCGCGTGAAAACTGCGCACAGTGTCTTCACAACCGATGCAACACCAACAAAGTTCTTTATAACTGACCAACCCGGAGAATTCACTGGCAGTCTGGAGAGCACTGGAAGAACAAGACAGTCCGAATTTGTGATGGGCGACCCTGCTGATTATCAGCTCGGTGGTCCTAGACAGTGACCGTTTGTTGTTTGTTGTTTCATGGTTGACGCTGTCAACAGAGTTTCTTAGCACTCAATCCAGACTCCAGGCACCGGTAGATGCTAGCATGGCAGCTCGCATGTCAGCCGCAGCTCGGTGGTCGTGGCAGCTGCAGATCTCTTGCAGATTAACATTAGGCACCCTGAGCAATCCCTCTGTCCAGACATTTCCATGTGCAGCGTCACGGATGGATGAGGGACTTCAGAGACATAAGGCAGGCTAGCCAAGGCGCTCATCAGCCCAATGGAAGCTGGTTAACGTTAACTTGACGTTGATGGTGTCAGCCGAGTTTGTTAATCAGAAAAAAGGACTAAGAATAACACAAAAACGTCCCCGTAACCTAGCAACAGTACCTCATTTTTTGAAGTCAGGCACATGGATGAAAAG
Organism: Alosa pseudoharengus; assembly: GCF_046254945.1. NCBI lineage: Eukaryota > Metazoa > Chordata > Actinopteri > Clupeiformes > Clupeidae > Alosa > Alosa pseudoharengus. Next base: position 1,140,010 of record NW_027468576.1, on the reverse strand, counting down.
TTATCTGTATTAGCACAACATCCAATAAGCCAAAACATAAATAAAGCAGTTGCTATGCTGGTTGCTAGGGTAATCATGTTGGTTGCTATGGTGGTTGCTAGGTTGTTGCTAGGGTAATTAGCATGGTTGCCAGGGTAATTACAATGGTTGTTAGCCTTCTCAACTATCGTTTTTATTTTGAAACTTGTGTTCAGTTATCATGCCTCAGTTATTCATGCCATTCTAAAGTAAAAGTGTGTGCAAGCTTAGGTGCGTCTGAAATGTCAGCTGGAAAGCTAGGGATTTCACAGGTGAAATAGTGGAAACTTTGAGAATTAGATGTTCAAAATGAGTAAAAAACGAGTAAATTAGCATAGCAATGTAGCAGCATGTTTTCTTCTAATGTTGTGAACGTTATCGATATTAGACGACTAACCTTATGTTGCCGTTTTTGCATCTGAAAAAATAGACGTGGGCTATGATAAAATTTTGTACTTGAATTTTACATGCTACTTTGTAGTATGTCTGTACTTTTCCAGTGTCAAAATTACTATCAGAAATCCCAGATTTGATTTTTTTTTTTAATTAGACTGTTCAAAGCTCAATCTGTTCAAGAAAAGATTGAGACTTTTTTCCTTGTGCACCTGACAACTTGAGGCTATCAGTTTCTTGGAGGATTGTCCCATTTAATAGAGGAAGATTTCAATTTGTATGCCTTGTAACTCAATTTCAATTAGAAAGGGTAAAATTTGGAAAAGGGATTGGACCTATGTGTAATCAACGCAACATTTTAATTGTCTTTTCTATTCAGGATGTGATGTTCATGATGGACAGTGCCAGTGTCATCCTCACTGCTCTTGAGGATCATTCACCTAATGTTAGAGCAAAGGCTGCCTGGTCACTTGGAAACCTCACAGATGCAATCATAGTTAATAGGTGAGAGACATATTTGTGTTAGGTTAAATATCATTTTTTTTCTGTATTGTGGACCTGTATTGTACCAATGCTACTATTTGAGCTTCTGTTTCTTCTGTTACCTATAATTTTCTCTGTCAACTGCAGGGAGAATGTAGTTATTGATTTCCAGGAAGAATTGACCAGTGGGCTTCTCTTTAAATTGGTGAAGTCTTCCATTCAAGCAGCTAAGGACAAAGATCGGGTAAGATTGTCTTGGATATTTTCCTATATTGCAACCTGCAGGTCTCTTCAGTGGTAATCATTTTGGCTTGTAGTAGTCATAGCAGTATCTTAAGCAGTATCTTAAAAGATTGATTCATTGATTCACATCAATCTACACACAATGCTCCAATACCCAACAAAAAAGCAGGTGTTTGGAGTGTTTTGTAAATTTGCTTTATGCCAATGAGAGCTTTTTAAGTGCAACTATAAGTACCACTGCAATTTGAACAAAACTAAGGTTCATGTAGTATATTTCAATTAAGAATATCAAGGATTGAGCTAAAAACTTGAACTGCCTTCAAGTTCTTGTTATTTAAAAGATAAGAATGAGTTTATTTCACATTATATTCTTTATAAAATGATTTACCAAAACCCTATTAATTCTCTCGTAGGATTTTTTTTCGTACGAACCGTAATATGCAAAAAACGCTAATCAGCCGTATACAAAATGAATGGTCACTCCCACGCTCGATTGTAGCCAGTAAAGAAGTGCCAAGTTTGCCAACCAGAACCATAGCAGTAACAAGACGAGAGGCATGACATGACGGGAAATTATCGCCCATATTCATTCATGGATTGAACTGGAAAGGGTCTAAAAGTTTGGCTTAATGTTTGTTCATTGCCTGTTTCTGTCCAGTGGTATTCATAAGCCAAAGATGTTATGTGTGGACCCAAATCCTCAGGCATGACGCTATGTTAGTAAACCACACAAGCTTGCCAGCATTGTTCAACAAGCACATTCAATACAGTACTACTTAATTCACAAGCAAAGCAAATAGTTGTGTGCCCTGGAAATCAAGCACACACGTAAAGAATGTGTCATTTGTTTATGTAGCCTGAATGTTGGCAGTGCAGGACATACAGAGAGAAAAATTTTTTTGCCATGTTTGAGTGGATATTAAGGCTATATGTAGCCTAAATGTACCCCCCAAAAAGCTAAAATTCAAGCCATTGTCTTTAAAATAAGCAGTGCAGAGCAGAAGCAGCAGATGACAATGGCTTGGAACATATATTATATTAAAATTAAAATATTTTCAATAAGCCAAATGAGAACAGAGTATGCTTAGGAGAAAGGCAAAGTAAGTGAGTATAAGTATATATACTCTTTTGATCCCGTGAGGGAAATTTGGTCTCTGCATTTATCCCAATCCCAGTGAAACACACTCAGCACACAGTGAACACACAGTGAGGTAAAGTACACACTAATCCCGGCGCAGCTAATTCCGGTTACAAGTCCGAAGCGCTAACCAGTAGGCCACAGCTGCCCCAAACAGGTGTTTAGTTTTTTGTTTTGGTAGAACAGCAACATCACATAATGATGTCACAAATATGCAAATTGCATCTGATGTCATCTAGCAACAGTGACTTTTTGAACAAGCTTTAGATACTTTCCATTGGTAATAGTTGGCTACGCTGCACCTGGCGTGTCTGAGTTAATTGAGAATGTCTCAGAGAAATTCTCTCTTCTAACTGAGAATGACAGAGCATTTATTTATTTTCACTAATAATACAAAATGCAATGTAAGTTAACCAAGATTTCCACAATGTAGTGCTGTAGCAATGCTGCAGAATTTGCCACCACCAGTTAATCATTCAAGTAATTCACAATTAGAACTCCATACTTGGATAGAGGCAAAGCTGCCTGTAATGCCAGGGTTTCCCTTTGTTTGATTGTTTGTGCGATAGACTACAGACTCTGTACTACATTTAACATTTTTGATTATTGATTATTTATAACAATTAATACAATTGAAAAAAAAAAATGTGTGCAATTTTAACAAGCACTATACAAACTATACAACACTGAAGTGCAAAAGAAAGTGCAAAACAACATTTTCAAAATGTACAAAGGTGATCACAGTCACTGCTTATCGCAGAGCTGACATCTAGCATACAGGCTTTGGTTTTAAAAAGAACAATTCAAGGGCTCTTTGGTAATTGCACTCTTTTACAAGTGCGGACCATTTATGCTTATTTTCATGCAGGCTGTCAGACTGTTGCCCTGCAGCCTGTTTTGCAAGTCTGTCTTGATCTATACACGGAGAGTGAATGAAGTTTAGATTATTTTATACTTTGTGTAAGATTTACCATTTTGAATTAGAATGTTTGGCGAACGATGATGGATAGCATGATGACATGCTGTTCGGACGCATCACACGATTTGGAGGCATATCACATATACTCATAAATCCTCAAATAATGGCCGTGATTCTATTTAGCCTATAGCCGGGCCTCGGATAATAGCCAATGGTCGATTCGGACAAATAAAGGCTGGCTCCCAAATACAAGCTGGGGTAATAATTGGCTATCGGTCCACAAGCACTAAAAGACATTGTTTCGATTTAACTCAATGAAATGAAAGAGCTCTTCTTAATATTTTATATTGTTGGTTGGTTTAATACTGTTGGTTGGTTTAATACTGTTGCAAATGAAAAGTCGTTGTCCTAATGGGTCTCAACACGTCGCTCTCAAGCTACCAGTCGCTTGCCGCCCCCCTTCTGAGCTTGCCAGAGGCTGAAGCCTTAGGCTACTACATTTAAACACAATTGTTGCCGCGAGGCATTCCAGCCTACGAATTTAATAAAAAAGTAAATCATGCATAATTAAAAAAAATAACTAAATTTAGGCTACCGTAGGCCTACTTGGCTATGCAATAAGGTTTCCATTACAGCACAGCGCATGTTCAATGAATAAATGAAAGCGATTGCCTGTCTCGCAATAAACAGCGGGTGGAAATCCCGACACTTTCAACTACATTAAATTTTTAATAGTGAACCATCAAATACCCTCCAGATTTCAGTGCCTGCCAGTCCCAACATTTAGCAATATAATCAGACAGTCCAAAAATAAATTAAATCCCAAACAAAACGCATGTCTCACAATAAAACGCAGGTAAGAAATAAAGGCCTGCCTCGATTGCCTCGAGCTGCTAACTTTGTCACTTTGTTTAGCAAATTTTCATAAGTTAAGGTAGCCTACAGATAACATCTGTCACTCTTAGGACTTGCAGGACTGCGTGTAACTAAGTGGAAGTGTACTGTAGAAGCGTCACCAAACACATAATTGATTTCATTAATTACTAAATACTAAATATTGAATGTTTGTAATGTTATTCTAAGTTTAGACTGTTTGGTCTACTTCAGTCTACCCCACTGTCGCTTATTTTGCATTATGTATTTTTAATTCATTAACATTACTTTGTAGACATCTCCTTTCACTTCATCATGAAAGACGGGATTTTTTTTTAATTATTGTAAAAAAGGCCAAATTGATCTGATCAAAATCCCATTTATAAAAGCAGTAAAAGTGGAAATATCCAAGGGTGGTGTGAATACTTTTTATAGGCACTGTAATGGTGACATTGATGGGCTTTGACTGAAAGAGAACTTTGAACTTCATAATCAAAGTCACCGTTGGTTGTCAATGCATAACATTTCTGATAAAATGCAATATGACTTCTTGTTTAATAACATTAATAATCATTTTCATCACATGAATGGCTGCCATTATTGGTAGGGATAACAGGAGTATCAATTTTATAATGTATGCCAATCATTTAAAATGTGTCATATGGAAGAGGTTCCTCAGGAGTGTTGTGTTTTCAAACGTGTACTGCCACAGGAAATGAGAGTAAAGAATCTTCATAATTACTGTACAGGTGAAGAGCAATGCAGTGAGGGCTCTGGGAAACCTGCTGCATTTATTGCAGCCTCAGCAACTGAAACAGCCTGGGTTTGAGGAGCTACTGGAGCAGGCCATGTGTGTACTAGTGGATACAGTGCAAAGTGATGCCACCATGAAGGTCCGCTGGAATGCTTGCTATGCTCTTGGAAATGCCTTCAAAAATCCTGCTTTACCCTTGGGTAAGAGGGCTTATACACACACCAAAAACTACCTGTAATGAAAAGGAATTACAAGCAGACCCGCACTCTGATCAAAGAGTTCTTGATGCACAATTTGAGGCAATTTAATGCTAGACCATTTCAGAGCTGTATGTTGCCAGAAATGTTTGGTATGTAACGACATTTCCTCAAAGAATAATTGGTTACACTTTACTTGACAGTATCGACATAAGAGTGACATGACACTGTCATGAACGTGTCATAAACAAGTCATAAACGTTTATGACATAACGCTTCTGTTATTACAGTGGGCATCGCTTTCAAATGGCCACTTCAGTCGCGCATTACGAGGCGTGAAGCTGCGTGAAGCTTTAGTACCACTTTCAGCCACTGTGCGTCGCTCTGCCACTGTACATCGCTCTGTCAGTAGCCTGACTGCCGCCCCCTCTGAAAAAGCAGGAGGCTACCAAACATAATTGTTACCGAGAGGAATCCCAGCCTACGAATTCAATAAAAAAAAAAATCATGCATAATTAAACATATCCTCGATTAAGGCTACTTGGGTATGGCTTAAGGCTTGACTACTCGGTGGTAGCGAAAATCGAAATCTGCTATGTTATTGTCAGTGTTGGGGGCAATGCAACTACGCAAATCAAAACAGTGTCTTAATTTGCCCTACTTCTTGACTGCAATGTAGTCAATTGACTGCTTGACATGTCATTTTTATTTTTCTGTACAATAAACAAATACATCTGCTTTATGCCGCAGAATTACATTCATATTTGGCTGACTGCAGACGCGCCACTTCCCTCCCGATATTCCAAGATTAAGATAGTATGCTAGGCATACTATCATAAAAATTCGTTAAAACGAATAGCTATTTGCAATTTGACAAAACACTGGTCCTCATTTTGCGAATGTGAGGACGATATGAGCCTGTTGCATTTAGTTAGATGTCCGAGTCACGCATGTTTGAAAACCACTGGCTCGTAATCACAATAATTTAACACACGACAGTTGGATCGCCTACTTCATCATGTCCCCATGCCTACATTTTTGTGAGTAGCATAGAGATCGTTAAAAACAATAAAGTAGCCTATGTCTCTCCGTTTGGGACATCGAAAACTTCCGTCGGAGATGCTGAGGCGGAGGCCTCGGGATAACACGTTATCTCCACTATCATCAGTCATGCCCCTTGATCAAAGTGGGGAATTAAATAAAAGTTTGAGAACCACTGGCTTAACAAGTTACCTGCAGTCCAGAGCAATATTCTGATGATCGGCAATGATATAGGCAAATGTTTGTTTTCCAAAGTAAGAATTTCACTTGACCATGCACCTTCGACAATGAATAGCTCATTACACTTGTTACTGTTAAACGTAGGCCTAACTGGTATCATTACAAACATTATTCTGTGTCCTAAAACTGGCATATTTTATGGCATTGTGTCATCTAAATTTGTTGCAAAATCTAGAGAAATGTGTGAGATGGTCAGCGGGGGACAATTGAGACACACATTGGATTGTGTTATTACTTGAACATTCCACACATATCCACAGCTGTGGTAGGCCTATCAGGGGCAGGAGGATTACTGTTAGCGCAGGCTTTATATAAAATTCTTCAACAGAAGGCCTCGAATGCAGGCTTGCCCTGTGGTTTGCGCAGCCTACAGTAAATAACAGAATATGAGTAACAAATAACTAATGAGTGACAGGTGACAGGTCTCAGAATGCGTGCGCTATACAAGGACGGAAGATGATGGAACTGGGGCCGTAGGCTAATTCACAAAGGCTTTTATCTTACCACTAGGAGTAGGCTACTCCTAAATCGCACTAAAAGATTTTAGCTTGGAGTTTTCTCTTAAAAGTTATTCACAAAGCCTTTCAGACAACTCCTAAACTAGGAGTGAGTCTTCGTTGCTATAGATGACGTCATTACTCATGCACGAGTTTGACTGAAGTGACCACCTTGATTGGCTGACGATTGTAATGCGGGAATGATTCCAAACACCTCCCTTCCGATGATGAGTGACAGGTGACAGGTCGGAGAATGCGTGCGCTACACAAGTAGTGAGAAGGACGGAAGATGATTAATAACTGAATAAAAAGGCCTAGCCTAAATGAATAAAGAGTAAGGCAAAACAAATAGCCTAGTAGCCTAATGAAACATAGGCCTATGGATTGATGCAGTTTTGCAACATAAGTATTATGTTTTATATAAGTATAATTATTAACATTATTAAGTTAATCTGTCACCATGCCTAGGCTACGTTTGCAAAGAGAATTTGATTCACAATGAAATGTTACATTTAATTTACATGTTAACAATGAGTAGTTTTGGTTGTTGTTGGTGGCGTTATTGCATTCCTTTTATGAATGCAAAATTGTTCCCTCGCGATTGGAAGCTCCTGTTGCCGCATAGCGCATTTCAAAACATCGCAGCGTAAAATGCCACAAAAAGCTGTTTATGAATAGGTCTTAGTGAGTTAGGAGTCCTCTCGAATTCTTTTAAGCTGTCCCAGACTTTTAGGTGCTACTTTTAGGTCTAAAATGCTTCGTGAATTACTTTTTGTGAAAAAAATTAGGAGTCCTAAAGTTAGGAGTGACACGCCCATTATTTTTAGGAGTGGCTCCTAAATTCGCCAGTTAGGAGCTACTTTTAGCCTTAATTCTTCTTAATTCTTTGTGAATACGGCCCCTGAATAAAAAGGCCTAGCCTAAATTAATCAAGAATAAGGCAAAACAAATAGCCTAGTAGCCTAATGAAACATATGGATTGATGTAGTATCTTTGTAACATTATTAAATTATTCTGTTACTATGCCTACATTTGCAAAAGAGAACATTTTAATTTGATGCACAATAATGTTACATTTAATTTACATTTTGACAATGATTAGCCTAGTTTTGGTTGTTGTTGGTGGCGTTATTGCATGTTAGTTATGCCTACAATGCAAAATTGCTTCCTCACTATTGAAAGCTGCATAGGATTTCAAAACACGGCAAAATGCCACAGGTTTGTGAATAGGTCTGTGAGTTCTTTTAAGCTGTCAGAGGTGGGAAGGTGTGATTTGTTGGGGGGCAGGGCCGGATTAACTGGTCACAAATGTCTGATGGCCCCCCTTCCCCCCCAGCCAACGTGAATCGGGTGGTCAGTTAATAGGCTAAAGATTTTTCCTGCCATCTAAGGCAGCGGTCCCCAACCACCGGGCCGCGGCCCGTACATTCCTAACCGGGCCGTAGCCTACGACATGAGTTTTAAAAAAATGCATGCAAACTAAACTCAATTTAATTCGCAATAATGTCACGTTTTTACATGGCATAGGCCTATATGCAGTTGTTTGATTGCACGCATGTTTGCATTTTGCAAGGTCTATTTTCTTACGTCTGTCCCGCCTTCAACACTTTAGATATTGCCTTCAGCGCTGCGCAGCCTCAGGTCAGCTCACTTCACTTGATCAGTTCTTGGCGAACGGTAGTGTCACACGAAGTTAGCTAAACTGCTAGAATGAGCAACAAAAAACAAGCATCTTTAGCAGACACTGGCCAGGGTGTTTAAGTTGCGAGAGCCGCTGCAGAGATTTCTTACAGAAAAAAAGTCACCGTTAGCTGCACATTTTAGTGATGAGGACTGGGTGTCAAAACTCGCTTACCTATGTGGCATAATCGGGTTGCTTAATGACCTCAACCTGTCACTCCAGGGGAGAATGACGACTGTCTTTAAACTAGCAGATAAAGTCGCTGCATTTAAAGCCAAGCTTGATTTGTGGGGTCGAATGGGGACGGGGTGTATTTGATATGTTCCAAACAGTAGTGGGGGTTTTGGGAGAGACTGAGGCAGGGCCCTTTCTCTTGCAGCTGGTGCGTGATCACCTTGTTGCGCTTTCAAATGAGTTTGAGCGTTAGGCTACTTCCCATCCTCCAAAGATCCACGGCAAACCAATGAGTGGGTCCGCAACCCATTTGTCAATATCCCGAATAGTCCTAACATGTCAGCGAAGGAGGAAGAGCAGTTGATCGAAATAGCAAATGACGGTGGTCTTAAGAGTGTGTATGTGGAAACCTCTCTGGCGGGTTTTTGGATCAAAACCAAAGCAGAATATCCCGAGATAGCCGTAAAAGCGCTGAAAACGTTGCTACCATTTCCCACCACGTATCTATGCGAGGCCGGGTTTTCTGCAATGACTGCAACTAAAACCAAATTGCTCAATCGACTGGACATTTCAAACACACTGAGGGTGTCACTGTCTTGTTGCAGGGAAACAAGCACAGGGCTCCCACTGATTATATTCGTAATGCACGTTTAGTTCCCATGTTTTGTTCCCATATTTTGTTAAGCATGTTCACACTTGATAGATGTAGCTTCAAGTTGTTCAATTTTCATAGTTCATATTGTTCCATTTTCACTTCTTCAAGTTCACGTTTTTCACGTTTTTAAGAGTTTGTTACCTTCACTGTTCATACATAACTGGAGCTAGTTCTTTTCAAGTAATGCATGCACAACACATATGGAACATGGAACCCCCGAACCCCCCCCCCCACGGTCCGTGAAAAAAAATGGGAATCAAACCGGTCCATGGTACGTAAAAGGTTGGGGACCCCTGATCTAAGGCACGAGCGCATCTGTGAGGCCAAGCCTCACCAAGTAGCTCGTTTGTTTACAACTAACATTCCATTTAATTAAACTGCTTTATAGGCTATGCCGAAATAGTTTTCAACATTTTGAATATTAGTGTCGGGTGAATTGAAATGTTCTCAAAGTAGCCTTATGGCTGAAAGCTGCTTGGGATCCCCCCGTCAAGCAATATAACCATACAAAAGCGCTTCCTGCACTTATTGTTTCAAAAGGAGTAATTTTGGCTTTGACAGACCTGAAGAGCTGTGGACGGCACGGCACGGTATGCACAATGAAAATAAATTAACGCAACGCAATGCAACACAACACAGACACCGCTTCTCTCGCGTCAGTCACTGACATGAACGAAACACAGAACCCGCTTCTCTCACGGCAGTCACTGGCAGTAGCCTAGAATAAATGCATGGGGAAAAACACTTACCCATGACAAAGACATCGTAAAACACTGAAAATTTATATTTTGTCACTAGCAACATATCGGAACTCCCCCTATTACCGTCGGTCCCGTATTACCACCGTCTTGCGTGTACGTGTCACTTATATCCATTTCTATACAAACCAAGACAGCGGACTCCTAAAGAGACAAGCCACCCACACCATAGGTGTATCTAAATTAGCTATGTACCAAAAATGACATTTTACCGTGACTCAGAGATGTAAACAGTGTTGTAAGGCTGCGTGTACACAACCGCTTGGAGCTCCAGTGGAATTTTAATTTCACGACAAGAATTCTCGGTCTAACCGTCCATGTGCCGTTAAGAACCAAACCAGATTTTGTTCAAATCTACACACCTATGGCTACTGAAAAATGTAAGGTTAATTTAGCAAATGTTATTTTGAAGTGTTAAAAAACATCGTTGTTTTATAATTTCTGAACAAAACTGGTGATAATTGGGGGTGTTACGATACATCTGTCCTTTGTCAAATGTGTTATGTTCCAAGTAGCCTATGCGTAATTCTGCTGCATAAAGTTGTATGTTTATGACATTCAAGCAAGGAAAACGATGATTTTAAGACATCTGTTTCGTTGGAAGGGCAAGGGGTAGCAATAGGGCAACACAGAGACAGGCCCGATGGCAGGGTTGTTATGAGAGTATTAAAATCTGGGATAGCCTATTCTACGGCAAGACAGCGGGGGAAAGTTAAAATACGTGATAAACACGGAAAAAGTTGGCATGCATTGTTTCGGTCCCCATGCACAGGGATTATTTGTCATATTATTAATCACATATGATTATTTGTGAAATTGTGCAAACAGGCGCAACACATTTGAAAAGGAAGGACTGGTAGCATGCAAGCTCACGAAAGATTGATTTAAGAACGTTATCACAGTGTGTGGCTGTGGCGCAAAGCAGCGCGGGCGGAAGACATGCGACAATTGGCAAGGGGAGGGTCATGTCTTTTTTAACAATTCTGTCGGAGGGTCATTGAACAGTTTCTAGCAGGCAAGGGAGGGTCATGCAACTTTTGACTGAAGCACTCAAAATTCCTCCGGTGGCCCCTTCAATAAATAACGAACAGTCCCTAGATTGCTGCTGGGCTATATGTCTTGTTCATGTCCGTTCACAACTCATTGCCGTCAAACCTTTTGCCTATCTCGCGGTTGCATCCATTACAAACAAACATGCAATGTGAACGTCTGGGATTGGGAAGAGCACTAAATGCTCTACTGAATAAGCACGAAGTCAAACCTTTAAATGTAAACACTCTTTAATAATCAAAAAAATAAACCGCTAATGAAGTAAACTTGTGACCTTAAAAAATCGTTTATTGCCTGTAACTCCGTGATAACAGGACGTAACAGGAAGGCATTTGGCTGAGCAACGGAGGTAAATATGCTCTATATTTTGTCCAAATGATGTCTGTCTATCATCGTTGCACTCGGAGAAAACCAGAATGTTTCATTTGTCCTGCGTTTCTTCTACGGCTGCAAACGGGATTCACTCGCAGTTAACCAAATATTTCTTTATTAGGGCAGGGCAGGCATATTTCTGGCTATTAAATTATTTCTAAACCAGTCTGCTAAAGTCTGTAGTGAAGTCTGTGTAGGGTTTTCCAGGCTCCATTTCTTTTTACGAGACACCCTGCTCACTTGAGCCATCTACCGGTTGTTTGGGTTGTTGCAGCGTCTCGCTGGGAAAATACAAATTAAAGTCGCGTGATACCGTGTGATCCCACGCGCGGACCGCGAGTGAAGCTGGCCAAGTCGAAACACTGCCCACTGTAAGTGTCATTTGTTTTTTGTCATAACAAGTTAGGGTTAGGATTAGGTTTATGGTTAGAGTTAGGGTTAGAATTAGGGTTAAGGTTAAAGGTTCGGGTTAGGGTTCATGTTTCATGAAAGTGTCATGTGTTCATAACAGTGTCATGTCACTTTTATGTCGATACTGTAAAGTAAAGTGTTACCGAATAATTCTGTTTTATATAGTCCCATCCTTAGATTTCCTTAAATTGTATATTGATTTATGATGTCCAGATTAGGGCCAAACAGTAAAGGTACCAAATATAGAACAAATATAGTACTTTGCCATATGATAACATCTTAGCCAGAATGAACCAAGTGTCTTCATTTATTGTTTGTCATACAGACAGATGCCTCTGTCATGTGTTGTCATTGTGTCTTCATCTGCTGAATTGGTATTGAGGAAAACAAGATTCACTAATGAGACTTGGTGTTTGGCTTAAGGCAAGACACTGCACGTGAAAACAACATAATTTTTTCATGCACTGGTCAATTTCGAGATTTTGTGCTGGTTTGCTAATTTAGCATGTATTCTGTCACACTACTACAACAAAAAGTCCGATTTACACATTTAAGTGTTTATTTCATTATACTGTGTTTACTCGCGCCTGTATATTTCTCCTAAATTCACCAAAAGTTAGCATTCTAACCTTGCATGTACTACCGCGACCGTGATCCAAAACATATCATGTGTAGTACCGTTGGAAACTTCTGTTTTTCCTGTATCATGCACCGCGTACTTCAGCACCGCTGAAAAGTGCCGCTTGCCCAGCACCAGGTCTCCTCGCACCAACCCCATCTCCCGTGCCAAACGGGAGAACGCCGCCTTCAGTGAACCGTACACCGCCACGTCCAGTGGCTGGAGCACATGGGTGGTGTGCGCTGGCAGGCACACCACCTCAACCTGGTTGGCCCGACAGAAGTCGACCACCCCCTTCCCAACATGGGCCTCGTGCTGTTCCATGAACAGGAGGAGGGGCCGCTCCTGCCGGGCGTGCTTGATGAAGTGCCCCAGCCACTTCACGAACAAGTCGCTGTCCATGTAGCCTCTCTCCGACACGCCGTAGAGTGCGTTGCTGGGCCCCTCCAGGCTGTAGGCTGTGCTGGGGAGGCACCCCTGAAAAATGATGAACGGGGATATGCTCTCCCCAGCGGCGTTCGCGCAGCAGTGGACGGTGACGTGGTCCCTGGTGGTCACCTGCTGCGCGTACACGTGCCTCTGCCCTTTACGGCAGAGGACACGCTGCCTGGAGTGGCCCTTGTCTCCAAAGCCCGTCTCGTCGCAGTTGTATATCTGGGCTGGGGTCCCGCCGAACCCATGCTGCTGGTACAGGGCCTGGCAGATGCGGAAGAGCTCGTCCACCCGCGCCACCGTGGCCCCATGGACCCTCTCCCTATCCAGGGGATCAGGCCTCCGCGAGGCCACGGTGGGGTGGCGAGCTCGGAAGCGAGTCCACCACATCTTGCTCAGGCCCTTCTCCATGTTCACCAGTGGTGAAGTCCGTCCCGACGCCTTGCAGATCTCAGTGGCCAATAACAAGGCCACTGAGCGGGTGATGGGGAACCCGTGGGCTGCCATCCAAAAAATGTAGCCCACCAACGCCTCCTCCTCCTCCGGCATGAGGGCCCGGTTGGGGTGGGGCAAGTGGCCATACTTGCCCTTCCTCCAGTCCTGGAGGGTGGTGTGGGGGATCCCATGGCGGGCAGCCACCTTGCGGAGGCTCCCGCCCTCCACCAACTCCTGCAGGGCCTTAGCCACATCTTCGTGATTGTATTTAGGCATTTTCCTGAAAAAATAAAAATACATAACATTTATTAAGACTAGACAGACAGATAGATACTTTATTAATCCCCCAGGGGAAATTCAAAACTTCAACACTAAAGAATTGTTTAATTGGCGGTGATTATGTTGTTGGAATGTGGCTCTGCAAAAGCATTATTTTCAATGGTTATTATGTGGTTGGATTCATGTTTTTTTTTTATCACTACTATTCTTGTATAATTACCACTAGGTTGCTGCCTTTTCTATCCAGTAGGTGGCAGTCCAGGATAAGATACCCCAGAGCCATATATATATAAAGCCATGGCTCTGCTATTCCTTATCCTGGACTGCCACCTACTGGATAGAAAAGGCAGCAACCTAGTGGTAATTATGTGAATAAAAATCGCCTCAGTGGTCGTTATACTTACCGTGAGTATCGACAACCTCCTGCCTCATCGTGCAGGGGTGTCTAACTTGCACTGATTGCCCAGTTTAAACTTCAGGACGATTAATTATATAAATCTACGAATCCAAAACATTACACGATGATAAAGTATGTAATTACAATCTGACCATCACATTTATTCATAGAAATGGTGGATTCCTTCTGTATGACTATTGCATATCTAGGCATCAAGTTAACGCGCAAACGCGCTTTGTTTTTTTTTTTCAAATCTGCCGCCATTTCCCGGAGTATTTGAATGTCACTAATTACGCCATGAAAAGGTCTGATAAAATGACCGCTAATGTTATACTAACAATCTATATTCAAACAAAATAACTTTTTCAACATGTTTACTTCAATATGTAATACGTTACACATACAGCGGGGAAAATAAGTATTGAACACGTCAACATTTTTTTCAGTAAGTATACTTCCAGTTAGGCTATTCGCATGAAATTTTCACCAGACATTAGTATTAACTTAGGTAATCCACACATATATAAAAATCCAAACATTAATGTCTAAAAGTAGAGTTATGAGTAAAAAAGTGGAATGGCACAGGGAAAAAGTATTGAACACACTAAGAAAAAGCAGTACACAAAGGCAAGGAATGGCAAGGAACAAACTGGAATCTATAAGTATTTAGAGAAATTATCCCTCCTATCTGTGCAAATTGATATAAACTGGGTTAGTACATACTGGTGGGCTATAAAAAGGTTTTTTGTTACCAAGGTGTCACACAAGAAACATTTCATGATGGGCAAAAGCAAAGAGCGCTCCCAAGACCTTTGCAACCTTATTGTTGCAAAACATATCAATGGAACTGGTTACAGATGCACTTCAAAACTTCTGAATCATCCAGCAAGCAGTATTGGAGCCATTATCTGCAAGTGGAAGGAACATCAATGCATCATCAACTGGCCATGCACAGGATCTCCTTGCAAGATTTCTGACCAGGAAGTCAGAAGGATAGTCAGAAGTGTAGCCGAAGATCCAAGGACCACTCAGAGAAAGCTCCAGAAAGACTTGGAGGCAGCAGGTACAATTTTTACAGAGAAAATCATAGGTAATGCACTCCACCACCATGGCCTCTACGCACGCTCATCCCGCATGACTCTTTTGCTGAAGAAAAACATGTCAAACCTCGTTGAAAGTTTGCCACACAACATTTGGACAATCCTATGCAATACTGAGAGAATGTATTCTGGTTAAAAATGTAACTTTTCGGATGTCATACTACACACCATATTTGGAGGAGAAATGGCACTGTGCATCACCCTAAAAATACCCTACCAACAGTGAGGTTTGGAGGTGGTGGCATCATGGTGTGGGCTGTTTTTCATCTCATGGTACTAGCTGACTTCATACAGTTGAAGGAATGATGAATGGAGTCATTTTTTTCTGGGAGAATCTTTACATCCACCAGGATGATGAGGATGAGACATGGCTAGACCTTCCAGCAGGACAATGATCCTAACCATTCAGCAAAGGAAACTCTCAATTGGTTTCAGAGAAAGGAAATCAAGGCCCTGACTTCAATTCAATTGAACAGTTTTGGAAGTTAACTAAAGATCAGGATTTACAAGAGGGACCCCTGAAATCTTCAATATTAAAGGACTATCTGTTTAAAAGAATGGGCCAAACTCACACCAGAATACTCTGACTGATTAGTTTCATCATACAGGAAATACCTTGAAGCTGTCATTACGAATAAAGGCTTTTCCACAAAGTATTTAAGAAATTTCAGCAGGCGTGTTCAATACTTTTTTCCTGTGTCATTCCACTTTATTGCACATAACTCTACCTATGGACTTGATTTTTTTATATGGGTGGATTATCTGAGTTAATACTAATGTCTGGTGAAAATTTCATGCAAATAGCCTCATTGGAAGTATACTTACTGAAAAAAATGTTGACGTGTTCAATACTTATTTTCCCCGCTGTATACATTTTACCACATATTTTCACAAATCTTGTTTAAAGTCTTCCCCTACGTCATTTAGGGCGAAGGTTAAACCCTCCCCCGGCGCCATTTTTAAATATTCTTCCGGTATTGCTAAAATATGCTGTGTGTGTTGACATACTTACTCGGTAGTTGCTTCGTGCGCTGGTCAACAGTTACTCCCCTCGGTCAGAGATCAAAGAGGACAAGACAAGGTTGTCAGGGGTATTTATAGTTTTTATTGACCTGGAAATAATTAATTGCATTTGATCGTAAAAGGTTAACTGTACGGATTACTGTTACCCACGAAATGAACGTTTCCCTATGGCAGGGAGCACTGTACGGAACACTGTTATCAGCTTCAGCATTGGTTGCTTTAAAAGTGTATATTTTGTCTTTGAAAATGGTTAAGTTTCAGGAAGTTAACCAGCGTTTGAATTGGGCGTGACTATTAGTGCTCTTTTGTTTTGTCGGCCAATCAGCTGTATGCTAGAAGTAACCTCATAGACCTCTCCAGAATATATCCCGCCTCCTAACTTCCGTATCCATCCAACTTCCGGGCGTGGATTGTCTATGGGAAATAACATGGCGTTTTGAAAGATCGTACCTGTCAAACTCTGTAGGTGACAAAGTAGAAAAAGCTGCTGGGCAGATTGGCCTACACACTTCTGCCATCTAGTTTCCACTGGATTTTTTGATTTTCGGTGCCGTTTGAGTAGTATAGTCTATAGTATACTACTTAAACGGCACCGACAATCAAAACATCAAGTGGAAACTATATGGCAGAAGTGTGTAGGCCAATCTGCCCACCAGCTTTTTCAACTTCGCTACCTACAGATGTTTTACCGGTATGATATTTCGAAACGCCATGTTATTCCCCATAGACAATCCACGCCCGGAAGTTGGATGGATACGGAAGTTACGGAGGCGGGACTTATTCTGGAGAGGTCTATACTTACTGAACCAGCATGCTGTTTGTTTACAATTGGAATGGAGATGGACAAAGCACAGCGGATTGCAGATGACCTGAATCTGATGATGAAGGCGACTTCATTACACTGGAGAACATCCCTAATCTAGAGCTGACCTTAGCCGAAGATAATTACAGCGAGGAAGAATCTCTCGGTCTGGCAGCAGAGGAGCTAGATCGTAAGATTTCAGATGCTATTTCCACAGTTACATTTGACGGGGATAAAGTTTGTGTGTTAGAAACTTTATCCATTGCTACTAGCTAACGTAGGCTTACTGTCTTTAGCTATTGGCACCATAGGCTACTAGCCAAAACCCATTACAGATAGTTTCGGTGGGCAATTAATTTGAATAATGCGAGAATGTCTTGTTTTGACTGATGGCAGGGTGCCTTGCATCGTGTGTGCATTCAAATTAACAGGGTTTGCAAACGTGATCTCATCTTTGTTTAGTTTGCGTTTTAGACTATTTTATCCATTGCTAAACCTGCTAAATCCATTGCCAACCTGGTGCCTTGCACTGGGTGTTCATTCAAAATAACATGGTTTGCAAACGTGATCTCATGTTTGTTTTAGACTACTTTATCCATTGCTACTAGCTGGTTCTGTAACCCATTACAGATAGTTTCGATGGGTCATTAGCACTGCAGGCTGACAGATCAGTGACCGTGACAG
Organism: Alosa pseudoharengus; assembly: GCF_046254945.1. Classification (NCBI taxonomy): domain Eukaryota; kingdom Metazoa; phylum Chordata; class Actinopteri; order Clupeiformes; family Clupeidae; genus Alosa; species Alosa pseudoharengus. The sequence goes on along the minus strand of NW_027468576.1, from coordinate 1,122,342 downwards.
GGGGGAGGGTTGATCTTAATGTCATGTAAATGAGGACCATTGTGTTCCCCTTCCATGGATTGAGGGCGAAAGTAGTCAAATTGAAAAGCCTGATTTCTCAGCTTGTAGCTTTGAGATGTGTATACTTTAAAATGGCTACAACTTATTCAAATATTATCAGATCTCCATGAGTGAGACATCATTGGATAGCGTTGAAACCACTTTCCAAATGGCAAATTCCGCAAAAATGGTTTTATTACCAAAAATCAATAAATTACTTTTTAAATACCCTTATTTTGGGCACAGAAATGTATCTAAACAGAATAAACATTAACCTCCGATGCAAACCTCCGACATGAACACACAGCAAGAACTAACAAAAGGAGACAAAGGGGAACTTAAATACAGATTGGCCAGACCATGAATAACTAAAAGGGGAACACGACAAAATCAATTAACTTTCAGACATTACCAAAACATTCAAAAAGATAACCACACATAATGCAAGCAATAAATAAATTACACAAAGACATTTGGGCATAAACACAAAAGAATCCAACCGGAAAGCTCCAGACAAAAAACACAAAAAGGCTCCTCCCTCCCCCATGACAAAGACGCGAAATGGATGTGGCCATAGATAATTTAAACCAGCGGAACGTGCCGCTCTGTCTTGACAGTCAGGAAGTCCGCCCGGACCAAATACCATGACGCAGCTCCCAGAGTCGGCTGCACTCAAACAGGAACGCCACAAACAAACATGATACATGGTAAATCAACAAAATGTGTTAAATAACAAACTTTAACTAATTAGTAACAGAACACAATTGATAAGTTTTGTGCACTCAACCACACAATCACGTTCCATTAGGCCTGTCACGATAACAAATTTTGCTGGACGATAAATTGTCTCAGAAATTATTGCGATAAGCGATAATATTGTCGTTCTGAGAATTTTCCTCCGGAAGAGGAAGACGGCCCACTTGTTGTGTTTTTTTTTCCCCAACTGGGAAAACTGCAGCGGATGATTGTGTTATAGATGCATATGCATGTTTGTTGTGTTGCCGCTTTTAATTGCGACTGTTTTCCAACAAATGCGACACACCGACTCGCACGCGTTCAGTGGTTCACCGCGGGCATTCGGTTTAAATCCGAAATGCTCCCACACTGCAACTGTCGCGTTTGGCTTAGAAACAATTCCATCTTTTTTGTCTTTATTAGGCGTAGCCTACTGGAACTCGCAACTAGCTTTCTCTCTGCCTAGTGCCTACCGGTATACTTCTCACGCGGCTTTTTAGCTGCACTCTGTGGTAGGATACGCCAGTAGTCCCGCCTCCCCACACACCATGCGACTGACAAGTGACTGACATGAGGGTTCACTCATCGTTACTCTAAGGACCCGAGAGAGGGAGAGAGAGAGACGAGGAAAACAAACAAGCAAATGGCATTTATCGCGGCCAGAAAAATTATCGAGCTAATTTTAATTATCATGCGATTAATTGATTTATTGAATATCGCGACAGGCCTACGTACCATCGAACTAAGCAATAAAGTCTGTATGTTGTATGAAATCAAAAGTCTATGTGTTGCGTTTTTAATTGGTTGCCATGTAGTGCTGCTAAACGTACAGTGGGTCCCAGTTAAAAATTGACACTTCATTCACGATCAAGGTGATTCAAGCAGCTGGGTGAAATGTAAGTACAACTGCAGCCACTTGGGGGCAGCATAGTCCGCTGTGGCCTTCTGCGGTCGAACCAGACAGCAAGAGGCTGTGATTGGCCGAGCAAGGGCTGTGATTGGCCGAGTTTTCAGTTTGTTTCTCTGTTTTTAGCAGCCCCTGCAACATGCTAGTCCACTGTAGCCTATAAGCTTTGTACATAATGTTAAACATAGCTTTGGATTCAGTGGCAAGATTTCTTGATTGTACAGTGCCTGTCTCTCAGTAATGTTTTAAAATGAGAGCTTCGTCAGCTGGCAGTAGACTTTGTCGGCAGTCATGAGAAGTTCGCTTGCTAACAGAACATAAATATGCTGCCCAGAAACCTTGTGAATAGTTCTGTTTTTTTTTACTACACTAACGAGGTTGAAATATAGCCTTTGCCTACAGCATCTCCTTAACAGTAATGTTAACAAAATGACAGCATTCATATGACAAAGAAAAGACAATTCGGTCACTCAAGCCACAGCAACCAGTGTAGGCTACAGTCCTACCCAATAGGCCTACTCGAAGCAGATAGCGTTGTCTGACGGTCGAGTGGGTTAATGCACGTATTTCCAGAACAGGTCTGCAACTTTCAGGCAGTTCTGAGTTTGAATCTAGGCAGGAGCAGAGCCGTATAAAGGCCTAGGCCTATTGTTATCATTTTTTGCAAGGTGTTGCTCCTGGCAAGACTTGTTTATAAGACGTTTGGTAGCTGTTTTTGTGACACATTAAACGTTCTTTATAATGAGCGCATACGGGGAGTAAAACGACTTGTTGCCGTTTTGGGACATAAGCTACGTTAAGCTTTTTCACGTCAAGGTGGTATGTGTTGTTAGGCCTACAGCTTCAGAAACACCGCTTCAGAAAGCTGCAGGGGAGCGCGGGGCACAAAGTAACGCGGGGTTAAATGTAACATGGACTTTTTTCCTAGTTGCAGATGGTTGATCGGGACATATTGGTCAGTTAACCACATTACTATGAGACGGTGTTCCACAAATTTTCAGTCCGTATGGACGTGTTTTCACATAGATCTACAGCAAAACATCTTTTGAAGGCATCAAAGTAAATAGGTGGTAGGCAACTTGTCTTTCGATTACTGAGTTGTGGGTGCAGCTCACTGACTGATAATCGTCTTGTAGGCTAAAAATGAACACCGTTTTGAAACATGTAGTCAACACATAGGAGCTATCTTATCTTAAAAGAAACGTGACCCAGCGGGGTTAGTTGTAACGCGCTGTTACAACTGTAGGCTGCAATGATTGCAATACAAAAATATGTGCGTGTTAGTTTAGTTAGTTTTGTGATGTTTTGCACTTTTGCCTCATGTGTTTTCAGGTTTGAGGGCTTTTTTTGCCAAGATTGACCTTGGTTAGACTCTGCATATGTTATTTCTCCGTATGGAAAATAAAGTAAATTTTCGACACACGTCTGTTATCTAGTTCAATAACAAGTGTTGCTTGTTAAAACATGTGACTAGTGAAACTCAAATGATTTTAGAAATATTTAGCCAAAGCCAAAAAGTGTTACTTTGTGCCCCGCGCTCCCCCACTGCTTGTGAAAGAAGGGGATGGGGGAGGGGGGCTTAACATGAAAAAGCATAATGTCCCAAAACGGCAACAAGTCGTTTTAGGCTAATCCCCGCAGGCCTTCATAATGGTAGGCTACATGAAGTGGGTGTGGGTATGGGATGACCACAGCCGTCTTCGCTATGCTATTCAGAAAGCATCTGCTATCGTCTTTCCAGGCGCACACAGCTTGTTACCATATCCTATCGACTGCCTTAACAGATAGGCTCTGCTCTTGGGTTTGGCCTCACAGCGAACTCAATCCTCTTGTTGCTTGCAGTTTGTTAAATAAAGCGATGCAGATTACATTATTTATTTCTGATTAATTGCGTCTTTTGATGTCTTTTGCAACATTTGCTTGTTAGGCTGGGCTACTGTCAATGTCCTGTGCAGGTCAATGTTCAACAATTGCTGGTGTAGGCCTACAGGCTATAATCAATTAGGGACTGTTTGTTATTTATTTAAGGGGCTACCGGAGGAGTTTTGGGAGCGTTAGTCAAAAAAGACTCCCTCGCCAGCAAAAAAAATTTCTATGACCCTCCAAGTGATTGAGAAAAAACGCATGACCCTCCCCATTCCCAACAATTTATTGATGCCTTAGGCTACTGGGTCAATTTGGGAGCTTGCATGCTACGACTCCTTCCTTGAAATGCCTTGAAAAGGCTGTCGTTTGCACAATTTCACAAATGATCACCGGGACCGAAACAAACCTGTCAACTTTTCCCGGGTTTATCGCGTAGTTTAACTTTTTCCCTCGCTGTCTTAGGAGGAGCTGCAGGGCCGTCGCAAGGGGGTGCGAGGCCCTGTGTGAACTTGACAGATGCAAGGCCCTTTTCACTTAGGTGCATGAAATCATGCGATAGCTTACTTTACACATAGCCAAGGCTACCGTCGGTGTATTTTAATAGTAGTCTAATAAGCTACATCAGCTTGTATTTAAGAGGGGAAATTCCATTGTATAGCCTATAACATTAGCTGAGTCACATATTTGGCCATATGGTGTTTATCATAGGCTACATCACGAAACCAAATAGTGTAACAAAGGTGAACACTTTAAGACGGGGAATTAATTGGGCCTGAATCATTGTCCTGAACGGTATTTGTCAATGAGCAGAAACACACACGACATTCAAACTATTGATAAGATGTATGGCTACTGGTCTGTAGGCTAACATTGAACAAATAAATGACACTGACTCGCCATATCCTGACTCAGGAAAAAAAAAACATTTTCTTGCTTTGCCGCAAACTCAGCAATGAAATCATAGGCCAGTTTGCAGGTAGCCTATAACATCTTTTTCAATTCATAGAAGGGAGAGCCCAGTCTCTCCTGTGACATGGAGGTGCGCAAATAGTTTTTAATAGCCTCTTCAACTTCGAAAAGCTTCGTTCACCCGATGCCAGTCACTGATCGCAATTTCAAAGTTCGGGAAGCTTCGTTCAATCTTTTTAAGTTTTAAGTGCAGTAGGCCCATATCTGCCCCCTTTATGTCCTGGGATTCGGATGTGCTCAAAAAGAAAAGAAAAAAGCAGGCATGTTGCGGTTGCAATTTAAGTGAAATTTCTACAGTATAGCCTACAACATGCTGTTAGGCTGGGCTACTGTCAATGTACTTGTACAGGTAAATGTTCAACAATTGCTGGTGTACAGGCTATAATCAATTAGCTAAATCATTTGTCTAGCTGTTTAAAAAAAATTTCGTGCTACATTCAAACGCAAAAGGTGCTTTGATATCTTTTTCGTTTGAACATCGGCAAGCAGGCATGCTGAGGTTGCAATGAATGAGGATAATTAGTTTTATCTGCGGATTTATTTTTTGCATTATTTTGAATATGACTCGCTTCAGTCTCAACAGCACATACTTTTTCCACATGCATCTAAGTTCTAACACACATATCCCCTCTCGCTTTCTCTCTCTCCATCCCTGCGCACGGTGCTTTCTTAAAGGAGCTGCACCATTTTATAACAATTGCATCCACATTTTCATATTAGAATGTTTTGTCAAGTGTAAGCTTAAACTACCGTGATCAATTTAAGTTCCCGTGCCCCCGCTGTGTCATGGAAGCAGCAAGTCAAGTCGCATCAAAAATAGTAGTGGCCGAACTTCCAAGTGACACCTTGTGGTTGTTTGTGTCAACTGCAGTTTGTGCCATTTCTGCTGAGAAAATGGGGTGCGTGATTCATGAAGGAACCCGTCCAAACTTAACTGGGACCCACTGTAGAGTGTGCGTGAATATGAATGTAAATATGTAGACATCAAAATGTGTGAGCATATAATTATGAAAACATAAGATTTAATGAAAAAGTGACCATCACATTGATAATTGTAGTCTACGCGATTTAAAAGCATGTCCACTTGTGTGTAGTATCTAAACATTCCAACTAAAAATCTTACAACACCTTGAGAATTATCCTTCCAAGTCAAGCAAGAGATACTTTCGCTTTAAGCAAAACGTATCTTCCGACCTGGCCGAGGTGCATTCAGATCTCTGTTAGGCCTACTGTTAATGCTTCAGATTAGGCAAGCAGGCAGAATTATAGACAGAATACCAGTCAGCATCTTCCCTACGTGGCTCTTCTGCAGTTCGAAGCTCTTTTTGGAGGAAAATAGGGTATAGTATGGAGTTGCAAACTGGATTTATAGATAGATAGATAGATAGATAGATAGATACTTTATTGATCCCCAAGGGGAAATTCAAGAATATAGCCTTTCTTCTTTCCTTTTATCCTGTTTAGATTCCCTTCTTTATCACCACCAAAGCACCCCAGACATTCACATCCTATCTACTATATTTGACAAATGGAGTCAAACACTCCTCCAGCATTTGGTCGGCATTTTACAAATGCTATTTTTTGTGATCTTAGATTTGTCTATTCATATCACTTTTTTCTGTCTTCTGTCGATTTTCCGTGTTCTTTTGCTTGTATTTTTTTAATGGCCAGTCTGAGATATGGATTTACTCAACAATTCTGTCTAGAAGACCAGCATCCTGAAGTCACCTTTTCTGTTGATTTTGACACTAGTATTGACTGGTTGACTGGTGTTGAAACTGGTATGCTATTTAACAAAACTTCCAGCTGTGAGGCGTCTGTTTCTTAAACTACACACCAGGGCTGTACAGTGCAACATATATGTCGCACATGCTACAAAACGTAGCACTGGTGCTACAGTATACAGTTTTGCTTATGGCAATACAATGCATGCGTGTGAGACTGACAGGGAGGCTACAGCAATTACCTTCTACTGTGATCAGTGCAACTGGCTACACCAGATGTGATAGCGGCGCGTAGGCTACGTTAAAAAAAAATACACCCGTCTTCTGTTTTTGCGCGTCGCGAACGGAGCTCTTCGTTACGCGCCCGGTGTAGGCTCCCGGTGAAGCGCTTGTTTGTTTGTTTGAAATGCTTATGTATAGACTACTTCTGTGAGAGTGGAATCGATGTAGGCTACTTTGATTTCAACTTAGTTGCAGTCTACGCGATTAAAAACTATGTCTACTTGTTTGTAGGCATAGTATCCAAACAATCCAACTCCAAATCAAACAACACCTTGCAAATTATCCTCGCGAATCAAACAAGTGATAGCTTTGTTTAGCATAAAGCGAAAGTATCTTCCGACCGGGCCGGGCTGATGTGATTAGATTAGGCAAGCAGAGGTAGAAGTTTGTGGCAATCGCCTTGTTGCTTTGCATTTTTAGTTCAGTTTAAAACGAAGAACTTATCCAAACAACACCATTCAGATCTAAAACTTAGAAGAAAAAAGTCCACCGGGATGTTCGCTTCTATCTGTCAAATATGAGCCCACTTCATGCGCAACAGTCTCGCTTAGTAGTGCTTAATAACCTATACAAGATCGGTTCCGAAAAAACCTTCACGACACTTTACCTACGACTGCGACACAGACCTTCAGCTATCTTTAGTAGGCTACCTATTGTAGCCTATGTGTATGGAACAGTCTAGGGATGCATTTGACATGTCAGTTAGCCTACTCATTTGCCCCACTGGTTAGATGTAATTACAGTATTTCACTCGTGCAATGACAATAAGGTTGAATGTAGGGTTACACTAATCTAAAAACTGAACTAAACGTGAATTAAATCTTAGTGGAATAAAATCTTCAGCATATCTTGTACTTATTCAAAAATAAATCAACTGACTTCCAATGCATGAATAAGAAAAATTAACAAAAAATCAATGGCATGACCTGTCTTCCTGATACCCATTGAAAAGTCTAACTGCATGGAACTGTCATGGATTGTTTTTTTGTTTTTACAAAAACAAAACACAATGTAGCCAGGTGAGATGTTTACAACTACATGACCTTTTATCAATCCAGTTGCAGTAGGCCTAGATCCCAACCACAATTGATGAACTGTGATGAACTGATTGTTTTTAGAGATTTTAGAGGTTTTATATCGATGCTACAGAATTTGTGGCTGGTGCTACAAAACTTTTAACCTCTGTAGCACCAGTGCTACTTGCAAAAAAAGTTAACGTACAGCCCTGCACACTGATGCATTTGTGTTCTTGCTCAGCTGTGCATTTGAGCATCAATCTGTATAGACCTATTTTAATCTAAATTAGATTAAATTTAGTTTGAGACGATTTCATTTTGTGATGCCTTTTTATTTACATTTTAAGGCGAGACACTACAGGTGAATGGGGTAAAATTTTTAAATAATAGACATCACCATGAAACTTCCTCAGTTGATTACTTACACAAGTATGACAAAAAAATGTATTACAAGTTTTTGAAATTTGAATGTTTAATTATGCAAATTAGGCACTACTCATTAAATATGTCCGATACAAAGGAAGTGTCCATATTTGGATTGCACAATGTCATGCAGGACAACAGAGCTTTCCAACGGTACTACACATGATGTTTTGCGGTAGAGAATGAAACGTTAGAAGGCTAACTTTTGATGAATTTAGGTGAAATATACAGGCACGAGTAGACAAAATAATGAAATAAACTCCTAAATGTGTAAATCGGACTTTGTTGTTGTAGTAGTGTGAAAGAATACATGCTAAGGTAGCAAACTAGCCCAAGATCTCGAAATTGACCAGTGCATGAAAAAAACGATGTTTTCACCTGCCGTGTCTTGCCTTAAAGTAAACAATTGGCCAGTTTTTACCCCAGATCAGTCGCATTGAGATTTAAACAATTTTCCAACAATGACAAAGCCCAAGACACAACAAACAAAAAATAAAGTAATGATATTAATGGGAGCTACACTATACGAAATACAGATATGGAGCAGAAGATATGAACAAAACAAAACAAAAAATGAGCGAGACGATTTTTGAAAACATTTGCAACTTTCAGATTTCAGTAGTTTAAGTGAAGTGTTTACCTAAAAGGTGCATTGCTCATAGAATTGTGACAGCCAGATACGCAAACAGTGACCAGGATTAAGGAAACCATGGTGTGGCATGTGTGAATGAGGTGGGGATTTGGTGGGTTATGAAGATTTAACAGCCAGTTTAACCTGTTCTATTGATTTTTTTTTACAGGCACAGCAAGCTGGTCAGCTGAGGCCTACTCTGCCTTGTCTTGTGTTGTGGTGTCTTGCAAGAACTTTAAGGTTCGCATTAAATCAGCTGCTGCCCTTTCAATCCCCTCCTCCCGTGCCAAATATGGCAGTTCTTGCCAGTTTGCTCAGATATGGATAGCAATTACGAAGGCACTAGAAAACAGCAAAGATGGAGTGGACTTTGTGGAATATCGTTACCATACCAGTTTGTGTGCTCAGCTCTGCCAAACACTACTTCATCTTCTCAATCTCTGTCAGCCACAGGACCTGGGAACAATACAAAGCTCAGTAACAGGCAGATTTGGGTCTACCCTAATGGGGTTTCTGGTAAATTATCTTGTTGATCATGAATCTGAGACAGAAAAGGAGGACAAAGAGGAGAGAGTAAAAAATAGTATTCAGGACAGGATGAACAAAATGATATGTGTATTGGGTACATTGAGGAAACTTTCTAAAGAAGAGGAGGGATGTAGTGCTGGTGCAGACAACATTATTGATTTTTTGGAGGGGGTAGTGAGAAGTTACAAGCAAACAATACTCCAAGTATCACTGTCTGGTCATCATTCTTTCCAAGATCAGACTAATCAAACAACAGAGGTCAGTGATGCTGTCCAAGCTAAGGTTTAGTTTTAAAGGTTTTTTTCTATAATTTTATCCCATGTACTTTAACGTGTATTCTGTACTATGTACCTTTTGAAACTTGAACATCATTGAATAAAGATGTTTTACTGAATAGTCTCATGTGCAGCAAGTGATATTATTTTCTTTCATTTTCACTGTGTTTTTCATAGAAATATGGAAGCAAATAGGGCTACAGCTATTGATTATTTTAGCCATTGAGTATTCACAGATTATTTCATGAATTCATGTCATCTCTTTGTATAACAATGTATAGTATTGTATAACCTCACTGTAAGCAATGTATAACATAATGATAATAATAGTTATACAAATAATAATATTTCTCATGCAAAATAACTACAACAAGCTCCATGTGTGTTGGCACTCCTGGTAAAGCTGAGTCAAGTATAGTACTATACTTGACTCAGCTTTACCAGGAGTTACATTGCATTACATTGCTTAACATACATGGCTTAAATTTACTCTTTTGATCCCGTGAGGGAAATTTGGTCTCTGCATTTATCCCAATCCGTGAATTAGTGAAACACTCAGCACACAGTGAACACACACTAATCCCGGCGCAGTGAGCTGCCTGCAACAACAGCGGCGCTCGGGGAGCAGTGAGGGGTTAGGTGCCTTGCTCATGGGCACTTCAGCCATGCCTACTGGTCGGGGTTTGAACTGGCAACCCTCCGGTTACAAATCCGAAGCGCTAACCAGTAGGCCACGGCTGCCCCAAAACAAGGTATTAAAAAATATTGCTGTTTATTTTTGCTGAGGAAAAAAAAAAACTCATGCCACATTTATTAATTAAGATTTGGAAAATCTTATAAACAAAATGTAACTGAAACTCTTTTCCATTTAAATGTCATCCTTTGCTAATCAGGATGTCTTTGAACTTTCAAGCAGCAATCCATGACTTTTTTGTTTCACTAAGGTATAAAAAATAAAGTTAAGTGCTGATAGATTGTTTAAAACAGCGGTCCCCAACCACCGGGCCGCGGACCCGTACCGGGACATTCCTAACCGGGCCGTAGCCTACGACAAGAGTTTAAAAAAAATGCATGCAAACTAAATAAATTCAATTTAATTCGCAATAATGTCACATTCGCAATAATACCCACTGACGATGGTGAGCCAGATACCTCAAAGAAAATACAAGGGGTCATTCAATACGAAATATGACGAGTCATATTTAAAATATGGTTTCGCAGAGACCGGTGACTCGCATGCACCAAGTCCTTTATGTGTGGTATTTGGCGATAAGTTGTCAAACGAAGCAATGAAACCATCAAAGCTAATTCGACATCTAGAGTCCAAGCATCCTACACTTAAAGACAAACCCCTTGAGTTCTTTGAGCGTAAGAAACGCGAGCAAGAAGGACAAAAAACTAGTGCGTAACCACATCGGTGAACGTGGCTGCGCTAAAAGCCTCATAGTGGCTAGTCGGATTGCTAAATCTAAGAAGCCCTTTACTATTGGGGAAGAGTTAATTCTGCCTGCTGGTAAAGGCATGTGCAATGAACTCCTTGGGGAGGCTGCAGCTAAAAAAAATAGCTTAGGTACCGCATTCTGCAAGCACTGTCCATTGAATTGATGATATGTCAGATGACATGAATTGATATGTCAGAGGATATTGAGGCACAGTTGTTAGAGAGGGTGAATGGGTCACCGTGGTACGCTATCCAAGTTGGTTGCAGGTCACTGGCCAGAGTGTTTGAGTTGTGAGAGCCACTGCAGAGATTTCTTACAGAAATAAAGTCACCGTTAGCTGCACATTTTAGTGATGAAGGCTGGGTGTCAAAACTCGCTTACCTGTGTGACATATTCGGGTTGCTTAATGACCTCAACCTGTCACTGCAGGGGAGAATGACGACTGTCTTTAAACTGGCAGATAAAGTCGCTGCATTTAAAGCCAAGCTTGATTTGTGGGTATGACGAGTGGATCGGGGTGTATTTGATATGTTCCAAACAGTAGTGGGGGTTTTGGGAGAGACTGAGGCAGGGCCCTTTCTCTCGCAGCTGGTGCGCGATCACCTTGTTGCGCTTTCAAACTTTCAAATGAGTTTGAGCGTTACTTCCCATCCTCCAAAGATCCACGGCAAACCAATGAGTGGGTCCGCAACCCATTTGTCAATATCCCGAATAGTCCTAACTTGTCAGCGCAGGAGGAAGAGCAGTTGATCGAAATTGCAAATGACGGTGGTCTTAAGAGTGTGTAGGCTATGAGGAAACCTCTCTGGCGGGTTTTTGGATGAAAACCAAAGCAGAATATCCCGAGAAAAGCGCTGAAAACGTTACCATTTCCCACCACGTATCTATGCGAGGCCAGGTTTTCGGCAATGACTGTAACTTAGACCAAACTGCGTAATCGACTGGACATTTCAAACACACTGAGGGTGTCACTGTCTTCCATCACCCCCAGATGGAACCTTCTTGTTGCAGGGAAACAAGCACAGGGCTCCCACTGATTATATTCGTAATGCACGTTTAGTTCCCATGTTTTGTTAAGCATGTTCACACATGATAGATGTAGCTTCAAGTTGTTCAATTTTCCTAGTTCATATTGTTCAATTTTCACTTCTTCAAGTTCACATTTTTCACATTTTTAAGAGTTCATTACCTTCACTGTTCATACATAGCTGGAGCTAGTTCTTTTCAAGTAATGCATGCACAACACGGAACGGAACATGGAATCCCCGAACCCACCCAACCCCCCCACCGGTCCGTGAAAAAAAATATTGGAATCAAACCGGTCCATGGTACATAAAAGGTTGGGGACCCCTGGTTTAAGACATATCAGGAAAAGTTATTGTCATTTAATTTGGATTCCAATAATTACATTTCGATCTTCCAAGTCCCATTATTGAGATGCATTGTATGCAGGGCCGGCAGAAGGCAATCCTGCGCCCTGGGCGAAATAGGAATATGTCGCCCCCATGTTCATAGACTGTGTGCCACTTTCGACTGTGTGCTACTTTTGCAGAAGCCCCTGGCTTCAGCGTGCAGATTGGGGCTGGTTTCAATGTGGGGGAGCTCAACGTTGCTACTTTCCAGCGCTTCTGGACCGCAAGGAAAAATAAAAAAATGTTGCGGGACAATTGCGATCAGGCCTCACGGAAAAAATGGTAGCCTACAATTAAGCAATTAGGCTTTTCACGTAACATAAACATATTATTATTACAGGCTATTATACAGAAATCAGACTACCTATTTAATATGATGCCGTCTGTTAGGTGTGCATTAAAATGTGACATTAGGAATGCACTTCGAGTGTCGCTGTCTACATATCACCCCGCGATAGGACCATCTTATTGCGGGGAAACAAGCTCATTGCTCCCCTGATTCGGTGACATGGCGAGATTCAGGGCCTGTCCACACGGAGACACTTTTTGGGTTAAACGCAGAGGTTTTGCTTCATCTTGGCCGAGCGTCCAAACGAATCCTGTAAACGCACTGCCCGAAACCGCACTTTTTTGAAACCTGGTCCCAGAGTGGAAAAATCTGAAACCGTAGCCCCTTTGAATTCGTTTGGACAGCGAAACCGCACATCCTTGCGTATTGATGATGTCATCGCCACACCTCAGCTGCCCTGGACTTGACACTTATAGTGTTGCCTAACAATTTTAGTTTTCATACATGACATTACCTACGATTACACTCCGTAGGATAAATATCACAACTGATGCTGCGCAGCGCCAATAGCTTATGACTTGGTGGACTGAACACTGTTTTTCCCGGTGTTTTTTTAAAGCATTCTAGCCAGCCTACTGTCAGTGACGCGAGAGAACTTAAGTTATTAGGGAAGTGCGGTGTAAGTTTACATTAATTTATGTGTAGTGCCGGTGTCATTCATTTATTTTACATGTCTTACAACATAAATAAATGCATTCATAGTGAAGTCAGATATGAGCATACAAAGACGCTTAGAACTCGTTAAGCCTAATAGATGCGCGCTAAATGCGAATGCGCGATTTGATGCAAACAAAAGTATCGACTGTTACTAACAAAGGTATTATAGCAATATTATAAACGTGGCGACGGAATAGCCTAGAACTTGGGTACTTTGCGGTGATAACCAAAACTAATGTGAATCGCGGACTATCCTACAACCAAAGAAAGTAAAGGAGATTATTTTTACCTGCGTTAGCCAAATAAAGGACGGGACTGCACCCTTCACAAACCGTAACAATTAAGTTAGTTCTACAGTTGACAGTTCACTATAAGTCCACACAAACAATGGTTTCCTTGCACTAGCCATTTCGTCGTAGCCTATTCTGTCTGTTTACATAGCCTACAGCGCAAGCTTTGGTCAATTTTTGTAAAGAAACAGTGCCACCTATAGGCCTGGGATATGAAGTAACATGTTGAGTGGTGTTGAGATGGATCCGTTTGGACGCAAATATTCTTGATACGATTCCAGGGAAGACGGAGGAAAAAAAGATCGGTTTGGTACGTGTGGACTAAACCGATCTTTCCGATCTTTCTAAACTAAGCCTTCCGCCGGCCCTGATTGTATGCATGTACACTACCAGTGAAATGTTTGGAGACGCTTAGAATATTTCCATTCCACCCCATTATAGACAGAATACCAGCTGAGATCATTTGCATTGTTTTTTTTTTTTAAACAGGGCAGCATTTTTCAGATTACATTATGTGCTACATAATTTCAAAGTAGGAACCTGACGTAGAGATAAGCACTTTCCCACGGCAAAGAGGGTTTTCATAAATCTGAGCCTTTTGGATTGGATCGTGGGCAATGTGTAAGCCATCAGACTTGATAATAATAATATGTTTTATTTATATAGCGCCTTTCTCAGACTCAAGGTCACTTTACAAAGTCAGCACAAACAACGCAAGACAACACAAAAACAGACAGACAGTAAAAAAAAAAAAAAAGCGCATTTGCGATGAGTCAAGCGGTGGCGGAAGGTGAAAAGTGTTCCTGAAACAAAAAGGTCTTGAGGTGAGCTTATATATATTTAGATACAGCTAACTTCATTAAAGCATATGCTAATGATATTGTTGAGGGGTGACATCAGAGGGGGGCGTCGGAGTGGGTTCTGCGAGCCCCTGCATGAGTTAGGCCAAACAAAAATATGACATTTTTATTGTTTTTAAATATAAAAAAGAATGTATGCAGCACATGCGCTGACAATACAGGTTACTGAGAAAGTGCAATAGCCACATGGTACAAGTGGCCAAAAAACACACAGTAACCCCGCATAAACCATCAGAAGGGGTTTCACATGCACTTGTGCAGTATTAGGTCATCCAATCATCTGAAATATATTAGTTAAACAAAACAAAAAAGTGCATTGCAGTGCATGCGCTGACAATGCAGGGTACTGAAAAACAGGGTACAAGTGGCACATGGTACAAGTGGCCAGAACACATGGTACAAGTGGCCAGAAACCACACAGTCATATAAACAACCAGACGGGTTTTCGATCTTCACATTAAATCCCTCACTAAGACTGCATTCTTTCAGCTCCGAACCATTGCCCGCCTTCGCCCCTTCCGTTCTACCACTGATGCACAACCCCTCGTTTGAGCCAGTTGTAGTTTATGTTTCAATTAGATTCACACGTTAAATTGGCACACTGTAATTAATTGTTCTGTACATGGATGTGATTGAGCACTACCAGACACTGTAACTTCTGTCATTAATTTGGCCATGTTGTGAGCTACGTTGTGAAGGAACAGGGTCTATATTATATGGTGCTTATATGTGATGACGAGTTTCTAAGTAATTCAAAGTTTGTGAGTATTTTAAAGATGATTGTGTTTGTGTTGAAGGTTCAAGATAACATGAGCCTTTCAGACAGTGAAGTATCGTGAAGTTAACATAGCTAGGCATCGGCTCCCAGCTGCATGAGAACACGAGAGCTCAACACTAACAAACCACAATGAGTTGGTAATGAATGGTAAAATAAGATTCACCCTCCTGACACAAAATTAGCCAAACTAATCTGGGCAGTGACACGATTCTGCCCATCTAAATTTTGGTTCAATTGTACAAGCCATGGATGTCTTGGATAGGCATACTCTGTTTGCTCTCCTTGGCTGGCAATTTTTAACAATGTGTAGGCTATCCCGTCTGGACGATTAGGGCAACCGTGCAGTAGGCTAGATGTACAGCTTAGTGCTGAAGTGGTTGGACTTGTGCATATAATGTGTTTGAATGTTTTTTTAGGCAAATAAATTATATTTTGGTGTGTTCATTATGTTGTTTGGAATATAAATCTAAGATATATATTAGTTTTACTTTATTAGGGAGTTAAGTTCAACAAGCATAGTTGTTAAAGCTGCAGTTGGCAAGTCTGACCGAGGCTATCTAAACCAACTAAAGCTTGACTGAAATATTGTAAAACCATTTACTTCTTTGAAAAATCTATGGGAAGAGCGAAATCACCGATTAGTTTTGACGGGTTCTCGCATGTTTCTGCTGGAAAAATGGCTAGTTTCATCCCGAGCTGCACGTTATCGTGAGCACATTTAAAGATGAGGTTATTTTTATTTATTGTTTTAAATGTAGCCAGTCGCCGCAATCTAAAAAAGCGGAACATGCGATTATATTTCACAACTTTGCAAAGTACCATGACTGGGAAGGGCTGGCAAGGAAGTCGCAGACAGATCAAGGGATTCACTTCCCTGTTAGGTAGGCCTAGGCTAGGCCAGCAACACGTGTTGGAGAGATGCGTGTAGACATCAAACATACTCTGTTTGCTCTCCTTGGCTGGCAATTTTTAACAATGTGTAGGCTATCCCGTCTGGACGATTAGGGCAACCGTGCAGTAGGCTAGATGTACAGCTTAGTGCTGAAGTGGTTGGACTTGTGCATATAATGTGTTTGAATGTTTTTTTAGGCAAATAAATTATATTTTGGTGTGTTCAATATGTTGTTTGGAATATAAATCTAAGATATATATTAGTTTTACTTTATTAGGGAGTTAAGTTCAACAAGCATAGTTATTAAAGCTGCAGTTGGCAAGTCTGACCGATTGAGGGGACTTAGCCAAACTCTCATGCCCCTCCCCCACTACCACCGAGCATCCTCTCATCGAGTTTGTGTTCGTCAGTGCGCACCAGACTGCACTAGACTGTGATTGACAGTCAGATCTCACACAGTCCTGCTCTGATTGGACCAGAAGAACAGGGAGCTGTGGATTTTTCCAAGACAAATAACAGGCTCTAGGTGGAGGTAGAAGTGCAGGTTTTTTTCTAAAACCGGCTGATTTATGTTGTTCTGTCAGAGCATAGTGTCGGTTTCAGTGAATATGTTCAAAAAAATCTTGCCAACTGGAGCTTTCATTACATTAGATATCAACACTCAACACCTCTACCCTGATCAAGAAGGCTCACCAGCGTCTCTTCTTTCTGAGGAGACTAAAGAAGGTCCCCTGTCTCCTCAGATCCTGGTGAACTTCTACCACTGCACTAGAGGGTGACAATTTTTCGGGACTCCCGCGGGTCACGGTATTCCCGCGGGTTTCCCGCAGTACGGGAGTAAATTTCACTGTTGGTAACGTGATTGGGACGGGACAGGAAATAATAAACGGGAGCTGGCGGGAAGCCAGAGATTATTAACTTAAAAAATGACGCTGCAATGCAGTGAGTGCGCCCAAAGACGTGAGGCATTTCGTTTTAGAAAAGAGAACCAATTACAACCCACAATACGTTTGTTGTTGATTGGTAGCCTATCAGAGCAAGACAAGCAGCTGCCCTGTTCACAATCAATCAGCTTCAGCGATAGGCCCTAAGGCAAAATGGATGCAAAGAAACAGTTACAGGCGAAAGTATCAGCAAAGGACAACTCTATTCAATTGCACGAGCTGTCCGGGAAAGCGATTCTCGTTGAGTTTAATGTGTCATGCAATGTTGGGGCATGACACCTTGACGATCGCATTCCTCAATATATTTATCGCATAACCCTGGCGGAACACAAAAAAATGTTTTGTTTACTCATAGCAACGTTGCTATGCTTCGCTGGTTTAACGTGATGAGAACGGTGCAAACTTAACTGATGGGATGAGATCTAACTATGAAATGATTTAAGCATAGCCTAGGCTACAGCAAAGTACTGTAAAATATGTAATTTTCATATAGCCCAAAATGATCGGCTATTAAAGAAAAGTTAGACAAGGCTTTCTGCCCTACCAAAATGTATGGTCACCGCACGCTACTGTAGCCTAACAGTCGGATAACTTTAGACATCAACATAGGGAGCGGGACGGGATTCGGGAGTCTTTCTCTCGGGATTTTGCGGGACAGAATTTTTTTGGGGGGGCTGTCACGTGATCGGGATATGACGGGAGTATTTGTGCGGGCTCGGGATGGGACGGGAGTGAAAATTGCTTCCCGTGTCACCCTCTACACTGCACCATCAAGAACATCCTCACCAACTGTGTCACAGTTTGGTATGGCAACTGCTCTGCCTACAACCGAAAAGCATCCACGAAAAGCAATGCCCCTGGACAATTGCACTACCCTATCCCATCCATAGTGTTCTATTTATTTACAAATGTACTTACTGTAATTACACTTATACATATTAGCCATATTCTACTGCTCTTCAAACTATTCATCCTGCACATACATTTATTCTTACTACTCTTATAATGTTACTGTTTCTGCACTGCAATGGTACTGTTACCACACTGCACATAGCTGTACATACTGTACATACCTATATGGTTCATGCTGAATATCCATTTATTCTGTTTTTCTTATAATATATTATTTTAATACACTGCATATATAATGCGGGATATATTCTGGAGAGGTCTATTTTATCAATGAAAACTTCCTCAAAAACGTCACATCATAGGCTTTCTGGCGATATGATTGGTTAAGGGATTTGTGGCGCGAATTTCTTTTACTACGTGAAGGAAAAATCAAGAGTTGACGTCTCCCTCCACTAGAGGAAAAACAGCAGGAAGCACTATGCGTTGATGTTGACGTCGTCTAAAGGAGAAACTACTGGATCATCTGAGGTAAAAACAAGTCTTTTTATGTTATTATTACTTGTTATCCATGGTATTACTTCAAAATCGTTTTTAAAAGTTATTTTTGCTGGTAATTACACCTTGTATGCATGGCCGTAACATAATGCGTGTGTGTGTTCACTTCAGCTAGTTTTCTATCAGATGACAAGCAAGCAACATCGTTCAAAATAGAATAAATCATTAAAGTGTCAGTCTTAGTAGGTCTGTAATCTTGGTTGACATATAGTAACCCCCCAAAAATGACTGAAAATGATGAGTTTACTAAAGATTACGGTGTGCTAAAATACCAGCTGTCATCAGCTAGCTAAGTTAGGTAACGTTAGCATCAGGAGAGGCTGCAACATGTCCTTGACGCATAGTCGCGATAAAGTTCACTCCCGTGCTTCATGACTGCCAACTTTATGTCAAGTACACCTAATCGGTATTTTATTGTCAAATAAACCTTTCATTCCTTCGTAATATGTATAGCACAATTTACAGTTGTTTGTAGCCAAGTTGCTTAGCTTACTTAGATAGAAACATCTGACATGAATGACAACGTTAATGTTACGTTACCGACGTGAAGACTGTGTTGATCACCGATGGTGTAACGTAAGGATTTTATTCATTGACTGCTGTTTTCATGAATACATGACTGAAGATTTGTTATAAATGTGTCTTAGTATTGTTTAGCTTTTAGGCTGTAAGGTTGGCTGCTACGATTATGAGGTTTTTGGTCTGCTAACTATGATGGGAGGTCATACACCACAGTCTACTCGTCGACACATTATTTTCTAAGGGGGTGTTTTGTTTTTACGCAACTGCAGTAGCCTATGCACGGTGTGTATGTGTATGCATACGCTGTTTAGATGTTTTCTGTCATATCTCCTGACTCATGTTAATGAATCAATTTTTGCTTGTAAGCTGGTATGCTATGTATGGTTTAGCCAAGGCAATAACACTTACTGTAGTGAGCTCTGAGACTAATGTTACCTCTCCAAGCAATATTGGAGTCCTCCAGTGACAATAATACTTTTAGTGAAAAGAGTCATGGTTGGTGGTGATTAAGATTATGTGGAAGTAATGTAAAATAAAACTAAACAACCTATTCAGTATCAGACCTGTGATTTTTTTGTGTGTTATTTTAGATGGAGGGAGAGAAGTACGTGCAACTGGGGTGAAAGCGGCCGACTGCTGATGGCAAATATGACCCCAAGGACCACGATGGCATGGACATGGGACATGGATGGGTAGCTTCTGGATGAAGAAGAAGACAATGATGTGCTACAGGAGGAGATAATCTCCCATCATCCTCAGCTGGGTAAGCATGTTTGTGTGTGTGCGTCTATCTGGGCACAAGCACATTTGTGGTTGTGATAAGAGTGTTGCTTATAACAATAATGAGAGGGATTATAGTGATAATAGTTTGGTTAGATTTGTAATTCAATTTCTATATTTCTTATCTGACAATTTCTTTATTTTGAGTTTGGTCAAGTCCCATGTCAGGTAGAAAGCATACACTTTGCCTATCCTTCCAACACAGACAGAGACACCAACTCCAATAGCATTTACACCCCATCGTCTGCTAGGCTTAGATGGACATGCACACACACACACACACACACACACACACACACACACAACCATGCCACAGCTGTGACAATGCACACACCACGGATCTGGTGTAAATGTGGCGTTAGTGTATCACCTTATGTGTAGGGCAAATTATATCGATAATTATATATTGTATCGAATTATATGCTGTATGGTTGTTAAATGTATTGAATTTCTTCTAACGTTTTAATTGTTTATATATATGTGTGTGAATGTTAGTATGAATTGATGTTTTGTTCACCATGTAAGATTTGTTGATCTTTGTTATACTGTTGTCTTGTCATTCTTGTAGTTCTAATAGTTACTGCATGTTTGTAAACATATGTTTATGTTATTTACCTGAAGTTGTTGTTCCTGGTTATTTAATCACATTGTTTAAGACTAAGACTTAAAACACATGTGCCAGTGTCTCTATATTATTGTTTTCATAGTAGAATGAAGCACACGGAGAAGCCTTTACAATCAGCTAGTCTGTCTTTCAGCCTTTATCTGTCCTCCCCACAATTGATTTAGCCTCTTCAGAGTACAGTAAGACATCCCATATTGAGCTTGTTTTGATGGTAAAACATCTTATTTTTTTACATGACCATTATATCTGTATTTTTAGGTCAGTTGCCAAACCGGGAAATGAAAACATTCTACTCTTTAAAAATTCTACTTGTTACTGTTAATGAGTAAATTAATCATAACTTCTGAACCAAAGGTGATAAATTGATTCTGTTTTTTTCACTGAGGAGAACACAACACTGGCTATCCTTTGCACACTATATCTACAACAGACATTAGGTGAAAAGAAAGATTCATCTTGACAAATTGATATTTTCACGTTTTTTGATGTTGAATTTTGAAGGTTTTGTTTAAAAACAATGTGTGGTACACTCAAATGTATTAACTATGATGTGTACCATTGTAAAGGGCTAGTTTTCCTGATTACAATGGTGGGTATATCTTATCTCTGTCATGTAGCATGGCCACACAATAAGCCTTTTTGTCTCACAAGGGCATCAAGTATGAAAAAACGGAATGTTTCGTGCCGTCTGCAAAGGTCTAATAAATTTATCATAACTTTTGAACAAAAGGTGACACATTGATTCTGTTTTTATCACTGAGTAGAGGACAAAATTCTCCCATACACTATGTTTTTCTCTATCTACAATAGAAATTGGGAGAAAAATGAGATTAATCTTGACAAACTGATATTTTCGTGTTTTTTGGGGTTGAATTTTAAAGATATGTTTTAAAAATTATGTATGTTCTCCTCAAACTTATTAATTATATTTTATACCATTTGAAAGGGCTATTTCTCCTGATTACAGTGGTGGGTATATTGTATCTCTGTCATGTAGCATAATCATACAATAAGCCTTTTTGTGCCATAGGGCCATCGAGTATGAAAAAATGGAATGTTCGGCACAGTCTGCAAAGGGTTAAATGATGAATTTCTGCAAGCATGTGTCATTAATTTCTTTCACATGTCTTACAACATAAATAATGCATTCATATGCTAGTACTAATGCCAGGAATTACCCTGTTTATAGGCCTCTTAGAAATGCTTGTTGCATCTTGCATATTATTTAGATGCGCACTCGATCGCGCATCCATGCAGGCAAAACGTAGGAATCAAATGTGGCGACGGCACACGTTGGAAAATACGTCGTAACAACTTGTTTGTGATTTTTTAATAATATTTTTTGGCCCTCAGACCCCACCACAGATTTGGTCCCCCCCAATGTTGACATCATGACTACGGCATTGTGTCTATGCATCACCGGTCTATACTTTGTATATCACATTGCGCTTTCTGCTTTTTTTGCGCTTCTGGTTAGACAAACACAAACTGCATTTCGTTCAGGGCCGGTTCTCCCTACTACGCAAGTTGTGTAGGGCCCCGCAAGTTAATGAAGGCCCCCTACCCCGTCTCTCCTTGAGTCAAGCTAGTGACCGACAGGTATACAGTTAGATCGACAGTGCCTCATACATTAGGAAGATGAACATGAAACCGAATTAGCATTCAGGGCATGAAAAACGAAAGAAACTTCACGAAAATGAACAGTGGGAACGGCAGTCGGGTCTGTGTTCATTCAATGGTTTGATGTCTACACGCATCTCTCCAACACGTGTTGCTGGCCTAGCCTAGGCCTACCTAACAGGGAAGTGAATCCCTTGATCTGTCTGCGACTTCCTTGCCAGCCCTTCCCAGTCATGGTACTTTGCAAAGTTGTGAAATATAATCGCATGTTCCGCTTTTTTAGATTGCGGCGACTGGCTACATTTAAAACAATAAATAAAAATAACCTCATCTTTAAATGTGCTCACGATAACGTGCAGCTCGGGATGAAACTAGCCATTTTTCCAGCAGAAACATGCGAGAACCCGTCAAAACTAATCGGTGATTTCGCTCTTCCCATAGATTTTTCAAAGAAGTAAATGGTTTTACAATATTTCAGTCAAGCTTTAGTTGGTTTAGATAGCCTACAACCTGATGTAATAACTTTGATTTGCTGTGCTGCATGGGCAATAATAGATGCATATCATAAATTAGGCCTATATGAAGTATTAAAATTATTGTTTAAAATAGTCTACATTTGAAAACATATTGAAGGGAATCAGAAGAGCATCAGAAGAGCCAGTTCAGTAGCTATGTCTTTGGCCTACTATTTATTTATTCTTGCACTGTTGGACTTACTTATTTGCACCATCACCATGACACTCTCATAGAGCACCTTACAATGCACACAGAATTACAGGTTCAGTCCTTGCCCTGTCATGCTTGATCATCCTTAAGCACACTATGTTGATATTTGATTTAGTTTATATAGTATATTTAGTATTTTAGTATCATGTTTATCTTCTACTGTCTCTATTGTACAGTGGAGTTTTTTATATGTATATTACTTTTTCTGCTGTAAGTGCATGTTGTGTGTGATGTCTGTATACTACTGAGACCGTGAATTTCCCTTTGGGGATCAATAAAGTATCTATCTATCTATCGATCGATCGAGACACACAAGTGAAGAACAGTCAGCCTCAGCCAGTAGGCTACTAGCACAACCAGACCCTTACAAAAAAAATAGCTGCATTACTTCAAGTGTCAAACTGCAGATTTCTGAGTATGAAAACTGCAGTTTTGGAGGAAATGTTTACAGTTCTTATGCAGGGAATGCAGTATTTTGGACACACAAAAAATTGCATTGTACTGCATAGTATTGTAATTTATTACAGAAATGCAGTAATTTGGACATGAAAAAATTAGGCTACTGCACTGTAGCCTACTATAACTGAACTGTACTTTGAAAAAACTGCAGTTATTTTTTGTAAGGGGATATGTATAGCAAGAATCAAAAGCAAACAGCCCAGACCCTAAAATTGGGCATTTATAGCGGTGAAGGTTCTTTATGGGGAAAACACTATATTTGTCTACTTCCGTAGACATCCAAAATGGGCTGGGTATTGGGAGCACTGAGGTGTCCCTCAAGAGGGCCCCTTAGCAGGATTTTGTCTAAGGCCCCATGGAGGTCTGAATGGCAATGTTTGTACTTGTATTGTACAATGACAATAAAGTTGAATCTAATCTAATATAGGATTTAGTCATAAGTTAACTTTTTAATGATAAGTTTTTGTAATTATCATGTTCTTAACTTGCATGATTGTTGTTCATTTGTTTGCTAGTTAAAGCTGATTTGAAAAATTTTATTTGTTTTGGGATTTTTTGCTATTTGGTTTTGAGGTTTCTTTTGAATGTCATATATGATAATAGTGATTTTACTGCATATTTTAATCCTGATGACAACTGATGACATGTAAGTACATCTTTGAAATGATGTTTTGCTATTGCATTTGGCGTGTTTATATTATGAGTAAGGAAATGCATTTTCATTTATATAATCATTATTTTAAATTCTTTTTTTTGTAATTTAATTTTTATTGTGAGTTTTCAAGTTGGATCACCTACATAACAAAGTTGTTCTTGGTCACAATGTACATACTTTCCAGTACAGTAAAGGAGA
Organism: Alosa pseudoharengus; assembly: GCF_046254945.1. Lineage (NCBI taxonomy): Eukaryota > Metazoa > Chordata > Actinopteri > Clupeiformes > Clupeidae > Alosa > Alosa pseudoharengus. The sequence continues at coordinate 1,098,331 of NW_027468576.1, read as the reverse complement.
AAAACGAAACAAAACAGAACACCAAAACAAAAAAGCTAAATAACTTACAAAACAATATAGAGTAATGAATCAGGGGAGTTCAGTTTACTTAAAATAATTATAAATACCTTGCCCGGTTGAAACCAGACCCATCTCAGTCGTAACTGAGAGTGGGTATGGGGGCCCCAGCAGTGGCTGGGGCACCTGCACCGTACTCCGGCGACCCGAGTTCGATTCCCGCCCCGTGGTCCTTTCCGGATACCACCCCGACTCTCTCTCCCACTCACTTCCTGTCAATCTCCACTATCCTATCTAATTAAAGGCATAAAAAGCCCAAAAAATATATTTTAAAAAAAAAGAGAGAGAGAGTGGGTCTGGGGAAGGTTCGTTCACAGCCCATTTCCAAAGGGCGTTCCCAAACGGACGCCGATCAAAATGCGGACGCAATAGAGCATCACAGTCCCGCCCAGAGGAGTTTCCGGAAGTAAGAATTCAATGCAATTTCTCCATTGTATAAGCCATAAAAACTTAACCTCACACACTGGCGCCTTAATGCAGGGGCTTACCTGGGCTTCAGCCAAGGGGCCTCGACCAATGAGGGGCTTCCTAATAATAATAATGATAATCAATAATAATAAACGGCGTGTCCGTATTTGCGGCGTCATTAGCCTACTCTGGAGCTAGCCTAAATAATTGAGCACATCGTACTGCTCTACAATTACATCCATGCAGAGGCCCCCTTTGTCTTCTCCAATTCTAGAGTGTAGCAAAATGTAACAAAACGTAATAAATCCTAACGGGTGTAGAGGAGCTAGAGGAGAGGCTGAAGCTGACTGACAAACTTATCATACAAACTCTGGAGATAACGTGGGTAGGATTGAAGCAACGATAAACGAATGATGTGGATTCCTGTAACTGTCCATGAAAACAGAAGGCATAGCAGGTAAATATTGTAGAAAATAGCCTGGAAATGAAACGGCTTTAAAAACATGTATTTCACTTGTCTCATTGGAGTGAACGCAGAACATGGGCTGTGGCGCAAATAAATGAATTAGTGATCTGCATCTCCGTTCACCAACAGCCAAGTTTGTGCTAACCCATTCACACATATAATAGTGTGTGTTTTAACGTGAGATATGTCTCCATGTAGTGTAGTGATAATGCATAAGGTAGCCATGTTCACGTCACATGAGCCAGCTTGTTCTGTAGGCTAAAAGTATTTATGTCCCTCCCAAACTGCGTTAAACTGGTGTGTTAAGTAGACAGAATTTCAAAAAAACTCCTGGGGAACCCCCCGACACGACAAACACATGCACTTTTGAAAAGCTTTTAAACGTCCATATGTGTACCCATCTTTTAACTTAGCCTACAGCCAGTGTTGTAAAAGTTCAACGCTTGTTTTCGTGCAGTAGGCTAGCCTTTTTGATAAGCGATGACATGGGTAGGCGGACGTGATTCGAGGGCTTTCTGTTCCTGTTTATGTAAAGGTTTTACATAGGCTGAATAATGATAGGCTACACTGCATGTTATTAACCAAAATCGCACGCTATGTGTCGGGGAAATTTACTTCCGGAAACTAAGCTCTCGGAGGAGGGGCGGGACTGTGATGCTCTATAGGAGAGGCCAAAAACCAATCAGAGTAATGAAAGAGACAGAGTGACGGAAACACACAATTTGCAACACTGTCTGGTTGCAGGAAGAATTAACCACTTTTTAATTAAATGTAGGCTAATTTACAAATACATCGTACCACACTGAAAGCTTATATTATATCACTAGCAATTTACATCTGCCCTCTGTCAAACACAGCTCTGAACAAAACCGTTCACGTTCAAACAAGCATTTTGTTTAATTCGTTCTGGCTGACCGGGACATATAAAGTATAAAGCAGGAATGGGGGACGAGAAATTGAAATGTTCAAAGCTATTATGCCAGAATTGTTTCAAGGCAAACACTTAAGTGTAGCATTCGATTCGAGTTAATGCTCGCATAGCACTATATTAAAAAGACAGTGACAGTGAGGATAAATACTTGAGTGACTGACAATGTTTTGTTGAACTCTTCAATAATGAAACAAGATTTCTTTTCTTTTTTCCATTTTTTTCTCCAAATTTCTTGGCAAATGATGCAATACATCTTTTGAAAATAGTCTGTATCTCACTTGTCTACCTTATTATAAATAAATGTATTTGTCTTGTCTTGATGTCATGGGTACGCTGGCGACTACGCCGCTCCATCCGGCATCTTTTGTCTTGTTGTTATGTGTCTTGTTTGTGGAGCGCTTTGGATTGCACTATGTGCATGTTAAATGCGCTTTATAAATAAATCTGACTTGACTTGACTTATTAGGGTATATTTATCAAAAAGTTGACCACTTTAAGCCTTTATATTATTTTTCTGCATATTGTCCGCCATCTTGAATTTTGGCACTAAAAATGAAGAAAAAAATTGGAAACAGGTTGTTTTGTATTCAATGGGGTCCTAGCAAGTAAAAAAATCGGTAACGCTTTAGAATAACATGTGCTTATTAGGTATTAACAGTGCATAATAAGCAGTTAACAATTCATTACTAACAGTTAGTTAATTGTTTTTTTTTTTTTTTGGTGTTCTGTTATTATCCTTAACTGTTAACATGCAGCTTGTAAGTGATAATAAGCAGCCTTTTAAGTTACTTACAAGCATATTTGTTAACAGTTGTAAGTGTTAACAAGCAGCTTGTTAATGCTTGTTAATGGTGTATAAGACAAAGAGGTGGATAACTAATACGCTTATAAGACCTTTCTTATCTATTTGTAGTACATTTTGCAGCCCCCCAATCTAAAGCGAGGACCATGTAGCCTAAAGTTCCACAAGCCCAACCTCTCTATACTGTATCTCTCTATCTAGCTTGGTTTAGCTGTGAGAAATACACCTGGTATAAAAGTTGTTGCAGTGAGCAGGAATCAAACCCCGGTCTCCCGCGTCAAAGAGTACATTGCTACTTATTGAGCTACAGTACTGTTCCTAATTGACTGATGGAAAATATTCCGATGTTCTATATCATACTAGCTATGCTTTTTAGAAATATGTTTCTGATGGAAAAGTGGTGTTTAATTTCCATAATCTTTGTTCAGTGAACGCATAAAACAGTTTGTCAGTTTGTCAGCAGTCTAAAGATATGCCAGCTTTGTATATAGTTTGGTTACCTAGCAACCGAGGCTTAAAGACGATAAGTGGGTGCGTTCAAAGCTCTGGTTTAAAGTTGCAAACATAGGCGAACGATCGTGATCGATTTGAAACATGTTTCAGTTTGCCTTGAACAGAGGCGAACATTCATGGTCTGTTTCTGCATTAGTTAAACACCACTTTTCCATCAGAAACATATTTGTAAAAAGCGTAGCTAGTGTGATATAGCACTTCGGAATATAGAATCAAAATAAACAATTTCATCAGCTGTACAAGACAAGTAGTGTAGCTCAATAAGTAGCGATGCACTCTTTGATGCAGGAGACCGGGGTTCGATTCCTGCTCACTGCAACTATTTTAAAGGTGCATTTCTCACAGCTAAACCAAGCTGTATAGAGAGATAGAAGGTTTGGCTTGTGGAACTATAGGCTACATGGTCCTCGCTTTAGATTGGGGGGCTGCAAAATTTACTACAAATAGGTAAGAAAGGTCTTATAAGCGTATTAGTTATCCACCTTTTTGTCTTATACACCATTAACAAGCATTAACAAGCTGCTTGTTAACACTTACAACTGTTAACAAATATGCTTGTAAGTAACCTAAAAGGCTGCTTATTAACACTTACAAGCTGCATGTTAACAGTTAGTTAATGTTATTAAAGGATAACAACAGTTAACTAACTGTTAGTAATGAATTGTGAACTGCTTATTATGCACTGTTAATACCTAATAAGCACATGTTATTCTAAAGCGTTACCAAAAAATCACCAGTTGCAAAAATCTATATGAACCGTTCCTAAAATTACACGATTCCCTTCACTAGTAGCACCTGTGACAGTAATACGCTTTTTTAGACCGGCAACATGGATCTGTACATACAGTACATAGGCCTGTCCCATTGCCTCAATAAAGATGAACAGTTTTTTTTATCAAACTCATGGTCTCGTTTTTCAGCTTTTCTGTATGAAATGTTGTTTGTTGTAGACATTGTTATTTTAAGTTAGCTTACAAGTGATTCTTTGGTCGGGACTTTCGTCCAGCTGTCTTCTGAAGCAAGTTAGTCAGGGATATGTCTTTATTCGTCTGGTAGCAGATATTGGTTTCAGATAAGATGTTGAGATGTCATCCGGAGTGTAATGTTTTTAATCCTCAACGTCGGTAAAGTGCAGCTATAATTCTGGTTTAATATTTTTAATTGTGTTTTGTGCTGTATTGAATGGAAAATTAAATGGCAACAAGGGATGCATAAATGGGGTCAAAAATGATCCCAGTGGTTGTTTTTTTGCAATATCTTGGTCAGTTTAAATTGTTATCGTTTAATCTTCCATATATTCCTCAAATAGGTTGTCTTTGACATGAGGCCATTTGGATTTGTATCTAATTGGTATATTTTTAAGTAATTGCATTTTTTGTATCAGTACCACACTTTCCATACGTGGGGTGAAAAATGACCCCAAGCATTTTCTATGGAATATTCAATTATATATTAATTTACCGGTGTATTATCAACAACTTATCATATCATAACATATCAATGTAGGTGTTTTGTTACAAAAAAACGCATGTTGCCCTGAGGCAACATTTAACCATAACGGACTTGCATATGGCCATACAAAATATTCTAAGTAGGGAAGCACCTGTATATGTGAAGTGCATGAGTGTGCTTCATGAAGTTTTATAGAATGCCATCACTATGGTTGAGTTTGTGTCCTGACTATCATACCAACATCCATGGCTTTTTGATGTTGCGGTGAAGTTGCAGACTTGCTACCCTGTACCCTGTTTGAGGCCTGACTGATCCCTCTATTTGCTATACCTACCCCCTGCGTTTCTCTTTTGAGACAAATTGCTTACTAAATTTTCAGAAAGTCAGGTGCAGGTAACTTGCATGAGTGTGCATCAGTATGCATGGGTGTAAGTGTGCAAACTCATGGATATGTGTGTGTGGTTGTGTGAGTATACCGTACCGGAGAATGTTTGGGGAGATTTATGGAGTTTTTAACTGGTACATAACAGTGATTTTGATGATTTCCTATAATAATTTGTATTATTATAACTTCATATCTGTAAAATATTGATTTTCATTCCGCAATGGTACAATGTTGCCTGGGGGCAAAAACTAAGTTTATATCCAACCTTGCTATTATCATTGGAACGTTAAAGTGAAAAATACAAAACAACAGGTTTATTCCCTGTGTTGCAAGGTAAAACTTTCACAACAGAGTCTAGGTATGGGGATTGTGATGACCGCATTCAGTGATAGGATTTTTTACAACTATAGCCTCCCTTGCATTTGCAGTACTTGCAACAACGGATACCAGCTACCCGACAGGAACACCCATTCTTGTGTGCACACTTGCCACACGAGCAGGGATCTGGTAAACCTTAAGGTTTTTGAGATTACAATCTCAGGGACTAATAAACTCCCCTTTCTTACAAAACCATAAGCATCTGCATTTAAGATCAAGGTGGTGTCTGTAAATGGTGTTTGGATCTTTGTATATGTTTTCTTGCATTAGTTGAGGTGCAAGCGGCCCTCTCAAAGTCCATCTTAAGGGCATTACTATCAAACACAGCAATGCACAGGTCGTCAAATGTCTCCATGTCCGTTGATGGTTTGAGACATTTGACCAAGAATGTTTCTGCCATTTGTGTTGCACTCTGTTAGCTGTGGACAGTTGACATTGAGAACCAGAAAAGAGTTGTCTGATTTGTGGACAGTGTTCAGAGCTGCAAGTTTGGTTGATATTTTGCTGGTTGTATCACACCAAGTCAGCACATGTAGTGCTGGGAGACACTGTGTGAGCGCTATGCAGATATCATGAAGTGGTAATATTGATCTTTTTACTCCTGAGTTGCAGATGAGCCAGAACAATTATTATGTGGTATAATAGGCACACAAAGGCATCTGTGTCACCTGATGACAGTGTCAGTGATGTAGATCCATAAGTTGTTATTCTCTCACTTTCTCCAGATCTTTTGGAATTTTGTAAAATAAGGTTTCAAATATGAGTAATTGGTATGTACCAACTTATCTGTTGATTGTGAGGAATAACTTCATGACATGAAAACATTGTAACTTCATCAACTTGTCTGAGACAATCTGGTGATGACATTTTCCTCATTTTGCAAAAAAAAAAAAAACACTAGCAGCTAGCTAGGTAGATACAATACACACCAAATTAAATATAAAACTGATACAAATTCATTATAATTATTAGCCTGGGTGTTCCCATGCTGCCTTGCGCGCGATTTGATTCACGCTGCTAAGGCAGCCTGGAGACCATGGAGCAAATTTTCGCCTGAGATAGGGAACCAATCACAGAACAGGGGGGAAAGCAAGACGATGATGAGCTATGCACAGACGCATTTGATAGACATCCGTGGCACCCAATAAACGGATCTGGGCATTTTTTTCAAATACGAGAAAATGAACGTTTGGTTCCCAGACCACGTCTCATTGAGAAGTGGTGGCGCTAGCCAGGCTATATAATTATTCAAATACACAAAACAACAACTCATGATAATGGTACATAAGAAGACACATGCCAACACAAAGAATAAAGAGTTGATTTCTTTACTTTTCTTGATCTCACAAGTCATCTTGCTTTACAGCCATGTGCTCTACTATGACCTTAGGTCCCTATGGCTGCCAAGTAAACTTTTGTTGGAGAAAAAAAAGTTGGAGGTGCTGGCGTGATGACAGCAATATTTTGAACAGGTAGGAAATGTAAGCTTTTAAAGTTTAGGTTAATAAATAACTGGAAATTCATGTATGTCACTAGTTGTATGTAATAGGTTGACTGTTTTTTAGCCATTTTCTTTATTTCAAATCAGAACGCTTACACTCTAAGACCTTATAATTATGGTCACTGTGAACATTGTGATCACCTCAGAAAATATGTAGCTTCAAGGGTTTATATGTATGCTAGCCTGGCGAGCCAGACCCACATTTACATGTAGGGTCTGGACACTCACCGTTCGCAGTGCTCAGTCCGAGGGGTGGGATAATCAGTTGTCTTTCAAATTCCCTCTGCACGCAATAGGACAGCGGCAGCGCTATGAGTCCCATGCGTTTCCCACCAGCGGAGCTAGTTGGCTAGTTCAAACGTTTGCCAACTTAATAAAAGCTTAACTCGTGTCACACTGTTCGCCAACAGCAACATCCATCTTATTTGTTTTCAAGTAGCAGGGAATTCAAGCCAAACCGTTGCAACTCTGCCATCAATCATTATGTTAAGCCCACCTACCGACTCTATACACGATTTAATTGGCCCGACGAAGTCTGGAGATCTGAAGAAGCCAACGGAGAGTTGCTAGACTAGCCCTGGCAGCAAATGCCGCTAGGGGCGCGTCTAGATTTCTAGGCTATATGTATGCATATTAAATGATATATTGCCTCATTTGCATATTTTATTTTATTTTTTAGGCAGAGTGTAATACAAAAAGTATTTCTCTTAATATGAAGATTAATCTGGTAGAAATGTATGGGGATATCTATAAAGGGGGAAAAAAAAGTCCCATTCACCTGTAGTGTGATAATAGTGTCATCTGTTGTGGTCATTTTCAGCACTTTCGTCTCGGGTAGAGATTTTGGCACACATCCCATGTTGTTCAGTGGGGTCATATTAGTCTATAACAGTTCAGATATTCTCCGCTAAATGAAGTGCATACAAATCTTACCCAGGACCTCTACTATAATGGCTTTTTATTGGATTTTGGGCCCAAATTGACCATCACCCTGACAATTAAAATATGAACTTAATCTCTGACCTTTTCAGTTACCGCATAAATGAACTAACCACCCCAGAAAACCTATAGTTTAATATCAAAGCCATCAAAATTGATCTATTAGACCCTGAAATATGATTTTTTTGGTTTTCAGCATCTCCAGTGGCGGCCATTTTGGAAATATGCCAATAAAAATTTTGCCACCGCCTAAATTTGATGTTATCATCAAGAAATGTTGACTACATGCCCTAAGGATGGCAAAAAATGCAAAAATCTCAAATACTATTTTTTTAAGGGGTTCAACTTTTGCAAGTTATCCCCCTGACTAGGGTGGTTTTGAAGCCATTTTCTTGTCAAAGCCTTTTTTGCTGCCACTAATAGTATTCTCAAAAAATACTCAACTCCTCTTGTACAGTGAAGCTCCTCAACATTACCAAGATAAATTGGGCCTCATTCACCAATCGTTCTTATGAAGAAATGATGGAGCTAAATTTGTCTCAATAATATTTGTATATGCATATCGTATATTGATTTTTACAAATATAGATGTGCATTTGTAAATAAAATGCCATTTGTAAAACCGAAAATTTCATTTGTGAAATGTGATTCTGCATTTGTGGATCACCAGCACACACGTGTTTTTGAGACGTTCTTCACATGAGTCACACAAATCCACACGTAAATAGGCCTACTTTAATTCACCGGCACACAGAAATCGCAATCCAGTAGATGGCGACATCCACAAATATTTCTTGACTTGCATTCGTGTTTTGATATCCACAAATAAAAAAATCATATTTGTAACTTGTAAATTGGTTTTCACAATTGTAGATGTGTATTTGTAAATGAAATGGCATTTGTAAAACTGAAAATTGCCTTTGTGAAATCTAATTTTGCATTTGTGGATCACCAGCACACACAGTTTTCGTTTTTGCATTTGTGGATCAGCATTTGTGGATCACATATTTTTGAGACAAACCTTGCGGCAGAGCAGCCACCCAGATCCACAAGTAGCCTGCTGACACTTTCTAATCCAGTAGATGGCAGTGTTGTTCTATGGGATTCATAACACACAGAGCTAGCGAACCTATTTCTTAAATCTAACAAGTTATGCCTTTTACAACAAGCTTTTTGATGGACCACCAATCTTTCCTGTCTGCCCGAATTAACGATACAAAATGTGGAGCAGTGGGCCAGTACCGACTGCAACATCCCCCGGGCTGTGTTAATTAAGGGATACAGTAACTGGATCGAAGATTTTATCCAGGGCATTGAAGGTAAGAATGGATGCTAATTTGCCTCAATTTCTGCTAGCTTGTAGCAGCTAGGGGTAGTAAGCTTAGCTGTGATATGGAGTTGTTGACTGTCTGTACTATGTTAGATTTTATTTAACACTTTGTCTTGTGTCTTTAATCGACAGTTAATAGGAGCCCATCACACATATTTGTGAGGGCTAGGTATTTTCCCTCGGTGCGGAAAATGAGGCACCTTACAACATAGCTTACAGGTAGCATAGTGCTAAGTGGACAAACTGCTCAGTTCGCATAACAGTGCCATAGTTAAACCAGCTTTCTAAATGTTCATTATGAGTTTATATCAACAATGTACCTTTCCCTGTCTGACTGAAAATAACATGTCTATTTTATCTTATTAACATGTTATCTGTAGTTGATGTAGTATCACATAAGCCTCATTGATATCTACTCAAATATTATTTTGTTTCAAATTAGCAAAGCCAGACAGGGCTAGGTGCATGTTGCTAATTTTTTTTTTGGGGGGGTCGAACTATTATTTTATTTGGGGGGGATTTTTATTGCAAAATGGTATAATACAAAGTGGTACAAATGGTATAAAATACAGTTAATTAAATGTGTACAGTAAAGTAACAATGCATGAACATGTTGCTATTGCTTGTTGACAATGATAGTATAATGACAGTATATAACTATCAGGTAAGTGATAAGGTAAGGTAAGTATTAACATTCATGTTAAGATAAGAGTTGCTCAGTTCTTGGAGCAGTGTAGCCAGGGTTGAGGAAGGTTCTTCATAATGTACAGTAATTAGTTTACAAATCACTTGTCTGTTTAAAATTGACAGGATCCATACTGTTCAATCTTAATATGAGCTTTTCCACAACCCTGACTTTTTTGTACAATGAGTGTCCATATTACCTGTATCTTTCAAGTTGTGTTCACAAGTATCACAGCTGTAAACAACCTACCACTACCAGCATGTAGCTGTAATATTTTCATGGCAGATCATTTCAATGCCAGATGTACCTAATTCACTGCACACTCAGTGTATGTGCATGTGTATTGTGTATTGTGTATTAATTATCTTTTCAGGTGGAGCTGTCACTTAAGCAGCCATTGATAAGGGAGACTCAGTGCAACTACTTCTATGTACAAAGTTATCTTTACAAACCTAGACCATTGTGCCTATCAATGTTTTTTGAACGGCCTGTTTTCTGATCTGGTTCCTTTTCCATGCTTACAGTATACAGGCAGGCCTTTTTACATTATTCCCCATACCAACTTCTATGTACAAAGTTACCTTTACAAACCTAGACCAGTGTGCCTATCAATGTTTTTTTTTTTTTTTTTTTTATGTTTTCTGATGTTCCGGCCTGTTCTGGTTCCGGTATATAAAATTATTGTTATGAAGGACATCATCCATGTGTAATACAATTGTACTTCATTCTTTAGATAGATAGACATCCAGTAGTTTATACATACACACACATACATGTAAAAAAATCTAATCACTCACAGGTATGTAAAAGTAAAGAGCATGAGAAGTGATTATAAGGTCTGACAGGGACTGATCCTGTGATGCATTGACCATGATAAGGTGCTATGGTAACAATACAAGTTTGCATATTGTATAGATTTGTAAAGATGAACAATAATATTCATTAAGGTTTTGTATTCATAAAGATGAACAATAATGGTGGTTAAGGTTTTGTAGGTTTTGTATAGCTTCATAAAGATGAACAATAATATTGGTTAAGGTTTTGTATAGATTCACAAAGATGAACAATAATGATGATAAAGTATTTGTATAGATTTGTGAAGATGAACAATAATGATGGTAAAGGTTTTGTATAGATTCATAATGATCACACCATATTTTCTGCAGTAGGTTTCTGGGCCATAAACACATCTTTAAATGTATCATAATCTGGGAACCCTGTATAAAATGAAATCTGTTTATCATCACCTTGAAAATTTGAAATCAAAAACTGTTTTTGTTGAAGCTCTAAAATGTTCATGTTCAATTCATGTAACCAATTACACCATGTCGATCATCGAGATCCGTGGAAACATTACTGGAAATCATCAACAGAGAAATACTTTATACACAGTTAATAAATGCATTACAAACTAGTAACTTAATTCATCTAAACAACACTCCTCTCTGGTCTGACAGAACTCCATGCAAACACAGTTGGCACGGCTCCCTGTTTCAACTTGGTCATGCCAGTCTTGCTTTTCACAAGGCAGTCTGGGAGGAAATGCTCCGAGCACACTTGTGTTTGTGTTTATCTGCATCAGCAAATAAAATGTAATCATATAAGCATTTATATAATGTATAATTTTATTGATCAGACTCAATGTGACTCCTGTACATCCTCCTCCTAGCTAGGAAAACTGATGTGACGTGTTCCCTAGGTTAGCTTGTGCCTAGAAGCTAACAAGGTCACTCAGAATATGCTTACTAGTGCATCTGTGGAGTGCGGTAAAATTAGAATGATTTTGGATATTCGGCAGACATTCGACTGAGTTGATTTACTGTTACAACGTTGCTTGTTAATCGTGTGTCGCACACATCTAAGATTCTAGGCTTATAAATCACACAATTAAATCCCGTTTACAGAGGTCTCCAGCCCATATTTGGTGAAAAGAAGACCTCATTTGGTATTTTGAAGCCACAATATTTCACTTGTAATAACATGCTAACGCAAAACAGTAGAAGCACGCCGCAAACGTTATACACAACCTATTGCTCTGGACTACCTTTCACAGCAGTTGGTTTTTCAAAATAATAGTCCCCCTTCTGTATTCAACGATGCACACAATATTCCCATGCCAATATTTCAGGCTGTGGTGCACTTGTGGCCAAATAATGCGCACCATTCGAACCCTCTTCTGCAGCTCTTCATATCACAGCCCATATTTTTTGGAAATAAGACTTAATTTTGTGTTTGAAAGTCACACAAAGTCACACACAGACTTTCATGTGAAGAACGTCTCAAAAACACGTAACTTTGGAAAGCGAAGAATGCGTGTGCTGGTGATCCACAAATGCAGAATCACATTTCACATATGAAATTTTCGGTTTTACAAATGGCATTTTATTTACAAATGCACATCTATATTTGTAAAAATCAATATACGAGTTACAAATATGATTTTTTTTATTTGTAGATATCAAAACACACATGCAAATCAAGAAATATTTGTGGATGCCCCTCTTTGCATACAAATATTATTGAGACAAATTTAGCTCCATAATAAATGTGTTCTTAAAACCCACTTACATAGTTCTTATAAAGATTATGGTATTCACCAATGTTTTGTTGTTCTTAGGTAAGAACAGAATCTATGAACACTCGAGCACTCTTACACACATTTGAGAACTGAATTGTTTGTGCAAAATAAATGGTTATTGCATTTTCATCTACTATATATTTGATTATTTTTTAATGAAAATATTATAGTTATGTTTTTCATAAAATAAATTCCACTATTTTACAAAGCATTAATGTATTTTAGAATAAATAAATAAACCCAACAACCCAACGATGCTGAGGTTTAAGAACACCTTCGTGAATCTGCCTCTTGAGTTTTCGTAGGACCTTCAAAGTTAAGAAAATTCTTAGGAAGATATTGGTGAATGAGGCCCATTGTTTTTAAAATCATAGTTGATTCTTATTCCAAGTGCTGATTCTAAGCCATCACAAACTTTTGCCCAAAATGGAGCCACAGAGGGACAATCCCAAAAAATGTGGAAGTGATTTGCCACAACGTATCTACAAGATCTCCAACAGTCAGGTTGATCTGACTGACAGTTTGACCTTTTGAGCAAGACTACAAAAAAATCGTATCATATTTTTCCAGGTGAAGGGTGAATTTGTAGTCCTCCATTGCAGTCTGCAAATTCCCTCCCACTCCCCCTGTGTTATTATTAAATTACCCTCTTTTAGATAGATAGATAGATAGATAGATAGATAGATAGATAGATATTTTATTGATCCCCAGGGGAAATTCAAGGTCTCAGTAGCATACAGACAATACACACACATTCACTAACAGCGGAAAAAGTAATTAAAAGTATATAATATTAAAAAACACAACTAAGCAATAACAACAGTAGAAGATAAATAATATACTAAATATACTAAAATACAAATTATACTAACACTTAATCTAAATCAATTCTAAAAAGGCACTTGCAATGACTGAGGCAGAGACTGAGCCTGTGATTCTCTGTGCATAGTAAGGTAAGGTAAGGTGCTCTGTGTGAATGAGTGTCATGGTGATAGTGCAAATGAGTAAGTCCAAGAGTGCAACAGTGCAAGAATAAAGTCTATATATCTATTATATATAACTATATTAAGAAAAGGTATAAGTGTGGCCACAGTTTGGCTGTGGCATGGAGGGAGGGGTTATGCATATGTGCTAATATAGCACGCAAACAGTGAGGCAGAAAAACAGTGGTAAAAAGTGGCTAGTGGACAGACAGTATCCAAACATGGAGGGGGTGAAGAGGCAGACAGACTATGCAGAGAAGTCTATCTCTCCTCTTCCCTTAAAAGAAGCATTGAACGGTTCACTGGCCCTAGGGACAAATTACTTCCTCAGTCTGTCTGTTGTGCAAGGCAGTGAGCAAAGTCTCCAGCTGATCAGGCTCTTCTGCTTAACAATATAATAGTGCTGTGGAGTGGGTGACAGTCATTGTCCAAGATGTTGATCAGTTTGTTCAGGGTCCTTTTGTCAGATATTGAAGTGATGCACTCCAGTTCAGCTCTCACTGCAGAGCCAGCTTTCCTTACCAGCCAGTCAATTCGCCCCGCATCCTTCTTCTTTGTGCTTCCTCCCCAGCATACCACTGCATAGAAGAGGACGCTGGCAACAACAGACTGGTAGGAGCTTGCAGCACACATTGAAGGACCGCAGCCTCCTCAGGAAGTATAGCCTGCTCTGCCCTTTCTTGTAGAGTGCGTCAGTGTTGGCAGACCAGTCCAGTTTATTGTCCATGTGGAGACCCAGATACTTGTAGGTGCTTACCACCTCCACATTGACCCCATCAATGGGGACTGGTAGCAGAGTGGGCTTAGACCTGCGGAAATCCACCACCATCTCCTTGGTCTTTGAGGTGTTAAGTTGAAGATGATTGAGTTTGCACCATTGCACAAAGTCCTCCACCAGGCTCCTGTACTCCTCCTCCTGCCCCGCTCCTGATACACCCCACATTCCCATCTGGCTTTAATTGACAATGTATGATCACCTGACAAGGCCTGAATAGCTACATATAATTGAGAGATAATTTTTTGGTATGCTACATCTTCGTAAGCCTTTTGAAAAATGTCAATGAGGTCTCTGCCCACCATCATATCTTCTTTTGAAAATGTCTTGGAAATAAAGTCCCTGATCTGTAAATGATCTTGATTCTGCAATCCAAATCTGTCTTTCAGCTCCTGAAAGCTCAAGACAAGACCTTTGACGTATTATACGTTGTAAGAGCTTTGTCTGTCCATTCAAGAAATCTCCTGTCATAAATACTAGGGATGAAGTCTGACTCCGGACTGGACTCCGGGTTCGCTAACTAGGTTGTTGGTGCTTCATTTTATGTGCTAAGCAAGCTACTGATGAGGTTTGGTGCTGTTTAAAACAATATTACTGGTTTAAAAAATGCTATTTGGGAATAGTTTTGCTTACTGCCCTTAGCTAACCCACTGTTTGCGATTTAGGGCTATAGCATATACCAGGCCAAGCTCTGTAGTGGTTGATCAATGAAAATTACTGTCTCCACGGCTTATTTGATGTGTTTTAATGCAGGAAAACGCCTGAATTACACTTTAAAGACTTGCCTGGGTAAAGGGGTCACTAAAGTCCTTGTTGGAAAAGGATGGAGGGAAAACCTCACCCAAGGTGGGGCAGGGGCCCTACCTAGTGGTGGAGTGTCTTGTTCGTACATTCTGTATCCTCTAGATAAGTCCAACATGATTGCTGCCATGGCGCCACCACGTTCGGACGCCTATTTGGTTGCTCCGCCTAATTTGTGCTTATATTTACTCTTTTACCTTTTATTAACCCCTATTTTTTTGCACTTTTCCACTGCACTGATTACATATGATGGCGTTATACTCAGAAACATCGGAAATGAATTGCCTTTTTTGTTTCGGGATGTTTTAATCGACGATTCTACCTGGCCGACTGAGATTCTCCGAGATGCATCAGGGAACCATGGAGACGCATCTCGGCGCAGAAGGAAAAAACACAGAGGAAAACGAGCCGGGGCCCGTAACAGATTGAGGAATAGAGCTCATTGGCCTCCACTGCCTAGCATTCTCCTAGCCAATTTCCAGTCTCTTGTGAACAAGATGGATGAACTAAGAGCGAGGATACAGTTTCAAAGAGACATCAGGGACTGTAACATTCTATGCTTTACTGAGACATGGCTAACTGAACTTGTACCTGACTGTGCCATCACTCCGGTGGAGTTTTTCTCTGCTGCTCGCTCTGACAGGACTGAGGAATCTGGAAAATTGAAAGGTGGCGGTGTTTGCATCATGACGAACAGCAAGTGGTGTGATCCTAGAAATGTCACCGTTCTCTCAAAGTCCTGCTCGCCTCATCTAGAACATCTAGCGATCGTCTGTCGACCCTTCTACCTGCCCCGTGAGTTTACTTCGGTAATATTCAACGCTGTCTACATTCCTCCACAAGCCAACACAGATGCTGCAGTTTCAGAATTGCAAGAAGTGTTAAATAGACAACAACACACGCACCCTGAAGCTGCGCTTATTGTGGCCGGTGATTTCAATCAAGTACATCTGAACCGGTCCATGCCTGAATTTATTCAACACATTCACTTCCCTACATGTGGTGACAACACACTGGATCACTGCTACACACAGTTCAAGAACAGTTACAAAGCTAAGTCTCTACCAGCTATCGGAAAATCAGATCATGCCGCTGTTTTCCTACTGCCTATGTACAAGCAGAGAAGTCAGACGGACCCCCCAGTGACGAAGGAAATCAAGTGCTGGACTGACCAATCGGAAGCCAGGCTACAGGACGCCCTTAGCAACGTTGACTGGGAGATGTTCAAGACGAACTCTGCTGACATAAATGAGTTTACGGAAGTATCATTGAGTTACATCAATATGCTAACTGATTCCATCATCCCAACTGTAAAGATCTTTAGTTCAGCATTCAACACGATAATACCTCTCACCTTGGTCACAAAGATGAAGGCCTTAGGACTGAACACCACCCTGTGTCACTGGATATTTGACTTCCTCACCAACCGTTCACAAGTGGTTAGAGTGGGGGGTCTGACATCTGACTCATTAACCATCAGCACTGGTGCTCCCCAAGGCTGTGTTTTGAGTCCACTGCTGTACAACATCTACACACATGACTGCAAAGCCAACAGTGGTCATACCTCCATCATCAAGTTTGCAGATGACACAGTGATCTTGGGCCTGATTAGTAACAACAATGAACAGCTCTACTTGGATCAGGTTGATGAGGTGGCACAGTGGTGTCAATCTAACAGCTTGACACTGAATATCAATAAAACCAAGGAAATGGTAGTGGATTACAGAAGGAAGCAGCAGAACTACAGTTACACCCCACTAATGATCAGCGGGCAACCTGTAGAGAGTCACAAGTGTTAAATACCTTGGTGTCCACATTACTGAAGACTTAACATGCACTGTTAACACTCAATATGTTCTGAAGAAGTCCAGACAACGACTCTACTTCCTTCGTCATTCACTCCTCAGCACTCATGACCCCCCCCCCCCCACACACACACACACACACCTACATGACTTTTAGCACTTTTACATCCCTCTCCTTATGCTACAGACCTTTTATTTATTTTCTTATTTCATCACACGTCAAAACACACACACACACACACACACACACATATCTGACTTTCTCCAACTTTTGCACATCTCCATAGAACTTTTTATTTATTATTTTTGATTTCTCCTCCATCTATCTACCTATGTCCTTGATTGCCTAGCCTTTCTGCTCCCCCCACCCCACCCCCATCCCCAACACACACACACAAAACACACACACTTACATCATCACTATCATCACCTCACATACATACAGCACACTGTTTGCTACAGTAAGCCTCCTCTACATACTTGCTGCACACTGCCCCCCCTCCCTACACAGCACATTGTCTTCAGGATCTTCTCCAACACACATCCTCTACATACTTACAGCACACTGCCCCCACCTACCCACACACACACTACACACACACAGTCACTGCTCCACTCCCCTCCCGCCCACACACACATCTTCACTGTCATCACTCACATACATCATACATACAGTACTCTGCTTGCAATAGTAAGTCCCTTCACCATACTTGCAGTACACTGCCCCCCCCCCTCCCCTACCTACACAGCACATTATTTCATCAGGAAGCTTCTCCAACACACATCTCCAACATACTTACAGCACACTGCCCCCCCCTCAATACACAGCACATTGTCTCATGAGGAAGCTTCTCCAACACACATATTGCACACTGCCCTCTCCCCACATGCACAGCACACTATCCCATCTCCCCTGTCATCCCCCCAACACACACACCAAGACCCCTGGCAGTTGGGTTAGCCCCTTGAGCCGTGGATCTGCCCAAGGTTTCTTCCTTGGTAAGGGAGTTTTTCCTTGCCCCTGTTGCTCTTGGGTGCTCCTTGTTGGTGCCCCCCCCCCCGATCCCAATCCTCCCCCACCTTTCTTATGCAGCCCTTGCCACTTAATCTACTAAACCCCTCTTCTACTGCACTTTTTACCCCCCCCCCCCCCATAAATGCACAAATAGGCTGACACCAGACATAATTTCACTGCATTTCTTACTTCCAGTAACTATATGCATGTGACAATAAACTTCCTTGTATCCTTGTATCTTCCAAGGTGATCCATTCAATCTGATTTGTAGTATAGTAGCCTACCTTCTTTGTTGTTTGATCTATGATCTATGAACAAGGCAAAGCGAAAGAGAGAGACAACGCTAATCAGAGTCCCAGTTCCTCTTTCACGTATTTACATAAGACCTCCTCAATGTATTTTTTTCATTATTGAGATGCACTCCTGAATCCCTTTAGTCTCTCCCTCGCCCTCATCTCCACTCGATTCTCCTTCCCTCTTATCGTTGCCATTAAAACACATTCTGTATGCTCTCCTCCAGATTGGCTCCCGGTTCTTCTCTAAGACTAGCCACTTGAATTCCTCTCGCCCTTAGTGCTTCTATTGCCTCCTATGTGTTTTTATTACATTAATACACAGGATTAGATGTTAAAATCCCTTGTGCCAAAATCCAAGGTAAAAACACATTCAGAAGCCCCTGCTCAAGTTTAACTTTAAAAAGCACACTACCCACAAATCCGCCAACAAATGGTCACAAGCACAATACAAATGGCCTATCCAACAGCAGTAGCCTATATAGTATGCGGCATGTCATTGGGGTTATCAAGTGGGCACCCTCATTCACCGATGTTTCGTTAAGTTAGGCCCACGACACCTCATGAAGGCTTAACAGTGAAACCAGCGTCCTGGAGACACTCCCCTCCATGCTGACACCATATTACCACATTGAAATATCCAATACCCAAAATACTCTTAACCAGCCCAGGCATGGTCAAGGTTGGCCAGGTTGGTCCGTCCCGTTGATGTGGACTGAACCATAACCATAAAAACCTTGGCCAACCAACCATCACCCTAGGCACAGCCCATCACAAACACAAAACAAATTAGCCAGTTAGCTTAGCCCGTTAGCTTAGGCCCCATCCCAAACACAAAACAAGTTAGCCAACAGTTAGCAGTTAGCTTACGCCCCCAGCTGCCCCATATTACCACAACAAGCATCCAAATACCCTTAACCAACCTAGGCATGGTCTAAGTTGGCTAGGTCGGTCCTACAGTAAGTTTATAAGTTCCAGTGAATTCGGATCTTTGTGAATGGAGATTTTTTTGTACTTTTCAGAGTATCTTAGTTTTCACATAAGGTCCGCTGTCAGGACGAGAGACAGTTTTTTGGCAAATTTCAAATAACAAATTAAAAAATCTGTCAGATATTGTCCAAATTATTTTTTATTTCACGTCTAGACATGTAAAATGCATGAACTAGGGCAAAAAAAGTGAAAAAAAATGGTTTGATTTTTTTCGTACTTTTCAGATTTTCTTAATTTTCACATAAGGTCCAGGGTCAGTACAAAAGACAGATTTTTGACAAATTTCAAAATCTTTCAGCTATTGTCCAAATAATTTTTTATTTCACGTCTAGACATGTGAAAAAATCTGTCAGATATTGTCCAAATTATTTTTTATTTCACGTATAGACATGTGAAATGCATGAACTAGGGCAAAAAAAGTGAAAAAAAAATTGGTCTGATTTTTTTTGTACTTTTCAGATTTTTTTTAGTTTTCACATAAGTTCCGGGGGTCAGGATGAGAGAAATATTTTTTGACAAATTTAAAAATCTGTCAATTATTGTCCAAATTATTTTTTATTTCATGTCTAGACATGTGAAATGTATGAACTATGGCAAAAAAAGTGAACAAAAAATTGGTCTGATTTTTTTTGTACTTTTCAGATTTTCTTAGTTTTTGCGGTCTGGATGAGAAACAGATTTTTTAACAAATTTAGACATGACCAAAAAACTTTCATGTGCGCACGTGAAACTTTCATATGCTCACTCAAATCCTTTTCACATGAAAGTTTCACGTGCGCACATGAAAGTTTCACGTGAGCACATGAAAGTTTCACGTGAGCACATGAAAGTTTCACGTGAGCACATGAAACTAAACTTTAGATTTTTTTTCCCTTAGGGGCTCCGTAGAAATGCATGAACTAGGGCAAAAACAGTAAAAAAAATTGGTCTGATTTTTTTAGTACTTTTCCGATTTTCTCAGTTTTCACATAAGGTCCGGGGTCAGGACAAAAGACAGATTTTTGACAAATTTTTAAATCTGTCAGATATTCTCCAAATTATTTTTTATTTCACGTCTAGACATGTGAAATGTACGGACCCCCAAAGGGGACATGAGCAAAACAAAATCTAAAGTTTAGTTTCATGTGCTCACGTGAAACTTTCATGTGAGCACAAGAAACTTTCATGTTCGCTCATGAAACTTTCACGTGAGCACATGAAAGTTTCACATGCTCACGCAAAACCTTTTCACATGAAACTTTAACGTGCGCACATGAAAGTTTCAGGTGAGCACATGAAAGTTTCAGGTGAGCACATGAAAGTTTCACGTGAGCACATGAAAAAAAAATTGGTCTGATTTTTTTTGTACTTTTCAGATTTTCTTAGTTTTTGCGGTCAGGATGAGAGACAGATTTTTTAACAAATTTAGACATGAGCAAAAACCGTTCATGTTCGCACATGAAACTTTCACGTTCGCACATGAAAGTTTCATATGCTCACGCAAATCCTTTTCACATGAAACTTTCACGTGCGCACATGAAACTTTCACGTGAGCACATGAAAGTTTCACGTGAGCACATGAAACTAAACTTTTGATTTTTCTTTCCCTTAGGGGCTCCGTAGAAATGCATGAACTAGGGCAAAAACAGTAAAAAAAAATTGGTCTGATTTTTTTAGTACTATTCTGATTTTCTTAGTTTTCACATAAGGTCCAGGGTCAGGACAAAAGACAGATTTTTGACACATTTTTTAATCTGTCAGATATTGTCCAAATTATTTTTTATTTCACGTCTAGACATGTGAAATGCATGAACTAGGGAAAAAAAAGTGGGGGAAAAATTGGTCTGATTTTTTTTGTACTTTTCAGATTTTTTTTAGCTTTCACATAAGGTCCGGGGGTCAGGATGAGAGAAATATTTTTTGACAAATTTAAAAATCTGTCAATTATTGTCCAAATTATTTTTATTTCATGTCTAGACATGTGAAATGTATGAACTATGGCAAAAAAAGTGAAAAAATTGGTCTGATTTTTTTTAGTACTTTTCCGATTTTCTCAGTTTTCACATCAGGTGAAAACACATCAGGACAAAAGACAGATTTTAGACAAATTTTTAAATCTGTCAGATATTGTCCAAATTATTTTTTTATTTCACATCTAGACATGTGAAATGTACGGACCCCCAAAGGGGACATGAACAAAATAAAATCTAAAGTTTAGTTTCATGTGCTCACGTGAAACTTTCATGTGCGCACATGAAACTTTCACGTGAGCACATGAAAGTTTCACATGCTCACGCAAAACCTTTTCACATGAAACTTTAACGTGCGCACATGAAACTTTCACGTGAGCACATGAAACTAAACTAAACTAGAAAAAAAATCTAAAGTTTAGTTTCATGTGCTCACGTGAAAATTTCATGTGCGCACGTGAAACTTTCATGTGCTCACCTGAAACTTTCATGTGCTCACCTGAAACTAAACTTTAGATTTTTTTCCCTTAGGGGCTCCGTAGAAATGCATGAACTAGGGCAAAAACAGCAAAAAAAATTGGTCTGATTTTTTTAGTACTTTTCCGATTTTCTTAGTTTTCACATAAGGTCCGAGGTCAGGACAAAAGACAGATTTTTGACAAATTTCAAAATCTGTCAGATATTGTCCAAATCATTTTTTATTTCATTTCTATACATGTGAAATGCATGAACTAGGGCAAAAAAGTGTAAAAAAATTGGTTTGATTTTTTTTTAGTACCTTTCAGTTTTTCTTAGTTTTCACATAAGGTCCGGGGTCAGGACAAATTTCAAAATCTGTCAGAAATTGTCCAAATCATTGTTTATTTCATTTCTAGACATGTGAAATGCATGAACTAGGGCAAAAAAAGTGAAAAAAAATTGGTCTGATTTTTTTTAGTACCTTTCAGTTTTTCTTAGTTTTCACATAAGGTCTGGGGTCAGGACAAAAGACAGATTTTTGACAAATTTCAAAATATGTCAGATATTGTCCAAATCATTTTTTATTTCACTTCTAGACATGTGAAATGCATGAACTAGGGCAAAAAAGTGTAAAAAAATTGGTTTGATTTTTTTTTTAGTACCTTGCAGTTTTTCTTAGTTTTCACATAAGGTCTGGGGTCAGGACAAAAGACAGATTTTTGACAAATTTCAAAATATGTCAGATATTGTCCAAATTATTTTTTATTTCACGTCTAGACATGTGAAATGCATGAACTAGTGCAAAAAAGTGTAACAAAATTGGTTTGATTTTTTTTTAGTACTTTTCAGTTTTTCTTAGTTTTCACATAAGGTCCGGGGTCAGGACAAAAGACAGATTTTTGACAAATTTCAAAATATGTCAGATATTGTCCAAATCATTTTTTATTTCATTTCTATACATGTGAAATGCATTGAACAAGGGCAAAAAAGTGTAAAAAAATTGGTTTGATTTTTTTTTTAGTACCTTGCAGTTTTTCTTAGTTTTCACATAAGGTCTGGGGTCAGGACAAAAGACAGATTTTTGACAAATTTCAAAATATGTCAGATATTGTCCAAATCATTTTTTATTTCACTTCTAGACATGTGAAATGCATGAACTAGGGCAAAAAAGTGTAAAAAAAATTGGTTTGATTTTTTTTTAGTACTTTTCAGTTTTTCTTAGTTTTCACATAAGGTCCGGGGTCAGGACAAAAGACAGATTTTTGACAAATTTCAAAATATGTCAGATATTGGCTTAAATTATTTTTTATTTCACTTCTAGACATGTGAAATGCATGAACTAGTGCAAAAAAGTTTTAAAAAATTGGTTTGATTTTTTTTTAGTACTTTTCAGTTTTTCTTAGTTTTCACATAAGGTCTGGGGTCAGGACAAAAGACAGATTTTTGACAAATTTCAAAATATGTCAGATATTGTCCAAATCATTTTTTATTTCACGTCTAGACATGTGAAATGCATGAACTAGTGCAAAAAAGTGTAACAAAATTGGTTTGATTTTTTTAGTACCTTTCAGTTTTTCTTAGTTTTCACATAAGGTCCGGGGTCAGGACAAAAGACATATTTTTGACAAATTTCAAAATCTGTCAGATATTGTCCAAATCATTTTTTATTTCATTTCTAGACATGTGAAATGCATGAACTAGTGCAAAAAAGTGTAACAAAATTGGTTTGATTTTTTTTTTAGTACTTTTCAGTTTTTCTTAGTTTTCACATAAGGTCCGGGGTCAGGACAAAAGACAGATTTTTGACAAATTTCAAAATATGTCAGATATTGTCCAAATTATTTTTTATTTCACGTCTAGACATGTGAAATGCATGAACAAGTGCAAAAAAGTGTAACAAAATTGGTTTGATTTTTTTTTAGTACTTTTCAGTTTTTCTTAGTTTTCACATAAGGTCCGGGGTCAGGACAAAAGACAGATTTTTGACAAATTTCAAAATATGTCAGATATTGTCCAAATTATTTTTTATTTCACGTCTAGACATGTGAAATGCATGAACTAGTGCAAAAAAGTGTAACAAAATTGGTTTGATTTTTTTTTAGTACCTTGCAGTTTTTCTTAGTTTTCACATAAGGTCCGGGGTCAGGACAAAAGACAGATTTTTGACAAATTTCAAAATATGTCAGATATTGGCTTAAATTATTTTTTATTTCACTTCTAGACATGTGAAATGCATGAACTAGTGCAAAAAAGTGTAACAAAATTGGTTTGATTTTTTTTTTAGTACTTTTCAGTTTTTCTTAGTTTTCACATAAGGTCCGGGGTCAGGACAAAAGACAGATTTTTGACAAATTTCAAAATATGTCAGATATTGTCCAAATCATTTTTTATTTCACTTCTAGACATGTGAAATGCATGAACTAGGGTAAAAAAAGTGAAAAAAAATTGGTCTGATTTTTTTTAGTACCTTTCAGTTTTTCTTAGTTTTCACATAAGTTCTGGGGTCAGGACAAAAGACAGATTTTTGACAAATTTCAAAATATGTCAGATATTGTCCAAATCATTTTTTATTTCACTTCTAGACATGTGAAATGCATGAACTAGGGCAAAAAAGTGTAAAAAAAATTGGTTTGATTTTTTTTTAGTACTTTTCAGTTTTTCTTAGTTTTCACATAAGGTCCGGGGTCAGGACAAAAGACAGATTTTTGACAAATTTCAAAATATGTCAGATATTGGCTTAAATTATTTTTTATTTCACTTCTAGACATGTGAAATGCATGAACTAGTGCAAAAAAGTTTTAAAAAATTGGTTTGATTTTTTTTTAGTACTTTTCAGTTTTTCTTAGTTTTCACATAAGGTCCGGGGTCAGGACAAAAGACATATTTTTGACAAATTTCAAAATATGTCAGATATTGTCCAAATCATTTTTTATTTCACTTCTAGACATGTGAAATGCATGAACTAGGGTAAAAAAAGTGAAAAAAAATTGGTCTGATTTTTTTTAGTACCTTTCAGTTTTTCTTAGTTTTCACATAAGTTCTGGGGTCAGGACAAAAGACAGATTTTTGACAAATTTCAAAATATGTCAGATATTGTCCAAATCATTTTTTATTTCACTTCTAGACATGTGAAATGCATGAACTAGGGCAAAAAAGTGTAAAAAAAATTGGTTTGATTTTTTTTTAGTACTTTTCAGTTTTTCTTAGTTTTCACATAAGGTCCGGGGTCAGGACAAAAGACAGATTTTTGACAAATTTCAAAATATGTCAGATATTGTCCAAATCATTTTTTATTTCACTTCTAGACATGTGAAATGCATGAACTAGGGTAAAAAAAGTGAAAAAAAATTGGTCTGATTTTT
The DNA here is from genome assembly GCF_046254945.1 of Alosa pseudoharengus. Taxonomy (NCBI): domain Eukaryota; kingdom Metazoa; phylum Chordata; class Actinopteri; order Clupeiformes; family Clupeidae; genus Alosa; species Alosa pseudoharengus. The sequence continues at coordinate 1,073,474 of NW_027468576.1, read as the reverse complement.
TTTTAGTACCTTTCAGTTTTTCTTAGTTTTCACATAAGTTCTGGGGTCAGGACAAAAGACAGATTTTTGACAAATTTCAAAATATGTCAGATATTGTCCAAATCATTTTTTATTTCACTTCTAGACATGTGAAATGCATGAACTAGGGCAAAAAAGTGTAAAAAAAATTGGTTTGATTTTTTTTTAGTACTTTTCAGTTTTTCTTAGTTTTCACATAAGGTCCGGGGTCAGGACAAAAGACAGATTTTTGACAAATTTCAAAATATGTCAGATATTGGCTTAAATTATTTTTTATTTCACTTCTAGACATGTGAAATGCATGAACTAGTGCAAAAAAGTTTTAAAAAATTGGTTTGATTTTTTTTTAGTACTTTTCAGTTTTTCTTAGTTTTCACATAAGGTCCGGGGTCAGGACAAAAGACATATTTTTGACAAATTTCAAAATATGTCAGATATTGTCCAAATCATTTTTTATTTCACTTCTAGACATGTGAAATGCATGAACTAGGGTAAAAAAAGTGAAAAAAAATTGGTCTGATTTTTTTTAGTACCTTTCAGTTTTTCTTAGTTTTCACATAAGTTCTGGGGTCAGGACAAAAGACAGATTTTTGACAAATTTCAAAATATGTCAGATATTGTCCAAATCATTTTTTATTTCACTTCTAGACATGTGAAATGCATGAACTAGGGCAAAAAAGTGTAAAAAAAATTGGTTTGATTTTTTTTTAGTACTTTTCAGTTTTTCTTAGTTTTCACATAAGGTCCGGGGTCAGGACAAAAGACAGATTTTTGACAAATTTCAAAATATGTCAGATATTGGCTTAAATTATTTTTTATTTCACTTCTAGACATGTGAAATGCATGAACTAGTGCAAAAAAGTTTTAAAAAATTGGTTTGATTTTTTTTTAGTACTTTTCAGTTTTTCTTAGTTTTCACATAAGGTCCGGGGTCAGGACAAAAGACATATTTTTGACAAATTTCAAAATATGTCAGATATTGTCCAAATCATTTTTTATTTCACTTCTAGACATGTGAAATGCATGAACTAGGGTAAAAAAAGTGAAAAAAAATTGGTCTGATTTTTTTTAGTACCTTTCAGTTTTTCTTAGTTTTCACATAAGTTCTGGGGTCAGGACAAAAGACAGATTTTTGACAAATTTCAAAATATGTCAGATATTGTCCAAATCATTTTTTATTTCACTTCTAGACATGTGAAATGCATGAACTAGGGCAAAAAAGTGTAAAAAAAATTGGTTTGATTTTTTTTTAGTACTTTTCAGTTTTTCTTAGTTTTCACATAAGGTCCGGGGTCAGGACAAAAGACAGATTTTTGACAAATTTCAAAATATGTCAGATATTGGCTTAAATTATTTTTTATTTCACTTCTAGACATGTGAAATGCATGAACTAGTGCAAAAAAGTTTTAAAAAATTGGTTTGATTTTTTTTTAGTACTTTTCAGTTTTTCTTAGTTTTCACATAAGGTCCGGGGTCAGGACAAAAGACATATTTTTGACAAATTTCAAAATCTGTCAGATATTGTCCAAATCATTTTTTATTTCATTTCTATACATGTGAAATGCATTGAACTAGGGCAAAAAAGTGTAAAAAAATTGGTTTGATTTTTTTTTTAGTACCTTGCAGTTTTTCTTAGTTTTCACATAAGGTCCGGGGTCAGGACAAAAGACAGATTTTTGACAAATTTCAAAATATGTCAGATATTGTCCAAATCATTTTTTATTTCACTTCTAGACATGTGAAATGCATGAACTAGGGCAAAAAAAGTGAAAAAAAATTGGTCTGATTTTTTTTAGTACCTTTCAGTTTTTCTTAGTTTTCACATAAGGTCTGGGGTCAGGACAAAAGACAGATTTTTGACAAATTTCAAAATATGTCAGATATTGTCCAAATCATTTTTTATTTCATTTCTATACATGTGAAATGCATTGAACAAGGGCAAAAAAGTGTAAAAAAATTGGTTTGATTTTTTTTTTAGTACCTTGCAGTTTTTCTTAGTTTTCACATAAGGTCTGGGGTCAGGACAAAAGACAGATTTTTGACAAATTTCAAAATATGTCAGATATTGTCCAAATCATTTTTTATTTCACTTCTAGACATGTGAAATGCATGAACTAGGGCAAAAAAGTGTAAAAAAAATTGGTTTGATTTTTTTTTTAGTACTTTTCAGTTTTTCTTAGTTTTCACATAAGGTCCGGGGTCAGGACAAAAGACAGATTTTTGACAAATTTCAAAATATGTCAGATATTGGCTTAAATTATTTTTTATTTCACTTCTAGACATGTGAAATGCATGAACTAGTGCAAAAAAGTTTTAAAAAATTGGTTTGATTTTTTTTTAGTACTTTTCAGTTTTTCTTAGTTTTCACATAAGGTCCGGGGTCAGGACAAAAGACATATTTTTGACAAATTTCAAAATATGTCAGATATTGTCCAAATCATTTTTTATTTCACTTCTAGACATGTGAAATGCATGAACTAGGGTAAAAAAAGTGAAAAAAAATTGGTCTGATTTTTTTTAGTACCTTTCAGTTTTTCTTAGTTTTCACATAAGTTCTGGGGTCAGGACAAAAGACAGATTTTTGACAAATTTCAAAATATGTCAGATATTGTCCAAATCATTTTTTATTTCACTTCTAGACATGTGAAATGCATGAACTAGGGCAAAAAAGTGTAAAAAAAATTGGTTTGATTTTTTTTTAGTACTTTTCAGTTTTTCTTAGTTTTCACATAAGGTCCGGGGTCAGGACAAAAGACAGATTTTTGACAAATTTCAAAATATGTCAGATATTGTCCAAATCATTTTTTATTTCACTTCTAGACATGTGAAATGCATGAACTAGGGTAAAAAAAGTGAAAAAAAATTGGTCTGATTTTTTTTAGTACCTTTCAGTTTTTCTTAGTTTTCACATAAGTTCTGGGGTCAGGACAAAAGACAGATTTTTGACAAATTTCAAAATATGTCAGATATTGTCCAAATCATTTTTTATTTCACTTCTAGACATGTGAAATGCATGAACTAGGGCAAAAAAGTGTAAAAAAAATTGGTTTGATTTTTTTTTAGTACTTTTCAGTTTTTCTTAGTTTTCACATAAGGTCCGGGGTCAGGACAAAAGACAGATTTTTGACAAATTTCAAAATATGTCAGATATTGGCTTAAATTATTTTTTATTTCACTTCTAGACATGTGAAATGCATGAACTAGTGCAAAAAAGTTTTAAAAAATTGGTTTGATTTTTTTTTAGTACTTTTCAGTTTTTCTTAGTTTTCACATAAGGTCTGGGGTCAGGACAAAAGACATATTTTTGACAAATTTCAAAATATGTCAGATATTGTCCAAATCATTTTTTATTTCACTTCTAGACATGTGAAATGCATGAACTAGGGTAAAAAAAGTGAAAAAAAATTGGTCTGATTTTTTTTAGTACCTTTCAGTTTTTCTTAGTTTTCACATAAGTTCTGGGGTCAGGACAAAAGACAGATTTTTGACAAATTTCAAAATATGTCAGATATTGTCCAAATCATTTTTTATTTCACTTCTAGACATGTGAAATGCATGAACTAGGGCAAAAAAGTGTAAAAAAAATTGGTTTGATTTTTTTTTAGTACTTTTCAGTTTTTCTTAGTTTTCACATAAGGTCCGGGGTCAGGACAAAAGACAGATTTTTGACAAATTTCAAAATATGTCAGATATTGGCTTAAATTATTTTTTATTTCACTTCTAGACATGTGAAATGCATGAACTAGTGCAAAAAAGTTTTAAAAAATTGGTTTGATTTTTTTTTAGTACTTTTCAGTTTTTCTTAGTTTTCACATAAGGTCCGGGGTCAGGACAAAAGACATATTTTTGACAAATTTCAAAATATGTCAGATATTGTCCAAATCATTTTTTATTTCACTTCTAGACATGTGAAATGCATGAACTAGGGTAAAAAAAGTGAAAAAAAATTGGTCTGATTTTTTTTAGTACCTTTCAGTTTTTCTTAGTTTTCACATAAGTTCTGGGGTCAGGACAAAAGACAGATTTTTGACAAATTTCAAAATATGTCAGATATTGTCCAAATCATTTTTTATTTCACTTCTAGACATGTGAAATGCATGAACTAGGGCAAAAAAGTGTAAAAAAAATTGGTTTGATTTTTTTTTAGTACTTTTCAGTTTTTCTTAGTTTTCACATAAGGTCCGGGGTCAGGACAAAAGACAGATTTTTGACAAATTTCAAAATATGTCAGATATTGGCTTAAATTATTTTTTATTTCACTTCTAGACATGTGAAATGCATGAACTAGTGCAAAAAAGTTTTAAAAAATTGGTTTGATTTTTTTTTAGTACTTTTCAGTTTTTCTTAGTTTTCACATAAGGTCCGGGGTCAGGACAAAAGACATATTTTTGACAAATTTCAAAATCTGTCAGATATTGTCCAAATCATTTTTTATTTCATTTCTATACATGTGAAATGCATTGAACTAGGGCAAAAAAGTGTAAAAAAATTGGTTTGATTTTTTTTTTAGTACCTTGCAGTTTTTCTTAGTTTTCACATAAGGTCCGGGGTCAGGACAAAAGACAGATTTTTGACAAATTTCAAAATATGTCAGATATTGTCCAAATCATTTTTTATTTCACTTCTAGACATGTGAAATGCATGAACTAGGGCAAAAAAAGTGAAAAAAAATTGGTCTGATTTTTTTTAGTACCTTTCAGTTTTTCTTAGTTTTCACATAAGGTCTGGGGTCAGGACAAAAGACAGATTTTTGACAAATTTCAAAATATGTCAGATATTGTCCAAATCATTTTTTATTTCATTTCTATACATGTGAAATGCATTGAACAAGGGCAAAAAAGTGTAAAAAAATTGGTTTGATTTTTTTTTAGTACCTTGCAGTTTTTCTTAGTTTTCACATAAGGTCTGGGGTCAGGACAAAAGACAGATTTTTGACAAATTTCAAAATATGTCAGATATTGTCCAAATCATTTTTTATTTCACTTCTAGACATGTGAAATGCATGAACTAGGGCAAAAAAGTGTAAAAAAAATTGGTTTGATTTTTTTTTTAGTACTTTTCAGTTTTTCTTAGTTTTCACATAAGGTCCGGGGTCAGGACAAAAGACAGATTTTTGACAAATTTCAAAATATGTCAGATATTGGCTTAAATTATTTTTTATTTCACTTCTAGACATGTGAAATGCATGAACTAGTGCAAAAAAGTTTTAAAAAATTGGTTTGATTTTTTTTAGTACTTTTCAGTTTTTCTTAGTTTTCACATAAGGTCTGGGGTCAGGACAAAAGACAGATTTTTGACAAATTTCAAAATATGTCAGATATTGTCCAAATCATTTTTTATTTCACGTCTAGACATGTGAAATGCATGAACTAGTGCAAAAAAGTGTAACAAAATTGGTTTGATTTTTTTTAGTACCTTTCAGTTTTTCTTAGTTTTCACATAAGGTCCGGGGTCAGGACAAAAGACATATTTTTGACAAATTTCAAAATCTGTCAGATATTGTCCAAATCATTTTTTATTTCATTTCTAGACATGTGAAATGCATGAACTAGTGCAAAAAAGTGTAACAAAATTGGTTTGATTTTTTTTTTAGTACTTTTCAGTTTTTCTTAGTTTTCACATAAGGTCCGGGGTCAGGACAAAAGACAGATTTTTGACAAATTTCAAAATATGTCAGATATTGTCCAAATTATTTTTTATTTCACGTCTAGACATGTGAAATGCATGAACTAGGGTAAAAAAAGTGAAAAAAAATTGGTCTGATTTTTTTTAGTACTTTTCAGTTTTTCTTAGTTTTCACATAAGGTCCGGGGTCAGGACAAAAGACAGATTTTTGACAAATTTCAAAATCTGTCAGATATTGTCCAAATCATTTTTTATTTCATTTCTATACATGTGAAATGCATTGAACAAGGGCAAAAAAGTGTAAAAAAATTGGTTTGATTTTTTTTTTAGTACCTTGCAGTTTTTCTTAGTTTTCACATAAGGTCCGGGGTCAGGACAAAAGACAGATTTTTGACAAATTTCAAAATATGTCAGATATTGTCCAAATCATTTTTTATTTCACTTCTAGACATGTGAAATGCATGAACTAGGGTAAAAAAAGTGAAAAAAAATTGGTCTGATTTTTTTTAGTACCTTTCAGTTTTTCTTAGTTTTCACATAAGTTCTGGGGTCAGGACAAAAGACAGATTTTTGACAAATTTCAAAATATGTCAGATATTGTCCAAATCATTTTTTATTTCACTTCTAGACATGTGAAATGCATGAACTAGGGCAAAAAAGTGTAAAAAAAATTGGTTTGATTTTTTTTTAGTACTTTTCAGTTTTTCTTAGTTTTCACATAAGGTCCGGGGTCAGGACAAAAGACAGATTTTTGACAAATTTCAAAATATGTCAGATATTGGCTTAAATTATTTTTTATTTCACTTCTAGACATGTGAAATGCATGAACTAGTGCAAAAAAGTTTTAAAAAATTGGTTTGATTTTTTTTTAGTACTTTTCAGTTTTTCTTAGTTTTCACATAAGGTCCGGGGTCAGGACAAAAGACATATTTTTGACAAATTTCAAAATCTGTCAGATATTGTCCAAATCATTTTTTATTTCATTTCTATACATGTGAAATGCATTGAACTAGGGCAAAAAAGTGTAAAAAAATTGGTTTGATTTTTTTTTTAGTACCTTGCAGTTTTTCTTAGTTTTCACATAAGGTCCGGGGTCAGGACAAAAGACAGATTTTTGACAAATTTCAAAATATGTCAGATATTGTCCAAATCATTTTTTATTTCACTTCTAGACATGTGAAATGCATGAACTAGGGTAAAAAAAGTGAAAATAAATTGGTCTGATTTTTTTTAGTACCTTTCAGTTTTTCTTAGTTTTCACATAAGGTCTGGGGTCAGGACAAAAGACAGATTTTTGACAAATTTCAAAATATGTCAGATATTGTCCAAATCATTTTTTATTTCACTTCTAGACATGTGAAATGCATGAACTAGGGCAAAAAAGTGTAAAAAAAATTGGTTTGATTTTTTTTTAGTACTTTTCAGTTTTTCTTAGTTTTCACATAAGGTCCGGGGTCAGGACAAAAGACATATTTTTGACAAATTTCAAAATATGTCAGATATTGTCCAAATCATTTTTTATTTCACTTCTAGACATGTGAAATGCATGAACTAGGGCAAAAAAAGTGAAAAAAAATTGGTCTGATTTTTTTTAGTACCTTTCAGTTTTTCTTAGTTTTCACATAAGGTCTGGGGTCAGGACAAAAGACAGTTTTTTGACAAATTTCAAAATATGTCAGATATTGTCCAAATCATTTTTTATTTCATTTCTATACATGTGAAATGCATTGAACAAGGGCAAAAAAGTGTAAAAAAATTGGTTTGATTTTTTTTTTAGTACCTTGCAGTTTTTCTTAGTTTTCACATAAGGTCTGGGGTCAGGACAAAAGACAGATTTTTGACAAATTTCAAAATATGTCAGATATTGTCCAAATCATTTTTTATTTCACTTCTAGACATGTGAAATGCATGAACTAGGGCAAAAAAGTGTAAAAAAAATTGGTTTGATTTTTTTTTAGTACTTTTCAGTTTTTCTTAGTTTTCACATAAGGTCCGGGGTCAGGACAAAAGACAGATTTTTGACAAATTTCAAAATATGTCAGATATTGGCTTAAATTATTTTTTATTTCACTTCTAGACATGTGAAATGCATGAACTAGTGCAAAAAAGTTTTAAAAAATTGGTTTGATTTTTTTTTAGTACTTTTCAGTTTTTCTTAGTTTTCACATAAGGTCCGGGGTCAGGACAAAAGACATATTTTTGACAAATTTCAAAATATGTCAGATATTGTCCAAATCATTTTTTATTTCACTTCTAGACATGTGAAATGCATGAACTAGGGTAAAAAAAGTGAAAAAAAATTGGTCTGATTTTTTTTAGTACCTTTCAGTTTTTCTTAGTTTTCACATAAGTTCTGGGGTCAGGACAAAAGACAGATTTTTGACAAATTTCAAAATATGTCAGATATTGTCCAAATCATTTTTTATTTCACTTCTAGACATGTGAAATGCATGAACTAGGGCAAAAAAGTGTAAAAAAAATTGGTTTGATTTTTTTTTAGTACTTTTCAGTTTTTCTTAGTTTTCACATAAGGTCCGGGGTCAGGACAAAAGACAGATTTTTGACAAATTTCAAAATATGTCAGATATTGGCTTAAATTATTTTTTATTTCACTTCTAGACATGTGAAATGCATGAACTAGTGCAAAAAAGTTTTAAAAAATTGGTTTGATTTTTTTTTAGTACTTTTCAGTTTTTCTTAGTTTTCACATAAGGTCCGGGGTCAGGACAAAAGACATATTTTTGACAAATTTCAAAATCTGTCAGATATTGTCCAAATCATTTTTTATTTCATTTCTATACATGTGAAATGCATTGAACTAGGGCAAAAAAGTGTAAAAAAATTGGTTTGATTTTTTTTTTAGTACCTTGCAGTTTTTCTTAGTTTTCACATAAGGTCCGGGGTCAGGACAAAAGACAGATTTTTGACAAATTTCAAAATATGTCAGATATTGTCCAAATCATTTTTTATTTCACTTCTAGACATGTGAAATGCATGAACTAGGGCAAAAAAAGTGAAAAAAAATTGGTCTGATTTTTTTTAGTACCTTTCAGTTTTTCTTAGTTTTCACATAAGGTCTGGGGTCAGGACAAAAGACAGATTTTTGACAAATTTCAAAATATGTCAGATATTGTCCAAATCATTTTTTATTTCATTTCTATACATGTGAAATGCATTGAACAAGGGCAAAAAAGTGTAAAAAAATTGGTTTGATTTTTTTTTTAGTACCTTGCAGTTTTTCTTAGTTTTCACATAAGGTCTGGGGTCAGGACAAAAGACAGATTTTTGACAAATTTCAAAATATGTCAGATATTGTCCAAATCATTTTTTATTTCACTTCTAGACATGTGAAATGCATGAACTAGGGCAAAAAAGTGTAAAAAAAATTGGTTTGATTTTTTTTTTAGTACTTTTCAGTTTTTCTTAGTTTTCACATAAGGTCCGGGGTCAGGACAAAAGACAGATTTTTGACAAATTTCAAAATATGTCAGATATTGGCTTAAATTATTTTTTATTTCACTTCTAGACATGTGAAATGCATGAACTAGTGCAAAAAAGTTTTAAAAAATTGGTTTGATTTTTTTTAGTACTTTTCAGTTTTTCTTAGTTTTCACATAAGGTCTGGGGTCAGGACAAAAGACAGATTTTTGACAAATTTCAAAATATGTCAGATATTGTCCAAATCATTTTTTATTTCACGTCTAGACATGTGAAATGCATGAACTAGTGCAAAAAAGTGTAACAAAATTGGTTTGATTTTTTTTAGTACCTTTCAGTTTTTCTTAGTTTTCACATAAGGTCCGGGGTCAGGACAAAAGACATATTTTTGACAAATTTCAAAATCTGTCAGATATTGTCCAAATCATTTTTTATTTCATTTCTAGACATGTGAAATGCATGAACTAGTGCAAAAAAGTGTAACAAAATTGGTTTGATTTTTTTTTTAGTACTTTTCAGTTTTTCTTAGTTTTCACATAAGGTCCGGGGTCAGGACAAAAGACAGATTTTTGACAAATTTCAAAATATGTCAGATATTGTCCAAATTATTTTTTATTTCACGTCTAGACATGTGAAATGCATGAACTAGGGTAAAAAAAGTGAAAAAAAATTGGTCTGATTTTTTTTAGTACTTTTCAGTTTTTCTTAGTTTTCACATAAGGTCCGGGGTCAGGACAAAAGACAGATTTTTGACAAATTTCAAAATCTGTCAGATATTGTCCAAATCATTTTTTATTTCATTTCTATACATGTGAAATGCATTGAACAAGGGCAAAAAAGTGTAAAAAAATTGGTTTGATTTTTTTTTTAGTACCTTGCAGTTTTTCTTAGTTTTCACATAAGGTCCGGGGTCAGGACAAAAGACAGATTTTTGACAAATTTCAAAATATGTCAGATATTGTCCAAATCATTTTTTATTTCACTTCTAGACATGTGAAATGCATGAACTAGGGTAAAAAAAGTGAAAAAAAATTGGTCTGATTTTTTTTAGTACCTTTCAGTTTTTCTTAGTTTTCACATAAGTTCTGGGGTCAGGACAAAAGACAGATTTTTGACAAATTTCAAAATATGTCAGATATTGTCCAAATCATTTTTTATTTCACTTCTAGACATGTGAAATGCATGAACTAGGGCAAAAAAGTGTAAAAAAAATTGGTTTGATTTTTTTTTAGTACTTTTCAGTTTTTCTTAGTTTTCACATAAGGTCCGGGGTCAGGACAAAAGACAGATTTTTGACAAATTTCAAAATATGTCAGATATTGGCTTAAATTATTTTTTATTTCACTTCTAGACATGTGAAATGCATGAACTAGTGCAAAAAAGTTTTAAAAAATTGGTTTGATTTTTTTTTAGTACTTTTCAGTTTTTCTTAGTTTTCACATAAGGTCCGGGGTCAGGACAAAAGACATATTTTTGACAAATTTCAAAATCTGTCAGATATTGTCCAAATCATTTTTTATTTCATTTCTATACATGTGAAATGCATTGAACTAGGGCAAAAAAGTGTAAAAAAATTGGTTTGATTTTTTTTTTAGTACCTTGCAGTTTTTCTTAGTTTTCACATAAGGTCCGGGGTCAGGACAAAAGACAGATTTTTGACAAATTTCAAAATATGTCAGATATTGTCCAAATCATTTTTTATTTCACTTCTAGACATGTGAAATGCATGAACTAGGGTAAAAAAAGTGAAAATAAATTGGTCTGATTTTTTTTAGTACCTTTCAGTTTTTCTTAGTTTTCACATAAGGTCTGGGGTCAGGACAAAAGACAGATTTTTGACAAATTTCAAAATATGTCAGATATTGTCCAAATCATTTTTTATTTCACTTCTAGACATGTGAAATGCATGAACTAGGGCAAAAAAGTGTAAAAAAAATTGGTTTGATTTTTTTTTAGTACTTTTCAGTTTTTCTTAGTTTTCACATAAGGTCCGGGGTCAGGACAAAAGACATATTTTTGACAAATTTCAAAATATGTCAGATATTGTCCAAATCATTTTTTATTTCACTTCTAGACATGTGAAATGCATGAACTAGTGCAAAAAAGTTTTAAAAAATTGGTTTGATTTTTTTTTAGTACTTTTCAGTTTTTCTTAGTTTTCACATAAGGTCCGGGGTCAGGACAAAAGACATATTTTTGACAAATTTCAAAATATGTCAGATATTGTCCAAATCATTTTTTATTTCACTTCTAGACATGTGAAATGCATGAACTAGGGTAAAAAAAGTGAAAAAAAATTGGTCTGATTTTTTTTAGTACCTTTCAGTTTTTCTTAGTTTTCACATAAGTTCTGGGGTCAGGACAAAAGACAGATTTTTGACAAATTTCAAAATATGTCAGATATTGTCCAAATCATTTTTTATTTCACTTCTAGACATGTGAAATGCATGAACTAGGGCAAAAAAGTGTAAAAAAAATTGGTTTGATTTTTTTTTAGTACTTTTCAGTTTTTCTTAGTTTTCACATAAGGTCCGGGGTCAGGACAAAAGACAGATTTTTGACAAATTTCAAAATATGTCAGATATTGGCTTAAATTATTTTTTATTTCACTTCTAGACATGTGAAATGCATGAACTAGTGCAAAAAAGTTTTAAAAAATTGGTTTGATTTTTTTTTAGTACTTTTCAGTTTTTCTTAGTTTTCACATAAGGTCCGGGGTCAGGACAAAAGACATATTTTTGACAAATTTCAAAATCTGTCAGATATTGTCCAAATCATTTTTTATTTCATTTCTATACATGTGAAATGCATTGAACTAGGGCAAAAAAGTGTAAAAAAATTGGTTTGATTTTTTTTTTAGTACCTTGCAGTTTTTCTTAGTTTTCACATAAGGTCCGGGGTCAGGACAAAAGACAGATTTTTGACAAATTTCAAAATATGTCAGATATTGTCCAAATCATTTTTTATTTCACTTCTAGACATGTGAAATGCATGAACTAGGGCAAAAAAAGTGAAAAAAAATTGGTCTGATTTTTTTTAGTACCTTTCAGTTTTTCTTAGTTTTCACATAAGGTCTGGGGTCAGGACAAAAGACAGATTTTTGACAAATTTCAAAATATGTCAGATATTGTCCAAATCATTTTTTATTTCATTTCTATACATGTGAAATGCATTGAACAAGGGCAAAAAAGTGTAAAAAAATTGGTTTGATTTTTTTTTAGTACCTTGCAGTTTTTCTTAGTTTTCACATAAGGTCTGGGGTCAGGACAAAAGACAGATTTTTGACAAATTTCAAAATATGTCAGATATTGTCCAAATCATTTTTTATTTCACTTCTAGACATGTGAAATGCATGAACTAGGGCAAAAAAGTGTAAAAAAAATTGGTTTGATTTTTTTTTTAGTACTTTTCAGTTTTTCTTAGTTTTCACATAAGGTCCGGGGTCAGGACAAAAGACAGATTTTTGACAAATTTCAAAATATGTCAGATATTGGCTTAAATTATTTTTTATTTCACTTCTAGACATGTGAAATGCATGAACTAGTGCAAAAAAGTTTTAAAAAATTGGTTTGATTTTTTTTAGTACTTTTCAGTTTTTCTTAGTTTTCACATAAGGTCTGGGGTCAGGACAAAAGACAGATTTTTGACAAATTTCAAAATATGTCAGATATTGTCCAAATCATTTTTTATTTCACGTCTAGACATGTGAAATGCATGAACTAGTGCAAAAAAGTGTAACAAAATTGGTTTGATTTTTTTTAGTACCTTTCAGTTTTTCTTAGTTTTCACATAAGGTCCGGGGTCAGGACAAAAGACATATTTTTGACAAATTTCAAAATCTGTCAGATATTGTCCAAATCATTTTTTATTTCATTTCTAGACATGTGAAATGCATGAACTAGTGCAAAAAAGTGTAACAAAATTGGTTTGATTTTTTTTTTAGTACTTTTCAGTTTTTCTTAGTTTTCACATAAGGTCCGGGGTCAGGACAAAAGACAGATTTTTGACAAATTTCAAAATATGTCAGATATTGTCCAAATTATTTTTTATTTCACGTCTAGACATGTGAAATGCATGAACTAGGGTAAAAAAAGTGAAAAAAAATTGGTCTGATTTTTTTTAGTACTTTTCAGTTTTTCTTAGTTTTCACATAAGGTCCGGGGTCAGGACAAAAGACAGATTTTTGACAAATTTCAAAATCTGTCAGATATTGTCCAAATCATTTTTTATTTCATTTCTATACATGTGAAATGCATTGAACAAGGGCAAAAAAGTGTAAAAAAATTGGTTTGATTTTTTTTTTAGTACCTTGCAGTTTTTCTTAGTTTTCACATAAGGTCCGGGGTCAGGACAAAAGACAGATTTTTGACAAATTTCAAAATATGTCAGATATTGTCCAAATCATTTTTTATTTCACTTCTAGACATGTGAAATGCATGAACTAGGGTAAAAAAAGTGAAAAAAAATTGGTCTGATTTTTTTTAGTACCTTTCAGTTTTTCTTAGTTTTCACATAAGTTCTGGGGTCAGGACAAAAGACAGATTTTTGACAAATTTCAAAATATGTCAGATATTGTCCAAATCATTTTTTATTTCACTTCTAGACATGTGAAATGCATGAACTAGGGCAAAAAAGTGTAAAAAAAATTGGTTTGATTTTTTTTTAGTACTTTTCAGTTTTTCTTAGTTTTCACATAAGGTCCGGGGTCAGGACAAAAGACAGATTTTTGACAAATTTCAAAATATGTCAGATATTGGCTTAAATTATTTTTTATTTCACTTCTAGACATGTGAAATGCATGAACTAGTGCAAAAAAGTTTTAAAAAATTGGTTTGATTTTTTTTTAGTACTTTTCAGTTTTTCTTAGTTTTCACATAAGGTCCGGGGTCAGGACAAAAGACATATTTTTGACAAATTTCAAAATCTGTCAGATATTGTCCAAATCATTTTTTATTTCATTTCTATACATGTGAAATGCATTGAACTAGGGCAAAAAAGTGTAAAAAAATTGGTTTGATTTTTTTTTTAGTACCTTGCAGTTTTTCTTAGTTTTCACATAAGGTCCGGGGTCAGGACAAAAGACAGATTTTTGACAAATTTCAAAATATGTCAGATATTGTCCAAATCATTTTTTATTTCACTTCTAGACATGTGAAATGCATGAACTAGGGTAAAAAAAGTGAAAATAAATTGGTCTGATTTTTTTTAGTACCTTTCAGTTTTTCTTAGTTTTCACATAAGGTCTGGGGTCAGGACAAAAGACAGATTTTTGACAAATTTCAAAATATGTCAGATATTGTCCAAATCATTTTTTATTTCACTTCTAGACATGTGAAATGCATGAACTAGGGCAAAAAAGTGTAAAAAAAATTGGTTTGATTTTTTTTTAGTACTTTTCAGTTTTTCTTAGTTTTCACATAAGGTCCGGGGTCAGGACAAAAGACATATTTTTGACAAATTTCAAAATATGTCAGATATTGTCCAAATCATTTTTTATTTCACTTCTAGACATGTGAAATGCATGAACTAGGGCAAAAAAAGTGAAAAAAAATTGGTCTGATTTTTTTTAGTACCTTTCAGTTTTTCTTAGTTTTCACATAAGGTCTGGGGTCAGGACAAAAGACAGTTTTTTGACAAATTTCAAAATATGTCAGATATTGTCCAAATCATTTTTTATTTCATTTCTATACATGTGAAATGCATTGAACAAGGGCAAAAAAGTGTAAAAAAATTGGTTTGATTTTTTTTTTAGTACCTTGCAGTTTTTCTTAGTTTTCACATAAGGTCTGGGGTCAGGACAAAAGACAGATTTTTGACAAATTTCAAAATATGTCAGATATTGTCCAAATCATTTTTTATTTCACTTCTAGACATGTGAAATGCATGAACTAGGGCAAAAAAGTGTAAAAAAAATTGGTTTGATTTTTTTTTAGTACTTTTCAGTTTTTCTTAGTTTTCACATAAGGTCCGGGGTCAGGACAAAAGACAGATTTTTGACAAATTTCAAAATATGTCAGATATTGGCTTAAATTATTTTTTATTTCACTTCTAGACATGTGAAATGCATGAACTAGTGCAAAAAAGTTTTAAAAAATTGGTTTGATTTTTTTTTAGTACTTTTCAGTTTTTCTTAGTTTTCACATAAGGTCCGGGGTCAGGACAAAAGACATATTTTTGACAAATTTCAAAATATGTCAGATATTGTCCAAATCATTTTTTATTTCACTTCTAGACATGTGAAATGCATGAACTAGGGTAAAAAAAGTGAAAAAAAATTGGTCTGATTTTTTTTAGTACCTTTCAGTTTTTCTTAGTTTTCACATAAGTTCTGGGGTCAGGACAAAAGACAGATTTTTGACAAATTTCAAAATATGTCAGATATTGTCCAAATCATTTTTTATTTCACTTCTAGACATGTGAAATGCATGAACTAGGGCAAAAAAGTGTAAAAAAAATTGGTTTGATTTTTTTTTAGTACTTTTCAGTTTTTCTTAGTTTTCACATAAGGTCCGGGGTCAGGACAAAAGACAGATTTTTGACAAATTTCAAAATATGTCAGATATTGGCTTAAATTATTTTTTATTTCACTTCTAGACATGTGAAATGCATGAACTAGTGCAAAAAAGTTTTAAAAAATTGGTTTGATTTTTTTTTAGTACTTTTCAGTTTTTCTTAGTTTTCACATAAGGTCCGGGGTCAGGACAAAAGACATATTTTTGACAAATTTCAAAATCTGTCAGATATTGTCCAAATCATTTTTTATTTCATTTCTATACATGTGAAATGCATTGAACTAGGGCAAAAAAGTGTAAAAAAATTGGTTTGATTTTTTTTTTAGTACCTTGCAGTTTTTCTTAGTTTTCACATAAGGTCCGGGGTCAGGACAAAAGACAGATTTTTGACAAATTTCAAAATATGTCAGATATTGTCCAAATCATTTTTTATTTCACTTCTAGACATGTGAAATGCATGAACTAGGGCAAAAAAAGTGAAAAAAAATTGGTCTGATTTTTTTTAGTACCTTTCAGTTTTTCTTAGTTTTCACATAAGGTCTGGGGTCAGGACAAAAGACAGATTTTTGACAAATTTCAAAATATGTCAGATATTGTCCAAATCATTTTTTATTTCATTTCTATACATGTGAAATGCATTGAACAAGGGCAAAAAAGTGTAAAAAAATTGGTTTGATTTTTTTTTTAGTACCTTGCAGTTTTTCTTAGTTTTCACATAAGGTCTGGGGTCAGGACAAAAGACAGATTTTTGACAAATTTCAAAATATGTCAGATATTGTCCAAATCATTTTTTATTTCACTTCTAGACATGTGAAATGCATGAACTAGGGCAAAAAAGTGTAAAAAAAATTGGTTTGATTTTTTTTTTAGTACTTTTCAGTTTTTCTTAGTTTTCACATAAGGTCCGGGGTCAGGACAAAAGACAGATTTTTGACAAATTTCAAAATATGTCAGATATTGGCTTAAATTATTTTTTATTTCACTTCTAGACATGTGAAATGCATGAACTAGTGCAAAAAAGTTTTAAAAAATTGGTTTGATTTTTTTTAGTACTTTTCAGTTTTTCTTAGTTTTCACATAAGGTCTGGGGTCAGGACAAAAGACAGATTTTTGACAAATTTCAAAATATGTCAGATATTGTCCAAATCATTTTTTATTTCACGTCTAGACATGTGAAATGCATGAACTAGTGCAAAAAAGTGTAACAAAATTGGTTTGATTTTTTTTAGTACCTTTCAGTTTTTCTTAGTTTTCACATAAGGTCCGGGGTCAGGACAAAAGACATATTTTTGACAAATTTCAAAATCTGTCAGATATTGTCCAAATCATTTTTTATTTCATTTCTAGACATGTGAAATGCATGAACTAGTGCAAAAAAGTGTAACAAAATTGGTTTGATTTTTTTTTTAGTACTTTTCAGTTTTTCTTAGTTTTCACATAAGGTCCGGGGTCAGGACAAAAGACAGATTTTTGACAAATTTCAAAATATGTCAGATATTGTCCAAATTATTTTTTATTTCACGTCTAGACATGTGAAATGCATGAACTAGGGTAAAAAAAGTGAAAAAAAATTGGTCTGATTTTTTTTAGTACTTTTCAGTTTTTCTTAGTTTTCACATAAGGTCCGGGGTCAGGACAAAAGACAGATTTTTGACAAATTTCAAAATCTGTCAGATATTGTCCAAATCATTTTTTATTTCATTTCTATACATGTGAAATGCATTGAACAAGGGCAAAAAAGTGTAAAAAAATTGGTTTGATTTTTTTTTTAGTACCTTGCAGTTTTTCTTAGTTTTCACATAAGGTCCGGGGTCAGGACAAAAGACAGATTTTTGACAAATTTCAAAATATGTCAGATATTGTCCAAATCATTTTTTATTTCACTTCTAGACATGTGAAATGCATGAACTAGGGTAAAAAAAGTGAAAAAAAATTGGTCTGATTTTTTTTAGTACCTTTCAGTTTTTCTTAGTTTTCACATAAGTTCTGGGGTCAGGACAAAAGACAGATTTTTGACAAATTTCAAAATATGTCAGATATTGTCCAAATCATTTTTTATTTCACTTCTAGACATGTGAAATGCATGAACTAGGGCAAAAAAGTGTAAAAAAAATTGGTTTGATTTTTTTTTAGTACTTTTCAGTTTTTCTTAGTTTTCACATAAGGTCCGGGGTCAGGACAAAAGACAGATTTTTGACAAATTTCAAAATATGTCAGATATTGGCTTAAATTATTTTTTATTTCACTTCTAGACATGTGAAATGCATGAACTAGTGCAAAAAAGTTTTAAAAAATTGGTTTGATTTTTTTTTAGTACTTTTCAGTTTTTCTTAGTTTTCACATAAGGTCCGGGGTCAGGACAAAAGACATATTTTTGACAAATTTCAAAATCTGTCAGATATTGTCCAAATCATTTTTTATTTCATTTCTATACATGTGAAATGCATTGAACTAGGGCAAAAAAGTGTAAAAAAATTGGTTTGATTTTTTTTTTAGTACCTTGCAGTTTTTCTTAGTTTTCACATAAGGTCCGGGGTCAGGACAAAAGACAGATTTTTGACAAATTTCAAAATATGTCAGATATTGTCCAAATCATTTTTTATTTCACTTCTAGACATGTGAAATGCATGAACTAGGGTAAAAAAAGTGAAAATAAATTGGTCTGATTTTTTTTAGTACCTTTCAGTTTTTCTTAGTTTTCACATAAGGTCTGGGGTCAGGACAAAAGACAGATTTTTGACAAATTTCAAAATATGTCAGATATTGTCCAAATCATTTTTTATTTCACTTCTAGACATGTGAAATGCATGAACTAGGGCAAAAAAGTGTAAAAAAAATTGGTTTGATTTTTTTTTAGTACTTTTCAGTTTTTCTTAGTTTTCACATAAGGTCCGGGGTCAGGACAAAAGACATATTTTTGACAAATTTCAAAATATGTCAGATATTGTCCAAATCATTTTTTATTTCACTTCTAGACATGTGAAATGCATGAACTAGGGCAAAAAAAGTGAAAAAAAATTGGTCTGATTTTTTTTAGTACCTTTCAGTTTTTCTTAGTTTTCACATAAGGTCTGGGGTCAGGACAAAAGACAGTTTTTTGACAAATTTCAAAATATGTCAGATATTGTCCAAATCATTTTTTATTTCATTTCTATACATGTGAAATGCATTGAACAAGGGCAAAAAAGTGTAAAAAAATTGGTTTGATTTTTTTTTTAGTACCTTGCAGTTTTTCTTAGTTTTCACATAAGGTCTGGGGTCAGGACAAAAGACAGATTTTTGACAAATTTCAAAATATGTCAGATATTGTCCAAATCATTTTTTATTTCACTTCTAGACATGTGAAATGCATGAACTAGGGCAAAAAAGTGTAAAAAAAATTGGTTTGATTTTTTTTTAGTACTTTTCAGTTTTTCTTAGTTTTCACATAAGGTCCGGGGTCAGGACAAAAGACAGATTTTTGACAAATTTCAAAATATGTCAGATATTGGCTTAAATTATTTTTTATTTCACTTCTAGACATGTGAAATGCATGAACTAGTGCAAAAAAGTTTTAAAAAATTGGTTTGATTTTTTTTTAGTACTTTTCAGTTTTTCTTAGTTTTCACATAAGGTCTGGGGTCAGGACAAAAGACAGATTTTTGACAAATTTCAAAATATGTCAGATATTGTCCAAATTATTTTTTATTTCACGTCTAGACATGTGAAATGCATGAACTAGTGCAAAAAAGTGTAACAAAATTGGTTTGATTTTTTTTTAGTACTTTTCAGTTTTTCTTAGTTTTCACATAAGGTCCGGGGTCAGGACAAAAGACAGATTTTTGACAAATTTCAAAATCTGTCAGATATTGTCCAAATCATTTTTTATTTCATTTCTATACATGTGAAATGCATTGAACAAGGGCAAAAAAGTGTAAAAAAATTGGTTTGATTTTTTTTTTAGTACCTTGCAGTTTTTCTTAGTTTTCACATAAGGTCCGGGGTCAGGACAAAAGACAGATTTTTGACAAATTTCAAAATATGTCAGATATTGTCCAAATCATTTTTTATTTCACTTCTAGACATGTGAAATGCATGAACTAGGGTAAAAAAAGTGAAAAAAAATTGGTCTGATTTTTTTTAGTACCTTTCAGTTTTTCTTAGTTTTCACATAAGTTCTGGGGTCAGGACAAAAGACAGATTTTTGACAAATTTCAAAATATGTCAGATATTGTCCAAATCATTTTTTATTTCACTTCTAGACATGTGAAATGCATGAACTAGGGCAAAAAAGTGTAAAAAAAATTGGTTTGATTTTTTTTTAGTACTTTTCAGTTTTTCTTAGTTTTCACATAAGGTCCGGGGTCAGGACAAAAGACAGATTTTTGACAAATTTCAAAATATGTCAGATATTGGCTTAAATTATTTTTTATTTCACTTCTAGACATGTGAAATGCATGAACTAGTGCAAAAAAGTTTTAAAAAATTGGTTTGATTTTTTTTTAGTACTTTTCAGTTTTTCTTAGTTTTCACATAAGGTCCGGGGTCAGGACAAAAGACAGATTTTTGACAAATTTCAAAATATGTCAGATATTGTCCAAATTATTTTTTATTTCACGTCTAGACATGTGAAATGCATGAACTAGTGCAAAAAAGTGTAACAAAATTGGTTTGATTTTTTTTTAGTACTTTTCAGTTTTTCTTAGTTTTCACATAAGGTCCGGGGTCAGGACAAAAGACAGATTTTTGACAAATTTCAAAATATGTCAGATATTGTCCAAATCATTTTTTATTTCATTTCTAGACATGTGAAATGCATGAACTAGTGCAAAAAAGTGTAACAAAATTGGTTTGATTTTTTTTTAGTACTTTTCAGTTTTTCTTAGTTTTCACATAAGGTCCGGGGTCAGGACAAAAGACAGATTTTTTACAAATTTCAAAATATGTCAGATATTGTCCAAATCATTTTTTATTTCACTTCTAGACATGTGAAATGCATGAACTAGGGCAACAAAGTGTAAAAAAATTGGTTTTATTTTTTTTAGTACCTTGCAGTTTTTCTTAGTTTTCACATAAGGTCCGGGGTCAGGACAAAAGACAGATTTCTGACAAATTTCAAAATCTGTCAGATATTGTCCAAATCATTTTTTATTTAATTTCTAGACATGTGAAATGCATGAACTAGGGCAAGAAAGTGTGAAAAAATTTGTTTGATTTTTTTTTTGTACCTTGCAATTTTTCTTAGTTTTCACATAAGGTCCGGGGTCAGGATAAAAGACAGATTTTTGACAAATTTCAAAATATGTCAGATATTGTCCAAATTATTTTTTATTTCATTTCTAGACATGTGAAATGCATGAACTAGGGCAAAAAAAGTGAATAAAAATTGGTCTGATTTTTTTTAGTACTTTTCAGTTTTTCTTAGTTTTCACATAAGGTCCGGGGTCAGGACAAAAGACAGATTTCTGACAAATTTCAAAATCTGTCAGATATTGTCCAAATCATTTTTTATTTAATTTCTAGACATGTGAAATGCATGAACTAGGGCAAGAAAGTGTGAAAAAATTGGTTTGATTTTTTTTAGTACCTTGCAGTTTTTCTTAGTTTTCACATAAGGTCCGGGGTCAGGACAAAAGACAGATTTTTGACAAATTTCAAAATCTGTCAGATATTGTCCAAATCATTTTTTATTTCACGTCTAGACATGTGAAATGCATGAACTAGTGCAAAAAAGTGTAACAAAATTGGTTTGATTTTTTTTTAGTACCTTGCAGTTTTTCTTAGTTTTCACACAAGGTCCGGGGTCAGGACAAAAGACAGATTTTTGACAAATTTCAAAATCTGTCAGATATTGTCCAAATCATTTTTTATTTCACGTCTAGACATGTGAAATGCATGAACTAGTGCAAAAAAGTGTAACAAAATTGGTTTGATTTTTTTTTAGTACCTTGCAGTTTTTCTTAGTTTTCACACAAGGTCCGGGGTCAGGACAAAAGACAGATTTTTGACAAATTTCAAAATCTGTCAGATATTGTCCAAATTATTTTTTATTTCACTTCTAGACATGTAAAATGCATGAACTAGGGCAAAAAAAGTGAAAAAAAATTGGTCTGATTTTTTTTAGTACTTTTCAGTTTTTCTTAGTTTTCACATAAGGTCCGGGGTCAGGATAAAAGACAGATTTTTGACAAATTTCAAAATCTGTCAGATATTGTCCAAATCATTTTTTATTTCATTTCTAGACATGTGAAATGCATGAACTAGTGCAAAAAAAGTGTAACAAAATTGATTTGATTTTTTTTTAGTACTTTTCAGTTTTTCTTAGTTTTCACATAAGGTCCGGGGTCAGGACAAAAGACAGATTTTTGACAAATTTCAAAATATGTCAGATATTGTCCAAATCATTTTATATTTCACGTCTAGACATGTGAAATGCATGAACTAGTGCAAAAAAGTGTAACAAAATTGATTTGATTTTTTTTTAGTACTTTTCAGTTTTTTCTTAGTTTTCACATAAGGTCCGGGGTCAGGACAAAAGACAGATTTTTGACAAATTTCAAAATCTGTCAGATATTGTCCAAATAATTTTTTATTTCACTTCTAGACATGTGAAATGCATGAACTAGGGCAAAAAAGTGTAAAAAAATTGGTTTGATTTTTTTTAGTACCTTTCAGTTTTTTTTAGTTTTCACATAAGGTCCGGGGTCAGGACAAAAGACAGATTTTTGACAAATTTCAAAATATGTCAGATATTGTCCAAATTATTTTATATTTCACGTCTAGACATGTGAAATGCATGAACTAGTGCAAAAAAGTGTAACAAAATTGATTTGATTTTTTTTTAGTACTTTTCAGTTTTTTCTTAGTTTTCACATAAGGTCCGGGGTCAGGACAAAAGACAGATTTTTGACAAATTTCAAAATATGTCAGATATTGTCCAAATCATTTTTTATTTCATTTCTAGACATGTGAAATGCATGAACTAGGGCAAAAAAAGTGAAAAAAAATTGGTCTGATTTTTTTTAGTACTTTTCAGTTTTTCTTAGTTTTCACATAAGGTCCGGGGTCAGGACAAAAGACAGATTTTTGACAAATTTCAAAATCTGTCAGATATTGTCCAAATCATTTTTTATTTCATTTCTAGACATGTGAAATGCATGAACTAGGGCAAAAAAAGTGAAAAAAAAATGGTCTGAATTTTTTTAGTACTTTTCAGTTTTTCTTAGTTTTCACGTAAGGTCCGGGGTCAGGACAAAATACAGATTTTTGACAAATTTCAAAATATGTCAGATATTGTCCAAATCATTTTTTATTTCACTTCTAGACATGTGAAATGCATGAACTAGGGCAAAAAAGTGTAACAAAATTGGTTTGATTTTTTTTAGTACCTTTCAGTTTTTCTTAGTTTTCACACAAGGTCCGGGGTCAGGACAAAAGACAGATTTTTGACAAATTTCAAAATATGTCAGATATTGTCCAAATTATTTTTTATTTCACTTCTAGACATGTGAAATGATTGAACTAGGGCAAAAAAAGTAAAAAAAAATGGTCTGATTTTTTTTAGTACCTTTCAGTTTTTCTTAGTTTTCACATAAGGTCTGGGGTCAGGACAAAAGACAGATTTTTGACAAATTTCAAAATATGTCAGATATTGTCCAAATCATTTTTTATTTCACTTCTAGACATGTGAAATGCATGAACTAGGGCAAAAAAAGTGTAAAAAAATTGGTTTGATTTTTTTAGTACCTTTCAGTTTTTCTTAGTTTTCACATAAGGTCCGGGGTCAGGACAAAAGACAGATTTTTGACAAATTTCAAAATCTGTCAGATATTGTCCAAATTATTTTTTATTTCACTTCTAGACATGTGAAATGCATGAACTAGTGCAAAAAAGTGTAACAAATTGGTTTGATTTTTTTTAGTACTTTTCAGATTTTCTTAGTTTTCACATAAGGTCCGGGATCAGGATAAAAGACAGATTTTTGACAAATTTCAAAATCTCTCAGATATTGTCCAAATCATTTTTTATTTCACTTCTAGACATATGAAATGCATGAACTAGGGCAAAAAAGTGTAAAAAAATTGGTTTGATTTTTTTTAGTACCTTTCAGTTTTTCTTAGTTTTCACATAAGGTCCGGGGGGTCAGGACAAAAGACAGATTTTTGACAAATTTCAAAATATGTCAGATATTGTCCAAATCATTTTTTATTTCACTTCTAGACATGTGAAATGCATGAACTAGGGCAAGAAAGTGTGAAAAAATTGGTTTGATTTTTTTTAGTACCTTGCAGTTTTTCTTAGTTTTCACATAAGGTCCGGGGTCAGGACAAAAGACAGATTTTTGACAAATTTCAAAATATGTCAGATATTGTCCAAATTATTTTTTATTTCACTTCTAGACATGTGAAATGATTGAACTAGGGCAAAAAAAGTTAAAAAAAATTGGTTTGATTTTTTTTAGTACCTTGCAGTTTTTCTTAGTTTTCACATAAGGTCCGGGGTCAGGACAAAAGACAGATTTTTGACAAATTTCAAAATATGTCAGATATTGTCCAAATTATTTTTTATTTCACTTCTAGACATGTGAAATGATTGAACTAGGGCAAAAAAAGTTAAAAAAAATTGGTCTGATTTTTTTTAGTACCTTTTAGTTTTTCTTAGTTTTCACATAAGGTCTGGGGTCAGGACAAAAGACAGATTTTTGACAAATTTCAAAATATGTCAGATATTGTCCAAATCATTTTTTATTTAATTTCTAGACATGTGAAATGCATGAACTAGGGCAAAAAAGTGTGAAAAAATTGGTTTGATTTTTTTTAGTACCTTGCAGTTTTTCTTAGTTTTCACATAAGGTCCGGGGTCAGGACAAAAGACAGATTTTTGACAAATTTCAAAATATGTCAGATATTGTCCAAATTATTTTTTATTTCACGTCTAGACATGTGAAATGCATGAACTAGTGCAAAAAAGTGTAACAAAATTGGTTTGATTTTTTTTTAGTACTTTTCAGTTTTTCTTAGTTTTCACATAAGGTCCGAGGTCAGGACAAAAGACAGATTTTTGACAAATTTCAAAATCTGTCAGATATTGTCCAAATTATTTTTTATTTCACTTCTAGACATGTGAAATGCATGAACTAGGGCAAAAAAAGTGAAAAAAAATTGGTCTGATTTTTTTTAGTACTTTTCAGTTTTTCTTAGTTTTCACATAAGGTCCGGGGTCAGGACAAAAGACAGAATTTTGACAAATTTCAAAATATGTCAGATATTGTCCAAATCATTTTTTATTTCACTTATAGACATGTGAAATGCATGAACTAGGGCAAAAAAGTGTAAAAAAAATTGGTTTGATTTTTTTTAGTACCTTTCAGTTTTTTTTAGTTTTCACATAAGGTCCGGGGTCAGGACAAAAGACAGATTTTTGACAAATTTCAAAATATGTCAGATATTGTCCAAATTATTTTTTATTTCACGTCTAGACATGTGAAATGCATGAACTAGTGCAAAAAAGTGTAACAAAATTGGTTTGATTTTTTTTTAGTACTTTTCAGTTTTTCTTAGTTTTCACATAAGGTCCGGGGTCAGGATAAAAGACAGATTTTTGACAAATTTCAAAATCTCTCAGATATTGTCCAAATCATTTTTTATTTCACTTCTAGACATATGAAATGCATGAACTAGGGCAAAAAAGTGTAAAAAAATTGGTTTGATTTTTTTTAGTACCTTTCAGTTTTTCTTAGTTTTCACATAAGGTCCGGGGTCAGGACAAAAGACAGATTTTTGACAAATTTCAAAATATGTCAGATATTGTCCAAATCATTTTTTATTTCACTTCTAGACATGTGAAATGCATGAACTAGGGCAAGAAAGTGTGAAAAAATTGGTTTGATTTTTTTTAGTACCTTGCAGTTTTTCTTAGTTTTCACATAAGGTCCGGGGTCAGGATAAAAGACAGATTTTTGACAAATTTCAAAATCTCTCAGATATTGTCCAAATCATTTTTTATTTCACTTCTAGACATGTGAAATGCATGAACTAGTGCAAAAAAGTGTAAAAATATTGGTTTGATTTTTTTTAGTACTTTTCAGTTTTTCTTAGTTTTCACATAAGGTCCGGGGTCAGGACAAAAGACAGAATTTTTACAAATTTCAAAATATGTCAGATATTGTCCAAATCATTTTTTATTTCACTTCTAGACATGTGAAATGATTGAACTAGGGCAAAAAAAGTAAAAAAAAATGGTCTGATTTTTTTTAGTACCTTTCAGTTTTTCTTAGTTTTCACATAAGGTCTGGGGTCAGGACAAAAGACAGATTTTTGACAAATTTCAAAATATGTCAGATATTGTCCAAATTATTTTTTATTTCACGTCTAGACATGTGAAATGCATGAACTAGTGCAAAAAAGTGTAACAAAATTGGTTTGATTTTTTTTTAGTACTTTTCAGTTTTTCTTAGTTTTCACATAAGGTCCGAGGTCAGGACAAAAGACAGATTTTTGACAAATTTCAAAATCTGTCAGATATTGTCCAAATTATTTTTTATTTCACTTCTAGACATGTGAAATGCATGAACTAGGGCAAAAAAAGTGAAAAAAAATTGGTCTGATTTTTTTTAGTACTTTTCAGTTTTTCTTAGTTTTCACATAAGGTCCGGGGTCAGGACAAAAGACAGAATTTTGACAAATTTCAAAATATGTCAGATATTGTCCAAATCATTTTTTATTTCATTTCTAGACATGTGAAATGCATGAACTAGGGCAAAAAAGTGTGAAAAAATTGGTTTGATTTTTTTTAGTACCTTGCAGTTTTTCTTAGTTTTCACATAAGGTCCGGGGTCAGGACAAAAGACAGATTTTTGACAAATTTCAAAATATGTCAGATATTGTCCAAATTATTTTTTATTTCACTTCTAGACATGTGAAATGATTGAACTAGGGCAAAAAAAGTTAAAAAAAATTGGTCTGATTTTTTTTAGTACCTTTTAGTTTTTCTTAGTTTTCACATAAGGTCTGGGGTCAGGACAAAAGACAGATTTTTGACAAATTTCAAAATATGTCAGATATTGTCCAAATCATTTTTTATTTAATTTCTAGACATGTGAAATGCATGAATTAGGGCAAAAAAGTGTGAAAAAATTGGTTTGATTTTTTTTAGTACCTTGCAGTTTTTCTTAGTTTTCACATAAGGTCCGGGGTCAGGACAAAAGACAGATTTTTGACAAATTTCAAAATATGTCAGATATTGTCCAAATTATTTTTTATTTCACGTCTAGACATGTGAAATGCATGAACTAGTGCAAAAAAGTGTAACAAAATTGGTTTGATTTTTTTTTAGTACTTTTCAGTTTTTCTTAGTTTTCACATAAGGTCCGAGGTCAGGACAAAAGACAGATTTTTGACAAATTTCAAAATCTGTCAGATATTGTCCAAATTATTTTTTATTTCACTTCTAGACATGTGAAATGCATGAACTAGGGCAAAAAAAGTGAAAAAAAATTGGTCTGATTTTTTTTAGTACTTTTCAGTTTTTCTTAGTTTTCACATAAGGTCCGGGGTCAGGACAAAAGACAGAATTTTGACAAATTTCAAAATATGTCAGATATTGTCCAAATCATTTTTTATTTCACTTATAGACATGTGAAATGCATGAACTAGGGCAAAAAAGTGTAAAAAAAATTGGTTTGATTTTTTTTAGTACCTTTCAGTTTTTTTTAGTTTTCACATAAGGTCCGGGGTCAGGACAAAAGACAGATTTTTGACAAATTTCAAAATATGTCAGATATTGTCCAAATTATTTTTTATTTCACGTCTAGACATGTGAAATGCATGAACTAGTGCAAAAAAGTGTAACAAAATTGGTTTGATTTTTTTTTAGTACTTTTCAGTTTATCTTAGTTTTCACATAAGGTCTGGGGTCAGGACAAAAGACAGATTTTTGACAAATTTCAAAATATGTCAGATATTGTCCAAATCATTTTTTATTTAATTTCTAGACATGTGAAATGCATGAATTAGGGCAAAAAAGTGTGAAAAAATTGGTTTGATTTTTTTTAGTACCTTGCAGTTTTTCTTAGTTTTCACATAAGGTCCGGGGTCAGGACAAAAGACAGATTTTTGACAAATTTCAAAATATGTCAGATATTGTCCAAATTATTTTTTATTTCACGTCTAGACATGTGAAATGCATGAACTAGTGCAAAAAAGTGTAACAAAATTGGTTTGATTTTTTTTTAGTACTTTTCAGTTTTTCTTAGTTTTCACATAAGGTCCGAGGTCAGGACAAAAGACAGATTTTTGACAAATTTCAAAATCTGTCAGATATTGTCCAAATTATTTTTTATTTCACTTCTAGACATGTGAAATGCATGAACTAGGGCAAAAAAAGTGAAAAAAAATTGGTCTGATTTTTTTTAGTACTTTTCAGTTTTTCTTAGTTTTCACATAAGGTCCGGGGTCAGGACAAAAGACAGAATTTTGACAAATTTCAAAATATGTCAGATATTGTCCAAATCATTTTTTATTTCACTTATAGACATGTGAAATGCATGAACTAGGGCAAAAAAGTGTAAAAAAAATTGGTTTGATTTTTTTTAGTACCTTTCAGTTTTTTTTAGTTTTCACATAAGGTCCGGGGTCAGGACAAAAGACAGATTTTTGACAAATTTCAAAATATGTCAGATATTGTCCAAATTATTTTTTATTTCACGTCTAGACATGTGAAATGCATGAACTAGTGCAAAAAAGTGTAACAAAATTGGTTTGATTTTTTTTTAGTACTTTTCAGTTTATCTTAGTTTTCACATAAGGTCTGGGGTCAGGACAAAAGACAGATTTTTGACAAATTTCAAAATCTGTCAGATATTGTCCAAATCATTTTTTATTTCACTTCTATACATGTGAAATGCATGAACTAGGGCAAAAAAGTGTAAAAATATTGGTTTGATTTTTTTTAGTACCTTTCAGTTTTTCTTAGTTTTCACATAAGGTCCGGGGTCAGGACAAAAGACAGATTTTTGACAAATTTCAAAATATGTCAGATATTGTCCAAATCATTTTTTATTTAATTTCTAGACATGTGAAATGCACGAACAAGTGCAAAAAAGTGTAACAAAATTGGTCTGATTTTTTTTAGTACTTTTCAGTTTTTCTTAGTTATCACATAAGGTCCGGGGTCAGGACAAAAGACAGATTTTTGACAAATTTCAAAATATGTCAGATATTGTCCAAATTATTTTTTATTTCACTTCTAGACATGTGAAATGCATGAACTAGGGCAAAAAAAGTGAAAAAAAATTGGTCTGATTTTTTTTTAGTACCTTGCAGTTTTTCTTAGTTTTCACATAAGGTCCGGGGTCAGGACAAAAGACAGATTTTTGACAAATTTCAAAATATTTCAGATATTGTCCAAATCATTTTTTATTTCACTTCTAGACATGTGAAATGCATGAATTAGGGCAAAAAAGTGTGAAAAAATTGGTTTGATTTTTTTTAGTACCTTGCAGTTTTTCTTAGTTTTCACATAAGGTCCGGGGTCAGGACAAAAGACAGATTTTTGACAAATTTCAAAATATGTCAGATATTGTCCAAATTATTTTTTATTTCACGTCTAGACATGTGAAATGCATGAACTAGTGCAAAAAAGTGTAACAAAATTGGTTTGATTTTTTTTTAGTACTTTTCAGTTTTTCTTAGTTTTCACATAAGGTCCGAGGTCAGGACAAAAGACAGATTTTTGACAAATTTCAAAATCTGTCAGATATTGTCCAAATTATTTTTTATTTCACTTCTAGACATGTGAAATGCATGAACTAGGGCAAAAAAAGTGAAAAAAAATTGGTCTGATTTTTTTTAGTACTTTTCAGTTTTTCTTAGTTTTCACATAAGGTCCGGGGTCAGGACAAAAGACAGAATTTTGACAAATTTCAAAATATGTCAGATATTGTCCAAATCATTTTTTATTTCACTTATAGACATGTGAAATGCATGAACTAGGGCAAAAAAGTGTAAAAAAAATTGGTTTGATTTTTTTTAGTACCTTTCAGTTTTTTTTAGTTTTCACATAAGGTCCGGGGTCAGGACAAAAGACAGATTTTTGACAAATTTCAAAATATGTCAGATATTGTCCAAATTATTTTTTATTTCACGTCTAGACATGTGAAATGCATGAACTAGTGCAAAAAAGTGTAACAAAATTGGTTTGATTTTTTTTTAGTACTTTTCAGTTTATCTTAGTTTTCACATAAGGTCCGAGGTCAGGACAAAAGACAGATTTTTGACAAATTTCAAAATCTGTCAGATATTGTCCAAATTATTTTTTATTTCACTTCTAGACATGTGAAATGCATGAACTAGGGCAAAAAAAGTGAAAAAAAATTGGTCTGATTTTTTTTAGTACTTTTCAGTTTTTCTTAGTTTTCACATAAGGTCCGGGGTCAGGACAAAAGACAGAATTTTGACAAATTTCAAAATATGTCAGATATTGTCCAAATCATTTTTTATTTCACTTATAGACATGTGAAATGCATGAACTAGGGCAAAAAAGTGTAAAAAAAATTGGTTTGATTTTTTTTAGTACCTTTCAGTTTTTCTTAGTTTTCACATAAGGTCCGAGGTCAGGACAAAAGACAGATTTTTGACAAATTTCAAAATATGTCAGATATTGTCCAAATCATTTTTTATTTTACTTCTAGACATGTGAAATGCATGAACTAGGGCAAAAAAGTGAAAAAAAATTGGTCTGATTTTTTTTAGTACTTTTCAGTTTTTCTTAGTTTTCACATAAGGTCCGGGATCAGGATAAAAGACAGATTTTTTACAAATTTCAAAATATGTCAGATATTGTCCAAATCATTTTTTATTTCACTTATAGACATGTGAAATGCATGAACTAGGGCAAAAAAGTGTAAAAAAATTGGTTTGATTTTTTTTAGTACCTTTCAGTTTTTTTTAGTTTTCACATAAGGTCTGGGGTCAGGACAAAAGACAGATTTTTGACAAATTTCAAAATATGTCAGATATTGTCCAAATCATTTTTTATTTAATTTCTAGACATGTGAAATGCATGAACTAGGGCAAAAAAGTGTGAAAAAATTGGTTTGATTTTTTTTAGTACCTTGCAGTTTTTCTTAGTTTTCACATAAGGTCCGGGGTCAGGACAAAAGACAGATTTTTGACAAATTTCAAAATATGTCAGATATTGTCCAAATCATTTTTTATTTCACTTCTAGACATGTGAAATGCATGAACTAGGGCAAAAAAAGTGTAAAAAAATTGGTTTGATTTTTTTAGTACCTTTCAGTTTTTCTTAGTTTTCACATAAGGTCCGGGGTCAGGACAAAAGACAGATTTTTGACAAATTTCAAAATCTGTCAGATATTGTCCAAATTATTTTTTATTTCACTTCTAGACATGTGAAATGCATGAACTAGTGCAAAAAAGTGTAACAAAATTGGTTTGATTTTTTTTAGTACCTTTCAGTTTTTCTTAGTTTTCACACAAGGTCCGGGGTCAGGACAAAAGACAGATTTTTGACAAATTTCAAAATATGTCAGATATTGTCCAAATCATTTTTTATTTCACTTCTAGACATGTGAAATGCACGATCAAGTGCAAAAAAGTGTAACGGTTGAAGCTGCATTAACTGCGTTAGAAGAAGAGGAATAATAAGAATAAGAAGCCTAGGAAGAACAGTACAGTGCATTTTCATGCACTGTAATAACTAGAAAAGCATTTCCTGAAGGAAATACAGTGCATGAAAATGCAAAAATATGATGTAAAATATCATACAGAGTAAAAACAAACTATATTGGTTGCTAAGTAGATGAGGTTTAATATAGTTGGAATGACTGAACAGTTCAATAGGTGGATAGTTTAAATTGTTAAATTATTTAGGTAGATAGTTGATGATAACTGACAGTTAGAATGGCTCGAATGTTTGCTAGTAGTTATGCTAACTATGTTAACAAAGATAATAATGTTAACCAAGTTACTATGCTAACTAGCATGCTAACAATATTAAAATGCTAACTATGCTAACCATGTGACTTAGTTAACTTAGCTAATCATTTTTAACAGTTTTGCAAAAAATGCTAACTAGCATGCTAACATGTTAGCATGCTAACTATGCTAACCATGTGACTTAGCTAATCATTTTTAGCAGTTTTGCTAAAAATGCTAACTAGCATGCTAACATGCTAGCATGCTAACTATGCTAACCATGTGACTTAGCTAACTTAGCTAATCCTTTTTAGCATTTTTAGAAAAAATGCTAACTAGCATTTTAACATGCTAGCATGCTAACTATGCTAACCATGTGACTTAGCTAATCATTTTTAGCAGTTTTGTAAAAAATGCTAACTAGCATGCTAACATGTTAGCATGCTAACTATGCTAACCATGAGACTTAGCTAACTTAGCTAATCATTTTTAGCAGTTTTGCAAAAAATGCTAACTAGCATGCTAACATATTAGCATGCTAACTATGCTAACCATGTGACTTAGCTAACTTAGCTAATCATTTTTAGCAGTTTTGTTAAAAATGCTAACTAGCATGCTAACATGCTAGCATGCTAACTATGCTAACCATGTGACTTAGCTAACTTAGCTAATCATTTTTAGCAGTTTTGCAAAAAATGCTAACTAGCATGCTAACATGCTAACTATGCTAAACAAGTTACTTAGCTAACTTAGCTAACTAGCTACAGTGAGTAGGAGTCATAGTTGATGACAAGTAACAGTTACAATGGCTGAACAGTTAAAAAGTTCAGTAGTTTAAAGGGTTAAATTGTTTAACAGTGAAATATTGTAGTGAGGACTTTTATTTTGAAACAGTTTTTGGCAGAGGAAGCAGTTGAACAGGATGTGTAGTCTTAATAGGGCCAGTTTGTATGCTTAAAGCCTGAGACTGGCAGTTGATGCAGCTGGCCCGAACACCTGCCATAGGATTCTAATTGCTTAACGGCTCTATTGTGATGTCATCAGCCCGTGTTAAGTCTATGGGGAAATTTTGAACAGTTTTTAATTAATAGTTTAAAAAGTATAAAAGTTACAAAGCTGAAAAATACATAGCAGGCATGTCCTAAGTAAGACCTACGTAACATAGTTTGAATGAAGTTTCTACGTTAAACGGTTGAAGCTGCATTAAGTGCGTTAGAAGAAGAATAAGAACTAGAAAAGCATTTCCTGAAGGAAATACAGTGCATGAAAATGCAAAAATATGATGAGTTCATATGGTTAAATTATTTGCTTGGTAGATAAGGTTTAATATAGTTGGAATGACTGAACAGTTAAATAGGTTAATAATTGAAATGGTTAAATTATTTAGGCAGATAGTTGACGATAACTAACAGTTAGAATGGCTCCAATGTTTGCTAGTAGTTATGCTAACTATGTTAATAAAGATAATAATGTTAACCAAGTTACTATGCTAACTAGCATTCTAACAATGTTAAAATGTTAACTATGCTAACCATATGACTTAGCTAACCTAGCTAATCATTTTTATTAGTTATGATAACTATGCTAATTAGCATGCTAACATGTTAATTATATTAACCATGTGACTTAGCTAACTTCGCTAATCATTTTTAGCAGTTTTGCAAAAAATGCTAATTAGCATGCTAACATGCTAACTATGCTAACCATGTGACTTAGCTAACTTAGCTAATCATTTTTAGCAGTTTTATAAAAAATGCTAACTAGCATGCTAACATGTTAGCATGCTAACTATGCTAACCATGTGACTTAGCTAACTTAGCTAATCATTTTTAGCAGTTTTGCTAAAAATGCTAACTAGCATGCTAACATGCTAACTATGTTAACCATGCTAACTAGCTACAGTGGGTAGGAGTCATAGTTGATGACAAGTAACAGTTACAATGGCTGAACAGTTAAAAAGTTCAGTAGTTTTAAGGGTTAAATTGTTTAACAGTGAAATATTGTAGTGAGGACTTTTATTTTGAAACAGTTTTTGGCAGAGGAAGCAGTTGAACAGGATGTGTAGTCTTAATAGGGCCAGTTTGTATGCTTAAAGCCTGAAACTGGCAGTTGATCCAGGTGGCCCGAACACCTGCCATAGGATTCTAATTGCTTAACGGCTGTATTGTGATGTCATAATCATAATGTTAAGTCAATGGGGAAATTTTGATTAGTTTTTAATTAATAGTTTAAAAAGTATAAAAGTTACAAAGATGAAAAATACATAGCACCCATGTCATAAGTAAGACCTACGCAACGCAGTTTGAATGAAGTTTCTACGTTAAACGGTTGAAGCTGTATTAAGCACGTTAGAAGAAGAAGAAGAATAAGAACTAGAAAAGCATTTCCTGAAGGAAATACAGTGCATGAAAATGCAAAAATATGATGAGTTCATATGGTTAAATTATTTGCTTGGTAGATAAGGTTTAATATAGTTGGAATGACTGAACAGTTAAATAGGTTGATAATTGAAATGGTTAAATTATTTAGGCAGATAGTTGACGATAACTAACAGTTGGAATGGCTCCAATTTTTGCTAGCAGTTATGCTAATGTTAACAAAGATAATAATGTTAACCAAGTTACTATGCTAACTAGCATGCTAACAATGTTAAAATGTTAACTATGCTAACCATATTACTTAGCTAACTTCACTAATCATTTTTAGCAGTTATGCTAACATGCTAGCATGCTAACTATGCTAACTATGTGACTTAGCTAACTTAGCTAATCATTTTTAGCAGTTTTGTAAAAAATGCTAACTAGCATGCTAACATGCTAGCATGCTAACTATGCTAACCATGTGACTTAGCTAACTTAGCTAATCATTTTTAGCAGTTTTACAAAAAATGCTAACTAGCATGCTAACATGCTAGCATGCTAACTATGCTAACCATGTGACTTAGCTAACTTAGCTAATCATTTTTAGCAGTTTTGCAAAAAATGCTAACTAGCATGCTAACATGCTAGCATGCTAACATGCTAACTATGCTAACCATGCTAACTAGCTACAGTGGGTAGGAGTCATAGTTGATGACAAGTAACAGTTACAATGGCTGAACAGTTAAAAAGTTCTGTAGTTTAAAGGGTTAAATTGTTTAACAGTGAAATATTGTAGTGAGGACTTTTATTTTGAAACAGTTTTTGGCAGAGGAAGCAGTTGAACAGGATGTGTAGTCTTAATAGGGCCAGTTTGTATGCTTAAAGCCTGAAACTGGCAGTTGATCCAGGTGGCCCGAACACCTGCCATAGGATTCTAATTGCTTAACGGCTGTATTGTGATGTCATAATCATAATGTTAAGTCAATGGGGAAATTTTGATTAGTTTTTAATTAATAGTTTAAAAAGTATAAAAGTTACAAAGATGAAAAATACATAGCACCCATGTCATAAGTAAGACCTACGCAACGCAGTTTGAATGAAGTTTCTACGTTAAACGGTTGAAGCTGTATTAAGCGCGTTAGAAGAAGAAGAAGAATAAGAACTAGAAAAGCATTTCCTGAAGGAAATACAGTGCATGAAAATGCAAAAATATGATGAGTTCATATGGTTAAATTATTTGCTTGGTAGATAACATAGATATATACACTAGATGTCGCCTTCTGCTTCTCAGCATGCGTCAACACCGCCGCCATCTTTGTACAGGGATCTGAATCGCTAAACTAGTTCTCCTGTATTGTCAGCGTTACCTATTTAGCGACGTTTGGCCATCCCCAGCGATAGAAAACCTTTTTAGCGATTAGCGACAAATTTGGGAACTTCTCACAATGATGGCAGATCGGCTTCTTTGTTGTTGAAACGTAAGAAAATCACCTTTCTCATGCCTTTGTCATTTATGAATTCAGCTACATCTCGTTTGCCCATGGCACTGACCCATGATTATAAAAGTAACGACTGGCGTAGCCTATGTAGTAGCAGAGGTAAATGTTCTACAGATCTACAGCAACTTCTGGTGAGATTACAACTTACATGAGTAAACGAGACGAGGGGTATGTGGCCTCAACCAGAGCCTGTCTACGAAGAGCCTGTTTACTTTCATTGTATCGATCCTGGTTGCAGTTTACTCATTGTTCCTCTAGGGGCCGCCGCTAGCTAGTGCAGAATGAATGGGAGTCTATGGGGCTAGACGGGTAAAATGTATCTTTATTATCGTCTTAAGCTTAGTTTTCTGTAGACTCAACCATAAATACATGCCTGTCAGTTGGAACAACCCAAAAAATTAGATAATTGCTTGAGATTTTGACGATTTATGGTGATTTTATTTTCGCTAGATCTTTGCCCAGATTGACGCTAATGCATTATAGAGGAGTGGATCACTGAAGCAAGATGGCGTCTCGATTGACGCATTCGTTCCAATGAACAGCAGTAGTCAAGGCGACATCTAGTGTATATATCTATGGGTAGATAAGGTTTACTATAGTTGGAATGACTGAACAGTTAAATAGGTTGATAATTGAAATGGTTAAATTATTTAGGCAGATAGTTGACGATAACTAACAGTTGGAATGGCTCCAATGTTTGCTAGTAGTTATGCTAACTATGTTAAAGATAATAATGGTAACCAAGTAACTATGCTAACTAGCATGCTAACAATATTAAAATGTTAACTATGCTAACCATATGACTTAGCTAACCTAGCTAATAATTTTTATTAGTTATGATAACTATGCTAATTAACATGCTAACATGCTAATTATGTTAACCATGTGACTTAGCTAACTTCGCTTATCATTTTTAACAGTAATGCTAACTAGCATGCTAACATGCTAGCATGCTAACATGCTAACCATGTGACTTAGCTAACTTAGCTAATCATTTTTAGCAGTTTTGCTAAAAAATGCTAACTAGCATGCTAACATGCTAGCATGCTAACTATGCTAACCATATGACTTAGCTAACTTAGCTAATCATTTTTAGCAGTTTTGCAAAAAATGCTAACTAGCATGCTAACATGTTAGCATGCTAACTATGCTAACCATGTGACTTAGCTAACTTAGCTAATCATTTTTAGCAGTTTTGTAAAAAATGCTAACTAGCATGTTAGCATGCTAACTATGCTAACCATGTGACTTAGCTAACTTAGCTAATCGTTTTTAACAGTTTTGCTAAAAATGCTAACTAGCATGCTAACTAGCATGCTAACATGCTAGCATGCTAACTATGCTAACCAAGTTACTTAGCTATCTTAGCTAACTAGCTACAGTGGGTAGGAGTCATAGTTGATGACAAGTAACAGTTACAATGGCTGAACAGATAAAAGTTCAGTAGTTTAAAGGGTTAAATTGTTTAACAGTGAAATATTGTAGTGAGGACTTTTATTTTGAAACAGTTTTTGGCAGAGGAAGCAGTTGAACAGGATGTGTAGTCTTAATAGGGCCAGTTTGTATGCTTAAAGCCTGAGACTGGCAGTTGATGCAGCTGGCCCGAACACCTGCCATAGGATTCTAATTGCTTAACGGCTCTATTGTGATGTCATCAGCCCATGTTAAGTCTATGGGGAAATTTTGAACAGTTTTTAATTAATAGTTTAAAAAGTATAAAAGTTACAAAGCTGAAAAATACAAAGCACCCATGTCCTAAGTAAGACCTACGTAACATAGTTTGAATGAAGTTTCTACGTTAAGCGGTTGAAGCTGCATTAATTGCGTTAGAAGAAGAAGAATAAGAAGCCTAGGAAGAACAGTACAGTGCATTTTCATGCACTGTAATAAGAAGAAGCCTAGGAAGAACAGTACAGTGCATTTTCATGCACTGTAATAAGAAGCCTAGGAAGAACAGTATAGTGCATTTTCATGCACTATAATAAGAAGAAGAAGAAGCCTAGGAAGAACAGTAGAGTGCATTTTCATGCACTCTAATAAGAAGAAGCCTAGGAAGAACAGTACAGTGCATTTTCATGCACTGTAATAATAAAATGCCTTGGAATAACAGTACAGTGCATTTTCATGCACTGTAATAAGAAGAAGCCTAGGAAGAACAGTACAGTGCATTTTCATGCACTGTAATAAGAATCAGAAGAAGCCTAGGAAGAACAGTACAGTGCATTTTCATGCACTGTAATAAGAAGAAGCCTAGGAAGAACAGTACAGTGCATTTTCATGCACTGTAATAACAGTACAGTGCATTTTCATGCACTGTAATAATAAAATGCCTTGGAATAACAGTACAGTGCATTTTCATGCACTGTAATAATAAAATGCCTTGGAATAACAGTACATAATAAAATGCCTTGGAATAACAGTACAGTGCATTTTCATGCACTGTAATAACTGGAGTGCAAACCATCTATGAACATAATGTTTATTTGAAGTTTCACCAAAACGGTAAGTTATGAAAGTTGACAAAACAAATTTGATTATGGAAAACATCACATCAAAACAACTTCTATTTATATTTCTTGGCAATGTCATGGAGTAGGCGACCCAGTGAGCCATTGCGATGTTTTTTGGCTAGCCATTCATTCCACTCAATTAGTGTAAGGTGATCTGTTAACAAGTCCTCTGTCCGATTCCCCCTGCATCTTGAGATGATCTCCTTATAACTCCGCCAAGCCCTCTCGATGTGCTGAGTGTGGCAACCTGTATCTGCATTGACGAATGCTTGACTGTGGTTCACTGTGTAATGATCATACCCCAGTGCAGGCAGTACCTGGCGGTAGGCTCGCCATTCGTCACTTAAAACTGAAGTCCCTCTTCTAATATGGTGGACGATGAGAGGTACCAGCTCTTGTCTTGTCCTTTTTGGCACTAAACGTAGAATAGGTCGACGTCTTGAGTGCTTCACACCGAGCATCCCAAACACCCACTTTTTTCTTTTCCAGCCACCTGTTATCCGGCCACGTCCATACTGTCAAAAAAGCACACATGGATATTACAAATTATGTTTAAGCATTATTTTACTCTTTGGTAATAAAAATAGGAGAAAGAGGAAGATGATGAGGAATAACAAAAAGAAGAAAAATACATTATGTGTATTGTGTTTGCATTTACTTTTCTTTTGTGCCTGAAGTGGCTTTCATCTATCGCCACAAACTCTCTTCGACCTCCCAGCCTCTGTCCTCTCTTCCTTCGCATTCGTTCCACAGCCTCAACACAGACATTTCTCAAAAGTTTGGCCATTCTTGTCAGTGTTGCTGAACTTGCGGCAATGTCATCGGTTATCATGTCAACTTGTCTTAACCGTAGGCCTTGTGCAAACCTGATAATACACAATATTATAGTAATGGTGAAAATTTGCATAATAAACAGTGAGCAGACACCTAATTAGGACACATGAAATATGCATCAAGGAGAGAAAGAGGAAGGTAGAATGAGAGAGAAGTAAGACAAACAGAAAGAGTGAAAAGGGGAGAAAGTGAAGACATAGATAGATGTGGGTGGATGAATAGACATAGGTACATGGATAGATGATAGTCGGGTAGATATGGAAGAGAGTGCAGGTAACTAGATGGAAATATCTAGTACAGATAGATTATTGATAGAGACAGACTGGCAGACTCAATAGACCTCTGAAGTTTGCCTACAAAAAAGAACCAAAACGGCCATCTTTGCCCATATAAGGAGATCCGGTTGTTAATTGAAGCTAACTACCTATGGCAAGTTGCATTGCAAGTTAGCTCTGGGGTAGCAATAATCTAAGTGTGCCGCCTTCACGTACCGGAGATCACAGTATCCACTCGAAGGCAGAGGACAAAAGTGTGTTCAGGAAAACGTCTGCATTTCAGACTTTTTCATCCCCGCGAGAGTTTAAAAGATGCGATAATTTAAAATCCCCATGTTATTTTCCCACAGGAAAAATCTTAGAATAGCCTACTTTATTTTTTTTTTAGATATGTGATCACATTTCACTTCACCTTGGCAAATGGTACGCTCTGAATGATTAAACATAATGATTCATGGTAACTTTTTACACCTGAATTTATAATTTAGCCTACTTGTCTATAGGCCTTTCTCACAAAACGACCGATGGCCCAAAAAGTCTTCAGAGCAGTGTACTCGAGCTTCCAATGTTTAAGGGCGCTACACACCAACCCAAAGTTAGCTGCCAGGTGCCGACGGCGATAGCTTTTGTGCCGATTCAACATGTGTAATCGGCAGAAAAGCTACCACCGCCGGCATCCGTCAGTCGATATCGGGTTGGTGTGTAGCGCCTATAGGTGCAGGAACCGGAAGAGCCAGTCCCTGCTCTGAAGACTTTTTGGGCCATCGGTCGTTTTGTGAGAAAGGCCTATTGTGATCAGAATGTTCAAGATGAACTTAAAAGTGCCTAATTGTCCATCCAAAGGTTATACCAAAAGACTATCTGATATTTAAGCCTTGTTATGGGTATAGGCCCTGTTTAAGCAACATTAAAAACTAATTGGCCTACATATACCTACTGTTACTGTAGTAGTCTATGTCCATACCTGTATAAGAACCTCATCCAGCTGAAAAGGCACATCTTGGATTTGCTGAAGATTGTCTGGTGTCGGATGGATTTCCTGACTATGCCTTTGTGCTTGCCCCGACGTCGACATACCCTGTGGACAAAAAACACAAGCAATGAAATCAAACTTAAAGTTATTCGTTTGATCTCAATTCATAGTATCCTAGGCTTATACATGTTTCCCCCATAAATATAAATCGTATAGGCTTTTCAGATAATTAGAAATGAGTCTTCTAGCCTAGGCCGATATGCCTACATAGCCTGGTAGCCTACAAAATATAAAATGAGAAACAAAAATGCCAGTAGCCTAAGTATATAGAAAATATAAGTGGTTTTCATTCAAGATGTAGGCCTATCTATCTGTGATAAATATAACCTATGGATAAAAAGACAACTTACCATTCACATTTATCCACACCATGACACTTCTGTTCAATTTTCATTGTATGGTGGCAAAAGTTGCATTTGATCTTTTTTTTTATCAGTCTTCTCCTCTACAACCATTTTATAAGCTTCTTTAAATTATTTTTACTTCTTCTTCCTTCAATTAGTTGCCGCGGCTCCCTTGCTAAACCAGGCATCTTGATTCCATAAGGAAATATGCTACTGTGTTCCAGTTTGCGCCAAAAAATACGCGCCAGAAGTGCATTGGTAGCTGTGAAGCCAGCAGCAATAGGGTGGGGGGAAACGTCATTATACAAATATAAGCATTGACTGATGATACTGTTTTGCCACAATGTTATCAGCCTTCATTTACCATTGTTGGTTTTCAATAGCATGCTATAAAGTATACAATTTACAAATTATAAATCAACATGGCAAGTTTCAAACCCAAAGAGAGGGATTTTAAACTCTTATTCTGAAGTCAATGAATTCAGGAAACTCCGGCTGAGGGTAGCTAATCTTTATTTTTTCGTTATGTTACCAAGTGGCTAGTGACAAGATCTCGAAGTAACGTGGAATTAAAAGAAGAAAATAAGCATAGCATTACATTTCATTGCCATTTATCTTAGACACGAAATGGCAAAAAGAAAAATTAGACCTTTTACAAGGTCAGGGAAGATCAGGAAACTAGATGGTGAAAAGAAATCGCCTGTAACCCTAATCGACGATGACGATGGCGTTGATGGACACGTTCCAGCCAGATAGTGCTAAACTCAACTCAAACCGCCGGTAAGTTTCTTAACTTTCATTCTTATTAGCCTGTTATTAATGCATCCAACTTACTGTCTTAACAGTAGTTTCTAGCGTTAGCTTTTTTCCCCTAAAGTTTATAACAACTTGTCAAATGTGCATGGCTATCTTATCACATCTGGTGTAGCTAGCGTGAAAGCTTGTAGGATGTCTTGGAGCAGCTTAGCAGCTACACACAGGTCGTTAACACATTTTGAGAGCAGCACTCCGAGGGATGCAGATAGTTTTCGAGAG
This sequence comes from Alosa pseudoharengus, assembly GCF_046254945.1. Classification (NCBI taxonomy): domain Eukaryota; kingdom Metazoa; phylum Chordata; class Actinopteri; order Clupeiformes; family Clupeidae; genus Alosa; species Alosa pseudoharengus. The sequence goes on along the minus strand of NW_027468576.1, from coordinate 1,032,077 downwards.
GCAAACATTTAAGAAATGCTTTTTAGCATATGTAGCCTACACTGTAAACATTCACAGTTGTTGAAGCCTATATGCCATCAAAGGGCAGAACTGACTACTAATTGTATTATGTGTAGTCTCTCAAAATCTTCAAATAGCCTATTATGTTTATTATTGTCATTAATTGTGGTTATACTGCCTGTATTTTGGTGAAAAACAGCATACTGCATGGTGAACAAATGTAGAGCAAACCATGAATGTAGTATTGATGTGCTTTTAAAACAGAAACATAGCATGCTCTACCTATTATTTATTTATTTTTTTCTTCCTTGCTTTCTGTCTTTCAGGAAACTCTATGTCTCCAACAGTATCAGAGCTCCTCCTTAAAGCTAAGGAGAGAGAGGGTGTCCTGATAAGGAAGAACAAGAAGCTGAAAAAGGAATTGCACTCTTCACAAACAAGGGGCTGGTAAGTCAATACTTTATCTCAATATGACACTTAACAACAAACACCACTTGGATTAAAACATTTTAATATAGGGCTCTTCACAGTGTAAGTAGAACGCTCCATTCACGTTCGGCTGTCAATTCTTTATGCTAAGCATAATTGACCGCTGTCAAGGATAGTGGCCTTTTTGCCACTGATTCACTACAGACAGTTGTTCAGCTGCGTTCTAAAGAATGTTGTATTCAAGTTCAGTGAGTTTGGTGAAGTTTGTTTCTCATCATTTGCCAATGAAAACAGTAAAAAATACATTTAAAGACCCATCAGGTGAAGTGTCTTCTCTTATGTTGGTAGGTAGCCGTATAATAAGTGGGGTCCGGGTCGCTCTGTCGGGGCTTATTTTTTTGATAATGGCTGGCATTCTATACATTAACCCTTACACAGTAGAGCCCTTTGAAGACTCCATCGATAATATCAAATATCAAGTATAACTTTTTTTTCATGTTGTCACCATGTTGGTCTTGAGGATGGACACACATCCCAGCTAACACACGACCAAATGGCAACGTTGCCTATAAGTTGCCATTTGGTCATGGCGACATTACTTTCTGGCAACGTTGTGGCAACATTGCCACAACGTTGCCTGCAGGAAGTTGCCATTAAGTAAACAAATTACGTTGCCGCAACGAAGTGGCTTGGTAATTTTGATAACGTTGCCTCTTGGTAGTGTAAGTGACGTTGCCACAACGTTGCCTACAGGAAGTTGCCATTAAGTAAACAAATTACGTTGCCGCAACGTAGTGGCTTGGTAATTTTGATAACGTTGCCTCTTGGTAGTGTAAGTGACGTTGCCACAACGTTGCCTACAGGAAGTTGCCATTAAGTAAACAAATTACGTTGCCGCAACGTAGTGGCTTGGTAATTTTGATAACGTTGCCTCTTGGTAGTGTAAGTGACGTTGCCACAACGTTGCCTACAGGAAGTTGCCATTAAGTAAACAAATTACGTTGCCGCAACGTAGTGGCTTGGTAATTTTGATAACGTTGCCTCTTGGTAGTGTGAGTGACGTTGCCACAACGTTGCCTACAGGAAGTTGCCATTAAGTAAACAAATTACGTTGCCGCAACGTAGTGGCTTGGTAATTTTGATAACGTTGCCTCTTGGTAGTGTAAGTGAGGTTGCCTACAGGAAGTTGCCATTAAGTAAACAAATTACGTTGCGCAACGTAGTGGCTTGGTAATTTGCTAACATTGCCACTTCCACTGACACATTGCGACAGGTTGTGGTCATTTACTTACCGCGATACGTCAAACTTCAGAATTACACCATACAAGTAAGAAAGGCTGTTTCCGTGTCCAGCACAAATATTAGGTTTGAATGCTATTCAGGACATGTATGACAATTTCTAGTGTAGAATTTATATTTCCATAGTGACAATAAAGGGCCCACCTTCAGACAGCTCAGGAAAACCAGGTTAACATGCTATAAACAGATTTTTAAGTCAAACTATCTTCCAGCCAAAAATAATTACCCACAGTGTTGTTTATTCACTACCTAGGGATGACTCAATTCCCACAGAAAATATTTGTGCTCAACTACTGTAGGATTAATCCAAAACTACATAACAATTCAGTTCCACAAACTGACCCAGTTGAAAAAAATAGCAATGACACATTTAGATACTGAATTGATGAAGCATTTATTTTAAATGCATATACAGGGACCACATAAATAAATCACAATGACAATTCTTTCTATTAAAACATTTGAAGTAAAATTCATGCATTTCACATGCATACACTAGTGATGTGTCAAACTATTGCAGGGTAGGCATTGGTCAACCAGTACAGAGCATGAGGTGGAGAGTAGCTAAAACAGTGACTGCCAAAAACTATACAAATACTATACATTTTGTAATCAAAAATATAGAAGTTAATTTGATACAGTGAAGAATTATTTTGTCTATTAGAATTGCAATGATAATACTCTGTTGAAAGCACAAACAGGGTTCCTACACATTTTCCATTTCAAAATACCATACTTTTTCCATACTCAAATGTCCAAACTTCTCGTTAGATTTTTCTGACCATATTCTCGACATTGCGGCCACTTCTGGTTTGGGATAACTCGGTGAAAACAAAGGTATGGACAACTGAAGTGAATTAAAAAATGACACTTAATATTCGTTCATTTAGCTTGGTCATTTTTAGTTGTATCATAGTATCTTAACGATGGGGACTGACAGTTAAGCTACACAACAGTAGGAATGGTTCATTATGACCTGAGTGAAGTGATTAGTACTGCAAATGTAATAGTCTGGAAACACAAATATTTCTCCAAACCCTTGTTTCTTTTTTCCATACTTATCCTGACCTGGAAATTACTAAAATCAAATTCCATACTTTTCCAGGTTTTCCATACTGCGTAGGAACCCTGGCACAGATGACAACATACTGCAATGTCATTAAGACCTCACAGCATTCGCAGCGATTCAAAATTAGAACAATTTGACTTCTGCCTACCATACTCCATTGGCTGTCCAGCGCATTCCTCAATCCTAACGTTACTTCACTATTATTTGCACATTTACCTTTTTTTTTTTGCCTGTTTTTAAGGCACTCTTTAAGTTGTTTCAGTTCGGCCTGAGTTTGTGCTTGCTGTAACTCCACAGTAGCTTCCCCAGGGTTACCGTTATGTTACAATGTTGCAAGTTAATTTGATACAGTAAAAAATTATTGTGTCTGTATAAAAGAATTGCAATAATACACTGATGAGAGCACAAATGACAACATACTGCAATGTCATGAAGAATGGCCATGAAGATTATTTTCCCTATCTTGATTGACTGTCTTGAGGTGGCTGAAACAAAGTGCAATGATCTTGAATTTTAGTACTCCGACTAATGTTGAATACATGCTAAAAAACCTTTATGTCAATCATGTCACAAATTCTATGTAAGTTCTGCAAAACACCAATGCTGTTGTGAGGTTTTTTTGTTTTGTTTTGGTCATTTCAGAGGACAGCTACTGGTCATTCAACAAGCCCACACAGAGGGCAAAATAAAAAAAGTTTCTATTTTACAAAGGACCAAGACCACCAAAAAAAGATGACTACACAGCATAAACATACTTGCACACCCTAAAACTCTCCATGGTCCAAGGCGATAGCCTGCTGACCTACATAGGTCAAGCTAAGCCTTTTACACAATTTTCCACAGAACCTCCAACAAAACACACAGTAGCACAGAGTAGCACTGCATAGAAAGTAAGTTAACCCATCAAATGCCTCCACTTGAACAGGTAGACTAGGAATAATAGCCTTACAAGAAATGCGTTGAACAAGCTGGTGGCTGTATGGACAAGGCTTGAGGTGCAGCACAAATTAAACACAGCCATGGGTATATCATTTACTAATCACTCTCACGCAGGACATTTTGCCCAATTAACAGAACTACGTAAGGGGCTATTTCAAAATATTATCCGAAACGACCAAATTCTTTCTATTAAAACATTTGAAGTACATTTCATGCGTTTCAGATTCACGTGATGTGTACTAACAAACCACATTGCAGGGTAGGCATTGGTCAACCAGTACAGAGCATTAAGGCCTTGGAGAGGCTGAGGTGGAGAGTACTAAAACAGTGACTGCTAATCAGAATCCAGTCCAAACTAATGTTAATGCTGTCTAGCGCAATTTGACTTAGATCTCCCTCTTGTTATCAAATTACTGGCAACAATACCAAGTCTTTTCTCCCAAAAACTCCACAATAGTATACATATACCTACAAAAACATAGACGTTAATTTGATACATTTGATAAATTTTTGTGTCTGCATTAGATAATACAATTGCAATGATAATACTCTGATGAGAGCACAAATGACAACATACTGCAATGCCATGAAGAATGGCCATGGAGATTATTTTTTCCCTAACAGGAATCTTGATTGCACTTTGTTTTAGGTTGTCTTCTGGGATCCACTTCAAAACAGTGTCATTGATCTTGAATTTCAGTACTGGTTACCATTAAGTTCTCGGCCTCTCTAAACAAAAAATCAGTATATATCTCCAGTGTTGCTCTACCAATGCTGGGCTTACGAGAACGTTCATCGCCACACTGAATGTCATGAAGTGGCTGAAAAAATCATCTTTAAGGACGCCCTTCAGCACAATCTTTCCTGTATACAACATAAACTGCCTATATTCCGTTGCCTTCCATCTCTCCAGCTCTTTAAGATCTCTCGGTCTGCGAGCGAAGCTGGAAGGGATGTGTGGACGGAGGTTGGTGAGCCTGCTGCTGACTTCCTCTATTTGGGTTGCTGACATCTTGAGGCCCTTCACTCCTCTGCACCACATGAAGAGAAGCCTCTTCATTACACCCAAGCATGCCTGGTGCATGTAATCAATGGGAAATGCTCTGATCATGTTTATGGGCAAATCCAAAAGCGGGGTGCTCCCGTGATGATGCTCGCCCTGTGTCTGTTGGCGGAAGGAGTCATCGCTACGAGCCACCACCTCTGTGTCTTGGTAAGTTACTTTATTATACCACTCACCCCTCTGAACACACTGGTCACACCCATAATAGCCTGTGCAAAGCTTAACATTCTTCACAAAGGCCTTCGCAGGAGCATCGCACACAAAACATAGAATGTTGAATTTAATTGTTTTGTTCCTGTGTTGCAGGCCACTGGACAGGAGGTTGTTGACATCCATCACCATGTCTTCCAGGAATTCTAGATTCTGTGGCTTCGCACCTCCACAAGTCAGGGTGATGGGGAAGACTGACACTGGCTTTAAATGGACAGCACAAAGGATGGGCCACATTGTTCTTCCTGAGCTCTTAAACAGAGGTAGCCCATCTACGTTGAAGGAAAGATCAACACAGTCAGGGACCTGGTCTGCTGGGTATCTCAATAGAGTCTGGTGCAATTTGTCCTTGATGGGAAAATGGACATACTCCATACCAGACTTTGATGTGATCCTGACCTCCCTGGGTGTCTTCAGGAGTGTCCTGGTGGTGGATGGCAGGTCAGTGTGTCCGTGACCTCTCAAAACTTTCAAAAGGTCATCAACAGCATTGTGTTTCACCTGAAACTGGCAAGCCCAGCTAGCGAGGTCAGCCGCTAGGGATGCCGGACACTGGTCGGATGCCTCCAGGTCATCCTCTAAAGCCTCTTCCTCCTCATCATCAGAGGGATCAACATCCATCCAGTCATCCTCAGAAGCAGAATTATCCTGAAATGACTCATCCAAGTCCAAGGAGTTGCCAACAGGCGCAAGAACACTGGATGGACTGCTGGCCAAGCTGACATCAGCCACATGGTGTTCTGTGACACAATCACTGGCAGTGCGATCAGCTATCTTACTCATAACTTGTTTAGCTGATCTCCATGAACGGAGGTACTGCCTTGCCCTTAACTGTTTTTCCTCACTCATCCTGTGGAATAAAATGTTTCGAATTGTCATGTGCGATTGAGGTTTCAATACCGTCTAACCAATCTAAGATTCAGACCAAAGATTCACGATGAAAATGGAACACTGATTCCAAAATTCAGCAGGGTTCACACACCCATGCAACCTCTATCAACAGCACCACTGTTTCCATAACAATAATCTTTGTTCTGAATTGGCTTTAAGGCTGACACTGAATACATACCTGACAAAAATGAGGTCAACAGGGACTGAAGGGAATGATCTATAATGCAAAAAGAAATGTATAGGGAATGAATGTAATTGTGTTCATTAAGCTTTTAAACAGTACAGTTCATGATGCATACAGTTTGTGAAACAGTACAGGACTAGGCCTAGGTTTTGTGCAGGTAAAGAAGAATGTGGGAATGTGTAAATTCATCTTAAATCAAAACTGAAAGGTGATTTAATTTGCTCAAAGGTAATACATTCAAACTGGGAAGAGTCTTAAGATATGAAAATATGGCTGTTTATTTCATCTTTTGAGGGGTATGTTGCCTGGTAAGCCAAACTCATTCATGAGTGAATAGTCTGGTTACTCATGATTGGGAAAATTGGCTATAAATGCTGTGCTTTCATTATACATTGATGTTCCTTGGGGTCAGTTTGACCCCAGCTGTATGAAACTTTACATGAATATTTGACACATTATGGATATTATTATTCTAAAAGCATGAGACCATATTGTTATTATCATTACATACACAAGTACATATTACATATAAGTGGGGCTGTCAAAATAACTGATTAATAAAAAAAATTGCGCAGATTAATCGAATCCACATGACCTTTGACCCCGAGCCATTCTAGTCAGTAACCATTAGACTGTAAAATGAAGGAAAGAGAAGAAGAATGTGCTGCCTAGATCGTTGATTGGAACATTTACTTTTTAAAAACAGCGTGATGGTGTTGATAAAAAATAGTGTTGATTAAAATAAAGTCCTCTGCAATGTCTGCAGCAAGGAATTTGCATATAACCGGAGTTCGTCAACTCTAAAGTCGCACATCAATGCAAAGAAATAGTGTTGACATTGAGGGGAGTATTCATTTATTTTCATTGTGTCCTCTAGGTTATATCTGTGGCCTGAAATGCCTTGTATGTGAAAAAAAAACTCCTTCCCGAAGCAGTTTTGAATTTATTTCCTCAGCATATTAGGTCATATCATAGATTATTATGCCCATTATTTGAACAGTGAAAATAATAATGAAAGAGTTTTTTTAACTTTAATGTCACTAATGCTGATTATTCAATGATTAATTTGAATTTAAATATTTAAAATCCTTTTACAAAAAAAATTTATATATGCAATCAATTTAGATTAATTAATCACAGAGTATGTAATTAATTCAATGACATTTTTGACAGCCGATTGACAGCCCTTATAAGTCATTTTGGCAGGACTGTATAAGTCAAAAGGGCTTTGGGCTGCTGACATTGGATGGGCAATATTGCCGGCCAGGGTTCCAAGGTTCATAAAAGGGGGGTAACTCTTGTTAAGTACCTGTCACAAAAAAAACTGGGTAACAATATGAATTCTAATCATTTTCTGAGGGTTTATTTAGCTGGGGTCAAGGAGGATAAAGCATGTCGGTAAGATTTGAGGGTAACACAAGCGTTAACAGACGTTTGGGGCAATGATTTCAATGGGAATACATGTGATTGGTAGTTTTTTTAAATGACGTCACATAAACGTCAATTGAGTACATCGTTCGGATATCCTCTCATTCCCGCGAAAGCTTCATGGCGGATAGCAGACCTACTGAGCCGTGGTCGATTTTGCTGGAAATCCTCAACAATGTAAGTTTAAACTACCGTTGATGGCATAACGTTATAGTCTGTAGACAGAGGAACACATAACTAACCAAATGCTTTTAAATTCTTGCAGTTTGGTAGAACCGACAGAGTCCAAGAAGATATGGTGAGGAACTGAAGCTAAGGTATGTGCAAAGCTAACGTTATTCACTGCTAATGTAGCATTACGTTCGATAGCATGGACCGACATGTCCTGTGACCAAGTCCGATAGCCAATTGGTCACTTGATCGCCGTTACTATGCTAGCTCTGAAATTATCATAGGGCTAGGCTACTGCTAGCTGCTTTACAGGGTCTCGGCAACTTTTATTTTATTTTACTGTGTCCATTGTTGGTGTTATCAGAGCCCGTCTTATTAGACATTCTCTGGTGTTATTAATGTTAGGTTAGCATCATTGTTTTTCGCGCCACCACTTTAACCTCGTATAAGTTAACGTTAGCAGCTAGGTTCCAAGCACATGCGACAACCTTAGAAAGAGTGACAGAGACAGGATCTTCGTTTAAGTTGCCAGTTTAACAGTAATTTGAAATGCCAAAGCTTAGTCAATTGTTCAATGTAATGTCAGGATAGACAATTGCTATAGTCTATGTGACTTTACAGGGTCTCGGGAACTTTTATTTATTGGCGTTATTAATGTTAAATTGGCATCATTGTTTTGCGTTGGGCACTGCGTAGTCAAAGTTTTTCGCGCCACCACTTTAACCTCATGTAAGTTAACGTTAGCACTAGGTTCCAAGCACATGCGACAACGTTAGAAAGAGTGTGACAGAGACGGGATCGATCTTCGGTTTAAGTTGCCAGTTTAACAGTAATTTGAAATGCCAAAGCTTAGTCAATTGTTCAATGTTATTTCACCATTAATGTCAGGATAGCCAATTGCTATAGTCTATCTATGTGACTTTACAGGGTCTCGGCAACTTTTATTTATTGGTGTTATTAACTTAATGTTAAATTGGCATTATTGTTTTGCGTTGGGCACTGCGTTGGTCACCGTTTTTCGCGCCACCACTTAAGCTCGTGTACCATTAGCACTAGATCCCAGTCAAGAGCATGCGACAAGACCGTTAGAAAGTGTGCATGCGACAGAAACTGGAACCTTCATTTTGCAAGTTGTTTAACGGTCATTTGACATGTCGAAGCTTACTCAGTTTTAAACGTTAGCTGCTAGATGTTATTCACCATCACCATGTGACTTACAGGGTATCCGCAACTTTTACTTTATTTTTAATCTGTCTTATTGGTTGGAGATTCCTAAAGAAACACAAGCACCCACCCCTTAAGTGTATCTAAAATAGCCTTCGTGCCGTTTGAAAGGGTGGATATAGGCGCCCAGCACTAAACTCCGAGCTTGGTAAACAAAATCGGATATTTCAGGCAGTAAAAGCCCCTGTAAGAACCAAAGCAGATTTGGTTCAAATATAAACACCTATGGCTACTGGAAAATGTAAGGTTAATTTATCAAATGTTATTTTGAAGTATTAAAAACATCGTTGTTTTAGAATTTTCGAACGAAAGGGGCGGTAGTTGGAGGCGTTACGATAACGTTAGCTACCCGTGCCGAGTGAGTGGTCAGGGCACCCAGCTGCCCGGCACCAAACTCAGAGATAAACAAAATCAGATAGCTCTATTTCAGGCAGTAAAAGCCCCTGTAAGAACCAAAGGTTCAAATCTACACACCTGTGGCTACTGGAAATGTCAAGGTTCATTTATCAAATGTTATTTTGAAGTATTAAAAAAACATCGTTGTTTTAGAATTTTCGAACGAAAGGGGCGGTAGTTGGAGGCGTTACGATAACGTTAGCTAGTTCTACCCGTGCCGAGTGAGTGGTCAGGGCACCCAGCTGCCCGGCACCAAACTCAGAGCTTGATAAACAAAATCGGATGTTTCAGGCAGTAAAAGCCCCTGTAAGAATCAAAGGTTCAAATCTACACACCTGTGGCTACTGGAAATGTCAAGGTTCATTTATCAAATGTTATTTTGAAGTATTAAAAAAACATCGTTTTATAATTTTCAAGAAAGGGGCTAGCATAGCGGCTAACGTTAACGTTAATTTAAGAATTTGCGAACATTGTCCTTATCTTACAGAACTACAACTTATAAACGCTAACATTGAAACTAAATAGCTCAACTTAACTTACCTTAGATGACGATGTCAATATAAACACAAAATAAACGAATTACAATATATATACACTAAAAATATTACAAAATGAAACTTAACTATTAAACTAATAATACACTAATAATAATAATAATCTAATAATAATAAACTTAATATCTAATGCTAATACTAATAATAACTCTATCTATCACGCTTCTTCTCTGTCTCTAATAATAATACACTAATAATAATACACTAATAATAATAATAATCTAATAATAATAAACTTAATATCTAATGCTAATACCAGAGCCCGTCTACGGAGAGCCTTGTCACTCCGTATTAAGTCCCATTGTACCGAATTTTGGTTGCAGTTCCACCATATTTCCACTGGGGGCGATCGCCATGAGTGCAGAATGAATGGGAGTCAATGGAGCTAGACGGCTAAATTTGTCTCTTTCACCTGATTGTCGTTGACAAATCTCAGATTTGATTGTAGTTTGTATAACTTCAACATGGGTTATAGGTCAAAAGTTGAATGAACGAGTACTTATGTCCTTTTGATTTCTTACAGTTTGGGTCGTTGTTGCCCATAACACGCTAGCATTGTGCTAATGAGTGACGTCATTGACACGTTTGAAAGGCTTTTTAGAACAATTAAGTGACTTTAAAAAATATAATACTCCACCAAGTGTATTTTCTTTGCCTCCCCTTTCGAATACAATATTCAAATTACTTGAAAAAAAATTATATCCCGAGAAAAGTGGATTTTGAGGGGTACAGCTCCATAGACCTCCATGCATTCTGCACTCGTGGACGAGCGCCCTCATGTGGAACCACAGAAGGAACTGCAACCAGTTCAGAAACCGGAAGTTTTCCGAGAGTGGCAGTTCTCCCCTTATTAGACATTCTCTGCTAATACTAATAATAACTCTATCTATCACGCTTCTTCTCTGTCTCTCGTCTCTGTCTCTTCTCCTGTCTCAAAACCCACAAAGGCAACTTCGGTAGTACTGGGTATTTAAACGGGCTATATTGCGCGAGACATGCAATGCCTGGTTCTATACACGAATCCGACGAGCGTTCTGTGTAGGCTGCCATCTTATGGCGACGCCATCACTGAGATGTTAACTTACTGGTATGTAAACAAACCTCCGTGATAACGCACCCTCGATGACAGCTACAGCCAGACAGTATGGCTTGTTCCCGCGGTCTTCCTGTTTTAGTGTTTTCCGTAATTATCGCGTATTTTAATACTGTCTTAGCCTAGTTCATGGGCATGCACTGAGTGATTATTTGATTAGCCAACAACGTGTATATTTTAATATGTAACGTTTAGGGGTGGCACTGTTAATGAAAATAAATCTGAACCGTTCGGTTCGCTTGTCTCTGTTAGGGGCATGTGTGCATCGTACGCTTTTGACGGTTCATGACGTAATGTAGCCTCATGCCCATATGTGACCCCAGACAGTTTTTTTTCCCTTTCGCGTGAAAGCGGAGGTGTGGAGTGCTGCGGGTCACGTGAAAAATGGCAAGTGGGAGAGATAATGAAAGGCAGCACGGAGTTGGAGGATGCACCAGCGTCGCATTAGTCTGGTGTATGAACATTTTGGATTTGATTTTACCTATGATGACAGCGGAAAGAAAACTCTAGATAGAACTGCGACTGTGTGCAAGCATTGTGCAACATTCAGTAGCCTACCTATGCTATACAGGCCCAGTGTGGCTAATCGGGAGGGTGGGCAGGTCTGAATATCGTGAGCAAATATTGTTTCTGAAGTTCATTTGCGGTGCCCTCACGGCTTAAACACACGTGGGAAAACTGAACAATCCAACCAGCAGACTGATAAGAGAGCCAACTATGCTGCTTAATTTTCAATATTTACCATATTTACCAGACAGTGTTACAAATGTATTTTAATGCAAAATTAGTATGAAATGCTGTTCAACTGAAGTCAGGGTAATGTCATGTTTCCAACTTGAAGTTCATTTTTCCTCTTGGTGGGGTATAGCTCAGGTTGTTGGTTGGTCTGAGATACAAATTGTTCAACAAAGGGATGGGCATGTCCTCCTTTAGTGTTGTCCATGGGGCCAGGAAGTGAAAATAGAGACAGGGTTGTGTGTTGTCCTTTTTGACAGCTGTAGTAGTACTGAACGATTCAATTGGTCTGGGGAGGATGTGGTCTATGCTGGAGTGGTTGATATCTGTCTCTTGTGAGGGATTTTTTTTTTACATGTGTTTATAATGGGGTCATAAATTATAACAAAAGAATTACAACAAAACAATAAACAAATACAATAAAACAAACTGGAAATGGAGCCATCGACTTTGTAAGTGCATGCACATAAATGCGCAAAATAATATTTAGGTAAGCATAGACAATCGTTTCTTAATCTAATGTTACATCGAAAAGGCAAGCTTGCATTAACAATGTTTGCACAGGCTACAGAGGGCAGCATGGAGGTTACTTAGTCACTCCTCACATCTGGTGCAGCTGTGAGCTACAGGCATAAAAACAAGACCTATTTGTCAAACCCAGCTAGCTAGACACAATTGTTCTTGTATAGCTTTTTTGTTTCGCTTGATATTTTACTCAACTGTTTCTCAGCATATGGTATGTGTGTGTTAACAGAAAGTATTAAGACATTCTTACCTTTTTTTTTTTTGTCCTTTTCCAGAGACTGAACTGAAAATGCTGGGATCCACCATTTTGGAGATGACTGGAGGCCAAAGGACATCTTGACAACCCTGACTCAGCTGCAACTGCAAAACCAGCCCCACTGCGGCTTCAGGACAACTTCAGCTTGATAGAAAACTGGGGGGCAGTTACCTTTTGGGTCTATTAGTGTTTCCCTGTCCCTTATGCCTTGTGAATCACCGTTTTAAATGGGAGATACCGACCACCGTCTTTGTTTGTCGTTTCAGATAATATTTTAAAATAGCCCCTTACATAGTTCTGTTAATTGGGCAAACTGTCCAGCGTGAGGGTGTGATTAGTAAATTATATACCCATGGCTGTATTTCATTTGTGCTGCTCCTCAAGCTTTGTCCATACGGCCACCAGCTTGTTCAATACATCTCTTGTCAGGACATTGTCTGTTTTGTGTGCGATGCTCCTGCGAAGGCCTTTGTGAAGAATGTAAGGCTTTGCACAGGCTATTATGGGTGTGACTGAAGAGAATTGTCTTAAGAACATAAATGCCCCCTGTCAATGGTAGCACCCCGCTTTTGGATTTGCCCATAAACATAATCAGAGTATTTCCCATCGTTTACATGCACGTAGCAGTGTGGCTATGAACATTCTTGTAAGTCCAGCATTGGTCGAGCAACACTGGATATATGCTGCTGATCTCCTCAGATTTTTTGTTGAGAGAGGCCGAGAACTTTATGGTAACCAGTTTCTTGTCTACAGCGTCCACTCAATGTGGCACATTACGGAGGATGCCGTGAATCTTGTGTGTAGGATTGGACAATTGTAGCGCTTTCAAATTTGAGAATTGTCTTAAGAACATAAATGCCCCCTGTCAGTGCCAGTTTCAGGTGAAACACAATGCTGTTGATGACCTTTTGAAAGTTTTGAGAGGTCAAAGGGAAGCGGATCATAGTTAAACCCAAAAAGTTTACTCACAACGGTATATATTTCAGAAGACATGCAGCTACTGGCCACTAAATAACCCCACACATAGGGCAAATGAAAGAGTCCTACATGACCCAAAGGCCCGTCCGAATATTTTCCTCGTCAGGTGTGTTAATGGGCGGCAAAAACATAGTGATGTACACAAAAGCAACAAATTTAAAAGAGCGCAATTTGCACAAATTGTTTTGGTCAACCTTACTTTGTTCAGATGACTGGGAAAGGAGGACAAAGGGAAGCGCATCATAGTTAAACCCAAAAAGTTTACTCACAACGGTATATCTACACATCCTTGTGACCTGCAGTAACTTAGGCCTCCATACAGTATATATCCATATAGTAGGCTACTTTTGCAGTCTGACACTAATTTCCATATATAGTCATACTGAAGTCTTACTGGAGTCACTGCATGTTTCAGCCTTTTTGCAGTTGTACAGTGTAAGGTAGCAGTTGTGGCTATCTGACCAGTTTTAAGATTGTCTTTTCCTAGTCTTGACCTTGTGACACTGACAAGTCTATTAATTAGTGACCCAGTCTTTGTGTGCCTTTAGTGTTAAAAGTGCATGCAGCAATTCTAAACAATTTGTAAACATGTAACACTGTTATTTACATTCTAATATGATTCTGTTCAGTTGAAAAAAAAACACAGAAAAAAAAAGAGAAGAAACAAGTCCAACATTCAAAGACTTCCCTTCCTCCAGCACCCCAGACAGGACTATCCACTCCACGGCCTAGTAGTTCATATCTAAGTCCACAGCCTAGCCCACAGCACCCCCCTCAACAATACGCTTCACGACCTGCAACTGATGACGGTAAAGTTATGCAAGGGAGTGATGGTGAAAAACAAATACCAATAATTGTATAGAAGTCAAGAAGACTAAGGTTCGAAACAAAAACAAATAACCTAAATTCTTATCTTGTACTTTCTGTAGATGACTCGCTTCCATCTTCACCTTGTGACTTGGAGTAACTTAGGGCCTCCATACACTATATTACTTTCGCAGTCTGACACTAATTTCCATATATAGTCATACTGAAATCTTGGGAGTCTTACTGGAGTCACCGCATGTTTCAGCCTTTTTGCAGTTGTACAGTGTAAGGTAGCGGTTGTACAGTTGTGGCTATCTGACCAGTTTTAAGATTGTCTCGACCTTGTGACACACATCCCTTCCAGCTTCGCTCTCAGACCGAGAGATCTTAAAGAGCTGGAGAGATGGAAGGCAACGGAATATAGGCAGTTTATGTTGTATACAGGAAAGATTGTGCTGAAGGGGGTCCTTAAAGATGATTTTTTCAGCCACTTCATGACATTCAGTGTGGCGATGAACGTTCTCGTAAGCCCAGCATTGGTAGAGCAACACTGGAGATATATACTGATTTTTTGTTTAGAGAGGCCGAGAACTTAATGGTAACCAGTACTGAAATTCAAGATCAATGACACTGTTTTGAAGTGGATCCCAGAAGACAACCTAAAACAAAGTGCAATCAAGATTCCTGTTAGGGAAAAAATAATCTCCATGGCCATTCTTCATGGCATTGCAGTATGTTGTCATTTGTGCTCTCATCAGAGTATTATCATTGCAATTGTATTATCTAATGCAGACACAAACATTTATCAAATGTATCAAATTAACGTCTATGTTTTTGTAGGTATATGTATACTATTGTGGAGTTTTTGGGAGAAAAGACTTGGTATTGTTGCCAGTAATTTGATAACAAGAGGGAGATCTAAGTCAAATTGCGCTAGACAGCATTAACATTAGTTTGGACTGGATTCTGATTAGCAGTCACTGTTTTAGTACTCTCCACCTCAGCCTCTCCAAGGCCTTAATGCTCTGTACTGGTTGACCAATGCCTACCCTGCAATGTGGTTTGTTAGTACACATCACGTGAATCTGAAACGCATGAAATGTACTTCAAATGTTTTAATAGAAAGAATTTGGTCGTTTCGGATAATATTTTGAAATAGCCCCTTACGTAGTTCTGTTAATTGGGCAAAATGTCCTGCGTGAGAGTGATTAGTAAATGATATACCCATGGCTGTGTTTAATTTCACATGTATTCCCATTGAAATCATTGCCCCAAACGTCTGTTAACGCTTGTGTTACCCTCAAATCTTACCGACATGCTTTATCCTCCTTGACCCCAGCTAAATAAACCCTCAGAAAATGATTAGAATTCATATTGTTACCCAGTTTTTTTTGTGACAGGTACTTAACAAGAGTTACCCCCCTTTTATGAACCTTGGAACCCTGGCCGGCAATATTGCCCATCCAATGTCAGCAGCCCAAAGCCCTTTTGACTTATACAGTCCTGCCAAAATGACTTATAAGGGCTGTCAATCGGCTGTCAAAAATGTCATTGAATTAATTACATACTCTGTGATTAATTAATCTAAATTGATTGCATATATAATTTTTTTTTGTAAAAGGATTTTAAATATTTAAATTCAAATTAATCATTGAATAATCAGCATTAGTGACATTAAAGTTAAAAAAACTCTTTCATTATTATTTTCACTGTTCAAATAATGGGCATAATAATCTATGATATGACCTAATATGCTGAGGAAATAAATTCAAAACTGCTTCGGGAAGGAGTTTTTTTTTCACATACAAGGCATTTCAGGCCACAGATATAACCTAGAGGACACAATGAAAATAAATGAATACTCCCCTCAATGTCAACACTATTTCTTTGCATTGATGTGCGACTTTAGAGTTGACGAACTCCGGTTATATGCAAATTCCTTGCTGCAGACATTGCAGAGGACTTTATTTTAATCAACACTATTTTTTATCAACACCATCACGCTGTTTTTAAAAAGTAAATGTTCCAATCAACGATCTAGGCAGCACATTCTTCTTCTCTTTCCTTCATTTTACAGTCTAATGGTTACTGACTAGAATGGCTCGGTGTCAAAGGTCATGTGGATTCGATTAATCTGCGCAATTTTTTTTATTAATCAGTTATTTTGACAGCCCCACTTATATGTAATATGTACTTGTGTATGTAATGATAATAACAATATGGTCTCATGCTTTTAGAATAATAATATCCATAATGTGTCAAATATTCATGTAAAGTTTCATACAGCTGGGGTCAAACTGACCCCAAGGAACATCAATGTATAATGAAAGCACAGCATTTATAGCCAATTTTCCCAATCATGAGTAACCAGACTATTCACTCATGAATGAGTTTGGCTTACCAGGCAACATACCCCTCAAAAGATGAAATAAACAGCCATATTTTCATATCTTAAGACTCTTCCCAGTTTGAATGTATTACCTTTGAGCAAATTAAATCACCTTTCAGTTTTGATTTAAGATGAATTTACACATTCCCACATTCTTCTTTACCTGCACAAAACCTAGGCCTAGTCCTGTACTGTTTCACAAACTGTATGCATCATGAACTGTACTGTTTAAAAGCTTAATGAACACAATTACATTCATTCCCTATACATTTCTTTTTGCATTATAGATCATTCCCTTCAGTCCCTGTTGACCTCATTTTTGTCAGGTATGTATTCAGTGTCAGCCTTAAAGCCAATTCAGAACAAAGATTATTGTTATGGAAACAGTGGTGCTGTTGATAGAGGTTGCATGGGTGTGTGAACCCTGCTGAATTTTGGAATCAGTGTTCCATTTTCATCGTGAATCTTTGGTCTGAATCTTAGATTGGTTAGACGGTATTGAAACCTCAATCGCACATGACAATTCGAAACATTTTATTCCACAGGATGAGTGAGGAAAAACAGTTAAGGGCAAGGCAGTACCTCCGTTCATGGAGATCAGCTAAACAAGTTATGAGTAAGATAGCTGATCGCACTGCCAGTGATTGTGTCACAGAACACCATGTGGCTGATGTCAGCTTGGCCAGCAGTCCATCCAGTGTTCTTGCGCCTGTTGGCAACTCCTTGGACTTGGATGAGTCATTTCAGGATAATTCTGCTTCTGAGGATGACTGGATGGATGTTGATCCCTCTGATGATGAGGAGGAAGAGGCTTTAGAGGATGACCTGGAGGCATCCGACCAGTGTCCGGCATCCCTAGCGGCTGACCTCGCTAGCTGGGCTTGCCAGTTTCAGGTGAAACACAATGCTGTTGATGACCTTTTGAAAGTTTTGAGAGGTCACGGACACACTGACCTGCCATCCACCACCAGGACACTCCTGAAGACACCCAGGGAGGTCAGGATCACATCAAAGTCTGGTATGGAGTATGTCCATTTTCCCATCAAGGACAAATTGCACCAGACTCTATTGAGATACCCAGCAGACCAGGTCCCTGACTGTGTTGATCTTTCCTTCAACGTAGATGGGCTACCTCTGTTTAAGAGCTCAGGAAGAACAATGTGGCCCATCCTTTGTGCTGTCCATTTAAAGCCAGTGTCAGTCTTCCCCATCACCCTGACTTGTGGAGGTGCGAAGCCACAGAATCTAGAATTCCTGGAAGACATGGTGATGGATGTCAACAACCTCCTGTCCAGTGGCCTGCAACACAGGAACAAAACAATTAAATTCAACATTCTATGTTTTGTGTGCGATGCTCCTGCGAAGGCCTTTGTGAAGAATGTTAAGCTTTGCACAGGCTATTATGGGTGTGACCAGTGTGTTCAGAGGGGTGAGTGGTATAATAAAGTAACTTACCAAGACACAGAGGTGGTGGCTCGTAGCGATGACTCCTTCCGCCAACAGACACAGGGCGAGCATCATCACGGGAGCACCCCGCTTTTGGATTTGCCCATAAACATGATCAGAGCATTTCCCATTGATTACATGCACCAGGCATGCTTGGGTGTAATGAAGAGGCTTCTCTTCATGTGGTGCAGAGGAGTGAAGGGCCTCAAGATGTCAGCAACCCAAATAGAGGAAGTCAGCAGCAGGCTCACCAACCTCCGTCCACACATCCCTTCCAGCTTCGCTCGCAGACCGAGAGATCTTAAAGAGCTGGAGAGATGGAAGGCAACGGAATATAGGCAGTTTATGTTGTATACAGGAAAGATTGTGCTGAAGGGGGTCCTTAAAGATGATTTTTTCAGCCACTTCATGACATTCAGTGTGGCTATGAACATTCTCGTAAGTCCAGCATTGGTCGAGCAACACTGGAGATATGCTGCTGATCTCCTCAGATTTTTTGTTGAGAGAGGCCGAGAACTTTATGGCAACCAGTTTCTTGTCTACAACGTGCACTCAATGTTGCACATTGCGGAGGATGCCGTGACTTTTGCAGGATTGGACAATTGTAGCGCTTTTAAATTTGAGAATTGTCTGAAGAACATAAAGAGGATGGTAAGGAGTGGAAGATGCCCCCTGTCACAAGTGGTGAAAAGGCTTGAGGAATGTGCTGGACAGCCAATGGAGTATGGTAGGCAGAGGTCCAATTCTTCTTTTATATTGAATCGCCGCGAATGTTGTGAGGTCATAGAGGAGAGGGATGGAAGCAAGCTGTGCCGTGTATTCCAGCACCCAGAACCACTTTTCAGTGTCCCTTGTGACTCGACATTAATTGGAGCACTGAAATTCAAGATCAATGACACTGTTTTGAGGTGGATCCCAGAAGACAACCTAAAACAAAGTGCAATCAAGATTCCTGTTAGGGAAAAAATAATCTTCATGGCCATTCTTCATGACATTGCAGTATGTTGTCATTTGTGCTCTCATCAGTGTATTATCATTGCAATTCTTTTATACAGACACAATAATTCTTTACTGTATCAAATTAACTTCTCTGTTCTTTATTACAGAATGTATAGCATTGTGGAGTTTTTGGGGGAAAAGACAGTTGGCATTGTGGCCAGTAACTGGATTAGAAAAGAGGGAGATGTAAGTACATTCTAAAAACCTTTATGTCAATCATGTCACAAATTCTATGCAAGTTCTGCAAAACACCAATGCTGTTGTGAGATTTTTTGTTTTGTTTTTTCCATTTCAGAAGACATACAGCTACTGGCCACTAAATAACCCCACACAGAGGGCAAAGGAAAGAGTCCTACATGACCCCAAGACATGGCTTAAAAGGCCAGTGCGAATATTTTCCTCGTCAGGTGTGTTAATGGGCGGCAAAAACATGGTGACGTACACAAAAGCAACAAATTTAAAAGAGTGCAATTTCTAGCTGATAATTTGCACAAATTGTTTTGGTCAACCTTACTTTGTTCAGATGACTGGGATCAGGCCGTCAGGAGGAACAAGAGGGCGGAGACAAAGTCCTGTGTAGAGACAGGAAAGGAGGACAAAGGAAAGCGCATCATTGTTAAACCCAAAAAGTTTACTCACAACGGTATATCTACACATCCTTGTGACCTGGAGTAACTTAGGGCCTCCATACACTATATTACTTTCGCAGTCTGACACTAATTTCCATATATAGTCATACTGAAATCTTGGGAGTCTTACTGGAGTCACTGCATGTTTCAGCCTTTTTGCAGTTGTACAGTGTAAGGTAGCGGTTGTACAGTGTAAGGTAGCAGTTGTGGCTATCTGACCAGTTTTAAGATTGTCTTTTCCTAGTCTTGACCTTGTGACACTGACAAGTCTATTAATTAGTGACCCAGTCTTTGTGTGCCTTTAGTGTTAAAAGTGCATGCAGCAATTCTAAACAATTTGTAAACATGTAACACTGTTATTTACATTCTAATATGATTCTGTTCAGTTGAAAAAAAAACACAGAAAAAAAAAGAGAAGAAACAAGTCCAACATTCAAAGACTTCCCTTCCTCCAGCACCCCAGACAGGACTATCCACTCCACGGCCTAGTAGTTCATATCTAAGTCCACAGCCTAGCCCACAGCACCCCCCTCAACAATACGCTTCACGACCTGCGACTGATGACGGTAAAGTTATGCAAGGGAGTGATGGTGAAAAACAAATACCAATAATTGTATAGAAGTCAAGAAGACTAAGGTTCGAAACAAAAACAAATAACCTAAATTCTTATCTTGTACTTTCTGTAGATGACTCGCTTCCATCTTCACCGGCGAGACATTATACAGACAATGATGGTAAAGTTATGTATGGTAATGATGATGAATGATGACATTTAACAGTAATTCTATGAGCCAAGACAACAAAGAGTTTGTAACAAAAAAACATAACATTGAATTATTGTTTTGTACTTTCTGTAGATGATTCAATTCCCTCTTCAATCGAACCACCATCGCCAATCTACACTGGTGACGGTAAAGTGGCGGGTGGAGAGGGTGGTCAAAAGCAAACTAGTAACTCTTATCCACAGGTTATATCAGTTATCTGTCTATACTAACACTGCTTTTTACACACTACTCAGGTGACCGAAGAGAAACCATGCCCATCTGGGCAAAGAATATAAACGGTAATACATTATGTAGTTAAAAATTGTGACGTCTTGTAGAAACACAGTGTATGCAAATGACAACAACTTCTACTAAATACACTCCTCTCTTCTCAACTTATATTTTTTTACAGCGACATTGGAGGTTCTGCTTCGCAAAGTGGAAACTATGGAGCAGAACCAAAGAGAGGCTCTACGTTTGCTTCAGGCAAAACAACATGGGGACCCTGGGGAAGCTACTGTGGAGTTAGAGCAAGCCCAAACTCAGGCCGAACTTAATAAACTCGAAGAGCACCTTAAAAATAGGGATTTCACAAAAAAAATGGTAAATGTACAAATAATAGTGAAGTGACGTTAGGCTATAGTGTACACATAAACTTTTTTTCATGAGTTCCCTGTTAGTGGGTCACGCTAGTAGTTAAGTTGTTAGAGAGATGAGCAGTCCATTTTCAAAGACCTATTAATTTGGTTACCACCCCCCCAAAAAAAACCACCACCACCATGTGTAAAATACAACGCAAATACTTGCCTTAACCATGGTTGTGTCCTTTCCTTAGATTTCCCATCTGAGCCTCGTTGGTGGGTCCAATCCTGGGGAGTGTGTGAGGAGGGTGTTGCGCTCTGTGGCCTCCAACTATGTGTGGAGCAGCTACAGCCTTAGGGGGAAAAAGGGGAAGATGCCACTGCTTGGCACAGCAGTGGGCAGTACCATTAAACGTAAGTTCAAATATGTGCAAACAAATCTCTTTCAGTGTCCCTGGCTGCTTTTTTGTCTTTGTATTGGAGGATGTTTGTTATGGAATGCTTTCAATGCATCACATCTATTTACTAATATATTGACTGCTCTCTTTAACAGAGGCACTTTATCTTTACTATATTTTGAATTTATTACCTGCCGTTGTTGCTGCTCAGGAGTTGAAGGGGACCAAAGACTTTCACTCTTGTGCTTTTGCTGAAATGCAACAACACTGAATTTGAATTAGACCTGATAGGGAATTAAATAGCCTAGTGCAAGACATGTTGACATCACACATCTGTACACATGTATCTCATGTATAGCTAAAGGCTATGTTTTTCTGGAGTATATTTTTGTATGATAACAAATTCGATCTTATAGCTATGTGATTTTAACAGATTTTTAAGTCCTTGTGGCTACAGCAGAACAACACCGTGGATTACCAACCATTACCACTCTCATTCATACTATATTAAATTGTCTGGATTCAGATGAAAGATAACTAATATACATATGTTTTGGTTTATATCATTAAAGAAAAACTGATAAAACCACTATATATTTTCTTAAAGCATATACCCTCTAGATGTCATTTAACAGTTTGTTTACTATGGCCGACGGCTTTTGCATTTTGGCAACAATGTAGGGGGTTTGACTTACATCTAGAGGGTATGCTTTCAGGAAACACAGTTTTGGTGAGTTTATTCAGTTTTCTTTCTACAAACCAAAATGTGTTAGCTGTGCACTTTATCTGAATCCATACAATCCCTTTCATTTTTAATGAGAAGGCTACTTGAGAGGCTGTTGAAATCACAAAGCAACAAGTTCCAACTTACTATCACACAAAAATATACTCCAGAGATAAATAGCTTGGGTGGGGTGTAGTGAGAATTTGCTACCCGAGTGTTGGTGACACGCCCATTTTTTGGCCTGTGCTGTGGTTCATGGAGTAATATGCTTTCAGAAAAATAAAGTGACTAATTTGTCTGAAATGTCATCACGAATCCAATCTTATTACAGAGGCGATCATGAAATGGAAGCCAGGGCTGGGAGAGAAGGACGTGGAGCTGCTGATAGCGGAGGTCCTAAAACATGCCCCTGCAGCCCACTCCAAAAGTTTAAAGGTGAGTTGAAACGAGAGAGGCATAAATATCCCTCCAAATCAATTAAAAGAACATGCCGACTATTAGGGAACTGGCTATACTTGCACGAAATTGCTCTAATAGCCTACGTTTCTTTTCCGGTGGAGCCAGGTGTGTTTGAACCTGCCGCTATTGTTAATGCAATTAGCGTCTACGGACCCGGTTGGGTGTTGCACCTAGTAAATCAGCATGTTACGATTAAGGATTTATGCGTGTGTTCAAATTTATATTAATGGGCAAACAAGATATTCAGTGTAGGAGTGTAAGATGCCGTTACAAGACAGTTACGCTCCACCTGAAACAAACGAATGCACTGAGCCTTTTGTGCAAGTCCATTATCATATTTTTGTACACCACCTCAAAATGATATGCGGATCCATGCCCTACTTTTTAAGCTTGTTCACAAGACGTGCAGTTACTCGTCTTCGTCTTCAAGCCAAACAAGGCTAACCTTCTAAGCGAGACATCTTTGTGCAACAAGCTACAACACTCGCAACAATGAAGCTGATAGCCTAGCCAAAAACAAATCATGTTTCACTAGCATTACAGCTATAGCAGCAATATACTGTAGGCCTACAGTTTTAGCAGCAACATGCTGGTGGATCAACACAAGATGATATCTCCATGTTAATAAAGTAGGCTAACTGTGAGACGTCATATAGCCTATTAAATGTGCATAGGCTACTGGATCATACCGCGACCATTTTTCACTCTCGCGTTCTATCAACGCATTTACAATCCTCAATAATGCTTCTAAAAAAAACACAGACTGATAACGAACTAAACTTTACAAAGGAGCAGTATCAATACTTACGGGTGGGCTATCTGAACACACAAAATTATAATATTTAAGACAGAAACACCATCCGCATCTCGCCTACTATTTCCGCGACTTGATAGCCGTCGGCGCATCCTCACACTCTGATCTACACTGAAAAAAAAAGTTCCTTGAATTTACATGATTTTAATGTGTACATCGGTCCCACATAATCAGAATGTGTCCAGCTGACACAATTTTTACACTTTTGTTCTAGTTAATCGTTTCTTGTAAAACCTACACATTGAAATCACATCGTATTACATAAAAAAATCATGTTGAATGAAGATAATACCTTCATATTTATGTAATACCAATGTATTGTGTAATGCAAAAGTAATTTTATCATGTCAATAGTAATAGATTGTAAAAGGTACTTCTAACTTCATTTATTAATGCTAAAAAAATAAACTCTTAAAGTTTTATGTCCCTATAGTAACAGAACAGTGTGTTTTAACTGTTTTTTCTTTCTTTCTAGAATTGCAGACATCTGTTATATATCTTTTTACTGAAAAGAGTCAAGTCAGTTTAGTAGTCAATTTTTATTGAAAGCAACATGAAATACACAGTATTGTTTTTTATCCAGCAATTGACAAATGGAAAAAAGTGCAGCAAACATCACAGGGAAAGGAGAAAGATAGAGGAGTGAGAGAGGAAGAGGAGAGAGAGAAGTGAGAGAGGGAGAAGGGGAGAGAGGGAGAGAGAAGGGGGAAGAGAGAGAGGGAGAGAAGAGAAAGAAAGTGAGAGATCAGGCCTGAAGACTGATGGACCAGATTCAAAGATGACTGACCAAAAGGTGACATTTCTAGTTCCTAAAATAAAGATAATTAATAATTAATAATAATAAAAAACATCCACAAAAAGATTTCATGACCCGTGGTCACTCAGCCATTGATAGTCCTTTCAGGTTTCAACATAGTAAAAACAGTATTTCTTTTTCAAAAAATAAAAATGGAAAGTCATTCACTGAAACAGGTTGTTCTTTAACCAACCTTTGGAGTTTGCCTTCATCCAGCTCCATGAAGATTTTTTACAATGCCTCAAAGGTGTATCTAAGCACGGGCAGGTACATGAGGTTATCAACTCCGACATCATCAGTGACAGCTAACGGCCATGTAGATCTGTCAAAAACTTTATTCCTTGGAGTACGACCCCAATGTCCTCATGTTCTCTCAGGACATAAACCTCAACAGTTGTCTTCAACTTCATCCATGACCTGAATTAGGCAGACAAATGCACATAACAGTAAGAAAATGAGACCCTCTAACAAAGCCCTATTGAGAAATGAATGTGAAAAATAGACATGTTCATGTACATACCACATATTCCTGCACAAAGTTTTCAGGATCTTCCCCCGTGTAGATACAGAGTCCCTTCAGGAGACACTCGGCCAGCATCTATATCACACTGAAATAAAAACATTATTGATTAGCACGTTAATCCAAGTTTCATTTAAGTCAGCCACTGTTGTAAACGACCATATGATAAAAAGAAACAAAAAGTTAGACGAATACAATAGATAGATACTTTATTCTTCCCGAGATCATCACAAATTTTAGGATGTGATGAATAATAGAATAATAATAGAACAATATGTGAAGAAGTATCAATATCAACATGATCAAAAATATTAGCCTCTGTAAGGTTTGCATGATTAAAACTCTGCATTACTCACATCAGTAATTTGCTTAATCATTGCTTGGAGACAGGAACTTGGATTGAAGTGGGACAATTGTGATTCTTTTGAAATTCCGTGTTGATCTGAAATAAGAGGCAGGAAGAAAATTAGTTTCATACGACAGTGCCAGACAAAACATACGCATACTGCACCACACATCTGGCATAACAGGCATTTATTGGTGTATAAGACATTCATTTTATCAACAGTAAATTCATAAATAAATAAAAGATCAAACTTCAGTGACTTCAAACAGTAACATCACTACATCTTAGACTCAGTAACAAAAAAGTTGTATGCGTACACTGTACTGCCTGTTTTTTTGCCTGCACAAACAAATCAAAATATTTATATTTCATATTTTCATCATATGGGGAGACAACTTCCTAGGGCTAAACGTTTTTGGATGCTATAATGTAACTTTGCAAATGGCTTTTTGTCCACATGGCTATGCTAGCTTGCTTTTAGGCAGCCATTTGCTGGCAACACACTTGGCGCACACAGGCTAACAGGCTTTTCACTCACATACAACTTATTATGCTTCAAACGTGATCAAATTAATGGACTGTACCAAACCAACCCCAATTTAGCTTTACTATGATTTATGTATTTTTCCAACCGCCCAACAGATGCAGCTAACTGGTTGGTTAGGCTAACGTTAACTTGGTAGAAAGAAACGGACCAAAAAATAATACAAAGACATCAAGGGTCAACTTTGCAACGCTGTAATACTGTAAGAAAACAGCTAGGAGATTTATTGTCTAATATAACATGATCATAAGGTTGATAAACTTACCCTTCAGTAGGCTAATTCGATTTGCCATTCTCTCTTCCACTTCAGTCACTGATGATAGATATCCAAACTTTAACGGTCAAACCATGCTTCAAAAACTTCTTCTTCTACTACTATGTATTTTTTTTAATGACACATTACAGCCACCTGCTGCTCTGGAGTATGTCTGAACTTAACATTTTCACTTTCGATCAACACAAGAAAAATGTCTACATCCAGCATTCAAAATTATCTCTTGAAATCTACTTAATTAAAACACGTTTGCAAGCGGAATATAAAACAATCATGTTGCATATATCAAATTAATTTGTGTCAAATCAAAGACCCCCTATTTCCATTTTTTTCAGTGTAGGCTACAAGCGCAAGGGCGAAGTAATGACCCAGCAGCAGCAAAAAGTCTAGCATAACCAGCTATTGGCATATCCTATTTAAGTTTTGACTAAATGTAAAATGACTTTTGACTGAATGTAAAATTAATATAAATGCACTTACCTGTTGTTCTCTTTTATTTGTTCTTCACAGGGTCGGATGGAACGGCAGGTGGAAGACCATCCGCAAAATTGATTTTTTTAAATAAAATATAATAAATTGATATTTGTTAGTGTACAGCTGTCTTTTCTTTTGAATAGGCTCAACATTAGCAACAGCCATCAGTCAAAATGCAGGTAAAACATGAATGTGGCTTGTCTAGGCTCTCAACTAGATTTTGTGGGTTCTATTAAAGGCAAATGAGAACTCTCATAACTCTGACCGCACCTGCTTCGCTGCGTGGCAGTCATAATAAATTGATATTTGTTAGTACAGTTGTCTTGAATAGGCTTGGAGTAGTCAACATTAGCAACAGCCACTATAGCCAAATGCAGGTATATGAATGTGGCTTGTCTATTTTCAGACAACTAGATTTTGTGGATTCTATAAAGGGCAAATGAGGACTGCACATGCAGATCCGCCCTAACGTGCTGGCGACATTATGGCAACCTTTCTCAGGAAGGTTGCTACAATGTCGCCAGTATGTCTTTTGATTGCCGCGACGTGGCGGTTACGTGCGAGAAACGTTGCCAAGATATGTTGCGGCAACGTAATCGCGTCTTTCACCCGCACGTGTCGGCAACGTTAGAACTTACGTGGCGGCAACGTATGTTTGGTAATAAAGTTACGTAACCGCCACGTAACGGCGACGTAACTGTGTTAGCTGGGATACACCTTTGTACCTGACAAAATGTACAGTATGTGAGTACTGAAGCTTCTCACTTAAACTTCACTTGATTAAACTTTCCCGTCCCCTTTCCTTATTGTTTCTTTTCAGACAAGATATGCCATACCACAACTTCTGACCACACCACTTCATCTGAGTCATCATCTGAGTCCTCTTCCACCAGTAATTCATCTTCCTCTTCTTCCTCCAATTCTTCATTGTCATCAGACGATGAAAGTCATAAGAAAAGGCGTTACAAAAAAAAGCATACAAGGAAAGACAAAAGGCATCGGAAGGAAAAGAAGTCGGCAAAAGCAAGGCATCGCAAAAAGCACAAGAAGGAACAGAAGTCCGCAAAACCTGAATGTGGACAAAGAGGTGAGTCATAAGGGAGGGCTCCTGTTTACAAAAACAATTACATTAATACACAGGATTAAAGTTAAAATCCCTTGTGCCAAAATCCAAGGTAAAAACACATTCAGAAGCCCCTACTCAAAATTAACTTTAAAAAGCACGCTACCCACAAATCCACCAACAAATGGTCACTAACACAAGACAAATGGCCCATCCAACAGCAGTATATAGTATGTGGTATGTCATTGGGGTTATCAAGTGGGCACCCTCATTCACCGATGTTTCGTTAAGTTAGGCCCACGACACCTCATGAAGGCTTAACAGTGAAACCAGCGTCCTGGAGACACTCCCCTCCATGCTGCCACCATATTACCACTTTGAAATATCCAATACCCAAAATACTCTTAACCAGCTTAGGCATGGTCAAGTTATGGGTGATGCATGTTAATGTCAACAATATTTTGTCTCATCTCACAGTCCAGTTAATCTCTATTTGTTTTATTTCTTACTGATGCAGCTTCCAGTCCAAAAGACATCGTTGCAAGGTACAAGAAGGTTCTGCGGGCTTACAACCGTGGAAAAAAACTTGGGGAAGCGTGTACCATTGCTGGTGTTACAGAGGTGACCGTTCGATCAAAAGCAGCTATCCCAGAGTTGGCTATAGCTTCACCAGAAAAATTTGAGGAGCTTTTGGCAGGCTACAACAAAAGAGGAAAAATTTCTGATTTTCTAAGTAAATGTGAAGACCTTATTGAGAATGATACACAGGTCAGAGCTGAGATAGCAAAACTCAAACATGAGGGCAATCTCATACCCTACATTAAGAGGGAGCCGAAGTAAGCCCCCCGCCAACAACCCTCTTATGTTTAAGCAGTGTTCATTCATGTTGTGTTCATGTTTACTGTCTGATTGTCTGAAGAGGCAGCAGAAGTAAGTGCCCCTCGCCCCACCACCCTGTTTTGTTTATGCTGTGGTGTTGCAATGAAGGATTGATAGCCTTTTAAGCTATTATGTTTTTTGTTTAATTTTTATTTGCTTATTGCCCTCCTCTGATGGATCAGAAGTTTTGATTTCAATAAATATCTCTTGATATTAAAGCCAATTGTGATGTGTGACAATGCTTTACAATGTGTTAAGCATCTGTAATTGCAGTGTATGTAAAGTGTTATTGTTTTCATTATCACTATTGTCATTTAACAATATTTGACTTTAATCGGCAAAGTCATAAGTTAAGTACAGAACTATGAACACCAGTTACAACTTCAATGTGTTTATACATTGTTTGCTCCAGGTATATCCCATCAGTTTGAAATACAGCATTTTTGGATCATTTACAAATTGTTCATTAAAATATAAGACTAAGATGTAACTTCATAATAGCCACCCAAAATTTTGTTTCATGCAGTCATTTTCCATCAATTGATTATAAGATTGACATTTTTAGATAATTTAC
Source organism: Alosa pseudoharengus (assembly GCF_046254945.1). Taxonomy (NCBI): domain Eukaryota; kingdom Metazoa; phylum Chordata; class Actinopteri; order Clupeiformes; family Clupeidae; genus Alosa; species Alosa pseudoharengus. Next base: position 1,003,153 of record NW_027468576.1, on the reverse strand, counting down.
AAATTGTTTATTAACATATAAAAGACTAAGATGCAACTTCATAATAGCCATTAAAAAAAAGGTTTGATGCAATCATTTATCATCAATTAATTATAAAAAGTACATTTTTAGATAGTTTACAAATGATTTACTACCAAATAAAAGACTACGACCCAACTTTATCATAGCCATCTGAAAAACAAATATTGTAATTGTTTTCTAACTAACTGTTAATCAATAGAACATCATTTATAGTTCAATAGTTAATCAACCTATGTAATATGCATAGGCGTTGTGTATATGGCTATGTAAAGGCCTACAATCAACATTATAATCATTAACAATAACTCAATATATCATTATTAATAATACGATATTTGCAATAATAATGTAGCTTATTAATATAAAATAAATTGAAATCAAGCTATCACTAAACGGATATTTTTTAGAGTAGAGTAGAGTAGAGTGAGAGAGTGAGTGAGGTAGAGTAGAGAGGTAGAGTAGAGTAGAGAGGTAGAGTAGAGTAGAGTAGAGTGAGTGAGTCAGTGACGCCACTCTTGACCTACATAAATTCAAATATGCTTTATTGGCACGACACACCATATGATGCATTGCCAAAGCGTTCACAGTAATAATAATAATTAAAGAAAATACAAATACAAAATGATATAAACATGTACAAACATTACAAACATTGTTACACTTCCGTCACACACACACACACACACACACACACACACACACACACACACACACACACACACACACACACACACACACACACACACACACACACACACACACACACACACACACACACACAGCACGTCACGTCACAACCATACAAGACCATTGTCTGTACACGTCCACAGGAAAACCAAGACAGGACAAAACAAAACAAACAGGAGACATGGTGTAATAGACTGGGGCTGGGGAGCAGTGTTATGTTGAAGGGTGGAGGTAGTGGGGTGATTATCTTAAGTAATGCCTTCTCTCAGGTTATGGAGTGAGGACACATAACTGGCTGCCAGTATGCATGTGCTGGTGTCCTCACCCAAAACTACAGCAAGTTTTTTCTGTTCCTCCAGTTTTGTGAAGTTGGGAATGATGTTGTTCAAAATGGTGAAATATTTGTCTCTTTGGGACCGATATTTGTCACAGTAGGGATGAGCTCTTGGGATTTAAGTGCTTTAAAATGTAGTGAATTTTGAGGGCTTAATTTTAGATGAATCCAGAATTTTAGTGATCGTTTTTGGATATTAATCAATAGTGGAAATCGGCCTAATTCTGCCCTGCTAGCATTTGTGGGTACTTTTCTTTGGATATGTAACAAATTTCTACAGAATTCAGCATGCAGGGCTTCGATTGGGTGTTTGTCCCATCTTGAGTAGTCGTGCTTACTGAGTGGACCCCATATTTCACTTCCATAAAGTGCAATTGGCAAAATGACTGTCAAATATTTTGGACCAGATTTTAATTGGTATATCTATTTGATGAAAATTTCTTTTTATTGCATAAAATGCTCGTCGTGCTTTTTCTTTTAGTGCATTCACTAAATATGTATGTGAATGGCTAGGTTGAGAGCTCTATCTAGTGTGTAGCATTCAAAGAAGTGGGCATGCATGGTGAATATCTGTCAGGATTTCCCCATGCACACCACACTTACCCTGTGTAAGATGTATGCCTCCTCTGTAATGTGTGCATTAAAATAAGTGAGGCATGCAGATAGACACCTGATGAGGTATCTACCTGCACTCCACCCTTACCCTAGCCTGTTTTGTAGTTTTGTTTGTGTTTTATGAATGTCACCTAATATGTAGTGCAATTAAAAGAGAGTAAGCGTGCTGTAAGCACTTAAATCCCAAGAGCTCAGCCCTAAGCCCAGTCCCCTATGTCAGTTGGTCTCGGATTTAACTAACCCAATAACCCACAAATTGTCCAGACCAGCACTGCTTCCCAACAACCAATCAGAATCAACCAAATTAACAAGAACAACAAGAATTCTTATTTGGAACACTGGAAGAAAGAAACAAAATTACAACACAAACTAGAATGTTACATTGGCATACGAAAAGACTATCAATTGGCAGAGTATCTCCACACTGTCAGAGATACGAAGCAGAGACAGATCCTCACCAAGTACAGGCTGAGTGACCACAGTCTAGCCATAGAGAAAGGCAGGCACAAGAAGTCATGGCTGCCCAAAGAGCAAAGGACATGTGGTCACTGTCAGGGGAGGTAGAGTCAGAGGTGCACTTTCTGCTACACTGTGACAAATATCGATCCCAAAGAGACAAATATTTCACCATTTTGAACAACATCATTCCCAACTTTACAAAACTGGAGGAACAGAAAAGACTTGCTGTAGTTTTGGGTGAGGACACCAGCACATGCATACTGGCAGCCAGTTATGTGTCCTCACTCCATAACCTGAGAGAAGGCATTACTTAAGATAACCACCCCACTACCTCCACCCTTCAACATAACACTGCTCCCCAGCCCCAGTCTGTTACACCATGTCTCCTGTTTGTTTTTGTTTTGTCCTGTCTTGGTTTTCCTATGCACGTGTACAGACAATGGTCTTGTATGGTTGTGACGTGCTGTGTGTGTGTGTATGTGTGTGTGTGTGTGTGTGACGGAAGTGTAACAATGTTTTTAATGTTTGTACATGTTTATATCATTTTGTATTTGTATTTTCTTTAATTATTATTATTCCTGTGAACGCTTTGGCAATGCATCATATGGTTTGTCGTGCCAATAAAGCATATTTGAATTTGAGTGAGTGAGTGAGTGAGGTAGAGTAGAGAGGTAGAGTAGAGTAGAGAGGTAGAGTAGAGTGAGTGAGTGAGTGAGAGAGGTAGAGTAGAGAGGTAGAGTAGAGTAGAGAGGTAGAGTAGAGTAGAGTGAGTGAGGTAGAGTAGAGAGGTAGAGTAGAGTAGAGAGGTAGAGTAGAGTAGAGAGGTAGAGTAGAGTAGAGTGAGTGAGGTAGAGTAGAGAGGTAGAGTAGAGTAGAGTAGAGTAGAGAGGTAGAGTAGAGAGGTAGAGTAGAGTAGAGAGGTAGAGTAGAGTAGAGAGGTAGAGTAGAGTAGAGTAGAGTAGAGTAGAGTGAGTGAGTGAGTGAGTGACGCCACTCTTGACCTAAATATGTATGTGAATGGCTAGGTTGAGAGCTCTATCTAGTGTGTAGCATTAAAAGAAGTGGGCATGCATGGTGAATATATGTCAGGATTTCCCCATGCACACCACACTTACCCTGTGTAAGATGTATGCCTCCTCTGTAATGTGTGCATTAAAATAAGTGAGGCATGCAGATAGACACCTGATGAGGTATCTACCTGCACCCCACCCTTACCCTAGCCTGTTTTGTAGTTTTGTTTGTGTTTTATGAATGTCACCTAATATGTAGTGCAATTAAAAGAGATTAAGCGTGCTGTGTGCTTCCAGGACAAGGCATGTGCATGAGCATATGAGGGGGGTGCACAACGGGGGCCCAGGGCCAATGGATAACCCACAGGACCCAACCAATGCCAAACCCACACAGCGACCCACCAGGACCGAGTCTCCCAAGCCATCCAATGGGGCCCCGGCAGAATGACAATGAGAGAGGCAGAGAGTGAAATTAGAAAAGTTAGAGTAGAGAGGTAGAGTAGAGAGGTAGAGTAGAGAGGTAGAGTAGAGTAGAGAGGTAGAGTAGAGAGGTAGAGTAGAGAGGTAGAGTAGAGTAGAGTGGTAGAGTAGAGAGGTAGAGTAGAGTAGAGTAGAGTGAGTGAGTGAGAGAGGTAGAGTAGAGTAGAGAGGTAGAGTAGAGTGAGTGAGTGAGTGAGTGAGAGAGGTAGAGTAGAGAGGTAGAGTAGAGTAGAGAGGTAGAGTAGAGAGGTAGAGTAGAGAGGTAGAGTAGAGTAGAGTGAGAGAGTGAGTGAGGTAGAGTAGAGAGGTAGAGTAGAGTAGAGAGGTAGAGTAGAGTAGAGTAGAGAGGTAGAGTAGAGTAGAGTAGAGTGAGTGAGTCAGTGACGCCACTCTTGACCTACATAAATTCAAATATGCTTTATTGGCACGACACACCATATGATGCATTGCCAAAGCGTTCACAGTAATAATAATAATTAAAGAAAATACAAATACAAAATGATATAAACATGTACAAACATTACAAACATTGTTACACTTCCGTCACACACACACACACACACACACACACACACACACACACACAGCACGTCACAACCATACAAGACCATTGTCTGTACACGTCCATAGGAAAACCAAGACAGGACAAAACAAAACAAACAGGAGACATGGTGTAATAGACTGGGGCTGGGGAGCAGTGTTATGTTGAAGGGTGGAGGTAGTGGGGTGATTATCTTAAGTAATGCCTTCTCTCAGGTTATGGAGTGAGGACACATAACTGGCTGCCAGTATGCATGTGCTGGTGTCCACACCCAAAACTACAGCAAGTTTTTTCTGTTCCTCCAGTTTTGTGAAGTTGGGAATGATGTTGTTCAAAATGGTGAAATATTTGTCTCTTTGGGACCGATATTTGTCACAGTGTAGCAGAAAGTGCACCTCTGACTCTACCTCCCCTGTCATACAGTGACCACATGTCCTTTGCTCTTTGGACAGCCATGACTTCTTGTGCCTGCCTTTCTCTATGGCTAGACTGTGGTCACTCAGCCTGTACTTGGTGAGGATCTGTCTGCTTCGTATCTCTGACAGTGTGGAGATACTCTGCCAATTGATAGTCTTTTCGTATGCCAATGTAACATTCTAGTTTGTGTTATAATTTTGTTTCTTTCTTCCAGTGTTCCAAATAAGAATTCTTGTTGTTCTTGTTAATTTGGTTGATTCTGATTGGTGGTTGGGAAGCAGTACTGGTCTGGACAATTTGTGGGTTAGGGGTTATTGGGTTAGTTAAATCTGAGACCAACTGACATAGGGGACTGGGTTTAGGGATGGGGATTCTTTTTCCAGACTATCGCTACAGCTGTCCAAGGCTTTTGCGGCGTTTTGCATTGCTTGACGCTGTTCCCTTGTTGGTTTGGAATTTGGTCACCTGTCTGATCAATGAGTTCAGGTCTATGGCTGTTTTCATCATCAGGTGTGAACGGAATTATTTTCACAAATGCAGGAGTAGAAAATACCTGTCTTCAATGTAGGTTATACCCTGAATACTCAGATCCTATGGCCATACAGTAAATCCTCAAATTATGGCCGAGATTATATTCTCTATAGCCGGGCCTCTGATAATAGCCAGGGGCATTGTTTATTCGAACAAATAAAGGCCAGGGTAATAATTGCCATGTGGGCTAGGCCTATTGGTCCACTTTTTTTATTGTTGATTTTTTTTTTATTGTTACGGTTTGATTCATATTCGTAATAAACCACACAGGAAGGAATAGGCCTACACACCTCTCTCTCACACACACGTGTGCGAATGTGTAGCCTATGTTGTTACATTTGCAATGAGTTTAATTTAGCCTAATTTTTGGGGGGCAAATGTTTAAATACAAAGTAAAATAAATGATAGTTTTGGCTTTGGAAAGTAATTGTTTCACTCATTATACAAATAGGCGCTGTTAAGGCTGTGGCAGGTTAAAGCGGCATTGGGCTTCTTTTGGGCTTCTTTTTGAGGTGAGAGTTGCTTATTTGTCTCGCAAGAGTTGGCAACACTGGACCAGCGCGAAATCATTTCCAACCATGTTTCCAACCGGGGACAACACGCGAACCCTTTCCTCCAAACAATGTTTTTTATATAGTTAATAGCAGTTATTTCAGGAGTAATCGTGTAAATAATAGTGTTTTGGTATTGAATGTTATATTTACCATCGTGTATTTTATATCGTGTGTGTGAAACCGGTTAACGTTAACGTTAGCAACATTGTGCAGTGCTTCATATCTGACTGCCATCCTGATGCATGGACCGGTGCATGGTCTGCTCTTGGACCACCATATTCAGTTTATTAACTTGCTGTGAATTATTACACAAAATGTTCATTAAATGTACGAAGAAGTATTTCTAGGTTAATGATTGATGATATGGCTCGTACAGTATGAAGGCTACAGTAGCCTAGCTAATGTTAACTAGCATTACCAACCTCCCTGCAAAACTCACCACACAACTTCGTAGGTTTGATAGGTCTTGTCCCTCATGCTGGCCCTTACAAAACCCACAAGCTGACCCTCGACACACAACAGTCAATAATGTGACCCGATTTAAAGTGGTTTTCACCCCTTTGGACACTCTTGATGTCGTCCTTGAAACAGTGAAAGATTCACGGGGGCATGGACGGTTTGCTAGTTCTAACCATTTTACTGCAGTGTCGTAGCATCCAGCCTGTGCTATCAGCTAGCTAGCTAGTTCAAAGGTTTAAGTACTTAATGGGGATATACCGGGCTTTTCAAGCCTCGACTAAGTTGATGTTTCATATAAACAACAATTCATATTCATAGAAACAACAAGGTCACTAAAACATAATATATTTCATACCTGTGTTGCAGCATGTAGGCTAATGTTAGCAGCATTATAATGACATTCTAATGTCTGAAAGGCTAATTATTAGCCTGTCGGCTAACTGAAAAGTTAAGTGTTCAAACTAGCATTTCCAGTGTTCTATTTGATGGTGTATTGGCCCTGACTAAGTTCGTGTTATATATAAACCACAATCCTTGTTGATACAAGTACCAATATTCGTCAAGAAAGTTTTTAATCACATTAAGAATTTCGCCATAGGCAGTAAAAGACTCCGCCATCTTTGTCAATAATTTTCGCTGATAAAGTTTCAAACTATGACCTTAACGGCCTTTCCACCAATCAGAGGCATCACTGTGGGATTGTGGGTAATGAAGTACTTATCCAAGACATCCTGAATAAAAGACATTTATCTCAAAACAAGGTTAGTGCCCCGTGAACTTTTGGAGTCTATATGAGCATACACAATCGCTTAGTACAGCCGTAGCTGGTTTTGAGTCTACCATGTGCAGTTAAGTTTTTATGGCTTATACCCGAATTGTCAATGGAGAAATTGCATTGAATTCTTACTTCCAGAAACTCCTGTGGGCGGGACTGTGATGCTCAGCCAAATTACTCTGGGGGGGGATCGTGCAGGAGACACTGTGCAGGCAGGAGTCAGCAGGATCCGTGTATACAGCCCAAAGATGAGGGCAACTAAGACACCTTAAAAAATGACGCAAACGGGTTTGTAAAGAGCAAAACATGAAGAGCGGAAAGAGAAGATTGACCTGGGTGTGATCTGGAAAACATTGTTAGAAGGATGCGGTGACCAGTGTTTCCCACAGAATTGAATTCCAATTGTGGTGGTTGGTTTGCAATTTAATACAACCTGGAAAATCATTGTGTGGTGGTCAATGTTGATATTGTGGTAGGCCGCTACAAATAAGTCAATGTATGGGAAACACTGGGTGACCCCATGGGTGGTGGCACCAATCCAGGGAAAGAGGGGTGAGGGAGAACCAGGACGCGGTCCCTGGCTGGGGAAGAGACACGGGCACGAACGCGGTTCACGCTACACGCTGGTGTAGGGGAGAGTGGGGTGAGTTGTGCCAGTTTTTACTTAAAGTGACTTAAAGTGACTAAAGGGAGGCCATGATAGCAATGCTTCCAACTACAATATGAACATATATTTCAGGATGTGGTGCATCTCTGGGAACAATCACTTTCGATCTGAAATATAGTATTTAAGAGATATAGCTTTCTGAAAAAAAGTGGTCTTGTGGCACAACTTGCCCCCGGTGCGGGGTAAGTTGTGCCTTTGAAGAGAATCCATTGGGGTAAATTGTGCCATAGATTATTGAAGTAAAACAGTATATTTTGATCTCAGACACAGTAATGCTTTATAAAAGCTAGACAAATTCAATACAAAATTACTTATTTAAAGTTATTTTACAACATCAAAGGCCAGTTTTCTACAAGCCTATTGCGCCACATGAGCACATCAAAGGTCATTTTCCGTTGCCACACCATTTCATCCATGTTGTAGATCTTGTGTGGAGGGAAGTCATACCTGAAATGAGATTAAAGTTTTGTTGATCAGAGAAGTTTACAGCAGATTTAGGTGGTTGGATGTGGTTGTGTAGATGTCAACTCTGCTACTACCTAGAGATGATGTTCCCCCTCTCCTTCCCAGGCTTCCTGGTCAGTGTGTGTGTGTGAGAGAGAGAGGGAGAGAGAGCATGTGTGTGTGAGAGAGAGAGAGAGAGCATGTGTGTGTGAGAGAGAGAGAGAGAGTCCTGTACACAGGAGTGTCTTTCTGGGGCTGACATGTCAAAGCCATATGATTACCTGTCCATCACTTTAGGTTATCAAATAACTCCCCCACGTTGTGCCTATTAATGGCAGTAGCTCTACCAACAGAGGTTGCTTCAGAAGTGCGGCATGACAAATGACGGCGTGCTTTAAAGGCTCCAAACCAATCACATCCTAGAAAATATTAAAAGTTTATTAGTATTATTAGCATATCTCTTAAATTGTCCCTTATTGAGCCCTTGAGTCCCTTGTGTTTAGATAAGTTGAAGCTATACGCTCTAAATAAGTACCCAATTTTGCTTCTCTTATCTGCATGAGCATTCCTGGGAAATAATTGATAAACTTCCCTTTTACTTCTTTCCCTTTTTATTAATAAATGCACATAACCAAACCTGCTTTTTCCTCTCTGATCCAGCTGGCAGGGATATCGATGTCATTTCTTTTTGCGTACTCAAGAGCAAGTTCACAGCATTTCATGGGACTTAGACCGTGAAACATTACTGCTAGTGCCTTAATATGTTCTGCCAGCTCCTTCTCCAAACAGTATGCCCTGCCTGTCTTCTTATAACTCTGTAGCATGATGGTATATTTCTATTTTTGGTCTAAAATTAAGACTGTCACATAGTTTTAGTGATAAAATGTAAGGATAAAATGCACAATTACAATAAAATAATGTTTAAAACATTTATAAGTGGGGGTGAGTTGTGTCACTGGCACAACTTAACCCAGGCCCTTTGGCACAAATCACCCCAACCCCACCATTTTGGAAAAAATGCATCATCCATCAGATTTGAGCTAACATCATGCTAGCTGTATAGACTCATAATGTAGCTTACCAAAGCACTAAAACATGTGTGAAATCTTTTCAAACTTGTCTATAACTGTTTTGACACAACAATCAAAAAAACATGATCATAGAAATTTTACTTTGAAAGGCAAAAAACAGTTTTTTCAACTTAAATGTGCTTACCTGTCATGCAATGAGGCTCTCTTCTTTGCAGGATGAGTGAAATGGCTGTGTCTTCAAAAATGTGTGGTCACATGACCCAATTTTTTCTATAGTTTCCTAGAAATAGGGGGTGGCACAACTTCCCCACTGGCACCAATCACCCCACTCTCCCCTACCTGTGCTCCCATGGTCAGCTAGGGAAGGCTTTAATATGCTGGCACTCAACACAGAGGAAGGCGGAAAAAAAAAAAACTCCCAAACACTTTAAAGGAGAAAAAATTCCTTCCTTGCCCTCTTAGCAATGAGCGACAGAGCAACAGCTCCTGTGCATCAGCTGCCTTACAGCCAAAGCCGGCATTGAGGTGGGGGTAACTGACCTCAACTCCGCATCTCACACACACTGGGACTCCATATTTGTGCATGTCTGGATCAGAATGATACCAGATTGTTGCGGCACAGAATCTGGCCGAATGACAGTTCAGCTTGGTGTACATTAAAGGTTAGCATCATGAACACCGCAGCGCAATGCATATTAAACTGTTCTCATCACAAATCAAACGCCGATATTCTTCAAACAGGCAAAGTGGTAAGCAGTCAGCAACATGTAGATGCGTTAGCTGTAGAACGCAGCTGAGTTGGTTAGCTGTTTGTTATGTAGGTCTACTACTTATCTTTAATGAGATAGAAACTCGTAAAGTTATTATTAAAATCATGTAGCAGGAAATGGCCTACAAGCTAAGCTAGAACCCACTGCATAGCCCACGGTGACACACAAACTGACTAGCAGGAGTAGGCTATAGTCAATAGCCTACTAAAATCAAAACAGTAGGCTAGGTAATTTTAGCTAACGTTATACAATTACCCTTGGCAAACGGCAGCAGTTTGTAGCCTAGTACCAACTTCATGTGTAGGCTAACCATTAGCCATCTGCAATGAGGGAAAGCTAGTTGCTTGCTAAAACAAACAAAGTGGCAAGAGATGTATGTAACGTTAACGTGTTAGAAGTTACAAGCTGGGACCCACGCAAATCACGGAATACAGGCACATTGGCTACTGAAGCAAATTTGAGTGACAAACAACTTAGGATAGACAACACGTTGGTTAACACAATTCCAAGCAAACTTTACCAAAGAACCACGAAGGACTGGAAGCCTGATTTATCAGAAATGTCACGTCTATATAACATGGCCGCTTGCAATGCTCAAGTGTGATTCACGGGATATTTAGCCTACACTGACTTCAGTTCACCCTATGCCTCCAGACAAGCAGTAGCCTAGTGGCTACTCCATGAGCCTGTAACTATTAACACAGCCAATGTGACCGAAAAGTTGTTAGCTAAAAACAGGCAAATAGCAAAACAAGTGTCTTCATCTAGTAGGCTATACATGTTTGTGACATGTATCTCAACATTCAGCAGGAACGAGTGGGCTTTACAACCAGCTCTAATACAAAGCAACAAGATAAGAACTACCTCCCTCCAGTAGTTTCCCATGCAACCTAGACCATGATCGTCTGTAACAGATAATGGGCAGCAAGTTCTGCTTGACACAAGCGAGCAAACCGGTAGCCACTGCGAGCGGAGTAAAACCGATGGTGCAACTCCCCGCGCCGGCGGCGGGGATTCTTTAGCTAAACGGCCCTAAACCGTTTCCCATGCATTTCCAATGGTAGTCCTAAACCACTACGGATGTAATATTATTTTGGCCGCCACTTCCTTTTTGGCGCTGTTTTGCGGGTTTTTTTAGGCCATTTCCGGTCTCCTAAAATCACTACGGATTGGCGGCCATCTTTGATTCATTTGTTGTGGTCGGCGTTACCACTGATCTATACTGTTCTTTATAGATCAGTGGGCGTTACCCATAGATATATACACTAGATGTCGCCTTGACTACTGCTGTTCATTGGAACGAATGCGTCAATCGAGACGCCATCTTGCTTCAGTGATCCACTCCTCTATAATGCATTAGCGTCAATCTGGGCAAAGATCTAGCGAAAATAAAATCACCATAAATCGTCAAAATCTCAAGCAATTATCTAATTTTTTGGGTTGTTCCAACTGACAGGCATGTATTTATGGTTGAGTCTACAGAAAACTAAGCTTAAGACGATAATAAAGATACATTTTACCCGTCTAGCCCCATAGACTCCCATTCATTCTGCACTAGCTAGCGGCGGCCCCTAGAGGAACAATGAGTAAACTGCAACCAGGTTCGATACAATGAAAGTAAACAGGCTCTTCGTAGACAGGCTCTGGTTGAGGCCACATACCCCTCGTCTCGTTTACTCATGTAAGTTGTAATCTCACCAGAAGTTGCTGTAGATCTGTAGAACATTTACCTCTGCTACTACATAGGCTACGCCAGTCGTTACTTTTATAATCATGGGTCAGTGCCATGGGCAAACGAGATGTAGCTGAATTCATAAATGACAAAGCCATGAGAAAGGTGATTTTCTTACGTTTCAACAACAAAGAAGCCGATCTGCCATCATTGTGAGAAGTTCCCAAATTTGTCGCTAATCGCTAAAAAGGTTTTCTATCGCTGGGGATGGCCAAACGTCGCTAAATAGGTAACGCTGACAATACAGGAGAACTAGTTTAGCGATTCAGATCCATGTACAAAGATGGCGGCGGTGTTGACGCATGCTGAGAAGCAGAAGGCGACATCTAGTGTATATATCTATGGGCGTTACCAATGACAGATATCGGACTTACTTTTTACTCTCAGGTAAGTTTGGTCTAATTATGCGCTATCCAATGAATGAAACTCGATATATTTTTGGATCATTTGTCTGATATTCATGATTTTACGTGATAATATCTTGTTAGCGCCGTACTGACACAAATTTTCTGCGACGAATTGGCTAGGCTAGCACCGCTTGTTTACATTAAAATAGCTAGGTTCGATCTCTCTGAAATGCGTTTAAAATGCGATCAGACTATTGATTTTACACATTGAGACCTTGGGGAATGTACTACTACTGTGTGGACTCGAAATGTAAAGGTTAAATATGTTTTAGATGCGTTAGAATATCAACCGCGATTAGAATGCTAAATGCATTGAAAATGAATGAGCTACCAATCGCCACTGTAATGACCTGACGATCACTGGAAATACTTTAAAAACGTGACCAGACACCCTAGCTCACTTCTTAAGAGCATAGAGATGGTGTTACAACAGTTTGGAGTTGGAATTTGAGGTGTAGATATGCTTTAGAAGTGTAAACATGTCAACCGGGAATTCCATGCTAAAAACAGAGTGATGAATGAACTATTTTTGTTTACTACTTTTACGAGGGCTGAGGGTCTCTGTAAATGTATTTAAGCCCTCATCAGATCATCTGGCTAGCATGTTTAGACCCTCTAGATGTATTTACTACAGTGTGGAGTCCAAATTCGAGGTCTAAGTATGCTTTAGATATGTAAACAGAACACCTGATTTTTTAACGTGTGTTAATGAGTACACCACTATCAAACTAATAGTGATGGGCTATTATTACAACTCCAGGGATCTGTGTGTGTCTTCAAAATGGATTCTGTATGGTGTGATTTAAATTGTTTGTCTTTTCCTCGTAGAAAGTTGCATCTGTGCCCTGCCCCCCTTTAGGTTTGAGCCCTCGTCCTCCCAACTGACCCCGTGGCCCTCCGCTGCAGCAGAACTGGCCCTTGAGTACCGCCAGAAGGGGACCACTACCTAGAAGATCAAGAGGGTGGACAGGGTGTACATGGAGGCAAGGGACACAGTGGCACTGAAAGGAGGTGACCCCAGAGCGTGATGTGCGTAGGATGATGGGTCGGGCGCTGATACAGCTGTGTGAGCTAAATCAAAGGATACTCTCTCAATGGTAGGTCAAATGTTTTAGCTGCTCAGTCCCTGTTATTTACAATAAGACCAGACAGTGCATGAGGAGACACTGTCATTACATTTTGAGGCCCCCGACACACCTGGCACCCCCACTGCACCTGAGACCTTTATTTCCCTGGGAAGCATCCAGGAGCCCTCCAAGCCCACCTAGGGAAAGTTCAGGTGGAGGTTCAGCTGCACAAAGCAGACAGCCCCCACCACCACCCAGGAGTGCCTGGTTCCTCAGGAGGAGTCCACCAGCTGCCTTCCCTTCATAAAAAATCTGAGGAGACTTCTTAAAAGGAACAAATGTTTTAGCACAACGCTGTGGTCATATTCAGTTACCCGCTTTAAGGACTGTACATAAATGGTGACATTTAATTATTTGTACAGGTCCGTGAGAACACAGAGGGAGACAGAAAGGACTGTGGTGGCACCTTGACCAGGCAATGCAGACGGGCTCAGCAGGGTCGACCCAGAACCCAGCAGCATCGGCAACGTATCGTCCAGCAGCAGTGGACCCACAGCCCAGCAGCAGTGGCGGTGTAGCGTCTGACAGCAGCGGCCGGTTCTGCAGTGGCGGTGTATCGTCTGACAGCAGCCGACCCAGGGCCCAGCAGCATCGACAGTGTATCGTCCAGCAGAAGCAGACCCAGGGCCCAGCAGCAATGGCGCTGTATCGTCCAGCAGAAGCAGACCCAGGGCCAGCAGCAGTGTCAATGTATCGCCCAGCAACAGCGGACCCAGGGACAGCACACACACGCGCTGCCACGGCTACACAATGCGCACACAAACACATCAGCACTCTACTCTCCCTCTCTCACACACACACCTTTTGATTTTGTTTGGTTGTTTTTTGTCATCTTTTACTCATGATACTAGCTACCCAGCTAACTCCTCGAACACACTACGGCATACACAAACACACACACACACACACACACACACACACACACACACCCATCCACTCTCATACCACACCACTACTGCTCTGTACACACTGAATCAAACACGCCTTGAACTCTCACTCTCACACACACCTTTTAATTGTTTTGTTTTACAGTCTTTTTTTGCAGTGTTACTATGCCATAGAAACCCTGTATTTCACATTCTCACTGCATCCTCCACACTACACACTTACTGTACATGCACCAGACTTCCTCACACATTCTGATGGTCATAGGTATTCATCACTCACTCCTCAAACACACACACACTTCATCATCCATCAACTCAGACATTCATTCAGATCTCCCTATACACTGCAACAACAAAGCCACACACAGTCAGACACACCTTGAAACATACACACACTTTATCCATCAGATCTCCCTAAATCCACTGAATCATCCACACATTACACTAGACACACACACACACACACACACGCATGCCCTTGCACCTTTTTCTAACACCTTATATTGACTTTAAAACACTTTTATTTAGAATGTTATGTACACATTTTCAGTGATAACAGGATTTTTCTTGCAATACAATGTTTGAATGGCCTACTGTTATGATCCACATTAATCATTCAAGCACTTATGTGAAATTGTAAGTTTAAACTAATAAAGTTGTCCTCCATAGAGGGGGGGTGGTGGTGGGCCAAAATAGTTTCATAGCAGTATTGCTTTATTCTCACTTGAATTGTTTGTACTTGTTACCATCTGTGGTGGAGTGCTACCAGCACCCCATAACTAATGTACATGATTATTCATAAATAAAGTTTATTTCATGAAAATTCTGCCTGTGACTTTTACATTGAAATGATCTCACCATCAGTACCTATCAACAAGATAAAATATACTATTAAACACTGTCTCAATCATGGATAAAGGAAGGATGACATTATAATATACATTATATGACTATACATTATAAGACTTTATTTTACATTATAAGACTTTATTTTATAATATAATACAAAGTTCATGTTAAGGGAAATAAAAAATACAGGACATTAAAATATTGGAGGAAAGCTCTTCCAGTATGGAGAGGGGACCAATTTGTTTACCCTGCATCTGTAAGACAAATGGAGAGAAAGGGAGGGGTAGAGAGAAGACAGTCTCAATACAAACACTCAGCAATCAGGTCTTTTAGAATTGTTCACATTTTAAAAGGTATTTCAAGAGTTTTTACAACATTTACACTCATTTCTACATTTCTACATACTCGTTTTTACTCGTTTTTACATATTCGTCATATATTTTGAATGCTTCTGTCGCGATTCGAACCCGCGATTTCGGTGGAAAATTGACACGATAATGATATGCGCACGTCAGATTAAGGCTTCGATTTGATTGGCTGTTTCTCCGTTACACCTATTCACGGCTGGCCCCCGCGGGTAGACTGCGAATAAATAACCTGACCGATTGAAGAAGGAGGCGTGGCAAATTCCGTCACGCTCCTCCCGAACTTCCGTTTGTAAAACGCCATTTATGGATGCTTTTGACTAAACTAGTGAGCTAATAACTACAGCACACTTGCCATACACATATCAACCATAAAACAGCTGACTGATGAAATTTGGAAGAATATTTGGGGACAATGTAGTGGAAAAGATGTTTGACTTTTTCAAGGGGATTTCATCCCTAGACCAGTAGGCCTATAGTGTGATGCCATATCATTAAAATATAACTGCCAAGGGATTTTCTTGTTATTTGTATCAATATGTCGGTTCAATTATGGAGTTGACATTTTCTGTCATGTTATGGTCATGGTAAGAACATGCTTTTCATCTTGTACGCCAGACTATATAGAATGTGGATGTGAGCAGCCACAGGGAGCAAGTGGAGGGCAACAGGCAGTGGACTAACAAGTACTAGAGCAGACACGTGGCCGTGTTCTGGAACATGTGTGTTCACATGCAGGCAGACCTATTAGGCCCACTCTGCCCATTATGAAATCAAATATAGTCTTTTTGACATCAATTTTATTGATTTTGTCGCCCGGATTATACGTGTGATAGGTCATGTGGAATCAAGAGTACACACATACACTGTATGCATTTGACCTGAGCATACATGCATGCAGAGACAGTTCGGCTGCCCTATAGTATACTGTACTGCAGGGTTTGACAGTTTGTCCTAGACCATAGAATGACTGTGATAATGTAGTGGTGCGGTGTGTTCACAACCAGGTATATGAATACTAGCAAAGACCCAAAGGGATAAAAGCTCAAACTCAAAGATTAGAACGAATAATGTCTGCATACAACACATCAGCCTTGTTCTACCAATACACATTCCTTGTGTTCACTGTGGTCAGGAACCATTCCAGTGAATTCAAATTGGACTTAGACACAGTAAATGAATGTTGATCCAAACTGAAAATGATGTAATCAGCTAATCATATACAATGATATACTAGAAGTGTTATTTTTATGTTAATATGTTTCTCACTGAGGTTTTGAAGCAGTTTGGCGAAATGTCTGCTTTTTCCACTGGCAGATGATCAGAACTGAACAAAACTACAGAGACAATGAGTAAAACATCTTAAATGGCATATGGCAACCTTATTCAAAAAGCTTTGTAAAATACTGATCTAAATGTGGCATCTTTGATGGTTTCCATGTTGTAGTTGCCAAGATGACACCAGAAGATTAATAAGAGAAACTAAGAAATTTAAAAAGGAGCAATATTCATCATCACAGGCATGTCTTTGGGGCTGGCAGTGAGCAAGCTACTCTAATTTTAGGAATATTCATATACATATTATCTGCAATATTAAGCCATCAGCTCCCCACTGCCTCTCTTAAGTGCAAAATCATGGGCCAAATATGTGGAGCTCCTGGAACCCTCTTATTTTTTATCATTACAATATCTAACATATCACTGTTTATATTACAGTACATTAATACTGTACCTACTTTGTGCTAAATTGCTTATGTTACAGTATTAATCCACTTTGTAAATAGAGAATATACTCTATAAAAGAATATCTTTACTTCAGTACAAAAAAATATTCAGAACTAAATAAAAACCAGAGACAATCTCCTATCGTCCTTCCATATTATGTCGTAAAAAGCAAAAGAACACTTGCCTCTAATCATAATCCTTCCCCACTGGATTACCTGGTATGACAATTATACTATATAAAAAATAAGACATTAATTATTCCAGTGAACAAAAATGACCATCACTGGTGAATGTGCCTTATATTACCATGTTTTCTTAATGTAGAATTACTCTATAAATCATGGAAAACATAATCATAACCAATATAGTTAGTCTAATTGTGACCTCTACGTGTAAGGGTAGGCCAATTCATCACCACACTATGGTTTGGCCATTGTGTTCCTTCTACAGTACAGAAATGAGTTGACCTCAAAACGAGGGGCTTTGGCTATGTGGGAGATGTTCAGCAATCTGTCGCCAGTGGTACGGTGCCGAGTCAGCAGGGGCTAACAGACGCCTGCACTAATGAGGGGGAAGATGGCTCACCTTGTCACTCAGATCCCGAGAGACATAGAGCAGCACGTCACGAGCCACATCTGCAAAACACTGTTCCTTGGACACCTGTGGCCAACCCAACCAAAGAGACATATGTCTTAATGTAGCCTTTGATAGCAATAAATGTATGGTTAAAATGGATAATAATTTAACTTCAAGACTACTTTTAGTTAGCCATGTAACCCTTCATGGTTTTAAACAAAGACACCATCCCCTCCCCCAATGGAATGCTAATGTGCTGGTTACTTACACAGGACAAAGGATATTACCTTGATATAATGTATCCATGTGTCATGAAATGTAAATGTATTCATGTTTGGTATCATTCTGATAGTCTCCTTACAAGGATTGTAATGATTTGATTGTGAGAATGTTTGGAACATTCTATAAGTGATATTTCTGATATATATGATATCTCTCCTCATGCTATTCTGATAAGAATTGATAGGTGTGAAGTGGGTGTGAGTAGGTGTGTCTGATGCCAACTGGAGAACCAATCATGTGGGATTGTTTTTGGCGCCATTTTCTTCTTTGTTTAAAGCATTTAAAAAGTAACTAAACTGCAAGGTTTGTCAGATTTTAGATTTTGGATTGTCAGACTAAGGATGTAGCGGAAGAGAGGAGGAGTTGGCTACAGGCCAACCTAGGCCTTTCAGGCCTGGGCTAGGCCTACATAGACCATAGACCTTTTTTTTGTACCCTCTCAGCTTGTAAACAGAATAAACCTGATTCCTGAGTATTTCCTGAAGTTTGCCAGTCTAAGATTAATATTAAGTAATTATTCACCACAATTACTTTCACCTTTCAAGTCAAATGTTATAAGCTAATATGATATGCCCTTAGAAAACCCTACTTCTTACCAAAGAATACAATACATTATTTTTAAAAAGTGTATAGCGGAGAATGAATGCTTGGAAAACAAACAAACTGGGGCATTCCCTTCCCACCCAATAAAATGAACCTTCAAGCTTTATGCTGAATAAGTGTGTTAGTCTAGGTTGTGATCTATGACTATCCAGAATGAAGACACATACAGATGCACATAAACAAACACACCTGGTAAGCTGTGATGTAGGCCACCGCCAGCTGGGCCTGGTCGTACAACATCTTCTCAAAGTGGGGCACATGCCAAGAGGAATCTGTGGAGTAACGGTGAAAACCCTGAGAAAACAGAGAAGGAAGGGGAGGGAGAGAGAAAGCACAAGAGATGGAGGGAGAGTCTTATTGAAAGTACAAAATGAAAGTAAAATAGGAGAAAACATCAGTCAAAGTTTAAAAAATCTAGAACTTTTATAGATGGTGTATAGTACTGTAATACTATAATATAATACCCTTGCATTGGGGGTAACAAGGACAATATTTCACATTCTATCATTGTGAAATGATTAAATATGTTAAATTGATAAGATCTCATCACAGTTCAAACAATTCAAGTGTAATTGTCTTCAAGCTATTTAATGCATAATACTTATGAGCCTGAAAAACAATCATCAAAGCCATTAAAAATATGTTCCTTGTTCTCATCTGTGTTTACTTAAAAAATAGTACTATCCACACACTCCACACTTCTATGCAATCATAAGTCATAAGTTCTCTAGCCATCTTTAAAGGTTGTATCAGTGATTGCAGGCCCAAAAAAGGACCAAACATAAATGATCACATTCATCTAATCTTTCCTAACGATCCGCTAGCTGCCTGCCCCATAAGCAGGCCGTTAAAAAAATGTGTCTCTGTAGGCAGCCTAGGCTCTGAGATCTGCACACAAAAACAATTGCTAACAACAAGTGTTGCCAAAATAAAGTGTTCCAACCAATAACCAACGAGATGCGTGTTCAGGAGAGTTTCAATTGCACGGGAGGGAGGGGGAGGGAGTAGCGAGCTTTTTTTGTTTGTTTGAACGTCAACAGAAGTGACGTTACCCCGCCATCGCTGATACAACCTTTAAAGCTCACTTCACCCTGGATGGCCCTTAAATCCCACCTAGATCTAGGAAGCCAGTGAAGATGCTGAGTACAGTCTTCAACTGCAGCCTCTGAGATTCATTCCGACATCAACCAAGGAGCTCAAAGCTTGGCTTGTTCAGGTGAATAAGTCAAACCTGCCTGAAAGATTCAAATCCTGGATTTAGCAACATGGCATACAGCCTCACATTCTCTGGTCTCTGTATCATGATGCTGTATCAAGTACAGATATTAGAGCAGTGAAAGACCTTGGAAAGAAAAATCACCATCTACCTTCGCAGGTGGCTCAGCTTGTCGTAGAGTCTTAACAATGCAGTAACAATGCAGCAACATTCTGAAGCTTCCATTCACCAGCACTGCAGAGGAGCTGCCTGAAAGCCCAGGGAGAGGGTTGCTATCATGATCCCAGCATGATCCCAGCAGCAGAGTGGTAGAAAAGCCCTATCTAGGGTTGCACCAATACTGGTATCGAATATTGTATCGGTGTGAATATACTCATACTCATATATGATAGAAATACTGCCTTATTGATAACTCATATCGCAAAGTACCCATATGTACAGTAAGTATTACTCATACTCGGTCTAAAAATAGTGGTATTGGTGCATTGCTAGCTCTATCCATATTCCTAGCCCCGACAACATCTCATCCTCTGAGAGCAATGCTTCAAAACAACTGGTTATGGTGAAACTGACAGGAAACTGACAGAACCTGAGAGGACCACATGGAGGAAGCATTCAAGAGAAAGCATACAAAGTAGCAGAATCTTCTGGGCCAATGGTGGAGACAGGGATGGCGAGCTAGCTGCAAGCCTGTATGAGTGGGTTGCAGAGTCTTTGTGAGTCGCTCGCTCTGCAGAGCATTTGTACTGCTTGGCATCACAGAGATAGAAAAAAGAGGAGTCATCACATCCACCTCTGAGGCCGCAAAGAGAGGGTCCAGTTGCTTCTGGATCAAGAGGATTGATCTGTGGATCACTGCTACTGTAATGCAATTTGGAGAGTGATGGTCCCTGACTGGGTATGATGTTGCAGGACCCGAGACACCCAATGAGCATCACTGAAGATGTGCCCAAGTGCATCCGCAAAACATGAATAGGAGCTCCAGCTAAGTGACTACTAGAACATCAAATTGTACTGCCGTTCAAAAGTTTGGGGTCACTTAAAAATGTCTATACCACTCTACTATAGACAGAATAGCAGCTGACTGCTTCTTCCCTACATGTTTCCTGCATAGTTTTGAGCTATGTTTTGACCACTTTTTGGATGAAATTGTCTCCAATCAAACACGTCCACAGGGTGAGGCATGGCACTGCAAATCAGAGTGAAAGCCTTCTTTCTTCAAGATTCCTTTTACTCAGTATAGTTTCCATTTTACTGCCACCATAGCACAACCAGACCATTCCCTCCACCATGCTTGACACTTCTCCAGCATCTGGTTGGTCACTAATGTTCTTCTTTGTGATCAGAACAGCAGAGCTTTGTCCGTGTATAAAAAAATGTTCCTGTCTTCTTTTACCAATCTTCATCTTTTCTTTACTTTTCTCTTTTTGGCTAGTCTGAGATATAGGGTTTTTTTTCTCTGTCTAGAAGATTGGCATCCTGAAGTCACCTCTTCTGTTAACACTGGTGTTTTGGTACTATTTACCAAAGCTGCCAGTTGAGGACCTGTGATATGTCTGTTTTTCACTGGACAGACTAATGTCAAGCATTTGTTCACTGGGGCCTCCCAAATCCTTTCCAGTTTATGCTTTTCTGTGGAGGGAGTAGCACACAGCGATGTATGAGATGTTCCGTTTCTAGGCTCTTTCTCACATGGAACGTCCTTCATTTCTCAGAGCAAAAAGAAAGTTTCAGAAGAAAGAAGAAAGTTCTTTGTTTCTGGCCATTTTGTGCTTTTAATCGAACCCACAACAAATTATGCTCCAGATACTCAATTCATCTAAAGAAGGACAGTCGTATTGCTTCTTTAATGAGGGCAACAGTTTCAGCTGTGCAAACATAATTACAAAAGGCTTATCTAATGAACAGTTAGTTAGCCTTTTAAAATTCTAAACTTGAGCCCCATTTACACACAAGATAAACGCTAAAGTTGAATCAGCAAACACTGCACCTGCAATGTAGTGCGATACACACTTTTCTTCTGTGTGAAAACAAGCCAATTGGTAAGCGGGTTTGAGAAGGGCAAGGGGGGGGGGGGGGGGATTTACCCGCTATACTAATATGAGACATTTTTTTGAGACATTCAGCCTTGCTTCAGGCAATGTTCGTGGCATGTTTCTTGGTTGCAAATTAATGTTAGTTGCTAAACTGTGCTTTTGTTAGCTTGCATTGTTCACAATATCTAGCAGATGCTACTTAGTTTAAAACACTCTTGAATACATCTTTAAAATTAGAGCTTACAGTAGAGCCACAGTGCTTCAATCACAGCATAAGCAATCTTAGGTGTCTTGAAAGGCACTTTATACTGTATATAAAATGCATTATTATTACTATTATTATAAGGGAAAGGGTTAAAAGGATGCTTGTGCAGCTCTGCTGCTTGGTCAGTTCATAAGCACACTAGTAACTGCCACTGGTTAAGAAATACAGTAGCTAGCAAAGATTGGAGATACATAGCAAAGATTAAATCTCGCAGTCATACAACTTCAATGGAGAGAAGTGAAGCCTATTTGAACCAGTTTCCTGGGCATCGTTTATATCACAAGCTCAGTTTGGTGACATAGACGTGACATTGAACAACAGACTGTCACACAGTCACTCATCTAGCCCACACCCAGAATATTAAGAACGTGCTTTGAGTTAAAGTGCAGCTTTTGGAAGGTAATTTGTTCCAACATAGTGCTAATCCAACAAAACATCACTTAATATTTTTTTTTTTTCCGAATACTTTCTAATTCTCTATAGCTTTAAATGAAAAAGCCCGTAATAAATACAATTTAGAAAACCATTTATTACGGGGTCATAGAGTGAGATACAAGGTAAGGTATCAGTCGTACGATGTTTTATTTCTTTGGAAATAAACTGTGGTCACATAAAGGCTTAAAACGCGTTAGATGTAAAATTATTAGATGTCAAAGTGACGTCCAAATGAATGGGGTCAATGGAATGCTAACTGTAAGTGGTCATTTATCAACCTCAGACCCTACCATTAGTGGTATCCTTTCTGAACGGTCTACCCTTGGCAATAATAGCTAGAATAGTTTGTAGCAAAGATAATACACCTGACCTTGCATGTTTACTCTTGAAAGATTGCAGAGACGTGAACCCGTTAAATGCCTTCGTGTGACAACTGTCACCTGAGACCTGTTACTTTATCATTACGGGGGAGCGTGTGAGAACGCAAAAAAATGATGATTTTTTTCTCTTTTCTTTTCTGAGTGAGGCTTTGTATTAGCAGACAGAGTGCGCCTTTGGAACATAGGATGGATGGTAGCTAATAAAAGGCCTCTGTACACTTACACCTACTGTACATATATTGCATTAAGAATCAACCATTCCTGTTACAATGGTCACTTGCAACATTCATGTCTACACCATACTACTGATTGATCAGGTGCTATTTTAATGGCCAGAAAATGTGGCTTTTTCTTCAAAACAAGGAGATTATAAAGTGACCCCAAACATTTGAACAGTAGCATAAGGTGAGGTAATATGCATAGCATCATCTCAGCAAATCTCAGTAGTGTGGCTCAAAAAAATTGTGTTGTGTTCATTATGAAACAGTATCTAGAAGATTAAGACTGCACATAGTTTTCATTTTATCCACTAGTACCACAGATCATATTATGGTGACAAACGTGTAAGATATAAAGGATGCCTTTTAAAAAGGTGGAGAGTGGAGAGCAGAAGAGTGGGGCATAATCTTGAAACAAATAAAGATGATCCAGTCCAATAAGACTTACGCATTATGTCATTGCCTAAATCATTGCAATACCATACTTGTGCTGGTTCTCTCTTCTATCACTTGGTGGGTGCTTTTTAGATTTTGCAAGTGCTACTCTTGCCCCATCTGCTGGCAAGTTAGTTTTGGTTTCCTAAATTGACAAAAATGACAAATAATCAAACTGTGGGTAAACTCATTAAGTATGAAAAGGCAAAAATGTCACACCCTTCTCATTTTAAAATGGACTTTTATGCTTTGACTGTATGTATGAGTGTCTGATGGTACGTCTGCCCTGAGTTTAAATTTGCTGTCTTTTTTGTAGTTGTTGTAATACTTCACCTTACATTTCAGATTAGTGAACTGTACATGTTGTGATCCATGTGATGTTTTGATTACCTGTGCCACGTGGTCATGGACGCCCCCGAGTGCCATCATACGAAGAGTGTGCAAGGCCATCTCCAAGGCCTCCACGCCCTCAGAGGTAGTGCGGTTCTCCGCCCAGAATGACATCAGGAACATCAGATTCACTGTGAAGTAGGAGAATTCATGTGCCATCAGTGCCTGCAGTCAAACGTCTGCTCAGTTTCCTTCAAATTGTCACTATCTGGGACTGAACAAATAAAACATGCTGATATAATGTAGCTATTTTTAATAACTTGGTTACCTGGTGAAGGGAACTTAGGTGCTTCTCTAAATCCTTCATAGTCTTCATCATAGGAATGAGCCAACTGTTGGAAACATCTGTTGGCAACATCAGGGCCTGAGGGACCTTCATTAGCTGCAATGGTGGTTCCCTTCCTGAGGGCCTCTAGTGCTCTCTCCCCACTGGACTCTAGCGCCTCTCTGTTCCCCTGCCACTACAGCACATACCACAGAAAGACAGTATGAGGAAAATAAAAACTATGGCTACTCGCTAGTGTTACAAGCTACTGCAAGTTTATCTACTCAAACATAGTATGACACAGGGCCGTAGTCACCATAGACATTGAGGGGGACGTGTCCCCCCCCCAATATTCAAATATGACCAAAATGTCCCCCCCAATATTCGGACATAGAAAAATACAGAAAGAATAAAGCGCTATACTAGGCCTACAGGAAACCAACACGTATCTGAAATGTAATCAAACGTAAATAACGCACAAATTAGTGACCTATGGTTCCAGAGTAGCCTACACCCCTGAGTGGTTTGTCCTGGTGATTTTCCGTTTTTCGTTAGTGGCGTGCGCTATCAAAAGCTTCCATTTACTGCACCCTACTGCGGTGAGGTAGGGCTGTCAACAATATCGCAAAAGCTACCGGAACAATTTTCACAAAACTTCTTGGAAAGGTAAGGAAATCCCATACATGTTTGGAGCGATCAGACTGAAAGGGAACATTTTCCATATTGTAGCCTATTCTCGCAATGATAGCGAAAATGAAACGTTTTCAGAGGGGCAAAAAAGGGCATTTTCCACTATAGAATTTCACAAGTGGGGTGTCATTGGAAAGGGGAGGAAGTGTAGTTTCAGAATGTGGTGAAAGATCCCTTGCAAAATCCTTCATGGGATATTTGTCCCTGTTCAAGTGTTGAAATTCTGCAATTTCACAAATACATATTATATTTTCAGAGGGGCAAAAAAGGGCATTTTCCACCATAGAATTTCACAAGTGGGGTGTCATTGGAAAGGGGAGGAAGTGTAGTTTCAGAATGTGGTGAAAGATCCCTTGCAAAATCCTTCATGGGCTATCTGTCCCTGTTCAAGTGTTGAAATTCTGCAATTTCACAAAATATATACTGTTTTTAGAGGGGCTAAATATCCAATTTTCCACCATAGAATTTCACAAGTGGGGTGTCATTGGAAAGGGGAGGAAGTGTAGTTTCAGAATGTGGTGAAAGATCCCTTGCAAAATCCTACATGGGATATCTGTCCCTGTTCAAGTGTTGAAATTCTGCAATTTCACAAATACATATTATATTTTCAGAGGGGCAAAAAAGGGCATTTTCCACCATAGAATTGCCCCCCCCCCCAGTGTAAAATGAACAAAATTATTGAATAGAAAAAAACATAACACAACATGTATCAAAAGATCCAGCACAGGAAAAAAAAAAAAAACTACATAATCTGCCACCCTCTACATAACCCCCCCCCCCCCCCCCCCTCTAAATTACCAAATTATTTAATAGAACACAAAAGGCAACATTTCTCAAAACATTCGGCAGTGGAGTCAACAGAAAAAAGATATACAGGCTTTTGAATGTCTGTGAACAATGCCTGTTCATCTGCAACAGGCACATGCCTGTGTTATCGCGGATTTGCGGTCAACACTGGCCCCTTGTGGACGAGGTAGAAAATTGCATTATTTAAGGTGGAACAGAAACTTAACTCCCCCGCGATCTGAAAGTGGTCTTCCCCCGCGGAAACGAAAGTGGTGCCAAGTTCAGCCTCGTGTGACAGCGGTGGTCACGTCATGAAGCAGGATTAAAACCTGCTACGCTGGCACAATGCTTCAAGTGCTTTGCACAGCGACGACCAGTCCATTGTGCTACGGGAGCGCTGTTTAATGTCGTGCTCGGTGTTCTATCCATTATGACAGTCTCGTGACGGTGCCCGTAGCGTGCGTCGGTCAAAGGCCCTCGTTCTCGTAAAAAAAAATGTTTTTTATTTTTCCGGCTGTTGCAATTGATATCAGTGGTTAATATGAGTGCCCTCAGTAAACAGCACTACAGACAGACAGCAAACAGTCACGCAATTGGCTTCTTAAGAGATCGCGATTGCACTGACTAGGCTACCGGACACCGGTAAAATTAACGGGAGACGGCGTGACAGCGGTGGTCACGTCATGAAGCAGGATTAAAACCTGCTACGCTGGCACAATGCTTCAAGTGCTTTGCACAGCGACGACCAGTCCATTGTGCTACGGGAGCGCTGTTTAATGCCGTGCTCGGTGTTATATACATTATGACAGTCTCGTGACGGTGCCTGTAGCGTGCGTCGGTCAAAGGCCCTCGTTCTCGTAAAAAAAAAGATTTTTATTTTTCCGGCTGTTGCAATTGATATCAGTGGTTAATATGAGTGCCCTCAGTAAACAGCACTACAGACAGACAGCAAAGAGTCACGCAATTGGCTTCTTAAGAGATCGCGATTGCACTGACTAGGCTACCGGACACCGGTAAAATTAACGGGAGACGGCGTGACAGCGGTGGTCACGTCATGAAGCAGGATTAAAACCTGCTACGCTGGCACAATGCTTCAAGTGCTTTGCATATCGACGACCAGTCCATTGTGCTACGGGAGCGCTGTTTAATGTCGTGCTCGGTGTTCTATCCATTATGACAGTCTCGTGATGGTGCCCGTAGCGTGCGTCGGTCAAAGGCCCTCGTTCTCGTAAAAAAAATGTTTTTTATTTTTCCGGCTGTTGCAATTGATATCAGTGGTTAATATGAGTGCCCCTCAGTAAACAGCACTACAGACAGACAGCAAACAGTCACGCAATTGGCTTCTTAAGAGATCGCGATTGCACTGACTAGGCTACCGGACACCGGTAAAATTAACGGGAGACGGCGTGACAGCGGTGGTCACGTCATGAAGCAGGATTAAAACCTGCTACGCTGGCACAATGCTTCAAGTGCTTTGCACAGCGACGACCAGTCCATTGTGCTACGGGAGCGCTGTTTAATGTCGTGCTCGGTGTTCTATCCATTATGACAGTCCCGTGACGGTGCCCGTAGCGTGCGTCGGTCAAAGGCCCTCGTTCTCGTAAAAAAAATGATTTTTATTTTTCTGGCTATTGCAATTGATATCAGTGGTTAATATGAGTGCCCCTCAGTAAACAGCACTACAGACAGACAGCAAACAGTCACGCAATTGGCTTCTTAAGAGATCGCGATTGCACTGACTAGGCTACCGGACACCGGTAAAATTAACGGGAGACGGCATGACAGCGGTGGTCACGTCATGAAGCAGGATTAAAACCTGCTACGCTGGCACAATGCTTCAAGTGCTTTGCACAGCGACGACCAGTCCATTGTGCTACGGGAGCGCTGTTTAATGCCGTGCTCGGTGTTATATACATTATGACAGTCTCGTGACGGTGCCTGTAGCGTGTGTCGGTCAAAGGCCCTCGTTCTCGTAAAAAAAAAGATTTTTATTTTTCCGGCTGTTGCAATTGATATCAGTGGTTAATATGAGTGCCCTCAGTAAACAGCACTACAGACAGACAGCAAACAGTCACGCAATTGGCTTCTTAAGAGATCGATCGCGATTGCACTGACTAGGCTACCGGACACCGGTAAAATTAACGGGAGACGGCGTGACAGCGGTGGTCACGTCATGAAGCAGGATTAAAACCTGCTACGCTGGCACAATGCTTCAAGTGCTTTGCATATCGACGACCAGTCCATTGTGCTACGGGAGCGCTGTTTAATGTCGTGCTCGGTGTTCTATCCATTATGACAGTCTCGTGACGGTGCCCGTAGCGTGCGTCGGTCAAAGGCCCTCGTTCTCGTAAAAAAAAATGTTTTTTATTTTTCCGGCTGTTGCAATTGATATCAGTGGTTAATATGAGTGCCCTCAGTAAACAGCACTACAGACAGACAGCAAACAGTCACGCAATTGGCTTCTTAAGAGATCGCGATTGCACTGACTAGGCTACCGGACACCGGTAAAATTAACGGGAGACGGCGTGACAGCGGTGGTCACGTCATGAAGCAGGATTAAAACCTGCTACGCTGGCACAATGCTTCAAGTGCTTTGCACAGCGACGACCAGTCCATTGTGCTACGGGAGCGCTGTTTAATGTCGTGCTCGGTGTTCTATCCATTATGACAGTCTCGTGACGGTGCCCGTAGCGTGCGTCGGTCAAAGGCCCTCGTTCTCGTAAAAAAAATGTTTTTTATTTTTCCGGCTGTTGCAATTGATATCAGTGGTTAATATGAGTGCCCCTCAGTAAACAGCACTACAGACAGACAGCAAACAGTCACGCAATTGGCTTCTTAAGAGATCGCGATTGCACTGACTAGGCTACCGGACACCGGTAAAATTAACGGGAGACGGCGTGACAGCGGTGGTCACGTCATGAAGCAGGATTAAAACCTGCTACGCTGGCACAATGCTTCAAGTGCTTTGCACAGCGACGACCAGTCCATTGTGCTACGGGAGCGCTGTTTAATGCCGTGCTCGGTGTTATATCCATTATGACAGTCTCGTGACGGTGCCCGTAGCGTGCGTCGGTCAAAGGCCCTCCTTCTCGTAAAAAAAAAGATTTTTATTTTTCCGGCTGTTGCAATTGATATCAGTGGTTAATATGAGTGCCCTCAGTAAACAGAACTACAGACAGACAGCAAACAGTCACGCAATTGGCTTCTTAAGAGATCGCGATTGCACTGACTAGGCTACCGGACACCGGTAAAATTAACGGGAGACGGCGTGACAGCGGTGGTCACGTCATGAAGCAGGATTAAAACCTGCTACGCTGGCACAATGCTTCAAGTGCTTTGCATATCGACGACCAGTCCATTGTGCTACGGGAGCGCTGTTTAATGTCGTGCTCGGTGTTCTAAGAATGCCGACTCCACTGTCGCATTTCCCAGCCAGGTCCATGATAGGCTTTTTGTCACTGCTTCCAAAAATGTCTCCCTCTTGATAAAGCAGTTTAATACCCGTGCTGTGTTGCGCTCACTAAAGGGCGATTCTTAAAGTAGTCCTAGCCTACATGATCCAAAGCACTATCTCCGTTGCTCGAGTTTATCATTAGCACTGGACAATATCGGAAAATATAGGAAATGCGACATGTCAGTTTGGCCCTTTATGGTTTCTGCAATTTAGATTAACAGATCATGCATTCAGCTTGGGTCATCCTGCGGTCATACGAAAAACCTTGTATTTTCCATTAGGCCTATATTCCCAGATCTATCTTGAGACATTTTACTGGATTTCTTATGCAGCAGTGTCTAAAAACCCTACTGATCGAGATTTATGCTCATTTGGCGTTGCAGGAGTCGTGGTAAATATATCGGTGGCACTCATTGCAACGGTGTCCGAGTGTGCAGAATCCCTTTTCATCGCGCAGTTTGCGCACATAATCAACAGTAGCATAGTTGACACATGTCATGTTTCATTTTGAGTAGTAAGTGTTCAACATCAGTGTTCAATATGGATTTAATTTCAATCATGCATAATAATATTTAGATTTTTTTATGTGAGGGAGAGAACTCAGTTGGGGGGGCACACTGGCCTGTTTGGACGGGCCTGGCCCCCTATGGCCCGCCCTTGACGCCGACGCTGTCTATCCATTATGACAGTCTCGTGACGCTGTAGCGTGTGCAGGCCAAAGGCCCTCCTTCTCAGTAAAAAATGATTTTTATTTCTCTGGCTGTTGCAATTGATATCAGTGGTTAATACGAGTGCCCTCAGTAAACAGGGCAACAAACAGACAGCAAACAATTAGAAACATTTACGCAATTGGCTTCTTAAGAGATCGCCTGCACTCGCTCGCGATTCGCGATTGCATTGACTAGGCTACCGGACACCGGTAAAATTAACGGGAGACCGCGGTGGTCACGTCATGAAGCAGGATTACAACCTGCGACGCTGGCACAATGCTTCAGCGACGTCTAGTCTACGGGAGCGCTGTTTAATGTAGTGCTCTGTGTTCTATCCATTGCAACACCCAGAGGAGTAAAAAATAATTTTACAAAATAGGGGAATGCCGCGATCAGCGGACTTTGACCTACACACGCACGCTCGCACGCAGTAGCCGGCAGTCACGAGACTCTAATCATGTATAATGAGCACTGCATTAATGGTGTCTCCGTAGCACACATGGGAAAGGCAGCGCTGTGCTACATAGCACTTTAAGAATGTCATCGCAGGTTCGAATCCAGCCTGAAGCACCGTCCGGCCATTTCCGCGGTCTCGCGTTGTTTTACGCGACGGTGCCCTCTGCTCAGCGTCTTCCCGATCACCGGCGACATCTTATGAAGCAGAGAACCTGAGTGTTTGTAACTGATTGCATTCCTGTTTCTTGTGTTTTTTTACTGAGGGCAAACATATGAATCATTGATATCCATTGCAACACCCAGAGGAGTAAAAAATAATTTTACAAAATAGGGGAATGCCGCGATCAGCGGACTTTGACCTACGCACGCACGCACGCAGTAGCCGGCAGTCACGAGACTCTAATCATGTATAATGAGCACTACATTAATCAGCGTCTCCGTAGCACACATGGGAATGGCAGCGCTGTGCTACATAGCACTTTAAGAATAGCATCGCCGGTTCGAATCCGGCCTGAAGCACCGTCCGGCAGTTTCCGCGGACTCACGTTGTTTTACGCGACGGTGCCCTCTGCTCAGCGTCTTCCCGATCGCCCGCGACATCTTATGAAGCAGAGAACCTGAGTGTTTGTAACTGTTTGCGTCCTGTTTCTTGTGTTTTTTTACTGAGGGCAATCATATGAATCATTGATATCCATTGCAACACCCAGAGGAGTAAAAAAATATTTTACAAAATAGGGGAATGCCGCGATCGGCGGACTTTGACCTACGCACGCACGCACGCAGTAGCCGGCAGTCACGAGACTCTAATCATGTATAATGAGCACTGCATTAATCAGCGTCTCCGTAGCACACATGGGAAAGGCAGCGCTGTGCTACATAGCACTTTAAGAATGTCATCGCAGGTTCGAATCCAGCCTGAAGCACCGTCCGGCCATTTCCGCGGTCTCGCGTTGTTTTACGCGACGGTGCCCTCTGCTCAGCGTCTTCCCGATGGCCGGCGACATCTTATGAAGCAGAGAACCTGAGTGTTTGTAACTGATTGCATTCCTGTTTCTTGTGTTTTTTTACTGAGGGCAATCATATGAATCATTGATATCCATTGCAACACCCAGGAGAGTAAAAAATAATTTTACAAAATAGGGGAATGCTGCGATCGGCGGACTTTGACCTACACACGCACGCACGCACGCAGTAGCCGGCAGTCACGAGACTCTAATCATGTATAATGAGCACTGCATTAATCAGCGTCTCCGTAGCACACATGGGAAAGGCAGCGCTGTGCTACATAGCACTTTAAGAATGTCATCGCAGGTTCGAATCCAGCCTGAAGCACCGTCCGGCCATTTCCGCGGTCTCGCGTTGTTTTACGCGACGGTGCCCTCTGCTCAGCGTCTTCCCGATCGCCCGCGACATCTTATGAAGCAGAGATCCTGAGTGTTTGTAACTGTTTGCGTCCTGTTTCTTGTGTTTTTTTTACTGAGGGCAATCATATGAATCATTGATATCCATTGCAACACCCAGAGGAGTAAAAAAATATTTTACAAAATAGGGGAATGCCGCGATCAGCGGACTTTGACCTACGCACGCACGCACGCAGTAGCCGGCAGTCACGAGACTCTAATCATGTATAATGAGCACTACATTAATCAGCGTCTCCGTAGCACACATGGGAATGGCAGCGCTGTGCTACATAGCACTTTAAGAATGGCATCGCCGGTTCGAATCCGGCCTGAAGCACCGTCCGGCAGTTTCCGCGGACTCACGTTGTTTTACGCGACGGTGCCCTCTGCTCAGCGTCTTCCCGATCGCCCGCGACATCTTATGAAGCAGAGAACCTGAGTGTTTGTAACTGTTTGCGTCCTGTTTCTTGTGTTTTTTTACTGAGGGCAATCATATGAATCATTGATATCCATTGCAACACCCAGAGGAGTAAAAAAATATTTTACAAAATAGGGGAATGCCGCGATCGGCGGACTTTGACCTACGCACGCACGCACGCAGTAGCCTGCAGTCACGAGACTCTAATCATGTATAATGAGCACTGCATTAATCAGCGTCTCCGTAGCACACATGGGAAAGGCAGCGCTGTGCTACATAGCACTTTAAGAATGTCATCGCAGGTTCGAATCCAGCCTGAAGCACCGTCCGGCCATTTCCGCTGTCTCGCGTTGTTTTACGCGACGGTGCCCTCTGCTCAGCGTCTTCCCGATCACCGGCGACATCTTATGAAGCAGAGAACCTGAGTGTTTGTAACTGATTGCATTCCTGTTTCTTGTGTTTTTTTACTGAGGGCAAACATATGAATCATTGATATCCATTGCAACACCCAGGAGAGTAAAAAATAATTTTACAAAATAGGGGAATGCTGCGATCGGCGGACTTTGACCTACACACGCACGCACGCACGCAGTAGCCGGCAGTCACGAGACTCTAATCATGTATAATGAGCACTGCATTAATGGTGTCTCCGTAGCACACATGGGAAAGGCAGCGCTGTGCTACATAGCACTTTAAGAATGTCATCGCAGGTTCGAATCCAGCCTGAAGCACCGTCCGGCCATTTCCGCGGTCTCGCGTTGTTTTACGCGACGGTGCCCTCTGCTCAGCGTCTTCCCGATCGCCCGCGACATCTTATGAAGCAGAGATCCTGAGTGTTTGTAACTGTTTGCGTCCTGTTTCTTGTGTTTTTTTTACTGAGGGCAATCATATGAATCATTGATATCCATTGCAACACCCAGAGGAGTAAAAAAATATTTTACAAAATAGGGGAATGCCGCGATCAGCGGACTTTGACCTACGCACGCACGCACGCAGTAGCCGGCAGTCACGAGACTCTAATCATGTATAATGAGCACTACATTAATCAGCGTCTCCGTAGCACACATGGGAATGGCAGCGCTGTGCTACATAGCACTTTAAGAATGGCATCGCCGGTTCGAATCCGGCCTGAAGCACCGTCCGGCAGTTTCCGCGGACTCACGTTGTTTTACGCGACGGTGCCCTCTGCTCAGCGTCTTCCCGATCGCCCGCGACATCTTATGAAGCAGAGAACCTGAGTGTTTGTAACTGTTTGCGTCCTGTTTCTTGTGTTTTTTTACTGAGGGCAATCATATGAATCATTGATATCCATTGCAACACCCAGAGGAGTAAAAAAATATTTTACAAAATAGGGGAATGCCGCGATCGGCGGACTTTGACCTACGCACGCACGCACGCAGTAGCCTGCAGTCACGAGACTCTAATCATGTATAATGAGCACTGCATTAATCAGCGTCTCCGTAGCACACATGGGAAAGGCAGCGCTGTGCTACATAGCACTTTAAGAATGTCATCGCAGGTTCGAATCCAGCCTGAAGCACCGTCCGGCCATTTCCGCTGTCTCGCGTTGTTTTACGCGACGGTGCCCTCTGCTCAGCGTCTTCCCGATCACCGGCGACATCTTATGAAGCAGAGAACCTGAGTGTTTGTAACTGATTGCATTCCTGTTTCTTGTGTTTTTTTACTGAGGGCAAACATATGAATCATTGATATCCATTGCAACACCCAGGAGAGTAAAAAATAATTTTACAAAATAGGGGAATGCTGCGATCGGCGGACTTTGACCTACACACGCACGCACGCACGCAGTAGCCGGCAGTCACGAGACTCTAATCATGTATAATGAGCACTGCATTAATGGTGTCTCCGTAGCACACATGGGAAAGGCAGCGCTGTGCTACATAGCACTTTAAGAATGTCATCGCAGGTTCGAATCCAGCCTGAAGCACAGTCCGGCTGTTTCCGCGGTCTCACGATGTTTTACGCGACGGTGCCCTCTGCTCAGCGTCTTCCCGATCGCCCGCGACATCTTATGAAGCAGAGAACCTGAGTGTTTGTAACTGATTGCGTCCTGTTTCTTGTATTTTTTTACTGAGGGCAATCATATGAATCATTGATATCCATTGCAACACCCAGGAGAGTAAAAAATAATTTTACAAAATAGGGGAATGCTGCGATCGGCGGACTTTGACCTACACACGCACGCACGCAGGCAGTAGCCGGCAGTCACGAGACTCTAATCATGTATAATGAGCACTGCATTAATGGTGTCTCCGTAGCACACATGGGAAAGGCAGCGCTGTGCTACATAGCACTTTAAGAATGTCATCGCAGGTTCGAATCCAGCCTGAAGCACAGTCCGGCTGTTTCCGCGGTCTCACGATGTTTTACGCGACGGTGCCCTCTGCTCAGCGTCTTCCCGATCGCCCGCGACATCTTATGAAGCAGAGTTTGTAACTGTTTGCGTCCTGTTTCTTGTGCTTTTTTACTGAGGGCAATCATATGAATCATTGATATCCATTGCAACACCCAGAGGAGTAAAAAATAATTTTACAAAATAGGGGAATGCTGCGATCGGCGGACTTTGACCTACGCACGCACCCACGCAGTAGCCGGCAGTCACGAGACTCTAATCATGTATAATGAGCACTGCATTAATCGGTGTCTCCGTAGCACACATGGGAAAGGCAGCGCTGTGCTACATAGCACTTTAAGAATGTCATCGCAGGTTCGAATCCGGCCTGAAGCACCGTCCGGCAGTTTCCGCGGACTCACGTTGTTTTACGCGACGGTGCCCTCTGCTCAGCGTCTTCCCGATCGCCCGCGACATCTTATGAAGTAGAGAACCTGAGTGTTTGTAACTGTTTGCGTCCTGTTTCTTGTGTTTTTTTACTGAGGGCAATCATATGAATCATTGATATCCATTGCAACACCCAGAGGAGTAAAAAATAATTTTACAAAATAGGGGAATGCCGCGATCAGCGGACTTTGACCTACGCACGCACGCACGCAGTCGCCGGCAGTCACGAGACTCTAATCATGTATAATGAGCACAGCATTAATCGGCGTCTCCGTAGCACACATGGGAAAGTCAGCGCTGTGCTACATAGCACTTTAAGAATGTCATCGCAGGTTCGAATCCAGCCTGAAGCACCGTCCGGCCATTTCCGCGGTCTCGCGTTGTTTTACGCGACGGTGCCCTCTGCTCAGCGTCTTCCCGATCGCCCGCGACATCTTATGAAGCAGAGATCCTGAGTGTTTGTAACTGTTTGCGTCCTGTTTCTTGTGTTTTTTTTACTGAGGGCAATCATATGAATCATTGATATCCATTGCAACACCCAGGAGAGTAAAAAATAATTTTACAAAATAGGGGAATGCTGCGATCGGCGGACTTTGACCTATACACGCACGCACGCAAGCAGTAGCCGGCAGTCACGAGACTCTAATCATGTATAATGAGCACTGCATTAATCGGTGTCTCCGTAGCACACATGGGAAAGGCAGCGCTGTGCTACATAGCACTTTAAGAATGTCATCGAAGGTTCGAATCCGGCCTGAAGCACCGTCCGGCAGTTTCCGCGGACTCACGTTGTTTTACGCGACGGTGCCCTCTGCTCAGCGTCTTCCCGATCGCCCGCGACATCTTATGAAGTAGAGAACCTGAGTGTTTGTAACTGTTTGCGTCCTGTTTCTTGTGTTTTTTTTACTGAGGGCAATCATATGAATCATTGATATCCATTGCAACACCCAGAGGAGTAAAAAATAATTTTACAAAATAGGGGAATGCCGCGATCAGCGGACTTTGACCTACGCACGCACGCACGCAGTAGCCGGCAGTCACGAGACTCTAATCATGTATAATGAGCACTGCATTAATCAGCGTCTCCGTAGCACACATGGGAAAGGCAGCGCTGTGCTACATAGCACTTTAAGAATGGCATCGCCGGTTCGAATCCGGCCTGAAGCACCGTCCGGCAGTTTCCGCGGACTCACGTTGTTTTACGCGACGGTGCCCTCTGCTCAGCTTCTTCCCGATCGCCGGCGACATCTTATGAAGCAGAGAACCTGAGTGTTTGTAACTGATTGCATTCCTGTTTCTTGTGTTTTTTTACTGAGGGCAATCATATGAATCATTGATATCCATTGCAACACCCAGTAGAGTAAAAAATAATTTTACAAAATAGGGGAATGCTGCGATCGGCGGACTTTGACCTACACACGCACGCACGCACGCAGTAGCCGGCAGTCACGAGACTCTAATCATGTATAATGAGCAGTGCATTAATCGGTGTCTCCGTAGCACACATGGGAAAGGCAGCGCTGTGCTACATAGCACTTTAAGAATGTCATCGCAGGTTCGAATCCAGCCTGGAGCACAGTCCGGCTGTTTCCGCGGTCTCACGATGTTTTACGCGACGGTGCCCTCTGCTCAGCGTCTTCCCGATCACCCGCGACATCTTATGAAGCAGAGTTTGTAACTGTTTGCGTCCTGTTTCTTGTGCTTTTTTACTGAGGGCAATCATATGAATCATTGATATCCATTGCAACACCCAGAGGAGTAAAAAATAATTTTACAAAATAGGGGAATGCTGCGATCGGCGGACTTTGACCTACGCACGCACCCATGCAGTAGCCGGCAGTCACGAGACTCTAATCATGTATAATGAGCACTGCACTAATCAGCATCTCCGTAGCACATATGGGAAAGGCAGCGCTGTGCTACATAGCACTTTAAGAATGGCATTGCAGGTTCGAATAAGGCCTGAAGCACCGTCCGGCCATTTCCGCGGTCTCGCGTTGTTTTACGCGACGTGCCCTCTGCTCAGCGTCTTCCCGATCTCTGGCGACATCTTATGAAGCAGAGAACCTGAGTGTTTGTAACTGATTGCATTCCTGTTTCTTGTGTTTTTTTACTGAGGGCAATCATATGAATCATTGATATCCATTGCAACACCCAGGAGAGTAAAAAATAATTTTACAAAATAGGGGAATGCTGCGATCGGCGGACTTTGACCTATACACGCACGCACGCAAGCAGTAGCCGGCAGTCACGAGACTCTAATCATGTATAATGAGCACTGCATTAATCGGTGTCTCCGTAGCACACATGGGAAAGGCAGCGCTGTGCTACATAGCACTTTAAGAATGTCATCGCAGGTTCGAATCCGGCCTGAAGCACCGTCCGGCAGTTTCCGCGGACTCACGTTGTTTTACGCGACGGTGCCCTCTGCTCAGCGTCTTCCCGATCGCCCGCGACATCTTATGAAGTAGAGAACCTGAGTGTTTGTAACTGTTTGCGTCCTGTTTCTTGTGTTTTTTTACTGAGGGCAATCATATGAATCATTGATATCCATTGCAACACCCAGAGGAGTAAAAAATAATTTTACAAAATAGGGGAATGCCGCGATCAGCGGACTTTGACCTACGCACGCACGCACGCAGTAGCCGGCAGTCACGAGACTCTAATCATGTATAATGAGCACTGCATTAATCAGCGTCTCCGTAGCACACATGGGAAAGGCAGCGCTGTGCTACATAGCACTTTAAGAATGGCATCGCCGGTTCGAATCCGGCCTGAAGCACCGTCCGGCAGTTTCCGCGGACTCACGTTGTTTTACGCGACGGTGCCCTCTGCTCAGCGTCTTCCCGATCGCCGGCGACATCTTATGAAGCAGAGAACCTGAGTGTTTGTAACTGATTGCATTCCTGTTTCTTGTGTTTTTTTACTGAGGGCAATCATATGAATCATTGATATCCATTGCAACACCCAGTAGAGTAAAAAATAATTTTACAAAATAGGGGAATGCTGCGATCGGCGGACTTTGACCTACACACGCACGCACGCACGCAGTAGCCGGCAGTCACGAGACTCTAATCATGTATAATGAGCAGTGCATTAATCGGTGTCTCCGTAGCACACATGGGAAAGGCAGCGCTGTGCTACATAGCACTTTAAGAATGTCATCGCAGGTTCGAATCCAGCCTGAAGCACAGTCCGGCTGTTTCCGCGGTCTCACGATGTTTTACGCGACGGTGCCCTCTGCTCAGCGTCTTCCCGATCACCCGCGACATCTTATGAAGCAGAGTTTGTAACTGTTTGCGTCCTGTTTCTTGTGCTTTTTTACTGAGGGCAATCATATGAATCATTGATATCCATTGCAACACCCAGAGGAGTAAAAAATAATTTTACAAAATAGGGGAATGCTGCGATCGGCGGACTTTGACCTACGCACGCACGCACGCAGTCGCCGGCAGTCACGAGACTCTAATCATGTATAATGAGCACAGCATTAATCGGCGTCTCCGTAGCACACATGGGAAAGGCAGCGCTGTGCTACATAGCACTTTAAGAATGGCATCGCCGGTTCGAATCCGGCCTGAAGCACCGTCCGGCAGTTTCCGCGGACTCACGTTGTTTTACGCGACGGTGCCCTCTGCTCAGCGTCTTCCCGATCGCCGGCGACATCTTATGAAGCAGAGAACCTGAGTGTTTGTAACTGATTGCATTCCTGTTTCTTGTGTTTTTTTACTGAGGGCAATCATATGAATCATTGATATCCATTGCAACACCCAGGAGAGTAAAAAATAATTTTACAAAATAGGGGAATGCTGCGATCGGCGGACTTTGACCTACACACGCACGCACGCACGCAGTAGCCGGCAGTCACGAGACTCTAATCATGTATAATGAGCACTGCATTAATGGTGTCTCCGTAGCACACATGGGAAAGGCAGCGCTGTGCTACATAGCACTTTAAGAATGTCATCGCAGGTTCGAATCCAGCCTGAAGCACAGTCCGGCTGTTTCCGCGGTCTCACGATGTTTTACGCGACGGTGCCCTCTGCTCAGCATCTTCCCGATCGCCCGCGACATCTTATGAAGCAGAGTTTGTAACTGTTTGCGTCCTGTTTCTTGTGCTTTTTTACTGAGGGCAATCATATGAATCATTGATATCCATTGCAACACCCAGAGGAGTAAAAAATAATTTTACAAAATAGGGGAATGCCGCGATCAGCGGACTTTGACCTACGCACGCACGCACGCAGTAGCCGGCAGTCACGAGACTCTAATCATGTATAATGAGCACTACATTAATCAGCGTCTCCGTAGCACACATGGGAATGGCAGCGCTGTGCTACATAGCACTTTAAGAATGGCATCGCCGGTTCGAATCCGGCCTGAAGCACCGTCCGGCAGTTTCCGCGGACTCACGTTGTTTTACGCGACGGTGCCCTCTGCTCAGCGTCTTCCCGATCGCCCGCGACATCTTATGAAGCAGAGAACCTGAGTGTTTGTAACTGTTTGCGTCCTGTTTCTTGTGTTTTTTTACTGAGGGCAATCATATGAATCATTGATATCCATTGCAACACCCAGAGGAGTAAAAAAATATTTTACAAAATAGGGGAATGCCGCGATCGGCGGACTTTGACCTACGCACGCACGCACGCAGTAGCCGGCAGTCACGAGACTCTAATCATGTATAATGAGCACTGCATTAATCAGCGTCTCCGTAGCACACATGGGAAAGGCAGCGCTGTGCTACATAGCACTTTAAGAATGTCATCGCAGGTTCGAATCCAGCCTGAAGCACCGTCCGGCCATTTCCGCGGTCTCGCGTTGTTTTACGCGACGGTGCCCTCTGCTCAGCGTCTTCCCGATCGCCGGCGACATCTTATGAAGCAGAGAACCTGAGTGTTTGTAACTGATTGCATTCCTGTTTCTTGTGTTTTTTTACTGAGGGCAATCATATGAATCATTGATATCCATTGCAACACCCAGGAGAGTAAAAAATAATTTTACAAAATAGGGGAATGCTGCGATCGGCGGACTTTGACCTACACACGCACGCACGCACGCAGTAGCCGGCAGTCACGAGACTCTAATCATGTATAATGAGCAGTGCATTAATGGTGTCTCCGTAGCACACATGGGAAAGGCAGCGCTGTGCTACATAGCACTTTAAGAATGTCATCGCAGGTTCGAATCCAGCCTGAAGCACAGTCCGGCTGTTTCCGCGGTCTCACGATGTTTTACGCGACGGTGCCCTCTGCTCAGCGTCTTCCCGATCGCCGGCGACATCTTATGAAGCAGAGAACCTGAGTGTTTGTAACTGATTGCATTCCTGTTTCTTGTGTTTTTTTACTGAGGGCAATCATATGAATCATTGATATCCATTGCAACACCCAGGAGAGTAAAAAATAATTTTACAAAATAGGGGAATGCTGCGATCGGCGGACTTTGACCTACACACGCACGCACGCACGCAGTAGCCGGCAGTCACGAGACTCTAATCATGTATAATGAGCACTGCATTAATGGTGTCTCCGTAGCACACATGGGAAAGGCAGCGCTGTGCTACATAGCACTTTAAGAATGTCATCGCAGGTTCGAATCCAGCCTGAAGCACAGTCCGGCTGTTTCCGCGGTCTCACGATGTTTTACGCGACGGTGCCCTCTGCTCAGCATCTTCCCGATCGCCCGCGACATCTTATGAAGCAGAGTTTGTAACTGTTTGCGTCCTGTTTCTTGTGCTTTTTTACTGAGGGCAATCATATGAATCATTGATATCCATTGCAACACCCAGAGGAGTAAAAAATAATTTTACAAAATAGGGGAATGCCGCGATCAGCGGACTTTGACCTACGCACGCACGCACGCAGTAGCCGGCAGTCACGAGACTCTAATCATGTATAATGAGCACTACATTAATCAGCGTCTCCGTAGCACACATGGGAATGGCAGCGCTGTGCTACATAGCACTTTAAGAATGGCATCGCCGGTTCGAATCCGGCCTGAAGCACCGTCCGGCAGTTTCCGCGGACTCACGTTGTTTTACGCGACGGTGCCCTCTGCTCAGCGTCTTCCCGATCGCCCGCGACATCTTATGAAGCAGAGAACCTGAGTGTTTGTAACTGTTTGCGTCCTGTTTCTTGTGTTTTTTTACTGAGGGCAATCATATGAATCATTGATATCCATTGCAACACCCAGAGGAGTAAAAAAATATTTTACAAAATAGGGGAATGCCGCGATCGGCGGACTTTGACCTACGCACGCACGCACGCAGTAGCCGGCAGTCACGAGACTCTAATCATGTATAATGAGCACTGCATTAATCAGCGTCTCCGTAGCACACATGGGAAAGGCAGCGCTGTGCTACATAGCACTTTAAGAATGTCATCGCAGGTTCGAATCCAGCCTGAAGCACCGTCCGGCCATTTCCGCGGTCTCGCGTTGTTTTACGCGACGGTGCCCTCTGCTCAGCGTCTTCCCGATCGCCGGCGACATCTTATGAAGCAGAGAACCTGAGTGTTTGTAACTGATTGCATTCCTGTTTCTTGTGTTTTTTTACTGAGGGCAATCATATGAATCATTGATATCCATTGCAACACCCAGGAGAGTAAAAAATAATTTTACAAAATAGGGGAATGCTGCGATCGGCGGACTTTGACCTACACACGCACGCACGCACGCAGTAGCCGGCAGTCACGAGACTCTAATCATGTATAATGAGCAGTGCATTAATGGTGTCTCCGTAGCACACATGGGAAAGGCAGCGCTGTGCTACATAGCACTTTAAGAATGTCATCGCAGGTTCGAATCCAGCCTGAAGCACAGTCCGGCTGTTTCCGCGGTCTCACGATGTTTTACGCGACGGTGCCCTCTGCTCAGCGTCTTCCCGATCGCCCGCGACATCTTATGAAGCAGAGATCCTGAGTGTTTGTAACTGTTTGCGTCCTGTTTCTTGTGTTTTTTTTACTGAGGGCAATCATATGAATCATTGATATCCATTGCAACACCCAGAGGAGTAAAAAAATATTTTACAAAATAGGGGAATGCCGCGATCAGCGGACTTTGACCTACGCACGCACGCACGCAGTAGCCGGCAGTCACGAGACTCTAATCATGTATAATGAGCACTACATTAATCAGCGTCTCCGTAGCACACATGGGAATGGCAGCGCTGTGCTACATAGCACTTTAAGAATGGCATCGCCGGTTCGAATCCGGCCTGAAGCACCGTCCGGCAGTTTCCGCGGACTCACGTTGTTTTACGCGACGGTGCCCTCTGCTCAGCGTCTTCCCGATCGCCCGCGACATCTTATGAAGCAGAGAACCTGAGTGTTTGTAACTGTTTGCGTCCTGTTTCTTGTGTTTTTTTACTGAGGGCAATCATATGAATCATTGATATCCATTGCAACACCCAGAGGAGTAAAAAAATATTTTACAAAATAGGGGAATGCCGCGATCGGCGGACTTTGACCTACGCACGCACGCACGCAGTAGCCTGCAGTCACGAGACTCTAATCATGTATAATGA
The DNA here is from genome assembly GCF_046254945.1 of Alosa pseudoharengus. Lineage (NCBI taxonomy): Eukaryota > Metazoa > Chordata > Actinopteri > Clupeiformes > Clupeidae > Alosa > Alosa pseudoharengus. The sequence goes on along the minus strand of NW_027468576.1, from coordinate 960,932 downwards.
GCACTGCATTAATCAGCGTCTCCGTAGCACACATGGGAAAGGCAGCGCTGTGCTACATAGCACTTTAAGAATGTCATCGCAGGTTCGAATCCAGCCTGAAGCACCGTCCGGCCATTTCCGCTGTCTCGCGTTGTTTTACGCGACGGTGCCCTCTGCTCAGCGTCTTCCCGATCACCGGCGACATCTTATGAAGCAGAGAACCTGAGTGTTTGTAACTGATTGCATTCCTGTTTCTTGTGTTTTTTTACTGAGGGCAAACATATGAATCATTGATATCCATTGCAACACCCAGGAGAGTAAAAAATAATTTTACAAAATAGGAGAATGCTGCGATCGGCGGACTTTGACCTACACACGCACGCACGCACGCAGTAGCCGGCAGTCACGAGACTCTAATCATGTATAATGAGCACTGCATTAATGGTGTCTCCGTAGCACACATGGGAAAGGCAGCGCTGTGCTACATAGCACTTTAAGAATGTCATCGCAGGTTCGAATCCAGCCTGAAGCACAGTCCGGCTGTTTCCGCGGTCTCACGATGTTTTACGCGACGGTGCCCTCTGCTCAGCGTCTTCCCGATCGCCCGCGACATCTTATGAAGCAGAGAACCTGAGTGTTTGTAACTGATTGCGTCCTGTTTCTTGTATTTTTTTACTGAGGGCAATCATATGAATCATTGATATCCATTGCAACACCCAGGAGAGTAAAAAATAATTTTACAAAATAGGGGAATGCTGCGATCGGCGGACTTTGACCTACACACGCACGCACGCAGGCAGTAGCCGGCAGTCACGAGACTCTAATCATGTATAATGAGCACTGCATTAATGGTGTCTCCGTAGCACACATGGGAAAGGCAGCGCTGTGCTACATAGCACTTTAAGAATGTCATCGCAGGTTCGAATCCAGCCTGAAGCACAGTCCGGCTGTTTCCGCGGTCTCACGATGTTTTACGCGACGGTGCCCTCTGCTCAGCGTCTTCCCGATCGCCCGCGACATCTTATGAAGCAGAGTTTGTAACTGTTTGCGTCCTGTTTCTTGTGCTTTTTTACTGAGGGCAATCATATGAATCATTGATATCCATTGCAACACCCAGAGGAGTAAAAAATAATTTTACAAAATAGGGGAATGCTGCGATCGGCGGACTTTGACCTACGCACGCACCCACGCAGTAGCCGGCAGTCACGAGACTCTAATCATGTATAATGAGCACTGCATTAATCGGTGTCTCCGTAGCACACATGGGAAAGGCAGCGCTGTGCTACATAGCACTTTAAGAATGTCATCGCAGGTTCGAATCCGGCCTGAAGCACCGTCCGGCAGTTTCCGCGGACTCACGTTGTTTTACGCGACGGTGCCCTCTGCTCAGCGTCTTCCCGATCGCCCGCGACATCTTATGAAGTAGAGAACCTGAGTGTTTGTAACTGTTTGCGTCCTGTTTCTTGTGTTTTTTTACTGAGGGCAATCATATGAATCATTGATATCCATTGCAACACCCAGAGGAGTAAAAAATAATTTTACAAAATAGGGGAATGCCGCGATCAGCGGACTTTGACCTACGCACGCACGCACGCAGTCGCCGGCAGTCACGAGACTCTAATCATGTATAATGAGCACAGCATTAATCGGCGTCTCCGTAGCACACATGGGAAAGTCAGCGCTGTGCTACATAGCACTTTAAGAATGTCATCGCAGGTTCGAATCCAGCCTGAAGCACCGTCCGGCCATTTCCGCGGTCTCGCGTTGTTTTACGCGACGGTGCCCTCTGCTCAGCGTCTTCCCGATCGCCCGCGACATCTTATGAAGCAGAGATCCTGAGTGTTTGTAACTGTTTGCGTCCTGTTTCTTGTGTTTTTTTTACTGAGGGCAATCATATGAATCATTGATATCCATTGCAACACCCAGGAGAGTAAAAAATAATTTTACAAAATAGGGGAATGCTGCGATCGGCGGACTTTGACCTATACACGCACGCACGCAAGCAGTAGCCGGCAGTCACGAGACTCTAATCATGTATAATGAGCACTGCATTAATCGGTGTCTCCGTAGCACACATGGGAAAGGCAGCGCTGTGCTACATAGCACTTTAAGAATGTCATCGCAGGTTCGAATCCGGCCTGAAGCACCGTCCGGCAGTTTCCGCGGACTCACGTTGTTTTACGCGACGGTGCCCTCTGCTCAGCGTCTTCCCGATCGCCCGCGACATCTTATGAAGTAGAGAACCTGAGTGTTTGTAACTGTTTGCGTCCTGTTTCTTGTGTTTTTTTACTGAGGGCAATCATATGAATCATTGATATCCATTGCAACACCCAGAGGAGTAAAAAATAATTTTACAAAATAGGGGAATGCCGCGATCAGCGGACTTTGACCTACGCACGCACGCACGCAGTAGCCGGCAGTCACGAGACTCTAATCATGTATAATGAGCACTGCATTAATCAGCGTCTCCGTAGCACACATGGGAAAGGCAGCGCTGTGCTACATAGCACTTTAAGAATGGCATCGCCGGTTCGAATCCGGCCTGAAGCACCGTCCGGCAGTTTCCGCGGACTCACGTTGTTTTACGCGACGGTGCCCTCTGCTCAGCGTCTTCCCGATCGCCGGCGACATCTTATGAAGCAGAGAACCTGAGTGTTTGTAACTGATTGCATTCCTGTTTCTTGTGTTTTTTTACTGAGGGCAATCATATGAATCATTGATATCCATTGCAACACCCAGTAGAGTAAAAAATAATTTTACAAAATAGGGGAATGCTGCGATCGGCGGACTTTGACCTACACACGCACGCACGCACGCAGTAGCCGGCAGTCACGAGACTCTAATCATGTATAATGAGCAGTGCATTAATCGGTGTCTCCGTAGCACACATGGGAAAGGCAGCGCTGTGCTACATAGCACTTTAAGAATGTCATCGCAGGTTCGAATCCAGCCTGAAGCACAGTCCGGCTGTTTCCGCGGTCTCACGATGTTTTACGCGACGGTGCCCTCTGCTCAGCGTCTTCCCGATCACCCGCGACATCTTATGAAGCAGAGTTTGTAACTGTTTGCGTCCTGTTTCTTGTGCTTTTTTACTGAGGGCAATCATATGAATCATTGATATCCATTGCAACACCCAGAGGAGTAAAAAATAATTTTACAAAATAGGGGAATGCTGCGATCGGCGGACTTTGACCTACGCACGCACGCACGCAGTCGCCGGCAGTCACGAGACTCTAATCATGTATAATGAGCACAGCATTAATCGGCGTCTCCGTAGCACACATGGGAAAGGCAGCGCTGTGCTACATAGCACTTTAAGAATGGCATCGCCGGTTCGAATCCGGCCTGAAGCACCGTCCGGCAGTTTCCGCGGACTCACGTTGTTTTACGCGACGGTGCCCTCTGCTCAGCGTCTTCCCGATCGCCGGCGACATCTTATGAAGCAGAGAACCTGAGTGTTTGTAACTGATTGCATTCCTGTTTCTTGTGTTTTTTTACTGAGGGCAATCATATGAATCATTGATATCCATTGCAACACCCAGGAGAGTAAAAAATAATTTTACAAAATAGGGGAATGCTGCGATCGGCGGACTTTGACCTACACACGCACGCACGCACGCAGTAGCCGGCAGTCACGAGACTCTAATCATGTATAATGAGCACTGCATTAATGGTGTCTCCGTAGCACACATGGGAAAGGCAGCGCTGTGCTACATAGCACTTTAAGAATGTCATCGCAGGTTCGAATCCAGCCTGAAGCACAGTCCGGCTGTTTCCGCGGTCTCACGATGTTTTACGCGACGGTGCCCTCTGCTCAGCATCTTCCCGATCGCCCGCGACATCTTATGAAGCAGAGTTTGTAACTGTTTGCGTCCTGTTTCTTGTGCTTTTTTACTGAGGGCAATCATATGAATCATTGATATCCATTGCAACACCCAGAGGAGTAAAAAATAATTTTACAAAATAGGGGAATGCCGCGATCAGCGGACTTTGACCTACGCACGCACGCACGCAGTAGCCGGCAGTCACGAGACTCTAATCATGTATAATGAGCACTACATTAATCAGCGTCTCCGTAGCACACATGGGAATGGCAGCGCTGTGCTACATAGCACTTTAAGAATGGCATCGCCGGTTCGAATCCGGCCTGAAGCACCGTCCGGCAGTTTCCGCGGACTCACGTTGTTTTACGCGACGGTGCCCTCTGCTCAGCGTCTTCCCGATCGCCCGCGACATCTTATGAAGCAGAGAACCTGAGTGTTTGTAACTGTTTGCGTCCTGTTTCTTGTGTTTTTTTACTGAGGGCAATCATATGAATCATTGATATCCATTGCAACACCCAGAGGAGTAAAAAAATATTTTACAAAATAGGGGAATGCCGCGATCGGCGGACTTTGACCTACGCACGCACGCACGCAGTAGCCGGCAGTCACGAGACTCTAATCATGTATAATGAGCACTGCATTAATCAGCGTCTCCGTAGCACACATGGGAAAGGCAGCGCTGTGCTACATAGCACTTTAAGAATGTCATCGCAGGTTCGAATCCAGCCTGAAGCACCGTCCGGCCATTTCCGCGGTCTCGCGTTGTTTTACGCGACGGTGCCCTCTGCTCAGCGTCTTCCCGATCGCCGGCGACATCTTATGAAGCAGAGAACCTGAGTGTTTGTAACTGATTGCATTCCTGTTTCTTGTGTTTTTTTACTGAGGGCAATCATATGAATCATTGATATCCATTGCAACACCCAGGAGAGTAAAAAATAATTTTACAAAATAGGGGAATGCTGCGATCGGCGGACTTTGACCTACACACGCACGCACGCACGCAGTAGCCGGCAGTCACGAGACTCTAATCATGTATAATGAGCAGTGCATTAATGGTGTCTCCGTAGCACACATGGGAAAGGCAGCGCTGTGCTACATAGCACTTTAAGAATGTCATCGCAGGTTCGAATCCAGCCTGAAGCACAGTCCGGCTGTTTCCGCGGTCTCACGATGTTTTACGCGACGGTGCCCTCTGCTCAGCGTCTTCCCGATCGCCCGCGACATCTTATGAAGCAGAGATCCTGAGTGTTTGTAACTGTTTGCGTCCTGTTTCTTGTGTTTTTTTTACTGAGGGCAATCATATGAATCATTGATATCCATTGCAACACCCAGAGGAGTAAAAAAATATTTTACAAAATAGGGGAATGCCGCGATCAGCGGACTTTGACCTACGCACGCACGCACGCAGTAGCCGGCAGTCACGAGACTCTAATCATGTATAATGAGCACTACATTAATCAGCGTCTCCGTAGCACACATGGGAATGGCAGCGCTGTGCTACATAGCACTTTAAGAATGGCATCGCCGGTTCGAATCCGGCCTGAAGCACCGTCCGGCAGTTTCCGCGGACTCACGTTGTTTTACGCGACGGTGCCCTCTGCTCAGCGTCTTCCCGATCGCCCGCGACATCTTATGAAGCAGAGAACCTGAGTGTTTGTAACTGTTTGCGTCCTGTTTCTTGTGTTTTTTTACTGAGGGCAATCATATGAATCATTGATATCCATTGCAACACCCAGAGGAGTAAAAAAATATTTTACAAAATAGGGGAATGCCGCGATCGGCGGACTTTGACCTACGCACGCACGCACGCAGTAGCCTGCAGTCACGAGACTCTAATCATGTATAATGAGCACTGCATTAATCAGCGTCTCCGTAGCACACGGGAAAGGCAGCGCTGTGCTACATAGCACTTTAAGAATGTCATCGCAGGTTCGAATCCAGCCTGAAGCACCGTCCGGCCATTTCCGCTGTCTCGCGTTGTTTTACGCGACGGTGCCCTCTGCTCAGCGTCTTCCCGATCACCGGCGACATCTTATGAAGCAGAGAACCTGAGTGTTTGTAACTGATTGCATTCCTGTTTCTTGTGTTTTTTTACTGAGGGCAAACATATGAATCATTGATATCCATTGCAACACCCAGGAGAGTAAAAAATAATTTTACAAAATAGGGGAATGCTGCGATCGGCGGACTTTGACCTACACACGCACGCACGCACGCAGTAGCCGGCAGTCACGAGACTCTAATCATGTATAATGAGCACTGCATTAATGGTGTCTCCGTAGCACACATGGGAAAGGCAGCGCTGTGCTACATAGCACTTTAAGAATGTCATCGCAGGTTCGAATCCAGCCTGAAGCACAGTCCGGCTGTTTCCGCGGTCTCACGATGTTTTACGCGACGGTGCCCTCTGCTCAGCGTCTTCCCGATCGCCCGCGACATCTTATGAAGCAGAGAACCTGAGTGTTTGTAACTGATTGCGTCCTGTTTCTTGTATTTTTTTACTGAGGGCAATCATATGAATCATTGATATCCATTGCAACACCCAGGAGAGTAAAAAATAATTTTACAAAATAGGGGAATGCTGCGATCGGCGGACTTTGACCTACACACGCACGCACGCAGGCAGTAGCCGGCAGTCACGAGACTCTAATCATGTATAATGAGCACTGCATTAATGGTGTCTCCGTAGCACACATGGGAAAGGCAGCGCTGTGCTACATAGCACTTTAAGAATGTCATCGCAGGTTCGAATCCAGCCTGAAGCACAGTCCGGCTGTTTCCGCGGTCTCACGATGTTTTACGCGACGGTGCCCTCTGCTCAGCGTCTTCCCGATCGCCCGCGACATCTTATGAAGCAGAGTTTGTAACTGTTTGCGTCCTGTTTCTTGTGCTTTTTTACTGAGGGCAATCATATGAATCATTGATATCCATTGCAACACCCAGAGGAGTAAAAAATAATTTTACAAAATAGGGGAATGCTGCGATCGGCGGACTTTGACCTACGCACGCACCCACGCAGTAGCCGGCAGTCACGAGACTCTAATCATGTATAATGAGCACTGCATTAATCGGTGTCTCCGTAGCACACATGGGAAAGGCAGCGCTGTGCTACATAGCACTTTAAGAATGTCATCGCAGGTTCGAATCCGGCCTGAAGCACCGTCCGGCAGTTTCCGCGGACTCACGTTGTTTTACGCGACGGTGCCCTCTGCTCAGCGTCTTCCCGATCGCCCGCGACATCTTATGAAGTAGAGAACCTGAGTGTTTGTAACTGTTTGCGTCCTGTTTCTTGTGTTTTTTTACTGAGGGCAATCATATGAATCATTGATATCCATTGCAACACCCAGAGGAGTAAAAAATAATTTTACAAAATAGGGGAATGCCGCGATCAGCGGACTTTGACCTACGCACGCACGCACGCAGTCGCCGGCAGTCACGAGACTCTAATCATGTATAATGAGCACAGCATTAACCGGCGTCTCCGTAGCACACATGGGAAAGTCAGCGCTGTGCTACATAGCACTTTAAGAATGTCATCGCAGGTTCGAATCCAGCCTGAAGCACCGTCCGGCCATTTCCGCGGTCTCGCGTTGTTTTACGCGACGGTGCCCTCTGCTCAGCGTCTTCCCGATCGCCCGCGACATCTTATGAAGCAGAGATCCTGAGTGTTTGTAACTGTTTGCGTCCTGTTTCTTGTGTTTTTTTTACTGAGGGCAATCATATGAATCATTGATATCCATTGCAACACCCAGGAGAGTAAAAAATAATTTTACAAAATAGGGGAATGCTGCGATCGGCGGACTTTGACCTATACACGCACGCACGCAAGCAGTAGCCGGCAGTCACGAGACTCTAATCATGTATAATGAGCACTGCATTAATCGGTGTCTCCGTAGCACACATGGGAAAGGCAGCGCTGTGCTACATAGCACTTTAAGAATGTCATCGCAGGTTCGAATCCGGCCTGAAGCACCGTCCGGCAGTTTCCGCGGACTCACGTTGTTTTACGCGACGGTGCCCTCTGCTCAGCGTCTTCCCGATCGCCCGCGACATCTTATGAAGTAGAGAACCTGAGTGTTTGTAACTGTTTGCGTCCTGTTTCTTGTGTTTTTTTACTGAGGGCAATCATATGAATCATTGATATCCATTGCAACACCCAGAGGAGTAAAAAATAATTTTACAAAATAGGGGAATGCCGCGATCAGCGGACTTTGACCTACGCACGCACGCACGCAGTAGCCGGCAGTCACGAGACTCTAATCATGTATAATGAGCACTGCATTAATCGGTGTCTCCGTAGCACACATGGGAAAGGCAGCGCTGTGCTACATAGCACTTTAAGAATGTCATCGCAGGTTCGAATCCGGCCTGAAGCACCGTCCGGCAGTTTCCGCGGACTCACGTTGTTTTACGCGACGGTGCCCTCTGCTCAGCGTCTTCCCGATCGCCCGCGACATCTTATGAAGTAGAGAACCTGAGTGTTTGTAACTGTTTGCGTCCTGTTTCTTGTGTTTTTTTACTGAGGGCAATCATATGAATCATTGATATCCATTGCAACACCCAGAGGAGTAAAAAATAATTTTACAAAATAGGGGAATGCCGCGATCAGCGGACTTTGACCTACGCACGCACGCACGCAGTCGCCGGCAGTCACGAGACTCTAATCATGTATAATGAGCACAGCATTAACCGGCGTCTCCGTAGCACACATGGGAAAGTCAGCGCTGTGCTACATAGCACTTTAAGAATGTCATCGCAGGTTCGAATCCAGCCTGAAGCACCGTCCGGCCATTTCCGCGGTCTCGCGTTGTTTTACGCGACGGTGCCCTCTGCTCAGCGTCTTCCCGATCGCCCGCGACATCTTATGAAGCAGAGATCCTGAGTGTTTGTAACTGTTTGCGTCCTGTTTCTTGTGTTTTTTTTACTGAGGGCAATCATATGAATCATTGATATCCATTGCAACACCCAGGAGAGTAAAAAATAATTTTACAAAATAGGGGAATGCTGCGATCGGCGGACTTTGACCTATACACGCACGCACGCAAGCAGTAGCCGGCAGTCACGAGACTCTAATCATGTATAATGAGCACTGCATTAATCGGTGTCTCCGTAGCACACATGGGAAAGGCAGCGCTGTGCTACATAGCACTTTAAGAATGTCATCGCAGGTTCGAATCCGGCCTGAAGCACCGTCCGGCAGTTTCCGCGGACTCACGTTGTTTTACGCGACGGTGCCCTCTGCTCAGCGTCTTCCCGATCGCCCGCGACATCTTATGAAGTAGAGAACCTGAGTGTTTGTAACTGTTTGCGTCCTGTTTCTTGTGTTTTTTTACTGAGGGCAATCATATGAATCATTGATATCCATTGCAACACCCAGAGGAGTAAAAAATAATTTTACAAAATAGGGGAATGCCGCGATCAGCGGACTTTGACCTACGCACGCACGCACGCAGTAGCCGGCAGTCACGAGACTCTAATCATGTATAATGAGCACTGCATTAATCAGCGTCTCCGTAGCACACATGGGAAAGGCAGCGCTGTGCTACATAGCACTTTAAGAATGGCATCGCCGGTTCGAATCCGGCCTGAAGCACCGTCCGGCAGTTTCCGCGGACTCACGTTGTTTTACGCGACGGTGCCCTCTGCTCAGCTTCTTCCCGATCGCCGGCGACATCTTATGAAGCAGAGAACCTGAGTGTTTGTAACTGATTGCATTCCTGTTTCTTGTGTTTTTTTACTGAGGGCAATCATATGAATCATTGATATCCATTGCAACACCCAGTAGAGTAAAAAATAATTTTACAAAATAGGGGAATGCTGCGATCGGCGGACTTTGACCTACACACGCACGCACGCACGCAGTAGCCGGCAGTCACGAGACTCTAATCATGTATAATGAGCAGTGCATTAATCGGTGTCTCCGTAGCACACATGGGAAAGGCAGCGCTGTGCTACATAGCACTTTAAGAATGTCATCGCAGGTTCGAATCCAGCCTGGAGCACAGTCCGGCTGTTTCCGCGGTCTCACGATGTTTTACGCGACGGTGCCCTCTGCTCAGCGTCTTCCCGATCACCCGCGACATCTTATGAAGCAGAGTTTGTAACTGTTTGCGTCCTGTTTCTTGTGCTTTTTTACTGAGGGCAATCATATGAATCATTGATATCCATTGCAACACCCAGAGGAGTAAAAAATAATTTTACAAAATAGGGGAATGCTGCGATCGGCGGACTTTGACCTACGCACGCACCCATGCAGTAGCCGGCAGTCACGAGACTCTAATCATGTATAATGAGCACTGCACTAATCAGCATCTCCGTAGCACATATGGGAAAGGCAGCGCTGTGCTACATAGCACTTTAAGAATGGCATTGCAGGTTCGAATAAGGCCTGAAGCACCGTCCGGCCATTTCCGCGGTCTCGCGTTGTTTTACGCGACGTGCCCTCTGCTCAGCGTCTTCCCGATCTCTGGCGACATCTTATGAAGCAGAGAACCTGAGTGTTTGTAACTGATTGCATTCCTGTTTCTTGTGTTTTTTTACTGAGGGCAAACATATGAATCATTGATATCCATTGCAACACCCAGAGGAGTAAAAAATAATTTTACAAAATAGGGGAATGCCGCGATCAGCGGACTTTGACCTACGCACGCACGCACGCAGTAGCCGGCAGTCACGAGACTCTAATCATGTATAATGAGCACTGCATTAATCAGCGTCTCCGTAGCACACATGGGAAAGGCAGCGCTGTGCTACATAGCACTTTAAGAATGGCATCGCCGGTTCGAATCCGGCCTGAAGCACTGTCCGGCAGTTTCCGCGGACTCACGTTGTTTTACGCGACGGTGCCCTCTGCTCACCGTCTTCCCGATCGCCCGCGACATCTTATGAAGCAGAGATCCTGAGTGTTTGTAACTGTTTGCGTCCTGTTTCTTGTGTTTTTTTTACTGAGGGCAATCATATGAATCATTGATATCCATTGCAACACCCAGAGGAGTAAAAAAATATTTTACAAAATAGGGGAATGCCGCGATCAGCGGACTTTGACCTACGCACGCACGCACGCAGTAGCCGGCAGTCACGAGACTCTAATCATGTATAATGAGCACTACATTAATCAGCGTCTCCGTAGCACACATGGGAATGGCAGCGCTGTGCTACATAGCACTTTAAGAATAGCATCGCCGGTTCGAATCCGGCCTGAAGCACCGTCCGGCAGTTTCCGCGGACTCACGTTGTTTTACGCGACGGTGCCCTCTGCTCAGCGTCTTCCCGATCGCCCGCGACATCTTATGAAGCAGAGAACCTGAGTGTTTGTAACTGTTTGCGTCCTGTTTCTTGTGTTTTTTTACTGAGGGCAATCATATGAATCATTGATATCCATTGCAACACCCAGAGGAGTAAAAAAATATTTTACAAAATAGGGGAATGCCGCGATCGGCGGACTTTGACCTACGCACGCACGCACGCAGTAGCCGGCAGTCACGAGACTCTAATCATGTATAATGAGCACTGCATTAATCAGCGTCTCCGTAGCACACATGGGAAAGGCAGCGCTGTGCTACATAGCACTTTAAGAATGTCATCGCAGGTTCGAATCCAGCCTGAAGCACCGTCCGGCCATTTCCGCGGTCTCGCGTTGTTTTACGCGACGGTGCCCTCTGCTCAGCGTCTTCCCGATGGCCGGCGACATCTTATGAAGCAGAGAACCTGAGTGTTTGTAACTGATTGCATTCCTGTTTCTTGTGTTTTTTTACTGAGGGCAATCATATGAATCATTGATATCCATTGCAACACCCAGGAGAGTAAAAAATAATTTTACAAAATAGGGGAATGCTGCGATCGGCGGACTTTGACCTACACACGCACGCACGCACGCAGTAGCCGGCAGTCACGAGACTCTAATCATGTATAATGAGCACTGCATTAATCAGCGTCTCCGTAGCACACATGGGAAAGGCAGCGCTGTGCTACATAGCACTTTAAGAATGTCATCGCAGGTTCGAATCCAGCCTGAAGCACCGTCCGGCCATTTCCGCGGTCTCGCGTTGTTTTACGCGACGGTGCCCTCTGCTCAGCGTCTTCCCGATCGCCCGCGACATCTTATGAAGCAGAGATCCTGAGTGTTTGTAACTGTTTGCGTCCTGTTTCTTGTGTTTTTTTTACTGAGGGCAATCATATGAATCATTGATATCCATTGCAACACCCAGAGGAGTAAAAAAATATTTTACAAAATAGGGGAATGCCGCGATCAGCGGACTTTGACCTACGCACGCACGCACGCAGTAGCCGGCAGTCACGAGACTCTAATCATGTATAATGAGCACTACATTAATCAGCGTCTCCGTAGCACACATGGGAATGGCAGCGCTGTGCTACATAGCACTTTAAGAATGGCATCGCCGGTTCGAATCCGGCCTGAAGCACCGTCCGGCAGTTTCCGCGGACTCACGTTGTTTTACGCGACGGTGCCCTCTGCTCAGCGTCTTCCCGATCGCCCGCGACATCTTATGAAGCAGAGAACCTGAGTGTTTGTAACTGTTTGCGTCCTGTTTCTTGTGTTTTTTTACTGAGGGCAATCATATGAATCATTGATATCCATTGCAACACCCAGAGGAGTAAAAAAATATTTTACAAAATAGGGGAATGCCGCGATCGGCGGACTTTGACCTACGCACGCACGCACGCAGTAGCCTGCAGTCACGAGACTCTAATCATGTATAATGAGCACTGCATTAATCAGCGTCTCCGTAGCACACATGGGAAAGGCAGCGCTGTGCTACATAGCACTTTAAGAATGTCATCGCAGGTTCGAATCCAGCCTGAAGCACCGTCCGGCCATTTCCGCTGTCTCGCGTTGTTTTACGCGACGGTGCCCTCTGCTCAGCGTCTTCCCGATCACCGGCGACATCTTATGAAGCAGAGAACCTGAGTGTTTGTAACTGATTGCATTCCTGTTTCTTGTGTTTTTTTACTGAGGGCAAACATATGAATCATTGATATCCATTGCAACACCCAGGAGAGTAAAAAATAATTTTACAAAATAGGGGAATGCTGCGATCGGCGGACTTTGACCTACACACGCACGCACGCACGCAGTAGCCGGCAGTCACGAGACTCTAATCATGTATAATGAGCACTGCATTAATGGTGTCTCCGTAGCACACATGGGAAAGGCAGCGCTGTGCTACATAGCACTTTAAGAATGTCATCGCAGGTTCGAATCCAGCCTGAAGCACAGTCCGGCTGTTTCCGCGGTCTCACGATGTTTTACGCGACGGTGCCCTCTGCTCAGCGTCTTCCCGATCGCCCGCGACATCTTATGAAGCAGAGAACCTGAGTGTTTGTAACTGATTGCGTCCTGTTTCTTGTATTTTTTTACTGAGGGCAATCATATGAATCATTGATATCCATTGCAACACCCAGGAGAGTAAAAAATAATTTTACAAAATAGGGGAATGCTGCGATCGGCGGACTTTGACCTACACACGCACGCACGCAGGCAGTAGCCGGCAGTCACGAGACTCTAATCATGTATAATGAGCACTGCATTAATGGTGTCTCCGTAGCACACATGGGAAAGGCAGCGCTGTGCTACATAGCACTTTAAGAATGTCATCGCAGGTTCGAATCCAGCCTGAAGCACAGTCCGGCTGTTTCCGCGGTCTCACGATGTTTTACGCGACGGTGCCCTCTGCTCAGCGTCTTCCCGATCGCCCGCGACATCTTATGAAGCAGAGTTTGTAACTGTTTGCGTCCTGTTTCTTGTGCTTTTTTACTGAGGGCAATCATATGAATCATTGATATCCATTGCAACACCCAGAGGAGTAAAAAATAATTTTACAAAATAGGGGAATGCTGCGATCGGCGGACTTTGACCTACGCACGCACCCACGCAGTAGCCGGCAGTCACGAGACTCTAATCATGTATAATGAGCACTGCATTAATCGGTGTCTCCGTAGCACACATGGGAAAGGCAGCGCTGTGCTACATAGCACTTTAAGAATGTCATCGCAGGTTCGAATCCGGCCTGAAGCACCGTCCGGCAGTTTCCGCGGACTCATGTTGTTTTACGCGACGGTGCCCTCTGCTCAGCGTCTTCCCGATCGCCCGCGACATCTTATGAAGTAGAGAACCTGAGTGTTTGTAACTGTTTGCGTCCTGTTTCTTGTGTTTTTTTACTGAGGGCAATCATATGAATCATTGATATCCATTGCAACACCCAGAGGAGTAAAAAATAATTTTACAAAATAGGGGAATGCCGCGATCAGCGGACTTTGACCTACGCACGCACGCACGCAGTCGCCGGCAGTCACGAGACTCTAATCATGTATAATGAGCACAGCATTAATCGGCGTCTCCGTAGCACACATGGGAAAGTCAGCGCTGTGCTACATAGCACTTTAAGAATGTCATCGCAGGTTCGAATCCAGCCTGAAGCACCGTCCGGCCATTTCCGCGGTCTCGCGTTGTTTTACGCGACGGTGCCCTCTGCTCAGCGTCTTCCCGATCGCCCGCGACATCTTATGAAGCAGAGATCCTGAGTGTTTGTAACTGTTTGCGTCCTGTTTCTTGTGTTTTTTTTACTGAGGGCAATCATATGAATCATTGATATCCATTGCAACACCCAGGAGAGTAAAAAATAATTTTACAAAATAGGGGAATGCTGCGATCGGCGGACTTTGACCTATACACGCACGCACGCAAGCAGTAGCCGGCAGTCACGAGACTCTAATCATGTATAATGAGCACTGCATTAATCGGTGTCTCCGTAGCACACATGGGAAAGGCAGCGCTGTGCTACATAGCACTTTAAGAATGTCATCGCAGGTTCGAATCCGGCCTGAAGCACCGTCCGGCAGTTTCCGCGGACTCACGTTGTTTTACGCGACGGTGCCCTCTGCTCAGCGTCTTCCCGATCGCCCGCGACATCTTATGAAGTAGAGAACCTGAGTGTTTGTAACTGTTTGCGTCCTGTTTCTTGTGTTTTTTTACTGAGGGCAATCATATGAATCATTGATATCCATTGCAACACCCAGAGGAGTAAAAAATAATTTTACAAAATAGGGGAATGCCGCGATCAGCGGACTTTGACCTACGCACGCACGCAGTAGCCGGCAGTCACGAGACTCTAATCATGTATAATGAGCACTGCATTAATCAGCGTCTCCGTAGCACACATGGGAAAGGCAGCGCTGTGCTACATAGCACTTTAAGAATGGCATCGCCGGTTCGAATCCGGCCTGAAGCACCGTCTGGCAGTTTCCGCGGACTCACGTTGTTTTACGCGACGGTGCCCTCTGCTCAGCGTCTTCCCGATCGCCGGCGACATCTTATGAAGCAGAGAACCTGAGTGTTTGTAACTGATTGCATTCCTGTTTCTTGTGTTTTTTTACTGAGGGCAATCATATGAATCATTGATATCCATTGCAACACCCAGTAGAGTAAAAAATAATTTTACAAAATAGGGGAATGCTGCGATCGGCGGACTTTGACCTACACACGCACGCACGCACGCAGTAGCCGGCAGTCACGAGACTCTAATCATGTATAATGAGCAGTGCATTAATCGGTGTCTCCGTAGCACACATGGGAAAGGCAGCGCTGTGCTACATAGCACTTTAAGAATGTCATCGCAGGTTCGAATCCAGCCTGAAGCACAGTCCGGCTGTTTCCGCGGTCTCACGATGTTTTACGCGACGGTGCCCTCTGCTCAGCGTCTTCCCGATCACCCGCGACATCTTATGAAGCAGAGTTTGTAACTGTTTGCGTCCTGTTTCTTGTGCTTTTTTACTGAGGGCAATCATATGAATCATTGATATCCATTGCAACACCCAGAGGAGTAAAAAATAATTTTACAAAATAGGGGAATGCTGCGATCGGCGGACTTTGACCTACGCACGCACGCACGCAGTCGCCGGCAGTCACGAGACTCTAATCATGTATAATGAGCACAGCATTAATCGGCGTCTCCGTAGCACACATGGGAAAGGCAGCGCTGTGCTACATAGCACTTTAAGAATGGCATCGCCGGTTCGAATCCGGCCTGAAGCACCGTCCGGCAGTTTCCGCGGACTCACGTTGTTTTACGCGACGGTGCCCTCTGCTCAGCGTCTTCCCGATCGCCGGCGACATCTTATGAAGCAGAGAACCTGAGTGTTTGTAACTGATTGCATTCCTGTTTCTTGTGTTTTTTTACTGAGGGCAATCATATGAATCATTGATATCCATTGCAACACCCAGGAGAGTAAAAAATAATTTTACAAAATAGGGGAATGCTGCGATCGGCGGACTTTGACCTACACACGCACGCACGCACGCAGTAGCCGGCAGTCACGAGACTCTAATCATGTATAATGAGCACTGCATTAATGGTGTCTCCGTAGCACACATGGGAAAGGCAGCGCTGTGCTACATAGCACTTTAAGAATGTCATCGCAGGTTCGAATCCAGCCTGAAGCACAGTCCGGCTGCTTCCGCGGTCTCACGATGTTTTACGCGACGGTGCCCTCTGCTCAGCATCTTCCCGATCGCCCGCGACATCTTATGAAGCAGAGTTTGTAACTGTTTGCGTCCTGTTTCTTGTGCTTTTTTACTGAGGGCAATCATATGAATCATTGATATCCATTGCAACACCCAGAGGAGTAAAAAATAATTTTACAAAATAGGGGAATGCCGCGATCAGCGGACTTTGACCTACGCACGCACGCACGCAGTAGCCGGCAGTCACGAGACTCTAATCATGTATAATGAGCACTACATTAATCAGCGTCTCCGTAGCACACATGGGAATGGCAGCGCTGTGCTACATAGCACTTTAAGAATGGCATCGCCGGTTCGAATCCGGCCTGAAGCACCGTCCGGCAGTTTCCGCGGACTCACGTTGTTTTACGCGACGGTGCCCTCTGCTCAGCGTCTTCCCGATCGCCCGCGACATCTTATGAAGCAGAGAACCTGAGTGTTTGTAACTGTTTGCGTCCTGTTTCTTGTGTTTTTTTACTGAGGGCAATCATATGAATCATTGATATCCATTGCAACACCCAGAGGAGTAAAAAAATATTTTACAAAATAGGGGAATGCCGCGATCGGCGGACTTTGACCTACGCACGCACGCACGCAGTAGCCTGCAGTCACGAGACTCTAATCATGTATAATGAGCACTGCATTAATCAGCGTCTCCGTAGCACACATGGGAAAGGCAGCGCTGTGCTACATAGCACTTTAAGAATGTCATCGCAGGTTCGAATCCAGCCTGAAGCACCGTCCGGCCATTTCCGCTGTCTCGCGTTGTTTTACGCGACGGTGCCCTCTGCTCAGCGTCTTCCCGATCACCGGCGACATCTTATGAAGCAGAGAACCTGAGTGTTTGTAACTGATTGCATTCCTGTTTCTTGTGTTTTTTTACTGAGGGCAAACATATGAATCATTGATATCCATTGCAACACCCAGGAGAGTAAAAAATAATTTTACAAAATAGGGGAATGCTGCGATCGGCGGACTTTGACCTACACACGCACGCACGCACGCAGTAGCCGGCAGTCACGAGACTCTAATCATGTATAATGAGCACTGCATTAATGGTGTCTCCGTAGCACACATGGGAAAGGCAGCGCTGTGCTACATAGCACTTTAAGAATGTCATCGCAGGTTCGAATCCAGCCTGAAGCACAGTCCGGCTGTTTCCGCGGTCTCACGATGTTTTACGCGACGGTGCCATCTGCTCAGCGTCTTCCCGATCGCCCGCGACATCTTATGAAGCAGAGAACCTGAGTGTTTGTAACTGATTGCGTCCTGTTTCTTGTATTTTTTTACTGAGGGCAATCATATGAATCATTGATATCCATTGCAACACCCAGGAGAGTAAAAAATAATTTTACAAAATAGGGGAATGCTGCGATCGGCGGACTTTGACCTACACACGCACGCACGCAGGCAGTAGCCGGCAGTCACGAGACTCTAATCATGTATAATGAGCACTGCATTAATGGTGTCTCCGTAGCACACATGGGAAAGTCAGCGCTGTGCTACATAGCACTTTAAGAATGTCATCGCAGGTTCGAATCCAGCCTGAAGCACCGTCCGGCCATTTCCGCGGTCTCGCGTTGTTTTACGCGACGGTGCCCTCTGCTCAGCGTCTTCCCGATCGCCGGCGACATCTTATGAAGCAGAGAACCTGAGTGTTTGTAACTGATTGCATTCCTGTTTCTTGTGTTTTTTTACTGAGGGCAATCATATGAATCATTGATATCCATTGCAACACCCAGGAGAGTAAAAAATAATTTTACAAAATAGGGGAATGCTGCGATCGGCGGACTTTGACCTACACACGCACGCACGCACGCAGTAGCCGGCAGTCACGAGACTCTAATCATGTATAATGAGCACTGCATTAATGGTGTCTCCGTAGCACACATGGGAAAGGCAGCGCTGTGCTACATAGCACTTTAAGAATGTCATCGCAGGTTCGAATCCAGCCTGAAGCACAGTCCGGCTGTTTCCGCGGTCTCACGATGTTTTACGCGACGGTGCCCTCTGCTCAGCGTCTTCCCGATCGCCCGCGACATCTTATGAAGCAGAGTTTGTAACTGTTTGCGTCCTGTTTCTTGTGCTTTTTTACTGAGGGCAATCATATGAATCATTGATATCCATTGCAACACCCAGAGGAGTACAAAATAATTTTACAAAATAGGGGAATGCCGGGATCAGCGGACTTTGACCTACGCACGCACGCACGCAGTAGCCGGCAGTCACGAGACTCTAATCATGTATAATGAGCACTACATTAATCAGCGTCTCCGTAGCACACATGGGAATGGCAGCGCTGTGCTACATAGCACTTTAAGAATGGCATCGCCGGTTCGAATCCGGCCTGAAGCACCGTCCGGCAGTTTCCGCGGACTCACGTTGTTTTACGCGACGGTGCCCTCTGCTCAGCGTCTTCCCGATCGCCCGCGACATCTTATGAAGCAGAGAACCTGAGTGTTTGTAACTGATTGCATTCCTGTTTCTTGTGTTTTTTTACTGAGGGCAATCATATGAATCATTGATATCCATTGCAACACCCAGTAGAGTAAAAAATAATTTTACAAAATAGGGGAATGCTGCGATCGGCGGACTTTGACCTACACACGCACGCACGCACGCAGTAGCCGGCAGTCACGAGACTCTAATCATGTATAATGAGCAGTGCATTAATCGGTGTCTCCGTAGCACACATGGGAAAGGCAGCGCTGTGCTACATAGCACTTTAAGAATGTCATCGCAGGTTCGAATCCAGCCTGAAGCACAGTCCGGCTGTTTCCGCGGTCTCACGATGTTTTACGCGACGGTGCCCTCTGCTCAGCGTCTTCCCGATCACCCGCGACATCTTATGAAGCAGAGTTTGTAACTGTTTGCGTCCTGTTTCTTGTGCTTTTTTACTGAGGGCAATCATATGAATCATTGATATCCATTGCAACACCCAGAGGAGTAAAAAATAATTTTACAAAATAGGGGAATGCTGCGATCAGCGGACTTTGACCTACGCACGCACGCACGCAGTCGCCGGCAGTCACGAGACTCTAATCATGTATAATGAGCACAGCATTAACCGGCGTCTCCGTAGCACACATGGGAAAGTCAGCGCTGTGCTACATAGCACTTTAAGAATGTCATCGCAGGTTCGAATCCAGCCTGAAGCACCGTCCGGCCATTTCCGCGGTCTCGCGTTGTTTTACGCGACGGTGCCCTCTGCTCAGCGTCTTCCCGATCGCCCGCGACATCTTATGAAGCAGAGATCCTGAGTGTTTGTAACTGTTTGCGTCCTGTTTCTTGTGTTTTTTTTACTGAGGGCAATCATATGAATCATTGATATCCATTGCAACACCCAGGAGAGTAAAAAATAATTTTACAAAATAGGGGAATGCTGCGATCGGCGGACTTTGACCTATACACGCACGCACGCAAGCAGTAGCCGGCAGTCACGAGACTCTAATCATGTATAATGAGCACTGCATTAATCGGTGTCTCCGTAGCACACATGGGAATGGCAGCGCTGTGCTACATAGCACTTTAAGAATGTCATCGCAGGTTCGAATCCGGCCTGAAGCACCGTCCGGCAGTTTCCGCGGACTCACGTTGTTTTACGCGACGGTGCCCTCTGCTCAGCGTCTTCCCGATCGCCCGCGACATCTTATGAAGTAGAGAACCTGAGTGTTTGTAACTGTTTGCGTCCTGTTTCTTGTGTTTTTTTACTGAGGGCAATCATATGAATCATTGATATCCATTGCAACACCCAGAGGAGTAAAAAATAATTTTACAAAATAGGGGAATGCCGCGATCAGCGGACTTTGACCTACGCACGCACGCACGCAGTAGCCGGCAGTCACGAGACTCTAATCATGTATAATGAGCACTGCATTAATCAGCGTCTCCGTAGCACACATGGGAAAGGCAGCGCTGTGCTACATAGCACTTTAAGAATGTCATCGCAGGTTCGAATCCAGCCTGAAGCACAGTCCGGCTGTTTCCGCGGTCTCACGATGTTTTACGCGACGGTGCCCTCTGCTCAGCGTCTTCCCGATCGCCCGCGACATCTTATGAAGCAGAGTTTGTAACTGTTTGCGTCCTGTTTCTTGTGCTTTTTTACTGAGGGCAATCATATGAATCATTGATATCCATTGCAACACCCAGAGGAGTAAAAAATAATTTTACAAAATAGGGGAATGCTGCGATCGGCGGACTTTGACCTACGCACGCACCCACGCAGTAGCCGGCAGTCACGAGACTCTAATCATGTATAATGAGCACTGCACTAATCAGCATCTCCGTAGCACATATGGGAAAGGCAGCGCTGTGCTACATAGCACTTTAAGAATGGCATTGCAGGTTCGAATAAGGCCTGAAGCACCGTCCGGCCATTTCTGCGGTCTTGCGTTGTTTTACGCGACGTGCCCTCTGCTCAGCGTCTTCCCGATCTCCGGCGACATCTTATGAAGCAGAGAACCTGAGTGTTTGTAACTGATTGCATTCCTGTTTCTTGTGTTTTTTTACTGAGGGCAATCATATGAATCATTGATATCCATTGCAACACCCAGGAGAGTAAAAAATAATTTTACAAAATAGGGGAATGCTGCGATCGGCGGACTTTGACCTATACACGCACGCACGCAAGCAGTAGCCGGCAGTCACGAGACTCTAATCATGTATAATGAGCACTGCATTAATCGGCGTCTCCGTAGCACACATGGGAAAGGCAGCGCTGTGCTACATAGCACTTTAAGAATGTCATCGCAGGTTCGAATCCGGCCTGAAGCACCGTCCGGCAGTTTCCGCGGACTCACGTTGTTTTACGCGACGGTGCCCTCTGCTCAGCGTCTTCCCGATCGCCCGCGACATCTTATGAAGTAGAGAACCTGAGTGTTTGTAACTGTTTGCGTCCTGTTTCTTGTGTTTTTTTACTGAGGGCAATCATATGAATCATTGATATCCATTGCAACACCCAGAGGAGTAAAAAATAATTTTACAAAATAGGGGAATGCCGCGATCAGCGGACTTTGACCTACGCACGCACGCACGCAGTAGCCGGCAGTCACGAGACTCTAATCATGTATAATGAGCACTGCATTAATCAGCGTCTCCGTAGCACACATGGGAAAGGCAGCGCTGTGCTACATAGCACTTTAAGAATGGCATCGCCGGTTCGAATCCGGCCTGAAGCACCGTCCGGCAGTTTCCGCGGACTCACGTTGTTTTACGCGACGGTGCCCTCTGCTCAGCGTCTTCCCGATCGCCGGCGACATCTTATGAAGCAGAGAACCTGAGTGTTTGTAACTGATTGCATTCCTGTTTCTTGTGTTTTTTTACTGAGGGCAATCATATGAATCATTGATATCCATTGCAACACCCAGTAGAGTAAAAAATAATTTTACAAAATAGGGGAATGCTGCGATCGGCGGACTTTGACCTACACACGCACGCACGCACGCAGTAGCCGGCAGTCACGAGACTCTAATCATGTATAATGAGCAGTGCATTAATCGGTGTCTCCGTAGCACACATGGGAAAGGCAGCGCTGTGCTACATAGCACTTTAAGAATGTCATCGCAGGTTCGAATCCAGCCTGAAGCACAGTCCGGCTGTTTCCGCGGTCTCACGATGTTTTACGCGACGGTGCCCTCTGCTCAGCGTCTTCCCGATCACCCGCGACATCTTATGAAGCAGAGTTTGTAACTGTTTGCGTCCTGTTTCTTGTGCTTTTTTACTGAGGGCAATCATATGAATCATTGATATCCATTGCAACACCCAGAGGAGTAAAAAATAATTTTACAAAATAGGGGAATGCTGCGATCGGCGGACTTTGACCTACGCACGCACGCACGCAGTCGCCGACAGTCACGAGACTCTAATCATGTATAATGAGCACAGCATTAATCGGCGTCTCCGTAGCACACATGGGAAAGTCAGCGCTGTGCTACATAGCACTTTAAGAATGTCATCGCAGGTTCGAATCCAGCCTGAAGCACCGTCCGGCCATTTCCGCGGTCTCGCGTTGTTTTACGCGACGGTGCCCTCTGCTCAGCGTCTTCCCGATCGCCGGCGACATCTTATGAAGCAGAGAACCTGAGTGTTTGTAACTGATTGCATTCCTGTTTCTTGTGTTTTTTTACTGAGGGCAATCATATGAATCATTGATATCCATTGCAACACCCAGGAGAGTAAAAAATAATTTTACAAAATAGAGGAATGCTGCGATCGGCGGACTTTGACCTACACACGCACGCACGCACGCAGTAGCCGGCAGTCACGAGACTCTAATCATGTATAATGAGCACTGCATTAATGGTGTCTCCGTAGCACACATGGGAAAGGCAGCGCTGTGCTACATAGCACTTTAAGAATGTCATCGCAGGTTCGAATCCAGCCTGAAGCACAGTCCGGCTGTTTCCGCGGTCTCACGATGTTTTACGCGACGGTGCCCTCTGCTCAGCGTCTTCCCGATCGCCCGCGACATCTTATGAAGCAGAGTTTGTAACTGTTTGCGTCCTGTTTCTTGTGCTTTTTTACTGAGGGCAATCATATGAATCATTGATATCCATTGCAACACCCAGAGGAGTAAAAAATAATTTTACAAAATAGGGGAATGCTGCGATCGGCGGACTTTGACCTACGCACGCACCCACGCAGTAGCCGGCAGTCACGAGACTCTAATCATGTATAATGAGCACTGCATTAATCGGTGTCTCCGTAGCACACATGGGAAAGGCAGCGCTGTGCTACATAGCACTTTAAGAATGTCATCGCAGGTTCGAATCCGGCCTGAAGCACCGTCCGGCAGTTTCCGCGGACTCACGTTGTTTTACGCGACGGTGCCCTCTGCTCAGCGTCTTCCCGATCGCCCGCGACATCTTATGAAGTAGAGAACCTGAGTGTTTGTAACTGTTTGCGTCCTGTTTCTTGTGTTTTTTTACTGAGGGCAATCATATGAATCATTGATATCCATTGCAACACCCAGAGGAGTAAAAAATAATTTTACAAAATAGGGGAATGCCGCGATCAGCGGACTTTGACCTACGCACGCACGCACGCAGTCGCCGGCAGTCACGAGACTCTAATCATGTATAATGAGCACAGCATTAATCGGCGTCTCCGTAGCACACATGGGAAAGTCAGCGCTGTGCTACATAGCACTTTAAGAATGTCATCGCAGGTTCGAATCCAGCCTGAAGCACCGTCCGGCCATTTCCGCGGTCTCGCGTTGTTTTACGCGACGGTGCCCTCTGCTCAGCGTCTTCCCGATCGCCCGCGACATCTTATGAAGCAGAGATCCTGAGTGTTTGTAACTGTTTGCGTCCTGTTTCTTGTGTTTTTTTTACTGAGGGCAATCATATGAATCATTGATATCCATTGCAACACCCAGGAGAGTAAAAAATAATTTTACAAAATAGGGGAATGCTGCGATCGGCGGACTTTGACCTATACACGCACGCACGCAAGCAGTAGCCGGCAGTCACGAGACTCTAATCATGTATAATGAGCACTGCATTAATCGGTGTCTCCGTAGCACACATGGGAAAGGCAGCGCTGTGCTACATAGCACTTTAAGAATGTCATCGCAGGTTCGAATCCGGCCTGAAGCACCGTCCGGCAGTTTCCGCGGACTCACGTTGTTTTACGCGACGGTGCCCTCTGCTCAGCGTCTTCCCGATCGCCCGCGACATCTTATGAAGTAGAGAACCTGAGTGTTTGTAACTGTTTGCGTCCTGTTTCTTGTGTTTTTTTACTGAGGGCAATCATATGAATCATTGATATCCATTGCAACACCCAGAGGAGTAAAAAATAATTTTACAAAATAGGGGAATGCCGCGATCAGCGGACTTTGACCTACGCACGCACGCACGCAGTAGCCGGCAGTCACGAGACTCTAATCATGTATAATGAGCACTGCATTAATCAGCGTCTCCGTAGCACACATGGGAAAGGCAGCGCTGTGCTACATAGCACTTTAAGAATGGCATCGCCGGTTCGAATCCGGCCTGAAGCACCGTCCGGCAGTTTCCGCGGACTCACGTTGTTTTATGCGACGGTGCCCTCTGCTCAGCTTCTTCCCGATCGATCGCCGGCGACATCTTATGAAGCAGAGAACCTGAGTGTTTGTAACTGATTGCATTCCTGTTTCTTGTGTTTTTTTACTGAGGGCAATCATATGAATCATTGATATCCATTGCAACACCCAGTAGAGTAAAAAATAATTTTACAAAATAGGGGAATGCTGCGATCGGCGGACTTTGACCTACACACGCACGCACGCACGCAGTAGCCGGCAGTCACGAGACTCTAATCATGTATAATGAGCAGTGCATTAATCGGTGTCTCCGTAGCACACATGGGAAAGGCAGCGCTGTGCTACATAGCACTTTAAGAATGTCATCGCAGGTTCGAATCCAGCCTGGAGCACAGTCCGGCTGTTTCCGCGGTCTCACGATGTTTTACGCGACGGTGCCCTCTGCTCAGCGTCTTCCCGATCACCCGCGACATCTTATGAAGCAGAGTTTGTAACTGTTTGCGTCCTGTTTCTTGTGCTTTTTTACTGAGGGCAATCATATGAATCATTGATATCCATTGCAACACCCAGAGGAGTAAAAAATAATTTTACAAAATAGGGGAATGCTGCGATCGGCGGACTTTAACCTACGCACGCACCCATGCAGTAGCCGGCAGTCACGAGACTCTAATCATGTATAATGAGCACTGCACTAATCAGCATCTCCGTAGCACATATGGGAAAGGCAGCGCTGTGCTACATAGCACTTTAAGAATGGCATTGCAGGTTCGAATAAGGCCTGAAGCACCGTCCGGCCATTTCCGCGGTCTCGCGTTGTTTTACGCGACGTGCCCTCTGCTCAGCGTCTTCCCGATCTCTGGCGACATCTTATGAAGCAGAGAACCTGAGTGTTTGTAACTGATTGCATTCCTGTTTCTTGTGTTTTGTTACTGAGGGCAATCATATGAATCATTGATATCCATTGCAACACCCAGGAGAGTAAAAAATAATTTTACAAAATAGGGGAATGCTGCGATCGGCGGACTTTGACCTATACACGCACGCACGCAAGCAGTAGCCGGCAGTCACGAGACTCTAATCATGTATAATGAGCACTGCATTAATCGGTGTCTCCGTAGCACACATGGGAAAGGCAGCGCTGTGCTACATAGCACTTTAAGAATGTCATCGCAGGTTCGAATCCGGCCTGAAGCACCGTCCGGCAGTTTCCGCGGACTCACGTTGTTTTACGCGACGGTGCCCTCTGCTCAGCGTCTTCCCGATCGCCCGCGACATCTTATGAAGTAGAGAACCTGAGTGTTTGTAACTGTTTGCGTCCTGTTTCTTGTGTTTTTTTACTGAGGGCAATCATATGAATCATTGATATCCATTGCAACACCCAGAGGAGTAAAAAATAATTTTACAAAATAGGGGAATGCCGCGATCAGCGGACTTTGACCTACGCACGCACGCACGCAGTAGCCGGCAGTCACGAGACTCTAATCATGTATAATGAGCACTGCATTAATCAGCGTCTCCGTAGCACACATGGGAAAGGCAGCGCTGTGCTACATAGCACTTTAAGAATGGCATCGCCGGTTCGAATCCGGCCTGAAGCACCGTCCGGCAGTTTCCGCGGACTCACGTTGTTTTACGCGACGGTGCCCTCTGCTCAGCGTCTTCCCGATCGCCGGCGACATCTTATGAAGCAGAGAACCTGAGTGTTTGTAACTGATTGCATTCCTGTTTCTTGTGTTTTTTTACTGAGGGCAATCATATGAATCATTGATATCCATTGCAACACCCAGTAGAGTAAAAAATAATTTTACAAAATAGGGGAATGCTGCGATCGGCGGACTTTGACCTACACACGCACGCACGCACGCAGTAGCCGGCAGTCACGAGACTCTAATCATGTATAATGAGCAGTGCATTAATCGGTGTCTCCGTAGCACACATGGGAAAGGCAGCGCTGTGCTACATAGCACTTTAAGAATGTCATCGCAGGTTCGAATCCAGCCTGAAGCACAGTCCGGCTGTTTCCGCGGTCTCACGATGTTTTACGCGACGGTGCCCTCTGCTCAGCGTCTTCCCGATCACCCGCGACATCTTATGAAGCAGAGTTTGTAACTGTTTGCGTCCTGTTTCTTGTGCTTTTTTACTGAGGGCAATCATATGAATCATTGATATCCATTGCAACACCCAGAGGAGTAAAAAATAATTTTACAAAATAGGGGAATGCTGCGATCGGCGGACTTTGACCTACGCACGCACGCACGCAGTCGCCGGCAGTCACGAGACTCTAATCATGTATAATGAGCACAGCATTAATCGGCGTCTCCGTAGCACACATGGGAAAGGCAGCGCTGTGCTACATAGCACTTTAAGAATGTCATCGCAGGTTCGAATCCAGCCTGAAGCACCGTCCGGCCATTTCCGCGGTCTCGCGTTGTTTTACGCGACGGTGCCCTCTGCTCAGCGTCTTCCCGATCGCCCGCGACATCTTATGAAGCAGAGATCCTGAGTGTTTGTAACTGTTTGCGTCCTGTTTCTTGTGTTTTTTTTACTGAGGGCAATCATATGAATCATTGATATCCATTGCAACACCCAGGAGAGTAAAAAATAATTTTACAAAATAGGGGAATGCTGCGATCGGCGGACTTTGACCTATACACGCACGCACGCAAGCAGTAGCCGGCAGTCACGAGACTCTAATCATGTATAATGAGCACTGCATTAATCGGTGTCTCCGTAGCACACATGGGAAAGGCAGCGCTGTGCTACATAGCACTTTAAGAATGTCATCGCAGGTTCGAATCCGGCCTGAAGCACCGTCCGGCAGTTTCCGCGGACTCACGTTGTTTTACGCGACGGTGCCCTCTGCTCAGCGTCTTCCCGATCGCCCGCGACATCTTATGAAGTAGAGAACCTGAGTGTTTGTAACTGTTTGCGTCCTGTTTCTTGTGTTTTTTTACTGAGGGCAATCATATGAATCATTGATATCCATTGCAACACCCAGAGGAGTAAAAAATAATTTTACAAAATAGGGGAATGCCGCGATCAGCGGACTTTGACCTACGCACGCACGCACGCAGTAGCCGGCAGTCACGAGACTCTAATCATGTATAATGAGCACTGCATTAATCAGCGTCTCCGTAGCACACATGGGAAAGGCAGCGCTGTGCTACATAGCACTTTAAGAATGGCATCGCCGGTTCGAATCCGGCCTGAAGCACCGTCCGGCAGTTTCCGCGGACTCACGTTGTTTTACGCGACGGTGCCCTCTGCTCAGCTTCTTCCCGATCGCCGGCGACATCTTATGAAGCAGAGAACCTGAGTGTTTGTAACTGATTGCATTCCTGTTTCTTGTGTTTTTTTACTGAGGGCAATCATATGAATCATTGATATCCATTGCAACACCCAGTAGAGTAAAAAATAATTTTACAAAATAGGGGAATGCTGCGATCGGCGGACTTTGACCTACACACGCACGCACGCACGCAGTAGCCGGCAGTCACGAGACTCTAATCATGTATAATGAGCAGTGCATTAATCGGTGTCTCCGTAGCACACATGGGAAAGGCAGCGCTGTGCTACATAGCACTTTAAGAATGTCATCGCAGGTTCGAATCCAGCCTGGAGCACAGTCCGGCTGTTTCCGCGGTCTCACGATGTTTTACGCGACGGTGCCCTCTGCTCAGCGTCTTCCCGATCACCCGCGACATCTTATGAAGCAGAGTTTGTAACTGTTTGCGTCCTGTTTCTTGTGCTTTTTTACTGAGGGCAATCATATGAATCATTGATATCCATTGCAACACCCAGAGGAGTAAAAAATAATTTTACAAAATAGGGGAATGCTGCGATCGGCGGACTTTGACCTACGCACGCACCCATGCAGTAGCCGGCAGTCACGAGACTCTAATCATGTATAATGAGCACTGCACTAATCAGCATCTCCGTAGCACATATGGGAAAGGCAGCGCTGTGCTACATAGCACTTTAAGAATGGCATTGCAGGTTCGAATAAGGCCTGAAGCACCGTCCGGCCATTTCCGCGGTCTCGCGTTGTTTTACGCGACGTGCCCTCTGCTCAGCGTCTTCCCGATCTCTGGCGACATCTTATGAAGCAGAGAACCTGAGTGTTTGTAACTGATTGCATTCCTGTTTCTTGTGTTTTTTTACTGAGGGCAATCATATGAATCATTGATATCCATTGCAACACCCAGGAGAGTAAAAAATAATTTTACAAAATAGGGGAATGCTGCGATCGGCGGACTTTGACCTATACACGCACGCACGCAAGCAGTAGCCGGCAGTCACGAGACTCTAATCATGTATAATGAGCACTGCATTAATCGGTGTCTCCGTAGCACACATGGGAAAGGCAGCGCTGTGCTACATAGCACTTTAAGAATGTCATCGCAGGTTCGAATCCGGCCTGAAGCACCGTCCGGCAGTTTCCGCGGACTCACGTTGTTTTACGCGACGGTGCCCTCTGCTCAGCGTCTTCCCGATCGCCCGCGACATCTTATGAAGTAGAGAACCTGAGTGTTTGTAACTGTTTGCGTCCTGTTTCTTGTGTTTTTTTACTGAGGGCAATCATATGAATCATTGATATCCATTGCAACACCCAGAGGAGTAAAAAATAATTTTACAAAATAGGGGAATGCCGCGATCAGCGGACTTTGACCTACGCACGCACGCACGCAGTAGCCGGCAGTCACGAGACTCTAATCATGTATAATGAGCACTGCATTAATCAGCGTCTCCGTAGCACACATGGGAAAGGCAGCGCTGTGCTACATAGCACTTTAAGAATGGCATCGCCGGTTCGAATCCGGCCTGAAGCACCGTCCGGCAGTTTCCGCGGACTCACGTTGTTTTACGCGACGGTGCCCTCTGCTCAGCGTCTTCCCGATCGCCGGCGACATCTTATGAAGCAGAGAACCTGAGTGTTTGTAACTGATTGCATTCCTGTTTCTTGTGTTTTTTTACTGAGGGCAATCATATGAATCATTGATATCCATTGCAACACCCAGTAGAGTAAAAAATAATTTTACAAAATAGGGGAATGCTGCGATCGGCGGACTTTGACCTACACACGCACGCACGCACGCAGTAGCCGGCAGTCACGAGACTCTAATCATGTATAATGAGCAGTGCATTAATCGGTGTCTCCGTAGCACACATGGGAAAGGCAGCGCTGTGCTACATAGCACTTTAAGAATGTCATCGCAGGTTCGAATCCAGCCTGAAGCACAGTCCGGCTGTTTCCGCGGTCTCACGATGTTTTACGCGACGGTGCCCTCTGCTCAGCGTCTTCCCGATCACCCGCGACATCTTATGAAGCAGAGTTTGTAACTGTTTGCGTCCTGTTTCTTGTGCTTTTTTACTGAGGGCAATCATATGAATCATTGATATCCATTGCAACACCCAGAGGAGTAAAAAATAATTTTACAAAATAGGGGAATGCTGCGATCGGCGGACTTTGACCTACGCACGCACGCACGCAGTCGCCGGCAGTCACGAGACTCTAATCATGTATAATGAGCACAGCATTAATCGGCGTCTCCGTAGCACACATGGGAAAGGCAGCGCTGTGCTACATAGCACTTTAAGAATGTCATCGCAGGTTCGAATCCAGCCTGAAGCACCGTCCGGCCATTTCCGCGGTCTCGCGTTGTTTTACGCGACGGTGCCCTCTGCTCAGCGTCTTCCCGATCGCCCGCGACATCTTATGAAGCAGAGATCCTGAGTGTTTGTAACTGTTTGCGTCCTGTTTCTTGTGTTTTTTTTACTGAGGGCAATCATATGAATCATTGATATCCATTGCAACACCCAGGAGAGTAAAAAATAATTTTACAAAATAGGGGAATGCTGCGATCGGCGGACTTTGACCTATACACGCACGCACGCAAGCAGTAGCCGGCAGTCACGAGACTCTAATCATGTATAATGAGCACTGCATTAATCGGTGTCTCCGTAGCACACATGGGAAAGGCAGCGCTGTGCTACATAGCACTTTAAGAATGTCATCGCAGGTTCGAATCCGGCCTGAAGCACCGTCCGGCAGTTTCCGCGGACTCACGTTGTTTTACGCGACGGTGCCCTCTGCTCAGCGTCTTCCCGATCGCCCGCGACATCTTATGAAGTAGAGAACCTGAGTGTTTGTAACTGTTTGCGTCCTGTTTCTTGTGTTTTTTTACTGAGGGCAATCATATGAATCATTGATATCCATTGCAACACCCAGAGGAGTAAAAAATAATTTTACAAAATAGGGGAATGCCGCGATCAGCGGACTTTGACCTACGCACGCACGCACGCAGTAGCCGGCAGTCACGAGACTCTAATCATGTATAATGAGCACTGCATTAATCAGCGTCTCCGTAGCACACATGGGAAAGGCAGCGCTGTGCTACATAGCACTTTAAGAATGGCATCGCCGGTTCGAATCCGGCCTGAAGCACCGTCCGGCAGTTTCCGCGGACTCACGTTGTTTTACGCGACGGTGCCCTCTGCTCAGCTTCTTCCCGATCGCCGGCGACATCTTATGAAGCAGAGAACCTGAGTGTTTGTAACTGATTGCATTCCTGTTTCTTGTGTTTTTTTACTGAGGGCAATCATATGAATCATTGATATCCATTGCAACACCCAGTAGAGTAAAAAATAATTTTACAAAATAGGGGAATGCTGCGATCGGCGGACTTTGACCTACACACGCACGCACGCACGCAGTAGCCGGCAGTCACGAGACTCTAATCATGTATAATGAGCAGTGCATTAATCGGTGTCTCCGTAGCACACATGGGAAAGGCAGCGCTGTGCTACATAGCACTTTAAGAATGTCATCGCAGGTTCGAATCCAGCCTGGAGCACAGTCCGGCTGTTTCCGCGGTCTCACGATGTTTTACGCGACGGTGCCCTCTGCTCAGCGTCTTCCCGATCACCCGCGACATCTTATGAAGCAGAGTTTGTAACTGTTTGCGTCCTGTTTCTTGTGCTTTTTTACTGAGGGCAATCATATGAATCATTGATATCCATTGCAACACCCAGAGGAGTAAAAAATAATTTTACAAAATAGGGGAATGCTGCGATCGGCGGACTTTGACCTACGCACGCACCCATGCAGTAGCCGGCAGTCACGAGACTCTAATCATGTATAATGAGCACTGCACTAATCAGCATCTCCGTAGCACATATGGGAAAGGCAGCGCTGTGCTACATAGCACTTTAAGAATGGCATTGCAGGTTCGAATAAGGCCTGAAGCACCGTCCGGCCATTTCCGCGGTCTCGCGTTGTTTTACGCGACGTGCCCTCTGCTCAGCGTCTTCCCGATCTCTGGCGACATCTTATGAAGCAGAGAACCTGAGTGTTTGTAACTGATTGCATTCCTGTTTCTTGTGTTTTTTTACTGAGGGCAATCATATGAATCATTGATATCCATTGCAACACCCAGGAGAGTAAAAAATAATTTTACAAAATAGGGGAATGCTGCGATCGGCGGACTTTGACCTATACACGCACGCACGCAAGCAGTAGCCGGCAGTCACGAGACTCTAATCATGTATAATGAGCACTGCATTAATCGGTGTCTCCGTAGCACACATGGGAAAGGCAGCGCTGTGCTACATAGCACTTTAAGAATGTCATCGCAGGTTCGAATCCGGCCTGAAGCACCGTCCGGCAGTTTCCGCGGACTCACGTTGTTTTACGCGACGGTGCCCTCTGCTCAGCGTCTTCCCGATCGCCCGCGACATCTTATGAAGTAGAGAACCTGAGTGTTTGTAACTGTTTGCGTCCTGTTTCTTGTGTTTTTTTACTGAGGGCAATCATATGAATCATTGATATCCATTGCAACACCCAGAGGAGTAAAAAATAATTTTACAAAATAGGGGAATGCCGCGATCAGCGGACTTTGACCTACGCACGCACGCACGCAGTAGCCGGCAGTCACGAGACTCTAATCATGTATAATGAGCACTGCATTAATCAGCGTCTCCGTAGCACACATGGGAAAGGCAGCGCTGTGCTACATAGCACTTTAAGAATGGCATCGCCGGTTCGAATCCGGCCTGAAGCACCGTCCGGCAGTTTCCGCGGACTCACGTTGTTTTACGCGACGGTGCCCTCTGCTCAGCGTCTTCCCGATCGCCGGCGACATCTTATGAAGCAGAGAACCTGAGTGTTTGTAACTGATTGCATTCCTGTTTCTTGTGTTTTTTTACTGAGGGCAATCATATGAATCATTGATATCCATTGCAACACCCAGTAGAGTAAAAAATAATTTTACAAAATAGGGGAATGCTGCGATCGGCGGACTTTGACCTACACACGCACGCACGCACGCAGTAGCCGGCAGTCACGAGACTCTAATCATGTATAATGAGCAGTGCATTAATCGGTGTCTCCGTAGCACACATGGGAAAGGCAGCGCTGTGCTACATAGCACTTTAAGAATGTCATCGCAGGTTCGAATCCAGCCTGAAGCACAGTCCGGCTGTTTCCGCGGTCTCACGATGTTTTACGCGACGGTGCCCTCTGCTCAGCGTCTTCCCGATCACCCGCGACATCTTATGAAGCAGAGTTTGTAACTGTTTGCGTCCTGTTTCTTGTGCTTTTTTACTGAGGGCAATCATATGAATCATTGATATCCATTGCAACACCCAGAGGAGTAAAAAATAATTTTACAAAATAGGGGAATGCTGCGATCGGCGGACTTTGACCTACGCACGCACGCACGCAGTCGCCGGCAGTCACGAGACTCTAATCATGTATAATGAGCACAGCATTAATCGGCGTCTCCGTAGCACACATGGGAAAGGCAGCGCTGTGCTACATAGCACTTTAAGAATGGCATCGCCGGTTCGAATCCGGCCTGAAGCACCGTCCGGCAGTTTCCGTGGACTCACGTTGTTTTACGCGACGGTGCCCTCTGCTCAGCGTCTTCCCGATCGCCGGCGACATCTTATGAAGCAGAGAACCTGAGTGTTTGTAACTGATTGCATTCCTGTTTCTTGTGTTTTTTTACTGAGGGCAATCATATGAATCATTGATATCCATTGCAACACCCAGCAGAGTAAAAAATAATTTTACAAAATAGGGGAATGCTGCGATCGGCGGACTTTGACCTACACACGCACGCACTCACGCAGTAGCCGGCAGTCACGAGACTCTAATCATGTATAATGAGCACTGCATTAATGGTGTCTCCGTAGCACACATGGGAAAGGCAGCGCTGTGCTACATAGCACTTTAAGAATGTCATCGCAGGTTCGAATCCAGCCTGAAGCACAGTCCGGCTGTTTCCGCGGTCTCACGATGTTTTACGCGACGGTGCCCTCTGCTCAGCATCTTCCCGATCGCCCGCGACATCTTATGAAGCAGAGTTTGTAACTGTTTGCGTCCTGTTTCTTGTGCTTTTTTACTGAGGGCAATCATATGAATCATTGATATCCATTGCAACACCCAGAGGAGTAAAAAATAATTTTACAAAATAGGGGAATGCCGCGATCAGCGGACTTTGACCTACGCACGCACGCACGCAGTAGCCGGCAGTCACGAGACTCTAATCATGTATAATGAGCACTACATTAATCAGCGTCTCCGTAGCACACATGGGAATGGCAGCGCTGTGCTACATAGCACTTTAAGAATGGCATCGCCGGTTCGAATCCGGCCTGAAGCACCGTCCGGCAGTTTCCGCGGACTCACGTTGTTTTACGCGACGGTGCCCTCTGCTCAGCGTCTTCCCGATCGCCCGCGACATCTTATGAAGCAGAGAACCTGAGTGTTTGTAACTGTTTGCGTCCTGTTTCTTGTGTTTTTTTACTGAGGGCAATCATATGAATCATTGATATCCATTGCAACACCCAGAGGAGTAAAAAAATATTTTACAAAATAGGGGAATGCTGCGATCGGCGGACTTTGACCTACGCACGCACGCACGCAGTAGCCGGCAGTCACGAGACTCTAATCATGTATAATGAGCACTGCATTAATCAGCGTCTCCGTAGCACACATGGGAAAGGCAGCGCTGTGCTACATAGCACTTTAAGAATGTCATCGCAGGTTCGAATCCAGCCTGAAGCACCGTCCGGCCATTTCCGCGGTCTCGCGTTGTTTTACGCGACGGTGCCCTCTGCTCAGCGTCTTCCCGATCGCCGGCGACATCTTATGAAGCAGAGAACCTGAGTGTTTGTAACTGATTGCATTCCTGTTTCTTGTGTTTTTTTACTGAGGGCAATCATATGAATCATTGATATCCATTGCAACACCCAGGAGAGTAAAAAATAATTTTACAAAATAGGGGAATGCTGCGATCGGCGGACTTTGACCTACACACGCACGCACGCACGCAGTAGCCGGCAGTCACGAGACTCTAATCATGTATAATGAGCAGTGCATTAATCGGTGTCTCCGTAGCACACATGGGAAAGGCAGCGCTGTGCTACATAGCACTTTAAGAATGTCATCGCAGGTTCGAATCCGGCCTGAAGCACAGTCCGGCTGTTTCCGCGGTCTCACGATGTTTTACGCGACGGTGCCCTCTGCTCAGCGTCTTCCCGATCACCCGCGACATCTTATGAAGCAGAGTTTGTAACTGTTTGCGTCCTGTTTCTTGTGCTTTTTTACTGAGGGCAATCATATGAATCATTGATATCCATTGCAACACCCAGAGGAGTAAAAAATAATTTTACAAAATAGGGGAATGCTGCGATCGGCGGACTTTGACCTACGCACGCACGCACGCAGTCACCGGCAGTCACGAGACTCTAATCATGTATAATGAGCAGAGCATTAATCGGCGTCTCCGTAGCACACATGGGAAAGTCAGCGCTGTGCTACATAGCACTTTAAGAATGTCATCGCAGGTTCGAATCCAGCCTGAAGCACCGTCCGGCCATTTCCGCGGTCTCGCGTTGTTTTACGCGACGGTGCCCTCTGCTCAGCGTCTTCCCGATCGCCGGCGACATCTTATGAAGCAGAGAACCTGAGTGTTTGTAACTGATTGCATTCCTGTTTCTTGTGTTTTTTTACTGAGGGCAATCATATGAATCATTGATATCCATTGCAACACCCAGGAGAGTAAAAAATAATTTTACAAAATAGGGGAATGCTGCGATCGGCGGACTTTGACCTACACACGCACGCACGCACGCAGTAGCCGGCAGTCACGAGACTCTAATCATGTATAATGAGCACTGCATTAATGGTGTCTCCGTAGCACACATGGGAAAGGCAGCGCTGTGCTACATAGCACTTTAAGAATGTCATCGCAGGTTCGAATCCAGCCTGAAGCACAGTCCGGCTGTTTCCGCGGTCTCACGATGTTTTACGCGACGGTGCCCTCTGCTCAGCGTCTTCCCGATCGCCCGCGACATCTTATGAAGCAGAGTTTGTAACTGTTTGCGTCCTGTTTCTTGTGCTTTTTTACTGAGGGCAATCATATGAATCATTGATATCCATTGCAACACCCAGAGGAGTACAAAATAATTTTACAAAATAGGGGAATGCCGGGATCAGCGGACTTTGACCTACGCACGCACGCACGCAGTAGCCGGCAGTCACGAGACTCTAATCATGTATAATGAGCACTACATTAATCAGCGTCTCCGTAGCACACATGGGAATGGCAGCGCTGTGCTACATAGCACTTTAAGAATGGCATCGCCGGTTCGAATCCGGCCTGAAGCACCGTCCGGCAGTTTCCGCGGACTCACGTTGTTTTACGCGACGGTGCCCTCTGCTCAGCGTCTTCCCGATCGCCCGCGACATCTTATGAAGCAGAGAACCTGAGTGTTTGTAACTGATTGCATTCCTGTTTCTTGTGTTTTTTTACTGAGGGCAATCATATGAATCATTGATATCCATTGCAACACCCAGTAGAGTAAAAAATAATTTTACAAAATAGGGGAATGCTGCGATCGGCGGACTTTGACCTACACACGCACGCACGCACGCAGTAGCCGGCAGTCACGAGACTCTAATCATGTATAATGAGCAGTGCATTAATCGGTGTCTCCGTAGCACACATGGGAAAGGCAGCGCTGTGCTACATAGCACTTTAAGAATGTCATCGCAGGTTCGAATCCAGCCTGAAGCACAGTCCGGCTGTTTCCGCGGTCTCACGATGTTTTACGCGACGGTGCCCTCTGCTCAGCGTCTTCCCGATCACCCGCGACATCTTATGAAGCAGAGTTTGTAACTGTTTGCGTCCTGTTTCTTGTGCTTTTTTACTGAGGGCAATCATATGAATCATTGATATCCATTGCAACACCCAGAGGAGTAAAAAATAATTTTACAAAATAGGGGAATGCTGCGATCAGCGGACTTTGACCTACGCACGCACGCACGCAGTCGCCGGCAGTCACGAGACTCTAATCATGTATAATGAGCACAGCATTAACCGGCGTCTCCGTAGCACACATGGGAAAGTCAGCGCTGTGCTACATAGCACTTTAAGAATGTCATCGCAGGTTCGAATCCAGCCTGAAGCACCGTCCGGCCATTTCCGCGGTCTCGCGTTGTTTTACGCGACGGTGCCCTCTGCTCAGCGTCTTCCCGATCGCCCGCGACATCTTATGAAGCAGAGATCCTGAGTGTTTGTAACTGTTTGCGTCCTGTTTCTTGTGTTTTTTTTACTGAGGGCAATCATATGAATCATTGATATCCATTGCAACACCCAGGAGAGTAAAAAATAATTTTACAAAATAGGGGAATGCTGCGATCGGCGGACTTTGACCTATACACGCACGCACGCAAGCAGTAGCCGGCAGTCACGAGACTCTAATCATGTATAATGAGCACTGCATTAATCGGTGTCTCCGTAGCACACATGGGAATGGCAGCGCTGTGCTACATAGCACTTTAAGAATGTCATCGCAGGTTCGAATCCGGCCTGAAGCACCGTCCGGCAGTTTCCGCGGACTCACGTTGTTTTACGCGACGGTGCCCTCTGCTCAGCGTCTTCCCGATCGCCCGCGACATCTTATGAAGTAGAGAACCTGAGTGTTTGTAACTGTTTGCGTCCTGTTTCTTGTGTTTTTTTACTGAGGGCAATCATATGAATCATTGATATCCATTGCAACACCCAGAGGAGTAAAAAATAATTTTACAAAATAGGGGAATGCCGCGATCAGCGGACTTTGACCTACGCACGCACGCAGGCAGTAGCCGGCAGTCACGAGACTCTAATCATGTATAATGAGCACTGCATTAATCAGCGTCTCCGTAGCACACATGGGAAAGGCAGCGCTGTGCTACATAGCACTTTAAGAATGTCATCGCAGGTTCGAATCCAGCCTGAAGCACCGTCCGGCCATTTCCGCGGTCTCGCGTTGTTTTACGCGACGGTGCCCTCTGCTCAGCGTCTTCCCGATCGCCGGCGACATCTTATGAAGCAGAGAACCTGAGTGTTTGTAACTAAATGCATTCCTGTTTCTTGTGTTTTTTTACTGAGGGCAATCATATGAATCATTGATATCCATTGCAACACCCAGGAGAGTAAAAAATAATTTTACAAAATAGGGGAATGCTGCGATCGGCGGACTTTGACCTACACACGCACGCACGCACGCAGTAGCCGGCAGTCACGAGACTCTAATCATGTATAATGAGCAGTGCATTAATCGGTGTCTCCGTAGCACACATGGGAAAGGCAGCGCTGTGCTACATAGCACTTTAAGAATGTCATCGCAGGTTCGAATCCGGCCTGAAGCACAGTCCGGCTGTTTCCGCGGTCTCACGATGTTTTACGCGACGGTGCCCTCTGCTCAGCGTCTTCCCGATCACCCGCGACATCTTATGAAGCAGAGTTTGTAACTGTTTGCGTCCTGTTTCTTGTGCTTTTTTACTGAGGGCAATCATATGAATCATTGATATCCATTGCAACACCCAGAGGAGTAAAAAATAATTTTACAAAATAGGGGAATGCTGCGATCGGCGGACTTTGACCTACGCACGCACGCACGCAGTCGCCGGCAGTCACGAGACTCTAATCATGTATAATGAGCAGAGCATTAATCGGCGTCTCCGTAGCACACATGGGAAAGTCAGCGCTGTGCTACATAGCACTTTAAGAATGTCATCGCAGGTTCGAATCCAGCCTGAAGCACCGTCCGGCCATTTCCGCGGTCTCGCGTTGTTTTACGCGACGGTGCCCTCTGCTCAGCGTCTTCCCGATCGCCGGCGACATCTTATGAAGCAGAGAACCTGAGTGTTTGTAACTGATTGCATTCCTGTTTCTTGTGTTTTTTTACTGAGGGCAATCATATGAATCATTGATATCCATTGCAACACCCAGGAGAGTAAAAAATAATTTTACAAAATAGGGGAATGCTGCGATCGGCGGACTTTGACCTACACACGCACGCACGCACGCAGTAGCCGGCAGTCACGAGACTCTAATCATGTATAATGAGCACTGCATTAATGGTGTCTCCGTAGCACACATGGGAAAGGCAGCGCTGTGCTACATAGCACTTTAAGAATGTCATCGCAGGTTCGAATCCAGCCTGAAGCACAGTCCGGCTGTTTCCGCGGTCTCACGATGTTTTACGCGACGGTGCCCTCTGCTCAGCGTCTTCCCGATCGCCCGCGACATCTTATGAAGCAGAGTTTGTAACTGTTTGCGTCCTGTTTCTTGTGCTTTTTTACTGAGGGCAATCATATGAATCATTGATATCCATTGCAACACCCAGAGGAGTACAAAATAATTTTACAAAATAGGGGAATGCCGGGATCAGCGGACTTTGACCTACGCACGCACGCACGCAGTAGCCGGCAGTCACGAGACTCTAATCATGTATAATGAGCACTACATTAATCAGCGTCTCCGTAGCACACATGGGAATGGCAGCGCTGTGCTACATAGCACTTTAAGAATGGCATCGCCGGTTCGAATCCGGCCTGAAGCACCGTCCGGCAGTTTCCGCGGACTCACGTTGTTTTACGCGACGGTGCCCTCTGCTCAGCGTCTTCCCGATCGCCCGCGACATCTTATGAAGCAGAGAACCTGAGTGTTTGTAACTGATTGCATTCCTGTTTCTTGTGTTTTTTTACTGAGGGCAATCATATGAATCATTGATATCCATTGCAACACCCAGTAGAGTAAAAAATAATTTTACAAAATAGGGGAATGCTGCGATCGGCGGACTTTGACCTACACACGCACGCACGCACGCAGTAGCCGGCAGTCACGAGACTCTAATCATGTATAATGAGCAGTGCATTAATCGGTGTCTCCGTAGCACACATGGGAAAGGCAGCGCTGTGCTACATAGCACTTTAAGAATGTCATCGCAGGTTCGAATCCAGCCTGAAGCACAGTCCGGCTGTTTCCGCGGTCTCACGATGTTTTACGCGACGGTGCCCTCTGCTCAGCGTCTTCCCGATCACCCGCGACATCTTATGAAGCAGAGTTTGTAACTGTTTGCGTCCTGTTTCTTGTGCTTTTTTACTGAGGGCAATCATATGAATCATTGATATCCATTGCAACACCCAGAGGAGTAAAAAATAATTTTACAAAATAGGGGAATGCTGCGATCAGCGGACTTTGACCTACGCACGCACGCACGCAGTCGCCGGCAGTCACGAGACTCTAATCATGTATAATGAGCACAGCATTAACCGGCGTCTCCGTAGCACACATGGGAAAGTCAGCGCTGTGCTACATAGCACTTTAAGAATGTCATCGCAGGTTCGAATCCAGCCTGAAGCACCGTCCGGCCATTTCCGCGGTCTCGCGTTGTTTTACGCGACGGTGCCCTCTGCTCAGCGTCTTCCCGATCGCCCGCGACATCTTATGAAGCAGAGATCCTGAGTGTTTGTAACTGTTTGCGTCCTGTTTCTTGTGTTTTTTTTACTGAGGGCAATCATATGAATCATTGATATCCATTGCAACACCCAGGAGAGTAAAAAATAATTTTACAAAATAGGGGAATGCTGCGATCGGCGGACTTTGACCTATACACGCACGCACGCAAGCAGTAGCCGGCAGTCACGAGACTCTAATCATGTATAATGAGCACTGCATTAATCGGTGTCTCCGTAGCACACATGGGAATGGCAGCGCTGTGCTACATAGCACTTTAAGAATGTCATCGCAGGTTCGAATCCGGCCTGAAGCACCGTCCGGCAGTTTCCGCGGACTCACGTTGTTTTACGCGACGGTGCCCTCTGCTCAGCGTCTTCCCGATCGCCCGCGACATCTTATGAAGTAGAGAACCTGAGTGTTTGTAACTGTTTGCGTCCTGTTTCTTGTGTTTTTTTACTGAGGGCAATCATATGAATCATTGATATCCATTGCAACACCCAGAGGAGTAAAAAATAATTTTACAAAATAGGGGAATGCCGCGATCAGCGGACTTTGACCTACGCACGCACGCACGCAGTAGCCGGCAGTCACGAGACTCTAATCATGTATAATGAGCACTGCATTAATCAGCGTCTCCGTAGCACACATGGGAAAGGCAGCGCTGTGCTACATAGCACTTTAAGAATGTCATCGCAGGTTCGAATCCAGCCTGAAGCACAGTCCGGCTGTTTCCGCGGTCTCACGATGTTTTACGCGACGGTGCCCTCTGCTCAGCGTCTTCCCGATCGATCGCCCGCGACATCTTATGAAGCAGAGTTTGTAACTGTTTGCGTCCTGTTTCTTGTGCTTTTTTACTGAGGGCAATCATATGAATCATTGATATCCATTGCAACACCCAGAGGAGTAAAAAATAATTTTACAAAATAGGGGAATGCTGCGATCGGCGGACTTTGACCTACGCACGCACCCACGCAGTAGCCGGCAGTCACGAGACTCTAATCATGTATAATGAGCACTGCACTAATCAGCATCTCCGTAGCACATATGGGAAAGGCAGCGCTGTGCTACATAGCACTTTAAGAATGGCATTGCAGGTTCGAATAAGGCCTGAAGCACCGTCCGGCCATTTCTGCGGTCTTGCGTTGTTTTACGCGACGTGCCCTCTGCTCAGCGTCTTCCCGATCTCCGGCGACATCTTATGAAGCAGAGAACCTGAGTGTTTGTAACTGATTGCATTCCTGTTTCTTGTGTTTTTTTACTGAGGGCAATCATATGAATCATTGATATCCATTGCAACACCCAGGAGAGTAAAAAATAATTTTACAAAATAGGGGAATGCTGCGATCGGCGGACTTTGACCTATACACGCACGCACGCAAGCAGTAGCCGGCAGTCACGAGACTCTAATCATGTATAATGAGCACTGCATTAATCGGCGTCTCCGTAGCACACATGGGAAAGGCAGCGCTGTGCTACATAGCACTTTAAGAATGTCATCGCAGGTTCGAATCCGGCCTGAAGCACCGTCCGGCAGTTTCCGCGGACTCACGTTGTTTTACGCGACGGTGCCCTCTGCTCAGCGTCTTCCCGATCGCCCGCGACATCTTATGAAGTAGAGAACCTGAGTGTTTGTAACTGTTTGCGTCCTGTTTCTTGTGATTTTTTACTGAGGGCAATCATATGAATCATTGATATCCATTGCAACACCCAGAGGAGTAAAAAATAATTTTACAAAATAGGGGAATGCCGCGATCAGCGGACTTTGACCTACGCACGCACGCACGCAGTAGCCGGCAGTCACGAGACTCTAATCATGTATAATGAGCACTGCATTAATCAGCGTCTCCGTAGCACACATGGGAAAGGCAGCGCTGTGCTACATAGCACTTTAAGAATGGCATCGCCGGTTCGAATCCGGCCTGAAGCACCGTCCGGCAGTTTCCGCGGACTCACGTTGTTTTACGCGACGGTGCCCTCTGCTCAGCGTCTTCCCGATCGCCGGCGACATCTTATGAAGCAGAGAACCTGAGTGTTTGTAACTGATTGCATTCCTGTTTCTTGTGTTTTTTTACTGAGGGCAATCATATGAATCATTGATATCCATTGCAACACCCAGTAGAGTAAAAAATAATTTTACAAAATAGGGGAATGCTGCGATCGGCGGACTTTGACCTACACACGCACGCACGCACGCAGTAGCCGGCAGTCACGAGACTCTAATCATGTATAATGAGCAGTGCATTAATCGGTGTCTCCGTAGCACACATGGGAAAGGCAGCGCTGTGCTACATAGCACTTTAAGAATGTCATCGCAGGTTCGAATCCAGCCTGAAGCACAGTCCGGCTGTTTCCGCGGTCTCACGATGTTTTACGCGACGGTGCCCTCTGCTCAGCGTCTTCCCGATCACCCGCGACATCTTATGAAGCAGAGTTTGTAACTGTTTGCGTCCTGTTTCTTGTGCTTTTTTACTGAGGGCAATCATATGAATCATTGATATCCATTGCAACACCCAGAGGAGTAAAAAATAATTTTACAAAATAGGGGAATGCTGCGATCGGCGGACTTTGACCTACGCACGCACGCACGCAGTCGCCGACAGTCACGAGACTCTAATCATGTATAATGAGCACAGCATTAATCGGCGTCTCCGTAGCACACATGGGAAAGTCAGCGCTGTGCTACATAGCACTTTAAGAATGTCATCGCAGGTTCGAATCCAGCCTGAAGCACCGTCCGGCCATTTCCGCGGTCTCGCGTTGTTTTACGCGACGGTGCCCTCTGCTCAGCGTCTTCCCGATCGCCGGCGACATCTTATGAAGCAGAGAACCTGAGTGTTTGTAACTGATTGCATTCCTGTTTCTTGTGTTTTTTTACTGAGGGCAATCATATGAATCATTGATATCCATTGCAACACCCAGGAGAGTAAAAAATAATTTTACAAAATAGAGGAATGCTGCGATCGGCGGACTTTGACCTACACACGCACGCACGCACGCAGTAGCCGGCAGTCACGAGACTCTAATCATGTATAATGAGCACTGCATTAATGGTGTCTCCGTAGCACACATGGGAAAGGCAGCGCTGTGCTACATAGCACTTTAAGAATGTCATCGCAGGTTCGAATCCAGCCTGAAGCACCGTCCGGCCATTTCCGCGGTCTCGCGTTGTTTTACGCGACGGTGCCCTCTGCTCAGCGTCTTCCCGATCGCCGGCGACATCTTATGAAGCAGAGAACCTGAGTGTTTGTAACTGATTGCATTCCTGTTTCTTGTGTTTTTTTACTGACGGCAATCATATGAATCATTGATATCCATTGCAACACCCAGGAGAGTAAAAAATAATTTTACAAAATAGGGGAATGCTGCAATCGGCGGACTTTGACCTACACACGCACGCACGCACGCAGTAGCCGGCAGTCACGAGACTCTAATCATGTATAATGAGCACTGCATTAATGGTGTCTCCGTAGCACACATGGGAAAGGCAGCGCTGTGCTACATAGCACTTTAAGAATGTCATCGCAGGTTCGAATCCAGCCTGAAGCACCGTCCGGCCATTTCCGCGGTCTCGCGTTGTTTTACGCGACGGTGCCCTCTGCTCAGCGTCTTCCCGATCACCGGCGACATCTTATGAAGCAGAGAACCTGAGTGTTTGTAACTGATTGCATTCCTGTTTCTTGTGTTTTTTTACTGAGGGCAAACATATGAATCATTGATATCCA
The DNA here is from genome assembly GCF_046254945.1 of Alosa pseudoharengus. Lineage (NCBI taxonomy): Eukaryota > Metazoa > Chordata > Actinopteri > Clupeiformes > Clupeidae > Alosa > Alosa pseudoharengus. Next base: position 917,073 of record NW_027468576.1, on the reverse strand, counting down.
TTGCAACACCCAGGAGAGTAAAAAATAATTTTACAAAATAGGGGAATGCTGCGATCGGCGGACTTTGACCTACACACGCACGCACGCACGCAGTAGCCGGCAGTCACGAGACTCTAATCATGTATAATGAGCACTGCATTAATCAGCGTCTCCGTAGCACACATGGGAAAGGCAGCGCTGTGCTACATAGCACTTTAAGAATGGCATCGCCGGTTCGAATCCGGCCTGAAGCACCGTCCGGCAGTTTCCGCGGACTCACGTTGTTTTACGCGACGGTGCCCTCTGCTCAGCGTCTTCCCGATCGCCGGCGACATCTTATGAAGCAGAGAACCTGAGTGTTTGTAACTGATTGCATTCCTGTTTCTTGTGTTTTTTTACTGAGGGCAATCATATGAATCATTGATATCCATTGCAACACCCAGGAGAGTAAAAAATAATTTTACAAAATAGGGGAATGCTGCGATCGGCGGACTTTGACCTACACACGCACGCACGCACGCAGTAGCCGGCAGTCACGAGACTCTAATCATGTATAATGAGCACTGCATTAATGGTGTCTCCGTAGCACACATGGGAAAGGCAGCGCTGTGCTACATAGCACTTTAAGAATGTCATCGCAGGTTCGAATCCAGCCTGAAGCACAGTCCGGCTGTTTCCGCGGTCTCACGATGTTTTACGCGACGGTGCCCTCTGCTCAGCGTCTTCCCGATCGCCCGCGACATCTTATGAAGCAGAGTTTGTAACTGTTTGCGTCCTGTTTCTTGTGCTTTTTTACTGAGGGCAATCATATGAATCATTGATATCCATTGCAACACCCAGAGGAGTACAAAATAATTTTACAAAATAGGGGAATGCCGGGATCAGCGGACTTTGACCTACGCACGCACGCACGCAGTAGCCGGCAGTCACGAGACTCTAATGATGTATAATGAGCACTACATTAATCAGCGTCTCCGTAGCACACATGGGAATGGCAGCGCTGTGCTACATAGCACTTTAAGAATGGCATCGCCGGTTCGAATCCGGCCTGAAGCACCGTCCGGCAGTTTCCGCGGACTCACGTTGTTTTACGCGACGGTGCCCTCTGCTCAGCGTCTTCCCGATCGCCCGCGACATCTTATGAAGCAGAGAACCTGAGTGTTTGTAACTGATTGCATTCCTGTTTCTTGTGTTTTTTTACTGAGGGCAATCATATGAATCATTGATATCCATTGCAACACCCAGTAGAGTAAAAAATAATTTTACAAAATAGGGGAATGCTGCGATCGGCGGACTTTGACCTACACACGCACGCACGCACGCAGTAGCCGGCAGTCACGAGACTCTAATCATGTATAATGAGCAGTGCATTAATCGGTGTCTCCGTAGCACACATGGGAAAGGCAGCGCTGTGCTACATAGCACTTTAAGAATGTCATCGCAGGTTCGAATCCAGCCTGAAGCACAGTCCGGCTGTTTCCGCGGTCTCACGATGTTTTACGCGACGGTGCCCTCTGCTCAGCGTCTTCCCGATCACCCGCGACATCTTATGAAGCAGAGTTTGTAACTGTTTGCGTCCTGTTTCTTGTGCTTTTTTACTGAGGGCAATCATATGAATCATTGATATCCATTGCAACACCCAGAGGAGTAAAAAATAATTTTACAAAATAGGGGAATGCTGCGATCAGCGGACTTTGACCTACGCACGCACGCACGCAGTCGCCGGCAGTCACGAGACTCTAATCATGTATAATGAGCACAGCATTAACCGGCGTCTCCGTAGCACACATGGGAAAGTCAGCGCTGTGCTACATAGCACTTTAAGAATGTCATCGCAGGTTCGAATCCAGCCTGAAGCACCGTCCGGCCATTTCCGCGGTCTCGCGTTGTTTTACGCGACGGTGCCCTCTGCTCAGCGTCTTCCCGATCGCCCGCGACATCTTATGAAGCAGAGATCCTGAGTGTTTGTAACTGTTTGCGTCCTGTTTCTTGTGTTTTTTTTACTGAGGGCAATCATATGAATCATTGATATCCATTGCAACACCCAGGAGAGTAAAAAATAATTTTACAAAATAGGGGAATGCTGCGATCGGCGGACTTTGACCTATACACGCACGCACGCAAGCAGTAGCCGGCAGTCACGAGACTCTAATCATGTATAATGAGCACTGCATTAATCGGTGTCTCCGTAGCACACATGGGAATGGCAGCGCTGTGCTACATAGCACTTTAAGAATGTCATCGCAGGTTCGAATCCGGCCTGAAGCACCGTCCGGCAGTTTCCGCGGACTCACGTTGTTTTACGCGACGGTGCCCTCTGCTCAGCGTCTTCCCGATCGCCCGCGACATCTTATGAAGTAGAGAACCTGAGTGTTTGTAACTGTTTGCGTCCTGTTTCTTGTGTTTTTTTACTGAGGGCAATCATATGAATCATTGATATCCATTGCAACACCCAGAGGAGTAAAAAATAATTTTACAAAATAGGGGAATGCCGCGATCAGCGGACTTTGACCTACGCACGCACGCACGCAGTAGCCGGCAGTCACGAGACTCTAATCATGTATAATGAGCACTGCATTAATCAGCGTCTCCGTAGCACACATGGGAAAGGCAGCGCTGTGCTGCATAGCACTTTAAGAATGGCATCGCCGGTTCGAATCCGGCCTGAAGCACCGTCCGGCAGTTTCCGCGGACTCACGTTGTTTTACGCAACGGTGCCCTCTGCTCAGCGTCTTCCCGATCGCCGGCGACATCTTATGAAGCAGAGAACCTGAGTGTTTGTAACTGATTGCATTCCTGTTTCTTGTGTTTTTTTACTGAGGGCAATCATATGAATCATTGATATCCATTGCAACACCCAGGAGAGTAAAAAATAATTTTACAAAATAGGGGAATGCTGCGATCGGCGGACTTTGACCTACACACGCACGCACGCACGCAGTAGCCGGCAGTCACGAGACTCTAATCATGTATAATGAGCACTGCATTAATGGTGTCTCCGTAGCACACATGGGAAAGGCAGCGCTGTGCTACATAGCACTTTAAGAATGTCATCGCAGGTTCGAATCCAGCCTGAAGCACAGTCCGGCTGTTTCCGCGGTCTCACGATGTTTTACGCGACGGTGCCCTCTGCTCAGCGTCTTCCCGATCGCCCGCGACATCTTATGAAGCAGAGTTTGTAACTGTTTGCGTCCTGTTTCTTGTGCTTTTTTACTGAGGGCAATCATATGAATCATTGATATCCATTGCAACACCCAGAGGAGTAAAAAATAATTTTACAAAATAGGGGAATGCTGCGATCGGCGGACTTTGACCTACGCACGCACCCACGCAGTAGCCGGCAGTCACGAGACTCTAATCATGTATAATGAGCACTGCACTAATCAGCATCTCCGTAGCACATATGGGAAAGGCAGCGCTGTGCTACATAGCACTTTAAGAATGGCATTGCAGGTTCGAATAAGGCCTGAAGCACCGTCCGGCCATTTCCGCGGTCTCGCGTTGTTTTACGCGACGTGCCCTCTGCTCAGCGTCTTCCCGATCTCCGGCGACATCTTATGAAGCAGAGAACCTGAGTGTTTGTAACTGATTGCATTCCTGTTTCTTGTGTTTTTTTACTGAGGGCAATCATATGAATCATTGATATCCATTGCAACACCCAGGAGAGTAAAAAATAATTTTACAAAATAGGGGAATGCTGCGATCGGCGGACTTTGACCTATACACGCACGCACGCAAGCAGTAGCCGGCAGTCACGAGACTCTAATCATGTATAATGAGCACTGCATTAATCGGCGTCTCCGTAGCACACATGGGAAAGGCAGCGCTGTGCTACATAGCACTTTAAGAATGTCATCGCAGGTTCGAATCCGGCCTGAAGCACCGTCCGGCAGTTTCCGCGGACTCACGTTGTTTTACGCGACGGTGCCCTCTGCTCAGCGTCTTCCCGATCGCCCGCGACATCTTATGAAGTAGAGAACCTGAGTGTTTGTAACTGTTTGCGTCCTGTTTCTTGTGTTTTTTTACTGAGGGCAATCATATGAATCATTGATATCCATTGCAACACCCAGAGGAGTAAAAAATAATTTTACAAAATAGGGGAATGCCGCGATCAGCGGACTTTGACCTACGCACGCACGCACGCAGTAGCCGGCAGTCACGAGACTCTAATCATGTATAATGAGCACTGCATTAATCAGCGTCTCCGTAGCACACATGGGAAAGGCAGCGCTGTGCTACATAGCACTTTAAGAATGGCATCGCCGGTTCGAATCCGGCCTGAAGCACCGTCCGGCAGTTTCCGCGGACTCACGTTGTTTTACGCGACGGTGCCCTCTGCTCAGCGTCTTCCCGATCGCCGGCGACATCTTATGAAGCAGAGAACCTGAGTGTTTGTAACTGATTGCATTCCTGTTTCTTGTGTTTTTTTACTGAGGGCAATCATATGAATCATTGATATCCATTGCAACACCCAGGAGAGTAAAAAATAATTTTACAAAATAGGGGAATGCTGCGATCGGCGGACTTTGACCTACACACGCACGCACGCACGCAGTAGCCGGCAGTCACGAGACTCTAATCATGTATAATGAGCACTGCATTAATGGTGTCTCCGTAGCACACATGGGAAAGGCAGCGCTGTGCTACATAGCACTTTAAGAATGTCATCGCAGGTTCGAATCCAGCCTGAAGCACAGTCCGGCTGTTTCCGCGGTCTCACGATGTTTTACGCGACGGTGCCCTCTGCTCAGCGTCTTCCCGATCGCCTGCGACATCTTATGAAGCAGAGTTTGTAACTGTTTGCGTCCTGTTTCTTGTGCTTTTTTACTGAGGGCAATCATATGAATCATTGATATCCATTGCAACACCCAGAGGAGTAAAAAATAATTTTACAAAATAGGGGAATGCTGCGATCGGCGGACTTTGACCTACACACGCACGCACGCAGTAGCCGGCAGTCCCGAGACTCTAATCATGTATAATTCGCACTGCATTAATCAGCGTCTCCGTAGCACACATGGGAAAGGCAGCGCTGTGCTACATAGCACTTTAAGAATGGCACCGCCGGTTCGAATCCGGCCTGAAGCACCGTCCGGCAGTTTCCGCGGACTCACGTTGTTTTACGCGACGGTGCCCTCTGCTCAGCGTCTTCCCGATCGCCCGCGACATCTTATGAAGCAGAGAACCTGAGTGTTTGTAACTGATTGCGTCCTGTTTCTTGTATTTTTTTACTGTGGGCAATCATATGAATCATTGATATCCATTGCAACACCCAGGAGAGTAAAAAATAATTTTACAAAATAGGGGAATGCCCCGATCGGCGGACTTTGACCTACGCACGCACGCACGCAGTAGCCGGCAGTCACGAGACTCTAATCATGTATAATGAGCACTGCATTAATCAGCGTCTCCGTAGCACACATGGGAAAGGCAGCGCTGTGCTACATAGCACTTTAAGAATGTCATCGCAGGTTCGAATCCGGCCTGAAACACCGTCTGGCCGTTTCCTCGGTCTCACGTTGTTTTACGCGAAGGTGCCCTCTGCTCAGCGTCTTCCCGATCCTCCGCGACATCTTATGAAGCAGAGTTTGTAACTGTTTGCGTCCTGTTTCTTGTGCTTTTTTACTGAGGGCAATCATATGAATCATTGATATCCATTGCAACACCCAGAGGAGTAAAAAATAATTTTACAAAATAGGGGAATGCTGCGATTGGCGGACTTTGACCTACGCGCACGCACGCAGTAGCCGGCAGTCACGAGACTCTAATCATGTATAATGAGCACTGCATTAATCAGCGTCTCCGTAGCACACATGGGAAAGGCAGCGCTGTGCTACATAGCACTTTAAGAATGGCATCGCCGGTTCGAATCCGGCCTGAAGCACCGTCCGGCAGTTTCCGCGGACTCACGTTGTTTTACGCGACGGTGCCCTCTGCTCAGTGTCTTCCCGATCGCCGGCGACATCTTATGAAGCAGAGAACCTGAGTGTTTGTAACTGTTTGCGTCCTGTTTCTTGTGTTTTTTTACTGAGGGCAATCATATGAATCATTGATATCCATTGCAACACCCAGAGGAGTAAAACATAATTTTACAAAATAGGGGAATGCCGCGATCAGCGGACTTTGACCTATGCACGCACGCACGCAGTAGCCGGCAGTCACGAGACTCTAGTCATGTATAATTCGCACTGCATTAATCAGCGTCTCCGTAGCACACATGGGAAAGGCAGCGCTGTGCTGCATAGCACTTTAAGAATGGCATCGCCGGTTCGAATCCGGCCTGAAGCACCGTCCGGCAGTTTCCGCGGACTCACGTTGTTTTACGCGACGGTGCCCTCTGCTCAGAGTCTTCCCGATCGCCGGCGACATCTTATGAAGCAGAGAACCTGAGTGTTTGTAACTGATTGCATTCCTGTTTCTTGTGTTTTTTTACTGAGGGCAATCATATGAATCATTGATATCCATTGCAACACCCAGGAGAGTAAAAAATAATTTTACAAAATAGGGGAATGCTGCGATCGGCGGACTTTGACCTACACACGCACGCACGCACGCAGTAGCCGGCAGTCACGAGACTCTAATCATGTATAATGAGCAGTGCATTAATCGGTGTCTCCGTAGCACACATGGGAAAGGCAGCGCTGTGCTACATAGCACTTTAAGAATGGCATCGCCGGTTCGAATCCGGCCTGAAGCACCGTCCGGCAGTTTCCGCGGACTCACGTTGTTTTACGCGACGGTGCCCTCTGCTCAGCGTCTTCCCGATCGCCGGCGACATCTTATGAAGCAGAGAACCTGAGTGTTTGTAACTGATTGCATTCCTGTTTCTTGTGTTTTTTTACTGAGGGCAATCATATGAATCATTGATATCCATTGCAACACCCAGGAGAGTAAAAAATAATTTTACAAAATAGGGGAATGCTGCGATCGGCGGACTTTGACCTACACACGCACGCACGCACGCAGTAGCCGGCAGTCACGAGACTCTAATCATGTATAATGAGCACTGCATTAATGGTGTCTCCGTAGCACACATGGGAAAGGCAGCGCTGTGCTACATAGCACTTTAAGAATGTCATCGCAGGTTCGAATCCAGCCTGAAGCACAGTCCGGCTGTTTCCGCGGTCTCACGATGTTTTACGCGACGGTGCCCTCTGCTCAGCGTCTTCCCGATCGCCCGCGACATCTTATGAAGCAGAGTTTGTAACTGTTTGCGTCCTGTTTCTTGTGCTTTTTTACTGAGGGCAATCATATGAATCATTGATATCCATTGCAACACCCAGAGGAGTAAAAAATAATTTTACAAAATAGGGGAATGCTGCGATCGGCGGACTTTGACCTACACACGCGCGCACGCACACAGTAGCCGGCAGTCACGAGACTCTAATCATGTATAATTCGCACTGCATTAATCAGCGTCTCCGTAGCACACATGGGAAAGGCAGCGCTGTGCTACATAGCACTTTAAGAATGGCATCGCCGGTTCGAATCCGGCCTGAAGCACCGTCCGGCAGTTTCCGCGGACTCACGTTGTTTTACGCGACGGTGCCCTCTGCTCAGCGTCTTCCCGATCGCCCGCGACATCTTATGAAGCAGAGAACCTGAGTGTTTGTAACTGATTGCGTCCTGTTTCTTGTATTTTTTTACTGTGGGCAATCATATGAATCATTGATATCCATTGCAACACCCAGGAGAGTAAAAAATAATTTTACAAAATAGGGGAATGCCCCGATCGGCGGACTTTGACCTACGCACGCACGCACGCAGTAGCCGGCAGTCACGAGACTCTAATCATGTATAATGAGCACTGCATTAATCAGCGTCTCCGTAGCACACATGGGAAAGGCAGCGCTGTGCTACATAGCACTTTAAGAATGTCATCGCAGGTTCGAATCCGGCCTGAAACACCGTCTGGCCGTTTCCTCGGTCTCACGTTGTTTTACGCGAAGGTGCCCTCTGCTCAGCGTCTTCCCGATCCTCCGCGACATCTTATGAAGCAGAGTTTGTAACTGTTTGCGTCCTGTTTCTTGTGCTTTTTTACTGAGGGCAATCATATGAATCATTGATATCCATTGCAACACCCAGAGGAGTAAAAAATAATTTTACAAAATAGGGGAATGCTGCGATCGGCGGACTTTGACCTACGCACGCACCCACGCAGTAGCCGGCAGTCACGAGACTCTAATCATGTATAATGAGCACTGCACTAATCAGCATCTCCGTAGCACATATGGGAAAGGCAGCGCTGTGCTACATAGCACTTTAAGAATGGCATTGCAGGTTCGAATAAGGCCTGAAGCACCGTCCGGCCATTTCCGCGGTCTCGCGTTGTTTTACGCGACGTGCCCTCTGCTCAGCGTCTTCCCGATCTCCGGCGACATCTTATGAAGCAGAGAACCTGAGTGTTTGTAACTGATTGCATTCCTGTTTCTTGTGTTTTTTTACTGAGGGCAATCATATGAATCATTGATATCCATTGCAACACCCAGGAGAGTAAAAAATAATTTTACAAAATAGGGGAATGCTGCGATCGGCGGACTTTGACCTATACACGCACGCACGCAAGCAGTAGCCGGCAGTCACGAGACTCTAATCATGTATAATGAGCACTGCATTAATCGGTGTCTCCGTAGCACACATGGGAAAGGCAGCGCTGTGCTACATAGCACTTTAAGAATGTCATCGCAGGTTCGAATCCGGCCTGAAGCACCGTCCGGCAGTTTCCGCGGACTCACGTTGTTTTACGCGACGGTGCCCTCTGCTCAGCGTCTTCCCGATCGCCCGCGACATCTTATGAAGTAGAGAACCTGAGTGTTTGTAACTGTTTGCGTCCTGTTTCTTGTGTTTTTTTACTGAGGGCAATCATATGAATCATTGATATCCATTGCAACACCCAGAGGAGTAAAAAATAATTTTACAAAATAGGGGAATGCCGCGATCAGCGGACTTTGACCTACGCACGCACGCACGCAGTAGCCGGCAGTCACGAGACTCTAATCATGTATAATGAGCACTGCATTAATCAGCGTCTCCGTAGCACATGTAGCAGGGTAGCTTGTGCTTTCCCTGTTTCCCTCTGGCAGCTGCCAGATTGGAGGTGGGTACGTTAATGAAGGGGGCGGCCCCTACATTAAGTATATTTATACGGCTAGATATCAGCTGACCATGCGTCTTCCGTTCTCCCATTGTCGCTGGAGGAGCTAGCTTCCGTGTTTGGGTGGCTTGCGGGCAGTTTGGTTTGGCCTTACTGGAGCTAGGTTTACTGCTTGGGTCTCTTGCATCGTTCTACTACAAGGTAAGCTTTCTCTTAAAGTCACACGCGGTTTGATGCGGTCGTGACACCTGTTTATGCTTTTGTGCGACCGCATCATTAGTTTATGCTTCCTTGCTTTAGAGCGCATCCTCGCTTGGCAGTGGACTGTTTGCACGTCCAGCCTTGAGCGTTTATTCACTGGAATCGTGCCATTAAGGTATACCGATCTTCCTAATTTATGTCGGACGCTTTTTATACCCCGTTGATTATCTCCGGGGGGTTTAATCTGCCTTGTTTGCCTGTTGTCTGGTTTTAGCACTGTTCGGTAGCCCTTCCTGTCATGTTCTTGGATTAGCTGTGCTTCCAGGTATGTAGCCTACTCTTAATTTCAGTTTCTGCATTTAGAGGTATTTGGCTTGTATTAATTCTCCTCTGTGATTTCAGACGGTGAAGTTTAACTGAAGCCTGTGCGGTGCTCCAGATTGTGGCTGCACATAAGCCTCGCCACTGCTGCTTTGTTTCCACATAAATTCTACCGTAGGCTAACCTTTGCTGTCCAGTCAGGTAGCTTCCCCCCTGGCCGTGCCACCTGGGAAGCCGCTTGCTGTACAGTATACTGTGTATTCTATGTGTTATGACTGCATGTTCTAACGTGTCCAAATGATACTGGGCTAGACTGTACTCGCCTCTATCACCACCGCCTGTTGCTATATGGTTTAGCCTTACTTTTGTGTCCATTGTCTTCACGCTGTGTGTTGTTTTTGTTTGTTTATTTTCTTTTTTTCATTTCACTCTCCTAAATAGGAGAGTTGACTGTATGTGCTTGTGTGTGTGTGCGCGTGTGTTTGTGGCTGTGGTTGGGGTGCATGTGCTTGTGAGTGTGTGAGTGTGTGTGTGCGTCTGCGGTTGAGGTGCATGCTTGTGTGTGTTCGTCTGCGGTTGAGGTGCATGCTTGTGTGTGTTCGTCTGCGGTTTAGGGTGCATGTGCATGTGTGTGTGTGCGTGGGCCTTGGAATCTTGTGATTGTGTCTTGCAGTGGACCATTGGGGCAGTATGCAGGGACCTCCCGCCTAGTACTAAGTGGAAGGCCCAGGGCTCTGTGTGCATAAAAGCTAAGTGTCCTACACATTGTTGTATGCTATGTCCAACTAGCCATTTTGTGACCTTCCTGCCCTCACTAAACATTGTTGCCCTTCTCTTTCTCTCTCCCTTGGTGTGTGTGGAAGACAGGAGCTGTTTGACCTCGAGCAGTGGGTCGGTGGTGGAGCCCTTTCCTCACTGGTCTTCTATTTTGTGCACATCCAGGGTTTTGCTTTTTTTCTTTTGTATTTTGATCTTGCTGTGTTCACGTGTGGTGTGGTTTTGGACCCGTCCCCCTCCTCTTCAGTCTACCCCTGCCGTGGTAAGCTACAGCCCTGTTTCTCCCCACACTATCCAGTTGAGTAGTCTCTCCGGGCCCTGCGCCCCCATGGTCCACACATCTTATAACATCTTATAACTGCTCATATCCGCTTGTGTTTTAAGGAGTGATCACTCTGTTAGTACTTTGTCAAACTCTTAATAAAAAGACTTTGTATTTTTCTGTAAATCACGTCTCCAGTCTCTTGATGTACATGCGAACCTGTGTCATTGGTTGAGAGTAACCACCCTTTAAAACTAAACTTCTTGGGGCGCAATCCCCTAGATGGCGTAGTCGTCTAGAATCAATAACCCCTCAGCTCTGCCACATTTTGGCGTAGCAGTCGGCAGGATACATCAAGGTACTAAGACGTGGTTCCCATTTTTGTGGTATTGTTAGGACGCACCTGGTCTTATTTGTGTATGTATGGAATACTTTTCCCTTTTCTTCTGTGTATGAATGGTGGATGTGCCTTTAAGTTTTCTTTAGAAACAAAGCAGCAGTGGCCTTTCCCAGAATTGAAGTTCGCCGTCTAGAGGGCGGCTCCTCCAGTACAAGGTTTGCAGGACCGCTTCTAGCTGCAGTGAGCGTAAGTTAAATCCCTTACTTTTTGGTCATGGAGGAAGACTTACAGGAACTCAGGGACCTGGTGGCACAGCTTAAAGCTGAGAATGAGCGGCTGAGGCTTGAACGAACAGCAACTCCCCAGCCTGACTCAGGCCGCTCTAGTGACCCCCCGCCTCCGGCAGACCCTCTAGCAGCCACTCCAGCTGAGGGTCCTAATGCGACAGGATCCCGAGTGAATGATGGTGGTCAGGCCCTTGGCTCTGAGAGGTTGGTCTTTGTCCCCCGTGACCGCAAATGTCCAAGTTTCAGTGCTAAGTCAGGCATTAGCGTAACAGAGTGGGTAGAGGAAGCACAAGCCTGTATGCGCGTCCGGCGCCTCTCCACCGTTGATCAGGCTGACTTCTTGTTCGACCACCTTGTGGGAGAAGCGAGGGAGGAGATAAAATATCGCCCTTTTGAAGACCGTAGAGATCCTGATAAGATTATTAGCATCCTAACAGAGTTGTATGGGTGTTCTCAGTCATATATATCCCTTCAGGAGGCATTCTTCTCCCGTAAACAGCAGGAGGGAGAAACCTTGCAGGAGTTTTCTCTGGCACTGCTGAGTTTAATGGATAAAGTTAAGAGGCAGGCTCCCCATGCAGTACTCAATGCTGATGTCTTATTGCGCGACCAATTTGCAGAGCACGTTTTGGACGGAGCTCTGCGGAGAGAGTTGAAGCAGTTGATACGCCGCCAGCCACTACTGACACTGATAGAACTCAGGGCTGAGGCTATTAGGTGGGAACGGGAGGGTTTACCAGGAGGCGCTAGGAGCCGTAGCCATTCTCTTCCTTCCACCTACGGTATTCAGTATGCAGTTCAAGGAACCACACAAGCTCCAGCTGGTAGCGGGCCCCAGCAGTCAGAGCTAGACGAGTTAAAACAGATCTTAAAGCAGCAACAACGGCAGTTAGACCAGATGACTCAGAGCATTGCACAGTTGCGCGACGTCCAGCAGCCTCGTCGTCCCCTGCGTGACCAGCCTATCATCTGCCGGAGATGCCACCGCCCAGGGCATTTTGCCCGTGAGTGTGATGGGGAAAGGGCCCTTCACCGCTCATATTCCCCCTCCTCAGCAGTCCCCTCAACTAGTGGTAGGCCTCAGCCTCCCTCACAGTCGGGAAACTAGTTCCCCCTGGGCTGCAGAGTCACAGCTTAGGTGGGGACATTGTTGACTCCGAGAGAGTGAGTGGTAGTTTGGGTACATTATCTAGCCTAATGTCTACTTGCCCTCATTTAGATGTGTGCATTGGAGGTGTATTGGTTCCTTGCTTGATAGATACAGGTTCTATGGTATCGACAGTTACAGAGACATTCTTTTTAAGACACTTTGAGCCACAGGGTCAGGACCAGATGCGGTCCTGCCAATGGCTGCAGCTCCGTGCAGCCAACGGACTGTCTATCCCTTATGTCGGCTACCTAGAGTTGGAGGTAGAACTGTGTGGTAAGACTATCCCAGGTTGTGGTATCTTGATTGTGAAAGATCCTCCTGGCCCCATGGGCTCCAGGGTACCTGGGGTGCTTGGAATGAATGTGCTTGGTAGGTGTTATCGTGAGTTGTTCGGTCAGCATGGCCCCGCCTTGTTTAAAGCTACCTCGGTGTTGCAGGCTCCCACCCTCGTGGTTGAGGCCTTGCAACAATGTCATCGAGTAGAGGTTGAGTTGCCATCTGGCCAGCTGAGTCCTGTCAAAGTTCGTGGTGGGCGAGCATTTAGAGTCCCCGGGGGAACTATGAAGCTTATTCCGTCTACCTGTTCGAGCATATATGCCCATGGCATGGTGCTGTTTGAGCCTCCAGAGTCTGGTCTACCAGCTGGATTATTGGCGTCGCCTGCACTAGTTAGGGTAGTTGGTGGTACCGCCTCTATCCCAGTGGTTAATGTGAGTACCGCAGATGTCCTTCTCTTCCCACGCACCTTGCTAGGCACTTTACAGCATGCACACGTAGTCAGCTTGCCGGCTGGAGTAACTGAAGTTCCGTCTGTTACGGCCACAGTCAGTTCCCAGATAGTTCTGGAACCTGCACCTAGCATACAGGAACAGATTGAGGCCTTGGAACTGCCAGCTCTGTCTACATCAGAGCGGGGCCAGGTCAAAGCTTTGCTCAAACGGTACCAGACAGTGTTTTCTGCTCATGATGGTGACCTGGGTTGCACAAAATTGCTGTCGCATGATATTCCGCTGGTTGATGAGGTGCCTATCCGTCAGCGATACCGGCGAATACCCCCATCCGAGTACGAGGTGGTAAAAGCCCACATTCACCAGCTCCTGGATGCACAGGTCATCAGAGAGAGCTGTAGTCCATTTGCCTCCCCTATAGTCTTGGTTAAGAAAAAAGACGGTAGCCTGCGCTTATGTGTAGACTACCGTCAGCTGAATGCCAAGACTAGGAAGGATGCGTTCCCATTGCCCCGCATCGAAGAGTCGCTGGACGCTTTGGCTGGGGCCAAGTGGTTTTCCACAATGGATTTGGCCAGTGGATATAACCAGGTCCCGGTCACGGAGGGAGATAAAGCTAAGACCGCTTTCTGCACCCCATTTGGCCTCTTCGAGTGGAATCGAATGCCTTTTGGGTTATGTAACGCTCCCTCCACGTTCCAGCGGCTTATGGAACGCCTCTTCGGTGATCAACAGTGCCACTCTTTGCTGCTGTATTTAGACGACATCGTAATTTTTTCGTCTACTGTATCTCAACATTTAGAGCGGTTGGAGCTTGTTCTGGGCCGGCTAAACCAAGAGGGGTTGAAGGCCAAGTTGCGCAAATGTGCGTTCTTTCAGCGGGAGGTCAGTTACTTGGGGCATGTCATTTCAGACCAGGGGGTTGCGACTGACCCCAGCAAGGTTGAGGCAGTGGCACAGTGGCGACGCCCAAGTAATGTCTCAGAGTTGAGATCATTCTTGGGCTTCGCCAGTTATTACCGCCGCTTTGTGGAGGGTTTCGCTAAGTTAGCGGGTCCCCTACATAAGCTGGTAGCAGCTTACGGGGGCAGTAAGTCCCGGCCACCCAAGGCGGGCTTTGCACAGGCTTGGTCCAATGACTGTCAGGCCAGCTTCGAGGCCCTGAAGGGTAAGTTAACCACCACCCCTGTCTTGGCCTATGCTGACTTCTCCCTTCCGTTCATCTTAGAGGTGGACGCCAGCTACGGGGGGCTGGGAGCTGTTCTTTCCCAGGAGCAAGGGGGCAGGGTGCGACCAATAGCATATGCAAGTCGTGGTCTACGGCCCACTGAGCGCAACACCATCAACTATAGTTCCATGAAGTTGGAATTTTTGGCGCTCAAGTGGGCCATGACTGAGAAGTTTCGAGAATACTTGCTGGGGAATAAGTGCCTTGTTTTTACAGACAACAACCCCCTTAGCCACCTGACCTCCGCGAAGCTCGGAGCCACTGAACAGCGTTGGGCAGCCCAACTGGCCCTGTTTGATTTTCAGCTTCGGTATCGCTCAGGAAAGAGTAACACCAATGCTGATGCACTGTCACGACAGTACCAGCCAGATGTAGATCCTGACTCTCTGGCCCCAGGACTTTCTCTTCCAGCCTCCTTGTTGCAGGCTATTGAACAAGGGCCGTCAGTGGCTGTCAGTCAAAATCTGGTCGTTGCCTTCCCGGGGCACACCCTAGCTGACTTGTCCTCCCTGCAACAGGCAGACCCAGTTTTGGGGAAGGTCTTGGGCTTCTGGAGGCAGAAAAAACGCCCCAGTGCTGACCAGCGTCGCACACTCTCCAAGTCAGTCCTGACCCTGCTACAACAATGGGACCGCCTGGTGGAGCAAGGGGGTGTGCTCTACCGTCGTATTTTCCGCCCAGATGGCGGTGAGGAGGTATTGCAGCTGGTTCTGCCCAGTGCCTTGAAGCAAGAGGTGCTCACCCAGTTACACCAAGATCATGGTCACCAAGGCGTTGAGAGAACATCTGAGCTGCTCCGCTCACGCTGCTATTGGCCAGGTATGACTACAGACGTGGTGCGTTGGTGTCAGGAGTGTGACCGGTGCCAACTGGCCAAGGACACGCAACGGCCTGCCCGCACTTTCATGGGCCATTTGCTGGCAGCTCACCCGAATGAAGTCTTAGCTATTGATTTCACAACACTGGAACCCTCTGCTTCAGGGGTGGAGCATGTGCTGGTAATGACCGACGTGTTTACTAAGTACACTGTGGCCATCCCCACAAGGGATCAGCGGGCTAACACTGTAGCCCAAGTTCTAGTGTTAGAATGGTTTTATAGGTTTGGGGTGCCGGCCCGGATCCATTCGGACCAGGGTCGGAGTTTTGAGTCTTTACTCCTTCATCAGCTCTGTGACCTCTATGGGGTCCGGAAGTCCCGCACCACCCCTTATCACCCAGAGGGTAATGGCCAGTGCGAGCGGTTCAACCGCACTTTGCATGGCCTCCTGCGCACTCTGCCTGTGACTAAGAAACGGGATTGGGTGTCCTGTCTTCCTCAGCTGTTATTCTGTTATAACACCACCCCCCATCAAGCCACAGGGGAGAGTCCTCACTTCCTTATGTTTGGGCAAGAGCCGCGCCTCCCGATCGACTTCCTACTGGGTCGGGTGCAGGAACCAGGAGTTGGAAGAGTGCATGATTGGATCCTTGAACACCAGTCCCGTCTCCAGGTAGGCTTTGAGGGAGCCCAGGAGCGATTGCGGATAGCTGCTGATCGCCGGAAGGCCCACCATGACCAATATGTCCATGGCACACCACTGGTGCAGGGTCAACAGGTGTATCTCCGCAATGTGAGTGTGAGAGGGAGACATAAAATCCAGGACCTGTGGAGCCCAGTAGTGTACCAGGTGGTTAGGGCACCGGCAGCAGGGGGTGCAGTGTACACTATAGCCCCAGTAGAGGACCCATCGCAGCAGAGGCAAGTTCACCGCACTCTCTTGAAGGCAAGGGTGGAAAGGGGCCACCCTGAACTAAGCCCATGTACCAGGACATCATTGATAGCTACACCCTCCTCACCTCCCCATGAGGTTTGCGAGGGTGATTTGTTTGTGCTGGTCCCAGAACAGTCACGAGCATCCACATCTCAGTTGGAAGCGAACCCTGATCCACCTGAAACAATCCCCGGTGCAGCGATGGTGGCTGTCTCTGAGGAGCAGCAACCGTCTGCCTCAGGGTGGCAAATGGCCTCTGACCTACCGGATCAAACCTCCAGGGGAGTGATTTCTAGTAGCGACGGAGAACAAGGGCAAGGTAACCCTGCCCTGACAGTAGTCACTAACTCTGACGAAGGCTGTGAGTCAGCGCCACGCCGTACTCCTAGAGGTAATGCGGGGCAACACTCCAATCCACACCGGCTGCCACAGTCAACACAAGGGATTCTGTAATTGCCGTGTTCCGCCTCAACCCTTTGTGTTGAATTTACTATCGTCGGGCCGACGACACAAAAAGGGGGGGTGGATTGTAGCAGGGTAGCTTGTGCTTTCCCTGTTTCCCTCTGGCAGCTGCCAGATTGGAGGTGGGTACGTTAATGAAGGGGGCGGCCCCTACATTAAGTATATTTATACGGCTAGATATCAGCTGACCATGCGTCTTCCGTTCTCCCATTGTCGCTGGAGGAGCTAGCTTCCGTGTTTGGGTGGCTTGCGGGCAGTTTGGTTTGGCCTTACTGGAGCTAGGTTTACTGCTTGGGTCTCTTGCATCGTTCTACTACAAGGTAAGCTTTCTCTTAAAGTCACACGCGGTTTGATGCGGTCGTGACACCTGTTTATGCTTTTGTGCGACCGCATCATTAGTTTATGCTTCCTTGCTTTAGAGCGCATCCTCGCTTGGCAGTGGACTGTTTGCACGTCCAGCCTTGAGCGTTTATTCACTGGAATCGTGCCATTAAGGTATACCGATCTTCCTAATTTATGTCGGACGCTTTTTATACCCCGTTGATTATCTCCGGGGGGTTTAATCTGCCTTGTTTGCCTGTTGTCTGGTTTTAGCACTGTTCGGTAGCCCTTCCTGTCATGTTCTTGGATTAGCTGTGCTTCCAGGTATGTAGCCTACTCTTAATTTCAGTTTCTGCATTTAGAGGTATTTGGCTTGTATTAATTCTCCTCTGTGATTTCAGACGGTGAAGTTTAACTGAAGCCTGTGCGGTGCTCCAGATTGTGGCTGCACATAAGCCTCGCCACTGCTGCTTTGTTTCCACATAAATTCTACCGTAGGCTAACCTTTGCTGTCCAGTCAGGTAGCTTCCCCCCTGGCCGTGCCACCTGGGAAGCCGCTTGCTGTACAGTATACTGTGTATTCTATGTGTTATGACTGCATGTTCTAACGTGTCCAAATGATACTGGGCTAGACTGTACTCGCCTCTATCACCACCGCCTGTTGCTATATGGTTTAGCCTTACTTTTGTGTCCATTGTCTTCACGCTGTGTGTTGTTTTTGTTTGTTTATTTTCTTTTTTTCATTTCACTCTCCTAAATAGGAGAGTTGACTGTATGTGCTTGTGTGTGTGTGCGCGTGTGTTTGTGGCTGTGGTTGGGGTGCATGTGCTTGTGAGTGTGTGAGTGTGTGTGTGCGTCTGCGGTTGAGGTGCATGCTTGTGTGTGTTCGTCTGCGGTTGAGGTGCATGCTTGTGTGTGTTCGTCTGCGGTTTAGGGTGCATGTGCATGTGTGTGTGTGCGTGGGCCTTGGAATCTTGTGATTGTGTCTTGCAGTGGACCATTGGGGCAGTATGCAGGGACCTCCCGCCTAGTACTAAGTGGAAGGCCCAGGGCTCTGTGTGCATAAAAGCTAAGTGTCCTACACATTGTTGTATGCTATGTCCAACTAGCCATTTTGTGACCTTCCTGCCCTCACTAAACATTGTTGCCCTTCTCTTTCTCTCTCCCTTGGTGTGTGTGGAAGACAGGAGCTGTTTGACCTCGAGCAGTGGGTCGGTGGTGGAGCCCTTTCCTCACTGGTCTTCTATTTTGTGCACATCCAGGGTTTTGCTTTTTTTCTTTTGTATTTTGATCTTGCTGTGTTCACGTGTGGTGTGGTTTTGGACCCGTCCCCCTCCTCTTCAGTCTACCCCTGCCGTGGTAAGCTACAGCCCTGTTTCTCCCCACACTATCCAGTTGAGTAGTCTCTCCGGGCCCTGCGCCCCCATGGTCCACACATCTTATAACATCTTATAACTGCTCATATCCGCTTGTGTTTTAAGGAGTGATCACTCTGTTAGTACTTTGTCAAACTCTTAATAAAAAGACTTTGTATTTTTCTGTAAATCACGTCTCCAGTCTCTTGATGTACATGCGAACCTGTGTCATTGGTTGAGAGTAACCACCCTTTAAAACTAAACTTCTTGGGGCGCAATCCCCTAGATGGCGTAGTCGTCTAGAATCAATAACCCCTCAGCTCTGCCACACACACATGGGAAAGGCAGCGCTGTGCTACATAGCACTTTAAGAATGGCATCGCCGGTTCGAATCCGGCCTGAAGCACCGTCCGGCAGTTTCCGCGGACTCACGTTGTTTTACGCGACGGTGCCCTCTGCTCAGCGTCTTCCCGATCGCCCGCGACATCTTATGAAGCAGAGAACCTGAGTGTTTGTAACTGATTGCGTCCTGTTTCTTGTATTTTTTTACTGTGGGCAATCATATGAATCATTGATATCCATTGCAACACCCAGGAGAGTAAAAAATAATTTTACAAAATAGGGGAATGCCCCGATCGGCGGACTTTGACCTACGCACGCACGCACGCAGTAGCCGGCAGTCACGAGACTCTAATCATGTATAATGAGCACTGCATTAATCAGCGTCTCCGTAGCACACATGGGAAAGGCAGCGCTGTGCTACATAGCACTTTAAGAATGTCATCGCAGGTTCGAATCCGGCCTGAAACACCGTCTGGCCGTTTCCTCGGTCTCACGTTGTTTTACGCGAAGGTGCCCTCTGCTCAGCGTCTTCCCGATCCTCCGCGACATCTTATGAAGCAGAGTTTGTAACTGTTTGCGTCCTGTTTCTTGTGCTTTTTTACTGAGGGCAATCATATGAATCATTGATATCCATTGCAACACCCAGAGGAGTAAAAAATAATTTTACAAAATAGGGGAATGCTGCGATCGGCGGACTTTGACCTACGCACGCACCCACGCAGTAGCCGGCAGTCACGAGACTCTAATCATGTATAATGAGCACTGCACTAATCAGCATCTCCGTAGCACATATGGGAAAGGCAGCGCTGTGCTACATAGCACTTTAAGAATGGCATTGCAGGTTCGAATAAGGCCTGAAGCACCGTCCGGCCATTTCCGCGGTCTCGCGTTGTTTTACGCGACGTGCCCTCTGCTCAGCGTCTTCCCGATCTCCGGCGACATCTTATGAAGCAGAGAACCTGAGTGTTTGTAACTGATTGCATTCCTGTTTCTTGTGTTTTTTTACTGAGGGCAATCATATGAATCATTGATATCCATTGCAACACCCAGGAGAGTAAAAAATAATTTTACAAAATAGGGGAATGCTGCGATCGGCGGACTTTGACCTATACACGCACGCACGCAAGCAGTAGCCGGCAGTCACGAGACTCTAATCATGTATAATGAGCACTGCATTAATCGGTGTCTCCGTAGCACACATGGGAAAGGCAGCGCTGTGCTACATAGCACTTTAAGAATGTCATCGCAGGTTCGAATCCGGCCTGAAGCACCGTCCGGCAGTTTCCGCGGACTCACGTTGTTTTACGCGACGGTGCCCTCTGCTCAGCGTCTTCCCGATCGCCCGCGACATCTTATGAAGTAGAGAACCTGAGTGTTTGTAACTGTTTGCGTCCTGTTTCTTGTGTTTTTTTACTGAGGGCAATCATATGAATCATTGATATCCATTGCAACACCCAGAGGAGTAAAAAATAATTTTACAAAATAGGGGAATGCCGCGATCAGCGGACTTTGACCTACGCACGCACGCACGCAGTAGCCGGCAGTCACGAGACTCTAATCATGTATAATGAGCACTGCATTAATCAGCGTCTCCGTAGCACACATGGGAAAGGCAGCGCTGTGCTACATAGCACTTTAAGAATGGCATCGCCGGTTCGAATCCGGCCTGAAGCACCGTCCGGCAGTTTCCGCGGACTCATGTTGTTTTACGCGACGGTGCCCTCTGCTCAGTGTCTTCCCGATCGCCGGCGACATCTTATGAAGCAGAGAACCTGAGTGTTTGTAACTGTTTGCGTCCTGTTTCTTGTGTTTTTTTACTGAGGGCAATCATATGAATCATTGATATCCATTGCAACACCCAGAGGAGTAAAACATAATTTTACAAAATAGGGGAATGCCGCGATCAGCGGACTTTGACCTATGCACGCACGCACGCAGTAGCCGGCAGTCACGAGACTCTAGTCATGTATAATTCGCACTGCATTAATCAGCGTCTCCGTAGCACACATGGGAAAGGCAGCGCTGTGCTGCATAGCACTTTAAGAATGGCATCGCCGGTTCGAATCCGGCCTGAAGCACCGTCCGGCAGTTTCCGCGGACTCACGTTGTTTTACGCGACGGTGCCCTCTGCTCAGAGTCTTCCCGATCGCCGGCGACATCTTATGAAGCAGAGAACCTGAGTGTTTGTAACTGATTGCATTCCTGTTTCTTGTGTTTTTTTACTGAGGGCAATCATATGAATCATTGATATCCATTGCAACACCCAGGAGAGTAAAAAATAATTTTACAAAATAGGGGAATGCTGCGATCGGCGGACTTTGACCTACACACGCACGCACGCACGCAGTAGCCGGCAGTCACGAGACTCTAATCATGTATAATGAGCAGTGCATTAATCGGTGTCTCCGTAGCACACATGGGAAAGGCAGCGCTGTGCTACATAGCACTTTAAGAATGGCATCGCCGGTTCGAATCCGGCCTGAAGCACCGTCCGGCAGTTTCCGCGGACTCACGTTGTTTTACGCGACGGTGCCCTCTGCTCAGCGTCTTCCCGATCGCCGGCGACATCTTATGAAGCAGAGAACCTGAGTGTTTGTAACTGATTGCATTCCTGTTTCTTGTGTTTTTTTACTGAGGGCAATCATATGAATCATTGATATCCATTGCAACACCCAGGAGAGTAAAAAATAATTTTACAAAATAGGGGAATGCTGCGATCGGCGGACTTTGACCTACACACGCACGCACGCACGCAGTAGCCGGCAGTCACGAGACTCTAATCATGTATAATGAGCACTGCATTAATGGTGTCTCCGTAGCACACATGGGAAAGGCAGCGCTGTGCTACATAGCACTTTAAGAATGTCATCGCAGGTTCGAATCCAGCCTGAAGCACAGTCCGGCTGTTTCCGCGGTCTCACGATGTTTTACGCGACGGTGCCCTCTGCTCAGCGTCTTCCCGATCGCCCGCGACATCTTATGAAGCAGAGTTTGTAACTGTTTGCGTCCTGTTTCTTGTGCTTTTTTACTGAGGGCAATCATATGAATCATTGATATCCATTGCAACACCCAGAGGAGTAAAAAATAATTTTACAAAATAGGGGAATGCTGCGATCGGCGGACTTTGACCTACACACGCACGCACGCACACAGTAGCCGGCAGTCACGAGACTCTAATCATGTATAATTCGCACTGCATTTATCAGCGTCTCCGTAGCACACATGGGAAAGGCAGCGCTGTGCTACATAGCACTTTAAGAATGGCATCGCCGGTTCGAATCCGGCCTGAAGCACCGTCCGGCAGTTTCCGCGGACTCACGTTGTTTTACGCGACGGTGCCCTCTGCTCAGCGTCTTCCCGATCGCCCGCGACATCTTATGAAGCAGAGAACCTGAGTGTTTGTAACTGATTGCGTCCTGTTTCTTGTATTTTTTTACTGTGGGCAATCATATGAATCATTGATATCCATTGCAACACCCAGGAGAGTAAAAAATAATTTTACAAAATAGGGGAATGCCCCGATCGGCGGACTTTGACCTACGCACGCACGCACGCAGTAGCCGGCAGTCACGAGACTCTAATCATGTATAATGAGCACTGCATTAATCAGCGTCTCCGTAGCACACATGGGAAAGGCAGCGCTGTGCTACATAGCACTTTAAGAATGTCATCGCAGGTTCGAATCCGGCCTGAAACACCGTCTGGCCGTTTCCTCGGTCTCACGTTGTTTTACGCGAAGGTGCCCTCTGCTCAGCGTCTTCCCGATCCTCCGCGACATCTTATGAAGCAGAGTTTGTAACTGTTTGCGTCCTGTTTCTTGTGCTTTTTTACTGAGGGCAATCATATGAATCATTGATATCCATTGCAACACCCAGAGGAGTAAAAAATAATTTTACAAAATAGGGGAATGCTGCGATCGGCGGACTTTGACCTACGCGCACGCACGCAGTAGCCGGCAGTCACGAGACTCTAATCATGTATAATGAGCACTGCATTAATCAGCGTCTCCGTAGCACACATGGGAAAGGCAGCGCTGTGCTACATAGCATTTTAAGAATGTCATCGCAGGTTCGAATCCGGCCTGAAACACCGTCTGGCCGTTTCCGCTGTCTCGCGTTGTTTTACGCGACGGTGCCCTCTGCTCAGCGTCTTCCCGATCGCCCGCGACATCTTATGAAGTAGAGAACCTGAGTGTTTGTAACTGTTTGCGTCCTGTTTCTTGTGTTTTTTTACTGAGGGCAATCATATGAATCATTGATATCCATTGCAACACCCAGAGGAGTAAAACATAATTTTACAAAATAGGGGAATGCCGCGATCAGCGGACTTTGACCTATGCACGCACGCACGCAGTAGCCGGCAGTCACGAGACTCTAGTCATGTATAATTCGCACTGCATTAATCAGCGTCTCCGTAGCACACATGGGAAAGGCAGCGCTGTGCTACATAGCACTTTAAGAATGGCATCGCCGGTTCGAATCCGGCCTGAAGCACCGTCCGGCAGTTTCCGAGGACTCATGTTGTTTTACGCGACGGTGCCCTCTGCTCAGCGTCTTCCCGATCGCCGGTGACATCTTATGAAGCAGAGAACCTGAGTGTTTGTAACTGTTTGCGTCCTGTTTCTTGTGCTTTTTTACTGAGGGCAATCATATGAATCATTGATATCCATTGCAACACCCAGAGGAGTAAAAAATAATTTTACAAAATAGGGGAATGCTGCGATCGGCGGACTTTGACCTACACACGCACGCACGCACGCAGTAGCCGGCAGTCACGAGACTCTAATCATGTATAATGAGCACTGCATTAATCAGCGTCTCCGTAGCACACATGGGAAAGGCAGCGCTGTGCTACATAGCACTTTAAGAATGTCATCGCAGGTTCGAATCCGGCCTGAAACACCGTCTGGCCGTTTCCTCGGTCTCACGTTGTTTTACGCGAAGGTGCCCTCTGCTCAGCGTCTTCCCGATCCTCCGCGACATCTTATGAAGCAGAGTTTGTAACTGTTTGCGTCCTGTTTCTTGTGCTTTTTTACTGAGGGCAATCATATGAATCATTGATATCCATTGCAACACCCAGAGGAGTAAAAAATAATTTTACAAAATAGGGGAATGCTGCGATCGGCGGACTTTGACCTACGCGCACGCACGCAGTAGCCGGCAGTCACGAGACTCTAATCATGTATAATGAGCACTGCATTAATCAGCGTCTCCGTAGCACACATGGGAAAGGCAGCGCTGTGCTACATAGCATTTTAAGAATGTCATCGCAGGTTCGAATCCGGCCTGAAACACCGTCTGGCCGTTTCCGCTGTCTCGCGTTGTTTTACGCGACGGTGCCCTCTGCTCAGCGTCTTCCCGATCGCCCGCGACATCTTATGAAGTAGAGAACCTGAGTGTTTGTAACTGTTTGCGTCCTGTTTCTTGTGTTTTTTTACTGAGGGCAATCATATGAATCATTGATATCCATTGCAACACCCAGAGGAGTAAAACATAATTTTACAAAATAGGGGAATGCCGCGATCAGCGGACTTTGACCTATGCACGCACGCACGCAGTAGCCGGCAGTCACGAGACTCTAGTCATGTATAATTCGCACTGCATTAATCAGCGTCTCCGTAGCACACATGGGAAAGGCAGCGCTGTGCTACATAGCACTTTAAGAATGGCATCGCCGGTTCGAATCCGGCCTGAAGCACCGTCCGGCAGTTTCCGAGGACTCATGTTGTTTTACGCGACGGTGCCCTCTGCTCAGCGTCTTCCCGATCGCCGGTGACATCTTATGAAGCAGAGAACCTGAGTGTTTGTAACTGTTTGCGTCCTGTTTCTTGTGCTTTTTTACTGAGGGCAATCATATGAATCATTGATATCCATTGCAACACCCAGAGGAGTAAAAAATAATTTTACAAAATAGGGGAATGCTGCGATCGGCGGACTTTGACCTACACACGCACGCACGCACACAGTAGCCGGCAGTCACGAGACTCTAATCATGTATAATTCGCACTGCATTAATCAGCGTCTCCGTAGCACACATGGGAAAGGCAGCGCTGTGCTACATAGCACTTTAAGAATGGCATCGCCGGTTCGAATCCGGCCTGAAGCACCGTCCGGCAGTTTCCGCGGACTCACGTTGTTTTACGCGACGGTGCCCTCTGCTCAGCGTCTTCCCGATCGCCCGCGACATCTTATGAAGCAGAGAACCTGAGTGTTTGTAACTGATTGCGTCCTGTTTCTTGTATTTTTTTACTGTGGGCAATCATATGAATCATTGATATCCATTGCAACACCCAGGAGAGTAAAAAATAATTTTACAAAATAGGGGAATGCCCCGATCGGCGGACTTTGACCTACGCACGCACGCACGCAGTAGCCGGCAGTCACGAGACTCTAATCATGTATAATGAGCACTGCATTAATCAGCGTCTCCGTAGCACACATGGGAAAGGCAGCGCTGTGCTACATAGCACTTTAAGAATGTCATCGCAGGTTCGAATCCGGCCTGAAACACCGTCTGGCCGTTTCCTCGGTCTCACGTTGTTTTACGCGAAGGTGCCCTCTGCTCAGCGTCTTCCCGATCCTCCGCGACATCTTATGAAGCAGAGTTTGTAACTGTTTGCGTCCTGTTTCTTGTGCTTTTTTACTGAGGGCAATCATATGAATCATTGATATCCATTGCAACACCCAGAGGAGTAAAAAATAATTTTACAAAATAGGGGAATGCTGCGATCGGCGGACTTTGACCTACGCGCACGCACGCAGTAGCCGGCAGTCACGAGACTCTAATCATGTATAATGAGCACTGCATTAATCAGCGTCTCCGTAGCACACATGGGAAAGGCAGCGCTGTGCTACATAGCATTTTAAGAATGTCATCGCAGGTTCGAATCCGGCCTGAAACACCGTCTGGCCGTTTCCGCTGTCTCGCGTTGTTTTACGCGACGGTGCCCTCTGCTCAGCGTCTTCCCGATCGCCCGCGACATCTTATGAAGTAGAGAACCTGAGTGTTTGTAACTGTTTGCGTCCTGTTTCTTGTGTTTTTTTACTGAGGGCAATCATATGAATCATTGATATCCATTGCAACACCCAGAGGAGTAAAACATAATTTTACAAAATAGGGGAATGCCGCGATCAGCGGACTTTGACCTATGCACGCACGCACGCAGTAGCCGGCAGTCACGAGACTCTAATTATGTATAATGAGCACTGCATTAATGGTGTCTCCGTAGCACACATGGGAAAGGCAGCGCTGTGCTACATAGCACTTTAAGAATGTCATCGCAGGTTCGAATCCAGCCTGAAGCACCGTCCGGCCATTTCCGCGGTCTCGCGTTGTTTTACGCGACGGTGCCCTCTGCTCAGCGTCTTCCCGATCGCCGGCGACATCTTATGAAGCAGAGAACCTGAGTGTTTGTAACTGATTGCATTCCTGTTTCTTGTGTTTTTTTACTGAGGGCAATCATATGAATCATTGATATCCATTGCAACACCCAGGAGAGTAAAAAATAATTTTACAAAATAGGGGAATGCGATCGGCGGACTTTGACCTACACACGCACGCACGCAAGCAGTAGCCGGCAGTCACGAGACTCTAATCATGTATAATGAGGACTGCATTAATCGGTGTCTCCGTAGCACACATGGGAAAGGCAGCGCTGTGCTACATAGCACTTTAAGAATGTCATCGCAGGTTCGAATCCAGCCTGAAGCACAGTCCGGCTGTTTCCGCGGTCTCGCGATGTTTTACGCGACGGTGCCCTCTGCTCAGCGTCTTCCCGATCGCCCGCGACATCTTATGAAGCACAGTTTGTAACTGTTTGCGTCCTGTTTCTTGTGCTTTTTTACTGAGGGCAATCATATGAATCATTGATATCCATTGCAACACCCAGAGGACTAAAAAATAATTTTACAAAATAGGGGAATGCTGTGATCGGCGGACTTTGACCTACACACTCACGCACGCAGTCGCCGGCAGTCACGAGACTCTAATCATGTATAATGAGCACTGCATTAATCAGCGTCTCCGTAGCACACATGGGAAAGGCAGCGCTGTGCTACATAGCTCTTTGAGAATGGCATCGCCGGTTCGAATCCGGCCTGAAGCACCGTCTGGCAGTTTCCGCGGACTCACGTTGTTTTACGCGACGGTGCCCTCTGCTCAGCGTCTTCCCGATCGCCGGCGACATCTTATGAAGCAGAGAACCTGAGTGTTTGTAACTGATTGCATTCCTGTTTCTTGTGTTTTTTTACTGAGGGCAATCATATGAATAATTGATATCCATTGCAACACCCAGGAGAGTAAAAAATAATTTTACAAAATAGGGGAATGCTGTGATCGGCGGACTTTGACCTACACACGCAAGCACGCACGCAGTAGCCGGCAGTCACGAGACTCTAATCATGTATAATGAGCACTGCATTAATGGTGTCTCCGTAGCACACATGGGAAAGGCAGCGCTGTGCTACATAGCACTTTAAGAATGTCATCGCAGGTTCGAATCCGGCCTGAAGCACCGTCCGGCAGTTTCCGCGGACTCATGTTGTTTTACGCGACGGTGCCCTCTGCTCAGCGTCTTCCCGATCGCCGGTGACATCTTATGAAGCAGAGAACCTGAGTGTTTCTAACTGATTGCATTCCTGTTTCTTGTGTTTTTTTACTGAGGGCAATGATATGAATCATTGATATCCATTGCAACACCCAGGAGAGTAAAAAATAATTTTACCTAATAGGGGAATGCCGCGATCAGCGGACTTTGACCTACGCACGCACGCACGCAGTAGCCGGCAGTCACGAGACTCTAATCATGTATAATGAGCACTGCATTAATCAGCGTCTCCGTAGCACACATGGGAAAGGCAGCGCTGTGCTACATAGCACTTTAAGAATGGCATCGCCGGTTCGAATCCGGCCTGATTACCGTCCGGCAGTTTCCGCGGACTCACGTTGTTTTACGCGACGGTGCCCTCTGCTCAGCGTCTTCCCGATCGCCGGCGACATCTTATGAAGCAGAGAACCTGAGTGTTTGTAACTGATTGCA
Organism: Alosa pseudoharengus; assembly: GCF_046254945.1. Classification (NCBI taxonomy): domain Eukaryota; kingdom Metazoa; phylum Chordata; class Actinopteri; order Clupeiformes; family Clupeidae; genus Alosa; species Alosa pseudoharengus. The sequence goes on along the minus strand of NW_027468576.1, from coordinate 889,438 downwards.
TTCCTGTTTCTTGTGTTTTTTTACTGAGGGCAATCATATGAATCATTGATATCCATTGCAACACCCAGGAGAGTAAAAAATAATTTTACAAAATAGGGGAATGCCGCGATCGGCGGACTTTGACCTACACACGCACGCACGCACGCAGTAGCCGGCAGTCACGAGACTCTAATTATGTATAATGAGCACTGCATTAATGGTGTCTCCGTAGCACACATGGGAAAGGCAGCGCTGTGCTACATAGCACTTTAAGAATGTCATCGCAGGTTCGAATCCAGCCTGAAGCACCGTCCGGCCATTTCCGCGGTCTCGCGTTGTTTTACGCGACGGTGCCCTCTGCTCAGCGTCTTCCCGATCGCCGGCGACATCTTATGAAGCAGAGAACCTGAGTGTTTGTAACTGATTGCATTCCTGTTTCTTGTGTTTTTTTACTGAGGGCAATCATATGAATCATTGATATCCATTGCAACACCCAGGAGAGTAAAAAATAATTTTACAAAATAGGGGAATGCGATCGGCGGACTTTGACCTACACACGCACGCACGCAAGCAGTAGCCGGCAGTCACGAGACTCTAATCATGTATAATGAGGACTGCATTAATCGGTGTCTCCGTAGCACACATGGGAAAGGCAGCGCTGTGCTACATAGCACTTTAAGAATGTCATCGCAGGTTCGAATCCAGCCTGAAGCACAGTCCGGCTGTTTCCGCGGTCTCGCGATGTTTTACGCGACGGTGCCCTCTGCTCAGCGTCTTCCCGATCGCCCGCGACATCTTATGAAGCACAGTTTGTAACTGTTTGCGTCCTGTTTCTTGTGCTTTTTTACTGAGGGCAATCATATGAATCATTGATATCCATTGCAACACCCAGAGGACTAAAAAATAATTTTACAAAATAGGGGAATGCTGTGATCGGCGGACTTTGACCTACACACTCACGCACGCAGTCGCCGGCAGTCACGAGACTCTAATCATGTATAATGAGCACTGCATTAATCAGCGTCTCCGTAGCACACATGGGAAAGGCAGCGCTGTGCTACATAGCTCTTTGAGAATGGCATCGCCGGTTCGAATCCGGCCTGAAGCACCGTCTGGCAGTTTCCGCGGACTCACGTTGTTTTACGCGACGGTGCCCTCTGCTCAGCGTCTTCCCGATCGCCGGCGACATCTTATGAAGCAGAGAACCTGAGTGTTTGTAACTGATTGCATTCCTGTTTCTTGTGTTTTTTTACTGAGGGCAATCATATGAATAATTGATATCCATTGCAACACCCAGGAGAGTAAAAAATAATTTTACAAAATAGGGGAATGCTGTGATCGGCGGACTTTGACCTACACACGCAAGCACGCACGCAGTAGCCGGCAGTCACGAGACTCTAATCATGTATAATGAGCACTGCATTAATGGTGTCTCCGTAGCACACATGGGAAAGGCAGCGCTGTGCTACATAGCACTTTAAGAATGTCATCGCAGGTTCGAATCCGGCCTGAAGCACCGTCCGGCAGTTTCCGCGGACTCATGTTGTTTTACGCGACGGTGCCCTCTGCTCAGCGTCTTCCCGATCGCCGGTGACATCTTATGAAGCAGAGAACCTGAGTGTTTCTAACTGATTGCATTCCTGTTTCTTGTGTTTTTTTACTGAGGGCAATGATATGAATCATTGATATCCATTGCAACACCCAGGAGAGTAAAAAATAATTTTACCTAATAGGGGAATGCCGCGATCAGCGGACTTTGACCTACGCACGCACGCACGCAGTAGCCGGCAGTCACGAGACTCTAATCATGTATAATGAGCACTGCATTAATCAGCGTCTCCGTAGCACACATGGGAAAGGCAGCGCTGTGCTACATAGCACTTTAAGAATGGCATCGCCGGTTCGAATCCGGCCTGATTACCGTCCGGCAGTTTCCGCGGACTCACGTTGTTTTACGCGACGGTGCCCTCTGCTCAGCGTCTTCCCGATCGCCGGCGACATCTTATGAAGCAGAGAACCTGAGTGTTTGTAACTGATTGCATTCCTGTTTCTTGTGTTTTTTTACTGAGGGCAATCATATGAATCATTGATATCCATTGCAACACCCAGGAGAGTAAAAAATAATTTTACAAAATAGGGGAATGCCGCGATCGGCGGACTTTGACCTACACACGCACGCACGCACGCAGTAGCCGGCAGTCACGAGACTCTAATTATGTATAATGAGCACTGCATTAATGGTGTCTCCGTAGCACACATGGGAAAGGCAGCGCTGTGCTACATAGCACTTTAAGAATGTCATCGCAGGTTCGAATCCAGCCTGAAGCACCGTCCGGCCATTTCCGCGGTCTCGCGTTGTTTTACGCGACGGTGCCCTCTGCTCAGCGTCTTCCCGATCGCCGGCGACATCTTATGAAGCAGAGAACCTGAGTGTTTGTAACTGATTGCATTCCTGTTTCTTGTGTTTTTTTACTGAGGGCAATCATATGAATCATTGATATCCATTGCAACACCCAGGAGAGTAAAAAATAATTTTACAAAATAGGGGAATGCTGCGATCGGCGGACTTTGACCTACACACGCACGCACGCAAGCAGTAGCCGGCAGTCACGAGACTCTAATCATGTATAATGAGGACTGCATTAATCGGTGTCTCCGTAGCACACATGGGAAAGGCAGCGCTGTGCTACATAGCACTTTAAGAATGTCATCGCAGGTTCGAATCCGGCCTGAAGCACCGTCCGGCAGTTTCCGCGGACTCAAGTTGTTTTACGCGACGGTGCCCTCTGCTCAGCGTCTTCCCGATCGCCCGCGACATCTTATGAAGCAGAGAACCTGAGTGTTTGTAACTGTTTGCGTCCTGTTTCTTGTCTTTTTTTACTGAGGGCAATCATATGAATCATTGATATTCATTGCAACACCCAGAGGAGTAAAAAATAATTTTACAAAATAGGGGAATGCCGCGATCAGCGGACGTTGACCTACGCACGCACGCAAGCAGTAGCCGGCAGTCACGAGACTCTAATCATGTATAATGAGCACTGCATTAATCAGCGTCTCCGTAGCACACATGGGAAAGGCAGCGCTGTGCTACATAGCACTTTAAGAATGGCATCGCTGGTTCGAATCCGGCCTGAAGGTTCGGCAGTTTCCGCGAACTCACGTTGTTTTACGCGACGGTGCCCTCTGCTCAGCGTCTTCCCGATCGCCCGCGACATCTTATGAAGCAGAGAACCTGAGTGTTTGTAACTGTTTGCGTCCTGTTTCTTGTCTTTTTTTACTGAGGGCAATCATATGAATCATTGATATTCATTGCAACACCCAGAGGAGTAAAAAATAATTTTACAAAATAGGGGAATGCCGCGATCAGCGGACTTTGACCTACGCACGCACGCATGCAGTAGCCGGCAGTCACGAGACTCTAATCATGTATAATGAGCACTACATTAATCAGCGTCTCCGTAGCACACATGGGAAAGGCAGCGCTGTGCTACATAGCACTTTAAGAATGGCATCGCCGGTTCGAATCCGGCCTGAAGCACCGTCCGGCAGTTTCTGCGGACTCACGTTGTTTTACGCGACGGTGCCCTCTGCTCAGCGTCTTCCCGATCGCCCGCGACATGTTATGAAGCAGAGAACCTGAGTGTTTGTAACTGTTTGCGTCCTGTTTCTTGTGTTTTTTTACTGAGGGCAATCATATGAATCATTGATATCCATTGCAACACCCAGAGGAGTAAAAAATAATTTTACAAAATAGGGGAATGCCGCGATCAGCGGACTTTGACCTACGCACGCACGCACGCAGTAGCCGGCAGTCACGAAACTCTAATCATGTATAATGAGCACTGCATTAATCAGCGTCTCCGTAGCACACATGGGAAAGGCAGCGCTGTGCTACATAGCACTTTAAGAATGGCATCGCCAGTTCGAATCCGGCCTGAAGGTCCGGCAGTTTCCGCGGACTCACGTTGTTTTACGCGACGGTGCCCTCTGCTCAGCGTCTTCCCGATCGCCCGCGACATCTTATGAAGCAGAGAACCTGAGTGTTTGTAACTGTTTGCGTCCTGTTTCTTGTCTTTTTTTACTGAGGGCAATCATATGAATCATTGATATTCATTGCAACACCCAGAGGAGTAAAAAATAATTTTACAAAATAGGGGAATGCCGCGATCAGCGGACGTTGACCTACGCACGCACGCACGCAGTAGCCGGCAGTCACGAGACTCTAATCATGTATAATGAGCACTGCATTAATCAGCGTCTCCGTAGCACACATGGGAAAGGCAGCGCTGTGCTACATAGCACTTTAAGAATGGCATCGCCGGTTCGAATCCGGCCTGATTACCGTCCGGCAGTTTCCGCGGACTCACGTTGTTTTACGCGACGGTGCCCTCTGCTCAGCGTCTTCCCGATCGCCGGCGACATCTTATGAAGCAGAGAACCTGAGTGTTTGTAACTGATTGCATTCCTGTTTCTTGTGTTTTTTTACTGAGGGCAATCATATGAATCATTGATATCCATTGCAACACCCAGGAGAGTAAAAAATAATTTTACAAAATAGGGGAATGCTGCGATCGGCGGACTTTGACCTACACACGCACGCACGCAAGCAGTAGCCGGCAGTCACGAGACTCTAATCATGTATAATGAGGACTGCATTAATCGGTGTCTCCGTAGCACACATGGGAAAGGCAGCGCTGTGCTACATAGCACTTTAAGAATGTCATCGCAGGTTTGAATCCGGCCTGAAGCACCGTCCGGCAGTTTCCGCGGACTCACGTTGTTTTACGCGACGGTGCCCTCTGCTCAGCGTCTTCCCGAACGCCCGCGACATCTTATGAAGTAGAGAACCTGAGTGTTTGTAACTGTTTGCGTCCTGTTTCTTGTGTTTTTTTACTGAGGGCAATCATATGAATCATTGATATCCATTGCAACACCCAGAGGAGTAAAAAATAATTTTACAAAATAGGGGAATGCCGCGATCAGCGGACTTTGACCTACACACGCAAGCACGCACGCAGTAGCCGGCAGTCACGAGACTCTAATCATGTATAATGAGCACTGCATTAATGGTGTCTCCGTAGCACACATGGGAAAGGCAGCGCTGTGCTACATAGCACTTTAAGAATGTCATCGCAGGTTCGAATCCGGCCTGAAGCACCGTCCGGCAGTTTCCGCGGACTCATGTTGTTTTACGCGACGGTGCCCTCTGCTCAGCGTCTTCCCGATCGCCGGTGACATCTTATGAAGCAGAGAACCTGAGTGTTTCTAACTGATTGCATTCCTGTTTCTTGTGTTTTTTTACTGAGGGCAATGATATGAATCATTGATATCCATTGCAACACCCAGGAGAGTAAAAAATAATTTTACCTAATAGGGGAATGCCGCGATCAGCGGACTTTGACCTACGCACGCACGCACGCAGTAGCCGGCAGTCACGAGACTCTAATCATGTATAATGAGCACTGCATTAATCAGCGTCTCCGTAGCACACATGGGAAAGGCAGCGCTGTGCTACATAGCACTTTAAGAATGGCATCGCCGGTTCGAATCCGGCCTGATTACCGTCCGGCAGTTTCCGCGGACTCACGTTGTTTTACGCGACGGTGCCCTCTGCTCAGCGTCTTCCCGATCGCCGGCGACATCTTATGAAGCAGAGAACCTGAGTGTTTGTAACTGATTGCATTCCTGTTTCTTGTGTTTTTTTACTGAGGGCAATCATATGAATCATTGATATCCATTGCAACACCCAGGAGAGTAAAAAATAATTTTACAAAATAGGGGAATGCCGCGATCGGCGGACTTTGACCTACACACGCACGCACGCTCGCAGTAGCCGGCAGTCACGAGACTCTAATTATGTATAATGAGCACTGCATTAATGGTGTCTCCGTAGCACACATGGGAAAGGCAGCGCTGTGCTACATAGCACTTTAAGAATGTCATCGCAGGTTCGAATCCAGCCTGAAGCACCGTCCGGCCATTTCCGCGGTCTCGCGTTGTTTTACGCGACGGTGCCCTCTGCTCAGCGTCTTCCCGATCGCCGGCGACATCTTATGAAGCAGAGAACCTGAGTGTTTGTAACTGATTGCATTCCTGTTTCTTGTGTTTTTTTACTGAGGGCAATCATATGAATCATTGATATCCATTGCAACACCCAGGAGAGTAAAAAATAATTTTACAAAATAGGGGAATGCTGCGATCGGCGGACTTTGACCTACACACGCACGCACGCAAGCAGTAGCCGGCAGTCACGAGACTCTAATCATGTATAATGAGGACTGCATTAATCGGTGTCTCCGTAGCACACATGGGAAAGGCAGCGCTGTGCTACATAGCACTTTAAGAATGTCATCGCAGGTTCGAATCCGGCCTGAAGCACCGTCCGGCAGTTTCCGCGGACTCAAGTTGTTTTACGCGACGGTGCCCTCTGCTCAGCGTCTTCCCGATCGCCCGCGACATCTTATGAAGCAGAGAACCTGAGTGTTTGTAACTGTTTGCGTCCTGTTTCTTGTCTTTTTTTACTGAGGGCAATCATATGAATCATTGATATTCATTGCAACACCCAGAGGAGTAAAAAATAATTTTACAAAATAGGGGAATGCCGCGATCAGCGGACGTTGACCTACGCACGCACGCAAGCAGTAGCCGGCAGTCACGAGACTCTAATCATGTATAATGAGCACTGCATTAATCAGCGTCTCCGTAGCACACATGGGAAAGGCAGCGCTGTGCTACATAGCACTTTAAGAATGGCATCGCTGGTTCGAATCCGGCCTGAAGGTTCGGCAGTTTCCGCGAACTCACGTTGTTTTACGCGACGGTGCCCTCTGCTCAGCGTCTTCCCGATCGCCCGCGACATCTTATGAAGCAGAGAACCTGAGTGTTTGTAACTGTTTGCGTCCTGTTTCTTGTCTTTTTTTACTGAGGGCAATCATATGAATCATTGATATTCATTGCAACACCCAGAGGAGTAAAAAATAATTTTACAAAATAGGGGAATGCCGCGATCAGCGGACTTTGACCTACGCACGCACGCATGCAGTAGCCGGCAGTCACGAGACTCTAATCATGTATAATGAGCACTACATTAATCAGCGTCTCCGTAGCACACATGGGAAAGGCAGCGCTGTGCTACATAGCACTTTAAGAATGGCATCGCCGGTTCGAATCCGGCCTGAAGCACCGTCCGGCAGTTTCTGCGGACTCACGTTGTTTTACGCGACGGTGCCCTCTGCTCAGCGTCTTCCCGATCGCCCGCGACATGTTATGAAGCAGAGAACCTGAGTGTTTGTAACTGTTTGCGTCCTGTTTCTTGTGTTTTTTTACTGAGGGCAATCATATGAATCATTGATATCCATTGCAACACCCAGAGGAGTAAAAAATAATTTTACAAAATAGGGGAATGCCGCGATCAGCGGACTTTGACCTACGCACGCACGCACGCAGTAGCCGGCAGTCACGAAACTCTAATCATGTATAATGAGCACTGCATTAATCAGCGTCTCCGTAGCACACATGGGAAAGGCAGCGCTGTGCTACATAGCACTTTAAGAATGGCATCGCCAGTTCGAATCCGGCCTGAAGGTCCGGCAGTTTCCGCGGACTCACGTTGTTTTACGCGACGGTGCCCTCTGCTCAGCGTCTTCCCGATCGCCCGCGACATCTTATGAAGCAGAGAACCTGAGTGTTTGTAACTGTTTGCGTCCTGTTTCTTGTCTTTTTTTACTGAGGGCAATCATATGAATCATTGATATTCATTGCAACACCCAGAGGAGTAAAAAATAATTTTACAAAATAGGGGAATGCCGCGATCAGCGGACGTTGACCTACGCACGCACGCACGCAGTAGCCGGCAGTCACGAGACTCTAATCATGTATAATGAGCACTGCATTAATCAGCGTCTCCGTAGCACACATGGGAAAGGCAGCGCTGTGCTACATAGCACTTTAAGAATGGCATCGCCGGTTCGAATCCGGCCTGATTACCGTCCGGCAGTTTCCGCGGACTCACGTTGTTTTACGCGACGGTGCCCTCTGCTCAGCGTCTTCCCGATCGCCGGCGACATCTTATGAAGCAGAGAACCTGAGTGTTTGTAACTGATTGCATTCCTGTTTCTTGTGTTTTTTTACTGAGGGCAATCATATGAATCATTGATATCCATTGCAACACCCAGGAGAGTAAAAAATAATTTTACAAAATAGGGGAATGCTGCGATCGGCGGACTTTGACCTACACACGCACGCACGCAAGCAGTAGCCGGCAGTCACGAGACTCTAATCATGTATAATGAGGACTGCATTAATCGGTGTCTCCGTAGCACACATGGGAAAGGCAGCGCTGTGCTACATAGCACTTTAAGAATGTCATCGCAGGTTTGAATCCGGCCTGAAGCACCGTCCGGCAGTTTCCGCGGACTCACGTTGTTTTACGCGACGGTGCCCTCTGCTCAGCGTCTTCCCGAACGCCCGCGACATCTTATGAAGTAGAGAACCTGAGTGTTTGTAACTGTTTGCGTCCTGTTTCTTGTGTTTTTTTACTGAGGGCAATCATATGAATCATTGATATCCATTGCAACACCCAGAGGAGTAAAAAATAATTTTACAAAATAGGGGAATGCCGCGATCAGCGGACTTTGACCTACGCACGCACGCACGCAGTAGCCGGCAGTCACGAGACTCTAATCATGTATAATTCGCACTGCATTAATCAGCGTCTCCGTAGCACACATGGGAAAGGCAGCGCTGTGCTACATAGCACTTTAAGAATGGCATCGCCGGTTCGAATCCGGCCTGAAGCACCGTCCGGCAGTTTCCGCCGACTCACGTTGTTTTACGCGACGGTGCCCTCTGCTCAGCGTCTTCCCGATCGCCGGCGACATCTTATGAAGCAGAGAACCTGAGTGTTTGTAACTGATTGCATTCCTGTTTCTTGTGTTTTTTTACTGAGGGCAATCATATGAATCATTGATATCCATTGCAACACCCAGGAGAGTAAAAAATAATTTTACAAAATAGGGGAATGCTGCGATCGGCGGACTTTGACCTACACACGCACGCACGCAAGCAGTAGCCGGCAGTCACGAGACTCTAATCATGTATAATGAGGACTGCATTAATCGGTGTCTCCGTAGCACACATGGGAAAGGCAGCGCTGTGCTACATAGCACTTTAAGAATGTCATCGCAGGTTCGAATCCGGCCTGAAGCACCGTCCGGCAGTTTCCGCGGACTCACGTTGTTTTACGCGACGGTGCCCTCTGCTCAGCGTCTTCCCGATCGCCGGCGACATCTTATGAAGCAGAGAACCTGAGTGTTTGTAACTGATTGCATTCCTGTTTCTTGTGTTTTTTTACTGAGGGCAATCATATGAATCATTGATATCCATTGCAACACCCAGGAGAGTAAAAAATAAATTTACAAAATAGGGGAATGCCGCGATCAGCGGACTTTGACCTACGCACGCACGCAGTAGCCGGCAGTCACGAGACTCTAATCATGTATAATTCGCACTGCATTAATCAGCGTCTCCGTAGCACACATGGGAAAGGCAGCGCTGTGCTACATAGCACTTTAAGAATGGCATCGCCGGTTCGAATCCGGCCTGAAGCACCGTCCGGCAGTTTCCGCCGACTCACGTTGTTTTACGCGACGGTGCCCTCTGCTCAGCGTCTTCCCGATCGCCCGCGACATCTTATGAAGTAGAGAACCTGAGTGTTTGTAACTGTTTGCGTCCTGTTTCTTGTGTTTTTTTACTGAGGGCAATCATATGAATCATTGATATCCATTGCAACACCCAGAGGAGTAAAAAATAATTTTACAAAATAGGGGAATGCCGCGATCAGCGGACTTTGACCTACGCACGCACGCACGCAGTAGCCGGCAGTCACGAGACTCTAATCATGTATAATTCGCACTGCATTAATCAGCGTCTCCGTAGCACACATGGGAAAGGCAGCGCTGTGCTACATAGCACTTTAAGAATGGCATCGCCGGTTCGAATCCGGCCTGAAGCACCGTCCGGCAGTTTCCGCCGACTCACGTTGTTTTACGCGACGGTGCCCTCTGCTCAGCGTCTTCCCGATCGCCGGCGACATCTTATGAAGCAGAGAACCTGAGTGTTTGTAACTGATTGCATTCCTGTTTCTTGTGTTTTTTTACTGAGGGCAATCATATGAATCATTGATATCCATTGCAACACCCAGGAGAGTAAAAAATAATTTTACAAAATAGGGGAATGCTGCGATCGGCGGACTTTGACCTACACACGCACGCACGCACGCAGTAGCCGGCAGTCACGAGACTCTAATCATGTATAATGAGCACTGCATTAATGGTGTCTCCGTAGCACACATGGGAAATGCAGCGCTGTGCTACATAGCACTTTAAGAATGTCATCGCAGGTTCGAATCCAGCCTGAAGCACCGTCCGGCCATTTCCGTGGTCTCGCGTTGTTTTACGCGACGGTGCCCTCTGCTCAGCGTCTTCCCGATCGCCGGCGACATCTTATGAAGCAGAGAACCTGAGTGTTTGTAACTGATTGCATTCCTGTTTCTTGTGTTTTTTTTACTGAGGGCAATCATATGAATCATTGATATCCATTGCAACACCCAGAGGAGTAAAAAATAATTTTACAAAATAGGGGAATGCTGCGATCGGCGGACTTTGACCTACACACGCACGCACGCACACAGTAGCCGGCAGTCACGAGACTCTAATCATGTATAATTCGCACTGCATTAATCAGCGTCTCCGTAGCACACATGGGAAAGGCAGCGCTGTGCTACATAGCACTTTAAGAATGGCATCGCCGGTTCGAATCCGGCCTGAAGCACCGTCCGGCAGTTTCCGCGGACTCACGTTGTTTTACGCGACGGTGCCCTCTGCTCAGCGTCTTCCCGATCGCCCGCGACATCTTATGAAGCAGAGAACCTGAGTGTTTGTAACTGATTGCGTCCTGTTTCTTGTATTTTTTTACTGTGGGCAATCATATGAATCATTGATATCCATTGCAACACCCAGGAGAGTAAAAAATAATTTTACAAAATAGGGGAATGCCCCGATCGGCGGACTTTGACCTACGCACGCACGCACGCAGTAGCCGGCAGTCACGAGACTCTAATCATGTATAATGAGCACTGCATTAATCAGCGTCTCCGTAGCACACATGGGAAAGGCAGCGCTGTGCTACATAGCACTTTAAGAATGTCATCGCAGGTTCGAATCCGGCCTGAAACACCGTCTGGCCGTTTCCTCGGTCTCACGTTGTTTTACGCGAAGGTGCCCTCTGCTCAGCGTCTTCCCGATCCTCCGCGACATCTTATGAAGCAGAGTTTGTAACTGTTTGCGTCCTGTTTCTTGTGCTTTTTTACTGAGGGCAATCATATGAATCATTGATATCCATTGCAACACCCAGAGGAGTAAAAAATAATTTTACAAAATAGGGGAATGCTGCGATCGGCGGACTTTGACCTACGCGCACGCACGCAGTAGCCGGCAGTCACGAGACTCTAATCATGTATAATGAGCACTGCATTAATCAGCGTCTCCGTAGCACACATGGGAAAGGCAGCGCTGTGCTACATAGCATTTTAAGAATGTCATCGCAGGTTCGAATCCGGCCTGAAACACCGTCTGGCCGTTTCCGCTGTCTCGCGTTGTTTTACGCGACGGTGCCCTCTGCTCAGCGTCTTCCCGATCGCCCGCGACATCTTATGAAGTAGAGAACCTGAGTGTTTGTAACTGTTTGCGTCCTGTTTCTTGTGTTTTTTTACTGAGGGCAATCATATGAATCATTGATATCCATTGCAACACCCAGAGGAGTAAAACATAATTTTACAAAATAGGGGAATGCCGCGATCAGCGGACTTTGACCTATGCACGCACGCACGCAGTAGCCGGCAGTCACGAGACTCTAATTATGTATAATGAGCACTGCATTAATGGTGTCTCCGTAGCACACATGGGAAAGGCAGCGCTGTGCTACATAGCACTTTAAGAATGTCATCGCAGGTTCGAATCCAGCCTGAAGCACCGTCCGGCCATTTCCGCGGTCTCGCGTTGTTTTACGCGACGGTGCCCTCTGCTCAGCGTCTTCCCGATCGCCGGCGACATCTTATGAAGCAGAGAACCTGAGTGTTTGTAACTGATTGCATTCCTGTTTCTTGTGTTTTTTTACTGAGGGCAATCATATGAATCATTGATATCCATTGCAACACCCAGGAGAGTAAAAAATAATTTTACAAAATAGGGGAATGCGATCGGCGGACTTTGACCTACACACGCACGCACGCAAGCAGTAGCCGGCAGTCACGAGACTCTAATCATGTATAATGAGGACTGCATTAATCGGTGTCTCCGTAGCACACATGGGAAAGGCAGCGCTGTGCTACATAGCACTTTAAGAATGTCATCGCAGGTTCGAATCCAGCCTGAAGCACAGTCCGGCTGTTTCCGCGGTCTCGCGATGTTTTACGCGACGGTGCCCTCTGCTCAGCGTCTTCCCGATCGCCCGCGACATCTTATGAAGCACAGTTTGTAACTGTTTGCGTCCTGTTTCTTGTGCTTTTTTACTGAGGGCAATCATATGAATCATTGATATCCATTGCAACACCCAGAGGACTAAAAAATAATTTTACAAAATAGGGGAATGCTGTGATCGGCGGACTTTGACCTACACACTCACGCACGCAGTCGCCGGCAGTCACGAGACTCTAATCATGTATAATGAGCACTGCATTAATCAGCGTCTCCGTAGCACACATGGGAAAGGCAGCGCTGTGCTACATAGCTCTTTGAGAATGGCATCGCCGGTTCGAATCCGGCCTGAAGCACCGTCTGGCAGTTTCCGCGGACTCACGTTGTTTTACGCGACGGTGCCCTCTGCTCAGCGTCTTCCCGATCGCCGGCGACATCTTATGAAGCAGAGAACCTGAGTGTTTGTAACTGATTGCATTCCTGTTTCTTGTGTTTTTTTACTGAGGGCAATCATATGAATAATTGATATCCATTGCAACACCCAGGAGAGTAAAAAATAATTTTACAAAATAGGGGAATGCTGTGATCGGCGGACTTTGACCTACACACGCAAGCACGCACGCAGTAGCCGGCAGTCACGAGACTCTAATCATGTATAATGAGCACTGCATTAATGGTGTCTCCGTAGCACACATGGGAAAGGCAGCGCTGTGCTACATAGCACTTTAAGAATGTCATCGCAGGTTCGAATCCGGCCTGAAGCACCGTCCGGCAGTTTCCGCGGACTCATGTTGTTTTACGCGACGGTGCCCTCTGCTCAGCGTCTTCCCGATCGCCGGTGACATCTTATGAAGCAGAGAACCTGAGTGTTTCTAACTGATTGCATTCCTGTTTCTTGTGTTTTTTTACTGAGGGCAATGATATGAATCATTGATATCCATTGCAACACCCAGAGGAGTAAAAAATAATTTTACAAAATAGGGGAATGCCGCGATCAGCGGACTTTGACCTACGCACGCACGCACGCAGTAGCCGGCAGTCACGAGACTCTAATCATGTATAATGAGCACTGCATTAATCAGCGTCTCCGTAGCACACATGGGAAAGGCAGCGCTGTGCTACATAGCACTTTAAGAATGGCATCGCCGGTTCGAATCCGGCCTGAAGCACCGTCCGGCAGTTTCCGCCGACTCACGTTGTTTTACGCGACGGTGCCCTCTGCTCAGCGTCTTCCCGATCGCCGGCGACATCTTATGAAGCAGAGAACCTGAGTGTTTGTAACTGATTGCATTCCTGTTTCTTGTGTTTTTTTACTGAGGGCAATCATATGAATCATTGATATCCATTGCAACACCCAGGAGAGTAAAAAATAATTTTACAAAATAGGGGAATGCTGCGATCGGCGGACTTTGACCTACACACGCACGCACGCAAGCAGTAGCCGGCAGTCACGAGACTCTAATCATGTATAATGAGGACTGCATTAATCGGTGTCTCCGTAGCACACATGGGAAAGGCAGCGCTGTGCTACATAGCACTTTAAGAATGTCATCGCAGGTTCGAATCCGGCCTGAAGCACCGTCCGGCAGTTTCCGCGGACTCACGTTGTTTTACGCGACGGTGCCCTCTGCTCAACGTCTTCCCGATCGCCGGCGACATCTTATGAAGCAGAGAACCTGAGTGTTTGTAACTGATTGCATTCCTGTTTCTTGTGTTTTTTTACTGAGGGCAATCATATGAATCATTGATATCCATTGCAACACCCAGGAGAGTAAAAAATAAATTTACAAAATAGGGGAATGCCGCGATCAGCGGACTTTGACCTACGCACGCACGCAGTAGCCGGCAGTCACGAGACTCTAATCATGTATAATTCGCACTGCATTAATCAGCGTCTCCGTAGCACACATGGGAAAGGCAGCGCTGTGCTACATAGCACTTTAAGAATGGCATCGCCGGTTCGAATCCGGCCTGAAGCACCGTCCGGCAGTTTCCGCCGACTCACGTTGTTTTACGCGACGGTGCCCTCTGCTCAGCGTCTTCCCGATCGCCCGCGACATCTTATGAAGTAGAGAACCTGAGTGTTTGTAACTGTTTGCGTCCTGTTTCTTGTGTTTTTTTACTGAGGGCAATCATATGAATCATTGATATCCATTGCAACACCCAGAGGAGTAAAAAATAATTTTACAAAATAGGGGAATGCCGCGATCAGCGGACTTTGACCTACGCACGCACGCACGCAGTAGCCGGCAGTCACGAGACTCTAATCATGTATAATTCGCACTGCATTAATCAGCGTCTCCGTAGCACACATGGGAAAGGCAGCGCTGTGCTACATAGCACTTTAAGAATGGCATCGCCGGTTCGAATCCGGCCTGAAGCACCGTCCGGCAGTTTCCTCCAACTCACGTTGTTTTACGCGACGGTGCCCTCTGCTCAGCGTCTTCCCGATCGCCGGCGACATCTTATGAAGCAGAGAACCTGAGTGTTTGTAACTGATTGCATTCCTGTTTCTTGTGTTTTTTTACTGAGGGCAATCATATGAATCATTGATATCCATTGCAACACCCAGGAGAGTAAAAAATAATTTTACAAAATAGGGGAATGCTGCGATCGGCGGACTTTGACCTACACACGCACGCACGCACGCAGTAGCCGGCAGTCACGAGACTCTAATCATGTATAATGAGCACTGCATTAATGGTGTCTCCGTAGCACACATGGGAAATGCAGCGCTGTGCTACATAGCACTTTAAGAATGTCATCGCAGGTTCGAATCCAGCCTGAAGCACCGTCCGGCCATTTCCGTGGTCTCGCGTTGTTTTACGCGACGGTGCCCTCTGCTCAGCGTCTTCCCGATCGCCGGCGACATCTTATGAAGCAGAGAACCTGAGTGTTTGTAACTGATTGCATTCCTGTTTCTTGTGTTTTTTTTACTGAGGGCAATCATATGAATCATTGATATCCATTGCAACACCCAGGAGAGTAAAAAATAATTTTACAAAATAGGGGAATGCTGCGATCGGCGGACTTTGACCTACACACGCACGCACGCACGCAGTAGCCGGCAGTCACGAGACTCTAATCATGTATAATGAGCACTGCATTAATGATGTCTCCGTAGCACACATGGGAAAGGCAGCGCTGTGCTACATAGCACTTTAAGAATGTCATCGCAGGTTCGAATCCAGCCTGAAGCACCGTCCGGCCATTTCCGCGGTCTCGCGTTGTTTTACGCGACGGTGCCCTCTGCTCAGCGTCTTCCCGATCGCCGGCGACATCTTATGAAGCAGAGAACCTGAGTGTTTGTAACTGATTGCATTCCTGTTTCTTGTGTTTTTTTACTGAGGGCAATCATATGAATCATTGATATCCATTGCAACACCCAGGAGAGTAAAAAATAATTTTACAAAATAGGGGAATGCTGCGATCGGCGGACTTTGACCTACACACGCACGCACGCAAGCAGTAGCCGGCAGTCACGAGACTCTAATCATGTATAATGAGGACTGCATTAATCGGTGTCTCCGTAGCACACATGGGAAAGGCAGCGCTGTGCTACATAGCACTTTAAGAATGTCATCGCAGGTTCGAATCCAGCCTGAAGCACAGTCCGGCTGTTTCCGCGGTCTCACGATGTTTTACGCGACGGTGCCCTCTGCTCAGCGTCTTCCCGATCGCCCGCGACATCTTATGAAGCAGAGTTTGTAACTGTTTGCGTCCTGTTTCTTGTGCTTTTTTACTGAGGGCAATCATATGAATCATTGATATCCATTGCAACACCCAGAGGACTAAAAAATAATTTTACAAAATAGGGGAATGCTGTGATCGGCGGACTTTGACCTACGCACGCATGCACGCAGTCGCCGGCAGTCACGAGACTCTAATCATGTATAATGAGCACTGCATTAATCAGCGTCTCCGTAGCACACATGGGAAAGGCAGCGCTGTGCTACATAGCACTTTAAGAATGTCATCGCCGGTTCGAATCCGGCCTGAAGCACCGTCCGGCAGTTTCCGCCGACTCACGTTGTTTTACGCGACGGTGCCCTCTGCTCAGCGTCTTCCCGATCGCCGGCGACATCTTATGAAGCAGAGAACCTGAGTGTTTGTAACTGATTGCATTCCTGTTTCTTGTGTTTTTTTACTGAGGGCAATCATATGAATCATTGATATCCATTGCAACACCCAGGAGAGTAAAAAATAATTTTACAAAATAGGGGAATGCTGCGATCGGCGGACTTTGACCTACACACGCACGCACGCACGCAGTAGCCGGCAGTCACGAGACTCTAATTATGTATAATGAGCACTGCATTAATGGTGTCTCCGTAGCACACATGGGAAAGGCAGCGCTGTGCTACATAGCACTTTAAGAATGTCATCGCAGGTTCGAATCCAGCCTGAAGCACCGTCCGGCCATTTCCGCGGTCTCGCGTTGTTTTACGCGACGGTGCCCTCTGCTCAGCGTCTTCCCGATCGCCGGCGACATCTTATGAAGCAGAGAACCTGAGTGTTTGTAACTGATTGCATTCCTGTTTCTTGTGTTTTTTTACTGAGGGCAATCATATGAATCATTGATATCCATTGCAACACCCAGGAGAGTAAAAAATAATTTTACAAAATAGGGGAATGCTGCGATCGGCGGACTTTGACCTACACACGCACGCACGCACGCAGTAGCCGGCAGTCACGAGACTCTAATCATGTATAATGAGCACTGCATTAATGGTGTCTCCGTAGCACACATGGGAAATGCAGCGCTGTGCTACATAGCACTTTAAGAATGTCATCGCAGGTTCGAATCCAGCCTGAAGCACCGTCCGGCCATTTCCGTGGTCTCGCGTTGTTTTACGCGACGGTGCCCTCTGCTCAGCGTCTTCCCGATCGCCGGCGACATCTTATGAAGCAGAGAACCTGAGTGTTTGTAACTGATTGCATTCCTGTTTCTTGTGTTTTTTTTACTGAGGGCAATCATATGAATCATTGATATCCATTGCAACACCCAGGAGAGTAAAAAATAATTTTACAAAATAGGGGAATGCTGCGATCGGCGGACTTTGACCTACACACGCACGCACGCACGCAGTAGCCGGCAGTCACGAGACTCTAATCATGTATAATGAGCACTGCATTAATGATGTCTCCGTAGCACACATGGGAAAGGCAGCGCTGTGCTACATAGCACTTTAAGAATGTCATCGCAGGTTCGAATCCAGCCTGAAGCACCGTCCGGCCATTTCCGCGGTCTCGCGTTGTTTTACGCGACGGTGCCCTCTGCTCAGCGTCTTCCCGATCGCCGGCGACATCTTATGAAGCAGAGAACCTGAGTGTTTGTAACTGATTGCATTCCTGTTTCTTGTGTTTTTTTACTGAGGGCAATCATATGAATCATTGATATCCATTGCAACACCCAGGAGAGTAAAAAATAATTTTACAAAATAGGGGAATGCTGCGATCGGCGGACTTTGACCTACACACGCACGCACGCAAGCAGTAGCCGGCAGTCACGAGACTCTAATCATGTATAATGAGGACTGCATTAATCGGTGTCTCCGTAGCACACATGGGAAAGGCAGCGCTGTGCTACATAGCACTTTAAGAATGTCATCGCAGGTTCGAATCCAGCCTGAAGCACAGTCCGGCTGTTTCCGCGGTCTCACGATGTTTTACGCGACGGTGCCCTCTGCTCAGCGTCTTCCCGATCGCCCGCGACATCTTATGAAGCAGAGTTTGTAACTGTTTGCGTCCTGTTTCTTGTGCTTTTTTACTGAGGGCAATCATATGAATCATTGATATCCATTGCAACACCCAGAGGACTAAAAAATAATTTTACAAAATAGGGGAATGCTGTGATCGGCGGACTTTGACCTACGCACGCATGCACGCAGTCGCCGGCAGTCACGAGACTCTAATCATGTATAATGAGCACTGCATTAATCAGCGTCTCCGTAGCACACATGGGAAAGGCAGCGCTGTGCTACATAGCACTTTAAGAATGGCATCGCCGGTTCGAATCCGGCCTGAAGCACCGTCCGGCAGTTTCCGCCGACTCACGTTGTTTTACGCGACGGTGCCCTCTGCTCAGCGTCTTCCCGATCGCCGGCGACATCTTATGAAGCAGAGAACCTGAGTGTTTGTAACTGATTGCATTCCTGTTTCTTGTGTTTTTTTACTGAGGGCAATCATATGAATCATTGATATCCATTGCAACACCCAGGAGAGTAAAAAATAATTTTACAAAATAGGGGAATGCTGCGATCGGCGGACTTTGACCTACACACGCACGCACGCACGCAGTAGCCGGCAGTCACGAGACTCTAATTATGTATAATGAGCACTGCATTAATGGTGTCTCCGTAGCACACATGGGAAAGGCAGCGCTGTGCTACATAGCACTTTAAGAATGTCATCGCAGGTTCGAATCCAGCCTGAAGCACCGTCCGGCCATTTCCGCGGTCTCGCGTTGTTTTACGCGACGGTGCCCTCTGCTCAGCGTCTTCCCGATCGCCGGCGACATCTTATGAAGCAGAGAACCTGAGTGTTTGTAACTGATTGCATTCCTGTTTCTTGTGTTTTTTTACTGAGGGCAATCATATGAATCATTGATATCCATTGCAACACCCAGGAGAGTAAAAAATAATTTTACAAAATAGGGGAATGCTGCGATCGGCGGACTTTGACCTACACACGCACGCACGCACGCAGTAGCCGGCAGTCACGAGACTCTAATCATGTATAATGAGCACTGCATTAATGGTGTCTCCGTAGCACACATGGGAAATGCAGCGCTGTGCTACATAGCACTTTAAGAATGTCATCGCAGGTTCGAATCCAGCCTGAAGCACCGTCCGGCCATTTCCGTGGTCTCGCGTTGTTTTACGCGACGGTGCCCTCTGCTCAGCGTCTTCCCGATCGCCGGCGACATCTTATGAAGCAGAGAACCTGAGTGTTTGTAACTGATTGCATTCCTGTTTCTTGTGTTTTTTTTACTGAGGGCAATCATATGAATCATTGATATCCATTGCAACACCCAGGAGAGTAAAAAATAATTTTACAAAATAGGGGAATGCTGCGATCGGCGGACTTTGACCTACACACGCACGCACGCACGCAGTAGCCGGCAGTCACGAGACTCTAATCATGTATAATGAGCACTGCATTAATGATGTCTCCGTAGCACACATGGGAAAGGCAGCGCTGTGCTACATAGCACTTTAAGAATGTCATCGCAGGTTCGAATCCAGCCTGAAGCACCGTCCGGCCATTTCCGCGGTCTCGCGTTGTTTTACGCGACGGTGCCCTCTGCTCAGCGTCTTCCCGATCGCCGGCGACATCTTATGAAGCAGAGAACCTGAGTGTTTGTAACTGATTGCATTCCTGTTTCTTGTGTTTTTTTACTGAGGGCAATCATATGAATCATTGATATCCATTGCAACACCCAGGAGAGTAAAAAATAATTTTACAAAATAGGGGAATGCTGCGATCGGCGGACTTTGACCTACACACGCACGCACGCAAGCAGTAGCCGGCAGTCACGAGACTCTAATCATGTATAATGAGGACTGCATTAATCGGTGTCTCCGTAGCACACATGGGAAAGGCAGCGCTGTGCTACATAGCACTTTAAGAATGTCATCGCAGGTTCGAATCCAGCCTGAAGCACAGTCCGGCTGTTTCCGCGGTCTCACGATGTTTTACGCGACGGTGCCCTCTGCTCAGCGTCTTCCCGATCGCCCGCGACATCTTATGAAGCAGAGTTTGTAACTGTTTGCGTCCTGTTTCTTGTGCTTTTTTACTGAGGGCAATCATATGAATCATTGATATCCATTGCAACACCCAGAGGACTAAAAAATAATTTTACAAAATAGGGGAATGCTGTGATCGGCGGACTTTGACCTACACACGCATGCACGCAGTCGCCGGCAGTCACGAGACTCTAATCATGTATAATGAGCACTGCATTAATCAGCGTCTCCGTAGCACACATGGGAAAGGCAGCGCTGTGCTACATAGCACTTTAAGAATGTCATCGCCGGTTCGAATCCGGCCTGAAGCACCGTCCGGCAGTTTCCGCCGACTCACGTTGTTTTACGCGACGGTGCCCTCTGCTCAGCGTCTTCCCGATCGCCGGCGACATCTTATGAAGCAGAGAACCTGAGTGTTTGTAACTGATTGCATTCCTGTTTCTTGTGTTTTTTTACTGAGGGCAATCATATGAATCATTGATATCCATTGCAACACCCAGGAGAGTAAAAAATAATTTTACAAAATAGGGGAATGCTGCGATCGGCGGACTTTGACCTACACACGCACGCACGCACGCAGTAGCCGGCAGTCACGAGACTCTAATTATGTATAATGAGCACTGCATTAATGGTGTCTCCGTAGCACACATGGGAAAGGCAGCGCTGTGCTACATAGCACTTTAAGAATGTCATCGCAGGTTCGAATCCAGCCTGAAGCACCGTCCGGCCATTTCCGCGGTCTCGCGTTGTTTTACGCGACGGTGCCCTCTGCTCAGCGTCTTCCCGATCGCCGGCGACATCTTATGAAGCAGAGAACCTGAGTGTTTGTAACTGATTGCATTCCTGTTTCTTGTGTTTTTTTACTGAGGGCAATCATATGAATCATTGATATCCATTGCAACACCCAGGAGAGTAAAAAATAATTTTACAAAATAGGGGAATGCTGCGATCGGCGGACTTTGACCTACACACGCACGCACGCACGCAGTAGCCGGCAGTCACGAGACTCTAATCATGTATAATGAGCACTGCATTAATGGTGTCTCCGTAGCACACATGGGAAATGCAGCGCTGTGCTACATAGCACTTTAAGAATGTCATCGCAGGTTCGAATCCAGCCTGAAGCACCGTCCGGCCATTTCCGTGGTCTCGCGTTGTTTTACGCGACGGTGCCCTCTGCTCAGCGTCTTCCCGATCGCCGGCGACATCTTATGAAGCAGAGAACCTGAGTGTTTGTAACTGATTGCATTCCTGTTTCTTGTGTTTTTTTTACTGAGGGCAATCATATGAATCATTGATATCCATTGCAACACCCAGGAGAGTAAAAAATAATTTTACAAAATAGGGGAATGCTGCGATCGGCGGACTTTGACCTACACACGCACGCACGCACGCAGTAGCCGGCAGTCACGAGACTCTAATCATGTATAATGAGCACTGCATTAATGATGTCTCCGTAGCACACATGGGAAAGGCAGCGCTGTGCTACATAGCACTTTAAGAATGTCATCGCAGGTTCGAATCCAGCCTGAAGCACCGTCCGGCCATTTCCGCGGTCTCGCGTTGTTTTACGCGACGGTGCCCTCTGCTCAGCGTCTTCCCGATCGCCGGCGACATCTTATGAAGCAGAGAACCTGAGTGTTTGTAACTGATTGCATTCCTGTTTCTTGTGTTTTTTTACTGAGGGCAATCATATGAATCATTGATATCCATTGCAACACCCAGGAGAGTAAAAAATAATTTTACAAAATAGGGGAATGCTGCGATCGGCGGACTTTGACCTACACACGCACGCACGCAAGCAGTAGCCGGCAGTCACGAGACTCTAATCATGTATAATGAGGACTGCATTAATCGGTGTCTCCGTAGCACACATGGGAAAGGCAGCGCTGTGCTACATAGCACTTTAAGAATGTCATCGCAGGTTCGAATCCAGCCTGAAGCACAGTCCGGCTGTTTCCGCGGTCTCACGATGTTTTACGCGACGGTGCCCTCTGCTCAGCGTCTTCCCGATCGCCCGCGACATCTTATGAAGCAGAGTTTGTAACTGTTTGCGTCCTGTTTCTTGTGCTTTTTTACTGAGGGCAATCATATGAATCATTGATATCCATTGCAACACCCAGAGGACTAAAAAATAATTTTACAAAATAGGGGAATGCTGTGATCGGCGGACTTTGACCTACGCACGCATGCACGCAGTCGCCGGCAGTCACGAGACTCTAATCATGTATAATGAGCACTGCATTAATCAGCGTCTCCGTAGCACACATGGGAAAGGCAGCGCTGTGCTACATAGCACTTTAAGAATGGCATCGCCGGTTCGAATCCGGCCTGAAGCACCGTCCGGCAGTTTCCGCCGACTCACGTTGTTTTACGCGACGGTGCCCTCTGCTCAGCGTCTTCCCGATCGCCGGCGACATCTTATGAAGCAGAGAACCTGAGTGTTTGTAACTGATTGCATTCCTGTTTCTTGTGTTTTTTTACTGAGGGCAATCATATGAATCATTGATATCCATTGCAACACCCAGGAGAGTAAAAAATAATTTTACAAAATAGGGGAATGCTGCGATCGGCGGACTTTGACCTACACACGCACGCACGCAGTAGCCGGCAGTCACGAGACTCTAATTATGTATAATGAGCACTGCATTAATGGTGTCTCCGTAGCACACATGGGAAAGGCAGCGCTGTGCTACATAGCACTTTAAGAATGTCATCGCAGGTTCGAATCCAGCCTGAAGCACCGTCCGGCCATTTCCGCGGTCTCGCGTTGTTTTACGCGACGGTGCCCTCTGCTCAGCGTCTTCCCGATCGCCGGCGACATCTTATGAAGCAGAGAACCTGAGTGTTTGTAACTGATTGCATTCCTGTTTCTTGTGTTTTTTTACTGAGGGCAATCATATGAATCATTGATATCCATTGCAACACCCAGGAGAGTAAAAAATAATTTTACAAAATAGGGGAATGCTGCGATCGGCGGACTTTGACCTACACACGCACGCACGCACGCAGTAGCCGGCAGTCACGAGACTCTAATCATGTATAATGAGCACTGCATTAATGGTGTCTCCGTAGCACACATGGGAAATGCAGCGCTGTGCTACATAGCACTTTAAGAATGTCATCGCAGGTTCGAATCCAGCCTGAAGCACCGTCCGGCCATTTCCGTGGTCTCGCGTTGTTTTACGCGACGGTGCCCTCTGCTCAGCGTCTTCCCGATCGCCGGCGACATCTTATGAAGCAGAGAACCTGAGTGTTTGTAACTGATTGCATTCCTGTTTCTTGTGTTTTTTTTACTGAGGGCAATCATATGAATCATTGATATCCATTGCAACACCCAGGAGAGTAAAAAATAATTTTACAAAATAGGGGAATGCTGCGATCGGCGGACTTTGACCTACACACGCACGCACGCACGCAGTAGCCGGCAGTCACGAGACTCTAATCATGTATAATGAGCACTGCATTAATGATGTCTCCGTAGCACACATGGGAAAGGCAGCGCTGTGCTACATAGCACTTTAAGAATGTCATCGCAGGTTCGAATCCAGCCTGAAGCACCGTCCGGCCATTTCCGCGGTCTCGCGTTGTTTTACGCGACGGTGCCCTCTGCTCAGCGTCTTCCCGATCGCCGGCGACATCTTATGAAGCAGAGAACCTGAGTGTTTGTAACTGATTGCATTCCTGTTTCTTGTGTTTTTTTACTGAGGGCAATCATATGAATCATTGATATCCATTGCAACACCCAGGAGAGTAAAAAATAATTTTACAAAATAGGGGAATGCTGCGATCGGCGGACTTTGACCTACACACGCACGCACGCAAGCAGTAGCCGGCAGTCACGAGACTCTAATCATGTATAATGAGGACTGCATTAATCGGTGTCTCCGTAGCACACATGGGAAAGGCAGCGCTGTGCTACATAGCACTTTAAGAATGTCATCGCAGGTTCGAATCCAGCCTGAAGCACAGTCCGGCTGTTTCCGCGGTCTCACGATGTTTTACGCGACGGTGCCCTCTGCTCAGCGTCTTCCCGATCGCCCGCGACATCTTATGAAGCAGAGTTTGTAACTGTTTGCGTCCTGTTTCTTGTGCTTTTTTACTGAGGGCAATCATATGAATCATTGATATCCATTGCAACACCCAGAGGACTAAAAAATAATTTTACAAAATAGGGGAATGCTGTGATCGGCGGACTTTGACCTACGCACGCATGCACGCAGTCGCCGGCAGTCACGAGACTCTAATCATGTATAATGAGCACTGCATTAATCAGCGTCTCCGTAGCACACATGGGAAAGGCAGCGCTGTGCTACATAGCACTTTAAGAATGGCATCGCCGGTTCGAATCCGGCCTGAAGCACCGTCCGGCAGTTTCCGCCGACTCACGTTGTTTTACGCGACGGTGCCCTCTGCTCAGCGTCTTCCCGATCGCCGGCGACATCTTATGAAGCAGAGAACCTGAGTGTTTGTAACTGATTGCATTCCTGTTTCTTGTGTTTTTTTACTGAGGGCAATCATATGAATCATTGATATCCATTGCAACACCCAGGAGAGTAAAAAATAATTTTACAAAATAGGGGAATGCTGCGATCGGCGGACTTTGACCTACACACGCACGCACGCACGCAGTAGCCGGCAGTCACGAGACTCTAATTATGTATAATGAGCACTGCATTAATGGTGTCTCCGTAGCACACATGGGAAAGGCAGCGCTGTGCTACATAGCACTTTAAGAATGTCATCGCAGGTTCGAATCCAGCCTGAAGCACCGTCCGGCCATTTCCGCGGTCTCGCGTTGTTTTACGCGACGGTGCCCTCTGCTCAGCGTCTTCCCGATCGCCGGCGACATCTTATGAAGCAGAGAACCTGAGTGTTTGTAACTGATTGCATTCCTGTTTCTTGTGTTTTTTTACTGAGGGCAATCATATGAATCATTGATATCCATTGCAACACCCAGGAGAGTAAAAAATAATTTTACAAAATAGGGGAATGCTGCGATCGGCGGACTTTGACCTACACACGCACGCACGCACGCAGTAGCCGGCAGTCACGAGACTCTAATCATGTATAATGAGCACTGCATTAATGGTGTCTCCGTAGCACACATGGGAAATGCAGCGCTGTGCTACATAGCACTTTAAGAATGTCATCGCAGGTTCGAATCCAGCCTGAAGCACCGTCCGGCCATTTCCGTGGTCTCGCGTTGTTTTACGCGACGGTGCCCTCTGCTCAGCGTCTTCCCGATCGCCGGCGACATCTTATGAAGCAGAGAACCTGAGTGTTTGTAACTGATTGCATTCCTGTTTCTTGTGTTTTTTTTACTGAGGGCAATCATATGAATCATTGATATCCATTGCAACACCCAGGAGAGTAAAAAATAATTTTACAAAATAGGGGAATGCTGCGATCGGCGGACTTTGACCTACACACGCACGCACGCACGCAGTAGCCGGCAGTCACGAGACTCTAATCATGTATAATGAGCACTGCATTAATGATGTCTCCGTAGCACACATGGGAAAGGCAGCGCTGTGCTACATAGCACTTTAAGAATGTCATCGCAGGTTCGAATCCAGCCTGAAGCACCGTCCGGCCATTTCCGCGGTCTCGCGTTGTTTTACGCGACGGTGCCCTCTGCTCAGCGTCTTCCCGATCGCCGGCGACATCTTATGAAGCAGAGAACCTGAGTGTTTGTAACTGATTGCATTCCTGTTTCTTGTGTTTTTTTACTGAGGGCAATCATATGAATCATTGATATCCATTGCAACACCCAGGAGAGTAAAAAATAATTTTACAAAATAGGGGAATGCTGCGATCGGCGGACTTTGACCTACACACGCACGCACGCAAGCAGTAGCCGGCAGTCACGAGACTCTAATCATGTATAATGAGGACTGCATTAATCGGTGTCTCCGTAGCACACATGGGAAAGGCAGCGCTGTGCTACATAGCACTTTAAGAATGTCATCGCAGGTTCGAATCCAGCCTGAAGCACAGTCCGGCTGTTTCCGCGGTCTCACGATGTTTTACGCGACGGTGCCCTCTGCTCAGCGTCTTCCCGATCGCCCGCGACATCTTATGAAGCAGAGTTTGTAACTGTTTGCGTCCTGTTTCTTGTGCTTTTTTACTGAGGGCAATCATATGAATCATTGATATCCATTGCAACACCCAGAGGACTAAAAAATAATTTTACAAAATAGGGGAATGCTGTGATCGGCGGACTTTGACCTACGCACGCATGCACGCAGTCGCCGGCAGTCACGAGACTCTAATCATGTATAATGAGCACTGCATTAATCAGCGTCTCCGTAGCACACATGGGAAAGGCAGCGCTGTGCTACATAGCACTTTAAGAATGGCATCGCCGGTTCGAATCCGGCCTGAAGCACCGTCCGGCAGTTTCCGCCGACTCACGTTGTTTTACGCGACGGTGCCCTCTGCTCAGCGTCTTCCCGATCGCCGGCGACATCTTATGAAGCAGAGAACCTGAGTGTTTGTAACTGATTGCATTCCTGTTTCTTGTGTTTTTTTACTGAGGGCAATCATATGAATCATTGATATCCATTGCAACACCCAGGAGAGTAAAAAATAATTTTACAAAATAGGGGAATGCTGCGATCGGCGGACTTTGACCTACACACGCACGCACGCACGCAGTAGCCGGCAGTCACGAGACTCTAATTATGTATAATGAGCACTGCATTAATGGTGTCTCCGTAGCACACATGGGAAAGGCAGCGCTGTGCTACATAGCACTTTAAGAATGTCATCGCAGGTTCGAATCCAGCCTGAAGCACCGTCCGGCCATTTCCGCGGTCTCGCGTTGTTTTACGCGACGGTGCCCTCTGCTCAGCGTCTTCCCGATCGCCGGCGACATCTTATGAAGCAGAGAACCTGAGTGTTTGTAACTGATTGCATTCCTGTTTCTTGTGTTTTTTTACTGAGGGCAATCATATGAATCATTGATATCCATTGCAACACCCAGGAGAGTAAAAAATAATTTTACAAAATAGGGGAATGCTGCGATCGGCGGACTTTGACCTACACACGCACGCACGCAAGCAGTAGCCGGCAGTCACGAGACTCTAATCATGTATAATGAGGACTGCATTAATCGGTGTCTCCGTAGCACACATGGGAAAGGCAGCGCTGTGCTACATAGCACTTTAAGAATGTCATCGCAGGTTCGAATCCAGCCTGAAGCACAGTCCGGCTGTTTCCGCGGTCTCACGATGTTTTACGCGACGGTGCCCTCTGCTCAGCGTCTTCCCGATCGCCCGCGACATCTTATGAAGCAGAGTTTGTAACTGTTTGCGTCCTGTTTCTTGTGCTTTTTTACTGAGGGCAATCATATGAATCATTGATATCCATTGCAACACCCAGAGGACTAAAAAATAATTTTACAAAATAGGGGAATGCTGTGATCGGCGGACTTTGACCTACGCACGCATGCACGCAGTCGCCGGCAGTCACGAGACTCTAATCATGTATAATGAGCACTGCATTAATCAGCGTCTCCGTAGCACACATGGGAAAGGCAGCGCTGTGCTACATAGCACTTTAAGAATGGCATCGCCGGTTCGAATCCGGCCTGAAGCACCGTCCGGCAGTTTCCGCCGACTCACGTTGTTTTACGCGACGGTGCCCTCTGCTCAGCGTCTTCCCGATCGCCGGCGACATCTTATGAAGCAGAGAACCTGAGTGTTTGTAACTGATTGCATTCCTGTTTCTTGTGTTTTTTTACTGAGGGCAATCATATGAATCATTGATATCCATTGCAACACCCAGGAGAGTAAAAAATAATTTTACAAAATAGGGGAATGCTGCGATCGGCGGACTTTGACCTACACACGCACGCACGCAGTAGCCGGCAGTCACGAGACTCTAATTATGTATAATGAGCACTGCATTAATGGTGTCTCCGTAGCACACATGGGAAAGGCAGCGCTGTGCTACATAGCACTTTAAGAATGTCATCGCAGGTTCGAATCCAGCCTGAAGCACCGTCCGGCCATTTCCGCGGTCTCGCGTTGTTTTACGCGACGGTGCCCTCTGCTCAGCGTCTTCCCGATCGCCGGCGACATCTTATGAAGCAGAGAACCTGAGTGTTTGTAACTGATTGCATTCCTGTTTCTTGTGTTTTTTTACTGAGGGCAATCATATGAATCATTGATATCCATTGCAACACCCAGGAGAGTAAAAAATAATTTTACAAAATAGGGGAATGCTGCGATCGGCGGACTTTGACCTACACACGCACGCACGCAAGCAGTAGCCGGCAGTCACGAGACTCTAATCATGTATAATGAGGACTGCATTAATCGGTGTCTCCGTAGCACACATGGGAAAGGCAGCGCTGTGCTACATAGCACTTTAAGAATGTCATCGCAGGTTCGAATCCAGCCTGAAGCACAGTCCGGCTGTTTCCGCGGTCTCACGATGTTTTACGCGACGGTGCCCTCTGCTCAGCGTCTTCCCGATCGCCCGCGACATCTTATGAAGCAGAGTTTGTAACTGTTTGCGTCCTGTTTCTTGTGCTTTTTTACTGAGGGCAATCATATGAATCATTGATATCCATTGCAACACCCAGAGGACTAAAAAATAATTTTACAAAATAGGGGAATGCTGTGATCGGCGGACTTTGACCTACGCACGCATGCACGCAGTCGCCGGCAGTCACGAGACTCTAATCATGTATAATGAGCACTGCATTAATCAGCGTCTCCGTAGCACACATGGGAAAGGCAGCGCTGTGCTACATAGCACTTTAAGAATGGCATCGCCGGTTCGAATCCGGCCTGAAGCACCGTCCGGCAGTTTCCGCCGACTCACGTTGTTTTACGCGACGGTGCCCTCTGCTCAGCGTCTTCCCGATCGCCGGCGACATCTTATGAAGCAGAGAACCTGAGTGTTTGTAACTGATTGCATTCCTGTTTCTTGTGTTTTTTTACTGAGGGCAATCATATGAATCATTGATATCCATTGCAACACCCAGGAGAGTAAAAAATAATTTTACAAAATAGGGGAATGCTGCGATCGGCGGACTTTGACCTACACACGCACGCACGCACGCAGTAGCCGGCAGTCACGAGACTCTAATTATGTATAATGAGCACTGCATTAATGGTGTCTCCGTAGCACACATGGGAAAGGCAGCGCTGTGCTACATAGCACTTTAAGAATGTCATCGCAGGTTCGAATCCAGCCTGAAGCACCGTCCGGCCATTTCCGCGGTCTCGCGTTGTTTTACGCGACGGTGCCCTCTGCTCAGCGTCTTCCCGATCGCCGGCGACATCTTATGAAGCAGAGAACCTGAGTGTTTGTAACTGATTGCATTCCTGTTTCTTGTGTTTTTTTACTGAGGGCAATCATATGAATCATTGATATCCATTGCAACACCCAGGAGAGTAAAAAATAATTTTACAAAATAGGGGAATGCTGCGATCGGCGGACTTTGACCTACACACGCACGCACGCAAGCAGTAGCCGGCAGTCACGAGACTCTAATCATGTATAATGAGGACTGCATTAATCGGTGTCTCCGTAGCACACATGGGAAAGGCAGCGCTGTGCTACATAGCACTTTAAGAATGTCATCGCAGGTTCGAATCCAGCCTGAAGCACAGTCCGGCTGTTTCCGCGGTCTCACGATGTTTTACGCGACGGTGCCCTCTGCTCAGCGTCTTCCCGATCGCCCGCGACATCTTATGAAGCAGAGTTTGTAACTGTTTGCGTCCTGTTTCTTGTGCTTTTTTACTGAGGGCAATCATATGAATCATTGATATCCATTGCAACACCCAGAGGACTAAAAAATAATTTTACAAAATAGGGGAATGCTGTGATCGGCGGACTTTGACCTACGCACGCATGCACGCAGTCGCCGGCAGTCACGAGACTCTAATCATGTATAATGAGCACTGCATTAATCAGCGTCTCCGTAGCACACATGGGAAAGGCAGCGCTGTGCTACATAGCACTTTAAGAATGGCATCGCCGGTTCGAATCCGGCCTGAAGCACCGTCCGGCAGTTTCCGCCGACTCACGTTGTTTTACGCGACGGTGCCCTCTGCTCAGCGTCTTCCCGATCGCCGGCGACATCTTATGAAGCAGAGAACCTGAGTGTTTGTAACTGATTGCATTCCTGTTTCTTGTGTTTTTTTACTGAGGGCAATCATATGAATCATTGATATCCATTGCAACACCCAGGAGAGTAAAAAATAATTTTACAAAATAGGGGAATGCTGCGATCGGCGGACTTTGACCTACACACGCACGCACGCACGCAGTAGCCGGCAGTCACGAGACTCTAATTATGTATAATGAGCACTGCATTAATGGTGTCTCCGTAGCACACATGGGAAAGGCAGCGCTGTGCTACATAGCACTTTAAGAATGTCATCGCAGGTTCGAATCCAGCCTGAAGCACCGTCCGGCCATTTCCGCGGTCTCGCGTTGTTTTACGCGACGGTGCCCTCTGCTCAGCGTCTTCCCGATCGCCGGCGACATCTTATGAAGCAGAGAACCTGAGTGTTTGTAACTGATTGCATTCCTGTTTCTTGTGTTTTTTTACTGAGGGCAATCATATGAATCATTGATATCCATTGCAACACCCAGGAGAGTAAAAAATAATTTTACAAAATAGGGGAATGCTGCGATCGGCGGACTTTGACCTACACACGCACGCACGCAAGCAGTAGCCGGCAGTCACGAGACTCTAATCATGTATAATGAGGACTGCATTAATCGGTGTCTCCGTAGCACACATGGGAAAGGCAGCGCTGTGCTACATAGCACTTTAAGAATGTCATCGCAGGTTCGAATCCAGCCTGAAGCACAGTCCGGCTGTTTCCGCGGTCTCACGATGTTTTACGCGACGGTGCCCTCTGCTCAGCGTCTTCCCGATCGCCCGCGACATCTTATGAAGCAGAGTTTGTAACTGTTTGCGTCCTGTTTCTTGTGCTTTTTTACTGAGGGCAATCATATGAATCATTGATATCCATTGCAACACCCAGAGGACTAAAAAATAATTTTACAAAATAGGGGAATGCTGTGATCGGCGGACTTTGACCTACGCACGCATGCACGCAGTCGCCGGCAGTCACGAGACTCTAATCATGTATAATGAGCACTGCATTAATCAGCGTCTCCGTAGCACACATGGGAAAGGCAGCGCTGTGCTACATAGCACTTTAAGAATGGCATCGCCGGTTCGAATCCGGCCTGAAGCACCGTCCGGCAGTTTCCGCCGACTCACGTTGTTTTACGCGACGGTGCCCTCTGCTCAGCGTCTTCCCGATCGCCGGCGACATCTTATGAAGCAGAGAACCTGAGTGTTTGTAACTGATTGCATTCCTGTTTCTTGTGTTTTTTTACTGAGGGCAATCATATGAATCATTGATATCCATTGCAACACCCAGGAGAGTAAAAAATAATTTTACAAAATAGGGGAATGCTGCGATCGGCGGACTTTGACCTACACACGCACGCACGCACGCAGTAGCCGGCAGTCACGAGACTCTAATTATGTATAATGAGCACTGCATTAATGGTGTCTCCGTAGCACACATGGGAAAGGCAGCGCTGTGCTACATAGCACTTTAAGAATGTCATCGCAGGTTCGAATCCAGCCTGAAGCACCGTCCGGCCATTTCCGCGGTCTCGCGTTGTTTTACGCGACGGTGCCCTCTGCTCAGCGTCTTCCCGATCGCCGGCGACATCTTATGAAGCAGAGAACCTGAGTGTTTGTAACTGATTGCATTCCTGTTTCTTGTGTTTTTTTACTGAGGGCAATCATATGAATCATTGATATCCATTGCAACACCCAGGAGAGTAAAAAATAATTTTACAAAATAGGGGAATGCTGCGATCGGCGGACTTTGACCTACACACGCACGCACGCAAGCAGTAGCCGGCAGTCACGAGACTCTAATCATGTATAATGAGGACTGCATTAATCGGTGTCTCCGTAGCACACATGGGAAAGGCAGCGCTGTGCTACATAGCACTTTAAGAATGTCATCGCAGGTTCGAATCCAGCCTGAAGCACAGTCCGGCTGTTTCCGCGGTCTCACGATGTTTTACGCGACGGTGCCCTCTGCTCAGCGTCTTCCCGATCGCCCGCGACATCTTATGAAGCAGAGTTTGTAACTGTTTGCGTCCTGTTTCTTGTGCTTTTTTACTGAGGGCAATCATATGAATCATTGATATCCATTGCAACACCCAGAGGACTAAAAAATAATTTTACAAAATAGGGGAATGCTGTGATCGGCGGACTTTGACCTACGCACGCATGCACGCAGTCGCCGGCAGTCACGAGACTCTAATCATGTATAATGAGCACTGCATTAATCAGCGTCTCCGTAGCACACATGGGAAAGGCAGCGCTGTGCTACATAGCACTTTAAGAATGGCATCGCCCGTTCGAATCCGGCCTGAAGCACCGTCCGGCAGTTTCCGCCGACTCACGTTGTTTTACGCGACGGTGCCCTCTGCTCAGCGTCTTCCCGATCGCCGGCGACATCTTATGAAGCAGAGAACCTGAGTGTTTGTAACTGATTGCATTCCTGTTTCTTGTGTTTTTTTACTGAGGGCAATCATATGAATCATTGATATCCATTGCAACACCCAGGAGAGTAAAAAATAATTTTACAAAATAGGGGAATGCTGCGATCGGCGGACTTTGACCTACACACGCACGCACGCAAGCAGTAGCCGGCAGTCACGAGACTCTAATCATGTATAATGAGGACTGCATTAATCGGTGTCTCCGTAGCACACATGGGAAAGGCAGCGCTGTGCTACATAGCACTTTAAGAATGTCATCGCAGGTTCGAATCCAGCCTGAAGCACAGTCCGGCTGTTTCCGCGGTCTCACGATGTTTTACGCGACGGTGCCCTCTGCTCAGCGTCTTCCCGATCGCCCGCGACATCTTATGAAGCAGAGTTTGTAACTGTTTGCGTCCTGTTTCTTGTGCTTTTTTACTGAGGGCAATCATATGAATCATTGATATCCATTGCAACACCCAGAGGACTAAAAAATAATTTTACAAAATAGGGGAATGCTGTGATCGGCGGACTTTGACCTACGCACGCATGCACGCAGTCGCCGGCAGTCACGAGACTCTAATCATGTATAATGAGCACTGCATTAATCAGCGTCTCCGTAGCACACATGGGAAAGGCAGCGCTGTGCTACATAGCACTTTAAGAATGGCATCGCCGGTTCGAATCCGGCCTGAAGCACCGTCCGGCAGTTTCCGCCGACTCACGTTGTTTTACGCGAAGGTGCCCTCTGCTCAGCGTCTTCCCGATCGCCGGCGACATCTTATGAAGCAGAGAACCTGAGTGTTTGTAACTGATTGCATTCCTGTTTCTTGTGTTTTTTTACTGAGGGCAATCATATGAATCATTGATATCCATTGCAACACCCAGGAGAGTAAAAAATAATTTTACAAAATAGGGGAATGCTGCGATCGGCGGACTTTGACCTACACACGCACGCACGCACGCAGTAGCCGGCAGTCACGAGACTCTAATTATGTATAATGAGCACTGCATTAATGGTGTCTCCGTAGCACACATGGGAAAGGCAGCGCTGTGCTACATAGCACTTTAAGAATGTCATCGCAGGTTCGAATCCAGCCTGAAGCACCGTCCGGCCATTTCCGCGGTCTCGCGTTGTTTTACGCGACGGTGCCCTCTGCTCAGCGTCTTCCCGATCGCCGGCGACATCTTATGAAGCAGAGAACCTGAGTGTTTGTAACTGATTGCATTCCTGTTTCTTGTGTTTTTTTACTGAGGGCAATCATATGAATCATTGATATCCATTGCAACACCCAGGAGAGTAAAAAATAATTTTACAAAATAGGGGAATGCTGCGATCGGCGGACTTTGACCTACACACGCACGCACGCAAGCAGTAGCCGGCAGTCACGAGACTCTAATCATGTATAATGAGGACTGCATTAATCGGTGTCTCCGTAGCACACATGGGAAAGGCAGCGCTGTGCTACATAGCACTTTAAGAATGTCATCGCAGGTTCGAATCCAGCCTGAAGCACAGTCCGGCTGTTTCCGCGGTCTCACGATGTTTTACGCGACGGTGCCCTCTGCTCAGCGTCTTCCCGATCGCCCGCGACATCTTATGAAGCAGAGTTTGTAACTGTTTGCGTCCTGTTTCTTGTGCTTTTTTACTGAGGGCAATCATATGAATCATTGATATCCATTGCAACACCCAGAGGACTAAAAAATAATTTTACAAAATAGGGGAATGCTGTGATCGGCGGACTTTGACCTACGCACGCATGCACGCAGTCGCCGGCAGTCACGAGACTCTAATCATGTATAATGAGCACTGCATTAATCAGCGTCTCCGTAGCACACATGGGAAAGGCAGCGCTGTGCTACATAGCACTTTAAGAATGTCATCGCCGGTTCGAATCCGGCCTGAAGCACCGTCCGGCAGTTTCCGCCGACTCACGTTGTTTTACGCGACGGTGCCCTCTGCTCAGCGTCTTCCCGATCGCCGGCGACATCTTATGAAGCAGAGAACCTGAGTGTTTGTAACTGATTGCATTCCTGTTTCTTGTGTTTTTTTACTGAGGGCAATCATATGAATCATTGATATCCATTGCAACACCCAGGAGAGTAAAAAATAATTTTACAAAATAGGGGAATGCTGCGATCGGCGGACTTTGACCTACACACGCACGCACGCACGCAGTAGCCGGCAGTCACGAGACTCTAATTATGTATAATGAGCACTGCATTAATGGTGTCTCCGTAGCACACATGGGAAAGGCAGCGCTGTGCTACATAGCACTTTAAGAATGTCATCGCAGGTTCGAATCCAGCCTGAAGCACCGTCCGGCCATTTCCGCGGTCTCGCGTTGTTTTACGCGACGGTGCCCTCTGCTCAGCGTCTTCCCGATCGCCGGCGACATCTTATGAAGCAGAGAACCTGAGTGTTTGTAACTGATTGCATTCCTGTTTCTTGTGTTTTTTTACTGAGGGCAATCATATGAATCATTGATATCCATTGCAACACCCAGGAGAGTAAAAAATAATTTTACAAAATAGGGGAATGCTGCGATCGGCGGACTTTGACCTACACACGCACGCACGCACGCAGTAGCCGGCAGT
The DNA here is from genome assembly GCF_046254945.1 of Alosa pseudoharengus. NCBI lineage: Eukaryota > Metazoa > Chordata > Actinopteri > Clupeiformes > Clupeidae > Alosa > Alosa pseudoharengus. The sequence continues at coordinate 854,091 of NW_027468576.1, read as the reverse complement.
CACGAGACTCTAATCATGTATAATGAGCACTGCATTAATGGTGTCTCCGTAGCACACATGGGAAATGCAGCGCTGTGCTACATAGCACTTTAAGAATGTCATCGCAGGTTCGAATCCAGCCTGAAGCACCGTCCGGCCATTTCCGTGGTCTCGCGTTGTTTTACGCGACGGTGCCCTCTGCTCAGCGTCTTCCCGATCGCCGGCGACATCTTATGAAGCAGAGAACCTGAGTGTTTGTAACTGATTGCATTCCTGTTTCTTGTGTTTTTTTTACTGAGGGCAATCATATGAATCATTGATATCCATTGCAACACCCAGGAGAGTAAAAAATAATTTTACAAAATAGGGGAATGCTGCGATCGGCGGACTTTGACCTACACACGCACGCACGCACGCAGTAGCCGGCAGTCACGAGACTCTAATCATGTATAATGAGCACTGCATTAATGATGTCTCCGTAGCACACATGGGAAAGGCAGCGCTGTGCTACATAGCACTTTAAGAATGTCATCGCAGGTTCGAATCCAGCCTGAAGCACCGTCCGGCCATTTCCGCGGTCTCGCGTTGTTTTACGCGACGGTGCCCTCTGCTCAGCGTCTTCCCGATCGCCGGCGACATCTTATGAAGCAGAGAACCTGAGTGTTTGTAACTGATTGCATTCCTGTTTCTTGTGTTTTTTTACTGAGGGCAATCATATGAATCATTGATATCCATTGCAACACCCAGGAGAGTAAAAAATAATTTTACAAAATAGGGGAATGCTGCGATCGGCGGACTTTGACCTACACACGCACGCACGCAAGCAGTAGCCGGCAGTCACGAGACTCTAATCATGTATAATGAGGACTGCATTAATCGGTGTCTCCGTAGCACACATGGGAAAGGCAGCGCTGTGCTACATAGCACTTTAAGAATGTCATCGCAGGTTCGAATCCAGCCTGAAGCACAGTCCGGCTGTTTCCGCGGTCTCACGATGTTTTACGCGACGGTGCCCTCTGCTCAGCGTCTTCCCGATCGCCCGCGACATCTTATGAAGCAGAGTTTGTAACTGTTTGCGTCCTGTTTCTTGTGCTTTTTTACTGAGGGCAATCATATGAATCATTGATATCCATTGCAACACCCAGAGGACTAAAAAATAATTTTACAAAATAGGGGAATGCTGTGATCGGCGGACTTTGACCTACGCACGCATGCACGCAGTCGCCGGCAGTCACGAGACTCTAATCATGTATAATGAGCACTGCATTAATCAGCGTCTCCGTAGCACACATGGGAAAGGCAGCGCTGTGCTACATAGCACTTTAAGAATGGCATCGCCGGTTCGAATCCGGCCTGAAGCACCGTCCGGCAGTTTCCGCCGACTCACGTTGTTTTACGCGACGGTGCCCTCTGCTCAGCGTCTTCCCGATCGCCGGCGACATCTTATGAAGCAGAGAACCTGAGTGTTTGTAACTGATTGCATTCCTGTTTCTTGTGTTTTTTTACTGAGGGCAATCATATGAATCATTGATATCCATTGCAACACCCAGGAGAGTAAAAAATAATTTTACAAAATAGGGGAATGCTGCGATCGGCGGACTTTGACCTACACACGCACGCACGCACGCAGTAGCCGGCAGTCACGAGACTCTAATTATGTATAATGAGCACTGCATTAATGGTGTCTCCGTAGCACACATGGGAAAGGCAGCGCTGTGCTACATAGCACTTTAAGAATGTCATCGCAGGTTCGAATCCAGCCTGAAGCACCGTCCGGCCATTTCCGCGGTCTCGCGTTGTTTTACGCGACGGTGCCCTCTGCTCAGCGTCTTCCCGATCGCCGGCGACATCTTATGAAGCAGAGAACCTGAGTGTTTGTAACTGATTGCATTCCTGTTTCTTGTGTTTTTTTACTGAGGGCAATCATATGAATCATTGATATCCATTGCAACACCCAGGAGAGTAAAAAATAATTTTACAAAATAGGGGAATGCTGCGATCGGCGGACTTTGACCTACACACGCACGCACGCACGCAGTAGCCGGCAGTCACGAGACTCTAATCATGTATAATGAGCACTGCATTAATGGTGTCTCCGTAGCACACATGGGAAATGCAGCGCTGTGCTACATAGCACTTTAAGAATGTCATCGCAGGTTCGAATCCAGCCTGAAGCACCGTCCGGCCATTTCCGTGGTCTCGCGTTGTTTTACGCGACGGTGCCCTCTGCTCAGCGTCTTCCCGATCGCCGGCGACATCTTATGAAGCAGAGAACCTGAGTGTTTGTAACTGATTGCATTCCTGTTTCTTGTGTTTTTTTTACTGAGGGCAATCATATGAATCATTGATATCCATTGCAACACCCAGGAGAGTAAAAAATAATTTTACAAAATAGGGGAATGCTGCGATCGGCGGACTTTGACCTACACACGCACGCACGCACGCAGTAGCCGGCAGTCACGAGACTCTAATCATGTATAATGAGCACTGCATTAATGATGTCTCCGTAGCACACATGGGAAAGGCAGCGCTGTGCTACATAGCACTTTAAGAATGTCATCGCAGGTTCGAATCCAGCCTGAAGCACCGTCCGGCCATTTCCGCGGTCTCGCGTTGTTTTACGCGACGGTGCCCTCTGCTCAGCGTCTTCCCGATCGCCGGCGACATCTTATGAAGCAGAGAACCTGAGTGTTTGTAACTGATTGCATTCCTGTTTCTTGTGTTTTTTTACTGAGGGCAATCATATGAATCATTGATATCCATTGCAACACCCAGGAGAGTAAAAAATAATTTTACAAAATAGGGGAATGCTGCGATCGGCGGACTTTGACCTACACACGCACGCACGCAAGCAGTAGCCGGCAGTCACGAGACTCTAATCATGTATAATGAGGACTGCATTAATCGGTGTCTCCGTAGCACACATGGGAAAGGCAGCGCTGTGCTACATAGCACTTTAAGAATGTCATCGCAGGTTCGAATCCAGCCTGAAGCACAGTCCGGCTGTTTCCGCGGTCTCACGATGTTTTACGCGACGGTGCCCTCTGCTCAGCGTCTTCCCGATCGCCCGCGACATCTTATGAAGCAGAGTTTGTAACTGTTTGCGTCCTGTTTCTTGTGCTTTTTTACTGAGGGCAATCATATGAATCATTGATATCCATTGCAACACCCAGAGGACTAAAAAATAATTTTACAAAATAGGGGAATGCTGTGATCGGCGGACTTTGACCTACGCACGCATGCACGCAGTCGCCGGCAGTCACGAGACTCTAATCATGTATAATGAGCACTGCATTAATCAGCGTCTCCGTAGCACACATGGGAAAGGCAGCGCTGTGCTACATAGCACTTTAAGAATGTCATCGCCGGTTCGAATCCGGCCTGAAGCACCGTCCGGCAGTTTCCGCCGACTCACGTTGTTTTACGCGACGGTGCCCTCTGCTCAGCGTCTTCCCGATCGCCGGCGACATCTTATGAAGCAGAGAACCTGAGTGTTTGTAACTGATTGCATTCCTGTTTCTTGTGTTTTTTTACTGAGGGCAATCATATGAATCATTGATATCCATTGCAACACCCAGGAGAGTAAAAAATAATTTTACAAAATAGGGGAATGCTGCGATCGGCGGACTTTGACCTACACACGCACGCACGCACGCAGTAGCCGGCAGTCACGAGACTCTAATTATGTATAATGAGCACTGCATTAATGGTGTCTCCGTAGCACACATGGGAAAGGCAGCGCTGTGCTACATAGCACTTTAAGAATGTCATCGCAGGTTCGAATCCAGCCTGAAGCACCGTCCGGCCATTTCCGCGGTCTCGCGTTGTTTTACGCGACGGTGCCCTCTGCTCAGCGTCTTCCCGATCGCCGGCGACATCTTATGAAGCAGAGAACCTGAGTGTTTGTAACTGATTGCATTCCTGTTTCTTGTGTTTTTTTACTGAGGGCAATCATATGAATCATTGATATCCATTGCAACACCCAGGAGAGTAAAAAATAATTTTACAAAATAGGGGAATGCTGCGATCGGCGGACTTTGACCTACACACGCACGCACGCACGCAGTAGCCGGCAGTCACGAGACTCTAATCATGTATAATGAGCACTGCATTAATGGTGTCTCCGTAGCACACATGGGAAATGCAGCGCTGTGCTACATAGCACTTTAAGAATGTCATCGCAGGTTCGAATCCAGCCTGAAGCACCGTCCGGCCATTTCCGTGGTCTCGCGTTGTTTTACGCGACGGTGCCCTCTGCTCAGCGTCTTCCCGATCGCCGGCGACATCTTATGAAGCAGAGAACCTGAGTGTTTGTAACTGATTGCATTCCTGTTTCTTGTGTTTTTTTTACTGAGGGCAATCATATGAATCATTGATATCCATTGCAACACCCAGGAGAGTAAAAAATAATTTTACAAAATAGGGGAATGCTGCGATCGGCGGACTTTGACCTACACACGCACGCACGCACGCAGTAGCCGGCAGTCACGAGACTCTAATCATGTATAATGAGCACTGCATTAATGATGTCTCCGTAGCACACATGGGAAAGGCAGCGCTGTGCTACATAGCACTTTAAGAATGTCATCGCAGGTTCGAATCCAGCCTGAAGCACCGTCCGGCCATTTCCGCGGTCTCGCGTTGTTTTACGCGACGGTGCCCTCTGCTCAGCGTCTTCCCGATCGCCGGCGACATCTTATGAAGCAGAGAACCTGAGTGTTTGTAACTGATTGCATTCCTGTTTCTTGTGTTTTTTTACTGAGGGCAATCATATGAATCATTGATATCCATTGCAACACCCAGGAGAGTAAAAAATAATTTTACAAAATAGGGGAATGCTGCGATCGGCGGACTTTGACCTACACACGCACGCACGCAAGCAGTAGCCGGCAGTCACGAGACTCTAATCATGTATAATGAGGACTGCATTAATCGGTGTCTCCGTAGCACACATGGGAAAGGCAGCGCTGTGCTACATAGCACTTTAAGAATGTCATCGCAGGTTCGAATCCAGCCTGAAGCACAGTCCGGCTGTTTCCGCGGTCTCACGATGTTTTACGCGACGGTGCCCTCTGCTCAGCGTCTTCCCGATCGCCCGCGACATCTTATGAAGCAGAGTTTGTAACTGTTTGCGTCCTGTTTCTTGTGCTTTTTTACTGAGGGCAATCATATGAATCATTGATATCCATTGCAACACCCAGAGGACTAAAAAATAATTTTACAAAATAGGGGAATGCTGTGATCGGCGGACTTTGACCTACGCACGCATGCACGCAGTCGCCGGCAGTCACGAGACTCTAATCATGTATAATGAGCACTGCATTAATCAGCGTCTCCGTAGCACACATGGGAAAGGCAGCGCTGTGCTACATAGCACTTTAAGAATGGCATCGCCGGTTCGAATCCGGCCTGAAGCACCGTCCGGCAGTTTCCGCCGACTCACGTTGTTTTACGCGACGGTGCCCTCTGCTCAGCGTCTTCCCGATCGCCGGCGACATCTTATGAAGCAGAGAACCTGAGTGTTTGTAACTGATTGCATTCCTGTTTCTTGTGTTTTTTTACTGAGGGCAATCATATGAATCATTGATATCCATTGCAACACCCAGGAGAGTAAAAAATAATTTTACAAAATAGGGGAATGCTGCGATCGGCGGACTTTGACCTACACACGCACGCACGCAGTAGCCGGCAGTCACGAGACTCTAATTATGTATAATGAGCACTGCATTAATGGTGTCTCCGTAGCACACATGGGAAAGGCAGCGCTGTGCTACATAGCACTTTAAGAATGTCATCGCAGGTTCGAATCCAGCCTGAAGCACCGTCCGGCCATTTCCGCGGTCTCGCGTTGTTTTACGCGACGGTGCCCTCTGCTCAGCGTCTTCCCGATCGCCGGCGACATCTTATGAAGCAGAGAACCTGAGTGTTTGTAACTGATTGCATTCCTGTTTCTTGTGTTTTTTTACTGAGGGCAATCATATGAATCATTGATATCCATTGCAACACCCAGGAGAGTAAAAAATAATTTTACAAAATAGGGGAATGCTGCGATCGGCGGACTTTGACCTACACACGCACGCACGCACGCAGTAGCCGGCAGTCACGAGACTCTAATCATGTATAATGAGCACTGCATTAATGGTGTCTCCGTAGCACACATGGGAAATGCAGCGCTGTGCTACATAGCACTTTAAGAATGTCATCGCAGGTTCGAATCCAGCCTGAAGCACCGTCCGGCCATTTCCGTGGTCTCGCGTTGTTTTACGCGACGGTGCCCTCTGCTCAGCGTCTTCCCGATCGCCGGCGACATCTTATGAAGCAGAGAACCTGAGTGTTTGTAACTGATTGCATTCCTGTTTCTTGTGTTTTTTTTACTGAGGGCAATCATATGAATCATTGATATCCATTGCAACACCCAGGAGAGTAAAAAATAATTTTACAAAATAGGGGAATGCTGCGATCGGCGGACTTTGACCTACACACGCACGCACGCACGCAGTAGCCGGCAGTCACGAGACTCTAATCATGTATAATGAGCACTGCATTAATGATGTCTCCGTAGCACACATGGGAAAGGCAGCGCTGTGCTACATAGCACTTTAAGAATGTCATCGCAGGTTCGAATCCAGCCTGAAGCACCGTCCGGCCATTTCCGCGGTCTCGCGTTGTTTTACGCGACGGTGCCCTCTGCTCAGCGTCTTCCCGATCGCCGGCGACATCTTATGAAGCAGAGAACCTGAGTGTTTGTAACTGATTGCATTCCTGTTTCTTGTGTTTTTTTACTGAGGGCAATCATATGAATCATTGATATCCATTGCAACACCCAGGAGAGTAAAAAATAATTTTACAAAATAGGGGAATGCTGCGATCGGCGGACTTTGACCTACACACGCACGCACGCAAGCAGTAGCCGGCAGTCACGAGACTCTAATCATGTATAATGAGGACTGCATTAATCGGTGTCTCCGTAGCACACATGGGAAAGGCAGCGCTGTGCTACATAGCACTTTAAGAATGTCATCGCAGGTTCGAATCCAGCCTGAAGCACAGTCCGGCTGTTTCCGCGGTCTCACGATGTTTTACGCGACGGTGCCCTCTGCTCAGCGTCTTCCCGATCGCCCGCGACATCTTATGAAGCAGAGTTTGTAACTGTTTGCGTCCTGTTTCTTGTGCTTTTTTACTGAGGGCAATCATATGAATCATTGATATCCATTGCAACACCCAGAGGACTAAAAAATAATTTTACAAAATAGGGGAATGCTGTGATCGGCGGACTTTGACCTACGCACGCATGCACGCAGTCGCCGGCAGTCACGAGACTCTAATCATGTATAATGAGCACTGCATTAATCAGCGTCTCCGTAGCACACATGGGAAAGGCAGCGCTGTGCTACATAGCACTTTAAGAATGGCATCGCCGGTTCGAATCCGGCCTGAAGCACCGTCCGGCAGTTTCCGCCGACTCACGTTGTTTTACGCGACGGTGCCCTCTGCTCAGCGTCTTCCCGATCGCCGGCGACATCTTATGAAGCAGAGAACCTGAGTGTTTGTAACTGATTGCATTCCTGTTTCTTGTGTTTTTTTACTGAGGGCAATCATATGAATCATTGATATCCATTGCAACACCCAGGAGAGTAAAAAATAATTTTACAAAATAGGGGAATGCTGCGATCGGCGGACTTTGACCTACACACGCACGCACGCACGCAGTAGCCGGCAGTCACGAGACTCTAATTATGTATAATGAGCACTGCATTAATGGTGTCTCCGTAGCACACATGGGAAAGGCAGCGCTGTGCTACATAGCACTTTAAGAATGTCATCGCAGGTTCGAATCCAGCCTGAAGCACCGTCCGGCCATTTCCGCGGTCTCGCGTTGTTTTACGCGACGGTGCCCTCTGCTCAGCGTCTTCCCGATCGCCGGCGACATCTTATGAAGCAGAGAACCTGAGTGTTTGTAACTGATTGCATTCCTGTTTCTTGTGTTTTTTTACTGAGGGCAATCATATGAATCATTGATATCCATTGCAACACCCAGGAGAGTAAAAAATAATTTTACAAAATAGGGGAATGCTGCGATCGGCGGACTTTGACCTACACACGCACGCACGCACGCAGTAGCCGGCAGTCACGAGACTCTAATCATGTATAATGAGCACTGCATTAATGGTGTCTCCGTAGCACACATGGGAAATGCAGCGCTGTGCTACATAGCACTTTAAGAATGTCATCGCAGGTTCGAATCCAGCCTGAAGCACCGTCCGGCCATTTCCGTGGTCTCGCGTTGTTTTACGCGACGGTGCCCTCTGCTCAGCGTCTTCCCGATCGCCGGCGACATCTTATGAAGCAGAGAACCTGAGTGTTTGTAACTGATTGCATTCCTGTTTCTTGTGTTTTTTTTACTGAGGGCAATCATATGAATCATTGATATCCATTGCAACACCCAGGAGAGTAAAAAATAATTTTACAAAATAGGGGAATGCTGCGATCGGCGGACTTTGACCTACACACGCACGCACGCACGCAGTAGCCGGCAGTCACGAGACTCTAATCATGTATAATGAGCACTGCATTAATGATGTCTCCGTAGCACACATGGGAAAGGCAGCGCTGTGCTACATAGCACTTTAAGAATGTCATCGCAGGTTCGAATCCAGCCTGAAGCACCGTCCGGCCATTTCCGCGGTCTCGCGTTGTTTTACGCGACGGTGCCCTCTGCTCAGCGTCTTCCCGATCGCCGGCGACATCTTATGAAGCAGAGAACCTGAGTGTTTGTAACTGATTGCATTCCTGTTTCTTGTGTTTTTTTACTGAGGGCAATCATATGAATCATTGATATCCATTGCAACACCCAGGAGAGTAAAAAATAATTTTACAAAATAGGGGAATGCTGCGATCGGCGGACTTTGACCTACACACGCACGCACGCAAGCAGTAGCCGGCAGTCACGAGACTCTAATCATGTATAATGAGGACTGCATTAATCGGTGTCTCCGTAGCACACATGGGAAAGGCAGCGCTGTGCTACATAGCACTTTAAGAATGTCATCGCAGGTTCGAATCCAGCCTGAAGCACAGTCCGGCTGTTTCCGCGGTCTCACGATGTTTTACGCGACGGTGCCCTCTGCTCAGCGTCTTCCCGATCGCCCGCGACATCTTATGAAGCAGAGTTTGTAACTGTTTGCGTCCTGTTTCTTGTGCTTTTTTACTGAGGGCAATCATATGAATCATTGATATCCATTGCAACACCCAGAGGACTAAAAAATAATTTTACAAAATAGGGGAATGCTGTGATCGGCGGACTTTGACCTACGCACGCATGCACGCAGTCGCCGGCAGTCACGAGACTCTAATCATGTATAATGAGCACTGCATTAATCAGCGTCTCCGTAGCACACATGGGAAAGGCAGCGCTGTGCTACATAGCACTTTAAGAATGGCATCGCCGGTTCGAATCCGGCCTGAAGCACCGTCCGGCAGTTTCCGCCGACTCACGTTGTTTTACGCGACGGTGCCCTCTGCTCAGCGTCTTCCCGATCGCCGGCGACATCTTATGAAGCAGAGAACCTGAGTGTTTGTAACTGATTGCATTCCTGTTTCTTGTGTTTTTTTACTGAGGGCAATCATATGAATCATTGATATCCATTGCAACACCCAGGAGAGTAAAAAATAATTTTACAAAATAGGGGAATGCTGCGATCGGCGGACTTTGACCTACACACGCACGCACGCACGCAGTAGCCGGCAGTCACGAGACTCTAATTATGTATAATGAGCACTGCATTAATGGTGTCTCCGTAGCACACATGGGAAAGGCAGCGCTGTGCTACATAGCACTTTAAGAATGTCATCGCAGGTTCGAATCCAGCCTGAAGCACCGTCCGGCCATTTCCGCGGTCTCGCGTTGTTTTACGCGACGGTGCCCTCTGCTCAGCGTCTTCCCGATCGCCGGCGACATCTTATGAAGCAGAGAACCTGAGTGTTTGTAACTGATTGCATTCCTGTTTCTTGTGTTTTTTTACTGAGGGCAATCATATGAATCATTGATATCCATTGCAACACCCAGGAGAGTAAAAAATAATTTTACAAAATAGGGGAATGCTGCGATCGGCGGACTTTGACCTACACACGCACGCACGCAAGCAGTAGCCGGCAGTCACGAGACTCTAATCATGTATAATGAGGACTGCATTAATCGGTGTCTCCGTAGCACACATGGGAAAGGCAGCGCTGTGCTACATAGCACTTTAAGAATGTCATCGCAGGTTCGAATCCAGCCTGAAGCACAGTCCGGCTGTTTCCGCGGTCTCACGATGTTTTACGCGACGGTGCCCTCTGCTCAGCGTCTTCCCGATCGCCCGCGACATCTTATGAAGCAGAGTTTGTAACTGTTTGCGTCCTGTTTCTTGTGCTTTTTTACTGAGGGCAATCATATGAATCATTGATATCCATTGCAACACCCAGAGGACTAAAAAATAATTTTACAAAATAGGGGAATGCTGTGATCGGCGGACTTTGACCTACGCACGCATGCACGCAGTCGCCGGCAGTCACGAGACTCTAATCATGTATAATGAGCACTGCATTAATCAGCGTCTCCGTAGCACACATGGGAAAGGCAGCGCTGTGCTACATAGCACTTTAAGAATGGCATCGCCGGTTCGAATCCGGCCTGAAGCACCGTCCGGCAGTTTCCGCCGACTCACGTTGTTTTACGCGACGGTGCCCTCTGCTCAGCGTCTTCCCGATCGCCGGCGACATCTTATGAAGCAGAGAACCTGAGTGTTTGTAACTGATTGCATTCCTGTTTCTTGTGTTTTTTTACTGAGGGCAATCATATGAATCATTGATATCCATTGCAACACCCAGGAGAGTAAAAAATAATTTTACAAAATAGGGGAATGCTGCGATCGGCGGACTTTGACCTACACACGCACGCACGCAGTAGCCGGCAGTCACGAGACTCTAATTATGTATAATGAGCACTGCATTAATGGTGTCTCCGTAGCACACATGGGAAAGGCAGCGCTGTGCTACATAGCACTTTAAGAATGTCATCGCAGGTTCGAATCCAGCCTGAAGCACCGTCCGGCCATTTCCGCGGTCTCGCGTTGTTTTACGCGACGGTGCCCTCTGCTCAGCGTCTTCCCGATCGCCGGCGACATCTTATGAAGCAGAGAACCTGAGTGTTTGTAACTGATTGCATTCCTGTTTCTTGTGTTTTTTTACTGAGGGCAATCATATGAATCATTGATATCCATTGCAACACCCAGGAGAGTAAAAAATAATTTTACAAAATAGGGGAATGCTGCGATCGGCGGACTTTGACCTACACACGCACGCACGCAAGCAGTAGCCGGCAGTCACGAGACTCTAATCATGTATAATGAGGACTGCATTAATCGGTGTCTCCGTAGCACACATGGGAAAGGCAGCGCTGTGCTACATAGCACTTTAAGAATGTCATCGCAGGTTCGAATCCAGCCTGAAGCACAGTCCGGCTGTTTCCGCGGTCTCACGATGTTTTACGCGACGGTGCCCTCTGCTCAGCGTCTTCCCGATCGCCCGCGACATCTTATGAAGCAGAGTTTGTAACTGTTTGCGTCCTGTTTCTTGTGCTTTTTTACTGAGGGCAATCATATGAATCATTGATATCCATTGCAACACCCAGAGGACTAAAAAATAATTTTACAAAATAGGGGAATGCTGTGATCGGCGGACTTTGACCTACGCACGCATGCACGCAGTCGCCGGCAGTCACGAGACTCTAATCATGTATAATGAGCACTGCATTAATCAGCGTCTCCGTAGCACACATGGGAAAGGCAGCGCTGTGCTACATAGCACTTTAAGAATGGCATCGCCGGTTCGAATCCGGCCTGAAGCACCGTCCGGCAGTTTCCGCCGACTCACGTTGTTTTACGCGACGGTGCCCTCTGCTCAGCGTCTTCCCGATCGCCGGCGACATCTTATGAAGCAGAGAACCTGAGTGTTTGTAACTGATTGCATTCCTGTTTCTTGTGTTTTTTTACTGAGGGCAATCATATGAATCATTGATATCCATTGCAACACCCAGGAGAGTAAAAAATAATTTTACAAAATAGGGGAATGCTGCGATCGGCGGACTTTGACCTACACACGCACGCACGCACGCAGTAGCCGGCAGTCACGAGACTCTAATTATGTATAATGAGCACTGCATTAATGGTGTCTCCGTAGCACACATGGGAAAGGCAGCGCTGTGCTACATAGCACTTTAAGAATGTCATCGCAGGTTCGAATCCAGCCTGAAGCACCGTCCGGCCATTTCCGCGGTCTCGCGTTGTTTTACGCGACGGTGCCCTCTGCTCAGCGTCTTCCCGATCGCCGGCGACATCTTATGAAGCAGAGAACCTGAGTGTTTGTAACTGATTGCATTCCTGTTTCTTGTGTTTTTTTACTGAGGGCAATCATATGAATCATTGATATCCATTGCAACACCCAGGAGAGTAAAAAATAATTTTACAAAATAGGGGAATGCTGCGATCGGCGGACTTTGACCTACACACGCACGCACGCAAGCAGTAGCCGGCAGTCACGAGACTCTAATCATGTATAATGAGGACTGCATTAATCGGTGTCTCCGTAGCACACATGGGAAAGGCAGCGCTGTGCTACATAGCACTTTAAGAATGTCATCGCAGGTTCGAATCCAGCCTGAAGCACAGTCCGGCTGTTTCCGCGGTCTCACGATGTTTTACGCGACGGTGCCCTCTGCTCAGCGTCTTCCCGATCGCCCGCGACATCTTATGAAGCAGAGTTTGTAACTGTTTGCGTCCTGTTTCTTGTGCTTTTTTACTGAGGGCAATCATATGAATCATTGATATCCATTGCAACACCCAGAGGACTAAAAAATAATTTTACAAAATAGGGGAATGCTGTGATCGGCGGACTTTGACCTACGCACGCATGCACGCAGTCGCCGGCAGTCACGAGACTCTAATCATGTATAATGAGCACTGCATTAATCAGCGTCTCCGTAGCACACATGGGAAAGGCAGCGCTGTGCTACATAGCACTTTAAGAATGGCATCGCCGGTTCGAATCCGGCCTGAAGCACCGTCCGGCAGTTTCCGCCGACTCACGTTGTTTTACGCGACGGTGCCCTCTGCTCAGCGTCTTCCCGATCGCCGGCGACATCTTATGAAGCAGAGAACCTGAGTGTTTGTAACTGATTGCATTCCTGTTTCTTGTGTTTTTTTACTGAGGGCAATCATATGAATCATTGATATCCATTGCAACACCCAGGAGAGTAAAAAATAATTTTACAAAATAGGGGAATGCTGCGATCGGCGGACTTTGACCTACACACGCACGCACGCACGCAGTAGCCGGCAGTCACGAGACTCTAATTATGTATAATGAGCACTGCATTAATGGTGTCTCCGTAGCACACATGGGAAAGGCAGCGCTGTGCTACATAGCACTTTAAGAATGTCATCGCAGGTTCGAATCCAGCCTGAAGCACCGTCCGGCCATTTCCGCGGTCTCGCGTTGTTTTACGCGACGGTGCCCTCTGCTCAGCGTCTTCCCGATCGCCGGCGACATCTTATGAAGCAGAGAACCTGAGTGTTTGTAACTGATTGCATTCCTGTTTCTTGTGTTTTTTTACTGAGGGCAATCATATGAATCATTGATATCCATTGCAACACCCAGGAGAGTAAAAAATAATTTTACAAAATAGGGGAATGCTGCGATCGGCGGACTTTGACCTACACACGCACGCACGCAAGCAGTAGCCGGCAGTCACGAGACTCTAATCATGTATAATGAGGACTGCATTAATCGGTGTCTCCGTAGCACACATGGGAAAGGCAGCGCTGTGCTACATAGCACTTTAAGAATGTCATCGCAGGTTCGAATCCAGCCTGAAGCACAGTCCGGCTGTTTCCGCGGTCTCACGATGTTTTACGCGACGGTGCCCTCTGCTCAGCGTCTTCCCGATCGCCCGCGACATCTTATGAAGCAGAGTTTGTAACTGTTTGCGTCCTGTTTCTTGTGCTTTTTTACTGAGGGCAATCATATGAATCATTGATATCCATTGCAACACCCAGAGGACTAAAAAATAATTTTACAAAATAGGGGAATGCTGTGATCGGCGGACTTTGACCTACGCACGCATGCACGCAGTCGCCGGCAGTCACGAGACTCTAATCATGTATAATGAGCACTGCATTAATCAGCGTCTCCGTAGCACACATGGGAAAGGCAGCGCTGTGCTACATAGCACTTTAAGAATGGCATCGCCGGTTCGAATCCGGCCTGAAGCACCGTCCGGCAGTTTCCGCCGACTCACGTTGTTTTACGCGACGGTGCCCTCTGCTCAGCGTCTTCCCGATCGCCGGCGACATCTTATGAAGCAGAGAACCTGAGTGTTTGTAACTGATTGCATTCCTGTTTCTTGTGTTTTTTTACTGAGGGCAATCATATGAATCATTGATATCCATTGCAACACCCAGGAGAGTAAAAAATAATTTTACAAAATAGGGGAATGCTGCGATCGGCGGACTTTGACCTACACACGCACGCACGCACGCAGTAGCCGGCAGTCACGAGACTCTAATTATGTATAATGAGCACTGCATTAATGGTGTCTCCGTAGCACACATGGGAAAGGCAGCGCTGTGCTACATAGCACTTTAAGAATGTCATCGCAGGTTCGAATCCAGCCTGAAGCACCGTCCGGCCATTTCCGCGGTCTCGCGTTGTTTTACGCGACGGTGCCCTCTGCTCAGCGTCTTCCCGATCGCCGGCGACATCTTATGAAGCAGAGAACCTGAGTGTTTGTAACTGATTGCATTCCTGTTTCTTGTGTTTTTTTACTGAGGGCAATCATATGAATCATTGATATCCATTGCAACACCCAGGAGAGTAAAAAATAATTTTACAAAATAGGGGAATGCTGCGATCGGCGGACTTTGACCTACACACGCACGCACGCAAGCAGTAGCCGGCAGTCACGAGACTCTAATCATGTATAATGAGGACTGCATTAATCGGTGTCTCCGTAGCACACATGGGAAAGGCAGCGCTGTGCTACATAGCACTTTAAGAATGTCATCGCAGGTTCGAATCCAGCCTGAAGCACAGTCCGGCTGTTTCCGCGGTCTCACGATGTTTTACGCGACGGTGCCCTCTGCTCAGCGTCTTCCCGATCGCCCGCGACATCTTATGAAGCAGAGTTTGTAACTGTTTGCGTCCTGTTTCTTGTGCTTTTTTACTGAGGGCAATCATATGAATCATTGATATCCATTGCAACACCCAGAGGACTAAAAAATAATTTTACAAAATAGGGGAATGCTGTGATCGGCGGACTTTGACCTACGCACGCATGCACGCAGTCGCCGGCAGTCACGAGACTCTAATCATGTATAATGAGCACTGCATTAATCAGCGTCTCCGTAGCACACATGGGAAAGGCAGCGCTGTGCTACATAGCACTTTAAGAATGGCATCGCCGGTTCGAATCCGGCCTGAAGCACCGTCCGGCAGTTTCCGCCGACTCACGTTGTTTTACGCGACGGTGCCCTCTGCTCAGCGTCTTCCCGATCGCCGGCGACATCTTATGAAGCAGAGAACCTGAGTGTTTGTAACTGATTGCATTCCTGTTTCTTGTGTTTTTTTACTGAGGGCAATCATATGAATCATTGATATCCATTGCAACACCCAGGAGAGTAAAAAATAATTTTACAAAATAGGGGAATGCTGCGATCGGCGGACTTTGACCTACACACGCACGCACGCACGCAGTAGCCGGCAGTCACGAGACTCTAATTATGTATAATGAGCACTGCATTAATGGTGTCTCCGTAGCACACATGGGAAAGGCAGCGCTGTGCTACATAGCACTTTAAGAATGTCATCGCAGGTTCGAATCCAGCCTGAAGCACCGTCCGGCCATTTCCGCGGTCTCGCGTTGTTTTACGCGACGGTGCCCTCTGCTCAGCGTCTTCCCGATCGCCGGCGACATCTTATGAAGCAGAGAACCTGAGTGTTTGTAACTGATTGCATTCCTGTTTCTTGTGTTTTTTTACTGAGGGCAATCATATGAATCATTGATATCCATTGCAACACCCAGGAGAGTAAAAAATAATTTTACAAAATAGGGGAATGCTGCGATCGGCGGACTTTGACCTACACACGCACGCACGCAAGCAGTAGCCGGCAGTCACGAGACTCTAATCATGTATAATGAGGACTGCATTAATCGGTGTCTCCGTAGCACACATGGGAAAGGCAGCGCTGTGCTACATAGCACTTTAAGAATGTCATCGCAGGTTCGAATCCAGCCTGAAGCACAGTCCGGCTGTTTCCGCGGTCTCACGATGTTTTACGCGACGGTGCCCTCTGCTCAGCGTCTTCCCGATCGCCCGCGACATCTTATGAAGCAGAGTTTGTAACTGTTTGCGTCCTGTTTCTTGTGCTTTTTTACTGAGGGCAATCATATGAATCATTGATATCCATTGCAACACCCAGAGGACTAAAAAATAATTTTACAAAATAGGGGAATGCTGTGATCGGCGGACTTTGACCTACGCACGCATGCACGCAGTCGCCGGCAGTCACGAGACTCTAATCATGTATAATGAGCACTGCATTAATCAGCGTCTCCGTAGCACACATGGGAAAGGCAGCGCTGTGCTACATAGCACTTTAAGAATGGCATCGCCGGTTCGAATCCGGCCTGAAGCACCGTCCGGCAGTTTCCGCCGACTCACGTTGTTTTACGCGACGGTGCCCTCTGCTCAGCGTCTTCCCGATCGCCGGCGACATCTTATGAAGCAGAGAACCTGAGTGTTTGTAACTGATTGCATTCCTGTTTCTTGTGTTTTTTTACTGAGGGCAATCATATGAATCATTGATATCCATTGCAACACCCAGGAGAGTAAAAAATAATTTTACAAAATAGGGGAATGCTGCGATCGGCGGACTTTGACCTACACACGCACGCACGCACGCAGTAGCCGGCAGTCACGAGACTCTAATTATGTATAATGAGCACTGCATTAATGGTGTCTCCGTAGCACACATGGGAAAGGCAGCGCTGTGCTACATAGCACTTTAAGAATGTCATCGCAGGTTCGAATCCAGCCTGAAGCACCGTCCGGCCATTTCCGCGGTCTCGCGTTGTTTTACGCGACGGTGCCCTCTGCTCAGCGTCTTCCCGATCGCCGGCGACATCTTATGAAGCAGAGAACCTGAGTGTTTGTAACTGATTGCATTCCTGTTTCTTGTGTTTTTTTACTGAGGGCAATCATATGAATCATTGATATCCATTGCAACACCCAGGAGAGTAAAAAATAATTTTACAAAATAGGGGAATGCTGCGATCGGCGGACTTTGACCTACACACGCACGCACGCAAGCAGTAGCCGGCAGTCACGAGACTCTAATCATGTATAATGAGGACTGCATTAATCGGTGTCTCCGTAGCACACATGGGAAAGGCAGCGCTGTGCTACATAGCACTTTAAGAATGTCATCGCAGGTTCGAATCCAGCCTGAAGCACAGTCCGGCTGTTTCCGCGGTCTCACGATGTTTTACGCGACGGTGCCCTCTGCTCAGCGTCTTCCCGATCGCCCGCGACATCTTATGAAGCAGAGTTTGTAACTGTTTGCGTCCTGTTTCTTGTGCTTTTTTACTGAGGGCAATCATATGAATCATTGATATCCATTGCAACACCCAGAGGACTAAAAAATAATTTTACAAAATAGGGGAATGCTGTGATCGGCGGACTTTGACCTACGCACGCATGCACGCAGTCGCCGGCAGTCACGAGACTCTAATCATGTATAATGAGCACTGCATTAATCAGCGTCTCCGTAGCACACATGGGAAAGGCAGCGCTGTGCTACATAGCACTTTAAGAATGGCATCGCCGGTTCGAATCCGGCCTGAAGCACCGTCCGGCAGTTTCCGCCGACTCACGTTGTTTTACGCGACGGTGCCCTCTGCTCAGCGTCTTCCCGATCGCCGGCGACATCTTATGAAGCAGAGAACCTGAGTGTTTGTAACTGATTGCATTCCTGTTTCTTGTGTTTTTTTACTGAGGGCAATCATATGAATCATTGATATCCATTGCAACACCCAGGAGAGTAAAAAATAATTTTACAAAATAGGGGAATGCTGCGATCGGCGGACTTTGACCTACACACGCACGCACGCACGCAGTAGCCGGCAGTCACGAGACTCTAATTATGTATAATGAGCACTGCATTAATGGTGTCTCCGTAGCACACATGGGAAAGGCAGCGCTGTGCTACATAGCACTTTAAGAATGTCATCGCAGGTTCGAATCCAGCCTGAAGCACCGTCCGGCCATTTCCGCGGTCTCGCGTTGTTTTACGCGACGGTGCCCTCTGCTCAGCGTCTTCCCGATCGCCGGCGACATCTTATGAAGCAGAGAACCTGAGTGTTTGTAACTGATTGCATTCCTGTTTCTTGTGTTTTTTTACTGAGGGCAATCATATGAATCATTGATATCCATTGCAACACCCAGGAGAGTAAAAAATAATTTTACAAAATAGGGGAATGCTGCGATCGGCGGACTTTGACCTACACACGCACGCACGCAAGCAGTAGCCGGCAGTCACGAGACTCTAATCATGTATAATGAGGACTGCATTAATCGGTGTCTCCGTAGCACACATGGGAAAGGCAGCGCTGTGCTACATAGCACTTTAAGAATGTCATCGCAGGTTCGAATCCAGCCTGAAGCACAGTCCGGCTGTTTCCGCGGTCTCACGATGTTTTACGCGACGGTGCCCTCTGCTCAGCGTCTTCCCGATCGCCCGCGACATCTTATGAAGCAGAGTTTGTAACTGTTTGCGTCCTGTTTCTTGTGCTTTTTTACTGAGGGCAATCATATGAATCATTGATATCCATTGCAACACCCAGAGGACTAAAAAATAATTTTACAAAATAGGGGAATGCTGTGATCGGCGGACTTTGACCTACGCACGCATGCACGCAGTCGCCGGCAGTCACGAGACTCTAATCATGTATAATGAGCACTGCATTAATCAGCGTCTCCGTAGCACACATGGGAAAGGCAGCGCTGTGCTACATAGCACTTTAAGAATGGCATCGCCCGTTCGAATCCGGCCTGAAGCACCGTCCGGCAGTTTCCGCCGACTCACGTTGTTTTACGCGACGGTGCCCTCTGCTCAGCGTCTTCCCGATCGCCGGCGACATCTTATGAAGCAGAGAACCTGAGTGTTTGTAACTGATTGCATTCCTGTTTCTTGTGTTTTTTTACTGAGGGCAATCATATGAATCATTGATATCCATTGCAACACCCAGGAGAGTAAAAAATAATTTTACAAAATAGGGGAATGCTGCGATCGGCGGACTTTGACCTACACACGCACGCACGCAAGCAGTAGCCGGCAGTCACGAGACTCTAATCATGTATAATGAGGACTGCATTAATCGGTGTCTCCGTAGCACACATGGGAAAGGCAGCGCTGTGCTACATAGCACTTTAAGAATGTCATCGCAGGTTCGAATCCAGCCTGAAGCACAGTCCGGCTGTTTCCGCGGTCTCACGATGTTTTACGCGACGGTGCCCTCTGCTCAGCGTCTTCCCGATCGCCCGCGACATCTTATGAAGCAGAGTTTGTAACTGTTTGCGTCCTGTTTCTTGTGCTTTTTTACTGAGGGCAATCATATGAATCATTGATATCCATTGCAACACCCAGAGGACTAAAAAATAATTTTACAAAATAGGGGAATGCTGTGATCGGCGGACTTTGACCTACGCACGCATGCACGCAGTCGCCGGCAGTCACGAGACTCTAATCATGTATAATGAGCACTGCATTAATCAGCGTCTCCGTAGCACACATGGGAAAGGCAGCGCTGTGCTACATAGCACTTTAAGAATGGCATCGCCGGTTCGAATCCGGCCTGAAGCACCGTCCGGCAGTTTCCGCCGACTCACGTTGTTTTACGCGAAGGTGCCCTCTGCTCAGCGTCTTCCCGATCGCCGGCGACATCTTATGAAGCAGAGAACCTGAGTGTTTGTAACTGATTGCATTCCTGTTTCTTGTGTTTTTTTACTGAGGGCAATCATATGAATCATTGATATCCATTGCAACACCCAGGAGAGTAAAAAATAATTTTACAAAATAGGGGAATGCTGCGATCGGCGGACTTTGACCTACACACGCACGCACGCACGCAGTAGCCGGCAGTCACGAGACTCTAATTATGTATAATGAGCACTGCATTAATGGTGTCTCCGTAGCACACATGGGAAAGGCAGCGCTGTGCTACATAGCACTTTAAGAATGTCATCGCAGGTTCGAATCCAGCCTGAAGCACCGTCCGGCCATTTCCGCGGTCTCGCGTTGTTTTACGCGACGGTGCCCTCTGCTCAGCGTCTTCCCGATCGCCGGCGACATCTTATGAAGCAGAGAACCTGAGTGTTTGTAACTGATTGCATTCCTGTTTCTTGTGTTTTTTTACTGAGGGCAATCATATGAATCATTGATATCCATTGCAACACCCAGGAGAGTAAAAAATAATTTTACAAAATAGGGGAATGCTGCGATCGGCGGACTTTGACCTACACACGCACGCACGCAAGCAGTAGCCGGCAGTCACGAGACTCTAATCATGTATAATGAGGACTGCATTAATCGGTGTCTCCGTAGCACACATGGGAAAGGCAGCGCTGTGCTACATAGCACTTTAAGAATGTCATCGCAGGTTCGAATCCAGCCTGAAGCACAGTCCGGCTGTTTCCGCGGTCTCACGATGTTTTACGCGACGGTGCCCTCTGCTCAGCGTCTTCCCGATCGCCCGCGACATCTTATGAAGCAGAGTTTGTAACTGTTTGCGTCCTGTTTCTTGTGCTTTTTTACTGAGGGCAATCATATGAATCATTGATATTGTAACGATTTGATAACGAACCACACAGTTGTCCAATCAAAAGGTTTATTCACTGGGAACGAGAGCCGGGACACAGATAGACCAAGACCAAGACACAGAACACAATGCAAACAGGGCAGGTCAAGCACGCACACACACTACACATACAGGGGAGGACGCAGCCTCCCACACAAAAAGGATCACACACGAGGGAGAACTAAAAGGGAAACATGTCACAATAAAGACGCTAACATTACACTTATAACTTAGGAGAATAACGACATAAACCCCCCAAATGTTCACCCTCGTGTCCCAGCATGCCTTTCGCTGGAGAACGCTAACACAGTCTTTATGCGCCGACGTTACACAGCTCCCCCAACAAGCCATTGCCGTCCTCGGCAATGCCCACGAGGTAGCCACATGCTAACGTCGGCGCGCGTCGCCCGCCACTCAGTTCAGTGCGACAGTTCCGCCAACTCACGTGGGGTGCACGCGCCGCAGGAGCTCACTCAACGGGGCGCCACGCTGCTAGCAATCCAGTTCGGGCGTGCTAGCAGCCACGTGGCCGACCCGCTCGTCACCAGCTCCCTCTCAGCAGCCGCCCTCAGGCTGCACTTTCCGCGGCGTGTCACCACGGCACTCCTCCTCTCCAGACGGGGCCCTAGGTGGCCTTACAACCGTCGACACTGTACCAAGCACCGGGGTTCGAGGGGGGCCAGATGAAGCTGCACCAACGCCACTCCGCTCCGTCGAGTCGCCGACCGGGACAGACAGGCACCGACTCCACAGCAACCGGACCGCGCTGAGCTCTCCCGCTGCAGCTACCGTCTTCGGCGTCCCTCCTCGTGTTGCCATCTCGCAGAGCCGTACTGCTCTGTTCCCGGCCCGTTCCACTCCTTCGCGGCCTCGGCGAAGGCACGACCCCCGAGATGGTCGTGCTATCGAACTCCACACAACGAACTTTTTTCTTTTTTAAAAGGCGCCGGCCAACAGGCCAACTAGAACTAGCGCCTAGCACTGCACGGTGCCCCTCACACGCACCCAAAAGTTAGCACACACCAAAACAGTCACACACTAGAGAGCCCTTCCGTCGAAGCTGCCCCACCGTCGTGAGTTCGCTGCCCTCAGCGGCTCCGCCAACCGTCCATCGTCTAGGAACCTCTTCCTCGCCGCACTCCCTCTCTGCTCACGCGTCGCGGCTCGCCGTGGAGTCAGCGCCCAGGCCATCGCCGTCCTCTCCGCGAACGCTTCTTCAGGCTCCTCTTCCGGCAAGAACTTCTCCCATGGCCGCAGGCAGCTCCAACCGAAAGCTCCTCTCCTCCGTCGGCAGTAGCGATAGAAGGCCCCGAGCTTTTTAGTAGCCCTTACAAGGGCTCTCTCTGCATCCTCTTGCGTGGGCCTCCACCCAGTGATGAGGTCTCCCGCTCCCAGCTGCTCCCGCTGAGTGGAGGCCATGTTCGAAAGTCGCTTCTGACACCAATGTAACGATTTGATAACGAACCACACAGTTGTCCAATCAAAAGGTTTATTCACTGGGAACGAGAGCCGGGACACAGATAGACCAAGACCAAGACACAGAACACAATGCAAACAGGGCAGGTCAAGCACGCACACACACTACACATACAGGGGAGGACGCAGCCTCCCACACAAAAAGGATCACACACGAGGGAGAACTAAAAGGGAAACATGTCACAATAAAGACGCTAACATTACACTTATAACTTAGGAGAATAACGACATAAACCCCCCAAATGTTCACCCTCGTGTCCCAGCATGCCTTTCGCTGGAGAACGCTAACACAGTCTTTATGCGCCGACGTTACAATATCCATTGCAACACCCAGAGGACTAAAAAATAATTTTACAAAATAGGGGAATGCTGTGATCGGCGGACTTTGACCTACGCACGCACGCACGCAGTCGCCGGCAGTCACGAGACTCTAATCATGTATAATGAGCACTGCATTAATCAGCGTCTCCGTAGCACACATGGGAAAGGCAGCGCTGTGCTACATAGCACTTTAAGAATGGCATCGCCAGTTCGAATCCGGCCTGAAGCACCTTCTGGCCCTTTCCGCGGTCTCACGTTGTTTTATGCGACGGTGCCCTCTGCTCAGCGTCTTCCCGATCGCCGGCGACATCTTATGAAGCAGAGAACCTGAGTGTTTGTAACTGATTGCATTCCTGTTTCTTGTGTTTTTTTACTGAGGGCAATCATATGAATCATTGATATCCATTGCAACACCCAGAGGAGTAAAAAATAATTTTACAAAATAGGGGAATGCTGCGATCGGCGGACTTTGACCTACGCACGCACCCACGCAGTAGCCGGCAGTCACGAGACTCTAATCATGTATAATGAGCACTGCACTAATCAGCATCTCCGTAGCACATATGGGAAAGGCAGCGCTGTGCTACATAGCACTTTAAGAATGTCATCGCAGGTTCGAATCCAGCCTGAAGCACCGTCCGGCCATTTCCGCGGTCTCGCGTTGTTTTACGCGACGGTGCCCTCTGCTCAGCGTCTTCCCGATCGCCGGCGACATCTTATGAAGCAGAGAACCTGAGTGTTTGTAACTGATTGCATTCCTGTTTCTTGTGTTTTTTTACTGAGGGCAATCATATGAATCATTGATATCCATTGCAACACCCAGAGGAGTAAAAAATTATTTTACAAAATAGGGGAATGCTTCGATCGGCGGACTTTGACCTACACACGCACGCACGCACGCAGTAGCCGGCAGTCACGAGACTCTAATCGTTGCAACCTGGTCTCACGGGAATCCGTGAAATATCCACGGACGCTTAACTCAAAATCCGTGGTGGGCCCACGGAATCACTGAAATTTCCGTGAAACTCACACGGATTTCGATTCAATGCAAGTTAATGACACTCATATCCCGTGGCTATTTCACGGATCCCCGTTTAAACAACTGAGTGCAGATTTCGTTCAACGGACGTTGTTATCTTATTGGGAAACACACTTTTGATACTTTCAGTTCGATTTTTATTGCCTTTTTTAGTGTCTGTGTAATGTTAGCCTGTCAGGCGTTGCATTCCATCCCTGTTTCAACAACTGAGTGCAGATTTCGCTCAACGGAAGTTACATTTCCGTGAAACACACACGGATTTCGTTCCAATGCAAGTTAATGACAATATATTCCGTGGCTATTTCACGGATCCCCGTTTAACAACTGAGTGCAGATTTCGCTCAACGGATGTTGTTATCTTATTGGGAAACACACTTTTGATACATTCAGTTCGATTTTTATGTAATGTTAGCCTGTCAGGCGTTGCATTCCATCCCTGTTTCAACAACTGAGTGCAGATTTCGCTCAACGGAAGTTGACATTTCCGTGAAACACACACGGATTTCGTTCCAATGCAAGTTAATGACAATATATTCCGTGGCCCACACACGGATCCCCCGTTTCAACAACTGAGTACAGATTTCAGGACTGCATATTTGCCGTTGGCTTAAATTATGCCCTCATTTAAGTGGGATATTTAATAAAAACGTTCTCACTTCTCATTTCAGCGAGGCATAGTAACCGTTGCTAGGTAAACAAAGCCCATGTCAGAAGCGTATCCCCAGAGAATGTCAACTTAAAAAGAATAGCTTACTGATAGCACTAGTTCTTTCGTCTCAATACTGATTATGAAGTTGTTATAAATGTAATACACTACTGCAGAAATGTTTATATTGCTTAAGGTGGAAATAAAGTTATTTGGCAAAGAGATGCATTCTGGGAAGTGATGTGTTTAAATGTAATGGCTACATATACCCAAGTTTCTTTCATTCGGAGATTTATGCTCATTATTTTACAAATTTGAGCAAGGATATAAAATATTAAGACTGTACTTTTTCATTGCTATTGATATTTTGGCGCAATTTTGTGCATCGCGTCACTGTGTGCGACGATCCCAGAAACCATTGCCTGGGCGAGATTCCGAGCGGTAAGTACAAGGGTCTAATAAGCAAGAGAAATGCATAGGCATTTAACATGTCTAAAATTGAGTTTTGGCCAAAACAATTATGTCCTCCTATTTGTTTATTTCGAACTCCACTGTAAGAGCTGTATTTGAAAGAGACTGACATAATACAATTCTTTGTTGCATCAAAATAAAATGCAACGTACTTAGCCAGAGCCTCTGCTAGCTAGATAGATTAGCTAATTCGGAACTCTGCTGTTGGTTTATTTACATTGATTTGGACGTGTACTTTTGGCATCGCCAGCTATGTGGCACAATTTGCATATATGTGTAACACGCTTCCACCTAATTTCTGCGCCAGCAAAATTTTGTGTTCAGGGCTCAACATTAACTTTCTGAAGTAGCAGCTACTTGCCAACTGGGCAACCAGACATGGGCTTTTGGATGCCACATTAGCAGCTAGCTAAGCCAAATGGTTTCATCCTGTATAGTTCATGCTACTACTTGAAGTTAAAGCGTTTATAAGTCTGGCAAGGCTAAGTTTATACAAGTACCCAGCGAGCCACAGACACACAGACGATTGTTGCTTTATATATTATGATAGATAGATGGTGCAGATCAGCAGGGGTTGTTTTTTTTTTTTTTGGGGGGGGGGGGGGGGGTATGCAAAAGTAGTAGTAGTAGGCGCCAAGTGGATATGATATCTTATGTGTGTGCAATGTACGCATGTGCTTCAATCATTCTTGTGTAGAATATAACATGAATGGTTACTGAGCAATTTGATGGTCAGGCGATTAGAGTCAAGGAGATTCTATTCTTGTAGAACATGTAACTAGTAATCATATCATATCTATCATTTTTGCTAATAATGTAGAGATAAAATATCATTCTAATAATGTTTTTTGTCTTTGTTACAGATAATTTACGAGATACATGCTTGTCTCTCTCTCTCTCTCTCTCTCTCACACACACACACACAGACACACACACTCACCCTTTCATTCTCATATAGTAAGTATTCCAAGATTTTTATTTTCACAAATTTGAAAGACACTAAATTGTTACTTTATTATTGTTAACCTGAAGAGCATCGGATTCTGTTAAATATCCAATTGGCATTGGGGGAACACCGAATCATCAATCCACGTTTAATGTAGGAACAGCAAATCGCATAGTGTTATACTAGATACCCTGAGTTGGTCCCAAATATCAGTCTTGAAATAGATGAAATCTTGTTTATTACAGGATTGCCTTTATTACAACTGAGTTGAAAGACTGAACATGTTGTTTAATGGTTCAATCTCTCTAAACAACTGAGGAATTTGTATTTTTAAACAATAGCAATTCTAATTACCGGTATGCTTTTCTTGTTGATTTTTTGCAGCCTGTCATGGGAGGGTTAAAAAAAAAAATGCCCTGCATGTCTTGCATCCATTTTTAATGGGTGCAAAATATGCCCAGTATGCACGGCACCACAGCCACAGAAGCTGAGGCAAAAAAAACAACTAGAAAGCTTCAATGAAAAAAAGGAAACCTGGGAGGCCAATACCAAAAAGAATCAACTGACCTCCCATCTGATGGATGATGCTATTATTCTGGTAAGTCATTTGTGCTACATTCAGTGTCGGTGCTCCGCACAAGCAGAACATGCACTGCGCGTGGGGCACCAAGTGCCTGGGGGGCACCAAAAAAATATAGCTCGTAGAAAATCATCATGCCGCAAATCCTCAAATTGTGGCGGGTCTTTTATTTAGGCTACTTAGGTTGTGCAAACCACAGGCCTTTATTCGAGGCAGGCATTTATTTCTTATAAGGCTTCTGTTGAATAATTTTATGTAAAGCCTGTGCTAACAGTTCTCCTGCCCGCTACCGCATCTGTGTGAGCGCGTCCCTACTGGATATTGTGGCCTGTTCACACGTTATGTCTCTTCCTTGCAAACTTGACTAGCTAAACCATTAATGAAAGCAAAGCAACCAGTTACATCTTCATAAAATATCAATTTGCCAGGCATGCCTTCATGGACAACAGGCCTAAGGTATTTTTTCCTGCGTTTTATGGTGAGACACATTTGGAGTGGCATGGTATCAAAAGCAGAAGATTCTCGGTCTAGTTTGGATTTATGCCTAATTAACTTTTGGATTGTTTGATTATATTGCTCAATGTTGGAACTCATGGCCAATATCAAATATGATTGGTATTTTATGCTTCAATGTTCAGTTTAAATTTAGTTCAAACTGTGTCAGGTTTTCCATCCGCTGTTTATTTGCGAGCCAATAGCCACTTCATTCATTTTTTGCACATTAACCTTACTGTGTGTAGCCAAGCCTTATGCCATACCCAAGTAGCCTAAATCAAGGTAATTTTTAATTATGCATGATTTATTTTGTTATTGAATTCGTAGGCTGGGATTCCTCTCAGCAACAATTATGTTTAAAGGTAGCCTACTGCTTTAGCCTTCAGAAGGGGCAGGCAGCCAGGCTACTGACAGAGCGACGTTGGAGACCCATAGTAGATTTACGACTTTTCATTGCCAACAGTAGGCCTATTAAACCAACCAACAATATAAAGTATCCAAAATAGTGGGGGCACCAGAGTGGCACCATGCATTTGTGCTTTGGGCACCCAAATGGCTAGCACAGGCCCTGGTTACATTACCATAGTACTAATGTTAGGTTAAAGGTTGTATCAGCGATGATGAGCGATTTGTAAAGACAAAACACTTTTATAATGTTCAGCTAATATTTTCTCATGGTCGGCTAGCTCTCCTGTCATTCTAGGCGCTGAAAAAGACTCTGGTATTTTTACGCAGCCCATGCACCACAAACCGCGGAGTCTACCGGACATTAACATTGTGGTTGGTAGTACACCACTAACAATAACCAAGCATTGCATGGATTTTTTAAAAATGAATACTGGTGGTAAGGTTGAGTTATCTCTTGTGTGTCTTGTTTGGTCCTCAGACAAAATATAAAATGAGTTATATATCGGACAAAAACGTCTGCTAAGAAATTTGAACATAAACAATAACAAAAACACAGGCAATATCCGCCAGGATCACTGATACAACCTTTAAGAATGAAGTGTCAAAATGAGTAATACCTCTACTATGCTCCTGTAGTGACACGTTCATACATGAATCATGCACACATGCAAATAGACATGCACACCAAACCCACGCACATATTTTCACACCTTTCCCACATACACTCTCAACAAGTACATTCTCAACTAGTACATTCTCAACTAGTGCATTCCCGTAGCATCTGCTAGCCCGTAGCGTGTTGTAATTTATATGTATGTTGCTTTGGATAAAAGCGTCTGCTAAATACATAAACGTAAACATATATCACTGGCACAATTTATAAATGTTTTTTTAAAGTAACAGGGTTTTTTTTTTTTCAGATTGAGAAGCTCAATGCTGTGGGCTGGAGTCCCGTCCTCCTTCTTGAATACCCAAAGAGAAACCCACAAATGCTTCTCCCTCAGGGCCTGAGGTTAAAGGAGAATTCCGGTGTGATTTTGACCTAAAGTGTTCTGAAACATGATACCGAGTGTGAACGTATGTCATATAGCTCATCTCGGCTTGTCCCCTGCACTCCGAAATCTGGCGCTAGTTAGCCAATGCTACCAAGAGGCGGTCAATGTTGGTGGCTCGGGCATCGGCATAGCCATGCAAATAAATCACTGTTTTACACCATTTACAAGGCTCAACGTATCTCCACACTTCATTGGTATACTTCCCAAGGCCCTGACATTTGAAACGAGACATTGAGAACTTTGAAAAAGCACTGGTAGTTTACTTACAAGACGATTTATACAGACAGTATCTTCAGGAAGTTTAGAGCTTGCAGCCATCTTGAATTTAGTCACGATAAGTCGAGCGACGAGCACGAATGAACAGGATATGGATCAGATTGCAAAAATAATTCCGTGGAAATGCATGGATTCCAGTTGCTGCTTAAAATATGTATTGACGATGTACATGACAACGAAGAGCACCTTACAACAAATGGCATAAACTTAGCTCAAAATGTTTTACTACTCAGTGACGTGAATCTTGCATAATGTTGTTGACGGAAGACGTGCTGTAGGCTACACGTGAAGAAGGAGGAGTGGCCGGCCGGCATGTGTGCATACTACATAGCCTACTGACTGCAGCTTCAGCTGGCATTACGAAGGATAAGAGAAAAGGAACAGAAGACAGAATGGTTCGCGCTTGTGCTTTTCCAGGTTGCGGCAAGGAGATGCTATGTTCCAGAAAGTTTTCACAGGCTACCTCTACACGAGTCAACTTGGAAGCAGTGGCTTGTTGTCGATGTCGAGACACCTATCCATATACTGAAACAGAAGGATTACCGTGTTTGTAGTGCACATTTTGATCCAGACGACTTCATTACAACAGGCTCTAACCCTCGACAACGAATGCGTCTGAAGAAATGTGCCATCCCGAAAGCGACACAACCTTCTCCGAAAGCGACACAACTTTCTCCGGAGGTATGAATTTATTTGGTTATTAGACTGTAAATTGTGTGAACCATGTTAGCATGTATAAATCGTGTGCAGCACTGAACATTGTGTTTGCAAACAATTCACGTAGCAGCTAGTTTTGTATTCCGGAAAGAGAAATGAGGCAGATTATGCTACATTTATTATTTAGCCCACCATCATAAATGTTGCTGGAGAGGGACGGAGGGGTGTGGTTTGTTCTGATATTTTTGATAAATACAATATAGAACTTGCCATGTAAGCTAACCTGGCTGACCGTGATTGGGGTCCGCTAAGGTGTTTGGGGGATGGGTTTGCTATGCTGCATTCAGTTGCATTGTTAGGCGTAATGGTGTAAAGTATTAGCGGGGGGTGTTGGGGAGTACATTCCTCACAGTTTGAAGTGTTAGAACTTTCCAGGTAGTTAGAGTACCTAAAAGTAGCAAGTGATGGTCAATGAACAGAGTGGGGCCACTTTGGATTGATTGCAAAACAGATGTGCTGCTGTGTGCATCTAAGTGTCCTATAAACCAATGAATAAATAAACTTATTTTGTGTGTATGTATTTTCTTAGACCAGTACCTCTGAGGACCCGGCAATGTATCCCTCTGAAATGGCTGCTGCCCCCCAGTCCACGCCTAAAAAACCCCATAGACAACTGCAACACAGGAGGTCTGATTGGTCCACTGGCCTCAGTTTTACCATTTCAAGCCCCAAACAGCCATCAGTAAGGCCACGAACTAGGCCATCAGCATCTGGACAATACACTGCACGACCTGCATCATGGCAATACCCACAGGTAAGTCACGTATTGTGTTGACAGTCAGTGTTCACATTTCACTGTAATGTCTGTAACACCTTGGTCACCATTGAAGTATCAATGTGTAATTTTTTTTATCAATTTGAAGGAAAGGACTGAAACACCCCCATCATTGTTGAGTCCCTCAAGGGAAGCCAGTGGTGTGACACAACAGCCCTCAGTAAGGCCACGAACTACTAGGCCATCATCATCTGGACAATACACTCCACGACCCGCATCATGGCAATACCCACAGGTAAGCCATGTATTGTGTTGACAGTCAGCCGCAGTTCACATGGACCATAGAATAGTCTAGAATAGTATCTACTTTTTGGCTCCCCTTATCCAGCACTGGCCTTGGCCAAGTCCGCTGCTGGAATAATAAATCCCCCAGAAGATAACTGCAATGAGACATTCTTTGTATCCCTTCACCCCACCTGCAAACAGACTATGAACTCTATACACATACATACACATACACACACACACACACACACACACACCCATGCCTTCGCCGCTTCTTACTCCTAGTCTGACAAGCGGGTCTGGAACAGCGCTGACCATGGCTGCAGGAAAGGATGGCTGATTGACTACTGGGCCACCTCCACCCCCCCTGTTGTCTTCCATGTGTTTATGTGCCTATGTTGCTGAGGCTCCCCATAGGAGCATAGTATGGGGGTGCTACTACTACTACTACTTTACACTGTAATGTCTGCAACACCTTGGTCACCACTGAATGTCATTTTTTTATAAATTTGAAGGAAAGGACTGAAACACCCCCCTCATTGTGGAGTCCCTCGAGGGAAGCCAGTGGTGTGACACAATCAGTGAGTTGAATTTTTAATTTCATATATGGTTCTGGTGATAATGTGCTACACTGATGCTCCATTTAGAAGTAAATGTGTAATCTTTTCCAACAATGACATTATTCATCTGTCCTTTGATCAACAGGAAGATGTAGAGGAAGGAGCTGCAGGTGCTTCAGACACATCTGTGCAAGATATGAGCATTAGTTTTGGGGAAATGGATTTGGACCCTAAAGACACCAGTTTTGTGCCCCTGAGTGACACCACCTCATCCAGCCCAAGCTCTGACTCTGTCTCCAGCTCTGGCAGCACAAATGGATGGGCAGGAAGAAAGTGGCTAGTCGATGAGGCCAAGCTGATGGAGCTTTTTAGAACATGCGCTCAGTGTGGTGTGGCCATTGAGGAAAAACGAGTAGCCACACGTGCCAGCCAGATCCGAATACACTGGACGTGTTTGAAGGGACACACCGGGGAATGGGCATCATGCACTGACCAAAGGAATATGGGCCGCAACAACCTCTTGGCATGTGCTGCAACATTTTTCACCGGAGCCACCTACTCGGACATCAAAGATTGGGCAGACCTGATCAACCTGCAGCTACCAGGCAAGACTCAGTTTTACGCCATTCAATCGAAATACCTCATCCCTGTAATCAATCATGCATACAAGGGACAACAACAAAAAATTCTGGAGAGGATTTCTCAACTTTCTGCTTCGGGGGAAAAACTGGAAATGTGTGGTGATGCGAGGTGTGATAGCCCTGGTAAGCATTGTTATTCATCAGATTTTGGTTGACTTTCAAATATACACAATTCCTTTTTTTTTCAAAATCACAGACATGTTTGTTTTTCCAAAAGGCTACAGCTGCAAGTACAGCACCTATTAATTTCAAGATGATGCAACAAAAGAAATTCTTCATTTTGAACTTGTACAGGTAAACAAGCATAGATGCCTGTTGTTGTTATGTGAAATAAGCATACAGTTGCTGTCAAGGCAATGAGTTGGGACTATGTACATGCACATGCCCTGTGAAATAACAAACTGGTATTTTTACTATGTTATTAGGTTACAGAAGCATCGAGTTCGGTGGCAATGGAGGCAATGGGCTTTCAGAGAGGCCTAAATCACCTCCTCGATCTCGGGCTGGACATTGGGGTGATGGCGACCGACAGATCGCCATCAATAAGGAAACTAATGAGGGAAAGCTATGGCAACATTCGTCACGAATATGACCCTTGGCATGTGAACAAGAGTATGCATCATATTTACTAGATATCCACACGTGTTTGACTGGTTGTTGCTGGTGAAATGGAAGCTCATATTGTTTTTGAACTCTCCATAGGTCTCAAGAAGAAACTGGTGTCTGTCTCTAATAAAAAAAATTACAGAGAGCTTCGACCATGGCTGAGGTCTATCAGCAATCACCTATACTGGGCCTGCAATTCCAGCCATGGTGATGAACAGGTAACCATGAAATTATGAATCATTATTTTATGACCCACATTAGGAAAAATATTTTAGTTAAAACATGTATAACCCAAGACCGTGTTGACACATGAACTCACAAAAGTATTCTCCATAATTTCTAAGGGTTGTATTTTATGTGGTTTTTCAGGAGTGTGTGCGACGGTGGACATCTGTTCTTCACCATATTCGTGGCATCCACAGATGGGAAGAGAATGGGCGGGAGTACCAATGTGCTCATCCACCTCTCTCAGAGGAGGATCAGGAGAAGAAAAAGTGGCTGGAACATGACTCCCCAGCTTTCCGTGCTCTCACAGAGTTGGTTGAGGAAAAAAACCTCCTGCGTGACCTGAGACAGATGGCTCTGTTCAAGCACACTGGTATGCCTTCACAGTCATTGAAATGAGTTTCTTAGAATTGCATTATCTTTGTTATTAAAAAGAGGAAGTGAACAGCTGTTTATTATCTAGTCACACTGTTATCCTTTGTAACCTCAGTCAGCATTCCTTATACATCTTAACTTTTCAACACCAGCTATTATCACTTTACATGACTGATATTGATTGATATATTTCAATTGGACATATTTTGCAGGATCTCTTGAAGTCTTTCACAACGTCACCCTGAAGTACGCACCAAAGCGGCTTCACTTTACATACGACTCGATGAGAGCCCGCACAGAATTGGCCATCATAGATCACAATATCAATATTGGAAGGGAACAAAAAACAACGCTTGAGGGTAAGGAAGCGGCTTTGTCTCCAAATTTTGTGTGTTCTGAACAGTACAGTAATTAGTAGAATAACTAACTTGATTTCGGACTTATTTTACCATGGCACACATAGCTAAACAGTGTTATAGTAGCCTACATAATCAACAACTTATTTTTACTTTTGTCTGTGGGATAGGAAAACCGCAGTACAAGTACATGTACACAAAGACGACACAGCAGTGGGTGGCTAAGCCAGTGTATGAGCCCACCTCTCAGGACTTTCGAAAAGACCTGATGAAGGACGTCTTGAAGTTGAGGGAGGAGAAAAGCCTGGAACCTTGGCCCCGTCCTCCTCCTCGCCCAAGAAGGTTGTTGCAAAACATAGCACCAGTGCCGAGGCCAGACCCGTCTGAGTTGGTGGCCCAAAGGCTGTCGCGGTTCAAGCAACTCTGACTTGTAGTGACATTTCTTTTGTTCTTTTAGAGTATCGTTTTCTTTGCATTTTTTATTTATAATGTACATAGTTTGTTTTTCCTTTTGTGTTTATTTCATGTTCTATGATGCTGTCTACATCTTTGTTGTTTGTCTATAAATAAATATTGTAGTTTGGAATGAAAACAAACAAAATGTGTTGATTTTATATTGTTGTTATTTCAAATGAGTATGAACAATATTATTACCCCCTCACATTGCAATACAAATAATATCAACAAAGTAACACATTTTAGTAATTGGTAACTAGATGATCCTGGAAGCGTCTTCTGCCTCCTGGAATCCATGGTATACTCCACTGGTAGAGGGGTATTTTTTTCTTATTGCTGTAACCACACAGCTTGGCAGAACTTGTCTTTCCCCTCGTCCCAGTTTCTCTCCTTGAAGCACCCACTCAAGGAAAACCCGGTAAGCCACAAGTCTGCACTGTCTGGGAGGTAGGGGGAGGGTCGAGGCGATGATGGGGGAGGGAGAGGCAAGGAAAGGTGAATACACTTCGGTCAATATCATTGTTATCATATCATTATCATAATCAAGTAACTTTAGCTGCCAATTAAAACTACAAATACAGTAACTATTGGATTGATCAAAAGCAATAAAACCCAAGTGTGTAGAGTACTTACTCAGTAGATAAATGTCCATCTTGCCCCTCCGGCGTGGGTCTTCGTGTCCAGTTTAATTTTGGGACATGGAAAAAGGCTTCCAATACCCACAAGTCCAGAAGGGAAGAAAAGCCTTGCGCTAATGTCACGCAGCGTGCGTCTTGAGTGCGATGGTGCAAAAGGTCCCACTCTTTGCAACAAAAACACTCCATATCGGTAGGCATTATCTCACAGCACCGGCAGGAACACCACCATTTCCCCGTGATACGAGGCTGTGTTGTGGCTGTGCTTGCAGCTGCTTGCTCCGCACGCTGTCTCTCAATCTCTCTCCTTTCACGGCGCTCACGCAGCTCTTCCTCCGTATTCAGGCTCAAATAAATAAGGACGCCCATCAAACTCAAATGTTTCCTCCTCGTCTTCAAAGTCTTCATAAAACTCCGTAGCTTCATCATCCGACATCCTTGCAATAGCCTAGCTAGCCCACTAACTCCAGTCAACAACTAAAGCGAGTATTCACGTGACTTATCAGCTGTAGTTTCGCTCCTGCTCGTCACTCGACTTATCGTGACTAAATTCAAGATGGCTGCAAGCTCTAAACTTCCTGAAGATACTGTCTGTATAAATCGTCTTGTAAGTAAACTACCAGTGCTTTTTCAAAGTTCTCAATGTCTCGTTTCAAATGTCAGGGCCTTGGGAAGTATACCAATGAAGTGTGGAGATACGTTGAGCCTTGTAAATGGTGTAAAACAGTGATTTATTTGCATGGCTATGCCGATGCCCGAGCCACCAACATTGACCGCCTCTTGGTAGCATTGGCTAACTAGCGCCAGATTTCGGAGTGCAGGGGACAAGCCGAGATGAGCTATATGACATACGTTCACACTCGGTATCATGTTTCAGAACACTTTAGGTCAAAATCACACCGGAATTCTCCTTTAAGTGGGGGGGAAAGTAAATGCCTCAATAACATTAAGGACATTTTCACCTTAATGGTTAAAGGTGATTCCACATTTTCTATACATTATAACGTCTCTATACAACCCCAATTCTGAAAAATGTGGGACACTGAAAATTAGATGACATCAAATAACAAAATGTACAGAAAAATATCATGACATCACTCCTACATTTCACATTTGACCTTATTGTACATTGTGTATTGTTTGTGTTGCTTGTATTCTTTCAGGAAAGAAAGCGCTGACCGATCCAAACAATTTGCCGGGTCAATGAGAGGAGGCCATCTTCATGTCAGAAAATGTGGCTTTCCACCAAGTGTAGATTAGCAATGGTAATTGCGTTAGGGAAGAAAGTCAGTTGCGGAGAATGTAAGATACAGGCCCTAATCTGTACACTGTATGATGAATTATATGATATGCTTGTTATTTGTGTTCTGTATGTATGTTAACATTTTGATTAACATTCTACTATTTGCTTATGTCAAACAGTTTCTAGAAAAGGAAGTGAAGAACAAGAGTGCCCCCACAACAGCCCTATGTACAAGCAGCAGTACAGAAGAGTACTAAAAAAGAGAAAGACAAAGGTTATTTCCATACACAAAATTGAAAATAAAACAATGGATGATGTAACAGTACTTTTTGATCACTTTTAAAAATGTATAATGGCACTGCGGAATAATTGAAATCAGTGATCAGTAACTGTCAGTATCAGTAATCGTACCAGATATTGCGTTTGTTCATCTTTGTGTTTATGTTCAAAATCCCGAACAAGACACGCCAGAGATAACTCACCCCTATATTATATATAAATATAATATAAAGTATTCTCTGAAAAATATTCATGGCATGTTTTAGTATTGTTAGAGATGCTACCAACCCCAGAATGTTTGTCTGCAGTTACTCTATGTTCCAGTTTATGGGACTGTGTAAATTGACCAGGATGTTTTACAGCTCGTATAGGGAATGTAAAGTGAGTGGACCATGAGGAGATATTAACTGAACATCATAAAAAGTGTTACGTGTCTACAAAACGCTGATAGTCACTGATGTGAAGTGTTAAAATTTGAATGTTAAGTTGAGTGCAATGTTATCTTTTTAAGCAAGACACTATTTTTCTATGTCTTTGTTTGCCTGCCACAGGGGAAGATGGAGATCCTAATAGATTGGGTGCCTTCCAAAATGTGGTGAGTTGGTTATCTTTTACACCAGATACTCACAATTACACAAAGGGAAATTACGTTGTTCCAGCAGCCATACATATACTGTAGGACATGTAAATGTACCAGATTTAGTTATTATAGTCTATGCTATAATTTAGTTATATACCGGTACTGCAGGCTACATGTAAACATATATACCGTAAATCAGTTTATATTGTAACACTCCTGTGTACCTGATGTTTTAGATGGATAGAAAGATACTTTATTGATCCCCAAGGGGAAATTCAAGTATGAACAGTAGGGTTTTATGGCAATTGGTAGTAGAGTGTTGTCTGGGGTGAGTGTGAGCTATAAACTATTTTTTATTCATTTGCACTCTGAACTTGTAAATGTACTAACCTGAGATGTTGATAATGTAACTTTTGTCAATTCAGGATGTCAGGGCCCAGTTTTTTTTATTTCCATACTGTGGAGTATTCAGATATTTTATTAGTTGTAACACTATTATGACATTGGTTAATCTAAACATCCCTCCACTAGAATATCTAATCAAACTGGAATACAGGTTACAGTCTTTTTCACTAACCATCTTCCCCCTTTTTTCTCAGCGGGAAAACCTGTCTGCCAACCTGGGAGCCTGCAAGATAAAGATCTACACACACACACACACACACTCACTCACTCACTCACTCACTCAACAGTCAACAAATATTTTAGCTGAGTGTTGTTCTTTTGTATTTTTTTATATAATATAAGTTAATAAAGACTACTAGTTGCCATATTGAATAGGAAGTATCACACATGTTTTACCACCCTGTTTTCTCAACAGAATCACCGTGTTGTGTGTTGTTAGCTTGTCTCCCACTACTTCTTGTATTGCAGTTGTTAGGACAAACTGGCAGAAGAACTTTCATTCACTAAACATTTAAAAGTGCCACAGAGTAATTACTGCTTTTGATATTTGTTTTAAGTCATTGTTGCTATTGTAGTATACTTGCTGTTGTTTTTGACTGTGGTCTAGAGGGTCCAGGTGCCTTGTGGCATGGGAGCTCCTGTTACTTCTTACATCAGTAAGTGCATCGATGATGTGACACACACAAAGACCCGGCTAACTGGAAGACATGACAGGAGATGTCCATAGGCTGCCGAGAACGCCTTCAGAGCCAAGGATGAAACTGATCTGAGAACAACGAGAGCCAAACTTTCCCCTAGCATCAGTAAAGCAAAACAGGAATACACACAAAAGATAACCTGCCATTTCAAAGACAGCAGAGACACATAGAGCATTCCCATCATGTGCATATAGCAAATTCTACTACAGCGCAGTCAGAGCCAGACAGTAACGGAGTACATTTACTTGAGTACACCAAGCACCTCA
Source organism: Alosa pseudoharengus (assembly GCF_046254945.1). Classification (NCBI taxonomy): domain Eukaryota; kingdom Metazoa; phylum Chordata; class Actinopteri; order Clupeiformes; family Clupeidae; genus Alosa; species Alosa pseudoharengus. The sequence goes on along the minus strand of NW_027468576.1, from coordinate 816,407 downwards.
TAACATCTATATTGTGCTTTTATCTGATGCAAGTGTTTTGATATGAAATAAACATAATTTGCATGACATGGTCAGTTCTGCTGGTCAGTTTTGACCTACGCGACAGCCCTGCAAAGTACCATCCACACAGCTATTCGGCTGCATTTTTTGACAGTTTTCAAGTTCAATTTATTTCTTTGTCCCAAATGGGCAATTTGATTGCAGACAGGATCACATACCACACGACATAAATAGGTCTGACAATGCCTAAAAAGTCAGTAAAACCAAGATAAAACTTAATTAAATAAGTTAGATATAAGAGGAGGAAGTGAATGAATATGGGGGGGGGGGGGTCACTAAATGGACAAATCTATCTTTTCCTGTTGTGTACATTCAGTACTTGAATAGAAAAGGGGATGAAGGAATTTTTGTACCTATGGTTAAAAGCAATAGGATGCCAACAAACGCAAGCTAGGTGGCAGCAGCACGTATTCAGAATACAGGGGATGGCTTGTGTCTTGATATATTTGTATCGCTTTGTTGAACACCTGCTTATTAAAATATTCGGTGAGACTAACAAACTTCACTCCCACTATCTTACTGGCCACATTTACTATCTTGGAAAGTGCATTTTTGTCTCTGATGGTGACATTTCCATACCAGCAGATAATGGAGAATGTGAGGATTGACTCAATAAAAGCTTTGTAAAACAATGCCATCAATGTTTTGTCCACCTGAAACTTAGCCAGTTTCCTAAGTGCAGAGAGTCTTTGTTGCCCTCTCTTGCACACCGAGGTGGTGTTCAGGTCGAACTTAAGCCGGTCATCAATCAAGGTGCCTAGGTACTTGTAAGATGATACAATTTCAACATCTTGATCGTTGATGACACTGTGCTTTGGAACAGGGGGAAGGCGTCTGAAATCTATGGACATGTCCTTGGTTTTACTGATGTTCAGATGCAAAAAAGCATCTTCACACCATGACACAAATTCATTGATAACAGGGCCATGCTCATTCTCATGGGAATTCAGGAGACTGACAATTACAGAGTCATCTGCAAATTTTAGAATGTGCCTGTTGTCATACTGGCTGCGGCAGTCATTGTTGTACAGTATGTACAACAGGGGGGAGAGAACACACCCCTGAGGTGAGCCTGTGGATGATGTTAGGCCACTGGACAGCACTTTATTTACCCTCACTCTCTGAACTCTGCGTGAGGAAATCAAGTAGCCAACCAATCAGGCTTGGGTCAAGGCTAAAGTTGTTCAGTAGTTTCTCAATCAGTAGGTGGGGTTGGATGGTGTTAAATGCCGAGGAGAAATCTACAAAGAGCAACCTTGCATGATTCCCACTTTCCTCCAGGTGTTTATAGAGAAGACTTAGTAGAGTGATGGTAGCATCCTGCACCCCCCTCTTGGCCCTATAGGCAAACTGGGAAGGATCCAAGAGAGGTTGCACCTTGATTAGGAGCTCAGCTTTAATCAGCTTCTCTAAGGATTTTGCAATAAGAGATTTTGGATGCACACAAGTTCATGGATCAAACCAAGCACCTCATAACATCTATATTGTGCTTTTATCTGATATATGCAATGATATATGTAGGCTACCTCATGTGCAAAAATGGGAAAATAACATGTATTTAAAAATATTACAAATGTTGCAAGCTTTTGACTTTATAGTCAAGCAGGTGATACATCTTAATAATTCAAGCATGTTTCTCATGTTATATATACAAATATTTTTGTAATTTTGAAATTATAGCTATTTCTGTAATTAGACTACATGCCCCATGACGTGTAGCGTTCATTTCAACGCTGCTTTATAACAATGGCGCCGAATTTGTAGTTCATTAAAACGGCTTTGTATTAAAACATAAACAAATTATTGTTAGGATGCACACTGGCACAGACGACTTTTGCTGGGTATAATATGTAGAGAAATAGTTAAAGCAAGTTAGTACATGACTCATTGGCATTCAATGAAAAGAAGTATAATTCCACAAAATATCGAAAAACGTGTACAGTAGGCTACTTCTGACCCTTGTTGCTAGGCAACGCCCCGTAGGCCTACCTGCTTGGCTGAAGAATAAGGAGGCTCATTATCCTAATCTTTGCTGTTCAAAGCAACATATAAATATATAAAACGATATAACACTTAAATTGAACAGGGAATAAATTAAGATGTTGATCAGACTGTAATAAGGACAAGCAATAGGCTAATAAACAAATGCCCATTCAATCAATGATATAATAACAAGTTGCTTACTGTTTAATGGACTAAGTGCATGTTGAACAAATGTGCCTTTAGACCCCTTTTAAAACACTGTAAACTATCACAGGAACAAAGAGCACTGTGCAACTTATTGCACCCACATGGAACCACTGAGGAAGAGTCTTGAATTTAGCGTTCATGAGTGGTCGACAGAACAAATGGTAATCAGAAGACAGCAGTGGGCGGTTGGGGAAGTACATCTTGATCATTGAATTAAAATAACAAGGAGCAGATCCAGTCAGTGTCCTATAGGCCAAAGTGAGAGATTTCAATGTAATGCTGGCTACTACAGGGGGAGTGTAGGAGAATAGGCCTAGGAGTGGATATGCATGCCCGATATCCATACCCCATCTGCTGGAACATTGGCTCATATATGTATTTTCACTGACACATTATCTATGTATCTATCTCATTTTAATTATGATAGCCATAGTACATGTGAGATTACAACAATAATAATGAAAGTAGTAATACAAACTGAAATGACTAAATGAATGAATTCCTTTATTGTTATTGCATTGGGAAAGAAGCTATTTCTAAATCTGCTAGTGCTAATCTGCTTGTTTTTAGACTCTGTAACATAGGTGGCTAACTGTTTCCAATTGTCCTGTTCTGTTCATGGTACACCAAAACTGTCACACTTGGATATTGAATCAATTACGATGAAAAACACGTAGCTTATCAACAAAGAAAAGTGAGATTGCTTTATGATGATAGATGCTTTACTTTTCCAAAAGATGTTGACACATTAAAGGAAATGACATGTAGTATTGTGATCCTTCTTTATGATCTGCCGCTGCTGCTGGTGGTGTTTGTGGTGCTGGTGGTGTTTGTGCTGCTGTTGGTGTTGCTGCTGGTGCTGGTGATGGGGGTGATGGTGGTGCCTCAACAGACTGCTGCAGCTCAACAGATTAAAGGAAAAGCACATTATTGTTAGATATGTGTGTACAAATCTGTTTTAGTCTGTAAAACACACTGGTATGCAAAAGGTTTTAGACAGGTTCATGCATTTGTATATATACCTGGAGATTGTAATACGCATTGTATGAGCGTACCACCTGCCTCAGCTTTTCAGCAGTGAAAGCTTTACGCCCTTCACCTTTTCCATAAAAAATGGCAAACAATGCATCATTACTGGTTTTATCATATACTCTTATGAAAAGTCAAATCATGTTGCAACAGCTGTGTGCATGCAGTTGAAACAGTAATAGTTGGTCAATATTAACATACCGTCACTGACTGAGGCAAAGGGCAATTCCTCAGGCCACCAAGGCGGCCTGTGTTGTGGCAGATATTCAGACCGAGACAAACCCTGACTCAGTGCTGAGATAGAAGGGTGTTAAAGTGTAATCAGATTCAGTAGTCTGCATCATTTTGATCTTTAAATAAGGAAATTGAAAACATACAATGCCAGTCATACCATGTTCTTTTATCAGACGGCCAATTGCCATCCGGCAATGTGTGCCACTGATATCAGGGTCAACGTATGGCCTCTCACCCCCCAAAGCATCTGTAAGACAGTACGCTCAGTGTCATTAAAAACAAATGTTAAGGTTCCTTTTCTGAACTTCAAGAAAGGATTGACACAGAAACAAACCTTAACACCACTTTCATTTATACATACCACTTGACACACCCCTATTAGTGTACATGTTTAGCAGCTCAGCCTTCCTGTCATTGGTCCAAAAGGCCTCAAGATACTTTGGCCCTAAATGAACCGTAACCGGGAAAAAAACCCTTAAAATCCATTATCAATTCGGTTTGTGTTGCCATGTCAATATCATTTTTATCAAAACTCAGGGCCAGATTGTGACCATACTAAAATAATTGTTCTTCCATTGAATGTCATCTTCGATAGATCTCATCATTGAAATGTTGTTGAATAAAAACATATTACATATACCTGTGAAATTAACGGTGGGTGACTCACTGCTGAAGTCAACCCATACGGCAAAAGCCAGGGGTGCTCCAGCCTCACCACCGCACCAATTCTTCATCTGAAAACAATATTAAAAATATTATACTTTCCCTCTCTTTTAAAAGCAGCCTCCCTCCCTTTCTTTCTTCACTGCACCCAATATTAGCATGAATTAAGACATGTCCCACTGTATTCTGAAAGCCTGACCTACTTTCCTGCAGACTTTTGCATATCATACGATCAGTGTTCATAACTCTATACATGGCACTATTTTGTATATTGGCGAACGAGGTACACATATGATAAGTTTTGAGCTCCAACTCAAAGGCAAAGCAGTTTCAGCCATGCAAACCATATATTTTCTGAAAGCTGGTCAGTTGTAGGTGTGATTTAACATACATTAGGACATGTCATGTGGTTACTATGGTCATATTGTGGTTGTTGCTAGGGTAAATTGAATGGTTGCTATGGTGTTGCTAAGGTAGATATGGTGGTTGCTATGCAAAATAACATGGTTGCTATGGTGGTTGTTAGGGTAAGCATGTTGGTTGCTATGGTGGTTGCTAGCTTGACATTATACAAGTGGTTGCTAGGGTAATTAAGATGGTTGCTTGGGTGTTGCTAGGGTAATTAAGGTGGTTGCTTGGGTGTTGCTAGGGTACATATGGTGGCAAAATAACAAAGCAGTAGAATTGCTAACGTTTAGCCATTTTTACATTTTTAGCCAAAAAACTCACTTATGTTGGTCTGATCAGTATGAAATCAGAATATGTTGAACAACGGGACATTACAAACAAGCCAGGCTCAGTTTGGAGTCGGTGGATTATTCCCGGAAGGAGATAAACGGTTCGAAACATACAAGGTTTCCCTCTTCTGCCGCGGTAACGCTAGGTGCTAGAGGTATGGGACCAAGACGCACGGCACCGCCTTGAGGCCCCTGACAACTGTTCCAAAGGTGGGATATCTGAGACACCCACAAAAAAAACAGTGAAGGAAAAACTTTAAAAAAGTTGACCACTCCCACTTCAGAGGTGGAGTTTTGGGTGGTAGCATGGAGCTACGAGGCTGAAATTCAAGTCAGACCTTCTGCACAAGACCCACATAGAGCGTGCAAAGTTTCATCGCTCTAGCTGTAACGCAAAGCATTGTGCCTACTTTTTTGGCAATTTAAAGCAACACCAAAGAACTTTTCCTCTGTCGCACGCACTATTTGTTTATCCAGCACCAGCTTTGCAAATAACAATGTCCACAGACAAGGTAGAATATGTTGCATGATTTTATGAAAGTACGATGTATTGCGACATCAGATGCAAGTCAAATTTGTAGTTTCTCATGTCTCATTCCATCGAACTACATATCCGCTACCCGATCCGGCAAACTTACATAGTGCGGTTATAGCCGATAGAGGGCCTCGAAGCGGATGCAGAAAGTGCCGTTCACCCTGTTACGAGTTGATGAACCACTGAAACGATTTTGGAAACACTATTTTAAGGTACAAAAAACTCTTTGGTGTTGCTTTAACATTTAGCCATTTTTCAATTTTTAGCCAAAAAGCACACTTATGTTGATCCGATCAGTATGAAATCAGAATATGTTGAACAACGGGACATCACAAACAAGCCAGGCTCAGTTTGGAGTCGGTGGATTATTCCCGGAAGGAGATAAACGGTTCGAAACATACAAGGTTTCCCTCTGCTGGCGCGGTAAAGCTAGGTGCTAGAGGGATGGGACCAAAACGCACGGCACCCCCTTGAGGCCCCTGACAAATGTTCCAAAGGTGGGATCTCTGAGACACCCACAAAAAAAACTGTGAAGGAAAAACATAAAAAAAGTTGACCACTCCCATTTCAGAGGTGGAGTTTTGATATGTCAAAGTCAGTAGGAAGGTAGGACATGTCTTAATTAATTGACATCTAGAGGCTATAGGCTTTCAGAAAATATATGGTTTAGGTGGTCAATTCAGCTGTCCCTTAACAGTGTAGGCCTAAATATATCAGCTGTACAATGCGTTTCTCGATCTACAATATGGGCCTATGTACGCCTTATGATGCACCAAAGTCAGTGGGAAGGTGGGACATGTCTTAATGTATATTAATTGACATCTAGAGGCTATAGGCTTTCAGAAAATATATGGTTTAGGTGGTCAATTCAGCTGTCCCTTAACAGTGTAGGCCTAAATGTATCAGTTCAATCTACTTTCTACAATCTGTAGAAACAATCTAAATCTACAATATGGGCCTATATTTAGCACAGCGACAACCATATCTAGCAAAATCACAGTAAAAGTAATGTAAAAGTGATGTAAAATACCTGCCAATTGTCCTCTGTATCCACCGCTGCAGTAGACCATGATGTGAGGATGCACTCCATAACACAGCTGTTAATGGAAGCAAGGACTGAGGTGTCAAGGCCAGCATGCTTCAGCCTCTTCAGGAAGTTGACAAATGAGTAGCCAAACAAGGACAAACAAGGCCTTGCTTACATACTGGCTGTCTTGTAGTTTGACACCACTCTCCTTTCTGTGAGTGTTCTGTTGGAGTAATTTAATGAAATGCAACCCATACATCAGGATATCAGGAGCAAGGATCTGTGAAAACATAAGTAGAGGGGAGAAAAAAAGACATAAAGATATGTCGAGAAAACATTGCAGCACCATCCCTAAACAACACATCAGGACACCTTTCTTTCCTTTTTCATTTGATCACTACTGCAATTCATACACCTTGTACCCTTGTATACAGGTGAGACAAGGGTAAAACTGATGTGGGTATTTATTCTATTATAGAATAGGCTACTAAAATATAACTCCACAACTTCAAGTGTCAACACTGTAGTTTTGAAGGAGTATTTGTAGTTCTTATGCAGGAAAATCAGTATAGGCTACTTTGGACATTAAAAGCTGCATGCACTACGTAGTACACTCAGAAATGCATTATTTTGGAGATAGAAATGTTGCTTTGTTTTTCAGAAAAACGGTAGTAGCATAACAGAATTTTTTGTCACATGAATTACCCAGACCCAAAGAAACAAATAGCTTATTACGTGAAACTGACCTGCTTATAATTTAATGTCAAACACCATCTCAATCACCATCGCACTCATTTCGATAATTTAACCAAATAACCATAACAATTATTTATTTGGCTAATTATCACGCATTTGTCCACGTCTTTTACCATTATAAGACATTCACTAAGAAATTGCACTAATTTCGCGTGATTCTAGTTGTTTTACAGCATGAAGGGTTTTTGGTCATGATAAGTATACCTATATTTTGTTCGAAACAACAAAAAACAACACCATTATTATTATTATTTACTAAATTAACGTAGTTTAACTTACCTTACCCCACATAGCCAGCCAGCTCTCGCTCTACGATGCGTTTCCGCTTTCTTGTGGTGGCGTGTGTCACATGACAGCAACCAGCCTATCACACTGGGGCTGTTTCCTTTTTCGAGCGTCGCCCTGGGATCGTCGCACACAGTGACGCGATGCACAAAATTGCGCCAAAATATCAATAGCAATGAAAAAGTACAGTCTTAATATTTTATATCCTTGCTCAAATTTGTAAAATAATGAGCATAAATCTCCGAATGAAAGAAACTTGGGTATATGTAGCCATTACATTTAAACACATCACTTCCCAGAATGCATCTCTTTGCCAAAGAACTTTATTTCCACCTTAAGCAATATAAACATTTCTGCAGTAGTGTATTACATTTATAACAACTTCATAATCAGTATTGAGACGAAAGAACTAGTGCTATCAGTAAGCTATTCTTTTTAAGTTGACATTCTCTGGGGATACGCTTCTGACATGGGCTTTGTTTACCTAGCAACGGTTACTATGCCTCGCTGAAATGAGAAGTGAGAACGTTTTTATTAAATATCCCACTTAAATAAGGGCATCATTTAAGCCAACGGCAAATATGCAGTCCTGAAACGACTGTAATTATTCAATATCCATGTATCCCAAAGTTATAAAAGTCAGTTGACCGAAATCTGTACTCAGTTGTTGAAACGGGGGATCCGTGTGTGGGCCACGGAATATATTGTCATTAACTTGCATTGGAACGAAATCCGTGTGTGTTTCACGGAAATGTCAACTTCCGTTGAGCGAAATCTGCACTCAGTTGTTGAAACAGGGATGGAATGCAACGCCTGACAGGCTAACATTACATAAAAATCGAACTGAATGTATCAAAAGTGTGTTTCCCAATAAGATAACAACATCCGTTGAGCGAAATCTGCACTCAGTTGTTAAACGGGGATCCGTGAAATAGCCACGGAATATATTGTCATTAACTTGCATTGGAACGAAATCCGTGTGTGTTTCACGGAAATGTAACTTCCGTTGAGAGGAAATCTGCACTCAGTTGTTGAAACAGGGATGGAATGCAACGCCTGACAGGCTAACATTACACAGACACTAAAAAAGGCAATAAAAATCGAACTGAATGTATCAAAAGTGTGTTTCCCAATAAGATAACAACGTCCGTTGAGCGAAATCTGCACTCAGTTGTTTAAACGGGGATCCGTGAAATAGCCACGGGATATGAGTGTCATTAACTTGCATTGAATCGAAATCCGTGTGAGTTTCACGGAAATTTCAGTGATTCCGTGGGTCCACCACGGATTTTGAGTTAAGCGTCCGTGGCTATTTCACGGATTCCCGTGAGACCAGGTTGGTGCATGCTCTCTCTCTCCAACACAAACCAGATTCTGGTACATAACGTTGAAAACAGATAAATGTGTTTATTCGAAGCACACATACAAATACTGTATGTGCGCACTTACGTGACTATCCTACTTCAAGTATTAGCCTACGCACAATAGATTTATCTTCTTTAGCCTATAATGCATAGGCTACACTTTTTAAACAAAAAGCAGCTGTGACAGGCAGCGGCCGCATATATTCTGCGTCATATCTCGCAGCTTGTGAACTCTACAAGCCCCCACCCCTCACTCGACAACCACACGGAGATTCTGTAATGTGCGTGTATGTCGTTCACACATACGTCCGTATAAGGTCAGTATTAGGTCCGCAGGTTAGCATCATATCTGAATCATCCGAAGGGTAGGACCTCCGTTTGACAAACCTCCGCATGTACTCCGGAGGTTATATCTGAAAGCGCTTTCTGTATCGATAGACAAACACACATTAGCAATTGTTGCTATAACCTGGTGTCGTGGAAAATTATCCACTTCCCGAAACCTCCAATCCAACTAGCACTCTGATATCAAAGACCCGAAGGAGAACACCAAGACGAGAAACGCTGAAGACTGTTGATCCTTTATTCACCGTATTGCAGTGATGATACAATCCAAACAATGTCAGGACTGAACCGTCAGGCAAGAGAGTGATGAGTTGCAGCTGCTACCCCGATGAGATCTGATCTGAATGTGCCTGAGCTCTCTCTTTTATGCTCTCAGGGGCCTGAGAGGCGTTCCTATCATCAGGAGCGTCACCAGGCCCCTTCTAGCCAATCAGAACGTTTTGGGACTTGAGATATTGGTGGAAACTCCTTCTCATACAAACATTAAAAAATGTGTGTTGCTAGGCAGAATATATGTGATCGAGTTCTATGTGTAATCTGTTGCCAGGCAGGGTATGTTTTGATTTGGTTCTATGTGTCATCCCAACTTTGGTTTCACTTCCCCTCCCTGGAAGGTCCCTGCATCTCCTCTTCTGCTAGCCCCTTCTATTTATGCCCTTCTGGTAAGCACCTTTCTCTCCCAGGCCCTGTTTTTACTTTCACTTTTAGCCTTTGACAGCTCAGTCTCATGACTTCCAGTAAATGTTGCATAACAGTTGCACAAACAACACCTTTATAGTAAATGGAATGTTTTCCAATAAACCAGCACACACACACACACACAAGTATTATTATTATGTCTAGATAAAATCACCACACTGGCCAAACACATATTCTCTTGTATCACAATTAATGTTTATTAGTGAGTTGCTTTTGTTGTTGTTGTTGCTCTTGTTGTTCTTGTTCTTGTTGTTCTTGTTGCTTCTCTTGTTGTTCTTGTTATTATTGTTCTTGTTCTTGGTGTTGTTGATGTTGTTGTTATTTTTAGGGAAGATCTTGTATGCTCCAGTCACATCTAAAATTCAGCCCTCTACTTCTACTTTTTCACAGGTATTTGCTCCTGATATCCTGACCAACAGAACATGTACAGAAAGAAGTGTTCCACTACCAATTTCGCTCATCTGTGGTTCTCCTGACATGTTGGGAGAGCAGGGATTTCAATTCTGATTGCTCTTCAATTAACATAATCATCCTCAACATCCTCACATCTTGCGCATCCTCACATTCTGCACATCCTCACATCCTGTGGTTCACTGCAACGCGTAGTTACATCAGTACAGCGGATCATTGGCTCATGAACTCCCCACATTGAAAGTTTACTGTTCCACACTGAGTAACATCTCATATTAATAGCTTGAATTTCCCCTTGGGCATCAATAAAGTATCTATCTATCTATTAGCACTATTTTGTAATTGTGCCACACTGACAAATTGCTGCTTCTGTTTGATGTAGTGCTGGGTGTTCTATCCATTATGACAGTCTCGTGACGTTGGCCGTAGCGTTTGTAAGCCAAAGGCCCTCCTCGTAAAAAAATATTTTTATTTCTCCGGCTGTTGCAATTGATATAAGTGCCCTCTGTAAACAGCACAACAGGCAGACAGCAAACATTTAGAAACAGACACGCAATTGGCTTCTTAAGAGATCGCGAGATCGCACGCACGCACGCACCTACACACGCACGCACTCGCGATTGCACTGACTACGCTACCGGACATCGGTAAAATTAACGGGAAGGTCACGTCATGAAGCACGATCAGAAACTGCGACGCCGGCACAATGCTTCAAGTGCTTTAAACAGTGACGTCCAGTCCATTGTGCTACGGGAGCGCTGATTACTGTATGGACAAACTCTGCTTCATAAGATGTCGAGGGCGATCGGGAAGACGCTGAGCAGAGGGCACCGTCGCGTAAAACAACGTGAGTCCGCGGAAACTGCCGGACGGTGCTTCAGGCCGGATTCGAACCGGCGATGCCATTCTTAAAGTGCTATGTAGCACAGCGCTGCCTTTCCCATGTGTGCTACGGAGACGCTGATTAATGTAGTGCTCATTATACATGATTAGAGTCTCGTGACTGCCGGCTACTGCGTGCGTGCGTGCGTAGGTCAAAGTCCGCTGATCGCGGCATTCCCCTATTTTGTAAAATATTTTTTACTCCTCTGGGTGTTGCAATGGATATCAATGATTCATGTGATTGCCCTCAGTAAAAAAACACAAGAAACAGGACGCAAACAGTTACAAACACTCAGGTTCTCTGCTTCATAAGATGTCGCGGGCGATCGGGAAGACGCTGAGCAGAGGGCACCGTCGCGTAAAACAACGTGAGTCCGCGGAAACTGCCGGACGGTGCTTCAGGCCGGATTCGAACCTGCGATGACATGGTTAAAGTGCTATGTAGCACAGCGCTGCCTTTCCCATGTGTGCTATGGAGACGCTGATTAATGCAGAGCTCATTAGAGTCTCGTGACTGCCGGCTACTGTGTGCGTGCGTGCGTAGGTCAAAGTCCGCCGATCGCAGCATTCCCCTATTTTGTAAAATTATTTTTTACTCCTCTGGGTGTTGCAATGGATATCAATGATTCATATAATTGCCCTCAGTAAAAAAGCACAAGAAACAGGACGCAAACAGTTACAAACTCTGCTTCATAAGATGTCGCGGGCGATCGGGAAGACGCTGAGCAGAGGGCACCGTCGCGTAAAACATCGTGAGACCGCGGAAACGGCCGGACGGTGCTTCAGGCTGGATTCGAACCTGCGATGACATTCTTAAAGTGCTATGTAGCACAGCGCTGCCTTTCCCATGTGTGCTACTGAGACACCATTAATGCAGTGCTCATTATACATGATTAGAGTCTCGTGACTGCCGGCTACTGCGTGCGTGCGTGCGTAGGTCAAAGTCCGCTGATCACGGCATTCCCCTATTTTGTAAAATTATTTTTTACTCTCCTGGGTGTTGCAATGGATATCAATGATTCATATGATTGCCCTCAGTAAAAAAACACAAGAAACAGCAATGCAATCAGTTACAAACACTCAGGTTCTCTGCTTCATAAGATGTCGCGAGCGATCGGGAAGACGCTGAGCAGAGGGCACCGTCGCGTAAAACAACGTGAGTCCGCGGAAACTGCTGGACGGTGCTTCAGGCCGGATTCGAACCTGCGATGACATGGTTAAAGTGCTATGTAGCACAGCGCTGCCTTTCCCATGTGTGCTATGGAGACGCTGATTAATGCAGAGCTCATTAGAGTCTCGTGACTGCCGGCTACTGTGTGCGTGCGTGCGTAGGTCAAAGTCCGCCGATCGCAGCATTCCCCTATTTTGTAAAATTATTTTTTACTCCTCTGGGTGTTGCAATGGATATCAATGATTCATATAATTGCCCTCAGTAAAAAAGCACAAGAAACAGGACGCAAACAGTTACAAACTCTGCTTCATAAGATGTCGCGGGCGATCGGGAAGACGCTGAGCAGAGGGCACCGTCGCGTAAAACATCGTGAGACCGCGGAAACGGCCGGACGGTGCTTCAGGCTGGATTCGAACCTGCGATGACATTCTTAAAGTGCTATGTAGCACAGCGCTGCCTTTCCCATGTGTGCTACTGAGACACCATTAATGCAGTGCTCATTATACATGATTAGAGTCTCGTGACTGCCGGCTACTGCGTGCGTGCGTGCGTAGGTCAAAGTCCGCTGATCACGGCATTCCCCTATTTTGTAAAATTATTTTTTACTCTCCTGGGTGTTGCAATGGATATCAATGATTCATATGATTGCCCTCAGTAAAAAAACAAAAGAAACAGCAATGCAATCAGTTACAAACACTCAGGTTCTCTGCTTCATAAGATGTCGCCGGCGATCGGGAAGACGCTGAGCAGAGGGCACCATCGCGTAAAACAACGCGAGACCGCGGAAACTGCCGGACCTTCAGGCCGGATTCGAACCGGCGATGCCATTCTTAAAGTGCTATGTAGCACAGCGCTGCCTTTCCCATGTGTGCTACGGAGACGCTGATTAATGCAGTGCTCATTATACATGATTAGAGTCTCGTGACTGCCGGCTACTGCGTGCGTGCGTGCGTAGGTCAAAGTCCGCTGATCGCGGCATTCCCCTATTTTGTAAAATTATTTTTTACTCCTCTGGGTGTTGCAATGAATATCAATGATTCATATGATTGCCCTCAGTAAAAAAACACAAGAAACAGGACGCAAACAGTTACAAACTCTGCTTCATAAGATGTCGCGGGCGATCGGGAAGACGCTGAGCAGAGGGCACGTCGCGTAAAACAACGTGAGACCGCGGAAATGGCCGGACGGTGCTTCAGGCCTTATTCGAACCTGCAATGCCATTCTTAACGTGCTATGTAGCACAGCGCTGCCTATCCCATGTGTGCTACGGAGACTCTGATTAATGCAGTGCTCATTATACATGATTAGAGTCTCGTGACTGCCGGCTACTGCTGCTTGCTAGGTCAAAGTCCGCCGATCGGGGCATTCCCCTATTTTGTAAAATTATTTTTTACTCCTCTGGGTGTTGCAATGGATATCAATGATTCATATGATTGCCCTCAGTAAAAAAACACAAGAAACAGGAATGCAATCAGTTACAAACACTCAGGTTCTCTGCTTCATAAGATGTCGCCGGCGATCGGGAAGACGCTGAGCAGAGGGCACCGTCGCGTAAAACAACGCGAGACAGCGGAAATGGCCGGACGGTGCTTCAGGCTGGATTCGATCCTGCGATGACATTCTTAAAGTGCTATGTAACACAGCGCTGCCTTTCCCATGTGTGCTACGGAGACACCATTAATGCAGTGCTCATTATACATGATTAGAGTCTCGTGACTGCCGGCTACTGCGTGCGTGCGTGCGTGTGTAGGTCAAAGTCCGCCGATCGCAGCATTCCCCTATTTTGTAAAATTATTTTTTACTCCTCTGGGTGTTGCAATGGATATCAATGATTCATATGATTGCCCTCAGTAAAAAAGCACAAGAAACAGGACGCAAACAGTTACAAACTCTGCTTCATAAGATGTCGCGGGCGATCGGGAAGACGCTGAGCAGAGGGCACCGTCGCGTAAAACATCGTGAGACCGCGGAAACAGCCGGACTGTGCTTCAGGCTGGATTCGAACCTGCGATGACATTCTTAAAGTGCTATGTAGCACAGCGCTGCCTTTCCCATGTGTGCTACGGAGACACCATTAATGCAGTGCTCATTATACATGATTAGAGTCTCGTGACTGCCGGCTACTGCGTGCGTGCGTGCGTGTGTAGGTCAAAGTCCGCCGATCGCAGCATTCCCCTATTTTGTAAAATTATTTTTTACTCTCCTGGGTGTTGCAATGGATATCAATGATTCATATGATTGCCCTCAGTAAAAAAACACAAGAAACAGGAATGCAATCAGTTACAAACACTCAGGTTCTCTGCTTCATAAGATGTCGCCGGCGATCGGGAAGACGCTGAGCAGAGGGCACCGTCGCGTAAAACAACGTGAGTCCGCGGAAACTGCCGGACGGTGCTTCAGGCCGGATTCGAACCGGCGATGCCATTCTTAAAGTGCTATGTAGCACAGCGCTGCCTTTCCCATGTGTGCTACGGAGACGCTGATTAATGTAGTGCTCATTATACATGATTAGAGTCTCGTGACTGCCGGCTACTGCGTGCGTGCGTGCGTAGGTCAAAGTCCGCTGATCGCGGCATTCCCCTATTTTGTAAAATTATTTTTTACTCCTCTGGGTGTTGCAATGGATATCAATGATTCATATGATTGCCCTCAGTAAAAAAACACAAGAAACAGGAAGCAAACAGTTACAAACACTCAGGTTCTCTACTTCATAAGATGTCGCCGGCGATCGGGAAGACGCTGAGCAGAGGGCACCGTCGCGTAAAACAACGTGAGTCCGCGGAAACTGCCGGACGGTGCTTCAGGACGGATTCGAACCTGCGATGACATTCTTAAAGTGCTATGTAGCACAGCGCTGCTTTTCCCATGTGTGCTACGGAGACACCGATTAATGCAGTGCTCATTATACATGATTAGAGTCTCGTGACTGCCGGCTACTGCTTGCGTGCGTGCGTGTATAGGTCAAAGTCCGCCGATCGCAGCATTCCCCTATTTTGTAAAATTATTTTTTACTCTCCTGGGTGTTGCAATGGATATCAATGATTCATATGATTGCCCTCAGTAAAAAAACACAAGAAACAGGAATGCAATCAGTTACAAACACTCAGGTTCTCTGCTTCATAAGATGTCGCCGGCGATCGGGAAGACGCTGAGCAGAGGGCACCGTCGCGTAAAACAACGTGAGTCCGCGGAAACTGCCGGACGGTGCTTCAGGCCGGATTCGAACCTGCGATGCCATTCTTAAAGTGCTATGTAGCACAGCGCTGCCTTTCCCATGTGTGCTACGGAGACGCTGATTAATGTAGTGCTCATTATACATGATTAGAGTCTCGTGACTGCCGGCTACTGCGTGCGTGCGTGCGTAGGTCAAAGTCCGCTGATCGCGGCATTCCCCTATTTTGTAAAATTATTTTTTACTCCTCTGGGTGTTGCAATGGATATCAATGATTCATATGATTGCCCTCAGTAAAAAAACACAAGAAACAGGACGCAAACAGTTACAAACACTCAGGTTCTCTACTTCATAAGATGTCGCGGGCGATCGGGAAGACGCTGAGCAGAGGGCACCGTCGCGTAAAACAACGTGAGTCCGCGGAAACTGCCGGACGGTGCTTCAGGACGGATTCGAACCTGCGATGACATTCTTAAAGTGCTATGTAGCACAGCGCTGCCTTTCCCATGTGTGCTACGGAGACACCGATTAATGCAGTGCTCATTATACATGATTAGAGTCTCGTGACTGCCGGCTACTGCTTGCGTGCGTGCGTGTATAGGTCAAAGTCCGCCGATCGCAGCATTCCCCTATTTTGTAAAATTATTTTTTACTCCTCTGGGTGTTGCAATGGATATCAATGATTCATATGATTGCCCTCAGTAAAAAAGCACAAGAAACAGGAATGCAATCAGTTACAAACACTCAGGTTCTCTACTTCATAAGATGTCGCCGGAGATCGGGAAGACGCTGAGCAGAGGGCACGTCGCGTAAAACAACGCGAGACCGCGGAAATGGCCGGACGGTGCTTCAGGCCTTATTCGAACCTGCAATGCCATTCTTAAAGTGCTATGTAGCACAGCGCTGCCTTTCCCATATGTGCTACGGAGATGCTGATTAGTGCAGTGCTCATTATACATGATTAGAGTCTCGTGACTGCCGGCTACTGCGTGGGTGCGTGCGTAGGTCAAAGTCCGCCGATCGCAGCATTCCCCTATTTTGTAAAATTATTTTTTACTCCTCTGGGTGTTGCAATGGATATCAATGATTCATATGATTGCCCTCAGTAAAAAAGCACAAGAAACAGGACGCAAACAGTTACAAACTCTGCTTCATAAGATGTCGCGGGCGATCGGGAAGACGCTGAGCAGAGGGCACCGTCGCGTAAAACATCGTGAGACCGCGGAAACAGCCGGACTGTGCTTCAGGCTGGATTCGAACCTGCGATGACATTCTTAAAGTGCTATGTAGCACAGCGCTGCCTTTCCCATGTGTGCTACGGAGACACCATTAATGCAGTGCTCATTATACATGATTAGAGTCTCGTGACTGCCGGCTACTGCGTGCGTGCGTGCGTGTGTAGGTCAAAGTCCGCCGATCGCAGCATTCCCCTATTTTGTAAAATTATTTTTTACTCTCCTGGGTGTTGCAATGGATATCAATGATTCATATGATTGCCCTCAGTAAAAAAACACAAGAAACAGGAATGCAATCAGTTACAAACACTCAGGTTCTCTGCTTCATAAGATGTCGCCGGCGATCGGGAAGACGCTGAGCAGAGGGCACCGTCGCGTAAAACAACGCGAGACCGCGGAAATGGCCGGACGGTGCTTCAGGCTGGATTCGATCCTGCGATGACATTCTTAAAGTGCTATGTAGCACAGCGCTGCCTTTCCCATGTGTGCTACGGAGACACCATTAATGCAGTGCTCATTATACATGATTAGAGTCTCGTGACTGCCGGCTACTGCGTGCGTGCGTGCGTGCGTGTGTAGGTCAAAGTCCGCCGATCGCAGCATTCCCCTATTTTGTAAAATTATTTTTTACTCTCCTGGGTGTTGCAATGGATATCAATGATTCATATGATTGCCCTCAGTAAAAAAACACAAGAAACAGGAATGCAATCAGTTACAAACACTCAGGTTCTCTGCTTCATAAGATGTCGCCGGCGATCGGGAAGACGCTGAGCAGAGGGCACCGTCGCGTAAAACAACGCGAGACCGCGGAAATGGCCGGACGGTGCTTCAGGCTGGATTCGAACCTGCGATGACATTCTTAAAGTGCTATGTAGCACAGCGCTGACTTTCCCATGTGTGCTACGGAGACGCCGATTAATGCTGTGCTCATTATACATGATTAGAGTCTCGTGACTGCCGGCGACTGCGTGCGTGCGTGCGTAGGTCAAAGTCCGCCGATCGCAGCATTCCCCTATTTTGTAAAATTATTTTTTACTCCTCTGGGTGTTGCAATGGATATCAATGATTCATATGATTGCCCTCAGTAAAAAAGCACAAGAAACAGGACGCAAACAGTTACAAACTCTGCTTCATAAGATGTCGTGGAGGATCGGGAAGACGCTGAGCAGAGGGCACCTTCGCGTAAAACAACATGAGACCGAGGAAACGGCCAGACGGTGTTTCAGGCCGGATTCGAACCTGCGATGACATTCTTAAAGTGCTATGTAGCACAGCGGTGCCTTTCCCATGTGTGCTACGGAGACGCTGATTAATGCAGTGCTCATTATACATGATTAGAGTCTCGTGACTGCCGGCTACTGCGTGCGTGCGTGCGTGTGTAGGTCAAAGTCCGCCGATCGCAGCATTCCCCTATTTTGTAAAATTATTTTTTACTCTCCTGGGTGTTGCAATGGATATCAATGATTCATATGATTGCCCTCAGTAAAAAAACACAAGAAACAGGAATGCAATCAGTTACAAACACTCAGGTTCTCTGCTTCATAAGATGTCGCCGGCGATCGGGAAGACGCTGAGCAGAGGGCACCGTCGCGTAAAACAACGTGAGTCCGCGGAAACTGCCGGACGGTGCTTCAGGACGGATTCGAACCTGCGATGACATTCTTAAAGTGCTATGTAGCACAGCGCTGCCTTTCCCATGTGTGCTACGGAGACACCGATTAATGCAGTGCTCATTATACATGATTAGAGTCTCGTGACTGCCGGCTACTGCTTGCGTGCGTGTATAGGTCAAAGTCCGCCGATCGCAGCATTCCCCTATTTTGTAAAATTATTTTTTACTCCTCTGGGTGTTGCAATGGATATCAATGATTCATATGATTGCCCTCAGTAAAAAAGCACAAGAAACAGGACGCAAACAGTTACAAACTCTGCTTCATAAGATGTCGCGGGCGATCGGGAAGACGCTGAGCAGAGGGCACCGTCGCGTAAAACATCGTGAGACCGCGGAAACAGCCGGACTGTGCTTCAGGCTGGATTCGAACCTGCGATGACATTCTTAAAGTGCTATGTAGCACAGCGCTGCCTTTCCCATGTGTGCTACGGAGACACCATTAATGCAGTGCTCATTATACATGATTAGAGTCTCGTGACTGCCGGCTACTGCGTGCGTGCATGCGTGTGTAGGTCAAAGTCCGCCGATCGCAGCATTCCCCTATTTTGTAAAATTATTTTTTACTCTCCTGGGTGTTGCAATGGATATCAATGATTCATATGATTGCCCTCAGTAAAAAAACACAAGAAACAGGAATGCAATCAGTTACAAACACTCAGGTTCTCTGCTTCATAAGATGTCGCCGGCGATCGGGAAGACGCTGAGCAGAGGGCACCGTCGCGTAAAACAACGCGAGACCGCGGAAATGGCCGGACGGTGCTTCAGGCTGGATTCGATCCTGCGATGACATTCTTAAAGTGCTATGTAGCACAGCGCTGCCTTTCCCATGTGTGCTACGGAGACACCATTAATGCAGTGCTCATTATACATGATTAGAGTCTCGTGACTGCCGGCTACTGCGTGCGTGCGTGCGTGTGTAGGTCAAAGTCCGCCGATCGCAGCATTCCCCTATTTTGTAAAATTATTTTTTACTCTCCTGGGTGTTGCAATGGATATCAATGATTCATATGATTGCCCTCAGTAAAAAAACACAAGAAACAGGAATGCAATCAGTTACAAACACTCAGGTTCTCTGCTTCATAAGATGTCGCCGGCGATCGGGAAGACGCTGAGCAGAGGGCACCGTCGCGTAAAACAACGCGAGACCGCGGAAATGGCCGGACGGTGCTTCAGGCTGGATTCGAACCTGCGATGACATTCTTAAAGTGCTATGTAGCACAGCGCTGACTTTCCCATGTGTGCTACGGAGACGCCGATTAATGCTGTGCTCATTATACATGATTAGAGTCTCGTGACTGCCGGCGACTGCGTGCGTGCGTGCGTAGGTCAAAGTCCGCCGATCGCAGCATTCCCCTATTTTGTAAAATTATTTTTTACTCCTCTGGGTGTTGCAATGGATATCAATGATTCATATGATTGCCCTCAGTAAAAAAGCACAAGAAACAGGAATGCAATCAGTTACAAACACTCAGGTTCTCTGCTTCATAAGATGTCGCCGGAGATCGGGAAGACGCTGAGCAGAGGGCACGTCGCGTAAAACAACGCGAGACCGCGGAAATGGCCGGACGGTGCTTCAGGCCTTATTCGAACCTGCAATGCCATTCTTAAAGTGCTATGTAGCACAGCGCTGCCTTTCCCATATGTGCTACGGAGATGCTGATTAGTGCAGTGCTCATTATACATGATTAGAGTCTCGTGACTGCCGGCTACTGCGTGGGTGCGTGCGTAGGTCAAAGTCCGCCGATCGCAGCATTCCCCTATTTTGTAAAATTATTTTTTACTCCTCTGGGTGTTGCAATGGATATCAATGATTCATATGATTGCCCTCAGTAAAAAAGCACAAGAAACAGGACGCAAACAGTTACAAACTCTGCTTCATAAGATGTCGCGGGCGATCGGGAAGACGCTGAGCAGAGGGCACCGTCGCGTAAAACATCGTGAGACCGCGGAAACAGCCGGACTGTGCTTCAGGCTGGATTCGAACCTGCGATGACATTCTTAAAGTGCTATGTAGCACAGCGCTGCCTTTCCCATGTGTGCTACGGAGACACCATTAATGCAGTGCTCATTATACATGATTAGAGTCTCGTGACTGCCGGCTACTGCGTGCGTGCGTGCGTGTGTAGGTCAAAGTCCGCCGATCGCAGCATTCCCCTATTTTGTAAAATTATTTTTTACTCTCCTGGGTGTTGCAATGGATATCAATGATTCATATGATTGCCCTCAGTAAAAAAACACAAGAAACAGGAATGCAATCAGTTACAAACACTCAGGTTCTCTGCTTCATAAGATGTCGCCGGCGATCGGGAAGACGCTGAGCAGAGGGCACCGTCGCGTAAAACAACGTGAGTCCGCGGAAACTGCCGGACGGTGCTTCAGGCCGGATTCGAACCGGCGATGCCATTCTTAAAGTGCTATGTAGCACAGCGCTGCCTTTCCCATGTGTGCTACGGAGACGCTGATTAATGCAGTGCTCATTATACATGATTAGAGTCTCGTGACTGCCGGCTACTGCGTGCGTGCGTGCGTAGGTCAAAGTCCGCTGATCGCGGCATTCCCCTATTTTGTAAAATTATTTTTTACTCCTCTGGGTGTTGCAATGGATATCAATGATTCATATGATTGCCCTCAGTAAAAAAACACAAGAAACAGGACGCAAACAGTTACAAACACTCAGGTTCTCTACTTCATAAGATGTCGCGGGCGATCGGGAAGACGCTGAGCAGAGGGCACCGTCGCGTAAAACAACGTGAGTCCGCGGAAACTGCCGGATGGTGCTTCAGGACGGATTCGAACCTGCGATGACATTCTTAAAGTGCTATGTAGCACAGCGCTGCCTTTCCCATGTGTGCTACGGAGACACCGATTAATGCAGTGCTCATTATACATGATTAGAGTCTCGTGACTGCCGGCTACTGCTTGCGTGCGTGCGTGTATAGGTCAAAGTCCGCCGATCGCAGCATTCCCCTATTTTGTAAAATTATTTTTTACTCTCCTGGGTGTTGCAATGGATATCAATGATTCATATGATTGCCCTCAGTAAAAAAACACAAGAAACAGGAATGCAATCAGTTACAAACACTCAGGTTCTCTGCTTCATAAGATGTCGCCGGAGATCGGGAAGACGCTGAGCAGAGGGCACGTCGCGTAAAACAACGCGAGACCGCGGAAATGGCCGGACGGTGCTTCAGGCCTTATTCGAACCTGCAATGCCATTCTTAAAGTGCTATGTAGCACAGCGCTGCCTTTCCCATATGTGCTACGGAGATGCTGATTAGTGCAGTGCTCATTATACATGATTAGAGTCTCGTGACTGCCGGCTACTGCGTGGGTGCGTGCGTAGGTCAAAGTCCGCCGATCGCAGCATTCCCCTATTTTGTAAAATTATTTTTTACTCCTCTGGGTGTTGCAATGGATATCAATGATTCATATGATTGCCCTCAGTAAAAAAGCACAAGAAACAGGACGCAAACAGTTACAAACTCTGCTTCATAAGATGTCGCGGGCGATTGGGAAGACGCTGAGCAGAGGGCACCGTCGCGTAAAACATCGTGAGACCGCGGAAACAGCCGGACTGTGCTTCAGGCTGGATTCGAACCTGCGATGACATTCTTAAAGTGCTATGTAGCACAGCGCTGCCTTTCCCATGTGTGCTACGGAGACACCATTAATGCAGTGCTCATTATACATGATTAGAGTCTCGTGACTGCCGGCTACTGCGTGCGTGCGTGCGTGTGTAGGTCAAAGTCCGCCGATCGCAGCATTCCCCTATTTTGTAAAATTATTTTTTACTCTCCTGGGTGTTGCAATGGATATCAATGATTCATATGATTGCCCTCAGTAAAAAAAACACAAGAAACAGGAATGCAATCAGTTACAAACACTCAGGTTCTCTGCTTCATAAGATGTCGCCGGCGATCGGGAAGACGCTGAGCAGAGGGCACCGTCGCGTAAAACAACGCGAGACCGCGGAAATGGCCGGACGGTGCTTCAGGCTGGATTCGATCCTGCGATGACATTCTTAAAGTGCTATGTAGCACAGCGCTGCCTTTCCCATGTGTGCTACGGAGACACCATTAATGCAGTGCTCATTATACATGATTAGAGTCTCGTGACTGCCGGCTACTGCGTGCGTGCGTGCGTGTGTAGGTCAAAGTCCGCCGATCGCAGCATTCCCCTATTTTGTAAAATTATTTTTTACTCTCCTGGGTGTTGCAATGGATATCAATGATTCATATGATTGCCCTCAGTAAAAAAACACAAGAAACAGGAATGCAATCAGTTACAAACACTCAGGTTCTCTGCTTCATAAGATGTCGCCGGCGATCGGGAAGACGCTGAGCAGAGGGCACCGTCGCGTAAAACAACGCGAGACCGCGGAAATGGCCGGACGGTGCTTCAGGCTGGATTCGAACCTGCGATGACATTCTTAAAGTGCTATGTAGCACAGCGCTGACTTTCCCATGTGTGCTACGGAGACGCCGATTAATGCTGTGCTCATTATACATGATTAGAGTCTCGTGACTGCCGGCGACTGCGTGCGTGCGTGCGTAGGTCAAAGTCCGCCGATCGCAGCATTCCCCTATTTTGTAAAATTATTTTTTACTCCTCTGGGTGTTGCAATGGATATCAATGATTCATATGATTGCCCTCAGTAAAAAAGCACAAGAAACAGGAATGCAATCAGTTACAAACACTCAGGTTCTCTGCTTCATAAGATGTCGCCGGAGATCGGGAAGACGCTGAGCAGAGGGCACGTCGCGTAAAACAACGCGAGACCGCGGAAATGGCCGGACGGTGCTTCAGGCCTTATTCGAACCTGCAATGCCATTCTTAAAGTGCTATGTAGCACAGCGCTGCCTTTCCCATATGTGCTACGGAGATGCTGATTAGTGCAGTGCTCATTATACATGATTAGAGTCTCGTGACTGCCGGCTACTGCGTGGGTGCGTGCGTAGGTCAAAGTCCGCCGATCGCAGCATTCCCCTATTTTGTAAAATTATTTTTTACTCCTCTGGGTGTTGCAATGGATATCAATGATTCATATGATTGCCCTCAGTAAAAAAGCACAAGAAACAGGACGCAAACAGTTACAAACTCTGCTTCATAAGATGTCGCGGGCGATCGGGAAGACGCTGAGCAGAGGGCACCGTCGCGTAAAACATCGTGAGACCGCGGAAACAGCCGGACTGTGCTTCAGGCTGGATTCGAACCTGCGATGACATTCTTAAAGTGCTATGTAGCACAGCGCTGCCTTTCCCATGTGTGCTACGGAGACACCATTAATGCAGTGCTCATTATACATGATTAGAGTCTCGTGACTGCCGGCTACTGCGTGCGTGCGTGCGTGTGTAGGTCAAAGTCCGCCGATCGCAGCATTCCCCTATTTTGTAAAATTATTTTTTACTCTCCTGGGTGTTGCAATGGATATCAATGATTCATATGATTGCCCTCAGTAAAAAAACACAAGAAACAGGAATGCAATCAGTTACAAACACTCAGGTTCTCTGCTTCATAAGATGTCGCCGGCGATCGGGAAGACGCTGAGCAGAGGGCACCGTCGCGTAAAACAACGTGAGTCCGCGGAAACTGCCGGACGGTGCTTCAGGCCGGATTCGAACCGGCGATGCCATTCTTAAAGTGCTATGTAGCACAGCGCTGCCTTTCCCATGTGTGCTACGGAGACGCTGATTAATGCAGTGCTCATTATACATGATTAGAGTCTCGTGACTGCCGGCTACTGCGTGCGTGCGTGCGTAGGTCAAAGTCCGCTGATCGCGGCATTCCCCTATTTTGTAAAATTATTTTTTACTCCTCTGGGTGTTGCAATGGATATCAATGATTCATATGATTGCCCTCAGTAAAAAAACACAAGAAACAGGACGCAAACAGTTACAAACACTCAGGTTCTCTACTTCATAAGATGTCGCGGGCGATCGGGAAGACGCTGAGCAGAGGGCACCGTCGCGTAAAACAACGTGAGTCCGCGGAAACTGCCGGACGGTGCTTCAGGACGGATTCGAACCTGCGATGACATTCTTAAAGTGCTATGTAGCACAGCGCTGCCTTTCCCATGTGTGCTACGGAGACACCATTAATGCAGTGCTCATTATACATGATTAGAGTCTCGTGACTGCCGGCTACTGCGTGCGTGCGTGCGTGTGTAGGTCAAAGTCCGCCGATCGCAGCATTCCCCTATTTTGTAAAATTATTTTTTACTCTCCTGGGTGTTGCAATGGATATCAATGATTCATATGATTGCCCTCAGTAAAAAAACACAAGAAACAGGAATGCAATCAGTTACAAACACTCAGGTTCTCTGCTTCATAAGATGTCGCCGGCGATCGGGAAGACGCTGAGCAGAGGGCACCGTCGCGTAAAACAACGCGAGACCGCGGAAATGGCCGGACGGTGCTTCAGGCTGGATTCGAACCTGCGATGACATTCTTAAAGTGCTATGTAGCACAGCGCTGACTTTCCCATGTGTGCTACGGAGACGCCGATTAATGCTGTGCTCATTATACATGATTAGAGTCTCGTGACTGCCGGCGACTGCGTGCGTGCGTGCGTAGGTCAAAGTCCGCCGATCGCAGCATTCCCCTATTTTGTAAAATTATTTTTTACTCCTCTGGGTGTTGCAATGGATATCAATGATTCATATGATTGCCCTCAGTAAAAAAGCACAAGAAACAGGAATGCAATCAGTTACAAACACTCAGGTTCTCTGCTTCATAAGATGTCGCCGGAGATCGGGAAGACGCTGAGCAGAGGGCACGTCGC
The DNA here is from genome assembly GCF_046254945.1 of Alosa pseudoharengus. Lineage (NCBI taxonomy): Eukaryota > Metazoa > Chordata > Actinopteri > Clupeiformes > Clupeidae > Alosa > Alosa pseudoharengus. The sequence goes on along the minus strand of NW_027468576.1, from coordinate 791,160 downwards.
GTAAAACAACGCGAGACCGCGGAAATGGCCGGACGGTGCTTCAGGCCTTATTCGAACCTGCAATGCCATTCTTAAAGTGCTATGTAGCACAGCGCTGCCTTTCCCATATGTGCTACGGAGATGCTGATTAGTGCAGTGCTCATTATACATGATTAGAGTCTCGTGACTGCCGGCTACTGCGTGGGTGCGTGCGTAGGTCAAAGTCCGCCGATCGCAGCATTCCCCTATTTTGTAAAATTATTTTTTACTCCTCTGGGTGTTGCAATGGATATCAATGATTCATATGATTGCCCTCAGTAAAAAAGCACAAGAAACAGGACGCAAACAGTTACAAACTCTGCTTCATAAGATGTCGCGGGCGATCGGGAAGACGCTGAGCAGAGGGCACCGTCGCGTAAAACATCGTGAGACCGCGGAAACAGCCGGACTGTGCTTCAGGCTGGATTCGAACCTGCGATGACATTCTTAAAGTGCTATGTAGCACAGCGCTGCCTTTCCCATGTGTGCTACGGAGACACCATTAATGCAGTGCTCATTATACATGATTAGAGTCTCGTGACTGCCGGCTACTGCGTGCGTGCGTGCGTGTGTAGGTCAAAGTCCGCCGATCGCAGCATTCCCCTATTTTGTAAAATTATTTTTTACTCTCCTGGGTGTTGCAATGGATATCAATGATTCATATGATTGCCCTCAGTAAAAAAACACAAGAAACAGGAATGCAATCAGTTACAAACACTCAGGTTCTCTGCTTCATAAGATGTCGCCGGCGATCGGGAAGACGCTGAGCAGAGGGCACCGTCGCGTAAAACAACGTGAGTCCGCGGAAACTGCCGGACGGTGCTTCAGGCCGGATTCGAACCGGCGATGCCATTCTTAAAGTGCTATGTAGCACAGCGCTGCCTTTCCCATGTGTGCTACGGAGACGCTGATTAATGCAGTGCTCATTATACATGATTAGAGTCTCGTGACTGCCGGCTACTGCGTGCGTGCGTGCGTAGGTCAAAGTCCGCTGATCGCGGCATTCCCCTATTTTGTAAAATTATTTTTTACTCCTCTGGGTGTTGCAATGGATATCAATGATTCATATGATTGCCCTCAGTAAAAAAACACAAGAAACAGGACGCAAACAGTTACAAACACTCAGGTTCTCTACTTCATAAGATGTCGCGGGCGATCGGGAAGACGCTGAGCAGAGGGCACCGTCGCGTAAAACAACGTGAGTCCGCGGAAACTGCCGGACGGTGCTTCAGGACGGATTCGAACCTGCGATGACATTCTTAAAGTGCTATGTAGCACAGCGCTGCCTTTCCCATGTGTGCTACGGAGACACCGATTAATGCAGTGCTCATTATACATGATTAGAGTCTCGTGACTGCCGGCTACTGCTTGCGTGCGTGCGTGTATAGGTCAAAGTCCGCCGATCGCAGCATTCCCCTATTTTGTAAAATTATTTTTTACTCTCCTGGGTGTTGCAATGGATATCAATGATTCATATGATTGCCCTCAGTAAAAAAACACAAGAAACAGGAATGCAATCAGTTACAAACACTCAGGTTCTCTGCTTCATAAGATGTCGCCGGAGATCGGGAAGACGCTGAGCAGAGGGCACGTCGCGTAAAACAACGCGAGACCGCGGAAATGGCCGGACGGTGCTTCAGGCCTTATTCGAACCTGCAATGCCATTCTTAAAGTGCTATGTAGCACAGCGCTGCCTTTCCCATATGTGCTACGGAGATGCTGATTAGTGCAGTGCTCATTATACATGATTAGAGTCTCGTGACTGCCGGCTACTGCGTGGGTGCGTGCGTAGGTCAAAGTCCGCCGATCGCAGCATTCCCCTATTTTGTAAAATTATTTTTTACTCCTCTGGGTGTTGCAATGGATATCAATGATTCATATGATTGCCCTCAGTAAAAAAGCACAAGAAACAGGACGCAAACAGTTACAAACTCTGCTTCATAAGATGTCGCGGGCGATTGGGAAGACGCTGAGCAGAGGGCACCGTCGCGTAAAACATCGTGAGACCGCGGAAACAGCCGGACTGTGCTTCAGGCTGGATTCGAACCTGCGATGACATTCTTAAAGTGCTATGTAGCACAGCGCTGCCTTTCCCATGTGTGCTACGGAGACACCATTAATGCAGTGCTCATTATACATGATTAGAGTCTCGTGACTGCCGGCTACTGCGTGCGTGCGTGCGTGTGTAGGTCAAAGTCCGCCGATCGCAGCATTCCCCTATTTTGTAAAATTATTTTTTACTCTCCTGGGTGTTGCAATGGATATCAATGATTCATATGATTGCCCTCAGTAAAAAAAACACAAGAAACAGGAATGCAATCAGTTACAAACACTCAGGTTCTCTGCTTCATAAGATGTCGCCGGCGATCGGGAAGACGCTGAGCAGAGGGCACCGTCGCGTAAAACAACGCGAGACCGCGGAAATGGCCGGACGGTGCTTCAGGCTGGATTCGATCCTGCGATGACATTCTTAAAGTGCTATGTAGCACAGCGCTGCCTTTCCCATGTGTGCTACGGAGACACCATTAATGCAGTGCTCATTATACATGATTAGAGTCTCGTGACTGCCGGCTACTGCGTGCGTGCGTGCGTGTGTAGGTCAAAGTCCGCCGATCGCAGCATTCCCCTATTTTGTAAAATTATTTTTTACTCTCCTGGGTGTTGCAATGGATATCAATGATTCATATGATTGCCCTCAGTAAAAAAACACAATAAACAGGAATGCAATCAGTTACAAACACTCAGGTTCTCTGCTTCATAAGATGTCGCCGGCGATCGGGAAGACGCTGAGCAGAGGGCACCGTCGCGTAAAACAACGCGAGACCGCGGAAATGGCCGGACGGTGCTTCAGGCTGGATTCGAACCTGCGATGACATTCTTAAAGTGCTATATAGCACAGCGCTGACTTTCCCATGTGTGCTACGGAGACGCCGATTAATGCTGTGCTCATTATACATGATTAGAGTCTCGTGACTGCCGGCGACTGCGTGCGTGCGTGCGTAGGTCAAAGTCCGCCGATCGCAGCATTCCCCTATTTTGTAAAATTATTTTTTACTCCTCTGGGTGTTGCAATGGATATCAATGATTCATATGATTGCCCTCAGTAAAAAAGCACAAGAAACAGGAATGCAATCAGTTACAAACACTCAGGTTCTCTGCTTCATAAGATGTCGCCGGAGATCGGGAAGACGCTGAGCAGAGGGCACGTCGCGTAAAACAACGCGAGACCGCGGAAATGGCCGGACGGTGCTTCAGGCCTTATTCGAACCTGCAATGCCATTCTTAAAGTGCTATGTAGCACAGCGCTGCCTTTCCCATATGTGCTACGGAGATGCTGATTAGTGCAGTGCTCATTATACATGATTAGAGTCTCGTGACTGCCGGCTACTGCGTGGGTGCGTGCGTAGGTCAAAGTCCGCCGATCGCAGCATTCCCCTATTTTGTAAAATTATTTTTTACTCCTCTGGGTGTTGCAATGGATATCAATGATTCATATGATTGCCCTCAGTAAAAAAGCACAAGAAACAGGACGCAAACAGTTACAAACTCTGCTTCATAAGATGTCGCGGGCGATCGGGAAGACGCTGAGCAGAGGGCACCGTCGCGTAAAACATCGTGAGACCGCGGAAACAGCCGGACTGTGCTTCAGGCTGGATTCGAACCTGCGATGACATTCTTAAAGTGCTATGTAGCACAGCGCTGCCTTTCCCATGTGTGCTACGGAGACACCATTAATGCAGTGCTCATTATACATGATTAGAGTCTCGTGACTGCCGGCTACTGCGTGCGTGCGTGCGTGTGTAGGTCAAAGTCCGCCGATCGCAGCATTCCCCTATTTTGTAAAATTATTTTTTACTCTCCTGGGTGTTGCAATGGATATCAATGATTCATATGATTGCCCTCAGTAAAAAAACACAAGAAACAGGAATGCAATCAGTTACAAACACTCAGGTTCTCTGCTTCATAAGATGTCGCCGGCGATCGGGAAGACGCTGAGCAGAGGACACCGTCGCGTAAAACAACGTGAGTCCGCGGAAACTGCCGGACGGTGCTTCAGGCCGGATTCGAACCGGCGATGCCATTCTTAAAGTGCTATGTAGCACAGCGCTGCCTTTCCCATGTGTGCTACGGAGACGCTGATTAATGCAGTGCTCATTATACATGATTAGAGTCTCGTGACTGCCGGCTACTGCGTGCGTGCGTGCGTAGGTCAAAGTCCGCTGATCGCGGCATTCCCCTATTTTGTAAAATTATTTTTTACTCCTCTGGGTGTTGCAATGGATATCAATGATTCATATGATTGCCCTCAGTAAAAAAACACAAGAAACAGGACGCAAACAGTTACAAACACTCAGGTTCTCTACTTCATAAGATGTCGCGGGCGATCGGGAAGACGCTGAGCAGAGGGCACCGTCGCGTAAAACAACGTGAGTCCGCGGAAACTGCCGGACGGTGCTTCAGGACGGATTCGAACCTGCGATGACATTCTTAAAGTGCTATGTAGCACAGCGCTGCCTTTCCCATGTGTGCTACGGAGACACCGATTAATGCAGTGCTCATTATACATGATTAGAGTCTCGTGACTGCCGGCTACTGCTTGCGTGCGTGCGTGTATAGGTCAAAGTCCGCCGATCGCAGCATTCCCCTATTTTGTAAAATTATTTTTTACTCTCCTGGGTGTTGCAATGGATATCAATGATTCATATGATTGCCCTCAGTAAAAAAACACAAGAAACAGGAATGCAATCAGTTACAAACACTCAGGTTCTCTGCTTCATAAGATGTCGCCGGAGATCGGGAAGACGCTGAGCAGAGGGCACGTCGCGTAAAACAACGCGAGACCGCGGAAATGGCCGGACGGTGCTTCAGGCCTTATTCGAACCTGCAATGCCATTCTTAAAGTGCTATGTAGCACAGCGCTGCCTTTCCCATATGTGCTACGGAGATGCTGATTAGTGCAGTGCTCATTATACATGATTAGAGTCTCGTGACTGCCGGCTACTGCGTGGGTGCGTGCGTAGGTCAAAGTCCGCCGATCGCAGCATTCCCCTATTTTGTAAAATTATTTTTTACTCCTCTGGGTGTTGCAATGGATATCAATGATTCATATGATTGCCCTCAGTAAAAAAGCACAAGAAACAGGACGCAAACAGTTACAAACTCTGCTTCATAAGATGTCGCGGGCGATTGGGAAGACGCTGAGCAGAGGGCACCGTCGCGTAAAACATCGTGAGACCGCGGAAACAGCCGGACTGTGCTTCAGGCTGGATTCGAACCTGCGATGACATTCTTAAAGTGCTATGTAGCACAGCGCTGCCTTTCCCATGTGTGCTACGGAGACACCATTAATGCAGTGCTCATTATACATGATTAGAGTCTCGTGACTGCCGGCTACTGCGTGCGTGCGTGCGTGTGTAGGTCAAAGTCCGCCGATCGCAGCATTCCCCTATTTTGTAAAATTATTTTTTACTCTCCTGGGTGTTGCAATGGATATCAATGATTCATATGATTGCCCTCAGTAAAAAAAACACAAGAAACAGGAATGCAATCAGTTACAAACACTCAGGTTCTCTGCTTCATAAGATGTCGCCGGCGATCGGGAAGACGCTGAGCAGAGGGCACCGTCGCGTAAAACAACGCGAGACCGCGGAAATGGCCGGACGGTGCTTCAGGCTGGATTCGATCCTGCGATGACATTCTTAAAGTGCTATGTAGCACAGCGCTGCCTTTCCCATGTGTGCTACGGAGACACCATTAATGCAGTGCTCATTATACATGATTAGAGTCTCGTGACTGCCGGCTACTGCGTGCGTGCGTGCGTGTGTAGGTCAAAGTCCGCCGATCGCAGCATTCCCCTATTTTGTAAAATTATTTTTTACTCTCCTGGGTGTTGCAATGGATATCAATGATTCATATGATTGCCCTCAGTAAAAAAACACAATAAACAGGAATGCAATCAGTTACAAACACTCAGGTTCTCTGCTTCATAAGATGTCGCCGGCGATCGGGAAGACGCTGAGCAGAGGGCACCGTCGCGTAAAACAACGCGAGACCGCGGAAATGGCCGGACGGTGCTTCAGGCTGGATTCGAACCTGCGATGACATTCTTAAAGTGCTATGTAGCACAGCGCTGACTTTCCCATGTGTGCTACGGAGACGCCGATTAATGCTGTGCTCATTATACATGATTAGAGTCTCGTGACTGCCGGCGACTGCGTGCGTGCGTGCGTAGGTCAAAGTCCGCCGATCGCAGCATTCCCCTATTTTGTAAAATTATTTTTTACTCCTCTGGGTGTTGCAATGGATATCAATGATTCATATGATTGCCCTCAGTAAAAAAGCACAAGAAACAGGAATGCAATCAGTTACAAACACTCAGGTTCTCTGCTTCATAAGATGTCGCCGGAGATCGGGAAGACGCTGAGCAGAGGGCACGTCGCGTAAAACAACGCGAGACCGCGGAAATGGCCGGACGGTGCTTCAGGCCTTATTCGAACCTGCAATGCCATTCTTAAAGTGCTATGTAGCACAGCGCTGCCTTTCCCATATGTGCTACGGAGATGCTGATTAGTGCAGTGCTCATTATACATGATTAGAGTCTCGTGACTGCCGGCTACTGCGTGGGTGCGTGCGTAGGTCAAAGTCCGCCGATCGCAGCATTCCCCTATTTTGTAAAATTATTTTTTACTCCTCTGGGTGTTGCAATGGATATCAATGATTCATATGATTGCCCTCAGTAAAAAAGCACAAGAAACAGGACGCAAACAGTTACAAACTCTGCTTCATAAGATGTCGCGGGCGATCGGGAAGACGCTGAGCAGAGGGCACCGTCGCGTAAAACATCGTGAGACCGCGGAAACAGCCGGACTGTGCTTCAGGCTGGATTCGAACCTGCGATGACATTCTTAAAGTGCTATGTAGCACAGCGCTGCCTTTCCCATGTGTGCTACGGAGACACCATTAATGCAGTGCTCATTATACATGATTAGAGTCTCGTGACTGCCGGCTACTGCGTGCGTGCGTGCGTGTGTAGGTCAAAGTCCGCCGATCGCAGCATTCCCCTATTTTGTAAAATTATTTTTTACTCTCCTGGGTGTTGCAATGGATATCAATGATTCATATGATTGCCCTCAGTAAAAAAACACAAGAAACAGGAATGCAATCAGTTACAAACACTCAGGTTCTCTGCTTCATAAGATGTCGCCGGCGATCGGGAAGACGCTGAGCAGAGGGCACCGTCGCGTAAAACAACGTGAGTCCGCGGAAACTGCCGGACGGTGCTTCAGGCCGGATTCGAACCGGCGATGCCATTCTTAAAGTGCTATGTAGCACAGCGCTGCCTTTCCCATGTGTGCTACGGAGACGCTGATTAATGCAGTGCTCATTATACATGATTAGAGTCTCGTGACTGCCGGCTACTGCGTGCGTGCGTGCGTAGGTCAAAGTCCGCTGATCGCGGCATTCCCCTATTTTGTAAAATTATTTTTTACTCCTCTGGGTGTTGCAATGGATATCAATGATTCATATGATTGCCCTCAGTAAAAAAACACAAGAAACAGGACGCAAACAGTTACAAACACTCAGGTTCTCTACTTCATAAGATGTCGCGGGCGATCGGGAAGACGCTGAGCAGAGGGCACCGTCGCGTAAAACAACGTGAGTCCGCGGAAACTGCCGGACGGTGCTTCAGGACGGATTCGAACCTGCGATGACATTCTTAAAGTGCTATGTAGCACAGCGCTGCCTTTCCCATGTGTGCTACGGAGACACCGATTAATGCAGTGCTCATTATACATGATTAGAGTCTCGTGACTGCCGGCTACTGCTTGCGTGCGTGCGTGTATAGGTCAAAGTCCGCCGATCGCAGCATTCCCCTATTTTGTAAAATTATTTTTTACTCTCCTGGGTGTTGCAATGGATATCAATGATTCATATGATTGCCCTCAGTAAAAAAACACAAGAAACAGGAATGCAATCAGTTACAAACACTCAGGTTCTCTGCTTCATAAGATGTCGCCGGAGATCGGGAAGACGCTGAGCAGAGGGCACGTCGCGTAAAACAACGCGAGACCGCGGAAATGGCCGGACGGTGCTTCAGGCCTTATTCGAACCTGCAATGCCATTCTTAAAGTGCTATGTAGCACAGCGCTGCCTTTCCCATATGTGCTACGGAGATGCTGATTAGTGCAGTGCTCATTATACATGATTAGAGTCTCGTGACTGCAGGCTACTGCGTGGGTGCGTGCGTAGGTCAAAGTCCGCCGATCGCAGCATTCCCCTATTTTGTAAAATTATTTTTTACTCCTCTGGGTGTTGCAATGGATATCAATGATTCATATGATTGCCCTCAGTAAAAAAGCACAAGAAACAGGACGCAAACAGTTACAAACTCTGCTTCATAAGATGTCGCGGGCGATCGGGAAGACGCTGAGCAGAGGGCACCGTCGCGTAAAACATCGTGAGACCGCGGAAACAGCCGGACTGTGCTTCAGGCTGGATTCGAACCTGCGATGACATTCTTAAAGTGCTATGTAGCACAGCGCTGCCTTTCCCATGTGTGCTACGGAGACACCATTAATGCAGTGCTCATTATACATGATTAGAGTCTCGTGACTGCCGGCTACTGCGTGCGTGCGTGCGTGTGTAGGTCAAAGTCCGCCGATCGCAGCATTCCCCTATTTTGTAAAATTATTTTTTACTCTCCTGGGTGTTGCAATGGATATCAATGATTCATATGATTGCCCTCAGTAAAAAAACACAAGAAACAGGAATGCAATCAGTTACAAACACTCAGGTTCTCTGCTTCATAAGATGTCGCCGGCGATCGGGAAGACGCTGAGCAGAGGGCACCGTCGCGTAAAACAACGCGAGACCGCGGAAATGGCCGGACGGTGCTTCAGGCTGGATTCGAACCTGCGATGACATTCTTAAAGTGCTATGTAGCACAGCGCTGACTTTCCCATGTGTGCTACGGAGACGCCGATTAATGCTGTGCTCATTATACATGATTAGAGTCTCGTGACTGCCGGCGACTGCGTGCGTGCGTGCGTAGGTCAAAGTCCGCCGATCGCAGCATTCCCCTATTTTGTAAAATTATTTTTTACTCCTCTGGGTGTTGCAATGGATATCAATGATTCATATGATTGCCCTCAGTAAAAAAGCACAAGAAACAGGAATGCAATCAGTTACAAACACTCAGGTTCTCTGCTTCATAAGATGTCGCCGGAGATCGGGAAGACGCTGAGCAGAGGGCACGTCGCGTAAAACAACGCGAGACCGCGGAAATGGCCGGACGGTGCTTCAGGCCTTATTCGAACCTGCAATGCCATTCTTAAAGTGCTATGTAGCACAGCGCTGCCTTTCCCATATGTGCTACGGAGATGCTGATTAGTGCAGTGCTCATTATACATGATTAGAGTCTCGTGACTGCCGGCTACTGCGTGGGTGCGTGCGTAGGTCAAAGTCCGCCGATCGCAGCATTCCCCTATTTTGTAAAATTATTTTTTACTCCTCTGGGTGTTGCAATGGATATCAATGATTCATATGATTGCCCTCAGTAAAAAAGCACAAGAAACAGGACGCAAACAGTTACAAACTCTGCTTCATAAGATGTCGCGGGCGATCGGGAAGACGCTGAGCAGAGGGCACCGTCGCGTAAAACATCGTGAGACCGCGGAAACAGCCGGACTGTGCTTCAGGCTGGATTCGAACCTGCGATGACATTCTTAAAGTGCTATGTAGCACAGCGCTGCCTTTCCCATGTGTGCTACGGAGACACCATTAATGCAGTGCTCATTATACATGATTAGAGTCTCGTGACTGCCGGCTACTGCGTGCGTGCGTGCGTGTGTAGGTCAAAGTCCGCCGATCGCAGCATTCCCCTATTTTGTAAAATTATTTTTTACTCTCCTGGGTGTTGCAATGGATATCAATGATTCATATGATTGCCCTCAGTAAAAAAACACAAGAAACAGGAATGCAATCAGTTACAAACACTCAGGTTCTCTGCTTCATAAGATGTCGCCGGCGATCGGGAAGACGCTGAGCAGAGGGCACCGTCGCGTAAAACAACGCGAGACCGCGGAAATGGCCGGACGGTGCTTCAGGCTGGATTCGATCCTGCGATGACATTCTTAAAGTGCTATGTAGCACAGCGCTGCCTTTCCCATGTGTGCTACGGAGACACCATTAATGCAGTGCTCATTATACATGATTAGAGTCTCGTGACTGCCGGCTACTGCGTGCGTGCGTGCGTGTGTAGGTCAAAGTCCGCCGATCGCAGCATTCCCCTATTTTGTAAAATTATTTTTTACTCTCCTGGGTGTTGCAATGGATATCAATGATTCATATGATTGCCCTCAGTAAAAAAACACAAGAAACAGGAATGCAATCAGTTACAAACACTCAGGTTCTCTGCTTCATAAGATGTCGCCGGCGATCGGGAAGACGCTGAGCAGAGGGCACCGTCGCGTAAAACAACGCGAGACCGCGGAAATGGCCGGACGGTGCTTCAGGCTGGATTCGATCCTGCGATGACATTCTTAAAGTGCTATGTAGCACAGCGCTGCCTTTCCCATGTGTGCTACGGAGACACCATTAATGCAGTGCTCATTATACATGATTAGAGTCTCGTGACTGCCGGCTACTGCGTGCGTGCGTGCGTGTGTAGGTCAAAGTCCGCCGATCGCAGCATTCCCCTATTTTGTAAAATTATTTTTTACTCTCCTGGGTGTTGCAATGGATATCAATGATTCATATGATTGCCCTCAGTAAAAAAACACAAGAAACAGGAATGCAATCAGTTACAAACACTCAGGTTCTCTGCTTCATAAGATGTCGCCGGCGATCGGGAAGACGCTGAGCAGAGGGCACCGTCGCGTAAAACAACGCGAGACCGCGGAAATGGCCGGACGGTGCTTCAGGCTGGATTCGAACCTACGATGACATTCTTAAAGTGCTATGTAGCACAGCGCTGACTTTCCCATGTGTGCTACGGAGACGCCGATTAATGCTGTGCTCATTATACATGATTAGAGTCTCGTGACTGCCGGCGACTGCGTGCGTGCGTGCGTAGGTCAAAGTCCGCCGATCGCAGCATTCCCCTATTTTGTAAAATTATTTTTTACTCCTCTGGGTGTTGCAATGGATATCAATGATTCATATGATTGCCCTCAGTAAAAAAGCACAAGAAACAGGAATGCAATCAGTTACAAACACTCAGGTTCTCTGCTTCATAAGATGTCGCCGGAGATCGGGAAGACGCTGAGCAGAGGGCACCGTCGCGTAAAACAACGCGAGACCGCGGAAATGGCCGGACGGTGCTTCAGGCTGGATTCGATCCTGCGATGACATTCTTAAAGTGCTATGTAGCACAGCGCTGCCTTTCCCATGTGTGCTACGGAGACACCATTAATGCAGTGCTCATTATACATGATTAGAGTCTCGTGACTGCCGGCTACTGCGTGCGTGCGTGCGTGTGTAGGTCAAAGTCCGCCGATCGCAGCATTCCCCTATTTTGTAAAATTATTTTTTACTCTCCTGGGTGTTGCAATGGATATCAATGATTCATATGATTGCCCTCAGTAAAAAAACACAAGAAACAGGAATGCAATCAGTTACAAACACTCAGGTTCTCTGCTTCATAAGATGTCGCCGGCGATCGGGAAGACGCTGAGCAGAGGGCACCGTCGCGTAAAACAACGCGAGACCGCGGAAATGGCCGGACGGTGCTTCAGGCTGGATTCGAACCTACGATGACATTCTTAAAGTGCTATGTAGCACAGCGCTGACTTTCCCATGTGTGCTACGGAGACGCCGATTAATGCTGTGCTCATTATACATGATTAGAGTCTCGTGACTGCCGGCGACTGCGTGCGTGCGTGCGTAGGTCAAAGTCCGCCGATCGCAGCATTCCCCTATTTTGTAAAATTATTTTTTAATCCTCTGGGTGTTGCAATGGATATCAATGATTCATATGATTGCCCTCAGTAAAAAAGCACAAGAAACAGGAATGCAATCAGTTACAAACACTCAGGTTCTCTGCTTCATAAGATGTCGCCGGAGATCGGGAAGACGCTGAGCAGAGGGCACGTCGCGTAAAACAACGCGAGACCGCGGAAATGGCCGGACGGTGCTTCAGGCCTTATTCGAACCTGCAATGCCATTCTTAAAGTGCTATGTAGCACAGCGCTGCCTTTCCCATATGTGCTACGGAGATGCTGATTAGTGCAGTGCTCATTATACATGATTAGAGTCTCGTGACTGCCGGCTACTGCGTGGGTGCGTGCGTAGGTCAAAGTCCGCCGATCGCAGCATTCCCCTATTTTGTAAAATTATTTTTTACTCCTCTGGGTGTTGCAATGGATATCAATGATTCATATGATTGCCCTCAGTAAAAAAGCACAAGAAACAGGACGCAAACAGTTACAAACTCTGCTTCATAAGATGTCGCGGGCGATCGGGAAGACGCTGAGCAGAGGGCACCGTCGCGTAAAACATCGTGAGACCGCGGAAACAGCCGGACTGTGCTTCAGGCTGGATTCGAACCTGCGATGACATTCTTAAAGTGCTATGTAGCACAGCGCTGCCTTTCCCATGTGTGCTACGGAGACACCATTAATGCAGTGCTCATTATACATGATTAGAGTCTCGTGACTGCCGGCTACTGCGTGCGTGCGTGCGTGTGTAGGTCAAAGTCCGCCGATCGCAGCATTCCCCTATTTTGTAAAATTATTTTTTACTCTCCTGGGTGTTGCAATGGATATCAATGATTCATATGATTGCCCTCAGTAAAAAAACACAAGAAACAGGAATACAATCAGTTACAAACACTCAGGTTCTCTGCTTCATAAGATGTCGCCGGCGATCGGGAAGACGCTGAGCAGAGGGCACCGTCGCGTAAAACAACGCGAGACCGCGGAAATGGCCGGACGGTGCTTCAGGCTGGATTCGATCCTGCGATGACATTCTTAAAGTGCTATGTAGCACAGCGCTGCCTTTCCCATGTGTGCTACGGAGACACCATTAATGCAGTGCTCATTATACATGATTAGAGTCTCGTGACTGCCGGCTACTGCGTGCGTGCGTGCGTGTGTAGGTCAAAGTCCGCCGATCGCAGCATTCCCCTATTTTGTAAAATTATTTTTTACTCTCCTGGGTGTTGCAATGGATATCAATGATTCATATGATTGCCCTCAGTAAAAAAACACAAGAAACAGGAATGCAATCAGTTACAAACACTCAGGTTCTCTGCTTCATAAGATGTCGCCGGCGATCGGGAAGACGCTGAGCAGAGGGCACCGTCGCGTAAAACAACGCGAGACCGCGGAAATGGCCGGACGGTGCTTCAGGCTGGATTCGAACCTGCGATGACATTCTTAAAGTGCTATGTAGCACAGCGGTGCCTTTCCCATGTGTGCTACGGAGACGCTGATTAATGCAGTGCTCATTATACATGATTAGAGTCTCGTGACTGCCGGCTACTGCGTGCGTGCGTGCGTAGGTCAAAGTCCGCCGATCGGGGCATTCCCCTATTTTGTAAAATAATTTTTTACTCTCCTGGGTGTTGCAATGGATATCAATGATTCATATGATTGCCCTCAGTAAAAAAATACAAGAAACAGGACGCAATCAGTTACAAACACTCAGGTTCTCTGCTTCATAAGATGTCGCGGGCGATCGGGAAGACGCTGAGCAGAGGGCACCGTCGCGTAAAACAACGCGAGACCGCGGAAATGGCCGGACGGTGCTTCAGGCTGGATTCGAACCTGCGATGACATTCTTAAAGTGCTATGTAGCACAGCGCTGCCTTTCCCATGTGTGCTACGGAGACGCTGATTAATGCAGTGCGAATTATACATGATTAGAGTCTCGTGACTGCCGGCTACTGCGTGCGTGCGTGTGTAGGTCAAGGTCCGCCGATCGCAGCATTCCCCTATTTTGTAAAATTATTTTTTACTCCTCTGGGTGTTGCAATGGATATCAATGATTCATATGATTGCCCTCAGTAAAAAAGCACAAGAAACAGGACGCAAACAGTTACAAACTCTGCTTCATAAGATGTCGCGGAGGATCGGGAAGACGCTGAGCAGAGGGCACCTTCGCGTAAAACAACGTGAGACCGAGGAAACGGCCAGACGGTGTTTCAGGCCGGATTCGAACCTGCGATGACATTCTTGAAGTGCTATGTAGCACAGCGCTGCCTTTCCCATGTGTGCTACGGAGACGCTGATTAATGCAGTGCTCATTATACATGATTAGAGTCTCGTGACTGCCGGCTACTGCGTGCGTGCGTGCGTAGGTCAAAGTCCGCCGATCGGGGCATTCCCCTATTTTGTAAAATTATTTTTTACTCTCCTGGGTGTTGCAATGGATATCAATGATTCATATGATTGCCCACAGTAAAAAAATACAAGAAACAGGACGCAATCAGTTACAAACACTCAGGTTCTCTGCTTCATAAGATGTCGCGGGCGATCGGGAAGACGCTGAGCAGAGGGCACCGTCGCGTAAAACAACGTGAGTCCGCGGAAACTGCCGGACGGTGCTTCAGGCCGGATTCGAACCGGCGATGCCATTCTTAAAGTGCTATGTAGCACAGCGCTGCCTTTCCCATGTGTGCTACGGAGACGCTGATTAATGCAGTGCGAATTATACATGATTAGAGTCTCGTGACTGCCGGCTACTGCGTGCGTGCGTGCGTGTGTAGGTCAAAGTCCGCCGATCGCAGCATTCCCCTATTTTGTAAAATTATTTTTTACTCCTCTGGGTGTTGCAATGGATATCAATGATTCATATGATTGCCCTCAGTAAAAAAGCACAAGAAACAGGACGCAAACAGTTACAAACTCTGCTTCATAAGATGTCGCGGGCGATCGGGAAGACTGAGCAGAGGGCACCGTCGCGTAAAACATCGTGAGACCGCGGAAACAGCCGGACTGTGCTTCAGGCTGGATTCGAACCTGCGATGACATTCTTAAAGTGCTATGTAGCACAGCGCTGCCTTTCCCATGTGTGCTACGGAGACACCATTAATGCAGTGCTCATTATACATGATTAGAGTCTCGTGACTGCCGGCTACTGCATGCGTGCGTGCGTGTGTAGGTCAAAGTCCGCCGATCGCAGCATTCCCCTATTTTGTAAAATTATTTTTTACTCTCCTGGGTGTTGCAATGGATATCAATGATTCATATGATTGCCCTCAGTAAAAAAACACAAGAAACAGGAATGCAATCAGTTACAAACACTCAGGTTCTCTGCTTCATAAGATGTCGCCGGCGATCGGGAAGACGCTGAGCAGAGGGCACCGTCGCGTAAAACAACGTGAGTCCGCGGAAACTGCCGGACGGTGCTTCAGGCCGGATTCGAACCGGCGATGCCATTCTTAAAGTGCTATGTAGCACAGCGCTGCCTTTCCCATGTGTGCTACGGAGACGCTGATTAATGCAGTGCTCATTATACATGATTAGAGTCTCGTGACTGCCGGCTACTGCGTGCGTGCGTGCGTAGGTCAAAGTCCGCTGATCGCGGCATTCCCCTATTTTGTAAAATTATTTTTTACTCCTCTGGGTGTTGCAATGGATATCAATGATTCATATGATTGCCCTCAGTAAAAAAACACAAGAAACAGGACGCAAACAGTTACAAACACTCAGGTTCTCTACTTCATAAGATGTCGCGGGCGATCGGGAAGACGCTGAGCAGAGGGCACCGTCGCGTAAAACAACGTGAGTCCGCGGAAACTGCCGGACGGTGCTTCAGGACGGATTCGAACCTGCGATGACATTCTTAAAGTGCTATGTAGCACAGCGCTGCCTTTCCCATGTGTGCTACGGAGACACCGATTAATGCAGTGCTCATTATACATGATTAGAGTCTCGTGACTGCCGGCTACTGCTTGCGTGCGTGCGTGTATAGGTCAAAGTCCGCCGATCGCAGCATTCCCCTATTTTGTAAAATTATTTTTTACTCTCCTGGGTGTTGCAATGGATATCAATGATTCATATGATTGCCCTCAGTAAAAAAACACAAGAAACAGGAATGCAATCAGTTACAAACACTCAGGTTCTCTGCTTCATAAGATGTCGCCGGAGATCGGGAAGACGCTGAGCAGAGGGCACGTCGCGTAAAACAACGCGAGACCGCGGAAATGGCCGGACGGTGCTTCAGGCCTTATTCGAACCTGCAATGCCATTCTTAAAGTGCTATGTAGCACAGCGCTGCCTTTCCCATATGTGCTACGGAGATGCTGATTAGTGCAGTGCTCATTATACATGATTAGAGTCTCGTGACTGCCGGCTACTGCGTGGGTGCGTGCGTAGGTCAAAGTCCGCCGATCGCAGCATTCCCCTATTTTGTAAAATTATTTTTTACTCCTCTGGGTGTTGCAATGGATATCAATGATTCATATGATTGCCCTCAGTAAAAAAGCACAAGAAACAGGACGCAAACAGTTACAAACTCTGCTTCATAAGATGTCGCGGGCGATCGGGAAGACGCTGAGCAGAGGGCACCGTCGCGTAAAACATCGTGAGACCGCGGAAACAGCCGGACTGTGCTTCAGGCTGGATTCGAACCTGCGATGACATTCTTAAAGTGCTATGTAGCACAGCGCTGCCTTTCCCATGTGTGCTACGGAGACACCATTAATGCAGTGCTCATTATACATGATTAGAGTCTCGTGACTGCCGGCTACTGCGTGCGTGCGTGCGTGTGTAGGTCAAAGTCCGCCGATCGCAGCATTCCCCTATTTTGTAAAATTATTTTTTACTCTCCTGGGTGTTGCAATGGATATCAATGATTCATATGATTGCCCTCAGTAAAAAAACACAAGAAACAGGAATGCAATCAGTTACAAACACTCAGGTTCTCTGCTTCATAAGATGTCGCCGGCGATCGGGAAGACGCTGAGCAGAGGGCACCGTCGCGTAAAACAACGCGAGACCGCGGAAATGGCCGGACGGTGCTTCAGGCTGGATTCGATCCTGCGATGACATTCTTAAAGTGCTATGTAGCACAGCGCTGCCTTTCCCATGTGTGCTACGGAGACACCATTAATGCAGTGCTCATTATACATGATTAGAGTCTCGTGACTGCCGGCTACTGCATGCGTGCGTGCGTGTGTAGGTCAAAGTCCGCCGATCGCAGCATTCCCCTATTTTGTAAAATTATTTTTTACTCTCCTGGGTGTTGCAATGGATATCAATGATTCATATGATTGCCCTCAGTAAAAAAACACAAGAAACAGGAATGCAATCAGTTACAAACACTCAGGTTCTCTGCTTCATAAGATGTCGCCGGCGATCGGGAAGACGCTGAGCAGAGGGCACCGTCGCGTAAAACAACGTGAGTCCGCGGAAACTGCCGGACGGTGCTTCAGGCCGGATTCGAACCGGCGATGCCATTCTTAAAGTGCTATGTAGCACAGCGCTGCCTTTCCCATGTGTGCTACGGAGACGCTGATTAATGCAGTGCTCATTATACATGATTAGAGTCTCGTGACTGCCGGCTACTGCGTGCGTGCGTGCGTAGGTCAAAGTCCGCTGATCGCGGCATTCCCCTATTTTGTAAAATTATTTTTTACTCCTCTGGGTGTTGCAATGGATATCAATGATTCATATGATTGCCCTCAGTAAAAAAACACAAGAAACAGGACGCAAACAGTTACAAACACTCAGGTTCTCTACTTCATAAGATGTCGCGGGCGATCGGGAAGACGCTGAGCAGAGGGCACCGTCGCGTAAAACAACGTGAGTCCGCGGAAACTGCCGGACGGTGCTTCAGGACGGATTCGAACCTGCGATGACATTCTTAAAGTGCTATGTAGCACAGCGCTGCCTTTCCCATGTGTGCTACGGAGACACCGATTAATGCAGTGCTCATTATACATGATTAGAGTCTCGTGACTGCCGGCTACTGCTTGCGTGCGTGCGTGTATAGGTCAAAGTCCGCCGATCGCAGCATTCCCCTATTTTGTAAAATTATTTTTTACTCTCCTGGGTGTTGCAATGGATATCAATGATTCATATGATTGCCCTCAGTAAAAAAACACAAGAAACAGGAATGCAATCAGTTACAAACACTCAGGTTCTCTGCTTCATAAGATGTCGCCGGAGATCGGGAAGACGCTGAGCAGAGGGCACGTCGCGTAAAACAACGCGAGACCGCGGAAATGGCCGGACGGTGCTTCAGGCCTTATTCGAACCTGCAATGCCATTCTTAAAGTGCTATGTAGCACAGCGCTGCCTTTCCCATATGTGCTACGGAGATGCTGATTAGTGCAGTGCTCATTATACATGATTAGAGTCTCGTGACTGCCGGCTACTGCGTGGGTGCGTGCGTAGGTCAAAGTCCGCCGATCGCAGCATTCCCCTATTTTGTAAAATTATTTTTTACTCCTCTGGGTGTTGCAATGGATATCAATGATTCATATGATTGCCCTCAGTAAAAAAGCACAAGAAACAGGACGCAAACAGTTACAAACTCTGCTTCATAAGATGTCGCGGGCGATCGGGAAGACGCTGAGCAGAGGGCACCGTCGCGTAAAACATCGTGAGACCGCGGAAACAGCCGGACTGTGCTTCAGGCTGGATTCGAACCTGCGATGACATTCTTAAAGTGCTATGTAGCACAGCGCTGCCTTTCCCATGTGTGCTACGGAGACACCATTAATGCAGTGCTCATTATACATGATTAGAGTCTCGTGACTGCCGGCTACTGCGTGCGTGCGTGCGTGTGTAGGTCAAAGTCCGCCGATCGCAGCATTCCCCTATTTTGTAAAATTATTTTTTACTCTCCTGGGTGTTGCAATGGATATCAATGATTCATATGATTGCCCTCAGTAAAAAAACACAAGAAACAGGAATGCAATCAGTTACAAACACTCAGGTTCTCTGCTTCATAAGATGTCGCCGGCGATCGGGAAGACGCTGAGCAGAGGGCACCGTCGCGTAAAACAACGCGAGACCGCGGAAATGGCCGGACGGTGCTTCAGGCTGGATTCGATCCTGCGATGACATTCTTAAAGTGCTATGTAGCACAGCGCTGCCTTTCCCATGTGTGCTACGGAGACACCATTAATGCAGTGCTCATTATACATGATTAGAGTCTCGTGACTGCCGGCTACTGCGTGCGTGCATGCGTGTGTAGGTCAAAGTCCGCCGATCGCAGCATTCCCCTATTTTGTAAAATTATTTTTTACTCTCCTGGGTGTTGCAATGGATATCAATGATTCATATGATTGCCCTCAGTAAAAAAACACAAGAAACAGGAATGCAATCAGTTACAAACACTCAGGTTCTCTGCTTCATAAGATGTCGCCGGCGATCGGGAAGACGCTGAGCAGAGGGCACCGTCGCGTAAAACAACGCGAGACCGCGGAAATGGCCGGACGGTGCTTCAGGCTGGATTCGAACCTGCGATGACATTCTTAAAGTGCTATGTAGCACAGCGCTGACTTTCCCATGTGTGCTACGGAGACGCCGATTAATGCTGTGCTCATTATACATGATTAGAGTCTCGTGACTGCCGGCGACTGCGTGCGTGCGTGCGTAGGTCAAAGTCCGCCGATCGCAGCATTCCCCTATTTTGTAAAATTATTTTTTACTCCTCTGGGTGTTGCAATGGATATCAATGATTCATATGATTGCCCTCAGTAAAAAAGCACAAGAAACAGGAATGCAATCAGTTACAAACACTCAGGTTCTCTGCTTCATAAGATGTCGCCGGAGATCGGGAAGACGCTGAGCAGAGGGCACGTCGCGTAAAACAACGCGAGACCGCGGAAATGGCCGGACGGTGCTTCAGGCCTTATTCGAACCTGCAATGCCATTCTTAAAGTGCTATGTAGCACAGCGCTGCCTTTCCCATATGTGCTACGGAGATGCTGATTAGTGCAGTGCTCATTATACATGATTAGAGTCTCGTGACTGCCGGCTACTGCGTGGGTGCGTGCGTAGGTCAAAGTCCGCCGATCGCAGCATTCCCCTATTTTGTAAAATTATTTTTTACTCCTCTGGGTGTTGCAATGGATATCAATGATTCATATGATTGCCCTCAGTAAAAAAGCACAAGAAACAGGACGCAAACAGTTACAAACTCTGCTTCATAAGATGTCGCGGGCGATCGGGAAGACGCTGAGCAGAGGGCACCGTCGCGTAAAACATCGTGAGACCGCGGAAACAGCCGGACTGTGCTTCAGGCTGGATTCGAACCTGCGATGACATTCTTAAAGTACTATGTAGCACAGCGCTGCCTTTCCCATGTGTGCTACGGAGACACCGATTAATGCACTGCTCATTATACATGATTAGAGTCTCGTGACTGCCGGCTACTGCGTGCGTGCGTGCGTGTGTAGGTCAAAGTCCGCCGATCGCAGCATTCCCCTATTTTGTAAAATTATTTTTTACTCTCCTGGGTGTTGCAATGGATATCAATGATTCATATGATTGCCCTCAGTAAAAAAACACAAGAAACAGGAATGCAATCAGTTACAAACACTCAGGTTCTCTGCTTCATAAGATGTCGCCGGCGATCGGGAAGACGCTGAGCAGAGGGCACCGTCGCGTAAAACAACGTGAGTCCGCGGAAACTGCCGGACGGTGCTTCAGGCCGGATTCGAACCGGCGATGCCATTCTTAAAGTGCTATGTAGCACAGCGCTGCCTTTCCCATGTGTGCTACGGAGACGCTGATTAATGCAGTGCGAATTATACATGACTAGAGTCTCGTGACTGCCGGCTACTGCGTGCGTGCGTGCATAGGTCAAAGTCCGCTGATCGCGGCATTCCCCTATTTTGTAAAATTATGTTTTACTCCTCTGGGTGTTGCAATGGATATCAATGATTCATATGATTGCCCTCAGTAAAAAAACACAAGAAACAGGACGCAAACAGTTACAAACACTCAGGTTCTCTACTTCATAAGATGTCGCGGGCGATCGGGAAGACGCTGAGCAGAGGGCACCGTCGCGTAAAACAACGCGAGACAGCGGAAACGGCCAGACGGTGTTTCAGGCCGGATTCGAACCTGCGATGACATTCTTAAAATGCTATGTAGCACAGCGCTGCCTTTCCCATGTGTGCTACGGAGACGCTGATTAATGCAGTGCTCATTATACATGATTAGAGTCTCGTGACTGCCGGCTACTGCGTGCGTGCGCGTAGGTCAAAGTCCGCCGATCGCAGCATTCCCCTATTTTGTAAAATTATTTTTTACTCCTCTGGGTGTTGCAATGGATATCAATGATTCATATGATTGCCCTCAGTAAAAAAGCACAAGAAACAGGACGCAAACAGTTACAAACTCTGCTTCATAAGATGTCGCGGAGGATCGGGAAGACGCTGAGCAGAGGGCACCTTCGCGTAAAACAACGTGAGACCGAGGAAACGGCCAGACGGTGTTTCAGGCCGGATTCGAACCTGCGATGACATTCTTAAAGTGCTATGTAGCACAGCGCTGCCTTTCCCATGTGTGCTACGGAGACGCTGATTAATGCAGTGCTCATTATACATGATTAGAGTCTCGTGACTGCCGGCTACTGCGTGCGTGCGTGCGTAGGTCAAAGTCCGCCGATCGGGGCATTCCCCTATTTTGTAAAATTATTTTTTACTCTCCTGGGTGTTGCAATGGATATCAATGATTCATATGATTGCCCACAGTAAAAAAATACAAGAAACAGGACGCAATCAGTTACAAACACTCAGGTTCTCTGCTTCATAAGATGTCGGGGGCGATCGGGAAGACGCTGAGCAGAGGGCACCGTCGCGTAAAACAACGTGAGTCCGCGGAAACTGCCGGACGGTGCTTCAGGCCGGATTCGAACCGGCGATGCCATTCTTAAAGTGCTATGTAGCACAGCGATGCCTTTCCCATGTGTGCTACGGAGACACCGATTAATGCACTGCTCATTATACATGATTAGAGTCTCGTGACTGCCGGCTACTGCGTGCGTGCGTGCGTGTGTAGGTCAAAGTCCGCCGATCGCAGCATTCCCCTATTTTGTAAAATTATTTTTTACTCTACTGGGTGTTGCAATGGATATCAATGATTCATATGATTGCCCTCAGTAAAAAAACACAAGAAACAGGAATGCAATCAGTTACAAACACTCAGGTTCTCTGCTTCATAAGATGTCGCCGGCGATCGGGAAGACGCTGAGCAGAGGGCACCGTCGCGTAAAACAACGTGAGTCCGCGGAAACTGCCGGACGGTGCTTCAGGCCGGATTCGAACCGGCGATGCCATTCTTAAAGTGCTATGTAGCACAGCGCTGCCTTTCCCATGTGTGCTACGGAGACGCTGATTAATGCAGTGCGAATTATACATGATTAGAGTCTCGTGACTGCCGGCTACTGCGTGCGTGCGTGCGTGTGTAGGTCAAAGTCCGCCGATCGCAGCATTCCCCTATTTTGTAAAATTATTTTTTACTCCTCTGGGTGTTGCAATGGATATCAATGATTCATATGATTGCCCTCAGTAAAAAAGCACAAGAAACAGGACGCAAACAGTTACAAACTCTGCTTCATAAGATGTCGCGGGCGATCGGGAAGACGCTGAGCAGAGGGCACCGTCGCGTAAAACATCGTGAGACCGCGGAAACAGCCGGACTGTGCTTCAGGCTGGATTCGAACCTGCGATGACATTCTTAAAGTGCTATGTAGCACAGCGCTGCCTTTCCCATGTGTGCTACGGAGACACCATTAATGCAGTGCTCATTATACATGATTAGAGTCTCGTGACTGCCGGCTACTGCGTGCGTGCGTGCGTGTGTAGGTCAAAGTCCGCCGATTGCAGCATTCCCCTATTTTGTAAAATTATTTTTTACTCCTCTGGGTGTTGCAATGGATATCAATGATTCATATGATTGCCCTCAGTAAAAAAGCACAAGAAACAGGACGCAAACAGTTACAAACTCTGCTTCATAAGATGTCGCGGGTGATCGGGAAGAAGCTGAGCAGAGGGCACCGTCGCGTAAAACATCGTGAGACCGCGGAAACAGCCGGACTGTGCTTCAGGCTGGATTCGAACCTGCGATGACATTCTTAAAGTGCTATGTAGCACAGCGCTGCCTTTCCCATGTGTGCTACGGAGACACCGATTAATGCACTGCTCATTATACATGATTAGAGTCTCGTGACTGCCGGCTACTGCGTGCGTGCGTGCGTGTGTAGGTCAAAGTCCGCCGATCGCAGCATTCCCCTATTTTGTAAAATTATTTTTTACTCTACTGGGTGTTGCAATGGATATCAATGATTCATATGATTGCCCTCAGTAAAAAAACACAAGAAACAGGAATGCAATCAGTTACAAACACTCAGGTTCTCTGCTTCATAAGATGTCGCCGGCGATCGGGAAGACGCTGAGCAGAGGGCACCGTCGCGTAAAACAACGTGAGTCCGCGGAAACTGCCGGACGGTGCTTCAGGCCGGATTCGAACCGGCGATGCCATTCTTAAAGTGCTATGTAGCACAGCGCTGCCTTTCCCATGTGTGCTACGGAGACGCTGATTAATGCAGTGCTCATTATACATGATTAGAGTCTCGTGACTGCCGGCTACTGCGTGCGTGCGTGCGTAGGTCAAAGTCCGCTGATCGCGGCATTCCCCTATTTTGTAAAATTATTTTTTACTCTCCTGGGTGTTGCAATGGATATCAATGATTCATATCATTGCCCTCAGTAAAAAAACACAAGAAACAGGAATGCAATCAGTTACAAACACTCAGGATCTCTGCTTCATAAGATGTCGCGGGCGATCGGGAAGACGCTGAGCAGAGGGCACCGTCGCGTAAAACAACGTGAGTCCGCGGAAACTGCCGGACGGTGCTTCAGGCCGGATTCGAACCGGCGATGCCATTCTTAAAGTGCTATGTAGCACAGCGCTGCCTTTCCCATGTGTGCTACGGAGACACCGATTAATGCACTGCTCATTATACATGATTAGAGTCTCGTGACTGCCGGCTACTGCGTGCGTGCGTGCGTGTGTAGGTCAAAGTCCGCCGATCGCAGCATTCCCCTATTTTGTAAAATTATTTTTTACTCTACTGGGTGTTGCAATGGATATCAATGATTCATATGATTGCCCTCAGTAAAAAAACACAAGAAACAGGAATGCAATCAGTTACAAACACTCAGGTTCTCTGCTTCATAAGATGTCGCCGGCGATCGGGAAGACGCTGAGCAGAGGGCACCGTCGCGTAAAACAACGTGAGTCCGCGGAAACTGCCGGACGGTGCTTCAGGCCGGATTCGAACCGGCGATGCCATTCTTAAAGTGCTATGTAGCACAGCGCTGCCTTTCCCTTGTGTGCTACGGAGACGCTGATTAATGCAGTGCGAATTATACATGATTAGAGTCTCGTGACTGCCGGCTACTGCGTGCGTGCGTGCGTGTGTAGGTCAAAGTCCGTCGATCGCAGCATTCCCCTATTTTGTAAAATTATTTTTTACTCCTCTGGGTGTTGCAATGGATATCAATGATTCATATGATTGCCCTCAGTAAAAAAGCACAAGAAACAGGAAGCAAACAGTTACAAACTCTGCTTCATAAGATGTCGCGGGCGATCGGGAAGACGCTGAGCAGAGGGCACCGTCGCGTAAAACATCGTGAGACCGCGGAAACAGCCGGACTGTGCTTCAGGCTGGATTCGAACCTGCGATGACATTCTTAAAGTGCTATGTAGCACAGCGCTGCCTTTCCCATGTGTGCTACGGAGACACCATTAATGCAGTGCTCATTATACATGATTAGAGTCTCGTGACTGCCGGCTACTGCGTGCGTGCGTGCGTGTGTAGGTCAAAGTCCGCCGATTGCAGCATTCCCCTATTTTGTAAAATTATTTTTTACTCCTCTGGGTGTTGCAATGGATATCAATGATTCATATGATTGCCCTCAGTAAAAAAGCACAAGAAACAGGACGCAAACAGTTACAAACTCTGCTTCATAAGATGTCGCGGGTGATCGGGAAGACGCTGAGCAGAGGGCACCGTCGCGTAAAACATCGTGAGACCGCGGAAACAGCCGGACTGTGCTTCAGGCTGGATTCGAACCTGCGATGACATTCTTAAAGTGCTATGTAGCACAGCGCTGCCTTTCCCATGTGTGCTACGGAGACACCATTAATGCACTGCTCATTATACATGATTAGAGTCTCGTGACTGCCGGCTACTGCGTGCGTGCGTGCGTGTGTAGGTCAAAGTCCGCCGATCGCAGCATTCCCCTATTTTGTAAAATTATTTTTTACTCTACTGGGTGTTGCAATGGATATCAATGATTCATATGATTGCCCTCAGTAAAAAAACACAAGAAACAGGAATGCAATCAGTTACAAACACTCAGGTTCTCTGCTTCATAAGATGTCGCCGGCGATCGGGAAGACGCTGAGCAGAGGGCACCGTCGCGTAAAACAACGTGAGTCCGCGGAAACTGCCGGACGGTGCTTCAGGCCGGATTCGAACCGGCGATGCCATTCTTAAAGTGCTATGTAGCACAGCGCTGCCTTTCCCATGTGTGCTACGGAGACGCTGATTAATGCAGTGCTCATTATACATGATTAGAGTAGTCTCGTGACTGCCGGCTACTGCGTGCGTGCGTGCGTAGGTCAAAGTCCGCTGATCGCGGCATTCCCCTATTTTGTAAAATTATTTTTTACTCTCCTGGGTGTTGCAATGGATATCAATGATTCATATCATTGCCCTCAGTAAAAAAACACAAGAAACAGGAATGCAATCAGTTACAAACACTCAGGTTCTCTGCTTCATAAGATGTCGCTGGCGATCGGGAAGACGCTGAGCAGAGGGCACCGTCGCGTAAAACAACGTGAGTCCGCGGAAACTGCCGGACGGTGCTTCAGGCCGGATTCGAACCTGCGATGACATTCTTAAAGTGCTATGTAGCACAGCGCTGCCTTTCCCATGTGTGCTACGGAGACACCATTAATGCAGTGCTCATTATACATGATTAGAGTCTCGTGACTGCCGGCTACTGCGTGCGTGCGTGCGTGTGTAGGTCAAAGTCCGCCGATCGCAGCATTCCCCTATTTTGTAAAATTATTTTTTACTCTCCTGGGTGTTGCAATGGATATCAATGATTCATATGATTGCCCTCAGTAAAAAAACACAAGAAACAGGAATGCAATCAGTTACAAACACTCAGGTTCTCTGCTTCATAAGATGTCGCCGGCGATCGGGAAGACGCTGAGCAGAGGGCACCGTCGCGTAAAACAACGCGAGACCGCGGAAATGGCCGGACGGTGCTTCAGGCTGGATTCGATCCTGCGATGACATTCTTAAAGTGCTATGTAGCACAGCGCTGCCTTTCCCATGTGTGCTACGGAGACACCATTAATGCAGTGCTCATTATACATGATTAGAGTCTCGTGACTGCCGGCTACTGCGTGCGTGCGTGCGTGTGTAGGTCAAAGTCCGCCGATCGCAGCATTCCCCTATTTTGTAAAATTATTTTTTACTCTCCTGGGTGTTGCAATGGATATCAATGATTCATATGATTGCCCTCAGTAAAAAAACACAAGAAACAGGAATGCAATCAGTTACAAACACTCAGGTTCTCTGCTTCATAAGATGTCGCCGGCGATCGGGAAGACGCTGAGCAGAGGGCACCGTCGCGTAAAACAACGCGAGACCGCGGAAATGGCCGGACGGTGCTTCAGGCTGGATTCGAACCTGCGATGACATTCTTAAAGTGCTATGTAGCACAGCGCTGACTTTCCCATGTGTGCTACGGAGACGCCGATTAATGCTGTGCTCATTATACATGATTAGAGTCTCGTGACTGCCGGCGACTGCGTGCGTGCGTGCGTAGGTCAAAGTCCGCCGATCGCAGCATTCCCCTATTTTGTAAAATTATTTTTTACTCCTCTGGGTGTTGCAATGGATATCAATGATTCATATGATTGCCCTCAGTAAAAAAGCACAAGAAACAGGAATGCAATCAGTTACAAACACTCAGGTTCTCTGCTTCATAAGATGTCGCCGGAGATCGGGAAGACGCTGAGCAGAGGGCACGTCGCGTAAAACAACGCGAGACCGCGGAAATGGCCGGACGGTGCTTCAGGCCTTATTCGAACCTGCAATGCCATTCTTAAAGTGCTATGTAGCACAGCGCTGCCTTTCCCATATGTGCTACGGAGATGCTGATTAGTGCAGTGCTCATTATACATGATTAGAGTCTCGTGACTGCCGGCTACTGCGTGGGTGCGTGCGTAGGTCAAAGTCCGCCGATCGCAGCATTCCCCTATTTTGTAAAATTATTTTTTACTCCTCTGGGTGTTGCAATGGATATCAATGATTCATATGATTGCCCTCAGTAAAAAAGCACAAGAAACAGGACGCAAACAGTTACAAACTCTGCTTCATAAGATGTCGCGGGCGATCGGGAAGACGCTGAGCAGAGGGCACCGTCGCGTAAAACATCGTGAGACCGCAGAAACAGCCGGACTGTGCTTCAGGCTGGATTCGAACCTGCGATGACATTCTTAAAGTGCTATGTAGCACAGCGCTGCCTTTCCCATGTGTGCTACGGAGACACCATTAATGCAGTGCTCATTATACATGATTAGAGTCTCGTGACTGCCGGCTACTGCGTGCGTGCGTGCGTGTGTAGGTCAAAGTCCGCCGATCGCAGCATTCCCCTATTTTGTAAAATTATTTTTTACTCTCCTGGGTGTTGCAATGGATATCAATGATTCATATGATTGCCCTCAGTAAAAAAACACAAGAAACAGGAATGCAATCAGTTACAAACACTCAGGTTCTCTGCTTCATAAGATGTCGCCGGCGATCGGGAAGACGCTGAGCAGAGGGCACCGTCGCGTAAAACAACGCGAGACCGCGGAATTGGCCGGACGGTGCATCAGGCTGGATTCGAACCTGCGATGACATTCTTAAAGTGCTATGTAGCACAGCGCTGCCTTTCCCATGTGTGCTACGGAGACACCGATTAATGCACTGCTCATTATACATGATTAGAGTCTCGTGACTGCGGCTACTGCGTGCGTGCGTGCGTGTGTAGGTCAAAGTCCGCCGATCGCAGCATTCCCCTATTTTGTAAAATTATTTTTTACTCTCCTGGGTGTTGCAATGGATATCAATGATTCATATGATTGCCCTCAGTAAAAAAACACAAGAAACAGGAATGCAATCAGTTACAAACACTCAGGTTCTCTGCTTCATAAGATGTCGCCGGCGATCGGGAAGACGCTGAGCAGAGGGCACCGTCGCGTAAAACAACGCGAGACCGCGGAAATGGCCGGACGGTGCTTCAGGCTGGATTCGAACCTGCGATGACATTCTTAAAGTGCTATGTAGCACAGCGCTGACTTTCCCATGTGTGCTACGGAGACGCCGATTAATGCTGTGCTCATTATACATGATTAGAGTCTCGTGACTGCCGGCGACTGCGTGCGTGCGTGCGTAGGTCAAAGTCCGCCGATCGCAGCATTCCCCTATTTTGTAAAATTATTTTTTACTCCTCTGGGTGTTGCAATGGATATCAATGATTCATATGTTTGCCCTCAGTAAAAAAACACAAGAAACAGGAATGCAATCAGTTACAAACACTCAGGTTCTCTGCTTCATAAGATGTCGCGGGCGATCGGGAAGACGCTGAGCAGAGGGCACCGTCGTGTAAAACAACGTGAGTCCGCGGAAACTGCCGGACGGTGCTTCAGGCCGGATTCGAACCTGCGATGACATTCTTAAAGTGCTATGTAGCACAGCGCTGCCTTTCCCATGTGTGCTACGGAGACACCGATTAATGCAGTGCTCATTATACATGATTAGAGTCTCGTGACTGCCGGCTACTGCTTGCGTGCGTGCGTGTATAGGTCAAAGTCCGCCGATCGCAGCATTCCCCTATTTTGTAAAATTATTTTTTACTCTCCTGGGTGTTGCAATGGATATCAATGATTCATATGATTGCCCTCAGTAAAAAAAACACAAGAAACAGGAATGCAATCAGTTACAAACACTCAGGTTCTCTGCTTCATAAGATGTCGCTGGCGATCGGGAAGACGCTGAGCAGAGGGCACCGTCGCGTAAAACATCGTGAGACCGCGGAAACAGCCGGACTGTGCTTCAGGCTGGATTCGAACCTGCGATGACATTCTTAAAGTGCTATGTAGCACAGCGCTGCCTTTCCCATGTGTGCTACGGAGACACCGATTAATGCACTGCTCATTATACATGATTAGAGTCTCGTGACTGCCGGCTACTGCGTGCGTGCGTGCGTGTGTAGGTCAAAGTCCGCCGATCGCAGCATTCCCCTATTTTGTAAAATTATTTTTTACTCTCCTGGGTGTTGCAATGGATATCAATGATTCATATGATTGCCCTCAGTAAAAAAACACAAGAAACAGGAATGCAATCAGTTACAAACACTCAGGCTCTCTGCTTCATAAGATGTCGCCGGCGATCGATCGGGAAGACGCTGAGCAGAGGGCACCGTCGCGTAAAACAACGTGAGTCCGCGGAAACTGCCGGACGGTGCTTCAGGCCGGATTCGAACCGGCGATGCCATTCTTAAAGTGCTATGTAGCACAGCGCTGCCTTTCCCATGTGTGCTACGGAGACGCTGATTAATGCAGTGCGAATTATACATGATTAGAGTCTCGTGACTGCCGGCTACTGCGTGCGTGCGTGCGTGTGTAGGTCAAAGTCCGCCGATCGCAGCATTCCCCTATTTTGTAAAATTATTTTTTACTCCTCTGGGTGTTGCAATGGATATCAATGATTCATATGATTGCCCTCAGTAAAAAAGCACAAGAAACAGGACGCAAACAGTTACAAACTCTGCTTCATAAGATGTCGCGGGCGATCGGGAAGACGCTGAGCAGAGGGCACCGTCGCGTAAAACATCGTGAGACCGCGGAAACAGCCGGACTGTGCTTCAGGCTGGATTCGAACCTGCGATGACATTCTTAAAGTGCTATGTAGCACAGCGCTGCCTTTCCCATGTGTGCTACGGAGACACCATTAATGCAGTGCTCATTATACATGATTAGAGTCTCGTGACTGCCGGCTACTGCGTGCGTGCGTGCGTGTGTAGGTCAAAGTCCGCCGATTGCAGCATTCCCCTATTTTGTAAAATTATTTTTTACTCCTCTGGGTGTTGCAATGGATATCAATGATTCATATGATTGCCCTCAGTAAAAAAGCACAAGAAACAGGACGCAAACAGTTACAAACTCTGCTTCATAAGATGTCGCGGGTGATCGGGAAGACGCTGAGCAGAGGGCACCGTCGCGTAAAACATCGTGAGACCGCGGAAACAGCCGGACTGTGCTTCAGGCTGGATTCGAACCTGCGATGACATTCTTAAAGTGCTATGTAGCACAGCGCTGCCTTTCCCATGTGTGCTACGGAGACACCATTAATGCACTGCTCATTATACATGATTAGAGTCTCGTGACTGCCGGCTACTGCGTGCGTGCGTGCGTGTGTAGGTCAAAGTCCGCCGATCGCAGCATTCCCCTATTTTGTAAAATTATTTTTTACTCTACTGGGTGTTGCAATGGATATCAATGATTCATATGATTGCCCTCAGTAAAAAAACACAAGAAACAGGAATGCAATCAGTTACAAACACTCAGGTTCTCTGCTTCATAAGATGTCGCCGGCGATCGGGAAGACGCTGAGCAGAGGGCACCGTCGCGTAAAACAACGTGAGTCCGCGGAAACTGCCGGACGGTGCTTCAGGCCGGATTCGAACCGGCGATGCCATTCTTAAAGTGCTATGTAGCACAGCGCTGCCTTTCCCATGTGTGCTACGGAGACGCTGATTAATGCAGTGCTCATTATACATGATTAGAGTCTCGTGACTGCCGGCTACTGCGTGCGTGCGTGCGTAGGTCAAAGTCCGCTGATCGCGGCATTCCCCTATTTTGTAAAATTATTTTTTACTCTCCTGGGTGTTGCAATGGATATCAATGATTCATATCATTGCCCTCAGTAAAAAAACACAAGAAACAGGAATGCAATCAGTTACAAACACTCAGGTTCTCTGCTTCATAAGATGTCGCCGGCGATCGGGAAGACGCTGAGCAGAGGGCACCGTCGCGTAAAACAACGTGAGTCCGCGGAAACTGCCGGACGGTGCTTCAGGCCGGATTCGAACCTGCGATGACATTCTTAAAGTGCTATGTAGCACAGCGCTGCCTTTCCCATGTGTGCTACGGAGACACCATTAATGCAGTGCTCATTATACATGATTAGAGTCTCGTGACTGCCGGCTACTGCGTGCGTGCGTGCGTGTGTAGGTCAAAGTCCGCCGATCGCAGCATTCCCCTATTTTGTAAAATTATTTTTTACTCTCCTGGGTGTTGCAATGGATATCAATGATTCATATGATTGCCCTCAGTAAAAAAACACAAGAAACAGGAATGCAATCAGTTACAAACACTCAGGTTCTCTGCTTCATAAGATGTCGCCGGCGATCGGGAAGACGCTGAGCAGAGGGCACCGTCGCGTAAAACAACGCGAGACCGCGGAAATGGCCGGACGGTGCTTCAGGCTGGATTCGATCCTGCGATGACATTCTTAAAGTGCTATGTAGCACAGCGCTGCCTTTCCCATGTGTGCTACGGAGACACCATTAATGCAGTGCTCATTATACATGATTAGAGTCTCGTGACTGCCGGCTACTGCGTGCGTGCGTGCGTGTGTAGGTCAAAGTCCGCCGATCGCAGCATTCCCCTATTTTGTAAAATTATTTTTTACTCTCCTGGGTGTTGCAATGGATATCAATGATTCATATGATTGCCCTCAGTAAAAAAACACAAGAAACAGGAATGCAATCAGTTACAAACACTCAGGTTCTCTGCTTCATAAGATGTCGCCGGCGATCGGGAAGACGCTGAGCAGAGGGCACCGTCGCGTAAAACAACGCGAGACCGCGGAAATGGCCGGACGGTGCTTCAGGCTGGATTCGAACCTGCGATGACATTCTTAAAGTGCTATGTAGCACAGCGCTGACTTTCCCATGTGTGCTACGGAGACGCCGATTAATGCTGTGCTCATTATACATGATTAGAGTCTCGTGACTGCCGGCGACTGCGTGCGTGCGTGCGTAGGTCAAAGTCCGCCGATCGCAGCATTCCCCTATTTTGTAAAATTATTTTTTACTCCTCTGGGTGTTGCAATGGATATCAATGATTCATATGATTGCCCTCAGTAAAAAAGCACAAGAAACAGGAATGCAATCAGTTACAAACACTCAGGTTCTCTGCTTCATAAGATGTCGCCGGAGATCGGGAAGACGCTGAGCAGAGGGCACGTCGCGTAAAACAACGCGAGACCGCGGAAATGGCCGGACGGTGCTTCAGGCCTTATTCGAACCTGCAATGCCATTCTTAAAGTGCTATGTAGCACAGCGCTGCCTTTCCCATATGTGCTACGGAGATGCTGATTAGTGCAGTGCTCATTATACATGATTAGAGTCTCGTGACTGCCGGCTACTGCGTGGGTGCGTGCGTAGGTCAAAGTCCGCCGATCGCAGCATTCCCCTATTTTGTAAAATTATTTTTTACTCCTCTGGGTGTTGCAATGGATATCAATGATTCATATGATTGCCCTCAGTAAAAAAGCACAAGAAACAGGACGCAAACAGTTACAAACTCTGCTTCATAAGATGTCGCGGGCGATCGGGAAGACGCTGAGCAGAGGGCACCGTCGCGTAAAACATCGTGAGACCGCAGAAACAGCCGGACTGTGCTTCAGGCTGGATTCGAACCTGCGATGACATTCTTAAAGTGCTATGTAGCACAGCGCTGCCTTTCCCATGTGTGCTACGGAGACACCATTAATGCAGTGCTCATTATACATGATTAGAGTCTCGTGACTGCCGGCTACTGCGTGCGTGCGTGCGTGTGTAGGTCAAAGTCCGCCGATCGCAGCATTCCCCTATTTTGTAAAATTATTTTTTACTCTCCTGGGTGTTGCAATGGATATCAATGATTCATATGATTGCCCTCAGTAAAAAAACACAAGAAACAGGAATGCAATCAGTTACAAACACTCAGGTTCTCTGCTTCATAAGATGTCGCCGGCGATCGGGAAGACGCTGAGCAGAGGGCACCGTCGCGTAAAACAACGCGAGACCGCGGAATTGGCCGGACGGTGCATCAGGCTGGATTCGAACCTGCGATGACATTCTTAAAGTGCTATGTAGCACAGCGCTGCCTTTCCCATGTGTGCTACGGAGACACCGATTAATGCACTGCTCATTATACATGATTAGAGTCTCGTGACTGCGGCTACTGCGTGCGTGCGTGCGTGTGTAGGTCAAAGTCCGCCGATCGCAGCATTCCCCTATTTTGTAAAATTATTTTTTACTCTCCTGGGTGTTGCAATGGATATCAATGATTCATATGATTGCCCTCAGTAAAAAAACACAAGAAACAGGAATGCAATCAGTTACAAACACTCAGGTTCTCTGCTTCATAAGATGTCGCCGGCGATCGGGAAGACGCTGAGCAGAGGGCACCGTCGCGTAAAACAACGCGAGACCGCGGAAATGGCCGGACGGTGCTTCAGGCTGGATTCGAACCTGCGATGACATTCTTAAAGTGCTATGTAGCACAGCGCTGACTTTCCCATGTGTGCTACGGAGACGCCGATTAATGCTGTGCTCATTATACATGATTAGAGTCTCGTGACTGCCGGCGACTGCGTGCGTGCGTGCGTAGGTCAAAGTCCGCCGATCGCAGCATTCCCCTATTTTGTAAAATTATTTTTTACTCCTCTGGGTGTTGCAATGGATATCAATGATTCATATGTTTGCCCTCAGTAAAAAAACACAAGAAACAGGAATGCAATCAGTTACAAACACTCAGGTTCTCTGCTTCATAAGATGTCGCGGGCGATCGGGAAGACGCTGAGCAGAGGGCACCGTCGTGTAAAACAACGTGAGTCCGCGGAAACTGCCGGACGGTGCTTCAGGCCGGATTCGAACCTGCGATGACATTCTTAAAGTGCTATGTAGCACAGCGCTGCCTTTCCCATGTGTGCTACGGAGACACCGATTAATGCAGTGCTCATTATACATGATTAGAGTCTCGTGACTGCCGGCTACTGCTTGCGTGCGTGCGTGTATAGGTCAAAGTCCGCCGATCGCAGCATTCCCCTATTTTGTAAAATTATTTTTTACTCTCCTGGGTGTTGCAATGGATATCAATGATTCATATGATTGCCCTCAGTAAAAAAACACAAGAAACAGGAATGCAATCAGTTACAAACACTCAGGTTCTCTGCTTCATAAGATGTCGCCGGCGATCGGGAAGACGCTGAGCAGAGGGCACCGTCGCGTAAAACAACGTGAGTCCGCGGAAACTGCCGGACGGTGCTTCAGGCCGGATTCGAACCGGCGATGCCATTCTTAAAGTGCTATGTAGCACAGCGCTGCCTTTCCCATGTGTGCTACGGAGACGCTGATTAATGCAGTGCGAATTATACATGACTAGAGTCTCGTGACTGCCGGCTACTGCGTGCGTGCGTGCATAGGTCAAAGTCCGCTGATCGCGGCATTCCCCTATTTTGTAAAATTATGTTTTACTCCTCTGGGTGTTGCAATGGATATCAATGATTCATATGATTGCCCTCAGTAAAAAAACACAAGAAACAGGACGCAAACAGTTACAAACACTCAGGTTCTCTACTTCATAAGATGTCGCGGGCGATCGGGAAGACGCTGAGCAGAGGGCACCGTCGCGTAAAACAACGCGAGACAGCGGAAACGGCCAGACGGTGTTTCAGGCCGGATTCGAACCTGCGATGACATTCTTAAAATGCTATGTAGCACAGCGCTGCCTTTCCCATGTGTGCTACGGAGACGCTGATTAATGCAGTGCTCATTATACATGATTAGAGTCTCGTGACTGCCGGCTACTGCGTGCGTGCGCGTAGGTCAAAGTCCGCCGATCGCAGCATTCCCCTATTTTGTAAAATTATTTTTTACTCCTCTGGGTGTTGCAATGGATATCAATGATTCATATGATTGCCCTCAGTAAAAAAGCACAAGAAACAGGACGCAAACAGTTACAAACTCTGCTTCATAAGATGTCGCGGAGGATCGGGAAGACGCTGAGCAGAGGGCACCTTCGCGTAAAACAACGTGAGACCGAGGAAACGGCCAGACGGTGTTTCAGGCCGGATTCGAACCTGCGATGACATTCTTAAAGTGCTATGTAGCACAGCGCTGCCTTTCCCATGTGTGCTACGGAGACGCTGATTAATGCAGTGCTCATTATACATGATTAGAGTCTCGTGACTGCCGGCTACTGCGTGCGTGCGTGCGTAGGTCAAAGTCCGCCGATCGGGGCATTCCCCTATTTTGTAAAATTATTTTTTACTCTCCTGGGTGTTGCAATGGATATCAATGATTCATATGATTGCCCACAGTAAAAAAATACAAGAAACAGGACGCAATCAGTTACAAACACTCAGGTTCTCTGCTTCATAAGATGTCGCGGGCGATCGGGAAGACGCTGAGCAGAGGGCACCGTCGCGTAAAACAACGTGAGTCCGCGGAAACTGCCGGACGGTGCTTCAGGCCGGATTCGAACCGGCGATGCCATTCTTAAAGTGCTATGTAGCACAGCGCTGCCTTTCCCATGTGTGCTACGGAGACACCGATTAATGCACTGCTCATTATACATGATTAGAGTCTCGTGACTGCCGGCTACTGCGTGCGTGCGTGCGTGTGTAGGTCAAAGTCCGCCGATCGCAGCATTCCCCTATTTTGTAAAATTATTTTTTACTCTACTGGGTGTTGCAATGGATATCAATGATTCATATGATTGCCCTCAGTAAAAAAACACAAGAAACAGGAATGCAATCAGTTACAAACACTCAGGTTCTCTGCTTCATAAGATGTCGCCGGCGATCGGGAAGACGCTGAGCAGAGGGCACCGTCGCGTAAAACAACGTGAGTCCGCGGAAACTGCCGGACGGTGCTTCAGGCCGGATTCGAACCGGCGATGCCATTCTTAAAGTGCTATGTAGCACAGCGCTGCCTTTCCCATGTGTGCTACGGAGACGCTGATTAATGCAGTGCGAATTATACATGATTAGAGTCTCGTGACTGCCGGCTACTGCGTGCGTGCGTGCGTGTGTAGGTCAAAGTCCGCCGATCGCAGCATTCCCCTATTTTGTAAAATTATTTTTTACTCCTCTGGGTGTTGCAATGGATATCAATGATTCATATGATTGCCCTCAGTAAAAAAGCACAAGAAACAGGACGCAAACAGTTACAAACTCTGCTTCATAAGATGTCGCGGGCGATCGGGAAGACGCTGAGCAGAGGGCACCGTCGCGTAAAACATCGTGAGACCGCGGAAACAGCCGGACTGTGCTTCAGGCTGGATTCGAACCTGCGATGACATTCTTAAAGTGCTATGTAGCACAGCGCTGCCTTTCCCATGTGTGCTACGGAGACACCATTAATGCAGTGCTCATTATACATGATTAGAGTCTCGTGACTGCCGGCTACTGCGTGCGTGCGTGCGTGTGTAGGTCAAAGTCCGCCGATTGCAGCATTCCCCTATTTTGTAAAATTATTTTTTACTCCTCTGGGTGTTGCAATGGATATCAATGATTCATATGATTGCCCTCAGTAAAAAAGCACAAGAAACAGGACGCAAACAGTTACAAACTCTGCTTCATAAGATGTCGCGGGTGATCGGGAAGAAGCTGAGCAGAGGGCACCGTCGCGTAAAACATCGTGAGACCGCGGAAACAGCCGGACTGTGCTTCAGGCTGGATTCGAACCTGCGATGACATTCTTAAAGTGCTATGTAGCACAGCGCTGCCTTTCCCATGTGTGCTACGGAGACACCATTAATGCAGTGCTCATTATACATGATTAGAGTCTCGTGACTGCCGGCTACTGCGTGCGTGCGTGCGTGTGTAGGTCAAAGTCCGCCGATCGCAGCATTCCCCTATTTTGTAAAATTATTTTTTACTCTCCTGGGTGTTGCAATGGATATCAATGATTCATATGATTGCCCTCAGTAAAAAAACACAAGAAACAGGAATGCAATCAGTTACAAACACTCAGGTTCTCTGCTTCATAAGATGTCGCCGGCGATCGGGAAGACGCTGAGCAGAGGGCACCGTCGCGTAAAACAACGCGAGACCGCGGAATTGGCCGGACGGTGCATCAGGCTGGATTCGAACCTGCGATGACATTCTTAAAGTGCTATGTAGCACAGCGCTGCCTTTCCCATGTGTGCTACGGAGACACCGATTAATGCACTGCTCATTATACATGATTAGAGTCTCGTGACTGCGGCTACTGCGTGCGTGCGTGCGTGTGTAGGTCAAAGTCCGCCGATCGCAGCATTCCCCTATTTTGTAAAATTATTTTTTACTCTCCTGGGTGTTGCAATGGATATCAATGATTCATATGATTGCCCTCAGTAAAAAAACACAAGAAACAGGAATGCAATCAGTTACAAACACTCAGGTTCTCTGCTTCATAAGATGTCGCCGGCGATCGGGAAGACGCTGAGCAGAGGGCACCGTCGCGTAAAACAACGCGAGACCGCGGAAATGGCCGGACGGTGCTTCAGGCTGGATTCGAACCTGCGATGACATTCTTAAAGTGCTATGTAGCACAGCGCTGATTTTCCCATGTGTGCTACGGAGACGCCGATTAATGCTGTGCTCATTATACATGATTAGAGTCTCGTGACTGCCGGCGACTGCGTGCGTGCGTGCGTAGGTCAAAGTCCGCCGATCGCAGCATTCCCCTATTTTGTAAAATTATTTTTTACTCCTCTGGGTGTTGCAATGGATATCAATGATTCATATGTTTGCCCTCAGTAAAAAAACACAAGAAACAGGAATGCAATCAGTTACAAACACTCAGGTTCTCTGCTTCATAAGATGTCGCGGGCGATCGGGAAGACGCTGAGCAGAGGGCACCGTCGTGTAAAACAACGTGAGTCCGCGGAAACTGCCGGACGGTGCTTCAGGCCGGATTCGAACCTGCGATGACATTCTTAAAGTGCTATGTAGCACAGCGCTGCCTTTCCCATGTGTGCTACGGAGACACCGATTAATGCAGTGCTCATTATACATGATTAGAGTCTCGTGACTGCCGGCTACTGCTTGCGTGCGTGCGTGTATAGGTCAAAGTCCGCCGATCGCAGCATTCCCCTATTTTGTAAAATTATTTTTTACTCTCCTGGGTGTTGCAATGGATATCAATGATTCATATGATTGCCCTCAGTAAAAAAACACAAGAAACAGGAATGCAATCAGTTACAAACACTCAGGTTCTCTGCTTCATAAGATGTCGCCGGCGATCGGGAAGACGCTGAGCAGAGGGCACCGTCGCGTAAAACAACGTGAGTCCGCGGAAACTGCCGGACGGTGCTTCAGGCCGGATTCGAACCGGCGATGCCATTCTTAAAGTGCTATGTAGCACAGCGCTGCCTTTCCCATGTGTGCTACGGAGACGCTGATTAATGCAGTGCGAATTATACATGACTAGAGTCTCGTGACTGCCGGCTACTGCGTGCGTGCGTGCATAGGTCAAAGTCCGCTGATCGCGGCATTCCCCTATTTTGTAAAATTATGTTTTACTCCTCTGGGTGTTGCAATGGATATCAATGATTCATATGATTGCCCTCAGTAAAAAAACACAAGAAACAGGACGCAAACAGTTACAAACACTCAGGTTCTCTACTTCATAAGATGTCGCGGGCGATCGGGAAGACGCTGAGCAGAGGGCACCGTCGCGTAAAACAACGCGAGACAGCGGAAACGGCCAGACGGTGTTTCAGGCCGGATTCGAACCTGCGATGACATTCTTAAAATGCTATGTAGCACAGCGCTGCCTTTCCCATGTGTGCTACGGAGACGCTGATTAATGCAGTGCTCATTATACATGATTAGAGTCTCGTGACTGCCGGCTACTGCGTGCGTGCGCGTAGGTCAAAGTCCGCCGATCGCAGCATTCCCCTATTTTGTAAAATTATTTTTTACTCCTCTGGGTGTTGCAATGGATATCAATGATTCATATGATTGCCCTCAGTAAAAAAGCACAAGAAACAGGACGCAAACAGTTACAAACTCTGCTTCATAAGATGTCGCGGAGGATCGATCGGGAAGACGCTGAGCAGAGGGCACCTTCGCGTAAAACAACGTGAGACCGAGGAAACGGCCAGACGGTGTTTCAGGCGGGATTCGAACCTGCGATGACATTCTTAAAGTGCTATGTAGCACAGCGCTGCCTTTCCCATGTGTGCTACGGAGACGCTGATTAATGCAGTGCTCATTATACATGATTAGAGTCTCGTGACTGCCGGCTACTGCGTGCGTGCGTGCGTAGGTCAAAGTCCGCCGATCGGGGCATTCCCCTATTTTGTAAAATTATTTTTTACTCTCCTGGGTGTTGCAATGGATATCAATG
Organism: Alosa pseudoharengus; assembly: GCF_046254945.1. NCBI lineage: Eukaryota > Metazoa > Chordata > Actinopteri > Clupeiformes > Clupeidae > Alosa > Alosa pseudoharengus. The sequence goes on along the minus strand of NW_027468576.1, from coordinate 751,721 downwards.
ATTCATATGATTGCCCACAGTAAAAAAATACAAGAAACAGGACGCAATCAGTTACAAACACTCAGGTTCTCTGCTTCATAAGATGTCGCGGGCGATCGGGAAGACGCTGAGCAGAGGGCACCGTCGCGTAAAACAACGTGAGTCCGCGGAAACTGCCGGACGGTGCTTCAGGCCGGATTCGAACCGGCGATGCCATTCTTAAAGTGCTATGTAGCACAGCGCTGCCTTTCCCATGTGTGCTACGGAGACACCGATTAATGCACTGCTCATTATACATGATTAGAGTCTCGTGACTGCCGGCTACTGCGTGCGTGCGTGCGTGTGTAGGTCAAAGTCCGCCGATCGCAGCATTCCCCTATTTTGTAAAATTATTTTTTACTCTACTGGGTGTTGCAATGGATATCAATGATTCATATGATTGCCCTCAGTAAAAAAACACAAGAAACAGGAATGCAATCAGTTACAAACACTCAGGTTCTCTGCTTCATAAGATGTCGCCGGCGATCGGGAAGACGCTGAGCAGAGGGCACCGTCGCGTAAAACAACGTGAGTCCGCGGAAACTGCCGGACGGTGCTTCAGGCCGGATTCGAACCGGCGATGCCATTCTTAAAGTGCTATGTAGCACAGCGCTGCCTTTCCCATGTGTGCTACGGAGACGCTGATTAATGCAGTGCGAATTATACATGATTAGAGTCTCGTGACTGCCGGCTACTGCGTGCGTGCGTGCGTGTGTAGGTCAAAGTCCGCCGATCGCAGCATTCCCCTATTTTGTAAAATTATTTTTTACTCCTCTGGGTGTTGCAATGGATATCAATGATTCATATGATTGCCCTCAGTAAAAAAGCACAAGAAACAGGACGCAAACAGTTACAAACTCTGCTTCATAAGATGTCGCGGGCGATCGGGAAGACGCTGAGCAGAGGGCACCGTCGCGTAAAACATCGTGAGACCGCGGAAACAGCCGGACTGTGCTTCAGGCTGGATTCGAACCTGCGATGACATTCTTAAAGTGCTATGTAGCACAGCGCTGCCTTTCCCATGTGTGCTACGGAGACACCATTAATGCAGTGCTCATTATACATGATTAGAGTCTCGTGACTGCCGGCTACTGCGTGCGTGCGTGCGTGTGTAGGTCAAAGTCCGCCGATTGCAGCATTCCCCTATTTTGTAAAATTATTTTTTACTCCTCTGGGTGTTGCAATGGATATCAATGATTCATATGATTGCCCTCAGTAAAAAAGCACAAGAAACAGGACGCAAACAGTTACAAACTCTGCTTCATAAGATGTCGCGGGTGATCGGGAAGAAGCTGAGCAGAGGGCACCGTCGCGTAAAACATCGTGAGACCGCGGAAACAGCCGGACTGTGCTTCAGGCTGGATTCGAACCTGCGATGACATTCTTAAAGTGCTATGTAGCACAGCGCTGCCTTTCCCATGTGTGCTACGGAGACACCGATTAATGCACTGCTCATTATACATGATTAGAGTCTCGTGACTGCCGGCTACTGCGTGCGTGCGTGCGTGTGTAGGTCAAAGTCCGCCGATCGCAGCATTCCCCTATTTTGTAAAATTATTTTTTACTCTACTGGGTGTTGCAATGGATATCAATGATTCATATGATTGCCCTCAGTAAAAAAACACAAGAAACAGGAATGCAATCAGTTACAAACACTCAGGTTCTCTGCTTCATAAGATGTCGCCGGCGATCGGGAAGACGCTGAGCAGAGGGCACCGTCGCGTAAAACAACGTGAGTCCGCGGAAACTGCCGGACGGTGCTTCAGGCCGGATTCGAACCGGCGATGCCATTCTTAAAGTGCTATGTAGCACAGCGCTGCCTTTCCCATGTGTGCTACGGAGACACCGATTAATGCACTGCTCATTATACATGATTAGAGTCTCGTGACTGCCGGCTACTGCGTGCGTGCGTGCGTGTGTAGGTCAAAGTCCGCCGATCGCAGCATTCCCCTATTTTGTAAAATTATTTTTTACTCTACTGGGTGTTGCAATGGATATCAATGATTCATATGATTGCCCTCAGTAAAAAAACACAAGAAACAGGAATGCAATCAGTTACAAACACTCAGGTTCTCTGCTTCATAAGATGTCGCCGGCGATCGGGAAGACGCTGAGCAGAGGGCACCGTCGCGTAAAACAACGTGAGTCCGCGGAAACTGCCGGACGGTGCTTCAGGCCGGATTCGAACCGGCGATGCCATTCTTAAAGTGCTATGTAGCACAGCGCTGCCTTTCCCATGTGTGCTACGGAGACGCTGATTAATGCAGTGCTCATTATACATGATTAGAGTCTCGTGACTGCCGGCTACTGCGTGCGTGCGTGCGTAGGTCAAAGTCCGCTGATCGCGGCATTCCCCTATTTTGTAAAATTATTTTTTACTCTCCTGGGTGTTGCAATGGATATCAATGATTCATATCATTGCCCTCAGTAAAAAAACACAAGAAACAGGAATGCAATCAGTTACAAACACTCAGGATCTCTGCTTCATAAGATGTCGCGGGCGATCGGGAAGACGCTGAGCAGAGGGCACCGTCGCGTAAAACAACGTGAGTCCGCGGAAACTGCCGGACGGTGCTTCAGGCCGGATTCGAACCGGCGATGCCATTCTTAAAGTGCTATGTAGCACAGCGCTGCCTTTCCCATGTGTGCTACGGAGACACCGATTAATGCACTGCTCATTATACATGATTAGAGTCTCGTGACTGCCGGCTACTGCGTGCGTGCGTGCGTGTGTAGGTCAAAGTCCGCCGATCGCAGCATTCCCCTATTTTGTAAAATTATTTTTTACTCTACTGGGTGTTGCAATGGATATCAATGATTCATATGATTGCCCTCAGTAAAAAAACACAAGAAACAGGAATGCAATCAGTTACAAACACTCAGGTTCTCTGCTTCATAAGATGTCGCCGGCGATCGGGAAGACGCTGAGCAGAGGGCACCGTCGCGTAAAACAACGTGAGTCCGCGGAAACTGCCGGACGGTGCTTCAGGCCGGATTCGAACAGGCGATGCCATTCTTAAAGTGCTATGTAGCACAGCGCTGCCTTTCCCATGTGTGCTACGGAGACGCTGATTAATGCAGTGCGAATTATACATGATTAGAGTCTCGTGACTGCCGGCTACTGCGTGCGTGCGTGCGTGTGTAGGTCAAAGTCCGCCGATCGCAGCATTCCCCTATTTTGTAAAATTATTTTTTACTCCTCTGGGTGTTGCAATGGATATCAATGATTCATATGATTGCCCTCAGTAAAAAAGCACAAGAAACAGGACGCAAACAGTTACAAACTCTGCTTCATAAGATGTCGCGGGCGATCGGGAAGACGCTGAGCAGAGGGCACCGTCGCGTAAAACATCGTGAGACCGCGGAAACAGCCGGACTGTGCTTCAGGCTGGATTCGAACCTGCGATGACATTCTTAAAGTGCTATGTAGCACAGCGCTGCCTTTCCCATGTGTGCTACGGAGACACCATTAATGCAGTGCTCATTATACATGATTAGAGTCTCGTGACTGCCGGCTACTGCGTGCGTGCGTGCGTGTGTAGGTCAAAGTCCGCCGATTGCAGCATTCCCCTATTTTGTAAAATTATTTTTTACTCCTCTGGGTGTTGCAATGGATATCAATGATTCATATGATTGCCCTCAGTAAAAAAGCACAAGAAACAGGACGCAAACAGTTACAAACTCTGCTTCATAAGATGTCGCGGGTGATCGGGAAGACGCTGAGCAGAGGGCACCGTCGCGTAAAACATCGTGAGACCGCGGAAACAGCCGGACTGTGCTTCAGGCTGGATTCGAACCTGCGATGACATTCTTAAAGTGCTATGTAGCACAGCGCTGCCTTTCCCATGTGTGCTACGGAGACACCATTAATGCACTGCTCATTATACATGATTAGAGTCTCGTGACTGCCGGCTACTGCGTGCGTGCGTGCGTGTGTAGGTCAAAGTCCGCCGATCGCAGCATTCCCCTATTTTGTAAAATTATTTTTTACTCTACTGGGTGTTGCAATGGATATCAATGATTCATATGATTGCCCTCAGTAAAAAAACACAAGAAACAGGAATGCAATCAGTTACAAACACTCAGGTTCTCTGCTTCATAAGATGTCGCCGGCGATCGGGAAGACGCTGAGCAGAGGGCACCGTCGCGTAAAACAACGTGAGTCCGCGGAAACTGCCGGACGGTGCTTCAGGCCGGATTCGAACCGGCGATGCCATTCTTAAAGTGCTATGTAGCACAGCGCTGCCTTTCCCATGTGTGCTACGGAGACGCTGATTAATGCAGTGCTCATTATACATGATTAGAGTCTCGTGACTGCCGGCTACTGCGTGCGTGCGTGCGTAGGTCAAAGTCCGCTGATCGCGGCATTCCCCTATTTTGTAAAATTATTTTTTACTCTCCTGGGTGTTGCAATGGATATCAATGATTCATATCATTGCCCTCAGTAAAAAAACACAAGAAACAGGAATGCAATCAGTTACAAACACTCAGGTTCTCTGCTTCATAAGATGTCGCCGGCGATCGGGAAGACGCTGAGCAGAGGGCACCGTCGCGTAAAACAACGTGAGTCCGCGGAAACTGCCGGACGGTGCTTCAGGCCGGATTCGAACCTGCGATGACATTCTTAAAGTGCTATGTAGCACAGCGCTGCCTTTCCCATGTGTGCTACGGAGACACCATTAATGCAGTGCTCATTATACATGATTAGAGTCTCGTGACTGCCGGCTACTGCGTGCGTGCGTGCGTGTGTAGGTCAAAGTCCGCCGATCGCAGCATTCCCCTATTTTGTAAAATTATTTTTTACTCTCCTGGGTGTTGCAATGGATATCAATGATTCATATGATTGCCCTCAGTAAAAAAACACAAGAAACAGGAATGCAATCAGTTACAAACACTCAGGTTCTCTGCTTCATAAGATGTCGCCGGCGATCGGGAAGACGCTGAGCAGAGGGCACCATCGCGTAAAACAACGCGAGACCGCGGAAATGGCCGGACGGTGCTTCAGGCTGGATTCGATCCTGCGATGACATTCTTAAAGTGCTATGTAGCACAGCGCTGCCTTTCCCATGTGTGCTACGGAGACACCATTAATGCAGTGCTCATTATACATGATTAGAGTCTCGTGACTGCCGGCTACTGCGTGCGTGCGTGCGTGTGTAGGTCAAAGTCCGCCGATCGCAGCATTCCCCTATTTTGTAAAATTATTTTTTACTCTCCTGGGTGTTGCAATGGATATCAATGATTCATATGATTGCCCTCAGTAAAAAAACACAAGAAACAGGAATGCAATCAGTTACAAACACTCAGGTTCTCTGCTTCATAAGATGTCGCCGGCGATCGGGAAGACGCTGAGCAGAGGGCACCGTCGCGTAAAACAACGCGAGACCGCGGAAATGGCCGGACGGTGCTTCAGGCTGGATTCGAACCTGCGATGACATTCTTAAAGTGCTATGTAGCACAGCGCTGACTTTCCCATGTGTGCTACGGAGACGCCGATTAATGCTGTGCTCATTATACATGATTAGAGTCTCGTGACTGCCGGCGACTGCGTGCGTGCGTGCGTAGGTCAAAGTCCGCCGATCGCAGCATTCCCCTATTTTGTAAAATTATTTTTTACTCCTCTGGGTGTTGCAATGGATATCAATGATTCATATGATTGCCCTCAGTAAAAAAGCACAAGAAACAGGAATGCAATCAGTTACAAACACTCAGGTTCTCTGCTTCATAAGATGTCGCCGGAGATCGGGAAGACGCTGAGCAGAGGGCACGTCGCGTAAAACAACGCGAGACCGCGGAAATGGCCGGACGGTGCTTCAGGCCTTATTCGAACCTGCAATGCCATTCTTAAAGTGCTATGTAGCACAGCGCTGCCTTTCCCATATGTGCTACGGAGATGCTGATTAGTGCAGTGCTCATTATACATGATTAGAGTCTCGTGACTGCCGGCTACTGCGTGGGTGCGTGCGTAGGTCAAAGTCCGCCGATCGCAGCATTCCCCTATTTTGTAAAATTATTTTTTACTCCTCTGGGTGTTGCAATGGATATCAATGATTCATATGATTGCCCTCAGTAAAAAAGCACAAGAAACAGGACGCAAACAGTTACAAACTCTGCTTCATAAGATGTCGCGGGCGATCGGGAAGACGCTGAGCAGAGGGCACCGTCGCGTAAAACATCGTGAGACCGCAGAAACAGCCGGACTGTGCTTCAGGCTGGATTCGAACCTGCGATGACATTCTTAAAGTGCTATGTAGCACAGCGCTGCCTTTCCCATGTGTGCTACGGAGACACCATTAATGCAGTGCTCATTATACATGATTAGAGTCTCGTGACTGCCGGCTACTGCGTGCGTGCGTGCGTGTGTAGGTCAAAGTCCGCCGATCGCAGCATTCCCCTATTTTGTAAAATTATTTTTTACTCTCCTGGGTGTTGCAATGGATATCAATGATTCATATGATTGCCCTCAGTAAAAAAACACAAGAAACAGGAATGCAATCAGTTACAAACACTCAGGTTCTCTGCTTCATAAGATGTCGCCGGCGATCGGGAAGACGCTGAGCAGAGGGCACCGTCGCGTAAAACAACGCGAGACCGCGGAATTGGCCGGACGGTGCATCAGGCTGGATTCGAACCTGCGATGACATTCTTAAAGTGCTATGTAGCACAGCGCTGCCTTTCCCATGTGTGCTACGGAGACACCGATTAATGCACTGCTCATTATACATGATTAGAGTCTCGTGACTGCGGCTACTGCGTGCGTGCGTGCGTGTGTAGGTCAAAGTCCGCCGATCGCAGCATTCCCCTATTTTGTAAAATTATTTTTTACTCTCCTGGGTGTTGCAATGGATATCAATGATTCATATGATTGCCCTCAGTAAAAAAACACAAGAAACAGGAATGCAATCAGTTACAAACACTCAGGTTCTCTGCTTCATAAGATGTCGCCGGCAATCGGGAAGACGCTGAGCAGAGGGCACCGTCGCGTAAAACAACGCGAGACCGCGGAAATGGCCGGACGGTGCTTCAGGCTGGATTCGAACCTGCGATGACATTCTTAAAGTGCTATGTAGCACAGCGCTGACTTTCCCATGTGTGCTACGGAGACGCCGATTAATGCTGTGCTCATTATACATGATTAGAGTCTCGTGACTGCCGGCGACTGCGTGCGTGCGTGCGTAGGTCAAAGTCCGCCGATCGCAGCATTCCCCTATTTTGTAAAATTATTTTTTACTCCTCTGGGTGTTGCAATGGATATCAATGATTCATATGTTTGCCCTCAGTAAAAAAACACAAGAAACAGGAATGCAATCAGTTACAAACACTCAGGTTCTCTGCTTCATAAGATGTCGCGGGCGATCGGGAAGACGCTGAGCAGAGGGCACCGTCGCGTAAAACAACGTGAGTCCGCGGAAACTGCCGGACGGTGCTTCAGGCCGGATTCGAACCTGCGATGACATTCTTAAAGTGCTATGTAGCACAGCGCTGCCTTTCCCATGTGTGCTACGGAGACACCGATTAATGCAGTGCTCATTATACATGATTAGAGTCTCGTGACTGCCGGCTACTGCTTGCGTGCGTGCGTGTATAGGTCAAAGTCCGCCGATCGCAGCATTCCCCTATTTTGTAAAATTATTTTTTACTCTCCTGGGTGTTGCAATGGATATCAATGATTCATATGATTGCCCTCAGTAAAAAAAACACAAGAAACAGGAATGCAATCAGTTACAAACACTCAGGTTCTCTGCTTCATAAGATGTCGCTGGCGATCGGGAAGACGCTGAGCAGAGGGTACCGTCGCGTAAAACAACGCGAGACCGCGGAAATGGCCGGACGGTGCTTCAGGCTGGATTCGAACCTGCGATGACATTCTTAAAGTGCTATGTAGCACAGCGCTGCCTTTCCCATGTGTGCTACGGAGACGCTGATTAATGCAGTGCTCATTATACATGATTAGAGTCTCGTGACTGCCGGCTACTGCGTGCGTGCGTGCGTAGGTCAAAGTCCGCTGATCGCGGCATTCCCCTATTTTGTAAAATATTTTTTTACTCCTCTGGGTGTTGCAATGGATATCAATGATTCATATGATTGCCCTCAGTAAAAAAAACACAAGAAACAGGACGCAAACAGTTACAAACACTCAGGATCTCTGCTTCATAAGATGTCGCGGGCGATCGGGAAGACGCTGAGCAGAGGGCACCGTCGCGTAAAACAACGTGAGTCCGCGGAAACTGCCGGACAGTGCTTCAGGCCGGATTCGAACCGGCGATGCCATTCTTAAAGTGCTATGTAGCACAGCGCTGCCATTCCCATGTGTGCTACGGAGACGCTGATTAATGCAGTGCTCATTATACATGATTAGAGTCTCGTGACTGCCGGCTACTGCGTGCGTGCGTGCGTAGGTCAAAGTCCGCTGATCGCGGCATTCCCCTATTTTGTAAAATATTTTTTTACTCCTCTGGGTGTTGCAATGGATATCAATGATTCATATGATTGCCCTCAGTAAAAAAACACAAGAAACAGGAATGCAATCAGTTACAAACACTCAGGTTCTCTGCTTCATAAGATGTCGCCGGCGATCGGGAAGACGCTGAGCAGAGGGCACCATCGCGTAAAACAACGTGAGACCGCGGAAAGGGCCAGAAGGTGCTTCAGGCCGGATTCGAACCTGCGATGACATGGTTAAAGTGCTATGTAACACAGCGCTGCCTTTCCCATGTGTGCTATGGAGACACCATTAATGCAGTGCTCATTATACATGATTAGAGTCTCGTGACTGCCGGCTACTGCGTGCGTGCGTGCGTGTGTAGGTCAAAGTCCGCCGATCGCAGCATTCCCCTATTTTGTAAAATTATTTTTTACTCTCCTGGGTGTTGCAATGGATATCAATGATTCATATGATTGCCCTCAGTAAAAAAACACAAGAAACAGGAATGCAATCAGTTACAAACACTCAGGTTCTCTGCTTCATAAGATGTCGCCGGCGATCGGGAAGACGCTGAGCAGAGGGCACCGTCGCGTAAAACAACGCGAGACCGCGGAATTGGCCGGACGGTGCATCAGGCTGGATTCGAACCTGCGATGACATTCTTAAAGTGCTATGTAGCACAGCGCTGCCTTTCCCATGTGTGCTACGGAGACACCGATTAATGCACTGCTCATTATACATGATTAGAGTCTCGTGACTGCGGCTACTGCGTGCGTGCGTGCGTGTGTAGGTCAAAGTCCACCGATCGCAGCATTCCCCTATTTTGTAAAATTATTTTTTACTCTCCTGGGTGTTGCAATGGATATCAATGATTCATATGATTGCCCTCAGTAAAAAAACACAAGAAACAGGAATGCAATCAGTTACAAACACTCAGGTTCTCTGCTTCATAAGATGTCGCCGGCGATCGGGAAGACGCTGAGCAGAGGGCACCGTCGCGTAAAACAACGCGAGACCGCGGAAATGGCCGGACGGTGCTTCAGGCTGGATTCGAACCTGCGATGACATTCTTAAAGTGCTATGTAGCACAGCGCTGACTTTCCCATGTGTGCTACGGAGACGCCAATTAATGCTGTGCTCATTATACATGATTAGAGTCTCGTGACTGCCGGCGACTGCGTGCGTGCGTGCGTAGGTCAAAGTCCGCCGATCGCAGCATTCCCCTATTTTGTAAAATTATTTTTTACTCCTCTGGGTGTTGCAATGGATATCAATGATTCATATGTTTGCCCTCAGTAAAAAAACACAAGAAACAGGAATGCAATCAGTTACAAACACTCAGGTTCTCTGCTTCATAAGATGTCGCGGGCGATCGGGAAGACGCTGAGCAGAGGGCACCGTCGCGTAAAACAACGTGAGTCCGCGGAAACTGCCGGACGGTGCTTCAGGCCGGATTCGAACCTGCGATGACATTCTTAAAGTGCTATGTAGCACAGCGCTGCCTTTCCCATGTGTGCTACGGAGACACCGATTAATGCAGTGCTCATTATACATGATTAGAGTCTCGTGACTGCCGGCTACTGCTTGCGTGCGTGCGTGTATAGGTCAAAGTCCGCCGATCGCAGCATTCCCCTATTTTGTAAAATTATTTTTTACTCTCCTGGGTGTTGCAATGGATATCAATGATTCATATGATTGCCCTCAGTAAAAAAAACACAAGAAACAGGAATGCAATCAGTTACAAACACTCAGGTTCTCTGCTTCATAAGATGTCGCTGGCGATCGGGAAGACGCTGAGCAGAGGGTACCGTCGCGTAAAACAACGCGAGACCGCGGAAATGGCCGGACGGTGCTTCAGGCTGGATTCGAACCTGCGATGACATTCTTAAAGTGCTATGTAGCACAGCGCTGCCTTTCCCATGTGTGCTACGGAGACGCTGATTAATGCAGTGCTCATTATACATGATTAGAGTCTCGTGACTGCCGGCTACTGCGTGCGTGCGTGCGTAGGTCAAAGTCCGCTGATCGCGGCATTCCCCTATTTTGTAAAATATTTTTTTACTCCTCTGGGTGTTGCAATGGATATCAATGATTCATATGATTGCCCTCAGTAAAAAAAACACAAGAAACAGGACGCAAACAGTTACAAACACTCAGGATCTCTGCTTCATAAGATGTCGCGGGCGATCGGGAAGACGCTGAGCAGAGGGCACCGTCGCGTAAAACAACGTGAGTCCGCGGAAACTGCCGGACAGTGCTTCAGGCTGGATTCGAACCTGCGATGACATTCTTAAAGTGCTATGTAGCACAGCGCTGCCTTTCCCATGTGTGCTACGGAGACACCGATTAATGCACTGCTCATTATACATGATTAGAGTCTCGTGACTGCGGCTACTGCGTGCGTGCGTGCGTGTGTAGGTCAAAGTCCGCCGATCGCAGCATTCCCCTATTTTGTAAAATTATTTTTTACTCTCCTGGGTGTTGCAATGGATATCAATGATTCATATGATTGCCCTCAGTAAAAAAACACAAGAAACAGGAATGCAATCAGTTACAAACACTCAGGTTCTCTGCTTCATAAGATGTCGCCGGCGATCGGGAAGACGCTGAGCAGAGGGCACCGTCGCGTAAAACAACGCGAGACCGCGGAAATGGCCGGACGGTGCTTCAGGCTGGATTCGAACCTGCGATGACATTCTTAAAGTGCTATGTAGCACAGCGCTGACTTTCCCATGTGTGCTACGGAGACGCCAATTAATGCTGTGCTCATTATACATGATTAGAGTCTCGTGACTGCCGGCGACTGCGTGCGTGCGTGCGTAGGTCAAAGTCCGCCGATCGCAGCATTCCCCTATTTTGTAAAATTATTTTTTACTCCTCTGGGTGTTGCAATGGATATCAATGATTCATATGTTTGCCCTCAGTAAAAAAACACAAGAAACAGGAATGCAATCAGTTACAAACACTCAGGTTCTCTGCTTCATAAGATGTCGCGGGCGATCGGGAAGACGCTGAGCAGAGGGCACCGTCGCGTAAAACAACGTGAGTCCACGGAAACTGCCGGACGGTGCTTCAGGCCGGATTCGAACCTGCGATGACATTCTTAAAGTGCTATGTAGCACAGCGCTGCCTTTCCCATGTGTGCTACGGAGACACCGATTAATGCAGTGCTCATTATACATGATTAGAGTCTCGTGACTGCCGGCTACTGCTTGCGTGCGTGCGTGTATAGGTCAAAGTCCGCCGATCGCAGCATTCCCCTATTTTGTAAAATTATTTTTTACTCTCCTGGGTGTTGCAATGGATATCAATGATTCATATGATTGCCCTCAGTAAAAAAAACACAAGAAACAGGAATGCAATCAGTTACAAACACTCAGGTTCTCTGCTTCATAAGATGTCGCTGGCGATCGGGAAGACGCTGAGCAGAGGGTACCGTCGCGTAAAACAACGCGAGACCGCGGAAATGGCCGGACGGTGCTTCAGGCTGGATTCGAACCTGCGATGACATTCTTAAAGTGCTATGTAGCACAGCGCTGCCTTTCCCATGTGTGCTACGGAGACGCTGATTAATGCAGTGCTCATTATACATGATTAGAGTCTCGTGACTGCCGGCTACTGCGTGCGTGCGTGCGTAGGTCAAAGTCCGCTGATCGCGGCATTCCCCTATTTTGTAAAATATTTTTTTACTCCTCTGGGTGTTGCAATGGATATCAATGATTCATATGATTGCCCTCAGTAAAAAAAACACAAGAAACAGGACGCAAACAGTTACAAACACTCAGGATCTCTGCTTCATAAGATGTCGCGGGCGATCGGGAAGACGCTGAGCAGAGGGCACCGTCGCGTAAAACAACGTGAGTCCGCGGAAACTGCCGGACAGTGCTTCAGGCCGGATTCGAACCGGCGATGCCATTCTTAAAGTGCTATGTAGCACAGCGCTGCCATTCCCATGTGTGCTACGGAGACGCTGATTAATGCAGTGCTCATTATACATGATTAGAGTCTCGTGACTGCCGGCTACTGCGTGCGTGCGTGCGTAGGTCAAAGTCCGCTGATCGCGGCATTCCCCTATTTTGTAAAATATTTTTTTATTCCTCTGGGTGTTGCAATGGATATCAATGATTCATATGATTGCCCTCAGTAAAAAAACACAAGAAACAGGAATGCAATCAGTTACAAACACTCAGGTTCTCTGCTTCATAAGATGTCGCCGGCGATCGATCGGGAAGACGCTGAGCAGAGGGCACCTTCGCGTAAAACAACGTGAGACCGAGGAAACGGCCAGACGGTGTTTCAGGCCGGATTCGAACCTGCGATGACATGGTTAAAGTGCTATGTAACACAGCGCTGCCTTTCCCATGTGTGCTATGGAGACACCATTAATGCAGTGCTCATTATACATGATTAGAGTCTCGTGACTGCCGGCTACTGCGTGCGTGCGTGCGTGTGTAGGTCAAAGTCCGCCGATCGCAGCATTCCCCTATTTTGTAAAATTATTTTTTACTCTCCTGGGTGTTGCAATGGATATCAATGATTCATATGATTGCCCTCAGTAAAAAAACACAAGAAACAGGAATGCAATCAGTTACAAACACTCAGGTTCTCTGCTTCATAAGATGTCGCCGGCGATCGGGAAGACGCTGAGCAGAGGGCACCGTCGCGTAAAACAACGCGAGACCGCGGAATTGGCCGGACGGTGCATCAGGCTGGATTCGAACCTGCGATGACATTCTTAAAGTGCTATGTAGCACAGCGCTGCCTTTCCCATGTGTGCTACGGAGACACCGATTAATGCACTGCTCATTATACATGATTAGAGTCTCGTGACTGCGGCTACTGCGTGCGTGCGTGCGTGTGTAGGTCAAAGTCCGCCGATCGCAGCATTCCCCTATTTTGTAAAATTATTTTTTACTCTCCTGGGTGTTGCAATGGATATCAATGATTCATATGATTGCCCTCAGTAAAAAAACACAAGAAACAGGAATGCAATCAGTTACAAACACTCAGGTTCTCTGCTTCATAAGATGTCGCCGGCGATCGGGAAGACGCTGAGCAGAGGGCACCGTCGCGTAAAACAACGCGAGACCGCGGAAATGGCCGGACGGTGCTTCAGGCTGGATTCGAACCTGCGATGACATTCTTAAAGTGCTATGTAGCACAGCGCTGACTTTCCCATGTGTGCTACGGAGACGCCAATTAATGCTGTGCTCATTATACATGATTAGAGTCTCGTGACTGCCGGCGACTGCGTGCGTGCGTGCGTAGGTCAAAGTCCGCCGATCGCAGCATTCCCCTATTTTGTAAAATTATTTTTTACTCCTCTGGGTGTTGCAATGGATATCAATGATTCATATGTTTGCCCTCAGTAAAAAAACACAAGAAACAGGAATGCAATCAGTTACAAACACTCAGGTTCTCTGCTTCATAAGATGTCGCGGGCGATCGGGAAGACGCTGAGCAGAGGGCACCGTCGCGTAAAACAACGTGAGTCCGCGGAAACTGCCGGACGGTGCTTCAGGCCGGATTCGAACCTGCGATGACATTCTTAAAGTGCTATGTAGCACAGCGCTGCCTTTCCCATGTGTGCTACGGAGACACCGATTAATGCAGTGCTCATTATACATGATTAGAGTCTCGTGACTGCCGGCTACTGCTTGCGTGCGTGCGTGTATAGGTCAAAGTCCGCCGATCGCAGCATTCCCCTATTTTGTAAAATTATTTTTTACTCTCCTGGGTGTTGCAATGGATATCAATGATTCATATGATTGCCCTCAGTAAAAAAAACACAAGAAACAGGAATGCAATCAGTTACAAACACTCAGGTTCTCTGCTTCATAAGATGTCGCTGGCGATCGGGAAGACGCTGAGCAGAGGGTACCGTCGCGTAAAACAACGCGAGACCGCGGAAATGGCCGGACGGTGCTTCAGGCTGGATTCGAACCTGCGATGACATTCTTAAAGTGCTATGTAGCACAGCGCTGCCTTTCCCATGTGTGCTACGGAGACGCTGATTAATGCAGTGCTCATTATACATGATTAGAGTCTCGTGACTGCCGGCTACTGCGTGCGTGCGTGCGTAGGTCAAAGTCCGCTGATCGCGGCATTCCCCTATTTTGTAAAATATTTTTTTACTCCTCTGGGTGTTGCAATGGATATCAATGATTCATATGATTGCCCTCAGTAAAAAAAACACAAGAAACAGGACGCAAACAGTTACAAACACTCAGGATCTCTGCTTCATAAGATGTCGCGGGCGATCGGGAAGACGCTGAGCAGAGGGCACCGTCGCGTAAAACAACGTGAGTCCGCGGAAACTGCCGGACAGTGCTTCAGGCTGGATTCGAACCTGCGATGACATTCTTAAAGTGCTATGTAGCACAGCGCTGCCTTTCCCATGTGTGCTACGGAGACACCGATTAATGCACTGCTCATTATACATGATTAGAGTCTCGTGACTGCGGCTACTGCGTGCGTGCGTGCGTGTGTAGGTCAAAGTCCGCCGATCGCAGCATTCCCCTATTTTGTAAAATTATTTTTTACTCTCCTGGGTGTTGCAATGGATATCAATGATTCATATGATTGCCCTCAGTAAAAAAACACAAGAAACAGGAATGCAATCAGTTACAAACACTCAGGTTCTCTGCTTCATAAGATGTCGCCGGCGATCGGGAAGACGCTGAGCAGAGGGCACCGTCGCGTAAAACAACGCGAGACCGCGGAAATGGCCGGACGGTGCTTCAGGCTGGATTCGAACCTGCGATGACATTCTTAAAGTGCTATGTAGCACAGCGCTGACTTTCCCATGTGTGCTACGGAGACGCCAATTAATGCTGTGCTCATTATACATGATTAGAGTCTCGTGACTGCCGGCGACTGCGTGCGTGCGTGCGTAGGTCAAAGTCCGCCGATCGCAGCATTCCCCTATTTTGTAAAATTATTTTTTACTCCTCTGGGTGTTGCAATGGATATCAATGATTCATATGTTTGCCCTCAGTAAAAAAACACAAGAAACAGGAATGCAATCAGTTACAAACACTCAGGTTCTCTGCTTCATAAGATGTCGCGGGCGATCGGGAAGACGCTGAGCAGAGGGCACCGTCGCGTAAAACAACGTGAGTCCACGGAAACTGCCGGACGGTGCTTCAGGCCGGATTCGAACCTGCGATGACATTCTTAAAGTGCTATGTAGCACAGCGCTGCCTTTCCCATGTGTGCTACGGAGACACCGATTAATGCAGTGCTCATTATACATGATTAGAGTCTCGTGACTGCCGGCTACTGCTTGCGTGCGTGCGTGTATAGGTCAAAGTCCGCCGATCGCAGCATTCCCCTATTTTGTAAAATTATTTTTTACTCTCCTGGGTGTTGCAATGGATATCAATGATTCATATGATTGCCCTCAGTAAAAAAAACACAAGAAACAGGAATGCAATCAGTTACAAACACTCAGGTTCTCTGCTTCATAAGATGTCGCTGGCGATCGGGAAGACGCTGAGCAGAGGGTACCGTCGCGTAAAACAACGCGAGACCGCGGAAATGGCCGGACGGTGCTTCAGGCTGGATTCGAACCTGCGATGACATTCTTAAAGTGCTATGTAGCACAGCGCTGCCTTTCCCATGTGTGCTACGGAGACGCTGATTAATGCAGTGCTCATTATACATGATTAGAGTCTCGTGACTGCCGGCTACTGCGTGCGTGCGTGCGTAGGTCAAAGTCCGCTGATCGCGGCATTCCCCTATTTTGTAAAATATTTTTTTACTCCTCTGGGTGTTGCAATGGATATCAATGATTCATATGATTGCCCTCAGTAAAAAAAACACAAGAAACAGGACGCAAACAGTTACAAACACTCAGGATCTCTGCTTCATAAGATGTCGCGGGCGATCGGGAAGACGCTGAGCAGAGGGCACCGTCGCGTAAAACAACGTGAGTCCGCGGAAACTGCCGGACAGTGCTTCAGGCCGGATTCGAACCGGCGATGCCATTCTTAAAGTGCTATGTAGCACAGCGCTGCCATTCCCATGTGTGCTACGGAGACGCTGATTAATGCAGTGCTCATTATACATGATTAGAGTCTCGTGACTGCCGGCTACTGCGTGCGTGCGTGCGTAGGTCAAAGTCCGCTGATCGCGGCATTCCCCTATTTTGTAAAATATTTTTTTACTCCTCTGGGTGTTGCAATGGATATCAATGATTCATATGATTGCCCTCAGTAAAAAAACACAAGAAACAGGAATGCAATCAGTTACAAACACTCAGGTTCTCTGCTTCATAAGATGTCGCCGGCGATCGGGAAGACGCTGAGCAGAGGGCACCATCGCGTAAAACAACGTGAGACCGCGGAAAGGGCCAGAAGGTGCTTCAGGCCGGATTCGAACCTGCGATGACATGGTTAAAGTGCTATGTAACACAGCGCTGCCTTTCCCATGTGTGCTATGGAGACACCATTAATGCAGTGCTCATTATACATGATTAGAGTCTCGTGACTGCCGGCTACTGCGTGCGTGCGTGCGTGTGTAGGTCAAAGTCCGCCGATCGCAGCATTCCCCTATTTTGTAAAATTATTTTTTACTCTCCTGGGTGTTGCAATGGATATCAATGATTCATATGATTGCCCTCAGTAAAAAAACACAAGAAACAGGAATGCAATCAGTTACAAACACTCAGGTTCTCTGCTTCATAAGATGTCGCCGGCGATCGGGAAGACGCTGAGCAGAGGGCACCGTCGCGTAAAACAACGCGAGACCGCGGAATTGGCCGGACGGTGCATCAGGCTGGATTCGAACCTGCGATGACATTCTTAAAGTGCTATGTAGCACAGCGCTGCCTTTCCCATGTGTGCTACGGAGACACCGATTAATGCACTGCTCATTATACATGATTAGAGTCTCGTGACTGCGGCTACTGCGTGCGTGCGTGCGTGTGTAGGTCAAAGTCCGCCGATCGCAGCATTCCCCTATTTTGTAAAATTATTTTTTACTCTCCTGGGTGTTGCAATGGATATCAATGATTCATATGATTGCCCTCAGTAAAAAAACACAAGAAACAGGAATGCAATCAGTTACAAACACTCAGGTTCTCTGCTTCATAAGATGTCGCCGGCGATCGGGAAGACGCTGAGCAGAGGGCACCGTCGCGTAAAACAACGCGAGACCGCGGAAATGGCCGGACGGTGCTTCAGGCTGGATTCGAACCTGCGATGACATTCTTAAAGTGCTATGTAGCACAGCGCTGACTTTCCCATGTGTGCTACGGAGACGCCGATTAATGCTGTGCTCATTATACATGATTAGAGTCTCGTGACTGCCGGCGACTGCGTGCGTGCGTGCGTAGGTCAAAGTCCGCCGATCGCAGCATTCCCCTATTTTGTAAAATTATTTTTTACTCCTCTGGGTGTTGCAATGGATATCAATGATTCATATGTTTGCCCTCAGTAAAAAAACACAAGAAACAGGAATGCAATCAGTTACAAACACTCAGGTTCTCTGCTTCATAAGATGTCGCCGGCGATCGGGAAGACGCTGAGCAGAGGGCACCGTCGCGTAAAACAACGTGAGTCCGCGGAAACTGCCGGACGGTGCTTCAGGCCGGATTCGAACCTGCGATGACATTCTTAAAGTGCTATGTAGCACAGCGCTGCCTTTCCCATGTGTGCTACGGAGACACCGATTAATGCAGTGCTCATTATACATGATTAGAGTCTCGTGACTGCCGGCTACTGCTTGCGTGCGTGCGTGTATAGGTCAAAGTCCGCCGATCGCAGCATTCCCCTATTTTGTAAAATTATTTTTTACTCTCCTGGGTGTTGCAATGGATATCAATGATTCATATGATTGCCCTCAGTAAAAAAAACACAAGAAACAGGAATGCAATCAGTTACAAACACTCAGGTTCTCTGCTTCATAAGATGTCGCCGGCGATCGGGAAGACGCTGAGCAGAGGGCACCATCGCGTAAAACAACGTGAGACCGCGGAAAGGGCCAGAAGGTGCTTCAGGCCGGATTCGAACCTGCGATGACATGGTTAAAGTGCTATGTAACACAGCGCTGCCTTTCCCATGTGTGCTATGGAGACACCATTAATGCAGTGCTCATTATACATGATTAGAGTCTCGTGACTGCCGGCTACTGCGTGCGTGCGTGCGTGTGTAGGTCAAAGTCCGCCGATCGCAGCATTCCCCTATTTTGTAAAATTATTTTTTACTCTCCTGGGTGTTGCAATGGATATCAATGATTCATATGATTGCCCTCAGTAAAAAAACACAAGAAACAGGAATGCAATCAGTTACAAACACTCAGGTTCTCTGCTTCATAAGATGTCGCCGGCGATCGGGAAGACGCTGAGCAGAGGGCACCGTCGCGTAAAACAACGCGAGACCGCGGAATTGGCCGGACGGTGCATCAGGCTGGATTCGAACCTGCGATGACATTCTTAAAGTGCTATGTAGCACAGCGCTGCCTTTCCCATGTGTGCTACGGAGACACCGATTAATGCACTGCTCATTATACATGATTAGAGTCTCGTGACTGCGGCTACTGCGTGCGTGCGTGCGTGTGTAGGTCAAAGTCCGCCGATCGCAGCATTCCCCTATTTTGTAAAATTAATTTTTACTCTCCTGGGTGTTGCAATGGATATCAATGATTCATATGATTGCCCTCAGTAAAAAAACACAAGAAACAGGAATGCAATCAGTTACAAACACTCAGGTTCTCTGCTTCATAAGATGTCGCCGGCGATCGGGAAGACGCTGAGCAGAGGGCACCGTCGCGTAAAACAACGCGAGACCGCGGAAATGGCCGGACGGTGCTTCAGGCTGGATTCGAACCTGCGATGACATTCTTAAAGTGCTATGTAGCACAGCGCTGACTTTCCCATGTGTGCTACGGAGACGCCGATTAATGCTGTGCTCATTATACATGATTAGAGTCTCGTGACTGCCGGCGACTGCGTGCGTGCGTGCGTAGGTCAAAGTCCGCCGATCGCAGCATTCCCCTATTTTGTAAAATTATTTTTTACTCCTCTGGGTGTTGCAATGGATATCAATGATTCATATGTTTGCCCTCAGTAAAAAAACACAAGAAACAGGAATGCAATCAGTTACAAACACTCAGGTTCTCTGCTTCATAAGATGTCGCGGGCGATCGGGAAGACGCTGAGCAGAGGGCACCGTCGCGTAAAACAACGTGAGTCCGCGGAAACTGCCGGACGGTGCTTCAGGCCGGATTCGAACCTGCGATGACATTCTTAAAGTGCTATGTAGCACAGCGCTGCCTTTCCCATGTGTGCTACGGAGACACCGATTAATGCAGTGCTCATTATACATGATTAGAGTCTCGTGACTGCCGGCTACTGCTTGCGTGCGTGCGTGTATAGGTCAAAGTCCGCCGATCGCAGCATTCCCCTATTTTGTAAAATTATTTTTTACTCTCCTGGGTGTTGCAATGGATATCAATGATTCATATGATTGCCCTCAGTAAAAAAAACACAAGAAACAGGAATGCAATCAGTTACAAACACTCAGGTTCTCTGCTTCATAAGATGTCGCTGGCGATCGGGAAGACGCTGAGCAGAGGGTACCGTCGCGTAAAACAACGCGAGACCGCGGAAATGGCCGGACGGTGCTTCAGGCTGGATTCGAACCTGCGATGACATTCTTAAAGTGCTATGTAGCACAGCGCTGCCTTTCCCATGTGTGCTACGGAGACGCTGATTAATGCAGTGCTCATTATACATGATTAGAGTCTCGTGACTGCCGGCTACTGCGTGCGTGCGTGCGTAGGTCAAAGTCCGCTGATCGCGGCATTCCCCTATTTTGTAAAATATTTTTTTACTCCTCTGGGTGTTGCAATGGATATCAATGATTCATATGATTGCCCTCAGTAAAAAAAACACAAGAAACAGGACGCAAACAGTTACAAACACTCAGGATCTCTGCTTCATAAGATGTCGCGGGCGATCGGGAAGACGCTGAGCAGAGGGCACCGTCGCGTAAAACAACGTGAGTCCGCGGAAACTGCCGGACAGTGCTTCAGGCCGGATTCGAACCGGCGATGCCATTCTTAAAGTGCTATGTAGCACAGCGCTGCCATTCCCATGTGTGCTACGGAGACGCTGATTAATGCAGTGCTCATTATACATGATTAGAGTCTCGTGACTGCCGGCTACTGCGTGCGTGCGTGCGTAGGTCAAAGTCCGCTGATCGCGGCATTCCCCTATTTTGTAAAATATTTTTTTACTCCTCTGGGTGTTGCAATGGATATCAATGATTCATATGTTTGCCCTCAGTAAAAAAACACAAGAAACAGGAATGCAATCAGTTACAAACACTCAGGTTCTCTGCTTCATAAGATGTCGCCGGCGATCGGGAAGACGCTGAGCAGAGGGCACCATCGCGTAAAACAACGTGAGACCGCGGAAAGGGCCAGAAGGTGCTTCAGGCCGGATTCGAACCTGCGATGACATGGTTAAAGTGCTATGTAACACAGCGCTGCCTTTCCCATGTGTGCTATGGAGACACCATTAATGCAGTGCTCATTATACATGATTAGAGTCTCGTGACTGCCGGCGACTGCGTGCGTGCGTGCGTAGGTCAAAGTCCGCCGATCGCAGCATTCCCCTATTTTGTAAAATTATTTTTTACTCTCCTGGGTGTTGCAATGGATATCAATGATTCATATGATTGCCCTCAGTAAAAAAAACACAAGAAACAGGACGCAAACAGTTACAAACACTCAGGATCTCTGCTTCATAAGATGTCGCGGGCGATCGGGAAGACGCTGAGCAGAGGGCACCGTCGCGTAAAACAACGTGAGTCCGCGGAAACTGCCGGACAGTGCTTCAGGCCGGATTCGAACCGGCGATGCCATTCTTAAAGTGCTATGTAGCACAGCGCTGCCATTCCCATGTGTGCTACGGAGACGCTGATTAATGCAGTGCTCATTATACATGATTAGAGTCTCGTGACTGCCGGCTACTGCGTGCGTGCGTGCGTAGGTCAAAGTCCGCTGATCGCGGCATTCCCCTATTTTGTAAAATATTTTTTTACTCCTCTGGGTGTTGCAATGGATATCAATGATTCATATGATTGCCCTCAGTAAAAAAACACAAGAAACAGGAATGCAATCAGTTACAAACACTCAGGTTCTCTGCTTCATAAGATGTCGCCGGCGATCGGGAAGACGCTGAGCAGAGGGCACCATCGCGTAAAACAACGTGAGACCGCGGAAAGGGCCAGAAGGTGCTTCAGGCCGGATTCGAACCTGCGATGACATGGTTAAAGTGCTATGTAACACAGCGCTGCCTTTCCCATGTGTGCTATGGAGACACCATTAATGCAGTGCTCATTATACATGATTAGAGTCTCGTGACTGCCGGCTACTGCGTGCGTGCGTGCGTGTGTAGGTCAAAGTCCGCCGATCGCAGCATTCCCCTATTTTGTAAAATTATTTTTTACTCTCCTGGGTGTTGCAATGGATATCAATGATTCATATGATTGCCCTCAGTAAAAAAACACAAGAAACAGGAATGCAATCAGTTACAAACACTCAGGTTCTCTGCTTCATAAGATGTCGCCGGCGATCGGGAAGACGCTGAGCAGAGGGCACCATCGCGTAAAACAACGTGAGACCGCGGAAAGGGCCAGAAGGTGCTTCAGGCCGGATTCGAACCTGCGATGACATGGTTAAAGTGCTATGTAACACAGCGCTGCCTTTCCCATGTGTGCTATGGAGACACCATTAATGCAGTGCTCATTATACATGATTAGAGTCTCGTGACTGCCGGCTACTGCGTGCGTGCGTGCGTGTGTAGGTCAAAGTCCGCCGATCGCAGCATTCCCCTATTTTGTAAAATTATTTTTTACTCTCCTGGGTGTTGCAATGGATATCAATGATTCATATGATTGCCCTCAGTAAAAAAACACAAGAAACAGGAATGCAATCAGTTACAAACACTCAGGTTCTCTGCTTCATAAGATGTCGCCGGCGATCGGGAAGACGCTGAGCAGAGGGCACCGTCGCGTAAAACAACGCGAGACCGCGGAATTGGCCGGACGGTGCATCAGGCTGGATTCGAACCTGCGATGACATTCTTAAAGTGCTATGTAGCACAGCGCTGCCTTTCCCATGTGTGCTACGGAGACACCGATTAATGCACTGCTCATTATACATGATTAGAGTCTCGTGACTGCGGCTACTGCGTGCGTGCGTGCGTGTGTAGGTCAAAGTCCGCCGATCGCAGCATTCCCCTATTTTGTAAAATTATTTTTTACTCTCCTGGGTGTTGCAATGGATATCAATGATTCATATGATTGCCCTCAGTAAAAAAACACAAGAAACAGGAATGCAATCAGTTACAAACACTCAGGTTCTCTGCTTCATAAGATGTCGCCGGCGATCGGGAAGACGCTGAGCAGAGGGCACCGTCGCGTAAAACAACGCGAGACCGCGGAAATGGCCGGACGGTGCTTCAGGCTGGATTCGAACCTGCGATGACATTCTTAAAGTGCTATGTAGCACAGCGCTGACTTTCCCATGTGTGCTACGGAGACGCCGATTAATGCTGTGCTCATTATACATGATTAGAGTCTCGTGACTGCCGGCGACTGCGTGCGTGCGTGCGTAGGTCAAAGTCCGCCGATCGCAGCATTCCCCTATTTTGTAAAATTATTTTTTACTCCTCTGGGTGTTGCAATGGATATCAATGATTCATATGTTTGCCCTCAGTAAAAAAACACAAGAAACAGGAATGCAATCAGTTACAAACACTCAGGTTCTCTGCTTCATAAGATGTCGCGGGCGATCGGGAAGACGCTGAGCAGAGGGCACCGTCGCGTAAAACAACGTGAGTCCGCGGAAACTGCCGGACGGTGCTTCAGGCCGGATTCGAACCTGCGATGACATTCTTAAAGTGCTATGTAGCACAGCGCTGCCTTTCCCATGTGTGCTACGGAGACACCGATTAATGCAGTGCTCATTATACATGATTAGAGTCTCGTGACTGCCGGCTACTGCTTGCGTGCGTGCGTGTATAGGTCAAAGTCCGCCGATCGCAGCATTCCCCTATTTTGTAAAATTATTTTTTACTCTCCTGGGTGTTGCAATGGATATCAATGATTCATATGATTGCCCTCAGTAAAAAAAACACAAGAAACAGGAATGCAATCAGTTACAAACACTCAGGTTCTCTGCTTCATAAGATGTCGCTGGCGATCGGGAAGACGCTGAGCAGAGGGTACCGTCGCGTAAAACAACGCGAGACCGCGGAAATGGCCGGACGGTGCTTCTGGCTGGATTCGAACCTGCGATGACATTCTTAAAGTGCTATGTAGCACAGCGCTGCCTTTCCCATGTGTGCTACGGAGACGCTGATTAATGCAGTGCTCATTATACATGATTAGAGTCTCGTGACTGCCGGCTACTGCGTGCGTGCGTGCGTAGGTCAAAGTCCGCTGATCGCGGCATTCCCCTATTTTGTAAAATATTTTTTTACTCCTCTGGGTGTTGCAATGGATATCAATGATTCATATGATTGCCCTCAGTAAAAAAAACACAAGAAACAGGACGCAAACAGTTACAAACACTCAGGATCTCTGCTTCATAAGATGTCGCGGGCGATCGGGAAGACGCTGAGCAGAGGGCACCGTCGCGTAAAACAACGTGAGTCCGCGGAAACTGCCGGACAGTGCTTCAGGCCGGATTCGAACCGGCGATGCCATTCTTAAAGTGCTATGTAGCACAGCGCTGCCATTCCCATGTGTGCTACGGAGACGCTGATTAATGCAGTGCTCATTATACATGATTAGAGTCTCGTGACTGCCGGCTACTGCGTGCGTGCGTGCGTAGGTCAAAGTCCGCTGATCGCGGCATTCCCCTATTTTGTAAAATATTTTTTTACTCCTCTGGGTGTTGCAATGGATATCAATGATTCATATGATTGCCCTCAGTAAAAAAACACAAGAAACAGGAATGCAATCAGTTACAAACACTCAGGTTCTCTGCTTCATAAGATGTCGCCGGCGATCGGGAAGACGCTGAGCAGAGGGCACCATCGCGTAAAACAACGTGAGACCGCGGAAAGGGCCAGAAGGTGCTTCAGGCCGGATTCGAACCTGCGATGACATGGTTAAAGTGCTATGTAACACAGCGCTGCCTTTCCCATGTGTGCTATGCAGACACCATTAATGCAGTGCTCATTATACATGATTAGAGTCTCGTGACTGCCGGCTACTGCGTGCGTGCGTGCGTGTGTAGGTCAAAGTCCGCCGATCGCAGCATTCCCCTATTTTGTAAAATTATTTTTTACTCTCCTGGGTGTTGCAATGGATATCAATGATTCATATGATTGCCCTCAGTAAAAAAACACAAGAAACAGGAATGCAATCAGTTACAAACACTCAGGTTCTCTGCTTCATAAGATGTCGCCGGCGATCGGGAAGACGCTGAGCAGAGGGCACCGTCGCGTAAAACAACGCGAGACCGCGGAAATGGCCGGACGGTGCTTCAGGCTGGATTCGAACCTGCGATGACATTCTTAAAGTGCTATGTAGCACAGCGCTGACTTTCCCATGTGTGCTACGGAGACGCCGATTAATGCTGTGCTCATTATACATGATTAGAGTCTCGTGACTGCCGGCGACTGCGTGCGTGCGTGCGTAGGTCAAAGTCCGCCGATCGCAGCATTCCCCTATTTTGTAAAATTATTTTTTACTCTCCTGGGTGTTGCAATGGATATCAATGATTCATATGATTGCCCTCAGTAAAAAAACACAAGAAACAGGAATGCAATCAGTTACAAACACTCAGGTTCTCTGCTTCATAAGATGTCGCCGGCGATCGGGAAGACGCTGAGCAGAGGGCACCGTCGCGTAAAACAACGCGAGACCGCGGAAATGGCCGGACGGTGCTTCAGGCTGGATTCGAACCTGCGATGACATTCTTAAAGTGCTATGTAGCACAGCGCTGACTTTCCCATGTGTGCTACGGAGACGCCGATTAATGCTGTGCTCATTATACATGATTAGAGTCTCGTGACTGCCGGCGACTGCGTGCGTGCGTGCGTAGGTCAAAGTCCGCCGATCGCAGCATTCCCCTATTTTGTAAAATTATTTTTTACTCCTCTGGGTGTTGCAATGGATATCAATGATTCATATGTTTGCCCTCAGTAAAAAAACACAAGAAACAGGAATGCAATCAGTTACAAACACTCAGGTTCTCTGCTTCATAAGATGTCGCGGGCGATCGGGAAGACGCTGAGCAGAGGGCACCGTCGCGTAAAACAACGTGAGTCCGCGGAAACTGCCGGACAGTGCTTCAGGCCGGATTCGAACCTGCGATGACATTCTTAAAGTGCTATGTAGCACAGCGCTGCCTTTCCCATGTGTGCTACGGAGACACCGATTAATGCAGTGCTCATTATACATGATTAGAGTCTCGTGACTGCCGGCTACTGCTTGCGTGCGTGCGTGTATAGGTCAAAGTCCGCCGATCGCAGCATTCCCCTATTTTGTAAAATTATTTTTTACTCTCCTGGGTGTTGCAATGGATATCAATGATTCATATGATTGCCCTCAGTAAAAAAAACACAAGAAACAGGAATGCAATCAGTTACAAACACTCAGGTTCTCTGCTTCATAAGATGTCGCTGGCGATCGGGAAGACGCTGAGCAGAGGGTACCGTCGCGTAAAACAACGCGAGACCGCAGAAATGGCCGGACGGTGCTTCAGGCTGGATTCGAACCTGCGATGACATTCTTAAAGTGCTATGTAGCACAGCGCTGCCTTTCCCATGTGTGCTACGGAGACGCTGATTAATGCAGTGCTCATTATACATGATTAGAGTCTCGTGACTGCCGGCTACTGCGTGCGTGCGTGCGTAGGTCAAAGTCCGCTGATCGCGGCATTCCCCTATTTTGTAAAATATTTTTTTACTCCTCTGGGTGTTGCAATGGATATCAATGATTCATATGATTGCCCTCAGTAAAAAAAACACAAGAAACAGGACGCAAACAGTTACAAACACTCAGGATCTCTGCTTCATAAGATGTCGCGGGCGATCGGGAAGACGCTGAGCAGAGGGCACCGTCGCGTAAAACAACGTGAGTCCGCGGAAACTGCCGGACAGTGCTTCAGGCCGGATTCGAACCGGCGATGCCATTCTTAAAGTGCTATGTAGCACAGCGCTGCCATTCCCATGTGTGCTACGGAGACGCTGATTAATGCAGTGCTCATTATACATGATTAGAGTCTCGTGACTGCCGGCTACTGCGTGCGTGCGTGCGTAGGTCAAAGTCCGCTGATCGCGGCATTCCCCTATTTTGTAAAATATTTTTTTACTCCTCTGGGTGTTGCAATGGATATCAATGATTCATATGATTGCCCTCAGTAAAAAAACACAAGAAACAGGAATGCAATCAGTTACAAACACTCAGGTTCTCTGCTTCATAAGATGTCGCCGGCGATCGGGAAGACGCTGAGCAGAGGGCACCATCGCGTAAAACAACGTGAGACCGCGGAAAGGGCCAGAAGGTGCTTCAGGCCGGATTCGAACCTGCGATGACATGGTTAAAGTGCTATGTAACACAGCGCTGCCTTTCCCATGTGTGCTATGGAGACACCATTAATGCAGTGCTCATTATACATGATTAGAGTCTCGTGACTGCCGGCTACTGCGTGCGTGCGTGCGTGTGTAGGTCAAAGTCCGCCGATCGCAGCATTCCCCTATTTTGTAAAATTATTTTTTACTCTCCTGGGTGTTGCAATGGATATCAATGATTCATATGATTGCCCTCAGTAAAAAAACACAAGAAACAGGAATGCAATCAGTTACAAACACTCAGGTTCTCTGCTTCATAAGATGTCGCCGGCGATCGGGAAGACGCTGAGCAGAGGGCACCGTCGCGTAAAACAACGCGAGACCGCGGAATTGGCCGGACGGTGCATCAGGCTGGATTCGAACCTGCGATGACATTCTTAAAGTGCTATGTAGCACAGCGCTGCCTTTCCCATGTGTGCTACGGAGACACCGATTAATGCACTGCTCATTATACATGATTAGAGTCTCGTGACTGCGGCTACTGCGTGCGTGCGTGCGTGTGTAGGTCAAAGTCCGCCGATCGCAGCATTCCCCTATTTTGTAAAATTATTTTTTACTCTCCTGGGTGTTGCAATGGATATCAATGATTCATATGATTGCCCTCAGTAAAAAAACACAAGAAACAGGAATGCAATCAGTTACAAACACTCAGGTTCTCTGCTTCATAAGATGTCGCCGGCGATCGGGAAGACGCTGAGCAGAGGGCACCGTCGCGTAAAACAACGCGAGACCGCGGAAATGGCCGGACGGTGCTTCAGGCTGGATTCGAACCTGCGATGACATTCTTAAAGTGCTATGTAGCACAGCGCTGACTTTCCCATGTGTGCTACGGAGACGCCGATTAATGCTGTGCTCATTATACATGATTAGAGTCTCGTGACTGCCGGCGACTGCGTGCGTGCGTGCGTGGGTCAAAGTCCGCCGATCGCAGCATTCCCCTATTTTGTAAAATTATTTTTTACTCCTCTGGGTGTTGCAATGGATATCAATGATTCATATGTTTGCCCTCAGTAAAAAAACACAAGAAACAGGAATGCAATCAGTTACAAACACTCAGGTTCTCTGCTTCATAAGATGTCGCGGGCGATCGGGAAGACGCTGAGCAGAGGGCACCGTCGCGTAAAACAACGTGAGTCCGCGGAAACTGCCGGACGGTGCTTCAGGCCGGATTCGAACCTGCGATGACATTCTTAAAGTGCTATGTAGCACAGCGCTGCCTTTCCCATGTGTGCTACGGAGACACCGATTAATGCAGTGCTCATTATACATGATTAGAGTCTCGTGACTGCCGGCTACTGCTTGCGTGCGTGCGTGTATAGGTCAAAGTCCGCCGATCGCAGCATTCCCCTATTTTGTAAAATTATTTTTTACTCTCCTGGGTGTTGCAATGGATATCAATGATTCATATGATTGCCCTCAGTAAAAAAACACAAGAAACAGGAATGCAATCAGTTACAAACACTCAGGTTCTCTGCTTCATAAGATGTCGCCGGAGATCGGGAAGACGCTGAGTAGAGGGCACGTCGCGTAAAACAACGCGAGACCGCGGAAATGGCCGGACGGTGCTTCAGGCCTTATTCGAACCTGCAATGCCATTCTTAAAGTGCTATGTAGCACAGCGCTGCCTTTCCCATATGTGCTACGGAGATGCTGATTAGTGCAGTGCTCATTATACATGATTAGAGTCTCGTGACTGCCGGCTACTGCGTGGGTGCGTGCGTAGGTCAAAGTCCGCCGATCGCAGCATTCCCCTATTTTGTAAAATTATTTTTTACTCTCCTGGGTGTTGCAATGGATATCAATGATTCATATGATTGCCCTCAGTAAAAAAACACAAGAAACAGGAATGCAATCAGTTACAAACACTCAGGTTCTCTGCTTCATAAGATGTCGCCGGCGATCGGGAAGACGCTGAGCAGAGGGCACCGTCGCGTAAAACAACGCGAGACCGCGGAAATGGCCGGACGGTGCTTCAGGCTGGATTCGAACCTGCGATGACATTCTTAAAGTGCTATGTAGCACAGCGCTGACTTTCCCATGTGTGCTACGGAGACGCCGATTAATGCTGTGCTCATTATACATGATTAGAGTCTCGTGACTGCCGGCGACTGCGTGCGTGCGTGCGTAGGTCAAAGTCCGCCGATCGCAGCATTCCCCTATTTTGTAAAATTATTTTTTACTCCTCTGGGTGTTGCAATGGATATCAATGATTCATATGATTGCCCTCAGTAAAAAAGCACAAGAAACAGGACGCAAACAGTTACAAACTCTGCTTCATAAGATGTCGCGGGTGATCGGGAAGACGCTGAGCAGAGGGCACCGTCGCGTAAAACATCGTGAGACCGCGGAAACAGCCGGACTGTGCTTCAGGCTGGATTCGAACCTGCGATGACATTCTTAAAGTGCTATGTAGCACAGCGCTGCCTTTCCCATGTGTGCTACGGAGACACCGATTAATGCACTGCTCATTATACATGATTAGAGTCTCGTGACTGCCGGCTACTGCGTGCGTGCGTGCGTGTGTAGGTCAAAGTCCGCCGATCGCAGCATTCCCCTATTTTGTAAAATTATTTTTTACTCTCCTGGGTGTTGCAATGGATATCAATGATTCATATCATTGCCCTCAGTAAAAAAACACAAGAAACAGGAATGCAATCAGTTACAAACACTCAGGTTCTCTGCTTCATAAGATGTCGCCGGCGATCGGGAAGACGCTGAGCAGTGGGCACCGTCGCGTAAAACAACGTGAGTCCGCGGAAACTGCCGGACGGTGCTTCAGGCCGGATTCGAACCGGCGATGCCATTCTTAAAGTGCTATGTAGCACAGCGCTGCCTTTCCCATGTGTGCTACGGAGACGCTGATTAATGCAGTGCTCATTATACATGATTAGAGTCTCGTGACTGCCGGCTACTGCGTGCGTGCGTGCGTAGGTCAAAGTCCGCTGATCGCGGCATTCCCCTATTTTGTAAAATTATTTTTTACTCTCCTGGGTGTTGCAATGGATATCAATGATTCATATCATTGCCCTCAGTAAAAAAACACAAGAAACAGGAATGCAATCAGTTACAAACACTCAGGTTCTCTGCTTCATAAGATGTCGCCGGCGATCGGGAAGACGCTGAGCAGAGGGCACCGTCGCGTAAAACAACGTGAGTCCGCGGAAACTGCCGGACGGTGCTTCAGGCCGGATTCGAACCGGCGATGCCATTCTTAAAGAGCTATGTAGCACAGCGCTGCCTTTCCCATGTGTGCTACGGAGACGCTGATTAATGCAGTGCTCATTATACATGATTAGAGTCTCGTGACTGCCGGCTACTGCGTGCGTGCGTGCGTAGGTCAAAGTCCGCTGATCGCGGCATTCCCCTATTTTGTAAAATTATTTTTTACTCCTCTGGGTGTTGCAATGGATATCAATGATTCATATGATTGCCCTCAGTAAAAAAACACAAGAAACAGGACGCAAACAGTTACAAACACTCAGGTTCTCTACTTCATAAGATGTCGCGGGCGATCGGGAAGACGCTGAGCAGAGGGCACCGTCGCGTAAAACAACGCGAGACAGCGGAAACGGCCAGACGGTGTTTCAGGCCGGATTCGAACCTGCGATGACATTCTTAAAATGCTATGTAGCACAGCGCTGCCTTTCCCATGTGTGCTACGGAGACGCTGATTAATGCAGTGCTCATTATACATGATTAGAGTCTCGTGACTGCCGGCTACTGCGTGCGTGCGCGTAGGTCAAAGTCCGCCGATCGCAGCATTCCCCTATTTTGTAAAATTATTTTTTACTCCTCTGGGTGTTGCAATGGATATCAATGATTCATATGATTGCCCTCAGTAAAAAAGCACAAGAAACAGGACGCAAACAGTTACAAACTCTGCTTCATAAGATGTCGTGGAGGATCGGGAAGACGCTGAGCAGAGGGCACCTTCGCGTAAAACAACATGAGACCGAGGAAACGGCCAGACGGTGTTTCAGGCCGGATTCGAACCTGCGATGACATTCTTAAAGTGCTATGTAGCACAGCGGTGCCTTTCCCATGTGTGCTACGGAGACGCTGATTAATGCAGTGCTCATTATACATGATTAGAGTCTCTTGACTGCCGGCTACTGCGTGCGTGCGTGCGTAGGTCAAAGTCCGCCGATCGGGGCATTCCCCTATTTTGTAAAATTATTTTTTACTCTCCTGGGTGTTGCAATGGATATCAATGATTCATATGATTGCCCTCAGTAAAAAAATACAAGAAACAGGACGCAATCAGTTACAAACTCTGCTTCATAAGATGTCGCAGGCGATCGGGAAGACGCTGAGCAGAGGGCACCGTCGCGTAAAACAACGTGAGTCCGCGGAAACTGCCGGACGGTGCTTCAGGCCGGATTCGAACCGGCGATGCCATTCTTAAAGTGCTATGTAGCACAGCGCTGCCTTTCCCATGTGTGCTACGGAGACGCTGATTAATGCAGTGCGAATTATACATGATTAGAGTCTCGTGACTGCCGGCTACTGCGTGCGTGCGTGTGTAGGTCAAAGTCCGCCGATCGCAGCATTCCCCTATTTTGTAAAATTATTTTTTACTCCTCTGGGTGTTGCAATGGATATCAATGATTCATATGATTGCCCTCAGTAAAAAAGCAGAAGAAACAGGACGCAAACAGTTACAAACTCTGCTTCATAAGATGTCGCGGAGGATCGGGAAGACGCTGAGCAGAGGGCACCTTCGCGTAAAACAACGTGAGACCGAGGAAACGGCCAGACGGTGTTTCAGGCCGGATTCGAACCTGCGATGACATTCTTGAAGTGCTATGTAGCACAGCGCTGCCTTTCCCATGTGTGCTACGGAGACGCTGATTAATGCAGTGCTCATTATACATGATTAGAGTCTCGTGACTGCCGGCTACTGCGTGCGTGCGTGCGTAGGTCAAAGTCCGCCGATCGGGGCATTCCCCTATTTTGTAAAATTATTTTTTACTCTCCTGGGTGTTGCAATGGATATCAATGATTCATATGATTGCCCACAGTAAAAAAATACAAGAAACAGGACGCAATCAGTTACAAACACTCAGGTTCTCTGCTTCATAAGATGTCGCGGGCGATCGGGAAGACGCTGAGCAGAGGGCACCGTCGCGTAAAACAACGTGAGACCGCGGAAACTGCCGGACGGTGCTTCAGGCCGGATTCGAACCGGCGATGCCATTCTTAAAGTGCTATGTAGCACAGCGCTGCCTTTCCCATGTGTGCTACGGAGACGCTGATTAATGCAGTGCGAATTATACATGATTAGAGTCTCGTGACTGCCGGCTACTGCGTGCGTGCGTGCGTGTGTAGGTCAAAGTCCGCCGATCGCAGCATTCCCCTATTTTGTAAAATTATTTTTTACTCCTCTGGGTGTTGCAATGGATATCAATGATTCATATGATTGCCCTCAGTAAAAAAGCACAAGAAACAGGACGCAAACAGTTACAAACTCTGCTTCATAAGATGTCGCGGGCGATCGGGAAGACGCTGAGCAGAGGGCACCGTCGCGTAAAACATCGTGAGACCGCGGAAACAGCCGGACTGTGCTTCAGGCTGGATTCGAACCTGCGATGACATTCTTAAAGTGCTATGTAGCACAGCGCTGCCTTTCCCATGTGTGCTACGGAGACACCATTAATGCAGTGCTCATTATACATGATTAGAGTCTTGTGACTGCCGGCTACTGCGTGCGTGCGTGCGTGTGTAGGTCAAAGTCCGCCGATCGCAGCATTCCCCTATTTTGTAAAATTATTTTTTACTCTCCTGGGTGTTGCAATGGATATCAATGATTCATATGATTGCCCTCAGTAAAAAAACACAAGAAACAGGAATGCAATCAGTTACAAACACTCAGGTTCTCTGCTTCATAAGATATCGCCGGCGATCGGGAAGACGCTGAGCAGAGGGCACCGTCGCGTAAAACAACGTGAGTCCGCGGAAACTGCCGGACGGTGCTTCAGGCCGGATTCGAACCGGCGATGCCATTCTTAAAGTGCTATGTAGCACAGCGCTGCCTTTCCCATGTGTGCTACGGAGACGCTGATTAATGCAGTGCGAATTATACATGACTAGAGTCTCGTGACTGCCGGCTACTGCGTGCGTGCGTGCATAGGTCAAAGTCCGCTGATCGCGGCATTCCCCTATTTTGTAAAATTATGTTTTACTCCTCTGGGTGTTGCAATGGATATCAATGATTCATATGATTGCCCTCAGTAAAAAAACACAAGAAACAGGACGCAAACAGTTACAAACACTCAGGTTCTCTACTTCATAAGATGTCGCGGGCGATCGGGAAGACGCTGAGCAGAGGGCACCGTCGCGTAAAACAACGCGAGACAGCGGAAACGGCCAGACGGTGTTTCAGGCCGGATTCGAACCTGCGATGACATTCTTAAAATGCTATGTAGCACAGCGCTGCCTTTCCCATGTGTGCTACGGAGACGCTGATTAATGCAGTGCTCATTATACATGATTAGAGTCTCGTGACTGCCGGCTACTGCGTGCGTGCGCGTAGGTCAAAGTCCGCCGATCGCAGCATTCCCCTATTTTGTAAAATTATTTTTTACTCCTCTGGGTGTTGCAATGGATATCAATGATTCATATGATTGCCCTCAGTAAAAAAGCACAAGAAACAGGACGCAAACAGTTACAAACTCTGCTTCATAAGATGTCGCGGAGGATCGGGAAGACGCTGAGCAGAGGGCACCTTCGCGTAAAACAACGTGAGACCGAGGAAACGGCCAGACGGTGTTTCAGGCCGGATTCGAACCTGCGATGACATTCTTAAAGTGCTATGTAGCACAGCGCTGCCTTTCCCATGTGTGCTACGGAGACGCTGATTAATGCAGTGCTCATTATACATGATTAGAGTCTCGTGACTGCCGGCTACTGCGTGCGTGCGTGCGTAGGTCAAAGTCCGCCGATCGGGGCATTCCCCTATTTTGTAAAATTATTTTTTACTCTCCTGGGTGTTGCAATGGATATCAATGATTCATATGATTGCCCACAGTAAAAAAATACAAGAAACAGGACGCAATCAGTTACAAACACTCAGGTTCTCTGCTTCATAAGATGTCGCGGGCGATCGGGAAGACGCTGAGCAGAGGGCACCGTCGCGTAAAACAACGTGAGTCCGCGGAAACTGCCGGACGGTGCTTCAGGCCGGATTCGAACCGGCGATGCCATTCTTAAAGTGCTATGTAGCACAGCGCTGCCTTTCCCATGTGTGCTACGGAGACGCTGATTAATGCAGTGCGAATTATACATGATTAGAGTCTCGTGACTGCCGGCTACTGTGTGCGTGCGTGCGTGTGTAGGTCAAAGTCCGCCGATCGCAGCATTCCCCTATTTTGTAAAATTATTTTTTACTCCTCTGGGTGTTGCAATGGATATCAATGATTCATATGATTGCCCTCAGTAAAAAAGCACAAGAAACAGGACGCAAACAGTTACAAACTCTGCTTCATAAGATGTCGCGGGCGATCGGGAAGACGCTGAGCAGAGGGCACCGTCGCGTAAAACATCGTGAGACCGCGGAAACAGCCGGACTGTGCTTCAGGCTGGATTCGAACCTGCGATGACATTCTTAAAGTGCTATGTAGCACAGCGCTGCCTTTCCCATGTGTGCTACGGAGACACCATTAATGCAGTGCTCATTATACATGATTAGAGTCTCGTGACTGCCGGCTACTGCGTGCGTGCGTGCGTGTGTAGGTCAAAGTCCGCCGATCGCAGCATTCCCCTATTTTGTAAAATTATTTTTTACTCTCCTGGGTGTTGCAATGGATATCAATGATTCATATGATTGCCCTCAGTAAAAAAACACAAGAAACAGGAATGCAATCAGTTACAAACACTCAGGTTCTCTGCTTCATAAGATGTCGCCGGCGATCGGGAAGACGCTGAGCAGAGGGCACCGTCGCGTAAAACAACGTGAGTCCGCGGAAACTGCCGGACGGTGCTTCAGGCCGGATTCGAACCGGCGATGCCATTCTTAAAGTGCTATGTAGCACAGCGCTGCCTTTCCCATGTGTGCTACGGAGACACCGATTAATGCACTGCTCATTATACATGATTAGAGTCTCGTGACTGCCGGCTACTGCGTGCGTGCGTGCGTGTGTAGGTCAAAGTCCGCCGATCGCAGCATTCCCCTATTTTGTAAAATTATTTTTTACTCTCCTGGGTGTTGCAATGGATATCAATGATTCATATGATTGCCCTCAGTAAAAAAACACAAGAAACAGGAATGCAATCAGTTACAAACACTCAGGTTCTCTGCTTCATAAGATGTCGCCGGCGATCGGGAAGACTCTGAGCAGAGGGCACCGTCGCGTAAAACAACGTGAGTCCGCGGAAACTGCCGGACGGTGCTTCAGGCCGGATTCGAACCGGCGATGCCATTCTTAAAGTGCTATGCAGCACAGCGCTGCCTTTCCCATGTGTGCTACGGAGACGCTGATTAATGCAGTGCGAATTATACATGACTAGAGTCTCGTGACTGCCGGCTACTGCGTGCGTGCGTGCATAGGTCAAAGTCCGCTGATCGCGGCATTCCCCTATTTTGTAAAATTATGTTTTACTCCTCTGGGTGTTGCAATGGATATCAATGATTCATATGATTGCCCTCAGTAAAAAAACACAAGAAACAGGACGCAAACAGTTACAAACACTCAGGTTCTCTGCTTCATAAGATGTCGCCGGCGATCGGGAAGACACTGAGCAGAGGGCACCGTCGCGTAAAACAACGTGAGTCCGCGGAAACTGCCGGACGGTGCTTCAGGCCGGATTCGAACCGGCGATGCCATTCTTAAAGTGCTATGTAGCACAGCGCTGCCTTTCCCATGTGTGCTACGGAGACGCTGATTAATGCAGTGCTCATTATACATGATTAGAGTCTCGTGACTGCCGGCTACTGCGTGCGTGCGTGCGTAGGTCAAAGTCCGCTGATCGCGGCATTCCCCTATTTTGTAAAATTATTTTTTACTCCTCTGGGTGTTGCAATGGATATCAATGATTCATATGATTGCCCTCAGTAAAAAAACACAAGAAACAGGACGCAAACAGTTACAAACACTCAGGTTCTCTACTTCATAAGATGTCGCGGGCGATCGGGAAGACGCTGAGCAGAGGGCACCGTCGCGTAAAACAACGTGAGTCCGCGGAAACTGCCGGACGGTGCTTCAGGCCGGATTCGAACCTGCGATGACATTCTTAAAGTGCTATGTAGCACAGCGCTGCCTTTCCCATGTGTGCTACGGAGACACCGATTAATGCAGTGCTCATTATACATGATTAGAGTCTCGTGACTGCCGGCTACTGCTTGCGTGCGTGCGTGTATAGGTCAAAGTCCGCCGATCGCAGCATTCCCCTATTTTGTAAAATTATTTTTTACTCTCCTGGGTGTTGCAATGGATATCAATGATTCATATGATTGCCCTCAGTAAAAAAACACAAGAAACAGGAATGCAATCAGTTACAAACACTCAGGTTCTCTGCTTCATAAGATGTCGCCGGAGATCGGGAAGACGCTGAGCAGAGGGCACGTCGCGTAAAACAACGCGAGACCGCGGAAATGGCCGGACGGTGCTTCAGGCCTTATTCGAACCTGCAATGCCATTCTTAAAGTGCTATGTAGCACAGCGCTGCCTTTCCCATATGTGCTACGGAGATGCTGATTAGTGCAGTGCTCATTATACATGATTAGAGTCTCGTGACTGCCGGCTACTGCGTGGGTGCGTGCGTAGGTCAAAGTCCGCCGATCGCAGCATTCCCCTATTTTGTAAAATTATTTTTTACTCCTCTGGGTGTTGCAATGGATATCAATGATTCATATGATTGCCCTCAGTAAAAAAGCACAAGAAACAGGACGCAAACAGTTACAAACTCTGCTTCATAAGATGTCGCGGAGGATCGGGAAGACGCTGAGCAGAGGGCACCTTCGCGTAAAACAACGTGAGACCGAGGAAACGGCCAGACGGTGTTTCAGGCCGGATTCGAACCTGCGATGACATTCTTAAAGTGCTATGTAGCACAGCGCTGCCTTTCCCATGTGTGCTACGGAGACGCTGATTAATGCAGTGCTCATTATACATGATTAGAGTCTCGTGACTGCCGGCTACTGCGTGCGTGCGTGCGTAGGTCAAAGTCCGCCGATCGGGGCATTCCCCTATTTTGTAAAATTATTTTTTACTCTCCTGGGTGTTGCAATGGATATCAATGATTCATATGATTGCCCACAGTAAAAAAATACAAGAAACAGGACGCAATCAGTTACAAACACTCAGGTTCTCTGCTTCATAAGATGTCGCGGGCGATCGGGAAGACGCTGAGCAGAGGGCACCGTCGCGTAAAACAACGTGAGTCCGCGGAAACTGCCGGACGGTGCTTCAGGCCGGATTCGAACCGGCGATGCCATTCTTAAAGTGCTATGTAGCACAGCGCTGCCTTTCCCATGTGTGCTACGGAGACGCTGATTAATGCAGTGCGAATTATACATGATTAGAGTCTCGTGACTGCCGGCTACTGTGTGCGTGCGTGCGTGTGTAGGTCAAAGTCCGCCGATCGCAGCATTCCCCTATTTTGTAAAATTATTTTTTACTCCTCTGGGTGTTGCAATGGATATCAATGATTCATATGATTGCCCTCAGTAAAAAAGCACAAGAAACAGGACGCAAACAGTTACAAACTCTGCTTCATAAGATGTCGCGGGCGATCGGGAAGACGCTGAGCAGAGGGCACCGTCGCGTAAAACATCGTGAGACCGCGGAAACAGCCGGACTGTGCTTCAGGCTGGATTCGAACCTGCGATGACATTCTTAAAGTGCTATGTAGCACAGCGCTGCCTTTCCCATGTGTGCTACGGAGACACCATTAATGCAGTGCTCATTATACATGATTAGAGTCTCGTGACTGCCGGCTACTGCGTGCGTGCGTGCGTGTGTAGGTCAAAGTCCGCCGATCGCAGCATTCCCCTATTTTGTAAAATTATTTTTTACTCTCCTGGGTGTTGCAATGGATATCAATGATTCATATGATTGCCCTCAGTAAAAAAACACAAGAAACAGGAATGCAATCAGTTACAAACACTCAGGTTCTCTGCTTCATAAGATGTCGCCGGCGATCGGGAAGACGCTGAGCAGAGGGCACCGTCGCGTAAAACAACGTGAGTCCGCGGAAACTGCCGGACGGTGCTTCAGGCCGGATTCGAACCGGCGATGCCATTCTTAAAGTGCTATGTAGCACAGCGCTGCCTTTCCCATGTGTGCTACGGAGACACCGATTAATGCACTGCTCATTATACATGATTAGAGTCTCGTGACTGCCGGCTACTGCGTGCGTGCGTGCGTGTGTAGGTCAAAGTCCGCCGATCGCAGCATTCCCCTATTTTGTAAAATTATTTTTTACTCTCCTGGGTGTTGCAATGGATATCAATGATTCATATGATTGCCCTCAGTAAAAAAACACAAGAAACAGGAATGCAATCAGTTACAAACACTCAGGTTCTCTGCTTCATAAGATGTCGCCGGCGATCGGGAAGACTCTGAGCAGAGGGCACCGTCGCGTAAAACAACGTGAGTCCGCGGAAACTGCCGGACGGTGCTTCAGGCCGGATTCGAACCGGCGATGCCATTCTTAAAGTGCTATGCAGCACAGCGCTGCCTTTCCCATGTGTGCTACGGAGACGCTGATTAATGCAGTGCGAATTATACATGACTAGAGTCTCGTGACTGCCGGCTACTGCGTGCGTGCGTGCATAGGTCAAAGTCCGCTGATCGCGGCATTCCCCTATTTTGTAAAATTATGTTTTACTCCTCTGGGTGTTGCAATGGATATCAATGATTCATATGATTGCCCTCAGTAAAAAAACACAAGAAACAGGACGCAAACAGTTACAAACACTCAGGTTCTCTGCTTCATAAGATGTCGCCGGCGATCGGGAAGACACTGAGCAGAGGGCACCGTCGCGTAAAACAACGTGAGTCCGCGGAAACTGCCGGACGGTGCTTCAGGCCGGATTCGAACCGGCGATGCCATTCTTAAAGTGCTATGTAGCACAGCGCTGCCTTTCCCATGTGTGCTACGGAGACGCTGATTAATGCAGTGCTCATTATACATGATTAGAGTCTCGTGACTGCCGGCTACTGCGTGCGTGCGCGTAGGTCAAAGTCCGCCAATCGCAGCATTCCCCTATTTTGTAAAATTATTTTTTACTCCTCTGGGTGTTGCAATGGATATCAATGATTCATATGATTGCCCTCAGTAAAAAAGCACAAGAAACAGGACGCAAACAGTTACAAACTCTGCTTCATAAGATGTCGCGGAGGATCGGGAAGACGCTGAGCAGAGGGCACCTTCGCGTAAAACAACGTGAGACCGAGGAAACGGCCAGACGGTGTTTCAGGCCGGATTCGAACCTGCGATGACATTCTTAAAGTGCTATGTAGCACAGCGCTGCCTTTCCCATGTGTGCTACGGAGACGCTGATTAATGCAGTGCTCATTATACATGATTAGAGTCTCGTGACTGCCGGCTACTGCGTGCGTGCGTGCGTAGGTCAAAGTCCGCCGATCGGGGCATTCCCCTATTTTGTAAAATTATTTTTTACTCTCCTGGGTGTTGCAATGGATATCAATGATTCATATGATTGCCCACAGTAAAAAAATACAAGAAACAGGACGCAATCAGTTACAAACACTCAGGTTCTCTGCTTCATAAGATGTCGCGGGCGATCGGGAAGACGCTGAGCAGAGGGCACCGTCGCGTAAAACAACGTGAGTCCGCGGAAACTGCCGGACGGTGCTTCAGGCCGGATTCGAACCGGCGGTGCCATTCTTAAAGTGCTATGTAGCACAGCGCTGCCTTTCCCATGTGTGCTACGGAGACGCTGATTAATGCAGTGCGAATTATACATGATTAGAGTCTCGGGACTGCCGGCTACTGCGTGCGTGCGTGTGTAGGTCAAAGTCCGCCGATCGCAGCATTCCCCTATTTTGTAAAATTATTTTTTACTCCTCTGGGTGTTGCAATGGATATCAATGATTCATATGATTGCCCTCAGTAAAAAAGCACAAGAAACAGGACGCAAACAGTTACAAACTCTGCTTCATAAGATGTCGCAGGCGATCGGGAAGACGCTGAGCAGAGGGCACCGTCGCGTAAAACATCGTGAGACCGCGGAAACAGCCGGACTGTGCTTCAGGCTGGATTCGAACCTGCGATGACATTCTTAAAGTGCTATGTAGCACAGCGCTGCCTTTCCCATGTGTGCTACGGAGACACCATTAATGCAGTGCTCATTATACATGATTAGAGTCTCGTGACTGCCGGCTACTGCGTGCGTGCGTGCGTGTGTAGGTCAAAGTCCGCCGATCGCAGCATTCCCCTATTTTGTAAAATTATTTTTTACTCTCCTGGGTGTTGCAATGGATATCAATGATTCATATGATTGCCCTCAGTAAAAAAACACAAGAAACAGGAATGCAATCAGTTACAAACACTCAGGTTCTCTGCTTCATAAGATGTCGCCGGCGATCGGGAAGACGCTGAGCAGAGGGCACCGTCGCGTAAAACAACGTGAGTCCGCGGAAACTGCCGGACGGTGCTTCAGGCCGGATTCGAACCGGCGATGCCATTCTTAAAGTGCTATGTAGCACAGCGCTGCCTTTCCCATGTGTGCTACGGAGACGCTGATTAATGCAGTGCTCATTATACATGATTAGAGTCTCGTGACTGCCGGCTACTGCGTGCGTGCGTGCGTAGGTCAAAGTCCGCTGATCGCGGCATTCCCCTATTTTGTAAAATTATTTTTTACTCCTCTGGGTGTTGCAATGGATATCAATGATTCATATGATTGCCCTCAGTAAAAAAACACAAGAAACAGGACGCAAACAGTTACAAACACTCAGGTTCTCTACTTCATAAGATGTCGCGGGCGATCGGGAAGACGCTGAGCAGAGGGCACCGTCGCGTAAAACAACGTGAGTCCGCGGAAACTGCCGGACGGTGCTTCAGGCCGGATTCGAACCTGCGATGACATTCTTAAAGTGCTATGTAGCACAGCGCTGCCTTTCCCATGTGTGCTACGGAGACGCTGATTAATGCAGTGCTCATTATACATGATTAGAGTCTCGTGACTGCCGGCTACTGCGTGCGTGCGTGCGTAGGTCAAAGTCCGCTGATCGCGGCATTCCCCTATTTTGTAAAATTATTTTTTACTCCTCTGGGTGTTGCAATGGATATCAATGATTCATATGATTGCCCTCAGTAAAAAAACACAAGAAACAGGACGCAAACAGTTACAAACACTCAGGTTCCCTACTTCATAAGATGTCGCGGGCGATCGGGAAGACGCTGAGCAGAGGGCACCGTCGCGTAAAACAACGTGAGTCCGCGGAAACTGCCGGACGGTGCTTCAGGCCGGATTCGAACCTGCGATGACATTCTTAAAGTGCTATGTAGCACAGCGCTGCCTTTCCCATGTGTGCTACGGAGACGCCGATTAATGCAGTGCTCATTATACATGATTAGAGTCTCGTGACTGCCGGCTACTGCTTGCGTGCGTGCGTGTATAGGTCAAAGTCCGCCGATCGCAGCATTCCCCTATTTTGTAAAATTATTTTTTACTCTCCTGGGTGTTGCAATGGATATCAATGATTCATATGATTGCCCTCAGTAAAAAAACACAAGAAACAGGAATGCAATCAGTTACAAACACTCAGGTTCTCTGCTTCATAAGATGTCGCCGGAGATCGGGAAGACGCTGAGCAGAGGGCACGTCGCGTAAAACAACGCGAGACCGCGGAAATGGCCGGACGGTGCTTCAGGCCTTATTCGAACCTGCAATGCCATTCTTAAAGTGCTATGTAGCACAGCGCTGCCTTTCCCATATGTGCTACGGAGATGCTGATTAGTGCAGTGCTCATTATACATGATTAGAGTCTCGTGACTGCCGGCTACTGCGTGGGTGCGTGCGTAGGTCAAAGTCCGCCGATCGCAGCATTCCCCTATTTTGTAAAATTATTTTTTACTCCTCTGGGTGTTGCAATGGATATCAATGATTCATATGATTGCCCTCAGTAAAAAAGCACAAGAAACAGGACGCAAACAGTTACAAACTCTGCTTCATAAGATGTCGCGGGCGATCGGGAAGACGCTGAGCAGAGGGCACCGTCGCGTAAAACATCGTGAGACCGCGGAAACAGCCGGACTGTGCTTCAGGCTGGATTCGAACCTGCGATGACATTCTTAAAGTGCTATGTAGCACAGCGCTGCCTTTCCCATGTGTGCTACGGAGACACCATTAATGCAGTGCTCATTATACATGATTAGAGTCTCGTGACTGCCGGCTACTGCGTGCGTGCGTGCGTGTGTAGGTCAAAGTCCGCCGATCGCAGCATTCCCCTATTTTGTAAAATTATTTTTTACTCTCCTGGGTGTTGCAATGGATATCAATGATTCATATGATTGCCCTCAGTAAAAAAACACAAGAAACAGGAATGCAATCAGTTACAAACACTCAGGTTCTCTGCTTCATAAGATGTCGCCGGCGATCGGGAAGACGCTGAGCAGAGGGCACCGTTGCGTAAAACAACGTGAGTCCGCGGAAACTGCCGGACGGTGCTTCAGGCCGGATTCGAACCGGCGATGCCATTCTTAAAGTGCTATGCAGCACAGCGCTGCCTTTCCCATGTGTGCTACGGAGACGCTGATTAATGCAGTGCTCATTATACATGATTAGAGTCTCGTGACTGCCGGCTACTGCGTGCGTGCGTGCGTAGGTCAAAGTCCGCTGATCGCGGCATTCCCCTATTTTGTAAAATTATTTTTTACTCCTCTGGGTGTTGCAATGGATATCAATGATTCATATGATTGCCCTCAGTAAAAAAACACAAGAAACAGGACGCAAACAGTTACAAACACTCAGGTTCTCTACTTCATAAGATGTCGCGGGCGATCGGGAAGACGCTGAGCAGAGGGCACCGTCGCGTAAAACAACGTGAGTCCGCGGAAACTGCCGGACGGTGCTTCAGGCCGGATTCGAACCTGCGATGACATTCTTAAAGTGCTATGTAGCACAGCGCTGCCATTCCCATGTGTGCTACGGAGACACCGATTAATGCAGTGCTCATTATACATGATTAGAGTCTCGTGACTGCCGGCTACTGCTTGCGTGCGTGCGTGTATAGGTCAAAGTCCGCCGATCGCAGCATTCCCCTATTTTGTAAAATTATTTTTTACTCTCCTGGGTGTTGCAATGGATATCAATGATTCATATGATTGCCCTCAGTAAAAAAAACACAAGAAACAGGACGCAAACAGTTACAAACACTCAGGATCTCTGCTTCATAAGATGTCGCGGGCGATCGGGAAGACGCTGAGCAGAGGGCACCGTCGCGTAAAACAACGCGAGACCGCGGAAATGGCCGGACGGTGCTTCAGGCTGGATTCGAACCTGCGATGACATTCTTAAAGTGCTATGTAGCACAGCGCTGACTTTCCCATGTGTGCTACGGAGACGCCGGTTAATGCTGTGCTCATTATACATGATTAGAGTCTCGTGACTGCCGGCGACTGCGTGCGTGCGTGCGTAGGTCAAAGTCCGCTGATCGCAGCATTCCCCTATTTTGTAAAATTATTTTTTACTCCTCTGGGTGTTGCAATGGATATCAATGATTCATATGATTGCCCTCAGTAAAAAAGCACAAGAAACAGGACGCAAACAGTTACAAACTCTGCTTCATAAGATGTCGCGGGTGATCGGGAAGACGCTGAGCAGAGGGCACCGTCGCGTAAAACATCGTGAGACCGCGGAAACAGCCGGACTGTGCTTCAGGCTGGATTCGAACCTGCGATGACATTCTTAAAGTGCTATGTAGCACAGCGCTGCCTTTCCCATGTGTGCTACGGAGACACCGATTAATGCACTGCTCATTATACATGATTAGAGTCTCGTGACTGCCGGCTACTGCGTGCGTGCGTGCGTGTGTAGGTCAAAGTCCGCCGATCGCAGCATTCCCCTATTTTGTAAAATTATTTTTTACTCTACTGGGTGTTGCAATGGATATCAATGATTCATATGATTGCCCTCAGTAAAAAAACACAAGAAACAGGAATGCAATCAGTTACAAACACTCAGGTTCTCTGCTTCATAAGATGTCGCGGGCGATCGGGAAGACGCTGAGCAGAGGGCACCGTCGCGTAAAACAACGTGAGTCCGCGGAAACTGCCGGACGGTGCTTCAGGCCGGATTCGAACCGGCGATGCCATTCTTAAAGTGCTATGTAGCACAGCGCTGCCATTCCCATGTGTGCTACGGAGACGCTGATTAATGTAGTGCTCATTATACATCATTAGAGTCTCGTGACTGCCGGCTACTGCGTGCGTGCGTGCGTAGGTCAAAGTCCGCTGATCCCGGCATTCCCCTATTTTGTAAAATTATTTTGTACTCCTCTGGGTGTTGCAATGGATATCAATGATTCATATGATTGCCCTCAGTAAAAAAGCACAAGAAACAGGACGCAAACAGTTACAAACTC
The DNA here is from genome assembly GCF_046254945.1 of Alosa pseudoharengus. Lineage (NCBI taxonomy): Eukaryota > Metazoa > Chordata > Actinopteri > Clupeiformes > Clupeidae > Alosa > Alosa pseudoharengus. The sequence goes on along the minus strand of NW_027468576.1, from coordinate 707,131 downwards.
TGCTTCATAAGATGTCGCGGGCGATCGGGAAGACGCTGAGCAGAGGGCACCGTCGCGTAAAACATCGTGAGACCGCGGAAACAGCCGGACTGTGCTTCAGGCTGGATTCGAACCTGCGATGACATTCTTAAAGTGCTATGTAGCACAGCGCTGCCTTTCCCATGTGTGCTACGGAGACACCGATTAATGCAGTCCTCATTATACATGATTAGAGTCTCGTGACTGCCGGCTACTGCTTGCGTGCGTGCGTGTGTAGGTCAAAGTCCGCCGATCGCAGCATTCCCCTATTTTGTAAAATTATTTTTTACTCTCCTGGGTGTTGCAATGGATATCAATGATTCATATGATTGCCCTCAGTAAAAAAACACAAGAAACAGGAATGCAATCAGTTACAAACACTCAGGTTCTCTGCTTCATAAGATGTCGCCGGCGATCGGGAAGACGCTGAGCAGAGGGCACCGTCGCGTAAAACAACGTGAGTCCGCGGAAACTGCCGGACGGTAATCAGGCCGGATTCGAACCGGCGATGCCATTCTTAAAGTGCTATGTAGCACAGCGCTGCCTTTCCCATGTGTGCTACGGAGACGCTGATTAATGCAGTGCTCATTATACATGATTAGAGTCTCGTGACTGCCGGCTACTGCGTGCGTGCGTGCGTAGGTCAACGTCCGCTGATCGCGGCATTCCCCTATTTTGTAAAATTATTTTTTACTCCTCTGGGTGTTGCAATGAATATCAATGATTCATATGATTGCCCTCAGTAAAAAAAGACAAGAAACAGGACGCAAACAGTTACAAACACTCAGGTTCTCTGCTTCATAAGATGTCGCGGGCGATCGGGAAGACGCTGAGCAGAGGGCACCGTCGCGTAAAACAACGTGAGTCCGCGGAAACTGCCGGACCTTCAGGCCGGATTCGAACTGGCGATGCCATTCTTAAAGTGCTATGTAGCACAGCGCTGCCTTTCCCATGTGTGCTACGGAGACGCTGATTAATGCAGTGCTCATTATACATGATTAGAGTTTCGTGACTGCCGGCTACTGCGTGCGTGCGTGCGTAGGTCAAAGTCCGCTGATCGCGGCATTCCCCTATTTTGTAAAATTATTTTTTACTCCTCTGGGTGTTGCAATGGATATCAATGATTCATATGATTGCCCTCAGTAAAAAAACACAAGAAACAGGACGCAAACAGTTACAAACACTCAGGTTCTCTGCTTCATAACATGTCGCGGGCGATCGGGAAGACGCTGAGCAGAGGGCACCGTCGCGTAAAACAACGTGAGTCCGCAGAAACTGCCGGACGGTGCTTCAGGCCGGATTCGAACCGGCGATGCCATTCTTAAAGTGCTATGTAGCACAGCGCTGCCTTTCCCATGTGTGCTACGGAGACGCTGATTAATGTAGTGCTCATTATACATGATTAGAGTCTCGTGACTGCCGGCTACTGCATGCGTGCGTGCGTAGGTCAAAGTCCGCTGATCGCGGCATTCCCCTATTTTGTAAAATTATTTTTTACTCCTCTGGGTGTTGCAATGAATATCAATGATTCATATGATTGCCCTCAGTAAAAAAAGACAAGAAACAGGACGCAAACAGTTACAAACACTCAGGTTCTCTGCTTCATAAGATGTCGCGGGCGATCGGGAAGACGCTGAGCAGAGGGCACCGTCGCGTAAAACAACGTGAGTCCGCGGAAACTGCCGAACCTTCAGGCCGGATTCGAACCAGCGATGCCATTCTTAAAGTGCTATGTAGCACAGCGCTGCCTTTCCCATGTGTGCTACGGAGACGCTGATTAATGCAGTGCTCATTATACATGATTAGAGTCTCGTGACTGCCGGCTACTGCTTGCGTGCGTGCGTAGGTCAACGTCCGCTGATCGCGGCATTCCCCTATTTTGTAAAATTATTTTTTACTCCTCTGGGTGTTGCAATGAATATCAATGATTCATATGATTGCCCTCAGTAAAAAAAGACAAGAAACAGGACGCAAACAGTTACAAACACTCAGGTTCTCTGCTTCATAAGATGTCGCGGGCGATCGGGAAGACGCTGAGCAGAGGGCACCGTCGCGTAAAACAACGTGAGTCCGCGGAAACTGCCGGACGGTGCTTCAGGCCGGATTCGAACCTGCGATGACATTCTTAAAGTGCTATGTAGCACAGCGCTGCCTTTCCCATGTGTGCTACGGAGACACCGATTAATGCAGTCCTCATTATACATGATTAGAGTCTCGTGACTGCCGGCTACTGCTTGCGTGCGTGCGTGTGTAGGTCAAAGTCCGCCGATCGCAGCATTCCCCTATTTTGTAAAATTATTTTTTACTCTCCTGGGTGTTGCAATGGATATCAATGATTCATATGATTGCCCTCAGTAAAAAAACACAAGAAACAGGAATGCAATCAGTTACAAACACTCAGGTTCTCTGCTTCATAAGATGTCGCCGGCGATCGGGAAGACGCTGAGCAGAGGGCACGTCGCGTAAAACAACGCGAGACCGCGGAAATGGCCGGACGGTGCTTCAGGCCTTATTCGAACCTGCAATGCCATTCTTAAAGTGCTATGTAGCACAGCGCTGCCTTTCCCATATGTGCTACGGAGATGCTGATTAGTGCAGTGCTCATTATACATGATTAGAGTCTCGTGACTGCCGGCTACTGCGTGCGTGCGTGCGTAGGTCAACGTCCGCTGATCGCGGCATTCCCCTATTTTGTAAAATTATTTTTTACTCCTCTGGGTGTTGCAATGAATATCAATGATTCATATGATTGCCCTCAGTAAAAAAAGACAAGAAACAGGACGCAAACAGTTACAAACACTCAGGTTCTCTGCTTCATAAGATGTCGCGGGCGATCGGGAAGACGCTGAGCAGAGGGCACCGTCGCGTAAAACAACGTGAGTCCGCGGAAACTGCCGGACCTTCAGGCCGGATTCGAACTGGCGATGCCATTCTTAAAGTGCTATGTAGCACAGCGCTGCCTTTCCCATGTGTGCTACGGAGACGCTGATTAATGCAGTGCTCATTATACATGATTAGAGTTTCGTGACTGCCGGCTACTGCGTGCGTGCGTGCGTAGGTCAAAGTCCGCTGATCGCGGCATTCCCCTATTTTGTAAAATTATTTTTTACTCCTCTGGGTGTTGCAATGGATATCAATGATTCATATGATTGCCCTCAGTAAAAAAACACAAGAAACAGGACGCAAACAGTTACAAACACTCAGGTTCTCTGCTTCATAACATGTCGCGGGCGATCGGGAAGACGCTGAGCAGAGGGCACCGTCGCGTAAAACAACGTGAGTCCGCAGAAACTGCCGGACGGTGCTTCAGGCCGGATTCGAACCGGCGATGCCATTCTTAAAGTGCTATGTAGCACAGCGCTGCCTTTCCCATGTGTGCTACGGAGACGCTGATTAATGTAGGCCTCATTATACATGATTAGAGTCTCGTGACTGCCGGCTACTGCATGCGTGCGTGCGTAGGTCAAAGTCCGCTGATCGCGGCATTCCCCTATTTTGTAAAATAATTTTTTACTCCTCTGGGTGTTGCAATGGATATCAATGATTCATATGATTGCCCTCAGTAAAAAAACACAAGAAACAGGACGCAAACAGTTACAAACACTCAGGTTCTCTGCTTCATAACATGTCGCGGGCGATCGGGAAGACGCTGAGCAGAGGGCACCGTCGCGTAAAACAACGTGAGTCAGCGGAAACTGCCGGACGTTGCTTGAGGCCGGATTCGAACCGGCGATGCCATTCTTAAAGTGCTATGTAGCACAGCGCTGCCTTTCCCATGTGTGCTACGGAGACGCTGATTAATGCAGTGCTCATTATACATGATTAGAGTTTCGTGACTGCCGGCTACTGCGTGCGTGCGTGCGTAGGTCAACGTCCGCTGATCGCGGCATTCCCCTATTTTGTAAAATTATTTTTTACTCCTCTGGGTGTTGCAATGAATATCAATGATTCATATGATTGCCCTCAGTAAAAAAAGACAAGAAACAGGACGCAAACAGTTACAAACACTCAGGTTCTCTGCTTCATAAGATGTCGCGGGAGATCGGGAAGACGCTGAGCAGAGGGCACGTCGCGTAAAACAACGCGAGACCGCGGAAATGGCCGGACGGTGCTTCAGGCCTTATTCGATCCTGCAATGCCATTCTTAAAGTGCTATGTACTACAGCGCTGCCTTTCCCATATGTGCTACGGAGATGCTGATTAGTGCAGTGCTCATTATACATGATTAGAGTCTCGTGACTGCCGGCTACTGCGTGGGTGCGTGCGTAGGTCAAAGTCCGCCGATCGCAGCATTCCCCTATTTTGTAAAATTATTTTTTACTCCTCTGGGTGTTGCAATGGATATCAATGATTCATATGATTGCCCTCAGTAAAAAAGCACAAGAAACAGGACGCAAACAGTTACAAACTCTGCTTCATAAGATGTCGCGGGCGATCGGGAAGACGCTGAGCAGAGGGCACCGTCGCGTAAAACATCGTGAGACCGCGGAAACAGCCGGACTGTGCTTCAGGCTGGATTCGAACCTGCGATGACATTCTTAAAGTGCTATGTAGCACAGCGCTGCCTTTCCCATGTGTGCTACGGAGACACCGATTAATGCACTGCTCATTATACATGATTAGAGTCTCGTGACTGCCGGCTACTGCGTGCGTGCGTGCGTGTGTAGGTCAAAGTCCGCCGATCGCAGCATTCCCCTATTTTGTAAAATTATTTTTTACTCTCCTGGGTGTTGCAATGGATATCAATGATTCATATGATTGCCCTCAGTAAAAAAAGACAAGAAACAGGACGCAAACAGTTACAAACACTCAGGTTCTCTGCTTCATAAGATGTCGCGGGCGATCGGGAAGACGCTGAGCAGAGGGCACCGTCGCGTAAAACAAAGTGAGTCCGCGGAAACTGCCGGACATTCAGGCCGGATTCGAACTGGCGATGCCATTCTTAAAGTGCTATGTAGCACAGCGCTGCCTTTCCCATGTGTGCTACGGAGACGCTGATTAATGCAGTGCTCATTATACATGATTAGAGTCTCGTGACTGCCGGCGACTGCGTGCGTGCGTGCGTAGGTCAAAGTCCGCCGATCACAGCATTCCCCTATTTTGTAAAATTATTTTTTAGTCCTCTGGGTGTTGCAATGGATATCAATGATTCATATGATTGCCCTCAGTAAAAAAGCACAAGAAACAGGACGCAAACAGTTACAAACTCTGCTTCATAAGATGTCGCGGGCGATCGGGAAGACGCTGAGCAGAGGGCACCGTCGCGTAAAACATCGCGAGACCGCGGAAACAGCCGGACTGTGCTTCAGGCTGGATTCGAACCTACGATGACATTCTTAAAGTGCTATGTAGCACAGCGCTGCCTTTCCCATGTGTGCTACGGAGACACCGATTAATGCAGTCCTCATTATACATGATTAGAGTCTCGTGACTGCCGGCTACTGCTTGCGTGCGTGCGTGTGTAGGTCAAAGTCCGCCGATCGCAGCATTCCCCTATTTTGTAAAATTATTTTTTACTCTCCTGGGTGTTGCAATGGATATCAATGATTCATATGATTGCCCTCAGTAAAAAAACACAAGAAACAGGAATGCAATCAGTTACAAACACTCAGGTTCTCTGCTTCATAAGATGTCGCCGGCGATCGGGAAGACGCTGAGCAGAGGGCACCGTCGCGTAAAACAACGCGAGACCGCGGAAATGGCCGGACGGTGCTTCAGGCTGGATTCGAACCTGCGATGACATTCTTAAAGTGCTATGTAGCACAGCGCTGCCTTTCCCATGTGTGCTACGGAGACACCATTAATGCAGTGCTCATTATACATAATTAGAGTCTCGTGACTGCCGGCTACTGCGTGCGTGCGTGCGTGTGTAGGTCAAAGTCCGCCGATCGCAGCATTCCCCTATTTTGTAAAATTATTTTTTACTCTCCTGGGTGTTGCAATGGATATCAATGATTCATATGATTGCCCTCAGTAAAAAAACACAAGAAACAGGAATGCAATCAGTTACAAACACTCAGGTTCTCTGCTTCATAAGATGTCGCCGGCGATCGGGAAGACGCTGAGCAGAGGGCACCGTCGCGTAAAACAACGTGAGTCGGCGGAAACTGCCGGACGGTGCTTCAGGCCGGATTCGAACCGGCGATGCCATTCTTAAAGTGCTATGTAGCACAGCGCTGCCTTTCCCATGTGTGCTACGGAGACGCTGATTAATGCAGTGCGAATTATACATGATTAGAGTCTCGTGACTGCCGGCTACTGCGTGCGTGCGTGCGTAGATCAAAGTCCGCTGATCGCGGCATTCCCCTATTTTGTAAAATTATTTTTTACTCTCCTGGGTGTTGCAATGGATATCAATGATTCATATGATTGCCCTCAGTAAAAAAACACAAGAAACAGGAATGCAATCAGTTACAAACACTCAGGTTCTCTGCTTCATAAGATGTCGCCGGCGATCGGGAAGACGCTGAGCAGAGGGCACCGTCGCGTAAAACAACGTGAGTCCGCGGAAACTGCCGGACGGTAATCAGGCCGGATTCGAACCGGCGATGCCATTCTTAAAGTGCTATGTAGCACAGCGCTGCCTTTCCCATGTGTGCTACGGAGACGCTGATTAATGCAGTGCTCATTATACATGATTAGAGTCTCGTGACTGCCGGCTACTGCGTGCGTGCGTGCGTAGGTCAAAGTCCGCTGATCGCGGCATTCCCCTATTAGGTAAAATTATTTTTTACTCTCCTGGGTGTTGCAATGGATATCAATGATTCATATCATTGCCCTCAGTAAAAAAACACAAGAAACAGGAATGCAATCAGTTACAAACACTCAGGTTCTCTGCTTCATAAGATGTCACCGGCGATCGGGAAGACGCTGAGCAGAGGGCACCGTCGCGTAAAACAACGCGAGACCGCGGAAATGGCCGGACGGTGCTTCAGGCTGGATTCGAACCTGCGATGACATTCTTAAAGTGCTACGTAGCACAGCGCTGCCTTTCCCATGTGTGCTACGGAGACACCATTAATGCAGTGCTCATTATACATAATTAGAGTCTCGTGACTGCCGGCTACTGCGTGCGTGCGTGCGTGTGTAGGTCAAAGTCCGCCGATCGCAGCATTCCCCTATTTTGTAAAATTATTTTTTACTCTCCTGGGTGTTGCAATGGATATCAATGATTCATATGATTGCCCTCAGTAAAAAAACACAAGAAACAGGAATGCAATCAGTTACAAACACTCAGGTTCTCTGCTTCATAAGATGTCGCCGGCGATCGGGAAGACGCTGAGCAGAGGGCACCGTCGCGTAAAACAACGTGAGTCGGCGGAAACTGCCGGACGGTGCTTCAGGCCGGATTCGAACCGGCGATGCCATTCTTAAAGTGCTATGTAGCACAGCGCTGCCTTTCCCATGTGTGCTACGGAGACGCTGATTAATGCAGTGCGAATTATACATGATTAGAGTCTCGTGACTGCCGGCTACTGCGTGCGTGCGTAGGTCAAAGTCCGCTGATCGCGGCATTCCCCTATTTTGTAAAATTATTTTTTACTCTCCTGGGTGTTGCAATGGATATCAATGATTCATATGATTGCCCTCAGTAAAAAAACACAAGAAACAGGAATGCAATCAGTTACAAACACTCAGGTTCTCTGCTTCATAAGATGTCGCCGGCGATCGGGAAGACGCTGAGCAGAGGGCACCGTCGCGTAAAACAACGTGAGTCGGCGGAAACTGCCGGACGGTGCTTCAGGCCGGATTCGAACCGGCGATGCCATTCTTAAAGTGCTATGTAGCACAGCGCTGCCTTTCCCATGTGTGCTACGGAGACGCTGATTAATGCAGTGCGAATTATACATGATTAGAGTCTCGTGACTGCCGGCTACTGCGTGCGTGCGTAGGTCAAAGTCCGCTGATCGCGGCATTCCCCTATTTTGTAAAATTATTTTTTACTCTCCTGGGTGTTGCAATGGATATCAATGATTCATATGATTGCCCTCAGTAAAAAAACACAAGAAACAGGAATGCAATCAGTAACAAACACTCAGGTTCTCTGCTTCATAAGATGTCGCCGGCGATCGGGAAGACGCTGAGCAGAGGGCACCGTCGCGTAAAACAACGTGAGTCCGCGGAAACTGCCGGACGGTGCTTCAGGCCGGATTCGAACCGGCGATGCCATTCTTAAAGTGCTATGTAGCACAGCGCTGCCTTTCCCATGTGTGCTACGGAGACGCTGATTAATGCAGTGCTCATTATACATGATTAGAGTCTCGTGACTGCCGGCTACTGCGTGCGTGCGTGCGTGCGTAGGTCAAAGTCCGCTGATCGCGGCATTCCCCTATTAGGTAAAATTATTTTTTACTCTCCTGGGTGTTGCAATGGATATCAATGATTCATATCATTGCCCTCAGTAAAAAAACACAAGAAACAGGAATGCAATCAGTTACAAACACTCAGGTTCTCTGCTTCATAAGATGTCGCCGGCGATCGGGAAGACGCTGAGCAGAGGGCACCGTCGCGTAAAACAACGTGAGTCCGCGGAAACTGCCGGACGGTGCTTCAGGCCGGATTCGAACCGGCGATGCCATTCTCAAAGAGCTATGTAGCACAGCGCTGCCTTTCCCATGTGTGCTACGGAGAAGCTGATTAATGCTGTGCTCATTATACATGATTAGAGTCTCGTGACTGCCGGCGACTGCGTGCGTGCGTGCGTAGGTCAAAGTCCGCCGATCGATCACAGCATTCCCCTATTTTGTAAAATTATTTTTTAGTCCTCTGGGTGTTGCAATGGATATCAATGATTCATATGATTGCCCTCAGTAAAAAAGCACAAGAAACAGGACGCAAACAGTTACAAACTGTGCTTCATAAGATGTCGCGGGCGATCGGGAAGACGCTGAGCAGAGGGCACCGTCGCGTAAAACAACGTGAGTCCGCGGAAACTGCCGGACGGTGCTTCAGGCCGGATTCGAACCTGCGATGACATTCTTAAAGTGCTATGTAGCACAGCGCTGCCTTTCCCATGTGTGCTACGGAGACACCGATTAATGCAGTCCTCATTATACATGATTAGAGTCTCGTGACTGCCGGCTACTGCTTGCGTGCGTGCGTGTGTAGGTCAAAGTCCGCCGATCGCAGCATTCCCCTATTTTGTAAAATTATTTTTTACTCTCCTGGGTGTTGCAATGGATATCAATGATTCATATGATTGCCCTCAGTAAAAAAACACAAGAAACAGGAATGCAATCAGTTACAAACACTCAGGTTCTCTGCTTCATAAGATGTCGCCGGCGATCGGGAAGACGCTGAGCAGAGGGCACCGTCGCGTAAAACAACGCGAGACCGCGGAAATGGCCGGACGGTGCTTCAGGCTGGATTCGAACCTGCGATGACATTCTTAAAGTGCTATGTAGCACAGCGCTGCCTTTCCCATGTGTGCTACGGAGACACCATTAATGCAGTGCTCATTATACATAATTAGAGTCTCGTGACTGCCGGCTACTGCGTGCGTGCGTGCGTGTGTAGGTCAAAGTCCGCCGATCGCGGCATTCCCCTATTTTGTAAAATTATTTTTTACTCTCCTGGGTGTTGCAATGGATATCAATGATTCATATGATTGCCCTCAGTAAAAAAACACAAGAAACAGGAATGCAATCAGTTACAAACACTCAGGTTCTCTGCTTCATAAGATGTCGCCGGCGATCGGGAAGACGCTGAGCAGAGGGCACCGTCGCGTAAAACAACGTGAGTCCGCGGAAACTGCCGGACGGTAATCAGGCCGGATTCGAACCGGCGATGCCATTCTTAAAGTGCTATGTAGCACAGCGCTGCCTTTCCCATGTGTGCTACGGAGACGCTGATTAATGCAGTGCTCATTATACATGATTAGAGTCTCGTGACTGCCGGCTACTGCGTGCGTGCGTGCGTAGGTCAAAGTCCGCTGATCGCGGCATTCCCCTATTAGGTAAAATTATTTTTTACTCTCCTGGGTGTTGCAATGGATATCAATGATTCATATCATTGCCCTCAGTAAAAAAACACAAGAAACAGGAATGCAATCAGTTAGAAACACTCAGGTTCTCTGCTTCATAAGATGTCACCGGCGATCGGGAAGACGCTGAGCAGAGGGCACCGTCGCGTAAAACAACATGAGTCCGCGGAAACTGCCGGACGGTGCTTCAGGCCGGATTCGAACCTGCGATGACATTCTTAAAGTGCTATGTAGCACAGCGCTGCCTTTCCCATGTGTGCTACGGAGACACCATTAATGCAGTGCTCATTATACATGATTAGAGTCTCGTGACTGCCGGCTACTGCGTGCGTGCTTGCGTGTGTAGGTCAAAGTCCGCCGATCACAGCATTCCCCTATTTTGTAAAATTATTTTTTACTCTCCTGGGTGTTGCAATGGATATCAATTATTCATATGATTGCCCTCAGTAAAAAAACACAAGAAACAGGAATGCAATCAGTTACAAACACTCAGGTTCTCTGCTTCATAAGATGTCGCCGGCGATCGGGAAGACGCTGAGCAGAGGGCACCGTCGCGTAAAACAACGTGAGTCCGCGGAAACTGCCAGACGGTGCTTCAGGCCGGATTCGAACCGGCGATGCCATTCTCAAAGAGCTATGTAGCACAGCGCTGCCTTTCCCATGTGTGCTACGGAGACGCTGATTAATGCAGTGCTCATTATACATGATTAGAGTCTCGTGACTGCCGGCGACTGCGTGCGTGCGTGCGTAGGTCAAAGTCCGCCGATCACAGCATTCCCCTATTTTGTAAAATTATTTTTTAGTCCTCTGGGTGTTGCAATGGATATCAATGATTCATATGATTGCCCTCAGTAAAAAAGCACAAGAAACAGGACGCAAACAGTTACAAACTGTGCTTCATAAGATGTCGCGGGCGATCGGGAAGACGCTGAGCAGAGGGCACCGTCGCGTAAAACAACGTGAGTCCGCGGAAACTGCCGGACGGTGCTTCAGGCCGGATTCGAACCTGCGATGACATTCTTAAAGTGCTATGTAGCACAGCGCTGCCTTTCCCATGTGTGCTACGGAGACACCGATTAATGCAGTCCTCATTATACATGATTAGAGTCTCGTGACTGCCGGCTACTGCTTGCGTGCGTGCGTGTGTAGGTCAAAGTCCGCCGATCGCAGCATTCCCCTATTTTGTAAAATTATTTTTTACTCTCCTGGGTGTTGCAATGGATATCAATGATTCATATGATTGCCCTCAGTAAAAAAACACAAGAAACAGGAATGCAATCAGTTACAAACACTCAGGTTCTCTGCTTCATAAGATGTCGCCGGCGATCGGGAAGACGCTGAGCAGAGGGCACCGTCGCGTAAAACAACGCGAGACCGCGGAAATGGCCGGACGGTGCTTCAGGCTGGATTCGAACCTGCGATGACATTCTTAAAGTGCTATGTAGCACAGCGCTGCCTTTCCCATGTGTGCTACGGAGACACCATTAATGCAGTGCTCATTATACATAATTAGAGTCTCGTGACTGCCGGCTACTGCGTGCGTGCGTGCGTGTGTAGGTCAAAGTCCGCCGATCGCGGCATTCCCCTATTTTGTAAAATTATTTTTTACTCTCCTGGGTGTTGCAATGGATATCAATGATTCATATGATTGCCCTCAGTAAAAAAACACAAGAAACAGGAATGCAATCAGTTACAAACACTCAGGTTCTCTGCTTCATAAGATGTCGCCGGCGATCGGGAAGACGCTGAGCAGAGGGCACCGTCGCGTAAAACAACGTGAGTCCGCGGAAACTGCCGGACGGTAATCAGGCCGGATTCGAACCGGCGATGCCATTCTTAAAGTGCTATGTAGCACAGCGCTGCCTTTCCCATGTGTGCTACGGAGACGCTGATTAATGCAGTGCTCATTATACATGATTAGAGTCTCGTGACTGCCGGCTACTGCGTGCGTGCGTGCGTAGGTCAAAGTCCGCTGATCGCGGCATTCCCCTATTAGGTAAAATTATTTTTTACTCTCCTGGGTGTTGCAATGGATATCAATGATTCATATCATTGCCCTCAGTAAAAAAACACAAGAAACAGGAATGCAATCAGTTAGAAACACTCAGGTTCTCTGCTTCATAAGATGTCACCGGCGATCGGGAAGACGCTGAGCAGAGGGCACCGTCGCGTAAAACAACATGAGTCCGCGGAAACTGCCGGACGGTGCTTCAGGCCGGATTCGAACCTGCGATGACATTCTTAAAGTGCTATGTAGCACAGCGCTGCCTTTCCCATGTGTGCTACGGAGACACCATTAATGCAGTGCTCATTATACATGATTAGAGTCTCGTGACTGCCGGCTACTGCGTGCGTGCGTGCGTGTGTAGGTCAAAGTCCGCCGATCGCAGCATTCCCCTATTTTGTAAAATTATTTTTTACTCTCCTGGGTGTTGCAATGGATATCAATGATTCATATGATTGCCCTCAGTAAAAAAACACAAGAAACAGGAATGCAATCAGTTACAAACACTCAGGTTCTCTGCTTCATAAGATGTCGCCGGCGATCGGGAAGACGCTGAGCAGAGGGCACCGTCGCGTAAAACAACGTGAGTCGGCGGAAACTGCCGGACGGTGCTTCAGGCCGGATTCGAACCGGCGATGCCATTCTTAAAGTGCTATGTAGCACAGCGCTGCCTTTCCCATGTGTGCTACGGAGACGCTGATTAATGCAGTGCGAATTATACATGATTAGAGTCTCGTGACTGCCGGCTACTGCGTGCGTGCGTGCGTAGGTCAAAGTCCGCTGATCGCGGCATTCCCCTATTTTGTAAAATTATTTTTTACTCCTCTGGGTGTTGCAATGGATATCAATGATTCATATGATTGCCCTCAGTAAAAAAACACAAGAAACAGGACGCAAACAGTTACAAACACTCAGGTTCTCTACTTCATAAGATGTCGCGGGCGATCGGGAAGACGCTGAGCAGAGGGCACCGTCGCGTAAAACAACGTGAGTCGGCGGAAACTGCCGGACGGTGCTTCAGGCCGGATTCGAACCGGCGATGCCATTCTTAAAGTGCTATGTAGCACAGCGCTGCCTTTCCCATGTGTGCTACGGAGACGCTGATTAATGCAGTGCGAATTATACATGATTAGAGTCTCGTGACTGCCGGCTACTGCGTGCGTGCGTAGGTCAAAGTCCGCTGATCGCGGCATTCCCCTATTTTGTAAATTTATTTTTTACTCTCCTGGGTGTTGCAATGGATATCAATGATTCATATGATTGCCCTCAGTAAAAAAACACAAGAAACAGGAATGCAATCAGTTACAAACACTCAGGTTCTCTGCTTCATAAGATGTCGCCGGCGATCGGGAAGACGCTGAGCAGAGGGCACCGTCGCGTAAAACAACGTGAGTCGGCGGAAACTGCCGGACGGTGCTTCAGGCCGGATTCGAACCGGCGATGCCATTCTTAAAGTGCTATGTAGCACAGCGCTGCCTTTCCCATGTGTGCTACGGAGACGCTGATTAATGCAGTGCGAATTATACATGATTAGAGTCTCGTGACTGCCGGCTACTGCGTGCGTGCGTAGGTCAAAGTCCGCTGATCGCGGCATTCCCCTATTTTGTAAAATTATTTTTTACTCTCCTGGGTGTTGCAATGGATATCAATGATTCATATGATTGCCCTCAGTAAAAAAACACAAGAAACAGGAATGCAATCAGTTACAAACACTCAGGTTCTCTGCTTCATAAGATGTCGCCGGCGATCGGGAAGACGCTGAGCAGAGGGCACCGTCGCGTAAAACAACGTGAGTCGGCGGAAACTGCCGGACGGTGCTTCAGGCCGGATTCGAACCGGCGATGCCATTCTTAAAGTGCTATGTAGCACAGCGCTGCCTTTCCCATGTGTGCTACGGAGACGCTGATTAATGCAGTGCGAATTATACATGATTAGAGTCTCGTGACTGCCGGCTACTGCGTGCGTGCGTAGGTCAAAGTCCGCTGATCGCGGCATTCCCCTATTTTGTAAAATTATTTTTTACTCTCCTGGGTGTTGCAATGGATATCAATGATTCATATGATTGCCCTCAGTAAAAAAACACAAGAAACAGGAATGCAATCAGTTACAAACACTCAGGTTCTCTGCTTCATAAGATGTCGCCGGCGATCGGGAAGACGCTGAGCAGAGGGCACCGTCGCGTAAAACAACGTGAGTCGGCGGAAACTGCCGGACGGTGCTTCAGGCCGGATTCGAACCGGCGATGCCATTCTTAAAGTGCTATGTAGCACAGCGCTGCCTTTCCCATGTGTGCTACGGAGACGCTGATTAATGCGGTGCGAATTATACATGATTAGAGTCTCGTGACTGCCGGCTACTGCGTGCGTGCGTGCGTAGATCAAAGTCCGCCGATCGCGGCATTCCCCTATTTTGTAAAATTATTTTTTACTCTCCTGGGTGTTGCAATGGATATCAATGATTCATATGATTGCCCTCAGTAAAAAAACACAAGAAACAGGAATGCAATCAGTTACAAACACTCAGGTTCTCTGCTTCATAAGATGTCGCCGGCGATCGGGAAGACGCTGAGCAGAGGGCACCGTCGCGTAAAACAACGTGAGTCCGCGGAAACTGCCGGACGGTAATCAGGCCGGATTCGAACCGGCGATGCCATTCTTAAAGTGCTATGTAGCACAGCGCTGCCTTTCCCATGTGTGCTACGGAGACGCTGATTAATGCAGTGCTCATTATACATGATTAGAGTCTCGTGACTGCCGGCGACTGCGTGCATGCGTGCGTAGGTCAAAGTCCGCCGATCACAGCATTCCCCTATTTTGTAAAATTATTTTTTAGTCCTCTGGGTGTTGCAATGGATATCAATGATTCATATGATTGCCCTCAGTAAAAAAGCACAAGAAACAGGACGCAAACAGTTACAAACTCTGCTTCATAAGATGTCGCGGGCGATCGGGAAGACGCTGAGCAGAGGGCACCGTCGCGTAAAACATCGTGAGACCGCGGAAACAGCCGGACTGTGCTTCAGGCTGGATTCGAACCTGCGATGACATTCTTAAAGTGCTATGTAGCACAGCGCTGCCTTTCCCATGTGTGCTACGGAGACACCGATTAATGCAGTCCTCATTATACATGATTAGAGTCTCGTGACTGCCGGCTACTGCTTGCGTGCGTGTGTGTGTAGGTCAAAGTCCGCCGATCGCAGCATTCCCCTATTTTGTAAAATTATTTTTTACTCTCCTGGGTGTTGCAATGGATATCAATGATTCATATGATTGCCCTCAGTAAAAAAACACAAGAAACAGGAATGCAATCAGTTACAAACACTCAGGTTCTCTGCTTCATAAGATGTCGCCGGCGATCGGGAAGACGCTGAGCAGAGGGCACCGTCGCGTAAAACAACGCGAGACCGCGGAAATGGCCGGACGGTGCTTCAGGCTGGATTCGAACCTGCGATGACATTCTTAAAGTGCTATGTAGCACAGCGCTGCCTTTCCCATGTGTGCTACGGAGACACCATTAATGCAGTGCTCATTATACATAATTAGAGTCTCGTGACTGCCGGCTACTGCGTGCGTGCGTGCGTGTGTAGGTCAAAGTCCGCCGATCGCAGCATTCCCCTATTTTGTAAAATTATTTTTTACTCTCCTGGGTGTTGCAATGGATATCAATGATTCATATGATTGCCCTCAGTAAAAAAACACAAGAAACAGGAATGCAATCAGTTACAAACACTCAGGTTCTCTGCTTCATAAGATGTCGCCGGCGATCGGGAAGACGCTGAGCAGAGGGCACCGTCGCGTAAAACAACGTGAGTCGGCGGAAACTGCCGGACGGTGCTTCAGGCCGGATTCGAACCGGCGATGCCATTCTTAAAGTGCTATGTAGCACAGCGCTGCCTTTCCCATGTGTGCTACGGAGACGCTGATTAATGCAGTGCTCATTATACATGATTAGAGTCTCGTGACTGCCGGCGACTGCGTGCATGCGTGCGTAGGTCAAAGTCCGCCGATCACAGCATTCCCCTATTTTGTAAAATTATTTTTTAGTCCTCTGGGTGTTGCAATGGATATCAATGATTCATATGATTGCCCTCAGTAAAAAAGCACAAGAAACAGGACGCAAACAGTTACAAACTCTGCTTCATAAGATGTCGCGGGCGATCGGGAAGACGCTGAGCAGAGGGCACCGTCGCGTAAAACATCGTGAGACCGCGGAAACAGCCGGACTGTGCTTCAGGCTGGATTCGAACCTGCGATGACATTCTTAAAGTGCTATGTAGCACAGCGCTGCCTTTCCCATGTGTGCTACGGAGACACCGATTAATGCAGTCCTCATTATACATGATTAGAGTCTCGTGACTGCCGGCTACTGCTTGCGTGCGTGCGTGTGTAGGTCAAAGTCCGCCGATCGCAGCATTCCCCTATTTTGTAAAATTATTTTTTACTCTCATGGGTGTTGCAATGGATATCAATGATTCATATGATTGCCCTCAGTAAAAAAACACAAGAAACAGGAATGCAATCAGTTACAAACACTCAGGTTCTCTGCTTCATAAGATGTCGCCGGCGATCGGGAAGACGCTGAGCAGAGGGCACCGTCGCGTAAAACAACGCGAGACCGCGGAAATGGCCGGACGGTGCTTCAGGCTGGATTCGAACCTGCGATGACATTCTTAAAGTGCTATGTAGCACAGCGCTGCCTTTCCCATGTGTGCTACGGAGACACCATTAATGCAGTGCTCATTATACATAATTAGAGTCTCGTGACTGCCGGCTACTGCGTGCGTGCGTGCGTGTGTAGGTCAAAGTCCGCCGATCGCAGCATTCCCCTATTTTGTAAAATTATTTTTTACTCTCCTGGGTGTTGCAATGGATATCAATGATTCATATGATTGCCCTCAGTAAAAAAACACAAGAAACAGGAATGCAATCAGTTACAAACACTCAGGTTCTCTGCTTCATAAGATGTCGCCGGCGATCGGGAAGACGCTGAGCAGAGGGCACCGTCGCGTAAAACAACGTGAGTCGGCGGAAACTGCCGGACGGTGCTTCAGGCCGGATTCGAACCGGCGATGCCATTCTTAAAGTGCTATGTAGCACAGCGCTGCCTTTCCCATGTGTGCTACGGAGACGCTGATTAATGCAGTGCTCATTATACATGATTAGAGTCTCGTGACTGCCGGCGACTGCGTGCATGCGTGCGTAGGTCAAAGTCCGCCGATCACAGCATTCCCCTATTTTGTAAAATTATTTTTTAGTCCTCTGGGTGTTGCAATGGATATCAATGATTCATATGATTGCCCTCAGTAAAAAAGCACAAGAAACAGGACGCAAACAGTTACAAACTCTGCTTCATAAGATGTCGCGGGCGATCGGGAAGACGCTGAGCAGAGGGCACCGTCGCGTAAAACATCGTGAGACCGCGGAAACAGCCGGACTGTGCTTCAGGCTGGATTCGAACCTGCGATGACATTCTTAAAGTGCTATGTAGCACAGCGCTGCCTTTCCCATGTGTGCTACGGAGACACCGATTAATGCAGTCCTCATTATACATGATTAGAGTCTCGTGACTGCCGGCTACTGCTTGCGTGCGTGCGTGTGTAGGTCAAAGTCCGCCGATCGCAGCATTCCCCTATTTTGTAAAATTATTTTTTACTCTCCTGGGTGTTGCAATGGATATCAATGATTCATATGATTGCCCTCAGTAAAAAAACACAAGAAACAGGAATGCAATCAGTTACAAACACTCAGGTTCTCTGCTTCATAAGATGTCGCCGGCGATCGGGAAGACGCTGAGCAGAGGGCACCGTCGCGTAAAACAACGCGAGACCGCGGAAATGGCCGGACGGTGCTTCAGGCTGGATTCGAACCTGCGATGACATTCTTAAAGTGCTATGTAGCACAGCGCTGCCTTTCCCATGTGTGCTACGGAGACACCATTAATGCAGTGCTCATTATACATAATTAGAGTCTCGTGACTGCCGGCTACTGCGTGCGTGCGTGCGTGTGTAGGTCAAAGTCCGCCGATCGCAGCATTCCCCTATTTTGTAAAATTATTTTTTACTCTCCTGGGTGTTGCAATGGATATCAATGATTCATATGATTGCCCTCAGTAAAAAAACACAAGAAACAGGAATGCAATCAGTTACAAACACTCAGGTTCTCTGCTTCATAAGATGTCGCCGGCGATCGGGAAGACGCTGAGCAGAGGGCACCGTCGCGTAAAACAACGTGAGTCGGCGGAAACTGCCGGACGGTGCTTCAGGCCGGATTCGAACCGGCGATGCCATTCTTAAAGTGCTATGTAGCACAGCGCTGCCTTTCCCATGTGTGCTACGGAGACGCTGATTAATGCAGTGCTCATTATACATGATTAGAGTCTCGTGACTGCCGGCGACTGCGTGCATGCGTGCGTAGGTCAAAGTCCGCCGATCACAGCATTCCCCTATTTTGTAAAATTATTTTTTAGTCCTCTGGGTGTTGCAATGGATATCAATGATTCATATGATTGCCCTCAGTAAAAAAGCACAAGAAACAGGACGCAAACAGTTACAAACTCTGCTTCATAAGATGTCGCGGGCGATCGGGAAGACGCTGAGCAGAGGGCACCGTCGCGTAAAACATCGTGAGACCGCGGAAACAGCCGGACTGTGCTTCAGGCTGGATTCGAACCTGCGATGACATTCTTAAAGTGCTATGTAGCACAGCGCTGCCTTTCCCATGTGTGCTACGGAGACACCGATTAATGCAGTCCTCATTATACATGATTAGAGTCTCGTGACTGCCGGCTACTGCTTGCGTGCGTGCGTGTGTAGGTCAAAGTCCGCCGATCGCAGCATTCCCCTATTTTGTAAAATTATTTTTTACTCTCCTGGGTGTTGCAATGGATATCAATGATTCATATGATTGCCCTCAGTAAAAAAACACAAGAAACAGGAATGCAATCAGTTACAAACACTCAGGTTCTCTGCTTCATAAGATGTCGCCGGCGATCGGGAAGACGCTGAGCAGAGGGCACCGTCGCGTAAAACAACGCGAGACCGCGGAAATGGCCGGACGGTGCTTCAGGCTGGATTCGAACCTGCGATGACATTCTTAAAGTGCTATGTAGCACAGCGCTGCCTTTCCCATGTGTGCTACGGAGACATCATTAATGCAGTGCTCATTATACATGATTAGAGTCTCGTGACTGCCGGCTACTGCGTGCGTGCGTGCGTGTGTAGGTCAAAGTCCGCCGATCGCAGCATTCCCCTATTTTGTAAAATTATTTTTTACTCTCCTGGGTGTTGCAATGGATATCAATGATTCATATGATTGCCCTCAGTAAAAAAAACACAAGAAACAGGAATGCAATCAGTTACAAACACTCAGGTTCTCTGCTTCATAAGATGTCGCCGGCGATCGGGAAGACGCTGAGCAGAGGGCACCGTCGCGTAAAACAACGCGAGACCACGGAAATGGCCGGACGGTGCTTCAGGCTGGATTCGAACCTGCGATGACATTCTTAAAGTGCTATGTAGCACAGCGCTGCATTTCCCATGTGTGCTACGGAGACACCATTAATGCAGTGCTCATTATACATGATTAGAGTCTCGTGACTGCCGGCTACTGCGTGCGTGCGTGCGTGTGTAGGTCAAAGTCCGCCGATCGCAGCATTCCCCTATTTTGTAAAATTATTTTTTACTCTCCTGGGTGTTGCAATGGATATCAATGATTCATATGATTGCCCTCAGTAAAAAAACACAAGAAACAGGAATGCAATCAGTTACAAACACTCAGGTTCTCTGCTTCATAAGATGTCGCCGGCGATCGGGAAGACGCTGAGCAGAGGGCACCGTCGCGTAAAACAACGCGAGACCGCGGAAATGGCCGGACGGTGCTTCAGGCTGGATTCGAACCTGCGATGACATTCTTAAAGTGCTATGTAGCACAGCGCTGCCTTTCCCATGTGTGCTACGGAGACACCATTAATGCAGTGCTCATTATACATAATTAGAGTCTCGTGACTGCCGGCTACTGCGTGCGTGCGTGCGTGTGTAGGTCAAAGTCCGCCGATCGCAGCATTCCCCTATTTTGTAAAATTATTTTTTACTCTCCTGGGTGTTGCAATGGATATCAATGATTCATATGATTGCCCTCAGTAAAAAAACACAAGAAACAGGAATGCAATCAGTTACAAACACTCAGGTTCTCTGCTTCATAAGATGTCGCCGGCGATCGGGAAGACGCTGAGCAGAGGGCACCGTCGCGTAAAACAACGTGAGTCGGCGGAAACTGCCGGACGGTGCTTCAGGCCGGATTCGAACCGGCGATGCCATTCTTAAAGTGCTATGTAGCACAGCGCTGCCTTTCCCATGTGTGCTACGGAGACGCTGATTAATGCAGTGCTCATTATACATGATTAGAGTCTCGTGACTGCCGGCGACTGCGTGCATGCGTGCGTAGGTCAAAGTCCGCCGATCACAGCATTCCCCTATTTTGTAAAATTATTTTTTAGTCCTCTGGGTGTTGCAATGGATATCAATGATTCATATGATTGCCCTCAGTAAAAAAGCACAAGAAACAGGACGCAAACAGTTACAAACTCTGCTTCATAAGATGTCGCGGGCGATCGGGAAGACGCTGAGCAGAGGGCACCGTCGCGTAAAACATCGTGAGACCGCGGAAACAGCCGGACTGTGCTTCAGGCTGGATTCGAACCTGCGATGACATTCTTAAAGTGCTATGTAGCACAGCGCTGCCTTTCCCATGTGTGCTACGGAGACACCGATTAATGCAGTCCTCATTATACATGATTAGAGTCTCGTGACTGCCGGCTACTGCTTGCGTGCGTGCGTGTGTAGGTCAAAGTCCGCCGATCGCAGCATTCCCCTATTTTGTAAAATTATTTTTTACTCTCCTGGGTGTTGCAATGGATATCAATGATTCATATGATTGCCCTCAGTAAAAAAACACAAGAAACAGGAATGCAATCAGTTACAAACACTCAGGTTCTCTGCTTCATAAGATGTCGCCGGCGATCGGGAAGACGCTGAGATGAGGGCACCGTCGCGTAAAACAACGCGAGACCGCGGAAATGGCCGGACGGTGCTTCAGGCTGGATTCGAACCTGCGATGACATTCTTAAAGTGCTATGTAGCACAGCGCTGCCTTTCCCATGTGTGCTACGGAGACATCATTAATGCAGTGCTCATTATACATGATTAGAGTCTCGTGACTGCCG
This sequence comes from Alosa pseudoharengus, assembly GCF_046254945.1. Classification (NCBI taxonomy): domain Eukaryota; kingdom Metazoa; phylum Chordata; class Actinopteri; order Clupeiformes; family Clupeidae; genus Alosa; species Alosa pseudoharengus. Next base: position 685,907 of record NW_027468576.1, on the reverse strand, counting down.
GCTACTGCGTGCGTGCGTGCGTGTGTAGGTCAAAGTCCGCCGATCGCAGCATTCCCCTATTTTGTAAAATTATTTTTTACTCTCCTGGGTGTTGCAATGGATATCAATGATTCATATGATTGCCCTCAGTAAAAAAAACACAAGAAACAGGAATGCAATCAGTTACAAACACTCAGGTTCTCTGCTTCATAAGATGTCGCCGGCGATCGGGAAGACGCTGAGCAGAGGGCACCGTCGCGTAAAACAACGTGAGTCGGCGGAAACTGCCGGACGGTGCTTCAGGCCGGATTCGAACCGGCGATGCCATTCTTAAAGTGCTATGTAGCACAGCGCTGCCTTTCCCATGTGTGCTACGGAGACGCTGATTAATGCAGTGCGAATTATACATGATTAGAGTCTCGTGACTGCCGGCTACTGCGTGCGTGCGTGCGTAGGTCAAAGTCCGCTGATCGCGGCATTCCCCTATTTTGTAAAATTATTTTTTACTCCTCTGGGTGTTGCAATGGATATCAATGATTCATATGATTGCCCTCAGTAAAAAAACACAAGAAACAGGACGCAAACAGTTACAAACACTCAGGTTCTCTACTTCATAAGATGTCGCGGGCGATCGGGAAGACGCTGAGCAGAGGGCACCGTCGCGTAAAACAACGTGAGTCGGCGGAAACTGCCGGACGGTGCTTCAGGCCGGATTCGAACCGGCGATGCCATTCTTAAAGTGCTATGTAGCACAGCGCTGCCTTTCCCATGTGTGCTACGGAGACGCTGATTAATGCAGTGCGAATTATACATGATTAGAGTCTCGTGACTGCCGGCTACTGCGTGCGTGCGTAGGTCAAAGTCCGCTGATCGCGGCATTCCCCTATTTTGTAAAATTATTTTTTACTCTCCTGGGTGTTGCAATGGATATCAATGATTCATATGATTGCCCTCAGTAAAAAAACACAAGAAACAGGAATGCAATCAGTTACAAACACTCAGGTTCTCTGCTTCATAAGATGTCGCCGGCGATCGGGAAGACGCTGAGCAGAGGGCACCGTCGCGTAAAACAACGTGAGTCGGCGGAAACTGCCGGACGGTGCTTCAGGCCGGATTCGAACCGGCGATGCCATTCTTAAAGTGCTATGTAGCACAGCGCTGCCTTTCCCATGTGTGCTACGGAGACGCTGATTAATGCAGTGCGAATTATACATGATTAGAGTCTCGTGACTGCCGGCTACTGCGTGCGTGCGTAGGTCAAAGTCCGCTGATCGCGGCATTCCCCTATTTTGTAAAATTATTTTTTACTCTCCTGGGTGTTGCAATGGATATCAATGATTCATATGATTGCCCTCAGTAAAAAAACACAAGAAACAGGAATGCAATCAGTTACAAACACTCAGGTTCTCTGCTTCATAAGATGTCGCCGGCGATCGGGAAGACGCTGAGCAGAGGGCATCGTCGCGTAAAACAACGTGAGTCGGCGGAAACTGCCGGACGGTGCTTCAGGCCGGATTCGAACCGGCGATGCCATTCTTAAAGTGCTATGTAGCACAGCGCTGCCTTTCCCATGTGTGCTACGGAGACGCTGATTAATGCAGTGCTCATTATACATGATTAGAGTCTCGTGACTGCCGGCGACTGCGTGCATGCGTGCGTAGGTCAAAGTCCGCCGATCACAGCATTCCCCTATTTTGTAAAATAATTTTTTAGTCCTCTGGGTGTTGCAATGGATATCAATGATTCATATGATTGCCCTCAGTAAAAAAGCACAAGAAACAGGACGCAAACAGTTACAAACTCTGCTTCATAAGATGTCGCGGGCGATCGGGAAGACGCTGAGCAGAGGGCACCGTCGCGTAAAACATCGTGAGACCGCGGAAACAGCCGGACTGTGCTTCAGGCTGGATTCGAACCTGCGATGACATTCTTAAAGTGCTATGTAGCACAGCGCTGCCTTTCCCATGTGTGCTACGGAGACACCGATTAATGCAGTCCTCATTATACATGATTAGAGTCTCGTGACTGCCGGCTACTGCTTGCGTGCGTGCGTGTGTAGGTCAAAGTCCGCCGATCGCAGCATTCCCCTATTTTGTAAAATTATTTTTTACTCTCCTGGGTGTTGCAATGGATATCAATGATTCATATGATTGCCCTCAGTAAAAAAACACAAGAAACAGGAATGCAATCAGTTACAAACACTCAGGTTCTCTGCTTCATAAGATGTCGCCGGCGATCGGGAAGACGCTGAGCAGAGGGCACCGTCGCGTAAAACAACGCGAGACCGCGGAAATGGCCGGACGGTGCTTCAGGCTGGATTCGAACCTGCGATGACATTCTTAAAGTGCTATGTAGCACAGCGCTGCCTTTCCCATGTGTGCTACGGAGACACCATTGATGCAGTGCTCATTATACATAATTAGAGTCTCGTGACTGCCGGCTACTGCGTGCGTGCGTGCGTGTGTAGGTCAAAGTCCGCCGATCGCAGCATTCCCCTATTTTGTAAAATTATTTTTTACTCTCCTGGGTGTTGCAATGGATATCAATGATTCATATGATTGCCCTCAGTAAAAAAACACAAGAAACAGGAATGCAATCAGTTACAAACACTCAGGTTCTCTGCTTCATAAGATGTCGCCGGCGATCGGGAAGACGCTGAGCAGAGGGCACCGTCGCGTAAAACAACGTGAGTCGGCGGAAACTGCCGGACGGTGCTTCAGGCCGGATTCGAACCGGCGATGCCATTCTTAAAGTGCTATGTAGCACAGCGCTGCCTTTCCCATGTGTGCTACGGAGACGCTGATTAATGCAGTGCTCATTATACATGATTAGAGTCTCGTGACTGCCGGCGACTGCGTGCATGCGTGCGTAGGTCAAAGTCCGCCGATCACAGCATTCCCCTATTTTGTAAAATTATTTTTTAGTCCTCTGGGTGTTGCAATGGATATCAATGATTCATATGATTGCCCTCAGTAAAAAAGCACAAGAAACAGGACGCAAACAGTTACAAACTCTGCTTCATAAGATGTCGCGGGCGATCGGGAAGACGCTGAGCAGAGGGCACCGTCGCGTAAAACATCGTGAGACCGCGGAAACAGCCGGACTGTGCTTCAGGCTGGATTCGAACCTGCGATGACATTCTTAAAGTGCTATGTAGCACAGCGCTGCCTTTCCCATGTGTGCTACGGAGACACCGATTAATGCAGTCCTCATTATACATGATTAGAGTCTCGTGACTGCCGGCTACTGCTTGCGTGCGTGCGTGTGTAGGTCAAAGTCCGCCGATCGCAGCATTCCCCTATTTTGTAAAATTATTTTTTACTCTCCTGGGTGTTGCAATGGATATCAATGATTCATATGATTGCCCTCAGTAAAAAAACACAAGAAACAGGAATGCAATCAGTTACAAACACTCAGGTTCTCTGCTTCATAAGATGTCGCCGGCGATCGGGAAGACGCTGAGCAGAGGGCACCGTCGCGTAAAACAACGCGAGACCGCGGAAATGGCCGGACGGTGCTTCAGGCTGGATTCGAACCTGCGATGACATTCTTAAAGTGCTATGTAGCACAGCGCTGCCTTTCCCATGTGTGCTACGGAGACACCATTAATGCAGTGCTCATTATACATAATTAGAGTCTCGTGACTGCCGGCTACTGCGTGCGTGCGTGCGTGTGTAGGTCAAAGTCCGCCGATCGCAGCATTCCCCTATTTTGTAAAATTATTTTTTACTCTCCTGGGTGTTGCAATGGATATCAATGATTCATATGATTCAGTAAAAAAACACAAGAAACAGGAATGCAATCAGTTACAAACACTCAGGTTCTCTGCTTCATAAGATGTCGCCGGCGATCGGGAAGACGCTGAGCAGAGGGCACCGTCGCGTAAAACAACGTGAGTCGGCGGAAACTGCCGGACGGTGCTTCAGGCCGGATTCGAACCGGCGATGCCATTCTTAAAGTGCTATGTAGCACAGCGCTGCCTTTCCCATGTGTGCTACGGAGACGCTGATTAATGCAGTGCTCATTATACATGATTAGAGTCTCGTGACTGCCGGCGACTGCGTGCATGCGTGCGTAGGTCAAAGTCCGCCGATCACAGCATTCCCCTATTTTGTAAAATTATTTTTTAGTCCTCTGGGTGTTGCAATGGATATCAATGATTCATATGATTGCCCTCAGTAAAAAAGCACAAGAAACAGGACGCAAACAGTTACAAACTCTGCTTCATAAGATGTCGCGGGCGATCGGGAAGACGCTGAGCAGAGGGCACCGTCGCGTAAAACATCGTGAGACCGCGGAAACAGCCGGACTGTGCTTCAGGCTGGATTCGAACCTGCGATGACATTCTTAAAGTGCTATGTAGCACAGCGCTGCCTTTCCCATGTGTGCTACGGAGACACCGATTAATGCAGTCCTCATTATACATGATTAGAGTCTCGTGACTGCCGGCTACTGCTTGCGTGCGTGCGTGTGTAGGTCAAAGTCCGCCGATCGCAGCATTCCCCTATTTTGTAAAATTATTTTTTACTCTCCTGGGTGTTGCAATGGATATCAATGATTCATATGATTGCCCTCAGTAAAAAAACACAAGAAACAGGAATGCAATCAGTTACAAACACTCAGGTTCTCTGCTTCATAAGATGTCGCCGGCGATCGGGAAGACGCTGAGCAGAGGGCACCGTCGCGTAAAACAACGCGAGACCGCGGAAATGGCCGGACGGTGCTTCAGGCTGGATTCGAACCTGCGATGACATTCTTAAAGTGCTATGTAGCACAGCGCTGCCTTTCCCATGTGTGCTACGGAGACATCATTAATGCAGTGCTCATTATACATGATTAGAGTCTCGTGACTGCCGGCTACTGCGTGCGTGCGTGCGTGTGTAGGTCAAAGTCCGCCGATCGCAGCATTCCCCTATTTTGTAAAATTATTTTTTACTCTCCTGGGTGTTGCAATGGATATCAATGATTCATATGATTGCCCTCAGTAAAAAAAACACAAGAAACAGGAATGCAATCAGTTACAAACACTCAGGTTCTCTGCTTCATAAGATGTCGCCGGCGATCGGGAAGACGCTGAGCAGAGGGCACCGTCGCGTAAAACAACGCGAGACCACGGAAATGGCCGGACGGTGCTTCAGGCTGGATTCGAACCTGCGATGACATTCTTAAAGTGCTATGTAGCACAGCGCTGCATTTCCCATGTGTGCTACGGAGACACCATTAATGCAGTGCTCATTATACATGATTAGAGTCTCGTGACTGCCGGCTACTGCGTGCGTGCGTGCGTGTGTAGGTCAAAGTCCGCCGATCGCAGCATTCCCCTATTTTGTAAAATTATTTTTTACTCTCCTGGGTGTTGCAATGGATATCAATGATTCATATGATTGCCCTCAGTAAAAAAACACAAGAAACAGGAATGCAATCAGTTACAAACACTCAGGTTCTCTGCTTCATAAGATGTCGCCGGCGATCGGGAAGACGCTGAGCAGAGGGCACCGTCGCGTAAAACAACGCGAGACCGCGGAAATGGCCGGACGGTGCTTCAGGCTGGATTCGAACCTGCGATGACATTCTTAAAGTGCTATGTAGCACAGCGCTGCCTTTCCCATGTGTGCTACGGAGACACCATTAATGCAGTGCTCATTATACATAATTAGAGTCTCGTGACTGCCGGCTACTGCGTGCGTGCGTGCGTGTGTAGGTCAAAGTCCGCCGATCGCAGCATTCCCCTATTTTGTAAAATTATTTTTTACTCTCCTGGGTGTTGCAATGGATATCAATGATTCATATGATTGCCCTCAGTAAAAAAACACAAGAAACAGGAATGCAATCAGTTACAAACACTCAGGTTCTCTGCTTCATAAGATGTCGCCGGCGATCGGGAAGACGCTGAGCAGAGGGCACCGTCGCGTAAAACAACGTGAGTCGGCGGAAACTGCCGGACGGTGCTTCAGGCCGGATTCGAACCGGCGATGCCATTCTTAAAGTGCTATGTAGCACAGCGCTGCCTTTCCCATGTGTGCTACGGAGACGCTGATTAATGCAGTGCTCATTATACATGATTAGAGTCTCGTGACTGCCGGCGACTGCGTGCATGCGTGCGTAGGTCAAAGTCCGCCGATCACAGCATTCCCCTATTTTGTAAAATTATTTTTTAGTCCTCTGGGTGTTGCAATGGATATCAATGATTCATATGATTGCCCTCAGTAAAAAAGCACAAGAAACAGGACGCAAACAGTTACAAACTCTGCTTCATAAGATGTCGCGGGCGATCGGGAAGACGCTGAGCAGAGGGCACCGTCGCGTAAAACATCGTGAGACCGCGGAAACAGCCGGACTGTGCTTCAGGCTGGATTCGAACCTGCGATGACATTCTTAAAGTGCTATGTAGCACAGCGCTGCCTTTCCCATGTGTGCTACGGAGACACCGATTAATGCAGTCCTCATTATACATGATTAGAGTCTCGTGACTGCCGGCTACTGCTTGCGTGCGTGCGTGTGTAGGTCAAAGTCCGCCGATCGCAGCATTCCCCTATTTTGTAAAATTATTTTTTACTCTCCTGGGTGTTGCAATGGATATCAATGATTCATATGATTGCCCTCAGTAAAAAAACACAAGAAACAGGAATGCAATCAGTTACAAACACTCAGGTTCTCTGCTTCATAAGATGTCGCCGGCGATCGGGAAGACGCTGAGATGAGGGCACCGTCGCGTAAAACAACGCGAGACCGCGGAAATGGCCGGACGGTGCTTCAGGCTGGATTCGAACCTGCGATGACATTCTTAAAGTGCTATGTAGCACAGCGCTGCCTTTCCCATGTGTGCTACGGAGACATCATTAATGCAGTGCTCATTATACATGATTAGAGTCTCGTGACTGCCGGCTACTGCGTGCGTGCGTGCGTGTGTAGGTCAAAGTCCGCCGATCGCAGCATTCCCCTATTTTGTAAAATTATTTTTTACTCTCCTGGGTGTTGCAATGGATATCAATGATTCATATGATTGCCCTCAGTAAAAAAAACACAAGAAACAGGAATGCAATCAGTTACAAACACTCAGGTTCTCTGCTTCATAAGATGTCGCCGGCGATCGGGAAGACGCTGAGCAGAGGGCACCGTCGCGTAAAACAACGCGAGACCACGGAAATGGCCGGACGGTGCTTCAGGCTGGATTCGAACCTGCGATGACATTCTTAAAGTGCTATGTAGCACAGCGCTGCATTTCCCATGTGTGCTACGGAGACACCATTAATGCAGTGCTCATTATACATGATTAGAGTCTCGTGACTGCCGGCTACTGCGTGCGTGCGTGCGTGTGTAGGTCAAAGTCCGCCGATCGCAGCATTCCCCTATTTTGTAAAATTATTTTTTACTCTCCTGGGTGTTGCAATGGATATCAATGATTCATATGATTGCCCTCAGTAAAAAAACACAAGAAACAGGAATGCAATCAGTTACAAACACTCAGGTTCTCTGCTTCATAAGATGTCGCCGGCGATCGGGAAGACGCTGAGCAGAGGGCACCGTCGCGTAAAACAACGTGAGTCGGCGGAAACTGCCGGACGGTGCTTCAGGCCGGATTCGAACCGGCGATGCCATTCTTAAAGTGCTATGTAGCACAGCGCTGCCTTTCCCATGTGTGCTACGGAGACGCTGATTAATGCAGTGCGAATTATACATGATTAGAGTCTCGTGACTGCCGGCTACTGCGTGCGTGCGTGCGTAGGTCAAAGTCCGCTGATCGCGGCATTCCCCTATTTTGTAAAATTATTTTTTACTCCTCTGGGTGTTGCAATGGATATCAATGATTCATATGATTGCCCTCAGTAAAAAAACACAAGAAACAGGACGCAAACAGTTACAAACACTCAGGTTCTCTACTTCATAAGATGTCGCGGGCGATCGGGAAGACGCTGAGCAGAGGGCACCGTCGCGTAAAACAACGTGAGTCGGCGGAAACTGCCGGACGGTGCTTCAGGCCGGATTCGAACCGGCGATGCCATTCTTAAAGTGCTATGTAGCACAGCGCTGCCTTTCCCATGTGTGCTACGGAGACGCTGATTAATGCAGTGCGAATTATACATGATTAGAGTCTCGTGACTGCCGGCTACTGCGTGCGTGCGTAGGTCAAAGTCCGCTGATCGCGGCATTCCCCTATTTTGTAAAATTATTTTTTACTCTCCTGGGTGTTGCAATGGATATCAATGATTCATATGATTGCCCTCAGTAAAAAAACACAAGAAACAGGAATGCAATCAGTTACAAACACTCAGGTTCTCTGCTTCATAAGATGTCGCCGGCGATCGGGAAGACGCTGAGCAGAGGGCACCGTCGCGTAAAACAACGTGAGTCGGCGGAAACTGCCGGACGGTGCTTCAGGCCGGATTCGAACCGGCGATGCCATTCTTAAAGTGCTATGTAGCACAGCGCTGCCTTTCCCATGTGTGCTACGGAGACGCTGATTAATGCAGTGCGAATTATACATGATTAGAGTCTCGTGACTGCCGGCTACTGCGTGCGTGCGTAGGTCAAAGTCCGCTGATCGCGGCATTCCCCTATTTTGTAAAATTATTTTTTACTCTCCTGGGTGTTGCAATGGATATCAATGATTCATATGATTGCCCTCAGTAAAAAAACACAAGAAACAGGAATGCAATCAGTTACAAACACTCAGGTTCTCTGCTTCATAAGATGTCGCCGGCGATCGGGAAGACGCTGAGCAGAGGGCACCGTCGCGTAAAACAACGTGAGTCCGCGGAAACTGCCGGACGGTGCTTCAGGCCGGATTCGAACCGGCGATGCCATTCTTAAAGTGCTATGTAGCACAGCGCTGCCTTTCCCATGTGTGCTACGGAGACGCTGGTTAATGCAGTGCTCATTATACATGATTAGAGTCTCGTGACTGCCGGCTACTGCGTGCGTGCGTGCGTGCGTGCGTGCGTAGGTCAAAGTCCGCTGATCGCGGCATTCCCCTATTAGGTAAAATTATTTTTTACTCTCCTGGGTGTTGCAATGGATATCAATGATTCATATCATTGCCCTCAGTAAAAAAACACAAGAAACAGGAATGCAATCAGTTACAAACACTCAGGTTCTCTGCTTCATAAGATGTCGCCGGCGATCGGGAAGACGCTGAGCAGAGGGCACCGTCGCGTAAAACAACGTGAGTCCGCGGAAACTGCCGGACGGTGCTTCAGGCCGGATTCGAACCGGCGATGCCATTCTCAAAGAGCTATGTAGCACAGCGCTGCCTTTCCCATGTGTGCTACGGAGACGCTGATTAATGCAGTGCTCATTATACATGATTAGAGTCTCGTGACTGCCGGCGACTGCGTGCGTGCGTGCGTAGGTCAAAGTCCGCCGATCACAGCATTCCCCTATTTTGTAAAATTATTTTTTAGTCCTCTGGGTGTTGCAATGGATATCAATGATTCATATGATTGCCCTCAGTAAAAAAGCACAAGAAACAGGACGCAAACAGTTACAAACTGTGCTTCATAAGATGTCGCGGGCGATCGGGAAGACGCTGAGCAGAGGGCACCGTCGCGTAAAACATCGCGAGACCGCGGAAACAGCCGGACTGTGCTTCAGGCTGGATTCGAACCTGCGATGACATTCTTAAAGTGCTATGTAGCACAGCGCTGCCTTTCCCATGTGTGCTACGGAGACACCGATTAATGCAGTCCTCATTATACATGATTAGAGTCTCGTGACTGCCGGCTACTGCTTGCGTGCGTGCGTGTGTAGGTCAAAGTCCGCCGATAGCAGCATTCCCCTATTTTGTAAAATTATTTTTTACTCTCCTGGGTGTTGCAATGGATATCAATGATTCATATGATTGCCCTCAGTAAAAAAACACAAGAAACAGGAATGCAATCAGTTACAAACACTCAGGTTCTCTGCTTCATAAGATGTCGCCGGCGATCGGGAAGACGCTGAGCAGAGGGCACCGTCGCGTAAAACAACGCGAGACCGCGGAAATGGCCGGACGGTGCTTCAGGCTGGATTCGAACCTGCGATGACATTCTTAAAGTGCTATGTAGCACAGCGCTGCCTTTCCCATGTGTGCTACGGAGACACCATTAATGCAGTGCTCATTATACATAATTAGAGTCTCGTGACTGCCGGCTACTGCGTGCGTGCGTGCGTGTGTAGGTCAAAGTCCGCCGATCGCAGCATTCCCCTATTTTGTAAAATTATTTTTTACTCTCCTGGGTGTTGCAATGGATATCAATGATTCATATGATTGCCCTCAGTAAAAAAACACAAGAAACAGGAATGCAATCAGTTACAAACACTCAGGTTCTCTGCTTCATAAGATGTCGCCGGCGATCGGGAAGACGCTGAGCAGAGGGCACCGTCGCGTAAAACAACGTGAGTCCGCGGAAACTGCCGGACGGTGCTTCAGGCCGGATTCGAACCTGCGATGACATTCTTAAAGTGCTATGTAGCACAGCGCTGCCTTTCCCATGTGTGCTACGGAGACACCGATTAATGCAGTCCTCATTATACATGATTAGAGTCTCGTGACTGCCGGCTACTGCTTGCGTGCGTGCGTGTGTAGGTCAAAGTCCGCCGATCGCAGCATTCCCCTATTTTGTAAAATTATTTTTTACTCTCCTGGGTGTTGCAATGGATATCAATGATTCATATGATTGCCCTCAGTAAAAAAACACAAGAAACAGGAATGCAATCAGTTACAAACACTCAGGTTCTCTGCTTCATAAGATGTCGCCGGCGATCGGGAAGACGCTGAGCAGAGGGCACCGTCGCGTAAAACAACGTGAGTCGGCGGAAACTGCCGGACGGTGCTTCAGGCCGGATTCGAACCGGCGATGCCATTCTTAAAGTGCTATGTAGCACAGCGCTGCCTTTCCCATGTGTGCTACGGAGACGCTGATTAATGCAGTGCGAATTATACATGATTAGAGTCTCGTGACTGCCGGCTACTGCGTGCGTGCGTGCGTAGGTCAAAGTCCGCTGATCGCGGCATTCCCCTATTTTGTAAAATTATTTTTTACTCCTCTGGGTGTTGCAATGGATATCAATGATTCATATGATTGCCCTCAGTAAAAAAACACAAGAAACAGGACGCAAACAGTTACAAACACTCAGGTTCTCTACTTCATAAGATGTCGCGGGCGATCGGGAAGACGCTGAGCAGAGGGCACCGTCGCGTAAAACAACGTGAGTCCGCGGAAACTGCCGGACGGTGCTTCAGGCCGGATTCAAACCTGCGATGACATTCTTAAAGTGCTATGTAGCACAGCGCTGCCTTTCCCATGTGTGCTACGGAGACACCGATTAATGCAGTCCTCATTATACATGATTAGAGTCTCGTGACTGCCGGCTACTGCTTGCGTGCGTGCGTGTGTAGGTCAAAGTCCGCCGATCGCAGCATTCCCCTATTTTGTAAAATTATTTTTTACTCTCCTGGGTGTTGCAATGGATATCAATGATTCATATGATTGCCCTCAGTAAAAAAACACAAGAAACAGGAATGCAATCAGTTACAAACACTCAGGTTCTCTGCTTCATAAGATGTCGCCGGCGATCGGGAAGACGCTGAGCAGAGGGCACCGTCGCGTAAAACAACGTGAGTCCGCGGAAACTGCCGGACGGTAATCAGGCCGGATTCGAACCGGCGATGCCATTCTTAAAGTGCTATGTAGCACAGCGCTGCCTTTCCCATGTGTGCTACGGAGACGCTGATTAATGCAGTGCTCATTATACATGATTAGAGTCTCGTGACTGCCGGCTACTGCGTGCGTGCGTGCGTAGGTCAACGTCCGCTGATCGCGGCATTCCCCTATTTTGTAAAATTATTTTTTACTCCTCTGGGTGTTGCAATGAATATCAATGATTCATATGATTGCCCTCAGTAAAAAAAGACAAGAAACAGGACGCAAACAGTTACAAACACTCAGGTTCTCTGCTTCATAAGATGTCGCGGGCGATCGGGAAGACGCTGAGCAGAGGGCACCGTCGCGTAAAACAACGTGAGTCCGCGGAAACTGCCGGACCTTCAGGCCGGATTCGAACTGGCGATGCCATTCTTAAAGTGCTATGTAGCACAGCGCTGCCTTTCCCATGTGTGCTACGGAGACGCTGATTAATGCAGTGCTCATTATACATGATTAGAGTTTCGTGACTGCCGGCTACTGCGTGCGTGCGTGCGTAGGTCAAAGTCCGCTGATCGCGGCATTCCCCTATTTTGTAAAATTATTTTTTACTCCTCTGGGTGTTGCAATGGATATCAATGATTCATATGATTGCCCTCAGTAAAAAAACACAAGAAACAGGACGCAAACAGTTACAAACACTCAGGTTCTCTGCTTCATAACATGTCGCGGGCGATCGGGAAGACGCTGAGCAGAGGGCACCGTCGCGTAAAACAACGTGAGTCCGCAGAAACTGCCGGACGGTGCTTCAGGCCGGATTCGAACCGGCGATGCCATTCTTAAAGTGCTATGTAGCACAGCGCTGCCTTTCCCATGTGTGCTACGGAGACGCTGATTAATGTAGGCCTCATTATACATGATTAGAGTCTCGTGACTGCCGGCTACTGCATGCGTGCGTGCGTAGGTCAAAGTCCGCTGATCGCGGCATTCCCCTATTTTGTAAAATAATTTTTTACTCCTCTGGGTGTTGCAATGGATATCAATGATTCATATGATTGCCCTCAGTAAAAAAACACAAGAAACAGGACGCAAACAGTTACAAACACTCAGGTTCTCTGCTTCATAACATGTCGCGGGCGATCGGGAAGACGCTGAGCAGAGGGCACCGTCGCGTAAAACAACGTGAGTCAGCGGAAACTGCCGGACGTTGCTTGAGGCCGGATTCGAACCGGCGATGCCATTCTTAAAGTGCTATGTAGCACAGCGCTGCCTTTCCCATGTGTGCTACGGAGACGCTGATTAATGCAGTGCGAATTATACATGATTAGAGTCTCGTGACTGCCGGCTACTGCGTGCGTGCGTGCGTAGATCAAAGTCCGCTGATCGCGGCATTCCCCTATTTTGTAAAATTATTTTTTACTCTCCTGGGTGTTGCAATGGATATCAATGATTCATATGATTGCCCTCAGTAAAAAAACACAAGAAACAGGAATGCAATCAGTTACAAACACTCAGGTTCTCTGCTTCATAAGATGTCGCCGGCGATCGGGAAGACGCTGAGCAGAGGGCACCGTCGCGTAAAACAACGTGAGTCCGCGGAAACTGCCGGACGGTAATCAGGCCGGATTCGAACCGGCGATGCCATTCTTAAAGTGCTATGTAGCACAGCGCTGCCTTTCCCATGTGTGCTACGGAGACGCTGATTAATGCAGTGCTCATTATACATGATTAGAGTCTCGTGACTGCCGGCTACTGCGTGCGTGCGTGCGTAGGTCAAAGTCCGCTGATCGCGGCATTCCCCTATTTTGTAAAATAATTTTTTACTCCTCTGGGTGTTGCAATGGATATCAATGATTCATATGATTGCCCTCAGTAAAAAAACACAAGAAACAGGACGCAAACAGTTACAAACACTCAGGTTCTCTGCTTCATAACATGTCGCGGGCGATCGGGAAGACGCTGAGCAGAGGGCACCGTCGCGTAAAACAACGTGAGTCAGCGGAAACTGCCGGACGTTGCTTGAGGCCGGATTCGAACCGGCGATGCCATTCTTAAAGTGCTATGTAGCACAGCGCTGCCTTTCCCATGTGTGCTACGGAGACGCTGATTAATGCAGTGCTCATTATACATGATTAGAGTTTCGTGACTGCCGGCTACTGCGTGCGTGCGTGCGTAGGTCAACGTCCGCTGATCGCGGCATTCCCCTATTTTGTAAAATTATTTTTTACTCCTCTGGGTGTTGCAATGAATATCAATGATTCATATGATTGCCCTCAGTAAAAAAAGACAAGAAACAGGACGCAAACAGTTACAAACACTCAGGTTCTCTGCTTCATAAGATGTCGCGGGAGATCGGGAAGACGCTGAGCAGAGGGCACGTCGCGTAAAACAACGCGAGACCGCGGAAATGGCCGGACGGTGCTTCAGGCCTTATTCGATCCTGCAATGCCATTCTTAAAGTGCTATGTACTACAGCGCTGCCTTTCCCATATGTGCTACGGAGATGCTGATTAGTGCAGTGCTCATTATACATGATTAGAGTCTCGTGACTGCCGGCTACTGCGTGGGTGCGTGCGTAGGTCAAAGTCCGCCGATCGCAGCATTCCCCTATTTTGTAAAATTATTTTTTACTCCTCTGGGTGTTGCAATGGATATCAATGATTCATATGATTGCCCTCAGTAAAAAAGCACAAGAAACAGGACGCAAACAGTTACAAACTCTGCTTCATAAGATGTCGCGGGCGATCGGGAAGACGCTGAGCAGAGGGCACCGTCCCGTAAAACATCGTGAGACCGCGGAAACAGCCGGACTGTGCTTCAGGCTGGATTCGAACCTGCGATGACATTCTTAAAGTGCTATGTAGCACAGCGCTGCCTTTCCCATGTGTGCTACGGAGACACCGATTAATGCACTGCTCATTATACATGATTAGAGTCTCGTGACTGCCGGCTACTGCGTGCGTGCGTGCGTGTGTAGGTCAAAGTCCGCCGATCGCAGCATTCCCCTATTTTGTAAAATTATTTTTTACTCTCCTGGGTGTTGCAATGGATATCAATGATTCATATGATTGCCCTCAGTAAAAAAAGACAAGAAACAGGACGCAAACAGTTACAAACACTCAGGTTCTCTGCTTCATAAGATGTCGCGGGCGATCGGGAAGACGCTGAGCAGAGGGCACCGTCGCGTAAAACAACGTGAGTCCGCGGAAACTGCCGGACATTCAGGCCGGATTCGAACTGGCGATGCCATTCTTAAAGTGCTATGTAGCACAGCGCTGCCTTTCCCATGTGTGCTACGGAGACGCTGATTAATGCAGTGCTCATTATACATGATTAGAGTCTCGTGACTGCCGGCGACTGCGTGCGTGCGTGCGTAGGTCAAAGTCCGCCGATCACAGCATTCCCCTATTTTGTAAAATTATTTTTTAGTCCTCTGGGTGTTGCAATGGATATCAATGATTCATATGATTGCCCTCAGTAAAAAAGCACAAGAAACAGGACGCAAACAGTTACAAACTCTGCTTCATAAGATGTCGCGGGCGATCGGGAAGACGCTGAGCAGAGGGCACCGTCGCGTAAAACATCGCGAGACCGCGGAAACAGCCGGACTGTGCTTCAGGCTGGATTCGAACCTACGATGACATTCTTAAAGTGCTATGTAGCACAGCGCTGCCTTTCCCATGTGTGCTACGGAGACACCGATTAATGCAGTCCTCATTATACATGATTAGAGTCTCGTGACTGCCGGCTACTGCTTGCGTGCGTGCGTGTGTAGGTCAAAGTCCGCCGATCGCAGCATTCCCCTATTTTGTAAAATTATTTTTTACTCTCCTGGGTGTTGCAATGGATATCAATGATTCATATGATTGCCCTCAGTAAAAAAACACAAGAAACAGGAATGCAATCAGTTACAAACACTCAGGTTCTCTGCTTCATAAGATGTCGCCGGCGATCGGGAAGACGCTGAGCAGAGGGCACCGTCGCGTAAAACAACGCGAGACCGCGGAAATGGCCGGACGGTGCTTCAGGCTGGATTCGAACCTGCGATGACATTCTTAAAGTGCTATGTAGCACAGCGCTGCCTTTCCCATGTGTGCTACGGAGACACCATTAATGCAGTGCTCATTATACATAATTAGAGTCTCGTGACTGCCGGCTACTGCGTGCGTGCGTGCGTGTGTAGGTCAAAGTCCGCCGATCGCAGCATTCCCCTATTTTGTAAAATTATTTTTTACTCTCCTGGGTGTTGCAATGGATATCAATGATTCATATGATTGCCCTCAGTAAAAAAACACAAGAAACAGGAATGCAATCAGTTACAAACACTCAGGTTCTCTGCTTCATAAGATGTCGCCGGCGATCGGGAAGACGCTGAGCAGAGGGCACCGTCGCGTAAAACAACGTGAGTCGGCGGAAACTGCCGGACGGTGCTTCAGGCCGGATTCGAACCGGCGATGCCATTCTTAAAGTGCTATGTAGCACAGCGCTGCCTTTCCCATGTGTGCTACGGAGACGCTGATTAATGCAGTGCGAATTATACATGATTAGAGTCTCGTGACTGCCGGCTACTGCGTGCGTGCGTGCGTAGATCAAAGTCCGCTGATCGCGGCATTCCCCTATTTTGTAAAATTATTTTTTACTCTCCTGGGTGTTGCAATGGATATCAATGATTCATATGATTGCCCTCAGTAAAAAAACACAAGAAACAGGAATGCAATCAGTTACAAACACTCAGGTTCTCTGCTTCATAAGATGTCGCCGGCGATCGGGAAGACGCTGAGCAGAGGGCACCGTCGCGTAAAACAACGTGAGTCCGCGGAAACTGCCGGACGGTAATCAGGCCGGATTCGAACCGGCGATGCCATTCTTAAAGTGCTATGTAGCACAGCGCTGCCTTTCCCATGTGTGCTACGGAGACGCTGATTAATGCAGTGCTCATTATACATGATTAGAGTCTCGTGACTGCCGGCTACTGCGTGCGTGCGTGCGTAGGTCAAAGTCCGCTGATCGCGGCATTCCCCTATTAGGTAAAATTATTTTTTACTCTCCTGGGTGTTGCAATGGATATCAATGATTCATATCATTGCCCTCAGTAAAAAAACACAAGAAACAGGAATGCAATCAGTTACAAACACTCAGGTTCTCTGCTTCATAAGATGTCACCGGCGATCGGGAAGACGCTGAGCAGAGGGCACCGTCGCGTAAAACAACGCGAGACCGCGGAAATGGCCGGACGGTGCTTCAGGCTGGATTCGAACCTGCGATGACATTCTTAAAGTGCTACGTAGCACAGCGCTGCCTTTCCCATGTGTGCTACGGAGACACCATTAATGCAGTGCTCATTATACATAATTAGAGTCTCGTGACTGCCGGCTACTGCGTGCGTGCGTGCGTGTGTAGGTCAAAGTCCGCCGATCGCAGCATTCCCCTATTTTGTAAAATTATTTTTTACTCTCCTGGGTGTTGCAATGGATATCAATGATTCATATGATTGCCCTCAGTAAAAAAACACAAGAAACAGGAATGCAATCAGTTACAAACACTCAGGTTCTCTGCTTCATAAGATGTCGCCGGCGATCGGGAAGACGCTGAGCAGAGGGCACCGTCGCGTAAAACAACGTGAGTCGGCGGAAACTGCCGGACGGTGCTTCAGGCCGGATTCGAACCGGCGATGCCATTCTTAAAGTGCTATGTAGCACAGCGCTGCCTTTCCCATGTGTGCTACGGAGACGCTGATTAATGCAGTGCGAATTATACATGATTAGAGTCTCGTGACTGCCGGCTACTGCGTGCGTGCGTAGGTCAAAGTCCGCTGATCGCGGCATTCCCCTATTTTGTAAAATTATTTTTTACTCTCCTGGGTGTTGCAATGGATATCAATGATTCATATGATTGCCCTCAGTAAAAAAACACAAGAAACAGGAATGCAATCAGTTACAAACACTCAGGTTCTCTGCTTCATAAGATGTCGCCGGCGATCGGGAAGACGCTGAGCAGAGGGCACCGTCGCGTAAAACAACGTGAGTCGGCGGAAACTGCCGGACGGTGCTTCAGGCCGGATTCGAACCGGCGATGCCATTCTTAAAGTGCTATGTAGCACAGCGCTGCCTTTCCCATGTGTGCTACGGAGACGCTGATTAATGCAGTGCGAATTATACATGATTAGAGTCTCGTGACTGCCGGCTACTGCGTGCGTGCGTAGGTCAAAGTCCGCTGATCGCGGCATTCCCCTATTTTGTAAAATTATTTTTTACTCTCCTGGGTGTTGCAATGGATATCAATGATTCATATGATTGCCCTCAGTAAAAAAACACAAGAAACAGGAATGCAATCAGTTACAAACACTCAGGTTCTCTGCTTCATAAGATGTCGCCGGCGATCGGGAAGACGCTGAGCAGAGGGCACCGTCGCGTAAAACAACGTGAGTCCGCGGAAACTGCCGGACGGTGCTTCAGGCCGGATTCGAACCGGCGATGCCATTCTTAAAGTGCTATGTAGCACAGCGCTGCCTTTCCCATGTGTGCTACGGAGACGCTGATTAATGCAGTGCTCATTATACATGATTAGAGTCTCGTGACTGCCGGCTACTGCGTGCGTGCGTGCGTGCGTAGGTCAAAGTCCGCTGATCGCGGCATTCCCCTATTAGGTAAAATTATTTTTTACTCTCCTGGGTGTTGCAATGGATATCAATGATTCATATCATTGCCCTCAGTAAAAAAACACAAGAAACAGGAATGCAATCAGTTACAAACACTCAGGTTCTCTGCTTCATAAGATGTCGCCGGCGATCGGGAAGACGCTGAGCAGAGGGCACCGTCGCGTAAAACAACGTGAGTCCGCGGAAACTGCCGGACGGTGCTTCAGGCCGGATTCGAACCGGCGATGCCATTCTCAAAGAGCTATGTAGCACAGCGCTGCCTTTCCCATGTGTGCTACGGAGACGCTGATTAATGCAGTGCTCATTATACATGATTAGAGTCTCGTGACTGCCGGCGACTGCGTGCGTGCGTGCGTAGGTCAAAGTCCGCCGATCACAGCATTCCCCTATTTTGTAAAATTATTTTTTAGTCCTCTGGGTGTTGCAATGGATATCAATGATTCATATGATTGCCCTCAGTAAAAAAGCACAAGAAACAGGACGCAAACAGTTACAAACTGTGCTTCATAAGATGTCGCGGGCGATCGGGAAGACGCTGAGCAGAGGGCACCGTCGCGTAAAACAACGTGAGTCCGCGGAAACTGCCGGACGGTGCTTCAGGCCGGATTCGAACCTGCGATGACATTCTTAAAGTGCTATGTAGCACAGCGCTGCCTTTCCCATGTGTGCTACGGAGACACCGATTAATGCAGTCCTCATTATACATGATTAGAGTCTCGTGACTGCCGGCTACTGCTTGCGTGCGTGCGTGTGTAGGTCAAAGTCCGCCGATCGCAGCATTCCCCTATTTTGTAAAATTATTTTTTACTCTCCTGGGTGTTGCAATGGATATCAATGATTCATATGATTGCCCTCAGTAAAAAAACACAAGAAACAGGAATGCAATCAGTTACAAACACTCAGGTTCTCTGCTTCATAAGATGTCGCCGGCGATCGGGAAGACGCTGAGCAGAGGGCACCGTCGCGTAAAACAACGCGAGACCGCGGAAATGGCCGGACGGTGCTTCAGGCTGGATTCGAACCTGCGATGACATTCTTAAAGTGCTATGTAGCACAGCGCTGCCTTTCCCATGTGTGCTACGGAGACACCATTAATGCAGTGCTCATTATACATAATTAGAGTCTCGTGACTGCCGGCTACTGCGTGCGTGCGTGCGTGTGTAGGTCAAAGTCCGCCGATCGCAGCATTCCCCTATTTTGTAAAATTATTTTTTACTCTCCTGGGTGTTGCAATGGATATCAATGATTCATATGATTGCCCTCAGTAAAAAAACACAAGAAACAGGAATGCAATCAGTTACAAACACTCAGGTTCTCTGCTTCATAAGATGTCGCCGGCGATCGGGAAGACGCTGAGCAGAGGGCACCGTCGCGTAAAACAACGTGAGTCCGCGGAAACTGCCGGACGGTGCTTCAGGCCGGATTCGAACCTGCGATGACATTCTTAAAGTGCTATGTAGCACAGCGCTGCCTTTCCCATGTGTGCTACGGAGACACCGATTAATGCAGTCCTCATTATACATGATTAGAGTCTCGTGACTGCCGGCTACTGCTTGCGTGCGTGCGTGTGTAGGTCAAAGTCCGCCGATCGCAGCATTCCCCTATTTTGTAAAATTATTTTTTACTCTCCTGGGTGTTGCAATGGATATCAATGATTCATATGATTGCCCTCAGTAAAAAAACACAAGAAACAGGAATGCAATCAGTTACAAACACTCAGGTTCTCTGCTTCATAAGATGTCGCCGGCGATCGGGAAGACGCTGAGCAGAGGGCACCGTCGCGTAAAACAACGTGAGTCGGCGGAAACTGCCGGACGGTGCTTCAGGCCGGATTCGAACCGGCGATGCCATTCTTAAAGTGCTATGTAGCACAGCGCTGCCTTTCCCATGTGTGCTACGGAGACGCTGATTAATGCAGTGCGAATTATACATGATTAGAGTCTCGTGACTGCCGGCTACTGCGTGCGTGCGTGCGTAGGTCAAAGTCCGCTGATCGCGGCATTCCCCTATTTTGTAAAATTATTTTTTACTCCTCTGGGTGTTGCAATGGATATCAATGATTCATATGATTGCCCTCAGTAAAAAAACACAAGAAACAGGACGCAAACAGTTACAAACACTCAGGTTCTCTACTTCATAAGATGTCGCGGGCGATCGGGAAGACGCTGAGCAGAGGGCACCGTCGCGTAAAACAACGTGAGTCCGCGGAAACTGCCGGACGGTGCTTCAGGCCGGATTCAAACCTGCGATGACATTCTTAAAGTGCTATGTAGCACAGCGCTGCCTTTCCCATGTGTGCTACGGAGACACCGATTAATGCAGTCCTCATTATACATGATTAGAGTCTCGTGACTGCCGGCTACTGCTTGCGTGCGTGCGTGTGTAGGTCAAAGTCCGCCGATCGCAGCATTCCCCTATTTTGTAAAATTATTTTTTACTCTCCTGGGTGTTGCAATGGATATCAATGATTCATATGATTGCCCTCAGTAAAAAAACACAAGAAACAGGAATGCAATCAGTTACAAACACTCAGGTTCTCTGCTTCATAAGATGTCGCCGGCGATCGGGAAGACGCTGAGCAGAGGGCACCGTCGCGTAAAACAACGTGAGTCCGCGGAAACTGCCGGACGGTAATCAGGCCGGATTCGAACCGGCGATGCCATTCTTAAAGTGCTATGTAGCACAGCGCTGCCTTTCCCATGTGTGCTACGGAGACGCTGATTAATGCAGTGCTCATTATACATGATTAGAGTCTCGTGACTGCCGGCTACTGCGTGCGTGCGTGCGTAGGTCAACGTCCGCTGATCGCGGCATTCCCCTATTTTGTAAAATTATTTTTTACTCCTCTGGGTGTTGCAATGAATATCAATGATT
The DNA here is from genome assembly GCF_046254945.1 of Alosa pseudoharengus. Lineage (NCBI taxonomy): Eukaryota > Metazoa > Chordata > Actinopteri > Clupeiformes > Clupeidae > Alosa > Alosa pseudoharengus. The sequence continues at coordinate 664,775 of NW_027468576.1, read as the reverse complement.
CATATGATTGCCCTCAGTAAAAAAAGACAAGAAACAGGACGCAAACAGTTACAAACACTCAGGTTCTCTGCTTCATAAGATGTCGCGGGCGATCGGGAAGACGCTGAGCAGAGGGCACCGTCGCGTAAAACAACGTGAGTCCGCGGAAACTGCCGGACCTTCAGGCCGGATTCGAACTGGCGATGCCATTCTTAAAGTGCTATGTAGCACAGCGCTGCCTTTCCCATGTGTGCTACGGAGACGCTGATTAATGCAGTGCTCATTATACATGATTAGAGTTTCGTGACTGCCGGCTACTGCGTGCGTGCGTGCGTAGGTCAAAGTCCGCTGATCGCGGCATTCCCCTATTTTGTAAAATTATTTTTTACTCCTCTGGGTGTTGCAATGGATATCAATGATTCATATGATTGCCCTCAGTAAAAAAACACAAGAAACAGGACGCAAACAGTTACAAACACTCAGGTTCTCTGCTTCATAACATGTCGCGGGCGATCGGGAAGACGCTGAGCAGAGGGCACCGTCGCGTAAAACAACGTGAGTCCGCAGAAACTGCCGGACGGTGCTTCAGGCCGGATTCGAACCGGCGATGCCATTCTTAAAGTGCTATGTAGCACAGCGCTGCCTTTCCCATGTGTGCTACGGAGACGCTGATTAATGTAGTGCTCATTATACATGATTAGAGTCTCGTGACTGCCGGCTACTGCATGCGTGCGTGCGTAGGTCAAAGTCCGCTGATCGCGGCATTCCCCTATTTTGTAAAATTATTTTTTACTCCTCTGGGTGTTGCAATGAATATCAATGATTCATATGATTGCCCTCAGTAAAAAAAGACAAGAAACAGGACGCAAACAGTTACAAACACTCAGGTTCTCTGCTTCATAAGATGTCGCGGGCGATCGGGAAGACGCTGAGCAGAGGGCACCGTCGCGTAAAACAACGTGAGTCCGCGGAAACTGCCGAACCTTCAGGCCGGATTCGAACCAGCGATGCCATTCTTAAAGTGCTATGTAGCACAGCGCTGCCTTTCCCATGTGTGCTACGGAGACGCTGATTAATGCAGTGCTCATTATACATGATTAGAGTCTCGTGACTGCCGGCTACTGCTTGCGTGCGTGCGTAGGTCAACGTCCGCTGATCGCGGCATTCCCCTATTTTGTAAAATTATTTTTTACTCCTCTGGGTGTTGCAATGAATATCAATGATTCATATGATTGCCCTCAGTAAAAAAAGACAAGAAACAGGACGCAAACAGTTACAAACACTCAGGTTCTCTGCTTCATAAGATGTCGCGGGCGATCGGGAAGACGCTGAGCAGAGGGCACCGTCGCGTAAAACAACGTGAGTCCGCGGAAACTGCCGGACGGTGCTTCAGGCCGGATTCGAACCTGCGATGACATTCTTAAAGTGCTATGTAGCACAGCGCTGCCTTTCCCATGTGTGCTACGGAGACACCGATTAATGCAGTCCTCATTATACATGATTAGAGTCTCGTGACTGCCGGCTACTGCTTGCGTGCGTGCGTGTGTAGGTCAAAGTCCGCCGATCGCAGCATTCCCCTATTTTGTAAAATTATTTTTTACTCTCCTGGGTGTTGCAATGGATATCAATGATTCATATGATTGCCCTCAGTAAAAAAACACAAGAAACAGGAATGCAATCAGTTACAAACACTCAGGTTCTCTGCTTCATAAGATGTCGCCGGCGATCGGGAAGACGCTGAGCAGAGGGCACGTCGCGTAAAACAACGCGAGACCGCGGAAATGGCCGGACGGTGCTTCAGGCCTTATTCGAACCTGCAATGCCATTCTTAAAGTGCTATGTAGCACAGCGCTGCCTTTCCCATATGTGCTACGGAGATGCTGATTAGTGCAGTGCTCATTATACATGATTAGAGTCTCGTGACTGCCGGCTACTGCGTGCGTGCGTGCGTAGGTCAACGTCCGCTGATCGCGGCATTCCCCTATTTTGTAAAATTATTTTTTACTCCTCTGGGTGTTGCAATGAATATCAATGATTCATATGATTGCCCTCAGTAAAAAAAGACAAGAAACAGGACGCAAACAGTTACAAACACTCAGGTTCTCTGCTTCATAAGATGTCGCGGGCGATCGGGAAGACGCTGAGCAGAGGGCACCGTCGCGTAAAACAACGTGAGTCCGCGGAAACTGCCGGACCTTCAGGCCGGATTCGAACTGGCGATGCCATTCTTAAAGTGCTATGTAGCACAGCGCTGCCTTTCCCATGTGTGCTACGGAGACGCTGATTAATGCAGTGCTCATTATACATGATTAGAGTTTCGTGACTGCCGGCTACTGCGTGCGTGCGTGCGTAGGTCAAAGTCCGCTGATCGCGGCATTCCCCTATTTTGTAAAATTATTTTTTACTCCTCTGGGTGTTGCAATGGATATCAATGATTCATATGATTGCCCTCAGTAAAAAAACACAAGAAACAGGACGCAAACAGTTACAAACACTCAGGTTCTCTGCTTCATAACATGTCGCGGGCGATCGGGAAGACGCTGAGCAGAGGGCACCGTCGCGTAAAACAACGTGAGTCCGCAGAAACTGCCGGACGGTGCTTCAGGCCGGATTCGAACCGGCGATGCCATTCTTAAAGTGCTATGTAGCACAGCGCTGCCTTTCCCATGTGTGCTACGGAGACGCTGATTAATGTAGGCCTCATTATACATGATTAGAGTCTCGTGACTGCCGGCTACTGCATGCGTGCGTGCGTAGGTCAAAGTCCGCTGATCGCGGCATTCCCCTATTTTGTAAAATAATTTTTTACTCCTCTGGGTGTTGCAATGGATATCAATGATTCATATGATTGCCCTCAGTAAAAAAACACAAGAAACAGGACGCAAACAGTTACAAACACTCAGGTTCTCTGCTTCATAACATGTCGCGGGCGATCGGGAAGACGCTGAGCAGAGGGCACCGTCGCGTAAAACAACGTGAGTCAGCGGAAACTGCCGGACGTTGCTTGAGGCCGGATTCGAACCGGCGATGCCATTCTTAAAGTGCTATGTAGCACAGCGCTGCCTTTCCCATGTGTGCTACGGAGACGCTGATTAATGCAGTGCTCATTATACATGATTAGAGTTTCGTGACTGCCGGCTACTGCGTGCGTGCGTGCGTAGGTCAACGTCCGCTGATCGCGGCATTCCCCTATTTTGTAAAATTATTTTTTACTCCTCTGGGTGTTGCAATGAATATCAATGATTCATATGATTGCCCTCAGTAAAAAAAGACAAGAAACAGGACGCAAACAGTTACAAACACTCAGGTTCTCTGCTTCATAAGATGTCGCGGGAGATCGGGAAGACGCTGAGCAGAGGGCACGTCGCGTAAAACAACGCGAGACCGCGGAAATGGCCGGACGGTGCTTCAGGCCTTATTCGATCCTGCAATGCCATTCTTAAAGTGCTATGTACTACAGCGCTGCCTTTCCCATATGTGCTACGGAGATGCTGATTAGTGCAGTGCTCATTATACATGATTAGAGTCTCGTGACTGCCGGCTACTGCGTGGGTGCGTGCGTAGGTCAAAGTCCGCCGATCGCAGCATTCCCCTATTTTGTAAAATTATTTTTTACTCCTCTGGGTGTTGCAATGGATATCAATGATTCATATGATTGCCCTCAGTAAAAAAGCACAAGAAACAGGACGCAAACAGTTACAAACTCTGCTTCATAAGATGTCGCGGGCGATCGGGAAGACGCTGAGCAGAGGGCACCGTCGCGTAAAACATCGTGAGACCGCGGAAACAGCCGGACTGTGCTTCAGGCTGGATTCGAACCTGCGATGACATTCTTAAAGTGCTATGTAGCACAGCGCTGCCTTTCCCATGTGTGCTACGGAGACACCGATTAATGCACTGCTCATTATACATGATTAGAGTCTCGTGACTGCCGGCTACTGCGTGCGTGCGTGCGTGTGTAGGTCAAAGTCCGCCGATCGCAGCATTCCCCTATTTTGTAAAATTATTTTTTACTCTCCTGGGTGTTGCAATGGATATCAATGATTCATATGATTGCCCTCAGTAAAAAAAGACAAGAAACAGGACGCAAACAGTTACAAACACTCAGGTTCTCTGCTTCATAAGATGTCGCGGGCGATCGGGAAGACGCTGAGCAGAGGGCACCGTCGCGTAAAACAACGTGAGTCCGCGGAAACTGCCGGACATTCAGGCCGGATTCGAACTGGCGATGCCATTCTTAAAGTGCTATGTAGCACAGCGCTGCCTTTCCCATGTGTGCTACGGAGACGCTGATTAATGCAGTGCTCATTATACATGATTAGAGTCTCGTGACTGCCGGCGACTGCGTGCGTGCGTGCGTAGGTCAAAGTCCGCCGATCACAGCATTCCCCTATTTTGTAAAATTATTTTTTAGTCCTCTGGGTGTTGCAATGGATATCAATGATTCATATGATTGCCCTCAGTAAAAAAGCACAAGAAACAGGACGCAAACAGTTACAAACTCTGCTTCATAAGATGTCGCGGGCGATCGGGAAGACGCTGAGCAGAGGGCACCGTCGCGTAAAACATCGCGAGACCGCGGAAACAGCCGGACTGTGCTTCAGGCTGGATTCGAACCTACGATGACATTCTTAAAGTGCTATGTAGCACAGCGCTGCCTTTCCCATGTGTGCTACGGAGACACCGATTAATGCAGTCCTCATTATACATGATTAGAGTCTCGTGACTGCCGGCTACTGCTTGCGTGCGTGCGTGTGTAGGTCAAAGTCCGCCGATCGCAGCATTCCCCTATTTTGTAAAATTATTTTTTACTCTCCTGGGTGTTGCAATGGATATCAATGATTCATATGATTGCCCTCAGTAAAAAAACACAAGAAACAGGAATGCAATCAGTTACAAACACTCAGGTTCTCTGCTTCATAAGATGTCGCCGGCGATCGGGAAGACGCTGAGCAGAGGGCACCGTCGCGTAAAACAACGCGAGACCGCGGAAATGGCCGGACGGTGCTTCAGGCTGGATTCGAACCTGCGATGACATTCTTAAAGTGCTATGTAGCACAGCGCTGCCTTTCCCATGTGTGCTACGGAGACACCATTAATGCAGTGCTCATTATACATAATTAGAGTCTCGTGACTGCCGGCTACTGCGTGCGTGCGTGCGTGTGTAGGTCAAAGTCCGCCGATCGCAGCATTCCCCTATTTTGTAAAATTATTTTTTACTCTCCTGGGTGTTGCAATGGATATCAATGATTCATATGATTGCCCTCAGTAAAAAAACACAAGAAACAGGAATGCAATCAGTTACAAACACTCAGGTTCTCTGCTTCATAAGATGTCGCCGGCGATCGGGAAGACGCTGAGCAGAGGGCACCGTCGCGTAAAACAACGTGAGTCGGCGGAAACTGCCGGACGGTGCTTCAGGCCGGATTCGAACCGGCGATGCCATTCTTAAAGTGCTATGTAGCACAGCGCTGCCTTTCCCATGTGTGCTACGGAGACGCTGATTAATGCAGTGCGAATTATACATGATTAGAGTCTCGTGACTGCCGGCTACTGCGTGCGTGCGTGCGTAGATCAAAGTCCGCTGATCGCGGCATTCCCCTATTTTGTAAAATTATTTTTTACTCTCCTGGGTGTTGCAATGGATATCAATGATTCATATGATTGCCCTCAGTAAAAAAACACAAGAAACAGGAATGCAATCAGTTACAAACACTCAGGTTCTCTGCTTCATAAGATGTCGCCGGCGATCGGGAAGACGCTGAGCAGAGGGCACCGTCGCGTAAAACAACGTGAGTCCGCGGAAACTGCCGGACGGTAATCAGGCCGGATTCGAACCGGCGATGCCATTCTTAAAGTGCTATGTAGCACAGCGCTGCCTTTCCCATGTGTGCTACGGAGACGCTGATTAATGCAGTGCTCATTATACATGATTAGAGTCTCGTGACTGCCGGCTACTGCGTGCGTGCGTGCGTAGGTCAAAGTCCGCTGATCGCGGCATTCCCCTATTAGGTAAAATTATTTTTTACTCTCCTGGGTGTTGCAATGGATATCAATGATTCATATCATTGCCCTCAGTAAAAAAACACAAGAAACAGGAATGCAATCAGTTACAAACACTCAGGTTCTCTGCTTCATAAGATGTCACCGGCGATCGGGAAGACGCTGAGCAGAGGGCACCGTCGCGTAAAACAACGCGAGACCGCGGAAATGGCCGGACGGTGCTTCAGGCTGGATTCGAACCTGCGATGACATTCTTAAAGTGCTACGTAGCACAGCGCTGCCTTTCCCATGTGTGCTACGGAGACACCATTAATGCAGTGCTCATTATACATAATTAGAGTCTCGTGACTGCCGGCTACTGCGTGCGTGCGTGCGTGTGTAGGTCAAAGTCCGCCGATCGCAGCATTCCCCTATTTTGTAAAATTATTTTTTACTCTCCTGGGTGTTGCAATGGATATCAATGATTCATATGATTGCCCTCAGTAAAAAAACACAAGAAACAGGAATGCAATCAGTTACAAACACTCAGGTTCTCTGCTTCATAAGATGTCGCCGGCGATCGGGAAGACGCTGAGCAGAGGGCACCGTCGCGTAAAACAACGTGAGTCGGCGGAAACTGCCGGACGGTGCTTCAGGCCGGATTCGAACCGGCGATGCCATTCTTAAAGTGCTATGTAGCACAGCGCTGCCTTTCCCATGTGTGCTACGGAGACGCTGATTAATGCAGTGCGAATTATACATGATTAGAGTCTCGTGACTGCCGGCTACTGCGTGCGTGCGTAGGTCAAAGTCCGCTGATCGCGGCATTCCCCTATTTTGTAAAATTATTTTTTACTCTCCTGGGTGTTGCAATGGATATCAATGATTCATATGATTGCCCTCAGTAAAAAAACACAAGAAACAGGAATGCAATCAGTTACAAACACTCAGGTTCTCTGCTTCATAAGATGTCGCCGGCGATCGGGAAGACGCTGAGCAGAGGGCACCGTCGCGTAAAACAACGTGAGTCGGCGGAAACTGCCGGACGGTGCTTCAGGCCGGATTCGAACCGGCGATGCCATTCTTAAAGTGCTATGTAGCACAGCGCTGCCTTTCCCATGTGTGCTACGGAGACGCTGATTAATGCAGTGCGAATTATACATGATTAGAGTCTCGTGACTGCCGGCTACTGCGTGCGTGCGTAGGTCAAAGTCCGCTGATCGCGGCATTCCCCTATTTTGTAAAATTATTTTTTACTCTCCTGGGTGTTGCAATGGATATCAATGATTCATATGATTGCCCTCAGTAAAAAAACACAAGAAACAGGAATGCAATCAGTTACAAACACTCAGGTTCTCTGCTTCATAAGATGTCGCCGGCGATCGGGAAGACGCTGAGCAGAGGGCACCGTCGCGTAAAACAACGTGAGTCGGCGGAAACTGCCGGACGGTGCTTCAGGCCGGATTCGAACCGGCGATGCCATTCTTAAAGTGCTATGTAGCACAGCGCTGCCTTTCCCATGTGTGCTACGGAGACGCTGATTAATGCAGTGCGAATTATACATGATTAGAGTCTCGTGACTGCCGGCTACTGCGTGCGTGCGTAGGTCAAAGTCCGCTGATCGCGGCATTCCCCTATTTTGTAAAATTATTTTTTACTCTCCTGGGTGTTGCAATGGATATCAATGATTCATATGATTGCCCTCAGTAAAAAAACACAAGAAACAGGAATGCAATCAGTTACAAACACTCAGGTTCTCTGCTTCATAAGATGTCGCCGGCGATCGGGAAGACGCTGAGCAGAGGGCACCGTCGCGTAAAACAACGTGAGTCCGCGGAAACTGCCGGACGGTGCTTCAGGCCGGATTCGAACCGGCGATGCCATTCTTAAAGTGCTATGTAGCACAGCGCTGCCTTTCCCATGTGTGCTACGGAGACGCTGATTAATGCAGTGCTCATTATACATGATTAGAGTCTCGTGACTGCCGGCTACTGCGTGCGTGCGTGCGTGCGTAGGTCAAAGTCCGCTGATCGCGGCATTCCCCTATTAGGTAAAATTATTTTTTACTCTCCTGGGTGTTGCAATGGATATCAATGATTCATATCATTGCCCTCAGTAAAAAAACACAAGAAACAGGAATGCAATCAGTTACAAACACTCAGGTTCTCTGCTTCATAAGATGTCGCCGGCGATCGGGAAGACGCTGAGCAGAGGGCACCGTCGCGTAAAACAACGTGAGTCCGCGGAAACTGCCGGACGGTGCTTCAGGCCGGATTCGAACCGGCGATGCCATTCTCAAAGAGCTATGTAGCACAGCGCTGCCTTTCCCATGTGTGCTACGGAGACGCTGATTAATGCAGTGCTCATTATACATGATTAGAGTCTCGTGACTGCCGGCGACTGCGTGCGTGCGTGCGTAGGTCAAAGTCCGCCGATCACAGCATTCCCCTATTTTGTAAAATTATTTTTTAGTCCTCTGGGTGTTGCAATGGATATCAATGATTCATATGATTGCCCTCAGTAAAAAAGCACAAGAAACAGGACGCAAACAGTTACAAACTGTGCTTCATAAGATGTCGCGGGCGATCGGGAAGACGCTGAGCAGAGGGCACCGTCGCGTAAAACAACGTGAGTCCGCGGAAACTGCCGGACGGTGCTTCAGGCCGGATTCGAACCTGCGATGACATTCTTAAAGTGCTATGTAGCACAGCGCTGCCTTTCCCATGTGTGCTACGGAGACACCGATTAATGCAGTCCTCATTATACATGATTAGAGTCTCGTGACTGCCGGCTACTGCTTGCGTGCGTGCGTGTGTAGGTCAAAGTCCGCCGATCGCAGCATTCCCCTATTTTGTAAAATTATTTTTTACTCTCCTGGGTGTTGCAATGGATATCAATGATTCATATGATTGCCCTCAGTAAAAAAACACAAGAAACAGGAATGCAATCAGTTACAAACACTCAGGTTCTCTGCTTCATAAGATGTCGCCGGCGATCGGGAAGACGCTGAGCAGAGGGCACCATCGCGTAAAACAACGCGAGACCGCGGAAATGGCCGGACGGTGCTTCAGGCTGGATTCGAACCTGCGATGACATTCTTAAAGTGCTATGTAGCACAGCGCTGCCTTTCCCATGTGTGCTACGGAGACATCATTAATGCAGTGCTCATTATACATGATTAGAGTCTCGTGACTGCCGGCTACTGCGTGCGTGCGTGCGTGTGTAGGTCAAAGTCCGCCGATCGCAGCATTCCCCTATTTTGTAAAATTATGTTTTACTCTCCTGGGTGTTGCAATGGATATCAATGATTCATATGATTGCCCTCAGTAAAAAAAACACAAGAAACAGGAATGCAATCAGTTACAAACACTCAGGTTCTCTGCTTCATAAGATGTCGCCGGCGATCGGGAAGACGCTGAGCAGAGGGCACCGTCGCGTAAAACAACGCGAGACCACGGAAATGGCCGGACGGTGCTTCAGGCTGGATTCGAACCTGCGATGACATTCTTAAAGTGCTATGTAGCACAGCGCTGCATTTCCCATGTGTGCTACGGAGACACCATTAATGCAGTGCTCATTATACATGATTAGAGTCTCGTGACTGCCGGCTACTGCGTGCGTGCGTGCGTGTGTAGGTCAAAGTCCGCCGATCGCAGCATTCCCCTATTTTGTAAAATTATTTTTTACTCTCCTGGGTGTTGCAATGGATATCAATGATTCATATGATTGCCCTCAGTAAAAAAACACAAGAAACAGGAATGCAATCAGTTACAAACACTCAGGTTCTCTGCTTCATAAGATGTCGCCGGCGATCGGGAAGACGCTGAGCAGAGGGCACCGTCGCGTAAAACAACGTGAGTCGGCGGAAACTGCCGGACGGTGCTTCAGGCCGGATTCGAACCGGCGATGCCATTCTTAAAGTGCTATGTAGCACAGCGCTGCCTTTCCCATGTGTGCTACGGAGACGCTGATTAATGCAGTGCGAATTATACATGATTAGAGTCTCGTGACTGCCGGCTACTGCGTGCGTGCGTGCGTAGGTCAAAGTCCGCTGATCGCGGCATTCCCCTATTTTGTAAAATTATTTTTTACTCCTCTGGGTGTTGCAATGGATATCAATGATTCATATGATTGCCCTCAGTAAAAAAACACAAGAAACAGGACGCAAACAGTTACAAACACTCAGGTTCTCTACTTCATAAGATGTCGCGGGCGATCGGGAAGACGCTGAGCAGAGGGCACCGTCGCGTAAAACAAAGTGAGTCGGCGGAAACTGCCGGACGGTGCTTCAGGCCGGATTCGAACCGGCGATGCCATTCTTAAAGTGCCATGTAGCACAGCGCTGCCTTTCCCATGTGTGCTACGGAGACGCTGATTAATGCAGTGCGAATTATACATGATTAGAGTCTCGTGACTGCCGGCTACTGCGTGCGTCCGTAGGTCAAAGTCCGCTGATCGCGGCATTCCCCTATTTTGTAAATTTATTTTTTACTCTCCTGGGTGTTGCAATGGATATCAATGATTCATATGATTGCCCTCAGTAAAAAAACACAAGAAACAGGAATGCAATCAGTTACAAACACTCAGGTTCTCTGCTTCATAAGATGTCGCCGGCGATCGGGAAGACGCTGAGCAGAGGGCACCGTCGCGTAAAACAACGTGAGTCGGCGGAAACTGCCGGACGGTGCTTCAGGCCGGATTCGAACCGGCGATGCCATTCTTAAAGTGCTATGTAGCACAGCGCTGCCTTTCCCATGTGTGCTACGGAGACGCTGATTAATGCAGTGCGAATTATACATGATTAGAGTCTCGTGACTGCCGGCTACTGCGTGCGTGCGTAGGTCAAAGTCCGCTGATCGCGGCATTCCCCTATTTTGTAAAATTATTTTTTACTCTCCTGGGTGTTGCAATGGATATCAATGATTCATATGATTGCCCTCAGTAAAAAAACACAAGAAACAGGAATGCAATCAGTTACAAACACTCAGGTTCTCTGCTTCATAAGATGTCGCCGGCGATCGGGAAGACGCTGAGCAGAGGGCACCGTCGCGTAAAACAACGTGAGTCGGCGGAAACTGCCGGACTGTGCTTCAGGCCGGATTCGAACCGGCGATGCCATTCTTAAAGTGCTATGTAGCACAGCGCTGCCTTTCCCATGTGTGCTACGGAGACGCTGATTAATGCAGTGCGAATTATACATGATTAGAGTCTCGTGACTGCCGGCTACTGCGTGCGTGCGTAGGTCAAAGTCCGCTGATCGCGGCATTCCCCTATTTTGTAAAATTATTTTTTACTCTCCTGGGTGTTGCAATGGATATCAATGATTCATATGATTGCCCTCAGTAAAAAAACACAAGAAACAGGAATGCAATCAGTTACAAACACTCAGGTTCTCTGCTTCATAAGATGTCGCCGGCGATCGGGAAGACGCTGAGCAGAGGGCACCATCGCGTAAAACAACGTGAGTCCGCGGAAACTGCCGGACGGTGCTTCAGGCCGGATTCGAACCGGCGATGCCATTCTTAAAGTGCTATGTAGCACAGCGCTGCCTTTCCCATGTGTGCTACGGAGACGCTGGTTAATGCAGTGCTCATTATACATGATTAGAGTCTCGTGACTGCCGGCTACTGCGTGCGTGCGTGCGTGCGTAGGTCAAAGTCCGCTGATCGCGGCATTCCCCTATTAGGTAAAATTATTTTTTACTCTCCTGGGTGTTGCAATGGATATCAATGATTCATATCATTGCCCTCAGTAAAAAAACACAAGAAACAGGAATGCAATCAGTTACAAACACTCAGGTTCTCTGCTTCATAAGATGTCGCCGGCGATCGGGAAGACGCTGAGCAGAGGGCACCGTCGCGTAAAACAACGTGAGTCCGCGGAAACTGCCGGACGGTGCTTCAGGCCGGATTCGAACCGGCGATGCCATTCTCAAAGAGCTATGTAGCACAGCGCTGCCTTTCCCATGTGTGCTACGGAGACGCTGATTAATGCAGTGCTCATTATACATGATTAGAGTCTCGTGACTGCCGGCGACTGCGTGCGTGCGTGCGTAGGTCAAAGTCCGCCGATCACAGCATTCCCCTATTTTGTAAAATTATTTTTTAGTCCTCTGGGTGTTGCAATGGATATCAATGATTCATATGATTGCCCTCAGTAAAAAAGCACAAGAAACAGGACGCAAACAGTTACAAACTGTGCTTCATAAGATGTCGCGGGCGATCGGGAAGACGCTGAGCAGAGGGCACCGTCGCGTAAAACATCGCGAGACCGCGGAAACAGCCGGACTGTGCTTCAGGCTGGATTCGAACCTGCGATGACATTCTTAAAGTGCTATGTAGCACAGCGCTGCCTTTCCCATGTGTGCTACGGAGACACCGATTAATGCAGTCCTCATTATACATGATTAGAGTCTCGTGACTGCCGGCTACTGCTTGCGTGCGTGCGTGTGTAGGTCAAAGTCCGCCGATCGCAGCATTCCCCTATTTTGTAAAATTATTTTTTACTCTCCTGGGTGTTGCAATGGATATCAATGATTCATATGATTGCCCTCAGTAAAAAAACACAAGAAACAGGAATGCAATCAGTTACAAACACTCAGGTTCTCTGCTTCATAAGATGTCGCCGGCGATCGGGAAGACGCTGAGCAGAGGGCACCGTCGCGTAAAACAACGCGAGACCGCGGAAATGGCCGGAGGTGCTTCAGGCTGGATTCGAACCTGCGATGACATTCTTAAAGTGCTATGTAGCACAGCGCTGCCTTTCCCATGTGTGCTACGGAGACACCATTAATGCAGTGCTCATTATACATAATTAGAGTCTCGTGACTGCCGGCTACTGCGTGCGTGCGTGCGTGTGTAGGTCAAAGTCCGCCGATCGCAGCATTCCCCTATTTTGTAAAATTATTTTTTACTCTCCTGGGTGTTGCAATGGATATCAATGATTCATATGATTGCCCTCAGTAAAAAAACACAAGAAACAGGAATGCAATCAGTTACAAACACTCAGGTTCTCTGCTTCATAAGATGTCGCCGGCGATCGGGAAGACGCTGAGCAGAGGGCACCGTCGCGTAAAACAACGTAAGTCCGCGGAAACTGCCGGACGGTGCTTCAGGCCGGATTCGAACCTGCGATGACATTCTTAAAGTGCTATGTAGCACAGCGCTGCCTTTCCCATGTGTGCTACGGAGACACCGATTAATGCAGTCCTCATTATACATGATTAGAGTCTCGTGACTGCCGGCTACTGCTTGCGTGCGTGCGTGTGTAGGTCAAAGTCCGCCGATCGCAGCATTCCCCTATTTTGTAAAATTATTTTTTACTCTCCTGGGTGTTGCAATGGATATCAATGATTCATATGATTGCCCTCAGTAAAAAAACACAAGAAACAGGAATGCAATCAGTTACAAACACTCAGGTTCTCTGCTTCATAAGATGTCGCCGGCGATCGGGAAGACGCTGAGCAGAGGGCACCGTCGCGTAAAACAACGTGAGTCGGCGGAAACTGCCGGACGGTGCTTCAGGCCGGATTCGAACCGGCGATGCCATTCTTAAAGTGCTATGTAGCACAGCGCTGCCTTTCCCATGTGTGCTACGGAGACGCTGATTAATGCAGTGCGAATTATACATGATTAGAGTCTCGTGACTGCCGGCTACTGCGTGCGTGCGTGCGTAGGTCAAAGTCCGCTGATCGCGGCATTCCCCTATTTTGTAAAATTATTTTTTACTCCTCTGGGTGTTGCAATGGATATCAATGATTCATATGATTGCCCTCAGTAAAAAAACACAAGAAACAGGACGCAAACAGTTACAAACACTCAGGTTCTCTACTTCATAAGATGTCGCGGGCGATCGGGAAGACGCTGAGCAGAGGGCACCGTCGCGTAAAACAACGTGAGTCCGCGGAAACTGCCGGACGGTGCTTCAGGCCGGATTCGAACCTGCGATGACATTCTTAAAGTGCTATGTAGCACAGCGCTGCCTTTCCCATGTGTGCTACGGAGACACCGATTAATGCAGTCCTCATTATACATGATTAGAGTCTCGTGACTGCCGGCTACTGCTTGCGTGCGTGCGTGTGTAGGTCAAAGTCCGCCGATCGCAGCATTCCCCTATTTTGTAAAATTATTTTTTACTCTCCTGGGTGTTGCAATGGATATCAATGATTCATATGATTGCCCTCAGTAAAAAAACACAAGAAACAGGAATGCAATCAGTTACAAACACTCAGGTTCTCTGCTTCATAAGATGTCGCCGGCGATCGGGAAGACGCTGAGCAGAGGGCACCGTCGCGTAAAACAACGTGAGTCCGCGGAAACTGCCGGACGGTAATCAGGCCGGATTCGAACCGGCGATGCCATTCTTAAAGTGCTATGTAGCACAGCGCTGCCTTTCCCATGTGTGCTACGGAGACGCTGATTAATGCAGTGCTCATTATACATGATTAGAGTCTCGTGACTGCCGGCTACTGCGTGCGTGCGTGCGTAGGTCAACGTCCGCTGATCGCGGCATTCCCCTATTTTGTAAAATTATTTTTTACTCCTCTGGGTGTTGCAATGAATATCAATGATTCATATGATTGCCCTCAGTAAAAAAAGACAAGAAACAGGACGCAAACAGTTACAAACACTCAGGTTCTCTGCTTCATAAGATGTCGCGGGCGATCGGGAAGACGCTGAGCAGAGGGCACCGTCGCGTAAAACAACGTGAGTCCGCGGAAACTGCCGGACCTTCAGGCCGGATTCGAACTGGCGATGCCATTCTTAAAGTGCTATGTAGCACAGCGCTGCCTTTCCCATGTGTGCTACGGAGACGCTGATTAATGCAGTGCTCATTATACATGATTAGAGTTTCGTGACTGCCGGCTACTGCGTGCGTGCGTGCGTAGGTCAAAGTCCGCTGATCGCGGCATTCCCCTATTTTGTAAAATTATTTTTTACTCCTCTGGGTGTTGCAATGGATATCAATGATTCATATGATTGCCCTCAGTAAAAAAACACAAGAAACAGGACGCAAACAGTTACAAACACTCAGGTTCTCTGCTTCATAACATGTCGCGGGCGATCGGGAAGACGCTGAGCAGAGGGCACCGTCGCGTAAAACAACGTGAGTCCGCAGAAACTGCCGGACGGTGCTTCAGGCCGGATTCGAACCGGCGATGCCATTCTTAAAGTGCTATGTAGCACAGCGCTGCCTTTCCCATGTGTGCTACGGAGACGCTGATTAATGTAGTGCTCATTATACATGATTAGAGTCTCGTGACTGCCGGCTACTGCATGCGTGCGTGCGTAGGTCAAAGTCCGCTGATCGCGGCATTCCCCTATTTTGTAAAATTATTTTTTACTCCTCTGGGTGTTGCAATGAATATCAATGATTCATATGATTGCCCTCAGTAAAAAAAGACAAGAAACAGGACGCAAACAGTTACAAACACTCAGGTTCTCTGCTTCATAAGATGACGCGGGCGATCGGGAAGACGCTGAGCAGAGGGCACCGTCGCGTAAAACAACGTGAGTCCGCGGAAACTGCCGAACCTTCAGGCCGGATTCGAACCAGCGATGCCATTCTTAAAGTGCTATGTAGCACAGCGCTGCCTTTCCCATGTGTGCTACGGAGACGCTGATTAATGCAGTGCTCATTATACATGATTAGAGTCTCGTGACTGCCGGCTACTGCTTGCGTGCGTGCGTAGGTCAACGTCCGCTGATCGCGGCATTCCCCTATTTTGTAAAATTATTTTTTACTCCTCTGGGTGTTGCAATGAATATCAATGATTCATATGATTGCCCTCAGTAAAAAAAGACAAGAAACAGGACGCAAACAGTTACAAACACTCAGGTTCTCTGCTTCATAAGATGTCGCGGGCGATCGGGAAGACGCTGAGCAGAGGGCACCGTCGCGTAAAACAACGTGAGTCCGCGGAAACTGCCGGACGGTGCTTCAGGCCGGATTCGAACCTGCGATGACATTCTTAAAGTGCTATGTAGCACAGCGCTGCCTTTCCCATGTGTGCTACGGAGACACCGATTAATGCAGTCCTCATTATACATGATTAGAGTCTCGTGACTGCCGGCTACTGCTTGCGTGCGTGCGTGTGTAGGTCAAAGTCCGCCGATCGCAGCATTCCCCTATTTTGTAAAATTATTTTTTACTCTCCTGGGTGTTGCAATGGATATCAATGATTCATATGATTGCCCTCAGTAAAAAAACACAAGAAACAGGAATGCAATCAGTTACAAACACTCAGGTTCTCTGCTTCATAAGATGTCGCCGGCGATCGGGAAGACGCTGAGCAGAGGGCACCGTCGCGTAAAACAACGCGAGACCGCGGAAATGGCCGGACGGTGCTTCAGGCTGGATTCGAACCTGCGATGACATTCTTAAAGTGCTATGTAGCACAGCGCTGCCTTTCCCATGTGTGCTACGGAGACACCATTAATGCAGTGCTCATTATACATAATTAGAGTCTCGTGACTGCCGGCTACTGCGTGCGTGCGTGCGTGTGTAGGTCAAAGTCCGCCGATCGCGGCATTCCCCTATTTTGTAAAATTATTTTTTACTCTCCTGGGTGTTGCAATGGATATCAATGATTCATATGATTGCCCTCAGTAAAAAAACACAAGAAACAGGAATGCAATCAGTTACAAACACTCAGGTTCTCTGCTTCATAAGATGTCGCCGGCGATCGGGAAGACGCTGAGCAGAGGGCACCGTCGCGTAAAACAACGTGAGTCCGCGGAAACTGCCGGACGGTAATCAGGCCGGATTCGAACCGGCGATGCCATTCTTAAAGTGCTATGTAGCACAGCGCTGCCTTTCCCATGTGTGCTACGGAGACGCTGATTAATGCAGTGCTCATTATACATGATTAGAGTCTCGTGACTGCCGGCTACTGCGTGCGTGCGTGCGTAGGTCAAAGTCCGCTGATCGCGGCATTCCCCTATTAGGTAAAATTATTTTTTACTCTCCTGGGTGTTGCAATGGATATCAATGATTCATATCATTGCCCTCAGTAAAAAAACACAAGAAACAGGAATGCAATCAGTTACAAACACTCAGGTTCTCTGCTTCATAAGATGTCACCGGCGATCGGGAAGACGCTGAGCAGAGGGCACCGTCGCGTAAAACAACATGAGTCCGCGGAAACTGCCGGACGGTGCTTCAGGCCGGATTCGAACCTGCGATGACATTCTTAAAGTGCTATGTAGCACAGCGCTGCCTTTCCCATGTGTGCTACGGAGACACCATTAATGCAGTGCTCATTATACATGATTAGAGTCTCGTGACTGCCGGCTACTGCGTGCGTGCTTGCGTGTGTAGGTCAAAGTCCGCCGATCACAGCATTCCCCTATTTTGTAAAATTATTTTTTACTCTCCTGGGTGTTGCAATGGATATCAATTATTCATATGATTGCCCTCAGTAAAAAAACACAAGAAACAGGAATGCAATCAGTTACAAACACTCAGGTTCTCTGCTTCATAAGATGTCACCGGCGATCGGGAAGACGCTGAGCAGAGGGCACCGTCGCGTAAAACAACATGAGTCCGCGGAAACTGCCGGACGGTGCTTCAGGCCGGATTCGAACCTGCGATGACATTCTTAAAGTGCTATGTAGCACAGCGCTGCCTTTCCCATGTGTGCTACGGAGACACCATTAATGCAGTGCTCATTATACATGATTAGAGTCTCGTGACTGCCGGCTACTGCGTGCGTGCTTGCGTGTGTAGGTCAAAGTCCGCCGATCACAGCATTCCCCTATTTTGTAAAATTATTTTTTACTCTCCTGGGTGTTGCAATGGATATCAATTATTCATATGATTGCCCTCAGTAAAAAAACACAAGAAACAGGAATGCAATCAGTTACAAACACTCAGGTTCTCTGCTTCATAAGATGTCGCCGGCGATCGGGAAGACGCTGAGCAGAGGGCACCGTCGCGTAAAACAACGTGAGTCCGCGGAAACTGCCAGACGGTGCTTCAGGCCGGATTCGAACCGGCGATGCCATTCTCAAAGAGCTATGTAGCACAGCGCTGCCTTTCCCATGTGTGCTACGGAGACGCTGATTAATGCAGTGCTCATTATACATGATTAGAGTCTCGTGACTGCCGGCGACTGCGTGCGTGCGTGCGTAGGTCAAAGTCCGCCGATCACAGCATTCCCCTATTTTGTAAAATTATTTTTTAGTCCTCTGGGTGTTGCAATGGATATCAATGATTCATATGATTGCCCTCAGTAAAAAAGCACAAGAAACAGGACGCAAACAGTTACAAACTGTGCTTCATAAGATGTCGCGGGCGATCGGGAAGACGCTGAGCAGAGGGCACCGTCGCGTAAAACATCGCGAGACCGCGGAAACAGCCGGACTGTGCTTCAGGCTGGATTCGAACCTGCGATGACATTCTTAAAGTGCTATGTAGCACAGCGCTGCCTTTCCCATGTGTGCTACGGAGACACCGATTAATGCAGTCCTCATTATACATGATTAGAGTCTCGTGACTGCCGGCTACTGCTTGCGTGCGTGCGTGTGTAGGTCAAAGTCCGCCGATCGCATTCCCCTATTTTGTAAAATTATTTTTTACTCTCCTGGGTGTTGCAATGGATATCAATGATTCATATGATTGCCCTCAGTAAAAAAACACAAGAAACAGGAATGCAATCAGTTACAAACACTCAGGTTCTCTGCTTCATAAGATGTCGCCGGCGATCGGGAAGACGCTGAGCAGAGGGCACCGTCGCGTAAAACAACGCGAGACCGCGGAAATGGCCGGACGGTGCTTCAGGCTGGATTCGAACCTGCGATGACATTCTTAAAGTGCTATGTAGCACAGCGCTGCCTTTCCCATGTGTGCTACGGAGACACCATTAATGCAGTGCTCATTATACATAATTAGAGTCTCGTGACTGCCGGCTACTGCGTGCGTGCGTGCGTGTGTAGGTCAAAGTCCGCCGATCGCAGCATTCCCCTATTTTGTAAAATTATTTTTAACTCTCCTGGGTGTTGCAATGGATATCAATGATTCATATGATTGCCCTCAGTAAAAAAACACAAGAAACAGGAATGCAATCAGTTACAAACACTCAGGTTCTCTGCTTCATAAGATGTCGCCGGCGATCGGGAAGACGCTGAGCAGAGGGCACCGTCGCGTAAAACAACGTGAGTCCGCGGAAACTGCCGGACGGTGCTTCAGGCCGGATTCGAACCTGCGATGACATTCTTAAAGTGCTATGTAGCACAGCGCTGCCTTTCCCATGTGTGCTACGGAGACACCGATTAATGCAGTCCTCATTATACATGATTAGAGTCTCGTGACTGCCGGCTACTGCTTGCGTGCGTGCGTGTGTAGGTCAAAGTCCGCCGATCGCAGCATTCCCCTATTTTGTAAAATTATTTTTTACTCTCCTGGGTGTTGCAATGGATATCAATGATTCATATGATTGCCCTCAGTAAAAAAACACAAGAAACAGGAATGCAATCAGTTACAAACACTCAGGTTCTCTGCTTCATAAGATGTCGCCGGCGATCGGGAAGACGCTGAGCAGAGGGCACCGTCGCGTAAAACAACGTGAGTCGGCGGAAACTGCCGGACGGTGCTTCAGGCCGGATTCGAACCGGCGATGCCATTCTTAAAGTGCTATGTAGCACAGCGCTGCCTTTCCCATGTGTGCTACGGAGACGCTGATTAATGCAGTGCGAATTATACATGATTAGAGTCTCGTGACTGCCGGCTACTGCGTGCGTGCGTGCGTAGGTCAAAGTCCGCTGATCGCGGCATTCCCCTATTTTGTAAAATTATTTTTTACTCCTCTGGGTGTTGCAATGGATATCAATGATTCATATGATTGCCCTCAGTAAAAAAACACAAGAAACAGGACGCAAACAGTTACAAACACTCAGGTTCTCTACTTCATAAGATGTCGCGGGCGATCGGGAAGACGCTGAGCAGAGGGCACCGTCGCGTAAAACAACGTGAGTCCGCGGAAACTGCCGGACAGTGCTTCAGGCCGGATTCGAACCTGCGATGACATTCTTAAAGTGCTATGTAGCACAGCGCTGCCTTTCCCATGTGTGCTACGGAGACACCGATTAATGCAGTCCTCATTATACATGATTAGAGTCTCGTGACTGCCGGCTACTGCTTGCATGCGTGCGTGTGTAGGTCAAAGTCCGCCGATCGCAGCATTCCCCTATTTTGTAAAATTATTTTTTACTCTCCTGGGTGTTGCAATGGATATCAATGATTCATATGATTGCCCTCAGTAAAAAAACACAAGAAACAGGAATGCAATCAGTTACAAACACTCAGGTTCTCTGCTTCATAAGATGTCGCCGGCGATCGGGAAGACGCTGAGCAGAGGGCACCGTCGCGTAAAACAACGTGAGTCCGCGGAAACTGCCGGACGGTAATCAGGCCGGATTCGAACCGGCGATGCCATTCTTAAAGTGCTATGTAGCACAGCGCTGCCTTTCCCATGTGTGCTACGGAGACGCTGATTAATGCAGTGCTCATTATACATGATTAGAGTCTCGTGACTGCCGGCTACTGCGTGCGTGCGTGCGTAGGTCAACGTCCGCTGATCGCGGCATTCCCCTATTTTGTAAAATTATTTTTTACTCCTCTGGGTGTTGCAATGAATATCAATGATTCATATGATTGCCCTCAGTAAAAAAAGACAAGAAACAGGACGCAAACAGTTACAAACACTCAGGTTCTCTGCTTCATAAGATGTCGCGGGCGATCGGGAAGACGCTGAGCAGAGGGCACCGTCGCGTAAAACAACGTGAGTCCGCGGAAACTGCCGGACCTTCAGGCCGGATTCGAACTGGCGATGCCATTCTTAAAGTGCTATGTAGCACAGCGCTGCCTTTCCCATGTGTGCTACGGAGACGCTGATTAATGCAGTGCTCATTATACATGATTAGAGTTTCGTGACTGCCGGCTACTGCGTGCGTGCGTGCGTAGGTCAAAGTCCGCTGATCGCGGCATTCCCCTATTTTGTAAAATTATTTTTTACTCCTCTGGGTGTTGCAATGGATATCAATGATTCATATGATTGCCCTCAGTAAAAAAACACAAGAAACAGGACGCAAACAGTTACAAACACTCAGGTTCTCTGCTTCATAACATGTCGCGGGCGATCGGGAAGACGCTGAGCAGAGGGCACCGTCGCGTAAAACAACGTGAGTCCGCAGAAACTGCCGGACGGTGCTTCAGGCCGGATTCGAACCGGCGATGCCATTCTTAAAGTGCTATGTAGCACAGCGCTGCCTTTCCCATGTGTGCTACGGAGACGCTGATTAATGTAGTGCTCATTATACATGATTAGAGTCTCGTGACTGCCGGCTACTGCATGCGTGCGTGCGTAGGTCAAAGTCCGCTGATCGCGGCATTCCCCTATTTTGTAAAATTATTTTTTACTCCTCTGGGTGTTGCAATGAATATCAATGATTCATATGATTGCCCTCAGTAAAAAAAGACAAGAAACAGGACGCAAACAGTTACAAACACTCAGGTTCTCTGCTTCATAAGATGTCGCGGGCGATCGGGAAGACGCTGAGCAGAGGGCACCGTCGCGTAAAACAACGTGAGTCCGCGGAAACTGCCGAACCTTCAGGCCGGATTCGAACCAGCGATGCCATTCTTAAAGTGCTATGTAGCACAGCGCTGCCTTTCCCATGTGTGCTACGGAGACGCTGATTAATGCAGTGCTCATTATACATGATTAGAGTCTCGTGACTGCCGGCTACTGCTTGCGTGCGTGCGTAGGTCAACGTCCGCTGATCGCGGCATTCCCCTATTTTGTAAAATTATTTTTTACTCCTCTGGGTGTTGCAATGAATATCAATGATTCATATGATTGCCCTCAGTAAAAAAAGACAAGAAACAGGACGCAAACAGTTACAAACACTCAGGTTCTCTGCTTCATAAGATGTCGCGGGCGATCGGGAAGACGCTGAGCAGAGGGCACCGTCGCGTAAAACAACGTGAGTCCGCGGAAACTGCCGGACGGTGCTTCAGGCCGGATTCGAACCTGCGATGACATTCTTAAAGTGCTATGTAGCACAGCGCTGCCTTTCCCATGTGTGCTACGGAGACACCGATTAATGCAGTCCTCATTATACATGATTAGAGTCTCGTGACTGCCGGCTACTGCTTGCGTGCGTGCGTGTGTAGGTCAAAGTCCGCCGATCGCAGCATTCCCCTATTTTGTAAAATTATTTTTTACTCTCCTGGGTGTTGCAATGGATATCAATGATTCATATGATTGCCCTCAGTAAAAAAACACAAGAAACAGGAATGCAATCAGTTACAAACACTCAGGTTCTCTGCTTCATAAGATGTCGCCGGCGATCGGGAAGACGCTGAGCAGAGGGCACCGTCGCGTAAAACAACGCGAGACCGCGGAAATGGCCGGACGGTGCTTCAGGCTGGATTCGAACCTGCGATGACATTCTTAAAGTGCTATGTAGCACAGCGCTGCCTTTCCCATGTGTGCTACGGAGACACCATTAATGCAGTGCTCATTATACATAATTAGAGTCTCGTGACTGCCGGCTACTGCGTGCGTGCGTGCGTGTGTAGGTCAAAGTCCGCCGATCGCGGCATTCCCCTATTTTGTAAAATTATTTTTTACTCTCCTGGGTGTTGCAATGGATATCAATGATTCATATGATTGCCCTCAGTAAAAAAACACAAGAAACAGGAATGCAATCAGTTACAAACACTCAGGTTCTCTGCTTCATAAGATGTCGCCGGCGATCGGGAAGACGCTGAGCAGAGGGCACCGTCGCGTAAAACAACGTGAGTCCGCGGAAACTGCCGGACGGTAATCAGGCCGGATTCGAACCGGCGATGCCATTCTTAAAGTGCTATGTAGCACAGCGCTGCCTTTCCCATGTGTGCTACGGAGACGCTGATTAATGCAGTGCTCATTATACATGATTAGAGTCTCGTGACTGCCGGCTACTGCGTGCGTGCGTGCGTAGGTCAAAGTCCGCTGATCGCGGCATTCCCCTATTAGGTAAAATTATTTTTTACTCTCCTGGGTGTTGCAATGGATATCAATGATTCATATCATTGCCCTCAGTAAAAAAACACAAGAAACAGGAATGCAATCAGTTACAAACACTCAGGTTCTCTGCTTCATAAGATGTCACCGGCGATCGGGAAGACGCTGAGCAGAGGGCACCGTCGCGTAAAACAACATGAGTCCGCGGAAACTGCCGGACGGTGCTTCAGGCCGGATTCGAACCTGCGATGACATTCTTAAAGTGCTATGTAGCACAGCGCTGCCTTTCCCATGTGTGCTACGGAGACACCATTAATGCAGTGCTCATTATACATGATTAGAGTCTCGTGACTGCCGGCTACTGCGTGCGTGCTTGCGTGTGTAGGTCAAAGTCCGCCGATCACAGCATTCCCCTATTTTGTAAAATTATTTTTTACTCTCCTGGGTGTTGCAATGGATATCAATTATTCATATGATTGCCCTCAGTAAAAAAACACAAGAAACAGGAATGCAATCAGTTACAAACACTCAGGTTCTCTGCTTCATAAGATGTCGCCGGCGATCGGGAAGACGCTGAGCAGAGGGCACCGTCGCGTAAAACAACGTGAGTCCGCGGAAACTGCCAGACGGTGCTTCAGGCCGGATTCGAACCGGCGATGCCATTCTCAAAGAGCTATGTAGCACAGCGCTGCCTTTCCCATGTGTGCTACGGAGACGCTGATTAATGCAGTGCTCATTATACATGATTAGAGTCTCGTGACTGCCGGCGACTGCGTGCGTGCGTGCGTAGGTCAAAGTCCGCCGATCACAGCATTCCCCTATTTTGTAAAATTATTTTTTAGTCCTCTGGGTGTTGCAATGGATATCAATGATTCATATGATTGCCCTCAGTAAAAAAGCACAAGAAACAGGACGCAAACAGTTACAAACTGTGCTTCATAAGATGTCGCGGGCGATCGGGAAGACGCTGAGCAGAGGGCACCGTCGCGTAAAACATCGCGAGACCGCGGAAACAGCCGGACTGTGCTTCAGGCTGGATTCGAACCTGCGATGACATTCTTAAAGTGCTATGTAGCACAGCGCTGCCTTTCCCATGTGTGCTACGGAGACACCGATTAATGCAGTCCTCATTATACATGATTAGAGTCTCGTGACTGCCGGCTACTGCTTGCGTGCGTGCGTGTGTAGGTCAAAGTCCGCCGATCGCATTCCCCTATTTTGTAAAATTATTTTTTACTCTCCTGGGTGTTGCAATGGATATCAATGATTCATATGATTGCCCTCAGTAAAAAAACACAAGAAACAGGAATGCAATCAGTTACAAACACTCAGGTTCTCTGCTTCATAAGATGTCGCCGGCGATCGGGAAGACGCTGAGCAGAGGGCACCGTCGCGTAAAACAACGCGAGACCGCGGAAATGGCCGGACGGTGCTTCAGGCTGGATTCGAACCTGCGATGACATTCTTAAAGTGCTATGTAGCACAGCGCTGCCTTTCCCATGTGTGCTACGGAGACACCATTAATGCAGTGCTCATTATACATAATTAGAGTCTCGTGACTGCCGGCTACTGCGTGCGTGCGTGCGTGTGTAGGTCAAAGTCCGCCGATCGCAGCATTCCCCTATTTTGTAAAATTATTTTTTACTATCCTGGGTGTTGCAATGGATATCAATGATTCATATCATTGCCCTCAGTAAAAAAACACAAGAAACAGGAATGCAATCAGTTACAAACACTCAGGTTCTCTGCTTCATAAGATGTCACCGGCGATCGGGAAGACGCTGAGCAGAGGGCACCGTCGCGTAAAACAACATGAGTCCGCGGAAACTGCCGGACGGTGCTTCAGGCCGGATTCGAACCGGCGATGCCATTCTTAAAGTGCTATGTAGCACAGCGCTGCCTTTCCCATGTGTGCTACGGAGACGCTGATTAATGCAGTGCGAATTATACATGATTAGAGTCTCGTGACTGCCGGCTACTGCGTGCGTGCGTGTGTAGGTCAAAGTCCGCTGATCGCGGCATTCCCCTATTTTGTAAAATTATTTTTTACTCCTCTGGGTGTTGCAATGGATATCAATGATTCATATGATTGCCCTCAGTAAAAAAACACAAGAAACAGGACGCAAACAGTTACAAACTGTGCTTCATAAGATGTCGCGGGCGATCGGGAAGACGCTGAGCAGAGGGCACCGTCGCGTAAAACATCGCGAGACCGCGGAAACAGCCGGACTGTGCTTCAGGCTGGATTCGAACCTGCGATGACATTCTTAAAGTGCTATGTAGCACAGCGCTGCCTTTCCCATGTGTGCTACGGAGACACCGATTAATGCAGTCCTCATTATACATGATTAGAGTCTCGTGACTGCCGGCTACTGCTTGCGTGCGTGCGTGTGTAGGTCAAAGTCCGCCGATCGCATTCCCCTATTTTGTAAAATTATTTTTTACTCTCCTGGGTGTTGCAATGGATATCAATGATTCATATGATTGCCCTCAGTAAAAAAACACAAGAAACAGGAATGCAATCAGTTACAAACACTCAGGTTCTCTGCTTCATAAGATGTCGCCGGCGATCGGGAAGACGCTGAGCAGAGGGCACCGTCGCGTAAAACAACGCGAGACCGCGGAAATGGCCGGACGGTGCTTCAGGCTGGATTCGAACCTGCGATGACATTCTTAAAGTGCTATGTAGCACAGCGCTGCCTTTCCCATGTGTGCTATGGAGACACCATTAATGCAGTGCTCATTATACATAATTAGAGTCTCGTGACTGCCGGCTACTGCGTGCGTGCGTGCGTGTGTAGGTCAAAGTCCGCCGATCGCAGCATTCCCCTATTTTGTAAAATTATTTTTTACTATCCTGGGTGTTGCAATGGATATCAATGATTCATATCATTGCCCTCAGTAAAAAAACACAAGAAACAGGAATGCAATCAGTTACAAACACTCAGGTTCTCTGCTTCATAAGATGTCACCGGCGATCGGGAAGACGCTGAGCAGAGGGCACCGTCGCGTAAAACAACATGAGTCCGCGGAAACTGCCGGACGGTGCTTCAGGCCGGATTCGAACCGGCGATGCCATTCTTAAAGTGCTATGTAGCACAGCGCTGCCTTTCCCATGTGTGCTACGGAGACGCTGATTAATGCAGTGCGAATTATACATGATTAGAGTCTCGTGACTGCCGGCTACTGCGTGCGTGCGTGTGTAGGTCAAAGTCCGCTGATCGCGGCATTCCCCTATTTTGTAAAATTATTTTTTACTCCTCTGGGTGTTGCAATGGATATCAATGATTCATATGATTGCCCTCAGTAAAAAAACACAAGAAACAGGACGCAAACAGTTACAAACACTCAGGTTCTCTACTTCATAAGATGTCGCGGGCGATCGGGAAGACGCTGAGCAGAGGGCACCGTCGCGTAAAACAACGTGAGTCCGCGGAAACTGCCGGACGGTGCTTCAGGCCGGATTCGAACCTGCGATGACATTCTTAAAGTGCTATGTAGCACAGCGCTGCCTTTCCCATGTGTGCTACGGAGACACCATTAATGCAGTGCTCATTATACATGATTAGAGTCTCGTGACTGCCGGCTACTGCGTGCGTGCGTGCGTGTGTAGGTCAAAGTCCGCCAATCGCAGCATTCCCCTATTTTGTAAAATTATTTTTTACTCTCCTGGGTGTTGCAATGGATATCAATGATTCATATGATTGCCCTCAGTAAAAAAACACAAGAAACAGGAATGCAATCAGTTACAAACACTCAGGTTCTCTGCTTCATAAGATGTCGCCGGCGATCGGGAAGAGGCTGAGCAGAGGGCACCGTCGCGTAAAACAACGTGAGTCCGCGGAAACTGCCGGACGGTGCTTCAGGCCGGATTCGAACCGGCGATGCCATTCTTAAAGTGCTATGTAGCACAGCGCTGCCTTTCCCATGTGTGCTACGGAGACGCTGATTTGCAGTGCGAATTATACATGATTAGAGTCTCGTGACTGCCGGCTACTGCGTGCGTGCGTGCGTAGGTCAAAGTCCGCTGATCGCGGCATTCCCCTATTTTGTAAAATTATTTTTTACTCCTCTGGGTGTTGCAATGGATATCAATGATTCATATGATTGCCCTCAGTAAAAAAACACAAGAAACAGGAATGCAATCAGTTACAAACACTCAGGTTCTCTGCTTCATAAGATGTCGCGGGCGATCGGGAAGACGCTGAGCAGAGGGCACGTCGCGTAAAACAACGCGAGACCGCGGAAATGGCCGGACGGTGCTTCAGGCCTTATTCGAACCTGCAATGCCATTCTTAAAGTGCTATGTAGCACAGCGCTGCCTTTCCCATATGTGCTACGGAGATGCTGATTAGTGCAGTGCTCATTATACATGATTAGAGTCTCGTGACTGCCGGCTACTGCGTGCGTGCGTGCGTAGGTCAAAGTCCGCTGATCGCGGCATTCCCCTATTTTGTAAAATTATTTTTTACTCCTCTGGGTGTTGCAATGAATATCAATGATTCATATGATTGCCCTCAGTAAAAAAAGACAAGAAACAGGACGCAAACAGTTACAAACACTCAGGTTCTCTGCTTCATAAGATGTCGCGGGCGATCGGGAAGACGCTGAGCAGAGGGCACCGTCGCGTAAAACAACGTGAGTCCGCGGAAACTGCCGGACATTCAGGCCGGATTCGAACTGGCGATGCCATTCTTAAAGTGCTATGTAGCACAGCGCTGCCTTTCCCATGTGTGCTACGGAGACGCTGATTAATGCAGTGCTCATTATACATGATTAGAGTCTCGTGACTGCCGGCGACTGCGTGCGTGCGTGCGTAGGTCAAAGTCCGCCGATCACAGCATTCCCCTATTTTGTAAAATTATTTTTTAGTCCTCTGGGTGTTGCAATGGATATCAATGATTCATATGATTGCCCTCAGTAAAAAAGCACAAGAAACAGGACGCAAACAGTTCCAAACTCTGCTTCATAAGATGTCGCGGGCGATCGGGAAGACGCTGAGCAGAGGGCACCGTCGCGTAAAACATCGCGAGACCGCGGAAACAGCCGGACTGTGCTTCAGGCTGGATTCGAACCTGCGATGACATTCTTAAAGTGCTATGTAGCACAGCGCTGCCTTTCCCATGTGTGCTACGGAGACACCGATTAATGCAGTCCTCATTATACATGATTAGAGTCTCGTGACTGCCGGCTACTGCTTGCGTGCGTGCGTGTGTAGGTCAAAGTCCGCCGATCGCAGCATTCCCCTATTTTGTAAAATTATTTTTTACTCTCCTGGGTGTTGCAATGGATATCAATGATTCATATGATTGCCCTCAGTAAAAAAACACAAGAAACAGGAATGCAATCAGTTACAAACACTCAGGTTCTCTGCTTCATAAGATGTCGCCGGCGATCGGGAAGACGCTGAGCAGAGGGCACCGTCGCGTAAAACAACGCGAGACCGCGGAAATGGCCGGACGGTGCTTCAGGCTGGATTCGAACCTGCGATGACATTCTTAAAGTGCTATGTAGCACAGCGCTGCCTTTCCCATGTGTGCTACGGAGACACCATTAATGCAGTGCTCATTATACATAATTAGAGTCTCGTGACTGCCGGCTACTGCGTGCGTGCGTGCGTGTGTAGGTCAAAGTCCGCCGATCGCAGCATTCCCCTATTTTGTAAAATTATTTTTTACTCTCCTGGGTGTTGCAATGGATATCAATGATTCATATCATTGCCCTCAGTAAAAAAACACAAGAAACAGGAATGCAATCAGTTACAAACACTCAGGTTCTCTGCTTCATAAGATGTCACCGGCGATCGGGAAGACGCTGAGCAGAGGGCACCGTCGCGTAAAACAACATGAGTCCGCGGAAACTGCCGGACGGTGCTTCAGGCCGGATTCGAACCGGCGATGCCATTCTTAAAGTGCTATGTAGCACAGCGCTGCCTTTCCCATGTGTGCTACGGAGACGCTGATTAATGCAGTGCGAATTATACATGATTAGAGTCTCGTGACTGCCGGCTACTGCGTGCGTGCGTGCGTAGGTCAAAGTCCGCTGATCGCGGCATTCCCCTATTTTGTAAAATTATTTTTTACTCCTCTGGGTGTTGCAATGGATATCAATGATTCATATGATTGCCCTCAGTAAAAAAACACAAGAAACAGGATGCAAACAGTTACAAACACTCAGGTTCTCTACTTCATAAGATGTCGCGGGCGATCGGGAAGACGCTGAGCAGAGGGCACCGTCGCGTAAAACAACGTGAGTCCGCGGAAACTGCCGGACGGTGCTTCAGGCCGGATTCGAACCTGCGATGACATTCTTAAAGTGCTATGTAGCACAGCGCTGCCTTTCCCATGTGTGCTACGGAGACACCGATTAATGCAGTCCTCATTATACATGATTAGAGTCTCGTGACTGCCGGCTACTGCTTGCGTGCGTGCGTGTGTAGGTCAAAGTCCGCCGATCGCAGCATTCCCCTATTTTGTAAAATTATTTTTTACTCTCCTGGGTGTTGCAATGGATATCAATGATTCATATGATTGCCCTCAGTAAAAAAACACAAGAAACAGGAATGCAATCAGTTACAAACACTCAGGTTCTCTGCTTCATAAGATGTCGCCGGCGATCGGGAAGACGCTGAGCAGAGGGCACCGTCGCGTAAAACAACGTGAGTCGGCGGAAACTGCCGGACGGTGCTTCAGGCCGGATTCGAACCGGCGATGCCATTCTTAAAGTGCTATGTAGCACAGCGCTGCCTTTCCCATGTGTGCTACGGAGACGCTGATTAATGCAGTGCGAATTATACATGATTAGAGTCTCGTGACTGCCGGCTACTGCGTGCGTGCGTGCGTAGGTCAAAGTCCGCTGATCGCGGCATTCCCCTATTTTGTAAAATTATTTTTTACTCCTCTGGGTGTTGCAATGGATATCAATGATTCATATGATTGCCCTCAGTAAAAAAACACAAGAAACAGGACGCAAACAGTTACAAACACTCAGGTTCTCTACTTCATAAGATGTCGCGGGCGATCGGGAAGACGCTGAGCAGAGGGCACCGTCGCGTAAAACAACGTGAGTCCGCGGAAACTGCCGGACGGTGCTTCAGGCCGGATTCAAACCTGCGATGACATTCTTAAAGTGCTATGTAGCACAGCGCTGCCTTTCCCATGTGTGCTACGGAGACACCGATTAATGCAGTCCTCATTATACATGATTAGAGTCTCGTGACTGCCGGCTACTGCTTGCGTGCGTGCGTGTGTAGGTCAAAGTCCGCCGATCGCAGCATTCCCCTATTTTGTAAAATTATTTTTTACTCTCCTGGGTGTTGCAATGGATATCAATGATTCATATGATTGCCCTCAGTAAAAAAACACAAGAAACAGGAATGCAATCAGTTACAAACACTCAGGTTCTCTGCTTCATAAGATGTCGCCGGCGATCGGGAAGACGCTGAGCAGAGGGCACGTCGCGTAAAACAACGCGAGACCGCGGAAATGGCCGGACGGTGCTTCAGGCCTTATTCGAACCTGCAATGCCATTCTTAAAGTGCTATGTAGCACAGCGCTGCCTTTCCCATATGTGCTACGGAGATGCTGATTAGTGCAGTGCTCATTATACATGATTAGAGTCTCGTGACTGCCGGCTACTGCGTGGGTGCGTGCGTAGGTCAAAGTCCGCCGATCGCAGCATTCCCCTATTTTGTAAAATTATTTTTTACTCCTCTGGGTGTTGCAATGGATATCAATGATTCATATGATTGCCCTCAGTAAAAAAGCACAAGAAACAGGACGCAAACAGTTACAAACTCTGCTTCATAAGATGTCGCGGGCGATCGGGAAGACGCTGAGCAGAGGGCACCGTCGCGTAAAACATCGTGAGACCGCGGAAACAGCCGGACTGTGCTTCAGGCTGGATTCGAACCTGCGATGACATTCTTAAAGTGCTATGTAGCACAGCGCTGCCTTTCCCATATGTGCTACGGAGACACCATTAATGCAGTGCTCATTATACATGATTAGAGTCTCGTGACTGCCGGCTACTGCGTGCGTGCGTGCGTAGGTCAAAGTCCGCTGATCGCGGCATTCCCCTATTTTGTAAAATTATTTTTTACACCTCTGGGTGTTGCAATGAATATCAATGATTCATATGATTGCCCTCAGTAAAAAAAGACAAGAAACAGGACGCAAACAGTTACAAACACTCAGGTTCTCTGCTTCATAAGATGTCGCGGGCGATCGGGAAGACGCTGAGCAGAGGGCACCGTCGCGTAAAACAACGTGAGTCCGCGGAAACTGCCGGACGGTGCTTCAGGCCGGATTCAAACCTGCGATGACATTCTTAAAGTGCTATGTAGCACAGCGCTGCCTTTCCCATGTGTGCTACGGAGACACCGATTAATGCAGTCCTCATTATACATGATTAGAGTCTCGTGACTGCCGGCTACTGCTTGCGTGCGTGCGTGTGTAGGTCAAAGTCCGCCGATCGCAGCATTCCCCTATTTTGTAAAATTATTTTTTACTCTCCTGGGTGTTGCAATGGATATCAATGATTCATATGATTGCCCTCAGTAAAAAAACACAAGAAACAGGAATGCAATCAGTTACAAACACTCAGGTTCTCTGCTTCATAAGATGTCGCCGGCGATCGGGAAGACGCTGAGCAGAGGGCACGTCGCGTAAAACAACGCGAGACCGCGGAAATGGCCGGACGGTGCTTCAGGCCTTATTCGAACCTGCAATGCCATTCTTAAAGTGCTATGTAGCACAGCGCTGCCTTTCCCATATGTGCTACGGAGATGCTGATTAGTGCAGTGCTCATTATACATGATTAGAGTCTCGTGACTGCCGGCTACTGCGTGGGTGCGTGCGTAGGTCAAAGTCCGCCGATCGCAGCATTCCCCTATTTTGTAAAATTATTTTTTACTCCTCTGGGTGTTGCAATGGATATCAATGATTCATATGATTGCCCTCAGTAAAAAAGCACAAGAAACAGGACGCAAACAGTTACAAACTCTGCTTCATAAGATGTCGCGGGCGATCGGGAAGACGCTGAGCAGAGGGCACCGTCGCGTAAAACATCGTGAGACCGCGGAAACAGCCGGACTGTGCTTCAGGCTGGATTCGAACCTGCGATGACATTCTTAAAGTGCTATGTAGCACAGCGCTGCCTTTCCCATATGTGCTACGGAGACACCATTAATGCAGTGCTCATTATACATGATTAGAGTCTCGTGACTGCCGGCTACTGCGTGCGTGCGTGCGTAGGTCAAAGTCCGCTGATCGCGGCATTCCCCTATTTTGTAAAATTATTTTTTACACCTCTGGGTGTTGCAATGAATATCAATGATTCATATGATTGCCCTCAGTAAAAAAAGACAAGAAACAGGACGCAAACAGTTACAAACACTCAGGTTCTCTGCTTCATAAGATGTCGCGGGCGATCGGGAAGACGCTGAGCAGAGGGCACCGTCGCGTAAAACAACGTGAGTCCGCGGAAACTGCCGGACCTTCAGGCCGGATTCGAACTGGCGATGCCATTCTTAAAGTGCTATGTAGCACAGCGCTGCCTTTCCCATGTGTGCTACGGAGACGCTGATTAATGCAGTGCTCATTATACATGATTAGAGTCTCGTGACTGCCGGCGACTGCGTGCGTGCGTGCGTAGGTCAAAGTCCCCCGATCACAGCATTCCCCTATTTTGTAAAATTATTTTTTAGTCCTCTGGGTGTTGCAATGGATATCAATGATTCATATGATTGCCCTCAGTAAAAAAGCACAAGAAACAGGACGCAAACAGTTACAAACTCTGCTTCATAAGATGTCGCGGGCGATCGGGAAGACGCTGAGCAGAGGGCACCGTCGCGTAAAACAACGTGAGTCGGCGGAAACTGCCGGACGGATTCGAACCGGCGATGCCATTCTTAAAGTGCTATGTAGCACAGCGCTGCCTTTCCCATGTGTGCTACGGAGACGCTGATTAATGCAGTGCGAATTATACATGATTAGAGTCTCGTGACTGCCGGCTACTGCGTGCGTGCGTGCGTAGGTCAAAGTCCGCTGATCGCGGCATTCCCCTATTTTGTAAAATTATTTTTTACTCCTCTGGGTGTTGCAATGGATATCAATGATTCATATGATTGCCCTCAGTAAAAAAACACAAGAAACAGGACGCAAACAGTTACAAACACTCAGGTTCTCTACTTCATAAGATGTCGCGGGCGATCGGGAAGACGCTGAGCAGAGGGCACCGTCGCGTAAAACAACGTGAGTCCGCGGAAACTGCCGGACGGTGCTTCAGGCCGGATTCGAACCTGCGATGACATTCTTAAAGTGCTATGTAGCACAGCGCTGCCTTTCCCATGTGTGCTACGGAGACACCGATTAATGCAGTCCTCATTATACATGATTAGAGTCTCGTGACTGCCGGCTACTGCTTGCGTGCGTGCGTGTGTAGGTCAAAGTCCGCCGATCGCAGCATTCCCCTATTTTGTAAAATTATTTTTTACTCTCCTGGGTGTTGCAATGGATATCAATGATTCATATGATTGCCCTCAGTAAAAAAACACAAGAAACAGGAATGCAATCAGTTACAAACACTCAGGTTCTCTGCTTCATAAGATGTCGCCGGCGATCGGGAAGACGCTGAGCAGAGGGCACGTCGTGTAAAACAACGCGAGACCGCGGAAATGGCCGGACGGTGCTTCAGGCCTTATTCGAACCTGCAATGCCATTCTTAAAGTGCTATGTAGCACAGCGCTGCCTTTCCCATATGTGCTACGGAGATGCTGATTAGTGCAGTGCTCATTATACA
This sequence comes from Alosa pseudoharengus, assembly GCF_046254945.1. Lineage (NCBI taxonomy): Eukaryota > Metazoa > Chordata > Actinopteri > Clupeiformes > Clupeidae > Alosa > Alosa pseudoharengus. The sequence goes on along the minus strand of NW_027468576.1, from coordinate 631,006 downwards.
TGATTAGAGTCTCGTGACTGCCGGCTACTGCGTGCGTGCGTGCGTAGGTCAAAGTCCGCTGATCGCGGCATTCCCCTATTTTGTAAAATTATTTTTTACTCCTCTGGGTGTTGCAATGAATATCAATGATTCATATGATTGCCCTCAGTAAAAAAAGACAAGAAACAGGACGCAAACAGTTACAAACACTCAGGTTCTCTGCTTCATAAGATGTCGCGGGCGATCGGGAAGACGCTGAGCAGAGGGCACCGTCGCGTAAAACAACGTGAGTCCGCGGAAACTGCCGGACATTCAGGCCGGATTCGAACTGGCGATGCCATTCTTAAAGTGCTATGTAGCACAGCGCTGCCTTTCCCATGTGTGCTACGGAGACGCTGATTAATGCAGTGCTCATTATACATGATTAGAGTCTCGTGACTGCCGGCGACTGCGTGCGTGCGTGCGTAGGTCAAAGTCCGCCGATCACAGCATTCCCCTATTTTGTAAAATTATTTTTTAGTCCTCTGGGTGTTGCAATGGATATCAATGATTCATATGATTGCCCTCAGTAAAAAAGCACAAGAAACAGGACGCAAACAGTTACAAACTCTGCTTCATAAGATGTCGCGGGCGATAGGGAAGACGCTGAGCAGAGGGCACCGTCGCGTAAAACATCGCGAGACCGCGGAAACAGCCGGACTGTGCTTCAGGCTGGATTCGAACCTGCGATGACATTCTTAAAGTGCTATGTAGCACAGCGCTGCCTTTCCCATGTGTGCTACGGAGTCACCGATTAATGCAGTCCTCATTATACATGATTAGATTAGTTTAGTTTAGTTCCTATATATATCTCCAATTCTAGGGAGTTTTTCCTCGCCCCTGTTACCCATGGGCCTCTCTCTTGCTTTCCTTTTCTTCCTTTCTTTCTATCTTTCTCTGATTGCCTACATTCTGTAAAGCGCCATGATACATGTGTTATGTTTTGGCGCTCTATAAGCACAATAAATTGAAATTGAATTGAAATTGAATTAGAGTCTCGTGACTGCCGGCTACTGCTTGCGTGCGTGCGTGTGTAGGTCAAAGTCCGCCGATCGCAGCATTCCCCTATTTTGTAAAATTATTTTTTACTCTCCTGGGTGTTGCAATGGATATCAATGATTCATATGATTGCCCTCAGTAAAAAAACACAAGAAACAGGAATGCAATCAGTTACAAACACTCAGGTTCTCTGCTTCATAAGATGTCGCCGGCGATCGGGAAGACGCTGAGCAGAGGGCACCGTCGCGTAAAACAACGCGAGACCGCGGAAATGGCCGGACGGTGCTTCAGGCTGGATTCGAACCTGCGATGACATTCTTAAAGTGCTATGTAGCACAGCGCTGCCTTTCCCATGTGTGCTACGGAGACACCATTAATGCAGTGCTCATTATACATAATTAGAGTCTCGTGACTGCCGGCTACTGCGTGCGTGCGTGCGTGTGTAGGTCAAAGTCCGCCGATCGCAGCATTCCCCTATTTTGTAAAATTATTTTTTACTCTCCTGGGTGTTGCAATGGATATCAATGATTCATATGATTGCCCTCAGTAAAAAAACACAAGAAACAGGAATGCAATCAGTTACAAACACTCAGGTTCTCTGCTTCATAAGATGTCGCCGGCGATCGGGAAGACGCTGAGCAGAGGGCACCGTCGCGTAAAACAACGTGAGTCGGCGGAAACTGCCGGACGGTGCTTCAGGCCGGATTCGAACCGGCGATGCCATTCTTAAAGTGCTATGTAGCACAGCGCTGCCTTTCCCATGTGTGCTACGGAGACGCTGATTAATGCAGTGCGAATTATACATGATTAGAGTCTCGTGACTGCCGGCTACTGCGTGCGTGCGTGCGTAGGTCAAAGTCCGCTGATCGCGGCATTCCCCTATTTTGTAAAATTATTTTTTACTCCTCTGGGTGTTGCAATGGATATCAATGATTCATATGATTGCCCTCAGTAAAAAAACACAAGAAACAGGATGCAAACAGTTACAAACACTCAGGTTCTCTACTTCATAAGATGTCGCGGGCGATCGGGAAGACGCTGAGCAGAGGGCACCGTCGCGTAAAACAACGTGAGTCCGCGGAAACTGCCGGACGGTGCTTCAAGCCGGATTCGAACCTGCGATGACATTCTTAAAGTGCTATGTAGCACAGCGCTGCCTTTCCCATGTGTGCTACGGAGACACCGATTAATGCAGTCCTCATTATACATGATTAGAGTCTCGTGACTGCCGGCTACTGCTTGCGTGCGTGCGTGTGTAGGTCAAAGTCCGCCGATCGCAGCATTCCCCTATTTTGTAAAATTATTTTTTACTCTCCTGGGTGTTGCAATGGATATCAATGATTCATATGATTGCCCTCAGTAAAAAAACACAAGAAACAGGAATGCAATCAGTTACAAACACTCAGGTTCTCTGCTTCATAAGATGTCGCCGGCGATCGGGAAGACGCTGAGCAGAGGGCACGTCGCGTAAAACTACGCGAGACCGCGGAAATGGCCGGACGGTGCTTCAGGCCTTATTCGAACCTGCAATGCCATTCTTAAAGTGCTATGTAGCACAGCGCTGCCTTTCCCATATGTGCTACGGAGATGCTGATTAGTGCAGTGCTCATTATACATGATTAGAGTCTCGTGACTGCCGGCTACTGCGTGGGTGCGTGCGTAGGTCAAAGTCCGCCGATCGCAGCATTCCCCTATTTTGTAAAATTATTTTTTACTCCTCTGGGTGTTGCAATGGATATCAATGATTCATATGATTGCCCTCAGTAAAAAAGCACAAGAAACAGGACGCAAACAGTTACAAACTCTGCTTCATAAGATGTCGCGGGCGATCGGGAAGACGCTGAGCAGAGGGCACCGTCGCGTAAAACATCGTGAGACCGCGGAAACAGCCGGACTGTGCTTCAGGCTGGATTCGAACCTGCGATGACATTCTTAAAGTGCTATGTAGCACAGCGCTGCCTTTCCCATATGTGCTACGGAGACACCATTAATGCAGTGCTCATTATACATGATTAGAGTCTCGTGACTGCCGGCTACTGCGTGCGTGCGTGCGTAGGTCAAAGTCCGCTGATCGCGGCATTCCCCTATTTTGTAAAATTATTTTTTACTCCTCTGGGTGTTGCAATGAATATCAATGATTCATATGATTGCCCTCAGTAAAAACAGACAAGAAACAGGACGCAAACAGTTACAAACACTCAGGTTCTCTGCTTCATAAGATGTCGCGGGCGATCGGGAAGACGATGAGCAGAGGGCACCGTCGCGTAAAACAACGTGAGTCCGCAGAAACTGCCGGACCTTCAGGCCGGATTCGAACTGGCGATGCCATTCTTAAAGTGCTATGTAGCACAGCGCTGCCTTTCCCATGTGTGCTACGGAGACGCTGATTAATGCAGTGCTCATTATACATGATTAGAGTCTCGTGACTGCCGGCGACTGCGTGCGTGCGTGCGTAGGTCAAAGTCCGCCGATCACAGCATTCCCCTATTTTGTAAAATTATTTTTTAGTCCTCTGGGTGTTGCAATGGATATCAATGATTCATATGATTGCCCTCAGTAAAAAAGCACAAGAAACAGGACGCAAACAGTTACAAACTCTGCTTCATAAGATGTCGCGGGCGATCGGGAAGACGCTGAGCAGAGGGCACCGTCGCGTAAAACAACGTGAGTCGGCGGAAACTGCCGGACGGTGCTTCAGGCCGGATTCGAACCGGCGATGCCATTCTTAAAGTGCTATGTAGCACAGCGCTGCCTTTCCCATGTGTGCTACGGAGACGCTGATTAATGCAGTGCGAATTATACATGATTAGAGTCTCGTGACTGCCGGCTACTGCGTGCGTGCGTGCGTAGGTCAAAGTCCGCTGATCGCGGCATTCCCCTATTTTGTAAAATTATTTTTTACTCCTCTGGGTGTTGCAATGGATATCAATGATTCATATGATTGCCCTCAGTAAAAAAACACAAGAAACAGGACGCAAACAGTTACAAACACTCAGGTTCTCTACTTCATAAGATGTCGCGGGCGATCGGGAAGACGCTGAGCAGAGGGCACCGTCGCGTAAAACAACGTGAGTCCGCGGAAACTGCCGGACGGTGCTTCAGGCCGGATTCGAACCTGCGATGACATTCTTAAAGTGCTATGTAGCACAGCGCTGCCTTTCCCATGTGTGCTACGGAGACACCGATTAATGCAGTCCTCATTATACATGATTAGAGTCTCGTGACTGCCGGCTACTGCTTGCGTGCGTGCGTGTGTAGGTCAAAGTCCGCCGATCGCAGCATTCCCCTATTTTGTAAAATTATTTTTTACTCTCCTGGGTGTTGCAATGGATATCAATGATTCATATGATTGCCCTCAGTAAAAAAACACAAGAAACAGGAATGCAATCAGTTACAAACACTCAGGTTCTCTGCTTCATAAGATGTCGCCGGCGATCGGGAAGACGCTGAGCAGAGGGCACGTCGCGTAAAACAACGCGAGACCGCGGAAATGGCCGGACGGTGCTTCAGGCCTTATTCGAACCTGCAATGCCATTCTTAAAGTGCTATGTAGCACAGCGCTGCCTTTCCCATATGTGCTACGGAGATGCTGATTAGTGCAGTGCTCATTATACATGATTAGAGTCTCGTGACTGCCGGCTACTGCGTGGGTGCGTGCGTAGGTCAAAGTCCGCCGATCGCAGCATTCCCCTATTTTGTAAAATTATTTTTTACTCCTCTGGGTGTTGCAATGGATATCAATGATTCATATGATTGCCCTCAGTAAAAAAGCACAAGAAACAGGACGCAAACAGTTACAAACTCTGCTTCATAAGATGTCGCGGGCGATCGGGAAGACGCTGAGCAGAGGGCACCGTCGCGTAAAACATCGTGAGACCGCGGAAACAGCCGGACTGTGCTTCAGGCTGGATTCGAACCTGCGATGACATTCTTAAAGTGCTATGTAGCACAGCGCTGCCTTTCCCATGTGTGCTACGGAGACACCGATTAATGCAGTCCTCATTATACATGATTAGAGTCTCGTGACTGCCGGCTACTGCTTGCGTGCGTGCGTGCGTAGGTCAAAGTCCGCTGATCGCGGCATTCCCCTATTTTGTAAAATTATTTTTTACTCCTCTGGGTGTTGCAATGAATATCAATGATTCATATGATTGCCCTCAGTAAAAAAAGACAAGAAACAGGACGCAAACAGTTACAAACACTCAGGTTCTCTGCTTCATAAGATGTCGCGGGCGATCGGGAAGACGCTGAGCAGAGGGCACCGTCGCGTAAAACAACGTGAGTCCGCGGAAACTGCCGGACCTTCAGGCCGGATTCGAACTGGCGATGCCATTCTTAAAGTGCTATGTAGCACAGCGCTGCCTTTCCCATGTGTGCTACGGAGACGCTGATTAATGCAGTGCTCATTATACATGATTAGAGTCTCGTGACTGCCGGCGACTGCGTGCGTGCGTGCATGGGTCAAAGTCCGCCGATCACAGCATTCCCCTATTTTGTAAAATTATTTTTTAGTCCTCTGGGTGTTGCAATGGATATCAATGATTCATATGATTGCCCTCAGTAAAAAAGCACAAGAAACAGGACGCAAACAGTTACAAACTCTGCTTCATAAGATGTCGCGGGCGATCGGGAAGACGCTGAGCAGAGGGCACCGTCGCGTAAAACATCGTGAGACCGCGGAAACAGCCGGACTGTGCTTCAGGCTGGATTCGAACCTGCGATGACATTCTTAAAGTGCTATGTAGCACAGCGCTGCCTTTCCCATGTGTGCTACGGAGACACCGATTAATGCAGTCCTCATTATACATGATTAAAGTCTCGTGACTGCCGGCTACTGCTTGCGTGCGTGCGTGTGTAGGTCAAAGTCCGCCGATCGCAGCATTCCCCTATTTTGTAAAATTATTTTTTACTCTCCTGGGTGTTGCAATGGATATCAATGATTCATATGATTGCCCTCAGTAAAAAAACACAAGAAACAGGAATGCAATCAGTTACAAACACTCAGGTTCTCTGCTTCATAAGATGTCGCCGGCGATCGGGAAGACGCTGAGCAGAGGGCACCGTCGCGTAAAACAACGTGAGTCGGCGGAAACTGCCGGACGGTGCTTCAGGCCGGATTCGAACCGGCGATGCCATTCTTAAAGTGCTATGTAGCACAGCGCTGCCTTTCCCATGTGTGCTACGGAGACGCTGATTAATGCAGTGCGAATTATACATGATTAGAGTCTCGTGACTGCCGGCTACTGCGTGCGTGCGTGCGTAGGTCAAAGTCCGCTGATCGCGGCATTCCCCTATTTTGTAAAATTATTTTTTACTCTCCTGGGTGTTGCAATGGATATCAATGATTCATATGATTGCCCTCAGTAAAAAAACACAAGAAACAGGAATGCAATCAGTTACAAACACTCAGGTTCTCTGCTTCATAAGATGTCGCCGGCGATCGGGAAGACGCTGAGCAGAGGGCACCGTCGCGTAAAACAACGTGAGTCCGCGGAAACTGCCGGACGGTGCTTCAGGCTGGATTCGAACCGGCGATGCCATTCTTAAAGTGCTATGTAGCACAGCGCTGCCTTTCCCATGTGTGCTACGGAGACGCTGATTAATGCAGTGCTCATTATACATGATTAGAGTCTCGTGACTGCCGGCTACTGCGTGCGTGCGTGCGTAGGTCAAAGTCCGCTGATCGCGGCATTCCCCTATTTTGTAAAATTATTTTTTACTCTCCTGGGTGTTGCAATGGATATCAATGATTCATATGATTGCCCTCAGTAAAAAAACACAAGAAACAGGAATGCAATCAGTTACAAACACTCAGGTTCTCTGCTTCATAAGATGTCGCCGGCGATCGGGAAGACGCTGAGCAGAGGGCACCGTCGCGTAAAACAACGTGAGTCCGCGGAAACTGCCGGACGGTGCTTCAGGCCGGATTCGAACCGGCGATGCCATTCTTAAAGTGCTATGTAGCACAGCGCTGCCTTTCCCATGTGTGCTACGGAGACGCTGATTAATGCAGTGCTCATTATACATGATTAGAGTCTCGTGACTGCCGGCTACTGCGTGCGTGCGTGCGTAGGTCAAAGTCCGCTGATCGCGGCATTCCCCTATTAGGTAAAATTATTTTTTACTCTCCTGGGTGTTGCAATGGATATCAATGATTCATATCATTGCCCTCAGTAAAAAAACACAAGAAACAGGAATGCAATCAGTTACAAACACTCAGGTTCTCTGCTTCATAAGATGTCGCCGGCGATCGGGAAGACGCTGAGCAGAGGGCACCGTCGCGTAAAACAACGTGAGTCCGCGGAAACTGCCGGACGGTGCTTCAGGCCGGATTCGAACCGGCGATGCCATTCTTAAAGAGCTATGTAGCACAGCGCTGCCTTTCCCATGTGTGCTACGGAGACGCTGATTAATGCAGTGCTCATTATACATGATTAGAGTGTCGTGACTGCCGGCTACTGCGTGCGTGCGTGCGTAGGTCAAAGTCCGCTGATCGCGGCATTCCCCTATTTTGTAAAATTATTTTTTACTCCTCTGGGTGTTGCAATGGATATCAATGATTCATATGATTGCCCTCAGTAAAAAAACACAAGAAACAGGACGCAAACAGTTACAAACACTCAGGTTCTCTACTTCATAAGATGTCGCGGGCGATCGAGAAGACGCTGAGCAGAGGGCACAGTCGCGTAAAACAACATGAGTCCGCGGAAACTGCCGGACGGTGCTTCAGGCCGGATTCGAACCTGCGATGACATTCTTAAAGTGCTATCTAGCACAGCGCTGCCTTTCCCATGTGTGCTACGGAGACACCATTAATGCAGTGCTCATTATACATGATTAGAGTCTCGTGACTGCCGGCTACTGCGTGCGTGCGTGCGTGTGTAGGTCAAAGTCCGCCGATCGCAGCATTCCCCTATTTTGTAAAATTATTTTTTACTCTCCTGGGTGTTGCAATGGATATCAATGATTCATATGATTGCCCTCAGTAAAAAAACACAAGAAACAGGAATGCAATCAGTTACAAACACCCAGGTTCTCTGCTTCATAAGATGTCGCCGGCGATCGGGAAGACGCTGAGCAGAGGGCACGTCGCGTAAAACAACGCGAGACCGCGGAAATGGCCGGACGGTGCTTCAGGCCTTATTCGAACGTGCAATGCCATTCTTAAAGTGCTATGTAGCACAGCGCTGCCTTTCCCATATGTGCTACGGAGATGCTGATTAGTGCAGTGCTCATTATACATGATTAGAGTCTCGTGACTGCCGGCTACTGCGTGCGTGCGTGCGTGTGTAGGTCAAAGTCCGCCGATCGCAGCATTCCCCTATTTTGTAAAATAATTTTTTACTCCTCTGGGTGTTGCAATGGATATCAATGATTCATATGATTGCCCTCAGTAAAAAAACACAAGAAACAGGAATGCAATCAGTTACAAACACTCAGGTTCTCTGCTTCATAAGATGTCGCCGGCGATCGGGAAGACGCTGAGCAGAGGGCACCGTCGCGTAAAACAACGCGAGACCGCGGAAATGGCCGGACGGTGCTTCAGGCTGGATTCGAACCTGCGATGACAATCTTAAAGTGCTATGTAGCACAGCGCTGCCTTTCCCATGTGTGCTACGGAGACACCATTAATGCAGTGCTCATTATACATGATTAGAGTCTCGTGACTGCCGGCTACTGCGTGCGTGCGTGCGTGTGTAGGTCAAAGTCCGCCAATCGCAGCATTCCCCTATTTTGTAAAATTATTTTTTACTCTCCTGGGTGTTGCAATGGATATCAATGATTCATATGATTGCCCTCAGTAAAAAAACACAAGAAACAGGAATGCAATCAGTTACAAACACTCAGGTTCTCTGCTTCATAAGATGTCGCCGGCGATCGGGAAGACGCTGAGCAGAGGGCACCGTCGCGTAAAACAACGTGAGTCCGCGGAAACTGCCGGACGGTGCTTCAGGCCGGATTCGAACCGGCGATGCCATTCTTAAAGTGCTATGTAGCACAGCGCTGCCTTTCCCATGTGTGCTACGGAGACGCTGATTAATGCAGTGCTCATTATACATGATTAGAGTCTCGTGACTGCCGGCTACTGCGTGCGTGCGTGCGTAGGTCAAAGTCCGCTGATCGCGGCATTCCCCTATTTTGTAAAATTATTTTTTACTCCTCTGGGTGTTGCAATGGATATCAATGATTCATATGATTGCCCTCAGTAAAAAAACACAAGAAACAGGACGCAAACAGTTACAAACACTCAGGTTCTCTACTTCATAAGATGTCGCGGGCGATCGGGAAGACGCTGAGCAGAGGGCACCGTCGCGTAAAACAACGTGAGTCCGCGGAAACTGCCGGACGGTGCTTCAGGCCGGATTCGAACCGGCGATGCCATTCTTAAAGTGCTATGTAGCACAGCGCTGCCTTTCCCATGTGTGCTACGGAGACGCTGATTAATGCAGTGCTCATTATACATGATTAGAGTCTCGTGACTGCCGGCTACTGCGTGCGTGCGTGCGTAGGTCAAAGTCCGCTGATCGCGGCATTCCCCTATTTTGTAAAATTATTTTTTACTCTCCTGGGTGTTGCAATGGATATCAATGATTCATATGATTGCCCTCAGTAAAAAAACACAAGAAACAGGAATGCAATCAGTTACAAACACTCAGGTTCTCTGCTTCATAAGATGTCGCCGGCGATCGGGAAGACGCTGAGCAGAGGGCACCGTCGCGTAAAACAACGTGAGTCCGCGGAAACTGCCGGACGGTGCTTCAGGCCGGATTCGAACCGGCGATGCCATTCTTAAAGTGCTATGTAGCACAGCGCTGCCTTTCCCATGTGTGCTACGGAGACGCTGATTAATGCAGTGCTCATTATACATGATTAGAGTCTCGTGACTGCCGGCTACTGCGTGCGTGCGTGCGTAGGTCAAAGTCCGCTGATCGCGGCATTCCCCTATTAGGTAAAATTATTTTTTACTCTCCTGGGTGTTGCAATGGATATCAATGATTCATATGATTGCCCTCAGTAAAAAAACACAAGAAACAGGAATGCAATCAGTTACAAACACTCAGGTTCTCTGCTTCATAAGATGTCGCCGGCGATCGGGAAGACGCTGAGCAGAGGGCACCGTCGCGTAAAACAACGTGAGTCCGCGGAAACTGCCGGATGGTGCTTCAGGCCGGATTCGAACCGGCAATGCCATTCTTAAAGAGCTATGTAGCACAGCGCTGCCTTTCCCATGTGTGCTACGGAGACGCTGATTAATGCAGTGCTCATTATACATGATTAGAGTGTCGTGACTGCCGGCTACTGCGTGCGTGCGTGCGTAGGTCAAAGTCCGCTGATCGCGGCATTCCCCTATTTTGTAAAATTATTTTTTACTCCTCTGGGTGTTGCAATGGATATCAATGATTCATATGATTGCCCTCAGTAAAAAAACACAAGAAACAGGACGCAAACAGTTACAAACACTCAGGTTCTCTACTTCATAAGATGTCGCGGGCGATCGAGAAGACGCTGAGCAGAGGGCACAGTCGCGTAAAACAACATGAGTCCGCGGAAACTGCCGGACGGTGCTTCAGGCCGGATTCGAACCTGCGATGACATTCTTAAAGTGCTATCTAGCACAGCGCTGCCTTTCCCATGTGTGCTACGGAGACACCATTAATGCAGTGCTCATTATACATGATTAGAGTCTCGTGACTGCCGGCTACTGCGTGCGTGCGTGCGTGTGTAGGTCAAAGTCCGCCGATCGCAGCATTCCCCTATTTTGTAAAATTATTTTTTACTCTCCTGGGTGTTGCAATGGATATCAATGATTCATATGATTGCCCTCAGTAAAAAAACACAAGAAACAGGAATGCAATCAGTTACAAACACCCAGGTTCTCTGCTTCATAAGATGTCGCCGGCGATCGGGAAGACGCTGAGCAGAGGGCACGTCGCGTAAAACAACGCGAGACCGCGGAAATGGCCGGACGGTGCTTCAGGCCTTATTCGAACGTGCAATGCCATTCTTAAAGTGCTATGTAGCACAGCGCTGCCTTTCCCATATGTGCTACGGAGATGCTGATTAGTGCAGTGCTCATTATACATGATTAGAGTCTCGTGACTGCCGGCTACTGCGTGCGTGCGTGCGTGTGTAGGTCAAAGTCCGCCGATCGCAGCATTCCCCTATTTTGTAAAATAATTTTTTACTCCTCTGGGTGTTGCAATGGATATCAATGATTCATATGATTGCCCTCAGTAAAAAAACACAAGAAACAGGAATGCAATCAGTTACAAACACTCAGGTTCTCTGCTTCATAAGATGTCGCCGGCGATCGGGAAGACGCTGAGCAGAGGGCACCGTCGCGTAAAACAACGCGAGACCGCGGAAATGGCCGGACGGTGCTTCAGGCTGGATTCGAACCTGCGATGACAATCTTAAAGTGCTATGTAGCACAGCGCTGCCTTTCCCATGTGTGCTACGGAGACACCATTAATGCAGTGCTCATTATACATGATTAGAGTCTCGTGACTGCCGGCTACTGCGTGCGTGCGTGCGTGTGTAGGTCAAAGTCCGCCAATCGCAGCATTCCCCTATTTTGTAAAATTATTTTTTACTCTCCTGGGTGTTGCAATGGATATCAATGATTCATATGATTGCCCTCAGTAAAAAAACACAAGAAACAGGAATGCAATCAGTTACAAACACTCAGGTTCTCTGCTTCATAAGATGTCGCCGGCGATCGGGAAGACGCTGAGCAGAGGGCACCGTCGCGTAAAACAACGTGAGTCCGCGGAAACTGCCGGACGGTGCTTCAGGCCGGATTCGAACCGGCGATGCCATTCTTAAAGTGCTATGTAGCACAGCGCTGCCTTTCCCATGTGTGCTACGGAGACGCTGATTAATGCAGTGCTCATTATACATGATTAGAGTCTCGTGACTGCCGGCTACTGCGTGCGTGCGTGCGTAGGTCAAAGTCCGCTGATCGCGGCATTCCCCTATTTTGTAAAATTATTTTTTACTCCTCTGGGTGTTGCAATGGATATCAATGATTCATATGATTGCCCTCAGTAAAAAAACACAAGAAACAGGACGCAAACAGTTACAAACACTCAGGTTCTCTACTTCATAAGATGTCGCGGGCGATCGGGAAGACGCTGAGCAGAGGGCACCGTCGCGTAAAACAACGTGAGTCCGCGGAAACTGCCGGACGGTGCTTCAGGCCGGATTCGAACCGGCGATGCCATTCTTAAAGTGCTATGTAGCACAGCGCTGCCTTTCCCATGTGTGCTACGGAGACGCTGATTAATGCAGTGCTCATTATACATGATTAGAGTCTCGTGACTGCCGGCTACTGCGTGCGTGCGTGCGTAGGTCAAAGTCCGCTGATCGCAGCATTCCCCTATTTTGTAAAATTATTTTTTACTCTCCTGGGTGTTGCAATGGATATCAATGATTCATATGATTGCCCTCAGTAAAAAAACACAAGAAACAGGAATGCAATCAGTTACAAACACTCAGGTTCTCTGCTTCATAAGATGTCGCCGGCGATCGGGAAGACGCTGAGCAGAGGGCACCGTCGCGTAAAACAACGTGAGTCCGCGGAAACTGCCGGACGGTGCTTCAGGCCGGATTCGAACCGGCGATGCCATTCTTAAAGTGCTATGTAGCACAGCGCTGCCTTTCCCATGTGTGCTACGGAGACGCTGATTAATGCAGTGCTCATTATACATGATTAGAGTCTCGTGACTGCCGGCTACTGCGTGCGTGCGTGCGTAGGTCAAAGTCCGCTGATCGCGGCATTCCCCTATTAGGTAAAATTATTTTTTACTCTCCTGGGTGTTGCAATGGATATCAATGATTCATATGATTGCCCTCAGTAAAAAAACACAAGAAACAGGAATGCAATCAGTTACAAACACTCAGGTTCTCTGCTTCATAAGATGTCGCCGGCGATCGGGAAGACGCTGAGCAGAGGGCACCGTCGCGTAAAACAACGTGAGTCCGCGGAAACTGCCGGATGGTGCTTCAGGCCGGATTCGAACCGGCAATGCCATTCTTAAAGAGCTATGTAGCACAGCGCTGCCTTTCCCATGTGTGCTACGGAGACGCTGATTAATGCAGTGCTCATTATACATGATTAGAGTGTCGTGACTGCCGGCTACTGCGTGCGTGCGTGCGTAGGTCAAAGTCCGCTGATCGCGGCATTCCCCTATTTTGTAAAATTATTTTTTACTCCTCTGGGTGTTGCAATGGATATCAATGATTCATATGATTGCCCTCAGTAAAAAAACACAAGAAACAGGACGCAAACAGTTACAAACACTCAGGTTCTCTACTTCATAAGATGTCGCGGGCGATCGAGAAGACGCTGAGCAGAGGGCACAGTCGCGTAAAACAACATGAGTCCGCGGAAACTGCCGGACGGTGCTTCAGGCCGGATTCGAACCTGCGATGACATTCTTAAAGTGCTATCTAGCACAGCGCTGCCTTTCCCATGTGTGCTACGGAGACACCATTAATGCAGTGCTCATTATACATGATTAGAGTCTCGTGACTGCCGGCTACTGCGTGCGTGCGTGCGTGTGTAGGTCAAAGTCCGCCGATCGCAGCATTCCCCTATTTTGTAAAATTATTTTTTACTCTCCTGGGTGTTGCAATGGATATCAATGATTCATATGATTGCCCTCAGTAAAAAAACACAAGAAACAGGAATGCAATCAGTTACAAACACCCAGGTTCTCTGCTTCATAAGATGTCGCCGGCGATCGGGAAGACGCTGAGCAGAGGGCACCGTCGCGTAAAACAACGTGAGTCCGCGGAAACTGCCGGATGGTGCTTCAGGCCGGATTCGAACCGGCGATGCCATTCTTAAAGTGCTATGTAGCACAGCGCTGCCTTTCCCATGTGTGCTACGGAGACGCTGATTAATGCAGTGCTCATTATACATGATTAGAGTCTCGTGACTGCCGGCTACTGCGTGCGTGCGTGCGTAGGTCAAAGTCCGCTGATCGCGGCATTCCCCTATTTTGTAAAATTATTTTTTACTCCTCTGGGTGTTGCAATGGATATCAATGATTCATATGATTGCCCTCAGTAAAAAAACACAAGAAACAGGACGCAAACAGTTACAAACACTCAGGTTCTCTGCTTCATAAGATGTCGCCGGCGATCGGGAAGACGCTGAGCAGAGGGCACCGTCGCGTAAAACAACGTGAGTCCGCGGAAACTGCCGGATGGTGCTTCAGGCCGGATTCGAACCGGCAATGCCATTCTTAAAGAGCTATGTAGCACAGCGCTGCCTTTCCCATGTGTGCTACGGAGACGCTGATTAATGCAGTGCTCATTATACATGATTAGAGTGTCGTGACTGCCGGCTACTGCGTGCGTGCGTGCGTAGGTCAAAGTCCGCTGATCGCGGCATTCCCCTATTTTGTAAAATTATTTTTTACTCCTCTGGGTGTTGCAATGGATATCAATGATTCATATGATTGCCCTCAGTAAAAAAACACAAGAAACAGGACGCAAACAGTTACAAACACTCAGGTTCTCTACTTCATAAGATGTCGCGGGCGATCGAGAAGACGCTGAGCAGAGGGCACAGTCGCGTAAAACAACATGAGTCCGCGGAAACTGCCGGACGGTGCTTCAGGCCGGATTCGAACCTGCGATGACATTCTTAAAGTGCTATCTAGCACAGCGCTGCCTTTCCCATGTGTGCTACGGAGACACCATTAATGCAGTGCTCATTATACATGATTAGAGTCTCGTGACTGCCGGCTACTGCGTGCGTGCGTGCGTGTGTAGGTCAAAGTCCGCCGATCGCAGCATTCCCCTATTTTGTAAAATTATTTTTTACTCTCCTGGGTGTTGCAATGGATATCAATGATTCATATGATTGCCCTCAGTAAAAAAACACAAGAAACAGGAATGCAATCAGTTACAAACACCCAGGTTCTCTGCTTCATAAGATGTCGCCGGCGATCGGGAAGACGCTGAGCAGAGGGCACCGTCGCGTAAAACAACGTGAGTCCGCGGAAACTGCCGGACGGTGCTTCAGGCCGGATTCGAACCGGCGATGCCATTCTTAAAGTGCTATGTAGCACAGCGCTGCCTTTCCCATGTGTGCTACGGAGACGCTGATTAATGCAGTGCTCATTATACATGATTAGAGTCTCGTGACTGCCGGCTACTGCGTGCGTGCGTGCGTAGGTCAAAGTCCGCTGATCGCGGCATTCCCCTATTTTGTAAAATTATTTTTTACTCCTCTGGGTGTTGCAATGGATATCAATGATTCATATGATTGCCCTCAGTAAAAAAACACAAGAAACAGGACGCAAACAGTTACAAACACTCAGGTTCTCTACTTCATAAGATGTCGCGGGCGATCGGGAAGACGCTGAGCAGAGGGCACCGTCGCGTAAAACAACGTGAGTCCGCGGAAACTGCCGGACGGTGCTTCAGGCCGGATTCGAACCGGCGATGCCATTCTTAAAGTGCTATGTAGCACAGCGCTGCCTTTCCCATGTGTGCTACGGAGACGCTGATTAATGCAGTGCTCATTATACATGATTAGAGTCTCGTGACTGCCGGCTACTGCGTGCGTGCGTGCGTAGGTCAAAGTCCGCTGATCGCGGCATTCCCCTATTTTGTAAAATTATTTTTTACTCTCCTGGGTGTTGCAATGGATATCAATGATTCATATGATTGCCCTCAGTAAAAAAACACAAGAAACAGGAATGCAATCAGTTACAAACACTCAGGTTCTCTGCTTCATAAGATGTCGCCGGCGATCGGGAAGACGCTGAGCAGAGGGCACCGTCGCGTAAAACAACGTGAGTCCGCGGAAACTGCCGGATGGTGCTTCAGGCCGGATTCGAACCGGCAATGCCATTCTTAAAGAGCTATGTAGCACAGCGCTGCCTTTCCCATGTGTGCTACGGAGACGCTGATTAATGCAGTGCTCATTATACATGATTAGAGTGTCGTGACTGCCGGCTACTGCGTGCGTGCGTGCGTAGGTCAAAGTCCGCTGATCGCGGCATTCCCCTATTTTGTAAAATTATTTTTTACTCCTCTGGGTGTTGCAATGGATATCAATGATTCATATGATTGCCCTCAGTAAAAAAACACAAGAAACAGGACGCAAACAGTTACAAACACTCAGGTTCTCTACTTCATAAGATGTCGCGGGCGATCGAGAAGACGCTGAGCAGAGGGCACAGTCGCGTAAAACAACATGAGTCCGCGGAAACTGCCGGACGGTGCTTCAGGCCGGATTCGAACCTGCGATGACATTCTTAAAGTGCTATCTAGCACAGCGCTGCCTTTCCCATGTGTGCTACGGAGACACCATTAATGCAGTGCTCATTATACATGATTAGAGTCTCGTGACTGCCGGCTACTGCGTGCGTGCGTGCGTGTGTAGGTCAAAGTCCGCCGATCGCAGCATTCCCCTATTTTGTAAAATTATTTTTTACTCTCCTGGGTGTTGCAATGGATATCAATGATTCATATGATTGCCCTCAGTAAAAAAACACAAGAAACAGGAATGCAATCAGTTACAAACACCCAGGTTCTCTGCTTCATAAGATGTCGCCGGCGATCGGGAAGACGCTGAGCAGAGGGCACGTCGCGTAAAACAACGCGAGACCGCGGAAATGGCCGGACGGTGCTTCAGGCCTTATTCGAACGTGCAATGCCATTCTTAAAGTGCTATGTAGCACAGCGCTGCCTTTCCCATATGTGCTACGGAGATGCTGATTAGTGCAGTGCTCATTATACATGATTAGAGTCTCGTGACTGCCGGCTACTGCGTGCGTGCATGCGTGTGTAGGTCAAAGTCCGCCGATCGCAGCATTCCCCTATTTTGTAAAATAATTTTTTACTCCTCTGGGTGTTGCAATGGATATCAATGATTCATATGATTGCCCTCAGTAAAAAAACACAAGAAACAGGAATGCAATCAGTTACAAACACTCAGGTTCTCTGCTTCATAAGATGTCGCCGGCGATCGGGAAGACGCTGAGCAGAGGGCACCTTCGCGTAAAACAACGCGAGACCGCGGAAATGGCCGGACGGTGCTTCAGGCTGGATTCGAACCTGCGATGACATTCTTAAAGTGCTATGTAGCACAGCGCTGCCTTTCCCATGTGTGCTACGGAGACACCATTAATGCAGTGCTCATTATACATGATTAGAGTCTCGTGACTGCCGGCTACTGCGTGCGTGCGTGCGTGTGTAGGTCAAAGTCCGCCAATCGCAGCATTCCCCTATTTTGTAAAATTATTTTTTACTCTCCTGGGTGTTGCAATGGATATCAATGATTCATATGATTGCCCTCAGTAAAAAAACACAAGAAACAGGAATGCAATCAGTTACAAACACTCAGGTTCTCTGCTTCATAAGATGTCGCCGGCGATCGGGAAGACGCTGAGCAGAGGGCACCGTCGCGTAAAACAACGTGAGTCCGGGGAAACTGCCGGACGGTGCTTCAGGCCGGATTCGAACCGGCGATGCCATTCTTAAAGTGCTATGTAGCACAGCGCTGCCTTTCCCATGTGTGCTACGGAGACGCTGATTAATGCAGTGCTCATTATACATGATTAGAGTCTCGTGACTGCCGGCTACTGCGTGCGTGCGTGCGTAGGTCAAAGTCCGCTGATCGCGGCATTCCCCTATTTTGTAAAATTATTTTTTACTCCTCTGGGTGTTGCAATGGATATCAATGATTCATATGATTGCCCTCAGTAAAAAAACACAAGAAACAGGACGCAAACAGTTACAAACACTCAGGTTCTCTACTTCATAAGATGTCGCGGGCGATCGGGAAGACGCTGAGCAGAGGGCACCGTCGCGTAAAACAACGTGAGTCCGCGGAAACTGCCGGACGGTGCTTCAGGCCGGATTCGAACCTGCGATGACATTCTTAAAGTGCTATGTAGCACAGCGCTGCCTTTCCCATGTGTGCTACGGAGACACCGATTAATGCAGTCCTCATTATACATGATTAGAGTCTCGTGACTGCCGGCTTCTGCTTGCGTGCGTGCGTGTGTAGGTCAAAGTCCGCCGATCGCAGCATTCCCCTATTTTGTAAAATTATTTTTTACTCTCCTGGGTGTTGCAATGGATATCAATGATTCATATGATTGCCCTCAGTAAAAAAACACAAGAAACAGGAATGCAATCAGTTACAAACACTCAGGTTCTCTGCTTCATAAGATGTCGCCGGCGATCGGGAAGACGCTGAGCAGAGGGCACGTCGCGTAAAACAACGCGAGACCGCGGAAATGGCCGGACGGTGCTTCAGGCCTTATTCGAACCTGCAATGCCATTCTTAAAGTGCTATGTAGCACAGCGCTGCCTTTCCCATATGTGCTACGGAGATGCTGATTAGTGCAGTGCTCATTATACATGATTAGAGTCTCGTGACTGCCGGCTACTGCGTGCGTGCGTGCGTAGGTCAAAGTCCGCTGATCGCGGCATTCCCCTATTTTGTAAAATTATTTTTTACTCCTCTGGGTGTTGCAATGAATATCAATGATTCATATGATTGCCCTCAGTAAAAAAAGACAAGAAACAGGACGCAAACAGTTACAAACACTCAGGTTCTCTGCTTCATAAGATGTCGCGGGCGATCGGGAAGACGCTGAGCAGAGGGCACCGTCGCGTAAAACAACGTGAGTCCGCGGAAACTGCCGGACATTCAGGCCGGATTCGAACTGGCGATGCCATTCTTAAAGTGCTATGTAGCACAGCGCTGCCTTTCCCATGTGTGCTACGGAGACGCTGATTAATGCAGTGCTCATTATACATGATTAGAGTCTCGTGACTGCCGGCGACTGCGTGCGTGCGTGCGTAGGTCAAAGTCCGCCGATCACAGCATTCCCCTATTTTGTAAAATTATTTTTTAGTCCTCTGGGTGTTGCAATGGATATCAATGATTCATATGATTGCCCTCAGTAAAAAAGCACAAGAAACAGGACGCAAACAGTTACAAACTCTGCTTCATAAGATGTCGCGGGCGATCGGGAAGACGCTGAGCAGAGGGCACCGTCGCGTAAAACATCGCGAGACCGCGGAAACAGCCGGACTGTGCTTCAGGCCGGATTCGAACCGGCGATGCCATTCTTAAAGTGCTATGTAGCACAGCGCTGCCTTTCCCATGTGTGCTACGGAGACGCTGATTAATGCAGTGCTCATTATACATGATTAGAGTCTCGTGACTGCCGGCTACTGCGTGCGTGCGTGCGTAGGTCAAAGTCCGCTGATCGCGGCATTCCCCTATTTTGTAAAATTATTTTTTACTCTCCTGGGTGTTGCAATGGATATCAATGATTCATATGATTGCCCTCAGTAAAAAAACACAAGAAACAGGAATGCAATCAGTTACAAACACTCAGGTTCTCTGCTTCATAAGATGTCGCCGGCGATCGGGAAGACGCTGAGCAGAGGGCACCGTCGCGTAAAACAACGCGAGACCGCGGAAATGGCCGGACGGTGCTTCAGGCTGGATTCGAACCTGCGATGACAATCTTAAAGTGCTATGTAGCACAGCGCTGCCTTTCCCATGTGTGCTACGGAGACACCATTAATGCAGTGCTCATTATACATGATTAGAGTCTCGTGACTGCCGGCTACTGCGTGCGTGCGTGCGTGTGTAGGTCAAAGTCCGCCAATCGCAGCATTCCCCTATTTTGTAAAATTATTTTTTACTCTCCTGGGTGTTGCAATGGATATCAATGATTCATATGATTGCCCTCAGTAAAAAAACACAAGAAACAGGAATGCAATCAGTTACAAACACTCAGGTTCTCTGCTTCATAAGATGTCGCCGGCGATCGGGAAGACGCTGAGCAGAGGGCACCGTCGCGTAAAACAACGTGAGTCCGCGGAAACTGCCGGACGGTGCTTCAGGCCGGATTCGAACCGGCGATGCCATTCTTAAAGTGCTATGTAGCACAGCGCTGCCTTTCCCATGTGTGCTACGGAGACGCTGATTAATGCAGTGCTCATTATACATGATTAGAGTCTCGTGACTGCCGGCTACTGCGTGCGTGCGTGCGTAGGTCAAAGTCCGCTGATCGCGGCATTCCCCTATTTTGTAAAATTATTTTTTACTCCTCTGGGTGTTGCAATGGATATCAATGATTCATATGATTGCCCTCAGTAAAAAAACACAAGAAACAGGACGCAAACAGTTACAAACACTCAGGTTCTCTACTTCATAAGATGTCGCGGGCGATCGGGAAGACGCTGAGCAGAGGGCACCGTCGCGTAAAACAACGTGAGTCCGCGGAAACTGCCGGACGGTGCTTCAGGCCGGATTCGAACCGGCGATGCCATTCTTAAAGTGCTATGTAGCACAGCGCTGCCTTTCCCATGTGTGCTACGGAGACGCTGATTAATGCAGTGCTCATTATACATGATTAGAGTCTCGTGACTGCCGGCTACTGCGTGCGTGCGTGCGTAGGTCAAAGTCCGCTGATCGCGGCATTCCCCTATTTTGTAAAATTATTTTTTACTCTCCTGGGTGTTGCAATGGATATCAATGATTCATATGATTGCCCTCAGTAAAAAAACACAAGAAACAGGAATGCAATCAGTTACAAACACTCAGGTTCTCTGCTTCATAAGATGTCGCCGGCGATCGGGAAGACGCTGAGCAGAGGGCACCGTCGCATAAAACAACGTGAGTCCGCGGAAACTGCCGGACGGTGCTTCAGGCCGGATTCGAACCGGCGATGCCATTCTTAAAGTGCTATGTAGCACAGCGCTGCCTTTCCCATGTGTGCTACGGAGACGCTGATTAATGCAGTGCTCATTATACATGATTAGAGTCTCGTGACTGCCGGCTACTGCGTGCGTGCGTGCGTAGGTCAAAGTCCGCTGATCGCGGCATTCCCCTATTAGGTAAAATTATTTTTTACTCTCCTGGGTGTTGCAATGGATATCAATGATTCATATGATTGCCCTCAGTAAAAAAACACAAGAAACAGGAATGCAATCAGTTACAAACACTCAGGTTCTCTGCTTCATAAGATGTCGCCGGCGATCGGGAAGACGCTGAGCAGAGGGCACCGTCGCGTAAAACAACGTGAGTCCGCGGAAACTGCCGGATGGTGCTTCAGGCCGGATTCGAACCGGCAATGCCATTCTTAAAGAGCTATGTAGCACAGCGCTGCCTTTCCCATGTGTGCTACGGAGACGCTGATTAATGCAGTGCTCATTATACATGATTAGAGTGTCGTGACTGCCGGCTACTGCGTGCGTGCGTGCGTAGGTCAAAGTCCGCTGATCGCGGCATTCCCCTATTTTGTAAAATTATTTTTTACTCCTCTGGGTGTTGCAATGGATATCAATGATTCATATGATTGCCCTCAGTAAAAAAACACAAGAAACAGGACGCAAACAGTTACAAACACTCAGGTTCTCTACTTCATAAGATGTCGCGGGCGATCGAGAAGACGCTGAGCAGAGGGCACAGTCGCGTAAAACAACATGAGTCCGCGGAAACTGCCGGACGGTGCTTCAGGCCGGATTCGAACCTGCGATGACATTCTTAAAGTGCTATCTAGCACAGCGCTGCCTTTCCCATGTGTGCTACGGAGACACCATTAATGCAGTGCTCATTATACATGATTAGAGTCTCGTGACTGCCGGCTACTGCGTGCGTGCGTGCGTGTGTAGGTCAAAGTCCGCCGATCGCAGCATTCCCCTATTTTGTAAAATTATTTTTTACTCTCCTGGGTGTTGCAATGGATATCAATGATTCATATGATTGCCCTCAGTAAAAAAACACAAGAAACAGGAATGCAATCAGTTACAAACACCCAGGTTCTCTGCTTCATAAGATGTCGCCGGCGATCGGGAAGACGCTGAGCAGAGGGCACGTCGCGTAAAACAACGCGAGACCGCGGAAATGGCCGGACGGTGCTTCAGGCCTTATTCGAACGTGCAATGCCATTCTTAAAGTGCTATGTAGCACAGCGCTGCCTTTCCCATATGTGCTACGGAGATGCTGATTAGTGCAGTGCTCATTATACATGATTAGAGTCTCGTGACTGCCGGCTACTGCGTGCGTGCGTGCGTGTGTAGGTCAAAGTCCGCCGATCGCAGCATTCCCCTATTTTGTAAAATAATTTTTTACTCCTCTGGGTGTTGCAATGGATATCAATGATTCATATGATTGCCCTCAGTAAAAAAACACAAGAAACAGGAATGCAATCAGTTACAAACACTCAGGTTCTCTGCTTCATAAGATGTCGCCGGCGATCGGGAAGACGCTGAGCAGAGGGCACCTTCGCGTAAAACAACGCGAGACCGCGGAAATGGCCGGACGGTGCTTCAGGCTGGATTCGAACCTGCGATGACATTCTTAAAGTGCTATGTAGCACAGCGCTGCCTTTCCCATGTGTGCTACGGAGACACCATTAATGCAGTGCTCATTATACATGATTAGAGTCTCGTGACTGCCGGCTACTGCGTGCGTGCGTGCGTGTGTAGGTCAAAGTCCGCCAATCGCAGCATTCCCCTATTTTGTAAAATTATTTTTTACTCTCCTGGGTGTTGCAATGGATATCAATGATTCATATGATTGCCCTCAGTAAAAAAACACAAGAAACAGGAATGCAATCAGTTACAAACACTCAGGTTCTCTGCTTCATAAGATGTCGCCGGCGATCGGGAAGACGCTGAGCAGAGGGCACCGTCGCGTAAAACAACGTGAGTCCGGGGAAACTGCCGGACGGTGCTTCAGGCCGGATTCGAACCGGCGATGCCATTCTTAAAGTGCTATGTAGCACAGCGCTGCCTTTCCCATGTGTGCTACGGAGACGCTGATTAATGCAGTGCTCATTATACATGATTAGAGTCTCGTGACTGCCGGCTACTGCGTGCGTGCGTGCGTAGGTCAAAGTCCGCTGATCGCGGCATTCCCCTATTTTGTAAAATTATTTTTTACTCCTCTGGGTGTTGCAATGGATATCAATGATTCATATGATTGCCCTCAGTAAAAAAACACAAGAAACAGGACGCAAACAGTTACAAACACTCAGGTTCTCTACTTCATAAGATGTCGCGGGCGATCGGGAAGACGCTGAGCAGAGGGCACCGTCGCGTAAAACAACGTGAGTCCGCGGAAACTGCCGGACGGTGCTTCAGGCCGGATTCGAACCTGCGATGACATTCTTAAAGTGCTATGTAGCACAGCGCTGCCTTTCCCATATGTGCTACGGAGATGCTGATTAGTGCAGTGCTCATTATACATGATTAGAGTCTCGTGACTGCCGGCTACTGCGTGCGTGCGTGCGTGTGTAGGTCAAAGTCCGCCGATCGCAGCATTCCCCTATTTTGTAAAATAATTTTTTACTCCTCTGGGTGTTGCAATGGATATCAATGATTCATATGATTGCCCTCAGTAAAAAAACACAAGAAACAGGAATGCAATCAGTTACAAACACTCAGGTTCTCTGCTTCATAAGATGTCGCCGGCGATCGGGAAGACGCTGAGCAGAGGGCACCTTCGCGTAAAACAACGCGAGACCGCGGAAATGGCCGGACGGTGCTTCAGGCTGGATTCGAACCTGCGATGACATTCTTAAAGTGCTATGTAGCACAGCGCTGCCTTTCCCATGTGTGCTACGGAGACACCATTAATGCAGTGCTCATTATACATGATTAGAGTCTCGTGACTGCCGGCTACTGCGTGCGTGCGTGCGTGTGTAGGTCAAAGTCCGCCAATCGCAGCATTCCCCTATTTTGTAAAATTATTTTTTACTCTCCTGGGTGTTGCAATGGATATCAATGATTCATATGATTGCCCTCAGTAAAAAAACACAAGAAACAGGAATGCAATCAGTTACAAACACTCAGGTTCTCTGCTTCATAAGATGTCGCCGGCGATCGGGAAGACGCTGAGCAGAGGGCACCGTCGCGTAAAACAACGTGAGTCCGGGGAAACTGCCGGACGGTGCTTCAGGCCGGATTCGAACCGGCGATGCCATTCTTAAAGTGCTATGTAGCACAGCGCTGCCTTTCCCATATGTGCTACGGAGATGCTGATTAGTGCAGTGCTCATTATACATGATTAGAGTCTCGTGACTGCCGGCTACTGCGTGGGTGCGTGCGTAGGTCAAAGTCCGCCGATCGCAGCATTCCCCTATTTTGTAAAATTATTTTTTACTCCTCTGGGTGTTGCAATGGATATCAATGATTCATATGATTGCCCTCAGTAAAAAAGCACAAGAAACAGGACGCAAACAGTTACAAACTCTGCTTCATAAGATGTCGCGGGCGATCGGGAAGACGCTGAGCAGAGGGCACCTTCGCGTAAAACATCGTGAGACCGCGGAAACAGCCGGACTGTGCTTCAGGCTGGATTCGAACCTGCGATGACATTCTTAAAGTGCTATGTAGCACAGCGCTGCCTTTCCCATATGTGCTACGGAGACACCATTAATGCAGTGCTCATTATACATGATTAGAGTCTCGTGACTGCCGGCTACTGCGTGCGTGCGTGCGTAGGTCAAAGTCCGCTGATCGCGGCATTCCCCTATTTTGTAAAATTATTTTTTACTCCTCTGGGTGTTGCAATGAATATCAATGATTCATATGATTGCCCTCAGTAAAAAAAGACAAGAAACAGGACGCAAACAGTTACAAACACTCAGGTTCTCTGCTTCATAAGATGTCGCGGGCGATCGGGAAGACGCTGAGCAGAGGGCACCGTCGCGTAAAACAACGTGAGTCCGCGGAAACTGCCGGACCTTCAGGCCGGATTCGAACTGGCGATGCCATTCTTAAAGTGCTATGTAGCACAGCGCTGCCTTTCCCATGTGTGCTACGGAGACGCTGATTAATGCAGTGCTCATTATACATGATTAGAGTCTCGTGACTGCCGGCGACTGCGTGCGTGCGTGCGTAGGTCAAAGTCCGCCGATCACAGCATTCCCCTATTTTGTAAAATTATTTTTTAGTCCTCTGGGTGTTGCAATGGATATCAATGATTCATATGATTGCCCTCAGTAAAAAAGCACAAGAAACAGGACGCAAACAGTTACAAACTCTGCTTCATAAGATGTCGCGGGCGATCGGGAAGACGCTGAGCAGAGGGCACCGTCGCGTAAAACAACGTGAGTCGGCGGAAACTGCCGGACGGTGCTTCAGGCCGGATTCGAACCGGCGATGCCATTCTTAAAGTGCTATGTAGCACAGCGCTGCCTTTCCCATGTGTGCTACGGAGACGCTGATTAATGCAGTGCGAATTATACATGATTAGAGTCTCGTGACTGCCGGCTACTGCGTGCGTGCGTGCGTAGGTCAAAGTCCGCTGATCGCGGCATTCCCCTATTTTGTAAAATTATTTTTTACTCCTCTGGGTGTTGCAATGGATATCAATGATTCATATGATTGCCCTCAGTAAAAAAACACAAGAAACAGGACGCAAACAGTTACAAACACTCAGGTTCTCTACTTCATAAGATGTCGCGGGCGATCGGGAAGACGCTGAGCAGAGGGCACCGTCGCGTAAAACAACGTGAGTCCGCGGAAACTGCCGGACGGTGCTTCAGGCCGGATTCGAACCTGCGATGACATTCTTAAAGTGGTATGTAGCACAGCGCTGCCTTTCCCATGTGTGCTACGGAGACACCGATTAATGCAGTCCTCATTATACATGATTAGAGTCTCGTGACTGCCGGCTACTGCTTGCGTGCGTGCGTGTGTAGGTCAAAGTCCGCCGATCGCAGCATTCCCCTTTTTTGTAAAATTATTTTTTACTCTCCTGGGTGTTGCAATGGATATCAATGATTCATATGATTGCCCTCAGTAAAAAAACACAAGAAACAGGAATGCAATCAGTTACAAACACTCAGGTTCTCTGCTTCATAAGATGTCGCCGGCGATCGGGAAGACGCTGAGCAGAGGGCACGTCGCGTAAAACAACGCGAGACCGCGGAAATGGCCGGACGGTGCTTCAGGCCTTATTCGAACCTGCAATGCCATTCTTAAAGTGCTATGTAGCACAGCGCTGCCTTTCCCATATGTGCTACGGAGATGCTGATTAGTGCAGTGCTCATTATACATGATTAGAGTCTCGTGACTGCCGGCTACTGCGTGCGTGCGTGCGTAGGTCAAAGTCCGCTGATCGCGGCATTCCCCTATTTTGTAAAATTATTTTTTACTCCTCTGGGTGTTGCAATGAATATCAATGATTCATATGATTGCCCTCAGTAAAAAAAGACAAGAAACAGGACGCAAACAGTTACAAACACTCAGGTTCTCTGCTTCATAAGATGTCGCGGGCGATCGGGAAGACGCTGAGCAGAGGGCACCGTCGCGTAAAACAACGTGAGTCCGCGGAAACTGCCGGACCTTCAGGCCGGATTCGAACTGGCGATGCCATTCTTAAAGTGCTATGTAGCACAGCGCTGCCTTTCCCATGTGTGCTACGGAGACGCTGATTAATGCAGTGCTCATTATACATGATTAGAGTCTCGTGACTGCCGGCGACTGCGTGCGTGCGTGCATGGGTCAAAGTCCGCCGATCACAGCATTCCCCTATTTTGTAAAATTATTTTTTAGTCCTCTGGGTGTTGCAATGGATATCAATGATTCATATGATTGCCCTCAGTAAAAAAGCACAAGAAACAGGACGCAAACAGTTACAAACTCTGCTTCATAAGATGTCGCGGGCGATCGGGAAGACGCTGAGCAGAGGGCACCGTCGCGTAAAACATCGTGAGACCGCGGAAACAGCCGGACTGTGCTTCAGGCTGGATTCGAACCTGCGATGACATTCTTAAAGTGCTATGTAGCACAGCGCTGCCTTTCCCATGTGTGCTACGGAGACGCTGATTAATGCAGTGCGAATTATACATGATTAGAGTCTCGTGACTGCCGGCTACTGCGTGCGTGCGTGCGTAGGTCAAAGTCCGCTGATCGCGGCATTCCCCTATTTTGTAAAATTATTTTTTACTCTCCTGGGTGTTGCAATGGATATCAATGATTCATATGATTGCCCTCAGTAAAAAAACACAAGAAACAGGAATGCAATCAGTTACAAACACTCAGGTTCTCTGCTTCATAAGATGTCGCCGGCGATCGGGAAGACGCTGAGCAGAGGGCACCGTCGCGTAAAACAACGTGAGTCCGCGGAAACTGCCGGACGGTGCTTCAGGCCGGATTCGAACCGGCGATGCCATTCTTAAAGTGCTATGTAGCACAGCGCTGCCTTTCCCATGTGTGCTACGGAGACGCTGATTAATGCAGTGCTCATTATACATGATTAGAGTCTCGTGACTGCCGGCTACTGCGTGCGTGCGTGCGTAGGTCAAAGTCCGCTGATCGCGGCATTCCCCTATTTTGTAAAATTATTTTTTACTCTCCTGGGTGTTGCAATGGATATCAATGATTCATATGATTGCCCTCAGTAAAAAAACACAAGAAACAGGAATGCAATCAGTTACAAACACTCAGGTTCTCTGCTTCATAAGATGTCGCCGGCGATCGGGAAGACGCTGAGCAGAGGGCACCGTCGCGTAAAACAACGTGAGTCCGCGGAAACTGCCGGACGGTGCTTCAGGCCGGATTCGAACCGGCGATGCCATTCTTAAAGTGCTATGTAGCACAGCGCTGCCTTTCCCATGTGTGCTACGGAGACGCTGATTAATGCAGTGCTCATTATACATGATTAGAGTCTCGTGACTGCCGGCTACTGCGTGCGTGCGTGCGTAGGTCAAAGTCCGCTGATCGCGGCATTCCCCTATTTTGTAAAATTATTTTTTACTCCTCTGGGTGTTGCAATGGATATCAATGATTCATATGATTGCCCTCAGTAAAAAAACACAAGAAACAGGACGCAAACAGTTACAAACACTCAGGTTCTCTACTTCATAAGATGTCGCGGGCGATCGAGAAGACGCTGAGCAGAGGGCACAGTCGCGTAAAACAACATGAGTCCGCGGAAACTGCCGGACGGTGCTTCAGGCCGGATTCGAACCGGCGATGCCATTCTTAGACTGCTATGTAGCACAGCGCTGCCTTTCCCATGTGTGCTACGGAGACGCTGATTAATGCAGTGCTCATTATACATGATTAGAGTCTCGTGACTGTCGGCTACTGCGTGCGTGCGTGCGTGTGTAGGTCAAAGTCCGCCGATCGCGGCATTCCCCTATTTTGTAAAATTATTTTTTACTCCTCTGGGTGTTGCAATGGATATCAATGATTCATATGATTGCCCTCAGTAAAAAAACACAAGAAACAGGAATGCAATCAGTTACAAACACTCAGGTTCTCTGCTTCATAAGATGTCGCCGGCGATCGGGAAGACGCTGAGCAGAGGGCACGTCGCGTAAAACAACGCGAGACCGCGGAAATGGCCGGACGGTGCTTCTCGCCTTATTCGAACCTGCAATGCCATCCTTAAAGTGCTATGTAGCACAGCGCTGCCTTTCCCATGTGTGCTACGGGGACGCTGATTAACGCAGTGCTCATTATACATGATTAGAGTCTCGTGACTGCCGGCTACTGCGTGCGTGCGTGCGTAGGTCAAAGTCCGCTGATCGCGGCTTTCCCCTATTTTGTAAAATTATTTTTTACTCCTCTGGGTGTTGCAATGGATATCAATGATTCATATGATTGCCCTCAGTAAAAAAACACAAGAAACAGGAATGCAATCAGTTACAAACACTCAGGTTCTCTGCTTCATAACATGTCGCCGGCGATCGGGAAGACGTTGAGCAGAGGGCACCGTCGCGTAAAACAACGTGAGTCCGCGGAAACTGCCGGACGTTGCTTGAGGCCGGATTCGAACCGGCGATGCCATTCTTAAAGTGCTATGTAGCACAGCGCTGCCTTTCCCATGTGTGCTACGAAGACGCTGATTAATGCAGTGCTCATTATACATGATTAGAGTTTCGTGACTGCCGGCTACTGCGTGCGTGCGTGCGTAGGTCAACGTCCGCTGATCGCGGCATTCCCCTATTTTGTAAAATTATTTTTTACTCCTCTGGGTGTTGCAATGAATATCAATGATTCATATGATTGCCCTCAGTAAAAAAAGACAAGAAACAGGACGCAAACAGTTACAAACACTCAGGTTCTCTGCTTCATAAGATGTCGCGGGCGATCGGGAAGACGCTGAGCAGAGGGCACCGTCGCGTAAAACAACGTGAGTCCGCGGAAACTGCCGAACCTTCAGGCCGGATTCGAACCAGCGATGCCATTCTTAAAGTGCTATGTAGCACAGCGCTGCCTTTCCCATGTGTGCTACGGAGACGCTGATTAATGCAGTGCTCATTATACATGATTAGAGTCTCGTGACTGCCGGCGACTGCGTGCGTGCGTGCATGGGTCAAAGTCCGCCGATCACAGCATTCCCCTATTTTGTAAAATTATTTTTTAGTCCTCTGGGTGTTGCAATGGATATCAATGATTCATATGATTGCCCTCAGTAAAAAAGCACAAGAAACAGGACGCAAACAGTTACAAACTCTGCTTCATAAGATGTCGCGGGCGATCGGGAAGACGCTGAGCAGAGGGCACCGTCGCGTAAAACATCGTGAGACCGCGGAAACAGCCGGACTGTGCTTCAGGCTGGATTCGAACCTGCGATGACATTCTTAAAGTGCTATGTAGCACAGCGCTGCCTTTCCCATGTGTGCTACGGAGACGCTGATTAATGCAGTGCGAATTATACATGATTAGAGTCTCGTGACTGCCGGCTACTGCGTGCGTGCGTGCGTAGGTCAAAGTCCGCTGATCGCGGCATTCCCCTATTTTGTAAAATTATTTTTTACTCTCCTGGGTGTTGCAATGGATATCAATGATTCATATGATTGCCCTCAGTAAAAAAACACAAGAAACAGGAATGCAATCAGTTACAAACACTCAGGTTCTCTGCTTCATAAGATGTCGCCGGCGATCGGGAAGACGCTGAGCAGAGGGCACCGTCGCGTAAAACAACGTGAGTCCGCGGAAACTGCCGGACGGTGCTTCAGGCCGGATTCGAACCGGCGATGCCATTCTTAAAGTGCTATGTAGCACAGCGCTGCCTTTCCCATGTGTGCTACGGAGACGCTGATTAATGCAGTGCTCATTATACATGATTAGAGTCTCGTGACTGCCGGCTACTGCGTGCGTGCGTGCGTAGGTCAAAGTCCGCTGATCGCGGCATTCCCCTATTTTGTAAAATTATTTTTTACTCTCCTGGGTGTTGCAATGGATATCAATGATTCATATGATTGCCCTCAGTAAAAAAACACAAGAAACAGGAATGCAATCAGTTACAAACACTCAGGTTCTCTGCTTCATAAGATGTCGCCGGCGATCGGGAAGACGCTGAGCAGAGGGCACCGTCGCGTAAAACAACGTGAGTCCGCGGAAACTGCCGGACGGTGCTTCAGGCCGGATTCGAACCGGCGATGCCATTCTTAAAGTGCTATGTAGCACAGCGCTGCCTTTCCCATGTGTGCTACGGAGACGCTGATTAATGCAGTGCTCATTATACATGATTAGAGTCTCGTGACTGCCGGCTACTGCGTGCGTGCGTGCGTAGGTCAAAGTCCGCTGATCGCGGCATTCCCCTATTTTGTAAAATTATTTTTTACTCCTCTGGGTGTTGCAATGGATATCAATGATTCATATGATTGCCCTCAGTAAAAAAACACAAGAAACAGGACGCAAACAGTTACAAACACTCAGGTTCTCTACTTCATAAGATGTCGCGGGCGATCGAGAAGACGCTGAGCAGAGGGCACAGTCGCGTAAAACAACATGAGTCCGCGGAAACTGCCGGACGGTGCTTCAGGCCGGATTCGAACCGGCGATGCCATTCTTAGACTGCTATGTAGCACAGCGCTGCCTTTCCCATGTGTGCTACGGAGACGCTGATTAATGCAGTGCTCATTATACATGATTAGAGTCTCGTGACTGCCGGCTACTGCGTGCGTGCGTGCGTGTGTAGGTCAAAGTCCGCCGATCGCGGCATTCCCCTATTTTGTAAAATTATTTTTTACTCCTCTGGGTGTTGCAATGGATATCAATGATTCATATGATTGCCCTCAGTAAAAAAACACAAGAAACAGGAATGCAATCAGTTACAAACACTCAGGTTCTCTGCTTCATAAGATGTCGCCGGCGATCGGGAAGACGCTGAGCAGAGGGCACGTCGCGTAAAACAACGCGAGACCGCGGAAATGGCCGGACGGTGCTTCTCGCCTTATTCGAACCTGCAATGCCATCCTTAAAGTGCTATGTAGCACAGCGCTGCCTTTCCCATGTGTGCTACGGGGACGCTGATTAACGCAGTGCTCATTATACATGATTAGAGTCTCGTGACTGCCGGCTACTGCGTGCGTGCGTGCGTAGGTCAAAGTCCGCTGATCGCGGCTTTCCCCTATTTTGTAAAATTATTTTTTACTCCTCTGGGTGTTGCAATGGATATCAATGATTCATATGATTGCCCTCAGTAAAAAAACACAAGAAACAGGAATGCAATCAGTTACAAACACTCAGGTTCTCTGCTTCATAACATGTCGCCGGCGATCGGGAAGACGTTGAGCAGAGGGCACCGTCGCGTAAAACAACGTGAGTCCGCGGAAACTGCCGGACGTTGCTTGAGGCCGGATTCGAACCGGCGATGCCATTCTTAAAGTGCTATGTAGCACAGCGCTGCCTTTCCCATGTGTGCTACGAAGACGCTGATTAATGCAGTGCTCATTATACATGATTAGAGTTTCGTGACTGCCGGCTACTGCGTGCGTGCGTGCGTAGGTCAACGTCCGCTGATCGCGGCATTCCCCTATTTTGTAAAATTATTTTTTACTCCTCTGGGTGTTGCAATGAATATCAATGATTCATATGATTGCCCTCAGTAAAAAAAGACAAGAAACAGGACGCAAACAGTTACAAACACTCAGGTTCTCTGCTTCATAAGATGTCGCGGGCGATCGGGAAGACGCTGAGCAGAGGGCACCGTCGCGTAAAACAACGTGAGTCCGCGGAAACTGCCGAACCTTCAGGCCGGATTCGAACCAGCGATGCCATTCTTAAAGTGCTATGTAGCACAGCGCTGCCTTTCCCATGTGTGCTACGGGGACGCTGATTAACGCAGTGCTCATTATACATGATTAGAGTCTCGTGACTGCCGGATACTGCGTGCGTGCGTGCGTAGGTCAAAGTCCGCTGATCGCGGCTTTCCCCTATTTTGTAAAATTATTTTTTACTCCTCTGGGTGTTGCAATGGATATCAATGATTCATATGATTGCCCTCAGTAAAAAAACACAAGAAACAGGAATGCAAACAGTTACAAACACTCAGGTTCTCTGCTTCATAAGATGTCGCGGGCGATCGGGAAGACGCTGAGCAGAGGGCACCGTCGCGTAAAACAACGTGAGTCCGCGGAAACTGCCGGACCTTCAGGCCGGATTCGAACTGGCGATGCCATTCTTAAAGTGCTATGTAGCACAGCGCTGCCTTTCCCATGTGTGCTACGGAGATGCTGATTAATGCAGTGCTCATTATACATGATTAGAGTTTCGTGACTGCCGGCTACTGCGTGCGTGCGTGCGTAGGTCAAAGTCCGCTGATCGCGGCATTCCCCTATTTTGTAAAATTATTTTTTACTCCTCTGGGTGTTGCAATGGATATCAATGATTCATATGATTGCCCTCAGTAAAAAAACACAAGAAACAGGACGCAAACAGTTACAAACACTCAGGTTCTCTGCTTCATAACATGTCGCGGGCGATCGGGAAGACGCTGAACAGAGGGCACCGTCGCGTAAAACATCGTGAGACCGCGGAAACAGCCGGACTGTGCTTCAGGCTGGATTCGAACCTGCGATGACATTCTTAAAGTGCTATGTAGCACAGCGCTGCCTTTCCCATGTGTGCTACAGAGACACCATTAATGCAGTGCTCATTATACATGATTAGAGTCTCGTGACTGCCGGCTACTGCGTGCGTGCGTGCGTGTGTAGGTCAAAGTCCGCCGATCGCAGCATTCCCCTATTTTGTAAAATTATTTTTTACTCTCCTGGGTGTTGCAATGGATATCAATGATTCATATGATTGCCCTCAGTAAAAAAACACAAGAAACAGGAATGCAATCAGTTACAAACACTCAGGTTCTCTGCTTCATAAGATGTCGCCGGCGATCGGGAAGACGCTGAGCAGAGGGCACCGTCGCGTAAAAAACAACGCGAGACCGCGGAAATGGCCGGACGGTGCTTCAGGCTGGATTCGAACCTGCGATGACATTCTTAAAGTGCTATGTAGCACAGCGCTGCCTTTCCCATGTGTGCTACGGAGACACCATTAATGCAGTGCTCATTATACATGATTAGAGTCTCGTGACTGCCGGCTACTGCGTGCGTGCGTGCGTGTGTAGGTCAAAGTCCGCCGATCGCAGCATTCCCCTATTTTGTAAAATTATTTTTTACTCTCCTGGGTGTTGCAATGGATATCAATGATTCATATGATTGCCCTCAGTAAAAAAAACACAAGAAACAGGAATGCAATCAGTTACAAACACTCAGGTTCTCTGCTTCATAAGATGTCGCCGGCGATCGGGAAGACGCTGAGCAGAGGGCACCGTCGCGTAAAACAACGCGAGACCGCGGAAATGGCCGGACGGTGCTTCAGGCTGGATTCGAACCTGCGATGACATTCTTAAAGTGCTGTGTAGCACAGCGCTGCCTTTCCCATGTGTGCTACGGAGACACCATTAATGCAGTGCTCATTATACATGATTAGAGTCTCGTGACTGCCGGCTACTGCGTGCGTGCGTGCGTGTGTAGGTCAAAGTCCGCCGATCGCAGCATTCCCCTATTTTGTAAAATTATTTTTTACTCTCCTGGGTGTTGCAATGGATATCAATGATTCAAATGATTGCCCTCAGTAAAAAAACACAAGAAACAGGAATGCAATCAGTTACAAACACTCAGGTTCTCTGCTTCATAAGATGTCGCCGGCGATCGGGAAGACGCTGAGCAGAGGGCACGTCGCGTAAAACAACGCGAGACCGCGGAAATGGCCGGACGGTGCTTCAGGCCTTATTCGAACCTGCAATGCCATTCTTAAAGTGCTATGTAGCACAGCGCTGCCTTTCCCATATGTGCTACGGAGATGCTGATTAGTGCAGTGCTCATTATACATGATTAGAGTCTCGTGACTGCCGGCTACTGCGTGCGTGCGTGCGTAGATCAAAGTCCGCTGATCGCGGCATTCCCCTATTTTGTAAAATTATTTTTTACTCCTCTGGGTGTTGCAATGAATATCAATGATTCATATGATTGCCCTCAGTAAAAAAAGACAAGAAACAGGACGCAAACAGTTACAAACACTCAGGTTCTCTGCTTCATAAGATGTCGCGGGCGATCGGGAAGACGCTGAGCAGAGGGCACCGTCGCGTAAAACAACGTGAGTCCGCGGAAACTGCCGGACCTTCAGGCCGGATTCGAACTGGCGATGCCATTCTTAAAGTGCTATGTAGCACAGCGCTGCCTTTCCCATGTGTGCTACGGAGACGCTGATTAATGCAGTGCTCATTATACATGATTAGAGTTTCGTGACTGCCGGCTACTGCGTGCGTGCGTGCGTAGGTCAAAGTCCGCTGATCGCGGCATTCCCCTATTTTGTAAAATTATTTTTTACTCCTCTGGGTGTTGCAATGGATATCAATGATTCATATGATTGCCCTCAGTAAAAAAACACAAGAAACAGGACGCAAACAGTTACAAACACTCAGGTTCTCTGCTTCATAACATGTCGCGGGCGATCGGGAAGACGCTGAGCAGAGGGCACCGTCGCGTAAAACAACGTGAGTCCGCAGAAACTGCCGGACGGTGCTTCAGGCCTTATTCGAACCTGCAATGCCATTCTTAAAGTGCTATGTAGCACAGCGCTGCCTTTCCCATATGTGCTACGGAGATGCTGATTAGTGCAGTGCTCATTATACATGATTAGAGTCTCGTGACTGCCGGCTACTGCGTGCGTGCGTGCGTAGATCAAAGTCCGCTGATCGCGGCATTCCCCTATTTTGTAAAATTATTTTTTACTCCTCTGGGTGTTGCAATGAATATCAATGATTCATATGATTGCCCTCAGTAAAAAAAGACAAGAAACAGGACGCAAACAGTTACAAACACTCAGGTTCTCTGCTTCATAAGATGTCGCGGGCGATCGGGAAGACGCTGAGCAGAGGGCACCGTCGCGTAAAACAACGTGAGTCCGCGGAAACTGCCGGACGGTGCTTCAGGCCGGATTCGAACCTGCGATGACATTCTTAAAGTGCTATGTAGCACAGCGCTGCCTTTCCCATGTGTGCTACGGAGACACCGATTAATGCAGTCCTCATTATACATGATTAGAGTCTCGTGACTGCCGGCTACTGCTTGCGTGCGTGCGTGTGTAGGTCAAAGTCCGCCGATCGCAGCATTCCCCTATTTTGTAAAATTATTTTTTACTCTCCTGGGTGTTGCAATGGATATCAATGATTCATATGATTGCCCTCAGTAAAAAAACACAAGAAACAGGAATGCAATCAGTTACAAACACTCAGGTTCTCTGCTTCATAAGATGTCGCCGGCGATCGGGAAGACGCTGAGCAGAGGGCACGTCGCGTAAAACAACGCGAGACCGCGGAAATGGCCGGACGGTGCTTCAGGCCTTATTCGAACCTGCAATGCCATTCTTAAAGTGCTATGTAGCACAGCGCTGCCTTTCCCATATGTGCTACGGAGATGCTGATTAGTGCAGTGCTCATTATACATGATTAGAGTCTCGTGACTGCCGGCTACTGCGTGCGTGCGTGCGTAGATCAAAGTCCGCTGATCGCGGCATTCCCCTATTTTGTAAAATTATTTTTTACTCCTCTGGGTGTTGCAATGAATATCAATGATTCATATGATTGCCCTCAGTAAAAAAAGACAAGAAACAGGACGCAAACAGTTACAAACACTCAGGTTCTCTGCTTCATAAGATGTCGCCGGCGATCGGGAAGACGCTGAGCAGAGGGCACCGTCGCGTAAAACAACGTGAGTCCGCGGAAACTGCCGGGCGGTGCTTCAGGCCGGATTCGAACCGGCGATGCCATTCTTAAAGTGCTATGTAGCACAGCGCTGCCTTTCCCATGTGTGCTACGGAGACGCTGATTAATGCAGTGCGAATTATACATGATTAGAGTCTCGTGACTGCCGGCTAC
The DNA here is from genome assembly GCF_046254945.1 of Alosa pseudoharengus. NCBI lineage: Eukaryota > Metazoa > Chordata > Actinopteri > Clupeiformes > Clupeidae > Alosa > Alosa pseudoharengus. Next base: position 594,807 of record NW_027468576.1, on the reverse strand, counting down.
TGCGTGCGTGCGTGCGTAGGTCAAAGTCCGCTGATCGCGGCATTCCCCTATTTTGTAAAATTATTTTTTACTCCTCTGGGTGTTGCAATGGATATCAATGATTCATATGATTGCCCTCAGAAAAAAATACAAGAAACAGGACGCAATCAGTTACAAACAATCAGGTTCTCTGCTTCATAAGATGTCGCGGGCGATCGGGAAGACGCTGAGCAGAGGGCACCGTCGCGTAAAACAACGTGAGAGCGCGGACACGGCCGGACGGTGCTTCAGGCCGGATTCGAACCGGCGATGCCATTCTTAGACTGCTATGTAGCACAGCGCTGCCTTTCCCATGTGTGCTACAGAGACGCTGATTAATGCAGTGCTCATTATACATGATTAGAGTCTCGTGACTGCCGGCTACTGCGTGCGTGCGTAGGTCAAAGTCCGCCGATCGGGGCATTCCCCTATTTTGTAAAATTATTTTTTACTCCTCTGGGTGTTGCAATGGATATCAATGATTCATATGATTGCCCTCAGTAAAAAAACACAAGAAACAGGAATGCAATCAGTTACAAACACTCAGGTTCTCTGCTTCATAACATGTCGCGGGCGATCGGGAAGACTCTGAGCAGAGGGCACCGTCGCGTAAAACAACGTGAGTCCGCGGAAACTGCCGGACGTTGCTTGAGGCCGGATTCGAACCGGCGATGCCATTCTTAAAGTGCTATGTAGCACAGCGCTGCCTTTCCCATGTGTGCTACGGAGACGCTGATTAATGCAGTGCTCATTATACATGATTAGAGTTTCGTGACTGCCGGCTACTGCGTGCGTGCGTGCGTAGGTCAACGTCCGCTGATCGCGGCATTCCCCTATTTTGTGAAATTATTTTTTACTCCTCTGGGTGTTGCAATGAATATCAATGATTCATATGATTGCCCTCAGTAAAAAAAGACAAGAAACAGGACGCAAACAGTTACAAACACTCAGGTTCTCTGCTTCATAAGATGTCGCGGGCGATCGGGAAGACGCTGAGCAGAGGGCACCGTCGCGTAAAACAACGTGAGTCCGCGGAAACTGCCGAACCTTCAGGCCGGATTCGAACCAGCGATGCCATTCTTAAAGTGCTATGTAGCACAGCGCTGCCTTTCCCATGTGTGCTACGGGGACGCTGATTAACGCAGTGCTCATTATACATGATTAGAGTCTCGTGACTGCCGGATACTGCGTGCGTGCGTGCGTAGGTCAAAGTCCGCTGATCGCGGCTTTCCCCTATTTTGTAAAATTATTTTTTACTCCTCTGGGTGTTGCAATGGATATCAATGATTCATATGATTGCCCTCAGTAAAAAAACACAAGAAACAGGAATGCAAACAGTTACAAACACTCAGGTTCTCTGCTTCATAAGATGTCGCGGGCGATCGGGAAGACGCTGAGCAGAGGGCACCGTCGCGTAAAACAACGTGAGTCCGCGGAAACTGCCGGACCTTCAGGCCGGATTCGAACTGGCGATGCCATTCTTAAAGTGCTATGTAGCACAGCGCTGCCTTTCCCATGTGTGCTACGGAGATGCTGATTAATGCAGTGCTCATTATACATGATTAGAGTTTCGTGACTGCCGGCTACTGCGTGCGTGCGTGCGTAGGTCAAAGTCCGCTGATCGCGGCATTCCCCTATTTTGTAAAATTATTTTTTACTCCTCTGGGTGTTGCAATGGATATCAATGATTCATATGATTGCCCTCAGTAAAAAAACACAAGAAACAGGACGCAAACAGTTACAAACACTCAGGTTCTCTGCTTCATAACATGTCGCGGGCGATCGGGAAGACGCTGAACAGAGGGCACCGTCGCGTAAAACATCGTGAGACCGCGGAAACAGCCGGACTGTGCTTCAGGCTGGATTCGAACCTGCGATGACATTCTTAAAGTGCTATGTAGCACAGCGCTGCCTTTCCCATGTGTGCTACAGAGACACCATTAATGCAGTGCTCATTATACATGATTAGAGTCTCGTGACTGCCGGCTACTGCGTGCGTGCGTGCGTGTGTAGGTCAAAGTCCGCCGATCGCAGCATTCCCCTATTTTGTAAAATTATTTTTTACTCTCCTGGGTGTTGCAATGGATATCAATGATTCATATGATTGCCCTCAGTAAAAAAACACAAGAAACAGGAATGCAATCAGTTACAAACACTCAGGTTCTCTGCTTCATAAGATGTCGCCGGCGATCGGGAAGACGCTGAGCAGAGGGCACCGTCGCGTAAAAAACAACGCGAGACCGCGGAAATGGCCGGACGGTGCTTCAGGCTGGATTCGAACCTGCGATGACATTCTTAAAGTGCTATGTAGCACAGCGCTGCCTTTCCCATGTGTGCTACGGAGACACCATTAATGCAGTGCTCATTATACATGATTAGAGTCTCGTGACTGCCGGCTACTGCGTGCGTGCGTGCGTGTGTAGGTCAAAGTCCGCCGATCGCAGCATTCCCCTATTTTGTAAAATTATTTTTTACTCTCCTGGGTGTTGCAATGGATATCAATGATTCATATGATTGCCCTCAGTAAAAAAAACACAAGAAACAGGAATGCAATCAGTTACAAACACTCAGGTTCTCTGCTTCATAAGATGTCGCCGGCGATCGGGAAGACGCTGAGCAGAGGGCACCGTCGCGTAAAACAACGCGAGACCGCGGAAATGGCCGGACGGTGCTTCAGGCTGGATTCGAACCTGCGATGACATTCTTAAAGTGCTGTGTAGCACAGCGCTGCCTTTCCCATGTGTGCTACGGAGACACCATTAATGCAGTGCTCATTATACATGATTAGAGTCTCGTGACTGCCGGCTACTGCGTGCGTGCGTGCGTGTGTAGGTCAAAGTCCGCCGATCGCAGCATTCCCCTATTTTGTAAAATTATTTTTTACTCTCCTGGGTGTTGCAATGGATATCAATGATTCATATGATTGCCCTCAGTAAAAAAACACAAGAAACAGGAATGCAATCAGTTACAAACACTCAGGTTCTCTGCTTCATAAGATGTCGCCGGCGATCGGGAAGACGCTGAGCAGAGGGCACGTCGCGTAAAACAACGCGAGACCGCGGAAATGGCCGGACGGTGCTTCAGGCCTTATTCGAACCTGCAATGCCATTCTTAAAGTGCTATGTAGCACAGCGCTGCCTTTCCCATATGTGCTACGGAGATGCTGATTAGTGCAGTGCTCATTATACATGATTAGAGTCTCGTGACTGCCGGCTACTGCGTGCGTGCGTGCGTAGATCAAAGTCCGCTGATCGCGGCATTCCCCTATTTTGTAAAATTATTTTTTACTCCTCTGGGTGTTGCAATGAATATCAATGATTCATATGATTGCCCTCAGTAAAAAAAGACAAGAAACAGGACGCAAACAGTTACAAACACTCAGGTTCTCTGCTTCATAAGATGTCGCGGGCGATCGGGAAGACGCTGAGCAGAGGGCACCGTCGCGTAAAACAACGTGAGTCCGCGGAAACTGCCGGACCTTCAGGCCGGATTCGAACTGGCGATGCCATTCTTAAAGTGCTATGTAGCACAGCGCTGCCTTTCCCATGTGTGCTACGGAGACGCTGATTAATGCAGTGCTCATTATACATGATTAGAGTTTCGTGACTGCCGGCTACTGCGTGCGTGCGTGCGTAGGTCAAAGTCCGCTGATCGCGGCATTCCCCTATTTTGTAAAATTATTTTTTACTCCTCTGGGTGTTGCAATGGATATCAATGATTCATATGATTGCCCTCAGTAAAAAAACACAAGAAACAGGACGCAAACAGTTACAAACACTCAGGTTCTCTGCTTCATAACATGTCGCGGGCGATCGGGAAGACGCTGAGCAGAGGGCACCGTCGCGTAAAACAACGTGAGTCCGCAGAAACTGCCGGACGGTGCTTCAGGCCGGATTCGAACCGGCGATGCCATTCTTAAAGTGCTATGTAGCACAGCGCTGCCTTTCCCATGTGTGCGACGGAGACGCTGATTAATGTAGTGCTCATTATACATGATTAGAGTCTCGTGACTGCCGGCTACTGCATGCGTGCGTGCGTAGGTCAAAGTCCGCTGATCGCGGCATTCCCCTATTTTGTAAAATAATTTTTTACTCCTCTGGGTGTTGCAATGGATATCAATGATTCATATGATTGCCCTCAGTAAAAAAACACAAGAAACAGGACGCAAACAGTTACAAACACTCAGGTTCTCTGCTTCATAACATGTCGCGGGCGATCGGGAAGACGCTGAGCAGAGGGCACCGTTGCGTAAAACAACGCGAGACCGCGGAAATGGCCGGACGGTGCTTCAGGCTGGATTCGAACCTGCGATGACATTCTTAAAGTGCTATGTAGCACAGCGCTGCCTTTCCCATGTGTGCTACGGAGACACCATTAATGCAGTGCTCATTATACATGATTAGAGTCTCGTGACTGCCGGCTACTGCGTGCGTGCGTGCGTGTGTAGGTCAAAGTCCGCCGATCGCAGCATTCCCCTATTTTGTAAAATTATTTTTTACTCTCCTGGGTGTTGCAATGGATATCAATGATTCATATGATTGCCCTCAGTAAAAAAACACAAGAAACAGGAATGCAATCAGTTACAAACACTCAGGTTCTCTGCTTCATAAGATGTCGCTGGCGATCGGGAAGACGCTGAGCAGAGGGCACCGTCGCGTAAAACAACGTGAGTCCGCGGAAACTGCCGGACGGTGCTTCAGGCCGGATTCGAACCGGCGATGCCATTCTTAAAGTGCTATGTAGCACATCGCTGCCTTTCCCATGTGTGCTACGGAGACGCTGATTAATGCAGTGCGAATTATACATGATTAGAGTCTCGTGACTGCCGGCTACTGCGTGCGTGCGTGCGTAGGTCAAAGTCCGCTGATCGCGGCATTCCCCTATTTTGTAAAATTATTTTTTACTCCTCTGGGTGTTGCAATGGATATCAATGATTCATATGATTGCCCTCAGTAAAAAAACACAAGAAACAGGACGCAAACAGTTACAAACTCTGCTTCATAAGATGTCGCGGGCGATCGGGAAGACGCTGAGCAGAGGGCACCGTCGCGTAAAACATCGTGAGACCGCGGAAACAGCCGGACTGTGCTTCAGGCTGGATTCGAACCTGCGATGACATTCTTAAAGTGCTATGTAGCACAGCGCTGCCTTTCCCATGTGTGCTACGGAGACACCATTAATGCAGTGCTCATTATACATGATTAGAGTCTCGTGACTGCCGGCTACTGCGTGCGTGCGTGCGTGTGTAGGTCAAAGTCCGCCGATCGCAGCATTCCCCTATTTTGTAAAATTATTTTTTACTCTCCTGGGTGTTGCAATGGATATCAATGATTCATATGATTGCCCTCAGTAAAAAAACACAAGAAACAGGAATGCAATCAGTTACAAACACTCAGGTTCTCTGCTTCATAAGATGTCGCCGGCGATCGGGAAGACGCTGAGCAGAGGGCACCGTCGCGTAAAAAACAACGCGACACCGCGGAAATGGCCGGACGGTGCTTCAGGCTGGATTCGAACCTGCGATGACATTCTTAAAGTGCTATGTAGCACAGCGCTGCCTTTCCCATGTGTGCTACGGAGACACCATTAATGCAGTGCTCATTATACATGATTAGAGTCTCGTGACTGCCGGCTACAGCGTGCGTGCGTGCGTGTGTAGGTCAAAGTCCGCCGATCGCAGCATTCCCCTATTTTGTAAAATTATTTTTTACTCTCCTGGGTGTTGCAATGGATATCAATGATTCATATGATTGCCCTCAGTAAAAAAACACAAGAAACAGGAATGCAATCAGTTACAAACACTCAGGTTCTCTGCTTCATAAGATGTCGCCGGCGATCGGGAAGACGCTGAGCAGAGGGCACCGTCGCGTAAAACAACGTGAGTCCGCGGAAACTGCCGGACGGTGCTTCAGGCCGGATTCGAACCGGCGATGCCATTCTTAAAGTGCTATGTAGCACAGCGCTGCCTTTCCCATGTGTGCTACGGAGACGCTGATTAATGCAGTGCTCATTATACATGATTAGAGTCTCGTGACTGCCGGCTACTGCGTGCGTGCGTGCGTAGGTCAAAGTCCGCTGATCGCGGCATTCCCCTATTTTGTAAAATTATTTTTTACTCCTCTGGGTGTTGCAATGGATATCAATGATTCATATGATTGCCCTCAGTAAAAAAACACAAGAAACAGGACGCAAACAGTTACAAACACTCAGGTTCTCTACTTCATAAGATGTCGCGGGCGATCGAGAAGACGCTGAGCAGAGGGCACAGTCGCGTAAAACAACATGAGTCCGCGGAAACTGCCGGACGGTGCTTCAGGCCGGATTCGAACCTGCGATGACATTCTTAAAGTGCTATGTAGCACAGCGCTGCCTTTCCCATGTGTGCTACGGAGACACCATTAATGCAGTGCTCATTATACATGATTAGAGTCTCGTGACTGCCGGCTACTGCGTGCGTGCGTGCGTGTGTAGGTCAAAGTCCGCCGATCGCAGCATTCCCCTATTTTGTAAAATTATTTTTTACTCTCCTGGGTGTTGCAATGGATATCAATGATTCATATGATTGCCCTCAGTAAAAAAACACAAGAAACAGGAATGCAATCAGTTACAAACACCCAGGTTCTCTGCTTCATAAGATGTCGCCGGCGATCGGGAAGACGCTGAGCAGAGGGCACGTCGCGTAAAACAACGCGAGACCGCGGAAATGGCCGGACGGTGCTTCAGGCCTTATTCGAACGTGCAATGCTATTCTTAAAGTGCTATGTAGCACAGCGCTGCCTTTCCCATATGTGCTACGGAGATGCTGATTAGTGCAGTGCTCATTATACATGATTAGAGTCTCGTGACTGCCGGCTACTGCGTGCGTGCGTGCGTGTGTAGGTCAAAGTCCGCCGATCGCAGCATTCCCCTATTTTGTAAAATAATTTTTTACTCCTCTGGGTGTTGCAATGGATATCAATGATTCATATGATTGCCCTCAGTAAAAAAACACAAGAAACAGGAATGCAATCAGTTACAAACACTCAGGTTCTCTGCTTCATAAGATGTCGCCGGCGATCGGGAAGACGCTGAGCAGAGGGCACCGTCGCGTAAAACAACGCGAGACCGCGGAAATGGCCGGACGGTGCTTCAGGCTGGATTCGAACCTGCGATGACATTCTTAAAGTGCTATGTAGCACAGCGCTGCCTTTCCCATGTGTGCTACGGAGACACCATTAATGCAGTGCTCATTATACATGATTAGAGTCTCGTGACTGCCGGCTACTGCTTGCGTGCGTGCGTGTGTAGGTCAAAGTCCGCCAATCGCAGCATTCCCCTATTTTGTAAAATTATTTTTTACTCTCCTGGGTGTTGCAATGGATATCAATGATTCATATGATTGCCCTCAGTAAAAAAACACAAGAAACAGGAATGCAATCAGTTACAAACACTCAGGTTCTCTGCTTCATAAGATGTCGCCGGCGATCGGGAAGACGCTGAGCAGAGGGCACCGTCGCGTAAAACAACGTGAGTCCGCGGAAACTGCCGGACGGTGCTTCAGGCCGGATTCGAACCGGCGATGCCATTCTTAAAGTGCTATGTAGCACAGCGCTGCCTTTCCCATGTGTGCTACGGAGACGCTGATTAATGCAGTGCTCATTATACATGATTAGAGTCTCGTGACTGCCGGCTACTGCGTGCGTGCGTGCGTAGGTCAAAGTCCGCTGATCGCGGCATTCCCCTATTTTGTAAAATTATTTTTTACTCCTCTGGGTGTTGCAATGGATATCAATGATTCATATGATTGCCCTCAGTAAAAAAACACAAGAAACAGGACGCAAACAGTTACAAACACTCAGGTTCTCTACTTCATAAGATGTCGCGGGCGATCGGGAAGACGCTGAGCAGAGGGCACCGTCGCGTAAAACAACGTGACTCCGCGGAAACTGCCGGACGGTGCTTCAGGCCGGATTCGAACCTGCGATGACATTCTTAAAGTGCTATGTAGCACAGCGCTGCCTTTCCCATGTGTGCTACGGAGACACCGATTAATGCTGTCCTCATTATACATGATTAGAGTCTCGTGACTGCCGGCTACTGCTTGCGTGCGTGCGTGTGTAGGTCAAAGTCCGCCGATCGCAGCATTCCCCTATTTTGTAAAATTATTTTTTACTCTCCTGGGTGTTGCAATGGATATCAATGATTCATATGATTGCCCTCAGTAAAAAAACACAAGAAACAGGAATGCAATCAGTTACAAACACTCAGGTTCTCTGCTTCATAAGATGTCGCCGGCGATCGGGAAGACGCTGAGCAGAGGGCACGTCGCGTAAAACAACACGAGACCGCGGAAATGGCCGGACGGTGCTTCAGGCCTTATTCGAACCTGCAATGCCATTCTTAAAGTGCTATGTAGCACAGCGCTGCCTTTCCCATATGTGCTACGGAGATGCTGATTAGTGCAGTGCTCATTATACATGATTAGAGTCTCGTGACTGCCGGCTACTGCGTGCGTGCGTGCGTAGGTCAAAGTCCGCTGATCGCGGCATTCCCCTATTTTGTAAAATTATTTTTTACTCCTCTGGGTGTTGCAATGAATATCAATGATTCATATGATTGCCCTCAGTAAAAAAAGACAAGAAACAGGACGCAAACAGTTACAAACACTCAGGTTCTCTGCTTCATAAGATGTCGCGGGCGATCGGGAAGACGCTGAGCAGAGGGCACCGTCGCGTAAAACAACGTGAGTCCGCGGAAACTGCCGGACATTCAGGCCGGATTCGAACTGGCGATGCCATTCTTAAAGTGCTATGTAGCACAGCGCTGCCTTTCCCATGTGTGCTACGGAGACGCTGATTAATGCAGTGCTCATTATACATGATTAGAGTCTCGTGACTGCCGGCGACTGCGTGCGTGCGTGCGTAGGTCAAAGTCCGCCGATCACAGCATTCCCCTATTTTGTAAAATTATTTTTTAGTCCTCTGGGTGTTGCAATGGATATCAATGATTCATATGATTGCCCTCAGTAAAAAAGCACAAGAAACAGGACGCAAACAGTTACAAACTCTGCTTCATAAGATGTCGCGGGCGATCGGGAAGACGCTGAGCAGAGGGCACCGTCGCGTAAAACATCGCCAGACCGCCGGACTGTGCTTCAGGCTGGATTCGAACCTGCGATGACATTCTTAAAGTGCTATGTAGCACAGCGCTGCCTTTCCCATGTGTGCTACGGAGACACCGATTAATGCAGTCCTCATTATACATGATTAGAGTCTCGTGACTGCCGGCTACTGCTTGCGTGCGTGCGTGTGTAGGTCAAAGTCCGCCGATCGCAGCATTCCCCTATTTTGTAAAATTATTTTTTACTCTCCTGGGTGTTGCAATGGATATCAATGATTCATATGATTGCCCTCAGTAAAAAAACACAAGAAACAGGAATGCAATCAGTTACAAACACTCAGGTTCTCTGCTTCATAAGATGTCGCCGGCGATCGGGAAGACGCTGAGCAGAGGGCACCGTCGCGTAAAACAACGTGAGTCCGCGGAAACTGCCGGACGGTGCTTCAGGCCGGATTCGAACCGGCGATGCCATTCTTAAAGTGCTATGTAGCACATCGCTGCCTTTCCCATGTGTGCTACGGAGACGCTGATTAATGCAGTGCTCATTATACATGATTAGAGTCTCGTGACTGCCGGCTACTGCGTGCGTGCGTGCGTAGGTCAAAGTCCGCTGATCGTGGCATTCCCCTATTTTGTAAATTTGTTTTTTACTCCTCTGGGTGTTGCAATGGATATCAATGATTCATATGATTGCCCTCAGAAAAAAATACAAGAAACAGGACGCAATCAGTTACAAACAATCAGGTTCTCTGCTTCATAAGATGTCGCGGGCGATCGGGAAGACGCTGAGCAGAGGGCACCGTCGCGTAAAACAACGTGAGAGCGCGGACACGGCCGGACGGTGCTTCAGGCCGGATTCGAACCGGCGATGCCATTCTTAGACTGCTATGTAGCACAGCGCTGCCTTTCCCATGTGTGCTACGGAGACGCTGATTAATGCAGTGCTCATTATACATGATTAGAGTCTCGTGACTGCCGGCTACTGCGTGCGTGCGTGCGTGTGTAGGTCAAAGTCCGCCGATCGCGGCATTCCCCTATTTTGTAAAATTATTTTTTACTCCTCTGGGTGTTGCAATGGATATCAATGATTCATATGATTGCCCTCAGTAAAAAAACACAAGAAACAGGAATGCAATCAGTTACAAACACTCAGGTTCTCTGCTTCATAAGATGTCGCCGGCGATCGGGAAGACGCTGAGCAGAGGGCACGTCGCGTAAAACAACGCGAGACCGCGGAAATGGCCGGACGGTGCTTCTCGCCTTATTCGAACCTGCAATGCCATCCTTAAAGTGCTATGTAGCACAGCGCTGCCTTTCCCATGTGTGCTACGGGGACGCTGATTAACGCAGTGCTCATTATACATGATTAGAGTCTCGTGACTGCCGGCTACTGCGTGCGTGCGTGCGTAGGTCAAAGTCCGCTGATCGCGGCTTTCCCCTATTTTGTAAAATTATTTTTTACTCCTCTGGGTGTTGCAATGGATATCAATGATTCATATGATTGCCCTCAGTAAAAAAACACAAGAAACAGGAATGCAATCAGTTACAAACACTCAGGTTCTCTGCTTCATAACATGTCGCCGGCGATCGGGAAGACGTTGAGCAGAGGGCACCGTCGCGTAAAACAACGTGAGTCCGCGGAAACTGCCGGACGTTGCTTGAGGCCGGATTCGAACCGGCGATGCCATTCTTAAAGTGCTATGTAGCACAGCGCTGCCTTTCCCATGTGTGCTACGAAGACGCTGATTAATGCAGTGCTCATTATACATGATTAGAGTTTCGTGACTGCCGGCTACTGCGTGCGTGCGTGCGTAGGTCAACGTCCGCTGATCGCGGCATTCCCCTATTTTGTAAAATTATTTTTTACTCCTCTGGGTGTTGCAATGAATATCAATGATTCATATGATTGCCCTCAGTAAAAAAAGACAAGAAACAGGACGCAAACAGTTACAAACACTCAGGTTCTCTGCTTCATAAGATGTCGCGGGCGATCGGGAAGACGCTGAGCAGAGGGCACCGTTGCGTAAAACAACGTGAGTCCGCGGAAACTGCCGAACCTTCAGGCCGGATTCGAACCAGCGATGCCATTCTTAAAGTGCTATGTAGCACAGCGCTGCCTTTCCCATGTGTGCTACGGAGACGCTGATTAATGCAGTGCTCATTATACATGATTAGAGTCTCGTGACTGCCGGCTACTGCTTGCGTGCGTGCGTAGGTCAAAGTCCGCTGATCGCGGCATTCCCCTATTTTGTAAAATTATTTTTTACTCCTCTGGGTGTTGCAATGAATATCAATGATTCATATGATTGCCCTCAGTAAAAAAATACAAGAAACAGGACGCAAACAGTTACAAACACTCAGGTTCTCTGCTTCATAAGATGTCGCGGGCGATCGGGAAGACGCTGAGCAGAGGGCACCGTCGCGTAAAACAACGTGAGTCCGTGGAAACTGCCGGACGGTGCTTCAGGCTGGATTCGAACCTGCGATGACATCCTTAAAGTGCTATGTAGCACAGCGCTGCCTTTCCCATGTGTGCTACGGAGACGCTGATTAATGCAGTGCTCATTATACATGATTAGAGTCTCGTGACTGCCGGCTACTGCGTGCGTGCGTGCGTGTGTAGGTCAAAGTCCGCCGATCGCAGCATTCCCCTATTTTGTAAAATTATTTTTTACTCTCCTGGGTGTTGCAATGGATATCAATGATTCATATGATTGCCCTCAGTAAAAAAACACAAGAAACAGGAATGCAATCAGTTACAAACACTCAGGTTCTCTGCTTCATAAGATGTCGCCGGCGATCGGGAAGACGCTGAGCAGAGGGCACCGTCGCGTAAAACAACGCGAGACCGCGGAAATGGCCGGACGGTGCTTCAGGCCTTATTCGAACCTGCAATGCCATTCTTAAAGTGCTATGTAGCACAGCGCTGCCTTTCCCATATGTGCTATGGAGATGCTGATTAGTGCAGTGCTCATTATACATGATTAGAGTCTCGTGACTGCCGGCTACTGCGTGGGTGCGTGCGTAGGTCAAAGTCCGCTGATCGCAGCATTCCCCTATTTTGTAAAATTATTTTTTACTCCTCTGGGTGTTGCAATGGATATCAATGATTCATATGATTGCCCTCAGTAAAAAAGCACAAGAAACAGGACGCAAACAGTTACAAACTCTGCTTCATAAGATGTCGCGGGCGATCGGGAAGACGCTGAGCAGAGGGCACCGTCGCGTAAAACATCGTGAGACCGCGGAAACAGCCGGACTGTGCTTCAGGCTGGATTCGAACCTGCGATGACATTCTTAAAGTGCTATGTAGCACAGCGCTGCCTTTCCCATGTGTGCTACGGAGACACCATTAATGCAGTGCTCATTATACATGATTAGAGTCTCGTGACTGCCGGCTACTGCGTGCGTGCGTGCGTGTGTAGGTCAAAGTCCGCCGATCGCAGCATTCCCCTATTTTGTAAAATTATTTTTTACTCCTCTGGGTGTTGCAATGGATATCAATGATTCATATGATTGCCCTCAGTAAAAAAGCACAAGAAACAGGACGCAAACAGTTACAAACTCTGCTTCATAAGATGTCGCGGGCGATCGGGAAGACGCTGAGCAGAGGGCACCGTCGCGTAAAACATCGTGAGACCGCGGAAACAGCCGGACTGTGCTTCAGGCTGGATTCGAACCTGCGATGACATTCTTAAAGTGCTATGTAGCACAGCGCTGCCTTTCCCATGTGTGCTACGGAGACACCATTAATGCAGTGCTCATTATACATGATTAGAGTCTCGTGACTGCCGGCTACTGCGTGCGTGCGTGCGTGTGTAGGTCAAAGTCCGCCGATCGCAGCATTCCCCTATTTTGTAAAATTATTTTTTACTCCTCTGGGTGTTGCAATGGATATCAATGATTCATATGATTGCCCTCAGTAAAAAAGCACAAGAAACAGGACGCAAACAGTTACAAACTCTGCTTCATAAGATGTCGCGGGCGATCGGGAAGACGCTGAGCAGAGGGCACCGTCGCGTAAAACATCGTGAGACCGCGGAAACAGCCGGACTGTGCTTCAGGCTGGATTCGAACCTGCGATGACATTCTTAAAGTGCTATGTAGCACAACGCTGCCTTTCCCATGTGTGCTACGGAGACAACATTAATGCAGTGCTCATTATACATGATTAGAGTCTCGTGACTGCCGGCTACTGCGTGCGTGCGTGCGTGTGTAGGTCAAAGTCCGCCGATCGCAGCATTCCCCTATTTTGTAAAATTATTTTTTACTCTCCTGGGTTTTGCAATGGATATCAATGATTCATATGATTGCCCTCAGTAAAAAAACACAAGAAACAGGAATGCAATCAGTTACAAACACTCAGGTTCTCTGCTTCATAAGATGTCGCCGGCGATCGGGAAGACGCTGAGCAGAGGGCACCGTCGCGTAAAACAACGCGAGACCGCGGAAATTGCCGGACGGTGCTTCAGGCTGGATTCGAACCTGCGATGACATTCTTGAAGTGCTATGTAGCACAGCGCTGCCTTTCCCATGTGTGCTACGGAGACACCATTAATGCAGTGCTCATTATACATGATTAGAGTCTCGTGACTGCCGGCTACTGCGTGCGTGCGTGCGTGTGTAGGTCAAAGTCCGCCGATCGCAGCATTCCCCTATTTTGTAAAATTATTTTTTACTCTCCTGGGTGTTGCAATGGATATCAATGATTCATATGATTGCCCTCAGTAAAAAAACACAAGAAACAGGAATGCAATCAGTTACAAACACTCAGGTTCTCTGCTTCATAAGATGTCGCCGGCGATCGGGAAGATGCTGAGCAGAGGGCACCGTCGCGTAAAACAACGCGAGACCGCGGAAATGGCCGGACAGTGCTTCAGGCTGGAATCGAACCTGCGAAGACATTCTTAAAGTGCTATGTAGCACAGCGCTGCCTTTCCCATGTGTGCTACGGAGACGCCGATTAATGCTGTGCTCATTATACATGATTAGAGTCTCGTGACTGCCGGCGACTGCGTGCGTGCGTGCGTAGGTCAAAGTCCGCCGATCGCAGCATTCCCCTATTTTGTAAAATTATTTTTTACTCTCCTGGGTGTTGCAATGGATATCAATGATTCATATGATTGCCGTCAGTAAAAAAACACAAGAAACAGGAATGCAATCAGTTACAAACACTCAGGTTCTCTGCTTCATAAGATGTCGCCGGCGATCGGGAAGACGCTGAGCAGAGGGCACGTCGCATAAAACAACGCGAGACCGCGGAAATGGCCGGACGGTGCTTCAGGCCTTATTCGAACCTGCAATGCCATTCTTAAAGTGCTATGTAGCACAGCGCTGCCTTTCCCATGTGTGCTACGAAGACGCTGATTAATGCAGTGCTCATTATACATGATTAGAGTTTCGTGACTGCCGGCTACTGCGTGCGTGCGTGCGTAGGTCAACGTCCGCTGATCGCGGCATTCCCCTATTTTGTAAAATTATTTTTTACTCCTCTGGGTGTTGCAATGAATATCAATGATTCATATGATTGCCCTCAGTAAAAAAAGACAAGAAACAGGACGCAAACAGTTACAAACACTCAGGTTCTCTGCTTCATAAGATGTCGCGGGCGATCGGGAAGACGCTGAGCAGAGGGCACCGTCGCGTAAAACAACGTGAGTCCGCGGAAACTGCCGAACCTTCAGGCCGGATTCGAACCAGCGATGCCATTCTTAAAGTGCTATGTAGCACAGCGCTGCCTTTCCCATGTGTGCTACGGAGACGCTGATTAATGCAGTGCTCATTATACATGATTAGAGTCTCGTGACTGCCGGCTACTGCTTGCGTGCGTGCGTAGGTCAAAGTCCGCTGATCGCGGCATTCCCCTATTTTGTAAAATTATTTTTTACTCCTCTGGGTGTTGCAATGAATATCAATGATTCATATGATTGCCCTCAGTAAAAAAAGACAAGAAACAGGACGCAAACAGTTACAAACACTCAGGTTCTCTGCTTCATAAGATGTCGCGGGCGATCGGGAAGACGCTGAGCAGAGGGCACCGTCGCGTAAAACAACGTGAGTCCGTGGAAACTGCCGGACGGTGCTTCAGGCTGGATTCGAACCTGCGATGACATTCTTAAAGTGCTATGTAGCACAGCGCTGCCTTTCCCATGTGTGCTACGGAGACGCTGATTAATGCAGTGCTCATTATACATGATTAGAGTCTCGTGACTGCCGGCTACTGCGTGCGTGCGTGCGTGTGTAGGTCAAAGTCCGCCGATCGCAGCATTCCCCTATTTTGTAAAATTATTTTTTACTCTCCTGGGTGTTGCAATGGATATCAATGATTCATATGATTGCCCTCAGTAAAAAAACACAAGAAACAGGAATGCAATCAGTTACAAACACTCAGGTTCTCTGCTTCATAAGATGTCGCCGGCGATCGGGAAGACGCTGAGCAGAGGGCACCGTCGCGTAAAACAACGCGAGACCGCGGAAATGGCCGGACGGTGCTTCAGGCCTTATTCGAACCTGCAATGCCATTCTTAAAGTGCTATGTAGCACAGCGCTGCCTTTCCCATATGTGCTACAGAGATGCTGATTAGTGCAGTGCTCATTATACATGATTAGAGTCTCGTGACTGCCGGCTACTGCGTGGGTGCGTGCGTAGGTCAAAGTCCGCCGATCGCAGCATTCCCCTATTTTGTAAAATTATTTTTTACTCCTCTGGGTGTTGCAATGGATATCAATGATTCATATGATTGCCCTCAGTAAAAAAGCACAAGAAACAGGACGCAAACAGTTACAAACTCTGCTTCATAAGATGTCGCGGGCGATCGGGAAGACGCTGAGCAGAGGGCACCGTCGCGTAAAACATCGTGAGACCGCGGAAACAGCCGGACTGTGCTTCAGGCTGGATTCGAACCTGCGATGACATTCTTAAAGTGCTATGTAGCACAGCGCTGCCTTTCCCATGTGTGCTACGGAGACACCATTAATGCAGTGCTCATTATACATGATTAGAGTCTCGTGACTGCCGGCTACTGCGTGCGTGCGTGCGTGTGTAGGTCAAAGTCCGCCGATCGCAGCATTCCCCTATTTTGTAAAATTATTTTTTACTCCTCTGGGTGTTGCAATGGATATCAATGATTCATATGATTGCCCTCAGTAAAAAAGCACAAGAAACAGGACGCAAACAGTTACAAACTCTGCTTCATAAGATGTCGCGGGCGATCGGGAAGACGCTGAGCAGAGGGCACCGTCGCGTAAAACATCGTGAGACCGCGGAAACAGCCGGACTGTGCTTCAGGCTGGATTCGAACCTGCGATGACATTCTTAAAGTGCTATGTAGCACAGCGCTGCCTTTCCCATGTGTGCTACGGAGACAACATTAATGCAGTGCTCATTATACATGATTAGAATCTCGTGACTGCCGGCTACTGCGTGCGTGCGTGCGTGTATAGGTCAAAGTCCGCCGATCGCAGCATTCCCCTATTTTGTAAAATTATTTTTTACTCTCCTGGGTGTTGCAATGGATATCAATGATTCATATGATTGCCCTCAGTAAAAAAACACAAGAAACAGGAATGCAATCAGTTACAAACACTCAGGTTCTCTGCTTCATAAGATGTCGCCGGCGATCGGGAAGACGCTGAGCAGAGGGCACCGTCGCGTAAAACAACGCGAGACCGCGGAAATTGCCGGACGGTGCTTCAGGCTGGATTCGAACCTGCGATGACATTCTTAAAGTGCTATGTAGCACAGCGCTGCCTTTCCCATGTGTGCTACGGAGACACCATTAATGCAGTGCTCATTATACATGATTAGAGTCTCGTGACTGCCGGCTACTGCGTGCGTGCGTGCGTGTGTAGGTCAAAGTCCGCCGATCGCAGCATTCCCCTATTTTGTAAAATTATTTTTTACTCTCCTGGGTGTTGCAATGGATATCAATGATTCATATGATTGCCCTCAGTAAAAAAACACAAGAAACAGGAATGCAATCAGTTACAAACACTCAGGTTCTCTGCTTCATAAGATGTCGCCGGCGATCGGGAAGACGCTGAGCAGAGGGCACCGTCGCGTAAAACAACGCGAGACCGCGGAAATGGCCGGACAGTGCTTCAGGCTGGAATCGAACCTGCGAAGACATTCTTAAAGTGCTATGTAGCACAGCGCTGCCTTTCCCATGTGTGCTACGGAGACGCCGATTAATGCTGTGCTCATTATACATGATTAGAGTCTCGTGACTGCCGGCGACTGCGTGCGTGCGTGCGTAGGTCAAAGTCCGCCGATCGCAGCATTCCCCTATTTTGTAAAATTATTTTTTACTCCTCTGGGTGTTGCAATGGATATCAATGATTCATATGATTGCCCTCAGTAAAAAAACACAAGAAACAGGAATGCAATCAGTTACAAACACTCAGGTTCTCTGCTTCATAAGATGTCGCCGGCGATCGGGAAGACGCTGAGCAGAGGGCACCGTCGCGTAAAACAACGTGAGTCCGCGGAAACTGCCGGACGGTGCTTCAGGCCGGATTCGAACCTGCAATGACATTCTTAAAGTGCTATGTAGCACAGCGCTGCCTTTCCCATGTGTGCTACGGAGACACCGATTAATGCAGTCCTCATTATACATGATTAGAGTCTCGTGACTGCCGGCTACTGCTTGCGTGCGTGCGTGTGTAGGTCAAAGTCCGCCGATCGCAGCATTCCCCTATTTTGTAAAATTATTTTTTACTCTCCTGGGTGTTGCAATGGATATCAATGATTCATATGATTGCCCTCAGTAAAAAAACACAAGAAACAGGAATGCAATCAGTTACAAACACTCAGGTTCTCTGCTTCATAAGATGTCGCCGGCGATCGGGAAGACGCTGAGCAGAGGGCACGTCGCGTAAAACAACGCGAGACCGCGGAAATGGCCGGACGGTGCTTCAGGCCTTATTCGAACCTGCAATGCCATTCTTAAAGTGCTATGTAGCACAGCGCTGCCTTTCCCATATGTGCTACGGAGATGCTGATTAGTGCAGTGCTCATTATACATGATTAGAGTCTCGTGACTGCCGGCTACTGCGTGCGTGCGTGCGTAGATCAAAGTCCGCTGATCGCGGCATTCCCCTATTTTGTAAAATTATTTTTTACTCCTCTGGGTGTTGCAATGAATATCAATGATTCATATGATTGCCCTCAGTAAAAAAAGACAAGAAACAGGACGCAAACAGTTACAAACACTCAGGTTCTCTGCTTCATAAGATGTCGCGGGCGATCGGGAAGACGCTGAGCAGAGGGCACCGTCGCGTAAAACAACGTGAGTCCGCGGAAACTGCCGGACCTTCAGGCCGGATTCGAACTGGCGATGCCATTCTTAAAGTGCTATGTAGCACAGCGCTGCCTTTCCCATGTGTGCTACGGAGACGCTGATTAATGCAGTGCTCATTATACATGATTAGAGTTTCGTGACTGCCGGCTACTGCGTGCGTGCGTGCGTAGGTCAAAGTCCGCTGATCGCGGCATTCCCCTATTTTGTAAAATTATTTTTTACTCCTCTGGGTGTTGCAATGGATATCAATGATTCATATGATTGCCCTCAGTAAAAAAACACAAGAAACAGGACGCAAACAGTTACAAACACTCAGGTTCTCTGCTTCATAACATGTCGCGGGCGATCGGGAAGACGCTGAGCAGAGGGCACCGTCGCGTAAAACAACGTGAGTCCGCAGAAACTGCCGGACGGTGCTTAAGGCCGGATTCGAACCGGCGATGCCATTCTTAAAGTGCTATGTAGCACAGCGCTGCCTTTCCCATGTGTGCTACGGAGACGCTGATTAATGTAGTGCTCATTATACATGATTAGAGTCTCGTGACTGCCGGCGACTGCATGCGTGCGTGCGTAGGTCAAAGTCCGCTGATCGCGGCATTCCCCTATTTTGTAAAATAATTTTTTACTCCTCTGGGTGTTGCAATGGATATCAATGATTCATATGATTGCCCTCAGTAAAAAAACACAAGAAACAGGACGCAAACAGTTACAAACACTCAGGTTCTCTGCTTCATAACATGTCGCGGGCGATCGGGAAGACGCTGAGCAGAGGGCACCGTCGCGTAAAACAACGCGAGACCGCGGAAATGGCCGGACGGTGCTTCAGGCTGGATTCGAACCTGCGATGACATTCTTAAAGTGCTATGTAGCACAGCGCTGCCTTTCCCATGTGTGCTACGGAGACACCATTAATGCAGTGCTCATTATACATGATTAGAGTCTCGTGACTGCCGGCTACTGCGTGCGTGCGTGCGTGTGTAGGTCAAAGTCCGCCAATCGCAGCATTCCCCTATTTTGTAAAATTATTTTTTACTCTCCTGGGTGTTGCAATGGATATCAATGATTCATATGATTGCCCTCAGTAAAAAAACACAAGAAACAGGAATGCAATCAGTTACAAACACTCAGGTTCTCTGCTTCATAAGATGTCGCCGGCGATCGATCGGGAAGACGCTGAGCAGAGGGCACCGTCGCGTAAAACAACGTGAGTCCGCGGAAACTGCCGGACGGTGCTTCAGGCCGGAATCGAACCTGCGATGACATTCTTAAAGTGCTATGTAGCACAGCGCTGCCTTTCCCATGTGTGCTACGGAGACGCCGATTAATGCTGTGCTCATTATACATGATTAGAGTATCGTGACTGCCGGCGACTGCGTGCGTGCGTGCGTAGGTCAAAGTCCGCCAATCACAGCATTCCCCTATTTTGTAAAATTATTTTTTACTCCTCTGGGTGTTGCAATGGATATCAATGATTCATATGATTGCCCTCAGTAAAAAAACACAAGAAACAGGAATGCAATCAGTTACAAACACTCAGGTTCTCTGCTTCATAAGATGTCGCCGGCGATCGGGAAGACGCTGAGCAGAGGGCACCGTCGCGTAAAACAACGCGAGACCGCGGAAATGGCCGGACGGTGCTTCAGGCTGGAATCGAACCTGCGATGACATTCTTAAAGTGCTATGTAGCACAGCGCTGCCTTTCCCATGTGTGCTACGGAGACGCCGATTAATGCTGTGCTCATTATACATGATTAGAGTCTCGTGACTGCCGGCGACTGCGTGCGTGCGTGCGTAGGTCAAAGTCCGCCGATCGCAGCATTCCCCTATTTTGTAAAATTATTTTTTACTCCTCTGGGTGTTGCAATGGATATCAATGATTCATATGATTGCCCTCAGTAAAAAAACACAAGAAACAGGACGCAAACAGTTACAAACACTCAGGTTCTCTACTTCATAAGATGTCGCGGGCGATCGGGAAGACGCTGAGCAGAGGGCACCGTCGCGTAAAACAACGTGAGTCCGCGGAAACTGCCGGACGGTGCTTCAGGCCGGATTCGAACCTGCAATGACATTCTTAAAGTGCTATGTAGCACAGCGCTGCCTTTCCCATGTGTGCTACGGAGACACCGATTAATGCAGTCCTCATTATACATGATTAGAGTCTCGTGACTGCCGGCTACTGCTTGCGTGCGTGCGTGTGTAGGTCAAAGTCCGCCGATCGCAGCATTCCCCTATTTTGTAAAATTATTTTTTACTCTCCTGGGTGTTGCAATGGATATCAATGATTCATATGATTGCCCTCAGTAAAAAAACACAAGAAACAGGAATGCAATCAGTTACAAACACTCAGGTTCTCTGCTTCATAAGATGTCGCGGGCGATCGGGAAGACGCTGAGCAGAGGGCACGTCGCGTAAAACAACGCGAGACCGCGGAAATGGCCGGACGGTGCTTCAGGCCTTATTCGAACCTGCAATGCCATTCTTAAAGTGCTATGTAGCACAGCGCTGCCTTTCCCATATGTGCTACGGAGATGCTGATTAGTGCAGTGCTCATTATACATGATTAGAGTCTCGTGACTGCCGGCTACTGCGTGCGTGCGTGCGTAGATCAAAGTCCGCTGATCGCGGCATTCCCCTATTTTGTAAAATTATTTTTTACTCCTCTGGGTGTTGCAATGAATATCAATGATTCATATGATTGCCCTCAGTAAAAAAAGACAAGAAACAGGACGCAAACAGTTACAAACACTCAGGTTCTCTGCTTCATAAGATGTCGCGGGCGATCGGGAAGACGCTGAGCAGAGGGCACCGTCGCGTAAAACAACGTGAGTCCGCGGAAACTGCCGGACCTTCAGGCCGGATTCGAACTGGCGATGCCATTCTTAAAGTGCTATGTAGCACAGCGCTGCCTTTCCCATGTGTGCTACGGAGACGCTGATTAATGCAGTGCTCATTATACATGATTAGAGTTTCGTGACTGCCGGCTACTGCGTGCGTGCGTGCGTAGGTCAAAGTCCGCTGATCGCGGCATTCCCCTATTTTGTAAAATTATTTTTTACTCCTCTGGGTGTTGCAATGGATATCAATGATTCATATGATTGCCCTCAGTAAAAAAACACAAGAAACAGGACGCAAACAGTTACAAACACTCAGGTTCTCTGCTTCATAACATGTCGCGGGCGATCGGGAAGACGCTGAGCAGAGGGCACCGTCGCGTAAAACAACGTGAGTCCGCAGAAACTGCCGGACGGTGCTTAAGGCCGGATTCGAACCGGCGATGCCATTCTTAAAGTGCTATGTAGCACAGCGCTGCCTTTCCCATGTGTGCTACGGAGACGCTGATTAATGTAGTGCTCATTATACATGATTAGAGTCTCGTGACTGCCGGCGACTGCATGCGTGCGTGCGTAGGTCAAAGTCCGCTGATCGCGGCATTCCCCTATTTTGTAAAATAATTTTTTACTCCTCTGGGTGTTGCAATGGATATCAATGATTCATATGATTGCCCTCAGTAAAAAAACACAAGAAACAGGACGCAAACAGTTACAAACACTCAGGTTCTCTGCTTCATAACATGTCGCGGGCGATCGGGAAGACGCTGAGCAGAGGGCACCGTCGCGTAAAACAACGCGAGACCGCGGAAATGGCCGGACGGTGCTTCAGGCTGGATTCGAACCTGCGATGACATTCTTAAAGTGCTATGTAGCACAGCGCTGCCTTTCCCATGTGTGCTACGGAGACACCATTAATGCAGTGCTCATTATACATGATTAGAGTCTCGTGACTGCCGGCTACTGCGTGCGTGCGTGCGTGTGTAGGTCAAAGTCCGCCGATCGCAGCATTCCCCTATTTTGTAAAATTATTTTTTACTCTCCTGGGTGTTGCAATGGATATCAATGATTCATATGATTGCCCTCAGTAAAAAAACACAAGAAACAGGAATGCAATCAGTTACAAACACTCAGGTTCTCTGCTTCATAAGATGTCGCCGGCGATCGGGAAGACGCTGAGCAGAGGGCACCGTCGCGTAAAACAACGTGAGTCCGCGGAAACTGCCGGACGGTGCTTCAGGCCGGAATCGAACCTGCGAAGACATTCTTAAAGTGCTATGTAGCACAGCGCTGCCTTTCCCATGTGTGCTACGGAGACGCCGATTAATGCTGTGCTCATTATACATGATTAGAGTATCGTGACTGCCGGCGACTGCGTGCGTGCGTGCGTAGGTCAAAGTCCGCCAATCACAGCATTCCCCTATTTTGTAAAATTATTTTTTACTCCTCTGGGTGTTGCAATGGATATCAATGATTATTCATATGATTGCCCTCAGTAAAAAAAACACAAGAAACAGGAATGCAATCAGTTACAAACACTCAGGTTCTCTGCTTCATAAGATGTCGCCGGCGATCGGGAAGACGCTGAGCAGAGGGCACCGTCGCGTAAAACAACGCGAGACCGCGGAAATGGCCGGACGGTGCTTCAGGCTGGAATCGAACCTGCGATGACATTCTTAAAGTGCTATGTAGCACAGCGCTGCCTTTCCCATGTGTGCTACGGAGACGCCGATTAATGCTGTGCTCATTATACATGATTAGAGTCTCGTGACTGCCGGCGACTGCGTGCGTGCGTGCGTAGGTCAAAGTCCGCCGATCGCAGCATTCCCCTATTTTGTAAAATTATTTTTTACTCCTCTGGGTGTTGCAATGGATATCAATGATTCATATGATTGCCCTCAGTAAAAAAACACAAGAAACAGGACGCAAACAGTTACAAACACTCAGGTTCTCTACTTCATAAGATGTCGCGGGCGATCGGGAAGACGCTGAGCAGAGGGCACCGTCGCGTAAAACAACGTGAGTCCGCGGAAACTGCCGGACGGTGCTTCAGGCCGGATTCGAACCTGCAATGACATTCTTAAAGTGCTATGTAGCACAGCGCTGCCTTTCCCATGTGTGCTACGGAGACACCGATTAATGCAGTCCTCATTATACATGATTAGAGTCTCGTGACTGCCGGCTACTGCTTGCGTGCGTGCGTGTGTAGGTCAAAGTCCGCCGATCGCAGCATTCCCCTATTTTGTAAAATTATTTTTTACTCTCCTGGGTGTTGCAATGGATATCAATGATTCATATGATTGCCCTCAGTAAAAAAACACAAGAAACAGGAATGCAATCAGTTACAAACACTCAGGTTCTCTGCTTCATAAGATGTCGCCGGCGATCGGGAAGACGCTGAGCAGAGGGCACGTCGCGTAAAACAACGCGAGACCGCGGAAATGGCCGGACGGTGCTTCAGGCCTTATTCGAACCTGCAATGCCATTCTTAAAGTGCTATGTAGCACAGCGCTGCCTTTCCCATATGTGCTACGGAGATGCTGATTAGTGCAGTGCTCATTATACATGATTAGAGTCTCGTGACTGCCGGCTACTGCGTGCGTGCGTGCGTAGATCAAAGTCCGCTGATCGCGGCATTCCCCTATTTTGTAAAATTATTTTTTACTCCTCTGGGTGTTGCAATGAATATCAATGATTCATATGATTGCCCTCAGTAAAAAAAGACAAGAAACAGGACGCAAACAGTTACAAACACTCAGGTTCTCTGCTTCATAAGATGTCGCGGGCGATCGGGAAGACGCTGAGCAGAGGGCACCGTCGCGTAAAACAACGTGAGTCCGCGGAAACTGCCGGACGGTGCTTCAGGCCGGATTCGAACCTGCGATGACATTCTTAAAGTGCTATGTAGCACAGCGCTGCCTTTCCCATGTGTGCTACGGAGACACCGATTAATGCAGTCCTCATTATACATGATTAGAGTCTCGTGACTGCCGGCTACTGCTTGCGTGCGTGCGTGTGTAGGTCAAAGTCCGCCGATCGCAGCATTCCCCTATTTTGTAAAATTATTTTTTACTCTCCTGGGTGTTGCAATGGATATCAATGATTCATATGATTGCCCTCAGTAAAAAAACACAAGAAACAGGAATGCAATCAGTTACAAACACTCAGGTTCTCTGCTTCATAAGATGTCGCCGGCGATCGGGAAGACGCTGAGCAGAGGGCACGTCGCGTAAAACAACGCGAGACCGCGGAAATGGCCGGACGGTGCTTCAGGCCTTATTCGAACCTGCAATGCCATTCTTAAAGTGCTATGTAGCACAGCGCTGCCTTTCCCATATGTGCTACGGAGATGCTGATTAGTGCAGTGCTCATTATACATGATTAGAGTCTCGTGACTGCCGGCTACTGCGTGCGTGCGTGCGTAGATCAAAGTCCGCTGATCGCGGCATTCCCCTATTTTGTAAAATTATTTTTTACTCCTCTGGGTGTTGCAATGAATATCAATGATTCATATGATTGCCCTCAGTAAAAAAAGACAAGAAACAGGACGCAAACAGTTACAAACACTCAGGTTCTCTGCTTCATAAGATGTCGCCGGCGATCGGGAAGACGCTGAGCAGAGGGCACCGTCGCGTAAAACAACGTGAGTCCGCGGAAACTGCCGGACGGTGCTTCAGGCCGGATTCGAACCGGCGATGCCATTCTTAAAGTGCTATGTAGCACAGCGCTGCCTTTCCCATGTGTGCTACGGAGACGCTGATTAATGCAGTGCGAATTATACATGATTAGAGTCTCGTGACTGCCGGCTACTGCGTGCGTGCGTGCGTAGGTCAAAGTCCGCTGATCGCGGCATTCCCCTATTTTGTAAAATTCTTTTTTACTCCTCTGGGTGTTGCAATGGATATCAATGATTCATATGATTGCCCTCAGAAAAAAATACAAGAAACAGGACGCAATCAGTTACAAACAATCAGGTTCTCTGCTTCATAAGATGTCGCGGGCGATCGATCGGGAAGACGCTGAGCAGAGGGCACCGTCGCGTAAAACAACGTGAGAGCGCGGACACGGCCGGACGGTGCTTCAGGCCGGATTCGAACCGGCGATGCCATTCTTAGACTGCTATGTAGCACAGCGCTGCCTTTCCCATGTGTGCTACAGAGACGCTGATTAATGCAGTGCTCATTATACATGATTAGAGTCTCGTGACTGCCGGCTACTGCGTGCGTGCGTAGGTCAAAGTCCGCCGATCGGGGCATTCCCCTATTTTGTAAAATTATTTTTTACTCCTCTGGGTGTTGCAATGGATATCAATGATTCATATGATTGCCCTCAGTAAAAAAACACAAGAAACAGGAATGCAATCAGTTACAAACACTCAGGTTCTCTGCTTCATAACATGTCGCGGGCGATCGGGAAGACTCTGAGCAGAGGGCACCGTCGCGTAAAACAACGTGAGTCCGCGGAAACTGCCGGACGTTGCTTGAGGCCGGATTCGAACCGGCGATGCCATTCTTAAAGTGCTATGTAGCACAGCGCTGCCTTTCCCATGTGTGCTACGGAGACGCTGATTAATGCAGTGCTCATTATACATGATTAGAGTTTCGTGACTGCCGGCTACTGCGTGCGTGCGTGCGTAGGTCAACGTCCGCTGATCGCGGCATTCCCCTATTTTGTAAAATTATTTTTTACTCCTCTGGGTGTTGCAATGAATATCAATGATTCATATGATTGCCCTCAGTAAAAAAAGACAAGAAACAGGACGCAAACAGTTACAAACACTCAGGTTCTCTGCTTCATAAGATGTCGCGGGCGATCGGGAAGACGCTGAGCAGAGGGCACCGTCGCGTAAAACAACGTGAGTCCGCGGAAACTGCCGAACCTTCAGGCCGGATTCGAACCAGCGATGCCATTCTTAAAGTGCTATGTAGCACAGCGCTGCCTTTCCCATGTGTGCTACGGGGACGCTGATTAACGCAGTGCTCATTATACATGATTAGAGTCTCGTGACTGCCGGATACTGCGTGCGTGCGTGCGTAGGTCAAAGTCCGCTGATCGCGGCTTTCCCCTATTTTGTAAAATTATTTTTTACTCCTCTGGGTGTTGCAATGGATATCAATGATTCATATGATTGCCCTCAGTAAAAAAACACAAGAAACAGGAATGCAAACAGTTACAAACACTCAGGTTCTCTGCTTCATAAGATGTCGCGGGCGATCGGGAAGACGCTGAGCAGAGGGCACCGTCGCGTAAAACAACGTGAGTCCGCGGAAACTGCCGGACCTTCAGGCCGGATTCGAACTGGCGATGCCATTCTTAAAGTGCTATGTAGCACAGCGCTGCCTTTCCCATGTGTGCTACGGAGATGCTGATTAATGCAGTGCTCATTATACATGATTAGAGTTTCGTGACTGCCGGCTACTGCGTGCGTGCGTGCGTAGGTCAAAGTCCGCTGATCGCGGCATTCCCCTATTTTGTAAAATTATTTTTTACTCCTCTGGGTGTTGCAATGGATATCAATGATTCATATGATTGCCCTCAGTAAAAAAACACAAGAAACAGGACGCAAACAGTTACAAACACTCAGGTTCTCTGCTTCATAACATGTCGCGGGCGATCGGGAAGACGCTGAACAGAGGGCACCGTCGCGTAAAACATCGTGAGACCGCGGAAACAGCCGGACTGTGCTTCAGGCTGGATTCGAACCTGCGATGACATTCTTAAAGTGCTATGTAGCACAGCGCTGCCTTTCCCATGTGTGCTACAGAGACACCATTAATGCAGTGCTCATTATACATGATTAGAGTCTCGTGACTGCCGGCTACTGCGTGCGTGCGTGCGTGTGTAGGTCAAAGTCCGCCGATCGCAGCATTCCCCTATTTTGTAAAATTATTTTTTACTCTCCTGGGTGTTGCAATGGATATCAATGATTCATATGATTGCCCTCAGTAAAAAAACACAAGAAACAGGAATGCAATCAGTTACAAACACTCAGGTTCTCTGCTTCATAAGATGTCGCCGGCGATCGGGAAGACGCTGAGCAGAGGGCACCGTCGCGTAAAAAACAACGCGAGACCGCGGAAATGGCCGGACGGTGCTTCAGGCTGGATTCGAACCTGCGATGACATTCTTAAAGTGCTATGTAGCACAGCGCTGCCTTTCCCATGTGTGCTACGGAGACACCATTAATGCAGTGCTCATTATACATGATTAGAGTCTCGTGACTGCCGGCTACTGCGTGCGTGCGTGCGTGTGTAGGTCAAAGTCCGCCGATCGCAGCATTCCCCTATTTTGTAAAATTATTTTTTACTCTCCTGGGTGTTGCAATGGATATCAATGATTCATATGATTGCCCTCAGTAAAAAAAACACAAGAAACAGGAATGCAATCAGTTACAAACACTCAGGTTCTCTGCTTCATAAGATGTCGCCGGCGATCGGGAAGACGCTGAGCAGAGGGCACCGTCGCGTAAAACAACGCGAGACCGCGGAAATGGCCGGACGGTGCTTCAGGCTGGATTCGAACCTGCGATGACATTCTTAAAGTGCTGTGTAGCACAGCGCTGCCTTTCCCATGTGTGCTACGGAGACACCATTAATGCAGTGCTCATTATACATGATTAGAGTCTCGTGACTGCCGGCTACTGCGTGCGTGCGTGCGTGTGTAGGTCAAAGTCCGCCGATCGCAGCATTCCCCTATTTTGTAAAATTATTTTTTACTCTCCTGGGTGTTGCAATGGATATCAATGATTCAAATGATTGCCCTCAGTAAAAAAACACAAGAAACAGGAATGCAATCAGTTACAAACACTCAGGTTCTCTGCTTCATAAGATGTCGCCGGCGATCGGGAAGACGCTGAGCAGAGGGCACGTCGCGTAAAACAACGCGAGACCGCGGAAATGGCCGGACGGTGCTTCAGGCCTTATTCGAACCTGCAATGCCATTCTTAAAGTGCTATGTAGCACAGCGCTGCCTTTCCCATATGTGCTACGGAGATGCTGATTAGTGCAGTGCTCATTATACATGATTAGAGTCTCGTGACTGCCGGCTACTGCGTGCGTGCGTGCGTAGATCAAAGTCCGCTGATCGCGGCATTCCCCTATTTTGTAAAATTATTTTTTACTCCTCTGGGTGTTGCAATGAATATCAATGATTCATATGATTGCCCTCAGTAAAAAAAGACAAGAAACAGGACGCAAACAGTTACAAACACTCAGGTTCTCTGCTTCATAAGATGTCGCGGGCGATCGGGAAGACGCTGAGCAGAGGGCACCGTCGCGTAAAACAACGTGAGTCCGCGGAAACTGCCGGACCTTCAGGCCGGATTCGAACTGGCGATGCCATTCTTAAAGTGCTATGTAGCACAGCGCTGCCTTTCCCATGTGTGCTACGGAGACGCTGATTAATGCAGTGCTCATTATACATGATTAGAGTTTCGTGACTGCCGGCTACTGCGTGCGTGCGTGCGTAGGTCAAAGTCCGCTGATCGCGGCATTCCCCTATTTTGTAAAATTATTTTTTACTCCTCTGGGTGTTGCAATGGATATCAATGATTCATATGATTGCCCTCAGTAAAAAAACACAAGAAACAGGACGCAAACAGTTACAAACACTCAGGTTCTCTGCTTCATAACATGTCGCGGGCGATCGGGAAGACGCTGAGCAGAGGGCACCGTCGCGTAAAACAACGTGAGTCCGCAGAAACTGCCGGACGGTGCTTCAGGCCTTATTCGAACCTGCAATGCCATTCTTAAAGTGCTATGTAGCACAGCGCTGCCTTTCCCATATGTGCTACGGAGATGCTGATTAGTGCAGTGCTCATTATACATGATTAGAGTCTCGTGACTGCCGGCTACTGCGTGCGTGCGTGCGTAGATCAAAGTCCGCTGATCGCGGCATTCCCCTATTTTGTAAAATTATTTTTTACTCCTCTGGGTGTTGCAATGAATATCAATGATTCATATGATTGCCCTCAGTAAAAAAAGACAAGAAACAGGACGCAAACAGTTACAAACACTCAGGTTCTCTGCTTCATAAGATGTCGCGGGCGATCGGGAAGACGCTGAGCAGAGGGCACCGTCGCGTAAAACAACGTGAGTCCGCGGAAACTGCCGGACGGTGCTTCAGGCCGGATTCGAACCTGCGATGACATTCTTAAAGTGCTATGTAGCACAGCGCTGCCTTTCCCATGTGTGCTACGGAGACACCGATTAATGCAGTCCTCATTATACATGATTAGAGTCTCGTGACTGCCGGCTACTGCTTGCGTGCGTGCGTGTGTAGGTCAAAGTCCGCCGATCGCAGCATTCCCCTATTTTGTAAAATTATTTTTTACTCTCCTGGGTGTTGCAATGGATATCAATGATTCATATGATTGCCCTCAGTAAAAAAACACAAGAAACAGGAATGCAATCAGTTACAAACACTCAGGTTCTCTGCTTCATAAGATGTCGCCGGCGATCGGGAAGACGCTGAGCAGAGGGCACGTCGCGTAAAACAACGCGAGACCGCGGAAATGGCCGGACGGTGCTTCAGGCCTTATTCGAACCTGCAATGCCATTCTTAAAGTGCTATGTAGCACAGCGCTGCCTTTCCCA
The DNA here is from genome assembly GCF_046254945.1 of Alosa pseudoharengus. Classification (NCBI taxonomy): domain Eukaryota; kingdom Metazoa; phylum Chordata; class Actinopteri; order Clupeiformes; family Clupeidae; genus Alosa; species Alosa pseudoharengus. Next base: position 564,966 of record NW_027468576.1, on the reverse strand, counting down.
TATGTGCTACGGAGATGCTGATTAGTGCAGTGCTCATTATACATGATTAGAGTCTCGTGACTGCCGGCTACTGCGTGCGTGCGTGCGTAGATCAAAGTCCGCTGATCGCGGCATTCCCCTATTTTGTAAAATTATTTTTTACTCCTCTGGGTGTTGCAATGAATATCAATGATTCATATGATTGCCCTCAGTAAAAAAAGACAAGAAACAGGACGCAAACAGTTACAAACACTCAGGTTCTCTGCTTCATAAGATGTCGCCGGCGATCGGGAAGACGCTGAGCAGAGGGCACCGTCGCGTAAAACAACGTGAGTCCGCGGAAACTGCCGGGCGGTGCTTCAGGCCGGATTCGAACCGGCGATGCCATTCTTAAAGTGCTATGTAGCACAGCGCTGCCTTTCCCATGTGTGCTACGGAGACGCTGATTAATGCAGTGCGAATTATACATGATTAGAGTCTCGTGACTGCCGGCTACTGCGTGCGTGCGTGCGTAGGTCAAAGTCCGCTGATCGCGGCATTCCCCTATTTTGTAAAATTATTTTTTACTCCTCTGGGTGTTGCAATGGATATCAATGATTCATATGATTGCCCTCAGAAAAAAATACAAGAAACAGGACGCAATCAGTTACAAACAATCAGGTTCTCTGCTTCATAAGATGTCGCGGGCGATCGGGAAGACGCTGAGCAGAGGGCACCGTCGCGTAAAACAACGTGAGAGCGCGGACACGGCCGGACGGTGCTTCAGGCCGGATTCGAACCGGCGATGCCATTCTTAGACTGCTATGTAGCACAGCGCTGCCTTTCCCATGTGTGCTACAGAGACGCTGATTAATGCAGTGCTCATTATACATGATTAGAGTCTCGTGACTGCCGGCTACTGCGTGCGTGCGTAGGTCAAAGTCCGCCGATCGGGGCATTCCCCTATTTTGTAAAATTATTTTTTACTCCTCTGGGTGTTGCAATGGATATCAATGATTCATATGATTGCCCTCAGTAAAAAAACACAAGAAACAGGAATGCAATCAGTTACAAACACTCAGGTTCTCTGCTTCATAACATGTCGCGGGCGATCGGGAAGACTCTGAGCAGAGGGCACCGTCGCGTAAAACAACGTGAGTCCGCGGAAACTGCCGGACGTTGCTTGAGGCCGGATTCGAACCGGCGATGCCATTCTTAAAGTGCTATGTAGCACAGCGCTGCCTTTCCCATGTGTGCTACGGAGACGCTGATTAATGCAGTGCTCATTATACATGATTAGAGTTTCGTGACTGCCGGCTACTGCGTGCGTGCGTGCGTAGGTCAACGTCCGCTGATCGCGGCATTCCCCTATTTTGTGAAATTATTTTTTACTCCTCTGGGTGTTGCAATGAATATCAATGATTCATATGATTGCCCTCAGTAAAAAAAGACAAGAAACAGGACGCAAACAGTTACAAACACTCAGGTTCTCTGCTTCATAAGATGTCGCGGGCGATCGGGAAGACGCTGAGCAGAGGGCACCGTCGCGTAAAACAACGTGAGTCCGCGGAAACTGCCGAACCTTCAGGCCGGATTCGAACCAGCGATGCCATTCTTAAAGTGCTATGTAGCACAGCGCTGCCTTTCCCATGTGTGCTACGGGGACGCTGATTAACGCAGTGCTCATTATACATGATTAGAGTCTCGTGACTGCCGGATACTGCGTGCGTGCGTGCGTAGGTCAAAGTCCGCTGATCGCGGCTTTCCCCTATTTTGTAAAATTATTTTTTACTCCTCTGGGTGTTGCAATGGATATCAATGATTCATATGATTGCCCTCAGTAAAAAAACACAAGAAACAGGAATGCAAACAGTTACAAACACTCAGGTTCTCTGCTTCATAAGATGTCGCGGGCGATCGGGAAGACGCTGAGCAGAGGGCACCGTCGCGTAAAACAACGTGAGTCCGCGGAAACTGCCGGACCTTCAGGCCGGATTCGAACTGGCGATGCCATTCTTAAAGTGCTATGTAGCACAGCGCTGCCTTTCCCATGTGTGCTACGGAGATGCTGATTAATGCAGTGCTCATTATACATGATTAGAGTTTCGTGACTGCCGGCTACTGCGTGCGTGCGTGCGTAGGTCAAAGTCCGCTGATCGCGGCATTCCCCTATTTTGTAAAATTATTTTTTACTCCTCTGGGTGTTGCAATGGATATCAATGATTCATATGATTGCCCTCAGTAAAAAAACACAAGAAACAGGACGCAAACAGTTACAAACACTCAGGTTCTCTGCTTCATAACATGTCGCGGGCGATCGGGAAGACGCTGAACAGAGGGCACCGTCGCGTAAAACATCGTGAGACCGCGGAAACAGCCGGACTGTGCTTCAGGCTGGATTCGAACCTGCGATGACATTCTTAAAGTGCTATGTAGCACAGCGCTGCCTTTCCCATGTGTGCTACAGAGACACCATTAATGCAGTGCTCATTATACATGATTAGAGTCTCGTGACTGCCGGCTACTGCGTGCGTGCGTGCGTGTGTAGGTCAAAGTCCGCCGATCGCAGCATTCCCCTATTTTGTAAAATTATTTTTTACTCTCCTGGGTGTTGCAATGGATATCAATGATTCATATGATTGCCCTCAGTAAAAAAACACAAGAAACAGGAATGCAATCAGTTACAAACACTCAGGTTCTCTGCTTCATAAGATGTCGCCGGCGATCGGGAAGACGCTGAGCAGAGGGCACCGTCGCGTAAAAAACAACGCGAGACCGCGGAAATGGCCGGACGGTGCTTCAGGCTGGATTCGAACCTGCGATGACATTCTTAAAGTGCTATGTAGCACAGCGCTGCCTTTCCCATGTGTGCTACGGAGACACCATTAATGCAGTGCTCATTATACATGATTAGAGTCTCGTGACTGCCGGCTACTGCGTGCGTGCGTGCGTGTGTAGGTCAAAGTCCGCCGATCGCAGCATTCCCCTATTTTGTAAAATTATTTTTTACTCTCCTGGGTGTTGCAATGGATATCAATGATTCATATGATTGCCCTCAGTAAAAAAAACACAAGAAACAGGAATGCAATCAGTTACAAACACTCAGGTTCTCTGCTTCATAAGATGTCGCCGGCGATCGGGAAGACGCTGAGCAGAGGGCACCGTCGCGTAAAACAACGCGAGACCGCGGAAATGGCCGGACGGTGCTTCAGGCTGGATTCGAACCTGCGATGACATTCTTAAAGTGCTGTGTAGCACAGCGCTGCCTTTCCCATGTGTGCTACGGAGACACCATTAATGCAGTGCTCATTATACATGATTAGAGTCTCGTGACTGCCGGCTACTGCGTGCGTGCGTGCGTGTGTAGGTCAAAGTCCGCCGATCGCAGCATTCCCCTATTTTGTAAAATTATTTTTTACTCTCCTGGGTGTTGCAATGGATATCAATGATTCATATGATTGCCCTCAGTAAAAAAACACAAGAAACAGGAATGCAATCAGTTACAAACACTCAGGTTCTCTGCTTCATAAGATGTCGCCGGCGATCGGGAAGACGCTGAGCAGAGGGCACGTCGCGTAAAACAACGCGAGACCGCGGAAATGGCCGGACGGTGCTTCAGGCCTTATTCGAACCTGCAATGCCATTCTTAAAGTGCTATGTAGCACAGCGCTGCCTTTCCCATATGTGCTACGGAGATGCTGATTAGTGCAGTGCTCATTATACATGATTAGAGTCTCGTGACTGCCGGCTACTGCGTGCGTGCGTGCGTAGATCAAAGTCCGCTGATCGCGGCATTCCCCTATTTTGTAAAATTATTTTTTACTCCTCTGGGTGTTGCAATGAATATCAATGATTCATATGATTGCCCTCAGTAAAAAAAGACAAGAAACAGGACGCAAACAGTTACAAACACTCAGGTTCTCTGCTTCATAAGATGTCGCGGGCGATCGGGAAGACGCTGAGCAGAGGGCACCGTCGCGTAAAACAACGTGAGTCCGCGGAAACTGCCGGACCTTCAGGCCGGATTCGAACTGGCGATGCCATTCTTAAAGTGCTATGTAGCACAGCGCTGCCTTTCCCATGTGTGCTACGGAGACGCTGATTAATGCAGTGCTCATTATACATGATTAGAGTTTCGTGACTGCCGGCTACTGCGTGCGTGCGTGCGTAGGTCAAAGTCCGCTGATCGCGGCATTCCCCTATTTTGTAAAATTATTTTTTACTCCTCTGGGTGTTGCAATGGATATCAATGATTCATATGATTGCCCTCAGTAAAAAAACACAAGAAACAGGACGCAAACAGTTACAAACACTCAGGTTCTCTGCTTCATAACATGTCGCGGGCGATCGGGAAGACGCTGAGCAGAGGGCACCGTCGCGTAAAACAACGTGAGTCCGCAGAAACTGCCGGACGGTGCTTCAGGCCGGATTCGAACCGGCGATGCCATTCTTAAAGTGCTATGTAGCACAGCGCTGCCTTTCCCATGTGTGCGACGGAGACGCTGATTAATGTAGTGCTCATTATACATGATTAGAGTCTCGTGACTGCCGGCTACTGCATGCGTGCGTGCGTAGGTCAAAGTCCGCTGATCGCGGCATTCCCCTATTTTGTAAAATAATTTTTTACTCCTCTGGGTGTTGCAATGGATATCAATGATTCATATGATTGCCCTCAGTAAAAAAACACAAGAAACAGGACGCAAACAGTTACAAACACTCAGGTTCTCTGCTTCATAACATGTCGCGGGCGATCGGGAAGACGCTGAGCAGAGGGCACCGTTGCGTAAAACAACGCGAGACCGCGGAAATGGCCGGACGGTGCTTCAGGCTGGATTCGAACCTGCGATGACATTCTTAAAGTGCTATGTAGCACAGCGCTGCCTTTCCCATGTGTGCTACGGAGACACCATTAATGCAGTGCTCATTATACATGATTAGAGTCTCGTGACTGCCGGCTACTGCGTGCGTGCGTGCGTGTGTAGGTCAAAGTCCGCCGATCGCAGCATTCCCCTATTTTGTAAAATTATTTTTTACTCTCCTGGGTGTTGCAATGGATATCAATGATTCATATGATTGCCCTCAGTAAAAAAACACAAGAAACAGGAATGCAATCAGTTACAAACACTCAGGTTCTCTGCTTCATAAGATGTCGCTGGCGATCGGGAAGACGCTGAGCAGAGGGCACCGTCGCGTAAAACAACGTGAGTCCGCGGAAACTGCCGGACGGTGCTTCAGGCCGGATTCGAACCGGCGATGCCATTCTTAAAGTGCTATGTAGCACATCGCTGCCTTTCCCATGTGTGCTACGGAGACGCTGATTAATGCAGTGCGAATTATACATGATTAGAGTCTCGTGACTGCCGGCTACTGCGTGCGTGCGTGCGTAGGTCAAAGTCCGCTGATCGCGGCATTCCCCTATTTTGTAAAATTATTTTTTACTCCTCTGGGTGTTGCAATGGATATCAATGATTCATATGATTGCCCTCAGTAAAAAAACACAAGAAACAGGACGCAAACAGTTACAAACTCTGCTTCATAAGATGTCGCGGGCGATCGGGAAGACGCTGAGCAGAGGGCACCGTCGCGTAAAACATCGTGAGACCGCGGAAACAGCCGGACTGTGCTTCAGGCTGGATTCGAACCTGCGATGACATTCTTAAAGTGCTATGTAGCACAGCGCTGCCTTTCCCATGTGTGCTACGGAGACACCATTAATGCAGTGCTCATTATACATGATTAGAGTCTCGTGACTGCCGGCTACTGCGTGCGTGCGTGCGTGTGTAGGTCAAAGTCCGCCGATCGCAGCATTCCCCTATTTTGTAAAATTATTTTTTACTCTCCTGGGTGTTGCAATGGATATCAATGATTCATATGATTGCCCTCAGTAAAAAAACACAAGAAACAGGAATGCAATCAGTTACAAACACTCAGGTTCTCTGCTTCATAAGATGTCGCCGGCGATCGGGAAGACGCTGAGCAGAGGGCACCGTCGCGTAAAAAACAACGCGACACCGCGGAAATGGCCGGACGGTGCTTCAGGCTGGATTCGAACCTGCGATGACATTCTTAAAGTGCTATGTAGCACAGCGCTGCCTTTCCCATGTGTGCTACGGAGACACCATTAATGCAGTGCTCATTATACATGATTAGAGTCTCGTGACTGCCGGCTACAGCGTGCGTGCGTGCGTGTGTAGGTCAAAGTCCGCCGATCGCAGCATTCCCCTATTTTGTAAAATTATTTTTTACTCTCCTGGGTGTTGCAATGGATATCAATGATTCATATGATTGCCCTCAGTAAAAAAACACAAGAAACAGGAATGCAATCAGTTACAAACACTCAGGTTCTCTGCTTCATAAGATGTCGCCGGCGATCGGGAAGACGCTGAGCAGAGGGCACCGTCGCGTAAAACAACGCGAGACCGCGGAAATGGCCGGACGGTGCTTCAGGCTGGATTCGAACCTGCGATGACATTCTTAAAGTGCTATGTAGCACAGCGCTGACTTTCCCATGTGTGCTACGGAGACGCCGATTAATGCTGTGCTCATTATACATGATTAGAGTCTCGTGACTGCCGGCGACTGCGTGCGTGCGTGCGTAGGTCAAAGTCCTCCGATCGCAGCATTCCCCTATTTTGTAAAATTATTTTTTACTCCTCTGGGTGTTGCAATGGATATCAATGATTCATATGATTGCCCTCAGTAAAAAAGCACAAGAAACAGGACGCAAACAGTTACAAACTCTGCTTCATAAGATGTCGCGGGTGATCGGGAAGACGCTGAGCAGAGGGCACCGTCGCGTAAAACATCGTGAGACCGCGGAAACAGCCGGACTGTGCTTCAGGCTGGATTCGAACCTGCGATGACATTCTTAAAGTGCTATGTAGCACAGCGCTGCCTTTCCCATGTGTGCTACGGAGACACCGATTAATGCACTGCTCATTATACATGATTAGAGTCTCGTGACTGCCGGCTACTGCATGCGTGCGTGCGTAGGTCAAAGTCCGCTGATCGCGGCATTCCCCTATTTTGTAAAATAATTTTTTACTCCTCTGGGTGTTGCAATGGATATCAATGATTCATATGATTGCCCTCAGTAAAAAAACACAAGAAACAGAACGCAAACAGTTACAAACACTCAGGTTCTCTGCTTCATAAGATGTCGCGGGCGATCGGGAAGACGCTGAGCAGAGGGCACCGTCGCGTAAAACATCGTGAGACCGCGGAAATGGCCGGACGGTGCTTCAGGCCTTATTCGAACCTGCAATGCCATTCTTAAAGTGCTATGTAGCACAGCGCTGCCTTTCCCATGTGTGCTACGGGGACGCTGATTAACGCAGTGCTCATTATACATGATTAGAGTCTCGTGACTGCCGGCTACTGCGTGCGTGCGTGCGTAGGTCAAAGTCCGCTGATCGCGGCTTTCCCCTATTTTGTAAAATTATTTTTTACTCCTCTGGGTGTTGCAATGGATATCAATGATTCATATGATTGCCCTCAGTAAAAAAACACAAGAAACAGGAATGCAAACAGTTACAAACACTCAGGTTCTCTGCTTCATAAGATGTCGCAGGCGATCGGGAAGACGCTGAGCAGAGGGCACCGTCGCGTAAAACAACGTGAGTCCGCGGAAACTGCCGGACCTTCAGGCCGGATTCGAACTGGCGATGCCATTCTTAAAGTGCTATGTAGCACAGCGCTGCCTTTCCCATGTGTGCTACGGAGACGCTGATTAATGCAGTGCTCATTATACATGATTAGAGTTTCGTGACTGCCGGCTACTGCGTGCGTGCGTGCGTAGGTCAAAGTCCGCTGATCGCGGCATTCCCCTATTTTGTAAAATTATTTTTTACTCCTCTGGGTGTTGCAATGGATATCAATGATTCATATGATTGCCCTCAGTAAAAAAAGACAAGAAACAGGACGCAAACAGTTACAAACACTCAGGTTCTCTGCTTCATAAGATGTCGCGGGCGATCGGGAAGACGCTGAACAGAGGGCACCGTCGCGTAAAACATCGTGAGACCGCGGAAATAGCCGGACTGTGCTTCAGGCTGGATTCGAACCTGCGATGACATTCTTAAAGTGCTATGTAGCACAGCGCTGCCTTTCCCATGTGTGCTACGGAGACACCATTAATGCAGTGCTCATTATACATGATTAGAGTCTAGTGACTGCCGGCTACTGCGTGCGTGCGTGCGTGTGTAGGTCAAAGTCCGCCGATCGCAGCATTCCCCTATTTTGTAAAATTATTTTTTACTCTCCTGGGTGTTGCAATGGATATCAATGATTCATATGATTGCCCTCAGTAAAAAAAACACAAGAAACAGGAATGCAATCAGTTACAAACACTCAGGTTCTCTGCTTCATAAGATGTCGCCGGCGATCGGGAAGACGCTGAGCAGAGGGCACCGTCGCGTAAAACAACGCGAGACCGCGGAAATGGCCGGACGGTGCTTCAGGCTGGATTCGAACCTGCGATGACATTCTTAAAGTGCTATGTAGCACAGCGCTGCCTTTCCCATGTGTGCTACGGAGACACCATTAATGCAGTGCTCATTATACATGATTAGAGTCTCGTGACTGCCGGCTACTGCGTGCGTGCGTGCGTGTGTAGGTCAAAGTCCGCCGATCGCAGCATTCCCCTATTTTGTAAAATTATTTTTTACTCTCCTGGGTGTTGCAATGGATATCAATGATTCATATGATTGCCCTCAGTAAAAAAAACACAAGAAACAGGAATGCAATCAGTTACAAACACTCAGGTTCTCTGCTTCATAAGATGTCGCCGGCGATCGGGAAGACGCTGAGCAGAGGGCACCGTCGCGTAAAACAACGCGAGACCGCGGAAATGGCCGGACGGTGCTTCAGGCTGGATTCGAACCTGCGATGACATTCTTAAAGTGCTATGTAGCACAGCGCTGCCTTTCCCATGTGTGCTACGGAGACACCATTAATGCAGTGCTCATTATACATGATTAGAGTCTCGTGACTGCCGGCTACTGCGTGCGTGCGTGCGTGTGTAGGTCAAAGTCCGCCGATCGCAGCATTCCCCTATTTTGTAAAATTATTTTTTACTCTCCTGGGTGTTGCAATGGATATCAATGATTCATATGATTGCCCTCAGTAAAAAAACACAAGAAACAGGAATGCAATCAGTTACAAACACTCAGGTTCTCTGCTTCATAAGATGTCGCCGGCGATCGGGAAGACGCTGAGCAGAGGGCACCGTCGCGTAAAACAACGTGAGTCGGCGGAAACTGCCGGATGGTGCTTCAGGCCGGATTCGAACCGGCGATGCCATTCTTAAAGTGCTATGTAGCACAGCGCTGCCTTTCCCATGTGTGCTACGGAGACGCTGATTAATGCAGTGCGAATTATACATGATTAGAGTCTCGTGACTGCCGGCTACTGCGTGCGTGCGTGCGTAGGTCAAAGTCCGCTGATCGCGGCATTCCCCTATTTTGTAAAATTATTTTTTACTCCTCTGGGTGTTGCAATGGATATCAATGATTCATATGATTGCCCTCAGTAAAAAAACACAAGAAACAGGACGCAAACAGTTACAAACACTCAGGTTCTCTACTTCATAAGATGTCGCGGGCGATCGGGAAGACGCTGAGCAGAGGGCACCGTCGCGTAAAACAACGTGAGTCCGCGGAAACTGCCGGACGGTGCTTCAGGCCGGATTCGAACCTGCGATGACATTCTTAAAGTGCTATGTAGCACAGCGCTGCCTTTCCCATGTGTGCTATGGAGACGCCAATTAATGCTGTGCTCATTATACATGATTAGAGTCTCGTGACTGCCGGCGACTGCGTGCGTGCGTGCGTAGGTCAAAGTCCGCCAATCGCAGCATTCCCCTATTTTGTAAAATTATTTTTTACTCCTCTGGGTGTTGCAATGGATATCAATGATTCATATGATTGCCCTCAGTAAAAAAACACAAGAAACAGGAATGCAATCAGTTACAAACACTCAGGTTCTCTGCTTCATAAGATGTCGCCGGCGATCGGGAAGACGCTGAGCAGAGGGCACCGTCGCGTAAAACAACGCGAGACCGCGGAAATGGCCGGACGGTGCTTCAGGCTGGAATCGAACCTGCGATGACATTCTTAAAGTGCTATGTAGCACAGCGCTGCCTTTCCCATGTGTGCTACGGAGACGCCGATTAATGCTGTGCTCATTATACATGATTAGAGTCTCGTGACTGCCGGCGACTGCGTGCGTGCGTGCGTAGGTCAAAGTCCGCCGATCGCAGCATTCCCCTATTTTGTAAAATTATTTTTTACTCCTCTGGGTGTTGCAATGGATATCAATGATTCATATGATTGCCCTCAGTAAAAAAACACAAGAAACAGGACGCAAACAGTTACAAACACTCAGGTTCTCTACTTCATAAGATGTCGCGGGCGATCGGGAAGACGCTGAGCAGAGGGCACCGTCGCGTAAAACAACGTGAGTCCGCGGAAACTGCCGGACGGTGCTTCAGGCCGGATTCGAACCTGCGATGACATTCTTAAAGTGCTATGTAGCACAGCGCTGCCTTTCCCATGTGTGCTACGGAGACACCGATTAATGCAGTCCTCATTATACATGATTAGAGTCTCGTGACTGCCGGCTACTGCTTGCGTGCGTGCGTGTGTAGGTCAAAGTCCGCCGATCGCAGCATTCCCCTATTTTGTAAAATTATTTTTTACTCTCCTGGGTGTTGCAATGGATATCAATGATTCATATGATTGCCCTCAGTAAAAAAACACAAGAAACAGGAATGCAATCAGTTACAAACACTCAGGTTCTCTGCTTCATAAGATGTCGCCGGCGATCGGGAAGACGCTGAGCAGAGGGCACGTCGCGTAAAACAACGCGAGACCGCGGAAATGGCCGGACGGTGCTTCAGGCCTTATTCGAACCTGCAATGCCATTCTTAAAGTGCTATGTAGCACAGCGCTGCCTTTCCCATATGTGCTACGGAGATGCTGATTAGTGCAGTGCTCATTATACATGATTAGAGTCTCGTGACTGCCGGCTACTGCGTGCGTGCGTGCGTGTGTAGGTCAAAGTCCGCCGATCGCAGCATTCCCCTATTTTGTAAAATTATTTTTTACTCTCCTGGGTGTTGCAATGGATATCAATGATTCATATGATTGCCCTCAGTAAAAAAACACAAGAAACAGGAATGCAATCAGTTACAAACACTCAGGTTCTCTGCTTCATAAGATGTCGCCGGCGATCGGGAAGACGCTGAGCAGAGGGCACCGTCGCGTAAAACAACGTGAGTCCGCGGAAACTGCCGGACGGTGCTTCAGGCCGGATTCGAACCGGCGATGCCATTCTTAAAGTGCTATGTAGCACATCGCTGCCTTTCCCATGTGTGCTACGGAGACGCTGATTAATGCAGTGCGAATTATACATGATTAGAGTCTCGTGACTGCCGGCTACTGCGTGCGTGCGTGCGTAGGTCAAAGTCCGCTGATCGCGGCATTCCCCTATTTTGTAAAATTATTTTTTACTCCTCTGGGTGTTGCAATGGATATCAATGATTCATATGATTGCCCTCAGTAAAAAAACACAAGAAACAGGACGCAAACAGTTACAAACTCTGCTTCATAAGATGTCGCGGGCGATCGGGAAGACGCTGAGCAGAGGGCACCGTCGCGTAAAACATCGTGAGACCGCGGAAACAGCCGGACTGTGCTTCAGGCTGGATTCGAACCTGCGATGACATTCTTAAAGTGCTATGTAGCACAGCGCTGCCTTTCCCATGTGTGCTACGGAGACACCATTAATGCAGTGCTCATTATACATGATTAGAGTCTCGTGACTGCCGGCTACTGCGTGCGTGCGTGCGTGTGTAGGTCAAAGTCCGCCGATCGCAGCATTCCCCTATTTTGTAAAATTATTTTTTACTCTCCTGGGTGTTGCAATGGATATCAATGATTCATATGATTGCCCTCAGTAAAAAAACACAAGAAACAGGAATGCAATCAGTTACAAACACTCAGGTTCTCTGCTTCATAAGATGTCGCCGGCGATCGGGAAGACGCTGAGCAGAGGGCACCGTCGCGTAAAAAACAACGCGAGACCGCGGAAATGGCCGGACGGTGCTTCAGGCTGGATTCGAACCTGCGATGACATTCTTAAAGTGCTATGTAGCACAGCGCTGACTTTCACATGTGTGCTACGGAGACGCCGATTAATGCTGTGCTCATTATACATGATTAGAGTCTCGTGACTGCCGGCGACTGCGTGCGTGCGTGCGTAGGTCAAAGTCCTCCGATCGCAGCATTCCCCTATTTTGTAAAATTATTTTTTACTCCTCTGGGTGTTGCAATGGATATCAATGATTCATATGATTGCCCTCAGTAAAAAAGCACAAGAAACAGGACGCAAACAGTTACAAACTCTGCTTCATAAGATGTCGCGGGTGATCGGGAAGACGCTGAGCAGAGGGCACCGTCGCGTAAAACATCGTGAGACCGCGGAAACAGCCGGACTGTGCTTCAGGCTGGATTCGAACCTGCGATGACATTCTTAAAGTGCTATGTAGCACAGCGCTGCCTTTCCCATGTGTGCTACGGAGACACCGATTAATGCACTGCTCATTATACATGATTAGAGTCTCGTGACTGCCGGCTACTGCATGCGTGCGTGCGTAGGTCAAAGTCCGCTGATCGCGGCATTCCCCTATTTTGTAAAATAATTTTTTACTCCTCTGGGTGTTGCAATGGATATCAATGATTCATATGATTGCCCTCAGTAAAAAAACACAAGAAACAGAACGCAAACAGTTACAAACACTCAGGTTCTCTGCTTCATAAGATGTCGCGGGCGATCGGGAAGACGCTGAGCAGAGGGCACCGTCGCGTAAAACATCGTGAGACCGCGGAAATGGCCGGACGGTGCTTCAGGCCTTATTCGAACCTGCAATGCCATTCTTAAAGTGCTATGTAGCACAGCGCTGCCTTTCCCATGTGTGCTACGGGGACGCTGATTAACGCAGTGCTCATTATACATGATTAGAGTCTCGTGACTGCCGGCTACTGCGTGCGTGCGTGCGTAGGTCAAAGTCCGCTGATCGCGGCTTTCCCCTATTTTGTAAAATTATTTTTTACTCCTCTGGGTGTTGCAATGGATATCAATGATTCATATGATTGCCCTCAGTAAAAAAACACAAGAAACAGGAATGCAAACAGTTACAAACACTCAGGTTCTCTGCTTCATAAGATGTCGCGGGCGATCGGGAAGACGCTGAGCAGAGGGCACCGTCGCGTAAAACAACGTGAGTCCGCGGAAACTGCCGGACCTTCAGGCCGGATTCGAACTGGCGATGCCATTCTTAAAGTGCTATGTAGCACAGCGCTGCCTTTCCCATGTGTGCTACGGAGACGCTGATTAATGCAGTGCTCATTATACATGATTAGAGTTTCGTGACTGCCGGCTACTGCGTGCGTGCGTGCGTAGGTCAAAGTCCGCTGATCGCGGCATTCCCCTATTTTGTAAAATTATTTTTTACTCCTCTGGGTGTTGCAATGGATATCAATGATTCATATGATTGCCCTCAGTAAAAAAACACAAGAAACAGGACGCAAACAGTTACAAACACTCAGGTTCTCTGCTTCATAACATGTCGCGGGCGATCGGGAAGATGCTGAACAGAGGGCACCGTCGCGTAAAACATCGTGAGACCGCGGAAATAGCCGGACTGTGCTTCAGGCTGGATTCGAACCTGCGATGACATTCTTAAAGTGCTATGTAGCACAGCGCTGCCTTTCCCATGTGTGCTACGGAGACACCATTAATGCAGTGCTCATTATACATGATTAGAGTCTCGTGACTGCCGGCTACTGCGTGCGTGCGTGCGTGTGTAGGTCAAAGTCCGCCGATCGCAGCATTCCCCTATTTTGTAAAATTATTTTTTACTCTCCTGGGTGTTGCAATGGATATCAATGATTCATATGATTGCCCTCAGTAAAAAAAACACAAGAAACAGGAATGCAATCAGTTACAAACACTCAGGTTCTCTGCTTCATAAGATGTCGCCGGCGATCGGGAAGACGCTGAGCAGAGGGCACCGTCGCGTAAAACAACGCGAGACCGCGGAAATGGCCGGACGGTGCTTCAGGCTGGATTCGAACCTGCGATGACATTCTTAAAGTGCTATGTAGCACAGCGCTGCCTTTCCCATGTGTGCTACGGAGACACCATTAATGCAGTGCTCATTATACATGATTAGAGTCTCGTGACTGCCGGCTACTGCGTGCGTGCGTGCGTGTGTAGGTCAAAGTCCGCCGATCGCAGCATTCCCCTATTTTGTAAAATTATTTTTTACTCTCCTGGGTGTTGCAATGGATATCAATGATTCATATGATTGCCCTCAGTAAAAAAAACACAAGAAACAGGAATGCAATCAGTTACAAACACTCAGGTTCTCTGCTTCATAAGATGTCGCCGGCGATCGGGAAGACGCTGAGCAGAGGGCACCGTCGCGTAAAACAACGCGAGACCGCGGAAATGGCCGGACGGTGCTTTAGGCTGGATTCGAACCTGCGATGACATTCTTAAAGTGCTATGTAGCACAGCGCTGCCTTTCCCATGTGTGCTACGGAGACACCATTAATGCAGTGCTCATTATACATGATTAGAGTCTCGTGACTGCCGGCTACTGCGTGCGTGCGTGCGTGTGTAGGTCAAAGTCCGCCGATCGCAGCATTCCCCTATTTTGTAAAATTATTTTTTACTCTCCTGGGTGTTGCAATGGATATCAATGATTCATATGATTGCCCTCAGTAAAAAAACACAAGAAACAGGAATGCAATCAGTTACAAACACTCAGGTTCTCTGCTTCATAAGATGTCGCCGGCGATCGGGAAGACGCTGAGCAGAGGGCACCGTCGCGTAAAACAACGTGAGTCAGCGGAAACTGCCGGATGGTGCTTCAGGCCGGATTCGAACCGGCGATGCCATTCTTAAAGTGCTATGTAGCACAGCGCTGCCTTTCCCATGTGTGCTACGGAGACGCTGATTAATGCAGTGCGAATTATACATGATTAGAGTCTCGTGACTGCCGGCTACTGCGTGCGTGCGTGCGTAGGTCAAAGTCCGCTGATCGCGGCATTCCCCTATTTTGTAAAATTATTTTTTACTCCTCTGGGTGTTGCAATGGATATCAATGATTCATATGATTGCCCTCAGTAAAAAAACACAAGAAACAGGACGCAAACAGTTACAAACACTCAGGTTCTCTACTTCATTAGATGTCGCGGGCGATCGGGAAGACGCTGAGCAGAGGGCACCGTCGCGTAAAACAACGTGAGTCCGCGGAAACTGCCGGACGGTGCTTCAGGCCGGATTCGAACCTGCGATGACATTCTTAAAGTGCTATGTAGCACAGCGCTGCCTTTCCCATGTGTGCTACGGAGACACCGATTAATGCAGTCCTCATTATACATGATTAGAGTCTCGTGACTGCCGGCTACTGCTTGCGTGCGTGCGTGTGTAGGTCAAAGTCCGCCGATCGCAGCATTCCCCTATTTTGTAAAATTATTTTTTACTCTCCTGGGTGTTGCAATGGATATCAATGATTCATATGATTGCCCTCAGTAAAAAAACACAAGAAACAGGAATGCAATCAGTTACAAACACTCAGGTTCTCTGCTTCATAAGATGTCGCCGGCGATCGGGAAGACGCTGAGCAGAGGGCACGTCGCGTAAAACAACGCGAGACCGCGGAAATGGCCGGACGGTGCTTCAGGCCTTATTCGAACCTGCAATGCCATTCTTAAAGTGCTATGTAGCACAGCGCTGCCTTTCCCATATGTGCTACGGAGATGCTGATTAGTGCAGTGCTCATTATACATGATTAGAGTCTCGTGACTGCCGGCTACTGCGTGCGTGCGTGCGTAGGTCAAAGTCCGCTGATCGCGGCATTCCCCTATTTTGTAAAATTATTTTTTACTCCTCTGGGTGTTGCAATGAATATCAATGATTCATATGATTGCCCTCAGTAAAAAAAGACAAGAAACAGGACGCAAACAGTTACAAACACTCAGGTTCTCTGCTTCATAAGATGTCGCGGGCGATCGGGAAGACGCTGAGCAGAGGGCACCGTCGCGTAAAACAACGTGAGTCCGCGGAAACTGCCGGACCTTCAGGCCGGATTCGAACTGGCGATGCCATTCTTAAAGTGCTATGTAGCACAGCGCTGCCTTTCCCATGTGTGCTACGGAGACGCTGATTAATGCAGTGCTCATTATACATGATTAGAGTCTCGTGACTGCCGGCGACTGCGTGCGTGCGTGCGTAGGTCAAAGTCCGCCGATCGCAGCATTCCCCTATTTTGTAAAATTATTTTTTAGTCCTCTGGGTGTTGCAATGGATATCAATGATTCATATGATTGCCCTCAGTAAAAAAGCACAAGAAACAGGACGCAAACAGTTACAAACTCTGCTTCATAAGATGTCGCGGGCGATCGGGAAGACTCTGAGCAGAGGGCACCGTCGCGTAAAACATCGTGAGACCGCGGAAACAGCCGGACTGTGCTTCAGGCTGGATTCGAACCTGCGATGACATTCTTAAAGTGCTATGTAGCACAGCGCTGCCTTTCCCATGTGTGCTACGGAGACACCGATTAATGCAGTCCTCATTATACATGATTAGAGTCTCGTGACTGCCGGCTACTGCTTGCGTGCGTGCGTGTGTAGGTCAAAGTCCGCCGATCGCAGCATTCCCCTATTTTGTAAAATTATTTTTTACTCTCCTGGGTGTTGCAATGGATATCAATGATTCATATGATTGCCCTCAGTAAAAAAACACAAGAAACAGAAATGCAATCAGTTACAAACACTCAGGTTCTCTGCTTCATAAGATGTCGCGGGCGATCGGGAAGACGCTGAGCAGAGGGCACCGTCGCGTAAAACAACGTGAGTCCGCGGAAACTGCCGGACGGTGCTTCAGGCCGGATTCGAACCTGCGATGACATTCTTAAAGTGCTATGTAGCACAGCGCTGCCTTTCCCATGTGTGCTACGGAGACACCGATTAATGCAGTCCTCATTATACATGATTAGAGTCTCGTGACTGCCGGCTACTGCTTGCGTGCGTGCGTGTGTAGGTCAAAGTCCGCCGATCGCAGCATTCCCCTATTTTGTAAAATAATTTTTTACTCTCCTGGGTGTTGCAATGGATATCAATGATTCATATGATTGCCCTCAGTAAAAAAACACAAGAAACAGGAATGCAATCAGTTACAAACACTCAGGTTCTCTGCTTCATAAGATGTCGCCGGCGATCGGGAAGACGCTGAGCAGAGGGCACGTCGCATAAAACAACGCGAGACCGCGGAAATGGCCGGACGGTGCTTCAGGCCTTATTCGAACCTGCAATGCCATTCTTAAAGTGCTATGTAGCACAGCGCTGCCTTTCCCATATGTGCTACGGAGATGCTGATTAGTGCAGTGCTCATTATACATGATTAGAGTCTCGTGACTGCCGGCTACTGCGTGCGTGCGTGCGTAGGTCAAAGTCCGCTGATCGCGGCATTCCCCTATTTTGTAAAATTATTTTTTACTCCTCTGGGTGTTGCAATGAATATCAATGATTCATATGATTGCCCTCAGTAAAAAAAGACAAGAAACAGGACGCAAACAGTTACAAACACCCAGGTTCTCTGCTTCATAAGATGTCGCGGGCGATCGGGAAGACGCTGAGCAGAGGGCACCGTCGCGTAAAACAACGTGAGTCCGCGGAAACTGCCGGACCTTCAGGCCGGATTCGAACTGGCGATGCCATTCTTAAAGTGCTATGTAGCACAGCGCTGCCTTTCCCATGTGTGCTACGGAGACGCTGATTAATGCAGTGCTCATTATACATGATTAGAGTTTCGTGACTGCCGGCTACTGCGTGCGTGCGTGCGTAGGTCAAAGTCCGCTGATCGCGGCATTCCCCTATTTTGTAAAATTATTTTTTACTCCTCTGGGTGTTGCAATGGATATCAATGATTCATATGATTGCCCTCAGTAAAAAAACACAAGAAACAGGACGCAAACAGTTACAAACTCTGCTTCATAAGATGTCGCGGGCGATCGGGAAGACGCTGAGCAGAGGGCACCGTCGCGTAAAACATCGTGAGACCGCGGATACAGCCGGACTGTGCTTCAGGCTGGATTCGAACCTGCGATGACATTCTTAAAGTGCTATGTAGCACAGCGCTGCCTTTCCCATGTGTGCTACGGAGACACCATTAATGCAGTGCTCATTATACATGATTAGAGTCTCGTGACTGCCGGCTACTGCGTGCGTGCGTGCGTGTGTAGGTCAAAGTCCGCCGATCGCAGCATTCCCCTATTTTGTAAAATTATTTTTTACTCTCCTGGGTGTTGCAATGGATATCAATGATTCATATGATTGCCCTCAGTAAAAAAACACAAGAAACAGGAATGCAATCAGTTACAAACACTCAGGTTCTCTGCTTCATAAGATGTCGCCGGCGATCGGGAAGACGCTGAGCAGAGGGCACCGTCGCGTAAAAAACAACGCGAGACCGCGGAAATGGCCGGACGGTGCTTCAGGCTGGATTCGAACCTGCGATGACATTCTTAAAGTGCTATGTAGCACAGCGCTGCCTTTCCCATGTGTGCTACGGAGACACCATTAATGCAGTGCTCATTATACATGATTAGAGTCTCGTGACTGCCGGCTACAGCGTGCGTGCGTGCGTGTGTAGGTCAAAGTCCGCCGATCGCAGCATTCCCCTATTTTGTAAAATTATTTTTTACTCTCCTGGGTGTTGCAATGGATATCAATGATTCATATGATTGCCCTCAGTAAAAAAACACAAGAAACAGGAATGCAATCAGTTACAAACACTCAGGTTCTCTGCTTCATAAGATGTCGCCGGCGATCGGGAAGACGCTGAGCAGAGGGCACCGTCGCGTAAAACAACGCGAGACCGCGGAAATGGCCGGACGGTGGTTCAGGCTGGATTCGAACCTGCGATGACATTCTTAAAGTGCTATGTAGCACAGCGCTGACTTTCCCATGTGTGCTACGGAGACGCCGATTAATGCTGTGCTCATTATACATGATTAGAGTCTCGTGACTGCCGGCGACTGCGTGCGTGCGTGCGTAGGTCAAAGTCCTCCAATCGCAGCATTCCCCTATTTTGTAAAATTATTTTTTACTCCTCTGGGTGTTGCAATGGATATCAATGATTCATATGATTGCCCTCAGTAAAAAAGCACAAGAAACAGGACGCAAACAGTTACAAACTCTGCTTCATAAGATGTCGCGGGCGATCGGGAAGACTCTGAGCAGAGGGCACCGTCGCGTAAAACATCGTGAGACCGCGGAAACAGCCGGACTGTGCTTCAGGCTGGATTCGAACCTGCGATGACATTCTTAAAGTGCTATGTAGCACAGCGCTGCCTTTCCCATGTGTGCTACGGAGACACCGATTAATGCAGTCCTCATTATACATGATTAGAGTCTCGTGACTGCCGGCTACTGCTTGCGTGCGTGCGTGTGTAGGTCAAAGTCCGCCGATCGCAGCATTCCCCTATTTTGTAAAATTATTTTTTACTCTCCTGGGTGTTGCAATGGATATCAATGATTCATATGATTGCCCTCAGTAAAAAAACACAAGAAACAGAAATGCAATCAGTTACAAACACTCAGGTTCTCTGCTTCATAAGATGTCGCCGGCGATCGGGAAGACGCTGAGCAGAGGGCACCGTCGCGTAAAACAACGCGAGACCGCGGAAATGGCCGGACGGTGCTTCAGGCTGGATTCGAACCTGCGATGACATTCTTAAAGTGCTATGTAGCACAGCGCTGCCTTTCCCATGTGTGCTACGGAGACACCATTAATGCAGTGCTCATTATACATAATTAGAGTCTCGTGACTGCCGGCTACTGCGTGCGTGCGTGCGTGTGTAGGTCAAAGTCCGCCGATCGCAGCATTCCCCTATTTTGTAAAATTATTTTTTACTCTCCTGGGTGTTGCAATGGATATCAATGATTCATATGATTGCCCTCAGTAAAAAAACACAAGAAACAGGAATGCAATCAGTTACAAACACTCAGGTTCTCTGCTTCATAAGATGTCGCCGGCGATCGGGAAGACGCTGAGCAGAGGGCACCGTCGCGTAAAACAACGTGAGTCGGCGGAAACTGCCGGACGGTGCTTCAGGCCGGATTCGAACCGGCGATGCCATTCTTAAAGTGCTATGTAGCACAGCGCTGCCTTTCCCATGTGTGCTACGGAGACGCTGATTAATGCAGTGCGAATTATACATGATTAGAGTCTCGTGACTGCCGGCTACTGCGTGCGTGCGTGCGTAGGTCAAAGTCCGCTGATCGCGGCATTCCCCTATTTTGTAAAATTATTTTTTACTCCTCTGGGTGTTGCAATGGATATCAATGATTCATATGATTGCCCTCAGTAAAAAAACACAAGAAACAGGACGCAAACAGTTACAAACACTCAGGTTCTCTACTTCATAAGATGTCGCGGGCGATCGGGAAGACGCTGAGCAGAGGGCACCGTCGCGTAAAACAACGTGAGTCCGCGGAAACTGCCGGACGGTGCTTCAGGCCGGATTCGAACCTGCGATGACATTCTTAAAGTGCTATGTAGCACAGCGCTGCCTTTCCCATGTGTGCTACGGAGACACCGATTAATGCAGTCCTCATTATACATGATTAGAGTCTCGTGACTGCCGGCTACTGCTTGCGTGCGTGCGTGTGTAGGTCAAAGTCCGCCGATCGCAGCATTCCCCTATTTTGTAAAATAATTTTTTACTCTCCTGGGTGTTGCAATGGATATCAATGATTCATATGATTGCCCTCAGTAAAAAAACACAAGAAACAGGAATGCAATCAGTTACAAACACTCAGGTTCTCTGCTTCATAAGATGTCGCCGGCGATCGGGAAGACGCTGAGCAGAGGGCACGTCGCATAAAACAACGCGAGACCGCGGAAATGGCCGGACGGTGCTTCAGGCCTTATTCGAACCTGCAATGCCATTCTTAAAGTGCTATGTAGCACAGCGCTGCCTTTCCCATATGTGCTACGGAGATGCTGATTAGTGCAGTGCTCATTATACATGATTAGAGTCTCGTGACTGCCGGCTACTGCGTGCGTGCGTGCGTAGGTCAAAGTCCGCTGATCGCGGCATTCCCCTATTTTGTAAAATTATTTTTTACTCCTCTGGGTGTTGCAATGAATATCAATGATTCATATGATTGCCCTCAGTAAAAAAAGACAAGAAACAGGACGCAAACAGTTACAAACACCCAGGTTCTCTGCTTCATAAGATGTCGCGGGCGATCGGGAAGACGCTGAGCAGAGGGCACCGTCGCGTAAAACAACGTGAGTCCGCGGAAACTGCCGGACCTTCAGGCCGGATTCGAACTGGCGATGCCATTCTTAAAGTGCTATGTAGCACAGCGCTGCCTTTCCCATGTGTGCTACGGAGACGCTGATTAATGCAGTGCTCATTATACATGATTAGAGTTTCGTGACTGCCGGCTACTGCGTGCGTGCGTGCGTAGGTCAAAGTCCGCTGATCGCGGCATTCCCCTATTTTGTAAAATTATTTTTTACTCCTCTGGGTGTTGCAATGGATATCAATGATTCATATGATTGCCCTCAGTAAAAAAACACAAGAAACAGGACGCAAACAGTTCCAAACTCTGCTTCATAAGATGTCGCGGGCGATCGGGAAGACGCTGAGCAGAGGGCACCGTCGCGTAAAACATCGTGAGACCGCGGATACAGCCGGACTGTGCTTCAGGCTGGATTCGAACCTGCGATGACATTCTTAAAGTGCTATGTAGCACAGCGCTGCCTTTCCCATGTGTGCTACGGAGACACCATTAATGCAGTGCTCATTATACATGATTAGAGTCTCGTGACTGCCGGCTACTGCGTGCGTGCGTGCGTGTGTAGGTCAAAGTCCGCCGATCGCAGCATTCCCCTATTTTGTAAAATTATTTTTTACTCTCCTGGGTGTTGCAATGGATATCAATGATTCATATGATTGCCCTCAGTAAAAAAACACAAGAAACAGGAATGCAATCAGTTACAAACACTCAGGTTCTCTGCTTCATAAGATGTCGCCGGCGATCGGGAAGACGCTGAGCAGAGGGCACCGTCGCGTAAAAAACAACGCGAGACCGCGGAAATGGCCGGACGGTGCTTCAGGCTGGATTCGAACCTGCGATGACATTCTTAAAGTGCTATGTAGCACAGCGCTGCCTTTCCCATGTGTGCTACGGAGACACCATTAATGCAGTGCTCATTATACATGATTAGAGTCTCGTGACTGCCGGCTACAGCGTGCGTGCGTGCGTGTGTAGGTCAAAGTCCGCCGATCGCAGCATTCCCCTATTTTGTAAAATTATTTTTTACTCTCCTGGGTGTTGCAATGGATATCAATGATTCATATGATTGCCCTCAGTAAAAAAACACAAGAAACAGGAATGCAATCAGTTACAAACACTCAGGTTCTCTGCTTCATAAGATGTCGCCGGCGATCGGGAAGACGCTGAGCAGAGGGCACCGTCGCGTAAAACAACGCGAGACCGCGGAAATGGCCGGACGGTGGTTCAGGCTGGATTCGAACCTGCGATGACATTCTTAAAGTGCTATGTAGCACAGCGCTGACTTTCCCATGTGTGCTACGGAGACGCCGATTAATGCTGTGCTCATTATACATGATTAGAGTCTCGTGACTGCCGGCGACTGCGTGCGTGCGTGCGTAGGTCAAAGTCCTCCAATCGCAGCATTCCCCTATTTTGTAAAATTATTTTTTACTCCTCTGGGTGTTGCAATGGATATCAATGATTCATATGATTGCCCTCAGTAAAAAAGCACAAGAAACAGGACGCAAACAGTTACAAACTCTGCTTCATAAGATGTCGCGGGTGATCGGGAAGACGCTGAGCAGAGGGCACCGTCGCGTAAAACATCGTGAGACCGCGGAAACAGCCGGACTGTGCTTCAGGCTGGATTCGAACCTGCGATGACATTCTTAAAGTGCTATGTAGCACAGCGCTGCCTTTCCCATGTGTGCTACGGAGACACCGATTAATGCACTGCTCATTATACATGATTAGAGTCTCGTGACTGCCGGCTACTGCATGCGTGCGTGCGTAGGTCAAAGTCCGCTGATCGCGGCATTCCCCTATTTTGTAAAATTATTTTTTACTCCTCTGGGTGTTGCAATGGATATCAATGATTCATATGATTGCCCTCAGTAAAAAAACACAAGAAACAGAACGCAAACAGTTACAAACACTCAGGTTCTCTGCTTCATAAGATGTCGCGGGCGATCGGGAAGACGCTGAGCAGAGGGCACCGTCGCGTAAAACATCGTGAGACCGCGGAAAAAGCCGGACGGTGCTTCAGGCCTTATTCGAACCTGCAATGCCATTCTTAAAGTGCTATGTAGCACAGCGCTGCCTTTCCCATGTGTGCTACGGGGACGCTGATTAACGCAGTGCTCATTATACATGATTAGAGTCTCGTGACTGCCGGCTACTGCGTGCGTGCGTGCGTAGGTCAAAGTCCGCTGATCGCGGCTTTCCCCTATTTTGTAAAATTATTTTTTACTCCTCTGGGTGTTGCAATGGATATCAATGATTCATATGATTGCCCTCAGTAAAAAAACACAAGAAACAGGAATGCAAACAGTTACAAACACTCAGGTTCTCTGCTTCATAAGATGTCGCAGGCGATCGGGAAGACGCTGAGCAGAGGGCACCGTCGCGTAAAACAACGTGAGTCCGCGGAAACTGCCGGACCTTCAGGCCGGATTCGAACTGGCGATGCCATTCTTAAAGTGCTATGTAGCACAGCGCTGCCTTTCGCATGTGTGCTACGGAGACGCTGATTAATGCAGTGCTCATTATACATGATTAGAGTTTCGTGACTGCCGGCTACTGCGTGCGTGCGTGCGTAGGTCAAAGTCCGCTGATCGCGGCATTCCCCTATTTTGTAAAATTATTTTTTACTCCTCTGGGTGTTGCAATGGATATCAATGATTCATATGATTGCCCTCAGTAAAAAAACACAAGAAACAGGACGCAAACAGTTACAAACACTCAGGTTCTCTGCTTCATAACATGTCGCGGGCGATCGGGAAGACGCTGAACAGAGGGCACCGTCGCGTAAAACATCGTGAGACCGCGGAAATAGCCGGACTGTGCTTCAGGCTGGATTCGAACCTGCGATGACATTCTTAAAGTGCTATGTAGCACAGCGCTGCCTTTCCCATGTGTGCTACGGAGACACCATTAATGCAGTGCTCATTATACATGATTAGAGTCTCGTGACTGCCGGCTACTGCGTGCGTGCGTGCGTGTGTAGGTCAAAGTCCGCCGATCGCAGCATTCCCCTATTTTGTAAAATTATTTTTTACTCTCCTGGGTGTTGCAATGGATATCAATGATTCATATGATTGCCCTCAGTAAAAAAAACACAAGAAACAGGAATGCAATCAGTTACAAACACTCAGGTTCTCTGCTTCATAAGATGTCGCCGGCGATCGGGAAGACGCTGAGCAGAGGGCACCGTCGCGTAAAACAACGCGAGACCGCGGAAATGGCCGGACGGTGCTTCAGGCTGGATTCGAACCTGCGATGACATTCTTAAAGTGCTATGTAGCACAGCGCTGCCTTTCCCATGTGTGCTACGGAGACACCATTAATGCAGTGCTCATTATACATGATTAGAGTCTCGTGACTGCCGGCTACTGCGTGCGTGCGTGCGTGTGTAGGTCAAAGTCCGCCGATCGCAGCATTCCCCTATTTTGTAAAATTATTTTTTACTCTCCTGGGTGTTGCAATGGATATCAATGATTCATATGATTGCCCTCAGTAAAAAAACACAAGAAACAGGAATGCAATCAGTTACAAACACTCAGGTTCTCTGCTTCATAAGATGTCGCCGGCGATCGGGAAGACGCTGAGCAGAGGGCACCGTCGCGTAAAACAACGTGAGTCGGCGGAAACTGCCGGATGGTGCTTCAGGCAGTAGCAGTAACAGCAAAAAATGTCCTGTCCTGTTAGTACTGTCCTGAGTAGTGTCCCGAGACAGTTAGACACTGTCCCGAGACACCCAGACACTGTCCCGGGACAGTTAGCCACTGTCCTATGACACCCATGACTGTCCTGTGACACCCATGACTGTCCTGTAACACCCAGACACTGTCCCGGGACACCCAGACACTGTCCTGTGACACCCAGATACTGTCCCGAGACACCCAGACACTGTCCCGAGACACTCATGACTGTCCTGTGACACCTAGACACTGTCCCGAGACAGTTAGACACTGTCCTGTGACACCCATGACTGTCCTGTAACACCCAGACACTGTCCCGAGACAGTTAGACACTGTCCCGTGACACCCATGACTGTCCTGTAACACCCAGGCACTGTCCTGTGACACCTATGACTGTCCTGTGACACCTAGATACTGTCCCGTGACACCTATGACTGTCCTGTAACATCCAGACACTGTCCCGAGACAGTTAGACACTGTCCCGTGACACCCATGACTGTCCTGTAACACCCAGGCACTGTCCTGTGACACCTATGACTGTCCTGTGACACCTATGACTGTCCTGTGACACCTAGACACTGTCCCGTGACACCTATGACTGTCCTGTAACATCCAGACACTGTCCTGTAACACCCAGACACTGTCCCGTGACACCCATCACTGTCCTGTAACACCCAGACACTGTCCTGTAACACCCAGACACTGTCCCGTGACACCTATGACTGTCCTGTGACACCTATGACTGTCCTGTAACATCCAGACACTGTCCCGAGACAGTTAGACACTGTCCCGTGACACCCATGACTGTCCTGTAACACCCAGACACTGTCCTGTAACACCCAGACACTGTCCCGTGACACCTATGACTGTCTTGTGACACCCAGACACTGTCCCGAGACAGTTAGCCACTGTCCTGTAACACCCAGACACTGTCTCGAGACAGTTAGACACTGTCCCGTGACACCCATGACTGTCCTGTAACACCCAGACACTGTCCTGTGACACCTAGACACTGTCCGGTGACACTCATGACTGTCCTGTAACATCCAGACACTGTCCCGTGACACCCATGACTGTCCTGTAACACCCAGACACTGTCCTGTGACACCTAGACACTGTCCGGTGACACTCATGACTGTCCTGTAACACCCAGACACTGTCCCGTGACACCTTTGACTGTCCTGTGACACCCAGACACTGTCCTGGGACAGTTAGCCACTGTCCTGTAACACCCAGACACTGTCCCGAGACAGTTAGACACTGTCCCGTGACACCCATGACTGTCCTGTAACACCCAGACACTGTCTCGTGACACCTATGACTGTCCTGTGACACCTAGACACTGTCCCGTGACACCTATGACTGTCCTGTAACACCCAGACACTGTCCCGTGACACCTATGACTGTCCTGTAACACCCAGACACTGTCCCGTGACACCTATGACTGTCCTGTAACATCCAGACACTGTCCTGAGACAGTTAGCTACTGTCCTGTGACACCAAGCCACTGTCCTGTGACACCAATGACAAATGTTCCAAATGTGAACCACTTTGAGCTGCATTCTGTGAATGAAAGGTGCTATAATTAATTATATTTATAATTATTATAATAATTATTATTATTATTATTATGTAGAATCATTTATGTCTTTGAATCATTGTGTGTGTGTGTGTGTGTGTGTGTGTGTGTGTGTGTGTGTGTGTATGTATGTATGTATGTATGTATCTTTTTATTTGTTTTGTTTTAGATAAAATATAAAGCTTATTAATTGTTTTACATAAAATTGTACATGTAAAAATCCTTTTTTGCTTTATGACTTTTTAAGTTTTAAAGTTGTTTGTTAGAATTTTTAATAAAGATGACTTGTGCTTTAAAGTAGTAGCTCTGGATTTGTGTTTTGTTATCAAGTAATGTTCAAGCACAGCTGGCATTCAGCCAACACTCAGTCAGATCAGTTAGTGTGTGGGCCAGTGCATGCCCAGGGACCCAGGCAACCCTCAGCCAACACTTTGATAAACAATAACACCCACACCTGGGCCGACAGACAGACAGACAGACAGACAGACAGATAGATGCTTTATTTGTATGAAGATAACAAAATATCAACTCAGGTCTCAGTGCAGACCAAGTACTATAGTGAATAATAAATAAATACAATATAACATAACATAAGTGCTTGTTTATGGAAGTCCACAACAACCATCTCCTTGGTCTTGGTGAGTTTGTTTTCCTTGCATAACAAAACAATAAGTCATTTTACGGCGTTTTGGCCACACTTGGGGCAGAGCAAATCTTTATGTCAGTTTCCACTGATTGGGCCATGGGCATGGGCAGGGATGGGAAGTATTTCTAATACATGTGTTTAAAATATGTATTTCAAATACAAAATACTATTTTGTCATTTGTATTTTATTGAGATAATGAAAATGCCTTCGTATTTTGTATCAAAATACTTCAGTGTTGCGTATTTTTGTATTTTCAAAATACTTTAAAATACTTTCTGTGAAACACTGTGATGACATCTATCTAACTATCTATACTGTAAAGCACGAAATGTCTGTCTCTGTCTGTTTGTGGCACCCTTGCATGGTCAAGCTGGAATGATTAACAGGCCCCATAACAACTATATAAAAAATATTTTATATATATAAAAAATAGTCTGAATGCAACACTGTCTGAGAAGTTAGTTGTGCTCAAAGGCATCAACTGAGGAAACACGACTAGCTAAGGTTACACACACTCCTTTGCTCACACAAGGACAGCAGAAGGACTTGAATTCACAAGTTTATATTGCAACACTTGAGTTTGATATTTTCCTTTCTTTTTTCTGTTTTACAGGTTTTTTTTCTAGACTTTAAATTTGTCTATGTTCTCTGACCTGTGAAATATTTCAGTGCTATGGTAACTTGACAAGATACCTCAAACAAGGACATTTCCAATTTTGCACATTTTAAATAACAAATGATTGATAATGTCATAATAATTGGCTTCTAATTGGCTCAACTGATTGGATGGTATTAATGTGACAACCTGATTTTTATTTTTACTTTTTTTTGTATTTACATTGATAGAAGTTGTGCACACACCATCAGGTGTATACAAAATTATTCAACTGTGATGAAACTCACCATAAGTGTGGTAATGATGTGGTTATATAACTTAAAAGGTTAAAATGCTACCTAGTTTAAATTTCTAAATCAGTCATCTATTTGGATTGTTTGTCTTTCAGTTATTGTCACTGATTCATAGTGGGCAATCTATTACACCAACTGGTTGGAAAGTGCAACAGTTGTGGAGTCGGCATTGCATGTCGCTGCAAAACAGTACATCTCCAAACTTATAAACAGTAACTGTCAAATAAGGAATTTGAAGATGACATCCGAAAAGCATTAGATTGCATAGAAAACTGATTGATATGAATACACTGTACAGTTTATGTAGTAATAATGCACTGGTTATGAATAACAACTATTTTAAGTAAACATACAATTAGTAATGCAAAAAGTTTTTGTTCTAAGATTTATTTCTCTTTTGTGGCCCCAATTAGTCCAGGAAACTGGCAAAAATGATACAGACTGCCATAATCTGTGATGAAGATATCATAGATGTTGACCTTGTGCTCGACGTAATGATGCCTGAGGTAAGGAAATGTGAATATAAAAGCCATGTCATATTATGATCAGTGTGGTTTCTCCAGAATAAATAAACCAAACCATACCAAACATGCATATTGTCACTACATTCTCATGCTATTTCCAATTTGAAATCTGTTTGCATTTGAAGGTTTCCATTAACATTGTCACGAACCACGAGGGTTTCTGCAGGTTTCTGGAGAGGTTCATGTCCATGCATCCGGCATTGGAGTAACAAGCATTGCTGTTTTTTTCTGTATTTATACATTCTTTTTTAATGTATTAGTTGTTTATTTATTTATTTATGTCTTATTGGATTTCAATTTATTATCTTCATTTCATTATTTACAAGGATACAAGGATACAAGGAAGTTTATTGTCACATGCATATAGTTACTGGAAGTAAGAAATGCAGTGAAATTATGTCTGGTGTCAGCCTATTTGTGCATTTATGGGGGGGGGGGGGGTAAAAAGTGCAGTAGAAGAGGGGTTTAGTAGATTAAGTGGCAAGGGCTGCATAAAAAAGGTGGGGGAGGATTGGGATTGGGTGGGGGGCACCAACAAGGAGCACCCAAGAGCAACAGGGGCAAGGAAAAACTCCCTTACCAAGGAAGAAACCTTGGGCAGATCCACGGCTCAAGGGGCTAACCCAACTGCCAGGGGTCTTGGTGTGTGTGTTGGGGGGATGACAGGGGAGATGGGATAGTGTGCTGTGTATGTGGGGAGAGGGCAGTGTGCAATATGTGTGTTGGAGAAGCTTCCTCATGAGACAATGTGCTGTGTATTGGGGGGGGGGGGGGGGCAGTGTGCTGTAAGTATGTTGGGGATGTGTGTTGGAGAAGCTTCCTGATGAAATAATGTGCTGTGTATGTAGGGGGGGGGGGGGGGCAGGGACTTACTATTGCAAGCAGAGTACTGTATGTATGATGTATGTGAGTGATGACAGTGAAGATGTGTGTGTGGGCGGGAGGGGAGTGGAGCAGTGACTGTGTGTGTGTGTGTGTGTGTGTGTAGTGTGTGTGTGGGCAGTGTGCTGTAAGTATGTTGGGGATGTGTATTGGAGAAGCTTCCTGATGAAATAATGTGCTGTGTATGTAGGGGGGGGGCAGGGACTTACTATTGCAAGCAGAGTACTGTATGTATGATGTATGTGAGTGATGACAGTGAAGATATGTGTGTGGGCGGGAGGGGAGTGGAGCAGTGACTGTGTGTGTGTGTGTGTGTGTAGTGTGTGTGTGGGTAGGTGGGGGAAGTGTGCTGTAAGTATGTAGAGGATGTGTGTTGGAGAAGATCCTGAAGACAGTGTGCTGTGTATGTAGGGGGGGGGGGCAGTGTGCAGCAAGTATGTAGAGGAGGCTTACTGTAGCAAGCAGTGTGCTGTATGTATGTGAAGTGATGACAGTGATGATGTAAGTGTGTGTGTTGGGGATGGGGGTGGGGGGGGCAGAAGGCTAAACCTTCTGGGGGGATGACAGGGGAGATGGGAGTTCAGGGGCAGAAGGCTAGGCAATCAAGGACATGGGTAGATGGAAGAGAAATCAAAAATAATAATAAAAAGTTCTATGGAGATATGCAAAAGTTGGAGAAAGTCAGATATGTGTGTGTGTGTGTGTGTGTGTGTGTGTGTGTTGTAAAATAAATAAAATAAATAAAAGGTCTGTAGCTTAGGGAGAGGGATGTAAAAGTGCTAAAAGTCTTGTAGGTGTGTGTGGGGGGTGGGGGGGTCATGAGTGCTGAGTAGTGAATGAGTGCAAAGTCAGTATAGTGTGAGTTCAGAGTTGGGAAATGTTTGAGAGTGCTGAGGAGTGAATGTGTGCAAAGTCAGTATAGTGTGAGTTCAGAGTTCGGATGGCCTGGGGATAAAAACTTCTCCTAAGTCTCTCAGTTCTGGCTTTGTGACTACATAGGCGTCTTCTTGATTTCAGTGGTAGGAATAATCCATTGTTAGGATGAGAAGAGTCCTTCAGAATCTTTTGGGCTCTTAGGAGTACTCTTCTGGAATAGATATCTTGTAGAGCAGGGAGTTGAGTTCTTATTGTACGTTCAGCTGAGCGCACTACTCTCTGCAGAGTACTACAATCTCTAACTGTGGAGTTCCCATACCAGGTGATGATGCTACCAGTTAGAACACTCTCAACCGCTGAAGTGTAGAAGGCCTTCATGATGGATGTAGAAACTTTGAATTTCCTTAGCTGACGAAGGAAGTAGAGTCGTTGTCTGGACTTCTTCAGAACATATTGAGTGTTAACAGTCCATGTTAAGTCTTCAGTAATGTGGACACCAAGGTATTTAAAACTTGTTACTATATGTGTGTACTGGGGAAATTTGATTTTTTTTGGTGTTAAGTTTATGGTGTATTTTGTTCTGAGAGAAAACTGAACCATGCAAGGTTTTCCGTATTTAGATTTACAAAGCTTTTTTGTTTAAAAGGTTTTTTGTTCTTATGTTTAGAATTAAAATGTGTTCTCCAAAACTGTCCAGTTGTCTGTTTTTGTGATCATCTACCCATGGATGGCTACAACATTTGGTTAAGCAAGCCTATGACTTAACAGACCTGGGGGGTATTCCAAGTACATGGTTTAGTGATAAACCTGGGTAACTTAACTCAGAGTAAGTGGTAAACCTCCTACAACAAGAGCCCTATGGTATTGTTTTGTTAGGAGAATGAAGCCATACAGCTCTTCTATTAGGAGGTTTACCACCTACTCTGTGTTAACTAACCCAGGTTTGTCACTAAACCTCGTACTTGGAATACCCCCCTGGTAAGATGCCTAAATATTTACACATTTGCCTATAATAATTATCTAAACAATTATTATTTATTCTTAAAATATTTGCTGGCACAAGGAGTTTCATTAATTATATTTCCCTTTATGCGTGCATGACGATAAACTACTTGAACTTGAACTAATGCTGCTTGTGGAATATCAACAATATACATTAAGTGTTTAATATACGTAGGCTATTTGTTGTAAGTAAAAAGTGATTCATATATTTCTTGGTTACAAGTAGCCTAGGCTAGCCTACAAGTTAATAACAAATAGAACAGAAAGAGGTGGAAGGTAGCCTAATAGGCCTAGGTGGCATAACAAACATTTCAACAAAACAAAACATTTCCAAAGCAACTGAGGTCGACAACGGATACTTGTGTTTTTATTTGGCGTTTTACCTAACTTTCCACGAGACAACCATCATGACAGCGCTACACACCTAGCACACATACCTTTACACAAGACAGTTCTGCAAGGCACAACGTAACTTAAGCAAGACAATGCTGGATAAACAAAAACATGTTTTACAGCAGAATAATATTGGCCAGACGTCGCCCTACATTCAGCGTTGTAAGTTAATAACCCACTTTCTACAAGCCACGTGTCTTCCTAACATCCCGACATTGAAATTGTATTTTCCAACGAAACAAATAAAGACAAAAAATAGCTTTGTTCGTGATCTGTCTAGAATCTTTGATACCACTAGCCAACTTCCGCAATACAGTGCCACAAGATAGTACGCGACTTCCGCAAGACAGTGCCGCGAGACACTACGCAACATCCGCAAGACAGAGGACAGGACAAAAGTACGGTACAGTACAGTTTCGGCTCTAACCGCCTCTCGCTTCAGGCCGGATTCGAACCGGCGATGCCATTCTTAAAGTGCTATGTAGCACAGCGCTGCCTTTCCCATGTGTGCTACGGAGACGCTGATTAATGCAGTGCGAATTATACATGATTAGAGTCTCGTGACTGCCGGCTACTGCGTGCGTGCGTGCGTAGGTCAAAGTCCGCTGATCGCGGCATTCCCCTATTTTGTAAAATTATTTTTTACTCCTCTGGGTGTTGCAATGGATATCAATGATTCATATGATTGCCCTCAGTAAAAAAACACAAGAAACAGGACGCAAACAGTTACAAACACTCAGGTTCTCTGCTTCATAAGATGTCGCGGGCGATCGGGAAGACGCTGAGCAGAGGGCACCGTCGCGTAAAACAACGCGAGACCGCGGAAATGGCCGGACGGTGCTTCAGGCTGGATTCGAACCTGCGATGACATTCTTAAAGTGCTATGTAGCACAGCGCTGCCTTTCCCATGTGTGCTACGGAGACACCATTAATGCAGTGCTCATTATACATGATTAGAGTCTCGTGACTGCCGGCTACTGCGTGCGTGCGTGTGTGTGTAGGTCAAAGTCCGCCGATCGCAGCATTCCCCTATTTTGTAAAATTATTTTTTACTCTCCTGGGTGTTGCAATGGATATCAATGATTCATATGATTGCCCTCAGTAAAAAAACACAAGAAACAGGAATGCAATCAGTTACAAACACTCAGGTTCTCTGCTTCATAAGATGTCGCCGGCGATCGGGAAGACGCTGAGCAGAGGGCCCCGTCGCGTAAAACAACGTGAGTCCGCGGAAACTGCCGGACGGTGCTTCAGGCCGGATTCGAACCGGCTATGCCATTCTTAAAGTGCTATGTAGCACAGCGCTGCCTTTCCCATGTGTGCTACGGAGACGCTGATTAATGCAGTGCGAATTATACATGATTAGAGTCTCGTGACTGCCGGCTACTGCGTGCGTGCGTGCGTAGGTCAAAGTCCGCTGATCGCGGCATTCCCCTATTTTGTAAAATTATTTTTTACTCCTCTGGGTGTTGCAATGGATATCAATGATTCATATGATTGCCCTCAGTAAAAAAGCACAAGAAACAGGACGCAAACAGTTACAAACTCTGCTTCATAAGATGTCGCGGGCGATCGGGAAGACGCTGAGCAGAGGGCACCGTCGCGTAAAACATCGTGAGACCGCGGAAACAGCCGGACTGTGCTTCAGGCTGGATTCGAACCTGCGATGACATTCTTAAAGTGCTATGTAGCACAGCGCTGCCTTTCCCATGTGTGCTACGGAGACACCATTAATGCAGTGCTCATTATACATGATTAGAGAAACCTGGTCTCACGGGAATCCGTGAAATATCCACGGACGCTTAACTCAAAATCCGTGGTGGGCCCACGGAATCACTGAAATTTCCGTGAAACTCACACGGATTTCGATTCAATGCAAGTTAATGACACTCATATTCTGTGGCTATTTCACGGATCCCCGTTTAAACAACTGAGTGCAGATTTCGCTCAACGGACTTTGTTATCTTATTGGGAAACACACTTTTGATACTTTCTTTTTTTTTTTTTAAGTATATATTTTGGGCTTTTTATGCCTTTAATTATAGGACAGTGGAGAGTGACAGGAAATGAATGGGAGAGAGAGCAGGGGTGGGATCCGGAAAGGACCACGGGGCGGGAATCGAACCCGGGTTGCCGGCGTACGGTGCAGGTGCCCCAGCCAGTTGCGCCACAGCTGGGGCTACGCTTTTGATACTTTCAGTTCGATTTTTATTGCCTTTTTTAGTGTCTGTGTAATGTTAGCCTGTCAGGCGTTGCATTCCATCCCTGTTTCAACAACTGAGTGCAGATTTCGCTCAACGGAAGTTACATTTCCGTGAAACACACACGGATTTCGTTCCAATGCAAGTTAATGACAATATATTCCGTGGCTATTTCACGGATCCCCGTTTAACAACTGAGTGCAGATTTCGCTCAACGGATGTTGTTATCTTATTGGGAAACACACTTTTGATACATTCAGTTCGATTTTTATGTAATGTTAGCCTGTCAGGCGTTGCATTCCATCCCTGTTTCAACAACTGAGTGCAGATTTCGCTCAACGGAAGTTGACATTTCCGTGAAACACACACGGATTTCGTTCCAATGCAAGTTAATGACCATATATTCCGTGGCCCACACACGGATCCCCCGTTTCAACAACTGAGTACAGATTTCGGTCAACTGACTTTTATAACTTTGGGATACATGGATATTGAATAATTACAGTCGTTTCAGGACTGCATATTTGCCGTTGGCTTAAATTATGCCCTCATTTAAGTGGGATATTTAATAAAAACGTTCTCACTTCTCATTTCAGCGAGGCATAGTAACCGTTGCTAGGTAAACAAAGCCCATGTCAGAAGCGTATCCCCAGAGAATGTCAACTTAAAAAGAATAGCTTACTGATAGCACTAGTTCTTTCGTCTCAATACTGATTATGAAGTTATAAATGTAATACACTACTGCAGAAATGTTTATATTGCTTAAGGTGGAAATAAAGTTCTTTGGCAAAGAGATGCATTCTGGGAAGTGATGTGTTTAAATGTAATGGCTACATATACCCAAGTTTCTTTCATTCGGAGATTTATGCTCATTATTTTACAAATTTGAGCAAGGATATAAAATATTAAGACTGTACTTTTTCATTGCTATTGATATTTTGGCGCAATTTTGTGCATCGCGTCACTGTGTGCGACGATCCCAGAAACCATTGCCTGGGCGAGATTCCGAGCGGTAAGTACAAGGGTCTAATTATAGATATATACACTAGATGTCGCCTTCTGCTTCTCCATAGATATATACACTAGATGTCGCCTTGACTACTGCTGTTCATTGGAACGAATGCGTCAATCGAGACGCCATCTTGCTTCAGTGATCCACTCCTCTATAATGCATTAGCGTCAATCTGGGCAAAGATCTAGCGAAAATAAAATCACTATAAATCGTCAAAATCTCAAGCAATTATCTAATTTTTTGGGTTGTTCCAACTGACAGGCATGTATTTATGGTTGAGTCTACAGAAAACTAAGCTTAAGACGATAATAAAGATACATTTTACCCGTCTAGCCCCATAGACTCCCATTCATTCTGCACTAGCTAGCGGCGGCCCCTAGAGGAACAATGAGTAAACTGCAACCAGGTTCGATACAATGAAAGTAAACAGGCTCTTCGTAGACAGGCTCTGGTTGAGGCCACATACCCCTCGTCTCGTTTACTCATGTAAATTGTAATCTCACCAGAAGTTGCTGTAGATCTGTAGAACATTTACCTCTGCTACTACATAGGCTACGCCAGTCGTTACTTTTATAATCATGGGTCAGTGCCATGGGCAAACGAGATGTAGCTGAATTCATAAATGACAAAGCCATGAGAAAGGTGATTTTCTTACGTTTCAACAACAAAGAAGCCGATCTGCCATCATTGTGAGAAGTTCCCAAATTTGTCGCTAATCGCTAAAAAGGTTTTCTATCGCTGGGGATGGCCAAACGTCGCTAAATAGGTAACGCTGACAATACAGGAGAACTAGTTTAGCGATTCAGATCACTGTACAAAGATGGCGGCGGTGTTGACGCATGCTGAGAAGCAGAAGGCGACATCTAGTGTATATATCTATGCTGCTTCTCAGCATGCGTCAACACCGCCGCCATCTTGGAACAGGGATCTGAAGCGCTAAACTAGTTCTCCTGTATTGTCAGCGTTACCTATTTAGCGACGTTTGGCCATCCTCAGCGATAGAAAACCTTTTTAGCGATTAGCGACAAATTTGGGAACTTCTCACAATGATGGCAGATTGGCTTCTTTGTTGTTGAAACGTAAGAAAATCACCTTTCTCATGGCTTTGTCATTTATGAATTCAGTTACATCTCGTTTGCCCATGGCACTGACCCATGATTATAAAAGTAACGACTGGCGTAGCCTATGTAGTAGCAGAGGTAAATGTTCTACAGATCTACAGCAACTTCTGGTGAGATTACAACTTACAAGAGTAAACGAGACGAGGGGTATGTGGCCTCAACCAGAGCCTGTCTACGAAGAGCCTGTTTACTTTCATTGTATCGAACCTGGTTGCAGTTTACTCATTGTTCCTCTAGGGGCCGCCGCTAGCTAGTGCAGAATGAATGGGAGTCTATGGGGCTAGACGGGTAAAATGTATCTTTATTATCGTCTTAAGCTTAGTTTTCTCTAGACTCAACCATAAATACATGCCTGTCAGTTGGAACAACCCAAAAAACTAGATAATTGCTTGAGATTTTGACGATTTATGGTGATTTTATTTTCGCTAGATCTTTGCCCAGATTGACTCTAATGCATTATAGAGGAGTGGATCACTGAAGCAAGATGGCGTCTCGATTGACGCATTCGTTCCAATGAACAGCAGTAGTCAAGGCGACATCTAGTGTATATATCTATGGGGTCTAATAAGCAAGAGAAATGCATAGGCATTTAACATGTCTAAAATTGAGTTTTGGCCAAAACAATTATGTCCTCCTATTTGTTTATTTCGAACTCCACTGTAAGAGCTGTATTTGAAAGAGACTGACATAATACAATTCTTTGTTGCATCAAAAAACGTACTTAGCCAGAGCCTCTGCTAGCTAGATAGATTAGCTAATTCGGAACTCTGCTGTTGGTTTATTTACATTGATTTGGACGTGTACTTTTGGCATCGCCAGCTATGTGGCACAATTTGCATATATGTGTAACACGCTTCCACCTAATTTCTGCGCCAGCAAAATTTTGTGTTCAGGGCTCAACATTAACTTTCTGAAGTAGCAGCTACTTGCCAACTGGGCAACCAGACATGGGCTTTTGGATGCCACATTAGCAGCTAGCTAAGCCAAATGGTTTCATCCTGTATAGTTCATGCTACTACTTGAAGTTAAAGCGTTTATAAGTCTGGCAAGGCTAAGTTTATACAAGTACCCAGCGAGCCACAGACACACAGACGATTGTTGCTTTATATATTATGATAGATAGATGGTGCAGATCAGCAGGGGTTGTTTTTTTTTTTTTTGGGGGGGGGGGGGGGGGTATGCAAAAGTAGTAGTAGTAGGCGCCAAGTGGATATGATATCTTATGTGTGTGCAATGTACGCATGTGCTTCAATCATTCTTGTGTAGAATATAACATGAATGGTTACTGAGCAATTTGATGGTCAGGCGATTAGAGTCAAGGAGATTCTATTCTTGTAGAACATGTAACTAGTAATCATATCATATCTATCATTTTTGCTAATAATGTAGAGATAAAATATCATTCTAATAATGTTTTTTGTCTTTGTTACAGATAATTTACGAGATACATGCTTGTCTCTCTCTCTCTCTCTCTCTCTCACACACACACACACAGACACACACACTCACCCTTTCATTCTCATATAGTAAGTATTCCAAGATTTTTATTTTCACAAATTTGAAAGACACTAAATTGTTACTTTATTATTGTTAACCTGAAGAGCATCGGATTCTGTTAAATATCCAATTGGCATTGGGGGAACACCGAATCATCAATCCACGTTTAATGTAGGAACAGCAAATCGCATAGTGTTATACTAGATACCCTGAGTTGGTCCCAAATATCAGTCTTGAAATAGATGAAATCTTGTTTATTACAGGATTGCCTTTATTACAACTGAGTTGAAAGACTGAACATGTTGTTTAATGGTTCAATCTCTCTAAACAACTGAGGAATTTGTATTTTTAAACAATAGCAATTCTAATTACCGGTATGCTTTTCTTGTTGATTTTTTGCAGCCTGTCATGGGAGGGTTAAAAAAAAAAATGCCCTGCATGTCTTGCATCCATTTTTAATGGGTGCAAAATATGCCCAGTATGCACGGCACCACAGCCACAGAAGCTGAGGCAAAAAAAACAACTAGAAAGCTTCAATGAAAAAAAGGAAACCTGGGAGGCCAATACCAAAAAGAATCAACTGACCTCCCATCTGATGGATGATGCTATTATTCTGGTAAGTCATTTGTGCTACATTCAGTGTCGGTGCTCCGCACAAGCAGAACATGCACTGCGCGTGGGGCACCAAGTGCCTGGGGGGCACCAAAAAAATATAGCTCGTAGAAAATCATCATGCCGCAAATCCTCAAATTGTGGCGGGTCTTTTATTTAGGCTACTTAGGTTGTGCAAACCACAGGCCTTTATTCGAGGCAGGCATTTATTTCTTATAAGGCTTCTGTTGAATAATTTTATGTAAAGCCTGTGCTAACAGTTCTCCTGCCCGCTACCGCATCTGTGTGAGCGCGTCCCTACTGGATATTGTGGCCTGTTCACACGTTATGTCTCTTCCTTGCAAACTTGACTAGCTAAACCATTAATGAAAGCAAAGCAACCAGTTACATCTTCATAAAATATCAATTTGCCAGGCATGCCTTCATGGACAACAGGCCTAAGGTATTTTTTCCTGCGTTTTATGGTGAGACACATTTGGAGTGGCATGGTATCAAAAGCAGAAGATTCTCGGTCTAGTTTGGATTTATGCCTAATTAACTTTTGGATTGTTTGATTATATTGCTCAATGTTGGAACTCATGGCCAATATCAAATATGATTGGTATTTTATGCTTCAATGTTCAGTTTAAATTTAGTTCAAACTGTGTCAGGTTTTCCATCCGCTGTTTATTTGCGAGCCAATAGCCACTTCATTCATTTTTTGCACATTAACCTTACTGTGTGTAGCCAAGCCTTATGCCATACCCAAGTAGCCTAAATCAAGGTAATTTTTAATTATGCATGATTTATTTTGTTATTGAATTCGTAGGCTGGGATTCCTCTCAGCAACAATTATGTTTAAAGGTAGCCTACTGCTTTAGCCTTCAGAAGGGGCAGGCAGCCAGGCTACTGACAGAGCGACGTTGGAGACCCATAGTAGATTTACGACTTTTCATTGCCAACAGTAGGCCTATTAAACCAACCAACAATATAAAGTATCCAAAATAGTGGGGGCACCAGAGTGGCACCATGCATTTGTGCTTTGGGCACCCAAATGGCTAGCACAGGCCCTGGTTACATTACCATAGTACTAATGTTAGGTTAAAGGTTGTATCAGCGATGATGAGCGATTTGTAAAGACAAAACACTTTTATAATGTTCAGCTAATATTTTCTCATGGTCGGCTAGCTCTCCTGTCATTCTAGGCGCTGAAAAAGACTCTGGTATTTTTACGCAGCCCATGCACCACAAACCGCGGAGTCTACCGGACATTAACATTGTGGTTGGTAGTACACCACTAACAATAACCAAGCATTGCATGGATTTTTTAAAAATGAATACTGGTGGTAAGGTTGAGTTATCTCTTGTGTGTCTTGTTTGGTCCTCAGACAAAATATAAAATGAGTTATATATCGGACAAAAACGTCTGCTAAGAAATTTGAACATAAACAATAACAAAAACACAGGCAATATCCGCCAGGATCACTGATACAACCTTTAAGAATGAAGTGTCAAAATGAGTAATACCTCTACTATGCTCCTGTAGTGACACGTTCATACATGAATCATGCACACATGCAAATAGACATGCACACCAAACCCACGCACATATTTTCACACCTTTCCCACATACACTCTCAACAAGTACATTCTCAACTAGTACATTCTCAACTAGTGCATTCCCGTAGCATCTGCTAGCCCGTAGCGTGTTGTAATTTATATGTATGTTGCTTTGGATAAAAGCGTCTGCTAAATACATAAACGTAAACATATATCACTGGCACAATTTATAAATGTTTTTTTAAAGTAACAGGGTTTTTTTTTTTTCAGATTGAGAAGCTCAATGCTGTGGGCTGGAGTCCCGTCCTCCTTCTTGAATACCCAAAGAGAAACCCACAAATGCTTCTCCCTCAGGGCCTGAGGTTAAGTGGGGGGGAAAGTAAATGCCTCAATAACATTAATGACATTTTCACCTTAATGGTTAAAGGTGATTCCACATTTTCTATACATTATAACGTCTCTATACAAATCCCAATTCTGAAAAATGTGGGACACTGAAAATTAGATGACATCAAATAACAAAATGTACAGAAAAATATCATGACATCACTCCTACATTTCACATTTGACCTTATTGTACATTGTGTATTGTTTGTGTTGCTTGTATTCTTTCAGGAAAGAAAGCGCTGACCGATCCAAACAATTTGCCGGGTCAATGAGAGGAGGCCATCTTCATGTCAGAAAATGTGGCTTTCCACCAAGTGTAGATTAGCAATGGTAATTGCGTTAGGGAAGAAAGTCAGTTGCGGAGAATGTAAGATACAGGCCCTAATCTGTACACTGTATGATGAATTATATGATATGCTTGTTATTTGTGTTCTGTATGTATGTTAACATTTTGATTAACATTCTACTATTTGCTTATGTCAAACAGTTTCTAGAAAAGGAAGTGAAGAACAAGAGTGCCCCCACAACAGCCCTATGTACAAGCAGCAGTACAGAAGAGTACTAAAAAAGAGAAAGACAAAGGTTATTTCCATACACAAAATTGAAAATAAAACAATGGATGATGTAACAGTACTTTTTGATCACTTTTAAAAATGTATAATGGCACTGCGGAATAATTGAAATCAGTGATCAGTAACTGTCAGTATCAGTAATCGTACCAGATATTGCGTTTGTTCATCTTTGTGTTTATGTTCAAAATCCCGAACAAGACACGCCAGAGATAACTCACCCCTATATTATATATAAATATAATATAAAGTATTCTCTGAAAAATATTCATGGCATGTTTTAATATTGTTAGAGATGCTACCAACCCCAGAATGTTTGTCTGCAGTTACTCTATGTTCCAGTTTATGGGACTGTGTAAATTGACCAGGATGTTTTACAGCTCGTATAGGGAATGTAAAGTGAGTGGACCATGAGGAGATATTAACTGAACATCATAAAAAGTGTTACGTGTCTACAAAACGCTGATAGTCACTGATGTGAAGTGTTAAAATTTGAATGTTAAGTTGAGTGCAATGTTATCTTTTTAAGCAAGACACTATTTTTCTATGTCTTTGTTTGCCTGCCACAGGGGAAGATGGAGATCCTAATAGATTGGGTGCCTTCCAAAATGTGGTGAGTTGGTTATCTTTTACACCAGATACTCACAATTACACAAAGGGAAATTACGTTGTTCCAGCAGCCATACATATACTGTAGGACATGTAAATGTACCAGATTTAGTTATTATAGTCTATGCTATAATTTAGTTATATACCGGTACTGCAGGCTACATGTAAACATATATACCGTAAATCAGTTTATATTGTAACACTCCTGTGTACCTGATGTTTTAGATGGATAGAAAGATACTTTATTGATCCCCAAGGGGAAATTCAAGTATGAACAGTAGGGTTTTATGGCAATTGGTAGTAGAGTGTTGTCTGGGGTGAGTGTGAGCTATAAACTATTTTTTATTCATTTGCACTCTGAACTTGTAAATGTACTAACCTGA
The DNA here is from genome assembly GCF_046254945.1 of Alosa pseudoharengus. Taxonomy (NCBI): domain Eukaryota; kingdom Metazoa; phylum Chordata; class Actinopteri; order Clupeiformes; family Clupeidae; genus Alosa; species Alosa pseudoharengus. Next base: position 523,205 of record NW_027468576.1, on the reverse strand, counting down.
GATGTTGATAATGTAACTTTTGTCAATTCAGAATGTCAGGGCCCAGTTTTTTTTATTTCCATACTGTGGAGTATTCAGATATTTTATTAGTTGTAACACTAGTATGACATTGGTTAATCTAAACATCCCTCCACTAGAATATCTAATCAAACTGGAATACAGGTTACAGTCTTTTTCACTAACCATCTTCCCCCTTTTTTCTCAGCGGGAAAACCTGTCTGCCAACCTGGGAGCCTGCAAGATAAAGATCTACACACACACACACACACACTCACTCACTCACTCACTCACTCACTCAACAGTCAACAAATATTTTAGCTGAGTGTTGTTCTTTTGTATTTTTTTATATAATATAAGTTAATAAAGACTACTAGTTGCCATATTGAATAGGAAGTATCACACATGTTTTACCACCCTGTTTTCTCAACAAAGAATCACCGTGTTGTGTGTTGTTAGCTTGTCTCCCACTACTTCTTGTATTGCAGTTGTTAGGACAAACTGGCAGAAGAACTTTCATTCACTAAACATTTAAAAGTGCCACAGAGTAATTACTGCTTTTGATATTTGTTTTAAGTCATTGTTGCTATTGTAGTATACTTGCTGTTGTTTTTGACTGTGGTCTAGAGGGTCCAGGTGCCTTGTGGCATGGGAGCTCCTGTTACTTCTTACATCAGTAAGTGCATCGATGATGTGACACACACAAAGACCCGGCTAACTGGAAGACATGACAGGAGATGTCCATAGGCTGCCGAGAACGCCTTCAGAGCCAAGGATGAAACTGATCTGAGAACAACGAGAGCCAAACTTTCCCCTAGCATCAGTAAAGCAAAACAGGAATACACACAAAAGATAACCTGCCATTTCAAAGACAGCAGAGACACATAGAGCATTCCCATCATGTGCATATAGCAAATTCTACTACAGCGCAGTCAGAGCCAGACAGTAACGGAGTACATTTACTTGAGTACACCAAGCACCTCATAACATCTATATTGTGCTTTTACCTGATGCAAGTGTTTTGATATGAAATAAACATAATTTGCATGACATGGTCAGTTCTGCTGGTCAGTTTTGACCTACGCGACAGCCCTGCAAAGTACCATCCACACAGCTATTCGGCTGCATTTTTTGACAGTTTTCAAGTTCAATTTATTTCTTTGTCCCAAATGGGCAATTTGATTGCAGACAGGATCACATACCACACGACATAAATAGGTCTGACAATGCCTAAAAAGTCAGTAAAACCAAGATAAAACTTAATTAAATAAGTTAGATATAAGAGGAGGAAGTGAATGAATATGGGGGGGGGGGGTCACTAAATGGACAAATCTATCTTTTCCTGTTGTGTACATTCAGTACTTGAATAGAAAAGGGGATGAAGGAATTTTTGTACCTATGGTTAAAAGCAATAGGATGCCAACAAACGCAAGCCAGGTGGCAGCAGCACGTATTCAGAATACAGGGGATGGCTTGTGTCTTGATATATTTGTATCGCTTTGTTGAACACCTGCTTATTAAAATATTCGGTGAGACTAACAAACTTCACTCCCACTATCTTACTGGCCACATTTACTATCTTGGAAAGTGCATTTTTGTCTCTGATGGTGACATTTCCATACCAGCAGATAATGGAGAATGTGAGGATTGACTCAATAAAAGCTTTGTAAAACAATGCCATCAATGTTTTGTCCACCTGAAACTTAGCCAGTTTCCTAAGTGCAGAGAGTCTTTGTTGCCCTCTCTTGCACACCGAGGTGGTGTTCAGGTCGAACTTAAGCCGGTCATCAATCAAGGTGCCTAGGTACTTGTAAGATGATACAATTTCAACATCTTGATCGTTGATGACACTGTGCTTTGGAACAGGGGGAAGGCGTCTGAAATCTATGGACATGTCCTTGGTTTTACTGATGTTCAGATGCAAAAAAGCATCTTCACACCATGACACAAATTCATTGATAACAGGGCCATGCTCATTCTCATGGGAATTCAGGAGACTGACAATTACAGAGTCATCTGCAAATTTTAGAATGTGCCTGTTGTCATACTGGCTGCGGCAGTCATTGTTGTACAGTATGTACAACAGGGGGGAGAGAACACACCCCTGAGGTGAGCCTGTGGATGATGTTAGGCCACTGGACAGCACTTTATTTACCCTCACTCTCTGAACTCTGCGTGAGGAAATCAAGTAGCCAACCAATCAGGCTTGGGTCAAGGCTAAAGTTGTTCAGTAGTTTCTCAATCAGTAGGTGGGGTTGGATGGTGTTAAATGCCGAGGAGAAATCTACAAAGAGCAACCTTGCATGATTCCCACTTTCCTCCAGGTGTTTATAGAGAAGACTTAGTAGAGTGATGGTAGCATCCTGCACCCCCCTCTTGGCCCTATAGGCAAACTGGGAAGGATCCTCCTTGATTAGGAGCTCAGCTTTAATCAGCTTCTCTAAGGATTTTGCAATAAGAGATTTTGGATGCACACAAGTTCATGGATCAAACCAAGCACCTCATAACATCTATATTGTGCTTTTATCTGATATATGCAATGATATATGTAGGCTACCTCATGTGCAAAAATGGGAAAATAACATGTATTTAAAAATATTACAAATGTTGCAAGCTTTTGACTTTATAGTCAAGCAGGTGATACATCTTAATAATTCAAGCATGTTTCTCATGTTATATATACAAATATTTTTGTAATTTTGAAATTATAGCTATTTCTGTAATTAGACTACATGCCCCATGACGTGTAGCGTTCATTTCAACGCTGCTTTATAACAATGGCGCCGAATTTGTAGTTCATTAAAACGGCTTTGTATTAAAACATAAACAAATTATTGTTAGGATGCACACTGGCACAGACGACTTTTGCTGGGTATAATATGTAGAGAAATAGTTAAAGCAAGTTAGTACATGACTCATTGGCATTCAATGAAAAGAAGTATAATTCCACAAAATATCGAAAAACGTGTACAGTAGGCTACTTCTGACCCTTGTTGCTAGGCAACGCCCCGTAGGCCTACCTGCTTGGCTGAAGAATAAGGAGGCTCATTATCCTAATCTTTGCTGTTCAAAGCAACATATAAATATATAAAACGATATAACACCTAAATTGAACAGGGAATAAATTAAGATGTTGATCAGACTGTAATAAGGACAAGCAATAGGCTAATAAACAAATGCCCATTCAATCAATGATATAATAACAAGTTGCTTACTGTTTAATGGACTAAGTGCATGTTGAACAAATGTGCCTTTAGACCCCTTTTAAAACACTGTAAACTATCACAGGAACAAAGAGCACTGTGCAACTTATTGCACCCACATGGAACCACTGAGGAAGAGTCTTGAATTTAGCGTTCATGAGTGGTCGACAGAACAAATGGTAATCAGAAGACAGCAGTGGGCGGTTGGGGAAGTACATCTTGATCATTGAATTAAAATAACAAGGAGCAGATCCAGTCAGTGTCCTATAGGCCAAAGTGAGAGATTTCAATGTAATGCTGGCTACTACAGGGGGAGTGTAGGAGAATAGGCCTAGGAGTGGATATGCATGCCCGATATCCATACCCCATCTGCTGGAACATTGGCTCATATATGTATTTTCACTGACACATTATCTATGTATCTATCTCATTTTAATTATGATAGCCATAGTACATGTGAGATTACAACAATAATAATGAAAGTAGTAATACAAACTGAAATGACTAAATGAATGAATTCCTTTATTGTTATTGCATTGGGAAAGAAGCTATTTCTAAATCTGCTAGTGCTAATCTGCTTGTTTTTAGACTCTGTAACATAGGTGGCTAACTGTTTCCAATTGTCCTGTTCTGTTCATGGTACACCAAAACTGTCACACTTGGATATTGAATCAATTACGATGAAAAACACGTAGCTTATCAACAAAGAAAAGTGAGATTGCTTTATGATGATAGATGCTTTACTTTTCCAAAAGATGTTGACACATTAAAGGAAATGACATGTAGTATTGTGATCCTTCTTTATGATCTGCCGCTGCTGCTGGTGGTGTTTGTGGTGCTGGTGGTGTTTGTGCTGCTGTTGGTGTTGCTGCTGGTGCTGGTGATGGGGGTGATGGTGGTGCCTCATTATTGTTAGATATGTGTGTACAAATCTGTTTTAGTCTGTAAAACACACTGGTATGCAAAAGGTTTTAGACAGGTTCATGCATTTGTATATATACCTGGAGATTGTAATACGCATTGTATGAGCGTACCACCTGCCTCAGCTTTTCAGCAGTGAAAGCTTTACGCCCTTCACCTTTTCCATAAAAAATGGCAAACAATGCATCATTACTGGTTTTATCATATACTCTTATGAAAAGTCAAATCATGTTGCAACAGCTGTGTGCATGCAGTTGAAACAGTAATAGTTGGTCAATATTAACATACCGTCACTGACTGAGGCAAAGGGCAATTCCTCAGGCCACCAAGGCGGCCTGTGTTGTGGCAGATATTCAGACCGAGACAAACCCTGACTCAGTGCTGAGATAGAAGGGTGTTAAAGTGTAATCAGATTCAGTAGTCTGCATCATTTTGATCTTTAAATAAGGAAATTGAAAACATACAATGCCAGTCATACCATGTTCTTTTATCAGACGGCCAATTGCCATCCGGCAATGTGTGCCACTGATATCAGGGTCAACGTATGGCCTCTCACCCCCCAAAGCATCTGTAAGACAGTACGCTCAGTGTCATTAAAAACAAATGTTAAGGTTCCTTTTCTGAACTTCAAGAAAGGATTGACACAGAAACAAACCTTAACACCACTTTCATTTATACATACCACTTGACACACCCCTATTAGTGTACATGTTTAGCAGCTCAGCCTTCCTGTCATTGGTCCAAAAGGCCTCAAGATACTTTGGCCCTAAATGAACCGTAACCGGGAAAAAAACCCTTAAAATCCATTATCAATTCGGTTTGTGTTGCCATGTCAATATCATTTTTATCAAAACTCAGGGCCAGATTGTGACCATACTAAAATAATTGTTCTTCCATTGAATGTCATCTTCGATAGATCTCATCATTGAAATGTTGTTGAATAAAAACATATTACATATACCTGTGAAATTAACGGTGGGTGACTCACTGCTGAAGTCAACCCATACGGCAAAAGCCAGGGGTGCTCCAGCCTCACCACCGCACCAATTCTTCATCTGAAAACAATATTAAAAATATTATACTTTCCCTCTCTTTTAAAAGCAGCCTCCCTCCCTTTCTTTCTTCACTGCACCCAATATTAGCATGAATTGAGACATGTCCCACTGTATTCTGAAAGCCTGACCTACTTTCCTGCAGACTTTTGAATATCATACGATCAGTGTTCATAACTCTATACATGGCACTATTTTGTATATTGGCGAACGAGGTACACATATGATAAGTTTTGAGCTCCAACTCAAAGGCAAAGCAGTTTCAGCCATGCAAACCATATATTTTCTGAAAGCTGGTCAGTTGTAGGTGTGATTTAACATACATTAGGACATGTCATGTGGTTACTATGGTCATATTGTGGTTGTTGCTAGGGTAAATTGAATGGTTGCTATGGTGTTGCTAAGGTAGATATGGTGGTTGCTATGCAAAATAACATGGTTGCTATGGTGGTTGTTAGGGTAAGCATGTTGGTTGCTATGGTGGTTGCTAGCTTGACATTATACAAGTGGTTGCTAGGGTAATTAAGATGGTTGCTTGGGTGTTGCTAGGGTAATTAAGGTGGTTGCTTGGGTGTTGCTAGGGTACATATGGTGGCAAAATAACAAAGCAGTGGAATTGCTAACGTTTAGCCATTTTTACATTTTTAGCCAAAAAACTCACTTATGTTGGTCTGATCAGTATGAAATCAGAATATGTTGAACAACGGGACATTACAAACAAGCCAGGCTCAGTTTGGAGTCGGTGGATTATTCCCGGAAGGAGATAAACGGTTCGAAACATACAAGGTTTCCCTCTTCTGCCGCGGTAACGCTAGGTGCTAGAGGGATGGGACCAAGACGCACGGCACCGCCTTGAGGCCCCTGACAACTGTTCCAAAGGTGGGATATCTGAGACACCCACAAAAAAAACAGTGAAGGAAAAACTTTAAAAAAGTTGACCACTCCCACTTCAGAGGTGGAGTTTTGGGTGGTAGCATGGAGCTACGAGGCTGAAATTCAAGTCAGACCTTCTGCACAAGACCCACATAGAGCGTGCAAAGTTTCATCGCTCTAGCTGTAACGCAAAGCATTGTGCCTACTTTTTTGGCAATTTAAAGCAACACCAAAGAACTTTTCCTCTGTCGCACGCACTATTTGTTTATCCAGCACCAGCTTTGCAAATAACAATGTCCACAGACAAGGTAGAATATGTTGCATGATTTTATGAAAGTACGATGTATTGCGACATCAGATGCAAGTCAAATTTGTAGTTTCTCATGTCTCATTCCATCGAACTACATATCCGCTACCCGATCCGGCAAACTTACATAGTGCGGTTATAGCCGATAGAGGGCCTCGAAGCGGATGCAGAAAGTGCCGTTCACCCTGTTACGAGTTGATGAACCACTGAAACGATTTTGGAAACACTATTTTAAGGTACAAAAAACTCTTTGGTGTTGCTTTAACATTTAGCCATTTTTCAATTTTTAGCCAAAAAGCACACTTATGTTGATCCGATCAGTATGAAATCAGAATATGTTGAACAACGGGACATCACAAACAAGCCAGGCTCAGTTTGGAGTCGGTGGATTATTCCCGGAAGGAGATAAACGGTTCGAAACATACAAGGTTTCCCTCTGCTGGCGCGGTAAAGCTAGGTGCTAGAGGGATGGGACCAAAACGCACGGCACCACCTTGAGGCCCCTGACAAATGTTCCAAAGGTGGGATCTCTGAGACACCCACAAAAAAAACTGTGAAGGAAAAACATAAAAAAAGTTGACCACTCCCATTTCAGAGGTGGAGTTTTGATATGTCAAAGTCAGTAGGAAGGTAGGACATGTCTTAATTAATTGACATCTAGAGGCTATAGGCTTTCAGAAAATATATGGTTTAGGTGGTCAATTCAGCTGTCCCTTAACAGTGTAGGCCTAAATATATCAGCTGTACAATGCGTTTCTCGATCTACAATATGGGCCTATGTACGCCTTATGATGCACCAAAGTCAGTGGGAAGGTGGGACATGTCTTAATGTATATTAATTGACATCTAGAGGCTATAGGCTTTCAGAAAATATATGGTTTAGGTGGTCAATTCAGCTGTCCCTTAACAGTGTAGGCCTAAATGTATCAGTTCAATCTACTTTCTACAATCTGTAGAAACAATCTAAATCTACAATATGGGCCTATATTTAGCACAGCGACAACCATATCTAGCAAAATCACAGTAAAAGTAATGTAAAAGTGATGTAAAATACCTGCCAATTGTCCTCTGTATCCACCGCTGCAGTAGACCATGATGTGAGGATGCACTCCATAACACAGCTGTTAATGGAAGCAAGGACTGAGGTGTCAAGGCCAGCATGCTTCAGCCTCTTCAGGAAGTTGACAAATGAGTAGCCAAACAAGGACAAACAAGGCCTTGCTTACATACTGGCTGTCTTGTAGTTTGACACCACTCTCCTTTCTGTGAGTGTTCTGTTGGAGTAATTTAATGAAATGCAACCCATACATCAGGATATCAGGAGCAAGGATCTGTGAAAACATAAGTAGAGGGGAGAAAAAAAGACATAAAGATATGTCGAGAAAACATTGCAGCACCATCCCTAAACAACACATCAGGACACCTTTCTTTCCTTTTTCATTTGATCACTACTGCAATTCATACACCTTGTACCCTTGTATACAGGTGAGACAAGGGTAAAACTGATGTGGGTATTTATTCTATTATAGAATAGGCTACTAAAATATAACTCCACAACTTCAAGTGTCAACACTGTAGTTTTGAAGGAGTATTTGTAGTTCTTATGCAGGAAAATCAGTATAGGCTACTTTGGACATTAAAAGCTGCATGCACTACGTAGTACACTCAGAAATGCATTATTTTGGAGATAGAAATGTTGCTTTGTTTTTCAGAAAAACGGTAGTAGCATAACAGAATTTTTTGTCACATGAATTACCCAGACCCAAAGAAACAAATAGCTTATTACGTGAAACTGACCTGCTTATAATTTAATGTCAAACACCATCTCAATCACCATCGCACTCATTTCGATAATTTAACCAAATAACCATAACAATTATTTATTTGGCTAATTATCACGCATTTGTCCACGTCTTTTACCATTATAAGACATTCACTAAGAAATTGCACTAATTTCGCGTGATTCTAGTTGTTTTACAGCATGAAGGGTTTTTGGTCATGATAAGTATACCTATATTTTGTTCGAAACAACAAAAAACAACACCATTATTATTATTATTTACTAAATTAACGTAGTTTAACTTACCTTACCCCACATAGCGAGCCAGCTCTCGCTCTACGATGCGTTTCCGCTTTCTTGTGGTGGCGTGTGTCACATGACAGCAACCAGCCTATCACACTGGGGCTGTTTCCTTTTTCGAGCGTCGCCCTGGGATCGTCGCACACAGTGACGCGATGCACAAAATTGCGCCAAAATATCAATAGCAATGAAAAAGTACAGTCTTAATATTTTATATCCTTGCTCAAATTTGTAAAATAATGAGCATAAATCTCCGAATGAAAGAAACTTGGGTATATGTAGCCATTACATTTAAACACATCACTTCCCAGAATGCATCTCTTTGCCAAAGAACTTTATTTCCACCTTAAGCAATATAAACATTTCTGCAGTAGTGTATTACATTTATAACAACTTCATAATCAGTATTGAGACGAAAGAACTAGTGCTATCAGTAAGCTATTCTTTTTAAGTTGACATTCTCTGGGGATACGCTTCTGACATGGGCTTTGTTTACCTAGCAACGGTTACTATGCCTCGCTGAAATGAGAAGTGAGAACGTTTTTATTAAATATCCCACTTAAATAAGGGCATCATTTAAGCCAACGGCAAATATGCAGTCCTGAAACGACTGTAATTATTCAATATCCATGTATCCCAAAGTTATAAAAGTCAGTTGACCGAAATCTGTACTCAGTTGTTGAAACGGGGGATCCGTGTGTGGGCCACGGAATATATTGTCATTAACTTGCATTGGAACGAAATCTGTGTGTGTTTCACGGAAATGTAACTTCCGTTGAGCGAAATCTGCACTCAGTTGTTGAAACAGGGATGGAATGCAACGCCTGACAGGCTAACATTACATAAAAATCGAACTGATTGTATCAAAAGTGTGTTTCCCAATAAGATAACAACATCCGTTGAGCGAAATCTGCACTCAGTTGTTAAACGGGGATCCGTGAAATAGCCACGGAATATATTGTCATTAACTTGCATTGGAACGAAATCCGTGTGTGTTTCACGGAAATGTAACTTCCGTTGAGAGGAAATCTGCACTCAGTTGTTGAAACAGGGATGGAATGCAACGCCTGACAGGCTAACATTACACAGACACTAAAAAAGGCAATAAAAATCTAACTGAATGTATCAAAAGTGTGTTTCCCAATAAGATAACAACGTCCGTTGAGCGAAATCTGCACTCAGTTGTTTAAACGGGGATCCGTGAAATAGCCACGGGATATGAGTGTCATTAACTTGCATTGAATCGAAATCCGTGTGAGTTTCACGGAAATTTCAGTGATTCCGTGGGCCCACCACGGATTTTGAGTTAAGCGTCCGTGGCTATTTCACGGATTCTGTTGATCTGCAGTCCACTCCGCTCCTCAGAATTCCTGGGCAGAAAACAATATCAATTGCAAAAGTTTAAAGATGCCCTGCCACATGTATTTCATTACTTTGTGGTAATGTCTGAAGTTCTACCATGGACTTGTTCACTTGCTTTACTGAACGATAGCAGTGAAATGACAATAATCAAACATGTCATGAACAGCTAAAAGTGCTGGTAGGTTTACATCTAAAACAGAGTCATTAACTTCCTGTTTCGCTATGTGCAACAACATAAAGGACCGTAGTGCAATATTCCCTAGACTCTGCAACATTTTTTGTGGAAAACATACCTTGAGCCTATCCACCATTGATAGGCTATTGCATCAAACACCTTTTGATACACTTAGTCAGGCATCCTCTCTAAGATGCGAAGAATTTGCAGACTTCTTCAAAAACAAAGTAATTTCTATAAGGGAGGCTATTGGTAACAGGTAATATGTTTGATAGTACACCCAAAAACAGCCCCCCAAAATTAAGGGTCTTTAGCACTATTACTCAAACTGAGCTTAGTAAAATTATAGCTCAAACCGGCTCTTCAACATGTGCTTTGGATCCAATCCCTACTAGATTCCTCAAAAATGTATATGATAGCTTAGCTCCCTTTATTCTCAAGGTAATAAATACCTCATTAGAAACAGGTATATTTCCAACTGCTTTTAAAACCGCTGTTGTGAAACCTTTACTTAAAAAGTCGAATCTTGACCTAATCTGAGCAACTACAGGCCTATATCAAACCTACCGTTCCTGAGCAAGGTACTTGAAAAAGTCGTTTGTAATCAGTTAAATACCTTCCTGAACGAAAACAGTATCCTTGAAAAATTCCAAATCACAGCACAGAAACGGCTCTAGCAAAAATAGTCAATGATCTTAGACTGGCTACTGACTCAAACAAAGTCTCAATCCTTATTCTTCTAGATTTGAGTGCGGCATTTGACACCATTGATCATAGCATTCTAATTCACCACCTTGCGAAGTGGGTGGGTCTCTCTGATAATGCTCTGAACTGGTTTCAAACCTACATTACTGGCAGAGATTTTTATATCAGTCTAGGAGATCATGTGTCTGTAAAACATGACTTGCCTTTTGGTGTGGCACAGGGGAGCTGCCTTGGTCCCCTGCTCTTTTCCCTATACAGTGATGGCCAAAAGTGTTGGCACCCATGCTAAAGTTGACTGAAAAGAGGAATATAAAATCATCTTTTGGAAATTGATCTTAATGCCTTAAGTGAAAAATGAGGAAATATCTATTACCTATTAGCTGGTTTGATTTGCATTGAGCTCAGTGAGCATCAAACCAGCTAATAGGCTAACTGAAATAACACCCATGCCAATCTCTAGGTATGGTGAAGGGTATGTGATGATGTGGGGCTATTTTAATTCCAAAGGCCAAGGTAACTTTATCAGGATGCACAGTATTCTGGATCCATGAAATAACTGGCCTTTAAAAATAAAAATCTGCCTGTCTCTATGGGAATTTAACATAGGGGTGTCAATACTTATGACCCCTGTATTTTAAGGAAGAACATTTATTTATTTATGATACATTATTCATTCACTAAGAAAATTTGTGTCCTTAAAGGTTAGATATTTCCTCATTTTTCACTTAAGGCATTAAGATCAATTTCCAAAAGATGATTTTATATTCCTCTTTTCAGTCAACTTTAGCATGGGTGCCAACACTTTTGGCCATCACTGTATATGCTTCCGTTGGGAAACATCATAAGTCAGCATAATGTTAACTTCCACAGCTACGCAGATGATACCCAATTGTATATTTCTGTGGAGCCAACTAACCCAGATGGCCTTTGCTCCCTCACTGCATGCCTAACCTCCATTAATCAGTGGATGAGCAAAACATTTTTGAAACTAAATTATGACAAAACAGAGCTACTTTTGGTTGGACCAAAACCAAAGCGAGACATTGTTCTTAGTAATCTTGGGAACTTGGCGCATCAGGTCAAACCAAAAGTAACAAGCCTCGGTGTCATCTTAGATGCAGAGTTACGTTTTAAGCCCTATATCAGTAAAGTTACTCAGACAGCCTATTTCCACCTGAGAAACATTGCCAAAGTGCGGCCCTTTTTAACCCAACAAGATGCAGAAAAACTAATTCATGCCATAGCTGTCAACCCTCCCGTTCTTTCCGGGTTTTTCACGTATTTTCACTTTTTTCCCGCTGTCTTCTCGTTTTAATATTTTCCCGTAAATATCCCGTATTTTAACAATCTCATAACATTAGCTCTACCATCGGACTTGTCAGTCTCTGTACTGTTGTCCTGTTGCTACCCCTTGCCCTTCCAGCGAATCAGATGTTTTCAAAGCATCGTTTTGCTTGCTTGAAGGCGACAGTGAGACTATTTAACATGACAGCGTGGTTGTCGTGAGAGCATGATTCAGTGGCACCTGTAGTGTACGGCCGCACGCACTGTGTGTATCGGCCTACCAGGCTATAGCTACAGTATACGAGTAGAGAAAGAATTCCCCCTGTTTGTATATTCACTCCAAGTTGGCCTAACTTCCCAACTCTGCACTGTAGCCCATACACTGCATGACAGGCTGTTTATATTTTTCTCTAAAATAACCAAATGCATTTGTTCAATTGTATGAAGAAGAATTACGCACTAGGCTACTTGGAACGCACACATTATGTTTGCGCAGGAGAGAGAATGACACGGGGGCATCGATTACAGAACTTTAGCCTTGTTAGGGCTGTATAAAGTTGACCAAATTATATAGGCTGTTGTTAGGCGTAAATAAAGTTGGCTACTTTGTTGTATTGTTTAGCTGCCCAATGCACGAGCTTGTAATTGCGAAACGGACTAATACTGACGAAGCTGAAGTTGGCCGCACATTCAGAATGCGGTGTAGTTAAGTTTCGATTCCACCTTAAATATTGCAATTTCGACCAATCTTTAAGTAAATGATACAACATGCTTTCTGTCAAATAAATCGGTTCATATTGCACTTGTTTTGGGGGGGCTTTTCTGTTCTTTCTTTACATGAGCTATATTTCATATTTTACAATTTATGCACTAGATTTGATACCCATTGCTCACACATGATTTGCCGTGAGATATTACACCACATCCCGATACTACCGTCTCACAGCGTTCATATGACACCCAGCATGCCAAATTTCGTCGTGGAAAATGCCCATTTTTTTACATTTAAATGACTATATTTCATATTCCACAGTATATGCACTAGATATGATACCTATGGTCCATACATAATTTGCCGTGAAATATTACACCACATCCCGAAACTACAGTCTCTGTGTTTTCATTTGACACCATGCATGGCCAATTTCGTCGTGGAAAATGGCCATATTTCATAGATTTAATTTACATGAGCTATATTTCATATTCCACAATTTATGCACTAGATTTGATACCTATAGCCCATACATCATTTGCCGTGAAATATTACACCACATCCCGAAACTACAGTCTCTGTGCTTTCATTTGACACCATGCATGGCCAATTTCGTCGTGGAAAATGGCCATATTTCATAGATTTAATTTACATGAGCTATATTTCATATTCCACAATTTATGCACTAGATTTGATACCTATAGCCCATACATCATTTGCCGTGAAATATTACACCACATCTCGATACTGCAGTCTCTGAGCTTTCATATGACACCCTGCATGCCAAATTTCGTTGTGGAAAATGGCCATATTTTATAGATTTACTTTACATGAGCTATATTTCATATATATTACCATTTGTGCACTTGATTTGATGCCTATTGCCCACACATCATTTGCCGTGAAATATTACACCACATCCCGAAACTACAGTCTCTGAGCTTTCATTTGACACAATGCATGGCCAATTTCGTCGTGGAAATTCACCCTTTTATTACAATTGAAATTACATGAGCTGTTTTTCATATTCCACAATGTATGCACTGGACTTGATACCTATTGCCCACACAACATTTGCCGTAAAATATTACACCACATCCCAATACTACCGTCTCACAGCGTTCATATGCCACCCTGCATGCCAAACTTCGTCGTGGAAAATGGCCATTTTTCTTACATTTTAATTACATGAACTATATTTCATATTCCACAGTATATGCACTAGATTTGATACCTATGGCCCATACATCATTTGCCGTGAAATATTACACCACATCCCGAAACTACAGTCTCTGAGCTTTCATTTGACACCATGCGTGGCCAATTTCGTCGTGGAAATTCACCCTTTTATTACAATTGAAATTACATGAGCTGTTTTTCATATTCCACAAATGTATGCACTAGATTTGATGCCTATTGCCCAAACATCATTTGCCGTAAAATATTACACCACATCCCGATACTACCATCTCACATCGTTCCTATGACACCCTGCATGCCAAATTTCGTCGTGGAAAATGGCCATTTTCCTTACATTTAAGTTACATGAGCTATATTTCATATTTGACAAATTATGCACTAGATTTGATGCCTATTGCCCACACATCATTTGCCGTGAAATATTACACCCTATCCCGATACTACCGTCTCACAGCGTTCCTATGACACCCTGCATGCCAAATTCCATCGTGGAAAATGACCCTTTTTCATAGATTTAATTTACATGAGCTATATTTCATATTTGACAAATTATGCACTAGATTTGATGCCTATTGCCCACACATCATTTGCCGTGAAATATTACACCCTATCCCGAAACTACAGTCTCTGAGCTTTCATATGACACCTTGCATGCCAAATTCCATCGTGGAAAATGGCCATTTTCCTTACATTTAAAGTTAAATGAGCTATATTTCATATTTTACAATTTATGCACTAGATTTGATACCTATTGCCCACACATCATTTGCCGTGAAATATTACACCACATCCCGAAACTACAGTCTCTGAGCTTTCATTTGACACCATGCGTGGCCAATTTCGTCGTGGAAATTCACCCTTTTATTACAATTGAAATTACATGAGCTGTTTTTCATATTCCACAAATGTATGCACTAGATTTGATGCCTATTGCCCAAACATCATTTGCCGTAAAATATTACACCACATCCCGATACTACCATCTCACAGCGTTCCTATGACACCCTGCATGCCAAATTTCGTCGTGGAAAATGGCCATTTTCCTTACATTTAAGTTACATGAGCTATATTTCATATTTGACAAATGATGCACTAGATTTGATGCCTATTGCCCACACATCATTTGCCGTGAAACATTACACCCTATCCCGATACTAATGTCTCACAGCGTTCCTACACCCTGCATGCCAAATTCCATCGTGGAAAATGGCCCTTTTTCATAGATTTAATTTACATGAGCTATATTTCATATTCCACAATTTATGCACTAGATTTGATACCTATGGCCCAAACATAATTTGCCGTGAAATATTACACCACATCCCGATACTGCAGTCTCTGAGCTTTTATATGACACCATGCATGGCCAATTTCGTTGTGGAAAATGGACATATTTCATAGATTTAATTTACATGAGCTATATTTCATATTTTACCATACTTAATACCTATTGCCCACACATCATTTGCCCTGAAATATTACACCTCATCCCGATACAGTCTTTGAGCTTTCATATGACACCCTGCATGCCAAATTCTATCGTGGAAAATGGCCATTTTTCATACATGTAATTTATATGAGCTATATTTCATATTTTACAATTTATTCACTAGATTTGATACCTATTGCCCATACATCAATTACACCATATCCCGATACTACAGTCTCTCAGCTTTCATTTGCCACCATGCATGGCCAATTTTGTCATGGAAAATCCCCATTTCATTACAATTGAAATTCTATGAGCTATATTTCATGTTTTACGATTTATGCAGATTTGATCCCTATTTGGCGTGACATACAGCACATCCAGATACAACAGACTTTGCACTACTTAAAAAATCTCACAAATTCTATGTGTGCTCATGTATAGCATAAATGAGAATTGCTCTCTTATTTCACACTTCTACTGTCAGTCATAACTGTTGAAATCTGACAATGATCACGAGGAGCGTGTAATTACATCCATTGTGCAGTTATTCTTTTTTTCTGAAATATAGCTCATGTAACTTAAATGTAAGGAAAATGGCCATTTTCCACGATGGAATTTGGCATGCAAGGTGTCATATGAAAGCTCAGAGACTGTAGTTTCGGGATGTGGCGTAATATTTTACGGCAAATGATGTTTGGGCAATAGGCATCAAATCAAGTGCACAAATGGTAAAATATGAAATAAGTAAATCTATAAAATATGGCCATTTTCCACGACGAAAGTTGGCATGCAGGGTGTCATATGAAAGCTCAGAGACTGTAGTTTCGGGATGTGGTGTAATATTTTACGGCAAATGATGTTTGGGTAATAGGCATCAAATCAAGTGCACAAATGGTAAAATATGAAATAAGTAAATCTATAAAATATGGCCATTTTCCACGACGAAAGTTGGCATGCAGGGTGTCATATGAAAGCTCAGAGACTGTAGTTTCGGGATGTGGTGTAATATTTTACGGCAAATGATGTTTGGGTAATAGGCATCAAATCAAGTGCACAAATGGTAAAATATGAAATAAGTAAATCTATAAAATATGGCCATTTTCCACGACGAAAGTTGGCATGCAGGGTGTCATATGAAAGCTCAGAGACTGTAGTTTCGGGATGTGGTGTAATATTTTACGGCAAATGATGTTTGGGCAATAGGCATCAAATCAAGTGCACAAATGGTAAAATATGAAATAAGTAAATCTATAAAATATGGCCATTTTCCACAACGAAAGTTGGCATGCAGGGTGTCATATGAAAGCTCAGAGACTGTAGTATCGGGATGTGGTGTAATATTTCACGGCAAATGATGTGTGGGCAATAGGTATCAAATCTAGTGCATAAACTGTGGAATATGAAATATAGCTCATGTAAATTAAATGTAAGGAAAATGGCCATTTTCCACGATGGAATTTGGCATGCAAGGTGTCATATGAAAGCTCAGAGACTGTAGTTTCGGGATGTGGTGTAATATTTCACGGCAAATGATGTATGGGCCATAGGTATCAAATCTAGTGCATATACTTTGGAATATGAAATATAGTTCATGTAATTAAAATGTAAGAAAAATGGCCATTTTCCACGACGAAGTTTGGCATGCAGGGTGTCATATGAACGCTGTGAGACGGTAGTATCGGGATGTGGTGTAATATTTTACGGCAAATGTTGTGTGGGCAATAGGTATCAAGTCCAGTGCATACATTGTGGAATATGAAAAACAGCTCATGTAATTTCAATTGTAATAAAAGGGTACATTTCCACGACAAAATTGGCCATGCATGGTGTCAAATGAAAGCTCAGAGACTGTAGTATCGGGATGTGGTGTAATATCTCACGGCAAATGATGTGTGAGCAATAGGTATCAAATCTAGTGCATAAATTGTGGAATATGAAATATAGCTCATGTAAATTAAATCTATGAAATAGGCCCATTTTCCACTACGAAATTGCATGGTGTCAAATGAAAGCTCAGAGACTGTAGTATCGGGATGTGGTGTAATATTTCACGGCAAATGATGTGTGGGCAATGGGTATCAAATCTAGTGCATATACTGTGGAATATGAAATATAGTTCATGTAATTAAAATGTAAGAAAAATGGCCATTTTCCACGACGAAGTTTGGCATGCAGGGTGTCATATGAACGCTGTGAGACGGTAGTATCGGGATGTGGTGTAATATTTTACGGCAAATGTTGTGTGGGCAATAGGTATCAAGTCCAGTGCATACATTGTGGAATATGAAAAACAGCTCATGTAATTTCAATTGTAATAAAAGGGTAAATTTCCACGACAAAATTGGCCATGCAAGGTGTCAAATGAAAGCTCAGAGACTGTAGTATCGGGATGTGGTGTAATATCTCACGACAAATGATGTGTGAGCAATAGGTATCAAATCTAGTGCATAAATTGTGGAATATGAAATATAGCTCATGTAAATTAAATCTATGAAATAGGCCCATTTTCCACGATGGAATTTGGCATGCAAGGTGTCATATGAAAGCTCAGAGACTGTAGTCTCGGGATGTGGTGTAATATTTCACGGCAAATGATGTATGGACCATAAGTATCAAATCTAGTGCATATACTGTGGAATATGAAATATAGTTCATGTAATTTAAATGTAACAAAAATGGCAATTTTCCACGACGAAGTTTGGCATGCTGGGTGTCATATGAACGCTGTGAGACGGTAGTATCGGGATGTGGTGTAATATTTCACGGCAAATGTTGTGTGGGCAATAGGTATCAAGTCTAGTGCATACATTGTGGAATATGAAAAACAGCTCATGGAATTTCAATTGTAATAAAAGGGTGAATTTTCACGACGAAATTGGCCATACATGGTGTCAAATGAAAGCTCAGAGACTGTTGTATCGGGATGTGGTGTAATATCTCACGGCAAATCATGTGTGAGCAATGGGTATCAAATCTAGTGCATAAATTGTAAAATATGAAATATAGCTCATGTAAAGAAGAAACAGAAAAGCCCCCCCAAAACAAGTGCAATATGAACCGATTTATTTGACAGAAAGCATGTATCATTTACTTAAAGATTGGTCGACAATGGAGTCACCAGAAAAAAAGGCTTTTATTCGTCTGTGAGGAGTAGCCTATGTTCGTCTGCTACTAGGCAAATGCCAGTGTCATCGCGTATTTGCAGTCAGCACTGCCCCCTGTCGGTAGAAAATTGCAATATTTAAGGTGGAACGGAAACTTGACTACACCGCATTCTGAATGTGCGGCCAACTTCAGCTTCGTCTAATACTGCAACCCTTCCAACGTTGGGGGACGAATGTTGACATTTTCCCGTATTCTGCGTGAGAAACCCGGGAAATCTCCCTTATTTTCAATGCCCAATGTTGACAGATATGATTCATGCTTTTATCACTAGCAGGTTAGACTACTGCAATGCACTTTTCACTGGTCTTCCCAAAAAACATCTAAAGAAATTGGCACTCATACAGAACTCTGCGGCTAGACTTTTAACTAAGACCAAGAAGAGAGAACACATCACCCCTGTGTTGGCTGAACTGCACTGGCTCCCTGTTTCCTATAGAATTGATTTTAAGGTTATGTTACTACAAAGCTCTAAATGGCATAGCACCTTCATATATCTCTGAGCTTTTAATATCAACCACAAAGGAAACTTAGATCATCCAATTGTAATCTTTTAATTGTACCCAAAGTGCTCCACAAGCAAAGTGGAGAAGCTGCTTTTATCCATTATGCCCCAAAACAATGGAACACCCTGCCTCTGTACATCAAGCAGGCGAGTTCAGTAAATATTTTTAAAAAAGATTTGAAAACATACCTGTATAGGAAAGCCTTTAGTTAACTCATCTTATCCTGTAGACTACTTTTTCAGATTATTCTACATCTGCTGCCATTGGAGGGCGCAGCCAGCCAGAAGCAGATGGGCTCCCCCTATTAAGTCAGGTTCTGCTCAAGGTTTCTTCCTGGAATATGGGAGTTTTTCCTTGCCACAGTTGCCATATGGCTCGCTTGTGGGGGGTTAAGGCTGCCAGTCTTGAATGTCTGTGTATAAAGTCAAATAATTGCGACATATGCTAAGAACAAGCTAAGGCTGGCTGCTTGGAGTCCGCATCAACGGGGCCTAAACATTTGTTAGTGTAGCCGGACGAGTCCTTACCTGGGGCATAGTGATCGGTTTTGTTGTGTCTCGCTCCTGCCCCGCCTACTTCGTAAGTGGGTAATTGGCAGCTGTGCTCCATAAAAAGGGAGTGGGGCTATCTAGGGCAGACGTCTGCTTTGTCCAGGGACGACTCTGACCGACCTATCGCCTATCCCCGACGTTTGTTCCACCATTTGCTCCAGGTAGGCTGGAGTCTTTGTCTGAGGAACATTCGTTTGTGCACTGATGTGCCGGAAAGTTCAGAACTTTTGTTTACATTCCAGTAACAGCAGTCGCTGCTAAACTACTGGCTGGATATTCTCACGGCTGCTCTTTCCCCCGGTGTGCTCATCAATTCCAGCTTAGGTAGGTGTACTCCTTCCTGTGTGCAAACATTATCGCATAGCTAGGCCACTCTTACGTTATCTGTTAATTACAGCAACATCACGGAGTGTTGCGCTGTCCGGGCTCCCTACATCTGACGTTAGCTGTTGCATGGTAGGTTTTAGCTTTATTTACCTCGATTTACCTACATTAAACATAACGTTAGAGCAGTGTTTTTCAACCTTTTTTGTGCCACGGCACACCTTTGACACTTAAAATGTCCCACGGCACACTAACATCCTGTGTGAAGAAAAAATAAACATACCATAGCCTAAAATTTCAAATAATACACAGATGGCCTGGCTTCTATGCAAGACCTGCTCAATAAAACAAGCGCCCTCTGTCATTTGTAGGTGACTATATCTAGTTTAATTGTTGTTTTGAACTGGATATGTGATTCTGTGAATTCTGGATATGGGGCCCCCGTTGTACAATGCCTGCATACCACAAATAGTGCAATCATACAATCAATGAGAGCATGTGGTTCTAAATTCTTTGATGCAACAGTTGCTTTTCTGGACCAGTGAGTGCAAGGGCGTAGGTTTGGTCTGAGCTTTGGTGGGGACACTACCCACTAATTCCCCCGGGAAAAAAAAAGGAAAAGCCACTCAACTCTTTCACCAGCCACTATAGATATAAAATGATTAAAATGTGCTACTGTCCAACTTGATCTATAGGTACTGTGTAGCACATAATCTGATTTTATATGTATACATATGTAGGCTATATTAACATTTATTTTCTATTTGGTCTGTTATGAAATCATGCATTGACCCATTTAAGCACAGCTCAGTTTTAAGAAACTTAAATACATGCATGCTTAGCATTTTGTGAAAAGAATCATTAAGGCTACATTGACAACTCTTAACCATAAGCTGCCTGTATATTTTCTAATAGGCCTATTTACAGATATCTAGGCGATGTAAGCACAGCTCAGTTTTAAGAAATGCTTAAAGCCGAAAGACCATGTTGAATTTTTCTACAATTTATTTCAAAACCGGATTACTCTGGAACAGCTAACTATACACGGGAATGCTTTACACCGTTGTGTTCGGTAAGGTCTGCTGTTTATTCTGATATATGGGTTGTCATGTGTTGCGTGAAGAGTGTGTAGGCCTAAGATATTCCACCGAGACGAATGGATGTGGAGATGGGCACAGAGAATAATTATTAAATCTCTTGAAGTAAATTTTTCTCGCGAACTGTTTATCACAGCAAATAGTGGCTATAGCACCGTTTAAAAGCTGAGAAAAGGCTCTTTCATGTGACACATGTGTGATGAGTAGCCTACTCGAGGAGTTCAACAGAGAAGAATGGATGAATTTGGACGCACTTCATATGCCTTGCAGTGAAGTGAAGCTGAAGCGCAGCGTCTCCTGCGGCTCACTAGTTATTATAGGTAACTTAAAATCAGCGCGATTTACCTTTATAGGCTACTGCACATTACACGATCTGTACGAGATGATCCGCAGCAAAGTGAGAAAGTATTTAACTCTTTGTAGCGCATGTGAGCGCTTTCCCCCCCACTTCAACCTGAATATTGGTGGGGACATTTCAGTCGTAATCTGACATTGGTGTGGACACGTCCTTCGGTCTCCACGCAAATCTACGCCCCTGAGTGAGTGACATTTGGGTAATTTTCTGCGGCACACCTGATGATCTCTCACTAGTGTGCCGCGGCACAGTGGTTGAAAAACACTGCGTTAGAGTAATGACTCTGTACTCCTTATAGGATCTGTATGGTATCCTGATGTGGTGACGGCCTTGCTGTTTTGTTCCTGTTTGGGGTTTGCTGTGTGGAGCGCCTTCCGCTTCTCTCTGTGGCCTTCCATCGCTGCGTCTCTGATGCATAATTGCTAGCTAACCTGGTGGTGGCTATCTGCTTGGGCCTGTTTAGTGCGGACGTGCGTGTTTGTTGCATGAGTGTGCATGTGTGGGAGTTTGGTTTGCTTGCTGCTCTATTGATGCTCGGTGCTTTTTTCTGTATTTTGTTTTGTCTTATTTGTACTCATTTGTTGTTGTTTTTATACTGCATGTACTGTCAAGTGGGCTTTCCCTGTGTATGTTGCTTGTCTCTCCTGCTGGGGGCTGCATTGGGCGCATGTTGGAGGGTTTATTCTCCTCTGGTGGTGTTTATCCCTTATTGTGTGTGCTGTGTTAATTAGTTTAGATAAGTCACCTTTTCATTTTGATTTGCAGTGTGGTTTGAATCACAGATTTCGCCTCAGAGGCTTTGACATCTGCCCTCTACGGCAAGCCCAATCTAGTGTCAACATTGATCCTGACTGGCATTAGATGGTGTTGCTCTGTTATTGAAGTGCATGTACATTGATCCTGTTTTGAATAAATAAATTATTATAGTTTTGTATTGTAATATCACGTCTCTGCCTATTATTCAGACTACCAACTTGTGTGACCCTAGTGGTAAACAGGAAATTATCAGGTTAATTTAACGGGTAGGTTCCTGGGTAACAGGGTATTAGAACCTGGTAACTGTTTATATACAAGGTAGGCTACTGTCACATTAGCCTAGGCATTTGTCAGCAAAGCCTTTATATATATCCATAGTAGTATAATAGTATTTCTGATATGTTGCTGATTGGATCATAAACGGCCACAGCAACAAAGGGGAATGACTGACTCTTCTTTAATAACTGTTACATGTTGTTTTTTTATATTTCTGATATGTTGCTGATTGGATCATAAACGGCCACAGCAATGAAGAGAAGTGAAAGTGATTGATAATGACTGACTGAATGAATTTGGAATCACACTCATGTTTTTGTATACTAGGAATCACTCTCCCCACACACTCTGTCACACATGATAAACAAAAAGGTGTTTCACTAACTGGCCTAAATGTTCTATTTCAATTTAATTTTCAATTTAATTTCACTTATACACGTCTCATTGTGCTTTATAGAACGTTAAACATTCAGAGAGAGCCCATGAGTAACAGGGGCAAGGAAAAACTCCCTAGAATTGGAGATACATGATAATGAATAGGTTAATTAGGTGTAGAGAATGTTTAAAGCCACCTGAGGTATAACCAGTCACAGAAAGTATCGATTTGAATGTTAAATCTTCAAAAAAATAAGCATAATGTGCTTTCCTTGCTGACTGTTTGGAATTATTGTAGTTAATGTAATCTTACTGCTCTTTTGACAGAGAGCACATTTCTTTTTCACTTGGAGCATGCCAACACGTATGCCATTCACTAAAGTGTAAATAATAATAAAAAAATGGGGCCCAGTGATGCACATCTGTTAAGCTGCTTAATTGATCTTTAATGTATACTTTGGGATGTTGTACTGTATATTTTCAATCCAAACAAGATGTACACCCTGAAACAATTAAGCAGTAAGCCCTGCAAGACCTTACTGTAGGTTTCAATTGTAGAACAGGAAAGGTGATTTTAGACATTGTTTTGCATCATGCCTAACACCACCCCTTTGTTCTAAAAATCAGAATGGTTGCCAAGCAACACAGACACAGCAACTCTAACTTTTGTATCAATTCATGGTGTATAAATAAATAATGACATGCAGTCAGCATTAAGGGTTGCGTTGGACTTTTCAATGGCTTCGAACATGATTCATCGAACATGAATCCTAATCAAGTACCGAAAGTATCCATTTTAGAATGTTAAACTATACTATGCAAAATCCCCCTTCTGTGTCTCTCTTTGCAGAAAACCCTTCTCTCAGCAGTGAGATGAAAACATGGTTCATTAAAGTTTATTTCCAGTCCTTTGATTTAGTTGTACAATATAGGTGTGGAATTTAAATGTTATTTTAACATTGCATTTGTGTAGAAATGCTGTTTTCCCCTGTATGTATCCCCCTTTCAATGTGTTGAAATGGTGGAAAGAAACAACCCCTGCTCCTCAAGACTACTGTAGCTTTACACTTGCCAACTTATCCAAAAGAAAACATTTTGACTACCATTATCTCTCTTTCTGTCTATTTGTGTTTTCTGCTCTCTCCCTCCTTTTTTTATTTTTCCCTCCCACTTGTTTTCCCACGAAAGAATTTGCTTAGACCTTCTGGCTGTGTGGCTTTGACAGGGACTTGGAACGTCTGAAAGTATGTAGACTTACTAAAAAGAGGACAAAGGGATAGACTAAAGGAGAGAAGAGTAACAGAGCAAAGGGAGAACAAAAGGGAATAGTTTTATAGAAAACCACTTTTGGCAGCCAACTAAATGTTGTAGCCATCTCATGATGTTTGCTTTGTTCCCGAAAAGATGGTGTAACCGTTCTCTTACTCTGTCTATACTGGCAGTCCTGTTGTCTCTTTTCCATGGCCACAGCTTCCATGCAGTTCAGGGTGAGGATTACTATAGGGGGGTCCAGCTAAATCGTGAGCATTATCACCACATACCTGAAATAGACCAGCATGCCCTTGAGAGACACCAGCTGCAGGGCAACAACCGAAGTGGAAAGTCTGCTTTCAGAAAAGCACATAAAACTAGCGCTGAGAGGAATACACAAGCCACTGGGGGATCAGAGACATCAGGTAAACATGTTCCTCTACTTTGCTTAAATTGTCCTTTTAACCCAAAACTTCTATCAGTAAAATTATCTCCACTAATACTCACTTTCTCAGTAACCCTCTGATCATTTGACCCTCAGATCATCTGAAACCTTAGAATATTCATTTGGAAAACAATATTACTGCTGAACCTCTGTGGTAAGAGGGATGTAGGGTTAATGAATGATGGCATCTAGAGGGAATACTCATTGTGGGTGTGCCTGTTTCTTGAGCAGTTGTGGGTGGGCCATTTATATTTTGCCAACAGTGTGTGGGTTTAAATACAAACATACAAACAGAGCCAGAACACAGGCAATCAGGCTCAAGGTTTCTTCCGGGAATATGGGAGTTTTTCCTTGCCACTGTTGCCATATGACGTGCTTGTCGGGGGTTAAGGCTGCCAGTCGTCCGGTCGTTGTGTTCCTTAAACGTCTGTATATAAATTAATATAATCACAACAAATACTAAGAACATACTTAGGCTAACTGCTTAGAGTCCACATCAACGGGGCCTAAGCATTTGTTAGCCTAAGCATTTGTTAGCAAAGCCTATACTACCGCAACAACTTGCTGCGTAAGCCACAAAATTTATTATTGTTGTTATTATTTTCTTCTCTATTATTGTGTTAAATGTTCCAAATGTAAAGCCCTTTGAGCTGCATTCTGTGTATGAATGGTGCTATACAATTAAATCTTATTATTATTATTTTTAAACGCCACCTAAATTCTTTGAGTGTTTCTAGTTGCTAGTTCATTTTTATTGTGTTTTTTCCCTTCTGTTTTTACTGCTTTTGTGTGCGGTACAACGGCATGTAACAAGATTGATAACAGCCTGAGGCACAGAAGGAAGGGAAGTGAGAACTGGCAAAAGAGCATCTTTCTCAATTCGCCAACCCATAGTTTCCGGTGGAGGCAGTGCAGGTCTTTGTTGATTTGCTTGGAGCCATACAGCTGCTTAGTGTAGTGTGCCCTCTTGATATGGAATGATAATGCATCATGGCTTGGGGGCAGTCTCTCCAAAAGAACAGCCTGAGCAAATAGAAAGAGGCCCTGGCACTGTTTGATGACGTGCATGAGCCAGCTTTGAAAACCTCGCAAATGAAGGCTTCCACATCAGCACAGTTGGTACTGCTTAGGTCACCTCTGCACCAGTCTATAACTCATTTTCGACCAAAAATGCAGTTACTGCCTTTTGCCTTTGTAGGGCAGTATTGTAATCTCACAATGGAAAAAATGAGGAAAAATCCAACCTTGAAGGGAAGCGAATTTATTTTGAGAAAAAGATACATCTCATAAAGAAATAAATATTTAAAAAAAAAACATGTCACTCACAATTATTGGCACCCCTGCTTGTCATACCTTAAGCCTCCCTTTTCCAATTTCCAACAGCTTGTAGATTAAACAGTATTAAACAGTAAAGGGCCTAGGATCGATCCCTGAGGAACACCACAGGTCAGGGGATACTGGTGTTGAGGTGTAATTCTCTATGGCAACAAAGTAGCTCCTGTCGGTAAGATTGTAACCACTTTATGACGACACCTGAAAATCCAACCCAGTGCTCCAGTCTGTGGAGTAGTATACGGTGGTCAACTGTATCAAATGCTGCACTCAGGTCCAGTAGTACTAGAACAGATGCTTTGCCAGCATCTGTATTTAGACGAATGTCATTTATCACCTTGACCAGGGCTGTTTCGGTGCTGTGATTTCCACGAAAGCCAGATTGAAAGTCATCAAAATAGTTTTGTGACGATAAAGTAGTTAATTGGTTAAAAACAGTTTTTTCAATGATCTTTCCAACAAAAGGTAGATTAGATATTGGTCTGTAGTTGCCTAATATCGAAGGATCCAAGTTATTCTTTTTGAGTAGGGGCTTTACAACTGCATTTTTAAGGGATTTAGGGAAAATGCCACTTTGTAAAGATGTATTTATAATCTGAAGCACATCTGCAGTAATAAGATGCATGACCGATTTAAAAAAGCTACTGGGTAAGGTATCCAGTTGGCAGGTAGCAGAACTGAGATTTTAAACCGTTTTAATTAGTGTTTCACAGTTGATAGGGCTGAATTCTAACATTTGGTGTATGGGTCTTCTTTCAGTAGCTGGCATTTCTAAAACAAGAGTTATTTGCAAGTGTGTTGTTATGTTCAGTCTTTTTTTTTTTTTAATTTTGCTACTGAAAAAGGATGCAAACTCCTCACATTTGTCAACTGAGAAAAGTTCTGGTGTTATGTCAGTTGGGGGATTTGTTAACCTCTCAACAGTGGAGAAAAGCACACAAGCATTATTTATATTCCTGTTTATAATGTCAGAGAAAAAGTTCTGCCTTGCCTTGCAAATTGCATAGTTATACTGGCGTAGCATGTCTTTATGAATTTGGTAGTCAATTTGTAGTTTGGTCTTGCGCCATTTTCTCTCTGTTTTCCTGCATTCTCTTTTGGCTTGTTTAATCACTGGATTGTGTCTCCATGGTGCAGTTTGCTTGTTAACTTTTTTCATTTTTACTGGGGCAATGTCATCCATGATTTGTCCAACTAGTTTTTTTTATCTTGATATAAGATTAATAACACTTGGTTAGATTTTATTTTTTGCAGTGTATGAAGATTTTCACATAAAAAGGTCAATACCATAATAAGGTCAAACAACTCCCCCATCAAAATCAAGTGCAAAAATGTCTTGTTATAAGCAAATAATAGAAAAATAAGCATACATTCACTTGATTTAAGGTTAGGCTATAGTAATTTCCTTTGCAAAGTAGGTGGCATTCTAGTATCAAGAGTGCAGTATGTGGCCTAAATAGACTAAGTTGAGTGCAGCCACCTCAGATATTCCTTAATATCGAATAATATTCTTTTTTTTTGTTCTGTAGAATGCCCACCAATGGGCCTGGAGACCCTAAAAATTGATGATGTTCAGCTTCATGCCTCTACTATGAAACGCTACGGACTAGGACCTCACCGAGGACGTCTAAACATTCAGGTTGGTCTTCCCTGGAGCAAAAACAGAACTGTGAATGTGACAGAAACGTGACATGAATAGTAAATAAGTAAGGAAGTATAGTGTCTTCTGCTTATCAGTTTTCCTGAAATTTAAATGAAAGGCTTGAGATGCTGATATTTGTCTCAAACTAAAATGTAAACGGTGTACACCAGATAATTCCCATGACTTTTCCATGATTTTTTGACAAATTTCTATGACCTTATATTCCCTAAAACATCACATCAATTAGCCTACAAAATACACAGTAAACAGTTGACAGTGTTATTAAGTGTTAATTTTTCAGAGACATATTGTTCAGTGTTCATTAGTGTTAATTAGTGTAACTTCGGGAGTTGTTTGAACAAACATGTACACCCACCGTGTAATTAAAACTCACAACCTAGTGTTTTAAGTGGGTGTGAATGTACGTACTCTGGGGTGGAGTCATTTACACTTCCGGTCCTTCAGTTGAGATTTTTGAAAAGAAGATGGACGCCATTGAAGTACAGCGTGGGATTGTAAAAGGTAAAGTCATTTGTTCCCTCTACTTCTGTAAGCTAGCATGAAAACTACGACAAATACACAATTAAGTAATGTCACATCACAGGTATATGTTTTCATACCAACGTGTTTTACCTACTATGAAATATTGGTGACGTTAGCTTGGTCGCTAGCTAGTAGCAAGGTCGCTAGCTAGCTCAGAAAATGTTTGGTAAAACATCCAGCAAGCTAACATAACTTCGGTTGGTTATAACCTTGAAATGGTCAGGTTTATGTTAATTTGTAATACTTAAACTGTAAACTGACATTAATATAATATTGGAGTCGACAACGTCTTAAAGTCCTTTTTGAAATTCGAAAAGGCGGTTGGAATTTGCTAGCACTACCCACTGAGGGAATAGCTCTAACATGCTAACGTAGCTGCTTAACATTAGTTACAGCCAGGACTCCACTGTTCATAGCGATCTAAGGTTAGTGTGCTGCTAAATGCTCACCTGGCACAAATTAATCTGTTGACTGACTAATTATAACAATCTGTCGACTAATTGACGTTTGGTTGAACTGAACACTATTTGCTTGGTTATGTAGCGTCCGAGGTAAGGCTCACTTAAGAACATGCACGCTGATATGTAAAACTTTGGATGAGACAATGGCTCTCCGTTTAATGGCGGCTCACCCAAGGGGGCAGGCGAATTCCCGGAAGTAGAAGCATCGATGTAGCGGTGGTTATCAACTCTCTGCTAACCCCATAGAACGCCCATTCATTTAGGATTTTTTTGAACTCCCATAACTTCATATAACATATATCATGTGCCGATATTTTAGCTTCTGTGTTATCTACATAAACAATAAAAGGCAAAACAAGACTCGACTACCTCGTACGTAACGTTAGGTTCCCGTAAGAAGAATGTTTAGCATGTCCGGTTGAAGGGAAGCTAACGCACTGAAGGGAGATAACTGTATTGTTTGGATAAGAAGCGTAGTCCAGCCAGCACGGAAACTCGTGAACAAAGCTTATGTAGCCTACAATAGCATTGTAGCCTATGTTAAGGTAAAGCATAGAGGCAAGTAAACCTAATGAAAAACAGTAGTTTTACCGTTAGGTAGTCTAACGATAATAATTTCAGAGGTTTTCGATGGATTGACCGTAGGTCAGAAAAGTGGAAAGAAGATTAGCTTCAAGGCTATAACTTTTTTGTTTTGTTTTACCATGACTGTTTTTGAAGATGATCATGTGTGGTAGTTTCAACATTAACATGACTTGATATCACTTGTGAGGATGATCTTAATAAGAATACATAAATAAATGTTTAACTTTGACTTTGAAGGCAAAGGAAGTGTGAGAAGAATTTCTGTGTATCTATCATATGAGTTACAAGATTCAGTTCGATGGCTAATGTCACTAAGTTAAGTGCGAGTCTGCGCAGTACTGGGGGGACCAACTGAAAAATGACTCAGTGCCCTCCCATTGAGAACGACGGAGTCTGTTTGTCCATTTCTTTTACTGTCTATGGGCAACTGTCTCGACTTTTCTGACTCGTTTTGAATCGCCTTTTCACCTCTCAGGGTGGCTGGCAATGGGCATACTGTAGTAGGCTACTCAAACATGTCCTAAAACAACCCTTAACGTTCGTTGATGTTCCAAAACAAGTAGCGTAGCGAAATACAGTTTCTGTCGTGTTTTATTTGGCATTTTGT
Source organism: Alosa pseudoharengus (assembly GCF_046254945.1). NCBI lineage: Eukaryota > Metazoa > Chordata > Actinopteri > Clupeiformes > Clupeidae > Alosa > Alosa pseudoharengus. Next base: position 493,634 of record NW_027468576.1, on the reverse strand, counting down.
AAAATCCCATTGATTTCTGTTGGAAGACTCATTGCACGTTGAAATTTCTACTGCGCCACCGTCTATGCTTCAGGTTCAAATACGAATCATACATTGCGCCGATATATTTGCTTTTAATTGTCAACGAACTCCACTAACCACTCGGTGAGTTGCACAGTTTTGAAAACGAACGTTAAGGGTTGTTTTAGGACATGTTTGAGTAGCCTACTACAGTATGGCCATTGCCAGCCACCCTGAGAAGTGAAAAGGCGATTCAAAACGAGTCAGAAAAGTCGAGACAGGACCAATCGTCAAAATGTCGGTGTCCACCACTCTAGTTCATCCAAAACAAACCAGAAAAGGGCCTTAAAGTGCTAAAAACCGCAATTTTCCTTTAATGTAATAGCCTGATGAATTACTAATCACCTCTTCTTCAACTCTGTCAGTTCATCATGACCACGTAATTGCATGTTTAATTCACACAGCTTTGTAGTGCCGCACACACTGGCTAGTAGATGCAATGCTGAAGCAACAGTGCTGTAGGCTACCGCAAACGCAAAATGCCATCCAGCTGCAAACCTGCGCTTACATAATTTGTTGGCACACTCGCTACTGACATGCAGATGACAACACATCCACGTTTCTGAATCTTCACAAAATTGTCTCGGCAACAGTGAAAGAGATCATCTCAATGCAAACAATGTGGAATAGGCTACAACGTCGGTGTGCATGACATCGACTGAAATATTTTCGGTCCTTGCATGACTAAACAACGGATTAAAAGGCTAATGGACCAAACCTAAGCTGACAATTATAAAAAAAAAAATGTTTTATCTATCCAAGTAAAGCTAGATGTGATTAACTCATTGAATGCCAAGCTGTTTTCGGGAGCTTTGTCCTAGAGTGCCATCAATCTAGACCATTGTTGATGATTTTTGTACAGCCACAGCATATTCTGTGTTATAGCTATGAACACGTAGAATAGCTCGATTAAAAGGTGAGACTTTAAGCTCTCGGTGGCTGCAAACCGTGTATTTCTACACGCCTCCGTTCCTGAGAAATCCCAAGCTAAACAGTGGCTAGTTTTCATCAAAATCGCTGTTTTTTTTTCTAGAAATGGAGATATAACGTCTTTCATGAAATATGAAGTGTTGCCTGTTACTTACTTGTGTAAACCTTCCGGGAAGTGATCATCGAGACCTGGCGAGACTGCCACCTAGTGATAGACCCACAAAAATGGCCTAGTTTTGACCTGACGTGCATGCGTCACTGATTCGACCCAAAGCGTCAACCGAGTTATGATAAAATGTCCAGATAAAATGTCCAGATTGTGCGAGTTTCACGATCGTCATATTTCATTTCCATTCATCACAGAGGTCCCAAAATCACATATAAGGTGTGTTAGAGTGTCTAGTTTCGTAATTTAAAAAAAAAAGCTAAAAACTTAATATTACGTTTTTGGCACTCAATGAGTTAAATGAATAGCCTATTTTCCTGGCATAGCACATATCGTAGGCCTACAACGTTAAATTAAAAAATGCAACCGAAGACAATTAGGCTTTCCGCCCTCTCCCTACTCCCTTCCACTGTTTGTTTGTGTGTTCTACGGCAATGGATAAAGCGAGTCAAATGAGTAAAGGGAGGCCCAGAGTAACTCCTTTTAGAAAAGGGTGATCTCTGGTCTCCACGCAACAGACACAAGGAAGTATGCGACATGATCTTCCGAAACGCGATACATTTCTCAGTGTAATTGCAATGGGTCACGCAAATTTCCAAAACTTTTCCAGAACTTTGAGGGTGTTTTTCGTTTCTTGCTGGAAGTTATAGCCTACGGGGACTATTCATTGTGCTACTGCGCCCATGGTGTGTTCACAACGTTCCTTGAATATTACGCCGGAATGAGAGTATAGTTTAATATCAAATCAGCCTAGAAAAGCACCATGTTTCATTTTCTGTTTGGGAAGAGACAAGTTTTAAATAGGAAAATTATCTGAAATCTTAGTCACTTTTAATTGTGATGCTAGCGGGCGAGATGCTAATGGTCTAATCTGATTCAATGATCTATGCTAGGCTTGAGCTAAAAGTGGTATCGCCAAACAGAACTAGTGAGCAGAGCGGAGCGCGAGCGAGCGAGGAGCGGAGCCCTTTAATTAGATTCTGATACTAGCCTGGAAAATCCAGACCCTGGTAATCTAGAAAGATTAAGGGTCTGGCCACGAACAATGTAATGGCCCAACTCGAGGGGCGGCAACAAGCATGCATTTGAAAATCTCACTGCACACAATTGGATAACACTAGACCAATGTTTACTTTTTTTTACAATATTTCAGTCAAGCTTTAGTTATAGATAGTCTACTGTACAACTGAACGTATGCAAAATGGAAAGTAGCCTAATGTATTAACTTGATTCGCTGTGCTGCATGGACAATAGATGCACATTGTAAATTATGTCTATATGAAGTATTAAATGATTGTTTAAAATAGTCTACGTTTGAAAAAATCTTGAAATAATAAGAGAATCAGGGGAGCCAGTTCATAGCCTATGTCTTTGGCAAGTAGCCTACTACAGACACACAGATGAAGTCAGCCAGTAGGCTACTAGCACAACCAGACCCTTACAAAAAAAGAACTGCATTACTTCAAGTGTCAAACTGCAGATTTCTGAGTATGAAAACCGCAGTTTTGGAGAAAATATTTGCAGTTCTTATGCAGGGAATGCAGTGTTTTAGACACAAAAAACATAGTACTGTACTTTACTACAAAAATGCAGTATTTTGGACATGAAAATACTATACTGCACTGTAGCCTATTGTGGTATAACTGGACTGTACTTTGAAAAAACTGCAGTGATTTTTTGCAAGGGGATATGTACAGCAAGCATCAAAAGCAAACAGCAAACAGACACTGAAACTGGGCATTTATTGCTGTGTGAAGGTGATTCACACACAATTATGTTTCTTTCTCCTAGTCCTTTATAGGGAATAACACTATATTTGGTAACTTCCATAGACATCCCAAATGGGATGGGATGATTGTATTGGGAGCACTGAGGTGTCAGATGATACTGTAAAAAAAGTTGCATTTTGGCACTCAGAGTTCAGGTAGGAGGGCCCCTTAGCAGGATTTTGCTTAGGGCCCCATGTAGGTCTGAACCGGCACTGACTATGGATCTGTGAGACCGACCGATAACGGTCACCACGGTCTACACCTTGAATGATGCCATCATTCTACCTACTCGAGACCATTATCTATCAACAATGTCATGTGACTGTCATGTGTGAGGCTGATCCATAGTTATGGACATATCTTATGTCTTATGGACAATCTATTTCGACCTCCCTCAGACAGTCACCACGGTCTACACCTTGGATGACTAGCCCCAACAGTGTTGCGAGGACAGAAGACTACTCATCACCAGTCAGGTCGGCAATCAACATACCAGTGGAGCTGATAGGGGCGGATGTCACATTGACTCTATAAAGTCTGGCAGAGATCCATGGAGTACTCCAGGATGCCGCTGCACATGCCACCAAGAGCAACCCCTTTCAATGGTGCCCATGAGACGGCCTTATTCCGTGTGGAATGAGCCGCCAGGCTTTAAGAGTTTGGGAAACACTGCCCAGAAAAGGCCTAAAAAATGTCTCCAATTGGTGGGTCAAATGGTGTGTAGACACCCCTATAGCACCGAAAGCTGTGTGTGTGCGCCTGTCACAGCAGCCACGTGTGATCAACACAAGCTCCCAATGCCTTGACTGGGCATAGAGCATTAAGAGCCCCTTCAGCTTGGCAAGCTGGTTCAGGGCAAAATGGCTCCAGTTCAATGACATGGTTAACTGACTTAGGGTTCATCAAGCACCAAGCATTGGATAAGTCACTGGATCTAACTCCAGGCCATGACACCATGAAAAGAACAATTCCCAACTCTGCTGGAATTGGCGTATGTGGAGGATACCTTGGCAATACTTATGGGCTCCGTTACAGCAAGTTTTAGCCCTGAGAGGGGCGGAATATTTTTTTTTCCCTACATATTTAGGCCTAGATATGCTTATTTAGCTTACTCTAACCGTTCAGTAGCCTACTTGGGAGCTACGGCGAATTTACGAAATGTAGGCTGGTAAGCAGGGGCACCAAAAATCGGCCCTGGCATATTTGGCCCAAGCGGCCCTCAAATCGGTCGGCACACCTAATTAAATACAAAATCTTTGCATTACCCTTAAATATGCATATCTTGTCATGGAGCACTGAAAGTGATATAGGCCTCATTGGTTATCTCTCTGACTGATCAGAGGTAGGCATGGAGCATATGATCTCCATATTCAAGTAGACTAACAAGCAATTATTAAAGAATTTCTGCTTGAATTCAAAGTATCATTTCAAATGATTCAATGGGCTACAATTGACAGCAGCACCAAAAATTACTGAAGCCTATAAACAGGGCTGTTGCTGGAAATATTTTATTCCTGTAGGCTATACTTCCTACCTACATTGCTGGTACATTTTGGAACAGTACAGCTACATGAACTAATTGTCTTTAGTGTCTGACCTAGGCCTATATAGGTTATATATATATATATACTGTAGCTTAGTTGGCTTGTGCATGACGTGACGTTTTGTAACCTACGTTTCCGTCAGTCTACAGTCTTTTGTCCCTTCTTTACCATGATAACCCTCCCAAGATAGAACCACCACTCATGCCATCGATGTTGAATTTTGGGCGTCTGACGGAAACTGATCAATCTGACCAACAATTAACGTCGATTTGACACTATTTTGCTGTCCGGGTTTGCAAATCATTCATTTAGAAAATTTAAGTTGCGCTATTTGTTATCATAATCACAGCACGGCTTTACTATGTTATCATTAGGCAACCATATCATTACATTATCGCAATTAATAAGTCATCATAATCATCATAGTCAGCATGGCATGTCACAGCCTACCTGCTCCACCACGGAGTTCTTATCATGTAGCCTCAACTAGGCTCGCACTCTCCACCACCTGCTCACTGTCCCTTGCTCTGTATATCCTCGTTCAAACTCAACGAACTTCAACATGTTGCTGACATATGCTAGCCTAGCCTACTTGCTATATTGTATTGAAGCTTCTACAATGGTGTTTATTTTGCACAATTGTTACTACCGGCACCCGCCACAATTTCGTGTAGGCAACTTCGATTAACTTTTGATGCGCTCACAGAATCCTGGCTCTGAGCCAAAATGGGAGGGGTGGGGCCTGACGTGAGCTGTTATTGGATCAGTCCAGTGTCAATATTGAAATGTAACCAATGGGCCGCTGATTGTCCTTCGTTTGGGCCGATCGTTGGCCAAAATAATTAAATTATATATAGCCTATTCTATCGGCCCAAAAGGTGCGTCGGCCCACCGGTATGCCAGATGGCCAGTCCGCCCATGCTGGTAAGATTTATAGGCTACTCCCAAGTTCACATGTTCATCACAAAATTCCCCCAAACAGCTAAGACTAATCTAAACATGATCTAGACAGGCTATGAAATTGTGAACTTAGAATATAAATCTGAAGACGCGCATATAGCACTTTTATTAGTAGGCTACTGTTGGATTGACTTTGTTTACTTGTAAAGACGATCAAAACAGACTAGCCGACAGCCTGCCATGAACGTGAGATGACGTTTCATGGCCAAATCAAATGACCAATCGGGCGAGTGCCCTTCTAACCAATTAGTGGCGAAAAAGGCGGTACCTTCCCCTACCATCCCGAAAAAATATATATATTGCGAGAGGGGCTGAGGATAGCCAGACCACTGCACCACTGCACTATTGCTGTGAATGGTTCCAGCCATAACCTAGCCCAGCTGCACACAGTGATTTGACACTGAGTCACTGGCCCACAAGGACAGACAATCCCACCTGCTGCGCACAGAGGTTATGGAAGATTAGGTCTTACATTAAAATAATTTAAACTTAATCCCACATGGTTTACCTCCAAGCAGCCACGTAACTTTGTCATCATGTGACTTATGTCAAGCAGTCATGTGACCATGTTATCATGAGACTTCTTGTGTGTTTAAATTCCAGAGTTATTTCCTGTTGCATTGATTACAGCTAACAATGGCGTTTGGATGAACACCAGAATGTCTTGCACCTCGTCATTCCGGCTAATCCAATGTTAAAATGAACCATTTTAAAAGATTGTAAACTCAAATTTACATAAACTCACCACTCATGTATGTGTACATACACGGGAGAAATACAACATCCACTCCTACACGTGAACATATGAGAGGAACATAGTCACTAGTTTAACAGCTGCGCACAGTGTCAATGGGGGGTATAGACCCTTAACAGAAAAATGTCAATTACATCACACACCTCCACTCTTGTATGTGAACATACAAAGGGGCAATAGACATCCACTCCTGCACACGGATGTGCGAGGGGAATATAGCAACAATCTCACCAGTTGATAACGGCAGTTAAGGGCGGCTGTGTGCGGAGTCTGGTCTTCGTCGCAAGCCCAGTCTGCGAAGCCTGGTCCTCTGGTATTCGTGCGTTGGGTTGAATTGCACGGCTCGGCCCTGCACACAGCCGGATTCGAACCTGCGAACAGCTGCCCCTCGGAGCGGAAGTCGAGCGTGTTGACAATTGAGCTAAAATCCCCCGGGTTGCTCGCGAAAAAAAAAACCCACCAAGATGTGGCAGCTGACCATAGACGGCAGTTCAGGGTTTGTGCCCTTATATTTTGTGAAACGTAGCGAGATATAGGCACTATTAATCCAAAACTTTGGTTTGCTAACCAAAGAATACTGCTGAGCTTGTGTAAGCTACAATTTAGTTTGACCAGACCTAACTGTAGTAAACAACGTCTAAACGTCTCTCTTTAGCACCTCCGCTGGGTTGCTTGGCTAGTTTGCACCTCAGAAACGTGTCTGGTGGAACGTTTGGCTGGGTTTGCCAAAACGTTCCCAGGGGAACGTTTCCCTAATGAGACCAGTGGGGTGTACTACGAATCTCGATTAGTGGGTTAGCGAGGTATGTTGCGCTCAAAGCCAGGCTATGCTGTGACACGAAAGTGGATCTGTTTTAGTGTCGCTATATCACCATGCTATCTTATGCTGTCAACCAAACCTGGTCGGAAGGAGGTTATGTGCTAAGTTATAGCTGAAATAGTGTAATCTACTGCACACTGACCAATCAATTGTCTTAAAAAAGAAAGTTATCTCACATGTAGGATTCTGTCATATATCTACAGATGTAGCTCCGCCTCTACTAACATTTTGGATCTCGAATGCGCTTTTAATAGTGCTGTGCGTGCAAATATCCCACTATGGACGTGCATACCATACAACAACTGATGACAATGGATTTATTTGATGTTAAAGGTTAGACACAAAAAATGACCGCAGTGTAGATTAAGCTATCGCTCATGAATGCGGAAGTATTGTTTTTAAATAGAGGCGGTCTTGTGCGTCTCCACGTTACACGATTGGCCAAAGTCATCCTAACACCGAGAACGCGCACAGATCTGAGCTGAAAGCCTAGTTTGACAAATATATCACATAACTGCAATCGTAGTATCACTTAACGTATACCCCTGAGTCAAGGCTTTGTCAAGCCTCGATATGTCTACATAGCCTAGATATGTCTAACGTGCTTCGTAGTATACCCCACTGGTTGACAAAAAGATGTTGCTCACGTACACAAAAAAACATTTTCGTTTTTTCTTCAGCAGAAGGTGAAGTATTCTGAAAGGTTTCGGCACTAATATCTGTTCAGATTAAGTTTTAGATTGCAAAGTTGTGTTTTATTTTCATAATCTTGGTTCAGTGAACAACAACAAGCAACATGTTTTTTGTTGTTACGTAACAGGGTGTGAATAGCTCAGCCGTGTAATAGACACTCTGAATAAGGTATGCTGTTTGCATCAATGTATAGTTAGACGTGGATGCTATTTGTACCCTGGTGTATATAGTAATGTATGTTATTTACACCCTGGTGCCTGAACTAGGTAATTGTTGCAATCAAAACTTCCGTTTGAGAACCGATTTCTTGTTCAAATTGCGCGCCTTCTCTCCAGAGACGTTGGTACACACTGTAAACCCCAACAGGTTCAATGAACTCAAAATATTTGATGAAACTGATTACCTCAAAATATTTAGCACTTTAAAAAATATTTCAAGTAATTTCTACTTAAAATGAGACTTTTTTTAAATGCTCAAAATCTTTAAGGACAAGGATAAAATTAAAAAGAATAATGTGAGAAATAGATGTTTTAAGTTATTGTTACATTAGTCAGACAAGCTCTTAAGACTCCAAATATTTGAGAAAATGAACAACATTAAAAGAAATAATTTCAACAAACAAACATTTTAAGTAATTACTACTCTAAACTAGAAGTTATTCACACTCATTTTTTTAGGAAGTTGATGAACTGAAACATAATAATTTGACAAACAAACACTACTTAAATCATTGATGAGTTCAATGAACCTGGTCATTTTGAAACCATTGTTAAAGTCAACAAAATTGACACTGGAAATGGAGTTGATGTTTTTAAGTTATCACTGCTAATAATATATTCATGTTATCACCATGACTCATTCAGTTTCTCATACCTAAACATTGACTTCACTCTATTGAAACACATTTTTTGACTGTTTAGGTTTACTATTTACCTCAAAATCAAAAATATTTTATTTGTATGATTCAAATAAAAAAATACTCAAAAGACAATTTCAATGCAGATTCCATTTATTTAAGAATTCAATTAGAATTCTAACAGAACAACATCCCCAGCAATGCGGTTAATACAGAAAATAAAAGAAATAACAACCTTTTACCACTTCAACAAAGGTAATAATACTCAAATAACAAAATAATAGGCCAACATAAATAAAAGCGAAAAGCTCCATTGCTTGCTTGAGTATTAACATGCTGGCAGTATCAACCATGAGATTTGGAAAACAGACTGCTTACTCATCCATCATCAGCAATTTATTTTTAAGGCTAAGTCTAGGAGGTAATTGCTTCCGGTCTTCCAAACCCAGTATAATTTTTTGAATGAAATTAAATGTGTAGGACAATTGCTTTGGATAATCGAGATGAAGTGCATAAATTAAACCAAATAGCAAAATTAACGTCTCTGTCAACTCTGCTATATCACACACAACAATATCTCCGTCTAGAACTATAGAATGGATAGCAGGACCAAACTTCACAAGGGAGTCTATCACCCGACACTGTGTGAATAGCTACAGTTGTTGTCTTTTGGCTGCAAGCTAGTATCAGAGAGGGCTGAATAGAAATAGAGATATATAGAGAAGACAAAGTAAAAAAAGAAAGAGTGAAAGAGGACACACAATTTAATCAAAAACTTACATTCCAGGTCTTAAAAAATCAAACTTCCAACAAGAAGATGGGAAGGGCCTGCAGAGTAATTTTCCTTCTGCCGTTGACATTGACATCTTCCTAGAAAGACAGAGGGATTGTGGGGTAATGGGAAGACAAATCAGCAGAATATTAATCCTATGCATATATTAAATAAGACTATAGTACAGGTGACATGTAAATACAAGATTCACTCCTTCACGCTCCTGATATGCAACCTCCTGCTCTGTCTTTCTATGAAATCGTGAGAGATGAATGTTCAGTGCATTAATAGACTGGAATGAGCAAATGCATGAGTGGCTGAACCTTGAAAACCTTGACTGTGATTTAAGTAATAATGGCAAAGTAACTGAGCCTGTGTCTCGGAAGAGGTGTCACATGACCTGCATAGCCAACACATTTTGAAAATGCCACATAAAATAAGTCTAAGGTGTCATCCCTTCTTTGATACAAAAGCATCACTTAACCCTAGCCTTTGTGTATCCCTGTGGAGAGATGCAAAGGGATAACATTAGGCTAGGCTATTCTCATTGGTAAATAAATGCTTACAAAATATCACTATATCTTATAATAATATAGGCACGTTGGCTACATTGTGACACTAGTAAATGGAGGACAAGTAAGTTATCACTTACCATGGTGTGATGGTGGTTCCTTGCACAGAACTGAACATTTCACACAGCCATCTGGTCCTGAGGGGAAAAATATTATGAACAGTATTATTTCACTTTTTTGCACAAAAGTCAGTCAGACAGTCTCTTCTTCTCTATCTGTATAGGCAGGCCTATCAGAGTCAGACATTGCCATTGATCATGCTTAGGCTATTGTCAGTAAGTTCGGAGCTACAACTTGGCTTCCTATCCGTGTTAACAAAACTGGAATTGACGTTTATATAAGACATATGCTATTGTTGCAGGGTTATTCTTCAACTATGGTACTCTTTGACCTGGTAATTTTCAGAAAATGTAACATCTTTCAGTAAAAAATCTTTTTGCATGGTTTAATTATCTACTCTTTCTAGAAACTTGCCCTAATAGTGGCTGTAAAGATTTCACTTGAATAATATATATTTTTGACATTTTATTCCAAAAGTCTAACTGTCATTTCCAGTATAAGTATATATACTCTTTTGATCCCGTGAGGGAAATTTGGTCTCTGCATTTATCCCAATCCGTGAATTAGTGAAACACACTCAGTACACAGTGAACACACAGTGAGGTGAAGCACACACTAATCCCGATGCAGTGAGCTGCCTGCTACAGCCACGCTCGGGGAGCAGTGAGGGGTTAGGTGCCTTGCTCAAGGGCACATCAGCTGTTCCTACTGATCGGGGTTCGAACCAGCAATCCTCCGGTTACAAGTACGAAGCCCTAACCAGTAGGCCACGACTGCCCAATCACACGTTTCCAAAACACAACAAAACGTGTGTGTTCAAGCAAAAATAACATCTACTGTTCCAAATGTATTTTATTAAATATTACACATCAGCCAAAATATCAAATGTATTAATTTTCCAGAAATGCATGTTGTATTATTATGACCGCCGCGCAGCGAAGCGGCGGTCATATTCATATAGGTTTAGTCAGTTTTTTTTTTTTTTTTTCTCTTTTTCGCATGTCCAAATTTCCGTCTGAGTCCCGGGACACTGAAAGACCGGGGTAGACGAAGCTTGGTGGGCATGTAACCCCCTATGGATAGCATGGAACCATCGTTTTTCGTTTTGATCTGTAGCCCCCCCGCTGGACTGCACCCCCCGAAAGGAGGGTAGGGCAGACACAGTTTTCTGTGAATATCTCGAGAACCGTAGGGTTTAGGAGGACCATTTTTTTTTTGTATGTTGATCTCAAAGGGCCATGTCAACCCATTCCATAACCACTCATTTCATGTATAGCGCCACCTAGTTAAACACAAAAAAGTAAAAATGAGGTGTTGTAATCGCAGGTATCTGTGACCTAACATAGTCAAAACTGCACGAAATTGGAAGTGTAGGATCATTATGACACCCTCTGAATGCACGCCAAGTTTCGTGGAATTCCGTTCATGGGGGGCCACACAATAAATTAATTTATGTTACTATACACCAACTGGCCTGTAGGTGGCCAGAGACATGGGCGGCGGTCATATTTTGTACCGCTCTGCGGTACATCTAGTTCTTATTATTTTTCTTCTTCTAACGCAGCCTGATCTGTCCTTTCTTGTAGAGTGCATCAGTGTTGGCTGACCAGTCCAGTTTATTGTCCAGGTGGAGACCCAGATACTTGTAGGTGCTTACCACCTCCACATTGATCCCATCAATGGAGACTGGTAGCAGAGCGGGCTTAGACCTGCAGAAATCCACCACCATCTCCTTGGTCTTTGAAGTGTTGAGTTGAAGGTGATTGAGTTTGCACCATTGCACAAAGTCCTCCACCAGGCTCCTGTACTCCTCCTCCTGCTTGTCCCGGATACACCCCACAATTACAGTATCGTCAGAAAACTTCTGCATGTGGCATGACTCGGTGTTGTAGCAGAAGTCAGATGTGTACAGGGTGAACAGGACTGGAGAGAGCACAGTCTGACGAACTGTGGTCGCTCGGTCAGGTAATCTGTAATCCAGGTTACCAGGTGAGCGTCCACACCCATCTGCAAGAGCTTGTCTCCCAGTCTGAGGGGTTGGATGGTGTTAAAAGCTGTTACCAAAAGGTGTTAAAAGCGATACCAAAATTATGACTTCAATACAATACCTGCCATAAATATCTTGATACTCGATACTGAAATCCTAATCCTAAAATATCTGGAAAAGAATGGACGCAGGCCTCCTCCAAGTGTATTGAGTCATTTGTGTTGAATTTGATGCACTTTTGGTCAATTCTTGGTTTTAAACTTCTAAACTTCCTACATAATTATTATTTTTGTAGTCAGTAAAATAGTAGTTTTTGTGTGAATAAGTCCTTTATTGTTTGTTATAGCTCATTTATATTGTGTGATGTTTTGGCAATAAATTACCTTTAAATAGCCAAAGTAGGCTAGATCAAGGTCAGTGTTCAAATTACTGCATGCAAATCACTTAATGCTATGCAGAAGAGCCTAATCTTTGATGTAGGCTACCCTTGGCCTTCCCGTTTTTTATGGGATTTCTTTGACAGTTGCAAAGGGAAAAAAGTGAAAATGGTCTTCTTTGCTCCCATTGTAATTGTAATTTAATAAGTACGTTTCCACCACTCAGGTCTTAATCAGATAGGCCTACACCATTATCTGTTGCAATATCTGTGTGCATTCCTACATTAGGTCTATTTCTTTGATAGTTAACATCATTTGCTACCACATAACAAATACCAAACAACAATACAAAAGTTTCTTACAAACGTTCATGCATACTTCTTAAATGTGCTGCAGTCAGATGGGTGTCCTAAAGACATAACTAGATCTTGAGCATCTATTACCAGTGTTGAATGAGCAGTTTTTGCAGTGATCACTACTGGACATTCAACATTGCTAGACAGCACTTGAGTGAGGATGACTAATTTCCACTTCACAAATAATCATCGCTATCTGTAATAACTACAGTACAGGGACAATAATCCGTTCATAGCTGAGGATTTGTCCTAGGTCCACTTCCCTTTCAGCATCATATGCAGTAATGATGCACTGGAGAATGTTTCTTTTTGTTGCACTATAAAGGATATCGTGTCTAAATTTTTTACAAATAATGCAATCTCCATAGCACTCTCAAAACTCTTCAGGACGACTCAAACATATTCTGCATGGCTGGAATTTGAATGATAGAAAAGAGCACCAGTTAGATGTTTTAACTAGGCAAGCACAGTCGCCTTTACAAGTAAAAAAAAAATACAGTGTAAATCCTCTGTAAAGACTGACAACTGTTCATAATAGTTAGTGACAAAATACTTTCTACAGAAAAAAGAGCAGTCACCTATTCTATCAATTTATTATCAAGGAATCTATTTTGTTTCTAAACGTCATACTGAATTTTAGCTATTATTTCAATTTAGATTTTAATTTTAGCTTATTTTCATTTGCTACTTGAGGGTCATTGGGGTAATTCCTGTCCTGTCCTACAACATGTCTGATACATAAAGAGTATATTAATGCCTTATTTTTTGCAATTCCTATGATATCTGATGGCAAAACCAAAAACTCAACATTGAGCTTGGTAAACAAAATATTTGAATTCAGCACCCTCAAATTGTGGGAAATGGCCCCTTTACTGACTTTTCCTCAAATTTGCCAACAGGACTTTTTTTAGCTATCTGCTCTCCCTCTATAACAAACTGACGGTTGTATGTGTTCACTGAACGAAGATTATGAAAATAAAACACAACTTTTCAATCTAAAACTTAATCTGAACAGATATTTGTGCCGAAACCTTTCAGAATTCTTCACTTTCTGCTGACGAAAAAATGAATGTCCGCCATGTTTTTTTGTGCACGTGAGCAACGTCTTTTTGTTATGTCACAGGGTGTGAATAGCTCAGCTGTGTGGCCAAGGCTATTCGTACCAGGGGTGTAACGACAAAGCTGTCTACACTGACATCTTTAACTTGTCCCTGTCCTGGTGCACAGTGCCTTTGTGTTTAAAAAAAACAACAATCATACCAGTGCCCAAGAAAAGTACTGTTTCTTGCCTGAATGACTACCGGCCCATCGCCCTAACCTCCGTGATAATGAAGTGCCTGGAGAGACTGGTTGATCAACACACACCTCCCTGCTTTCCTGGACCAACTCCAGTTTGCTTACAAGCACAACAGGTCTGTGGATGATGCCATCTCCATTGCCTTGCATACTAGCTCACCTGGACAAATATAACACCTACTGTATGTTCATTGACTACAGCTCTGCCTAGTGTTGTACCATCAAAACTGGTGTTAAACCTCAGAGACCTGGGTCTGAGCAGCCCCATATGCAGCTGGGTGCTGGACTTCCTGACCAATAGGCCCCAGTTAGTGAAAATTGGCAACAGGAAATCATCCACGCTGATTCTCAACACCGGTGTCCCACAGGGCTGTTGCCTCAGTCCTCTGCTATGCAGTCTGTTCACTCATGACTGTGTGGCAAGGCATGAAAACAACGGCATCATCAAGTTTGCAGATGATACTACACTGATTGGCCTCATAAGCAACAACATCAGCAAGACTAAGGAGATGTCATCGACTTTAGGAAGAAAGGTGGCAATCACGTCCTTCTCTGCATTCTGCATTAATGATTCACAGTGGAAATGGTCAGCAGTTTTCGGTTCCTGGCCATACAGTTCACCAACTCCCTTTAATGGTCGCTGCACTCCACCTGTATCCTCAAGGCCCAGCAGAGACTGTTCTTTCTGAGGTGGCTAAAGAGCTTTGGGGTGGGAAAAAAACCCTGGTAAACTTATGTCGCTGCACTATTCAGAGCATCCTGACTGGATGCATCACAGTTTGGCTGGGGAACCTGTCTGCCCACGATCTCAAACTGTTGTCAAGGACTGTCAGGACTGCATCCAAAAACATTGGGGCTGACCTCCCTCAGCTTCAAATGATCTATTCTACACACTGTCAGAGGAGGGCTGAGTCCATTATCAAAGATGCCTGTACAAAAGCCTCACTCACGCGCTCAATTTTCCATGATTGGCCCAGATTACTTGCAGGTGTGATTTACTCCATGACGCACAAACACACCTGTTGCCAATAATCAGGAGATATAACCTACCTGGTTGAGCGGTGCTCCTGTTTGCATCTGGGTATGACCGAACTCGCAGCTCTGATCTCCTGCTAGCCTGTATGATTATTCCTGTGTGCGTCTTCCAAACGTGAGTTTCACTTTCCCTTTTTCTGCTTTGATCGTTCGCCTTAGGTGTGATGGCGACGGTAGGCTACCACGTTTGCCACATTTGTGGGCCTAATGGTCGGCATGCTGTTGCGGATGCCGTGAGTATAGTGTGTTCATGCCTTTTGCAAAGTGACCTTTAAAATCCGTGTACTTTCCGTTCATTCGTTTTTAGTAGTGAAACCAAAGAGAAAAAAACGAGAAACCACTTGTTTTTTCGTTTCCCGTTTTAAAAACCAAAATGGAAAAAACGGATAACGGGTCGTTTTTTCATTTTTCGATTCTCCACCTAAATGAAAATTCTAAATTTTGGATTACGGTATCTGCCCATTCTTTTTTCGTTTTATTTTATGAATGGAAAGAATGTCAAACGTCATCTACTGTACACTCAATGACGCGCACCACGCTGCCCCTGATTGGACAAGGATAATACACAACACGGTTTTTTCAGGTCCGAGGAGAATTATGCTTATGCTGAGACAACTCTTGAAAGGCTTGTTGAACTATAAGTTGTTTGTTTATTATGAATAAAGGAGTGAAAGATTTGCTCCCCTACGACTGTTTTTCATGTGAGTCGATTATGTTAGCAGCTAGTAGCTAGCCAACTGGCTTGGAAGCTATACAGTTTGCTGCTAATGTAGCTAGCGCTAGGTCATCTAGCTATCCAGCGTTCTTAAGACTTAATTTTTTCACCTAGATACAAATAAGAAAGACGCCTGAAATGTCTGTGACTGGTGGGCAGGTTGTGCAAATCTCCTGATGATGTGTTGCTCGCTACAGTTATTTTCTCCCCAGAAACAAGCCAATCTCGTTCTTGATTGGGTCCTAGATTAGAATGTTGTCAACAATTCGGATAACTGTCATTTGAGCTGTCAAGTCATTCTGAGGTAAACTACTGAAGAGGAGGCCAGCATTTCCCGCTCTACTTCACCCTACTCCTCTATTTGACAAGGTAAGTGACATTCAATATTTATTAGAGCAAAATGGAAATTAAACAGATAAATGACAGTAGTTGAGTTTGTATGATTCTAATTTGACCGATTCATTTAGCTACGTGAGGGACGTCCGGACCATTTATCAACAATAAGCTCGTATGGGCTGTTGTGGCTGTAAATAAGTCTAGCTTCTATTGTTTGTCAGTCTAGTTATTAAGTTGATGTGAAGAGTGTTTTTCTTCATAAGCTTTCAAAAACCTGCTAGCTAGCTATGTGATTCGCTTTTTGGTGAGATGGATAGCTCGCTGGTCCTTGCATGGTGAGAAAATACAAGTGATAGTAGCTAGACTAGTTTACGTTAGCCTTCAGTTGACACCGAACTGTGGCGATGATGGAGTGATAAAAACAATGTACTGCTAGTTAAAAAGTGTAGTTAAGTTGATGTGAACAATATTTTTCTTCATAAACTTGCTATACTACGGCCTTTCGTTCGCTTGGTTGATGCTAACTAGTTACGCTCTTCAGGCGCGCTGAAAGAGGCACTGAGGAAATATGAAGTGATAGAAGCTACAGTTTACACCAAACTGGCGATGATGGAGTGATAAAAATAAGTGTGTTTAAATAAAACTTGATGTGTAGAGATTTAGAAAGAAAAAAAAACTTTCATGAATAACGGCAGTTCGCTTGAAGGTGAAATGAATATCTCTTTGGTCCTCAAGCGCGCTGGGAGAGGCGCTGGAAGATATAAAAGTAGCCTACAAATGACGCCAACACTGGCGATGATGGAGTGTAGCAAAGTGAAGTGCTAGTGAAGTTAAGTAAAAGTTGGTGTGAGACTGAGATGGATAGCTGGCTGGTCCTCAGGCGCGTTCTAACGCCAAACATTTAGTTGGCATCTAGTCTCAAAAAAAAGGCTCGAATGAAGCAGTATCAGAACCTTGCGCTAGGTGAAATGGATAGATAGCTAGCTCAATGTCTCAGGCACATTCGGTAGTAGCCCACATTTGTGATATATATCAAAAGTGCAGTTATTTGTTGCTGTCTTTGGTTAGTTATTTGAATCAGTCACAGGTTAAGCTACGAATTTCTACGCTCAAATTAAGGTGCGCTATATGAGATGGATGCGGTTACTGGGGCACACTCATCACAGGAGCGCTCAATTAAGAGCGAATGTGCAGGCAAAAGTTTTGAGCCGAACTGCTAAAATGTTTGTAAACTACAGTGTGGTCTAATTTATGTCTTTATGCAGATGTCGGCGTTTGTCCTGTTTAATGGCAGCAAGAGGGTCACTCTAAGACCAGAGGACATGACGGCTGAGAAGTTAAGCGTCATTTTTCAGGTATTTAAAAATGGCATTGATGTGCGTCAGGGAAGTGAATATAAAATTGCTTATTTTTTAGCTTGTTTATACCTTACCAATTAGGGTGTGTCAGTGTGTGTGTGTGTGTGACCTTTATCTCTCCCTCAAACACACAGGTCCAAAAAGAGAGCGTGTATCTCACGGATGATGCCAATGTAGCGATTTTTCCAGAAGAACAAGGGTCCTTCTTCTGCTTGGACCTCCAAGATCGGGGGCACTATGAAGTGCATGGAGACAGGAGTGGAGCCATAGACCCTCCTGCCCCAGACCCTCCTGCCCCATCTGTCCGCTTCGCTTTCCAGCGCCCACATGCTGCCAGTGCTGCCTCTTCCAGTCGGTCAGTGACCAAGGCGTTCCAAAGGTAATCAAAGAAAACTTTTAGTTTTTCACTAACCTAAAATGTATCAAACCCAATCACCGACATATACACAGTGGCACCAAAAATGATTTGACCCTCTCATGAAATGTATTTTTTTGTTTGTTAAAGTAAAACTCACACACTGTGAAAGATTTTAAGATAAATCAAGCCAACCAGAACAATTCCAGTAGGTCAACTGTAGTAAGATGTTTCTAAACATATTTTAAAATAAAGGGGTAGCCTATAGAAAATTAGCCTGACTCCTTCCTTCGCATTTGCTCGGCATATCCATCTGGGAACATTCCGTTGAAGAACTTTTGGGACGGGGTGAAAATACTGGTTAGCTGATTGGATAAACCATGTGTCTATCACCACCTATGTTGGTGATAGACGGGCCAAATCAACCAATCAGGGGGTCGTTTCTAGAAAGCGTCGTTTGCTAACTTGCGTCGCAACCTCGGTAGTACGCTCCATCGTTCTTGGATTTGGTGTTTCTAGAAAGGGTAGTTCGAACTCTCAATCGCAAACAAGGACGCAAAGTTTGGTCGTTTGAACTACTGCCCCTAGGCAGTCGCACTTGTGTCGTTCCTTGGTAGTTCCTGTTGGTGTCCAGAGCGCCTAACCAAAAATCACAACCGCCTAAACAAAAATTGCGAAGTGGATGTTTATCTCGTGACTCAATGATTGATCTATCCTGTAGCTTAATTTTGATTAAGACACTGACTCCCCTACTTGGCTCATTCTTGCTATTTATGTTAATTCGAGTATTGCCTTGCTTTTAGTATTATAATCTTCATAGACTCTTACAACAGCAGCGATAAATGGTGTAGTGGCTAGAGCAGAAGACTTGTTATCCCAACGTTGTAGGTTCGATTTTCTTATGATTGTCCTCTTGCGTCTCGCTACCTGCAGGTGAACTGTGTGACACATAGATTAAATTGTTTTTGACTGATGTCTTGTACCTATGGTCTCTCGATGTAGAGTAACTATATACATAAATATGTATGGTCAAAACCTATTGTTGTGTCTCGTAGGCCTACTCTTACTCAGAGATGAAAAGAAGAGATAGGATACGAACTCCGGCCGAGTGCGCAGTGCACCAACGCGCTGCCGTTAAGCCACGAGACAGTTGATAACCTATGGGATACCCAGATATTTGTCCAGGCTATATATTTTTTCCAACACATAGATATTTAACACAAATAATGACTCATATTGGTCTGCTTAAGTTAACTGTTTTATATGCTTGCAATAGATTTAGGTTTTGGCTGATGGCAATGACAATACCAGCATTAATCACTCGGTTTAGATTAGAAACATGTCGACATAGGCCGTGACAGAACATTTCTAGGGGGTGGGGTATTACACGTTGCCACTGTTTCCACCAATGATATGTATCGCTGCATCATCAACAACGTTGTTGGAACTATGGTGTTCGAACGTCGGAGGTAGCGAATTGCGACACAGGTACGATGCTTTCTGGAAACAGGTGTAACAGTGTCGTTGTTTGGTCGCAAGTTGTGTCGTACCATGGTGGTTGAGCAACGTCGTTGCTAACTTTTCTAGAAACGACCCCCAGATCAACAAAGTGTATGACATACTAACAGAGCGTCGTCGAAAATACAACCACAAGCTAGGCTAGGCTTCTTGTTTCATCACATCTAAACCTACCTCAAAACCAACGCTGATTGGCCCTTCGTTTGGCGAACACTCCACATTTTCTCCATCGCAAATAGCCAGACTAATCTGGGAGTAAAGTAAAATGGAGCTCGCAAGATTAGGATGGTCTTACAAGGCTAACAGAAAATAGCCATACAGTATGATATTTTTTTTGCTGTTGTAAGACGCTATGATCTATGTTCAGGAATGTCTTCATTGGTGAAGTGCTGGAGGGAAAGCTGGAGACCAGTAAAATGGTGACGGTCCGGTTTGGGGAATTTGAGGCCTGTGTGCCGTCAATTCTGGCCAAAGTCAGGGAGGCCCTTGGAGAGCAGGAAACCATGATTCTGACGGACAGTCAAGGAAATGAGATCCTTGACTCTGAGGGCACCAGGGGTGAAATATGAGTCCATTCAAATAATTTTACCTACACCTACAATTGTTTTTGAAGATGTTAATACTTATCACATTCTGGTATTTGTCATTCTCATTGCAGGATCATGGTTTTGGAAACAAAATTCCAGGAAGGTGTTTGCCGTGCCGGAGAATCAGTTGGGTCATCTACAGGCCAACAAGAGGAAGAGACTTAGGTAGCTGGACCATACTGATCGTTTTTATGTGTAGCGAAAGGCCCCAAAGAAAGCATCAGTCATCTCCTTTGGGCTGACTTGTGGAATTTCTAAATGTGAATTAAAAATGTTTTTCAGTCGGCGCGACGAAACTGCCTCTGTGATTGCTGAGATAGAGGAGGTGGTTGAGGCAGCCCAGGAACTGAAGGAGGTGACGAAGGTCATCAAGGAGTTGAGTGGCGCGTCTGCACGGTCAACTGTCCTGGTGTTGGCCGAACCAGAAGTGACAACCATAAGGGCGGCATTTGGTTGTCTCATCTGCAAAGGTTGGTGATGTTTTTGTGCCTTTCTCACTCATTCAGGGAATGAGATATATGATTCAACTGTTGGACTCCAAGACTACTTTTGGACTCCAACACTCAGTTCTACAATACAGTACTACAGTTCCACATGAAAGTTTGTGAAAACCTTAGAATTATTTGGTTTTCTGCAAAAATGCGTCACTAAATCTGATCTCATCTTCTAACTCACCAGTATGACCAAACACAATGTGCGGAAGCTAATTGTGCAAAAGGAATTCTTGTCTGTCATATCTTTGTTCAAAACATTCATAAAACATCCAAAGTGCCAGTGGCAAAAATAAGTGAACCCTTGGAATTAATTACTGTTTAAGCCTCATTTGACAGTAATAGTCTCAACCAAGTGCCCGTTAACTGTGAATCAGATAATGAACAATGCCCAAGTGGTATTTCTTTCTTTAATTCAGCCATATATTTAGGATGTCTGGTGTGAGTAGTCTTAAGGTTCATTCCATTCAATTCTGTATCGCTATTGAGGTCTGGGCTAGGACTGGGCCTCTCAGAAACGTTGATGTTCTTTATTTAAAGCAATTATGGATCCTCCCTGTCATTATCGTGTTGTCATATAAATGCACTTGGTGCAAAAAGTATCCTACCCTAAAAAAAGAGTCCTGTGAATAAATAAAACGAAAACGAATAAAACAAATTATTCAATGTCTTTCACAGGTCTTGCTGTTAGACCAGTGTTTGCCACATGCTGCAGGAGCATTATTGGGTGCCAGAGGTGTGTCCGTGTGTGGACACAAGAAAGACCTTCATGTCCAAAGTGCCGGGCAGATGCAGTGGAGAGCTGCAGCCATGAGGTAGCAGGGCTGTCAGAGGCGTTGGCCCCGTTTGAAAAACTATTTTAATAAATTCAGTTAAATTCAAGTTATTGTCTAATTTGCTTTTTTTGTCTAATTTGCATTACATGTAATGTTTTCACAAAAGCATTCTGTTTCCCTTTGATTCGGTGAAAAATTAAAGCAACACCAAAGAACTTTCCCTCTGTCGCACACACGCTATTTGTTTATCCAGCACCGGCTTTGCAAATAACAATATCCACAGACAAGGTAGAATATTTTGCATGACTTACGAAGTATGATGTATTGCGACATCAGATGCAAGTGAAATTTGTAGTTTCTTATGTCTCATTCCATCGAACTACAGATCCGCTACCCGATCTGGCAAACTTACATAGTGCGGTTATAGCCGATAGAGGGCCGCGAAGCGAATGCAGAATTGCCGTTCACCCTGTTACAAGTTGATGAACCACTGAAACAATTTTGGAAACATTATTTTAAGTTATAAAAAACTCTTTGGTGTTGCTTTAACTGTAAGATAACAATCGCAATATTGAGATTATGATTATGAAATGTTAGGTATATGTAGTATAAAAGAAGACATGTCATCGTATTGCATTCAAACCAGCAGGGATGCTGAAACTAAGCACACATGGGACAAAGAACAGGTACTATGTACTTAATTAATTGTGGCGAGACATAAGGAAATTGAAACAGATCCACTTAGGGAAAAAAAATGCATTTATTGATTTCATGCAAACCTATTTGTTGCATTGATGAGGCACAACAGCGCGTCTTGAAAAAGACTGAGGTCATTATTGACCGCCCTGTCAAAGAGGACTGTTATGTCTGGGTATTCTTGCAAGAACACCTGCTCTGCCTGCTGTCGGTCTTCTTCTGAGGAAAAGGGGTCCGTCCCAAAGGCTGACGCCCAACTCAGGGAGGCTCCTAACTCATCCTCATACATTCTTGCAGCCTCTGCCGCACTGGGGAGGAGCTCCATGGATATCCTTTGTGGACAACCACCAGCTGCAAGCGTGTTTGGTATTCCTCTGCCTAAAAGTCATGTGGGTAAAGAATCTTCAGTTTCACACACAATCAAGTGCTCCAAAGCAATAATTGCAAGTGTCCTACCTGGTATTCTGTGGGCATTCCAGGACTGCACTGCTCTCTCAAGTCCAATTTGGCTCACTTGACACGTGAGGTTGGAGACACAGTATTTGGTGTTGTTGTCCTGCATGTCAAGACTGTCCGTATCAACTAGGTCGACCAGGGCTCTTTTTAATGGATAGTTCACCCTGGTGTTCACTTCGGGCCAAATTCGTTCCACACGGAGATTCTGTTTAACAGAAGTGAAGCGGTGAGCCAAAAAAACATTTTAAGTATTGTGATGTCTTTTCCTCTTTTTTTTTTTTTTTAAAGAAAAATACCTTTGATGTTTGTTTGTATGGTAGCCTATTGGTGTTGAATCGGTGCTGGGACAGTTTCTCTTGAACGTAAAGAGACAAGAAGAATTCCCTTCCGTGGTCCACTCTGATTTGGTCCCACATACCATTGCTGGCAACAGCTGCTCTGTAATATAATAAAATTAACTTGTATTATACCAGTGTTGGGCAGTAGCTTCACTACGTGTAGCTTGGTGGTAGCTTCACTATTTCCAGAATCAAGTAACTTTTTAGTAGCTTAACTCTATTATTGATCAAGTAGCTTGACCACACAAGCTACAATTTTCTGGAGTACTTCTGTGGCTAAACACAGCGCAGCCATTCGTAGTAAAGAAAATATCCCTGATATACTTCCATTAGTTGGCCTATATTTGGAATGGAAACTTCTTATTAATCACAGATTCAATCCAGAATTTAACACACACACACACATGTGCATGACATTTGGTTCAACTTAAACATGTGTGTCATGTAAAATTTTATTTTATAATAACTTTATTTATGGCAGAGTAAGTGATAGCATAGCTCACTACAATTTCCAAGTAGCTTGCCCAGCACTGCATTTACCTGTACACTTCATTGTAAATGACCAGGTTGTTCTTCACTGGCATTGTAACATTGGCTACAATTTTGCTGCTGAAGCCATCAACAGCCAAAACATGTGTGACACCAAACATCCCCAGCTTCTCGTTTTGGTCCATGTGAAGCTTATGTCCCATGTATTCCGCATGGTATGGAATAGGATTTAGATTGCGTGCTCCCTAAAACAAAGAACATACAAATTTAACTAAAATACTGTAGGCCTAATCATGAAAATACTTTGCAAGCACATGGCATGTCTGGTTCTGTGTAACTGGCATATACTTAGTATTGATCAAATATGGCACAGGATATCATACGACAGCCGATGATGACCTTTTGTTAAAACTGTTTTGTCACTGACTTTTTGTCTATATTAATCTTACCTCCCGACACGTCCTTCGCCTGCCCTGATGCCCAGAGTTGACAGGTATCCAGTCATAAATTTACGTCCGTAAGACGGGCCCGTCTGTGAGGGGTGGGGTAGAAGAGTGAGGTTATGTTAAGGATTCACAATGATAGTGTGTATGTGTGTGACAGGGAGGGTAGTTCCATCTTATGTTTATGTAATTTACAGTATATACCTGTAATTCATTATTTAGTTGAAAAAAATGCTGATTTAAGTTTACATTGGGGCCAATGTGTGTAAGTTCAGATGGACTACTGTATGTACAGTAGGCTACCTATTTCTCTTTAATACCCCAGTACTGAAATCCCTGGTTCCTATTAAATTACAGGATTGATTTTAAAGCTAAATCACTTCATGGGATGAGGCCAAAGAAACATCATGTTTTAGCAATTTTACTCAGATTTCTCAGATTACAGCAGAAACATCTGCACAACATACTGATCTACTTGAGTCATGTCGCTTTGCATTGAGTGAACCAGCTGTGTCAACTAACATCGTAGAGTTTTGAGTAAAAAGACAAAGCCAACGTGTTTACAACATGACCAGAAGCCTTGGAGTTTGTCAGAGATCAGATGGGAGGGATCTAAGCTACAGCGATTGTAGATGACTAGTTGCTAGGTAACGTTAAACAAATCTGACAGGTAGATAGCTATCCTTGCTAGCCCCCACTGTCACTACGTACTGTAGCTCGCAGCTTGCTCGCTTTACTCAGGGTTGATAGCGAAATAAATACATGTAGATAGATCCAAAGTCGCTGTTTAACTTTAGACTTTAGCTACACAAAATAGTTAAAATACAAACATACCTGGTTAATGGCAGACAACACCTCGCATCCCAAGCTCTCGTCGGAGACGAAGTTTCTCCTTCGGAGATTGTGGTCTGAACAAAACCTTCTCACTGTCATTAATGAGCAGCTTTGTGCACCGATTCGCTGTAGCTCAGTGGCAATTTCAGAATGGGTTTTCCCACTCTCAAACAGTTCTGTGATAAACTCTGTGTATTCCTGAAGAGCCATTTTACCGTTCTTTCAGTTTGTTGTCAGTCAGCACAGCTGGTGGTCTTCCTCACCTTGGCAACCAAGTTCCAAAAGAGACGTGCCCCCATGGCAAAACGAAAAAAGAATGGGCAGATACCGTAATCCAAAATTTAGAATTTTCATTTAGGTGGAGAATCGAAAAATGAAAAAACGACCCGTTATCCGTTTTTTCCATTTTGGTTTTTAAAATGGGTAACGAAAAAACAAGTGGTTTCTCGTTTTTTTCTCTTTGGTTTCACTACTAAAAACGAATGAACGGAAAGTACACGGATTCTTTAAGGTAAAATTAGTTTCCTTTTTGCTGCACAATAGCTTAACCCTTAAAGGAGTACCGTCACACCGGTGTGATGGGAATGTTGAGAAATGAACGTTCTAAAGAATATCTGGGTTCATTGAATTCAACATAGAATTTTAGAACCTTCAATTGTTGCGGAACTTAGAATGTTCAAAAACCTACACCTTTAAGGGTTAATACCTCTAAATCGTGTCATGTTATTAAATTAAATAAATGGTAGAACTGCCATGTAGCTTAATACATACAGGAATACAATCATTCAATAGTAATTCATTTTAATATGAATATTAGCATGAATATTAACACTTTACTTGACGGGTGAGTTCATAACACATTTATAGCAGCTGTCATAAACTGCACATAAAGCATTCATGACTGTTTCATGAGACATTCATACCAAACCTTTCATGAATGTGGAAGACAGAACGACAGCAACTTGTCAAAAAAAAAGTCCAACTTTGTATTTGTGTAACCTGGATACCATTGATTTAATCTCTCAAGCCTTTGTAAATATTTCATGAATATCTTATGAAGTCTACATCGAATGTCACTTTATTATACAAGTTGTGAAGTATTCGTAATCACTGAGTTTAACACTGGGAGATAAACTATGGAAAAACGGTTGGACATTCCCAGTAGAAAAAGATGAGAAATCATCTGCAAAGGTCATCTGCATCTGCACATTTGCTTGACCATGTTCTGTCTTTTTGGCACTGGAGTAGCCCATTGACTCAGATGTGACGTGATCAGGTAAGAGGTTTGGACCAAAAACGGCAATGCTGCTTTGCGACTTAGGACTTTTATTTTGACAAGGTGTCGTCGTTCTGTCTTCCAACTTCATGAAAGGTTTGGTATGAATGTGGAGTCATGTCTCATGAAACAGTCATGAATGCTTTATGTGCAGTTTAAGACAGCTGCTATGAATGTGTTATGAACTCACCCGTCAAGTAAAGTGTTACCGAATATTATAGCAAGTCTGATGTACCCTAGTTCACCAACTTGCCGGTTATTTAGCACGTTCGCTTTAATTTCCCTTGAATCAGTTGCTTAATTTCAGACAGCAATGTTGTGAGGTACTTCCCAGGTAGTTAGCACATTAATTACCGTATAACTTTCCTTGGATTCCCCCCCAGAATTGCAGACAAAAATATTTTTCATCCTAATATTTTTTTAATACTTGCCAGTTAGTCAGCACATTAACTATATTAGTCCTAGTATTTGCCCCCTTAATTACAGAGAAAACGGCTAAGTTGATTACAGGAGGAGAGGACAGAATCAAGAAAATGATTTCTTCCAGTATTGCAAGGAACGACATGCATCATTTGGAATTACAACAACAAATCCGTGAATTAGTGAACACACAGTGAGGTGAAGCACATGCTAACCCGGAGCAGTGAGTTAACTTGCTACAGTGGCGCTCGGGGAGCAGTGAGGGGTCAGGTGCCTTGCTCAAGGGCACTTCAACCGTGGTTGTGGGCATGGGACATTTCTCCTGGTCGGGGATCGAACCGGTAACCCTTCGGTTTCAAGCCCAAAACCCTAACGATTCCCTAACCAGTAGGCCACGGCTGCCCCATATCAGGTTTATTGGCCAAGTATACTTACATATACCAGTACGGGAGCATGCCTATGTTTCCACAGCCCTATGTTCCCTAACCCTAACCCACACCTCAGGCCTACCCCTAACCCTAGAAATGTGGGAACATAGGGCTGACCCCACTGATACAAGGAATTTGTGCTCTGCATTTTACCCATTCGGGGGTAGTGTACAACACACCCACACACACAGTGTACACCCATTCATACACACACACACCCTAGAGCAGTGAGCACACTAGGAGTACACATTCTCACCCGGAGCAGTGGGCAGCCCTTGATCACAAGCGCCCGGGGAGCAGGGCTCAAGGGCACCTCATCCGTGGATATGGATGTGGGAGAGCGCTGTTAAGTCACCCCACCCACATTTTTCCCACCAGTCGGGGATCGAACTGGCCACCCTTCAGTCACAAGTTTGATTCCCTAACCAGTAGGCCTTGGATGCCCAAAGTAATTGACGTAAATGCTATGGCTGCAAAATTAGGAGACAAATGTTATGATTTGGCTGTTCATGTATTGTCTGGTTGTGACAGTGTCATATCCATATGGCAAAGGGAAAACCTCAGCAATCAATTTGATGCTCAAGAGGAATCTTGATATGAAGAATTTTACAGATGTAGAAGCTGATGAGCATGAAGACAGGAATGGATTTCCTTTCTTGTCTCTACTATGGAAAGACTGTTGAAAGCCTCAGTAACTTGAGATACATGCTATTCACCAAGAAAAGAGACCCTCCTAAAATAAAGAGTCCAACAAGAGAATATGCAGCAGAACACATCAAGCATGCATGGCTGCAAGTCTTTTTGTGGAGAGCTTCTGTCAGTCAGATGGACTACTGTACCATGCACCACCTACTGCCATTGCAGTAGTGATGGTGAAGTTGGTGCAAATAAAAATTTGAAGATGGCTACACTTTCAGTGGAGGATACTGATGACAGCGAGGGAG
This sequence comes from Alosa pseudoharengus, assembly GCF_046254945.1. NCBI lineage: Eukaryota > Metazoa > Chordata > Actinopteri > Clupeiformes > Clupeidae > Alosa > Alosa pseudoharengus. The sequence goes on along the minus strand of NW_027468576.1, from coordinate 466,167 downwards.
AAAGGTCTGATTGAGTGAATGTTTTTTTGGGGAGACATTTGATGTTTGTGATGTGTACAAGGCCAGCCTGGCAACATGTTCTGTATGCAGAATCTGTGAGAAAGTATTACTTTGTTCCTTGTAACTTTGTCTATTGGATTAATTGTTGAGGGTTGAGACAATTTGTTGCTCAGCCTACCATTTCAGTGGTGTGACCTTACATTACACGGAGAACATTACACATGTCTCATGTCTCATTACCAGAGTGGTAAAACATTCAGAGAGAGCCCATGAGTAACAGGGGCGAGGAAAAACTCCCTAGAATTGGAGATAGGAAGAATATAGGAAGAAACCTCGAGCAGATCCACGACTCAAGGGCTTGACTGAATCTGCCTAGGGTCAGTTACAGGGCAGTAAGGGCTGTATACATGATAAATGAAAAGTTTGCCAGGTGTACAGAATAGAACATGGTGCTTAAAGCCACTTGAGGTATATGTTACAAAGAGGTAGGATGGTTACATATCCAGTATGATAATGCATGAATCCTATTTAGTGTCAGAAAGTTCAAAAAGATGTACACTCTTTAGACAGGTATTATTGCAGCTAGCGTATAGAGCATTGCAATACTCTATCCTTGAAGTGACAAAAGTGTGGATTAATTTTTCAGCCTCTGGTAAGGATAAGCACTTCCTTATATTTGAAATGTTCCTTAAGTGGTAAAATTTAAGTTTTGGTGATCTTCAGGCTACATGAACACTCGTAGTGGGAAAAACAACCCACTCCTACTTCAACTCCCTTTATTACTGTCTCCCTGTGCTTAATTACCCCTTTTATCCTTGCACTACTGCAACTGTGGCATAAGAATTTCGCTGAATTGCAATAGGCTATGCAACAATATGACTTGAAAGTGCAAAGCTCTTTGGAACCAATACTCAAGTATGAAGCCTCCAACCCATCGAGCGAGCAACATACAGTATAGTAGAATCCCTCCATCCTATTCTTGACCTTGTTGGCTTTCTCTTCGGCGGCTACCGAACAGTCTGTTTTAAGACTTACTAAAAACCTTTCCAATGGTGGTGGACTACCACGCACGTACGGTAGATGCCTGCCCCCATGTTCCATAGCCATCCCAGACATGACCTGTGCATAATATGCCTCATGCTAAGGCAGCTCTCTGCTCGCCAGATCACTGCCAACACTGCACAGCGATTGAAACTCGGACTCTGTCCCTTTGCGTTATGGTCTATCGGTCCGCATCCAATTTGCAACAATTTCTGCTGAGACCCTCTCACTCTCCGGCTGGCCTTCCACCCCCTCTTCACTACACGTTCTTGTCTGCCACTGGACGGGTCCCCTTTACAGCCAGCCACACAACCCACAGTGAGTACAATGCTGAGAACTCACCCATGCCAATGTTCAACCCACAGGAGTGAATCCACGCCAGCCCCTCTTCACTCCCAGTCATGACAATGGTTGACAATGGAAGAACAGTGTTGGACAGAGATGTCATTTTGACGCTCCCTAAACTCATTGAGCACTGCTGTGCCCATGGGATAGGTGACCTGCCGGAGAGTGGTTTACACAGACACCTTCCTGCATAAGGGTGGTGCCCAAGTGTACAGCCAGATCTTGCAGCATTGCACAGATCTGGCTGAACATGATGCATGTTTGTATTGTAATCAGGCATTACATTCAGCCAGATCTGTGCATCGCTTCAAAAAATCAAATTATGTTGTTGTGTGTAGCCTGTTCTTTTTTTTTGTTGTGTTAATGAGGGAAAAAGTTCTGTCAAAGTCAAAGTCAGCTTTATTGTCAATTTCTTCACATGCTCCAGACATGCAAAGAGATCGAAATTACGTTTCTCACTATCCCACGGTGAAGACAAGACATATTTTACCAATTTAAGTACACAGACAAACATAACATTCAAGTAAACAAAAAATAAGTAAATAAGAGGGCACATACAATGAAGAAATAAGAGCAGCAAAAAATGGTTGAAATTGTGCATAGACAGTCAATAAAAAAGTAGTGCAAAGTCAGGCCAATAAAAGGCTGAGGTAGTTCTGTTTGACCTAAGTAAGAAAGTGGCATAGTGGTGCAAGTTATGTAAGAGCAGCAGAAGTGTTGTGTTTCCAGGACAACAACAACAAGTTGCAAAGTGTACAAGTGTGCAAGTGGAGTAGTGCGAGGCGGCCATTGTAGGTCCAATGTCCAGGATGTTATGTAGCTGAGGGTGGAGGGGGGAGAGGGGGGAGAGAGTTCAGCATCCTAACAGCTTGGTGTATGAAGCTGTTGGTGAGTCTGGTGGTGCGGGAGCGCAGGCTTCTGTACCTCTTCCCAGAGGGCAGTAGATCAAACAGATTGTGAGCGGGGTGACTTGCATCACTCACAATTTTGGTCGCCTTGCGGGTGAGGTGGGTGGTGTAAATGTCCTTCAGGGAGGGGAGTGAAGCACCAATAATCCTTCCAGCTGTGTTCACTATGCGCTGCAGGGCTTTCCTGTTGTATTCAGTGCAGCTTCCACCCCACACAGCGATACAGCTGGAGAGGATGCTCTCAATGGTGCCTCGGTAGAACGTGGTCATGATGGCTGGTGGAGCACTTGCTCGCCTGAGTTTCCGCAGGAAGTACAGGCGGCGCTGGGCTCTCTTCGCCAGTGATGCAGTGTTGGTGGTCCAGGAGAGGTCTTCACTGATGTGCACCCCCAGGAATTTGGTGCTGCTCGCTCTCTCCACCACAGCACCGTCGATGGTCAGTGGCAGGTGTTGGGTGTGACCTCTCCGGAAGTCAACAACAATCTCTTTGGTCTTGCTGACGTTCAGCAGGAGGTTGTTGTCCCTGCACCACGTGGTCAGATGGTCGACCTCCAACCTGTATTGAGTCTCGTCGCCCTTGGTGATGAGACCCACCAGAGTTGTGTCGTCAGCAAATTTCACTATGTGATTGTTGCTGTAGGTTGCAGTGCAGTCATGCGTCAGCAGGGTGAAGAGCAGAGGACTGAGCACGCAGCCTTGGGGGGCCCCTGTGCTCAGTGTGATGCTGCTTGAGGTATTGTTGCCAACACGTACTACTTGAGGCCTCTGACAGAGGAAGTCCAGTAGCCAGTTGCAGAGGTAGGTACTGAGTCCCAGTTTGTCAAGTTTGCAGATGAGTTGTTGTGGTATTATGGTGTTGAATGCAGAACTGAAGTCTATAAACAGCAATCTCACATATGAGTCTCTTTTTTCCAGGTGGGTGAGGGCTGGGTGGAGGGCTGAGCAGATTGCATCCTCTGTAGACCGTTTGGCTCGGTATGCAAACTGGAAGGGATCCAGGGTGGGGGGGAGAATGGATTTGATATGTGACATGACAAGCCGCTCAAAGCACTTCATGATGATGGGTGTCAGTGCCACAGGGCGGTAGTCATTGAAGCAGGATGGAGCAGTTTTCTTCGGCACAGGTATGATGGTGGCAGCTTTGAAACATGATGGGACGATGGCTTGCTTCAGGGAAGTGTTAAAGATGTCTGTGAAGACATCCTTAAGCTCCCCTGCGCAGTCTTTCAGCGCACGACCTGGGATGTTGTCTGGACCTGTTGCCTTACGGGTGTTGATAGCAGCAAGTGTCCTCTTCACGCTGTCGGCAGAGAGGCACAGGGGCTGCTCGTGTAGAGGGGGATGGGTCTTCTGTGGGCAGGTGCTGTTTTGTGCTTCAAAGCGAGCGAAGAAGCGGTTCAGTTTGTTGAGCAGAGGGATGTTGCTCTCACAGCTCTGTGGCGCGGGCTTGTAGTCCGTGAGGGCCTGAATACCCTGCCATAGGCTTTGTGCATTCCTGCTGTCTTTGAAGTGGGTGGTTATCTTGTGAGTGTATTCCTTTTTTGCTTCCTTGATGCCACGGGACAGGTTGGCTCTGTGTGAGTCCTGTAGCGATTGTTTGTGTGTAGTTAGTCACTAACTACGAGATATGTCCAAATCAAATATTTCTATAAAATGCTGCCCTCTAAGATGCATTTGTTTTGACAAATTTTGAAGGCAGCCTTCAACCAAAGATTCTGTAGAATATGTCTCTGCTACAACTCCCATTGATTAAAGTCAGCTGTTGGTATCCTGGCCACAGCCTGTGTTGCGATCTTGCAAAGCTGTCCAAAACAATGTTCATAGCTGCTACCTAGATGCATGCTACGGCAAGTGACTTGTTAGGGCTCCTGCAGACTGCCTTAATCGCTGAATTTCAATAGTTAATAGTTGCATGTTTTATTACATGATTATTGTTTTGCATTTCACACACACACACACACACACACACACACAGAAACTATATATTGTTGTCTAGCATTGTTAAACAATCATTGAGTAACCATGGGGGGGGGGGGGTGTAACACTTGAGATTTACAAAGAGTTGCAGGAGTATGGGATGGAGAAGATTTAGGAACTGTGTTTTTATTTTCTTTACCACCATGGTGGTTATAGCATGTACTGCTATATATATATATATATATATATATATATATATATATATATATATATATATATATATATATATATATATATATATATATATATATATATATATATATATATATATATATATATATATATATATATATATATATATAATATACTCCTCTAGTTGTAATATACCAACCACTATAGCTAACACACACACAGCATTACCATCTGCCAGGAATGGTATTTCCTTTAAATGGTATTTCCTGTAAGGTCTGGATGAGAAACAGAATTTGGTGTGCAGTATCAGGGCCCAAGATATTGGCCTCAGTTCAGAAATGTAATGACTTCAGCATGTCTTCATGCACACACGCACATGCACACGCAAACGCGCATGCACGCACGCACGCACGCACGCACCCACCCACACACACATACTGTTAAACTAAAACATCTATCCAGATACTTTAAGGCAGTGGTTTTCAAAGTGGGGGCCGCGAGGGGGTGCCAGGGGGGCCTCAGCAAGTTGGAAGGAAAAATAAAAGCAACAAATAAATACATTTGAAAAATGTAAAATATACCTATTACTATGAGGGCTGTTATACAATGCCATTATAATAATTTGTTGCATATCTGAACATTATATTTTCCATGATAATGACTGGGAATAATAGTAGCGTGATGGCTCTCATATACTGTAGCAGAAAACCCCAAATGCTATTTTTACACACTGTATGCTCCATCGCGAAGTGCTTGTAGCTAAAATAATCATTAGGATTAGCTTAATGTATTTTTACATTTGCCGTAGTATTGTCGATGGGTTTAATAACACATCAAGGGGGTCCTTGGCCAGAACCTAGTGGTATTTGGGGGGCCTTGCCGTGGAAAAGTTTGGGAACCCCTGCTTTAAGGAACAAGAAACAATCAATTTTCAGTGTTTGCACTGGAAAAAAAAACCCTGCTTATCTAACAAAATCTAACCAAGTGTTATTAATCTGATATCAAGATCAAAACATGTAGTTGGTATTATTTTCAAAAGAAAAGTACCTAGCACTTTCTCATAAAATCATTTGACTTAGTTTAATAAGAGTTTGACTTATTTTAAGACATCTCATCATGTAAACATGTTTAGATTAATTTTATTTGCAGTGCTGCAGTTTGTGCACTGCAAAAAGTGATATTTTACTAAGTGTTATCTCATATTAAGATAAAAAATCTAGTTAGGGCCTGAGCACCGAAGGGCGCAAGGCCCTATTGTTTTTGTAAGGATTATTATTATTTGTTCACTTTTTTGCTATTTTTGATGTGGTTCACATGGTCAAAAAGTCTTGGAATATGGCACACACATCTGGAATCACAATGGCTACACAGGCACAAAGGCTTGGCCCCAGGCGTGGCCCAGGGACTCGGTAGCGCCCCCCTTAGGTGATTGATCCAGTGGTTGGCATATACTTTCAGCTAGACACACCAAATTTGGTAGGTGCGTGTATCTCCTTAAGATGAACAACTTTTGTATGTACAATGCATTAGCCAACAGGAAGTGAGGTATTTGGGATTTTGTGCGGACAAAAATGTGATGAATTGTGATGCCAAAAGAGATGATTCCCAGAGGTGCTTCCCTTGGGTGAAAACGCATGAAATTTGGCACACACATCAAGCAGTACTGTGAATACACAGGGGAAGAGCCTTGGCACTGGGCTTGGCCTAGGAAGTCCATAGCGCCCCCTTATGTCACTGTGACTTGTGGTTGCCATATAGTTTTAAATACACACACCAAATTTGGTGGGTGTATGTAACTCCCAAACACAAACAACTTTTGTATTAACCCTTTCGTGCCTGTGCCGAACATTCCATTTTTGGTGCTGAATGACCTCACACAAAAAACCTTATTTCTTGAGTATATACCATCAATGGGATATACATATCATTGTAATCAGAAGGATTAGTTCTATAAAATGATGTTGATATAGTAATTAACAGATATAGTAATGAAATCCTCTCCAAATGTATGTCCAAAATTTGTCAATTTTATTTAATTCACATAAAAATGGATGTTTATCATATTTCTCTACAGGATAGAGAAAAATATAGAGTGTATGACTTGTTCAGCAAGTTGTGGGCTATTTAACAAAACAAACTGAAATGGAATATCCTTAACCTTTCAAAAGTTATGATAAATTTAGTGATCAGTGTAAAAAAACGGCCAACGTCATCTGATTGGACAGCCACGTCAGTGTTAAAGAATAATACAAAAAAAGAACGGCTACATGTATTTCTGAAAATGCAATGGGTTTTTTTTAAATACTACACAAAACTGCAAACAGAAAGTGCAAGTCTTTTTATCTCTTTCCTGTGCTAGCAACCTTATCTTATAAATAAAATAATGATAAAATAAATATTAATACAAATTATAAAAACAAATAAAAAGCATAAAAACAGGTATGTGTGTGTTTCACACCAAATAAAAATATTTTCCTCTCATAACTTATTTAAACCTGTATGGCAAACTTTAGTTAGGGGTTAGGGTTAAGAAAACAACACCATTGGATTTTGACATAAAAATTTCAAAAGGTTTGAAAGTGGTCAGAGATAAAGTCCTGGAAATATAAAAATCTTTGAGTATAAACAAAAGTTTATGAAGGGGGTAAATGTAACCATCTAATTTGCCACTGGATGGTAAGCGCCTCAAATTATGCACCTTTCAGTAAATACTGAAATGTTGAACATATTTGAGCAGCTTTACTTTCTTTTTTGTCATATTACCCATATAACAAATTAACAGGAAAACAGTAGGCCTAAGATGTAAACCAACAATAGTAAACTATTACTAGCCTATAACCACAAACCGTTATTAGGCCTACAATAAAGTAGCCTGGTCAAATCAGTTCCTATCGTGGGTGACTTTGTAGTTCTTCAGAGCCCTATTTTTATTACCCTTGCTATCTGTACCACATCCTTCAGAATCAGAATAGGTGAATAACATACATAGCCTACCCAAGACTTCATCACACGTGAACGTTTGATGTCGGCCTATTTCTGCTTCAATTTGTGCAAAAGTATGGCCTGCATTGCTTCCGCGTTATTACAAACAAATGCACGTCTTCGTGTTTCTCGCCTGTAATACGAGTAGGCTATTTCCTGAAAACTTTGTGCAGCGAATTTGGGCTTGAATCGAAGCTCTGGATGTCTAGCAACTAGTGGAGGAGAGTACAAATTTGTCACTGTACTTGGATCTATTGGTCTATTTTAACCAGTGTTGTTGTTTGTCGCAATTAAAAATACCCTCAAGGGCTGAATTACATTAATATTTTGACATTAGGTCGTGGGCTGGAATTGGGCCGGGTGCGGGCCGAGAGTTTGAGACCCCTGCTCTACACCTTACTAACCAATTAATTTATCATGTATACAGACCTTACTGCCCTGTAACTGACCCTAGGCAGATGGGTCAGGCCCTTGAGTCGTGGATCTGCTCGAGGTTTCTTCCTATATGTATCTCCAATTCTAGGGAGTTTTTTTCTCACCCCTGTTACTCATGGGCTCTCTCTGAATGTTTAACACTCTGTAGAGCGCCATGAGACATGTGTAATGTTTTGGCGCTCTATAAGTGAAATTAAATTGAAATTGAAATTCCTACCTGGTCTCTTTTGAATTGTATCTTGTATCTTGAATGGTCTATCTCATTTTGTAAGTGACTTTGGATAAAAGTGTCTGATAAATTAAAAAATGTAAATGTTTCTTTTGAAGGGAGATTTATGCTGGTTTAAGATGAAATTGCCGTACCTTATGATGAAAGAGCTGTTTTTTTCCCTGTGTGTTTGTTTTACTGACTACACTAGACTGGGCTGCATGAGGATGAATTCCATGATGGAGGCTGGTGTGCAGGAAGAAATGATCGTCTGCAGTGGTTTGAGGTGGATGCCCGCAGGCTTACCAAGTTTACCGCGGTGATAACCCAAGGCCGGAGTTCTCTTTGGTCGTGAGTGTCTTCATTTATAAAAAACTGACCTGTACTCTTAATTAGGGCTGCACAATTAATCGAATTTTAATCACGATCACGATTTTGGCTTCCCACGATCAAATTTGCGTGATCGAGCGATATTTCAAATGCGTGTTCTACCCATAGAACCAACCTGGCAACCCATAGAACGCTCCGCTACAAAACAAACAAATCAAGCGCTCCTTAAACATGTCTGACCATGTGCCTGCATGTAGCCTACCAATGACCGCTGTTCCCTGCACTGCTCAGCCTGATGCACTGTGGACTAGTGACATTATGTTAACTATTAGTAGGCTAGTTAGACTATACAATAAACGACGATCAAAAATCAAATGTGTGGCACAGCGGAAGGCCAAGAGCTTGTCCCTCGAAGCGGATCATCCATTGTTTGAAAATATTTCGGATTTCAGGCAAGTTAAAGCGATTGTTCGGAGTAATTTTACCCTAGGGTTCTTTGCACCATGACCCCGAGCCAAACACCCTCCCAGAACCTTTTTTCCTTTGGTCGAGCCCTGGTCGAGTAGCGCCGTCAGAAACGAATGACGTTCTAGTAGGCTAGTTAGACTATACAATAAACGACGATCAAAAATCAAATGTGTGGCACAGCGGAAGGCCAAGAGCTTGTCCCTCGAAGCGGATCATCCATTGTTTGAAAATATTTCGGATTTCAGGCAAGTTAAAGCGATGGTTCGGAGTAATTTTACCCTAGGGTTCTTTGCACCATGACCCCGAGCCAAACACCCTCCCAGAACCTTTTTTCCTTTGGTCGAGCCCTGGTCGAGTAGCGCCGTCAGAAACGAATGACGTTCTGCAGTCATGATGGAACCAACTTTTATCTCGTAAATTACCCCACTAATAATGCCCTGAATGGTACAAAACTTCTGCAGTAGTACAACTACGACATTTAGTCCAATAACGAGGCATTAGAAAGTTTGTAAGTGCACCAGGAGTTTATTTAAATAAGACTTGCCTGATTATCTGCTACATCACGACTGCAGAACGTCATTCGTTTTTGATAGCGCTACTCGACCAGGGTTCGACCAAGGGAAAAAAGGTTCTGGGAGGGTGTTTGGCTCGGGGTCATGGTGCAAAGGACCCTAGGGTGAAATTACTCCGAACCATCGCATTAAGTTAACCAAAAATATAAGCAAAGCAGGGCTCTCAACTCATACCGTGAAACACATCACATGACGTAAACCACACATGCCTTTATCACGTTAACTTTTAGTCCTTGTTTGCTTCCTCCGATAGCCTATACTGTAATAATAGTTGAGCTAACGACGGGATCTGTGAATTTTATTCATTTAGGCTATTTTATAAGCTACATGTGCAACCTACAATGCATATGCGTTTCAAGACACAGCCTACTCAAAACGAGTGAACAATAATGAAAATGTAGCCTACACGTCAGTGTTTTTACATATCAACGAATGACTAAACCAGGGGTGTCCAAACTGCGGCCAGCCATGCACTTTAATCCGGACCCGCCGAGCATTTATTAGTTTATCATAGGCCGCTCGCTATTTTTTTTCAGCGATAGACGACGTTGTGGTTAACTTTAGGCTACTGTAAACTGCTTTACACTCTTCTTAGAGAACGTTTACAATGTCAATGTCAAAACAGCTTGTCACATCGAGATACATAGTGTATCTCCATTGCAGCAGATCTAACTAAGTTATGCTAGTCCATTTAATTGAGGACGCATTTGAGCGTGGGAGAGAGGGCGATGGCAACAGTAGTTCCCACTACTGACCATTTATAAACTGTGAGAGGGCACAGCCATAGGCACAGCACTAGCCATAGGCTATATTTGAGTGGAGCTGGCAAAGAGTCTTAAAGTGACAGTGCACCATTTATAAATGAATTAAACAGCATCAAATTAACAGTATTTCTTAAGAAATTAATTTTCTACAACAAAATTATTTTGTCATTTAAATAATACAAAACATTATTATTATTATTATTATTATTATTTGTGTGTGGCCCCCTGGCCAATTTTCAAAACCCAATGTGGCCCTTCAGTCAAAAAGTTTGGACACCCCTGGACTAACAATTACAGTAAACTCATGAACACGAAGCAGAGCTTAAGTGGCTAATGGGGAGCGTTGGGAGGATTCCCGGTGGGCGTTTTCCCAAATATTAACAAAGTAGCACGCACAAAACATTTGTTTGGAAGTTGTTTGGAAGTTTGGAAGTCGCAGTCAAATCTATATTTGCAGTAATTTAGGGGAGTAAATGTGAGGGGAAGAATTTGGGTGAGCCAGATAGCAAGTCCAATATGTTTAGGGAAAAAATATTTTTGCCACTAAAATTAATTCATAATCGTGATCTCAATATTGATCAAAATAATTGTGATTATCATTTTGGTCATAATTGTGCAGCCCTACTCTTAATCTTCTGAGGAATCACACTGAGCCAGTCGTATCAGTTTCTATTGTACCTGTACAATTATGCAACACATAAATCTTGTAAGATTTTAAAGATCGATATAGTCTAATTTATATAAATCTAACTGTTTCCCCAACATAGTTTGTTCAGGTAACTTAGCCACTGTTCTCAAAGGATTCCATTCAAACAAAACTGCCTCTGGTCTCTCTTTGTAGACCCCACAGCTATTATGTGTTTTCAATCGAAGATTGGAATATCCTGTTAGAACATCTCTGGAGGAAAATGTCAAAATCTATCCATGTTTTGACGACGAAATAATACCAAGCAAGACTTTAGCTATGGTGTCAACATTGGTGGGTGGGAGGTCTGGGGTGCATTGGGGGTGTGAATCAAACATGTGAAAAAAAGCTGCCATTCTATGTGTGCGTGTGTATGTGTGTCCTACTCTTGCAAGAATCACAAGCAGACAGGATGGCTGGTTTCACAATGCATGTTAGCACGTATTATTTATAAATAGCCTGGCAATAGACAGCATCAAGTTGTCAGTGCAGTATCTTCTAACTCTTCTGCTCCTGTGTATACTGTAAAACTGATCACTATCTGATTGTCTATCGTGTGATGGCTGTCAAAATTGACTCAACCCTATGGACCCAACGGACGCAGAGTGTGTTCAAATTTACCATTTCTTTGCTGAACTGCTCACAATGTACTTATCACACAAATATCACAGATGCATCATGTGAATGTTCACAATCAGCTTTCAAATGATGCTAGTTGCTGTGATGAACAGTTCGCGAGACAATTAACTTTGAATTTATATGAAATGTAATCATATTTACATTCTGCATACAGCTCTGCACCCAACTCCACACCCATTCTTCTCAGTGGAATATATCACAAACTCTTCACTCATCAAAATAAACAGTAGACCTTACAGAATACAAGGCTATAGGCTAAAGCAGGGGTCTCCAACATGGTGCTCGCCAACACGGTGACCTAAAAATAGCCAACTAGTCGCCTGCAGATCAGGCTCTTAAAGGAACTCGCCACCCAAAATCAGTAGTAATATATGTTCTTACCTTAACTTTCACGAGTTGTCATACCTCTCCTGCGTCGGTATGTGCACTCAAACGCTCTGGCGCGCGGCGCGAATGTGTTAGCATGTTGCTATGCTAGCGGGCTCTGCCATAGCCGTAGAGGGAGTAAGATGGCATTAATCAAACACATCCACGTTTTCCCTACTTAAATACAGTTGCACAAGTAGTAGATAAAAATGTGTAAGGTCACACAACATGAAACGTGACGATTTTCCAAGCGAATAAACAGGAGAACTACAATGTCTGGCGCAATAGCACTTGGGAGTACTTCGACCTAATATTAATTAACACCTAATTGTAGATCCTATCCACCACAAAGTTTAGAATCCATGCTTGATCGACCCCTCAGCCTCCCCCTCCCCTCTGAGCGAGAGAGAGGCGCACACACACTAGAGATGCGCTGATGGGCTATTATTTCAACCATAACTGCATAGCAAAACTTAATCCATCCATCAGCAAAGTTTTTTGACCAATTTTCAAAACCGCACCCGCCCGCCATCCGCTGTGTTTTAATGTATATGGGATGCGGCGCTGCTGACGTGAGGCTAGAAAGCTCTTGCCTGTTCTTTCTAGAAAGACTGATCCAATGCAGCAAATATATTAAAAGGCTAAAGTCCTACATTGGCTATGTTGTAGCCTATCCCCAGAATATCAGCAGCAAACTCAGTCTCTGTCTCGCAAAACAGTCTCCAAATAAAACGCACATCGGCCTGTTGCCTAGCCTATTCTGTGTGCCCGCACGTCAGTCCCTCAACAACGAGAGAAAACTTCCCTTGTGTGTGTGTAATGTGTATCACACCAAATTGGCTCACCATACCTTCCCAACTATGCACAGTATCCCATTAGCTGCATGCCATCAGGCTATTTACAATTTTCTATCGCGTAAAGTTAGTGAACACGTTATAAAAATTAACGAGAACACATTTTGTTTGAGCAGGAGACAGAATACGCACGCAGGCACAACTAGGCTAATTGTTGTTTTCTTTTACTCGGCTATCTATATATGGTTATCAGCACACAATGTTGGGCTAATTCACTAGTTATGGATATCACAAGTTTAAACAACGAAAACAGAAAGGATGGAGGCAGCAAAGCTAGAGGAGTTATCCCAGATGGGCAAGAACAAGGTAGGCAATTGGTGTGCTTGTCAGAACGTTAGATTACAGCTGTTTAAAGCCAGACGTCAGGGTACGCTAGAACAAAACTAAAGGTAACTTTAGCTATAGGGCTGTATCAATTTGTCCAAATGAATAGGTCATCGTAGACGTTGTTGTTGTATTATTGCATGTGGATATTGTTATGCTATGTAGGCTACTTTTTTTGCAATGCACAGACCTAAAACCGGGAAACGGACAAATATTGTACACGCGTGAATTTGTTTTTGCGGGGGTGGGGGTGGGTGGGTGTACGTACCATAGCGCTCTCTCTCTCTCTCTCTCTCTCTCTCTCACTCACTCACTCACTCACTCACTCACTCACACACACAGTACCTTTCTTAGCCACAGTTAATTTTAGTGGTGATATGTGTTATGGACATTGTTATGCACATTATTGACTGCAGTTTATTCTCATCAATGTCAGTCCATGAATGCATATTGATCAGTTGTTAACTAATACTGTAAGCCTAGAAGTTGCATTTGAAAATATTACTGTTGTAGGCTTTTTGTTTTTTATTTCAGACACTGTTTTAAAGTGGTTAGGACCATTATTTCACACCAATTTTGAATAAGCCATACTGCAATACCGATTTCATGGTTGCACCATGCACATGTTCGCCGATTATGTGGCCCTCAGTAACCTATAAATTCAATGATGTGGCCCTCTATGAAAATGAGTTTGACACCCCTGCTCTAAAATATCTGTCCTGGCCTGGTAGCACCGGTTTGTGGCCAACCGACAGAAGCGCGGAGAACCCTCCTTTGTCTACCAAAAAGTGTTACTTTGTGCCCCGCGCTCCCCCACTGCTTGTGAAAGAAGGGGGTGGGGGAGAGGGGGTTAACGTGAAAAAGCTTAATGTCCCAAAACGACAACAAGTCATAATGGTAGGCTATAGGAAGTGGGGGGAGGGTATGGGAGGACCAGAGCCGTCTTCGCTGTGCTATTCAGAAAGCATCTTCTATTGTCTTTCCAGGCGCACACAGCTCGTTATAGCCTATCGAGTGCCTTAACAGATAGGCTCTGCTCTTGGGTTTGGCCTCACAGCGAACTCAACCCTCTTGTTGCTTGCAGTTTGTTAAATAAAGCGATGCAGATTACATTATTTATTTCTGATTAATTGCGTCTTTTGATGTCTTTTGCAACATCTGCTTGTTAGGCTGGGCTACTGTCAATGTCCTGTACAGGTAAATGTTCAACAATTGCTGGTGTAGGCCTACAGGCTATAATCAATTAGGGACTGTTCAGGTGCTACCGGAGGAGTTTTGGGAGCGTTAGTCAAAAAGACCCTCCCTCGCCAGCAAGACATTTTTGACCCTCCAAAGTGATTGAGAAAAAACGCATGACCCTCCCCAGTCCCAACAATTTAGGCTATTGATGCCTTTTGTAGGCTACTGGGTCAATTTGGGAGCTTGCATGCTACGACTCCTTGCTTGAAATGCCTTGAAAAGGCTGTCGTTTGCACAATTTCACAAATAATCACCGGGACCGAAACAAACCTGTCAACTTTTTCCGGGTTTATCGCGTATTTTAACTTTTTCCTCGCTGTCTTAGGAGGAGCTGCAGGGCCGTCGCAAGGGGGTGCGAGGCCCTATGCGAACTTGACAGATGTATGAACTTACGTGCATGAAATCATGCGATAGCTTACTTTACACATAGCCAAGGCTACCGTCGGTGCATTTTAGTAGTAGCCTAGTCTAATAAGCTACACCAGCTTGTCTTTAAGAGGGGAAATTGTATAGCCTATAACATGCTGAGTCACATATTTGGCCATATGGTGTTTATCATAGGCTACATCACGAAACCAAATAGTGTAGGCCTAACAAAGGCGAACACTTTAACAGGGGAAATTAATTGGGCATGAATCATTGTGCTGAACGGTATTTGTCAATGAGCAGAAACACACACGACATTCAAACTGTTGATAAGATGTGCACTATGGAAACTGGTCTGTAGGTCACAGCCAGTCACTGATCGCAATTTCAAATTTCGGGAAGCTTGGAATTTGGAATTATATCTCGAGCCTATTATAAGGTCCAGTGCGTTATGTCCTGGGATTCGGACGTGCTCAAAAAGAAAAGAAAAAACACTTTTTTATAAACGGTTATGAGGAGCAAGAGTCGTGTCATTCAGACTCGACGTTTGAACGAGTCGTTTGAATGTCGGCAAGCAGGCATGTTGCGGTTGCAATTTAAGTGAAATTTCTACAGTAGGCCTACAACATGCAACATGCTTGTTAGGCTGGGCTACTGTCAATGTACTTGTACAGGTAAATGTTCAACAATTGCTGGTGTACAGGCTATAATCAATTAAATCATTTGTCTAGCTGTTTAAAAAAAAATCGTGCTACATTCAAACGCAAAAGGTGCTTTGATATCTTTTTCGTTTGAACGTCGGCAAGCAGGCATGCTGCGGTTGCAATGAATGAGGATAATTGGTTTTATCTGCGGATTTATTTTTTGCATTATTTTGAATATGACTCGCTCCAGTCTCAACAGCACGTCTACTTTTTCAAGTTCTAACACACCCTCTCGCTTTCTCTCTCTCCATCCCTGCGCACGATGCTTTCTTAAAGGAGCTGCACCATCTTACAACAATTGCATCTACATTTTCATATTAGAATGTTTTGTCAAGTGTAAGCTTAAACTACCGTGATCAATTTAAGTTCCCGTGCCCCCGCTGAAATTCTCATGTGCTTATCGTTACACTACGAAATCTATCTTTGTCAAGTAACCGTGACAAATAGGGTATAAGATATATAAACTCACGCTATTGTATTATCATATATGTTTGGTAATGGCTCAGCTTTCTCTGATTGTTCTACTGACTTGGAAACTGCATCATGGAAGCAGTAAGTCAAGTCGCATCAAAAATAGTAGTGGCAGAACTCCAAAGTGACACCTTGTGGTTGTTTGTGTCAACTGCAGTTTGTGCCATTTCTGCTGAGAAAATGGGGTGCCAGACATTGTAGTTCTCCTGTTTATTCGCTTGGAAAATCGTCACGTTTCATGTTGTGTGACCTTACACATTTTTATCAACTACTTGTGCAACTGTATTTAAGTAGGGAAAACGTGGATGTGTTTGATTAATGCCATCTTACTCCCTCTACGGCTACGGCAGAGCCTGCTAGCATAGCAACATGCTAACACATTCGTGCCGCGCGCAGGGCGTTTGAGTGCACATACCGACGCGGGAGAGGTATGACTCAACTCGTGAAAGTTAAGGTAAGAACATATATTACTACTGATTTTGGGTGCCGTGTTCCTTTAAACCTCTAAGCGGCAAAGTCGCAAAATTGCGACAAACAAATGCGTCACTGATTAAAACAGACGATAGATCCCTGTACGGTGACAAATCTTATTTGTACTCTCCACCACTAGTTGGCTGACATCCAGAGCTGCGATTTAAGCCCATATTCGATGCACAAAGTTTTCAGGAAATTATTGTATTACACGCGAGAAACACAAAGAAGATGTGCATTTCTTTGTAATGACGCAGAACAATGCGCAGTGGCGCCGCCAGCCGTAATCCTGTACGCACTGTGCATACATTTATTTTTCTTCACCGCTTTGTCTGTCTGTCTGTCCACCACCCCCTGCTGACTCAAACACTGCTCTTGCTTGCCCAACCCACACCTCCCCCCTCACTCTCAGTGCAACACTAACCCCCATCATCACAGGCTATCGCACCCCTCCCCCACATGGTGACAATGGCTTCACCATTGCCATTGTCTCACCCCCGTCCCTAAGAAGCCACACCCAAGTGAGCTTAATGACTACAGGCCTGTCACTCTAACACATACATGGGCAACATACGGCCCGCGGGCCACATCCGGCCCGTGGGCTTTCCCTGACCGGCCCGCGTAAGGTCCGTGAAAGAACAATAGTCAAGAGCCTAGCATAGAGATAATGCATGCAAATCAATATCGTTGTTTTTATTTTGAAAGCGACTGCTATTTGTACGCCCATACATTTGTGCGTGGATGCATACGACGTAAACACCCTCACTGATGTGCTGGTGAATAGAATTTATGCTTCTGCGTCGACACAATGCAGTTGCCTTTACGTCGGCGTAAACCTTTCAAAGTTGTGTGTCTCTTATGTCTGCGTCGCTCACCATCGCAAAGGTTGTTAGAACGAACTCCTACTGCTGCTCGTTGGCGATACGAAGTGTTCATTTGAAAACGTTACTGGCAGATAGACAGTTTACAATCGGATAACCCCGTAATTGTAACCAAAATATGTCTGAGTTTATTTGCAAAGCTTATGTTAGCGAACTAGTATGATGCTACTGCCCACAGTGCTTGAAGCAGCCGACTCAACACACAGAGCGAGTTGACCAATCACAGTTATGTGCATGAAGTTAAAGCAAAAACATAGCCTACATTTTTAAAATAGTTTTCTTTGTGCATGTTGATTAACTAATGACAGCCTACTATTGTCTGCTCCACATTTTCGTAGTCTAATTCTGCATAGAGTTAATTTAATGATGGTAATGATTTAATGATGAAATATTGCTGAGTGTTGATGAAATGGTGGCACAGGCCTATTGGTTGTACTGACTCCTTCACATTTTCATGACCTAGCCTAATTATATAGATATTGTAGTACTTTTTTATATCAGTCTTTGAAAACTGAAAAAAAAAATGTCAATTTTAAAAAAATCATTTTCGAGAATGAGGATTAAATACTGGACATAGATTAAATATTGCCGTTTTTCCTTTGTCTCCCTCACATTTTCATCTGTTCTTACGACTAGTAAACAAAACCATATGATTTTCTTAATGTTATACAAGAACAGAATAGAATTGAACAGAATTGAGTTCAGACTTGAGTTCGGTATTTTGGGTCCGGCCCTCCTCAACAGTCCCAGTTTGTCATGTGGCCCCTTGGGGAAATTAGTTGCCCACCCCTGCTCTAACATCACACGTGATGAAGACAATGGAGCGACTGGTCTTGTGCATACTCAGACCCCAGGTACGCCATGCCCGCTACCGTTTGCATACCAGGAGAAAGTGGGCGTAGACGATGCCATCACTTATCTCCTACACAGGACACATTCTCACCTAGACAAGGGGAAAAGTGCTGTGAGAATCATGTTGTTTGATTTCTCAAATGCTTTTCAAGTGCCATCCAACCCCTTAGACTGAGAGACAAGCTCTTGCAGATGGGTGTGGACGCTCACCTGCTATCCTGGATTACAGATTACCTAACCGAGCGGCCACAGTTAGTCAGACTGAAGAACTGTCTCTCTGACACTGTGATCAGCAGCACCGGAGCTCCAGAGTGAACTGTGCTCTCACCAGTCCTGTTCACCCTGTACACATTTGACTTGTGCTACAACACTGAGTCATGCCACATGCAGAAGATCTCTGATGATCCTGCAATTGTGGGGTGTATCAGGGACGAGCAAGAGGAGGAGTACAGGAGCCTGGTGGAGGACTTTGTGTAATGTTACAAACTCAACCACCTTCAACTCAACACTTCAAAGATCAAGGAGATGGTGGTGGATTTCTGCAGGACAAAGCCCACTCTGCTACCAGTCTCCATTGATGGGGTCAATGGGGAGGTCGTAAAAACACCTATCTGGGCTTACACCTGGACAATACAGTGGGTATCAGTTAAGTTTGGACGGGTTCCTGCATGAATTACGCACCCCATTTTTGCGGCAGAAATGGCACAAACTGCAGTTGACCCAAACAACCACCAGGTGGCTCTTGGAAGTTCTGCCACTACTATTTTTGATGCGACTTGACTTACTGCTTCCATGACTCATCCAGTTTCCAAGTCAGTAGAACAATCAGAGACAGCTGAGCCATTACCAAACATATATGATAATACATTAGCATGAGTTTATATATCTTATCAGGGGCGTCGCCTGCCGACTTTGCCAGGGCTTCAGCCCCGAATGTTTCGAGTGTAGCCCCGAATGTATTTTGCAAAGTTCAACAAATATGAAACCATTATTCGGATCATGCATTGGAACTGTGAGAAAGAGATTGACCTATTTATCAAATATAAAAGCAGGACACAGGTTTCCTCTCACTCTCCTTCATGCAGCAGATCTAACTTGAACGTTACCTTAGGCTAACATAATTTGAAACGTAGGCTGCTTAGAGCGCAGGCATGTACGAGAGAGAGAGAGACAGAGTCAGTCAATTCCAGGGTTGGGCATGTCATTGTTTGCATTTCCTATTTAGTATAAGAAAGTTATAAGGAAATCATAAAGGCAACAAGGCAGGGGCGCCGGAACGAGTTTCAAAGTGCAGCCCAAAATCGCGTGCGCTGTATTTTCCCTTTCTTGCTCAAACAAAATGTGTGCAAATAGCCTGCGTAATTCTGCTTAATAAAGTTGAACAAACGCATGTGGTAATTTTACAGATAAATAGAAATAGCCTACTGTCATGCAGTTCATGGGGTAGGCCAACTTGGAGTGAACTTACACACGGGAGATTCTTTCTCTAGTCGTAGCTGAGCAGAGTTGGGTGTAACATGTCATTAATCACGTTACAGTTCCTACAGTGTGCGAGCAAAGATATTCAGAATTCTGGGAGGGTGACAAGAATATTGGCAAAAAAATGTAATTAATCGGAGTAGGCTGTTTGTTACCTTACTACTGAGTGGGAAACAGTGCACAACTAACTAGCTAATGACTAGTCTAATGTCAATCACACCACGAATTGATTCCAAAAAAATATGTTAGGCTAGGCTACAAGCTAGGACTGCCACTGTTTTCAGTGTGAAGAAGAGCATATAGTATAATTAATTACAGAAGGAACGCAACTCGCAAGCGCACTCACTCAAAGCAGTTCAATGTTTTGCAAGTTGTGTGCGTGTCACCATTCCACATTATAAAGGAGGGTGCGCAAGCTGGGCAGCAGCGCTTCCATAAAGGTCTCTTTCAAAATGTCCTGTTACAATTGCAGCTGCTTCCGATTGTTGAATATTTAGAAAGTAGCCTACGTGACGGCATTTTTGAGCTAGTGAGAGAGTCAGATTTTTGGCTTCTGGTAGTAACTTGCTAATTAACTAAAGCAAGACTTGAGACTTGATATCACAAATTTGAAAAGAAAAATATGAAGGCAACAAGTGGCAGGCGAGGCTAGAGTTGGAGGGATATTGTGTCTTGTTGCTGTAAAGGACGAGCCCAAACGCCTATTTCTCAGTTGTGTAATAAAAGCTGTATCATCATGCAGTGGTCGAAGTTTGCCAGGGCGGATAAGCACAGTTGTAAAGGGCATGAATAAAAAAGGCAAAAAACGTCCTTTTCTGAACCCAAAATTTTAATAAGAATTTTATCTTAACGAAACAACTCTAACAACTCTCAATATCAGAGTGGGATAGGTTGGGATATTGTAGAAATTTCACTTAAATTGCAACCGCAACATGCCTGCTTGCCGACGTTCAAACGACAACGAAAAGCACTTTTTGCGTTTGAATGTAGCACGAAAAAATTTTTAAACAGCTGGACAAATGATTTAGCTAATTGATTATAGCCTGCACACCAGCAATTGTTGAACATTTACCTGTACAAGGACATTGTAGCCCAGCCTAACAAGCAGATGTTGCAAAAGACGCAATTAATCAGAAATAAATAATGTAATCTGCATAGCTTTATTTAACAAACTGCAAGCAACAAGAGGGTTGAGTTCAGTGCTCGAATTATGTGGGAGCCAGAGGGAGCCGAGCTCCCTTAGAGTGAGGAAAAAATCTGAGGGGGTCTCTCATATCTGAAGGTGTCTGGCATTGTAATTTAATGCCAATCTTAAACAACACTCACTATCCATCCCTGTGCGATCTCTTACCATTAAAGACGTTAAATTAAAATATATGCTACTACTGGACGTAGACCTACCCTACGTCTTGAACGCAGCATGACTGCACTTCACCACCACTAGACTGCATACGATTTGACAGCACTCGCAAATCCGAAGAAGTCACCTTGCTTTGATGCAAGTGTTTTGTCTATTTACATTGGCATTCATTGGGCTAGCCTACATGGTTTAATATGTGCTGGAAAAAGTCCTATTTGCTGTTGAACTTACGCTTTGCCTCTTCTATGTTTATTGACAAAGCCATAAATTAATGGCCCATAATACAACCTACTTCAATGATTGTATGAATTGATCTGTAGCTATTCTCTGCCATTCAGAGCTCCGGAAAGTTCCCAGATATTTTGAAACACCTGTTAACAATCTCTGATGGTAGAATATTCAATGGCTACATGACAACATCTCATTGCAAATTCCAAAATTGTTCGTCTATTTATTTCCACGATTCAACACACGAGACGACTGGACACCCAGGTGTTAATATCACTATGTGCACATCAGCCTATAATAGAACATAGTTTGGCTGCAATGGCTTTATTAATTTCTGCCAAAATATCACACTATTTTGCCTTCTTTTAAAAAAACTAAATTGCTCCTTTCATTTCATAAACAGACTACAACTAGAAGTCACGTGACTTTGCCCTTCGACGTTAAGTGCCGCTAAAGAACTCTCGTAACTCTCGTACAGTAGGCTACTTAACAGTAGTTGCGCATTACATTAATTAATATGCACACGAGTTTTATGTTTTTTTATACCGTGTATTCTCCGTGTAAATTCATGCACCGAACCGTGACGCCCGTACCGTTTCGGTTCAATACGAATACATGAACCGTTACACCCCTACTATCTGAGGCGGTGGTGGTCGAAAATTGACTTTATTTACCATACGGAGAAATAACATTATGCATCAATGGAAGCAGAGTCTAGGTCAAACATAGGTAGCAAAACATCACTAAACTAACACGCGCATATTTTTGTAGGCTATTGCAACATCATTGTATGTAACAGAGGTAGTTTTCCCTCTACCACGTTCTCTGCGTTGTGTTGTGTATAATGAGAGACGCCACAACCGACCTGGTCTTTGACTCTTTTACTGAAATATAGGACAAAACAAACACATCAGACAGGGAGCGAGCCAGTCGCATCACAGCTCCTCTGCCTTAGGACAGTAGCAAAAGAGTGCGCGCGGCAAGACTACGAGACACGCAGTTAACAGCGTCGCCACAAAAGTACATGTGAATAGACAATAACAGAAGTACATAAAACAAACATGGCATACCTGAAATATAGGACAAAACAAACACATCAGACAGGGAGCGAGCCAGTCGCATCACAGCTCCTGCCAATCAAACAGGTAAACCACATTTAAATGCATTCAGTCAATTCACCAGTATGAAGGTCTAGCTAACTAGTTAACGTCGCTACACCTGCAGCCACGTTAGCAGACTGTAGCATGTAGTACTAAAGTAATGTGCATTGTGTAACGAGCTAACATAAAAACAGTGATTAAACAAACATAACTCGTATATAAGGTGTGCAACATCAGAAAACAGTTCTATGTGAAAAATGCACCATACAAGTAACCATTAAAGCATAAATAAAAGATATGATGTATTGTCTGCAAGACTCCACATACCTCTGCCTTAGGACAGTAGCAAAAGAGGCAGAGGAGGGGGCTACATGAACACTTAAGGGGTCTTCAGCGTGGGAACCGACCCCTGCCACACCCAAGCCACACCCCCCTACAACCTACTGTACCTCAGAGGCGTGGGAAACTACAATAGAACTTGTAGAAACGGTGGGGGAATTCAGGGAAGCATAATTAACCCTGCTACACTCACCCCCACTAACTTCACTGAATTTCACTCATGAAGAAAACAAACAAAACAAATAAAAAAAATACATAGCATGCAGGACAGTGAACCCACAATAAGGACAGAAAGTCCACCAACACATGAATGCTGTCCAGTGACGGACTAGAGAAGTAAGAAGCCAGCTAGAGGGGTTAGCTTGGCTCTAACTTATCACAGGAAAAAGGTGCCATATACACCTTACCAACTGGGGTACACCCACCTACAACCATAGCCTAATGCAATAGGCAGAAAATTATGACATTCTTTCCCCACAAGGAAAGATATACAGTATGGAGGAAAAAAAAACAGTATTTCACAAAAGAAAACAAACAAACAAACAAAAAGAAATCTCCCTACAGAGCTCCTCTTAGAAGACTCCGCACCCACTGGAGAGCCATAGTCTGTATAAGCCTCTTCACCGGCCTAACCAGTCTACCCCGCCTAGTGCGTAACCCACCCCCATAATGACCAGGTGAAGCACGGGTGTGAGCAGCAGACCTAAAAGTTGAGGGGGGCTCAACGGACAAAGACTCTTCGGCACAATCACTTGGCACAGCACAGCCAGAATTCCTGCTGTGCAAAGACGGAACAGTGCTTACTGAGTCCGAACTACCTGTGTCCGGAGCCACTTGAATCCCCTGCGGATCCCCTGTGTCGCTACTAGGCGAAGTGGAAGCACCAGGAAGTCCAGCCACCCATGATACAGTTCTGTCAATAGAAGCACGATCCCCACTGAACTGTGAGCTGCCCACCTCACTAATGCTGCCACCAGAAAATGACAGATGCTCATCATCATCCACGTTGGTCAGTGGCAAGAAGTTAACCGGCAAGATGAGATTCCTATGCACAGTTTTCACAGTACCCGTTGGACTCCTAATTCGGAAAGTGTGAGTGGAGTAGTTCACAGAAACTACAGTGTAAATGGTCCCCTCCCACTTATCCGCCAGCTTCTTCTTGCCCCGCTCCCCCTTATTGGCCAGCAGGACCCTATCACCAACTACAACAGGTTGCCCCTTAGCTCTCCTATTGTACAGCTCAGCCTGCCTGTGCTGCTGCTTCTCAGTGTTAGACTGAGCTAAAGCCATAGCCTCCCTCAGGTCCTTACCCAGTGATGCCACGTAAGTGTCAATGTCTACTGTGTCCCCATCCAACAGAACATTTTTAAACATCAAGTCAACAGGCAACCTAGGAGTGCGGCCATACATCAAAAAGAAAGGAGGGAAACCTGTGGTCTCATGAATAGTACAGTTGTACGCAAAGGTGAGGTTATTAAGAAGCTGGGGCCACTTGACCTTTGACCTAGGGGGTAGGGCCCTTATCATATTCCCTAAAGTGCGGTTCATCCTCTCTGCTTGACCATTCCCCATGGGGTGATACGGGGTGGTGTGAGACTTGTCCACCCCAGCTAGCAGAAGCAGCTCCGCAATTAAAGCGCTTTCAAAATTAGCCCCCTGATCTGAGTGAATACAAACAGGGAAACCATACACACAGAAGAACTTATTCCACAGCACCCGAGCTACAGACTTAGCAGACTGATTAGGGCAGGGATAGGCACACGCCAGCTTAGTGAAGTGATCTGTCACCACGAGGACATCAATGGACTTATTATTAGAATCTTCTGCAGACCAAAAATCAATGCAGACTAATTCCAAAGGAGCTGAGGTAGCAATGGAAACGAGAGGAGCCCTAGCCTCAGGTTCCGGAGCCTTGCTAACCACACACCTCTTGCACCTGTGAACATAATCCCTGACATCCCTTTCAAGCGTGTCCCAGTAAAACCTTTGTCTTGCCAGCCACAGAGTACGTTGCTGGCCCTGGTGACCTGCCTCGTCATGAACCCCTTTCAGAACCATGGACCTCAGTGCTTCGGGCACCACATACTGGAAGGCATTTTTTCTAGACACAGGATTCTTAGCCACCCTGTACAGCACACCTAATCGTGTTGTCAGTTTACCCCACTGCCTTAAAGTCCTCAGTGTCTCCCGGGATTCATGTACCCGCTCACGCCTAGAGGGGCGTCGCCCCCTATCAACAAAGAACCTGACCCTGCTAATGGTGAGATCCTGACACTGTTTGTCATACAGTTCCTCATGACTGAAAACAGGCAAAGTATCCTGCCCAGTCATGGACATGGCCCTCAACTGCTGAGCATGAGAGATAGCCCTAAGCTTAGCACCATCCTCCCAATTACGAGAAGATTGCAGCACAGCAGAGACCTCCTCACGCGAGACCCCACCTCCCGCCATGTTCTGAATGACATGTGTGGCCTCAACACACACGCCAAGAGATGCAGAAGCCTCACTCTGACCCACATGTGTGGCCCCAACACACACATGGTCAGAGGCAGAAGTCTCAGGGGCATGTGTGGCCCCAACACACACACCAAAAGACCCCGCAGCCATGCCCCGAACAGCATGGGTGGCCCCAACACACAGACCGTCAGCCACGGAGGCAGCTTGCCGCTCTCTCATTTCAGCAAGCTCAGAGGATAGGCGAAACATGTCCTGAACTGAATCCACCTGCAAATTCTCTGCTTCTTTAAGCAACTCAACATAGGGTGTTCTGGTCAGGCGATGCATAACTCTGGATCTCACAAATGGCTCTCTGCTAAGGGCATCCGCCACCACATTCTTAGGGCCTGGGATATACAAGATGTCAAAGTCAAAGGCCGCCAGCCTAGCCACCCAGCGTTGCTCACAAGCATCCAGCTTCGGCTTCGTCAAAACATACTTAAGGGGGTTGTTATCAGTCCATACAGTGAACCTGTGGCCCCGCAACCAGTGACTAAATTTATCACAAATAGCCCACTTCATCGCAAAGAACTCCAGCCGATGAGCAGGGTATTTAGACTGGGCATGATTCAGCGACTTGCTCGCAAAAGCAATAGGCCGAGCTTTGTCCTCACCAGGCTGCACCTGAGACAGAACAGCCCCAAGACCACTAGCGGAGGCATCAACAGACAAGAGAAAAGGCTTTGAGAAATCTGGATGCGCTAAAGGCACACTACTCACCAGTGCATACTTAAGGCTCTGGAAAGCTTCTGCACACTCAGGGGACCAGTCCTGAGGGCAGAGCTTCCTCCTCTGCACAGGTCTACTCACACCTTTACCCCTGCGTGGTCGCTTAGACCCACCTGTAAGTGCAAAAAGTGGCCTCGCAATCACAGAACAGTTTTCAATGAAATGCTGGTAGTAAACCACCATGCCTAAAAAGGAGCGGATCTTGCTTGCAGATGGCGTGACGCCATCAGCCTCCATCAAATCTGACTGTGAAACATTCACAATAGCCTCAACCTTATCTGGATCACTAGCCACGCCATCCTGAGAAATTATATGCCCTAAAAACTTCACAGATCTCCTAAGAAAATTGCACTTAGCAGGCGACAGCTTCAAGTTGTGCTCTTTCAGCCGTTCAAACACCATGCGTAAGCGCTGCAAACTTTCCCCTTCAGACCTGCCAAATACAAGGACATCATCCAAATAGCACAGGAGACTTAAGAAATTTTGATCGCCAAAGACAGAGAGCATCATCCTCATAAATGTAGCTGGGCTATTGCAAAGGCCCTGAGGGAGCCGGTTATATTCATGCAACCCTAATGGCGATGAAAAGGCTGTATATTTCTTGTCATCCTCATGTAACGGCACATTGTAATAACCCGACGTGAGATCCATGGTGGAGAAAAACACATTGCCACCTAAAGCTGCAAGGACATCAGCCTGGTGGGGAAGTGGGTGGGCGTCTTTCACAGTGCGCGCATTAAGCCACCTAAAGTCAGTGCATATCCGCAGATCTCCGTTTTTCTTCCACACCAGCACCAGTGGAGAAGCGTACTCACTACTAGACTTTCTAATAATTTCCTTCTCCTCCATCTCATCCAAAGTCTCTTTCAACCTCTGGTAGTGGGCCGGGGACAATCTGCGATATGGCAATCTGAATGGACGGTCATCAGTCAACCTAATCCTGTGGCAGAACCCATGCGCCTCACCACAGTCAAGACGGTGACGAGAAAAGACAGACTCATGTTCTTTTATTAGGTCAACTAACTTATCCTTCCAATAAGAGGAGACCTGACAACTGTCAATGGGTATAGCACCCAGTCCAAGACCCTGCAGCGAAGAGTCACCATTAGCAACACTGCTGCCAAGATCACTCTTGACAGATAAGCTGCCATGAGAGCCACCTGCACTCACTTTAGCTGCATGCTGTGAAACAAAGTCCTGATCAAAATCCTCCAGTGCAACGCATGGATATACATCAGCTACCTTCGCATTTTTGCGTAAGGTTACTGCAGCTGACGTGGGATTAAAAACCTTGACTGGAAGCCACCCATCTCCCCACATAGGAGAGACAACACGCCCTACTAGCATCTGCCTATTAATACAGCGCGAAGTGCTGGGCTCCACAGCAACCGTGCTGCCGACAGAGATGCGCGTCTTAGGCGGTAACCTACCCCACACAAGGTGTTCAGTCATGGGCTGTAGCGTGACTGCACTTCTCAGCCTCAGTGTGCCCACTTTATCTGGGATGGACCCCCCTCTCCATCTCTCCAGACTGGATAACAGACGCAAAAACTGACTATTATCATTCTGACCTGCAACATCAGGCTGGCTCACAACCCGCCAGAAAGCATCACTGGATTTAAACTGCCTAATCAAAGGCTTCAAAACATTTGTGCCGACAATCAAGGGATCCACCTGTCCCTCAACAATTAACACTGGGACCTCAAAACTGAATCCATACATTTCAATAACCAAATCGCATACACCCAGAGGACTAGTCTGCTTACCCCCACAGCCAACCAGGACAATATCAACAGGGACTGGAGACTCACCTGGCAACACACCGGCTTCCCTCAGACGCGGTACAACGTCTGCACTAAGCGTGGTCGCCATTGACCCAGTATCCAACATCCCCTTCAATTCAACTTTGCCCTGCACCAACACAGACGTGTAAAACAGACTGTCACTCTGCGCAGCTTTCATGGTGTTTTGCATGACTATTTTACTTGATTTCGGCAATTTCTCACACAAATATGAATACACAGACTCAATATCATCATTTAAGTTGGAGGGTAAACTCAGATGCCTGCCACTGCCCTCCTCTGAATGGAGGCTTCCTAGTTTCCCTGAGGCGGCCTCGGCCTCTGCGCAGTCCCCACTACAGCAGAACCAACAGCACGCCCTAAACCCTGAGACCTACCCTGACACTGTGCACGAGTGTGCTCAGGACTGAAGCACGAAAAGCACAACCTATGTAACCTACAGTGAGACTGTGTAGAGTGATCAGCACTCTGACACACATCACACTTGAAACTGCGCTTCACATTCTGCTTAGGGTAAGTATGCTGAGCAGCCTGCACATTGCACACTAATGCCTTCTCAAGCATGCCCAGTAACCTGTCCAGCGTGGTGCCCTCTGTAGCCTCGCTATCTGGCTTGCCCACCCCCACTGCAGACCCACCAGACAGCATAATGCCACTCTCAGCCTCAGTTACAGGCGTGACAGCAGAAACAGTGTGCTGTGACACACGACCCCTCTGACCCTTGCGATTTCTTAAAAACTCATCCAGACGTGCCTGAACTTCACAGGCCGTCCACTCATTCTGAGGCTTGCTTAGAAACATCACAGACAGGTCCCGGTCAGGGCAATGCCTAATAAACATGGCAGCGACTTCTACAGTCTGCAGCCACACTGACCTACCATCATTCCCCATAGACTGTTCTGCTACCTCCGCCGCTTTATTCAACCTAATCCAATAATCAAGAGGTTGCTCATTGGTATACGGTGTGGTAGCGTAGAAGTCAGCAATAGGCATACCTGAATGCACAGCACTGTCAAAATGCTGCCTGAGGAGGCGAAAGACAGCATTCACATCACCAGAAGTAGACACCTGGACATTACTACGGAGCCAAATCCTAGCTACATCCCTGGCGCGGCCCAACAGTCTGCTAAGGAGCTCGTCCACCAGTTCCCTCCCAGTGTAACTACTCTTACTCAGATACCCCCTCATCAATCCCTCCCATTCACACAGAGTGAACTTATCCGAGCTATCACCTCTAAAGAAAGGTGGCTCTTTCCTCTCAGACTTGAGGACGAGATTAAATTTCGAAGCATCCATGAAAGCACCACCCCCTGGGGAATGGCCTACAGCGAGAGGTGTAGGTGAACCTGACTGAATATTCTTCAAAAGACTCGCAGTGACAGACTGACTAATATTAGCACTGATCTCTTTCGCCTGCTCACTACTCAACTGGACTGGAATGTCCGACTCAGTGAAATTGAGTGGTAACACATCCTGACGCATAGGCGTAAATGATGTAACCCTGTTACCATCAGCTAAACCAGGGCTACCTGGAGTACTACATGTGAGAAGGCCCCTCCCCCTCCCAACACTAGAGTACCCACTATCCATACCCCTGCCAGCGTGATCCAAGGTAAATGTTAGATGGCCTCTCCCAAAACTAGAATGCCCAGGACTACCACCCCTAACATCCATGGTAAACTACCCACTCAAAAGGAATTAAAAAAAAAAATAATAAAAAAATCACAGTTATATATACATACACAATGCTCTCACGTATCACCCAAGCAAATGCAGGAACAGATAATTAAAACTGCAACGTAAGAGTCTTTGTAAAAGATACATGCGCACAATGGCAGTTCGTGCAGACGACAGGGGCTCCGACGACAGCAGACTGCTCCGATGAAGAACGCAGCAACAGGTCCGGTCGAACGTCTCCTCGATGCAGCAACCCCAGCGTTCGGCTTCAGCTGAACAAACGACGGGTCAATCGGCACCAGTGTAACAGAGGTAGTTTTCCCTCTACCACGTTCTCTGCGTTGTGTTGTGTATAATGAGAGACGCCACAACCGACCTGGTCTTTGACTCTTTTACTGAAATATAGGACAAAACAAACACATCAGACAGGGAGCGAGCCAGTCGCATCACAGCTCCTCTGCCTTAGGACAGTAGCAAAAGAGTGCGCGCGGCAAGACTACGAGACACGCAGTTAACAGCGTCGCCACAAAAGTACATGTGAATAGACAATAACAGAAGTACATAAAACAAACATGGCATACCTGAAATATAGGACAAAACAAACACATCAGACAGGGAGCGAGCCAGTCGCATCACAGCTCCTGCCAATCAAACAGGTAAACCACATTTAAATGCATTCAGTCAATTCACCAGTATGAAGGTCTAGCTAACTAGTTAACGTCGCTACACCTGCAGCCACGTTAGCAGACTGTAGCATGTAGTACTAAAGTAATGTGCATTGTGTAACGAGCTAACATAAAAACAGTGATTAAACAAACATAACTCGTATATAAGGTGTGCAACATCAGAAAACAGTTCTATGTGAAAAATGCACCATACAAGTAACCATTAAAGCATAAATAAAAGATATGATGTATTGTCTGCAAGACTCCACATACCTCTGCCTTAGGACAGTAGCAAAAGAGGCAGAGGAGGGGGCTACATGAACACTTAAGGGGTCTTCAGCGTGGGAACCGACCCCTGCCACACCCAAGCCACACCCCCCTACAACCTACTGTACCTCAGAGGCGTGGGAAACTACAATAGAACTTGTAGAAACGGTGGGGGAATTCAGGGAAGCATAATTAACCCTGCTACAATACATGGATTTTCCGTACGTTCTAACGTCACGGAAACATGCGTGCGCAACTAAGAGGCAAAAGAGGAAAACTGCACCAATTCGAAATCACAATGGTTAGAGAATGTTCAATATGTTCAATATCCCTAACGGAATGCATGTCTTCGCCAAAAATGACAAAATAGCCTACGATCGTTATATTTATAATGCAAATAAACGGCAAACTCTGAAATATAGTCTGAAATGAGATGATATTATCATTGAGACAGCAGGGGTATACAAAAAAATGTGATTG
The DNA here is from genome assembly GCF_046254945.1 of Alosa pseudoharengus. NCBI lineage: Eukaryota > Metazoa > Chordata > Actinopteri > Clupeiformes > Clupeidae > Alosa > Alosa pseudoharengus. The sequence continues at coordinate 435,531 of NW_027468576.1, read as the reverse complement.
TAGCTTACAGCAGCCGACTATAAGGTTAAGTTTATAATGTTGTGGACGGCCACCAAGCGTCTTCTGCCCCACGTCTGCGCGCACATCTAGTTTTGTTGGTAAACGGTAAAAAAATTGTTGGCAATACTAGTTTTCATACATGAGGTTACACTAAACAACGTCACAAACTGCTGCTGCGCTTATCCTCAAAGTGTTTTTCCCGATGCATATGTTGTAGGCCTATTCTAGCCTACTGTCAGGGACTGATGCGAGAAGCGGGTTCTGTGTTGCATGCATTTTTCCGACACTTGGCTGCAAGCTCCCCTCCCCCACCCCTTCTTTCACAAGCAGTGCAGCCAAAGATCCTTGATTACTAGCAAGATAGAGCAACGTAATTCGTTACTATGGGAGCAAAACGGGACAGTTCCGGTCTGCATAAGTGGGAGTGTCACCTTACATCACTAAATAAACGTTCTCTCTTAATAAGCAATAAGAACAGATAAACATAATTGTGTTCACAGTATTATTGTCTATAATCATGTATGATATCAATGAATCATTCTTTAGGACATGATGTGAATAATTTAATTAGTCATGTGAACTGAGCTAGCTAGCTAAGGGATATACAAGTGGATGGGAGTAGCTATGTCAATACAGCTATGCGCTAACAAGTGACTAGTAGTTGAAGGACTTAGTTTAAACTTAATATACTTGCAAATTCACATGTTGCAAATTCACTTGAGTATAAACTATCCACTTCAACTAATGTCAGTAATGTTATTCAGCTAGTTGTCATTTCAAAGAAATTACACTTCTCCGTTTAAAATGTTACCTTAGCTCATACCTGTCAACACTCCCGTTTTTCCCGAGTTCTCCCGTATTTCAAAGTCATCTCCCAGCACCCTCCCTTTTTGTTATTTCTCCCGGAAAACTCCCGTAATTTGCATGGCCATCAAACTTCTTTGTTAGTCTGACATCTCCCAGGTTGCCAGATTGTGTATGAACTACACCCTATACATACACGATCACTTACTTTCAATTTCAACCGTTTTGTCATACATACAGTCGGTTTGGAAACGACGTTCGGAAAGGTTACCGCCCCCCACGAGGGGGAAAGCATGCTAACCTCACACAATGGAAGTCAATGGGCGAACTCGCTAACAGTTAGACTTTATACATTCGTTTTACATTCGGGTGGAGTTCTGCTTGTTTCTGAAAACAATAATTTGAAGGAATTGTGTTTACTTAACTGCCCAGTGTATGCTAACAACTTAATTCACCCTCGATTCCCAATGTTGACAACAAATTTCTCTGGAAGCTATATATTTAATGGTAGCATCATTAGGTTGCTAACTGGCTAACTTTATATCGTCAGTGTAACATAACCAACTGGTACACATTACTTGTTAAAACTATTCCCACGGCCATTGTAGGGAATGTGCATTCATGTGAGAATAAATTCAGATGCAACTTACGAGTATGTGATGTTAAGGCAAAAGGGTTAGCCTGCTAAACCGAGCTACACAGTCTGGCCATTGAAAGCAGTTCTACAATGAGTACACTCGAGACAGTTCTGGCCGTTTAACTGGAAAATGAAGGAACTTAATGTTACCCTTAACCTCCTTGACACACAGATAACTCTCAGTTGAAACGTGTTTGTGCCGTTTAGTGATGTTTGCTAAAAGATTTAATATTTTTATAGGGGCTTTCTGTACTCAAGCTGGTGCCCCTCCATTAGATTACATGCAATCGAAACAAATGTTTTCACCCTCGGGGGCTTTTTTAGCCACGGTAACCACGGCAACTGGGGGCGGTAACCACAATTATGACTAGTTGCCGACTGTATGTATAGGCTAAAACCTGGCAACCCAAAACCCAAATAAGGAAGCGGGTGCCACTGCCGACTGCACAGCCTGAGTCTCGCAAGCAAGCGGGCTAGTTGAATAGCATAGGCTACTCCAGAACTAGCTGTTGTCAAATTGTTGGGAATTTAATTGATTAGCACATCACATAAACTGTTATTGAGTGTTGTTGATACACAATTGGCAACTTGGTTTTAAATACCTTAGTGTCCACCTTACTGAAGACTTAACATGGACTGTTAACACTCAATATGTTCTGAAGGAGTCCAGACAACGACTCTACTTCCTTCATCTAAGGAAATTTAAAGTTTCTACATCCATCATGAAGGCCTTCTACACTTCAGTGGTTGAGAGTGTTCTAACTGGTAGCATCATCACCTGGTATGGGAACTCCACAGTTAGAGATTGTAGTACTCTATAAGAACTCAACTCCCTGCTCTACAAGATATCTATTCCAGTAGAGTACTCCTAAGAGCCTAAACGATCCTGTAGGACTCTTCTCATCCTAACAATGGATTATTCCTACCGCTGAAATCAAGAAGACGCCTATGTAGTCACAAAGCCAGGACTGAGAGACTCAGGAGAAGTTTTTATCCATAACTCTGAACTCACACTATACTGCCTTTGCACACATTCACTCCTCAGCACTCTCAAACATTTCCCAACTCTGAACTCACACTATACTGACTTTGCACTCATTCACTCCTCAGCACTCATGACCACCCCCACCCCCCACACACACACACACCTACATGACTTTTAGGCGGATGGGAAAGCCATACACACAGAAAAAGTTGTCCCAGAGCTTCTTTGCTACCCGCTTAGCCGTCTGGTCTTGACAGGGGAACGTGTGAGCTAGCTTAGTGAAGTGGTCAGTGATGACCAAGACGTCCACGGACTTGTTGTTCCTGTCCTCTGCAGACCAGAAATCAATGCAGACGAGCTCCAGAGGGGCGGATGTTTTGTAAGTAAGTAAAGTAAGTAAATTTAATTTATAGAGCACATTTAAAACAGTTTCCACTAACCAAAGTGCTGCACAGAGGATATGGCTAAAAAATAGAAAATAAAAGCAAATCAGAACAAGCAAAATATAAAAGGCAAGCACAGAGAGAAGCAAGACAAATACAGAAATACAATAGACAAATAGACAGCCCTAAACAAATAAATAGCAACAGTACAGAAGACACTTGAATATGAAGGACAGCTAGGAAGCAGGGAAGGCCAAGGAGTAAAGGTGGGTCTTTAGTCGTGATTTAAAAGTGGTGATGGAGGGAGACAGTCTAACATCTGGGGGCAGACAATTCCACAGACGTGGGGCAAAAGCTCTATCGCCTCTTTGTTTGAGGCGGGTGCGGGCCACAGAGAGAAGACCCTTGTCGGCAGATCTAAGGGACCTGGATGCTGAGAGGGGACGGAGGAGGTCTGAAATATATGAGGGAGCCAACCCATGTAATGCCCTATAAACAATCAGAAGGACTTTGAAGTAGACCCTAAAGCTAATGGGGAGCCAGTGTAAGGAGGCCAGAACAGGGGTGATGTGTTGGTATTTCTTGGTGCCAGTAAGCATCCTAGCAGCTGCATTTTGTACCAATTGCAGACGAGAAAGTTGGGACTGGGGGAGACCAAGATAGAGGGAGTTGCAATAATCTAACCGCGATGTAACAAATGCATGAATTACTGTTTCTAAGTCCATGGGAGACAGAGAGGGTTTGAGATGGGAAATAATTCTCAGCTGTTTTGATGCTCTGCAGGGGAGCTCTGGCTGCTGGCTCAGGGGTTTTGCTGAGGACACATCTCACACAGTTTCTAACATGACTCCTAACATCTTTTTCCATGTCGTACCAGAAAAACCTCTGATGAGCAAGGGAGAGTGTGCGAGGTTGACCTTGGTGACCGGCCAAGTCATGCACGCCAGCCAATGCCTCAGCTTTCAGAGAGTTAGGCACAACATACTGGAACCTCTTGGTGTTGGTGAGGGGGTCTTTGGAAACACGGTAGAGAATGCCATCTCTGACCTGGAACCTTTGCCATTGCCGCAGCATTTTCAAGGCCAGGTGATTCTCTTGAGCACGTTTACGCCTTGACGGTCTCAGTTTCCGGTCAACATAGAAAATCACTCTGGAAATGGACGCACCCTGTAGCTGGCGGGCTCTCAGCTCATCCGTCGACCACGTGTGGAGTGTGTCTGGACCACAATTCCCCAAACTCGTCAGGTGGTCACCGAGGGAAATGGCCCGCTGTTGAGCCCCATGTTCCCAAACATCCAGCGTGTCCAAGGCAGCCGACACGTCATCACCTGGCATAGAAAGGGGTCGCTCCACACTGAGGTAAGAGTCAGTCATGGTCTGAGGATTACAAGTAAGGCAGAACATGTCCTGAACACAGCTGTTGTCCACTTCAGAGGCTCGTTGCAGCAGATCTAAGTAGGACTCGGACAAGAGCTGCTGGCTGACAGGCTTCACAAAGGGGTCACGACTCAGAGCATCAGCCACCACGTTTTTCGTCCCAGGAACATGTTTGATGTCAAAAGTGTACGGCGCCAGCTTTGAGACCCACCGCTGCTCACATGCATCTAACTTTGGCTTTGTCAGAATGTACGTGAGAGGGTTGTTGTCTGTCCAGATGGTGAAGGTGTGACCTTTGAGCCAGTGACTAAGCTTATCACACACGGCCCACTTAAGAGCCAAAAACTCAAGCCGATGTGCTGGATAATTGGCCTGGCTCCGACTGAGAGACTTACTGGCGAATGCTATAGGCCTGGCTTTGTCTTCACCCTCAGGAACCTGAGACAAAACAGCCCCCAAGCCATCAAGGGAAGCATCAGTGCACAGGATGAACGGTTTGCTGAAGTTCGGATGGGCTAGAACAACACTGGTCATTAGTGCCCCCTTGAGGTCCTCAAAAGCTTTAACACAGGCTGGAGTCCAATCACCCGGAGACAGCTCACGGTAGGTGCCAGGCCTCTGGAGCTTCCTGTCATGCCTACCCCTACGCTTCTGTCCAGCGGTCAGCGCAAACAGTGGCTTGGCGATAGAGGAACAGCCAGGGATAAAATGTTGGTAATACATCACCATTCCCAGGAAGGAGCGAACTCTCTTCTGAGAAGGTGTGCACCCGTCCGCCATCATTAGATCCTGTGTGGTGAAGCCTGAGATGACATCAACCTTCTCCTGATCAACAGACACACCAGCCACATTCACAACATGCCCTAAAAACTTAACAGACTTGGCCAAAAAGTGGCATTTCTTCTGGGAAAGCTTCAGGTTGTGTGCCCTTAACCTGGTGAATATAACCTCAAGACGCCACAGGGCTTCAGCCTCAGATGGAGCAAAGACTAGAAGATCATCCAAATAGCATAAAAGGGTGGAAAAGTTGAGGTCACCAAAAATGCTCAACATCATGCGCATGAATGAAGCTGGACTGTTACACAGACCTTGGGGGAGTCTATTATACTCGTAAAGTCCAAGCGGTGTTGTGAAGGCTGTGTACTTCTTGTCAGACTCATGGAGGGGAATGTTATAAAACCCAGATGTCAAATCCATGTTGCTGAACAATGCATTTCCACCTAGGGCAGCGAGACAGTCAGACTGGTGTGGCAAGGGATGTGCATCCTTCACAGTTTTTGCATTAAGCCAGCGGAAGTCTGTGCATAACCTGAGATCTCCATTCTTCTTTCAGACCATCACTAAAGGCGAGGCATATTCACTGATGGACTTTCTGATTATTCTCTTCTCCTCCATGTCACTCAGGACTTCTCTCAACTTGTGATAATGAGCAGGGGGAATACGGCGGTAAAATGGGCGATCGTCAGTGAGGTGGATGCGGTGTACAAAATCTTTTGCCTCTCCACAGTCAAGCTTGTCCTTGGAAAAGACGTCATGAAATCGGGAAAGCAGCTCAGCCAGCCTGGACTTCCACTCATTCAAAACCTCACACGCATCAATGTCAACATCTCCAAGGCCGCAGGCATCCAGACACTGCTTTGGAGACTGTAACGGTGTTGGAGTGTTTGTCATCGCGCTGGCCAGATATCACAAAAGTGGGCACCAGGAACTTTGATCCAGATACCTCAATCTCCAGCTCGTATATGCACTTAGGGCATGTGGAAAGCCCACCACAACCGATGAGAACGATATTGCTGGGAACTGGTTGTGGACAGGGGAGAACACCAGAAGTTCTTAACTGTGTTTCACCCTCCTCACTCAGCGTACATGACATGGATCCTGAATCCAACATGCCTTTCAATGAAACAAGGCCGCTGTCTACAACTGGAGTGTAAAAGAGGTCACTGGCGCCCTCAAGCCGCTGCGAATTGAGGTAAATGGCTGTAGTGTTGGCTGGCAAAAGAGTGCAACTATTTACATAAACAGATTCAAAGTCATTGTCACAGAGGGTTTCAGCAGAAGAGCCCATGATGCCCCTCGCACTACATGGGCTATCTAGTTTAACTGTGTGGCTGGGGCATGGCCAGCACCAACCTGATGTTGACGTGCTGTAGGACATCCACTCTTGACGTGCCCAGGCTGCAGACAGTGATGGCAAAGCCGGTCCATTTTGCAGTGGCTGAATGGGGAGTGCTGCAGTGTGCCACATACTCTGCATGGCAGGCGTGTCTCACTGTGACGGACCTGGCTCCGCTGAGTTGGCATGGTGCGTGGGGACACTGAGGCAGTGCACACCGAAAGTACTTTGTCCAAGATGTTCACCACATGAGACAGGCTTGGTTCAGCTGCTGGGGAACTGGGTGGCTGAGCAGACTCAGGCGTGACGGGGCCGCAGGACTGGGGCATCCAAGGGGCCATAGCTAAGGATTGTGGCTCACTATGCTGGACAGTGGACTGAGCTAGTGGACGCACACTGTCTGTGGACACTGGCAAAGGAGGCTGACGACCCACTCCCCCAATCCTCTTCAATTCACTCTGGCGCGCATCTAGCCTTTCCTGGATCTCTGACAGTGTCCACTAGGGCTGAACGATTTATTGCATTTGCGATAATATCGCGATATGATGAAACACGATTTTCAAACCGCAAAGGCTGCGATTACGCTTTGTAATATGTGACGTCACCAAAACGCATTTATTGCGCTTGCCAACGCGCCACCGACTCTTCAGTGTCAAGAAAGGTCTGATCAGTAGAGCTACTTTGGTTAAAAATAAACCTCTTCATTACCTTTTGCTCGAACCTGCCATGTCCCTGGTTCTAGTTCATAATTCCCCTGTGCTGCTACTCTGGCTGGTAACTCCGTTAAGTTGTCCAGCTGACGATTAAAACTCCACGACTGTTTAGGCTGCACAGCAGCCATTAACCTGTGCACTGGGGACTTTGTTTACTGGGGACTTTGAGTACAGTGACAGTGGGGGCATTTGCGATATCCAAGGGGGTTGGCCGCGCAAACATTTCATCTCACAGGTAATGAATTGATGCATAATGTTATCTGCAAGTAGTTGACACAGCTAACCATCAAAAACCCAGCTGTTCTAACATTAGCTTACCAGCTAAGGCTCTAGGCTACATACATGCTGCTAACTGCTGATAACTTTGCCTGTTTAAAAAGTTTTGTCTCCGCGATTGGCTTTGTTGTGATATGAACAAACTAGTTCATTTGCAGTAGATTGTTGCTGTAGATTGTTGCAGTAGTTAACACCGAGCGGAACGGCCATTCGGCCGCATTTATTTGCGCTGCAACAATCTACAGTAGTTTGTTCCGATTCACGTGCAAGTAGCCTACAGAGGAGAGGAGCGGGTCTGTGCGCGCGCGCGTGTGCGTGTATGGAGAGCACAGGACAAGGAGAAGCCGTGTCCGTGCCACTGCATGTAGACCTAACTGTTAACTAACAAAAGAAGATCATATCTACATGAAATAGAAACAAAATAGAAATATAAGAAGTATAAGAATCATTAAATGTTTACAAGGCTGGAAGTTCAACAAATATAGTCAAGTCAAGTCATATTTATTTATATAGCACATATAGGTCTACTAATGTGATTAAAATAGTTACATAAAAAATATTTCATTCATCAATGTTATTCAATGACCTAATGCCATCATAACATAGGCCTGGGCTCCAGGAAAGAACAGTTTATGTTTAACTTATCTAATTTTGTGTTGGTCATACTATAGAATAATATATTGCTTGTCTTTGTTGAATAAGACAGAAGATAAAGAGCTTAAAAATAATCGCATATCGCATCGCAATCGCAATATTGGTGAGAAAAATCACAATTAGATTTTTTTCCAAAATCGTTCACTCCTAGTGTCCACTGCTCTGCTGGCTTGAATGAGAGAGACACAGCAAGTTTGGGGTCCGGACAGTGAGATACAAACATCGCTGCTACCTCTGCTCCAGTATCACCCAAAACTCTCTGCTGCCGACGCAGGCACTCCTCTGCCACACCAATAGCCTTATTAAGACGAATCCAGTACTCCATAGCCGACTCACTGTGGCGTGGAACAGTGTTGTAAAAGTCTCTCATCGGCATGTTGGAATACGTCAGCTCACTAAAGTTCCTCTTTAAGATTTCGAACACGACAGATAAACCGCCACTAGAGGCCAATCCAGAGCTACACCGAAGGGAGACCCTCACCACATCCCTCGCCTTGCCTAGGAGACGACTCATGACAAAGTCAACCTTTTCCTGCTCTGTGCTGTCCAAGTGACGGAGATGGCTCATCACCACATCCTCCCACTCATCAACTGAAAACTTGTCTGTGTGGTCGCCTCTGAAAAAGGGAGGGAGTTTCGCGTCCGACTGGACAGTCACTTTAACTCTTGAGGCATCTGCCGCAGTCAGGGGTGGTGAAGAGTGGCTGGTGTGTGGCTGACTACTGGCCTGATGCAGCCTGTGTATACTGGCAGTGATGTTATCACTTATCTGCTTAGCTGAATCAGACATGATAATGCCCAGCGTATCTGCACTAATCACTTGTGTGTTGGGCACAGGGGCTGCACATGTAAGATGTGTTGATGCAGGGACTGCATGTGCTGCTAGTGTAGACATAGGGGCTGCATGTGCTGCTAGTGTAGACATAGGGGCTGCATGTAGCCACTGGGCCTCTAACCAAGTCCTCTAGTCCCACACTACTAACTGACTTCCCCCCACCAATATTGTGCACTCCCAAAGGGCAAGCTCTCCCAAAACCACCTGGACACAGCCTGTTCCTAAGCATACAGGGATCAATCGCATCTACTGACTCCCTATCAAGGCTATTACTTCGTCCTGCCATCTTACAGTATCAACAGACTTAAAATGCAATGTCCTTGCAAGCCCAGAACCAGAAGCGAAAAACTTTACAATCACTATCCTGGCTCAGTACCCTATAAACAAAACACTGCTGAGCTTTTAGTGTTAAACTTAAAATGTCACTAGAATTAAACTTATATAGATCCAAATTGTAACAGTATTAAAAGTCACATTAATGGCAATAGCATTAAATGAGAAAAAGGCTCTAGTCACTATCCAGCATAACAGAACATATCCTATGCACTTTACTGAGTACCTCTGTCTCACACGTACACACATACTGTAGAACGGCCCCCTGCGTGAAGCTGCTATCCCGGCGATCAAGCAGGCGTTGATCTAGCTGTCACAGAGTCACGGCACCAAGTGTAACCGGTGGTAATTGGCTCTGCGTTGTGATTGGTTGAAGTGGTGGTATAAAAATGGTGACGCCGACACAGCTGTTCCTTTCGTTCTTTTACTCTCTGGAAACCAACATACAGTACATTGCTGGGTGTTAATATTTCCTTCCCCAACTCCTCTTCCCCAGGGTGACAGAAACAGGGCAGGTAACTCAATTACACACAAACCACAAATCAACAAACCAATCGAAATTAATGACACACCTAGAAACCAACATACAGTACACTGCTGGGTGTTCATATTGCCTTCCCCAACTCCTATAAAAAGCAACAAAGAAAACTAGAAATGCAATTCCAAGGAATTACCAGTGCATGACAATGCTAAAGTTGTGATGTAAAATATCATGTATAGTTAAAGGAGACATATTATACCTCTTTTTAAACAAGTTAGAATAGGTCTATGGGCTATACAAAACATGTTCATAAAGTTTTTTGCACAAAATCAATCTCACATAAAGAGATCTCTGCAGCCTAATTCTTGCCAGCTTCAGTCCCTTTCAGAATGAGCCGTTTAAGGACTCTATCACTTTTATGCAAATAAGCTACTGCTGACCACGCCCCACCTGTCAGATGTTTACGCTGTTCGTGAAAACCTCCACTGCTTGGGTGAAAATGACAGAATACAGAGGCGCACTCTAGCCCAACATTTTCGACCCAGAGTCGGACCTAGATCAAGATGAAGAGGAGCCACCTGCAGAAACACCTTCACGAATGCTGCAAGCAGTTTCTAAATGGTTTGTTAACTTTTTAAATCAATGTATTTGCTATCTCTCCTACGTGCCAAATTAGTCTTGGCTATTAGCCTTCACCCTGTTACGAAGTAAACGTAATGTAATTTTTCGTGACAAAGCCAGTCTTTTTACAATATTTAACATTTGCTTGTATTTGAAACTTCACTAGATTCACAGCACTTGATTAGCTTTTATTATTATTATTATTATTTTAATTATTATATAGGTGTGCTTGTGGAAATTGTTGGGCAGTGCCAACTGAGGCAGAGTATATGCTGCCTGGAAATTACACAGGTAACTTTTCTAAAATACAGAAAGGCCTGCAAATATCTTACCGTGTTACTAACTTATTTATAAATGAGCTAGCGAGTATGCTGCCATATTACTCACTCATTTACGAATAATGCTAGGGACTGTGCTAGCATAGCACTCACCTTACCATACCATTATAGATCACACGACGTCTGCAGCAGACGGGTTTATACCCGGTGTGCCTGAATGTTTATTCTCTTCAGAACGCACTGAACATATACAGAGCTGACCGTGGGGCCTTACGGCTATGGGGAATAGAGCAGTTACTTATTAGTTTTTCCCAGTGTTTATGAGAAGTGACAGGCTACCGTTTTTATCAGCAAAAGCAGATGTTAGTCTTACTAATGTTCATAGGTCACTAATGGCCTTACACACCAACACATGCCCCAATTGTTGTTTTCTTTCTTTTTATGTATGGCTATTGTCTGCAAATTCAGCAGGTATCAAACATACACTCATGACACATTTAAATATAAATAAAATTACAATATATTTATTACACAAAACAGAAATAAAACATGACATATGCAATATGACAATTGCACTTTGCACTTTTGACAGAACTGACAGATTATGTAACCTGCTAACTACTGCAATGTTTTTTGTTTTTTTTAGTCGTTACAGATAGCTTGCCTACAGGAGCTTTGTCAGTTGGTGTTGGGGATTCCTTGGATGCAGAATAAGGGTCGTCATCCCGTCATGTGTGGTCCTGCGTGTTCGTCGGGAGTTTCCTGACAGCCAAGGACAAGACGTGGGCTTCAAACTGCCTCCCCTGGATTGAAGTGAGACACATACTGTAGTTGGCGATCACCTCCTCCTCCTTCTCTGGGTGCTCAAACTCTGAGGACAGGTCCGGAGGAATGCTTATTTTCAGGAGTTCCTCCCTGTATGCTTCTTGGTCCACAAAGACCTCGCCCATGATGAAGCCCATCAAGTGTTCCACATACCCTGTGCAATATTTCACAAACACTTCTGTAACTATGTACATAGTTTGTAAAGTATTTCATTGTACATTTATTTATTGTTTTGTTCATTGTAAAGACACCATAGTGCAATAGCATGCAAAATGAACAGATCTTTTATTGTTGATAAATAAAAAATTATGTAACTTACGGAATGTTGTCTCGGTTTTGATGGGTTTCACCCTGCACTCTCCCTGTACTTTGGGAAATGCATCCTGTAGAGAGGGTCCCCAGAGGATAAGGTGGCCTGGTCTCGTGCAGCATCCTCATTGTAATGCAGAGCAGCCAGGTAGAGTCTTGCGCAGTAAAGAGAAAACCAAACATGAAAATAATGGCATGCACATAATATGCACGTTTACTTTGAGCTAAAAACTGAGGCTACAACTTCTTGCACTGTCAGTACTATATCTCGCTTTATTTACAACAGAAAACATTAGCCTAGACCCTAGACCAAGAGCTTACTGGCCACCTTCATTGTAGATAACATGACCATATCTAACTCCTTATCAGTAAGGACAAAACGACTACAAATTGTGACAAACCCTTGCAGCTTAAATGAAATAGAGCTATAGGGGAAATGTGCAAACACTGGATAACGTTATAAAGTGAGGCTACAAGCTAACATTAGCTTATACTAAGGGCTTTTAGCTGTTGGTCGCCTCAATTGTGGATAACATGACAATATTTAATGGAGGTCTAGCGTCTAGACAACATTTTCAAATCATTACTTTCAGATATTATTGACTGGGATTGTCAAATATGACTCGATCGGCTGTGTGCTGCATTTGCAATTTGGAATGGAGGAAATGCTCACTCCAAGCAGATGCAGGGCTAAAGTTAGCCGTAATGTTTGCGTTAGCTTGTGCTAAATGGCAAAACACGAACAGCCTAACGTTAGTTCATGCTTAACTGCGATAGAAACACAAAAGTCATTATTTGAAAGTACTTACATGTCGCTCATCTTGTGACTTGTCACGAACAGTAGGTACAGATCCCTCTGTCAAACAAAGTTTGATGGCCAATCCTGCAGTGTACTGTCCTAAGTTTTCAAAGCAGTCTGTCTTGAAGTGGTTCGCACACACCACAAAATTTTTGCCGACTGTTGCTGGAACATGGCCATCGACAATGAAGTGGAGCCACTCGGTTTTTCTGTCGTCTTTGGCTGGGAGAAAGTGCAAGGATTTGTGTTGTTCTGTGCAGCCAACAACACAACACTTCATGTGTGACTTGCTCTTGCTTGTAGTCATTGAGCTTGGTGTCCGTGCTCGTTAAACCAGCAAATTAATGGCGATCTTCAACTAATTGGGTGGGTGGGGCTATATGGGGGTTGAGAGGTGAGGGGTGGCGCCAGGGTGGTTCTATGCAAATTCCCTTATTTTGACGTCAGGTTAAGGGAGCCAGAAAATGGCTCATAGAAGCCTATGATTCCTGACACCAATATCGTTCAACTGACTCACAGAAAACGCATGGATGGCTTTTTTGCACGCGTGGAGTGTTGTTAGGAGCAATAGAGACCCAAATGGAGGTACAAAAGGATGCAAAAAGTGACATTTGCATAATATGTCCCCTTTAAAACAGATAATACAGAGATGGTTACTACGGTGATGCTAGGATAGACATGGTGGTTGCATAGCTTAATAAAAGTTAGACTGTTTAAAAGCTGAATGTAGATAGTTTAAAAGTTGTTGATAGACAGTAGATTGTTTAAGTTTAAGTTGTTGATAGACAGCTAGTTTAATAGATAGTTTAATGATAGTTTAAAAGTAGACCGTTTAAAAGTTGAAGGTAAATAGTTTAAAAGCTGTTGACAGACTGGAAGTTGAATGAATGTTGATATTCAAATAGTTTAATGGCTGTGTATAGGTAGATATTTGACGATAACTGAAAGTTGGAATGGCTCTAATGTTTGCTAGCAGTTATGCTAAGATTTTTAACTATGCTAACCATGCTACTTAGCTAATGTTTTATAGCAGTGTTAGCAATGCTAACTTGCTAACCATGCTACTTAGCTAACGTTTTCTATAGGGCTGTCAAAATAACTGATTAATTTCGATTAATTAATTTGAGAAAAAATAACTGATTAAAAAAAATAGTGCAGATTAATCGATTCCATAAGACCTTTGACCCCGAGCCGTTCTAGTCAGTAACCATTAGACTGTAAAATGAAGGAGAGAGAAGAAAATGTGCTGCCTAGATCATTGATTGGAACATTTACTTTTAAAAAATGGCCTGATGGTGTTAAAAATATAAAGTGTTGATTAAAATAAAGTCCTCTGCAATGTCTGCAGCAAGGAATTTGCATATCACTGGAGTTCAATGCAAAGAAATAGTGTTGACATTGAGGGGAGTGTTAATTTATTTTCATTGTGTCCCCTAGGTTATATCTGTGGCCTGAAATGCCTTGTAGTGAAAAAAAACTTCTTCCCTAAGCACTTTTGAATTTATTTTCTCAGCATATTAGGTCATATCATAGATTATTATGGCCATTATTTGAACAGTGAAAATAATAATAAAAGAGTTTTTGAACTTTAATGTCACTAATGATGATTATTCAATGATTCGATTTGAATTTAAATATTTCAAATACTGTCACAGCAAAAATTATATATGCGATTAATTTAGATTAATTAATCACAGAGTGTGTAATTAATTCGATTACATTTTTTAATCAATTGACAGCCCTAGTTTTCTAGCAGTTTAATGGTTGTGTATAGGTAGATATTTGACGATAACTGAAAGTTGGAATGGCTCTAATGTTTGCTAGCAGTTAAGATTTTTAATTCTGCTAACCATGCTACTTAGCTAATGTTTTATAGTAGTGCTAGCAATGCTAACATGCTAACCATGTTACTTAGCTAACTTAACTAACATTTTCTAGCAGTTTTGTTAAACATGCTAATTATGTTAGCAATGCTAGCATGCCAACTATGTTAACCATGTTACTTAGCTAACTTAGCTAATCATTTTTAGCAGTTATGCTAACTATGTTAACTAGCATGTTAGCATGCTAACTATGTTAACCGTGTTACTTAGCTAGCCTAGCTAATCATTTTTAGCAGTTTTGCTAAAAATGCTAACTAGCATGCTAACATGCTAACTATGCTAACCATGTGACTTAGCTAACCTAGCTAATCATTTTTAACAGTTTTGCTAAAAATGTTAGCAATGCTAACATGCTAACTTTGCTAACCATGCTAACTAGCTACAGTGGGTAGGAGTCATAGTTGATGAAAAGTGTTGACATAGTTGATAAGTTAAAAGTTGTTGATAGACAGCTAGTAATTGTATATAGTTTAAAAGTTTAAAAGTTGAATGAAGATAGTTTAAAAGTTGTTGATAGACAGCTAGTTTAATAGATAGATAGTTGAATGATAGTTTAAAAGTAGACCGTTTAAAAGTTGAATGTAAAAAGTTCAGTAGTTTAATGGGTTACATTGTTTAACAGTGGATTATTGTAGTGAGGACTTTTATTTTGAAACAGTTTTGGGCAGAGGAAACAGTTGAATAGGATGTGTAGTCTTAATTGACCCAGATTGTATACTTAAAGCCTGAGGCTGCAGGTGGCCTGGGGGCGTATTACAGAAACTTCCTAACTCGAAAATCCTATCTTATCTGTTTGGTAACTACGGTAACAAGGGTTAGGATCGGATTTAGGAAAAAAGTAATTACAGAACGGCCGATCCTAAAGTCAGTTTCTTATCTTAACTCCAGATAGGAAATGTGTATTACAGAAATATCCTAAGTTACCAAAATCCTAAATAAACTGTCCTAACTTTAGGATGACCCATCAGCTCTCCTAACTGTCAAATTACTGTTACAAATAAGCGAGATGGCAGCTCTTTTGTTATATGTAGCGCAGGTACTGTCTGTATAAATCGTCTTGTAAATAAACTACCAGTGCTTTTTCAAAGTTCACAATGTCTCGTTTTAAATGTCAAGGCCCTCGGAAGTCTAACAATGAAATATGGAGCTACTTTGAGACTCGTAAATGGTGTAAAACAGTGATTTATTTGCATGGCTAGGCCGATAACTAGCGCCCGATTTCTGAGTGCAGGGGACAAGCCGAGATGAGCTAGACATACGTTCACACTCGGTATCATGTTTCAACACACTTTAGGTCAATATCACACCGGAATTCTCCTTTAACAGAGGTAGCAAAAGCCATTGGTGGATTAGCGTGACGTTACATCAAGTTTCCAACGGGTAATGAACTCCATATTGAATTATTATTATGATCAGTTGTGAAGTGAGGTGATCCAACAACAAGTTTCATCTGTTGCTAAGTAACAGACATAAAAGCTGAACGTCGATGCTAGATCGCCTACTTAGGATATCTTAACCTGAGATAAGATAGGATATGTTTCTGTAATACCAAATTGAGAAAAATCCTATCTTACACTTCTCCTATCTTAACTTAGGACTTAAAGGAACACGCCACCCAAAATCAGTAGTGATATATGTTCTTACCGTAACTTTCACGAGTTGAGTCGTACCTCTCCCGCGTCGGTAGGTGCACTCAAACGCTCTGTCGCGCGGCGCGAATGTGTTAGCATGTTGCTATGCTAGCGGGCTCTGCCGTGGCCGTAGAGAGAGGCACATAGCAGTATTCAAACACCTCCACGTTTTACCTACTTAAATACAGTTGCACGAGTAGTTGATGAAAAATGTTAGGGCACACAACATGAAACGTGACGATTTTCCAAGCGAATAAACATGAGAACTACAATGTGTGGCGCAATAGCACTTGGGAGTACTTCAGGCAATAGGCCTATAGGCCCGACGGTAATTGTAAAGCGATTTACAAAAGATTCACTGAACAAAAATGCTGATGTGGTACATGAAAATGTAGCTAAAAATGTGGAGAATGCAATGCAATCAAGCATTTTGGACGATATATTGTCACAAGCTGGCAGAATAGGCAACAGGCCGATGTGCGTTTTATTTGGAGACTGTTTTGCGCGACAGAGACTGAGTTTGCTGCTGATATTCTGGGGATAGGCCTAGCCAATGTACGACTTTTGCCTTTTAATATATTTGCTGCATTAGATCAGTCTTTCTAGAACAGGCAAGGGCTTTCTAGCCTCACGTCAGCAGCGCTGCATCACCCATATAGCCTACATTAAAACAACCAGCGGATGGTGGGCAGGTGCAGTTTTGAAAATTGGTCAACAAACTTTGGTGCTGATGGATGGCTGATGGATGATAAGTTTTGCTATGCAGTTATGGTTGAAATAATAGCCCATCAGCGCATCTCTAGTGTGTGTGCCTCTCTCGCTCAGAGGGGAGGGAGAGGCTGAGGGTCGATCCAGCATGGATTCTAAACTCTGTGGTGGATAGGATCTACAATTAGGTGTTAATAATATTACCACGCTAGGTCGAAGTACTCCCAAGTGCTATTGCGCCACACATTGTAGTTCTCATGTTTATTCGCTTGGAAAATCATCACGTTTCATGTTGTGTGCCCTAACATTTTTCATCAACTACTCGTGCAACTGTATTTAAGTAGGTAAAACGTGGAGGTGTTTGAATACTGCTATGTGCCTCTCTCTACGGCCACGGCAGAGCCCGCTAGCATAGCAACATGCTAACACATTCGCGCCGCGCGACAGATCGTTTGAGTGCACCTACCGACGCGGGAGAGGTACGACTCAACTCGTGAGTTACGGTAAGAACATATATCACTACTGATTTTGGGTGGCGTGTTCCTTTAAGATAGGAAGTTTCTGTAATACGGCCCCTGAACACCTGCCATAGGATTCTAATTGCTTAACGGCCGTGATGGCACAATCGGCAATGTTAAGTCTATGGGGATTTTTAAAAAGTTTTTCATTAAAAGTTTAAGGGCCAATTCTCAATTCTATCGACCTATTTTACCCCTTCCCCTTCCCCCTTCCCCTTAGTTTTGCCCGTGCACGTGAGACGAAGGGCTATCTCAATTCTCATTTCGATCGAGGGGTAGGGATAAGGGCAAGGGATAGATACCCCTTAAAACCAAGTAAGATCGGGAGCTTACTTGAAACCGAGGGGTAAGAGAAATACCCAACATACACCGCTCACACCGGAAAAATAAGCACACCCGAGAGATTCATTGACATGAAATGTTGGCATTAATAAGGATTATAAAATTAAAATGGTAATTGTTTTATGTTGCATTCAATCTTGTGACCATATATTGAAGGTCCTGTTCTTCATGAGGAAGTTTTCAAAAATCGCTGTTTTGTGAATGTTAACAGCACATCATTATTTGCGCGAATGTCTCGCATTTTACATATTTCCATGTCTACCCCGCGAATTGGCAGCATACCATGTCAGAAATGTAAAGTCCAACAGCAGCTAAATTCGCTGAACTTTTTTTACCGCTCGTCTGATATGAATGCTGCATAGGCCTACTGCTGCCGACTCCTCGCATAGGCTATTACAGGTAGCGATTGCTTCTGATGTCAAGTAACGACCATTTGGATATTATTGTAAAATATCAAAGGAGTTGTGGGATGTTTACATAGCAAACTGCATGTTTATTTTGTCCCCCATCCCTGTTTCATTCACCCGGACCAGAAGGTAGGCTGCGAACGAACATAGGCACGTTCAGCTGTTGTTGAAATAATTCCTGAACGGTTTTATTCCGAGCTGAAAATAATTATAGCTGAATTATAGCCTATTTGACAGAAGACAGGTTGCTAGTGACAAAATATTACCTTTCAGTGTGGTACGATCTCTGTAAATTACGTTAATTCAAGTGTTTCAAGCATCCAGCTCTCCCTTATGGTTGGCTAGTGGTATCTCATTTCCAAGGGGAATATTCTTCACCCCTATGTCTTGCCACTCGGTTTCGAGGGACAAGGGCTAGGGGTAAGATGAAGGGATAGGGGAAGGGGTAAAACAGAGAATTGAGATTGGCCCTAAAAAGTATAAAAGTTGAAAAGACATAGCAGCTTGGTCCGTTTGAAGACCTACGTTACAAAGTTTGAACGAAGTTTCTAAGTTAAACTGTTCAAGAGAAATAGCGTACGGAAAAAGTGGTAAGCGGAATAATAATAACAAGTTGTTGAAGTTGCCTAGGAAGAACAGTACAGTGCATTTTCATGCACTGTAAAAATGCTAAGTAATAGTCACGATGCTAATCGCTAGCCATTAATTGCTAACCAGAGTACAGTAGCCTACACACTACAGTAATTACAGTAGGCTAACTAGGTAGCTAATTAGTCACTGGCTTATGTTACGCTATGTTACATAACAAAATACATGAAACCAAACAAATTACCACTACAATACATTAAGGGAAATATGCAGAGAGAAATAATATAAAAAATCATAGTTTTAAAAGTGATGGATAGTAATGTAAAGAAGGGATATATATTAGATTTAGAAAAGTGAATTAGACAGAAAGCATACCTCTTCCAGGTGACAGAAACAGGGAAGAGGTGAAGGGGGCAAGGACATAAAAATAAGAAAAAAGGAAATATTAGAGGGGGATAAGAGGAGGGGGGCAGGAAGCTCCATAGACACCCAGAAGAAGAAGACACTGTACATGGTGTATCAAAATAAGAACATCTTTGTGTAATTATAAATACTGGAAAATGTACACTGTTACATTTACACACCGTGACATCAAGACAAACAAACAAATTTACAAAAGACGCACAAGACAAAAGATGCCTGATGGAGAGGCGTAATCGCTAGCGTACCAGAGACACCTAACGGTAGACATACAAGACAGACAGACAAACAAAAATGAACAACTAATAAAATAAATAAATAAATAAAAGTCTGTGTTAACTTAACGTTAGTCCCACTCAGTCCAATGGCAATGATATGGCGTAGCTACAGCTGTGTCTTCAGACCAACCCGGAGGATTTAACGTTAACAGGCCTTCAATAAGTGATGTTAGTAGGCCCTAGAAGCTACTTGTAACAGTTAGACTGCAGTCTAGCTAGATCACTAGACAGAGACAGTAAAGCAAGCCTGTCTTTACAAAGACAGTAGGCTTACAGAACAAGACCAGACATAAAACAGACTCAGCGCTCATGCAGACAAAGATAAAGACAAACAAAAAACACTCAAGTCCACAGGCAGGTGATAGTGCTTCGCCAGCAGTTTAGTCCACAAGTCCCCTTTGGCCCTGGTGAGCAGATCAGCCAGCAGATGAGGGGGTGGTGGCCGTGGCGGTGGGCGGCTCTCTCTTCTCTCCGGCATGGTGATTAAAAAGTTGCTTGCATGATGTTCCCGTACGTTGCTCCTGGACAGTCCAGTGGCGAAACGTAGGCCTGCAGCTAGATGGCAGAGGTGTGAAAGTTGGCAGACGGTGATTTGAGTTCCCTTGGCAGACGATGTAAAAGTTCATACCAGCAACTTCTCAAGGTGAAATGCGATGACGTCTGTTGATGGTTGACGTTAGTGGATAGCAGTGTTGTAGTCAAGTCACTATGCCTCGAGTCCGAGTCCAGGTTCGAGTCCTCAGTGTTCAAGTCCGAGTCAAGTCCAAGTCATTAAAAAAAAATTCCAAGTCAAGTCTGAGTCAAGTCCACTACTCATCCGAGTCAAGTCCGAGTCGAGTCACTATTGATCACTTCACTGACACTATGGAGACATATTTCACGTCAATTTAACAATAGAGATGAAAACTAGCTTTAGGTTAACGAAGATGTAGATCATCTGCCTAATTAATTTATTTGTGCAACAGGCCATGTTCATTTCAGCGAGATGAGTGAAATAAATGTTTTTTTAAGCTGCCATCGCCATACTATTTGCTACGATATTCACCTGTTAGAAATAGAACACGTTGCTATTTCCTTTTTTTTCGTGCAGTGGATTAGGCTATCAAATCGCTCGTTTGAACAGTAACAGTAGCCTAATCCAGTTCATTCGTGGTTTTAAATATAGTTGTTTCTAGCCTACCCACGAGAGGTTCAGTTTGTCAGTTTCTCGTAGGCCTACATTGACACTACATGGACACTCTACTAGGCAATTTAATGTTATGCTTCTATATTTTATGACACCAAAATTAAGAAGTAGGCTATGCTATATCTTGATCGGGAAAACTTAGTTTATTTTTCTTTCATCCGATAATAGCCTGCTGCAAATTAACAGACAGAAGCACGGCAGGGCACGCCCCGAATGAAAATGAATGAATGGAACCTCGCTTCTCGCGTCAGTCAGGGAAAACACTGTTCACCAAGTCACGATGATCAGCTATCCAGCAGCAGTGTGTGTTGTTTAGCCTAGGCTGAGTGTAATCTTAGGTAATGTTATGTCATGTATGAGAACTAATATTGCCTAGCAATAGCCTACTACATTGAAATAGCGGCGGCCATATCTCCAGGCATTTTGAGTTAACGTTAGTTTGCTTTGCATGTGAACATGATTGCGATGTAGCCTACGACACGAAGCAGTAGCCTAACATTCCCTTGAACTAAAATTAGTATTACGAATAATTTAGATATTAAAATCATATAGCAAATTATAGCCTAATGACATACTACAATTATAGCCTTATGATATATTACAAAAAAAAGTTGAGTCCTCGACGAGTCATCGCGAGTGCGAATGCACGAGTCAGAGTCCAAGTTCGAGTCATCAGTGTTCAAGTCCGAGTCAAGTCCAAGTCATTAAAAAAAAATTCCAAGTCAAGTCTGAGTCGAGTCCACTACTCATCCGAGTCAAGTCCGAGTCGAGTCACTATTGATCCACGTCGAGTCCGAGTCGAGTCCCTATTGATCAAGTCGAGTCCAAGTCCAGCACTAAAGTAAGCATAGCCTACATGTCGTTCCATTTTTTTCCATTGCAGATGAAATCCTTAAAAGCAAAACGGACAATCTTCTGTCTCCAAACAGGGGTGCCATCACTTGTGTGAAAGTAGTATTGCCAAATTTCTTGCCAAACCCAATGTGTTGTATTTATTATATCGGAGAGAATACCATACCATAACTATACCATAGCCTATAGGCCTACTCATAATAAATGAGCAATTCACATCCCAATCACACAGGCCATTAAGTCACATTATGCTGTTACTGACTGCTGACAATTGTATAGGCAGTGTTGTAGAAGTTCATACTTCACAAGAGCTAGATAAACGTTGGAGTAGGCCTATTTTGTAAGAGGTAGTGTGGATCATAAAAGGGCATTTTTTTTTAATTCTGGCTGTTAAATAGCCTACACAATTTTAGCGCAGTTTGGGAGGGACAGAAACAGAGCAGGGCCCGTCTTGGTAGCTTCTTTCTGACTCCCGTGACGTGAACACTGGCTACTGGCAACTGCATAGTTATGTCACTTCACTGACACTATGGAGACATATTTCACGTCAATTTAACAATAGAGATGAAAACTAGCTTTAGGTTAACGAAGATGTAGATCATCTGCCTAATTAATTTATTTGTGCAACAGGCCATGTTCATTTCAGCGAGATGAGTGAAATAAATGTTTTTTTAAGCTGCCATCGCCATACTATTTGCTACGATATTCACCTGTTAGAAATAGAACACGTTGCTATTTCCTTTTTTTTCGTGCAGTGGATTAGGCTATCAAATCGCTCGTTTGAACAGTAACAGTAGCCTAATCCAGTTCATTCGTGGTTTTAAATATAGTTGTTTCTAGCCTACCCACGAGAGGTTCAGTTTGTCAGTTTCTCGTAGGCCTACATTGACACTACATGGACACTCTACTAGGCAATTTAATGTTATGCTTCTATATTTTATGACACCAAAATTAAGAAGTAGGCTATGCTATATCTTGATCGTGAAAACTTAGTTTATTTTTCTTTCATCCGATAATAGCCTGCTGCAAATTAACAGACAGAAGCACGGCAGGGCACGCCCCTAATGAAAATGAATGAATGGAACCTCGCTTCTCGCGTCAGTCAGGGAAAACACTGTTCACCAAGTCACGATGATCAGCTATCCAGCAGCAGTGTGTGTTGTTTAGCCTAGGCTGAGTGTAATCTTAGGTAATGTTATGTCATGTATGAGAACTAATATTGCCTGGCAATAGCCTACTACATTGAAATAGCAGCGGCCATATCTCCAGGCATTTTGAGTTAACGTTAGTTTGCTTTGCATGTGAACATGATTGCGATGTAGCCTACGACACGAAGCAGTAGCCTAACATTCCCTTGAACTAAAATTAGTATTACGAATAATTTAGATATTAAAATCATATAGCAAATTATAGCCTAATGACATACTACAATTATAGCCTTATGATATATTACAAAAAAAAGTTGAGTCCTCGACGAGTCATCGCGAGTGCGAATGCACGAGTCAGAGTCCAAGTTCGAGTCATCAGTGCTCAAGTCCAAGTCAAGTCACGAGTCTCTAAATTTAGCTAATGACTCGGACTCGAGTTCGAGTCTCGGACTTGAGTACTACAACACTGGTGGATAGCTAGTTAGTTAGCTAGCTAGCATCACTACGTCGACATGCAAACGTCGGATGACAGTTCAGCTCAACTAACACTCAAAAGCTCAGTCAGGTCCCACAGATGTTATCGCTCACCAGACACGAGAAGGTATCTCTCGTAGTGCAGTCATCAGGCATATTAGCGACAGGCAGTCGCTAGTCCTCACTAGTGGACGTGGATGTTGTGGTCGGGGTCTCGGACTTAGTGATGCACGATATATCGGCCGCAGATATATTATCGGCCGATATGGTCATTTTTTTACACATCGGTATCGGTCCGATGTCAAAATAGGGCCGATGTGAACAGGCCGATAATCATTCCTGTGTATTTGACGTGTGTGTAGCGATCCAAGCATGTTATCTGTCTACACTGAATCCGTTAAATATGCCCTTCTATTGCATCATATTTCTTATTTAAAATAGCAGGGCAACAAGACTGACAGAAAGAAGACACTGGGCATCTGACAAAAATTCTTTCAAAACGTTGCCTTGTATCACACTGCTCGCGTTGCTTGCAGTCAAGTTGATGGCTGGCTTGCATGTCATGTCACGCCTTGCACTCTTGCGGTAGGCTAAATATAATGTGTATCAGGCAGAATGTAGTTGGTCGTAATAGGAATTTAATAGGGCTGTAACGATATGCTATTCAAAACTGAAATCGCAACACTCGTATCCACAAACCTGTGTCGCGGTGTGAAAAGGCAGAACCGACACCCTTTCTAGTGTCTAGCAGTGCTTTGCAGCTTACGCGGCCGCATAAACAACACACATCTCCCGCTTTACTTGGCGGTAGCCTACATTACTTTCATTGTAGACTTTACCAAACAGTATAAACCCCCTGTTAACCTTTCCTGCTTTGTTTCAGACCGTAGTCAGAAACGCAGGGGAGATTCGTTATTCGAGGGCCGATGTTATAAGATTATAACGATGTTATAAGATTAATGTTATAGAATAACGTCGGGGTCACGGTCCCATTTCTGATGAGCAAAATACACGAGCTGAACTTTATGGAGTTTTATTTCGGACAGTAACACCGCTCACACTGTGTACAGACTCCAACTTGAACTTCCACACTCTCTGCTCCAGTCGCATACATGCACTTCCTCACTCTATCTCCCTCCTTCCCAGCTTCTTCCCACACACACACACACACACACACGGAGCTCTCTTAAAGGAGCCGCAACACCATTTTACAACACCCCTCTCTTTGCCCCGCTCTCTCTCGCTCACTCAATGGACACGCGCGACTCGGCCAACGCAATCCAAATAAAACATTACAATCGTGAAAGCAAGGACTCATAGAAGACGACTAGCTAAATTACTATTAAATCTGCTTAGCAACATTAGCATGCTGCACATATTTGTTTAAAACTCTTGGTTTCAAGTTGACTGATCATCTCAATACCAATGTTTCCCAAAAGTGCCTGTACCAAGGAGAACAAGTATTACCTTTAAACTTAAACACACATGGGGAAACTGAACAGTCCAATCAGTAGACTATGATAAGCTAGCCAACTATGCTACTTTGTTTACAATATTTCCAGGCTTCAACCACACAGCTGAATTAAAGAGGGAGAGTTGTAATATAAATAGTAGGCCTATAGTGTGCCATACCTATAGGCTAATCTGCATAAAGTGCATAAATATCAGACATTCAGTATTCTCTCTTTTTATATCAGGGTATAAAATAATAGATATATTCTATTATATTGTAATCCTCTGGTGTTCTAAGGTAGGCTATTGAAACGTTATTTAAAAAAATGCATTTTGGAAAATAGCTCTTTATTTGATTATCATAAGAATGTGTTTTCTATACAGATATATCGACATCGGTAAATATCGGTATCGGCCATAACAGCAAAATTAATATCGGTTATCGGTATCGGCCACAACCGCGTTGATAAAAGCGCCTACATTGTGATCTAATCCAATTTCAGGATCCTTGTTTCCCTTTGAACAACCCATTTTCAAGATTTGATCCAATCCGATAGCCGAAATCCGGTAACTGAAATCCGATAACCGAAATCGGATCACATTTGTTTTGAACAATTGGGCCCAAACAATCAAAGCATATGTAAACGAAAAAGTTATGCTACCTCATGTTCATTTTGCTCGGACCCCGTTAATCACCACTTCCGCCATTGGAGTCTATGGCAGCCCATAGAACGCCTGGCTAAAAAGTGCCGATGCAGAACATTTCGGGACACTCCACTAACCACTCATTTACGGATCTCTAAACCCAGCCGTCTATCGCCACCAAAAGGTCAAAATCTGGCCGAAAATTTAACCACTGGGTCTAAAGTCCGATTTTCATATATCAGGCACCGTTGGAATCCCTGGACTGACCTAAGTTTAATGACCCCTATTACGTCCCTTTCCGCCATATTGGATCTCCGGCATATTGGATTTAGTCCAAACTCTACAAAAAGTTTCAGCGGTCACAAATTTCATCCGATTTTCACGGAACTTGGCGGAGATAATCTTCTGCCCGAGCCGCACAAACGATACTTGTCAGATTTTTCAATTTAATTTTTGTTTGCCCGTGACGGCCAATCAAATATGGCGATGAAGCCGCCAAAAAGGAAGTGGACTAACATCTCCATGACGCTTTGAGTTAACATAACAAAACTCGATACCATTAGTCAGGACACTGTCCCAATCACTCACAGCAATTTTTATGCATATACATTGAACACTCTAGTGCCATCACCAGTTCAATGCTGGACATGCGTTCATGCGCGTGATCGATCCTTGACTCTTTTGTCTGATTTTCACAATTGAGGAAGCGTCTGAATCCTTGGACCATCCAAGTTCATCGACCCCTATCCCGTCACTTTCCGCTATATTGGACCTCCGCCATATTGGATTTTGTCCAAACTCTACGCAAAGTTTCAGCGGTTACAAATTTCATCCGATTTTCACAGAACTTGGCGGAAATGATCTTCAGACCGAGCCGCACAAACGATACTCGTCAGATTTTTTAATTTCAAGTTTATTTGCCTGTGACAGCCAATCACACATGGCGATGATGCCGTCTAACAGGAAGTGGGCTAACATATCGGCTACGCTTTAATGTATGAAGTCCAAACTTGGTACAGGGACTTGGTATCTGATTGTGAGGACGCACTAGGAAATTGGCATCATTTGGCCTCAATAGGGGGCGCTGCAATACAGGAAGTGAGCTTGTATCTCAGCAACGCTTTGATGTATGAAGTCCGAACTTAATATAGGGACAAAGTAGCTGATTGTGAGTACATGCAAGGAAAGTGGTCTCATTTGGCCTCTAGGGGTGCTGTAATAAAGAAAGTGAGCTCACATCTCAGCAACTCTTTGTATGTCCAAGGACATGGTAGCTGATTGTGAGAACGCACAAGGACATTGGTGTAATTTGGCCTCTAGGGGCACTGTAACAAAGTAAATGAGCTTATTTCTCAGCCGTTCTTTATCCATTTGCAATCAAACTTGCTGTGAGTGCTTGCTCATGCCATGGCAACGCCATTCCTGCTATAGCGCACTGCTAGGCCCCCGCATTGCTGCTTGCAGCTATATTTATATATATGATCATTCAATCATTCAGTATTAGGCCTACAACAATAAAAATAGATTGTGTAATGTCTTTATTGAACATGCTTCGCACACAAACGATAGCCTATGTTTGGGGCAAAAAGAGCGGACTTCTCAGCATAAGGATACATTAGAAGTTGATGATTGGTGTAAACTTTATCATGACATGATGAGCAATTCTGGTGCTTAAAAACGGAAGGCTTGAATTCAGACATATAACTCATTCAAGCCTAGTGATCGACATGAAAAGAAAACACCATCTTAATATTTTTCAGGTGTTTAACAGTAAAAGGCGCACTGTTCTTAGTGATGCTGACAGCAGTGAGATTAGGCATTGCATCCTCTACAAAAATATTTTACATTTTTAAAATTCCGGATTTTACAAAAGGGACAGTGAATACTTTATCACATTTATCTTTGTAAATAAAGATCAGAAACTTACCAAATTTGGAATGTGTGTCCACAGCAAGTTGCTAAAGGTCATGAAATAGTAAAATAACCAATTAATGTGACCATTTCTAAAATACATACCCATAAACATGACCAGAATATAGGCGGAAATTAAATAAATGTTGAAAAACAACATACCAGATCCCTATAAATGTAGTTTTGAAAAGTCAACAGGTATCACAGTACAATTAACAAGTACTAGAAACCTTTGTCATCTCATGAAAATTAATTATTTGACATTTCAGTAAACTCTCTAGTGTCACTAGCCCATAACAGACATCCTGTACCACTAGAATTTTTCAGCAGAATTTTTACAATGGGGCCCTATAGGCATACATGCAAAACATGTTAGAACTTGCATGTACATATGCCTTTAATTCAAGTTTTTTTTTTCCACAAACATTTCCAGTGCCCAGGTATGACACATGATTGTTTTTTTGTGTCAAAGCAAACACATTTGTTTCTAAGTAGGCTAGTATAACATTGTGGAACAACAACTGTGTGTAGGAAAATGCAGGACAGTATGGGTAAAGTAAAAATTCAAACTTGCAAGACAAACCTAACCATTATATTTAAATGTTGTGTTTTCTTGAAGATATATTACAGGCATATATTAACATTAGTGTTAGCAATGAAAAAGAATCAGGAAACAACAATTGTAAAAATTCATATCTGCAATTAACATGTGATAGCAATAAAATTTATGGATAATAATTTAACTTCAAGACTACTTTTAGTTAGCCATGTAACCCTTCATGGTTTTAAACAAAGACCCCATCCCCTCCCCCAATGGAATGCTAATGTGCTGGTTTAAGGCCTATCACTTACACAAGACAAAGGATGCTACCTTGATATAATGTATCCATGTATCATGAAATGTAAATGTATTCATGTCTGGTATCATTTTGATAGTCTCATTACAAGGATTGTAATGTGATTGTGAGAATGTTTGGAACATTCTATAAGTGATATTTCTGATATATAAGATATCTCTCCTCATGCTATTCATATAGGTGTGAAGTGGGTGTGAGTAGGTGTGTCTGATACCAAGTGAAGAGCCAACCAAGTGGGATTGTTCTTGGCGCCATTTTTTGTTCTTTGTTTAAAACATTTAAAAGTAACTAAACTGCAATGTTTGTCAGATCAGATTTTGGATTGTCAGACTAAGGATGTAGAGCGGAAGAGAGGAGTTGGCTACAGGCCAACCTAGGCCTTTCAGGCCTGGGATAGGCCTACATAGACCATAGACCTTTTTTGTACCCTCTCAGCTTGTAACAGAATAAACCTGATTCCTGAGTTTTCCTGAAGTTCGCCAGTCTAAGATTAATATTAAGTAACTAGAAAAGCATTTCCTGAAGGAAATACAGTGCATGAAAATGCAAAAATATGATGAGTTCATATGGTTAAATTATTTGCTTGGTAGATAAGGTTTACTATAGTTGGAATGACTGAACAGTTAAATAGGTTGATAATTGAAATGGTTAAATTATTTAGGCAGATAGTTGACGATAACTAACAGTTGGAATGGCTCCAATGTTTGCTAGTAGTTATGCTAACTATGTTAAAGATAATAATGGTAACCAAGTAACTATGCTAACTAGCATGCTAACAATATTAAAATGTTAACTATGCTAACCATATGACTTAGCTAACCTAGCTAATAATTTTTATTAGTTATGATAACTATGCTAATTAACATGCTAACATGCTAATTATGTTAACCATGTGACTTAGCTAACTTCGCTTATCATTTTTAACAGTAATGCTAACTAGCATGCTAACATGCTAGCATGCTAACATGCTAACCATGTGACTTAGCTAACTTAGCTAATCATTTTTAGCAGTTTTGCTAAAAAATGCTAACTAGCATGCTAACATGCTAGCATGCTAACTATGCTAACCATATGACTTAGCTAACTTAGCTAATCATTTTTAACAGTTTTGCAAAAAATGCTAACTAGCATGCTAACATGTTAGCATGCTAACTATGCTAACCATGTGACTTAGCTAACTTAGCTAATCATTTTTAGCAGTTTTGCAAAAAATGCTAACTAGCATGCTAACATGTTAGCATGCTAACTATGTTAACCATGTGACTTAGCTAACTTAGCTAATCGTTTTTAACAGTTTTGCTAAAAATGCTAACTAGCATGCTAACTAGCATGCTAACATGCTAGCATGCTAACTATGCTAACCAAGTTACTTAGCTATCTTAGCTAACTAGCTACAGTGGGTAGGAGTCATAGTTGATGACAAGTAACAGTTACAATGGCTGAACAGATAAAAGTTCAGTAGTTTAAAGGGTTAAATTGTTTAACAGTGAAATATTGTAGTGAGGACTTTTATTTTGAAACAGTTTTTGGCAGAGGAAGCAGTTGAACAGGATGTGTAGTCTTAATAGGGCCAGTTTGTATGCTTAAAGCCTGAGACTGGCAGTTGATGCAGCTGGCCCGAACACCTGCCATAGGATTCTAATTGCTTAACAGCTCTATTGTGATGTCATCAGCCCATGTTAAGTCTATGGGGAAATTTTGAACAGTTTTTAATTAATAGTTTAAAAAGTATAAAAGTTACAAAGCTGAAAAATACAAAGCACCCATGTCCTAAGTAAGACCTACGTAACATAGTTTGAATGAAGTTTCTACGTTAAGCGGTTGAAGCTGCATTAATTGCGTTAGAAGAAGAAGAATAAGAAGCCTAGGAAGAACAGTACAGTGCATTTTCATGCACTGTAATTATTCACTACAATTACTTTCACATGTGCTTGGAATAAACATCCATTTTAAGATGTGCTTCTAGCTAGACGGGAGTTGGGGCATTCTAGAGGGTCACATGCACAGAACTCAATGCATGGCAAGCCAGCTGCAATGCAAGGACATTCCTTCCTTTAACAACACTGTTTGTCTTTGCAGTACATATGAGTGAGGTCTCTCACCTCTATACAGTGGGCATCGCTTCCAAATGGCCACTTCATTCGCGCATTACGAGGCATGAAGCTGCGTGAAGCTTTAGTACCACTTTCAGCCACTGTGCTTCGCTCTGCCACTGTACATCGCTCTGTCAGTAGCCTGACTGCCGCCCCCTCTGAAAAAGCAGGAGGCTACCAAACATAATTGTTACCGAGAGGAATCCCAGCCTACGAATTCAATAACAAAATAAATCATGCATAATTAAACATTACCTCGATTAAGGCTACTTGGGTATGGCTTAAGGCTTGACTACACGGTGGTAGCGAAAATCGAAATCTGCTATGTTATTGTCAGTGTTGGGGGCAATGCAACTACGCAAATCAAAACAGTGTCTTAATTTGCCCTACTTCTTGACTGCAATGTAGTCAATTGACTGCTTGACATCTCATTTTTATTTTTCTGTACAATAAACAATTGCAATATTACATTCATATTTGGCTGACTGCAGACGCGCGAAGCGAAGCGCTGTCTCATCTTTTTTTTAAAGCCAAACCATGTTCATATAGGTCATTAAAAAAATAAATAAATAAAAGTATTTTACCAATCCATTCAGCCCAGTCCTATGCCCAGCATGCTCTATTCAAACTTAGTCAGATATGTGTACAGTTGTATAGATTATTACATTGAGAAACACACTTTCATACAGATATCATACATATCCACGCAGCATTACTAATCAAGTTACTCATCGTTGCCCAGCAAGAAGTCCTCAATCAATTCAATTGTCTTGCCACGAACTGTGGAGCTTACAGACAACGTTATATTACTATTGGTTCTGTATGCTATTTAAAGCCGACCTAACGCTGAGTCCCTTCTAGACGGTGTGTTGCAATGCATTCTGGGTGCTGTGCTGTGATTCGACGGCTCGTCACCTGACCCACCAAACAACAACTCTCTGGGATGTGGCAAATATCGCGTAAAAACCTTGTTGCCGGAACAACAGGGAAAAGGCAACAGGATAGCAGCACGAAAGATACACAGGATACACACGGAATTTTGATGGACGTCCTTATCAGTCTAAGGTCTAACTTATAAACGTGTCGGGTCAACGTCAACGATAAGTAAGTTAGGCTAACGTAAACGTTAGCTATTTGCTGTTGTCATATGCTAGTGCTATATGCTTTAGGCTACGTGATGGCCATTTATCACACTAATTTTAGGTACTACTTTTACGAGGTCTGTAGTTCTGTCAAAATGTATCTTATCGTTGAACAGACTACAAGGTTATCTTCCTTAGACTTCGTAGATGTAGTTACTACAATTTGGAAGCGAATTTCGAAGTGTAAATATGGTTTTAGTGTGTAAACAGACCAACCGCGATTTTGCAATGAAGTTAATGGAGCCTTTTATGTAGGGCTACTAGGCTACTTTCACGAAGTCTGTAGTTCTGTCAAAATGTATCTTATCTATGAACAGACTACATGATTATCTTCCTTAGACTTCGTAGATGTAGTTACTACAATTTGGAAGCGAATTTCGAAGTGTAAATATGGTTTTAGTGTGTAAACAGACCAACCGCGATTTTGCAATGAAGTTAATGGAGCCTTTTATGTAGGGCTACTAGGCTACTTTCACGAAGTCTGTAGTTCTGTCAAAATGTATCTTAACCATGTAGTATGTTTATAGATATCTTCCTTAGACTTCATAGATGTAGTTACTACAATTTGGAAGCGAATTTCGAAGTACAAATATGGTTTAAATGTGTAAACAAGACGCCTGATGTTTAATGTTAATGAATGGGCACAGTATTATTGTGTACAGTAATGGGCTATCAGTAGTATGTAAACAGTTCATGTGTTATGTGATTTACATAAACTAGTAAACAACATAAATGTTAAAAGCTGGTATTGTGTTTCCTGAATTCTTACATTCAGGCATTCAAATGAAATGTAATTAAATAGCATATCAATCATGCAACAATGCAAAAACAATGAAACTAGTGTAGGCCTAATTATATTTTACATTAGTAAAGCAGTACTCTGATGTGCATGCTTTCACAAACTTTTGTGAACAATCTTAGCACTTTAAACATTGACTGTTTTGAAGTGCATGTAGGCAATATAGTATAAAAATAATAATAATTGTGATATCATTACAATTTGATGGGGGGGGGGGGTTCATGTAGGTGGGCCCTATGACCCCAAAGTATGCCTTGACTGGGCCTCAGGTCAAAGAAGTTTGAGAGAGGCTGATGTAGACGACAAAGCAGCAAGGAGGCGTCGTGTGATCATTTAAACAAGTTGTATGACGAGGTCGATGAGGATGGGAAAAATCGTACATTTCTGTGCAAACTTTGCCCGCACTTCAGTCACATTGTCTTTTAAGAAAATGCAGTCCATTTTTCGGTTTCAGCAGTCAACAACCTCAGAACTGACCCTTCAGGCCTCTCAGGAGGCCTGGCCTTCTAACCTAGTGACCACCATAGCAACCAGCATGATTGCCCTAGCAACCAGCATAGCAACCACTATATTTATGCGTTTTAGCTTATTGGATGTTGCGTTAATGCAGATAACTTTTGATCCGTGTGCCCGATTTTCATAAATGAGGTACCGTTGGAATCCTTGGATGAGGCCCAGTTCCATGCCCCTGATCAAACCCACTCTTGCAGTTCCTCTGAACCGCAATTCTAGTTTATTATTCCTTTTCACCCACTTTTTGGCCGAACTACTGCTCCTAGACCGTTTGAGCTATCGAAGCGGTTCGAACTCCAAAAATTCAGGCCCGAATCGGTGTACCTTGCTTGTTGCTTTCGTGTCGCTGGCCCTTGTCGTTTTCGCGGTATTCCCGTTTTTCTGCGTTTTTGGGCCCCATTGAAATGAATGGCGGAATGCTGGGGCTTTATGACATCACAGCACCTCATTACTTGCACCTGGTAGAGCTCTGCTGCTAGAGTTGATTACTTGCACCTGGCAGAGTTCTAAGCCATCTGGCAATGTCTAATGGGCTGGGCTGGGCTGGGCTGTCTGTGTATATGAAGGTGTGTGCATGTAACTTTTGACCAGTATGTCCGATTTTCATGAATGAGGTACCGTTGGAATCCTCGAATGAAGCCCAGTTCAATGCCTTGCCAGCACTAAGTGTAAAGGTAATGTAAAAAAAGATGAGACAGCGCGAAGCTCTGTCTCATCTTTTTTTTAAAGCCAAACCATGTTGATACAGGTCATTAAAAAAAAATATATATATATTTTCCAAATCCATTCAGGCCAGTTCAATGCCTTTCCAGCACTAAGTGTAAAGGTCATGTAAAAAAAGATTGTCTCATCTTTTTTTTAAAGCCAAACCATGTTCATATAGGTCATTAAAAAAATAAATAAATAAAGTATTTTACCAATCCATTCAGCCCAGTCCTATGCCCAGCTAGTTCCATTCGAACTTAGTCATGTGTACAGTTGTATAGATTATTACATTGAGAAACACACTTTCATACAGATATCATGCACATCCACGCAGCATTACTATTCAAGTTACTCATCGTTGCCCAGCAAGAAGTCCACAATCAATTCAATTGTCTTGCCACAATCTGTGGAGCTTACAGACAACGTTATATTACTATTGGTTCTGTATGCTATTTAAAGCCGACCTAACGCTGAGTCCCTTCATGACGGTGTGTTGCAATGCATTCTGGGTGCTGTGCTGTGATTCGACGGCTCGTCACCTGACCCACCAAACAACAACGATGCTTGAACTAAACGTAGTACAAATAAATCGCTACAAAGGCTCCAAATAGCAACACACTTACACCGTAGCATAATGAGGGTATCTACATGTAAACCGAAGCATTGAGAACTGTGTAAGTCTACAGGCAGTTTATTAAAAAGAAAAACAGTACTGTTCACGTCTCGTTCACATATACAGACGGGCGAAAACAGAACTCTCTGGGTAAATCTCGCGTGAAACTCAGAATGAGAACTGAACGCAACAGGATATACACGGAAGAGATGGCGGATGTGTTTCTTGTTAATAAATTGCCTGTACACTTACAACGTTCTCAATGCTTCGATTTACATGTAGAGACCCTCATTATGCTACCGTAAGTGTAAAACTTTTTAATAAATTGCCTGTACACTTACAACATTCTCAATGCTTCGGTTTACATGTAGAGACCCTCATTATGCTACCGTAAGTGTAAAACTTACAGCAAGTAGGCTACGGACGCAGCTCCAGAAAAAACACGAGTTGAGTTCAGTAAAGCTAACTTAGTCCAGCTACACCTAAAAATACCACCCCCTCTAAAAACTTACGACAAGGCCAGTAGCAGTGATATAAATGCTGTAACGAAATTCGAAGTGTAAATATACAAACTTTATGTTGAAAGTGTAAAAACCTTTTCCCATATGAATGATTGGGAAACCGCTTTCATAACAAGACCTCCGAAATTCAGAAAAACATGCATTAAAATGTACATGCATTCGACATGATTCTGGCGATTTATAACATGCCCAAAGACGTAGATGTAATCAATTCAGATGCTACATCACAGATCTGTGGACACAATGGTGCCACATATGATACACTAGCCCACCTCCACCGCTGAAGTGTCAACGTTAAAATATTCACAACTCCACAAGGTACATATTGTGTATAGTAACATCTTACCACTGTGATAAAATCCCTGCACTGTTAATGGTGTGTTTAGCTGTAGACATGTTAGTTTCACAATGTATCTAGTACAACACAGGAAGAAAATAAACATGGTATAATATCACATCATAAGGTTTATTGAAGAGATGGACTCTAGGTAAACATTGTAATGTTCTTCTCCTAGCACCCTTAACTGCAGGCAACACGTGTCAAATGTCCTCAACAAACTGGATGTTTAGATGTCAGTGGATGTAAAGGTTAAGGCTTTATGGTAACTGTGGCATTTCACAACAGCAACAGATGTAGTCAAGTCAGATACATCACTGCAGATGCAATAATCAGCCTTATCAGAAGGCTCTGTCCGTTAATTTGTCTAGATGAGTAGACCTTATGTGCAGATGTCAAATATTGAAATTGATATAAAATACAGTAGGACTTTAGTGACAGGAAGAATGGAACAATTTGGGAGGCAATTCACAAAGTGCATTCAAAGTGCAAATATGGTTTAAATGTGTAAACAAGACGCCTGATGTTTAATATATGTTAATGAATGGGCACATTATTGTGTACAGTAATGGGCTATTAGTAGTATTTAAACAGTTCATGTGTTATGTGATTTACATAAACTAGTAAACAGCAGAAATGTTAAAAGCTGGTATTGTGTTTCCTGAATTCTTACATTCAGGCATTCAAATGAAATGTAATTAAATAGCATATCAATCATGCAACAATGCAAAAACAATGAAACTAGTGTAGGCCTAATTATATTTTACATTAATAAAGCAGTACTCTGATGTGCATGCTTTCACAAACTTTTGTGAACAATCTTAGCACTTTAAACATTGACTTTTTTGAAGTGCATGTAGGCAATATAGTATAAAAATAATAATAATTGTGATATCATTACAATTTGATGGGGGGGTGGGTTCATGTAGGTGGGCCCTATGACCCCAAAGTATGCTTTGACTGGGCCTCAGGTCAAAGAAGTTTGAGAAAGGCTGATGTAGACGACAAAGCAGCAAGGAGGCGTCGTGTGATCATTTAAACAAGTTTTATGACAAGGTCGATGAGGGTGGGAAAAATCGTACATTTCTGTGCAAACTTTGCCCGCACTTCAGTCACATTCAGTCACATTGTCTTTTAAGAAAATGCAGTCCATTTTTCGGTTCCAGCAGCCAACAACCTCAGAAGTGACCCTTCAGGCCTCTCAGGAGGCGCTGGCCTTTAACCGCAGCCAGAAGAGAGTCAGCAGAAATTTGATTGCCTTTAAAAAATCTGACTTCTTAAAAAATCTTAAACTGGCTGCATTACGTGATTATTTCTGAGATTCTGATACGTTTTTAACTATGACCTATACACAGTTCTGGTTTGAAAATGTATCTCTTAAAATAATCACTTTATGCAGTCAGCTTAAGATGGCTTACTAGCAACTAACTAATTACCCTAGCAACAACCTAGAAACCACCCCTGTAATGTCAACCTAGCGACCACCATAGCAACCAGCATAGCAACCACGTTATTTATGCGTTTTAGCTTATTGGATGTTGCGTTAATGCAGATAACTTTTGATCTGTGTGCCCGATTTTCATAAATGAGGTACCGTTGGAATCCTTGAATGAGGCCGAGTTCCATGCCCCTGATCAAACCCACTCTTGCAGTTCCTCGGAACCGCCATTCTAGTTACACTTGTTAGGCTACTGTTAAACGTAGGCCTAACTGGTATCATTACAAACATTATTTTGTGTCCTAAAACTGGCATATTTTATGGCAATGTGTCATGTAAATTCGTTGCAAAATCTAGAGAAATGTGTGAGGTGGTCAGCGGGGGACAATTGAGACACACATTGGATTGTGTTATTACTTGAAAATTCCACACATATCCACAGCTGTGGTAGGCCTATCAGGGGCAGGAGGATTACTGTTAGCGCAGGCTTTATATAAAATTCTTCAACAGAAGGCCTCGAATGCAGGCTTGCCCTGGTTTGCGCAGCCTACAGTAAATAACAGACCCGCCACAATGTGCGGTATGATGCTTTTTTACGAGCAAGATGTTTTTGGTGCCCTACGCACACTGCATGTTCTTAAATAACAATGAGCATCAGTAATATTCGACCATTAATTTGTGTAAATGGGCAAGCGTGACCACCTTGATTGGCTGATGATTGTAACGCGGGCATGATTCCAAACACCTCCCTTACGATAATGAGTGACAGGTGACAGGTCTCAGAATGCGTGCGCTACACAAGGACGGAAGATGATGAATAACTGGGGCCGTAGGCTATTCACAAAGGCTTTTATCTTACCACTAGGGGTAGGCTACTCCTAAATCGCACTAAAAGATTTTAGCTTGGAGTTTTCTCTTAAAAGTTATTCACAAAGCCTTTCAGACAACTCCTAAACTAGGAGTGAGTCTTGGTTGCTATAGATGACGTCATTACTCGTGCACGAGCTTGACTGAAGTGACCACCTTGATTGGCTGACGATTGTAACGCGGGAATGATTCCAAACACCTCCCTTCCGATGATGAGTGACAGGTGACAGGTCGGAG
Source organism: Alosa pseudoharengus (assembly GCF_046254945.1). Classification (NCBI taxonomy): domain Eukaryota; kingdom Metazoa; phylum Chordata; class Actinopteri; order Clupeiformes; family Clupeidae; genus Alosa; species Alosa pseudoharengus. The sequence goes on along the minus strand of NW_027468576.1, from coordinate 398,540 downwards.
AATGCGTGCGCTACACAAGTAGTGAGAAGGACGGAAGATGATTAATAACTGAATAAAAAGGCCTAGCCTAAATGAATAAAGAGTAAGGCAAAACAAATAGCCTAGTAGCCTAATGAAACATAGGCCTATGGATTGATGCACTACCTTTGCAACATTATTAAATTAATCTGTCACCATATGCCTAGGCTACGTTTGCAAAGAGGAGAACATTTTAATTTGATTCACAATGAAACGTTACATTTCACTTACATGTTAACAATGAGTAGTTTTGGTTGTTGTTGGTGGCGTTATTGCATTCCTTTTATGAATGCAAAATTGTTCCCTCGGGATTGGAAGCTCCTGTTGCCGCATAGCGCATTTCAAAACATCGCAGCGTAAAATGCCACAAAAAGCTGTTTATGAATAAGTCTTAGTGAGTTAGGAGTCCTCTCGAATTCTTTTAAGCTGTCCCAGACTTTTAGGTGCTACTTTTAGGTCTAAAATGCTTCGTGAATTACTTTTTGTGAAAAAAATTAGGAGTCCTAAAGTTAGGAGTGACACGCCCATTATTTTTAGGAGTGGCTATTAAATTCGCCAGTTAGGAGCTACTTTTAGCCTTAAAATTCTTTGTGAATACGGCCCCTGAATAAAAAGGCCTAGCCTAAATGAATCAATAATAAGGCAAAACAAATAGCCTAGTAGCCTAATGAAATATAGAGATTGATGTAGTATCTTTGTAACATTATTAAATTATTCTGCTATGCCTACGTTTGCAAAAGAGAACATTTTAATTTGATGCACAATAACAGGGGTCTCAAACTCAAATGAGCTGGGGGCCAATTCTGCCAACGTCATCTCATTGGAGGGCCGGCTATTTCTGAAAATGCAATGTTCTTTTTTTCAAATACCACACAAAACTGCAAACAGAAAGTAGTGTTTTTATCTAGTTTTAGACACTAGCAACCTTAGCTTCTAAATAAAATAATGATAAAATAAATATTAATACAAATTATAAAACAAATAAAAAAGCATAAAAACAGGTATGTGTGTGTTTCACACCAAATAAAAATATTTTCCTCTCATAACTTTTTTAAACCTGGCAAACTATAGGCGTCAGGGTTAAGAAAGCAACACCATTGGATTTTTATATCAAAATTTCAAAAGGCCATGGCTTGAAAGTGGTGAGAGATAAAGTCCTACTGTAAATGTAAAAATCTTTGAGTAAAACAAAAGTTTATGAAGGGGGTAAATTTACCCATCTAATTTGCCACTGGATGGCAAGCACCTCAAATTATGCACCTTTCAGTAAATACTGGATCAACATATTTGAGCAGGTTTACTTTCCTTTTTTCATATTACCCACATAACAAATTAACAGGAAAACACCTAAGATGTATACCAACCCCTAAGATGTATATGGTTTCTAAACCACAAGGCCTACAATAAAGTATTCTGGTCAAATCAGTTCCTATCGCGGGTAATCTGAGTAGGCTACCCAGAAGTTTGCATCATATTGCGGGTGACTTTGTAGTTTAGAGCCCTATTTCTACTAGCCCTGCTGTCTGTACCACGTCCATTACGGACACTATCATCACGATTACCACTGCAACCTCCAAGCTATGTTGGGCAGAGGGTCGAAATAAGCATGGTATGCTTAGTGGACACCGTCGTACACGCAGACGCACCTCCATTCAATAGACGATCGACCATAATCTCCAAAAGGATCTTCTCCTTCAGATTTAGAATAGGTGAATAACATGGCCTACCTAAGACTTCATCACACGTAAACGTTTTTCAACATTTGGTGTAGGCCTATTTCTGCTTCAATTTATAGGCTGAAGATTTTTCCTGCCATCTAAGGCAGCGGTCCCCAACGGGCCGCGGCCCGTACATTCCTAACCGGGCCGTAGCCTACGACATGAGTTTTAAAAAAATGCATGCAAACTAAACTCAATTTAATTCGCAATAATGTCACGTTTTTACATGGCATAGGCCTATATGCAGTTGTTTGATTGCACGCATGTTTGCATTTTGCAAGGTCTATTTTCTTACGTCTGTCCAGCCTTCAACACTTTACATATTGCCTTCAGCGCTGCGCAGCCTCAGGTCAGCTCACTTCACTTGATCAGTTCTTGGCGAACAGTAGTGTCACACGAAGTTAGCTAAACTGCTAGAATGAGCAACAAAAAACAAGCATCTTTAGCAGACACTGGCCAGGGTGTTTAAGTTGCGAGAGCCGCTGCAGAGATTTCTTACAGAAAAAAAGTCACCGTTAGCTGCACATTTTAGTGATGAGGACTGGGGGTCAAAACTCGCTTACCTATGTGGCATATTCGGGTTGCTTAATGACCTCAACCTGTCACTCCAGGGGAGAATGACGACTGTCTTTAAACTGGCAGATAAAGTCGCTGCATTTAAAGCCAAGCTTGATTTGTGGGGACGAATGGGGATGGGGTGTATTTGATATGTTCCAAACAGTAGTGGGGATTTTGGGAGAGACTGAGGCAGGGCACTTTCTCTTGCAGCTGGTGCGCGATCACCTTGTTGCGCTTTCAAATGAGTTTGAGCGTTAGGCTACTTCCCATCCTCCAAAGATCCACGGCAAACCAATGAGTCGGTCCGATACCCATTTGTCAATATCCCGAATAGTCCTAACCTGTCAGCGCAGGAGGAAGAGCAGTTGATCGAAATTGCAAATGACGGTGGTCTTAAAAGTGTGTATGAGGAAACCTCTCTGGCGGGTTTTTGGATCAAAACCAAAGCAGAATATCCCGAGATAGCCGTAAAAGCGCTGAAAACGTTGCTACCATTTCCCACCACGTATCTATGCTAGGCCGGGTTTTCTGCAATGACTGCAACTAAAACCAAATTGCGCAATCGACTGGACATTTCAAACACACTGAGGGTGTCACTGTCTTGTTGCAGGGAAACAAGCACAGGGCTCCCACTGATTATATTCGTAATGCACGTTTAGTTCCCATGTTTTGTTCCCATATTTTGTTAAGCATGTTCACACTTGATAGATGTAGCTTCAAGTTGTTCAATTTTCATAGTTCATATTGTTCCATTTTCACTTCTTCAAGTTCACGTTTTTCACGTTTTTAAGAGTTCGTTACCTTCACTGTTCATACATAACTGGAGCTAGTTCTTTTCAAGTAATGCATGCACAACACATATGGAACATGGAACTTCCGAACCCCCCCCCCCCCCCACGGTCCGTGAAAAAAAAAATGGGAATCAAACCGGTCCATATGGTACGTAAAAGGTTGGGGACCCCTGATCTAAGGCACGAGCGCATCTGTGAGGCCAAGCCTCACCAAGTAGCTCGTTTGTTTACAACTAACATTCCATTTAATTAAACTGCTTTATAGGCTATGCCGAAATAGTTTTCAACATTTTGAATATTAGTGTCGGGTGAATTGAAATGTTCTCAAAGTAGCCTTATGGCTGAAAGCTGCTTGGGATCCCCCCCGTCAAGCAATATTACCATACAAACGCGCTTCCTGCACTCATTGTTTCAAAAGGAGTAATTTGGCTTTGTCAGAACTGAAGAGCTGTGGACGGCACGGCACGGTATGCCCAATGAAAATAAATTAACGCAACGCAATGCAACACAACACAGACATTGCTTCTCTCGCGTCAGTCACTGACATGAACGAAACACAGAACCCGCTTCTCTCACGGCAGTGTACACAACCGCTTGGAGCTCGGAATTTTAATTTCACGACAAGAATTCTCGGTCTAACCGTCCATGTGCCGTTAAGAACCAAACCAGATTTTGTTCAAATCTACACACCTATGGCTACTGAAAAATGTAAGGTTAATTTAGCAAATGTTATTTTGAAGTGTTAAAAAATATCGTTTTTTTAGAATTTCTGAACAAAAGTGGTGATAATTGGGGGTGTTATGATACATCTGTCCTTTGTCAAATGTGTTATGTTCCAAGTAGCCTATGCGTAATTCTGCTGCATGAAGTTGTATGTTTATGACATTCAAGTAAGGAAAACGATGATTTGAAGACATCTGTATCGTTGGAAGGGCAAGGGGTAGCAACAGGGCAACACAGAGACAGGCCCAATGGCAGGGTTGTTATGAGAGTATTAAAATCTGGGATAGCCTATTCTACGGCAAGACAGCGGGGGAAAGTTAAAATACGTGATAAACACGGAAAAAGTTGGCATGCATTGTTTCGGTCCCCATGCACATGGATTATTTGTCATATTATTAATCACATATGATTATTTGTGAAATTGTGCAAACAGGCGCAACACATTTGAAAAGGAAGGACTGGTAGCATGCAAGCTCACGAAAGATTGATTTAAGAACGTTATCACAGTGTGTGGCTGTGGCGCAAAGCCGCGCGGGCGGAAGACATGCGACAATTGGCAATGTCTTTTTTAACAATTCTGTCGGAGGGTCATTAAACAATTTCTAGCAGGCAAGGGAGGGTCATGCAACTTTTGACTGAAGCACTCAAAATTCCTCCGGTGGCCCCTTCAATAAATAACGAACAGTCCCTAGATTGCTGCTGGGCTATATGTCTTGGTTCATGTCCGTTCACAACTCATTGCCGTCCAACGCGTAGCCTATCTCGCAGTTGCATCCATTACAAACAAACATGCAATGTGAATGTCTGGGATTGGGAAGAGCACTAAATGCTCTACTGAATAAGCACGAGGTCAAACCTTTAAATGAAAAACACTCTTTAATAATCAAAAAAATAAACCGCTAATGAAGTAAACTTGTGATCTTAAAAAATCGTTTATCGCCTGTAACTCCGTGATAACAGGACGTAACAGGAAGGCATTTGGCTGAGCAACAGAGGTTAATATGCTCTATATTTTGTCCAAATGATGTCTGTCTATCATCGTTGCACTCGGAGAAAACCAGAATGTTTAATTTGTCCTGCGTTTCTTCTACGGCTGCAAACGGGATTCACTCGCAGTTAACCAAATATTTCTTTATTAGGGCAGGGCAGGCATATTTCTGGCTATTAAATTATTTCTAAACCAGTCTGCTAAAGTCTGTGGTGAAGTCTGTGTAGGGTTTTCCAGGCTCCATTTCTTTTTACGAGACACCCTGCTCACTTGAGCCATCTACCGGTTGTTTGGGTTGTTGCAGCATCTCACTGGGAAAATACAAATTAAAGTCGCGTGATACCGCGTGATCCCACGCGCGGACCGCGAGTGAAGCTGGCCAAGTCGAAGCACTGCCCACTGTAGGTGCTGCTGGCTTTACACACATCACCGGCTCCATAATTCCACCTGTAAATTTCCAGCCTTTCCCAACAGGGTTCCAGAGTATTGATTTTTGGTGATGGTGATGGCTGTGGCACCAAATAGCAGTTTGATACATAGCTCTCAGAATATGCTGCCTAAATGCACCCTCTGTTGGGGGGTAGATGAGAGGCTGGCGTGTCAGAGGTGGAAGCCAGTACCGAAGTTCATCTAGAGTGGCACAATGTTTACCTTGCTCATTTTTCTTTCTTCCATACAAAATTAAAATGAACTCTCTGGCCACAGGTAAAAGAATCCTCCAAGTTCTCACTCAAACCAAAGTGACTCAAGCCAGTCAGCTCTTCCAGATGTTTACGCAGCTTTGTGATGGCAGTTGTTTTGCCAATTCTGAAGAAGCTACTCGTTGTGTCACATCCTGTCAATGCATGACATGCTGTAAGACACTGGCAGAAGGCTTTTCCGAGGTGATCCTGCATTGCACAGATTGGCACAAACCTTCCTCTGCCAGTGTGACCTTTGTGCATAAAAACCAACGCAGAGCCAAACATGCTGGCATAATAAAGGAGCAACACAAGGACATCAGCGTCATCACATCTGATAATTATTTTTGTATACATTTTGCTTAAATGGATGGCATGTAGCATTATTTGTGTGTCGGCTTCCTCATGGTTGCAGCTGAGCTCGGGAAGGCTCTTCACTCTGTCTTTTTGGATGAACTTTGTCTCCAGCTTTTGCAAAACCTCCAGCCAAGACAATTGTCTGTTCTTCATTTAGTCTGTCTGGTCCTGAGGCTGTGATGTAATCACAGATACATTTTGAAAGCATGGCTTTGTTACCACCATTAGACAGAAATCTCCTGTAGTTTGGCACCTTTGTGCTTCCGGAGATTAGATGTGTTGGTCCATTCTCAGCTCCACGTCGGTGTCTTTCTTGCTGCTTAATGCAGTTTGGATTGTCATACCTATCAAAAACAACAGTAACACAGCTGACTTTCTTCACACCAGATAACAAAGAAAGGACTATTTTCAGAACTCATTCTCCAAGGTCATTGAAAGATCGAAATCCAGACTCGTTAAGACTTTGGAGCAATGCCATACCATCAAGGACATATGCTGATGGTCCTGTTGTGTCAGGCAATGCACACAAATTCCCTCCCTCAAGTTTTTTGCCTAGCTCAGCTTTGGAAGTTTTTCTCATTTTTCCATCATCATAAAATAAAGCAGGTGGCACAACAGCAAGCTCGTGGGACAGAACATTAACCATAGACACATTTCTTTGGCTAGACACAGCTAAAAGTCTCCTAAAAAGAACCGCATTTTGACATTGGTGTTTTCATGTCAGCACAGGACAGCACAGCACACCTTCTCCTCTCTGGTTCCCAGAAACTCTTAGTTCTTGTGTCCTTGGCAAGTCGCTGTTCAATGAACAATTGGGTTTGGTAATGTGCTTCTTCAAGGAAAGATGACAAACTTTTAGATACCTTTTCTGATGCAACCTGATTGCAAGAACACAAAGGTTTTCCATTTATTTGAATGAAAAGACATCTTTACATTATGTTGTGATGTTAGTACGTGCTTTATTGTATTTTTCTTATTTTGTTTTACCTCAGGTTTCACACTGTCTGAACGTCTACCCCCTCACCCTCCTCACAAATTTGGCGAGCCGCCAGGTGTCACACTCATGTCAAATTGAGATGAAAAGTGGGTCTTACCTTTTCCTTCTCAAAGATGATCCTGTCCTTTTTGATAGTATTGGCAGTCCACTTCAAGTATTTTCACCAGTCAAAACTAGTGATTGCTTATTAAATGTTTGTCAGAGTGTATGAGCTAATTCTTTAGCTTTGTGCACACATGAGATGTTACATTCCCCAAGAATGTAACAATTATAACAATTGCAACAACTCATAGTAGTGTTCTACCTGGGACAGCATGGCACTATAGATAGAAATACTGGAAATGCTTGTGAAAAAAACTTGAATCAAAGGCATATGTATATACATGCAAGTTCTAACATGTCTTGCATCCTTATTTATGCTTATAGGGCCCCATTGTAAAAATTCCGCTAAAAAAATTCTAGTGGTGCAGGATGTCAGTTAGTGACACTAGAGAGTTTACTTAAATGTCAAACAATTCATTTCCATGAGATGACAAAGGTTTCTAGTGCTTGTAAATTGTACTCAGTGATACCTGTTGACTTACTTTTCAAAACTACATGCATTTGTAGGGATCTGGTATGTTGTTTTTCAACTTTTATTTTATTTCCGCCTATATTCTAGTCATGTTTATGGGTATGTATTTTAAGAAATGGTCACATTAATTGGTTATTTTACTATTTCATGACATTTACCAACTTGCTGTGGACACACAGTCCAAATTTGGTGAGTTTCTTTACAAAGATACATGTGATAAAGTATTCAGTCCCTTTTGTAAAATTCGGAATTTTCACAATTTCACAAAGGATCTAAGAAACATAAAAAAAAAACATGTTGTGCAGTAAAATATTTTTATACAACAATCCGTTTCATGAAATAGACATAATATGGTTTTGCTTTGTTCTACCTCGGGTGGAGGTATTTCAAAAACTAAGGCCTTTTTGGGGCTTTGTTTCCTGTACTATAAGGTATGTTCACCTAATTGAGCCAGAGCCGCTTGCTCTGTAAAGGTATTTCTGTCCCTCCCAAACTGTGTTAAAATAGTGTGTTTAGCAGCCAGAATTTAAAACAATTCCCGGGGGAGAAATTTCCCTCATCCCAGAATTTTTCAAAAGCTTGCAACACCCTACAGTAGCGCACATAGCCTACAGCCAGTGTTGTAAAAGTTAGACCCTTTGTGTTTGTGCGGTAGGCTATTTCATAAGGGATGACATGGGTAGGTTGATGTGATTAGGTGTGATTAGATGTTGAAAAAAAGTTCATGCGTGATGAAGTCTTGGGTCTGTTATTCACCTATTCCTATTCTGAAGAAGAATATCGGCCTTTTGGAGAATATGATCGATCGTCTATTGACAGTGATAGTCACGGTGCGTCTGTGAATGGAGGTGCGTCTTTGCATGTATGCAGTGTCCACTAAGCATATCATGCTTATTTCGACCCTCTGCCCAACATAGCTGGAGGTGCCAGTGGTAATAGTGATGATTGTATCACGTCCATTACGGACACTGACAGCAGGGGTAGTAAAAATAGGGCCCTGAAGAACTACAAAGGCACTCACGATAGGAACTGATTGACCAGGCTACTTTATTCATATATAATATCATAGGGTTTGTGGTTATAGTAATAGTTTACTATTGTTGGTTTACATGTGACTGTTTTCCTGTTTATATGTTATGTGGGTGAAATGACAAAACAGAAAGTAAGACCCTGTCCACACTAACCCGGGTAAATATGAAAAAGCACATTTGCCATGAAAACGATTTCCGTCCACACTAATGTTTACCGAATGTTTTGCATCCACGTTCCACACTGAAATTATTTTGATAAACAGTTGTTGTCATGGTTACGCCACTCCTGCCACGCCTCTCTGTTTAGATTACTGGCGCGCGATCAGCTGATAGCGTTAGGTAAAAAGTTGCAGAGTTGAACAGCTGGTTAACGTTACAATGGCGCAATCAAAAAGTTCAAAGGCGAGTTTTTTTGTATGGACCGACAAGGAGGTGGAGTTGCTATTGAGGATTACAAGACAAAGAAAGCCGTGGAAAATGTAGATTGGGAGTCGTGTGTCACAAAATATGGAGATATTCTCCAGCGATTTGTGACGGAATATGCAGCTGATGCCAGCGGTAGTAGCCCTGATGAAAAGGACTTTCCTCACAAGGTAGAGGAGATTACGAAAACAGCCGTAACTACCAAACTGAAGGCAGTTAGAGGTAAATATAGGCAGGCGGTGGATTCCGGGAGGAAAAGTGGCCATGGACGAGTTGTCCTGCTATATTTTGATCTCTGCCAGAACATATAGGGCGGATCTCCAGCAACAACCACACTAAGCTCTGGCCTGGAAACAAGCGACCTGGTAGATCCCGACGATACCATGGTAAGTTAAAACTCTGACTATTGTAGTGCTTATGTCTCAAGTTGATGTTTTGCACAGTTGACACTCAAAATATTGTGCCTTAATTTCGGCGAAAAACAAGAGAAAAAACAGATGTCATTACCAAGACAATAACTTAGCAGCTTGTAGCCTAGGCTACTGGTGCTAACTGTAGTCTAGGCTACAAGCATTTAGCGATCTGTGTGACAGCTACATAGTGCTAGGACTACAGTGGCTAACCGATTGATGTTTTGTAGGTAAACAGTTCTTCACCTGCTGAGAGCCGAGATGATCCTCAGGAGGATGGGTATACTGGTCGTCGAGACAGGCTTGCAGCTTATCTATCGACCCACCGTTCCGAGAAGCTAAAGCGAAAACTTCCCTCTGAAGAGCAAGCCAACGCAATTGCAAAGGAGGAATTGCAGCTCAAACGACAGGTGCTTCAGCGAATGGAGGAAACCGAGAAGGAGTTTTCTGACAACATGTCAAGATTAACTGGAAGTGTGGAGAGGCTCACCAATTCTATTGCAGAGGGCTTTGCCATGATGCGCCAGTCGATGTTCCAGCAGCCTCCATCTCAATATCCTCTCTACCACCAGCTGAACAGCCAGCGATATGGACACCCCCCCACACACACACACACACCAAACCCAACTCCCAGCCCTTCCACATCAACACAACAGAACTCTTTCTCTTACTCCCAGTACTTTGAAGAGTGACGCATGTGCGTGTATGGTAGCGGAATTAATCAGTTCCTGTGATGTGTTCGGAATGTAGGCATATATGTTAGCAGTTTTTTAATATTGTTGAATATTTTGAGATCTTTTTTGCTGTTGAATACATTTGATCAAATTACATTGCCTGTCTTTCTGATTTCTTACTTCTAGGATAGGCTACTTAGGTTGATAATGTGATATCAGGGTTTCACACATCTATTAATGCCAGCATCACCGGGATTAAATAGCCGGGACAAAATAGCCTAACACCTACATAACTCAGTGGCAGCATGAGGCAAACATTAAAATTAAACATCCTTTGTGAAAGGCTAAATGATTTAGATTTTAAAGTTTCTAATGTTGCCATAGAATCATTAGGCCTTGCTAGGTCTCACTGTTGCTTCCAACTGCACAGGCCTATCTCAAACTTCTCCATTTAATTCTAGCTATATGAAGGCAACAGTATTAACATCAATTAATTTTAAGTCATTATGCTATAGCCTAGTAATTTATTATTAATAGACATTCAATCATGAGTATTCATCAAGAAATGTTAACAAAGGCTTTTATTAAGATAACAATTAGGCCTTAGCCTCAACAACCTGTCAGCTGGCCTGGCTAAACGAACAAGGCTCACATAACGTCAAGGATCGATCCAGATATCTGGTCAGTACATGTCTGATGCGTCTTCCCTCTGACTCGTTGCACTCTGTGCGGAAGTTGTTGTGCTGAGTTGAAGGCTGAAAGTCTCGCTCGTAACGAATAGTCGCATCAACAGTTGATTGCGCGAGTGCTTCATTGTTGGCTTCGCAGAAATTGTGGAGAACAAAACATGCAATGATAACCAGTGGCAAATCATTAAGGTTCAAGTCCATTGCTCTCCGGAGTGCACCGAAGCGGGCCTTCAAACGTCCGAAGGCGCATTCAATGACCATCCGTGCTTTGCAAAGGGACACTCCAAAATACTGCTCCTGGGGTGTCAGTCCGCCGCTTGTGTATTCCTTCATAAGGTAGGGCATTAAGGGATATGCTGGATCCCCTAACATAAACACGGGCACTGGGCTTTCTCCCTCCACGATTACTTTGGGACATGGAGGAATCGTGCCATCTCGCAGGTGCTTGTTAATTTTGGAGTTTGCAAATACACGGGCATCGTGAACGCTGCCGGGCCATTTTACAACTACATCTATGAAGCTGTATTTGTAATCGCACACAGCTTGGACGTTTAGGGAGTACCTGTTCTTTCTGTTCAGGAAGTCCATTGAATTTGACGAAGGCTGTTTAATTTCTATGTGTGTGCCATCGATAGCTCCTATACATTGATGTATACCATGGGCTTGAAAGAAATGGCAGGTAAGGTCCGCTACGGCAGGCTCAGTCAGTGGCAGGGTGATGTATTCGGAACCCAGGTGATTGGCAATAGCTTTACATACATCTCTGATTATTTTGGAGACAGTTTGACGGGCCAAGCCGAAAGAGTTAGCTGTTTTCCGTAGCCTACCTTCATCACTCAGGTAATACAGAGTACAGGCAACCTTTTTGACCACACTACTGGATCTCTCATGCGAGTCGTCTGGCCTTCTATGTGCGGGCGCAAAATGTCACTTAACTTGTATAGGCTGCCTCTCGACATCCTGAAGTTTTCTTTCCACTCCTCTGGCAGCACTGTCTGGCTAACAAAATTGTCCCACCAGCTAGTTGTTCGGCCGGGTCTTATCCAGAAACGCCGCTCCATGTAAGGTTTGCAGCGTCTTTGCGTTTTTCTCCCATCGCTTAAGCACAACAAGTACAGCGCTCGCCTTCTGCATTGGAGTAACGAATATGTATTAAACAGTATGACGAGTTGTAACTGAAGATACATCAGTAAATTGTACAGAGAGATCATCATTTCCATTTCACCTGCCATATTTAATTAAGAGCGTCTTGTCTCGGGCACAGGCTTGCGGCAGTGTCATGGCAACCGAACGTCATCTTCTCTGAAAACCTTCGTTTACCCTGTACACACTACAGTGCGAACCTGGCACATAGGCATATTATTTAGGAGGATTACCCAGGCTGCAAAAAAGGGTCTGTTTGTTTCAAATCAGTAGCCCTCCGTATAATTTCGGGTCCTTCAGGTAGCCCTCATTCACAAAAAGGTTGGAGACACCTGGACTAGTATTCCTCTGTTCAATTAGCCATAATACATAACCAAAGTAATCCTGTTGTGAAATTGCAGCAAATTTCCACATTGTTTCCAAAATAATGAATTTGCTTTCCATATCAAAGAATCAAAAGGTAGTCACAACATGCACATATCAACTGTGTCTTGGGCTGCAAGTTACAAATGCAGAGGAGTATTCTTCATCCAGTTGTTCAGTGGCAAGACTTAATAAAACAATTCATAATACTGTAAATAACATATTGTAGCGTCGGTGATGTTCATGTCTAACGTTAAATGAGTGTCTCCCAGAATGCAGTACGAGTGAATGCTAGAATGTGTAATGTCGGTTATAATAGTTGTAGTTACGTTTACCATGTTGTGTATTTGTTAGCGTGTTAGTCTCTTTAGTTGTACCTCATGTGCTTATCCTCGTGTTGATGTGTGTGGTAAACCCTTATTGTGTGTTGCATGTGCGGCTGAGACTACCCCTGTGTTGCCCTATGTAGTTGTCTGATTGTGTCTGAGTCTTCCTGTTCCAATAAATGGCTGTCCTGGCCAGAGGTGAATCTTGTCTGAGGGTGAGATCGCTACAATATGTATGTCAGTGAATATATTTTTGTAAATTGCTAAGCCATAAAATATCCCACCATTATGATCCTTATATTACCAGCTTCCAGACAATCTCACCTACACAAATTATATTTACATTTATTCATTTGGCAGACGTGTTTATCCAAAATGACTTACAACAATTAATACAATTTAATCTACAGAGCTACAGCTACTACCCTGGAAATCCAGAGTTCTCACGAAAACACAATTTGAATTGTCTCTGCGAGACACTCTGGCAATGAATAGTGATACATGTTACTTTTACCCCTTGCATCGCGAGGAACCAATCACATCTGATGAATCTGAGGCGGGCCAGAGGCGAGCTAAACAGATGACGACAGCGCTGCAACAAATCAGTCATTAAACATTGGTAGTAGTGTTATCCAATTGCATCGGAGTCCAGAATCAGTCAGTAAACATTGGTCTTAGTGTTATCCAATTGCGTGCAGTGAGATTTTCAAATGCATGCTTGGTGCCGCCCCTCGTGTTGGGCCATTTTCATTATTCGTGGCCAGACCCTTAATCTTAATCTTGATTACCAGGGTCTGGATTTTCCAGGCTATACAGCTACAGCAATAGAATAACATTTAAGCTACAGTGCAGAGTACGGCTGGTTTTGGCGAACAGTGCCCTGTATCGCCTACGGGGGGAAGGAGGTAGAACAGTTTGTGACCAGGATATGAGGGGTCTGCAGAGATTTTTGCTGCCCTTTTCCTGACCCTGGACTGGTACAGGTCCTGGATGAAGGGAAGGTCAGCTCCAATGATCCTCTCTGCAGCCCTAATTGTCCATTGCAGTCTTCTCCTAAAGTCCGCTGTCATCTCCACTTAGTTTCCAATGCAACCTAGACGCAAATGAAAATCTGTAAACAAACAAATCTAATGGGCGGCAAGTTCTGCTTGAAAACGAGAGAGCAAACCAGTTGCTGCGCGCAAAGTTAAGCCAATGCTTTTACTTCGGCAGGTAGACTGTGAAATAACCTGGAAGATGAAGAAGGAGGCATGGCAAATTCCGTCATGCTCCTCCTGAACGTCCTTTTGTAAATACCATTATGTGGGCAAAACCAAACGTGAACTGAAAACCAGAATATGTGAGCACACATGTTTCATATACAATCAGGATGAACAATCATTAGTAGCCAGACATTTCATATAGTATAATTTGTATATTAGTATATTTAGTATATTATTTATCTTCTACTGTCCTTATTGCTTAGTTGTGTATTTTATATTATATACTTTTAATTACTTTTTTCTGCTGTTAGTGAATGTGTGTGTGATGTCTGTATGCTACTGAGACCTTGAATTTCCCCTGGGGATCAATAAAGTATCTATCTATCTATCTATTTATTTATCTATTTATCTATCTATTTCAACAGCTTTACTGATAACATTAGGGAATGGCAGTATGTGAGGATTGACATGGTGCAAATACCACGCTGAGGTGGTGACAAAATGTTACTACAGAGGGATTAATTTTTTTGGGCACTCATTCCCAAATGATATGAATGAAGAAATTGTTCTGAATTGTTCTGAATCTGTAATTGTGCCATGGTTGTGGTTATGGGACTTTGCAGACGCCTTTGTCCAAAGTGACACACACATACAAAAAACAACATAATATCTAAAATATAACAGGGAGCAGATTAGAATGTTGGTCAAACTATAATAAGGAGAATAGCAATAATAAACAACAATGTCAATTCAATAAATAGCCTAATAAAATAAGCAATGAAAATGAGGGGAAAAGCAATAATAAACAATAGTGTCCATTCAATCAATAATATTAAAAAAGCAATGACATGGTAAGACTATATTAAGGAGAATATCAATAATAAACAATAATGTCAAATTAATCAACAGCCTAATGGAAATAAAACAATATTATACAAACCATAATGCATAATAGTGGGGGGGCTTAAGCACATTTTCGTGCAAATTCTTCTAAAAGCGCCTAATTTGGCACAAATGTAGCTTAGGTCATACTGAAATGATTTAGCTAGGGCGCTGGAGTCAACGACCCTTGGGGCCAAGATGGCGGCCAAATCCAATATGGCCGCTGCCCGAAAAGGGTTCCGGCTATAACTTTTGAACAACATGAGTTACAAATGCAAACTTGATATCTTTTTCAGCTTAATTTATAATGGGAAACACATAGGAATGTTAATATTTATGACCCAGTACATCTGGACCCCTTATTCCTTTAATTCCAATATGGCCGCTGTCCAAAAAAGCAGTTTTGGCTGTAGTTTGGGGCCTCACATCCCATTGTTCGTGCAAATTCATCTACAAACACGAAATTGACACAGATGTAGCTGAGGGCATACTGAAATGCCAGGGCATCCAAGGGACCTAGATGGCAGCCAAATCTAATATGGCCGCTGCCTGAAAGGGATTCAGCTATATATAGCTTTTAAAGCAACACCAAAGAACTTTTCCTCTGTCGCACGCACTATTTGTTTATCCAGCACCAGCTTTGCAAATAACAATGTCCACAGACAATGTAGAATATGTTGCATGATTTTATGAAAGTAGGATGTATTGCGACATCAGATGCAAGTCAAATTTGTAGTTTCTCATGTCTCATTCCATCGAACTACAGATCCGCTACCCGATCCGGCAAACTTACATAGTGCGGTTAGCCGATAGGGGCCGCAAAGCGAATGCAGAAAGTGCTGTTCACTCAATTACGAGTTGATGAACCACTGAAACGATTTTGGAAACATTATTTTAAGATACAAAAAAACTCTTTGGTGTTGCTTTAAGCCAGATGAGATACAAATACAAACTTGATGTCTATTTTACCTTTTTTGACCATGAGGAACCCATAGGAATACTTACATTTATGATTGAGTATATCAGGACCCCCCAAATTCCCTAAATTCAATATGGCCTCTGTCCAAAAAAGTGTTTTGGCTACAGATTTTGAACCAAATGCGCTACAAATGAGGATGTGGTGTCTATTTTATGTTTATTGACCACAAGAAGTCCATTGGCATATTTATATTTATGCTTGTCATATTTATATGCTTAAGTCTGGAATCTGTATTCTTTTCAAATATCCGTGGAGCGATTGAACGTTTTTTAAGGAACTGTAGTGCTGTCCTTTTTTCTATACATTTATTACACTACAGAAAGGATCTAGAACCCAGTCGACTTTTTTCAGAGGGGGTTAAGCGAGTTTTTCCATTGATCTACGTCACCATGTGGTTGTCATATTGGCTTTCATATCAGTTTCCTGTCCTGATTTTAGAGATTTTTTAAAAAAGAAAATCAAAGCAGTCTACCCTTTTCTATTATGGTTCTGATTTTAGATACAAAGGGCAACTCCAGAAGATGAGTTTAGCTGTTGCCAATAGTTTTAGTTGAATATTTTATGACCCCCGTATTGGAGCTGGGTAGTAAATCCAGTATCCTCTGGTTCTAATTAATAAAACTACGCTTGACAAGTGGAACATGTTCATAAGATCATCAGTGGCATGTTCATATTTTTACCATATACTCTCTCATGTGTTGCCTTATTTCATTATTGTTTCTTTGCCTTATTGTTACTTACTCATTTGTTTGCTTTCAGGAGTGACTGGGTGACATCTTACAAAGTGCTGGTTAGCAATGACAGCCATACGTGGGTCACCCTAAATAATGGGTCTGAGGACTTGGTGAGTGGCTAAAGGGATAAATTATTTCATTTTATAATGCATCCTTAAAAAGACACAGTGCAAAAACATTTCATTCAGGTTTCAGATTTCATTTATTGGTTTGACATGGCAGAAACATTAGAAAAACGTAGTGTTTTTACAGTCCTGAATTTAGTCAAACAACAAAGTAAAACTCACAATTAAGGGCATATATAAAACAAGCTAAAATTATCAAGAGGACAAGTGCAGTAAGTATACAATTACTTATAGTACAGTTTAAGAGCATGTGGGATAAAAGGGAGTTCATGTTTTTTGGTTTTGCTCCTGGACGTAACCAGCAGGGTTGGGTAGTAACGGATTACATGTAATCTGGATTACGTAATCAGATTACAAAAATGAAGTAACTATAATCAGCCCAGATTACAATAAAAAAATTGTGTAATCAGATTACAGTTACATTGTTGGGGATCACCTGATTACATTTTATCATGCAAACAATACAACTTTTTTATGATAGCCTAGCTATCTTTTAATTTGACAAGCGGTTCATTCGGATGTTCACTGTTTAGACTTTTTAAAGATATAGTTAAGAACAAAATTATTCATACCCCTGGCAAATATTGATTTTTCTCTTGACCAATATGTTTGTTCTTAAAATGACACTTGCACATGCCAAAAGGTTGCAAAACAATGTGGTAAAAACATGGAATCAAAAAAAGTGTTTTTATCTTTTTTAACATTTTTATGAAAAATTGCGTATTCAAAAGTTATTCATACCCTTTTTAAACAATCACTGGAAACATCTTTATTTACCACCACAGCTCTCAAAATGATTCATATAATACCCACCAAGCCTCTTCATGTCTCCACAATGATTGTACACTGCACCTTTTTAGCAGCAATCTGGGTTTTGAGGCAGGAACAATTATTTGCCATCACTATGGCCTTGTGCTAACTTTTTTAACGGATAGAGGTCTGCTCTAAAATGTTGATATTGTTCTCTGTTAACTATTTATTGCCTTGTTTGGCTACAGTATGTTTTGGACCATAATGTTCAAATGCTGCCTTTTGGGGCAGCCATGGCCAACTGGTTAGGGCTTCGGCCTTTGGGCTTGCCGGTTCGACTTCACTAGTTCACTGACTGGGATAAATGCAGAGACCAAATGTCCCTCATGGGATAACAAGATATACTTACTTACTAACTGACATAGGCTACTATTGGGGCAGGTCTCTCGGCACACTGCCTGATCTTTTCCCCCTCATCTTAATGTAGCCTCTTGTTTAAGTGTTACCGTTTACTTTAAGAAAGTCACTAGGTCCCCCTGGTTGAAAAACATCCCAAAATAATAATTCTCACCCCCACAATTGAAACGGACATGGTGTCATTTGGGTTTAATGCTTCCCTTTTTTATGCCAATCTCAGGCCATGTCCCTGGGTCAAAAAAATCCAGAGAAAGCTAAATTATTTGTCCAGGTGTGCCCTTATAAAGGTTAAGCCGAGTTGTGCATGTTTGGAGAAGAGTGGAGAAGAAAAATAGAATGAGAATTCTTTCACCAATTCTGTGATGGTGTCTTTTACTTAATGGGCATATTTATTGAAGTAATCTAAAAGTAATCCTAAAGTAATCAGATTGCGTTACATGTTTTTGGTAATCCAACTGATTACGTTACTGATTACAAAAATTGCCATGTAATTTGTAGTCAGTAATGGATTACATTTCAAAGTAATCTGACCCAACCCTGGTAACCAGTTCCCTACAGTATGTCTTCTCAATGAGTAGGCAGTTGTAGAAGTTCTAGTGAGAAACATGCAGGGGGGAAGAACTGTCCTTAAGTGAGTTGGTAATTGGTATTTAACTCATAATTGCTTTTCAAAGATATCATTGGTTGAAGCATACTTGCCACATAGGTAGGTGGAGACTGTAGAGATGGAGGTAAAGAAGCTGAAGACGTAAGAAGTTAAAATAATAAAGGCACCCCTCCAGGAAAAGCGATATGGGAAATATTTGGAAAGGTTCTTAAAGAAGATGACAGTGGTGCAAGTTATGTTCTATGTACTTCTTGCGAAGCCATTTAAATTTATGACAGCCACAAAACAGGTACGACCAACGTAACTCGTCACAAACGCGGCACTGGTAGACTAAGCCCTCCCAGCGAAACCGAGTAGCCTAAGTGCAATTTCCAGACTTCAAGCAAGCAATAGATAGCTTTATATACTGACCTGGAACAGCTTTTTTAGACTAGGTACAAGACCTAATGACAAATGTCGCTCAGTAAAATAATGCTGATACTTTGTCACCTGCCCACGTTAAACTTTTAGCCTACAGCCGTGAGCAGGCGCCTGCAGGAATAAATGTTATGGTAAACAGACTACACAGCCATATCTACCGGTATTTATAGGCCATATAAAAGTTACCTTATTATACGGCTCTTCACAATGCTAGTAGAACGTTCCATTGACTTGAATGGGATTTCCCAAAGTTCTAGCGGTAAATAAATTCATGTAATTACCGCTGCAAACATATAATTACCGCTGTCAATGGCAACGGGTTTTGTGCTTCTGATACGTCTTTCATATCACTACGCAAGGACTGGAACTTCATTCAAAAGTGAAAGCAGACGGTTGATCAGTTGTGTTCTTCAGGCCGGTTCGCGCTGTCAGGACTTATTTTCCCAGTATTGACCGGCGTTCTATACATTATTCCTTACTTAGTTCGTTGTGTCTGTGACTTTAAACAGTGTATGTATGTGCTTCAGTAAAGCTTTGTGCTTCATTCAGCATTATAAACCAGTTCTTATGCAAACATTTTGACCAGCAATGTAACTCTCTTGCCTACCTTGATGCCTTCACCATTTCTGTTTTTGAAAGAAAAATGTATGTCCATGGCCTTGAAATCTCGTGTTTAGCTAATCCTTAGCTGGTTGCAGGCGTGCTTCTACTCTTATTCTCATTCCCCTCTCCTGTGCAAACATTATGTCCTGCATGCCTAGCTGTGTGAAGTTCTACTGCATGAAGTTTCGCGAATAAATTAATTTGTTTTACACTAATGGCCTACTGTCACACTGCATGGTAGGGTATGACCAAAAGCACACATTTTGTAAATACCGTAAATCCTGAAATTATGGCCGGGATTCTATTTATAGCGGGGCCTCGGATAATAGCTGGGGTCGTGGTCGATTCGGACAAATAAAGGCCGGCCCCAAAATACAAGCCAAGATAATAATTGCCAGTAGGGCTATCAGTCCATTAGTACTAGAAGACATTGTTTCAATTTAACTCAATTAAATAAAAGAGCTTTTATATTGTTGGTTGGTTTAATAGTTGCCAATGAAAAGTCATTGTACATGTACACCATGGGTCTCCCAACACGTTGCTCTCAAGATACCAGTCGTTTGCCATCCCTTCTGAGCTTACCAGAGGCTGAAGCAGTTATTAGGCTACATTATTGGGCTTTTTAAACACAATTGTTGCCACGAGGCATTCCCGCCTACAAATTTAATAAAAAAGTATCATATCATACATCATTATCATATCATATCATACATCATTAAAAAATAACTCGAGTTAGGCTTGGCTATGCAGTACGATTTCCATTAAACATAGCGCATGTTCACAGCTCAATAAGCGGGTGGAAATCCCAACACACTTTCAACTACATGAAACTTAATAGTGAACAATCAAATACCCCCAGATTTCAGTGTCCATCAGTCCCAACATTAAACAATATAATCAAACAGTCCAAAAGTAAATTAAATCCCAAATCACACCGAAAACCTGCCCCCAAAAAATAAAAGATACTACACTCGATCTTAGCTACATTACTACTTAGCTAATTGTTCCACTGTAATAACTATTATATACTGTATATAGCCTAAGGTTTAACCCTATGAGGCCGATGGATGCAATGTGCATCCAAATTCACTCCCATTCTTCTCTGTTGAATTGCTTACAGAATACTTGCCACACAGATATCACATACATATCACGTGAAAGCAACCCTAAGCTAGTGGCTAGTTCCTGTGATAAATGGTGCACAAAAAATGTAAGGCTGAATTTACATGAAATGTTATCATGCTTACATTATCACCACACCCCTTGCCCTCGGTGGAATACATCACAAACTCTTCACTCACACATAGCAAACAATCAAAATGCAGCAAACAAAGATAGCATTCCTCTGTAGAATAAGCCATTCCAGAGTAACCTGGTTTTGAAATTGTAGCAAATTTCTAGATGAAATTCTTATGTTATAATGCCCCAAAATAATGTATTTCCTTTCTATATCAAAGAATCTAAAGTTGGTCAATGCCAGATCAACTGTGCATTGGGCTAAATGGCATGCACATATGCAAGCACAGGTTACTTCAGGTCACAAATGCACATGTATAAGGGTCATTCCACGTCAATTCAACCAGGGCCCACGCACTTAGGTCTCAAAAAATTCTGAAAAAATTACCAGGTGTACCTACTGTATGTTACCCAGGAGACATACTGTAAAATTACTTTTATGTAAGATCAATACTTTCCAAGATACAGCCAGTTTTACAGGGGGAGGGGATGTCGATTTTGTCCGGCCTCTTTTTTTTGTCAAAGTTCACAAGCCCAAAGCACAAGAACTAAACCATGTAGGAGGCTCAAATTTTGCATGCTGGTACATCAATAGTAATACCATGTAGCAAAATTGTCACATTTGGTCTGGATGATCCTGCATGGTCATAGCTGTCCCTCAAAGTTGATCATGTTATGATCAACTTTGTTATAAATGTTATTGGAGTTTTTGGCTGGGCTCTGTTTAGGCCTTCAGAAGACATATTTGTACTCAACATAGGCTCTTGATTTATTTCCCTTACTGAGATAAGTAGAAACACTCTCACAAAAAGCAAAGCAAAAGCAAAGGTGTACTGTGGAGTGGGTAAGACTGTTTTTAGTGGCAGGCTAACACATACTGATGACTTGCGCTAGCCTAGCACCTGCGAACTAAATATCACACTTGCTAACTTGAAAATGAGGTTCTATGTCCAAAATCCTGAACCACCCCTTTAATGAGAAAAAGAAGGCTTTCCTAGAGGGTGACACTGAGAAAGTCAGAGACATAAGGAAGGAGCTTAGGGTGAAGATGCAGAAGGCTAAAATTGATTTTAAAAATAAAGTGGAAGAACAATTCTGCACAAGCAACAAGCTTGGGAAGGGCTTAATAAAATGATGGGCAGAGCCCCCAAAAAACAAATGGATACAACCATGGACCTCCCCTTCTTAAACAAACTTAATAATTTCTATAGAAGGTTTGACTCTTCTGATAGTAAAGACAAATGCAATACTGTCTGCATCAACATACCCCAAACCACCACAATCCAGCTGTCAGGGGAGGCAGTTAAACAATGCCTTTCAAAAATCAACCCACATAAAGCGCCTGGACCTGATGACCTCCATGGAAGGGCACTGAAGGCATGCGCCACTGAACTAGCAACAGTTTTTACTCAATTATTTCAACTACTACTGAACACCTGTACTGTGCCGGATATGTGGAAATGATCAATTATCAAGCCACTCCCAAAGAAACCTGGATCCAAAGAATTGAATGACTTCAGCCCGGTTGCCTTGAACCCTATTTTAGCCAAATGTATGGAGAGGGTTGTAACCAAACACCTTACCACATCCCTGAACTCACATCTTGATCCTCTACAGTTTGCCTATAAGCCTCATAGAGGGACTGAGGATGCCACTCTCACCATGGTTAACATGGTCTCCAAACATTTGCAAAACACCAATACTTATGTATGGATTTTATTTGTTGATTTTACTGCTGCCTTCAACACAATGCAAATTCACATAATGTGTGCCAGGGACATGACCTCTAATGAAATAGTACTTAATACAGGGGCCCCTCAAGGATGTGTTCTTTCTCCTGCCCTGTTTTCTATACAAATGAAATGACACTACATCATAGTACTTTTAAATTATTCAAATATGCAGATGATATGGCACTAGTGGGACTGTTTCACAAGGACGACAGTATATCTGATTATGTTGAACATGTTTTTAAGCTAGAACAGTGGTGTAAGACCAGCTCACTTCTACTCAATGCAGGTAAAACAAAGGAGCTAATTCTTAATCAAACAGGTGCTCCAACACCATTGACAAGGGAGGTGTAGCCAAGCGCACTACAAATGGGCTGGAACTGGTGCTTTTTGCCTTGTATCTGATGTGTATGCATGTGTGTGTGGGCTAGAGGGAGGGGATACATGTGATGTGCTGTGTTAATCCTGTGGATATATGTCTGTGTGTAATGGAATGAATATGTCTACTCTATGGTTCCTATGTGTTTTATACTATTCCTATCAGTGAGACCAAAGATAATTTTCATGCAGGGCATAAAAAAAAAGGTTTGGTTCCTGTTGGTTGTTAGTTGAGGCCATGGGTCGGTAGGGATTTTTTTTTTTTCCCCAGTGGCAGTAAGGGATAGGTAGAAAATCAGTCCCTCCAGGATTTCGCGAGGTTTTTTGAGACTGTTGCGACCTAAAATGCCTGGATGGAAGTTGGGTGTTTTTAGCTGTTTCTCGTGGAGAGATTGCAGGAGGAAATGAAAATTGCAAAAATAGATTTTTTTTTTTTTTAAATGTAGGACAATTAAGGTTAGTAAGACCAAAATCACACTGATCATCTTTATGCTTATTAAAAAAGGATAATCAAAGGTAAACAGTAAGGATTACAGAAAATCAAAGTAGGCCTACTTTATTTGTGAAAATGCTTTGACTGAGGTAATTCACAAAGCAGTATAACCTTTCGTAGAACTGTCCAAAAAAAACAGTCACCTTAAGAGATGGCATCATTTCATATGTTTTAATACATTCATATATTTTGTAATTCATATTAAGTTCATATCTTTTTAATAATTCATAGTCTGTGGCCTGCATAATTACTAATAGCAAGTACAGTAAGTATCTAGTAATTTCATATTGATTTAAACTATTTGACTACACTTCTGTTTAATGTCATTACATTGGTGGTGTACGTCTAATTGACTGCCTGCCCCTTTAAGGACGTGAGAGTAGCCTATTTACATTCCTGAGTGGATTGGAAGGCTTGCATCTCACTGTGTTCGGCTACGAGTGTAAATCACTTTTTGCATAATGCATTACGATATGTGGATGCAATTGGGAATGTATTCTATGTCATTAGTTAAAATAAATGTTAAAAAAACAACTCGAATGAAATCATTCTTGGATCATAGAAGAGGTAAATGTCTTGCAATTTTATTAATTTCTATGATTTTGGTAGCACTACTCAAACTAAGCCCACAAGCTAGCAAACATGACGCTAAAAGGACATATCCAGGTAAACGTTTGCCAATGGGTTGCATAGCCTACTCAAATGTCAGTAAACCAAGTAGGCTTACTTACTTTCATAGCCTAGGTAGGTTAGTTAGCAACACCAGGTTGAGAGATGCAAGTAAGCAGATTATTAACGTTAGCCTTCTATTTATTGTCATCAAAACTGCAGAGGAACGAACACGTTAGGGCAGTCTTTGGTGTCATATGCATAAGTGTGCCATCTGGCTCAATATTCTGCGCGAGGGACTGTTGTGGTAGGTGAAATTTCACGGTGAAACTACGATGATTGGTCAAATTTGCGAAAAAGTTGCGGTGTTTGGACAAAATTGCGAGTGCCTTGGTGACGAAAACAATCGTCTTCGTGAACAGCTGTGCATAGGCTACTTTGTAAAAGAGAGAATATGCTCATCCCTATACATAACGCAAGGGGTAATTAATGTAATTATAGTTCGCCTTTTATTTGTGGATTTATTGGTAACACTCCATAATAAGGTGCCATAATAAATAGCAAACTAGTAATTACCTAACCCTTTGTTAATTGTTACTAAAATATCTATTTGGCACAAGTTAATAGTTTTTTCATCATTAATTAAATATTAGTTGTTTGCATAAAATCTGTATGTTAATGTTTTAACAAATCTATTAACTAATATTGTATTAATATATGTTAATAGTTAACTAAATATATTTTGGCACTAATTAACAGTTATTTCTTACATCATTTAAATGTTAAATGTTTATTTATTATTATTTACAAACTATATGCTAATATAAAAGTTAATGACATATCATTATTTATCTAGCTTTTATGATTAGCTTTGTTGAGAATTTATGGAATTTATGGTTTATGGCTTTATGGTCTTGTGGGGTGCATACGGCACCCTACTGCCAGTGGTTGCTGTCCTGTAATTGGTGACTCTCTGTCTAGTCTTTGAAAGTAGTGTACTCTTTGCCTTTGGAAGTACTATTTGGTTGCTGCTTGGATTTGGTGAAATTCAGGGGAGGGGTGTAACAGAGTTAGAAATGTAGTTTATTGTTTGTATGTGATTTTCGCCGTAATTAAGCAGCTTTATTGATATTGGTGTTTTGGAGCCCCCTTTAGAGAAACGCTATACTGCAGTTCTAGTGCGTTTTGTCCTTGTATTGTTGCCATAGCCGATCAGAAGCGGTATGCTTTGCATTGGGTAGGTTGACTGTATAAAGCACTCCCCACTTTTGTAACTGTGAAATGTTGTTTAAGTTGAAAACTTTGATATACCACCTGTATTATGTTACTTTACATGTATTTTTAAGATTTGGGTGCAATTCTAGCGACTTAGAGAACGTTTATTAATGTTTTTATTATGACCACGAGTTCATACACACTGAGTCTAACGTGACTAGCTGTAAACTCCGCTAGCAACTTTCCATGCATTCAGTGTAGTTCAGTGCAGTATGCATGGAAAGTGCAATTCAGTCTAGCAGGAAATGAATGTACATTTAGTTTAGCATTATGTTTATGCATTACCTCCGTATGGTCTACGTCTGTGAGTGTAGTGAGTCTCAGAATATTAATAAACTGTCGTTCTGTGCACCTGAACATTCCATGTCTCCCTTGCTAGTATGGCTGACAGTGATGGTATAGGAATGATGCATGTAATATAGCCCATTCAACTACTTGTTGTTTTGTTTTAACTTTTCCTAAAAGAATAAATGTGATAAGCCAGTTTTGGTCTCAGTCCCTTCACCGTCTGACTATAGTTATATATTACTAATATATTAATAAAGCTTAACCAACTTTATTATAAGGGTCCCCCATACTGATAGTTATATATTACTAATATATTAATTAAGCTTAACCAACTTTATTATAAGGGGCTCCACACTGATAGCTATATACTACTAATATATTAATTAAGCTTAACCAACTTTATTATAAGGGTCCCCCATACTGATAGTAATATATTACTAATAAATTAATTAAGCTTAACCAACTTTATTATAAGGGACCCCACGCTTATAGCTATATACCACTAATATATTAATTAAGCTTAGCCAACTTTATTGCAAGCGGTTCCGGCGCTGACAACAGTGGCAACATGTCAAGGTAGCTCCATGTTTTTTTCTTGAATTTCCCCTTGGGGATCAATAAAGTATCTATCTATCTATTGTAAGGGTCTTATGGAGAGTGGTTCATATTGGGATAGGCAGACGCACAGTTTAATAACAATTAGTTAAATAATAATATGTCATTAACTTTTCTATTAACATATACAGTAGTTTGCAAATAAACATTAAACATTTAAATGATGTAAGATATAACTGTTAATTAGTAATCACATATCAATGCAATATTAGTTAATAGATTTGCTAAAGCATTAACATACAGTTTTTATGCAAACAACTAATATTTAATTAATGATGAAAAAACTATTAACTTGCACCAAATAGATAGTTTAAATACTAGTTTGCTATTTATTATGGCACCTTATTATGGAGTGTTACAGATTTATTTAATGTAGCCTAGACTATTTAGTGTTATTTCTTCCAAGCTCATAAAATAAATTTGGGTCGCACATAAATTGACAGGGTCGGTCGGAAACCGGAACCCAAGAATTTTTTTTATGCCCAGGCATGACAATAAAGTACATTTTATTCTAAAGAATAAAGTTAAAAAAAAAAATACAACCCCAAATCAATTCAAGTCAAGTTTATTTATATAGTGCATTTCATACACAGAGGTCATTCAATGTAGCCTGGAAACCAGACTCTCTGACTTCGCAGAGAGTCTGGCCTAGATCCATAGGCGTTCGTTTATTTCCGGGTGGGAGGGCACAGTTTTGAGGTTTAAAATCATTGGAGTTCCTTTGAACCGCTTTGAACCAATCACTAACAACCGGCGTTTCGTCATACACAGAAGTTTCTCTGCAGCACGCCCATAACAAGCACGGGTGCATCTTATCAGCAAACAATCACACGTTTCATCTGCGCAACTCTCGCCAAAATGCATCATATAGTGTTTTGTGAATGTACCCAAGTCAAACGTTCATATAAATGCATAAGTACGTCCAAAGCGCCACTTTTAAGCTTGTATGCGTTGTCGTTTTCGGGTGAAATGACCTTTTGAATGGGATTCCTATAGGGCTACTACTTTTTTGATACAATCGCGTCAAAATCGCTATTAAGCTCCTAATTACCCCTTATTCATAGTTATTGGGGGCCAAGCAGCGAAGCTGCGAGGCAACCCATAGTGATTCTACGTATTCTTATTATTATTATTATTATAACGAAACGCTAATTTGCCATTAAACCATACAGTAAAAAGTTGGGATATTCGGCACATTGATTCGGTTCAGTCATATCTTTAATTTATCAAAGTTTCAAGTCTGCACTTTGAGTGCTCTAGCGCCACCAACATTTCAAATTTTTTATTACATCTATGCACATAACGTTTGAATGGTACACCACATTTTGAACATTAAGGTATATTTGGAATCCTTGGATGAGACCGAACTCAACGCAGATGTCAATTTATGGGGTAAACGTAATTGATCAGGCTGCCATATTGGATTTAATCAAAAACACCTAAAAGGCATCAAAGTTGGCAAAGTTTGTCCGATTTTCACGAAACTTGACGCAGATGATCATCAGACCATGACTCACAAATGCATTGCTTTTTGGAGCCATATTTAAAACCCGTCGCCCGTCGTGACCAATCAAGTTTGGCGGCGAAGCCGCCAAACAGGAAGTGAAGTGATCTCAGCAAGGCTTTCGCGTATCAACACCAAACTCAGTACAGGGTCTCAGTACCCAATTAGGAGGAGGCTCAATAAATTTGATGACTTTTGACCTATAGGTGGCGCTATAATTAGCAAAATTACATTTTAGCCTGTAACGGGTCATGTGTTTGGAATTAAATCATATTAGTGATATCTGTTAATACCTTGAGAGGTCCTTAGGCCGCCACATGCCAACATGTGACGTCAACATAAATGATCCAACCGCCATATTGGACGTCATCAAAAACACTTAAAAGGCATCAAAGGTTACAAAGTTTGTCTGATTTTCACGAAACTTGACGTAGATGATCTTCATACCATGACTCATAAATGCATTGCTTTCTGGAACCATATTCAAAACCTGTTGCCCGTGACAACCAATCAAGTTTGGCGGCGAAGCCGCCAAACAGGAAGTGAAGTGATATCTCAGCAATGCTTTCACATATCAAAACCAAACTAGGTATATAGGTTCAGGACTCAATCAGGAGGACATTCAAGAAATGTGGTAAATTTTGACCACTATGTGGCGCTATAATCACAGGAAGTGGGCTCATATTTCTGCAATGCTTTCACGTATCGAAACCAAACTTGGCTCATTGACTCGGGACCACATCCTGAGGACATACAATAATTTTAACGACCTTTGACCACTAGGGGTGCTATAATTTGCAACACTTTCTCGTATCAACACCAAACTTGGTATATGGACTCGTGACTACAACCTGAGGACGCACAATAAATGTGGTGACTTTTGACCACTAGGGGTGCTATAATTATCAACACTTTCTCGTATCGACACCAAACTTGGTATGTGGACTTGTGACTACAACCTGACTATGCACAATACATTTGGTGATGTTTGAGGTATGCATATGTATGGGGGGTTATTGGGGTGTGTGGGAGAGGAAGTTTATCTTTGTATATGTGTGTGTGTGGGACGGGTGGTTAATTGGGTGTGTGTATAATGTAGCAATATTGGGTTGCCATGACAACTCCTGCTCAACTGCTTGGCCCCCACATTGCTGCTTGCAGCTATATTTAAATATGTTGTTGCATATGAATTATGACAGTTATTCACCCCTAATAATACTTATCAAAGATGGTCTATTCAAAAGGAACTAGACACTAAACCATAAGTGCTAATAGTGTACAAATAACTCATAATTAAGTCTTTGTAATGCAGAATATGTTCCCTATTCTAAAGTTGGGTCTAAAATCGATTTTTGTATTTGTGCTAACTTGGCTGTCTGCTTGTTGTGTAGCTTACTGTGCGCTGTAATACACTTAAAAAGTGTGAATAGGAGGCAACTTTAGTTTAGGGAACACATAAGTGCCAAATTAATTGTGAATTAAGTGTGAACCAAGACCCAACTTTAGAATAAGGAACATATTCTGCATTACAAAGACTTAATTGACCGTTCGCAAAAGCCGCGCCCCTTAGTTATTAAGTGTGCTTGCTGCAAAGCAGCACACTTATTGTTCTTCTTAAGTTTTCTTCTTATTAGGGGTCCGAGCAGCGTAGCTGCAGGAACCCTATTGTTTCTGTACCGTTCATTTTTTTGCCAAAATTCTGTAAAAGTCATACTGCAGCCTAAACCGTAACTCCAAAACTCTTGAAATTTTCAGGTATGGTTACCAGTACCCCCCTCTACCCATAACCCAACATTTGGGGTACTGCACCCAAAGGTGGCGCTATTGAAAAAAAAAGTTAATTATGCTTATTTCTCCTTACCAGATTCACCTAGACTCAAAATTCTTTCAGAATATTAATCTCTAAACTCAGATGCATATTTTTGGCCCTGGTCTTATGGTCTACAAATGTTTACTTTTTCCACAATTTCATGGAAAAGCCAAACATTATAAAAAGTTTCACACTCTTCAAAAATAATCAAATCTTCACCAAAATTCTCACAGACAATGTTTAGACCAAGCCTCACAAAAGTTATCGCTCAGAATTTTGATATTTTGTTCCATTTCAGAGATATAGGCCAATAAAGTTGGACCACTTAGGCCTTTTTTCCTATATCACCTATATTCCTATAAACCGTAAGTCCTAGAAACTTGACATTTTCAAGTATTGTTACCAGTACCCCCAACTACCCATAACCCAAATTTGGGGTACTGCACCCAAAGGTGGCGCTCTTGTCAAAAATGCTTATTTCTCCTTACCAGATTCACCTAGACTCAAAATTCTTTCATCATATTAATCTCTACATTCAGATGCATCTTTTTCACCCTGGTCTTATGCTCTAAAAATGTTTAGTTTTGCCACAATTTCAGAGAAAAGCCAAACATCATAAAAAGTTTCACAGTCTTCAAAAATTATCAAATCTTCACCAAAATTCTCACAGACAATGTTTAGACCAAGCCTCACACAAGTTATCAAAATAATTTTGATATGTTGTTCCATTTCAGAGATATAGGCCAATAAAGTTCGAGCACTCAGCCCATTTTTCCTATATAACCTATATTCCTATATGAGTATTTTTTTTTCTTGGATAACAAACATACAACCATCATTAGGTGGATACCATTAACAGTGCACATTTTCAGATCTTTACTCTTTTTTATAAAGCCCTTAATTCTATTGTCAAATGTATGCTAGGAATTTACTTGATGATGTGTGTTTGCCAACACACATTTTCACCATGTGAATGTGACTGCTTATTATTTAGGATTGTCAGTGGCTCAGTGGTGTAATGCCTAGTGCTGGTGTTTGTTAGGTTGAGAGTTCGAATCCCCGGTAATGCTTTAGGCTCTAGCTCGAATACTATTGGTTATTGAAGATTCACACCATTGAACAGCACCTGAATGACATCAGGCAATCAACATACACAGTCATTAGTTGCCAAGAATCAGAATGCCGAGACACTCTGACATTTAGGGGAACTTCTTTGTTTACTATTTTTCCTTCATCATTAAGTCTATCATATTTATATTTCATCCATTAGTGTTCTTCTCTACAAATGTCTAATTGCCCCAGAATTTCAAAAAGATTTCAGGTGTACTCTTTCAGGAAAGCCCTTCATTTTATTGTCAAATGTATACTTTGAGTTTTTCTTGTGTGTTTACCAGCACACATTTTCACCATTTGAATGTGACTGCTCAATGTGTATGATTGTCAGTGGCTGAGTGGGATAATGCCTAGTGCTGGTGTTTGTTAGGTTGAGAGTTCGAATCCTGCTAGAGGTTGAGGCTCAAGATGCACATGCTATTGGTTATTGAAGATTGACACCATTGAACAGCACCTGAATGACATCAGGCAATCAACATTCACACTCATTAGTTGCCAAGAATCAGAATGCCGAGACACTCTATGACATTCAGGGGAACTTCTTTGTTTACTATTTTTCCTTCATCATTAAGTCTATCATATTTATATTTAATCTATTAGTGTTCATCTCTACAAATGTCTAATCGCCCCTCCATGCTTGGAGTTTTTCTTGTGTGTTTACCAATACACATTTTCACCATGTGAATGTGACTGGCCAACATGTAGGATTGACAGTGGCTCAGTGGGATAATGCCTTGTACTGGTGATCCTTAGGTTGAGAGTTCAAATCCCACTTGAAGCATTAGTGAGTTGTGGATGTTAGCATACTACAATAGAATGCTGTTGGGTTGTGGAGGATAACACACTATAACATTACAGCTACTTGTCAATATGGACTTGTAGTGCAAGGCAAGTATTACTGTATAAGCTGTAGCCTATAATTATTTGTTATTCTTATAATATTTGTCATTTCTTATACATATTTAGTCGGCTCTTCCACTTGACAGAACAACTCTATATCGGTTAAGGATGTCACGCATGAAACAATGCTGCAGAAACATGAAAATACGACTTTGAGTTTAGTAGGCTATAATTTTCAGTTCCTGTTTATCTATTGCACAATGGGTAATAATTTAAAGGAATCATGTTGCAGTCTTGTAAATAGTGACCCTGCAAGATCCCTAGTCATTGCAAAATCATAGTCTGTGACTTAAAACTCTACTACTTGTCTTTAGATGTGAGAGGGTCTGAGACTGTAGTCTTTCAAAAATCTTTTCCAAATCTTTGCAAATCTTTCCAAAGTTTACCCGCTGGGAAACCCTGTAGCTCCGGAGCAGGGGCTCAGACCAGGATAAATTGTTTGCTCGCCCTCAGTTCGCTCTTTTGTTCATCTCAACCCAGCACTCCAGTGTGTCCTGCTCTGTGTGCGTCTTTGAGTTAACGTAAGTCATCACTTTAATCACCCTCACTATGACTTTTGTGATGTTTATCAGTTTGTAGAGTAGCTCTGCCATCATGTGTAAAGTTAAGGTCTTTGTTTGTTGGTTTGGTGTGTTGGAGTCCCATGTGAGAGATGATTAGGTGATGTTGGTTGACTTGGGATGTCAAGTATTGTTTAGTTGTACCTTATATAGCCATATGATTTCAGTTTATTGTTCAAATGTCAATTGGTTTGTTTCTGAGTTGGGATCTGTACTGATTTACCCCATTTCACTGATTACTCCATTTTCTGTTTGTTTCCTCTTTGATGCAGCACACATACAAGTAAAGAACAAAAGAACAGATGAATTGAAACTCAAATAAAGTTAACTTGTGTTGCACCGAAACCTGCCATCTCCGTGTCATCACTCCATACCATTGAGCCTTCTGAGTCACACCATTGAACAGCACCTGAATGACATCAGGCAATTAACATTCACACTCATTACACACTGCTGGTGTTTGTTAGGTTGAGAGTTCGAATCCTGCTAGAGCTTGAAGCTCAAGATGCACATGCTATTGGTTATTGAAGATTGACACCATTGAACAGCACCTGAATGACATCAGGCAATTAACATTCACACTCATTAGTTGCCAAGAATCAGAATGCCGACACACTCTATGACATATAGGGGAACTTCTTTGTTTACTATTTTTCCTTCATCATTAAGTCTATCATATTTATATTTCATCCATTACTGTTCTTCTCTACAAATGTCTAATTGTCCCAGAATTTCCAAACGTTTTCAGGTGTTCTCTTTCAGGAAAGCCCTTCATTTTATTGTCAAATGTATACTTGGAGTTTTTCTTGTGTGTTTACCAATACACATTTTCACCATGTGAATGTGACTGGCAAAGATGTAGGATTGACAGTGGCTTAGTGGGATAATGCCTTGTACTGGTCATCCTTATGTTGAGTGTTCAAATCCCACCTGAAGCATTAGTGTTAAAATACTGTTGGGTTGTGGAGGTTAGCATACTAGAATAGAATGCTGTTGGGTTGTGGAGGTTAGCACACTATAACATTACAGCATTACAGCTACTTGTCAATATGGACTTGTAGTGCAAGGCAAGTATAACT
Source organism: Alosa pseudoharengus (assembly GCF_046254945.1). NCBI lineage: Eukaryota > Metazoa > Chordata > Actinopteri > Clupeiformes > Clupeidae > Alosa > Alosa pseudoharengus. The sequence goes on along the minus strand of NW_027468576.1, from coordinate 365,768 downwards.
GTATAATTATACGCTGTTTATCTTATTGACTCCGACACAGAACCCACCACCACAAATACAATTCAATTCTGTGGGAAACACTGCTTTCCATTATCAAACCCTTCATCTTATCCACAACAAATAAATAGTCCTGTAGAATCAAGTATTGTTAGAATACTGTTGGGTTGTGGAGGTTAGCACACTATAATGTTACAGCACAGGGTAATCCTAATTTTATGCATCAAATTTATTCCAATCCAACTCAAAAGTTTTGAACGACACAAAGTGAAGGTTTTATCCAGATCAAAACCAAGAATAGATTATGTGATCTAATCCAATTTCAGGATCCTTGTTTCCCTTTGAACAACCCATTTTCAAGATTTGATCCAATCCGATAGCTGAAATCCGGTAACTGAAATCCGATAACCGAAATCCGATCACGTTTCTTTTGAACAATTGTGCCCAAACAATCAAAGCATATGTAAAACTAAAAAGCTATGCCATCATGTTCGTTTTGCTCGGACCCCGTAAATCACCGCTTGCGGTTATATTTGGGGGCCAAGCAGCGAAGCTGCGCGGCAACCCATAGTGATTCTACGTATTCTTATTATTGGGGGCCAAGCAGCGAAGCTGCGAAGGCACCCATTGTGTTTCTATTTGTTCTTATTGGGGGCCAAGCAGCGAAGCTGCGAAGGCACCCATTGAGTTACTAGCTTTTCCTATTATTGGGGGCCTAGCAGCGAAGCTGCGAAGGCATCCATTGAGTTAGTAGTTTTTCCTATTATTATTATTATTATAAAACTTCTGCCATTGGAGTCTATGGCAGCCCATAGAACGCCTGGCTAAAAAGTTCAGATTTTTTGGCAGAAAGTTTCGGGACACTCCACTGACCATTCACACTCATTTACGGACCTCTAAACCCAGCCATCTAGCGCCACCAACAGGTCAAAATCTGGCCGAAAATTGAACCGCTGGGTCTAAAGTTATGAAATTAGGCACACTGATTCAGCACTGTCCCATGATCACTCTCACCAATTTCCAGAACTCTATGCCCAACACTCTAGCGCCACCAATGGGTCGAACCTGGATTGCATTCATGCATGTGACCATTGAATGGTGCGTCCGATTTTCACATATCAGGCACCGTTGGAATCCCTGGACCGACCTAAGTTCAATGACCCCTATCCCATCACTTTCCGCCATATTGGACCTCCGCCATATTGGATTTAGTCCAAACTCTACGAAAAGTTTCAGCGGTTACAAATTTCATCCGATTTTCACAGAACTTGGAGGGGATGATCTTCAGACCGAGCCGCACAAACGATACTGGTCAGATTTTTTAATTTCATTTTTGTTTGCTCGTGACAGCCAATCCAATATGGCAATGAAGCCACCAAACAGGAAGTGGTAAAACATCTAGGTGACGCTTTGAGTTAACATAACAAGACTTGATACCATTAGTCAGGACACTGTCCCAATCACTCGCACCAATTTTCATGCATATACATTGAACACTCTAGCGCCACCACCAGTTCAAAGCTGGACATGCGTTCATGCTCGTGATCCTTGACTCTTTTGTCTAATTTTCACAATTGAGGTAGCGTCTGAATCCTTGAACAATCTTGAGTTCATCGACCCCTATCCCGTCACTTTCCGCCATATTGGACCTCCGCCATATTGGATTTAGTCCAAACTCTATGAAAAGTTTCAGCGGTTACAAATTTCATCCGATTTTCACAGAACTTGGCGGAGATGATCTTCAGGCCGAGCCACACAAACAATACTTGTCAGATTTTTTAATTTCAAGTTTATTTGCCCGTGACAGTCAATCACACATGGCGACGATGCCGCCAAACAGGAAGTGGGCTAACATCTCGGCTACGCTTTAATGTATGAAGTCCAAACTTAGTACAGGGACTTGGTATCTGATTGTGAGGACGCCCTAGGAAATTGGCATCATTTGGCCTCTATAGGGGGCGCTGCAATACAGGAAGTGAGCTTGTATCTCAGCAACGCTTTGATGTACGAAGTCCAAACTTGGTATAGAGACTTGGTACCTGATTGTGGGGATGCACTAGGAAACTGGCGTCATTTGGCCTCTACAGGGGGCGCTGCAATACAGGATGTGAGCTTGTATCTCAGCAATTCTTTGATGTATGAAGTCCAAACTTGGTACAGGGACTTGGTATCTGATTGTGAGGACACAGTAGGAAATTGGCATCATTTGGCCTCTATAGGGGGCGCTGTAATACAGGAAGTGGGCTCAAATCTCAGCAACGCTTCGTTGTATGAAGTCCAAACTTGATACATGGACATATTAGCTGATTGTGAGGACATGTAAGGAAAGTGGTCTCATTTGACCTCTAGGGGTGCTGTAATAAAGAATGTGAGCTCACATCTCAGCAACACTTTGGTGTATGAAGTCCAAACTTGGTAGAGGGACATGGTAGCTGATTGTGAGAACACACAAGGACATTGGTGTAATTTGGCATCTAGGGGCGCTCTAACAAAGTAAATGAGCTTATTTCTCAGCCGTTCTTTATCCAATTGCAATCAAACTTGCTGTGAGTGCTTGCTCCTGCCATGGCAACGTCATTCCTGCTATAGCGCACTGCTTGGCCCCCGCATTGCTGCTTGCAGCTATATTTATTATTAGGGGTCCGAGCAGCGTAGCTGCAGGAACCCTATTGTTTCTGTACCGTTCATTTTTTGGCCAAAATTCTGTAAAAGTCATACTGCAGCCTAAACCGTAACTCCAAAACTCTTGAAATTTTCAGGTATGGTTACCAGTACCCCCCTCTACCCATAACCCAAAATTTGGGGTACTGCACCCAAAGGTGGCGCTATTGAAAAAATTTTTTAATTATGCTTATTTCTCCTTACCAGATTCACCTAGACTCAAAATTCTTTCAGAATATTAATCTCTAAACTCAGATGCATCTTTTTGGCCCTGGTCTTATGGTCTACAAATGTTTACTTTTTCCACAATTTCATGGAAAAGCCAAACATTATAAAAAGTTTCACACTCTTCAAAAATAATCGAATCTTCACCAAAATTCTCACAGACAATGTTTAGACCAAGCCTCACAAAAGTTATCGCTCAGAATTTTGATATTTTGTTCCATTTCAGAGATATAGGCCAATAAAGTTAGACCACTTAGGCCTTTTTTCCTAGATCACCTATATTCCTATAAACCGTAAGTCCTAGAAACTTGACATTTTCAAGTATTGTTACCAGTACCCCCCACTACCCATAACCCAAATTTGGGGTACTGCACCCAAAGGTGGCGCTCTTGTCAAAAACGCTTATTTCTCCTTACCAGATTCACCTAGACTCAAAATTCTTTCATCATATTAATCTCTACATTCAGATGCATCTTTTTCACCCTGGTCTTATGCTCTAAAAATGTTTACTTTTGCCACAATTTCAGAGAAAAGCCAAACATCATAAAAAGTTTCACAGGCTTCAAAAATTATCAAATCTTCACCAAAATGTTTACAGACAATGTTTAGACAAAGCCTCACAAAAGTTATCAAAAGAATTTGGATACGTTGTTCCATTTCAGAGATATAGGCCAATAAAGTTCGACCACTCAGCCCATTTCTCCTATATCACCTATATTCCTATATGAGTATTTTTTTTTTATTGGATAACAACCATACAACCATCATTAGGTGGATACTATTAACAGTGCACATTTTCAGATATGTACTCTTTTTTATAAAGCCCTTAATTCTATTGTCAAATGTATGCTAGGAATTTTCTTGATGTTGTGTGTTTGCCAACACACATTTTCATCATTTGAATGTGACTGCTCAATGTGTATGATTGTCAGTGGCTGAGTGGGATAATGCCTAGTGCTGGTGTTTGTTAGGTTGAGAGTTCGAATCCTGCTAGAGCTTTAGGCTCAAGATGCACATGCTATTGGTTATTGAAGATTCACACTATTGAACAGCACCTGAATGACATCAGACAATTAACATTCACACTCATTAGTTGCCAAGAATCAGAATGCCGACACACTCTATGACATATAGGGGAACTTCTTTGTTTACTATTTTTCCTTCATCATTAAGTCTATCATATTTCTATTTCATCCATTACTGTTCTTCTCTATAAATGTCTAATTGCCCCAGAATATCCAAAAGTTTTCAGGTGTACTCTTTCAGGAAAGCCCTTCATTTTATTGTCAAATGTATACTTGGAGTTTTTCTTGTGTGTTTACCAACACACATTTTCACCATTTGAATGTGACTGCTGAATGTGTATGATTGTCAGTGGCAGAGTGGGATAATGTCTAGTGCTGGTGTTTGTTAGGTTGAGAGTTCAAATCCTGCTAGAGCTTTAGGCTCAAGATGCACATGCTATTGGTTATTGAAGATTCACACTATTGAACAGCACCTGAATGACATCAGACAATTAACATTCACACTCATTAGTTGCCAAGAATCAGAATGCCGACACACTCTATGACATATAGGGGAACTTCTTTGTTTACTATTTTTCCTTCATCATTAAGTCTATCATATTTATATTTCATCCATTACTGTTCTTCTCTATAAATGTCTAATTGCCCCAGAATATCCAAAAGTTTTCAGGTGTATTTTTTCAGGAAAGCCCTTCATTTTATTGTCAAATATATACTTGGAGTTTTTCTTGTGTGTTTACCAACACACATTTTCACCATGTGAATGTGACTACCCAATATGTAGGATTGTCAGTGGCTCAGTGGGATAATGCCTAGTGCTGGTGTTTGTTAGGTTGAGGGTTCGAATCCCCGGTAGTGCTTTAGGCTCTAGCTCGAATACTATTGGTTATTGAAAATTCACACCATTGAACAGCACCTGAATGACATCAGGCAATCAACATTCACACTCATCAGTTGCCAAGAATCAGAATGCCGAGACACTCTATGACATTCAGGGGAACTTCTTTGTTTACTATTTTTCCTTCATCATTAAGTCTATCATATTTATATTTAATCTATTAGTGTTCATCTCTACAAATGTCTAATCGCCCCTCCATGCTTGGAGTTTTTCTTGTGTGTTTACCAATACACATTTTCACCATGTGAATGTGACTGGCCAACATGTAGGATTGACAGTGGCTCAGTGGGATAATGCCTTGTACTGGTGATCCTTAGGTTGAGAGTTCAAATCCCACTTGAAGCATTAGTGAGTTGTGGATGTTAGCATACTACAATAGAATGCTGTTGGGTTGTGGAGGATAACATACTATAACATTACAGCTACTTGTCAATATGGACTTGTAGTGCAAGGCAAGTATTACTGTCTAATTATAAGCTGTAGCCTATAATTATTTGTTATTCTTATAATATTTGTCATTTCTTATACATATTTAGTCGGCTCTTCCACTTGACAGAACAACTCTATATCGGTTAAGGATGTCACGCATGAAACAATGCTGCAGAAACATGAAAATACGACTTTGAGTTTAGTAGGCTATAATTTTCAGTTCCTGTTTATCTATTGCACAATGGGTAATAATTTAAAGGAATCATGTTGCAGTCTTGTAAATAGTGACCCTGCAAGATCCCTAGTCATTGCAAAATCATAGTCTGTGACTTAAAACTCTACTACTTGTCTTTAGATGTGAGAGGGTCTGAGACTGTAGTCTTTCAAAAATATTTTCCAAATCTTTGCAAATCTTTCCAAAGTTTACCCGCTGGGAAACCCTGTAGCTCCGGAGCAGGGGCTCAGACCAGGATAAATTGTTTGCTCGCACTCAGTTTGCTCTTTTGTTCATCTCAACCCAGCACTCCAGTGTGTCCTGCTCTGTGTGCGTCTTTGAGTTAACGTAAGTCATCACTTTAATCACCCTCACTATGACTTTTGTGATGTTTATCAGTTTGTAGAGTAGCTCTGCCATCATGTGTAAAGTTAAGGTCTTTGTTTGTTGGTTTGGTGTGTTGGAGTCCCATGTGAGAGATGATTAGGTGATGTTGGTTGACTTGGGATGTCAAGTATTGTTTAGTTGTACCTTATATAGCCATATGATTTCAGTTTATTGTTCAAATGTCAATTGGTTTGTTTGTGAGTTGGGATCTGTACTGATTTACCCCATTTCACTGATTACTCCATTTTCTGTTTGTTTCCTCTTTGATGCAGCACACATACAAGTAAAGAACAAAAGAACAGATGAATTGAAACTCCAATAAAGTTAACTTGTGTTGCACCGAAACCTGCCATCTCCGTGTCATCACTCCATACCATTGAGCCTTCTGAGTCACACCATTGAACAGCACCTGAATGACATCAGGCAATTAACATTCACACTCATTACACACTGCTGGTGTTTGTTAGGTTGAGAGTTCGAATCCTGCTAGAGCTTGAAGCTCAAGATGCACATGCTATTGGTTATTGAAGATTGACACCATTGAACAGCACCTGAATGACATCAGGCAATTAACATTCACACTCAGAATGCCGACACACTCTATGACATATAGGGGAACTTCTTTGTTTACTATTTTTCCTTCATCATTAAGTCTATCATATTTATATTTCATCCATTACTGTTCTTCTCTATAAATGTCTAATTGCCCCAGAATATCCAAAAGTTTTCAGGTGTACTCTTTCAGGAAAGCCCTTCATTTTATTGTCAAATGTATACTTGGAGTTTTTCTTGTGTGTTTACCAACACACATTTTCACCATGTGAATGTGACTGCCTAATATGTCGGATTGTTAGTGGCTCAGAGGGATAATGCCTAGTGCTGGTGTTTGTTAGGTTGAGAGTTCGAATCCTGCTAGAGCTTTAGGCTCAAGATGCACATGCTATTGGTTATTGAAGAGTCACACCATTGAACAGCACCTGAATGACATCAGGCAATCAACATTCACACTCATTAGTTGCCAAGAATCTGAATGCCGACACACTCGAAGACATATAGGGGAACTTCTTTGTTTACTATTTTTCCTTCATCATTAAGTCTATCATATTTATATTTCATCCATTACTGTTCTTCTCTACAAATGTCTAATTGTCCCAGAATTTCCAAACGTTTTCAGGTGTTCTCTTTCAGGAAAGCCCTTCATTTTATTGTCAAATGTATACTTGGAGTTTTTCTTGTGTGTTTACCAAAACACATTTTCACCATGTGAATGTGACTGGCAAAAATGTAGGATTGACAGTGGCTTAGTGGGATAATGCCTTGTACTGGTCATCCTTATGTTGAGTGTTCAAATCCCACCTGAAGCATTAGTGTTAAAATACTGTTGGGTTGTGGAGGTTAGCATACTAGAATAGAATGCTGTTGGGTTGTGGAGGTTAGCACACTATAACATTACAGCATTACAGCTACTTGTCAATATGGACTTGTAGTGCAAGGCAAGTATAACTGTATAATTATACGCTGTTTATCTTATTGACTCCGACACAGAACCCACCACCACAAATACAATTCAATTCTGTGGGAAACACTGCCTTCCATTATCAAACCCTTCATCTTATCCACAACAAATAAATAGTCCTGTAGAATCAAGTATTGTTAGAATACTGTTGGGTTGTGGAGGTTAGCACACTATAATGTTACAGCACAGGGTAATCCTAATTTTATTCATCAAATTTATTCCAATCCAACTCAAAAGTTTTGAACGACACAAAGTGAAGGTTTTATCCAGATCAAAACCAAGAATAGATTATGTGATCTAATCCAATTTCAGGATCCTTGTTTCCCTTTGAACAACCCATTTTCAAGATTTGATCCAATCCGATAGCTGAAATCCGGTAACTGAAATCAGATAACCGAAATCCAATCACGTTTCTTTTGAACAATTGTGCCCAAACAATCAAAGCATATGTAAAACTAAAAAGCTATGCTATCATGTTCGTTTTGCTCGGACCCCGTAAATCACCGCTTGCGGTTATATTTAGGGGTCCGAGCAGCGTAGCTGCAGGAACCCTATTGTTTCTGTACCGTTCATTTTTTGGCCAAAATTCTGTAAAAGTCATACTGCAGCCTAAACTGTAACTCCAAAACTCTTGAAATTTTCAGGTATGGTTACCAGTACCCCCCTCTACCCATAACCCAACATTTGGGGTACTGCAACCAAAGGTGGCGCTATTGAAAAAAAAAGTTAATTATGCTTATTTCTCCTTACCAGATTCACCTAGACTCAAAATTCTTTCAGAATATTAATCTCTAAACTCAGATGCATCTTTTTGGCCCTGGTCTTATGGTCTACAAATGTTTACTTTTTCCACAATTTCATGGAAAAGCCAAACATTATAAAAAGTTTCACACTCTTCAAAAATAATCGAATCTTCACCAAAATTCTCACAGACAATGTTTAGACCAAGCCTCACAAAAGTTATCGCTCAGAATTTTGATATTTTGTTCCATTTCAGAGATATAGGCCAATAAAGTTAGACCACTTAGGCCTTTTTTCCTAGATCACCTATATTCCTATAAACCGTAAGTCCTAGAAACTTGACATTTTCAAGTATTGTTACCAGTACCCCCCACTACCCATAACCCAAATTTGGGGTACTGCACCCAAAGGTGGCGCTCTTGTCAAAAACGCTTATTTCTCCTTACCAGATTCACCTAGACTCAAAATTCTTTCATCATATTAATCTCTACATTCAGATGCATCTTTTTCACCCTGGTCTTATGCTCTAAAAATGTTTACTTTTGCCACAATTTCAGAGAAAAGCCAAACATCATAAAAAGTTTCACAGGCTTCAAAAATTATCAAATCTTCACCAAAATTCTCACAGACAATGTTTAGACAAAGCCTCACAAAAGTTATCAAAAGAATTTGGATACGTTGTTCCATTTCAGAGATATAGGCCAATAAAGTTCGACCACTCAGCCCATTTCTCCTATATCACCTATATTCCTATATGAGTAATTTTTTTTTCTTGGATAACAACCATACAACCAGCATTAGGTGGATACCATTAACAGTGCACATTTTCAGATATGTACTCTTTTTTATAAAGCCCTTAATTCTATTGTCAAATGTATGCTAGGAATTTTCTTGATGTTGTGTGTTTGCCAACACACATTTTCACCATTTGAATGTGACTGCTCAATGTGTATGATTGTCAGTGGCTGAGTGGGATAATGCCTAGTGCTGGTGTTTGTTAGGTTGAGAGTTCGAATCCTGCTAGAGCTTTAGGCTCAAGATGCACATGCTATTGGTTATTGAAGATTCACACTATTGAACAGCACCTGAATGACATCAGACAATTAACATTCACACTCATTAGTTGCCAAGAATCAGAATGCCGACACACTCTATGACATATAGGGGAACTTCTTTGTTTACTATTTTTCCTTCATCATTAAGTCTATCATATTTATATTTCATCCATTACTGTTCTTCTCTATAAATGTCTAATTGCCCCAGAATATCCAAAAGTTTTCAGGTGTACTCTTTCAGGAAAGCCCTTCATTTTATTGTCAAATGTATACTTGGAGTTTTTCTTGTGTGTTTACCAACACACATTTTCACCATTTGAATGTGACTGCTGAATGTGTATGATTGTCAGTGGCAGAGTGGGATAATGCCTAGTGCTGGTGTTTGTTAGGTTGAGAGTTCGAATCCTGCTAGAGCTTTAGGCTCAAGATGCACATGCTATTGGTTATTGAAGATTCCCACTATTGAACAGCACCTGAATGACATCAGACAATTAACATTCACACTCATTAGTTGCCAAGAATCAGAATGCCGACACACTCTATGACATATAGGGGAACTTCTTTGTTTACTATTTTTCCTTCATCATTAAGTCTATCATATTTATATTTAATCTATTAGTGTTCATCTCTACAAATGTCTAATCGCCCCTCCATGCTTGGAGTTTTTCTTGTGTGTTTACCAATACACATTTTCACCATGTGAATGTGACTGGCCAACATGTAGGATTGACAGTGGCTCAGTGGGATAATGCCTTGTACTGGTGATCCTTAGGTTGAGAGTTCAAATCCCACTTGAAGCATTAGTGGGTTGTGGATGTTAACACACTATAACATTACAGCTACTTGTCAATATGGACTTGTAGTGCAAGGCAAGTATTACTGTATAATTATAAGCTGTAGCCTATAATTATTTGTTATTCTTATAATATTTGTCATTTCTTATACATATTTAGTCGGCTCTTCCACTTGACAGAACAACTCTATATCGGTTAAGGATGTCAAGCATGAAACAATGCTGCAGAAACACGAAAATACGACTTTGAGTTTAGTAGGCTATAATTTTCAGTTCCTGTTTATCTATTGCACAATGGGTAATAATTTAAAGGAATCGTGTTGCAGTCTTGTAAATAGTGACCCTGCAAGATCCCTAGTCATTGCAAAATCATAGTCTGTGACTTAAAACTCTACTACTTGTCTTTAGATGTGAGAGGGTCTGAGACTGTAGTCTTTCAAAAATATTTTCCAAATCTTTGCAAATCTTTCCAAAGTTTACCTGCTGGGAAACCCTGTAGCTCCGGAGCAGGGGCTCAGACCAGGATAAATTGTTTGCTCGCCCTCAGTTCGCTCTTTTGTTCATCTCAACCCAGCACTCCAGTGTGTCCTGCTCTGTGTGCGTCTTTGAGTTAACGTAAGTCATCACTTTAATCACCCTCACTATGACTTTTATGATGTTTATCAGTTTGTAGAGTAGCTCTGCCATCATGTGTAAAGTTAAGGTCTTTGTTTGTTGGTTTGGTGTGTTGGGAGTCCCATGTGAGAGATGATTAGGTGATGTTGGTTGACTTGGGATGTCAAGTATTGTTTAGTTGTACCTTATATAGCCATATGATTTCAGTTTATTGTTCAAATGTCAATTGGTTTGTTTGTGAGTTGGGATCTGTACTGATTTACCCCATTTTACTGATTACTCCATTTTCTGTTTGTTTCCTCTTTGATGCAGCACACATACAAGTAAAGAACAAAAGAACAGATGAATTGAAACTCAAATAAAGTTAACTTGTGTTGCACCGAAACCTGCCATCTCCGTGTCATCACTCCATACCATTGAGCCTTCTGAGTCACACCATTGAACAGCACCTGAATGACATCAGGCAATTAACATTCACACTCATTACACACTGCTGGTGTTTGTTAGGTTGAGAGTTCGAATCCTGCTAGAGCTTGAAGCTCAAGATGCACATGCTATTGGTTATTGAAGATTGACACCATTGAACAGCACCTGAATGACATCAGGCAATTAACATTCACACTCATTAGTTGCCAAGAATCAGAATGCCGACACACTCTATGACATATAGGGGAACTTCTTTGTTTACTATTTTTCCTTCATCATTAAGTCTATCATATTTATATTTCATCCATTACTGTTCTTCTCTATAAATGTCTAATTGCCCCAGAATATCCAAAAGTTTTCAGGTGTACTCTTTCAGGAAAGCCCTTCATTTTATTGTCAAATGTATACTTGGAGTTTTTCTTGTGTGTTTACCAACACACATTTTCACCATGTGAATGTGACTGCCTAATATGTCGGATTGTTAGTGGCTCAGAGGGATAATGCCTAGTGCTGGTGTTTGTTAGGTTGAGAGTTCGAATCCTGCTAGAGCTTTAGGCTCAAGATGCACATGCTATTGGTTATTGAAGATTGACACCATTGAACAGCACCTGAATGACATCAGGCAATTAACATTCACACTCATTAGTTGCCAAGAATCAGAATGCCGACACACTCGAAGACATATAGGGGAACTTCTTTGTTTACTATTTTTCCTTCATCATTAAGTCTATCATATTTATATTTCATCCATTACTGTTCTTCTCTACAAATGTCTAATTGTCCCAGAATTTCCAAACGTTTTCAGGTGTTCTCTTTCAGGAAAGCCCTTCATTTTATTGTCAAATGTATACTTGGAGTTTTTCTTGTGTGTTTACCAATACACATTTTCACCATGTGAATGTGACTGGCAAAGATGTAGGATTGACAGTGGCTTAGTGGGATAATGCCTTGTACTGGTCATCCTTATGTTGAGTGTTCAAATCCCACCTGAAGCATTAGTGTTAAAATACTGTTGGGTTGTGGAGGTTAGCATACTAGAATAGAATGCTGTTGGGTTGTGGAGGTTAGCACACTATAACATTACAGCATTACAGCTACTTGTCAATATGGACTTGTAGTGCAAGGCAAGTATAACTGTATAATTATACGCTGTTTATCTTATTGACTCCGACACAGAACCCACCACCACAAATACAATTCAATTCTGTGGGAAACACTGCCTTCCATTATCAAACCCTTCATCTTATCCACAACAAATAAATAGTCCTGTAGAATCAAGTATTGTTAGAATACTGTTGGGTTGTGGAGGTTAGCACACTATAATGTTACAGCACAGGGTAATCCTAATTTTATGCATCAAATTTATTCCAATCCAACTCAAAAGTTTTGAACGACACAAAGTGAAGGTTTTATCCAGATCAAAACCAAGAATAGATTATGTGATCTAATCCAATTTCAGGATCCTTGTTTCCCTTTGAACAACCCATTTTCAAGATTTGATCCAATCCGATAGCTGAAATCCGGTAACTGAAATCCGATAACCGAAATCCGATCACGTTTCTTTTGAACAATTGTGCCCAAACAATCAAAGCATATGTAAAACTAAAAAGCTATGCCATCATGTTCGTTTTGCTCGGACCCCGTAAATCACCGCTTGCGGTTATATTTATTATTATTCCTGTAAGCCCGATTTTGGGCCAGCTCCTGCTCCTAGACCTTTTGAGATATCACCACCGATCCAACTCTGGAACGTCCGGCCGGAACCGGTGTAGTGCGGAAATTGAAAATGACGTCACTGACCCTTGTCATTCTTCCGCCATATTGGATTGAATAGAAAGCGAAACTAAAGTTTCACAGGTCACAAATTTGGTCCGAACGCCACGAATCTTGACGTACATTATCCTTGGACCCAAGCCTCACAAAAGTTACCGGAAGGATTTTTGATTTTCGAAAGCGTTTGCCCGTCACAGCCAAACGAAATTGGCGGTGAAGCTCCGAAACAGGAAGTCGTCCATATCTCAGGAACACTGTCACATATCGATACCAAATTTTGTATATGAACTGGGGACTCCAGTGTGAGGGTGCATAAGCTTTAAAAAAAAAGAAATATTCCAAAAGTTTCCATCATTTGGCAAACCAACCACAGGTATTTGGTAACTCACACCATTCACTTTTCACCATTCACCTTCTATCACAATGCCTTCCATGTATGCACAATGTCTCCAGGCAACCTTGCCCAATCATGAAATCCTTGCTCTGCCATGGGATAGTATGGACTTACAAACTGAAATAGCAAGGAGAACAGTAGCTATATATAGCTTACATAATAGAGTTGTTTTCACATTGACGGTATTCAAATTACATTTTTCATTATTGTTACATATCATGATGGGAGAGTATTATTAAAAATGTTACAAGTATGCAAATGCATATGTTTACGGGCATTTAGGTTTTACTGTGTTGTTTTGTTGTAAAGACATGCAAGGCATTCTGGGCCATGTAATAGACAAAGCAGTGGTCGGCAGCGTTAACTTGATTTCCTGTATTAATATGAATAGGTGTTTCTGAAAACCTAGGGACAATAAACAGCTATCTCTGTTACAAAAACGAGCTAGTAATCGCCATTGAAGAGGGAACTATGATAAAAAGATTGTTTTTCTAAAAGCATGGAGTTGACGAAAGAATAAACAAGCGTCACGTTAATGTTAAATAGCCTACCTATCTGAACGCTAGGTGGCAGCGTTGTATTACATTTCACTAGTGTAGCCTACTTGAAATACGGTGTGAGATTCACAAGTAAGGAAGGTGCAAATATTATGTAATTTATCATGGGAAATTATTGGAAATGTTATTTCTTGTTTATCCTAATTGCAAACCACACAGATCCATTCGGAATCACACGTTTCACACATTTAATACTGAAAGACTATCATTTCGTTTATTTGATGTCGCCTAGCAACAGCCTTCAGAGCAAAGATTCTAGAACAGGGCTTCAGAGAGACACGTTTTGAGTTTGTGGCCAAGAACCTAAAATATCGGTTTCCATGTGCTGGATGGTGTGCGTCCTTTATGAAAGTAAGTGTTTTATACAGTTAACGTTACAGACATAATGAGTCATGTTGTAGTGGTCAACATAAATGTGCCCCTTCTGTTATTAGAATGCTAAGCGGAGAAGCATGCTAAGCAGAGATTTAGTATCATTCATTTCTTGTGTGGCTAGCTATAGGGAGGAGATGTATGTTGCTAATTGGGATTTATGTTGTTTAGGTAATGCCATGGTCATTTGATATGAGATGCTTGCACTCGTAACTTTGTCACGTGTAACTTTAGGACTGCTATTTTTTTTTTACTAACAGTAATTCACGAAGCACTTTAGCCCTAAAAGTAGCACCTACGTCTGTGACAGCTTAAAAGAAGTGGCAAGGACTCCTAACGCGATGTTTTGAAATGCGTCTACTATTGTCTACAGGAGCTTCCAATCGCGAGGGAACTTGCATTGTAGGCATAACTAAGGGATGCAATAACACCACCAACAACCAAAACTAGCCTACTCATTGTCAACATGTACATGAAATGTAACGTTTCATGTGAATCAAATTAAAATGTTTTCTTTGCAAACGTAGGCATAGGCGTATGGTGACAGATTAATTTAATAATGCTGCTGTGTGAATCACGGTAATCACGGTGAATGAAGTGGCCACTTCTTAATGGGACCCACTGTATGGAAGTGGGCTAAGTAAAATAGAGATGTTTTCAATAAGATAAGGTTAATCAGAATTCTACGATATGCCCGCTTGACAACGGCTTGACAACAGCAGAGATAGAACTGGCCTTTGGCCATAGCAACCATCCATTTAGAACAACTGGCCTTCATAGCAACCAAAGATCTGAGCTGTGTTGCAATGTGAGGCAAAGTATAGAAAGGTGATGAAACATACAGAGACAGGTCAAGAAATATAGTGCAGTGTAGACAGTAGTATACAGTTGATTTACAGAACGTGGTTTAGAGTAATATGAATTAAATATAAATATGTACAGTGTATTAGCAGTTATCTCATACAATAAGTAGAATAATGTAGGCTATGTAGATGTAGCAGTAACATTATAATAGTAGAAATAATAATATAGATATATGCAGTGTATTAACAGAATATAATAAAACAGAATAAATATGGATATTCAATATGACAAATATATAACAGATATGTACATAACATACAGCTATGTGCAGTGTGGAAACAGTGTCATTGTAGTGCAGAAACAACATTATCAGAGTAGTAAGAATAAGTCTATGTGCAGGATGAATAGTATAAAGATCAGTAGAATAACTATGTATAAATGTAATTACAGTAGGCCTATGTACATTTGTAAATAAATAAAAAACTATGGGTGAGAGGGATAAATTAATTTTATTTCATCGTAAAAGTAAATTGCATTCAATTAAATTGCAATTAAAAATCTTTCCAGTAGGCTTTAATGTCACGCAAAAAGTACAACCAAAGCTGAGCTTGATCAACTAGAACGTCTAAAGAACCAGAACTTGAGTGTAGTTTTTTGCTGGGTCCCAGGCCATGTTGGTCTGAGGGGAAATGAGAAAGCGGACAGTGCTGCTAAGCAAGCCCTCAATGAAGAAGTCACAGAATGTCAAATCCCTGCCCCAGACCTTAAACCTATACTGAACTCTTACATCTCAGATAAGTGGCAATCTGAATGGGATTAATGTACCAACAACAAGCAAGGAATGTGAATTTTGGCACATTTTCATGATCTACTGGGTCGTTATGGGCCACACAAAATACGGTGTTGCTAAAATTACTCCTATTGTGGCTATTAGAGACATGCGTTCATGAGTGTCCAGCTACATTCAATGAGTTAAGTAAAATACATTCACACACACAAAAAAAACATCACTAATGTTGTGGACATTCCTTTATTCTGAGATACA
Organism: Alosa pseudoharengus; assembly: GCF_046254945.1. Lineage (NCBI taxonomy): Eukaryota > Metazoa > Chordata > Actinopteri > Clupeiformes > Clupeidae > Alosa > Alosa pseudoharengus. The sequence continues at coordinate 349,841 of NW_027468576.1, read as the reverse complement.
TCAATAGGCTCTCAAAACAATCCCAAACAGACATAAGGTCTTTATAGAGCAAATCCATATAGATTATTTGTCAAATAAACCAGTAAAACAGAATTAGGGGATGGAATATATAACGTTCACACTCATAGCTCATATTTTTAAAATAAATCAGTGAAAAAGTATCCTGACAAACAAGCAGCATTTTAATGCCTTAGTCATATTTCATAATTTCAAATATAATAATATTTTTCTCTAGGTTACCTGATAGCCCAGTTTGAGAGGTGCAAGACGCGTGACATAATTTATTTTTGCAGCCAATCACTGCTGTTGTTTTATTTTATTGATTTGATTTTAGTCATAGAAGCTAAATTCGAAGGCAGGCCACAGGTAAATTCCAACGAACCGCATTCCGCAACCGCAAGGCAATAGTTGAATAGAGCTTTTGAGGTATTGCCACTGCTCCAACACTTGAAAGGCACTGTTAGAATGCTTGGATCAAGCCAGGTTCAGCGTAGCGTATGTCACTGTCTGCTCACATTGGTGACCGGACCAGGGCAAGCACACTTTCGCAGTTCCCGCCGGAAATGCAGTCTAGTTATTATTATTCCTGTAAGCCCGATTTTGGGCCAGCTCCTGCTCCTAGACCTTTTGAGATATCACCACCGATCCAACTCTGGGACGTCCGGCCGGAACCGGTGTAGTGCGGAAATTGAAAATGATGTCACTGACCCTTGTCATTCTTCCGCCATATTGGATTGAATAGAAAGCGAAACTAAAGTTTCACAGGTCACAAATTTGGTCCGAACTTCACGAAACTTGACGTACATGATCCTTGGACCAAGCCTCACAAAAGTTACAGAAAGAATTTTTGATTTTCAGAAGCGTTTGCCCGTCACAGCCAAACGAAATCGGCGGCGTAGCTGCAAAACAGGAAGTTAGGTATTATTTCAGGAATGCTGTCACATATTGAAACCAAACTTTGTACATGAACTGGGGACTCCAATGTGAGGATGCACAAGATCTGAAAAAAAAAAAAGATTAAATAAAATGGTATGCCAACTGACAAACCCTTTTATCTATGCCATGACATTCAAGCCCACTTGTGCCTGCTTCACCTTCATTTACATATTGCTGGACTATGCACAGATTCATCTTAACCTTGCCACGCACTTCAATTTAATATCATGCCATGGGATAGTATGGACTTACAGATATTTATAGAGAGGAACCATGTGATATATATACCAGCAGTACTCTGTAGTACACTATTATGGTTTTCAAATCTAATTTGCTTAATTGTCATGATATGAGAGTATTATTCTAAATTTTACTAGTACAAAAGTTGATGGGAGAGTATTATTCTAATTTTTACATGTACAAAAGTATGCAAATTAATATATTTACGGAAGATTATGTATTATTAAGAAGTTTTGTGGTGTTTAAAGACTTGCAATGCATTCTGGGTAGGCAGCGGCCATTTCACACTTTTAATGTTAATGCAAGACACTAGGTGGCACTGTTGTATTACATTTCACAGAGGACCAACGTGAGAAGGCACGTTGTTTTATTTCTGGGGTAATGAGTTTGCATTGTGGCTGTTCATGACTGCAATATCAGTAGCCTACGACGGGAATACAGTTTGTGAAGGTGTGCGTTGATGAACCAAGTAAGTTAGACGTGAACCTTTTAATTACGTAGCCTACCAGTTGTAGGCTACTTGAATGAAGAGTTTTATGAATGCCAACGAGGGACTGAATGTTAGCATATGTTTACTTTGTTTTTAGACTGCTAGCTAAGTCTGCCAACGAACTTTTGTCTTTTTTTTCCACTATGTATTTGATATCTAGTATGATAGTCAGTATAGCGGTGAAAATGGACATCACGGTTATGATTTATTTAGTAGCCTACGTTTCTATGCATGTTAATTAGTTAACTATCTCCTGAGTGGGCATTGCTTTTTGTGGCATTTCACCAGAGAGGGTTAAAGCGGAGCTAGTAATCAAGCAAGGATATTTGATTTCACGTCGCGGTGTTTTGAAATTAGCCTGGACAATCCAGACCCTGATAATCTATTTTGGAATGCGTCTACAGGAGCTTCCAATCAAAGATTCTAGAACAGAGCTCTAGAATCTTTGCTTCCAATTGCGAGGGAACAATTTTGCATGGTAGGCATAACTAAGGGATGCAGTAGCCTAACACCACCAACAACAACCAAAACTAGCCTACTCATTGTCAACATGTACATTAAATGTAACATTTCATTGTGAATCAAATTAAAATGTTCTCCTCTTTGCAAACGTAGGCATAGACATATGGTGACAGATTAATTTAATAATGTTGCTGCGTGAATCATCACGGTAAGCGCGAATGAGGTGGCCACTTCTTAAAGGGGTGGTTCAGGATTTTGGACATAGGACCTCATTTCCAAGTAAGCAAGTGTGATATCAGTGGAAACACGTTTCATCCAGTCCTTCTAATTGCAGAGTTCGCAGGTGCTAGGCTAGCGCAAGTCAACGGTATGTGCTAGCCTGCCACTAAAAACAGTCTTACCCACTCCAAAGTACACCCGAGGCAAATAAATTATAACGCCAGACTATCTATGTAAATGTCTGTTTTGATAGTGTTATTTCTAACGTTATTCTATCCTTGCATTTCAACGATCGCATTACATTTTGAGGGAATAGTTTCTTAGCAGCAACGGAATTATACTTGCTCCGGTTAGTAGTACTGCGCCGAAAAGTAAACAGTAAAGCGCACTCCAATGGGGATACCTAGTAGCCTTGGTAATATCAGTCCGCCGCTGAGATGCAAAATGACTACTACCAACTTCAGGGACCAAAGTAGAACTATTGCAACGCGATGTGAGGCTTGTATTTCTCACACTATTCTATCAACACAGACATTTACATCGATTGTCTGGAATTTGCCTCGGGTGTACTTTGGAGTGGGTAAGACTGTCATTAGTGGCAGGCTAGCACATACCGTTGACTTGCGCTAGCCTAGCACCTGCGAACTCTGCAATTAGAAGGACTGGATGAAACGTGTTGAAAACGGTCTCCACTGATAAATATCACACTTGCTTACTTGGAAATGAGGTCTTATGTCCAAAATCCTGAACCACCCCTTTAATGGGACCCACTGTATGGAAGTAGGCGAGATGTTTCAAATAAGATAAGGTTAATCAGAATTCTAGGATATGCCCGCTTGACAACGGCAGAGATAGAACTGGCCTTTGGCCATAGCAACCATCCATTTAGAACGACTGGCCTTCATAGCAACCAAAGATCTTAGCTGTGATTCATGTAGCCTAAGTATGCATGCAATGTGATGCAAAGTATAGAAAGGTGATGAAATATACAGAGACAGGTCAATAACTATAGTGTAATGTAGACAGTAGTATAGAGTTGATTTAGAGTAATATGAATTAAATATGTGCAGTAAGTAGCAGTTACCTCATACAATAAGTAGAATAATGTATGTAGATGTAACAGTAACATTATAATAGTAGAAATAATAATATATATGCAGTGTATTAACAGAATATAATAAAACAGAATAAATATGGATATTCAATATGACAAATATATAACAGATATGTACATAACATACAGCTATGTGCAGTGTGGTAACAGTGTCATTGTAGTGCAGAAACAACATTATAAGAGTAGTAAGAGTAAGTCTATGTGCAGGATGAATAGTATGAAGATCAGTAGAATAACTATGTATAAATGTAATTACAGTAGGCCTATGTACATTTGTAAATAAATAGAAAACTATGGGTGAGAGGAATAAATTAATTTTATTTAATCATAAAAGTAAATTGCATTAAATTCAATTGCAATAATGCTATAATGGCTATAATGTCACGCAAAAAGTATACAGTGGGCATCGCTTTCAAATGGCCACTTCAGTCGCGCATTACGAGGCGTGAAGCTGCGTGAAGCTTTAGTACCACTTTCAGCCACTGTGCGTCGCTCTGCCACTGTACATCGCTCTGTCAGTAGCCTGACTGCCGCCCCTTCTGAAAAAGCAGGAGGCTACCAAACATAATTGTTACCGAGAGGAATCCCAGCCTACGAATTCAATAACAAAATAAATCATGCATAATTAAACATTACCTCGATTAAGGCTACTTGGGTATGGCTTAAGGCTTGACTACACGGTGGTAGCGAAAATCAAAATCTGCTATGTTATTGTCAGTGTTGGGGGCAATGCAACTACGCAAATCAAAACAGTGTCTTAATTTACCCTACTTCTTGACTGCAATGTAGTCAGTTGACTGCTTGACATGTCATTTTTATTTTTCTGTTTCTGTACAATAAACAAATACATCTGCTTTATGCCGCAGAATTACATTCATATTTGGCTGACTGCAGACGCGCCACTTCCCTCCCGATATTCCAAGATTAAGATAGTAGCCTATACAAAAAGCATAGGCTACTATCATAAAAATTCGTTAAAACGAATAGCTATTTGCAATTTGACAAAACACTGGTCCTCATTTTGCGAATGCGAGGAAGATATGAGCCTGTTGCATTTAGTTAGATGTCCGAGTCACACATGTTTGAAAACCACTGGCTCGTAATCACAATAATTTAACACACGACAGTTGGATAGCCTACTTCATCATGTCCCCATGCCTACATTTTTTTTCTGAGTAGCATAGAGATCGTTAAAAACAATAAAGTAGCCTATGTCTCTCCGTTTGGGACATCGAAAACGTATAGCCTATTTTTAATAGGGTAGACTACCGTCGGAGATGCTGACTGGCAAAGGCCTCGGGATAACACGTTATCTCCACTATCATCAGTAATGCCCCTTGATCAAAGTGGGGAATTAAATAAAAGTTTGAGAACCACTGGGTTAACAAGTTACCTGCAGTCCAGAGCAATATTCTAATGATCGGCGATGATATCGGCAAATGTTTGTTTTCCAAAGTAAGAATTTCACTTGACCATGCACCTTCGACAATGAATAGCTCATTACACTTGTTACTGTTAAACGTAGGCCTAACTGGTATCATTACAAACATTATTCTGTGTCCTAAAACTGGCATATTTTATGGCATTGTGTCATGTAAATTCGTTGCAAAATCTAGAGAAATGTGTGAGGTGGTCTGGTCAGCGGGGGACAATTGAGACACACATTGGATTGTGTTATTACTTGAACATTCCACACATATCCACAGCTGTGGTAGGCCTATCAGGGGCAGGAGGATTACTGTTAGCGCAGGCTTTATATAAAAGTCTTCAACAGAAGGCCTCGAATGCAGGCTTGCCCTGTGGTTTGCGCAGCCTACAGTAAATAACAGACCCGCCACAATGTGCGGTATGATGCTTTTTTACGAGCAAGATGTTTTTGGTGCCCTACGCACACTGCATGTTCTTAAATAACAATGATCATCAGTAATATTCGACCATTCATTTGTGTAAATGGGCAAGCGTGACCACCTTGATTGGCTGATGATTGTAACGCGGGCATGATTCCAAACACCTCCCTTACGATAATGAGTGACAGGTGACAGGTCTCAGAATGCGTGCGCTACACAAGGACGGAAGATGATGAATAACTGGGGCCGTAGGCTATTCACAAAGGCTTTTATCTTACCACTAGGGGTAGGCTACTCCTAAATCGCACTAAAAGATTTTAGCTTGGAGTTTTCTCTTAAAAGTTATTCACAAAGCCTTTCAGACAACTCCTAAACTAGGAGTGAGTCTTCTTTGCTATAGATGACGTCATTACTCATGCACGAGCTTGACTGAAGTGACCACCTTGATTGGCTGACGATTGTAACGCGGGAATGATTCCAAACACCTCCCTTCCGATGATGAGTGACAGGTGACAGGTCGGAGAATGCGTGCGCTACACAAGTAGTGAGAAGGAAGATGATTAATAACTGAATAAAAAGGCCTAGCCTAAATTAATAATGAGTAAGGCAAAACAAATAGCCTAGTAGCCTAATGAAACATACGGATTGATTAAATTATTCTGTTACTATGCCTACGTTTGCAAAAGAGAACATTTTAATTTGATGCACAATAATGTTACATTTAATTTACATTTTGACAATGATTAGCCTAGTTTTGGTTGTTGTTGGTGGCGTTATTGCATGTTAGTTATGCCTACAATGCAAAATTGCTTCCTCACTATTGAAAGCTGCATAGGATTTCAAAACACGGCAAAATGCCGCAGGTTTGTGAATAGGTGTGAGTTCTTTTAAGCTGTCAGAGGTGGGAAGGTGTGATTTGTTGGGGGCAGGGCCGAATTAACTGGTCACAAATGTCTGATGGCCCCCCTTCCCCCCCAGCCAACGTGAATCGGGTGGTCAGTTAATAGGCTGAAGATTTTTCCTGCCATCTAAGGCAGCGGTCCCCAAACACCGGGCCGCGGCCGGTACATTCCTAACCGGGCCGTAGCCTACGACATGAGTTTAAAAAAAATGCATGCAAACTAAACTCAATTTAATTCGCAATAATGTCACGTTTTTACATGGCATAGGCCTATATGCAGTTGTTTGATTGCACACGTTTGCATTTTGCCAGGTCTATTTTCTTACGTCTGTCCCGCCTTCAACACTTTACATATTGCCTTCAGCGCTGCGCAGCCTCAGGTCAGCTCACTTCACTTGATCAGTTCTTGGCGAACGTTAGTGTCACACAAAGTTAGCTAAACTGCTAGAATGAGCATCAAAAAACAAGCATCTTTAGCAGACACTGGCCAGGGTGTTTAAGTTGCGAGAGCCGCTGCAGAGATTTCTTACAGAAAAAAAGTCACCGTTAGCTGCACATTTTAGTGATGAGGACTGGGTGTCAAAACTCGCTTACCTATGTGGCATATTTGGGTTGCTTAATGACCTCAACCTGTCACTCCAGGGGAGAATGACGACTGTATTTAAACTGGCAGATAAAGTCGCTGCATTTAAAGCCAAGCTTGATTTGTGGGGACGAATGGGGATGGGGTGTATTTGATATGTTCCAAACAGTAGTGGGGGTTTTGGGAGAGACTGAGGCAGGGCCCTTTCTCTTGCAGCTGGTGCGCGATTACCTTGTTGCGCTTTCAAATGAGTTTGAGCGTTAGGCTACTTCCCATCCTCCAAAGATCCACGGCAAACCAATGAGTGGGTCCGCAACCCATTTGTCAATATCCCGAATAGTCCTAACATGTCAGCGCAGGAGGAAGAGCAGTTGATCGAAATTGCAAATGACGGTGGTCTTAAGAGTGTGTATGAGGAAACCTCTCTGGCGGGTTTTTGGATCAAAACCAAAGCAGAATATCCCGAGATAGCCGTAAAAGCGCTGAAAACGTTGCTACCATTTCCCACCACGTATCTATGCGAGGCCGGGTTTTCTGCAATGACTGCAACTAAAACCAAATTGCGCAATCGACTGGACATTTCAAACACACTGAGGATGTCACTGTCTTGTTGCAGGGAACAAGCACAGGGCTCCCACTGATTATATTCATAATGCATGTTTAGTTCCCATGTTTTGTTCCCATATTTTGTTAAGCATGTTCACACTTGATAGATGTAGCTTCAAGTTGTTCAATTTTCATAGTTCATATTGTTACATTTTCACTTCTTCAAGTTCACGTTTTTCACGTTTTTAAGAGTTCGTTACCTTCACTGTTCATACATAACTGGAGCTAGTTCTTTTCAAGTAATGCATGCACAACACATATGGAACATGGAACCCCCGAACCCCCAATACCCCCCCCCCCCCCCCCCACGGTCCGTGAAAAAAAAATGGGAATCAAACCGGTCGTCGAATCAAAGTTGTCAACATTTTGAATATTAGTGTCGGGTGAATTGAAATGTTCTCAAAGTAGCCTTATGGCTGAAAGCTGCTTGGGATCCCCCCGTCAAGCAATATAACCATACAAACGCGCTTCCTGCACTCATTGTTTCAAAAAACTGAACTGAAGAGCTGTGAACGGCACGGCACGGTATGCCCAATGAAAATAAATTAACGCAACGCAATGCAACACAACACAGACACCGCTTCTCTCGCGTCAGTCACTGACATGAACAAAACACAGAACCCGCTTCTCTCACGGCAGTCACTGCAGTAGCCTAGAATAAAAGCATGGGGAAAAACACTTCCCCATGACAAAGACATCGTAAAACACTGAAAGTTAATATTTTGTCACTAGCAACATATCGGAACTCCCCCTATTACCGTCGGTCCCGTATTTCCACCGTCTTGCGTGTATGTGTCACTTATATCCATTTCTATACAAACCAAGACAGCGGACTCCTAAAGAGACGCAACCACCCACACCATAGGTGTATCTAAATTAGCTATGTACCAAAAATGACATTTTACCGTGACTCAAAGAGCTGTAAACAGTGTTGTAAGGCTGCGTGTACACAACCGCTTGGAGCTCCAGTGGAATTTTAATTTCACGACAAGAATTCTCGGTCTAACCGTCCATGTGCCGTTAAGAACCAAACCAGATTTTGTTCAAATCTACACACCTATGGCTACTGAAAAATGTAAGGTTAATTTAGCAAATGTTATTTTGAAGTGTTAAAAAACATCGTTGTTTTAGAATTTCTGAACAAAAGTGGTGATAATTGGGGGTGTTACGATACATCTGTCCTTTGTCAATGTGTTATGTTCCAAGTAGCCTATGCGTAATTCTGCTGTCTAAAGTTGTATGTTTATGACATTCAAGCAAGGAAAACGATGATTTGAACACATCTGTTTCGTTGGAATGGCAAGGGGTAGCAACAGGGCAACACAGAGACAGGCCCGATGGCAGGGTTGTTATGAGAGTATTAAAATCTGGGATAGCCTATTCTACGGCAAGACTGCGGGGGAAAGTTAAAATACGTGATAAACACGGAAAAAGTTGGCATGCATTGTTTCGGTCCCCATGCACAGGGATTATTTGTCATATTATTAATCACATATGATTATTTGTGAAATTGTGCAAACAGGCGCAACACATTTGAAAAGGAAGGACTGGTAGCATGCAAGCTCACGAAAGATTGATTTAAGAACGTTATCACAGTGTGTGGCTGTGGCGCAAAGCAGCGCGGGCGGAAGACGGCAAGGGGAGGGTCATGTCTTTTTTAACAATTCTGTCGGAGGGTCATTGAACAATTTCTAGCAGGCAAGGGAGGGTCATGCAACTTTTGACTGAAGCACTCAAAATTCATCCGGTGGCCCCTTCAATAAATAACGAACAGTCCCTAGATTGCTGCTGGGCTAGGCTATATGTCTTGGTTCATGTCCGTTCACAACTCATTGCCGTCAAACGCGTAGCCTATCTCGCGGTTGCATCCATTACAAACAAACATGCAATGTGAACGTCTGGGATTGGGAAGAGCACTAAATGCTCTACTGAATAAGCACGAAGTCAAACCTTTAAATGAAAAACACTCTTTCATAATCAAAAAAATAAACCGCTAATGAAGTAAACTTGTGACCTTAAAAAATCGTTTATGCCTGTAACTCCGTGATAACAGGACGTAACAGGAAGGCATTTGGCTGAGCAACGGAGGTTAATATGCTCTATATTTTGTCCAAATGATGTCTGTCTATCATCGTTGCACTCGGAGAAAACCAGAATGTTTAATTTGTCCTGCGTTTCTTCTACGGCTGCAAACGGGATTCACTCGCAGTTAACCAAATATTTCTTTATTAGGGCAGGGCAGGCATATTTCTGGCTATTAAATTATTTCTAAACCAGTCTGCTAAAGTCTGTAGTGAAGTCTGTGTAGGGTTTTCCAGGCTCCATTTCTTTTTACGAGACACCCTACTCACTTGAGCCATCTACCGGTTGTTTGGGTTGTTGCAGCGTCTCACTGGGAAAATACAAATTAAAGTCGCGTGATCCCACGCGATCCCACGCGCGGACCGCGAGTGAAGCTGGCCAAGTCGAAGCACTGCCCACTGTACAACCAAAGCTGAGCTTGATCAACTAGAACGTCTAAAGAACCAGAACTTGAGTGTAGTTTTTTTGCTGGGTCCCAGGCCATGTTGGTCTGAGGGGAAATGAGAAAGCGGACAGTGCTGCAAAGCAAGTCCTCAATGAAGAAGTCACAGAATGTCAAATCCGTGCCCCAGACCTTAAACCAAGGCCGTAGTCATGATGTCAACATTGGGGGGGACCAAATCTGTGGTGGGGTCTGAGGGACCCCCAAACAGAATGCGCCCCCCACCCGTGAAAAGAGAAGGGTGGAGAAGAAGCAACTGGTCCATCCCTGGACCCGTGACTCCATTTGTGTTCAAAATGTATACTTTAAAAGAAATTACAAACTAGAGTATCTTTTGATAACCTCTACATAACACAGAATGTGGTTCTTTGACTTATTACTTACACCTGAAGATTTTTTTTAAACTAAGGCTTAGACTCATGTTTGGAGCCTAATAAGATTTTGTCTTTTAATTTAGATTTTATTATGCTGGCGGCTAATCACACAATTTTAACATAGTTTGAAAGGGACAGGATTCAGGAAAAGGCTACTGAGACAGGCCCCTCTTCTGTCTGACTCACCTCATGTACCCCTGTATGCATTATAGACTGGCTTCTGACAGAAATGACGTTTTGTGCCAACATGTAGAAACACTAGGCCTACTACAGCCTTTAATTGGTGAATGGAGGTGCAAATTCCTTTCTACAAGGATACAAGGATACAAGGAAGTTTATTGTCACATGCATATAGTTACTGGAAGTAAGAAATGCAGTGAAATTAAGTATGGTGTCAGCCTATTTGTGCATTTATGGGGGGGTAAAAAGTGCAGTAGAAGAGGGGTTTAGTAGATTAAGTGGCAAGGGCTGCATAAGAAAGGTGGGGGAGGATTGCGATTGGGGGGGGGGGGCACCAACAAGGAGCACCCAAGAGCAACAGGGGCAAGGAAAAACTCCCTTACCAAGGAAGAAACCTTGGGCATATCCACGGCTCAAGGGGCTAACCCAACTGCCAAGGGTCTTGGTGTGTGTGTTGGGGGGATGACAAGGGAGATGGGATAGTGTGCTGTGTATGTGGGGAGAGGGCAGTGTGCAATATGTGTGTTGGAGAAGCTTCCTCATGAGACAATGTGCTGTGTATTGGGGGGCGGGGGCAGTGTGCTGTAAGTATGTTGGGGATGTGTGTTGGAGAAGCTTCCTGATGAAATAATGTGCTGTGTATGTAGGGGAGAGGGGGGGGGGGGGGGGGGCAGTGTACTGCAAGTATGATGTATGTGAGTGATGACAGTGAAGATGTGTGTGTGGGCGGGAGGGGAGTGGAGCAGTGACTGTGTGTGTGTGTGTGTAGTGTGTGTGTGGGTAGGTGGGGGCAGTATGCTGTAAGTATGTAGAGGATGTGTGTTGGAGAAGATCCTGAAGACAATGTGCTGTGTATGTGGGGGGGCGGGGGCAGTGTGCTGTAAGTATGTTGGGGATGTGTGTTGGAGAAGCTTCCTGATGAAATAATGTGCTGTTTATGTAGGGGAGAGGGGGGGGGCAGTGTACTGCAAGTATGATGTATGTGAGTGATGACAGTGAAGATGTGTGTGTGGGCGGGAGGGGAGTGAAGCAGTGACTGTGTGTGTGTGTGTGTGTGTATAGTGTGTGTGTGGGTAGATGGGGGCAGTATGCTGTAAGTAAGTAGAGGATGTGTGTTGGAGAAGATCCTGAAGACAATGTGCTGTGTATGTAGGGAGGGGGGGGGGCAGTGTGCAGCAAGTATGTAGAGGAGGCTTACTGTAGCAAGCAGTGTGCTGTATGTATGTGAGGTGATGACAGTGATGATGTAAGAGTGTGTGTTTTTTTTTTGTGTGTGTGTGTTGGGGATGGGGGGGGGGGGGACAGAAAGGCTAGGCAATCAAGGACATGGGTAGATAGATGGAGGAGAAATCAAAAATAATAAATAAAAAGTTCTATAGAGATGTGCAAAAGTTGGAGAAAGTCAGATATGTGTTTGTGTGTGTGTGTGTGTGTGTGTGTGTGTGTGTGTGTGTGTGTGTGTGTGTGTGTGTGTGTGTTTTGACGTGTGATGAATAAGAAAATAAATAAAAGGTCTGCAGCATAGGGAGAGGGATGTAAAAGTGCTAAAAGTCATGTAGGTGTGTGTGTGGGGGGGGGGGGGGGGGGGGGGGGGGTCATGAGTGCTGAGGAGTGGATGAGTGCAAAGTCAGTATAGTGTGAGTTCAGAGTTGGGAAATGTTTGAGAGTGCTGAGGAGTGAATGTGTGCAAAGTCAGTATAGTGTGAGTTCAGAGTTCGGATAAAAACTTCTCCTGAGTCTCTTAGTTCTGGCTTTGTGACTACATAGGCGTCTTCTTGATTTCAGCGTTAGGAATAATCCATTGTTAGGATGAGAAGAGTCCTTCAGAATCTTTTGGGCTCTTAGGAGTACTCTTCTGGAATAGATTTCTTGTAGAGCAGGGAGTTGAGTTCTTATAGTACGTTCAGCTGAGCGCACTACTCTCTGCAGAGTACTACAATCTCTAACTGTGGAGTTCCCATACCAGGTGATGATGCTACCAGTTAGAACACTCTCAACCGCTGAAGTGTAGAAGGCCTTCATGATGGATGTAGAAACTTTGAATTTCCTTAGCTGACGAAGGAAGTAGAGTCGTTGTCTGGACTTCTTCAGAACATGTTGAGTGTTAACAGTCCATGTTAAGTCTTCAGTAATGTGGACACCAAGGTATTTAAAACTTTGAATTATCTTTGAATTATCTTTCTTTGGTTATTTCCGCGATTCACATTAACTGCTATCACGTATTGTCGCCACATTTGATCACGTTTTGCCTGCATGGATGCGCGATTGAGTGCGCATCTAAATATAATATGCAAGATGCAACAATCATTTCTAAGAGGCCTACACACGGTAATTTCTGGCATTACTACTAGCATATGAATGCATTATTTATGTTGAAAGACGTGAAAGAAATGACACAGGCTTGCACAAATTCATCATTTAAAATAAAACGTTTCACTTTCGCTATCATTGCGAGAATAGGCTACAATATGGAAAATGTTCCCTTTCAGTCTGATCGGCTCCAAACATGTATGGGATTTCCTTAGCCTGTGCTACACCTTTCCAAGAAGTTTTGTGAAAATTGTTCCGGTAGCTTTTGCGATATTGTTGACAGCCCTACCTCACCGCAGTAGGGTGCAGTAAATGGAAGCTTTTGATAGCGAACGCCACTAACGAAAAACGGAAAATCACCAGGACAAACCACTCAGGGGTGTAGACTACTCTGGAACCATAGGTCACTAATTTGTGCGTTATTTACGTTTGATTACATTTCAGATACGTGTTGGTTTCCTGTAGGCCTAGTATAGCGCTTTATTCTTTCTTTATTTTTCTATGTCCGAATATTGGGGGGGACATTTTGGTCATATTTGAATATTGGGGGGGACACGTCCCCCTCAATGTCTATGGTGACTACGGCCCTGCCTTAAACCTATACTGAACTCTTACATCTCAGATAAGTGGCAATCTGAATGGGATTAATGTACCAACAACAAGCAAGGAATGTGAATTTTGGCACGTTTTCATGATCCACTGGGTCGTTATGGGCCACACAAAATACGGTGTTGCTAAAATTACTCCTATTGTGGCTATTAGAGACATGCGTTCATGAGTATCCAGCTACATTTAATGAGTTAAGTAAAATACATTCACACAAAAAAAAAACCCCATCACTAATGTTGTGGACATTCCTTTATTCTGAGATACATCAATAGGCTCTCAAAACAATCCCAAACAGACATAAGGTCTTTATAGAGCAAATCCATATAGATTATTTGTCAAATATACCAGTAAAACCGAATTAGGGGATGGAATATATAACATTCACACTTATAGCTCATATTTCTAAAATAAATCTGTGAAAAAGTATCCTGACAAACAAGCAGCATTTTAATGCCTTAGTCATATTTCATAATTTCACATTTTTCTCTAGGTTACCCGATAGCCCAGTTTGAGATGTGCAAGACGCGTGACATTTATTTTTGCAGCCAATCACTGCTGTTGTTTTATTTTATTGATTTGATTTTAGTCATAGAAGCTAAATTCGAAGGCAGACCACAGGTAAAACCCAACAAACCGCATTCACCCCGCAAGGCAATAGTTGAATAGAGCTTTTGAGGTATTGCCACTGCTCCAACACTGAAAGGCACTGTTAGAAGGCTTGGATCAAGCCAGGTTCAGCATAGCGTATGTCACTGTCTGCTCACGTTGGTGACCGGACCAGGGCAAGCACACTTAAGCAGTTCCCGCCGGAAATGCAGTCTAGTTGTTACTACGCCTGTCAAACTCAGACCGGAGTTGTCTAGAAATTCAATGGTAGCTGTTAAGACTGTCTGTAAAAGTTACAGCACAAGAGGCTCTTTTAGAGAGCCACGGACCTAAATTAATTTACAATCATTTACAATCCGTTGAAAGACTGCAGTATGACAGAGACACATGTATAAAAATTCGCAACTCACATAAGGTAAGTAACATGATAATAATATGAAGAAAGTTATCTTGTTTGTTGGTTTACATTATCATGACGGCTATGTTTAGCTTAGCTTACCTGCTTGCTAAATCCTCCAGTGCCAGATCAAGCTAGCTAGCTATCGCTAGATAAATAACTAGTTTAGAAGTACAGAAATATAACACTGCTCGTCCAAAATCGTTAGGACACACAATCTGACACAATCGTTCTGCAATTTTCGAACAGCTGACTTGTATATTGCACGAAGACTATTGGATAGTGCTAGGCAAGTTAGCAATTGTTTGCTGTGCAGACATTATGAATAATAAGGTCGTAAAACACCGCACACCGCAACAAATATTTTTTCCTCGCTTTCTGCAAAGAAAAACTATAAATCGTGTGTCCTTCATTGATAAGGAAACATGCTGAGGTTACTTTATGAGCAGGCAATGGTAGTCTGAGCGCGATCCAGGATCCAGATCCGGCCGCCTTGTTTTCTTGATCGATTAGCTCGATGTGCACACATACATATCTTTTTGCTCCTATTATATCACCTAGCCAGGAGCAAAAGTATCGTCACTCGTAGAAGCAGATTCGAGCACTTGTATCAATTCACTTGTAGTCGTGCAAGAAAATCAAAGCGATCTGTAGAATTTTATTAATGAGAAATTATTTCACAGATCTCACAACTTCGGATGCATTAGTTCACATTTGGGTTTACAAATGCACGAATGTTGTGCATGTTCTCAGATTATGAAACACGGATGTGCAAATGTGTTTCGCACCAACTGCGCTGCAACGATTGGAGCAAAAGTGTCGAGTGCATGACTCAAAGTTGTGACTCACAGGATAGGATTTGTGTACCTGTAAAAAGGATTTGTGAACCCGTAGCCCCTATTTTGTGTTAACAAAATATAAAAAAAATATGTACAACTTCAACTTTACTGTTACACATTTATGACTTTAGCGTGCACATGCAAAATCTGCAGTTAAATGTGCTCGTCACTTTTGCACCCAATATACCTTCATATATGACTAGCAGGATTAACGACATGGAAGACACTGGATTAAATGGATAGGTAAATAATAACAACTAGCCAGAACGATTTATTATCGGTTTCGATGTGTAGCGCCGTTTTAAGACAGTGTCTTCCATGTCGTTAATCCTGCTAGTCAAAGACCACTTGACTGAACTGAACTAGGGAAAACAGCGTCGGAAAGATTCAGTTGCTATCAGTTGATAAGACATGTTGTACAACACTGCCATCTGCTGGTTGTTCAGTGGAGGATGTCTTCGCATTCAAATCTAGTGGTATTTATTTGTGGATCTTGGTGTGCAGTAGGAATGTCTCAAAATTACGTCATCAACATAAAAGCAAAAAGGAGATTCACAAATGCCGATTCCACATACAAAGTCAAGCATATTTATTTTCAAATCTCAAAAATATATTTACAAAGACATGTTTATTTATATAAAATTGTTTATTTGTATGTCACATTTTTATATTTGTATTGTGTATTTGGATATATATAAATGTATGTATATATATATATCCTTTTATATATATTTAAATCATTTTGAGACAATTCTCACTCCATAGTATATGTTGTTACATTAGCTTCAGAAAGCACCGCTTCAGAAAGCTGCAGGGGAGCGCGGGGTACAAAGTAACGCAGGGTTAAATGTAACATGGACTTTTTTGCTAGTTGCAGAGGGTTGATCGGGGCATGCTATTGGTCAGTTAACCACATTACTATGAGAGGTGTTCCACAAATGTTCAGTCAGTATGGACGTGTTTTCACGTAGATCTACAGCAAAACGTCTTTTGAAGGCATCAAAGTAAATAGGTGACAGCTACTTGTCTTTCGATTACTGAGTTGTGGGTGTGTCACAGGTTCAGTAGTCGTGGTTATGTGAACTTAGTTTCCAACAATTAATTTATACTTAAATTTTGGCTGTAATGAAGCACTCCCCCTGCACCCACACACAGACTCAGAGAAAAAGGTACAAAAATACTTTATTTTAAAGTTCATTAATATTCATAGATGATATAATTAAAATAGTCCAATGTCAATTCTTTGGCCCTCCACTCTCCTAATCCAATGTCGACCGTGAAGGGAGTCCAGTCCTTTCCTTTCTACCAGAGGCCTAAGCTGGAACACATGACAAACACACACAAACACACTTCTGTCATACAGCACTTGGGGAAGTTTAACCCTACACACGAACACCGGGTGGCACTACAGGAATTTGAGAGGCTCACAACCCTTTAATACAATAGATCCCCATACCCAAATAAATATATATTAAGGAGCCCCCGCTAGTTGTACTCCACCCGCTACCCACGTAAGCGCCAATGCTCTGCTCACTACGTTACACTACCCCCCAATCACGCACAAGCAAACCCGCACTCAAACTACGAATAACTCTAAACGGAAGGGAAAGGCCACTTAGCTCAACATGGGGGGAAAGCTCCACACTTCTCTCCCCCCAAGGCAGTTGCGTAAGGGAGGTTTAATTCCACACTGATCACTGGTCCGGCAGCCTGCAGTCTGTGGCCTGTCGTTATTGAGCGTTATTCCGATGTTCTCCCCCGCGTCGTCGTGGCCAGTGGCGTTCCAGATCACACAGTCTGCTCCCCTTCTCCGGGCTCAACCAGATGCCGTTCCGTTCTGCGTTAAAACTGCTTGTTTAGCTGGTGACATAGGCCGTCCGCCGGTCCTTTAGCGACCCACCACTCCAACGCTGCAACACACAAAGACAAACCAGAGACAAGGCACGAACTCTCCACAGGCATATTCACACTGGCTTATCAACATACCTCTCTCCCCCTTCCTACCAATCAAGTGTAATCCCATAACTCAGTGCAATTAGTAATCAGTTATCAGTTGATAAGCTACAGCTGGTTTGTTTACATGAGCGCCGGCTAGTCCGTCACTCAACTACTTCCCCACCTATGGTTCCTAGTCTCCACCATATGACAGGTGCAGCTCTCTGACTCTTATCTTGTATCATCTAATAATCGTCTTGTAGGGTAAAAATGAACACCGTTTTGAAACATATAGTCAACACATAGCAGGAGCTATCTTTTCTTATAACAAACGTGACCCAGCAGGGTTAGTTGTAACGCGCTGTTACAACTAAGCCACTCATAGACGGGTTGCCAACAAAACTAGATGCGCGCACAGATGTGGGGCAGAAGATGCCGTCCACAACGTTATAAACTTAACCTAATAGTCGGCTGCTGTAAGCTACAATCACATTTTTTTTGTATACCCCTGTTGTCTCAATGATAATAACATCTCATTTCAGACTATATTTCAGAGTTTGCCGTTCATTTGGATTATTAATATAACGATCGTATTTTGTCATTTTTGGCAGACATGCATTCCGTTAGGGATATTGAACATATTGAACATTCTCTAACCATCGTGATTTTGAATGCAGTTTTCAGCACAAAAACTCATTTTATTATTTTCATGGAGAGCACTGCTCTATTAGCCTGACGTAGTCATACTCAATTCTAGTCAAAATATGAGTCTGATACTGCTCCATTGGGACATAATTATGGGGCGTGTTTCAACCGATACAGGGGGGGAATGCCTCTGCACTCAATTGGATAGACCTAACCAATCAGAGCAACAAAGGCCGTCCGCCGGTCCTTTAGCGACCCACCACTCCAACGCTGCAACACACAAAGACAAACCAGAGACAAGGCACGAACTCTCCACAGGCATATTCACACTGGCTTATCAACATACCTCTCTCCCCCTTCCTACCAATCAAGTGTAATCCCATAACTCAGTGCAATTAGTAATCAGTTATCAGTTGATAAGCTACAGCTGGTTTGTTTACATGAGCGCCGGCTAGTCCGTCACTCAACTACTTCCCCACCTATGGTTCCTAGTCTCCACCATATGACAGGTGCAGCTCTCTGACTCTTATCTTGTATCATCTAATAATCGTCTTGTAGGGTAAAAATGAACACCGTTTTGAAACATATAGTCAACACATAGCAGGAGCTATCTTTTCTTATAACAAAAGTGACCCAGCGGGGTTAGTTGTAACGCGCTGTTACAACTAAGCCACTCATAGACGGGTTGCCAACAAAACTAGATGCGCGCACAGATGTGGGGCAGAAGATGCCGTCCACAACGTTATAAACTTAACCTAATAGTCGGCTGCTGTAAGCTACAATCACATTTTTTTTGTATACCCCTGTTGTCTCAATGATAATAACATCTCATTTCAGACTATATTTCAGAGTTTGCCGTTCATTTGGATTATTAATATAACGATCGTATTTTGTCATTTTTGGCAGACATGCATTCCGTTAGGGATATTGAACATATTGAACATTCTCTAACCATCGTGATTTTGAATGCAGTTTTCAGCACAAAAACTCATTTTATTATTTTCATGGAGAGCACTGCTCTATTAGCCTGACGTAGTCATACTCAATTCTAGTCAAAATATGAGTCTGATACTGCTCCATTGGGACATAATTATGGGGCGTGTTTCAACCGATACAGGGGGGGAATGCCTCTGCACTCAATTGGATAGACCTAACCAATCAGAGCAACAAAATAGCTTACAGTGAGGTGTAGGAAGAAAACACACAAACCATTCTTCTTGCCTTAACATTGTTTTCTGGTCTTTTGTAAAAGTTAGTGCCGTCAATAACTCATAGCCTACAACATAGCCGTGTTGGGGCAGCCGTGGTCTACTGGTTAGCGCTTTGGACTTGTAACCGGAGGGTTGCCGGTTCGAACCGCGACCAGTAGGCACGGCTGAATTGATGGATCCCGTGGAGCATCCTTCTGTATGATTATCTTGTGTTTCAGTCCTTTGTACTCACATGTGATGAATTTCTTGCCCAACGATGCCATTTTGTGACCAGTGTATGCTACTAACTTGCATTTGGATGATGCCAGTTTTCCTTTAATGTCCAGTGAGCTGAATGTTTTCTCTGTCATTACGTTACATTCTGCACCGGTATCAAGTTTGAATGTCACATTTCTTCTGTTTATTTTCAAACTTTCTGTCCACATTTCTTCATCATCTGTTCTGACAGTATGAATGCATTTCTCATGATGTACTTGAACTGTGCCAATAAACATGTCTGTGCAGCTCTCATTCTGCTCAACTGTGTGCATCTTTCTTGTGTAGCTTTGCGAATTGCACATTTTTGCAAAATGATTTTTCTAGTTGCATACCTTGCATGTCTGACCAAATGCTGGACACTTCCTAGCTTCGTGTTTGTAGCCACATCTGTTGCAGTTTGCACTTTTCTGCTCTTCCTTTTCTGTCTTTACATTGCCTTTGTAGCCCTTCTATGATTTCACAGTCCGGATTTTGTGCACTTCTACTTCATCATTCAATTCGGAGTTCGCAGTATTCTTTGAACTTTCGCTTTAGCACAGCAATTTTGTCTTTCTCTTCATCACTGAATTCAAACGTGCTGCTTACTTTTATTGCTTCTTCGCCAGCAACATGCAAAAACGTGGCACATTGTACAGCTTCTGTCTTTTTGTCTATTCCGCTAGCAATGCAATACAGCTCAAAACGTCGAATCCAACTTTTCCAGTTTTCGGAAAGATTACCTTGCAGGCTCAAAGCTGACGGTGGTTGCAGACCCAAGTTTGCCATTTCCCTTTTTCTTATCTTCTTTTACGTTTATTCTGACACCATGTTATGTTTAATGAAATCAAGAGGACAACTTTATAATGCAGGCTTGACTTTTACTCAGCATCTTCAGAACCCCGCGATACAGACATGAACTACGGATACCCACAGCTACCAATTAGTGCAAATGCACATACATTACACATACCCTCGATATACATATTGTTGGAAAGCTTATGGCCGTTCGTGTGAATACAATAACTTAATTTTGTAAATTTTACCAAAACGACTGGTTTCGCCTTGCATGGTCACATTTCATTTGTTGTCTTATCTTTTTTTATTCAAAACAATTCGTAGGTATCCATACTGAAGTCTAATTACCACCAGATACAAATAATCATCACCTAGGTTAAATCCTCTCTCTCCAAAATCTCTTCCTCTGAGATGCACGCGCTATAGGCTATAATTTAGGCTACCCGACATTTCAAATGTGACTCTAATCAACTTTTTTAGCTCTTAAACACGAAAAATACACTGTTCAACGGAGCTGGTGTGTGTGAGGCGCACTCTTGGACTCCTTGAGACGCGACTAAGCTTTCGGTTGAAGTTATAGGCTATTATAGAATCCAATCCTATTGCCCCTGCTATTTATCAATGTAGCCTTTTATTGTTTTTTGCCATGAATCATCTGAGCTGTGATGAAATTGAGTGTTGTTTAAAGTTGGGATTACTGTAGGCCTAGACTATACTGCCCATATTGGAATAAAAACAGTGTTTCCTCTAGGATTTTTTTAAGCAGTGGGGGCAGGCCCCACAACAACCCCCCCCCCCACGACACATACATAAAAAAATATTTTTTTTATAGCCTATAATTTAGTATGAAAAGTATTTCTTTTAAAATATGAATTGCTTAAAAATACTGCTAATTTTATGCTGTTTAACAAATGTATAAATTGTGCACTGTCGCTTTATTCACGTTTATTTCTCAATGATCTTCTGCCTGCTCCGCTATGGCTAGTGCTGTACCTATGGCTGGGCCCTCTCACAGTTTTTAAATGGTCAGTAGTGGGAACTATACTGTTGCCTTCATGATTTCAGGATATATGAATTATCAACAATGACAAGCCAGCTGGAACCTGCTGCTCTCTCTCCCTCTCGTGAGTGCAGACGCTTTCCCAATTAAATGGATCACATAATGTTCACGTTAGATCTGCTGCAAAGGAGTTAACTTAGTTTAACATGATGTTATCTCGATTTAACATGATGTTTTGACATTGACATTGCAAACGTTCTCTAAGGAGAGTGAAAAGCAGTTTGCAGTAGTCGTCTCTATCGCAGGAAAAAAATAGCGAGCAGCCTGATAACCAAATGAAATGCTTGGCGGGCCGGATGAAAATGCTCGGCGGGCCGCAGTTTGCCCACCCCTGGCCTAGGCTAAGCATTCTGTAGCCTAATTCGTTAGACATTTTAAAAAATGGTTGCACTTCTTTTTGCTAATTTTCACATTTAGCAACAAGGGTAACAAACGTTTAGGTCGTGCGGACTTTGTGCGTCTGTGTAGCCCAAATTATTAAAAAATAAACTTTTCCGTGTCATACAACACAACTATTTATTTTAACATCATTACATCTATAGACTATTTCCAATTTGTATTATATTAGTGACTCACTTATCGTTTTAATGTTTCCAGATGTTTGATATCAGGACGTGAGCTGTCAGAACTGACAAGTTGAACGTTGTCTTATTAAAACGGACCCACCGCGGTGACGTTTTTGGTGGAGGTGTTGTTTAATAGTGACTCAGAAGAAAGCAAACGTTTGGACAATAAGCACATCCACACACTATGTGGAGGTAAACTGGACAGCCCCAAACCTCTGAATAGTTCTGCTTGTTGTTAAATTGCAATGTTAACGGCTGCCATAATGTCGGCAGGATACCGTGGGGGAAGAAAATTAAACCGTGGCGGGCCGCCACTACCAAATCAACATAGAGGAAACACTGAAAAAAAATAAAGGCCCACCCTAGGCCTACTTCGCAAAAGTCCACTCCGTTGAAAAATCCTGGCTACGCCACTGTTAATTACCTCATGTTGGAATGGCAGGACGTCTGAGAAAAAAGGTCAAGTGTCGCTACTCCGACAATGAAAAAAAAATTGTCGCAGTAGTGGGACGCTTGAAAATTAATGTTAATGCCGCCACTTCGACAATTAGACGCCAATGTCTAAGTAGCGGCATGTCGGAATAGCTGCATGTAACCCCTTCATATTTTTCTTTTCAAATTTGTCTTGCTTTAGTTATTTAGCAAGTTACTACCAGAAGCCAAAAATCTGACTCTTTCACTAGCTCAAAAATGCCGTCATGTAGGCTACTTTGTAAATTTTCAACAATCGGAAGCAGCTGCAATTGTAACAGGACATTTTGAAAGAGACCTTTATGGAAGCGCTGCTGCCCAGCTCGCGCACCCTCCTTTACAATGTGGAATGGTGACACGCACACAACTTGCAAAACATTGAACTGCTTTGAGTGAGTGCGCTTGCGAGTTGCGTTCCTTCTGTAATTAATTATACTAGATGCTCTTCTTCACACTGAAAACAGTGGCAGTCCTAGCTTGTAGCCTATAGCCCAACATATTTTTTTGGAATCAATTTGTGGTGTGATTGACATCAGACTAGTCATTAGCTAGTTAGTTGTGCACTGTTTCCCACTCAGTAGTAAGGTAACAAACAGCCTACTCGGATGAATTCTATTTTTTTGCCAATATTCTTGTTGCCCTCCTAGCATTCTGAATATCATTGCTCGCACACTGTAGGAACTGTAACGTGATTAATGACACGTTACACCCAAATCTGCTCAGCTACGACTAGAGAAAGAATCTCCCGTGTGTAAGTTGGCCTACCCCATAAACTGCATGACAGTAGGCTATTTTTATTTATCTATAAAATTACCACATGCGTTTGTTCAACTTTATGAAGCAGTATTACGCATTTGCACACATTTTGTTTGCGCCAGAAAGAGAAAATACAGCGCACACGATTTTGGGCTGCACTTTGAAACTCGTTCCGGCGCCCCTGCCTTGTTGTTGCCTTTATGATTTCCTTAACCCTTAGAACCCGATTGACGCAAAGTGCGTCAAAAAACACACCCCTTCTTCTCTGTTACATTGCTCCGGAACGGTTCATCGCAGCGAGATGAAACCTTTATTGCACGACAGAGCAGAAGTGGGGCTTTCCAACGAGACTACACACTTGTCTGTACGATCAAGTATGAAAATTTTAAAAAATCATGAAATTAAATCAAATTGCATCATATTTACAGTCTATACTTCTCTGCGTTCACCTGCACACACATTACTCTAGTTTGAATTACTCGCGAACCCGTGATCGCATCGATATGGCAAGCATATCAGATGAAAGAGGAGGCACAGGGCTATCCATTGGTACCATGTTTATCGATCCTTCGGGCTTATAAAACCAGACGAAGTGACTGCAAAATAATAACGTCATGTACACAAACCAACGCTGCACACTCATTACTCTCGTTTGAATTACTCGCGGACCCGTGATTGCATAGATATGCCACGCATGTCAGATGAAAGAGGAGACTCAGATCTATCATTTGATACCAAGTACATCCTTCTGGGTTATAAAACAGACGAAGTGACAGCAAAATAATAACTTCATATAGCTGGACTTACCCCACGTTTTTGTCTGTTCTTGTGGCAAAGCATGTTTATAATCCAATGCTATCATGTGTTTCTCTATGGCAAAGCATGTTCATATTCCGGTTTTGAGATCCTAGCAAATTCCTGCATGGCATCCAATTCAAGGCTCACATTGCATCCCAATTTGTTCAACAAATAAACACCTTTTTTGCCTTTACTTTGTTCAAGGCAATGCAGTAAAAAGTTGAGAATTATTATGACAGCATACACACAGGCACGCAGGCTAACACATAACCTCGGGTCAAGTCAGGTCAGATCAGTTCGTGTCACAGATATGGAGCTCAGAAAGGTCACTATAAAAAATGGCATTTATTTCCGTAAATCACACAGCAAATATTTCTGTAAATTGCTCAGCCCCAGAGTATCTCTCCAACATGGCAATTATATTGCCCGATTCAGGACAGTCTGCCCTACAACCACATGAAATGCATGTAGAGCTGTGAGCTTGCTGTGGTGAGATACATGTCAAAATATAAGAATTTTTATAATACACTTTTTATATTTTAATTCTTTAAAAATCAAAATAAAATCAATGCTAGTATTAATACATGAAATGATGGCAGATCTGAATAGCCTAGACTCTCCTGAAAAAAACAATATATAATATATGTGTGTGGCACTTACAATGACCAGAATAAATCCTTATGAATAAAGGTAGTGAAAATGCCCTAAAAACAGCTTAGGGTTCTAAGGGTTAATAACTTTCTTATACTAAATAGGAAATGCAAACAATGACATGCCCAACCCTGGAACTGACTGACTCTCTGTCTCTCTCTCTCGTGCGTGCACGCGCTCTAAGCAGCCTACGTTCCAAATGACGGTAGCTTAAGGTAACGTTCAAGTTAGATCTGCTGCATGAAGGACAGTGAGAGAAAACCCGTGTCCTGCTTTTATATTTGATAAATAGGTCCATCTCTTCTCACAGTTCCAATGCATGATCCGAATAATGGTTTCATATTTGTTAGTCAACTTTGCAAAATACATTCAGGGCTACACTCAAAACATTCGGGGCTGAAGCCCCAGCAAAATCGACAGGCGACACCCCTGATAAGATATATAAACTCACGCTGTTGCATTATCATATATGTTTGGTAATGGCTCAACTGTCTCTGATTGTTCTACTGACTTGGAAACTGGATGTGTCATGGAAGCAGTAAGTCAAGTATCAAAAATAGTAGTGGCAGAACTCCTAAGAGCCACCTGGTGGTTGTTTGGGTCAACTGCAGTTTGTGCCATTTCTGCCGAGAAAATGGGTGCGTGATTCATGTAGGAACCCGTCCAAACTTAACTGATACCCACTGTAGTCGGTCATAGGGTAGGCTCAGCAAAACGTTAGCCAAGTTTACTTTGACAAGGCTGGCGGCTAGCATTATTATCATCAAGAAGTGTGCTAACTCGTAGGCCTAACTCCGGATAGTTTTGCATTGAGGTGCTACTTCAGAGTTGACGAACTCCTATTTCATTACTGCAGAAATAGTAGATTGATGCTCCTGTCAACAGTATTGGTCTGGGGATTCTTTTTAAAACGTAGGCCTAGGCTAAATGTTTCATTCAAAGCAGTGCTTTCTCGTCTGCCTCCTTCAGTCACGATAGCCAGACTGCTCTGGGTCAAATGTCACTATGAAATGTGATTAATCAGCGTTACATTTTTTAACACGGCATTATTTCTGTAATTAATTCATCGAAATGAACGCGTTAGTTTGACAGCCCTAGTCGCAATACACCATACTTTCATAAAATCATGCAACATACTCTACCTTGTCTGTGGACATTATTATTTCCAAAGCCGGTGCTGGACAAACAAATAGCGTGCTTGCAACGGTAGGCCGCAGTAGGCTAAATTATTTATGACAGCGGCAATAGACAATTCCGCTTCCAGCCTGTAGGGGGACCGAAGAGGAAAAGTGCTTTGGTGTTGCTTTAACACCCAAGTAGAGTAGTTAACACCTAAATAGAGCTTCAGAGAAGCCCGGTAGAGCCTTAACGCCCAAGATGGGGTTGTTACACTTTGTCCGTTCTGTCTATTCTTTGTAGAATGACAGGGTGACTTAGGGTGACTTACTTCACAGAATTCCCCTTTGCCCAGTTAAAGACAGCAATAGTACTAAAGGGAACAATAGAGTACTAAAGTGTGACATCACGTTTCTGTAGCAACCAATTTTCTGTTCTACACAAACCAAATTAACATTGTGAAATACTATGTCAGAACAAAGTTTTATAGAAAATTAACGTTTTTTTTGCAATTTGATAAGCAGTTTGCCTCTCCGATGTTTGAAACAATTATTGAGAATAGATCATCTTCATTTTTTATTAAAAAAACTAAAAATAACGTGTTGTAAACCACTGTCGACATGGTGCAATGCTTCCTGAATGCAATCATCTTTTTTTTCAGGTTTGTAAATAAATTCCAAAAAGAATTAAAAAAGTGTCCAAAGCCACACCGGTTGACAGTAATAACGTTATGTAATCAGAACAGATTAGGCAAATTTACCATTACATTACCATTACAACTTTATCTTTCATACTATGGAATGTTTTTTGTGACAAAAATAAATAAATAAAAGATTAAATAAATAAATAAAAGATTAAATGTAAAAACAATATATACATTGACATTTACATTCCATATGCACGGTCATGCAACGTGCCATGAAATAAATAAATACGTCAGTCAGCCATCAAGGCGGGACCTAACCACTGATTGCTGCCTGAAATAACACGAAGTGATCCAGCTCTGAGTCAGACTGTACTGGCTTGCTACCTGTGAACCACACTGGACTAAGGACATAGCTCAGACTTGTATCATAACTCACGAAACATACAACAACAAGGATTTCATTCTAAATTCATACTTTTGGGAAGATATCAGGTGTGAAAGCGTTCTGTCATTTGATGGGTCTGTTTGCTGTGTCTGAGGGTCGATAGACATGCTATGTGCACATCTAGAGCTAGCGCTAACAGTTAGCACAAGCGTTAGCTAGTTATCGACATCTACAGAAAGCGAACTTCTATCTATGGCAAACGACTTTGCTATTGCTTCTATTTATAGTAGGGTGCCCAGACGTCCCAGTTAACTTCACTTGAGCTGAATTCACCTCATTTGTTATATGATACATAAACAATAAAGCTTGAGATGCCCATGCCGTGAACTCTTATTATGTGAGTGTCAGTGCCAGCTTGCTAACGTACATTGCCCAAGCAGTGTCCACAACTTTCCAGAGACTTTTTAGTTCTCAATATGAGGGTATACTGTAACTCAGCAGCCGACAAGGATTTTTGACAGCACTAGATGCTATGCTTTTACGTCCTGATAACTCACAGCCAAGAGTTAGCAACATAGAACACACAATCTTTTTGAATGAAAATGCCTAGCTTATGGCTGTTAGCAGTAGCACTAGCTTTTAGCTTCTATCAATGACTTTATTCTGATCAGCCAGTCATGCTCACAAAGTTTGATTTTTTTTTCAGGCAGCAACCAATCAGCGGCTAGGTCCCGCCTTGATGGGTGACTGACATATTTATTTATTTCATGGCACATTGCAAGACCGTGCATATGGAATGTAAATGTCAATGTCAATGTATATATGGTTTTTACATTTAATCTTTTATTTATTTATTTATTTCACATTTTATTTATTTATTTAACTTTTTATTTATTTATTTAATCTTTTATTTATTTATTTCAACTTTTAATTATTTATTACATATTTCATTTATTGATTTCATATTTCATTTATTTATTTAATTTTGGCACAAAAAACATTCCATATCATACTAGCACAAACTTTTCCATTCTATACCCCGGAAAAATACATAATAGCCTCGACATGTTTCGATCTAGTGATTTTCACCTCTTGAAATTGATTTATTCTCGTTTTAAAAGAAAGAACACAGCGAAGCAATGAAAGTGCCATCTCTGATTCGGTTGTTTAGAACAGAAAATCTGGTTGCCAGGACAACGTGACGTTTTCACTTTAGTACTCTATAGTACTCACCTGAAGAGTGCTCTGTGAACTGGGCAAAAAGCAGAAAGTTAGCAGAAAGCATCTGAGAAATGTTTGGTCTTAAGTCTACATTTGAAACTGGCTACTTTGATGTCTTCCCAAAGTTGGTTCCAGAGCTGAACTCAAATCAGAAAAAGTTGGATATGTCAACAGGGTAATCTGAGGTGAGTGACGCAAAAACACAAAGTTTATAATGTTTCGCCACACTATTTGAGTTAAATGAGCACGGTGGTGTCTCATAAGGAACCAACTCAAGGTCTTGGAATGGTTTTCTGAGTGTGTTTAGAGGCCCCAAACGCAGTTAAATAGCTTGCCCCCATAGGTTAGCGTTATAGCTCATTTCGAAGCATTGGCAGCCAGGGCAGATCTGGGGGGTTTTGCATACCGCAATACGGGGTGACCCCAAGCGTTTTCCATTTTGGGGTTAAAAATGGTTGGATTTCCCCTTTAAGTAAAATTGGATGATAGGCCTACTTAGAAGGCATGTAACATTTGTTAACTCTTAAGTCTTTCAATCACTTTAACACCTTGAACTTCTTTGAACAATGTTTTCCTTTGATGGGGTTACCTTATGCCGTTACAGAATACATGTCCAGAAATGTAATGTGTAACTAGAGATGTAACGGTATGAAAATGTAACCTCACGGTTATAGTGACCAAAATTATCACGGTTTTCGGTATTATTGCGGTATTTTTAAAAGTGTGTTCAATATGTTCAGAAAGCACTGATAGGCCTACACAAGCTGAAATAATTTCAAAGTCTTTAATTGGCTATGTGCTTATCTTAACTTACCCTACCATGACTTGGAGTTTAGTTTACTATTTCTATTATTTGGATCCAATGAGTGAGACCAAAGTAAGTGTTCGAAATACAACTTTAGGCTACTGTATAATATAAGCGGAATGGATTTAATGTGGACGCGAACATAAGAAGACGTGTAGTGGCTACATGATACAGTGCACGTTTTGCGGTGAAAATTTTCCGCCTTTTAATATGAGATGTAATCAGTAGGGTACCAGTTTTGTTTCATTGTACAAGGCCTACTGTATGTCAAAAGCAGGCTCGGATGAAGCTGGGAAGGATTAAACACACGTTTCCTCACCGTGGTAATCAATTGTGATAATTATGATATTTGAAATGAAAACTGTAATTGTTATCATCAACATTTTTATCGCGGTTTACCATTAATGTGTAACATATTCCGTTACATTGCTCAATCTCAGTAACGTATTCTGAATACTTGGATTACTTCCACATTGAATTGCATTTTATATGTGTAGGAATGTGGCCATCAAATCCTGCTAACTAAACAGGTTTATTCTGGTGTGTTCTTCAGTTCCAACTGGCTGTGTTAGGCCCACATACTGTAGGAGAGTGTAAATTTGAACGTAAAGCAGGTTGACACAACTATAAAATAGCAAGGTGACCAGTAAAACTACAGAAGACGACTACTAAATAAAAAAAAAAACCTTACTTTAAGATGCTTCTTCTGCACTATATTTCTTGTCCTGCCTTTGCATCACCTGTCTATACTTTGTATATCACATTGCACTTTTCTGCTTTTTTGCACTTCTGGTTAGACACAAACTGCATTTTGTTGGCTTTGTACTTGTACTCTGCACAATGACAAAGTTGAATCTAATATAATCTAATTTAATCTAATCTTCTTCAGTTTGGATCAGGGGCGTAGCCAGAAATTATAATTAAGGTGTGCCTGTGAGATTTCAGGTGGCCTAAACCCAGTACAAGTGAGGGGCGCAGACTATGACCGGTGGGATGCAAATGACCTGGAAATGTAAACACTATATTGTATAGCCAACCAGTGCTCTCAAAATTAACGTGATCGTGTAATGACAATCAAAAATTGCATGTTAAGCTACTGGCAAAAATAATTCACTTTCAGCTGTACCATAATTCATTTTAGAACTTAAATGTAGGTCTAATTAGAACAAAGCCATAAGCTATTTGGCTTATTTAATTTTTCATTCTAACTTAGCCATAAGCTAAGTTAGAATGAAAAATTCAGAATGCAGTGCCTAGATTGGATATGGGTTTTACTGTAGGTCTATGAACTAGGCTTTGTTTATTGATTAGCAAAGACTGTGTAACTGATTGGCCTTACATTCTTAATTTGCTGTGCAAACAGTCATTTCAAGGTCTCAGATGGCACGTCCACAATGTGCGATGGCTGCGTTTTAACGGGTGCAATGTGAGGCTAGTGCAAGACGGCGGGGCTTGGATTTAAACATGGAAACAATTTCATCATGCTACTAGGATAAGCTATTATGGTTGGTTTGGCAGGTTAGAATGATAAGGACAGACAGAGTAATGGTAGGCATGAAAGTTCAATTAGGTGGGAAATATTTTAGGTGTGCCAGGCCGACGAATGGGTGTTGGGTATTGTGACTGATCACGCAAATATTGGGGCTTCTGGGAAATGCATGCAGTTGCCTTAATTTATTTACAGAGTGAATAAACTTGTGAAACAGAGAAATATTGTCATGTATTCCATTGATTTCAACAATGTAACTGTATTCTAAATACCAACTATTTAAATTGTAACTGTAACGTTTACTCATTTACAGTTACTCATGTACTCGGAATATGTACACCGGTACATGTATTCCTTTACTCCACAACACTGACGTTATGTAGCTAACTGCAAACAATAAATGAATACTGTCAATTTGTTTTGGATACTGTGTATTCTCATGTGTTGGGGCTTTATAATCTGCAGGGCAAGAGTTAGAGATCTGGCTGTTGTTTACATTGTGTTGTATAAATGTAAAATGTATTTACATTCTAACTAACAGCAAATAGTGTTTTGTTTCTAGATTTTTCCTGGAAATACAGAGAAGGAGATCCCTGTCCTCAACAGTTTCCCTAAGCACATGGTTGCACGTTACATCCGTGTGAACCCTCAGTCGTGGCACGACAGTGGCAACATCTGCATGAGGGTGGAGATCCTGGGGTGCCCCATGCCAGGTTAGCTTTTTTATTTCTATGTATCCAGGCAAATATATTTTGAATTGTTCATTTAATAACAACTGTTGTAAAGCCACTTCTGAAGAAAAATAACCTGGATGCCTCCATGCTAAACAATTACAGGCCTATATCCAATCTACCTTTTATTGGCAAAATTATTGTAAAAGTAGTCTTTAATCAACTAACCACCTTCCTAACATCAAATGGGTATTTTTAATTACTTTCAGTCTGGTTTTCGGGCAAATCACAGCACTGAAACAGCTCTTATAGCGGTATAGCGGCCTTTAGAAGGAAAAAGTATTTTTGGGTGTTGGGCGCCAGACACTTACAAGAAGTGTCACAGAAAGAAATAATAATAATAATAATAATACCTTCGACTTATATAGCGCCTTTCATGGTACCCAAGGTCGCTTTACAACACATGGATAGGGGGACCTCACTAGTAACCACCACCAATGTGTAACACCCACCTGGGTGATGCACGGCAGCCATTATGCGCCAGAACGCTCACCACACACCAGCTTGAGGTGGAGAGTGAGGGAGTGAATGAGCCAATTACATTGGGGGATGATTAGGGGGCCAGATTGAATGAGCCAGGTTGGGAATTTAGCCAGGACACCGGGGAACCCCCTACTCTTTACGATAAGTGCCATGGGATCTTTAATGACCACAGTGAGTCAGGACCTCGGTTTAACGTCTCATCCGAAGGACGGCATCTCCTACAGTGCAGTGTCCCCGTCACAGCACTGGGGCATTGGAATCAATCTTTTTTGGCCAGAGGGAAGAGTGCCACCTACTGACCACCCACCAACACCACTTCCAGCAGCAACCTAGTTTTCCAAGGAGGTCTCCCATCCAAGTACTAACCAGGCCCACACCTGCTTAGCTTCAGTAATTCAGCTAATTCATTGGTCTGGCTGCTGGCCATAGCATAAAAAGACCACTACCTCTACCAGATTTAACACAGCAGCTAGAAGGGACTAGGCTAAACCTGTACGGCTAGCTCAGGTGAATCTCAGGAAAAGCAATAGGCAATAGAGACAGAGTCAATCATATACCAAGTGTATTAACCCTGAGCTTCAATCATCAGCAGGGGAATAATGACAAGACCCATATGAAAAGAAATAAGGTAATTGTGAAGCCAAAGTCCATCACTGGGATAACTCATAAAATAATAATAATGAAAAGAAATCAAACAATTGAGTCAGCAATCAATACGATTCCCACAAAACCCCAGGCTCATGTTCATAAGCAGTACACAGCACAACTCACATTCATCACATAATACATTTCAGTTCAGCTATTAATTCACTCCAACACAACCAGACAAAGCACACCCGACACCTTTAACCTCTGAATGAGTTCAGTGACTGATTCGTCAATCACCAGGAAGATAATTGCAGTCAGTATGTAGCATCAGACCTTGAGAAAACGTTCCAGTGAAAGAAAGCCTATGTAGGCCTATAGTATCTGAATCCCCGAGAAAACGTTACGATATTGAAGAATCTATTTATAGTCTCTAAATCCCGAGCAAACGTTCCAGTGTAAAAGAGCCCATGTATAGTATCTGAATCCCAGAGAAAACGTTACGATGTTGAAGAATCTATTTATAGTATCTGAATCCCAGAGAAAACGTTACGATGTTGAAGAATCTATTTATAGTCTCTAAATCCCGAGCAAACGTTCCAGTGTAGAAGAGTCCATGTATAGTATCTGAATCCCCGAGAAAACGTTACGATGTTGAAGAATCTATTTATAATCTCTAAATCCCAAACAAACGTTCCAGTGTAGAAGAGCCCATGTATAGTATCTGAATATCCGAGAAAACGTTACGATATTGCAGAATCTATTTATAGTCTCTAAATCCCCGAGAAAACGTTACGGTCTGTATCTTGTCACAGACAACGACCAGCATACAGAAACGTCGACCACAAAACAGCTAGGCCGATTAAACAGCGTGTGTGCAGCAATTAGTCACCTGAGAGAGAGAGCCAGTTCGCAGAGCATCACCCCTTAGTCCACAAGTGCTTCGGTAGCCAAGTTCCACGTTATAATCCATTTGGACACCAGTCATCCCAAGTTTACGAGCCTCCGTATGCTTTGAGCCTCTACTATTAGTGCTATACAATTAGATTACTAGTCTCACCCGCAAGCGAATTGGCCGCCAAACAAAAAGACTCTCGCAACAGGAAGTAAACGTGGCTATATTCTATGGAAGCCTACTAGGTCAATCACAGCCAGCCAATGAAGTTTACTCAATCAGACTAATAATCAATAGGGACAAGAAAAGTTTAAGATTCAAGTAGCAAAAATAGCACGTTTATAAAAGAGAGAATATGAGAGAGATCAGCTTAAGTTTAGAAAACAGTTTAGGCCTACTCTTGCATAGTAAAGGATAGAGATAACTTACTATTAAAGAGAAATGGGTAAAGGCTGTTTTAAGAAAATGGGCGCGCATGGTGAAGGCTCCATGACATACGCCACACTCTCCCCCCCATAGAAAAAGACCCTGTGTGGATGAACTAGAAAGCAACTGCTCCTGTATCTCAAAAACAGGAACTAGTTAAGGAAACCCCAGAAATTCCTCCTCTGAAGAGTCATCTTCTTAGTTTTTCTAAGAGTCTTCTTTCTTAGTTTTTGTTTTTGCTGTGTATCCAGTTGTTCAGCGGTGGGGTAACAAGCTCTGAGGTCTACCACGTTAACTGAGCGTGGGTTCTCTCCAGTCTCCTCATGAGACACAATATAATTAAGGGGTCCGATCTTTCTCACAACTCGGTAAGGTCCAATCCACCGAGGGGCAAGAGGTAAACTTTCTCGCCGCCTGGGATTGAGAATGATGATGGACCCATACTCGGTCCTGAGTTTTGTAACAGACATCTCTGCGGTTTTTATCATAATTCCTTTGTTGCCTGAGTCTGCCCTTGACCCTGCTATTTTCAATGAGTTTCAACATGGATTTCTGTTGGTCCACAATGTCATATGAGGGTGTCTCCGGAGGAGGAGTAGTCTGTAGAACGCGGTCAATGGGTCCCATCAGACGTCTTCCCATGTGGGCCTCAGCTGGAGAGACTCCCATTGACTCATGGACAGCGCTATTCAGAGCAAAACGGAACTCCGGCAATAATCCATCCCAATGGTTATGTTGTCCACCCACATATGATGCTAGCATGGTTTTTAGAGTACGATTCACGCGCTCAGTGTAGTTAGTTTGTGGGTGATAAGCAGTGATAAGCTTAGACACCACTCCCCAATGGGAACAAAACTCTTGAAAGAGGGAAGACACAAACTGAGTCCCTCGATCTGAAAGAATGAATTGGGGGACACCCCAGTGTGTGAAGATATCTTTTCGAATGATTTGGGAAATAACAGGAGCAGTTACTTTCCGAAGAGGGAAAAGCTCCACCCATGATGAGAAATAATCAACTACCACTAGTAGGTGCTCATTATCAGAGGGGCTCCTAGGAAGGGGTCCCATAAGGTCCACACCCAACATCATATTGGGCTGTGGAACCCTTGTCTGTTGGATCTTTCCAGCAGGCCGGCTCACCTCGGGTTTGTACTGTTGGCATATGGGACATTCCTGTATGTATTTCTTTACCGATTTCCACATTCCAGGCCAGTACACAGTTACTCTCAATCGACGATAAGTCTTAAAAACTCCACTCACAGGGATATCATGGTAAGCTTGTATTATCTCACGTGAAAGACGGGAGGCCACATATATCCGATAATGGATACTGGATGGACAACCGGTATCCTCAGTTCTGAAATAAACTTTATCCTCCAAGATGCAGAATCGGCCA
Organism: Alosa pseudoharengus; assembly: GCF_046254945.1. Classification (NCBI taxonomy): domain Eukaryota; kingdom Metazoa; phylum Chordata; class Actinopteri; order Clupeiformes; family Clupeidae; genus Alosa; species Alosa pseudoharengus. The sequence goes on along the minus strand of NW_027468576.1, from coordinate 315,301 downwards.
CTGAATTTGCTGCTTTCTCCATCCTCTGACAGACTTTGATGAATCTCCATTATGGTAGGATCCTCTTGCTGAGCTTTCCACAGCTGCTCATCATCAAAAGGGAACACCGGGTCAGGCTTAACCTTGTTGATGGAGATTTTCACAGGAGAAGAGGCTTGGATAGCATTGCAGCTAGGTGGCACCTCAGGGAGTTTGGAAGTGCGGGACAGGGCATCTGGAACACTATTAAGCTTCCCCTTGCGATATTCCATGACAAAGTTGAATTTTTGCAAACGCAAAGCCCAACGGATTAATCGACTGTTTGTGCTGTTAGAAGAAAGGATCCATTTCAGTGCCAAGTGATCGGTCACCACAGTAAAGAGTTTTGACTCCAAATAATACTGCCATTTCTCTAAAGACCAGACTACAGCCAAGCACTCGCGTTCGGTAGTGGTGTAGTTTCTCTCCGCATTACTGAGGGTCCGAGAAGCATATGCTAGGACCTCTTCCGTACCAATCCAGGTCTGCTGAGTGAGTACCGCCCCAAGGCCGGTTTCACTGGCGTCAGTATACACCACAAAGTGCAAATGAAAGTTAGGGTGGCCCAGGATAGGTGGAGAAGTCAGAAAACTTTTTAGAGTATCAAAAGCCCTCTGACATGCCTCACTCCAGCTAAACCTCACACCCTTTTTCTTCAAGGTGTTGAGGGGCTCAGCCACCTTGGGAGAAACCTGGCACGAAACGGTGGTACCACCCTGCCATGCCAATAAAGCGTTGTACCTCTTTGAGGGAGGTCGGTGTTGGAAAGTTCATTACTCCAGAAATCTTATCTGGATCGGGTTGGATGCCCTGAGGGGTAACGATGTGTCCCAAGAACTTGATGGATGTCTGGCAAAAGCTACATTTTTTCAAATTCAAGGTGAGGCTGGCTGATTTCAGTCTGTCAAAGATTTGCTGCAAGACACAGAGATGTTGTTTACTTGAACTGGAATATACAATTATATCATCCAAATAAACAAAACATATCTGTCCCCTCAGTTCCCCTAAAACCCTTTTCCATAAGTCGTTGGAACGTGGCGGGTGCATTTTTTAACCCAAATGGTATTACATTAAAGTGGTAAAGACCAGCAGGAGTGGCAAATGCAGTCGTTGGTTTGCTAAGGGGCTCCATAGCAACCTGCCAATATCCACTATTGAGGTCTAGATTGGAAAAGATGGTCGCTCCAGACAAAGAGTCCAGGATTTCCTGAATGGTAGGCAAGGGATACGCATCACTTTCTGTAAAAGCATTTAGGCGTCGATAATCTATACAGAAACGATGACCACCATCTTTTTTTGGAATCAGCACCACAGGCGAGGACCAACTAGAGTTAGAAGGTTCAACTATGTCTTGGCTCAGCATGTCATTGAGCCATGACAATGTGCTGTTTAGTTGGTGACAGACGATAGGGATGCTGTTTAATGGGAACCTGGTGCTGGGTGTATATGGCATGTTGAAGGACAGAAATTCTACCTGGGGTCAAAGTGCACACATCATCATTGGACTCCATCATGGTTTTAAAAGAGTCTCTCTGATCCTCTTCCAGTATAGCATTCTCAATGGCTCTTTGCAGGTAAAAGGAGGCTGTAGGTTTCAAGGTCTCAACAGCAACGGGGGGAACAGCAGTCATAAGAGCAGAAGTTTTAGACTTAATTCAAGTGTTTTTTCCTTGCTCAGGGCAATCAGAGTATGACTGATTTTGAAGACTCCAGCCAGACACATCAGCTGTCCCATGCTGGAAAAGATAAGGAAGGGAAGGGTCAGAAGACAAGTAATAGGACTGATCTCGAATGCACAGTTTAAGCCCACTGAAGTGCATAAAGTCTAAGCCTAGCACAACAGCAAAGGCCAAGCAAGATGCGGGTAGGACAGCCAACGGCAGAGGGACTTCCAAGTCGTGGAACTGGATGGTAAGATCTACCCATCCCAGCGGATTAGTGGCTTCTCCATTGGCCAAATAAAGGGGACCTTCCACCCAGGGCTTCAAACTCTCCTGTGAACAGGCCATCTTTTTCCAGAGGGCTTCCTGAATCAGCGTATAAGAAGAGCCAGTAGCCAGAATAGCTTTTCCCATCCATTGGTGGATAGTCACTGGCACCAGGAGCTGACGAGGCAAGGGAATAAGACACAGGGGTGAGAAGGTCTCTTCAAGTACGGTCGTCAGAGAGGATTCAGGGACATCTGTCCCCACAACAGTGTTCATTCCTCCCCTTTTGTCCTGAGAGGCTTGCGCAGGTCCAGTGCCCTTCCTCTCTTTCATCTGCCCTTGGGAGTAGGATGGGCAGGATCCCGGAGGATGTTGGCCTTTGCATCTCCAGCACAATACAGTCTTCTCTGCAGTCTGTGTAGATCGGATGGTAGTGAATGGATGACTTGAAGGGATACAAGAGGCTGAGCTAACTTGAGCAAGCTGTTGGTGATGTTCCCAGTCCTTTTCGAGCTGAGTCCCTAGTCTCACCATTTCCTCCACCTCTTTGACTCAACCTCGAAGTTGACTGGCTAGGCGAGGGGAAATGTTTTTTAAAATGAGCTTGATGATCTCAGGCTCTGTAATCCCCGGTTTCCATCTCTTGCACAAGGCACGATAGTTATAGGCAAAGTCCCGGATAGACTCCGCCAGTTCTTGAACTCTGGTATGCACCCTCTCAGCCAACTCATCATCATAATCCTCCGCTAGGAAAGCAGAAATGAAACGGCTTTCAAAGTCAGCCCAGGTGGTTATATATTCACGTGCAACATCCCACCAATCTCTGGCAGTTCCATACAAAACATTTCGCAATGTAGCAATGATGTCATCATCTGGCAGAGGGTTCAGAGCAAGATAATCATGACACTCAACATATCTTAAAGGGTCAAGATCATCCTCTTTCCTACCAAAGCAAAGAAACTGTATTTTGATCTGTGATTTCCCAACAAACATGCCACTTAAATATCCTGACAGTGTAGGATTAGAAGGGGAAACAAAAGTCAGGTTGAATGGTGGACTGGAACTTTGGTAACCGATGCTTCCCAAGGGCTCCAGGTGGGACAGTTACTGTTTGGGTGGCAGCATGGGTAGAAAACGCAGTCTGAAGCGGGTGTTGGCTTAAAGACAGAAGTTCTATATTGAATGAATCCACCATTCTGGTACAGGCAGCAACTTCAGTCTGGATTTGCTGAAGAGTGGAAAAGATTGGTTCTATCATGATTTTGGTATCCTGCAGAATTGCCGTATGGAGGTGTTTCAGCCGCCAATTAAAGGTAGCAGTGAACTGACTGTTCAGATAAGGGATGTGAGAATCCATTATTGCCCCAAAGTCGGTTTGTTGTTTATCTAGTAGATCAGCCATGAGGGATGGGATACGTTCCACAATGTGTTTCACATCAGTTTTAAGCTGTTCCTGACTTATTGAAAATGTTAGGAAATGATGAGCTATAGTGGACTGCAAGCATTGAACAGATCGGTGTAAAATATCAAAACGTCTCGCACCGCGATCAGTAGAAGTATCTGGTCGGGGGCCTGATGGATGGGGAGGAAGTAGAGTAGCTAGCTCATCAAGTCTACAAATATCCATATCAAGAAGAGATGGTTCTGCAGGAGCTAGCAGTTTTTCCGGGTCTTCTGGTGCTGTTTCTGAGTCACTCATTTTTATTTGGAGCTCCGTCCTATGCTCTTTAGGCTCCGCCCCATGTTGGGCGCCAAATCTATAGCGGTATAGCGGCCTTTAGAAGGAAAAAGTATTTTTGGGTGTTGGGCGCCAGACACTTACAAGAAGTGTCACAGAAAGAAATAGCATAAAAAGACTACTACCTCTACCAGATTTAACACAGCAGCTAGAAGGGACTAAGCTAATGCTAAACCTGTACGGCTAGCTCAGGTGAATCTCAGGAAAAGCAATAGGCAATAGAGACAGAGTCAATCATATACCAAGAGTATTAACCCTGAGCTTCAATCATCAGCAGGGGAATAATGACAAGACCCATATGAAAAGAAATAAGGTAATTGTGAAGCCAAAGTCCATCACTGGGATAACTCATAAAATAATAATAATGAAAAGAAATCAAACAATTGAGTCAGCAATCAATACGATTCCCACAAAACCCCAGGCTCATGTTCATAAGCAGTACACAGCACAACTCACATTAATCACATAATACATTTCAGTTCAGCTATTAATTCACTTCAACACAACCAGACAAAGCACACCCGACACCTTTAACCTCTGAATGAGTTCAGTGATTGATTCGTCAATCACCAGGAAGATAATTGCAGTCAGTATGTAGTGTCAGACCCTGAGAAAACGTTCCAGTGAAAGAAAGCCTATGTAGGCCCATAGTATCTGAATCCCCGAGAAAACGTTACGATATTGAAGAATCTATTTATAGTCTCTCAATCCCCGAGCAAACGTTCCAGTGTAGAAGAGCCCATGTATAGTATCTGAATCCCCGAGAAAACGTTACGATGTTGAAGAATCTATTTATAGTCTCTAAATCCCGAGCAAACGTTCCAGTGTAAAAGAGCCCATGTATAGTATCTGAATCCCTGAGAAAACGTTACGATGTTGAAGAATCTATTTATAGTCTCTAAATCCCGAACAAACGTTCCAGTGTAGAAGAGCCCATGTATAGTATCTGAATATCTGAGAAAACGTTACGATATTGCAGAATCTATTTATAGTCTCTAAATCCCTAAGAAAACATTACGGTCTGTATCTTGTCACAGACAACGACCAGCATACAGAAACGTCGACCACAAAACAGCTAGGCCGATTAAACAGCGTGTGTGCAGCAATTAGTCACCTGAGAGAGAGAGCCAGTTCGCAGAGCAACACCCCGTAGTCCACAAGTGCTTCAGTAGCCAAGTTCCATGTTATAATCCGTTTGGACACCAGTCATCCCAAGTTTACGAGCCTCCGTATACTTTGAGCCGCTACTATTAGTGAGTCATCCTAGTCTCACCCGCAAGCGAATTGGCCGCCAAACAAAAAGACTCTCGCAACAAGAAATAAACTTGGCTATATTCTATGGAAGCCTACTAGGTCAAATCACAGCCAGCCAATGACGTTTACTCAATCAGACTAATAATCAATAGGGACAAGAAAAGTTTAAGATTCAAGTAGCAAAAATAGCAATAGGTAAAACATCAGTCCTAGTGCTACTGGACCTTAGTGCAGCATTTGACACTGTTGATCGCAATATTTTACTACACAGACTCAGGGGTGCAGGAGATATTTTAAAAGTAAGGGGGACCAAATTGTGAACACAATCCCATAGTGAGATCAGATATCGGATCGCCACCTCTCGCCCGCTTTCGACCATCAGCCAGAATATTTAGATAATACCATTGATTGTTTTCAAAATATTTTTTTTATAAAAATGGTCAAAACTGTGACATGAGCACAATGCCAGATCTGCCCTCAGACCATCTTCTTGCTATGTCCAATTCTACTTTTATTTTTTAGATTTATTTCACACTACTTGGGCCAATGGTAGAATACTCTAAAAGCAACATGGGATGTTGATATTTTATGAAGCCATGAATGAATTGCCATGCCTATGATCCAACCATAGGCTACATAATCAAATAGCCTAGTTGGGCCTACTTAAAATTGTCTGGTATAAACCAAATCAACTCTCCACTATGTGTTTTAACATTTATTGATGCAATGTTAGAACATGTTGGCTTAACAAGTTACCAGTCCAGAACACAGAAAGTTGCCTTTATAATCAATTACTATTTGTTCCAACAGCATTTATTTTTATTAAAGGAACCATATGTAGGATTTTGGCCAAAACTGGTACTACAATCACTTTCAAAATACTGTAGAGCAGTGTACACCGCAGATGTGGTAACTAGAGCAGAGCTGGCAACCCAAATGCTGAAACACTACTGACTTTGTGATTACCATCCGTGTGTTGGCCCTCCTCTCACCCATCTCACCTGAAGTCCCATCCTCGACTGCCCTATTACTGCCCCCTATCTGGACTCCTGGCCCGTACAACCTAGCGACCCACCACCAGCCTATGACAACTCTGCCCGGATTACTGGCCCATCCACCAACCCACCACATGCCCCTCGAAAACTCCCTTCCCCTGGACAATCCCAACGCTGGACTATTGAACTTTCTGTCACTAAATCAGGAATAACGAATTACCATAACGGATACGTAATCATCCCACCTCTTGTAACTTTCAGCTCAAGTGCTTAACACCATGTCTTATTCTCTACACCCGACTATCATATGCATTTGTCATGTATACAGACCTTACTGTCATGTACTGACCCTAGGCAGATGGGTCAGGCCCTTGAGTCGTGGATCTGCTCGAGGTTTCTTCCTATATATATCTCCAATTCTAGGGAGTTTTTCCTCGCCCCTGTTACCCATGGGCCTCTCTCTTGCTTTCCTTTTCTTCCTTTCTTTCCTTCTTTCTCTGATTGCCTACATTCTGTAAAGCGCCATGATACATGTGTTATGTTTTGGCGCTCTATAAGCACAATAAATTGAATTGAATTGAATTGAATTACTAGATAGGTGGAGGGTGGCGGATCAGGCTAAAACACAAATATGTAAACATCAACATCAGTTGAGGGCTGCAACTTCACTTTTTTAAATGACGATATCCTGGCCGGACTACTGTTGTCAGTGATATAAGTATTTGAAATTAGCATGATTTCCTAATGTCTAGTGACAAATCAGGGCCATTTTATGATTAATTGAATTACATTTCTTACATACGGTTCCTTTAAGTATATTTTTTGGGGCTTTGTATGCCTTAAATTCGATAGGACAGTGGAGAATGACAGGAAGCGAGAGAGAGAGAGTAGGGATGGGATCCGGAAAGGACCACGGGGCGGGAATCAAACCCGGGTCGTCGGCGTACGGTGCAGCCAGTTGCGCCACGGCTGGGGCCGTTCCAACAGCATTTAAACAAAGCATTTATAAAATTGAAAAAAAAAACATATTACATAAGAAGTAAAATAAAATACTGTTACTGTAGTAACTGTAGCACTATTATCCCAAGCTTCAAAGAACTCCTCACGTATGTGACAGGCAGACGTAACACCGCTAAATTCTCAGCTTGTTTAGGACCTCACACTGAACGCGTAAGAACGCTAGTAGGCCTATCACTGTGGGGTGTGGTAGCCTACTCTCTGGGATTTATGCACTAAGGTAACTGAAGTAGCCAATATATTTGTGTCTTGAAATTATAGACCTCTCCAGAATAAGTCCCGCCTCCTAACTTCCGTATCCATCCAACCTTCGGTCGTCAAATGTCTATGGGAAATAACATGGCGTTTTGAAAGATCGTACCTGTCAAACTCTGTAGGTGACAAATTAGAAAAAGCTGCTGGGCAGATTGGCCTACACACTTCTGCCATCTAGTTTCCACTGGATTTTTTTATTTTCGGTGCCGTTTAAGTAGTTTAGTCTATAGCAGTGGTTTTCAAAGTGGGGGCCGCGAGGGGGTGCCAGGGGGGCCTCAGCAATTTGGAAGGAAAAATAAAAGCAACATTGAAAAATGTTAAATATACCCATTACTATTAGGGTTGTTATACAATGCCATTAGAATAATTTGTCGCATATCTGAACATTATATTTTCCATGATAATGACGGGGAATAATAGTAGAGTTATATCTCTCATATAGCAGAAAGCTTCAAATGTAAAAATTTGCCGTAGTATTTTCGATGGGTTTAATAACACATCAAGGGGTCCTTGGCCAGAACCTAGTGGTATTTGGGGGGCCTTGTCGTGGAAAAGTTTGGTAACCCCTGGTCTATAGTATACTACTTAAACGGCACCGACAATCAAAAAATCCAGTGGAAACTAGATGGCAGAAGTGTGTAGGCCAATCTGCCCACCAGCTTTTTCTACTTCGCTACCTACAGATGTTTTACTGGTATGATATTTCGAAACGCCATGTTATTTCCCATAGACAATCGACGCCCGGAAATTGGATGGATACGGAAGTTACGGAGGCGGGACTTATTCTGGAGAGGTCTATGTTTGAAATAAATGTCATAGAACAAAATCATTGGGTATAGACTTGTATTTTATAAGTTAGTGAAAATGAGTTGATCAGGCTAGTTGAGTTTCAGTAAACATAACAGCTAATGTCAGGATGAGCAGGAGACTAGGCTACCATAACTCCTCAAATTATGCACGGGATTGATTATATTTATAGCCGGACAAATAAAGGCCGGTCCCCAAATACAAGACGGGGTAATAATTGCCCAGTAGGGCTATCAGTCCACCGGCACTAGAAGACATTATTTCGATTTAATTCAATGAAATAAGACCTCTTCTTAATATTTTATTAAATTGTTGTGTGAAAAATGAAGATGTGTGGTAGTGACATTTTTCACCAAAACGCCAGCGACACATCCTTTCTACACTCACACACGCACAGACACTCCCATTGAAACGCAAGCGCACTCGCACACACACATAGACCCAGACACCTGTTAGCATCTCCTACACACCTTATTCAAACTTTTGCCTTTTAGCGCGGCTATCACGAAAATGCACACGTCACAAACGCACACATTTCTCAGTTAAAACATGTACTTACCATCGCTGCGAGCAGCGCAGGTACCAGTTGTCTCATCCCATATTCCACTCGCAACACAATAGTTCACCGCACTACAAACTACAAAGTTTCCGCTAGAAAAAAATGGTGCCGGTCAAAATGACCTTTTGATGATATGCCGGTCAAATATCCTATTATCCCTTCTTAATTAGTCAAATTTAGGAAAACTGGAGACAGGCTATGTAGCTTAAAGAATGACATAATCAGGCTGTATAGAAGGCAACATGTTCATTAGCCCAACTTAAACATGCCTAACAAGATCTAGCCAGTATCTTTTCATGGACAGCAAGAGTCCGCTTCGTTCGTTGTTTTAAAAAGGCTACGTTGTTTGTTGCTGCTACCCACGTTATCTCCAGTGGTGACTGTTTAACTTACACAGATGCGCACACACAAGAATGAGCGCTCACACCACTACCCCCTAATGCTATGCCTCTTTATTTGATAACAATAAATTAAGAAATGTTTCCTATTCTGGGAAATGTTTAGTTTTTTTTTTCTTTTGGCCGCGGTTCAATGATACCGTTTAATTGTGCCAGAAATTATCCGCGCACCAGTAATCGCCTCGTCGAGGAGGCCCTAACCCTGCAGATCATAGACAGAGAACGCATAGGCCTACTGTATGCTTTGGGTAAAGAACACTTTGCATGTCCAGTGTACACGGAGAATGACAGTGTCTTGGAGCGGCCGCACCCCCCGCAACTCCACTTCCAATGTCACTGATTCTGACAGATACGCCCGACACTTCTGCTTTTTATCTGGTAGGGGTGTAACGGTTCATGTATTCGTATTGAACCGAAACGGTACGGGCGTCACGGTTCGGTGCATGAATTTACACGGAGAATACACGGTATAAAAATACATAAAACTCGTGTGCGGATTAATTAATGTCATGCGCAATTACTGTTAAGTAGCGAGAGTTACGGGAGTTCTTTAGCGACACCTAACGCTAATCTGTAGGTCGTCAGTCGAGTCCGTCAGTCATTAGCAGCACTAAGGTTAGACCCACAAGAGTTAGAGGATCTGCTGGTCTCTTTAAGATCGCAAGTTTGAGAACTTCAGTTACAGTAACGTTAGTACAGGCGAAAGAGTGGTGGATAAGATGAAACTGTGTGTCGGCGTTGTTCAGCAGTTGTTGGGTATGTGAGTGGAAAAAATGCTACACATATTCGAAGCCATCACCCAGATGATGTAGGCTACCAATCACTGAAACGAGGGGGAAAAAAAACTTCCCCTGCGCTTCAGCAGCCTTTGGATACACATACAAATAGGGCCAAAACCTATGGCTTAAATTAAATGATTTCGTAATGACAGAAAGCTATGTAAATCGCGTGGTAATTACCTTTATGTTGGGGTAACTTGTAACTTCTCACATGAGGAGCTGGTAGTGTTAAGTGCATAGACAGTAAAATAAAGTGACAACGCTAACCAGGCTAATAAACAAACCATGCTACGGTGAGTTAACGTCAAAGGGCAAAGTCACGTGACTTCTAGTTGTAGTCTGTTTATGAAATGAAAGGAGCAATTTCGTTTTTTAAAAAAAGGCAAAATAGTGTAATATTTTCACAGTTAGTAGGCTAGATTATTACTTTACACACAATGAAAAATATTGAGGCAAATTGTAGACCCTTCCATATACAACTAAACGCAGATGTTGAAGGTCTTGCTTAAGTGGATTTTTAAAAATCATTTTTCTATGTAATTTGCACTTTCAGAAATAAGAGATACTGTAGGCCTATTTTCAGTTTTATAGCTGATTGTCTTATTTTGTTTACAAGTTACAGATGGAGTCTGGGTACTTATTGTACTGTTTAGCCTACATCTTACACACTTCAGGCTGTTGCAGATAGCTCAGGGAAGAGACTGTATGACACTAGATGGTACAGCCTGAGACATGCTTTCTGCATTTTTGTTTTGCTTTTCCCTCCATTGTACCGAACTCGTACCGAACCGTGATGTCCGAACCGAGGTATGAACCGAACCGTGACTTCTGTGTACCGTTACACCCCTATTATCTGGTGGTGGTGGAGTTGACCGGACATATGAGGCTTCAGACGTTACCAATTTATCATCATCTATCGCGTCTGGCCTCTGAAAAAACTTTTAAGGCTCTGCCTGGGCCTGGCCATGTTTAAACCGCCTCACTCATTTGTTCGTATTTAACATGGACGTTTTAAGCGTGCTCTCCCTATTTGAAATGCAGCAGGCATAGTGTTGTTTAATAGCTTACTTTTCAAACGGTAGAGCCTGTTCATTTAAAAACATAGCCAGAGGACGTATAATATAGGTTTACCTATTAAGGCTTATTCTCAAATTCAGATTGCGTTAGGGGACGGGATTATTAGCCAATTTCAATCGGACAATTTGACCGGAGAGATTTAATTTTGTCGAACATTTCATTTTTTTTTCCGGCCAATGTCCGGTAATTACCGGACAACGGAAACCCTGCTACAAACAAACATTTCTCACTCACCGCTGCCAATGGGTGTTCCATCGGAATGGCCCGTGGGGAAACCGGAGCCCTTGCGGAACCAATGTTCTTAACCACTGTCCGGTTCAGTGGTGCGAACTTTGATCAAAGATTGTTAAGGCGGAGCAAGATACTTTGTCGTAGTTCATGTCTATGGGCGTGAAATGGGGATCGAATCCTGTCTGCATAAAGAGGCGTGCCGATGACGTATTGACGAGCGTAAGTTGCAACCGGCCAACAGCAGCGGCATAAATAACCGGCACACACCTGATATAAGGTTGATTTTCTCCAGACTGGATTGCTCAAAAATGCTAAAAATGTACCTGAAATGTTCAGAAGGGTTTGAGGATCATGAAAATGTGCCCGAAATTCACATTCCTAACTCTATAGAACCAAGACCTTAGCATATGTGATGAAATGAGCTATGCCCATAGACTTCAATGGAGCAGTCGCTGCCTCTGCTCTGCATAAAGGGGGATTTTGACCCCCCCCTCGTGCGATCCGGGTTCCCGGAAGTGGCTCCTAATGAAATATCTTGCTCCGCCTTAACAATCTTTGCTTTGATTGTCATGGTGATGTAATATGTGAGTAATTATTGTTTTGTAGCTTTATTTCATGCATATACTGAGTAAATGTGGGATGTATGTTTTCTACTTTTTAAAAGCTATTTTCTGGGGATATTGTGGTAATTTATATGTACTTCTAAATGTATGTTTTTAAAGGTTTTTGTAATGCCATTTTCTGATTAGTTTAGTGTCTGTCCAATCACTGCTCTCTGGTAGATTGTGAGCCCTTCAAAAGGGCAGGGGTTTTCATTTGGGGAGAGAGAGAGCCAGGGGAAAACACGCTTGCTGTGAAGCTGTGCAGAGAAGTAAGTGCAAGGGAAAGTGCTATTGTGATAGTTATCTAAACAGTCTTTTGTTGTAGTTATATTTGTGTTGCCTGATTGAGGCCGGTTTTGTTTTCCGTTTATCCTCAGTTTTTGTTTTCTCTTTTGTTAATCACTACTACTGCACTGTAAATAAAACTCGCACCCGCTTCACTTTAGTTTTGAGTTGCCTAGTCGTTCTTCTTGCGGTCATCCTGATATGAGAGAGGGGTGGGCAAGCCTCAATCTCACATGTGGGTTGGATTAATACTGTTGGCAAAGAAAGTCGTTTTCATATACCATGGGACTCCAACACATGCTTTCACACTCATTCGCTTGCCGCCCCCTTCAAGCTGATTGGCATTCCAGCCTACAAATTTAATAAAAAGTAGGCTAAATCATGCATAATTAAACAATAACTCAATTTAGGCTACTTGGCTCCATAAAAAGGTTTCCACTACAGCACAGCCCCTGTTCAATGAACGGCTGCCTTGTCTCACAATAAACAGCGGTGGAATCCCGACACTTTTTCAACTGCATGAAACGTAATAGTGAACCATCAAATACCTCCTAGATTTCAGTGCCCATCAGTCCCAACATTTAGAAATATAATCAAACAGTCCAAAAGTAAATTAAATCCCAAACCAAACCGAAAATTTTATGCTTTTGATAGCGTACCGGTATGCCACTCCAAACGCCTCGAATACCAGCCTGCACCAAATAAAGGTGCTGTGATTTGCACAGCCTAAGTAGGCTAAATAAAAGACCCCAGCCATAATTTGAGGATTTACACTAAGTAGCTTGGATTATTTTATGATGGTTGTTAGACAAACTGGCTTCAGATATCCAACTGAGTGAATATGAGATTGTGCAGTCTTACATGGCTGTGGTTAGTGGTGTGATGCTGTTAATGAGGAGTTTTACATAGCCAGCGCAAACCTATAGGTTATTATTTATTTAGCAGTACCTATAAGGCTTTTTTTCCCTTATCAAAAGTGAGGGGGACGACGGCCGTCTCTTCAGCACTGCGGGGGACATCCCCCACGTCCCCTGTGCCGCCGGTGCGCCTGCACAGACTAGAACACTGGATTTACAGGCATAGTTATCAACGGGCTAAAATCATATCTACAAGAAAGGAGCTTCTTTGTTGCCATCAGAAACTGTACCTCAACACCAACGTCCTTGACCTGTGGTGTTCCCCAGGAGTCGATTGTGTTTCGATTCTGGGGCTAACTTCAGCTTTGTGTGATTAGATAACTTTACTCTTACTTATGCCCATAGATAACTCTACTGGCAAATGGCATACCGGCATGTTTTCTCTCTTGTACTCACTCAAAATGCATGCTATGTCCTCACAATCCCTCTCAACAATGCTTGATATGGGAAATTGCTAAACATTTCAATAATAACAGACATTCATGTGTAAGCTATGCAGCTGAATTAGTGTTTTACCCTTGAGTAGTTTAACTGAGATGAGATTTTTTTTTTTTTTGTTAAAGCAAAAAATATTGGGTGGGATAAACATGACTGTTTTGAATATTGGATGAGATACAGTCATGTGACAAAGTTAGCACGAAGTTAATCATGATTAATTGCTGAATTCCTATAGTTAATCACGATTAATCACATATTTTATCATATGATTAAAATTCTATTATTTTGCATTTCTGAACTTTCCAGGAGTCCATATTAACAATATAAAGCAATTATTGTGTATCTTGATTGGGATTCAAATGAAAGCAAGTTACATAATTAAAGAAGCCCTATGCAGGTCTGGTTATTCTTTTGCTGTTTCTGGGTTTTCGCCGGATTTGGGCTCGCATAGCTCCCCCTGCAGCTTCGGTAGCAAGTGACTGCTACGCTAAACCCCCACTAAACACATACAGGGCTCACAATAAAACGGTCGAGCAAACACATTGTTCAAGAGACTATCAAACCACCTTACAAAAACAAAGTTCACCCAAGGTTGGGCTACTTACAATTTCAACAGCAACCAAGCCAAGTCAGAGTCCGTTTTGCAGTTTTCTTAAAAAACTACAATCTGACTACATTTTCGAGGCGCGATTGGATACTTCCGCTGAGTCACATCCGGATTTACCTGGTCCGGGTTCAGAAAGTTGCATATTCGTTTTTTCCGCGGAGAAGCGATAGGGGGAGACAAAGCACCCACCAAACAACCCAGAAAGTGTTGTAGAACCATCAGAACGACTCTCAACCTGCATAATTAAGTTAATTTTTGCTAAAATTGTTTGCTTCTTTAATTGAACTTAGGTCTATTTGATTATTTCAAATCAAATTTCAAAAGATGTGCAGCAGACCTGAGGCAAAACAATATATTCTTCAGAAATATATAAACTGAAATAAATGCTACCGCAGAAGTGCATGCACAAAATGTAGGCCTACAAACATTATAAAGGGCATAACAAACAGAAAATACTATATTCATACTATTTTCATTATCTTTGAGTTCAGCTGAAAATAAGGAACTTTTCGACATGAGTGCACTGCCATTTTATAGGCCTACAGTCTATGGTGCACTGTCACTTGCCACACACATCAGCGCCGACGTTTTCAACAGGCAAACACTGGATGAACAATGGATTTTATGGAGCAGCGTCGACCAAATATAACTGAATCGTGATTTACGGCAGCAAAGTGCGATGCTGGTGTGCGGAGTTGTATTGAAAAGAATGGAATCTAATGTAAATGAATGTCGAAAGCAGAGTGCATCGCACTCATGTCGGCATCGGTGTCCACAGCAATTTAAAACACCAGCCGACCAGGAGTTAAGAACTGCGTTGGTGTTTATTATCTCCATGACTACAGGAGGAGGACTAGGAGGAAGTAAAGTTCTTAGAATATTTGCTAGGAAGTGTCTGGCAGTTGGAGGACAAGGAATGGTGCATCAAAAGCCAAAGAGTCAAAATAGTAGCAGCCGAAGAGGATTGTTGATAACAGAACAAATGATGGTGAAAAAATCTTTGGCGGCACGCGATTAATGCGTCAGCCTAGGCTACTACTCTTTGGCCGGCTCGTAAGCCCAAACAAGTGTGTGCAGCATGCCTTTACGTAGCCTACTAACGGCGCATCATCATAAAGATACATTTAATCTGCATCACGCCCCATTTTAGAGGAAAAAAAGTTAACATTATATCATTGATTCCAATGGGAAAGACAGCTAGTAATTACACGTTGACGTTACATCTAGTTATTACACGGCTCTTCATAATGCTGCAGAATGCTCCATTCACTTGAAAGGGCCTTCCCAACATTCGGCGGTCTGCTAATTCTGAATAACAGAATGTTGCCATTAGGCTATTTAACGGCCTAAGGCCTAATTTAGCACCCCCCCCCCCTTCTTTTTGCGTGGAAGCGACAATTACCTTTCAATCATTAAAATTATTGTTAAATATTATAATCAATAATATTTGTTGCCGGAGTTGATTGCTTTAGTGGGTAGCTGTGTAATAAGCGGGATAATGTAAAGAACGCCCGGTCATTGTCGGGAAATGGGTCCCTTCAGGGCGGAACAAGACCCCTTCGCTGTGCGTCGGGGTCCGGTCCGCCCTGTCGGGACCTATTTCCTGACAATGACCGGCGTTCTGTACATTATCCCTTACTTATTAATTCACAGGACATTCAGTAATTTTACTAACACGGCAGTTATGAAGAATTATGTGTATGTAACTTACTCATGTTGAAACTATGTACATTACCAACCTAATTCGTTTGCAATACCCCAATGTTGAGAACAAATTTAGCAGGTAGCTACACTTACCATAATATCCCATGCAAAATGGTTAGCTTGCTAGCTAGCTAACTGTGGAACTTCAGTATAACATAGCCAATTCTCACCTAGTTGTAGGAAATAGGCTACGTTCATATTACAAGTGATAGAATGAATGTGTGACTTATGTTTAGTTGATGTTATGACATGTAAAGTTAAGCTTGCCGAACTTAGTTATAGTCAGCCACGGGCAGTTTGATTGTGCCTACTTTCGTGACACTCCTAAAGTGGAAAGAGCAATAAATAGGAACATAATAATAATAATAATAATAATACATTTACATATTTAAAAACGCCTTTCAGGACACCCAAGGTCGCTTCACAGATAAAACAAATAGAAGGAAAATATATATTAATATCAATAATGGTCACATTAATCCCATAATATATATATATTAATATCAATAATGGTCACATTAATCCCATAAACACACAGATAACTCTTATACCAACCTTATTTTGTGCCTTTTATTCACGTTTGTTTCTAGATTTAATAAGTATAAGCCCTTTTCGCTCCCCACTTCGATGCAGCATAGGTTTCCATTATATCAGCACATACAACGTTCCATTCCATAGAGAGCCGAAGTCACGCCCATTCCATTAGCCACCATGGGACCTATCTTTCAAAACATTTTGAACAGCAGCCTATGGCTATGGCAGAATTATTTTCTGGTCCCGGTTGAAAAGACAATGGGTAAATGGTTAACCCAATAAGAGAGGGGACTCTTGGGAATCCAAAAATGACAACTTTTTTCATGTACAATATGTATAGTGCTTTACATTCTCAGATTAATTTTATTATGTCTCAATTAAATTTGATCCAAATGCCCTCCTCCCCCTCCTCCGCTTTTGGTGCTACCCTGACTTCTGGCTGCAGTGAAGCTGCAGCACAATAAGTAGATGCAACATATTGGGTACTGAAATATTTACAAGAATCCATAGAAATTGAATCTTCATGTTGTATTATCCAATGTTAGTTGTACAGATGTATAGTCTATCTTATACACACTCATTGAACCAACAAAGTAAATGCAAAAACAGAGACTGTAATTATTCCATATTTTGTGTAGTCAGTCTATATCAGAACACATGACATACAATCTATATAGTCCACAAAAAACCTCAAAGTGTTACCTTTCATTTGAGACCAGGATTATGCTTCTACACAAAGGGGTTCATGTGCAGTAAGCATGTGATTGTCAGTATGCATCTTGGATTACAAAAAGTCCTATGGGGAGTATCCATAGGCATTTTACAAAACGCATGGGCATACCTTGGCAAATAATAGTCTAAAGCACTCATATTTTCATTCTATATTGATCTACTTTTGCACACAGCTTCACAAGACATGGTGCTAGGGCTCAGTTGTGTTTCTAAGGGATATCAAGTGACCTAGAGGGCTGAAATGTGGTCAGTTCAGAGATGCTTGTAATCCGGCAGAAAGAAAAAACTATATTCTAGCCTCTGTAACTCTTTGTCAGTAGCCTACATCACACAGTTATTTTGACTGTTTCCTACGAAAACTACAGGTTCTCAGCTTTCTATAGAGGTCCAGCATTTGATGGTTGACCCCAAAAGAGGTGGGAACAATGCCGTTGTAAATGGGCACAGTGCAATTTCAGGCAAAAATATTTTTACTTAGATCAATCAGGTAAATTGTATTCGTCCATATACTGTACATAAGATACTGTTAAGTGACATAGCAGGCAGCAAGATGTAACTGTAAACTAGCATAACAGCTAATCTTATAGTTTCATTACGTTGGTGACGTACATCGTTAGAGACGAGAGATGTTGTCCACTGAGCGGATTCGCACAAAACCAACTAACTTTTTAAGTCTATCGAACAACAGTACTTTCTTGACGTGAAAAATTATTGTTTAAATTCACACACATCATATGTGAAATTCGTGGCACAATTCAAACGGGACCAAAAAATTATTGTTATCTCTCCATTAACTCCCGTTCATATTTTTTTGAAAGGTAGGTCCCATGGACCGGAAGTAGAAGGGCGTGATTTCGGCTCTCTATTCATCAGTGCGTATTGTTTAGTTTCCGGTCTAGCTAGATCCGGTGTGGTGTTGTAGTTGTTCTAACGTTACTAGTTGTTGCAACAGCATGTGAAAAAAACTACAAAGTTTGTTACACCAAAAAGAACGTTAATCTTGCAATAAAAAAACTGACACCGTTAAAATACACAGGTTTCCCGTTTACCAACAAAACTAGATGCGCACGCAGCCGTGGGGCAACGTTATAAACTTAACCTAAATAGTCGGCTGCTGTAAGCTACAATCGGAATTTTTTGTATACCCCTGTTGTCTCAATGATAATAACATCTCATTTCAGACTATATTTCAGAGTTTGCCGTTCATTTGCATTATTAATATAACATCGTATTTTATCACTTTTGGAAGACATGCATTCCGTTAGGGATATTGAACATAATTGAACATTCTCTAACAATCGTGATTTCAAATTGGTGCAGTTTTCAGCACAAAAACTAATTTTATTCTTTTCATGGACAGCACTGCTCTATGCTGTTCTGTGGTGCTTTCTGCCTCTTAGTTTTTGTGACGTTGCATAGAAATCCATGTATAGGTTTACGTTACAAAGCACCAAGCAACAAGGGGGTTGAGTCTGAATGACCCTGAGTTTTAGACACTGAGTTCTTGAAGTTTAGAAATATTTTCGTAATAAAAATGGTCATTTAACCAATAAAGGCTGAAAACATGTAGGCTACATGCAACCCAGCATAAGACTATTGTAACGTTTTCAGGTTTCAGGACACAGAGCTTCGTTCAATGCAAGCTTTATTCAGGATCGAGGGCAGAGACACAGACACAAAACACAATACACATGGAGCAGGTCAAGTACACACACACGCTACACATACAGGGGTGGACGCAGCCCCCCACACAAAGAGGATCACACACGAGGGAGAACTAAAAGGGAAACATGTTACAATAAAGACGCTAACATTAGACTTATAACTAAGGAGAAATACAGACATAAACCCCAAATGTTCGCTCCCGCATCCCAGCATGCCCTGCGTGGGAGTTTGCAACGCAATGTCTTGTGCGCCGACGTTACACTATTATATTGGCAAATCATTGAACACCATTCACACATTCAATACATTGACATTGTATTCTGCACAGTCTCTACACGTGGAGCGCTAATGTGTCTACTGTAAATCCTTCAAATCATGTGTGAAAGTCATTAGGCTGGAAGCGTTAATGTGTCTATTAAGCTTATTAGCCTAGGCCTACTTTCAATAGGCCTACTGTACAGCCTGAGAGGGACAACATAGCCTACTGTAGAGTAAACAATCAGTTTACTTAGTTACATTTGTTTAGTTCAATCCAGTTTTCTACCCTATCTATCTCCATAATATGCTTGTAGAAAGACAAAGTCGGGAAAGTGCTTCAGAGAAAACGTGTTTATTGAAATAATGAACATTCTATTACACGCTAACGTTAAAGCCAGAGAATGTCTAATAGGAAACATAGTTTGATGACATGAATGACTCAAATACCAAAAACCAAAACACTTACCTTGTCTGTTATTGGAGAAATGTGCCTCTGAAGGAGAGTTTTACGAGCAAGTAAAGTATCACGGCAGGCGAAAACGTCCAAATCATTCAGAAGATTCACAGCTCCAGTTGGAGAAAGATTGTGGTGGTTGATTGCTTTCAGCTGCCGGTCACGTCATAATGCTTAAAGTTGCCGCCACGGTGGTCAATGTTAACTCTATGGGAATGTCTTGCTCTTTTATCTTAAATATCTCAAAAAGTATAAAGTTCACAAATATGAAAAATACATTGTACGATTGTCCGTTACAAGAGCTTTGTAGGAGAATGAGGTCAGACGGTTCAGTGGTTTCAGTCGCATTAAATGATGAATTTGGTCGGAAGAAGAATAATTATAAGAACAGTGATAATAGTCCATTGCATTTACATGCAATGCAATAAGAAGAAGCAGCCAGGATATTTCAAGATAGTGGATTCCATCCACTATAATAAAGATGTTTCCATTATTTAAACATTATTTAAAAAGGATAAAAACGATTCTTTTTTGATTCCATGTTTGTACCACATTGTCTTACAACCTTTTGGCATGTGGCAGTGTCATTTTCAATCAGAACAAACATATTGGTAAAAAAAAAATCAACATTACATCAATATTTGCCAGGGGTATGAATAATTTTGTTCTTAACCCTCCTGTTGCTACTAGCAACTAGGTTTCTGCTGGAAGTGGTGTTGGTGGGTGGCCAGTAGGTGGCACTCTTCCCTCTGGCAAAAAGATCCATCCCAATGCCCCAGTGCAGTGACGGGGACACTGCACTGTAGGAGATGCCGTCCTTTGGATGAGACGTTAAACCGAGGTCCTGACTCACTGTGGTCATTAAAGATCCCATGGCACTTATCGCAAAGAGTAGGGGGTTCCCCGGTGTCCTGGCTAAATTCCCAACCTGGCTCATTCAATCTGTCTCCCTAATCATCCCCCACTGTAATTGGCTCATTCACTCCCTCACTCTCCACCTCAAGCTGGTGTGTGGTGAGCGTTCTGGTGCATAATGGCTGCCATGCATCACCCAGGTGGGTGCTACACATTGGTGGTGGTTACTAGTGAGGTCCCCCATTCCAATTGACGCGCTTTGAGTGTCGAGAAAAGCGCTATATAAATGTAATGTGTTGTTGTGTTCGCGGTCAAATGTGACCGATTGACAATTATTTTCTCTTAAAAATATTGTTAACTCATTCTGACTACCTTGAGGCTCCTTTACTTTATTACCACAGGGCATCTGAACACACAAAACAAATTCTGATCTGACAATTTGAGTGTTTTATTTAAGTTTAGAACACCCATGTGTATTTCCGGTCAAAAATGACCGGCCATTAGAAATGAATGGGTGAGAAAATGGTTAGTGTATAAAATTGGGTCCAGGCACAAATTTATTGATCAGATGGACTGTATACAGTATGTGCTTCTGTACATTAAAACACACACACAAACATACCCTCACTCCCCCTCTTTACTTATATGCCAGCCCCAACTGGAACCTTTCCCCAATAGAATCCCCTTTCTGACTTGCATGAGCTCAGGTCAGTGAGGCCTGCTGGCCATAAATAGCAAATGTAAGTTCAAAACTATTTATATCCAATAGAACATGAAGTTGATGCAAAGGTCTATCACAACATTAGATGATAATATGTGTGCTACTATGGATTTATAACAAGTTATAATGCACCGGTCATTTTTGACCGGGAACACAAAACTCGTAAACATAAAACGAACACAACAGGAGGGTTAACTGTAACTATAATAATACTATAGCCTAAATGGTGGCAGGGCTCCAGAGTGCGACCAATTTGGTCGCATATGCGACCGAAATTTTTAAAAGTGCGACTGAAAAAAATGTGCGGTCGCACTGGTGCACCTGACGTTGCTCAGGCGAAGACATACATTTATTTCGCAAGTGCAGCATCTCTCTGTGTTCTCCTCTGGTTATCCTGATTGTATCGTGGTCTAAACCAATAAGAGACAGAGCTCAGGCGGGTCCTTACCTCTGATTGGCTGTGGTCATTTTCACTGCTCTAAGTTGTTGTCAGCTCAAAAAATGTGCGCGACCTGAGCAGAGAACTGAAACGATTAAAGAAAATAAACGCGACAAATACGTGAATATGAAGAGAGGTAGAGATATTGAAACGTTCTTCGTTAAGAAAACAAAGCCGACTCCTAGCCCTACTGTCACTCCATGCAGCCAAGACTCGACCTTAGCCTCGGTCCCTAGGAGGATGGCAAGCCCAGGTCCTTCCACAGCAGACTCGGAACCAGAGGAGACTGAGGTAGAGCCCGGCAACGGGAATGAAAGGAAAAAGCCCAAAACATATTCTTTCCGGAAAGAATGGTTAAATCGATTTCCCTGGCTAAGGTACAGTAAAGAACATAACTCAATGCACTGTATATACAGTCGGGAGTGCGGGCAGACTATGGCCGGGAAATGTGCATTCATTGAAGGGTCGACAACGTTTCGAATCGAAACGTTTGAAAAAGCACAATGAGTCCAAAAAGCACACTACATTCCCTGACAAGTGTGTACATAACGTAGCCCCTCTCCCAGCTGCATTTGAGCGTCAGGCTGTATTAATCAGGTCCTCGGAGGAATCAGAAATTATCACAAAATTCAATATACAACAAAATACAACATTGCCAAGGAGGTAATGCCGTTCAACAAATTTAAGTCAGAGATAATTCTAATGAAGAAGAATGGCTTAAATGTCAACCCAACCTACAGCAATGACACTGCATGTGCCCAATTTATTGGTGTAATAGCCGACACAATGAAAAATAAGACAGTTCAGTTCACTGAAGCACTTTAAGCACAAACACTTTTATTTGGAAATGTTTTATTTTGCCTAAATGTTTCAATTTGAAATGTTTAATTTAAGCTCAATGTAGCTTAAATCTTTATATTCTTATATGTATTCTATAATCTATTCAATATATGTAGCCTATATATTGTGTTTCAAATAAAGACAAGCTTTTTCTACACCTAATTGTTGTTAAAAAAAAAACATTCACATTATATGAAAGGAGAGGGATAAAAAAGGTGACCTTTTGGCGTTAAAGGCGACGTAATAAAAAATGTGGGTGCACCTAAATTTCGTGCTGGTGCACCTAAAAAAAAAGGTTAAAAAAGTTAGTCTGGAGCCCTGGGTGGATATTTAAGCTATACATCATATGCTGAAGAACGGTATTTCTGAAGTGTTAAAGATTAAAAAGAAAAAATAACAACAAGAACCATACAGAACCGAAAACCGTGATCTTAAAACCGTGATACGAACTGAACCATGGGTTTTGTGAACGGTGCCACCCCTAGTATTTATACATCTGATGTATTTCAATGTCTAACTGTGTGAGAGGATTGATATTGCTATTTCATTTATTTTTTATTTTATTTATGTATGCCTTGCACCAGCTAATAGAGATCCTCATAAAATCATAAATTTAATGTTTTCAGTAAATATACCTTCTTTTTGGCAGACCCCAATAACTATTACCATAGACGAAATGAAATCCCAACAACAGACAGTTTGGACTTCAAACACCACAATTATAAAGAAATGAGACAGGTAAGTGTTTTTTTTTTTCTTTTTCAAAAGTAGCTTACATAACTCATGTAACCTCAGTCATATCAAGAGTATACTCAGGGGTTAGTTAAGTTATCAACCTACCAAATGTAACAAGTGATGTCATCACCTCTTTAAAGCGATGGTTCGGAGTAATTTCACCCTAGGGTCCTTTGCACCATGACCCCGAGCCAAACACCTTCCCAGAACCTTTTTTCCCTTGGTCGAACCCTGGTCGAGTAGCGCTGTCAGAAACAAATGACATTCTGCAGTCGTAATGGAACCAACTTTTATCTCGTAAATTACCCCACTAATAATGCCCTGAATGGTACGAAACTTCTACAGTAGTACAACTATGACCTTTAGTCCAATAACGAGGCATTAGAAAGTTTGTAAGTGCACCAGGAGTTTTAAGGAGTTTATTTAAATAACACTTGCCTCTGCATCTGCTACTATACTGCTGCATCGACGTTTCTTCCGTGATTTGGGAAAAGCCTGTAAAAGTCTAAAATACTAATGATTTGTTTTTAAGTGCTAGTGTCATGAAAAAATGCTGCGCCTGATAGCTGCCCATTTCGCCCATGCCAAAAACCACTACTGACTGTATCAAAAGACCAGTGAATAATGTGGAAAGTTAAGGGTCTCTAGCACTAAATTCCTTGGACCCTGACACTGTCTCACACATCAACAGAAATGTGGAAATATGAAAACACACAGAAATTCCATTAACCTACCTAAAGACCAAATATTGTCAAGGCATATCAGTAGGTAAATCCAGAGAAACAAATTCACCCTGTTATGCTGTCACCTACCATTATCCATTCCTTTACAGGTCATGAAAGTAGTGAATGAATTATGCCCAAACATTACCAGAATATATAATATTGGCAAAAGTTATAATGGTCAGAAGCTGTACACCATTGAAATATCGGACAACCCAGGGGAGCATGAATTGGGTGAGTATTTTTTTTTTACTTTGCCTATGGTGGAATCTCTATAAAACAATAATGTCAAATATGTTAATGATTTATCTGTGGTTTGTACCCCAAGGTGAACCAGAGTTTCGCTATACTGCAGGCTCCCACGGTAATGAGGTTTTGGGACGAGAGCTGTTACTGCTGCTTATGCAGTTCATGTGCCAGGAGTATCTTTCTGGTAATCAGCGGATACAGCACCTTGTGAATGAGACACGCATTCACCTACTGCCTTCAGTTAATCCTGATGGCTATGATAAAGCCTTTGAAGTGGTAGGTTTTCCTTCCTCAAGGACATTGACATGATTTTTCTAGTTTGGTGTCAGAAATATCCAAGATGTGTCCCTATTATCAGCATTTTGCTGTAAGATTTTTCAAAGAGATGTCTATAAGTCCTTGGTGTTGAATCTAGATTAAAGGTACACTATAAAGGATTTTTACATTAACCCTCTAGGCGCCACAGTCGACTTTAGTCGACAAGTTGCGGTACTGAATAAAACGGCCGATTTAGTCAAATAGGGTGTCATATTTCTTTCGACCTCCACTCCACTAGATGGCAGACATGTCATACGTCATCCCCGAGTCGAAAAAGGGGCATGCTTTAAACAAAACCTTCTAGCTACAGCGCATTGAATCAGTGCGTGAAATACCGGAGCTAGTGTGCGTGTGAGCCACTTTGTCAGAGCGATATTGTCAATGTCAGCGAGTATTTGCATTAGATTATCGTCTAATGGCATCAAAAAAAGTTTACCTGAAATGAAGTGTTGGGTCTTCTATTCACGGACCCTGATTCTGAAGGGGAATATCTGCCTTCAGAAAATGACGGTGATTCGTTTAGTGAGGCTTCAGATGCGTCCCTGCCTTGCAATGATGCAGCTGGACAAAGTGAGAGTTTACTCCATAGTTTAGCTTACACCAAGCACAAACGTTGAATCGTTTGCCCAATGTCACTGGTGGGAATAATGTTTCACGGGTTCGGAGTGTTCATCGGGAAGCTAGCAGGGTGTTAGTGGTGTGGCGAACGAGGCTGGAGGTAGCCTAATGTCCATGTAGCGCTAGCTTCTGTCTCCTCCTCTCCGCAATCGCGGCGACAGTAACGTGGTGGAGCCTTTGTCTAATGCCACTGGGTATGTTAGACGAGGTCGAAGTGCTCATAGGACAGTTAGGGGGGAACGTAGAGGCAGTGTGGGGAGTCGCAATGAAAATGACAGTAGGCCTAGTCCGAGCTGCGCAAATTCTCTCCACTCGACGCGAGCTCGAGGCAGATCTGGCCATGCTGCTCGCAACAGGAGCAGAGGTGGTGACACGGGGCAGGAGAGCCATTAGGCCATGCATAGTCTATCACAAGATGATGGGAATGCCGGCCCTGTATGAATAGGATATGGATAGTCATTATCTCTACAGCAAAAGGCCTGCTACATAAAAAAAAAAATTGTCAGCCATTTATTAGTAATGATTTACACTGTTGATTATCTATTTCCCTGACCATTTAGGACATATATGTGTTCTTTTTTGTGTGTTCATGTCCTTGTGATGTGTGTGTCTTTGTCAACTAAGAAAAAAACAACAAAAAAAACATCAACAAAAACAACAAAAAGAAAACAAATACTAACATTGTCTCTTGTCTTGTCTCGTCATCTCACTCCTGATCTGTGCCTTGCCGTGGCAAGTGAGCTTTTGAACTAAACAGGTCTTGTCTACTTGTGTTTGTGTGTCATCTGAATAATATATGTGCCCCATACATGGAATCAGAGTGCCTACTGTATGTAGTAAATGGAAAGTCTCTACAGCAAAAGGCGCCTACCGCTACATGCATTTGGTTTGTTTCTGCCATTTATTAGTAATGATTTACATAGTTTGTTTACTACTTAGTATTTACCTGAGCATTCAGTATTGTACAATATAGCATACAGAAGGTGAGGGACATTTTGGGGGGAAAGAAGTGGTGCATTTTATCATTCAAACAAGCGACTTTTCATGAAAATTCTATAATCCAAGATGGCCACCACCATATGACGTCATAATATGCAAATTAGATATAAACATTTAATCCCTACATAAACTTTGGGTCATCCTTAATATTTCTCTAATTTACAGAAAGTCTCTATCTCTTATCACTTTAAGATATAGCCTTTTGAAATGAAGATGTCAAAATCGAACGTTTCGAAAAAAAAACTGGCGCCTAAAGGGTTAATAGCCTATAACCTCTACAAAGACAATTTGATGGTAAACAAATTTGTAATAGGGGAATCGGTCACCTAGCATAGCCATAGAGCATAACCATAGCGGGTCGCTACCGAGAGAGCCAGCAACGTAACTTCAAGAATTGCTGACCCGGATACATCTCGCGAGAATTGTGAAACATGATCTTGTCAGTAGATATAGCTCTTGTTAATCCTTGGCCTCCACAACAAAAGCATTTTCATTGTGTACAAACAAGCCACGAGAAGTGGGCTATTTACAGTATGGCAGAGTAAAATATAAATATAGCGCGACTCTAGGGGGAGCTCTGCAGTTGCCAAAAATACCTGAAACTGCATAGGGCCTTTAAAAAGCCTTATATGAATCCACACATTCTGAATAACCATAGACTGATACTCAACTTCCCTTTTATGTCAAAGTTACTTGAAAGGGCTGTTGCTGAGCAACTTCATATGTACATATCTCACAATAGTATTTTTGAGAAATTTGAATCTGGTTACCAGTCCTGTCACTCCACTGAAACTGTGTTGACCAGAGTTATCCATGATTTACTTCTTACAGTTAATTCTTTACTTAAAGAGGCCAGAGAAGACAAAACCTAGTTTACTTTGGCATAGTTAAAATAACGGCGGCTCGATGGGTAAAATGGACATACAGAGAAGAGATGTAAAGAACACCCTTTTCTCTCATTCAGATCAATTAAAAAGTGACAGGTGGGTGGGACTTCTGGTTGATGAGACGGGACTTCCGCTGTGTGCCACGAGCCTGAGTGCACCGAATCCAAAGTTCAGTTTTGAGTTCGGCCGAATCTTCAGCTTTTTGATTCGGATTCTGCCGAACCTTGTTTTAAAACCAAACCGAATCGGTAATGCTTTAGAATAACATGTGCTTATTAGGTATTAACAGTGCATAATAAGCAGTTAACAATTCATTACTAACAATTAGTTAACTGTTGTTATCCTTTAATAACATTAACTAACGGTTTTCTGTCCTTTGTATGCTGTCCTCCTATACTTAAATGAGCTGCCCAGGGATGCAAAAAGAATTTCAGCACAAACTGACAAATAAAGTTGTATTGTATTGTATCATATCGTATTGTTAACATGCAGCTTGTACGTGTTAATAAGCAGCCTTTTAAGTTACTTACAAGCAGGCTCGGACTGGTAATCTGTACAACCGGGCAAATGCCCGGTGGGCCGGTCCACATGTGGGCCGGTGACCTCCGGGATTTTTTTTTTTTTTTTTAAAGTTATTTAGTCTATTTGCGGCCCGTCATGTAGACCTAGGCTTAGCCTATAAATGCAGTTGCATCCATTTGGATTGGGGGGTGACAGGTCAATCATTTTGGCCTCTTCATGACAGGTTCAGTGTGTGTTACGATCGCGCCCCCCTGCCCCACCCCTCAAGTGGATTTGTCCAAGCAGCCGCTTTGTTTGTGGGGAAATATAGCCTACGAGTCCATGCATGGTAGCCTGGGCTATATAAGTGCCCTCCGCTGGCTGGTGTTCACATCATCGCAGTTTAACCGTGAACAGCAATCAGAGGTGTCTAATTTTATTCCATAAATATATTGTTTTTATAGACGTAAGTTGCATGCGCTACGAAGAGCTTCCATTTACTGCACCATGTAGGCTACTGTAGTGCGGTTTGTCTGTCAACATAAAAAAACTCCGGGTACCTACAATTTTCGCACAACTTGGTGGAAAAGTGTAGCACAGGTTAAAGAAAACCTATTCATGTTTGGACTCAAAAGGAACTTCAAAGTATTTCCTATATAGTAGCCTTTTAGCTCACAACGACAGTGAAAGTGGAAGTCTCTCCACCAAGTGTTACATTAGATGCACAATCAATCGCGAGTCGATGCACGTAAAAAGTATCAACTGGTAGGTTAGTAACGAAGGTAGCCTAATTTTGCAAAATGTGATGACGGCACACAAACTTGGGCAAAAACGTTGTGGTGATAGCCTACAGTTATTGTGAATCGCTGACTATAACCAATGTAGAAGATTTGCACCAAATAGGCCTAAAGGCTGTGGTTGTGTTTCTACAACATGTTGGCACAAATCGTAATTTCTGTCAACTATGACGATCTCCATGCATGTTCAGTAGCCTATATTTTTTATTTAGTCAAGCAGTGACATGTGGTTTAATCAGTGTTGGGCAAGTTACTTCAAAATCGTAATATATTATGTATTACTTATTACTGTCATTTCAAAGTAATTCATTACATTATAATATTACTGTCTCTGAATTGTAAGGCATTACACTACTATTGTATTACTTTTAAAGGAACACGCCACCCAAAATCAGTAGTAATATATGTTCTTACCTTAACTTTCACGAGTTGAGTCATACCTCTCCCGCGCCGGTAGGTGCACTCAAACGCTCTGTCGCGCGGCGCGAATGTGTTAGCATGTTGCTATGCTAGCGGGCTCTGCTTACTGCTTTGATTACTGCTATGTTCCTCTCTCTACGGCCACGGCAGAGCCCGCTAGCATAGCAACATACTAACACATTCGCGCCGCGCGACAGAGCGTTTGAGTGCACCTACCGGCGCGGGAGAGGTATGACTCAACTCGTGAAAGTTAAGGTAAGAACATATATTACTACTGATTTTGGGTGGCGTGTTCCTTTAAGTTACTTTTACCAAAATATCTAGAAATATGGATTTGGAATTCTAAATGCAGTTTAGGGGGCGGGGGTCGTCGGTCCAGTAGTGGGCCGGTCCAGGAGAAAATTGCCAGGGCCGAATTTTGTTCCCAGTCCGACCCTGCTTACAAGCATATTTGTTAACAGTTAACAAGCAGCTTGTTAATGCTTGTTAATTGTATAAGATAAAGAGGTGGATAACGAATACGCTTATAAGACCTATCTTACTTATTTGTAGTAAATTCTGCAGCCCCCCAATCTAAAGCGAGGACCATGTAGCCTATAGCCCAACCTTCTATCTCTACATCTAGCTGTGAGAAATGCACCTTCAAAATTACTACAGCGAGCAGGTATTGAACCCCGGTCTCCTGTGTCATAGCGTGACCTGCTCCTTAGTGAGCTACATTCCTGTATGCATATAGTTGAAATCTTCACAGCTATGTGCTAACAAGTGACTAGCAGTTGAGGAAATTTGTTTAAACTTAATAATGTAACACCCCCAATTATCACCACTTTTGTTCGGAAATTCTAAAACAACAATGTTTTTTAACACTTCAAAATAACATTTGCTAAATGAACCTTACATTTTTTTCAGTAGCCATATTTGAACAAAATCTGGTTTGGTTCTTAATGAGAGCATTTCCTGCCTGAAATATCCGATTTTGTTTACCACGCTCGGAGTTATAGTGCTGGCCTGATGGGTCGCCTATTTACGCCGTTTCAACGGCACATGAACGGATAGACCAATAATTCTCGTCATGAAATTAAAATTCCACTGGAGCTCCAAGCGGATGTGTACACGCAGCCTTACAACACTGTTTACAGCTCTTCGAGTCACGGTAAAATTTTATCTTAGCTAGGCTAGCCGCCTAACTCGCTAGCAACCAGACAGTAACTGACAGCAGCAGGGTCTGATATAAAGTTATTTTGTTTACAAATCCAAACTCTAAAAAAATACACTATTAGGCTTGATATGATCGCAAACACTTACAGATTATGACAACATTTTCCAAAAAACCCTCAACAACAAAACAACAAAATCTCCATCCTTATAAAACCTGAGTAAGAAGTAGCCTATAACCTGTGTCTCTAGATAAATTCTAGGGTCAAACATCTTCGTAAATCCACCACGGAAGCCACAAATGGAGAAGAGATTACAATAAAAAATGGTAAATCCACAAAATAGGAAAATAGTAAATCCACTAATGGAAAAAAGAGAATATAAGGAAAAAAGTAAGTCCTCAAAAAAGGGAAAAAGTCAGCTGATTGTCTTCTGCAGTCACTCTCTGTCGGAGTAGCAGGTCTGATATCTGCAACAGGTTCCACGGAGTTTCGGTCCGCGACTCAGCCTGGCACGACGTCCAACACTTTGCTTCTCAACGAATTTCGGAGGACGAATTCTAACAACCACACGCGACATCATAAAGCAAAAACCCAACGAGTTGAAGGAAGGAAAAAAAGAAGAAGCAGCCCCGATCATTTGGTTCGACCCCTATTTATACTAGGTAGACTTGACCTCCCCCACACATTCCTGAGACAAATCAATCCTATTTTCCCACGACAGTTTAGAACCTTCTAGAAGTTCCCACGATAGCTGGGAATATTCTCACGGTAGCTGGGAATATTCTCACGGTAGCTGGGAAAATTCTCACGATAGCTAATACATTCTAGAAGTCACTGATCTTAACCAACAATTTAAGATGACACGCATTAACATACTTCTCCGGGTTACATTTTGGAGATGATACATTACATTCATGTTTACAGAGGTTACACAATGGTTCCAGAGGTTCCAGAGGTTACACAAACAGTTTTCATTCAATGGCAATTATAACCATGTGACACATTACATTTAGCAACATACACTTACAGTCATCAAGAGAGATCGGTTACATTCTTACAGGTTACAAACACTTATGGCATTAACTCTTCACACAATGCAATCTGAATACATTCATTTAAACAGTTTAAGGCACTTTATCCATTTCACAGTTTTGAGACTTACAATTCCTTTACATACATAACTCCCTAGACTTTACAAAGTCAGGCTACTAAAATACTTGTAATGATACATTTCATTCATCGCAATTTATTATTTATTATGAGGTCATTGTTTGCAGTTATGGTTCATTTTCCATTCTTTTATTCACATTCAATAATCATCAAGTATTTCTGAGGTCAGGGTGATCTGGTTTAATAATCCTGCACATTGTTCTTTCAGGTGAACTTAATTCAAGAGTATGTTGCAAGGTCATTGGTTTAACATTACGATTAAATTCCTGGTCAGTTTCTTTCCTAATTTGTCTAATCATATTTTCTAGATCAGAGAGATTACCTTGATAGCTAGCGCTGAATCTAGCCTTTCTGCGTTTTCGCCTTGTAAGACGTATTGATTTTGTGCTACTGCTCTGTGGTCCATACGGTTGGTGTTCTGGCAACACGTCAGTTTACAGGCAACACTTCATATCTCCATTTCTAGAAAAAACAGCGATTTTGATGAAAACTAGCCACTGTTTAGCTTAGGATTTCTCATGAACAGAGGCGTGTAGAAATACACGGTTTGCACCCACTGAGAGCTTAAAGTGTCACCTTTTAAACGAGCCATTGTATGTGTTCAGAGCTATAACACAGAATATGCTGTGGCTGTACAAAAATCATCAACAATGGTCTAGATCAGTGTTTTTCAACCTTTTTTGTGCCACGGCACACTTTTGACACTTAAAATGTCCCACGGCACACTAACATCCTGTGTGAAGAAAAAATAAACATACCATAGCCAAAAATTTCAAATAATACACAGATGGCCTTATTATGGCTTCTATGCAAGACCTGCTCAATAAAACAAGCGCCCTCTGTCATTTGTAGGTGACTATATCTAATTTAATTGTTGTTTTGAACTGGATATGTGATGATTCTGTGAATTCTGGATATGGGGCCCCCGTTGTACAATGCCTGCATACCACAAATAGTGCAATCATACAATCAATGAGAGCATGTGGTTATAAATTCTTTGATGCAACAGTTGCTTTTCTGGACCAGTGAGTGCAAGGGCGTAGGTTTGGTCTGAGCTTTGGTGGGGACACTATCCACTAATTCCCCCGGAAAAAAAAAAGGAAAAGCCACTCAACTCTTTCACCAGCCACTATAGATATATAAAATGATTAAAATGTGCTACTGTCCAACTACCCCTGATTAAAATGTGCTACTGTCCAACTTGATCTATACTGTGTAGCACATAATCTGATTTTAATATGTATACATATGTAGGCAATATTTAACATTTATTTTCTATTTGGTCTGTTATGAAATCATGCATTGACCCATTTAAGCACAGCTCAGTTTTAAGAAACTTAAATACATGCATGCATTTTGTGAAAAGAATCATTAAGGCTACATTGACAACTCTTAACCATAAGCTGCCTGTATATTCTCTAATAGGCCTATTTACAGATATCTAGGCGATGTAAGAAAAGATCAGTTTTAAGAAATGCTTAAAGCCGAAAGACCATGTTGAATTTTTCTACAATTTATTTCAAAACCGGATTACTCTGGAACAGCTAACTATACACGGGAATGCTTTACACCTTTGTGTTCGGTAAGGTCTGCTGTTTATTCTGATATATGGGTTGTCATGTGTTGCGTGAAGAGTGTGTAGGCCTACGATATTCCACCGAGACGAATGGATGTGGAGATGGGCGCAGAGAATAATTATTAAATCTCTTGAAGTTAATTTTTCTCGCGAACTGTTTATCACAGCAAATAGTGGCTATAGCACCGTTTAAAAGCTGAGAAAAGGCTCTTTCATGTGACACATGTGTGATGAGTAGCCTACTCGAGGAGTTCAACAGAGAAGAATGGATGAATTTGGACGCACTTCATATGCCTTGTAGTGAAGTGAAGCTGAAGCGCAGCGTCTCCTGCGGCTCACTGGTAGTTATTATAGGTAACTTCAAATCAGCGCGATTTACCCTTATAGGCTACTGCACATTACACGATCTGTACGAGATGATCCGCAGCAAAGTGAGAAAGTATTTAACTCTTTGTAGCGCATGTGAGCGCTTTCCCCCCCACTTCAGCCTGAATATTGACATTTCAGTCGTAATCTGACATTGGTGTGGACACGTCCTTCGTTCCCCACGCAAATCTACACCCCTGAGTGAGTGACATTTGGGTAATTTTCTGCGGCACACCTGATGATCTCTCACGGCACACTAGTGTGCCGCGGCACAGTGGTTGAAAAACACTGGTCTAGATTGCTGGCACTCTAGGACAAAGGTTCCGAAAACAGCTTGGCATTCAATGAGTTAACAGACATGAACCAAGACATATAGCCCAGCAGCAATATAGGGACTGTTCGTTATTTATTGAAGGGGCCACCGGAGGAATTTTGAGTGCTTCAGTCAAAAGTTGCATGACCCTCTCTTGCCTGCTAGAAATTGTTCAATGACCCTCCGACAGAATTGTTAAAAAAGACATGATCCTCCCCTGCCAATTGTCGCTGTCTTCCGCCCGCGCCACAGCCACACACTGTGATAACGTTCTTAAATCAATCTTTCCCGTGAGCTTGCATGCTACCAGTCCTTCCTTTTCAAATGTGTTGCGCCTTTTGCACGATTTCACAAATAATCATATGTGATTAATAATATGACAAATAATCCCTGTGCACGGGGACCGAAACAATGCATGCCAACTTTTTCCGTGTTTATCACGTATTTTAACTTTCCCCCGCTGTCTTGCCGTTTTAATGTTTTCCCATAGAATATCCCATACTCTCATAACAGCCCTGCCATCGGGCCTGTCTCTGTGTTGCCCTGTTGCTACCCCTTGCCCTTCCAACGAAACAGATGTCTTCAAATCATCGTTTTCCTTGCTTGAAGGCGAACTTAGAGTGATGTTAACCTATTTAAGTTTAACGGCGTAATTGTTGTGAGAGCAAGATTCATTGGCGCTTGCATGTTCGGCCTTATGTCTACGTGCGCACCTGAGGCTACTCAGCTACAAGAGAAAGAATTTCCCCTGTTTGTATGTTCACTGCAAGTTTACCAACTCTGCACTGTAGAACTGGCTATTTATATTTTTCTGTGAAATAAGCAAATGTATTTGTTCAACTTTATGAAGCAGAATTACGCATAGGCTACTTGGAACATAATACATTTGACAAAGGACAGATGTATGTTGTTAGTGACAAAATATTAACTTTCAGTGTTTTACGATGTCTGTCATGGGGAAGTGTTTTTCCCCATGCATTTATTCTAGGTTACTGTCAGTGACTGCCGTGAGAGAAGCGGGTTCTGTGTTTCGTTCATGTCAGTGACTGACGCAAAGAAGCGGGGTCTGTGTTGTGTCGTCCACAGCTCTTCAGTTCTGACAAAGCCAAAATTACTCCTTTTGAAACAATGAGTGCAGGAAGCGCGTTTGTATGGTTATATTCAGAGGCGGACAGAGTACACAGCTTCATTACTTGAGTAAAAGTACAGATACCCAGAGGCGGACAGAGTACACAGCTTCATTACTTGAGTAAAAGTATAGATACCTTTTGCTAAATTTTACTCAAGTACAAGTAAAAGTACAACAGTCAGATGTCTACTTAAGTAAGAGTACTGAAGTACTTGTTTTTAAAAGTACTTGAGTATCAAGAGTACAAGAGTAGCCTACATTTTCTAAATATTGCATTACTACTGCCACAGTTTACATTTACAGAAACGTCCTACATGGAGTTATGAAAAATTTTAATGTTAATACCTTGGAAAATGTAAAAGGAATTGAAAGTAAAATCAAGTCATTTTCATCTTTTTACCATGTTGCCAGGGATGGGCAGTATTTCTAATACATGTATTTAAAATACGTATTTCAAATACAAAATACTATTTTGTAATTGAAACACTTGAAGCGAAAACTATCATTAACAAAATTGAAATACAGTAGTCTGGCGAGGTATGGCCACAGGTTGGCACATTCCCGGGATGGACCTGCTGCGTTTTCATCCATTGTTTCGTCCATGGTTTCATCTCGTATCTAAATCTGACCATGGAGTTGACTTTGGCGGAAAGCTGAAAGGTGATTGCTGATAGGCTGTCCCAATCAGTGGCGCCTGCACAATCCAATCACGTTTGAGAGGAAAACAACAAATTGAGGGTTTCCAAGATTTTTCTTTTTCCCTTTTTTTTTAGACGAAGTAACGGGTACTCACGGTTATGGATAGAAATGTAGTGGAGTAAAGAGTACAATATTTGCCTCTCAAATGTACTTGAGTAAAGTCATGAGTACTCCCCAAAAATGATACTCGAGTAAAGTACAGATCCCTCAAAATTGTACTCAAGTACTGTACTCAAGTAAAATGTACTCCGTTACTGTCCGGCTCTGCAGATACCCTTTGCTAAATTTTACTCAAGTACAAGTAAAAGTACAACAGTCAGATGTCTACTTAAGTAAAAGTACTGAAGTACTTGTTTTTAAAAGTACTTGAGTATCAAGAGTACAAGAGTATATTTTCTAAATATTGCATTACTACTGCCACAGTGTTTACATTTATGTACAGAAACATCCTACATGGAGTTATAAAAATGTTAATGTTAATACCTTGGAGAAAGAAAATTGTACTCAAGTACTGTACTCAAGTAAATGTACTCCGTTACTGTCCGGCTCTGGTTATATTGCTTGACGGGGGGGATCCCAAGCAGCTTTCAGCCATAAGGCTACTTTGAGAACATTTCAATTCACCCGACACTAATATTCAAAATGTTGAAAACTATTTCGGCATAGCCTATAAAGCAGTTTAATTAAATGGAATGTTAGTTGTAAACAAACGAGCTACTTGGTGAGGCTTGGCCTCACAGATGCGCTCGTGCCTTAGATGGCAAGAAAAATCTTCACGATAGGCCTATTAACTAACCACCCGATTCACGTTGGCTGGGGGGAAGGGGGGCCATCAGACATTTGTGCCCAGTTAATCCGGCCCTGCCCCCAACAAATCACACCTTCCCACCTCTGACAGCTTAAAAGAAGTCAAGAGGACTCTTACTTACTCACAGACCTATTCACAAACCTGCAGCATATTGCCGTGTTTTGAAATCCTATGCAGCTACAGGAGCTTCCAATCGTGAGGAAGCAATTTTGCATTGTAGGAATAAATAACATGCAATAACGCCGCCAACAACAACCAAAACTAGGCTAATCATTGTCAACATGTAAATTAAATGTAACATTATTGTGAATCAAATTAAAATGTTCTCTGTTGCAAATGTAGGCATAGTAACAGAATCATTTAATAATGTTACAAAGATACTACATCAATCCGTATGTTTCATTAGGCTACTAGGCTATTTGTTTTGCCTTGATTCATTTAGGCTAGGCCTTTTTATTCAGGGGCCGTATTCACAAAGAATTTTAAGGCTAAAAGTAGCTCCTAACTGGCGAATTTAGGAGCAACTCCTAAAAATAATGGGCGTGTCACTCCTAACTTTAGGACTCCTAATTTTTTCACAAAAAGTAATTCACGAAGCATTTTAGACCTAAAAGTAGCACTTAAGTCTGGGACAGCTTAAGGCGAGAGGACTCCTAACTCACTAAGACCTATTCATAAACAGCTTTTTTGTGGCATTTTACGTTGCGATGTTTTGAAATGCGTAGCCTATGCGCAACAGGAGCTTCCAATCGAGAGGGAACAATTTTGCATTCATAAAGGGGATGCAATAACGCCACCAACAACAACCAAAACTACTCATTGTTAACATGTAAGTGAAATGTAACGTTTCATTGTGAATCAAATTAAAATGTTCTCCTCTTTGCAAACGTAGCCTAGGCATATGGTGACAGATTAATTTAATAATGTTGCAAAGGTAGGCTACTGCATCAATCCATAGGCCTATGTTTCATTAGGCTACTAGGCTATTTGTTTTGCCTTACTCTTTATTCATTTAGGCTGGGCCTTTTTATTCAGTTATAAATCATCTTCCGTCCTTCGCTCTACTTGTGTAGCGCACGCATTCTCCGACCTGTCACCTGTCACTCATCATCGGAAGAGAGGTGTTTGGAATTCCCGCGTTACAATCGTCAGCCAATCAAGGTGGTCACTTCAGTCAAGCTCGTGCATGAGTAATGACGTCATCCATAGCCACGAAGACTCACTCCTAGTTTAGGAGTTGTATGAAAGGCTTTATGAACTTTTAAAGGTAAACTATGCAGTATTGGCAATTTCCTTACTGTTTTTTTCGGTTTTTGCTTATTTTTCGCTTGCTCTGTCATGACAAATGTCTGAGAAACTCCATCGCTACCTTTTTCAAGCCGGTGCCTGGCGTGTATGTGTATTTGAATGCAGTAAAGCAATTCGTTACACTCGTTATACTTCCTGACACTGAGGCCGTCGGCCCGCCGGCCCACAGTTGCAAGGGTGTTTTTTCCGCTCACAGACGGGAAGCGAGACGGCCACCATTCAACCCGAAAAAAGTCATATAACCATTCCAATGACTCTGAAGCTGGTAAATGAAGGTAGCCTACATTAAGCTAAAAAACTTGCATATTAAGCTAAAAAACCTGCATAGTGTGCCTTTAAGAGAAAACTCCAAGCTAAAATCGTTAAGTGCGATTTAGGAGTAGCCTACTCCTAGTAGTAAGATAAAAGCCTTTGTGAATAGCCTACGGCCCCAGTTATTCATCATCTTCCGTCCTTATGTAGCGCACGCATTCTGAGACCTGTCACCTGTCACTCATCATCTTAAGGGAGGTGTTTGGAATCATGCCCGCTGACAATCATCAGCCAATCAAGGTGGTCACGCTTGCCCATTTACCCAAATTAATGGTCGAATATTACTGATGATCATTGTTATTTAAGAACATGCAGTGTGCGTAGGGTACCAAAAACATCTTGCTCGTAAAAAAGCATCATAACGCACATTCTGGCGGGTCTGTTATTTACTGTAGGCTGCGCAAACCACAGGCCTTTATTTTGGGCAAGCCTGCATTCATTCATTCAACCTTTATTTATTCTCGGAGGGTCATTGAGGGAAGCCTTCATTTTCAATGAAGCCGAGATTACAGAAGCGAAGCAAAGCGCTCCACAAACAAGACAACATTTGAGGCCTTCTGTTGAAGAATTTTATATAAAGCCTGCGCTAACAGTAATCCTCCTGCCCCTGATAGGCCTACCACAGCTGTGGATAGTGTGGAATGTTCAAGTAATAACACAATCCAATGTGTGTCTCAATTGTCCCCCGCTGACCACCTCACACATTTCTCTAGATTTTGCAACGAACTTACATGACACAATGCCATAAAATATGCCAGTTTTAGGACACAGAATAATCTTTGTAATGATACCAGGTAGGCCTACGTTTAACAGTAACAAGTGTAATGAGCTATATTCATTGTCGAAGGTGCATGGTGAAGTGAAATTCTTACTTTGGAAAACAAACATTTGCCGATATCATCGCCGATCATCAGAATATTGCAACAGATTCTGTGTTCTGGACTGCAGGGAACTTGTTAAGCCAGCGGTTCTCAAACTTTTATTTCATTCCCTACTTTGATCAAGGGGCATGACTGATGATAGTGGAGATAACGTGTTATCCCGAGGCTTTTGCAAGTCAGCATCTTCGACGGTAGTCTATTGAAAATATAAGTTTTCGATGTCCCAAACGGAGAGCCATACTTTATTGTTTTTAACGATCTCTATGCTAGGCTACTCACAAAAATGTAGGCATGGGGACATAATGAAGTAGGCTATCCAACTGTCGTGTGTTAAATTATTGTGATTACGAGCCAGTGGTTTTCAAACATTATGCGTGACTCGGACATCTAACTAAATGCAACAGGCTCATATCGCCCTCGCATTCGCAAAATGAGGACCAGTGTTTTGTCAAATTGCAAATAGCTATTCGTTTTAACGATTTTTTATGATGGTATGAAGTGCTTTTTGTATAGGCTACTATCTTAATCTTGGAATATGGGGAGGGAAGTGGCGCGTCTGCAGTCAGCCAAATATGAATGTAATTCTGTGGCATAAAGCAGATGTATTTGTTTATTGTACAGAAAAATAAAAATGACATGTCAAGCAGTCAATTGACTACATTGCAGTCAAGAAGTAGGGCAAATTAAGACACTGTTTTGATTTGCGTAGTTGCGTTACCCCCAACACTGACAATAACATAGACAGCAAATTAAGATATTTTTTTCGTTTTGTGGAGCGGCACCGGTAGGCTATCAAAAGCAGATTTCAATTTTCGCTACCACCGTGTAGTCAAGCCTTAAGCCATACCCAAGTAGCCTTAATCGAGGTAATGTTTAATTACCATTTATTTTGTTATTGAATTCGTAGGCTGGGATTCCTCTCGGTAACAATTACGTTTAAAGGTAGCCTAGCCTCCTGCTTTTTCAGAAGGGGCAGCAGTCAGGCTACTGACAGAGCGATGT
Source organism: Alosa pseudoharengus (assembly GCF_046254945.1). Classification (NCBI taxonomy): domain Eukaryota; kingdom Metazoa; phylum Chordata; class Actinopteri; order Clupeiformes; family Clupeidae; genus Alosa; species Alosa pseudoharengus. The sequence goes on along the minus strand of NW_027468576.1, from coordinate 276,227 downwards.
ACAGTGGCAGAGCGACGCACAGTGGCTGAAAGTGGTACTAAAGCTTCACGCAGCTTCACGCCTCGTAATGCGCGACTGAAGTGGCCATTTGAAAGCGATGCCCACTGTAACACAAATTCATAATAACACGTTATGAAATATTAACGCAAAACACATTGTGTTTACATATTTCCTTTGTGGGGGGCTGATGTCATGTAACAGAGGCCGCAAAACCTGAAGCAACAAGATTGTTTATTTTATTGTCTATGGAGTTAGCTAAAGATGGAACGTGAGGAGCTTGTAGGCGAAAATTTTCAGTTTTAAAAAGTTGCCTGATTAGTGATCACCACCAGACGCATCATGCACTGTGCATAGTAGTCCAGGCAAAGTAGCGTTTTACGACCGACTAATTGTAAAATATATTTTCCAGCATAAATCATTTATATGAGGTTTCCAGAACAACATACTAAAAGTCCTAAGAAATCCTAGTTGAGGAAATATGTTAAATTCTCATCAATCCGAGATGTGTGCCAATAAGGCCAGGCAACAATGCACCTCAATGGGGCTATTTTTTTTAACTCCTATCAAAATGAAACTTTACACAATGAACATATCCATGAAAAGTAAATGCATAGAAAACTGATACAGAAATAGATAGATAGATACTTTATTGATCCCCAAGGGGAAATTCAAGGTCTCAGTAGCATACAAACATCACACACACATTCACTAACAGCAGAAAAAAGTAATTAAAAGTATATAATATAAAAAACACAACTAAGCAATAAGGACAGCAGAAGATAAAGAATATACTAAAATACAAATTATAATCTAAATCAATTCTAAAAACAGTATCCACATAGTGGCTGATTAATCAAGAGGCGCTTGCAATGACTGAGGCAGGGACTGAGCCTGTGATTTTCTGTGCATAGTAAGGTAAGGTGCTCTGTGTGAGTGAGTGTCATGGTGATGGTGCAAATGAGTAAGTCCAACAGTGGAAGAACAAAGTCTAGAGACCAGCATAAAATAAATATGGACATACAGTATAAGAGAGTAGGCAAGGTAATATATAAAAAAAAAAACTATAGAAAAAACTATATCTATATATCTTAATATAACTATATTAAGAAAAGGTATTTAAGTGTGGCCACAATCCGGCTGTGGCATGGAGGTACGGGTTATGCATATGTGCTAATATAGCACGCAAACATTGAGGCAGTAATACAGTGGTAAAAAGTGGCTAGTGGACAGACAGTACCCAAACATGGAGAGGGTGGAGAGGCAGACAGACTATGCGGAGAAGTCTATCTCTCCTCTTCCCTTAAGTGAAGCATTGAACAGTGCAATGGCCCTGGGGACAAATGACTTCCTCAGTCTGTCTGTTGTGCAAGGCAGTGAGCGAAGTCTCCAGCTGATCAGGCTCTTCTGCTTTACAATAGTGCTGTGGAGTGGATGACACTCATTGTCCAAAATGTTTATCAGTTTGTTCAGGGTCCTTTTGTCAGATATTGAAGTGATGCACTCCAGTTCAGCTCCCACTACAGAGCCAGCTTTCCTTACCAGCCTGAGTTGAAGGTGATTGAGTTTGCACCATTGCACAAAGTCCTCCACCAGGCTCCTGTACTCCTCCTCCTGCTCGTCCCTGATACACCCCACAATTGCAGTATCGTCAGAAAACTTCTGCATGTGGCATGACTCGGTGTTGTAGCAGAAGTCAGATGTGTACAGGGTGAACAGGACTGGAGAGAGCACAGTTCCCTGTGGCGCTCCGGTGCTGCTGATCACAGTATCAGAGAGACAGTTCTTCAGTCTGACGAACTGTGGTCGCTCGGTCAGGTAATCTGTAATCCAGGTTACCAGTTGAGTGTCCACACCCATCTGCAAGAGTTTGTCTCCCAGTCTGAGGGGTTGGATGGTGTTAAAAGCACTTGAGAAAGCAAAGAACATGATTCTCACAGCACTTTTCCCCTTGTCTAGGTGAGAATGTGTCCTGTGTAGAAGATAAGTGATGGCATTATCCACGGCCACTTTCTCCTGGTATGCAAACTGTAACGGGTCTAGTGCATGGCGTACCTGGGGTCTGAGCATACCTGGAGTCGCTCCATTGTCTTCATCACATGTGATGTTAGAGCCACAGGCCTGTAGTCATTAAGCTCACTAAGGTGTGGCTTCTAATTGGTATTGTCCAGGGCTGTAGTCAAGACCGTCTTTGTCGAGTCCAAGACAAGTCCAAGACCAGGACTAGTTGAGACCGAGTCAAAAGAGGTTTGAGTCCAAGGCAATACCGAGTCCAAAGTTTTTCAAGTCCAAAATGAGAGATACAGAGTCAAGGCTGAAAAAACTAATTCTCAACATCACCTACCTATGAAATTGTTTTCTGAACTACTTCTTTTTACACTGTTAAACTTTTTTTTACACGGTTATACTTTTCACATAAAAGATGAGTTCTTCCTGCTGAAAAAAACAGCTAGAAACCAGCTTATGCTGATAGCTGGTTTTAGCTGGTCTTTGCTGATTTTCTTTCAGCTCCTGCTGGTCTTTGCTGGTGTAGCTGGTTGGGCCACCAGCTGGACATGTTGGCGTGACCAACTGAGGAAGCTGGTCATGCTGGTGTGACCAGCCTGTCATGTTGGATACAGCTGGTGTAAGATGGTCATGCTGGTGACCAGCTTGCTAAGATTGACATTGTTGGTGTAAGATGGTCGTGCTGGTTTGCTAGAATGACCAACATAAGCTGGCATGACCAGTTAAACCAGCAATGTAGACCAGCAACACCAACTAAAATGATGAGCTTGAGGTGGTACGACAAGCAAAACCAGTTGGATCACCATTGTAAACTGGGTAAACGAGCTGAAGGTATGTTTTCGCAAGAGATTTGCTGGTCTAGCTGGTCAACCATCAAAGGGTGGTCAAACAAGCTGGTCATCAAGCTGGTCAACCAGCAAACCACCTTTAGCTGGTCAGGCTGTTTTTTTTCAACAGGGCTGTAATGTCAACGCACAGCCATTATAGCATTTATTTTGTCTGATCATGGTATACCCTTCTGTGTAGCATTAATGGTGTGTCATCACATAGCCTAACAAAAAATTGACTTAATGAAATGTCCCTTTTGCTCTGAGGTTTGTTTATAAATAGTCAAGACATACTTGATTCATAATTTAAAGGACAATTCCGGCACAAAATGAACCTAGGGGTAAATAACACATGTGTACCGAGTTCGACCGTTCGCTGGGATTTGTTTTCATGCTAGTCGAATGTGACCAGTTTTATTGCAAACCGCTAATTAGCGTTTAACACTAGCCTTCGGGGTAGACGGGGCAGTAAAAAGCAATTGCTATTTCTATACCACTAACAAGGCTCAAAATAGCACCACACTTACACGGTAGCATAATGAGGGTCTCTACATGTAAACCGAAGCATTGAGAACTTTGTAAGTGTACAGGCAGTTTATTAAAAAGAAAAACATTACCATTCACGTCTGGTTCACATCCAGGCAGGCGCCGTGGGAAAACAGAACTCTGGGATGTGAAGTGAATCTCACGTGAAACGTTGTTGCCGAAAGAAAGCACTGAGCGCATAAGAGAAGCACTGAACGCAACAGGAGACATAAGAGATGACAGGTTATTTGAACGAATTTGAAGACATCGAGGATGAACCCTTTCGGTTTGATGGACGTCCTCATCTTTTCGAGCCGGAATATATCGACGAAGAGCTGCGGGAGCTCCGTGAAAGGGCTATGAGAGAGAGCTACCTGTAGTCAATGCCGCACACAGCCTCGCACTTCTAGAAACTGGTGGTGTACCTGCGGACATTGTGAAGCTATGGCCACCGAAGAGGAGTGCCTGTGTTGCATGGAGTGGGACCTGTTGCGTCGCGACACTCAAGAGACGCAGTGTTTTGTAGAGTCTGAAGATTTCCCCTCATTGATAAACAGGGCTGTAGTTGAAACTTTTTTCCATGTACCGAAAAGAAATTGGAGGCGGCGATCCATACCAGAGGGACCAGATGGACATCCACTAAGTAAGTACACTAGACAAGTTATGTTACATCGGAGCTATTATTTCTGATAGGCCTATATTGAGCAAATTACGTTTGATTGTAGTTCACATCGCCTGCCTGTATGTGAACCAGATGTAAGGTTGCCAACCGTCCCGAATTGTGCGGGACATCCCGTGTTTTGGGTGATTTTGATTTGTCCCGTCAGGGACAGCTCCAGTCCCGATTTTCAGTCACAGCTCAGCGGCCTTGTTACTGTAACTAGGCTACTGTAAGTGCACAAAGTGTCCAGTGCCGCCGCAACCACGCGCATCTCGCACTGTGTGCACGACACCAAGGGACAGAGGGGCACCACAATTTACCAAGAGAAGCTTTACTGCAAACTGCTTTTCACTCTTGATTACAATGTCAAAAGGCAGCAACAGCATCTTACATAACGATGATACTTTTTGGGTCCTCTCAGTCTCCATTAGCCTATGCACCAGATCTAACTTGAACGTTATGCTACTCGTTTTAATTGGGAACGAGAGGGAGAGAGGGTGGAAGTTTCCAGCTGGCTTGTCATTGTTGGTAATTGATTTCACCTTTTTAATATAAGAAACTTTTAAAAGGAAATCATGAGAACAACGAAAACAACGCGAGGAGATTGGGGAGTTATCCGGTTCACACTACTGACTATTTATAAAATGTGAGGGCACTTTGACATAGGCTGCAGGCACTGTGATTTGGACTGTGATAGAATATGAAGAGTGGTCTTTGCCTTTCTGTAATGGAATTGAATTGGTGAGTCTTGAAGTCTTAATCCGTTTTCCTTAAACTAAGCATTTACATGAATGCCAATTGCCAATTGAAACACTTTCCACTCAGATAGCTAGGTGGATATCGGTTCATAATTCACTTTTAATTGCAAACAGAAAATATCAAGCTAGCATCATTACATGCTTCTATTTCCACAGGAATGAAGGTTGTTTATAACAACTTAATATACTTATCATTGTTAATAAATGTGGCACAAACAATGTTAGAGTTTGTGGACGACTAGCCATAGGCTATATTTGAATGGAGCTGGCAAAATATTATGAATAGGCCTACCGTGTAGACAATGCTCTTAAAGTGACAGTGCACCATCAGCATCAAATCGGTAGTATTTCTTAAGAAGTGTATAAAATAAAAACAAAATTACTTTGTCATTATTACCATTTGAATTGTATGTATGTATATATATATATATATATATATATTTTTTTTTTTTTTTTGGGGGGGGGGGGGGGGGTCCCGCATTGGAAGTGAAGTGTCCCTCATTTGGGGTTGAGGAAGTTGGCAACCCTAACCAGATGTGGACGGTAATGTGTTTCTTTTTGATAAACTGCCTGTACACTTACAAAGTTCTCAATGCTTTGGTTTACATGTAGAGACCCTCATTATGCTACTGTGTAAGTGTGGTGCTATTTTGAGAAATAGCGATTTCTTTTTACTGTACGTGTGCCCCGAAGGTTAGCGGTTTGCAATAAAACTGGTCACATTCGACTAGCATGAAAATAAATCCCAGCGAACGTTCGAACTCGGTGTTATTAACCATTAGGTTCATTTTGCGCCGGAATTGTCCTTTAAAAACTCACTGTTGAGAAAGTAAGTTTCAATGTGTTGTGAAATTGTGGAAGACAGTGCTGTTATCATAACATTAATAAATCACATAAATCAGGAAGTCATCACAGATATAACAGCCCAGGATCTTACAAAAGGAAAAAAAAATATATATAAAGGTTTTCACTTATTTTCAGTAAATGTTGCAGAATATTTAGCAAATATTGATTGGGCATCTTGATGTTTTACCTGACATATTGTAGAATGACGGCTGGCAAATATGAGGTGCATTCAAATTTGGCAAACAGTGGCAAACATTCATGGTGAATATGTTTTCTTTGAACAGTTAAATTTGAACGATTTGATGTTACCATTCCATTGTAATAGCATGTTTACCTTCATCAAGCTCATGTCCAGGTTCACTATATGTTCGCGGAGAACTACCTCCGCAGACTGTTTGCAAGAACTCAAGGCAAACTGAAAAATTTTTGCAAACATTCGCCTATGTTTTCAAATTTGAACACACCTATTTTATCTTATCCCTTAGGGATCAGAGTTGGGGGGCTGGTCTCTTGGACGCTGGAGTCATGATGGCTTTGACATTCATCACAATTTCCCAGATCTGAATTCCATCCTGTGGGAGGCTGAAATCCGAAACTTGGTCCCTCGTAAGGTTCTGAACCACCATGTGCCCATTCCTGAGTGGTACCAGTCTAAAAATGGCACGGTTAGTCACGAGTGATACATCAGCACAATCTAATAAGTAATAAACCTGTCCCACTAGCAATACTTTTAGTTTACCCTGAGTATTCCCTGCCTTTATGCCCTATTATATTCTACTGCTTACTGCTTACTTTACTATACTCTAAACTTTGAATTCAAATGGTTTCTTCACAGGTAATAAGTAGAAAATGCATCGTTTTGTCACGTAAGGACTTTAGATTATGCCCCCAGACCTAGCATTGTAGGTCAATGGGAGTACTGGCCATTAGCTGCAGCTACTCCAGTTCGGTAGCACCTATTTTTGTCATTTTTCCTATCGACAGTATTCAGCGATGTCTACACTGCAAAAAATAAAATCTAACCAAGCGTTATTAGTCTTATATTAAGATAAAAAAAATCTATTTGGTATTATTTCAAGTATGAAGACACTTACCTTGTGATCTCTTGAAAGATAATTTTGACTGTAAGAAGACTTTGACTTATTTTAAGGAATCTTATCAAGACAAATTTACTTAACGCACTGCACTGGCAGCCAGTGCTGCTTGTTCTTAGGACAAATTTCCTTAATGCACTGGCAAACAAATGTGCTTGTTTTCAGGATGAAACCTCTTAAAAGTTAAACTCTTCTTAAATGAAGTCGAGAAAGTGCAAGGTAAGTATCTTTATACTTAAAACAATACCGCCTAGATTTTTTTATCTTGATATAAGATTAATAACACTTGGTTAGATTGTATTAGATAAGTGTTTTTTTTTTGCAGTGTAGCGATCAAGATCCATGAAAAAATCGGGCAGATTTCTCCTTTAAGTAAAAATCTGACTTAGCAACTTTCACTTGTTTATTTGACAAGGTGTATCTATACTTTAACTTAAGTAAAGGAATTAAGTAAAGGAATTGTGCACTTCGTCCACCTCTAGTATAGACCGGTTTCAGGTCCCTAACAACCGTAGTCAAGAACAAACTCAGACAAGCGCTAGTCAAGAACGAACTCAGACAAGCGCTAGTTTGTTTGCACGGACAGCGCATAGAAAGCAAGCTGGCTGAACTTGACATAAGATGAAGAATAAAAACTGCTAAAAGTGATACAGTGGGCATTACTTCAAATTGGCCAGCTTCACTCAAGATTCGCAGGTGACCTCACGCGGGATCACGCAACTTTAATTTGTATTTCTCCAGTGACGCTGCAACAACCCAAACAACCGCCAGATGGCTCTGGTGAGCAGGGTGTCTCGTAAAAAGAAATGGAGCCTGGAAAACCCTACACAGACTTCACTACAGACTTTAGCAGACTGGTTTAGAAATAATTTAATAGCCAGAAATATGCCTGCCCTGCCCTAATAAAGAAATATTTGGTTAAATGCGAGTGAATCCCGTTTGCAGCCGTAGAATAAATGTATATGCCCTGGCTGTCAGTAGACGGAGGAGGAGCGCACAGTCTACGAACACGCAATGCTGCAGCTCAGCAATTTAATATGGCTCAAAACCACTTTGTATTAAGTTTTAATGACTCAACAATGACATTTTTAGAATCAGAGAATGAAGAACACGTCAGGTTCATTAAAAAGTATTTTCTATGTGTCACAAAAGGCTGGGTTACAGTTAACACGATATATCCAAATTGCAATAGCCACAGAATGGACTTCCTATATGTTTTAGGAATCATTAGCCTACATGCTTTAGGCTACTTCAGGACATGGCCGCCGTCACCAGTATTGCCACGGCAATACTACTTTTCAAAGTAGGCTAGTATTGCCTGGCCTGCATAGAAACGAGGCTGTTACATTTGAGGTAGCCTAACTACAAAATTCAACCTAATAACATTAGGCCTACCAAGGCACTGTGTTGATGTTTCTCCATTTCTTGTTCTCTTCACCTATCAGGCAGTCAGTGACGTTGGAAGTGGGGTTGCGGCCACCCCCGAAACTCACTAAGACATTTTCCTTGTAGACATAGGCCTACCCATGGTTACACTAGGCCGGCAACTGTGCTCTGTTCCCAGAGCATGCTTTCTCTGTCTATGATCTGCAGGCTTATAGGGCCTCCTCGACGAGGAGATTGCTAGTCCGCGGATAATGTGCTGCAATTGAATGGTAGCCTATGGAACCGCGGACCGAAAGAAAAATAAACTAGCCTAAACATATTCCTGATTAGAAGATATTTCTTAATTTATTGTTATCAAATAAAGAGACATGCAATTAGGGGGTAGTGGTGTCAGCGCTCATCCAATCTGCACGTCTGCTGCGCAAGTAAAGCCCTCCTTACACTGACAAACTTTGGAAAAATTTGCAAAGATTTGGAAAAGATTTTTGAAAGACTACAGTCTCAGACCCTCTCACATCTAAAGACAAGGAGTAGAGTTTTAAGTCACAGACTATGATTTTGCAATGACTAGGGATCTTGCAGGGTCACTATTTCCAAGACTGCAACTAGATTCCTTTAAATTATTACCCATCGTGCAATAGATAAACAGGAACTGAAATGATAGCCTACTAAACTCAAATGTCGCATTTTTGTGTTTCTGTAGCATTGTTTCATGCGTGGCATCTCTAACCGATATAGAGTTGTTCTGTCACATGGAAGAGCCGACTAAATATGTATAAGAATAACAAATAATCATATAGGCTACAGCTGTCGCCTACTTTGCCCCTTCCTGTTTGGTGTTGGAGAGAGGTCACTATTGGTTTTTATAGTTCACGTCCCTATTTGCATGAGCCACGACTAGAAAGACTTGCAATAATATCAAACATGTTTGATATTGTCGTAACGGCAAAACTAGAAAAGGACTGACTCCGACTGACTTAAAACCGCTAAGATTGGCACCTTACATTTAATGATCTAGTTGACGGGAGTGCACCGCAATTCCAGTACAACTCCCATGATTTCTGTCCGACTTTGGAAATTTAGTCGCCGACTGTGAAAACAGACCAAAATCGTACAATGTAAGGCCTCCATAAAAGTGAACCACTGGAGATGGCGTGTGCAACAAACAACGTTATTTAAAACAATGAATGAAGTGGGTCTTGCTGTCCATGAAAACAGCATAGAGACTGGCTAGTCTAATCCAAAAATGAAAATAACAGGTATTTGAATTGTTTTTCATAAGGGTTATAGGTTTTCAGAACAGACAAGTCACATACAATCCACTTGGCTTTTCATAATTAGAGCTGTAGTCAGGGGGCCAAAACTGATACTAAAACTTTGTCGGACACTTTTTGGTACAAGCATACAACCTATCCAGTATTAATATGTAACCCCTTAACATGTGTTCTAGCCAGGTTGTCAGCTTAGAAAATGTTTTTTGTCCATTTTAACACTATATTCTTATAAGTGGTAAAAGCGGATTTTTCCCCCAAAGTGCTTTCATTTTCTTCCATTGTTACCTACTGTAATTTTGGGCAAATGTGCAATATAATCAAATTTATGTGCAAGCATGATCATTAGGGTGGTTGTCAAGTTGATTTTTTTTTGTGTGTGTATGACTTTAAGCAATTTCAGGCCAATTTGTTGGTTTCCTGCTTAACATGACATACCAACACTAAATGTTGAATATCTCCACAACCACAAGGACCATATACATAGAAATGGTATCAAATGAAAGCCAACACTCATGGGCTGTCTGCAGAAGTGTCAAAATGAACATGTATTGTACAGTGTAAGAGAACAGAAATAGAACATGAAAAAAAACAATCTTCATCTAAAAAGAACCCATTTTCAAAGTGAATATCAGCTTGGAAACATAACATAGTACCCCAAAACCTCTATCAATCAGTACCCCTATCTATGGGAATGAGTCAAGCCAAGTTTTAAAGCTTGTAGGGAGAGACAATGCAATGCTGCACAAGTTGTAATTCTTTAATGTCAAGGCAGCAACGTAGAACTGTAGATGGTGGTCTATGGTGCTATTTGACTTCATTAATGTACCAGGTTGTAACACAAATTATTTTTAATTGACATATCACTATAGTTATTAATTCCATCCTAACATAACTGCTCTCTCACTTCTTTAGGGTAAGGGGTTAGTAACTAGTTAGTAGTAATAACTAGTCTTGCTGATCCTAGCACTTTCCACCTGACTAGAACTGACTCTCGATTGTTTAAAAAACAGCACTCACTAATGCACTTATTCTTATTGTACTAGAGCTTTTTAAAATGGTCCTATAAGTGTTGAGAGAATTGCTTCATAAAGCTTAAACTGTTTTTTTTTTTTTTACTTTATTGCCAGTACATAACTTACAGGCAAACATAACCACACAATACACTAAGGGCAACAACAACAACAACAACAACAAAACTAAGATATAATACTAATGATATATATAAAAATATTTTTTTTTTTTTTTTTAAATAAAAAGGAAAAAAAAAAAAAAAAAAAAAAAAAGACAAATATACAATCAGCTAGACTGACAAATAAGACCTTGATCGTGGATCACATAATATTTATAAATTACCTGGGCATATCTATCAATCATCTTTCAATTATCTGTTCACTTTCAATCCATGTATAGAGTAACAAAAGTCCATCTCCTTATAAATAAAGGCAGTTTCAGCTGTAGAATGGCAGTCATATTTTCCATCATTTGGACATGTTTAATTTTCTGTATCCATTCAGATATTGTGGGAGGGTCGGGCTGCATCCAGTGAATGGTTATCATTTTCCTAGCGGTCATCAGAAGGATATGTAAAATATAACATTGGTCTTTGGTCAAATTTTGTTCTGCCATGTTGTCCAATAAGAACAACACAGGGTCCAGAGGTAAATTAATACCCATAATTTTTTCCAATTCGTCTTTAATGTTTCTCCAGAATATCTGTATTTTGGGGCAATCCCAGAATATATGGGTATGGTCTCCAACCATCCCACAATCTCTCCAACACTTGTTATTACATTTGTTATTAAAAACACTGACTTTTAAAGGGGTCCTAAAAAACCTCATCTTTACTTTCCCATCAAATTCCTTCCACAGTTGGCTCCCAATCCCCTTATGACATTCAGAGCATATATCCTCCCACTTATCATCCTCTATAGTGACATTAAGCTCCATTTCCCATTCCCCTTTGATATGTAGAGTGTTATCAGATGTGTCAGCCATTAGCTTTTTATAGATGAGAGATACTTGATGTTTTGTTGTTAGGAGTTGTAATATATGTATGAAATGCATTTCAATATTAGTGGGGCCTTGCTTGATAATGTCCCAGTCAGTGTGTTTTGTGATGTAGTGTCTGATTTGCAGATATCTGTAGAGATCGCTTTGGGGTAAACTAAATTGATCCTGGAGTTGTGAAAATGATTTGAATACATTTCCTTCAAATAGCTGATTCATTATTTTTAACCCACTTTCAGACCATCTTCTATAGACTCTGTCAACTATAGATGGGAGAAACTCTATATTTCCCAATATGGGTATGGCCCGTGACAAAGCCACCCCTCCTCTTAGATGCTTTTGGACTATATTCCACACTCGGAGTGTGTGTTTAATATATATGTTGCTTATTTAAAAAAAAAATTGAGACTGCTGACTAAGAAATGGCAGAGTATTTAATGATATTCCTGATAAGGACTTTCTTTCAATAGACACCCATTCGATCTTTTCATCTCTGGCTACCCAAGCTACCATTGCTCTGAGTTGGGCTGCCCAGTAGTACAATTTGAAATTGGGTAGACCCAAACCTCCTTTCTCCTTACTTGCCATTAATATTTTCAATCTTATTCTTGGTCTTCTATTTTGCCAGATACATTTTGATAAACGCTTTTCAAGCAACTTAAATGTGGACTGTGGAACCTTAATAGGCAAGGACTGAAAGAGGAAAAGTAGCCTTGGTAGTACATTCATTCTCACTGTCTCTACCCTACCAAACAGTGAAAGCGGTAACATATCCCATCTGCTTATGTCTACATTGATTTCTTTTATCAATTTATTATAATTTGCTGTAAATAGTTGCTCGGCCCTTGAAGTGAGCATAACACCCAGGTAGCGAAATCCCTGTTTGGGTCTTCTAAAAGAGACTCTATCATCTAGCTGGGAGGGCCAATCCCCTGCTATCATCATGGCTTCAGATTTGTCTGTATTGACTTTGTAGCCTGAGACAGCACTGTACTCGCTAAGGCTATTCAGTAGTGCTGGGATAGAGGTACTAGGGTTCTCTAGAAATAATAAAATGTCGTCAGCAAATAGCGCTATCTTATGTTGAACTTTTCCTTCATCACATATACCTTGAATGAATGGATTGGTCCTAATCAACTCCGCTAATGGTTCAATGCTTAGTGCAAACAGAGAGGGGGATAGAGAGTCTCCCTGTCTGGTTCCCCTTCCCAGTGAAAAAAATTTGGAACAGTGTCCATTAATTCTAACTCTGGATCTAGGATTGCTATAGAACATTTGAATCCACTTAATAAATGTATCATTAAAGCCCATACATCTAAGGGTCTGTTGGAGGAAGAGCCAGTCAACCCTATCAAATGCCTTCTCAGCATCAAGGCTGAGAAGCACTGACGGGGCATTTCTTTTGGCTGCAATTTCCTGTAAATTAAGGGCTCTTCTAATGTTGTCTACTCCTTGTCTGTTGTTAATAAATCCTGTCTGATCTGGTTTCACAAGTTTATATATATATTTCTGTATCCTCTTTGCTATTATTGAGGTTAATATCTTAAGGTCTACACATAGGAGACTAATTGGGCGATAGGATTTGCATTGTGTTGGATCTTTATTGTCTTTATGGATTACACTAATTATTGCTTCTGACTACTTGATGTTTTGTTGTTAGGAGTTGTAATATATGTATGAAATGCATTTCAATATTAGTGGGGCCTTGCTTGATAATGTCCCAGTCAGTGTGTTTTGTGATGTAGTGTCTGATTTGCAGATATCTGTAGAGATCACTTTGGGGTAAACTAAATTGATCCTGGAGTTGTGAAAATGATTTGAATACATTTCCTTCAAATAGCTGATTCATTATTTTTAACCCACTTTCAGACCATCTTCTATAGACTGTCAACTATAGATGGGAGAAACTCTATATTTCCCAATATGGGTATGGCCCGTGACAAAGCCACCCCTCCTCTTAGATGCTTTTGGACTATATTCCACACTCGGAGTGTGTGTTTAATATATATGTTGCTTATTTTAATTTTTTTTTGAGACTGCTGACTAAGAAATGGCAGAGTATTTAATGATATTCCTGATAAGGACTTTCTTTCAATAGACACCCATTCGATCTCTTCATCTCTGGCTACCCAAGCTACCATTGCTCTGAGTTGGGCTGCCCAGTAGTACAATTTGAAATTGGGTAGACCCAAACCTCCTTTCTCCTTACTTGCCATTAATATTTTCAATCTTATTCTTGGTCTTCTATTTTGCCAGATAAATTTTGATAAACGCTTTTCAAGCAACTTAAATGTGGACTGTGGAACCTTAATAGGCAAGGACTGAAAGAGGAAAAGTAGCCTTGGTAGTACATTCATTCTCACTGTCTCTACCCTACCAAACAGTGAAAGCGGTAACATATCCTTATGTCTACATTGATTTCTTTTATCAATTTATTATAATTTGCTGTAAATAGTTGCTCGGCCCTTGAAGTGAGCATAACACCCAGGTAGCGAAATCCTGTTTGGGTCTTCTATTATTGAGGTTAATATCTTAAGGTCTACACATAGGAGACTAATTGGGCGATAGGATTTGCATTGTGTTGGATCTTTATTGTCTTTATGGATTACACTAATTATTGCTTCTGACCATGAGCCAGGTGGGTCCCCTTCTTTAAGTGCATAGTTATACACTCTGAGCAATAATGGTGTTAATTCATTTATAAATGTTTTATAATATTCTCCTGGAAATCCGTCCACCCCTGGTGATTTATTATTTTTTAGATTTTGAATATTATCTTTAATTTCCTTGTCTGTAATTGGAGAAGACAACATTTCTGATTCAGATGATGTTAATTTAGACATTTTAATTGAGTTAAAGAATATTTCCATCTTTTCTTTTATCTGTGGGTCCCTCTCTTCCTCATATAGCTTTTCATAATATTTAGCAAATGCCTCTGCAATATCATGTGGTTGCGTTAGCATCTTACCCTGATATTTGCACTGTATTTTGTGAACAATTCTACTAGATTGTTCTTTTCGGAGTTGAAAAGCCAATAAACGGCTTGCTCTATTTCCAAATTCATAATATTTTATTTTTGTAAATCTTAATGCACCTTCTGCTTTAGAAATTAACAGGTCATCCAATTTTTGTCTAGTCTCCTTTAGTGTTACTAATACTTCCTGATTATTAGATAGCTTGTGCTCTGTCTCTAGTTCCTTAATTTCTTTCTCTAATTTATCTTGTTGAGCTAATCTTTGCTTTTTCAGTCTTGAAGAAGTTGCAATAATTTTGCCCCTCATCACCACTTTGGCCCCCTCCCACAGGATAGAGGGAGATACAGCTCCATTATCATTTAATGTTATGTATTCTATTAAATCTTCTTTTATTTCTTGTTTAATTAAGTTATCATTTAACAAAGAAACATTCATTCTCCAGTATTTAAACTGTTTACTAGGCCCTATCCTCACCTCCAAAGTCACCGGTGCATGGTCCGATATAGTGATGGGTTCAATACTGCAGTTCCTAGTCCTAAAGAGTTCTGTTCCAGATATCAAAAACATATCTAATCTCGAATAGCTCCCATGCACCTGAGACATAAACATAAAGTCTTTCTCCCTAGGGTGTAGGTGGCGCCATACATCCACCAACCCCAACTCACACATCATTGCCTGAAGAGTAGTGGATTTTTTGGACAAAGGCCCCACTGCTACTGGGAGTCTATCTATGTTCTGTTTCAGGACACAGTTGAAGTCCCCTCCTATTAAAATAAACCCCTCTGCTTTATCCGCTAATATAGCTCCAACATTTTTGAAAAATTGTGTGTCATCCTCATTGGGAGCATATAGATTCAGCATAGTAACTTTTGTACCCCCAATGGTTCCCATTACCATAACATATCTCCCTTCTTTATCTTTAATAGTCTGTGTATGGTTAAAGTAGACTGATTTGTTCAGTAAAATGGCCACCCCCCTTTTTCTCCCGCTCTCAAAGGAAGAACTAAATACCTGGTCCACCCATTCTCTTTTTAATTTTAGGTGTTCTTTTTCCGACAGATGAGTCTCTTGAATCATTGCTACAGAACAGTGTAATTTCTTAAGTTGACCTAATATCTTTTTTCTCTTGATTGGATTGCCCAAACCCTTCACATTGTAACTAACACAGATTAACCTGTCCATATCTCAACCTGTATGTCACTGCATCTCTATCCCTATCTTTTATCTCTACAAAAGTTTCACACAATATACATAATGACAGCCCAGCATTTAACTCAATGTGAAAAAAGCAAATTAAAAATAAAATAGAACAATTACCTAAGCCTAACCTAAGAACAAAGTTATGAACCATAGACTTCCACATACCCAGCTGGTAATCAACAACTTGACAAAATTGTTTGGTCGTTAGACTGAACAAACCAGCTCCTGGTGTTGCCTGGGCGAAGGGTGGTGACCGCTCCTCCGCGGGTGTCACACTCAGTGTGTTTGCGCTGCTGTCGTCCGTCTCGTAGAACGATTGCAGCTCAGTCTGCACAGCCTCGCGTTTCAAAAGTTCCGTCCAATATTGCAAAAAACGATTAATGTCCTAATGTAGTAGTCTTTAACATATCCAAATTGTAGAAGAAAACTCGGCGTAATCAATGTCACTCTGCTTCCTCAAAGAAGGCCCTTACATCCGCATTCGGTAGCGTCGCTGAATCTCTCTCATTTCTCCTTCCTGCGCTTTTCCACCTGTAACGTCCCATCTCCCCTTCCATCTGCTCCCGTTCATCTATCTGAGGTTGGATATTAAGTTCCCGAAGTGTAGGGAGTGCTTCTGTTAGCGTCGGATAGGTCTTCTCACCAGATTCCATGAAGACTTTCAGCTGTGCTGGGTAGATGCACTTAGCTTTGATGTTTTTCTCTTTTAAACTTTTGATGACCTCTCTAACCTGCTTTCTCTTATTTTGTAACTCTGGGGAATAGTCATGGTCAAAGTATATCTGTTCTCCTTTGAAAACAAGTTTTTGGCCCCATGCTTGTCTGAGAATCTTTTCTTTCACGGAATAGTCCACAAATCTTATGATGAGAGATCTCGGAGTGGCATTGGGACTCGTCGGCTTGGTTGTTAAAGACCGATGGGCTCTCTCAATTTCTAGGCTCACTTCAGGCATTGGGTCGAGGACGGACTGTATCAACTCCTTTGCAAACTCCCTAACATCTCTGCCCTCACTCCCCTCAGGCACCTTATATATTCTCAAATTATTGCGTCTCATCCTATTCTGCAGGTCTTCACACCTGGCTGTTAAGTCCATATCACGGCGCAGCAGATATCTCATTGCTCTCTCATACCTTTTCCCATTGTCTTCTGCCGCACTAATGCGATCTTCCGCCTCTGTTGTTCTTGTCTCCAGCCTTCTTATTTCAGTTTTCAGTTCCTCCATAGACGACCCCAATTTTGTAAGCGAGGCCTTAGTCTGTTCATGTCCATCACGGTTTTCCGCCCGTAGCTTTTGTAGCTCGGCTAATACCCTGGATTCCATGTGGTGAACGTTAGCACTAGCATTATCGTCTCCTCCCTTTTGGTTTTGCTTCGGATTTTCATTCTTATCTGTCAAGTTCTGCTGTTTGCCAGCACCTCTGCCTCTAGATGATGTTGACATCACGTAAATATATTATATCGCCTAGTTTTCGATCAGTTGTTAGGATTTTTAATAATCAAATAGACGGAGCTCCGTTTTTAGGCTTATGCCTTAGACATGGCGTCACCGGAAGTTCAAGCTTAAACTGTTAACCATGTTGTTAGTTGCTTTGGTTAAAAATGCGTCAGCCAAATGTAATGTAATGTAATAACTAATAGTTGTATGGCAAAGGTATGTTTTTCCCTTTCCAAGCAGTGACACTCAGGAAGGCAGCCAACAGAAGGCACCCAGGGACCATGTCCATGTGCTCAATCTGAGTCCTGGTCAGGGACACAAAAGAAGAGTTTACCGTTTTGAGAATGAATACCTTCCCGATACAAAACATGCATGCATCCAAGGGCATAAAATAAATCTAATCTACAAAACAAGAAAAAAAATATCATGCCAAATAATATGAAACAATGTAGTTGCATATAATGTGGCAAAACTCAATAATAATGATGCGAGTACCTGAGTATTCTTGCACCGAGCTGCACAGGCACATCCACATGCCCCACTACAAAATATTCCACTTTTTTGACATCTACACTGCCTGGTACTGCACTGACTTCCACTTTCCTTGCATCCACATATAGTCAGCTCCAAGCACCTGGCCTGTACAGGTTCTTTGGTTAAAAGCTGGGGGACAAGCATTCCATCCTTCATGTGCCAATCACAACTGGTTGGTAAGGGCAACTGTGGATGGGTCACTGGTGACTGTTTCCACTGAGTTGGTGGTAAAGTATCCACATTGGCTTTCACTTTCAAAAACAGGGCACAGCGAACATCATGGATTGAAGTGCTGTTTGTTTTTGGATCATACAGTTTGCAGACAAACTGTTCTGCTGAGGATAGAATAGCTCCACCAAAGTTGTGGAGAAGATGAGGGCACTGCTGGAACACTTTCCACGCCATCCTTTTTCCTATTCCAGTGAACTGACTGGTAGTGTCACATCCAGTGATGGCATGAAATGCCAACAGACCATCCAGAATCTCATTTGACATTTTAATATCATGCACTTTAATGTAGCGTGGTTTCTTGGCAGTTCCTGCTTTCATCCAAATTTCTGGGCTCAGCAGGTTGCAAACACAAGATGCAACAACAGTACATCTGTGTCACTGCACTGAATGATGAGCCTCTCATACCCTTTGGTTGTGGGATCATGAGGTTGTGCCTTCATCTTCTCTACAACTTTGGTGAGGATGAAGTACCAAGTCCAGCTATTCTATAAGTATAAGTATATATACTCTTTTGATCCCGTGAGGGAAATTTGGTCTCTGCATTTATCCCAATCCGTGAATTAGTGAAACACACTCAGCACACAGTGAACACACAGTGAGGTGAACCACACACTAATCCCGGCGCAGTGAGCTGCCTGCAACAACAGCGCCGCTCAGGGAGCAGTGAGGGGTTAGGTGCCTTGCTCAAGGGCACTTCAGCCATGCCTACTGGTCGGGGTTCGAACTGGCAACCCTCCGGTCACAAGTCCGAAGTGCTAACCAGTAGGCCACTGTATGATCCAAAAACGACCAGCACTTCAATCCATGATGTTCGCTGTGCCCTGTTTTGGAAAATGAAAGCCAATTTGGATACTTTACCACCATGAGTCACAAGTGACCCATCCACAGTTGCCCTTACCAACCAGTTGTGGTTGGCACATGAAGGATGGAATGCTTGTCCCCCACCTTTTAACCAAAGAACCTGTACAGGCCAGGTGCTTGGAGCTGACGATATGTGGATGCAAGGAAAGTGGAAGTCAGTGCAGTACCAGGCAATGTCAAAAAAGTGGAATATTTTGTAGTGGGGCATGTGGATGTGGCTGTGCAGCTCTGTGCAAGAATACTCAGGTACTCACATCATTATTATTGAGTTTTGACACATTATATGCAACTATATAGCTTGACGAGCCAGACCCACATTAAAATGTAGGGTCTGGGCACTCACCGTTCGCAGTGCTCAGTTCGAGGGGCGGGATAATCGGTTGTCTTTCAAAGTCCCTCTGCATGCAATAGGACAGCGCTAGAACGAGTCCCATGCGTTTTCCCACCAGCGGAGCTAGTTGGCTAGTTCAAACTTTTGCCAACTTAAAAAAAGCTTAACTCGTGTCAAGCTGTTTGCCAACAGCAAGATCCATCTTCTTTGTTTTCAAGTAGCAGGGAATTCAAGCCAAACCGCTGCAACTCTGCCATCAATCATTATGTTAAGCCCGCCTAACGATATGATTGGCCTGATAGAAGTTTAATTTTTCCAGCTCACAAGCCAACGGAGAGTTGCTAGACTAGCCCTGGCAGCAAATCTAATTTGCTGCTGCTAGGGTGCGTCTAGATTTCTAGGCTAGCAACTATATTGTTTCAGATTATTAGGCATGATATTGTTTTTCCTGTTTTGTAGATTAGATTTATATTATGCCCTTGGATGCATGCATGCATGTTTTGTATTGGGAAGGTATTCATTATCAAAACAGTAAACTCTTCTTTTGTGTCCCTGACCAGGACTCAGACTGAGCACATGGACATGGTCCCTGGGTGCCTTCTGTTGGCTGCCTACCAGAGAGTCACTGCTTGAATGGGGAAAAACATACCTTTGCCATACGACCAGGGTAGGAATTTCACGGCGGCCATGACGGCCATGGCCGTCGTAGCCCCTTGCGTTGGCCGTGAAGCCCCTTTGAAAATCATAGGTTTACAGGCCACGGTGGCCTTGGTGCCCCCTTCTTTCAATATTCTGCTTTGTGTACTACTAATAGCGATTTTTATTTAGCCTGTGGCCTGTCAAAATAATCTTAGCATTCACAGCGCAAATTAATTTAGTCTTTTACGCAGTGGAGAAAGTGACAGCGCAAGAAAGTGCGTCCAAATTCACCCATTCTTCTCAGTTGAACTACTCGCGAAGTAGCCCATTCATCACACAGACATCACAAGTATCACACGAAAAAGCTTTTTCTCAGCTTTTAAACGATGTTAGCCGATAATTGCTGTGTTGAACGGTTCGCGAGAAAAGTAAATAATATAATTCAATTTAATCATACATTCTACTGAAGGTTTTGCGTCCATGATCTCCCTACCCATTCATCTCGGTGGAATACTTCACGAACCCTTCTTTTAACACATGACAAACCACATATCAGAATAAACAGCAGACCTTACCGAACACAAAGGTGTCAAGCAGTCCCCTGTAGAGTTAGCCGTTCCAGAGTAATCCAGTTTTGAATTTGCAGTAAATTTCGACATGCATGGATATCTCCAAATTTGGACTTTAAGTTTTACAATGTTTTTAAATTGTTCCACGTGATTTCATAACAGGCCAAATACAAAATAAATGTTACAAATATCGCCTAGATATTGGTAAATCAGAGGACAGCTGACTAAGAGTTTGTGAAAGTAGCCTTAATGATCACAAAATGCTAAGCATGAATCTAGGCTATTTGAGTTTCTTAAAGCTGAGCTGTGCTACATTTAAATTGTTCAATACATGATTTCATAGCAGGCCAAATATAAAATACATTTTATATATAGCCTAGATATCTTTTTTTATTAGATGATCAGATGATTTACAGTTATATGTAATATGTCATGTTTCATGTTTTTGTAATGTTTCATACAGTGATGCAGGTCTACTGCAGTGAATAGGCTAAATACAACTGATCATTTTTATAGCCTACTACTGTATAGTTAACTTTGGCCTTGGTGCCCTGACATGTGGCCTTTGTGCCCCCCACCAAATATGCCCAACTGAAGGCCAAGTGGCCTTGCCCCCAGAATGGTGAAATTCCAAGCCTGCATACGACTATTATATAGTTATTAGTACTAACTAGTTACTTACCCCTAACCCTAAAGAAGTGAGAGAGCAGTTATGTTAGGATGGAATTAATAACTATAGTAATATGTTAATTAAATATATTTGTGTTACAACCTGGTACATTAATGAAGTAAAATAGCACCATAGACCACCATCTACAGTTCTACATTTCCGCCTTGACATTAAAGAATTATAACTTGTGCAGTATTGCACTGTCTCTCCCTACAAGCTTTAAACTTGGCTTGACTCATTCCCATAGATAGGGGTACTAATTGATAGAGGTTTTGGGATACTATGCTATGTTTCCAAGCTGATATTCACTTTGAAAACTGGTTCTCTTTAGGCGGAGATTGTTTTTTTCATATTCTAGTTCTGTTGTCTCTTACACTGTACAATAAATGTCAATTCTGACACTTCTGCAGACAGCCCATGAGTGTTAGCTTTCATTTGATACCTTTTTATGTATATGGTCCTTGTGGTTGTTGAGATATTCAACATTTATTGCTGGCATGTCGTGTTGAGCAGGAAACCAAAAAATTGGCCTGAAATTGCTTGTACAAGTCACACAAAAAAATATTCAGCTTGACAACCACCCTAATTTCTTACCTATGGGTGTATTCTACCTAAAAAAAATACGGTGACAGCTTGTACCAAAACATGTCCGCAAAAGTCTTAACGGAAGCCCTTTTCAGAATTGGCCCCCTGACTACTGCAGCAGATGTCAGCTCAGAATTGATCATTACAAACTGTGTTCATAGACATAAACTGTTTGCTTTTGTTTTACTAATGATTAAAAAATAATATAGAAAAAGTCAGTTTGGGTTTTCGAAACACATATTTGAATGGTAGGCTATGGATACATTACTTGGGCTTAGGAAGCAAAAAAAATATTAAACCCTACAGCAAGTAGCCTGCCTTGCTAGGGACGTTTGAATCATGTAAATCTGACATCAAATCAACAAAAACACTTCAAAATAAATGTTCAAATAAATCCCAGAGTTCGGTTTTGTTAAGGTTGCATTATTTACCTAATTTACATCTGCATTGGATGACTTTTTTTACTGGAAGGGACCGAAATCCTATTTTAACGTTTCGGGCCTACCCCATTGTCATTTTTCCTTACTAAGAGTAGCTCTGAAAGGCTTTGTGAATAACTTAATAAGAGAAACTCCTAGCTAAAATATTTTATTGATATTTAGGAGTACTCCTAGTGGTAAGATAAAAGGCTTTGTGAATATGGCCCCTGGTGTCTAACCCAATGCATAGCCCATTTACACAAAATAATGGTCGAATATTACTGATGATATTTCATTGTTATTTAAGAACATGCAGTGCGCGTAGGGCACCAAAAACATCTTGCTCGTAAAAAATCATCATACCGCATATTGTGGCGTGTCTGTTATTTAGCCTACTTATTGTAGGCTGCGCAATTATTTTGGGCAAGCCTGCATTCGAGGCAGGCCTTTATTTAATAAGGCTTCTGTTGAAGAATTTTATATAAAGTCTGCGCTAACAGTAATCCTCCTGCCCCCGCCACCACTGCTGTGTGAGCGCATCCCTGGATAGTGTGGCATGTTTACGCGTTATGTCTCCTTGCAAACTTGACTAGGCCCAGGGCTCCAGAGTCCTCCTAATTTTTCAAAAGTGCGACTAAAAAAAATCGGAGGTGGCACCGGTGCGACCAGCTATTCGAGAGAGGAAAAAGTGTCCGCATTGAAACTCTACCTTTGGTTCAAAAACATACACATATTTGGCCAATATCATGGTTTAACCCTTAGAACCCGATTGACGCAAAGTGCGTCAAAAAACACACCCTTTCTTCTCTGTTACATTGCTCCGGAACGGTTCA
This sequence comes from Alosa pseudoharengus, assembly GCF_046254945.1. NCBI lineage: Eukaryota > Metazoa > Chordata > Actinopteri > Clupeiformes > Clupeidae > Alosa > Alosa pseudoharengus. The sequence goes on along the minus strand of NW_027468576.1, from coordinate 253,562 downwards.
TCGCAGCGAGATGAAACCTTTATTGCACGACAGAGCAGAAGTGGGGCTTTCCAACGAGACTACACACTTGTCTGTACGATCAAGTATGAAAATTAAAAAAAATCATGAAATTAAATCAAATTGCATCATATTTACAGTCTATACTTCTCTGCGTTCACCTGCACACACATTACTCTAGTTTGAATTACTCGCGAACCCGTGATCGCATCGATATGGCAAGCATATCAGATGAAAGAGGGGGCACAGGGCTATCCATTGGTACCATGTTTATCGATCCTTCTGGCTTATAAAACCAGACGAAGTGACTGCAAAATAATAACGTCATGTACACAAACCAACGCTGCACACTCATTACTCTCGTTTGAATTACTCGCGGACCCGTGATCGCATAGATATGCCACGCATGTCAGATGAAAGAGGAGACTCAGAGCTATCATTTGATACCAAGTACATCCTTTTGGGTTATAAAACAGACGAAGTGACAGCAAAATAATAACTTCATATAGCTGGACTTACCCCACGTTTGTGTCTGTTCTTGTGGCAAAGCATGTTTATAATCCAATGCTATCACGTGTTTCTCTATGGCAAAGCATGTTCATATTCCGGTTTTGAGATCCTAGCAAATTCCTGCATGGCATCCAATTCAAGGCTCACATTGCATCCCAATTTGTTCAACAAATAAACACCTTTTTTGCCTTTACTTTGTTCATGGCAATGCAGTAAAGAGTTGAGAATTATTATGACTGCATACACACAGGCACGCAGGCTAACACGCAACCTCGGGTCAAGTCAGCTCAGATCAGTTCGTGTCACAGATATGGAGCGCAGAAAGGTCATTTTTCATCACTAAATAAAAAATGGCATTTATTTCCGTAAATCACACAGCAAATATTTCTGTAAATTGCTCAGCCCCAGAGTATCCCTCCAACATGGCAATTATATTGCCCGATTCAGGACAGTCTGCCCTACACACACATGAAATGCATGTAGAGCTGTGAGCTTGCAGTGGTGAGATACATGTCGAAATATAAGAATTTTTATAATACACTTTTTATATTTTAATTCTTTAAAAATCAAAATAAAATCAATGCTAGTATTAATACATGAAATGATGGCAGATCTGAATAGCCTAAACTCTCCTGAAAAAAACAATATATAATATATGTGTGTGGCACTTACAATGACCAGAATAAATCCTTATGAATAAAGGTAGTGAAAATGCCCTAAAAACAGCTTAGGGTTCTAAGGGTTAAACAAATCACAGATAGTGAAGGGCAGGACCTCCCCTCTGATTGGCCGTGGCCCAGTGCCTGTGTGTAAATTTGAAAATGCATGTGCTGCAGAGAGAGAGAGAGAGAGGTCAGAGACCCGTCAGATAAACAGAGTGGATGTAGTTGCATTACAGTGTGGTCACATAGGCCGAGATAAATGTCCCCTCTCCCCACTGCCTTTCGGCGGCTGGCAGCAGCAAACTGATCAGACGAGCCCGAGATGATGATCAAGTTTATCGTTGCCTACAATAGGCCTAGTGAAACCAACTTCCCTTCACCAAGTTCAGTCCGAAATAATTATTCACCAGAAAAATAGTTTGAACGTAAACCCAACGTACAGCAATGTCACTTGCGCCAAATTTATAGGAGTCTTTGCAGATGAAAAGACGTCTTAAAATTGCAAACAATGCATACAAGGCCTTCCCGAACGACAGAGATACAGATCTCGCCGAAAAGGAGTGCGTCATTGACCGCAGTTACATGCAGGGAGTAACCCGGTTTTCAACAGCAATATTCGTTTTGCGCGCGAGTTGTGTAAACCCATTCTGATGGCATCAATCAATTTAATCCGGTATTTGGCGCAAACCGAATATCGCTGCTACATTTAAAGCCTGAATATTCCCTGCATGTATAACTGTGGTCATTGTGTACGGTGAATTGAATGGACACATTTAGATCGAGCATGGCAAGTCATTGCAATAGCCTATAATAATAGGCCTACCATTTTGTTACTGCATTATCCATAGTGATGTTCTTATTGAAAATGTAAAAATACTAAAATTAAAAAGTAAATTGCATTGTGGGGCTGTCAAATGATTATTGCAATCATCATTGCAAAATCACATAAAAATCCCCCAGGCTACTTGGAACATCTCTTTAAATTGTGCTCAAATACATTTCTATGGAAGATGCTAGCATGGCGAGCTGGTTTAGCCAAGGCCTAAAGATCATGAAGGATAGTATGTAAGACATTGAGCCATGAGATGTGCAGTTTGAAGCCCTCAAAAGACGTGCACTGTTAATTTACTCACTGTTATTTTTATTTAATTCATCTTGAGATGTTTTAAGTTTAAATTTCAGTTCAGTGAAGCACTTAAAGCACCAACACTTCATTAAGTTACTTTTCTTGTAGAATTGTAAATCATAAGTCATAGGACAACCTATATAGGACAGTAATTAAGGGAAAAAAGTGAACCTGCTGCGGTGTTAAATGCGATGTGGTTGAAAATTTGGGTGCACCTAACTTTTGTGCTGGTGCACCTAAGAAAAAAAGTTAGGCGCTTCGACGGAGTATTAGGGCCACGCATGAAGAAAAAAATTATTTTTGCCATGGCGAGATTAAACTCGACGTGTTGACTTTAAAGTCGCCATGTCGACATTAAACTCGACATTTCGAGAATAAAGTTGAAATGTCATGTCGACTTTAATCTCGACGTGTCGACTTTAAAGTCGCCATGTCGACATTAAACTAGACATTTCAGGAATAAAGTTGAAATAGCATCACTTTAATCTCGACGTGTCGACTTTAAAGTCGACATGACATTAAACTCGCAATACAGTTTAAACATAGCCTACACAGTTATGTAGCCTACACTAACACACAATAACTAACACTTCAAAATAAATGTTCAAATAAATCCCAGAGTTCGGTTTTGTTAAGGTTGCATTATTTACCTAATTTACATCTGCATTGGATGACTTTTTTTACTGGAAGGGACCAAAATCCTATTTTAACGTTTCGGGCCTACCCCGTTGTCATTTTTCCTTACTAAGAGTAGCTCTGAAAGGCTTTGTGAATAACTTAATAAGAGAAACTCCTAGCTAAAATATTTTATTGATATTTAGGAGTACTCCTAGTGGTAAGATAAAAGGCTTTGTGAATATGGCCCCTGGTGTCTAACCCAATGCATAGCCCATTTACACAAAATAATGGTCGAATATTACTGATGATATTTCATTGTTATTTAAGAACATGCAGTGCGCGTAGGGCACCAAAAACATCTTGCTCGTAAAAAATCATCATACCGCATATTGTGGCGTGTCTGTTATTTAGCCTACTTATTGTAGGCTGCGCAATTATTTTGGGCAAGCCTGCATTCGAGGCAGGCCTTTATTTAATAAGGCTTCTGTTGAAGAATTTTATATAAAGTCTGCGCTAACAGTAATCCTCCTGCCCCCGCCACCACTGCTGTGTGAGCGCGTCCCTGGATAGTGTGGCATGTTTACGCGTTATGTCTCCTTGCAAACTTGACTAGGCTCTTCTACATTTGCTGCCTGCTACATCCTTTCTGTTTTTATTGTTTAGAAAACGTTTGAGGTCTTGAGTTAATGCATTAAACATTGTTTGCTGGTAACCCGCCACAAATAGCCTACAGATTCTTGCGTGTGTACATTCTCTATTCTCTCCAAAATGTGCCCGTTCTATAGGCTGGCCAAGTGCAAAATTCTGCGGCATAAAGTCTGCATGAACAGTTCTTGAAGACACTGTTTTGATTTGCGTAGGGGAGGTGCGGGCTGAAGCCAACCTGATTGAGGGAGAGCGGTGCAAGGAGAGAATGTGCTCTATGACATCATCAGAGCCAAAATGCAATATAAAAACAAACTGGAGCAGGAGTTTAGCAACATGAACACAAAACAAGCATTCCAGAGAATCAAGAAACTTACAGGTCAAGAACATAACCACCATCCCCAACCAAGCTCGGACCCTCTTCATCTTGCAAACACCCTGAACAGTTTCTTCAACCGGTTCGACACCCATGACCACACCCCCACCTGTGAGGAACTTCTCAGAACCCTTCCCTCCCATGAACCTCACCTCCCGCCCTTTACAGAGGAGGATGTGCAGCAGCAGCTGGCCAGGTGCAAAGTTGGCAAGGCACCAGGGCCAGACGGCATCCCGGCAAAGGTGCTCAATGGAGCTCTCTCCCATCTTCCACTCCATCTTCTGGGAATCCTACAGGACAGCAACAATACCCACCCTCTGGAAAACATCAACCATTACACCTGTACCCAAGAAACCACGCCCGTCAGAGCCCAACCACTTCCGTCCGGTCGCACTCACCCCAATAATCATGAAATGCATGGAGAAAATCATACTACAACTCATCTTACCTGCTGTCAGCACACAACTGGACCCATACCAATTTGCATACCGGCCGAAAAGGGGGACAGAGGACGCAGTGGCATGCCTTCTCCACTCCCTCCTTCACCACCTCCAGACTCCCCATAACTTTGCCTCAGTTCTGTTTGTTGACTTCAGCTCCGCATTCAATACAATCCAGCGCCATCAACTCATCAAGAAACTACAGCACCTGAATGTCACCCCTCTCCTCATCCACTGGATAAACAACTTTCTCAGCAACAGGCCACAGACAGTGAAAATAGGGACTACAACATCATCAACCATCATCAACAACACTGGAACCCCCCAAGGTTGTGTACTCAGTCCCTTCCTGTACACACTTTACACAAATGACTGCCAGAGTCCACTACCCAACACCACTTACTACAAATATGCAGATGACACAGCCATAGTAGGACTACTTACAGACAACAGTTCCATCACAGCCTACCACCAGTCCATCACAGATTTTGCACTGTGGTGCTCTGATAACTACCTCCAACTCAACATTGACAAGACAAAAGAACTGGTCATTCATGCATCAAAATCACCCCCTGGACTCACTCACATCACCATACATGGCCAACCAGTTGCACAGGTCAGCACTTTCAAATATATTGGTCTCACCATTGACAATAAGCTTAACTTCAATGAACATGTCACCATTACGCAGAAACGTGCACAACAGAGACTGTATGCAATACGCAAACTAAGATCACTGTATGTTGCCCCCCATCTCCTTCTGCTACTCTACAAAAGCATCATCCAACCCCTTCTACTCTACTGCTCCCCCTGTTTCTTCACCATACTAAATGTCACCAGCAAGAACAAACTCATTAAAATCTCACACTTAGCATCCAAGATAATACAGCTTCCCACCCCCAGCCTCACTGATGCAAATGACACAGCCACCACACGCCTTGCACGCGCCATAGTAAGCAGCCCTGACCATCCCCTGAACCGGTTCTTCACCCTACTCCCATCTGGCCGCAGATACAGAGTCCTGGACTGGAAAAAAGTGCACTTTAAGAAAAGTTTTATACCCTCAGCAATCACTGCACTAAACAAACTCCTGTGACAATTACCCATTCCCCCTATTCTTTTGTGTTTTATGTTGTCTGCACTGTCCACCTTTTTGCATTGGGGTGTTATATGTTATATGTATGAGGCTGTGTACATCCTGCATGGAATGTAACAATGACATGTGTGAAAAAGAATATCCTTATAGGACAATAAAGACTCTATACTATACTATACTATCCTGCGCATATCTCTACAATGAAATAATGTGTCTAGGCTAATCTATATTTTCAATAAGCAATCACTACATGCCTATGGAAACAATAAGTCAATATATTAGAGATATCAACAGTAACGCAGGAATGCGCGACTGAAGTGGCCATTTCAAAGTAATGCCCACAGTATCTTACCAAGTGTAATGGTAAGTGTATATAATCTTATATTACAATACAAAATCTTGTTAGTATGTTTTTAGTATAAAGATACTTACATTGAGATTTCTTGTAATATTATTTGACTTAAAATAAGTCAAAATCTTCTTAAATTAAGACATAAAAAACAAACAAATTTATCTGCCAATGGATTAAGAAAATGTAAAAAGAGTGAACCTGATGAAGCATTGGCGAAACGCATCATTCGCAAAAAAATAAACCAGCAAAGAAAATCCACCAGTGTGCGGTGATCTTTCACTTTCCTTTTATGAAAATGTACTTTAATTTAAGATGAGATTTAAGATTTAACCCTTAGAACCCTAAGCTGTTTTTAGGGCATTTTCACTACCTTTATTCATAAGGATTTATTCTGGTCATTGTAAGTGCCACACACATATATTATATATTGTTTTTTTCAGGAGAGTCTAGGCTATTCAGATCTGCCATAATTTCATGTATTAATACTAGCATTGATTTTATTTTGATTTTTAAAGAATTAAAATATAAAAAGTGTATTATAAAAATTCTTATATTTTGACATGTATCTCACCATAGCAAGCTCACAGCTCTACATGCATTTCATGTGGTTGTAGGGCAGACTGTCCTGAATCGGGCAATATAATTGCCATGTTGGAGGGATACTCTGGGGCTGAGCAATTTACAGAAATGTTTGCTGTGTGATTTACGGAAATAAATGCCATTTTTTATAGTGACCTTTCTGAGCTCCATATCTGTGACACGAACTGATCTGACCTGACTTGACCCGAGGTTATGTGTTAGCCTGCATGCCTGTGTGTATGCTGTCATAATAATTCTCAACTTTTTACTGCATTGCCATGAACAAAGTAAAGGCAAAAAAGGTGTTTATTTGTTGAACAAATTGGGATGCAATGTGAGCCTTGAATTGGATGCCATGCAGGAATTTGCTAGGATCTCAAAACCGGAATATGAACATGCTTTGCCATAGAGAAACACATGATAGCATTGGATTATAAACATGCTTTGCCACAAGAACAGACAAAAACGTGGGGTAAGTCCAGCTATATGAAGTTATTATTTTGCTGTCACTTTGTCTGTTTTATAACCCAGAAGGATGTACTTGGTATCAAATGATAGCTCTGAGTCTCCTCTTTCATCTGACATACGTGGCATATCTATGCGATCACGGGTCCGCGAGTAATTCAAACGAGAGTAATGAGTGTGCAGCGTTGGTTTGTGTACATGACATTATTATTTTGCAGTCACTTCGTCTGGTTTTATAAGCCCGAAGGATCGATAAACATGTTAGCAATGGATAGCCCTGTGCCTCCTCTTTCATCTGATATGCTTGCCATATCGATGCGATCACGGGTTCGCGAGTAATTCAAACTAGAGTAATGTGTGTGCAGGTGAACGCAGAGAAGTATAGACTGTAAATATGATGCAATTTGATTTAATTTCATGATTTTTTTTAATTTTCATACTTGATCGTACAGACAAGTGTGTAGTCTCGTTGGAAAGCCCCACTTCTGCTCTGTCGTGCAATAAAGGTTTCATCTCGCTGCGATGAACCGTTCCGGAGCAATGTAACAGAGAAGAAGGGGTGTGTTTTTTGACGCACTTTGCGTCAATCGGGTTCTAAGGGTTAAGACAAATTGTCTTAAATCTTAAATTTTAAGATATATTTTCTTAATCCTACTTTTTTAAAACAATCAACTCAAATAGTGTGTGAACTTTAACTTTAGGTTACCCTGCATCTTGTCATTTGCGTGAAATGTAGGCTTACATTAGCCTCCGTTCTCTTTTATCTCTCTTATATAACTAGTATGCTGAGGAATATGATAAAAACACATTGTTAATGTTACTACCCTATGTTATTTAGCCTACATAATTTCAGTTTTTGCTCTTGAGCATGAAGATGACATTTGTGGCATAACTTCATTATGTAAATTTGCATTATGCAAATCCAAATTGTCTAGCCTATTAATACCATATTTTCCAGACTATAAGTCACACTTTTTTCATAGTTTGGCTTGTCCTGCGACTTGTAGTCAGGTGCGACTTATATATGAAAAAATATATGATTGAACATGTTTTTAAATGTTAATTAACTGACATGAACATGAAACATTACCGTCTACAGCTGCGAGAGAGCGCTCTCAAATGCACAAGTTCTGTGCACTTTCAGTCATGCATACCTAAATCCTGAAATTATGGCCGGGATTCTATTTATAGCTGGTCCTCAGATTCAGACAAATAAAGGCCAGTAATAATTTTGTTTCCATTTAACTCATAAAAGAGCTCTTCTTAATATTTTATATTGTTGGTTGGTTTAATATTGTTGCCAATGAAAAGTCATTGTCCTACACCATCGCTCTCAAGCTACCAGCCGCTTGCCGCCTCCTTCTGAGCTTACCAGAGGCTGAAGCAGTAACCTAAACACATGTGTACCGAGTTCGACCATTCGCTGGGATTTGTTTTCATGCTAGTCGAATATGACCAGTTTTATTGCAAACTGCTAAGCGTTTAATGCTAGCCTTTGGGGCAGACGTACAGTAAAAAGTAATCGCTATTTCTATACCATTAACAAGGCTCAAAATAGCACCACACTTACACGGTAGCATAATGAGGGTCTCTACATGTAAACCGAAGCACGTCCTCCATTAACGTTAGGTCACGTAAATCATAGATTTGCGTGACTTTTATTATTATGCGCAATACTTAATAACTTATGCGCAATACCCGCAATCCTGCGCTGAAATATAGGTCCTGGTTTTAATTTGTTTTCTCGAGGTTGCCAGCCGGGCATTTGCACCTGCTTGGTGCAGCTTCGGTCTGCACGTCCTTTTAAAACCGCATCTTTTTCTCTCTCGTGAGCATTTCATCTGCTGCCGGCTTGTCTCTCCACATCGCCCATAATGCTTGACTGCAATGCATTCTCCACATTTTTAGCTAATTTTTCATGTACCACATCAGCATTTTTGTTTAGTGAATCTTTTGTAAATTGCTTTACAATTACCATCGGGCTTATAGGCCTATTGCCTGGCTTGCTTTGGTCATATCCTTTTAAAACCACATCTTTTTCTCTCTCTCAAGCATTTAATCTGCTGCCAGCTTGTGACTCCACATCACCCAAAATGCTTGATTGCATTGTATTCTCCACATTGTAGCTAAATTTTGGTGTACCACATGCCATTTTCTTTCAGTGAATCTTTTGCTTTACAATTACCTTCCGGTCCTCCTCTTGGCTGCCTTCACTCCTTCGTCTTCATTAACATTAATCTTTTTGGCTCTTTTTAGTCTCTGTTTTTGGTTTTGGATTTTGTGAAATACATTTCTAAATAAATGCGACTTATAGTCCGGTGCGACTTATATATGTTTTTTTCCTGTTCATGACACATTTTTCTTCTTGAAGACAGTTCTTATAACACATGAAATATATATAATTGATCACAACGGATCTATAACAATTTAGGTTCTATCCCTAAATACACTTGTATTTATCAGACAGATTTCCGTATCCTTGTTTGTGTGATGTGCATTTAGACCACAACGGGTCCTAGAACTTAGTTTCACAAAACAAAGCATAATCGGGTTTTTTTTTACTGGCCTGGAGCATAGGACTTTCTTTCCGCAATGCCTGGCTGAGTTCACTACTCCTGTGTATTTCAGTGCATTGCGCAGTATGTTTTTTGCCCATATACAGCAGGGCCGTAGTCACCATAGACATTGAGGGGGACGTGTCCTCCCCAATATTCAAATATGACCAAAATGTCCCCCCCAATATTCGGACATAGTAAAAAATAAAGAAAGAATAAAGCGCTATACTCAGGGATTAAAGTGAAAAAAAATAGTTTGACTGAACTTTTTTCAGGCCATAAATCATATGTTGTTCATATCTACCTATAGAGATAGCACCCCTTTTGCGGTCGCGACCTATTGGTTTTTAATGTACAAAAAGATGCAAACAGCAAAGTAAAGGGAGTATTCGCCTAATTCACACGGCGGCCATTGTTTAAACCAAAACGAGGCTACAGGGTACACTTACTATATAATTAATGCCACCTACAGGTGAATGCATAGAAAATAACAATCCTATGGTTTGTGTACCCTGTAGCCTCGTTTTAGCCGCCAATGGCCGCCATGTGAATAAGGCGAATTGAGAGTGTTCTTGATTGAGATTGAGTTTTCCTGATGAACAAATATATATTTTAGTACCATCCCTGACCATTGCTGATTAGCCATTCTAGCCATATTTTCTACTGCAGCAATATTGTAGAAAGGCTTTAACACACTCTTATTTAATTACTTCAGGCCAAAAGTGTTTAAAGGGGAGATTTTTTTCTTGCACATATATGCAATTAAACACCAAGTAAAATCTATAAAATCAAGTTTGCAAGACTTCCCATTTCCTCATCAAAGTAACGAATCAGAACATTCTAGATATTGTTCATATTTCCATTGTTGCCTCATCCGCATTTAATGAAAACATGGTAATTTTGAGTTTTACAGACAACTCAGTTTTCCAATGAGCAGCAATACTGTGTGTGCTCATGCAGGAGGTCTGCGCATTTGATAACGACAATCTGGAGACGGAGCTTTTGTCTTCAGCAACAGATTGTATAAGGTTGACAAGAGGTTGTGATATGGTGAGGGACCGGTCGTGTTGCGCTATGAAAGAACATGCGTAGCCTACTTTCTAAACGTAAAAACGGTCAGCCATAGATAAACGTAGCCTACCTCTGTCGTGGTGGCTAGTTGCACCAGGTAGGGAAGATGTCCTGAAGTGCACGAACGTTAACCTTATGGCGGTCTTCTGATTGGTGGCGTGCTAAAACGTTTTCCTATTGCATCCATAAACAATTTTCTTGTAGCGAACCGCGCAAAATCAAACCTCTGGCACTTTAATTTCTTTACACCATGGCTTGTTAGTTCTCCCCCGTTTCCAACAGCTGCCCATCTCCATTTATTTTTTAACTTTTGACACCTGCCTTCCTTTAGCAACAACGCATCCATGACAGCTAGTGGCCTTGCCAAATAGACGCACACAAATCATGACGCTAATATGCGAGGTTCTGGTAGGCCTACTGGTTATGTTTTTGTGCTATAAATTAATAATATTTTATAGCAAAGTTTTAAGTTGACTATTTTAATTGTCTTTTTGTCAACATACACTCACAACCTACTGTCGTTAAAAGTGAGGCCTAAGCAAAATAGACTACAAGGCCGTCTGTGCGTCACAAACACGACTGACCCCCTTACTCGACAGTTCGCGATGATGACAATATTATTATTATTTTATGTTAACACGCTCAGTCAAAACCTTCCATCGCAAATTAATAATAATACATTGCATAGGCTACGGTTTATATTGCGTCGCTTTACACATAGCCTAATGTTAGTTGCATTGATTAAAAACTGTAACAATAATAGTAGCCTACATCGGGTGGCATAGCAGGCCATCTGTGTCCAGGGGTTCATAATCCATCCATGCCATGCCTATGTCCGTCAAAAGTTTGGAATAACCTAATTGACTGACCTAACTAACGACTTGTTTGTGATTTTTAATAATATTTTTGTATGGTAGGAAATGTATTGAAATTCTGTTTGGGGGTCCCTCAGACCCCACCACAGATTTGGTCCCCCCCAATGTTGATATCATGACTACGGCCTTGATATATAAAGTGTCTTAGAAAGTAGCCCTCAAACCTACTCACCTGGAGTGAAGTCACCTCTGTAGACCGGAGTCTGTGTTGCAAGGCGTTCGATAGTCTCGGCAACACAGGGGAGGCAGAAAAATGCGAGAAAAATGCTATTGTAAATTATGATACTTCCCACATTTTCACTTTTCTTGACACATCACAAAAGATGAGATGTCTCCTGTACTGCACACAGGAAATTCAGTCTGCTTTCCTCTTTTCAAGCACCTTGTGTCTTTGTTTCAATGTCTTTCTATACGGCTCTGGTTTGCTTGTCCTCTGAGTTCGTCCTTAAGGACGGTTGTTAAGGACCTGAAGCCGGTCTGTTACGTTCAGCACCCCAATCTACGAACCCATGCCATGTCACCTTGGGTTATAGCCCTCTGAATGGTCTCCATCACCTCATGAGGGAGCCCATCATCAAGCAATCTCTCCAGTACAGGGGCAAGACTTTCAGACAGCATTGGCCTTGGAGCCTGATGCCAACTGGTCCACTCAATTGACCCAGCAGGTCCTTGTGACATGGGATCTGCCGAGGCTGGCCATCCAAGCAGTGGAATGTGATCTGCAAACCATGACTGAGTCGGCCAGTAGAAAGCAATCAGAATCAATTTATGTTTTTCCTGACACACTCTGTGTGCTGAAGAGGAGGGAGAATATAAAGTAGAATGCTTGGTCTATGGGTTGGCTAACATGTCTGTGCTGTGATTAGGAATGATAAGTGGTGCTTTACTGTACTCCTCTGAAGAGGTCCACATCGGATTCAACACGCTGGGCAGATATATTGCACAAAGCAATAGGAACTGGCTTTGAGCCCTCAAGGATCTTGATTAAGAGAAACATTTGAGGGGAACTCAATGCTTAAAGTGATTTTTATTAGTGCAAACTGACTAACGTTTCAACGCCCATGCGTCTTCTTCGACTTCGAAACGTTAGTCAGTTTGCACTAATGAAAATCACTTTAAGCATTGAGTGCTCCGGTCCTGCTCCTTGGCTCTTGTTAGACCTTGGATCTCCCTTTTTGACTTCTGCGTCCTGTTCCGTGAGCACCAACCAAAGCGCAAGTGACCCCCTTCCACCAAACATTTGGGGGGAGTTAACACCTCCCCACTATTCAGATATGCCAAATGGTTGTATTGCCCATTCTGATTAGCACATGTGAGCCTTCCAAGAAGTGAACAAAGGTCTTTTGTACAAGATGAACTGAACAGTACTAATACATTAATGCAGAGGCATCTCATTGGATACGTCCAAACACCATGCATAGTGCTGCCTTTGCATAGATAGATACGTCTGTGGTGTGAGAGCGCACCTGCATGTCATAGACCAGTGGTCGCCAACCCGTCGATCGTGATCGACCTGTAGATTTTTAGGACTTACCCAATAGATCCCGAGAATAACAGGAAAAATAAAAACACACTCACCAAATTCCTGCATATTCGCCAACGTTTACAGGGCCTAAATTTCAGCGCGGGATTGCGAGTATAGTGCATGATTTATTCAAGACCCGCAACTCTAGCATCATAATGCAAGAAATTCCCGTACACATTTTACAGTGCTGTCTGATAACGTTAATCTAATAATGGAGAGGCATGAATGCGGGACCGGACGGACCAACTTCTAACCGAACATAACCCCATGCAGACACACACGCGCACAGCACCACTTTGCAGGTGCGCACTCTCTTTCTCTCTCTCGCAACAGGACTTGTCACCACTGAAGTCAAATTATGCTAGGTGCTTCTACATCAACTGCTACCTGACAGAAAATTAAAACGAAAGTTTAGCAATCAGGAACTGTCAGGAATTTGTTCTCCATTTGAAGAACGTAATCGATTGCAGACGTGCACAGACAGCTACAGACACAGAGCGCATCGTAGGCCCAGGCCTAGGTTACTTTCACTTTCTAGAGTGCGCTTTCATGCTTCATACCAAAACAGCTATCAAACATTATCAAATTTATCATGGCGTGTTGTCACAGACACATACTCCAATTAGAAAATCAAAACCAAAATCATGTAAGTAAAGACTATGTTAAGTGTTATTATCTCATTAACGCCTGTATAAGGGGGTGGAGGATGTGATATTTTTGACCTGATACATTTGCCTAAATAAAAGGCGTTAAATTGGAAGTATTTTGGCTCTGATTCTCTTTTGACACTTCAAGGTAGATCTTGCCTTTGTTCAGGGCCGAGGTCAGGGATCTTGGGCTCAAAAAGGTTGGTGACCACTGTCATAGACCTTATGTCTAGCTGACTCTACTGTGAAAGTTGACACTGTGATCAGCAGCACCGGAGCCCCACAGGGAACTGTGCTCTCTCCAGTCCTGTTCACCCTGTACACATCTGGCTTCTGCTACAACACCGAGTCATGCCACATGCAGAAGTTTTCTGACGATACTGCAATTGCGGGGTGTATCAGGGACGAGCAAGAGGAGGAGTACAGGAGGCTGGTGGAGGACTTCATGCAATGGTGCAAACTCAATCAGCTTCAACTCAACACTTCAAAGACCAGGGAGATGGTGGTGGATTTCCACAGGTCTTAGCCCGCTCTGCTACCAGTCTCAATTAATGGGGTCAATGTGGAGGTGGTAAGCACCTACAAGTATCTGGGTCTCCATCTGGACAATAAACTGGACTGGTCAGCCAATACTGATGCACTCTACAAGAAAGGGCAGAGCAGGCTGTACTTCCTGAGGAGGCTGCGGTCCTTAAAATTTGTGTGCAGTAAGCTCCTCAGGATGTTCTACCAGTCTGTTGTTGCCAGCGTCCTCTTCTATGCAGTGGTATGCAGGGGAGGAAGCACAAAGAAGAAGGATGATAGGCGACTTGACAGCCTGGTAAGGAAAGCTGGCTCTGTAGTGGGAGCTGAACTGGAGTGCATCAATTCAATATCTGACAAAAGGACCCTGAACAAACTGATCAACATTTTGGACAATGAGTGTCATCCACTCCACAGCACTATTGTAAAGCAGAAGAGCCTGATCAGCTGGAGACTTCGCTCACTGCCTTGCACAACAGACAGACTGAGGAAGTCATTTGTCCCCAGGGCCATTGAACTGTTCAATGCTTCACTTAAGGGAAGAGGAGAGATAGACTGACTGACAGACAGATAGTCTGTCTGCCTCTCCACCCTCTCCATGTTTGTGTACTGTCTGTCCACTAGCCACTGCTTCACTGTTTACGTGCTATATTAGCACATATGCATAAATCATCCCTCCATCCCACAGCCGGATTGTGGTCACACTTATACCTTTAATTAATATAGTTATATATATATATATATATATATATTGTAGATAAAGTTTTTCTATAGTTTTTTTATATTACCTTGCCTACTCTATATGTATTTTATGCTGGTCTCTAGACTTATTCTTGCACTGTTGCACTGTTGGACTCATTTGCAACATCACCATGACACTCACTCTCACAGAGCACAGGCTCAGTCCCTGCCTCAGTCATTGCAAGCGTCTCATGCTAAATCACCCACTATGTGGTTACTGTTTTAGACTTGATTTAGATTTAGTGTTATTTAGTATAATTTGTATTTTAGTATATTCTTGATCTTCTACTGTCCTTATTGCTTGTTGTGTTTTTTATATTATATACTCTTAATTACTTTTTCTGCTGTTAGTGAATGTTGTGTGTAATGTGTAATGTATATTTTATTCTTCATCTTGTTTTAACTTTTTATCTTGTTTTTCTGATAAACTGTTCCTTAGCATCTGTAAAAGCACATTGAAATGCTCTTATTGTATGAAATGCGCTATATAAATAAATCTGCCTTGCCTTGCCTATGCTACTGAGACCTTGAATTTCCCCTTGGGGATCAATAAAGTATCTATCTATCTATCTATCTATCTATCTATCTATCTATCTATCTATCTATCTATCTATAGCTCCGTGGGCCAGTCAAGAGAATCACACTCAGAGAACGTGCAGGGTCGGTGAGAGGAAAATTCACACAAAATCAGCAAAATGGTTATCAGTGATGTGGTTTATGAACTGCTCAGTGCGCACTGGAAGTAAGTTAGCAGTGGGCACATTAATATGTAACAGTGTCCGCACATCAGGGTGCTACACTTTTTAGACAGGGGGTTACATGTCGCCTGGGGTGCACAGGATGTTGAAATATCAGTGAGCTAATACAAATGAAGGTACCCCAAGGTAGGGCTGTGACGCGCACATTTCTGAACAGACATGAGGAGGAGCAGCTGTGGAAGCACTGGTTGCATGGCTTGTATCTCTGTGGCTGACCTGTAGCACAGAGGGCACAGTGGCCATGTTCTAATAGTGGGGCAGTCTTCCATGGAAGCATGAATTGCAATGCCACAGAATTGAGCCACAAAGTTGGTAGGATGTCTCAGATAACAGCTGCTCTGAAACCCAAAGTTCAGGGCTTTGCAGTGTGGAAATTCCAGCGGGTCACAGAGTGATGACAAAACACAGGTCATGCCTGTCCATGTGTGGCCAGGCTTTCCTACATGGTGGTGTGCAGAATCTGCATGAACCCATGTTGTAAAAATCCAGATGAAAATCTGGAAACTGGAACAATCTCCATCAGAGGTGGATAGCTAGTTGCCATATCCAGGAGAGAAACACATACTGTATACCCAATGCAAGTCATTAAGAGGGCATTCTTGCCATTTCCTGGAATGGCCATCAAGCCTGAGTTTCATAACTGTTAACATATGATCAACATATACATTTTCCACATGGTCAGTTTTTGGTCAGATATTTTTAAAATAAACCATTTTAAAATGTAAAATTCTGCAAAATGCTCATTTTGTATCCGTTGTTTACCATGTACAAGAAATATTGGTACTTAAGAAAGGACTGTAAAACTAGACACAAAACTTATATTAGCCAAAACTGGAAGCATGATTGCATAACCTTGTATGAAAAAGATTAATTCACTGCAACACTATTTTATTGTTTGTTGTATTGATCTAATTTCCTAATTTTGGTTATGGACAGGTTGCCATGGAAACACGGGCTTTAATTGCCTGGATGGAGAAGATCCCATTTGTTCTTGGTGGCAACCTGCAGGGAGGGGAGCTTGTTGTGACTTATCCTTATGACCGCACACGCTCACTTGGGATCACACAGGAGCAGACACCAACACCAGATGACCACATCTTCCGCTGGCTGGCTTTTTCATATGCATCCACCCACCGACTCATGACTGATGCCAGGCGCACTAAGGACTTTGCTAAGGAAGACAGCACTATAAATGGAGCAGCCTGGCATACTGCAGCTGGGAGTTAGCACCTTTCAGTGTTATTTAGTCATTTGTTTAAGTTTATACTGGATCCACAAGCCAAGCCACATATTAATATAATAATTTAAAGATGATGATTACAAATGGGCAGTCCAAGGAGTAAATAATAATCACTGATTTAAATGACTGACCAGACACAACAGCAGGGATTTTTAAAACATCTTTTTAGCTGATGTCTCTTAAAATAGAGTAATGATAAATAGAGTGATAAGGGTAGCCAATCAATAAAATGTGTGTGAGCAGAACATAATTGCAATACACATGCACCTCAAGGCAAAAGGTAAAACGAAAAAGAAAGCAACCGAATTTCTGAAGCAAAACAACGTGTGCCCCCATCCATTTACAATGGAACAAAACTTCTTCAAAAAAACTCTCAGCACAAGTGACCTAATTAACTTTGGTCAGATTATTGCCTCAATTTTGTCAGATATTTCAGACATAACATACTGCTCTAGAGTTTGATTGGAAATGTGCCTCGAACGGACCCTTTGGGGAGTTTCATTCTGTTTGTTTTTTTTCCGAAACAGAGTGTGATTGTTCTATTCACATAAAGGCCACCCTAACAATCTTTGAATGTAAATGCTCCATGTTTTGACTCAACATCAAAAACAAGTCAGTTTTGGAAATTATAACTTCAAATTAACACAAAGTGGCAACAGTGATATAAATGGGATAATAAACTCCACAGCGTTTGGTTTTTAGAAAAAAAAATATGCACATTGGGGCTGCATTACGGGGCTGCATTACCACTTCAAGCCACTCTATGACGCAGAAGACAGCTAAACCAAGCTAGATAGATAGATACAGTAGATATATAGAGATAGAAGGTCGGGCTTGTGGAGCTATAGGCAACATGGTCCTCGCTTTAGATTGGGGGGCTGCAAAATTTACTACAAATAGGTAAGAAAGGTCTTACCTTGGGGCAGCCGTGGCCTACTGGTTAGCGCTTCGGACTTGTTACAGGAGGGTTGCCGGTTCGAACCCCGACCAGAAGGCACCTAACCCCTCACTGCTCCCTGAGCGCCGCTGTTGCCGGCAGCTCACTACGCCAGGATTAGTGTGTGCTTCACCTCACTGTGTGCTGAGTGTGTTTCACTAATTCACGGATTGGGATAAATGCAGAGACCAAATTTCCCTCACGGGATCAAGATAGTGTATATATACATATACTTATAAGCGTATTAGTTATCCACCTCTTTGTCTTATACACCATTAACAAGCTGCTTGTTAAAGGGACACCAGGCAAGCCTGATGCTTTTTCTCTACGAAACTCCCCCTGGCTCGGTCTGAAGCTCTTTTCCTTTTCTTTGCGTCTTCCGTCAAGTGTTTTCACTGCTTCTTCGCCGGCTCTGCCATTATACACACGTTTGCAACAATCTCTAGCGTTTAGTTAGCCTGCCTCTGTGCTGTAAACTGATCCTGCTTTGGTCGGCGGGTGGGATATTCTTCCTACAGGCAGTAGGGGCGGGCGAGAGAGCCTTCATTCGCCCCGTAATGAGTCATTTAACCATATACCGACTTACGAAGATGATTAATTAACACGAAAACGTTGCCTGGTGTCCCTTTAACACTTACAACTGTTAACCAATATGCTTGTAAGTAACTTAAAAGGCTGCTTATTAACACTAGCACAACACAAGCTGCATGTTAACAGTTTAGTGTTACCTAACTGTTAGTAATGAATTGTTATCTGCTTATAATGCACTGTTAATACCTAATAAGCACATGTTATTCTAAAGTGTTACCGAATTTTTATTTAAAACTTTGACAACTACAGTACTATATGACTACTCTGCGCTAGCGGCAGTCATAATTGTATAGAGACAGCATGCTCTTTGCCTTGCAAAATCAATACATTACTGCTAAAAAAAATCAAGTCAAGCAGTGGTACAGAAGAATGAGGTGGAGGAACTATAGTGCTCAAAGCAGTAGCACACGGGGATGGCTGGTGATGGGCGAATAATGATCCCTCAAAACCCAAATATCTATCAAGCATTTTGTCTGACTCAATCGAAATTATGTAGTGAATGAGCAAATTAGGCAGTTTATTTAGATTTTTTAAATCAGAAATATAAGTATAAAATACACATAAAAGCAGTACATCAAAACTGGTATAGCAACATCACATATTACCAACCTCTTACGTGTATGTGTCACTTAATTTTCATTTCTATACAAACCAAGACGGCGGATTCCTAAAGAAACGCAAGCACCCACACCATAAATTTATCTAACCGTGACTCGAAGAGCTGTAAACAGTGTTGTAAGGCTGCGTGTACAAATCCGTTTGGAGCTCCAGTGGAATTTTGAATTGCGACGACGAGAATTCTCGGGCTAACCGTTGACGTGCCGTGAGAAAGGTTGATAATAAGTATCCACCAGACCAGCACTAAACTCCAAGCGTGGTAAACAAAATCGGATATTTCAGGCAGTAAAAGCCCCGGTAAGAACCAAACTAGATTTTGTTCAAATCTACACACCTATGGCTACTGAAAAATGTAAGGTTCGTTTGGCAAATGTTATTTTGAAGTATTAAAAAACATCATTGTTTTAGAATTTTCGAATGAAATGGTTGGTAATTAGCACGTTTATGATAACATGGCTAAACCTTTTGTTTGGTCATTTATTTTTTCTCTTGCTCTTTGCTTCATCTAGGGAGTCCCAAAGGGTCATAGTGGTGATTTTTTTCTGACCTCCTGAGTTAATTGAGAAGAAGTATTGCAAATCAATTCAAAAGAAGTAAAAAACACATTTCCACCTCAAAAAGAATCGTCCGATCACATTGGCCGTGGCTCTGTACAGTGTGGCTGAATATATGCTGTGCATTGTTAACAGCATATCCTTATATTCTTACAGTGGCATAATGTAGTGATGATAATGATTGTATAATCATGTAGTCTATAATGCTTAATGTTTTCATGAAACAGCTGACTGAAAGTTGCTCTGCTTAATTGGCAGGTATGAATGACTTTAGCTACCTGCATACAAACTGCTTTGAGCTATCCATGTATGTGGGTTGCGACAAATTCCCCCATGAGACTGAGCTGCCGGAGGAGTGGGAGAACAATCGTGAATCTCTCTTGGTCTTCATGGAACAGGTATAAAGGAATTTTACCAAGATTATTATCATCACACTCACACAAACTTCATTCAAACTACATTCAAAATTCATCATGAAGATCGTCATACACCACTGCCAGTCCAGGGATGCCACGGAATTTTATCAACAGGTTTTTCTCCTGATAACCGGAGAGGACGAGAAGGTGTGTACTGCAGGAGCATGTTTGATAGATATTTAGTGATTTATAAACAAGCAGTAGTGTTTTAAAGTAAATTCTGTACTGGAAGCCAGTGCAGGTACTTACAAATTGGAGTAATGTGGTCAGTTCTTTTAGTTTTTGTGAAAACCCTAGCTGCTGCATTTTGTATCACCTGAAACTGTTTGAGTCTTTTTAGGAAGGCATGTGAAAAGTCCATTGTAGTAATCAACCCTGCTGGAGATACAGTTAAGAACAAATTGATTCATACCCTTGGCAAATATTGATTTAATGCTGATTTTCTCTATCAATATGTTTGTTCTGACTGAAAATGACACTGTCACATGCCAAAAGTTTGTAAGACAATGTGGGAGAAACATGGAATTAAAAAAAGCGTTTTCATCTTTTTTAAGTCCAAAATTATTCATACCCTTTTTAAATAATCAATGGAAACATCTTTATTTGCATTCACAACTCTTAAAATGGTTCTTTTAATATCTACCAAGCCTCTCCATGTCTCCACAATGATTCTAGACCACACTTTAACAGCAATCCGGGTTTTCAGTCAGGAATGATTATTTGCCATCACTCTGGCCTCTGGCTCACTTTTTTAATGGATTGAGGTCTGGACTCTGGCTCTGCCACTCTAAAATATTGATATTGTTCTCAGTTAAACGTTTCTTGCCTTGTTTGGCTGTATGTTTTGGATCCCATTGCCTGAAAAACACCCAAAAACTAATACATTGTTCTCCACATTGTGGATGGTGTTTTGATGGTTGACATTTTCACTCCATCTCAAAATGGATCACTTGGTCATCTTGGATACTGATCATGGATCACTCTTCTCCAAACATGCACAACTCAGCTAAACCTTCATAACGGCACACCTGGACAAAGAATTTACCTTTCGCTGGATTTTTTTTTTTTTTTGGACCCAGGGACATGGCCTGAGATTGGCATAAAAAAGAAGCATTAAACTCCAATGACACCATGTCCATTTCAATTGTGGGGCTAGAAAAGTATTCTTTTGGGATGTTTTTCAACCAGGGGGACCTGGTGACCTTCTCAAAGTAAACGGTAACACTAAAGCAAGAGGCTACACTGAGATTCTGGAGGAAAAGATCAGGCAGTGTGCCAAGAGACCTGCCCCAATAGGCATCATTGGACCATTACACCATACAATGATCCAAAACATACAGCCAAGCAAGGCAAGAAATGGTTAACAGAGAACAATGTCACCATTTTAGAGTGGCCCAGCCAAAGTCCAGACCTCAATCAGTCAAAAAAGTTAACACAAGGCCAAAGTGATGGCAAATAATCGTTCCTGCCTCAAAACCCAGATTGCTGCTAAAAAGGTGCGGTCTACAATCATTGTGGAGACATGGAGAGGCTTGGTAGGTAAGAACCATTTTGAGAGCAAATAAAGATGTTTCCATTGATTATTTAAAAATGGTATGAATAATTTTGGACATGCCATTTTTCATAAAAATGTTAAAAAAGATAAACACGATTATTTTTTTGATTCCATGTTTCTACCACATTGTGTTACAACCTTTTGGCATGTGTCAGTGTCATTTTCAGTCAGAACAAACATATTAGTCAAGAGAAAATCAACATTAGATCAATATTTGGCAGGGGTATGAATAATTGTGTCCTTAACTGTAAATGCATGAATGAGTTTTTCTAAATCATAAACACTAGGTCTAATTCAAGACTCTTTTCCTCACTGGTTCCATGCTGGTGGAATGAGTTGCCCAGTGCTCTCCGTTCCTGTGGTAGTTTTGGGTCGTTTAAGAGGGGTCTAAAGACATTCCTGTTCAACATGCACTTAGTTCTTTAAGCGCTTCTTATGTGTTATGGTTTGTATAATATTGTTTTATTTCCATTAAGCTGTTGATTACATCACATCTGAGTCAATGGGCTAAATATTCATGGGTAACCCTTTCTTTTACAGTCCCCTAATAACTAGGTATTTACCCAGTAACAATATGGTAATATTAGGGATGCACGATATATCGGCGGCCGATATATTATTAGCCGATAAGTAAAAAAATGAAAATATTATTATCGGTCCGATAACAGAATTCTGGCCGATAATTTGCGCCGATATTTTTTAAAGTCCTAATTTAGGCCTACGTCTGGCTACACTGAGCTACTTGGCTATACTTTTTCCTCAATATAATGTCAGCGGTGTGAATGTATTTCACCACTCTAACAAAATCTGTGGGCATGCGTTCATTTGGGAATCTGCATCTCAAAATCCTCTCGTGAATGATCTGCCATTTAACCTTAACAGAGCGGAGCTCAGCCCTATCTAGAGCCGTCTTGTGCTGGTGTGTTTGCACTTTACCGCACTGGTCGGGGAAACAAATAAACAAACTCGTTAGTGGGACGAGTACATAAGTAGGCCTAGTTCTAAGTTGTGTTTTAGTATTATATTTGCATTACTTTAGCTTGGGTTTTGTATTATTACCTAGAAATATGCTAACCATTCGTGCTTCAGTTCCAGACAGGTCATCATAATAAGTTATGAAAACCTTCGGGGCTAACTCCTCATTTCTGCTGCAGCAGGTTGTGCGCAACAGAGTAGACGGACATAAGCATAAGATACAGTCTGAGGAGTTTTATTCAGTTACCCGCAGTTGAAACTAAACCTAAGTTTCCCTCACAAACACTGATTTGGTTGCTATACTGTAGCTTATTCCAAACTGAGCCGTTTATGAGCGTTTAGTCCTAAATGAAAACGATTCAAACTCTCTAGCCACTCACTCGCAATTCACTGACGTCAGGTTCACTTAAAGGAGCCACACATACTGTAGGGCTAGGCTACTGTTATGTTGTTGACTGCCGTACTATTGAGGACTATTATGAGTTCTGTCCATCATTTGGTGGTAGGTAAAATTACTGCAATAAAATTATGCTTATTAAATGCTTTCCCCAAATCACTTTTCACAATTTTTTTTCAAGAGTAATATTATCGGTTATCGTATCGGTATCGGCCACAACAAACCAATAAATATCGGTTATCGTTATCGGCCCTAAAATTCCATATCGGTGCATCTCTAGGTAATATCAAGAAATTATATGGTCATTTAATGCCTGCTAGAGTTGACTGTAGCTCGGAATGCAATCGGTTGCCATAGTAGGCTATCCTAAAATCCAGCGATAAAACAAAGCATGAACTCATGAGCGTCGGTCTGCCCTATATGTATATCATCTGATTGTAATGTTTACAGATAGGCTATCTAGGCGATATTTGTAACATTTATTTTGTATTTGGCCTGTTATAAAATCATGTAGGCCTATTGAACAATTTAAACACATTGTGAACCCCAAAGTTGGAGACATGCGTATAGACATTGCTGCAAATTTAAAACCGGATTACTCTGGAATGGCTAACTGTACAGGGGAGTGCTTTAAACTTTAAAGGGACACCAGGCAAGCCTGATGCTTTTTCTCAACGAAACTCCCCCTCGCTCGGTCTGAAGCTCTTTTCCTTTTCTTTGCGTCTTCCGTCAAGGGTTTTCGCTGCTTCTTCGCCGGCTCTGCCATTATACACACGTTTGCAACAATCTCTAGCGTTTCGTTAGCCTGTCTCTGTGCTGTAAACTGATCCTGCTTCGGTCGGCGGGTAGGATACAACGAACTTGCAAGTGGGATATTCTTCCTACAGGCAGTAGGGGCGGGCGAGAGAGCCTTCATTCGGCCCGTAATGAGTCATTTAACCATATACCGACTTACGATGATGATTAATTAACACGAAAACGTTGCCTGGTGTCCCTTTAATAAAAACTTTAAACTTTAATTACACCTTTGTGTTCGGTAAGGTCTGCTGTTTATTCTGATATATGGTTTGTCATGTGTTGAGGGAAAGTTTGCGAAGCCAAGATGAATGGGTAGGGAGATGGGCGCAGAAAATATGATTAAATTAAAGTTAGGCTACTTTTCTCGCGAACCGTTTACCACAACAACTAACCACCAACATTGTTTAAAAGCTGAGAAAAAGCTCTTTCATGTGATACATGTGATGTCTGTGATGAATAGGCTACTTCGCAAGTAGTTCAGCAAATTTGGGTGGGACAGAAATACCTTTACAGAGCAGCAGATCAGGGCTGGCCATATCTAACCTGGCCCTAGCCAGATGAATGTCGTTCCGCTAGCTCCGCCTAGCTTCACTCACATCCATCTGGAACCTCTTCCATTGAGAGTGATTTCTCCAACCAACTTTATGGTTTAGCCAATCAGGACGCAGGGCGGGAGTTTCATAGATGTGACATAGCGTAGAAGCGACTGTGAGACTGTTATCAGCGTCACGGGTTGGCTTCGATGAGAGTGGTTGAAGTAGCACGTCAATAGATGACGGAC
This sequence comes from Alosa pseudoharengus, assembly GCF_046254945.1. Lineage (NCBI taxonomy): Eukaryota > Metazoa > Chordata > Actinopteri > Clupeiformes > Clupeidae > Alosa > Alosa pseudoharengus. Next base: position 229,140 of record NW_027468576.1, on the reverse strand, counting down.
AAGTGGCTTATTCAATCATATGCAAGCATTTTTTGATTAGGTCCAGCCTTCTGAAACGACATTTCAATGGATCGGTTCCAGATGGATGAGTGGAGCTAGCGGAACGACATTCATCTGGCTAGGGCCAGGTTAGGCCATATCGGCTCTGATGTACATTGATTTAAATGCATTATCGTTTCACTATCCAACACGCAAACAAGAAAGAAAAGAAAAAAGAAACCAATGAGCTTATGTTACGATTTCCGATAGGCCTAGGCCTAGAGAAAAGACAGCTATTGGTAACCTAACAAGTAGGATTTGCTTTGCCTACTCTGCTGTTTGGTTGTCCCAAACTTTGAGACGACCCATACTCGCATTAACTGAATCTTATCAACCCGAACTGCGATGTTCCAAACAGAGTGACAGGATGCAATGCCTAATTATCTCACTGCCTACGGCATAACTGATACAGTGCGCCTAGGCCTACTGTTAAACACCTGAAAAATATTAAGCTGCTGTTTGAATGATTTATGACTGAATGGAATGTTGCGTTTTTAAGCGCCAGAACTGCTTATCACGTTGTGTGACAAAGTTTACACCAATCATCATCTTCTAATGTATCCTTATGTTGAGATGTCCATTCTCTTTGCCCTAGGCTATCATTTGTGCTTGAAGCATGTTTCAATTAAGACAGTACACAAGCTATTTTTATTGTTGTATTGAATGATTTCATGAATGAATTGTACGCACATAGGCTACAGGATTACGGCTGGCGGTGCCACTGACCAAGGCCACAGTAGCCTGTGAACCTCTGATTTTCAAAGGGGAATCACAGCCAACGCAGGGGGCAACTCTTCTCCCTCTTTTCCCTTCCAAATTACTTTTTAATGTCTGAAGACATCTATCGGAAGAATCTAACATTCTAAGCAACAGCAAAGCAAATGCAAGCTAACCAAAGTGCAGTCGGTTCTCCCGCCATGGTTTTGGAAATCACACACCTGCTGCATCTGAAGGCCCACGCATAATAAGGCCTACGCCTATCACTCTACACGCCCCTGTTGCGCGTCACATTAATAGCTGATGCTGCCTCCTGGCTCCCCAAAATTTTCAGACACACGTTGCGGCAAAAAGACATCATTGTTTTTTTTTTTGTCGGGTCGGGTCAGGTTCATGTAGTTAATCAGTGCATATTGAGGGTCGAGTGGGTGCAGATTGACTCTCCTGACGGGTCGGGTGGGTGCAGATGTTAGAAAACCTTAACCGGCGCAACACTACTGTTCAGCATATTGTAATGCAGCGTTGAATGGATGAATAGCTTACATAAGGGGACCCCGCACTTTTCAAACCCCACTAAATCTTATGGTTATTGTCCCCACCACTTCTAAAAACAAACTGACACCCTTGTTTATACCAGACATGAGTCTCTACACTACAGTCATGGTGACCCTCAATATTTACATCAGTCTACATTCTTTTGTAACCTTATTCAATCAAGTGATTTAAAAGTGCATTGTTTGAAATTGGAATACAATAAATATGCTGCCTGTATCTTTTATTTTATTATTGGTTTACAAAAGTTAGGCTACATGAAGCAATGACTTCTGGGAATTTCAAAACCGAATGCGTCTACTTTCTTCAGCACGGGGAAGTCGTTGCCAATCTAGCATGCCTTGATTCTTGGAATTTTCCCCTTATAAAAGCTAATAAACTGCCCCCAAATGCACTTCGAAACATAAGAGAATGTCTGCTTAAATTCAGTGAAGGTGCTACGGTTGAAAATCTACAGTCGGAATTGACAAATCTCGCCACGCACTAGGACAGCCTGAAAAAGTCTCCTCTAAACGAGTATACAGTCAAAGCGTCGGACTTTGATGATGCCGCAGAGATATAGGAAGATACAGAAATAAACCTGGTGAGCAAGAAATGTGCTACCTGCAAGAATTGTGCAATCTGTTGCTATTTCCTTCTCCAGCAGTTAAACCTCTTTACCTGTGCCTACAACTATGGTTAGCAAATTAATTCCTACTAACACTGTCATGTACTCAAGTGGCATGCAAACGGAGTTTTTCCACTCTTAAATTCATCAAGAATCGCCTAAGGACACGATTGTCACAGGATAATTTGGAGGCCTTTATGCTGATGGCGACAGAGAAAGAGGTCCTATAATGAACTTGGATGCTGATGACGTGATAGACAGGGTTGCGGAGAAGAGCAAGCTCCTTCGCACCTTGTTAACTGCATGACGTTAATTAAGACACTTTTGTGGAGCGGCTGCTCTGATGGGTTTCCCGTTTACCAACAAAACTACATTCCCGCGCAGCCGTGGGGCAGAAGACGATTGGTGCCACAACGTTATAAACTTGACCTAAATAGTCGGCTGCTGTAAGCTACAATCGGAATTTTTTATATACCCCTGGTCCCCTGTTGTCTCAATGATAATAACATCTCATTTCAGGCTATCACTGATTCTTGAGATAAGGGACAAAACATGTCCCCCATCAAAATGTTGCAATTTCCTTTAAAAAACAATACATTATTTCGTTTAAAAAGGCTTTAAAAGTTGGATATGAAAGAATTGTGTATGTTTAGACTTTTAGTTTTGGCTATATTTATATTCTTTCATAGTAATTTCATAAAATACCGGCACTGTACTATGAAAGCCCATGCAAATGAACTCGTCCTCCGCAGAGGTTACAGTATCAAACTGCAAAAATAAAGTGTTTTAAAATGCCCAAAATGCACAAATATGATTATGAGGTTAATTGGATGGCTTAATAAAATATCACAAAATACTTAACGTGAACATTGCATTATTTTATACATTAACAACAGCCTTTCAAAATCTGTCCTCAATTCATGTCAACTCCGTCAGATATTTTTCAAATTCGAAATAAATCAGGCATATTTTGGTCAGCTTTAACCCTGAGGACCCCCTTTGACTTCTTTCTGTTGATGGATGCAGCAGTCCAACACATGGTCTCATAAGTGGTTTTTAAAAAATAAATATTCAGCGTTGAAAGTTGAAATCCCTGTGGTCACAGCTTTTATGTGTCAACACTGTCTTCAAAGTAGAGCTGAATTCAATCAAGAAGTTTGAAATAAAAGTTGGTATTTTGGTTTAGTTTAGTGGCAGCTGGCAACTGAGGAAAATCAAAATGGCTACCATCTACTACACATGATTAAGTTAAAAAAAACATGTTGTTTTGTCAACTCCGTCAGACGTCAACTCTGTCAGATATTTTGTCTGACGGTGTTGACATGTAAGCTGACGGAGTGGAAAAGTGCTCCCAAATACTCATTAAGTAATGTATAACAACTACATAACATGATAATATGATCTAAGTATGCATGTTGGTTGACTTAAAACATTCTAATATAACCAAATGCCAAATAACTTATAATAATAACTCATAAAAAGTATTGTTTTTATCTGTAATCTGTAATTGCAGACAGGAGCAAAAACAAAGAAACAGTACCAGAGAAAAGGGAGAGAAAGAATTAACAGTGACCCAGAAAGCAGAAGGGACAGTTAAACAGTAAACAGCAGTTAGAAAAGGAGAGCCAGAGATGGAAGGACAGGGTCCAAAACAAAAAAGTAAAACAAGTAGGAGAATTAGGACCCAGAGCAAAAAGGCACCGCAATAAGTATTGGAGGAAAGCAAAGAAAAGGTCCAGAGCTATGCAGAATAGATAGCTAAATGAAATAGACACCCCACCAGAATGTCCTCTGGACCAGGCTGTTGAGGAGCCTACTTCAACCCAGCGTGCCCTTGCAGTTGAGAGAGAGAGGAGAAAAACCAGGAAAAGACACACAAGGGAGATAAAAGCATTGAAAGAAAAGGTTAAGAAATTAACAAAAGAGCAACACTAACTAAGAAAGCAGGAATGGCGGAAAAAGAAGGCTCAAATAGAAAAGTCAAACTAAAAGATAAAATGATTGTAGATTCTCCATGAACAGAAACAGAGAGGATGATAACGGGAAGCCAACATCGGAAGCCCACCTTAGGAGATATCTTCTTTTCCACAAGAGCTGAAAAGGAATTATACAACTCATGTGGCACAGAAACGAGCCGTTGAAAAATCAGGTCACAGACAACTGGCATTACACTGCAAAAACTGCTTATCTAATAAAATCTAACCAAGATTATTAATCTTATATCAAGATAAAAAACTAGTTTGTATTGTTTTCAGTATAAAGAGACTTACCAGCGCTTTCTCATGAAATCATTTGACTTAATTTAAGAAACATTTGAAGTCATGAAAACAAGTAGATTTGCCAGTGCATTGTGCAAATTTGTCCTAAAAACAAGCCAATTTGTCTGCCAGTGCGTTAAGTAAATTTGTCTTGATAAGACTCCTTAAAATAAGTCAAAGTCTTCTTAAATTAAGTCAAAATGACCTTTCAAGAGGTAAGTCTTTTCATACTAGAAACAATACCAAATAGATTTTTTGATGTTATTATAAGATTAGATTTCATTTTTTGCAGTGTATCAGGTAAGGTTCTAAAGAAGTATTGGCTTCTCCATAGGCTTCCCCAGTTTGGTGTTAGCTACAGACAACTATCATGCTCTTGCAGTGCTATTGAATTGCCAATGCTTTCCCCCAGCTACTCTTTGTATAAGAGACTGCTCAGAGGAGCAGCAGACTAATTCAAGGGCCAGGAAGAGCCGTCCATGTTGATAGAGGAGATGGAAGACGAGTTGGGAGAAGCAGGGGATTCGGTCGATTTGGTGGATGAAATGGAAGAGGAGCCATTGAAAGATCATGGGGGTGCTACTGTTGATATAATTAGCAACAGTATTGAGACAGGGGATTGGCTGGCAGTGGTGTATGATGATCACTGGTGGTTAGGAAAGTCCATTGATGTAGATATAGAACACCAAGATGTGAAAGTTGAGTTTTTGCATCGTCGTGGTCCTACTGCCAATTTTCACCCTAAATATGGGAGGAGGGTAACCTAGAAATCTAGACGTACCCTAGCAGCAGCAAATGTAATTTGCAGCCAGGGTAGTCTAGCAACTCTCTGTTGGCTTGTGAGCTGGAAAAATCAAACTTTGATCAGGCTAATCATATTGTGTGTAGAGTCGGTGGGCGGGTTTAACATAATGATGACAGAGTTGCGACGGTTCCACGTGAATTCCCTGCTACTTGAAAACAAAAAAGATGGATGCTGTTGCTGGAAAACAGCGGTCTTTGAATCACGACTGGAGTTTTTTTAAGTTGGCAAAAGTTTGATCAACTAGCCAACTAGCTCCACTGGTGAGCGCATGGGACTCATGAGATGTAGGCAGTGTTGGCAAGGATACTTTCAAAAAGTATTCTGTTACAGAATACAGAATACATGCCCAAAAATGTATTTTGTAAAATATTCAATCTGAGTAACGTATTCTGAATACTTGGATTACTTCTGCATTGATTTGCAATGCAGCCATCAAATCCTGCTTACTAAACAGGCCTATTCTGGTGTGTTCTTCTGTTCCAAATGGCTAAACCCTGCTGAAAAAACCAGCTAGAAAACAGCTTATGCTGGTAGCTGGTTTTAGCTGGTTTTCTTCCAGCTCTTGCTGGTCTTTGCTGGTGTAGCTGGTTGGGCCACCAGCTGGATATGCTGGTGTGACCATCTGAGGAAACTGGTCATGCTGGTGTGACCAGCCTGTCTTGTGGGATACAGCTGGTGCAAGATGGTCATGCTGGTGACCAGCCCGTCAAGCTGGTCATGCTGGTTTGCTAGAATGACCAACAGAAGCTGGCATGGCCAGTTAAACCAGCACTATAGACCACCAACACCAGCTAAAATGACCAGCTTGAGGTGGTACGACAAGCAAAACCAGCGGAATTATCATCATAAGCTAGGAAAACCAGCTGAAGGTATGTTTTCGCAAGAGTTTTGCTGGTCTAGTAGGTCAACCATCATAGGGTGGTCAAACACGCTGGTCAACCAGCAAACCCCCTTTAGCTGGTCAGGCTGTTTTTTTCAGCAGGGAAGTGTTAGGCCCATATAGGAGAATGTAAAGTCAACAAAGCTACCAGATACAACTATAAAATAGCAAGGTGACCAGTAAAACTACAGCAGGCAACTAGACTAGGAGGAGGGATGTCTGTTTCTGTCCAGTGAAAGATTTTGAAACTGACAGGGACAGCTTGTTCCCTGTTCAACACCTCTTGTCCAGTGTCCAAGTCCCGCAGGTTAGACAAACTATTATATATAAATATCTAATACTTGGCTCTACACCGAAGGCAGTAATGACAGATAAAAGAGAAATTGGAGCAAATCATAGAACTTACTTGCCTGAGGTCCTGTAGAAACTCTTTGTTTGAAGTTTGATACTCTTTCCCTTGATACTGCCATGTCAAAACTAGTCAAATATCTTTAATCAGTTTGATTCTCGATTAGTTTGTCAACACCGTCAATTGTGTGTCAACACCGTCAGTTGTGTGTCAACACCGTAAGATGGAGGTTTTTCATTTTTATAAAAAAATGTATATTTATTTTGTTCAATTGAGTGTGTTCATACATTAAAACACCAACTTATCTACATGCATCAGTGTCTTGTGTGCACAAAACCACTAATTGTATATATTAAAAATTAAAAAATAGTAAACTAAATTAAGGTAATTTAAAATGGCTTATTTCAAAGCAATGTAAAATGATATTAAAAGTGTATATAATGCAATTTATCACTAAACCTTGCTAAGGCACACCATTTCTACACACTTAAAAACTTTAGAGTGTTGTTGATTTATCAAACACACAAAAAAACATATTTTCATGTGTCTGACGGAGTTGACAAATGACAAGTTACTAAGTCAGTAAATGTCAATTTTTATAAAAAGTGGTTAATAAAAAACCTGTTCCTTTTCAGGCATGATAGATGAGATCTATGTTTATGATGATATCCAATTCAAATTAATGTAGTATTGATTTTTTGTTTGTCACTTTTCAAAAGTACTTTTGTCCCTTATCTCAAGAATCAGTGCTATATTTCAGAGTTTGCCGTTCATTTGCATTAACATCGTATTTTGTCATTTTTGGCGAAGACATGCATTCCTTTAGGGATATTGAACATATTGAACATTCTCTAACCATTGTGATTTCGAATTGGTGCAGTTTTCAGCACAAAAACTAATTTTGTTCTTTTCATGGAGAGCACTACTCTATGCTGTTCTATGGTGCTTTCTGCCTCTTGCGCACGCATGTTTTCGTGACGTTGCATAGAAATCCATGTATTCCAGGCTATTCTTTTTTCATTTTCATATTTCATATTGCATTCATTTTTTGGAGTTGTGCATTGATATACCCATGTTCTTGGTTCAGTCTTTATGCATATTAAAGTTAGAGTTCATCACCAATGGGGCTACAAAAGTGTTATGTCCGTGCATGTGAAGTTATATCTGTGTGTTGCGGGCACATGCACGCGTGTGCATGCACATCCCCGTGTGGGCCGCTGGTTGGTGAAAATGCCAGGGCCGTTTTTTAATCCCAGTCCGTCACTACTGATGGCCGACAGAGATGATACTGTGAGTCTGGGGTTGAGTAGACTTGTAAACAAGCTATTGCATTTCATGCATGATAGTCATTCTGCTGCTGCTGATAACTGTTAGACTAGGGGCCCTATCATGACATTCTAAAGTGCATCGTCACTCGTCAAAAGTCTATTCAAATTTAGTAGGATGTCCAGTTCACATTGGGAGGGGTTTCGTTCTCAAAAGTGGAGCGCATGGCGTAACAAGGTGTTCCTAGGCCTTTTAATCAGTCATATGGGTGTGTTTGGGGCGTAACATCATTTTAAACCAATGAGAATGACATCTGTCATTCCCTTTAACGGCGCAACGCGCGATATGTCAAATAAATGCATCGGTATTTTGGCATTCAACGGCGCATTTGAAGGAGGCTGCTTGCAAGACCGTATGGAATAGTCATTCTTAAACCATGCTTTACTAAAATCTAGCATAGCCTTCACGCATTTGCACTCGTCTATTATTTGAACTCATTGGCAAAGTGAAACTAACTTCACCAAGGAGTCAGTCAACGACAAGACAGTTATATGCAGTTACTTTCACTATTGACTGACAATGGGTTACCATCGAAAACATAGGCTGGAAAAAACAACACTTACCCTAATGTTGCTCAATTGACTGAATAAAACAACATTTATCCTGCAGAGGAGTTGCTTATATCTCGTGACAGTGCGTCTTCAGCTGTGCTCCATACGTGTCTCTCGCCTCTCCCCTAATCACTTTTAACCGTCATTACCAATTTGCAAATGATGGTGAATAACTACTCATCATGAGATGTACAGTATTTCGTAATATCTTTATTCTAATTATGTTTCCCATTGTAATCGTGCAATTTGTAATGCTTTGCATGGACGTGCGCTGGTGTGCGTTCATGAATGATAGAAGGATGGTGCGTGCACCTGCCAATATGACTGTTGACATGCGCTCTTAAAATAGCATATGAACAACTCGCCATTGACTTCTGACCAGGTTTAGGTGGTGTATGATAGCGATTTTTAGACAATGCGCCAGGGCCCTCCCTAGGTTGTTAATTGCCACACCCCTGGGCGCAATGCTTAAAAAATAAACGTGCAAAATACCGAATTCAACTTTCCGCGGGTGAATAACGAGTATTACGCCATGCGCTGGTGGCCCAAAATACAGCCCTAGCTGTTATTGTTAGCATTCTCTTACTGAGAACCAAACAATATTGGTGATACTGCTAAAAAATAAACCATTGACATTATTCAAAGTTAACAGATCTCTATTTCCTCCTCTTGCCTTCCTTTTGTTTTCCCTAAAGCACAGGTAAGTTTAATTCAAAGTTATTGCTTTAAAATCAACATCTTTTCTGGCAGCAAACCAGTTAGACCGGTCATCTGCTGGGTGTTTTCTCTTCAGATTTCTTGTCAGAGAGCATGCTAGAATAGATTAAGACTTTGTCCACTTACATTTTCCAAAATTTTTAAAACTTTGATCATTAATAGCTCCACTGATATGGCATGTGCAGCTTCGAAACCTAGCTTCTTGGGCCAGTTGCTCAATTCAAAGATGTAATCAGATTGGGTGTCTGTGTACTGCCTGTGTGGCAGTGTGGTGCAGGTGGTAAAGGTGCCGTTCGGCAACTGAAGGATTGCAGGATCGAGCCCCACTCCACCTGACCCCATGAGAGTGCCACTTTATATCAGCCAATATACATCTAACATGCAATTTTAAAGACAACTACAGTGGGCGTTGCTTTCATTACACGGCGTGAAGCTGCGTGAAACTTTAGTATCACTTTCAGCCACTGTGCGTCGCTCTGCCACTGTACATCGCTCTGTCAGTAGCCTGCCTGCTGCCCCTTCTGAAAAAGCAGGAGGCTACCGTTAAACATAATTGTTGCCGAGAGGAATCCCAGCCTACGAATTCAATAACAAAATAAATCATGCATAATTAAACATTACCTCGATTTAGGCTACTTGGGTATGGCTTAAGGCTTGACTACACGGTGGTAACGAGAATCGAAATCTGCTTTTGATAGCCTACCGGTGCCGCTCCACAAAACAAAAAAATATCTTAATTTGCGGTCTACGTTATTGTCAGTGTTGGGGGTAACGTAACTATGCAAATCAAAATAGTGTCTTGTGTGATAATTGAGCCAGTAGAGAAATAACTGTTCAGAATTAATGTTGCCGATTTAATACTATCTAGCGACGTTTTTAACAGGCTACGCAATAGAGGCTTAGACAACTATGACCTATAACTTGACTAAAACTGTGCAAAACTGGAGGTACACCTGTTATCTGAGCAGTCTGTATGTCCTCATTTTGTGAATGCGAGGACGATATGAGCCTGTTGCATTTCGTTAGATGTCCGAGTCACGCATAATGTTTGAAAACCACTGGCTCGTAATCACAATAATTTAACACGCGACAGTTGGATACTTCATCATGCCTACATTTTGGTGAGTAGCATAGAGATTGTTAAAAACAATAAAGTATGACTCTCCGTTTGGGACATCGAAAACGTATATTTTTATACGTATAATAGGGTTTGACTACTGTCGGAGATGCTGACTTGCAAAGGCCTCGGGATAACACGTTATCTCCACTATCATCAGTCAATGCCCCCTTGATCAAAGTGGGGAATGAAAGAAAAAGTTTGAGAACCACTGGCTTAACAAGTTACTTGCAGTCCAGAACATACAGAATATTGCAACAGAAAGTTGCCTTTATAATCAGTAACTATTTGGAAGCTCCTGTAGCCGCATAGGATTTCAAAACATGGCGAAATGCTACAAAAACCAGTTTGTGAATAGGTCTGTGAGTTAGGAGTCCTCTCGACTTCTTTTAAGCTGTCACAGAGGTGGGAAGGTGTGATTTGTTGGGGGCAGGGCCGAATTAACTGGGCACAAATGTCTGATGCCCCCCCCCCCTGCCCCCCAGCCAACGTGAATCGGGCGGTCAGTTAATAGGCCTATATCGTAAAGATTGTTCTTGCCATCTAAGGCACAAGCGAATCTGTGAGGCCAAGCCTCACAAAGTAGCCCGTTTGTTTACAACTAACATTACATTTAATTAAACTGCTTATAGGCTATGCCGAAATAGTTTTTCACAGTTTGAATATTAGTGTCGGGTGAATTAGGAAATGTTATCAAAGTAGCCTTATGGCTGAAAGCTGCTTGGGATCCCCCCCTGTCAAGCAATATAACCATACAAACGCGCGGCCTGCACTCATTGTTTCAAAAGGAGTAATTTCGGCTTTGTCAGAACTGAAGAGCTGTGGACAGCACGGCAGGGCATGCCCAATGAAAATAAATTAACGCAACGTAACACAACATAGACCCCGCTTCTCTCGAGTCAGTCACTGAAATGAACGCAACACAGAACCTGCTTCTCTCGCGGCAGTCACTGACAGTAGCCTAGAATAATGCATGGGGAAAAACACTTCCCCGTGACAAAGACATCGCATTATGTAAACTTCCCACGACTTCAATATTTGACAACATATCATGAATGGTACTTCAAGTATGTGTTATTTTAGATAGGGGACCGTTCGGTATTTATGGAATGGACCACAGGAGGAAAATAGGGAAGGGTCATGTCTTTTTCTTCTTTGTTGAGGGGAGGGTCACCCAACTTTTTTTAGTGTAGGAGGGGGGTCACCCAAATTTTGTAATCATGAAAACAGCAACATTTCAAAGTGGCCTAGGTGCATATTTTTCCACGTAGCTCTCAGACTATGTTTACACGAAGCAGGGTATTTTCCTACACGAATATCTGGCCATCTACGTTTGCAAATAAAACTGCATGTACACGAGACCGTTTATTTTTAAAATGTGTTTACACGAACCCGTGTACATACATGCTGTCATGAGCACGCCAAACCACAGTGGCAGTCTAACGATAAGCTCAAGCTCACATTAACCAATCAGAACCCTGAAAAGTAGCACGTGAGAACATGTAAATGTAAACACTGGTCGCACATTTGGTGTACTTCTGTCGCATACTGTGACGTTGGCTGCCCAAAACTCCGTTTACCACAGTTTAGAACCAAACGCATAAACGGAGTTTTAAAAAAAAAACACTTTGGCCGGAGTTTTTTTGGATAACCGTTTTACGGGGCGAATTCTCCGTTTGCGTCTAAATGAAAGGCTCAAACGTAGGGAAATGTCTTCGTTTATAAAAATACACATGCTCGTGTAAACGGGGTCTCAGTCTTCACACTTCGGGCACCCCTCTCTGCACACCACGTTTACCCCTCATTTCCTTCTTTCTTGCAGAGTAGCAAGATAAAGGCCTCGTGCTGCGGCTTTCGTAGAGACTCAATGGAGACTGAGGGACATAGGCACTAGCAAAGGTTCTAGAGGGAATGTGATTTCTGGTGCCATATTACGTTCTCTTTCGTTCCATAGCTGTCAACATTGAACATTGAAAATAAGGGAGATGCCCCGGGTTTCTCACCCAAAATATGGGAAAATGTCAACATCGTCCCCATTAACGTCGGAAGGGTTGTAGCAACAAAGTAGCCTATTTTATTCATGCCTAACAGCCTATATTACAGTAATTTGGTCAACTTTACACAGCCCTAAAAAGGCTACATTTACCTTTGGCTTACTTTTAGTATACCGTGTAACGTTAAACAGCGTGCATGCTTAACATTAGTAAAGCATACTTGTGCTTCATTCATCCACATCCAGCTCCTAACGTTTTGACAAGCATATCTACCAATTGACCTTGTTCCTGCCCAATCTCTAGCTTTGCTGTCTCCATCCTTTCTGTTTTTGTTGTTTGCAAAAATATATAGTATTTATTGGTAAACAGGAACAAGTGCAATTTGTTAATCGCTGTCATTCTCTCTCCTGCGCAAACAAAAAGGTGTGCGACAATTGGCAGGGGAGGGTCATGTCTTTTTTGACAATTCTGTCAGAGGGTCATTGAACAATTTCTAGCAGGCAAGAGAGGGTCATGCAACTTTTGACTGAAGCACTCAAAATCCCTCCGGTGGCCCCTTCAATAAATAACGAACAGTCTTGGTTCATGTCTGTTAACAACTCATTGCCGTCAAGCGCGTCGCAAGTGCATCCATTACAAACAAACATGCAATATGAACGTCTGGGATTGGGGAGAGCACTAAATGCTCTACTGAATAAGCACGGAGTCAAACCTTTAAATGAAAAACACTCTTTAATAATCAAAAAAATAAACCGCTAATGAAGTAAACTTGTGACCATCAAAAAACGTTTATCGCCTGTAACTCTGTGATAACAGACGTAACAGGAAGGCATTTGGCTGAGCAACGGAGGTTAATATGCTCTATATTTTGTCCAAATGATGTCTGTCTATCATCGTTGCACTCGGAGAAAACCGCAATGTTTCATTTGTCCTGCGTTTCTTCTACGGCTGCAAACGGGATTCACTCGCAGTTAACCAAATATTTCTTTATTAGAGCAGGGCAGGCATATTTCTGGCTATTAAATTATTTGTAAACCAGTCTGCTAAAGTCTGTAGTGAAGTCTGTGTAGGGTTTTCCAGGCTCCATTTCTTTTTACGAGACACCCTGCTCACAAGAGACATCTGTCAGTTGTTTGGGTTGTTGCAGCGTCGTTGCAGCGTCACTGGAAAAATACAAATTAAAGTTGTGTGATCCCGCGCGGACCGTGAGGGAAGCTGGCCAAATCGAAGCAATGCCACTGTAGGCCTATGTCATGTTTGGTGTCATCTTAAATTTAATCTTATGAATATATATACAAAAACAGGCCATTTATCAATATTACTGAAAATAACACAGTTATTAGCTAACTAACTAATATTTAATTAACTATATAGTAGTTCACAGTTAAATAGCAATATCTTTGTTGATTTTCGGGTAAGAGACTTCAGATAATGTATTAGGGGACCACTAAGGCATATCTGCCATGGAATCTTTAATAGTAGCTCTTCAAGCTTCAAAGCTGAATAAGCCACATCAAAGGAGCTATTTGTATTCAAAGTTTGACAAAATGTGAATTCAGTCATTTTTTAGATGGAAAGTAATATTAGAGGCACAGGATCTGATTACATCTTTGAACTCTACAGTTGGACCTGGCCCTTGTAAACATGTTTTGAAGTTTCACATGCCATTTGAAAGGAGTTATTCATGCTCAAATTTGGACCAAATCACAAATTTGCAGAATTAAGGCATTTTGAAATTTCGGGAAAATTTTAAAGTGGTCCCAAATGTTTATCTGTTCCAATATGCTACTGTGGATTGTTAGCTAATCTGTTACCCCACCCCACACATTAAATCACTTAATCTTTGAGTTCATACAAACCCTCATACCAAAAGACCTTGTGTGGCAAGGCATTCTTGAGATATAACACTCAAGGTGTTTTTGACCTTGACATTTGACCTTTGACATCCAACATCAATTCACTTCATCTTTGATTCCATCCAAATACTCATACCAAATTTCAGGCACGTATGTCAAGGAATTCTTGAGACATTGCACTCAGAGTGTTCATTGACTTGACCTTTGACCTCCAACATCAACTCACTTCATCTCTGAGTCCATACAAACACTTGTACCAAATTTGAAGCATATGCGTCAAACCGTTCTGGAGATATAATGCGCAACGCATGAGATATGGCTGTGACTTTTATTTTGACACACGGGAAACACTTAAACAGGGGCCGTATTCACAAAGCTTTCTTAAGACAAAAATACTTCTTAAGTCGTGCTTTCTTCTTATCTTTTGTCTTAAGAACAAATTTAAGAAGATTTGATATTCATGAATAACATTCTTATGATTTTTCTTAACTTTCTTCTTAAGATGTTTCCTAAGAAAAACACTTAAGAACAAATGAGATTCTTGAAAACAAAGTTCTTACATTTCTTCTCAATTTTCCTCGTAACTTTAAGACAACCCTGCACCTGTCTTAAAAATGTTAGTGTGAAGTTGAGCCTCTTAAAGTCATTCATATAAACACATTTAACCGTTTTAGACAGCTCTTTTGAAATATCAGCCTTTATTACGTGTACTTACAATATATAAGGTTACCATTTATTGCTAATTTTAGCTTACTGCTATTGTTTTCGGTAAGCCCTCTGTATACTGAAAACTGGCATAACCAAAGGGTTCTTGGCAGCATGTGACGCACATCGACGTCAGTGTTTAGAACATGTTTAATTTCTTAAACACAACGTCCATGGAAATGACCGCATTTTCTAGTAATAACTGCACATTTCAACCTAGAAATACCTAGATCTAGATAATAGAAACCTAGCCTACCGTTTCAAACATAAGCTAACGCGAGTGCTGTTAAAGGCATGGCTTTTCCCCCTTAGCAACGGTTGCCACTTGTAAACAAAACTAACGTTACGTTTGTAGCAGATAACTCGCTAGTCAGATTCAAATGGCACTTTATACAGTCTATGAATGGCACTGAATGGTGTGTGTATCATTGAAACGTGGTTTCATCATTTTAAACTAGGTATAGGTAACGTTAACACTGTTGATGAATGATGCAGGCCTTTCTTATCTAAGTTCTTAAGTGAGAAAACAAAGAAGTTCCTAAGAAATACGACAGTTCTTAAGAAAATATTGGTGAATAGCATTTAAGAACATTCTTAAGGACTTCTTATTTTTTTTCTTAGGAATCTACTTAAGATTTATTTATTAAGATCTACTTAAGATTTATTTATTTTTTTCGTGAATACGGCCCCAGGATGTGTAGTTTTAGAGACCGCCAGATTGTATGCATTAGAAACTGAGACAGTTGAATTCACAGTAGGGCTGCACGATATATCTAAAATCTATCGTTATCGCGATATCAACATTTGCGATGGACATACCGCAAAGATTACTTAATTTTCGATGAATTTCGATACATTATCTGTGCCGTGCGCATTCAATACAGTCTATGGTGTATTCACATTCTGAATGTCAACATATTTTACCAAACCAATGCTGTCATGCTGCCCTAGAAGCCCGTCCCCTACCAGTTTAGGTGTGTGGTGTTTTAGGTGTTGAGGCGGGAGCTAATGTCGTGATGGCTGAAGATCGAGCGAGGTAGGTTACACTTGGGTGAAGAGGAATTGGTGACTAAAAAGGAAAAGCATGTCTGTTCTATGGAAATATTTTGGTTTTATTAAGGATGACGTGTTACAAACACAACGCCAAATGCGTCCTTCTCCACTGTGTTAAAATAAACAATTTCTTTCGTTATCGTTATAGGATCAGAAGATATCTGTCTTTCACTGTAAGGCTTGTATTTCATGATTTGCATTTAGCAAAAGCCCCAGACAGCAGCAGAGAGGTAATCAGGATTCGTTATTTGTAAAAGTTGTTTAGCCTACTTCGTTGGACAGTGCGATGTGCCCCTTACTTTCACTTTCCGCTGCACTTGGCATGCCGGTAGCCTAATAACGTGGGATGCGCAGCGTATGAGGTTGGAGAAAAACATGAGGTGGAGAAAAACATAAAATATTTAAATATCGCAAGTTATATTGTTATCGCAGTACTCAATAATGTTATCGCATGTTTTCCTAATATCGTGCAGCCCTAATTCACAGGTGACACCTGTGCCAGTGTTCTAATTAGCCCGGGAACTACTCTGGGAGCTTAACGAGCGCAGCTGGCTTTAGGCCATTATGACATCACAGCCATACAAGTCTATGGGGAAAAATGAGCTTTTTGACATTTTTAATCTCCTATTTCTCAAAAAGTATAAACTTTTAAGAAAATCTGAAAAAGTAACTCTCTTGTCCAACTCCAGACCTACAAAACGGTTATTTCAACATGTTTGTACGTTAAGCAGTTAGAGTCGCATTCATTCTTGAAAAGGTAAAAAGAAAAAAAGGTTATAATAATAATAACTAGAAATGTAATGGCAGAGGAATTACAATAGTGGATGGAAAGCTGCTGGGTTAATGTTGGTGGGGACATTCCTGAAAAAAAAACATTGAATCACTTAATCTTTGGGTTCATACAAAGCCCTTGTACCAAAAAACCTTGTGCGTCAGGCATTCTTGAGATATCACACTTAAGGTAGGTTTGGCCTTGACTTCATCATTGAGTCCATACAAATGTTCACACCAAATTTGAAGCATGTGCGTCAAGCCGTTCTGAAGTTGTGACAAGCATGAAAGCTGGCCTTTGGAAAATGTAATTCAGAGTATGCAATGCAAGACTACTGTACCTGCAAAACGGGGCTTTCAGTTGGTGTTGATGGCTGCTCATTCTGCAGCCAGCTAACAATTACTTTGTCAACGTTAAAATAATTGAATCAACGTCGCACTGCAACATTTAGGCCCCGTTTACACGAAGGGAAGACGCAGATATTTCCCTGCGGTTTGGCCTCTCATTTACACGAAAACCCCGTTTTTATCACAGAAAACGATTATTTCTAAAAACTCCGGCCAAAGTGGAGATTTATGATAACGCCGGTTATGTGTTGTCGTGTCAACTGGGAGAAACGGGGTTTTAGGTTCTCAAACGTCACATTACGCGCCAGAAAATGCTTAACGTCATGTGAGTGCCCTATGTTTACAGTTTGTTTGGCTACTGATTATGGATGCTATGCGAAGGTGGTACACATTTATACGTTTGTGCAAACGCTTTAGGCCTGTTTGCATTGGCAAATATCATTCAAAAGAGAAATAGGAAGTGATTTGTTTCTGTTGTTGCTAATTTCGGGATTCTGATTGGCTAACGTGGCATTGAGCTTCTCCTTACACTGCCACCGACAGGTTTGGCATGCTCTTGACGGCATATATACACGGGGAAACTTCTCTGAAAACTGACAGGTGTGCATGATGTTATTTTTGAAAACGGAGAGGGTGAAATGTCCGTTTATGAAAATAGCCGGCCATGTATAAATGTAGCCTTATTCTACATCACTTTTGCACCCTTCATTAATATTAAAGCAACGTTGAAATTCTAACTACAGATCAATGGGATTTCAATGGTATTTCCACTAAAATGAATATTGAAACAATGTTGAAATTACAACCAAACTAAAGATCAACGTGATTTCAGTGGTATTTCAATTGATATTAAACCTCAGTAAACCACTATTAGCCTAATCTGGCAAAATAGTGGGAAATTCATATCCTGCTTTATCTACATCCAGGATAAATTTGGCTAGGCCTAGGTATGTCTTGTTTAGGCTAACCATTGACAACTTGTTATCAGTTAAGCAAGTGCATTTATTCACTCTTCATCTAGAAATTCACGTGTACTGTGTTTTCCTGCCATCCATAGCAGTTGCAGTCAGCCTGATCCTTCAGTAGCAGAGTGAAGCGGCACCTAACAGAAATAGAAGGGGGGGGGGACAGCTGTTAGATAAATATGTTCAACTGAGCAACAAACTAACAGCTAAGCCTACAATCAAGTTATTTTACGCCAGTGGTTCTCAAACCACTTTTTTTCTTTCATTCCCCACTTAGATCAAGGGGGCATTTTTAAACCCCACCTGTCCCTCATCGCTCTAAGAAAGTGGTAGGTCAAACTTAAAATTGTCAAATTTATTGAAATAATGACAAGTTCCAAATATATCCTCGGCAGCAGAGTTAAAATCAGCTGGTGCTGCAGATATAATAAATAAATACATAATGTGCCATTGTAAATTAAACACACATATTTCTGTTTTCCAGCAACATATTAGGAAGCATAGGCCAATATTTTACAGCATTGTACAATATATTCAATGAAATACCAACATGCTGCATTAAATGGATCACCGCTGGTTGGGAAATATTTGAAATAAACTTTGCAGGGATGTGATGTACTGTAGGCCTACAGTGGCTCCCGAATCAGACGTTTCACTCAGATTCTCAAAGGCATAATACTGTCGCGATCGAGGCGCCTGTCCCATACCTCAAGTTTTTTGGTGAATGCAGTAATCTTAGATCTTCTAGGTGAGGTAGGTGCTTGCCTTAGCCTTGTAACTGGAGATTTAACTCAATGAGCCACTCATACAAACGTAGTTCAAAACGAAGGCTAAGTTTCAGCCAGTGATTGTTTGCCATTTCCCTCGTCAGGCCAGCTATCGCTACGAAAGGCGGCTGGCTGGCAAATTGAGTGCTTAGCTAGCTGCTACCGCCTCCACTGCACACAACCGCGAACCTAGAAACATGAACTTACTATGTTGCTAAGCTACAAGTTTAAAGCTAACGCCAGCTTGCTTGTTTACTTGATTAACCGAGTCGTTTTAAACAGACTTCACACACTCCATTTAAATACAAAACACAAATAATAGTAACTTACATTGGGTGTGGTAGGAAAACGTCCGTTTCGTCGTCGTTTGTTGGACGAACCAGACAACAAGAACGTAAACTTTCTTCAAGAGGATGCTTGACAGCAGCAGTGCCTGTAGAATCGGTAGGAATTCATGCGTTCCATATGTCGTCACACATGAATTGCAGCGCCATCTTTAGGACCATCCTGAGACCGGAACGACCGGAAGCACTAGATAGCCTACACTATGTACTAAGTAAACATGCCATCTATTTGCTGTGCTGTGGGCTGCAATAACAGCAAGTCAAATAAAGATGGACACACATTTTATAACATTCCCAAGAACACAGAGAGGAGACAGAAATGGATAGCTGCAATTAAAAGGGATCAATGGACGCCAACAGAACACTCCAGGCTGTGCAATGAGCATTTTATTACGGGTAAGTTGACTTGAACTGACGTTAGCTCTAGGCAACCTATCTAGCAGGGGTGGAAATTAGCACTGCTAAATGCTGGTAAAATATTACAGGGGCTGGTGTATTTCAAATACACAGTAAAATATTACCATTGGTTTACTATTGATTGGCTTGGGGATTTTACCAAGTGGCTGGCAAATGTTCATATTTTGAAAAGTTAATTTCAATGCCTGCTAGCTTGCGCTAGCATGCTACTAGCGCTAGCATGTTAGCTACCTAAAAGTAAGAAGTTATAGTTATTTCATCACCACTAATCTATACTGCTTTAGTTAATTTTAGTAGATTAACTTTACTTATTTCTGGTAGAGCTAAAGTCTGTGTGTCAAACACTGTTCATTAATGTGTCATTATATCTTATTCTACCACTGTAGGTCAGAAGAGTGAGAATCCTTTACACCCAGACTATGTGCCCAGTTTGTTTACTTATCTCAAACCTGGGGAAAGGCAAAGAAAAGTAAACAGCTACAGCAAATTTGAGCAAACTCAAGCTGTCAAAAGAAAGAGAAGTCTGACTAAGGATCTTGCGGTGGCACCCAGCGAGAACAGCAGTCCGGTTGATGACGATGGAGATACCTCGGCTCAGGAGGGTAGAGATCATGCTGATCACAGTTACTGTCAAGAAGACACTGTGTATGCAGAGAGCGGTGAAGCATGCTCTAATGAAGCCTGCCAAACAACGGTGAGAAGACTGACAGAAGACTGTAATGCACTGAGGTTAGAGGTGTATCATCTTAGGGAAATGGTGAGCAAGCTATCCTTCAGTCAGGAAAGCTTCAAAGACAATGATGACATGGTGCAGGACTTAACTGGCCTTCCATCTTATGCCAAATTGATGGTCGTCTTCACTTTTGTGTCAGAATTTCTCAAGGTTGGACTCTCTGGAATGTCTCCCTTTCAAAGCCTTTTAATGACATTAATGAGAATGAGACTGAATTTACCACTGCACTTCTTGGTATATGTATTCCATGTGTCAAAGCCTAGTGCGAGCCGAATTTTTAACAGTACATTAAATGTCTTGCATGAGAGATTGTCTAGATTCATACGGTGGCCCAGTAAGGAACAGAGTCTAATTAGTTTACCCATGTGTTTCCAAAATAGTAATTACAAAAATTGTACATCCATAATAGACTGCTTTGAAATTTTCATTGAGCGACCTAAAAACCTGAGAGCCCGTGCACAAACATATTCCCAATATAAGCATCACAATACTGCCAAGTTCTTGATATCAATAACTCCACAGGGAGTCATATCGTTTGTGTCTTATGGTTGGGGAGGACGAGGAAGTGACAGGCATATTACAGAGAATAGCAAATACCTGGAAAATCTATTACCTGGTGATTTGGTCCTAGCAGATCGAGGGTTCACAGTAGCAGATTCAGTGGGATTGTACAGTGCTCAACTCAAAATACCTGCCTTCACTAAAGGGAAACAACAGCTGCATCCAAATGAACTTGAATATTCAAGGGGACTATCAGCTGTTCGAATCCACGTTGAACGGGTGATTGGTCTTGTTAGAAACAAGTACACCATTTTACAAAGCACAATACCCATTTCTCTTTGCCAGACTGCAACTCCAGGAGAGCCTACGCCTCTTGACAAGATGGTCAGAGTGTGCTGTGCTCTATGCAACATTTGTCCATCTGTTGTTCCCTCACAATAGAAATATTAACAGTAACATTGTGTTCCCTACTGTTTTAATGTACAAATACATTGTCATCTGTGTTTTTAATACAAGGTTGTTACCATGAGTTAATTGTTGTGTTTGTCTTAGTCTACTTAAAAAAAAAAAAACATCACAAAAGGGAGAGATCAACCAATGATTTTGGAAATAAAAAATCTTATTCATTTAATTACATTACACTGTGATGTGTTTATTATTATTGTTATTATTATTATGCATGTTCAATGCATGTCAATTATACATTTACTTGAAAAATAGTGCTAAACTTGTTTTCTGCACTCCACACATTTCCATGTCTTAGGTACCCTAGTCAACTTAAGGCAGTTCTTGTGAAAGTGTTTTCGCCTACAGTTTCCAGATGTGCAAATGATGTCATCTGTGGCTGCAGGTTGACCGCAGTAGCATCCCACTTCAGGTGGCTGATTTGTGACTGCAGTGTCTCTGGGAGTAAAGCGTGGTGCTGTATACCATTTCCCCAGTAGCTCAGGAAGCACGCCAACCTTGATGAAATTCTCAACTTTGACGTAAGCATCATGGAAGAAGACAGGATCATATGGAATTTGCTGAATGAAAATTTCCTGTGGCGTCCAAACCATGAAGTAACAGTAACCCACCTCTGCAATGTGCATTTGGGCCTGCACTTGATACATATACTTGTGGTTTTGTCTCAGTGCCATGACCCCATCTTCTCCTAAGCGAAGGCAAAATGAAGAATCCCTGCAGCTTTCCATGAGGGAGCAGTTCCTGGATTTGAAGGGGCATTTTATTTCTAAAACGCTGTCTCCATGGCAAGTGCAGGCAATCATACCATCAGGGGAGGCTCCAATCCAAGGGAGTTCTGGGTTGATGATAAACCCTGACGCCCTCACCTGGAAGTGTTCATGGTGGTCTTTCATCGTAGCCACAAAGCTTTCCCGTGCTCTGTCCTCATTCTCTTGACCCCATCTGATAAAGATTGTAAAGTAAAATGTGTATTAAAATATGAACATGTCTATCACATATATTTACCAGAATGTGTTGTATTCTGAATAACTAACATATTATTTATATATATATATATATATATATATATATATATATATATATATATACACTGGCTTCTAAACAAAGGCTTTGCAAACTTGAAAATACTATTTAATACAAGCTTAGGCGCAAGAAAACTGCACCAATTGGTCTTATGTATGGTCGTCTAGCTTGACATCCTCAAGGTACCTTGTTGCCTCAGTGGAGAAACGAGATGCATGAGGATAGCAAATTCTTTTGATCAAGGATGCAGGTGTGTCTGCTCTGGCTGCCTCACTGAAAACTGACGCTGTCACTCTTCCTGCCCTCTGATCAAACCAAACTCTAGATTTACTTTGCTCCCTGGTCTCCTCCTCAACTATCAAACACTGGGAAAAAATGTTAGTGAAAATCATCCATAGCACTTGTTTTTAAAATGCAAAGGCTTATAATTTATTTCACCTGAACTGAATTTAGGTAGGCCTATGCAAACTGAAAGGAGAAAGGAGGTGTTTTTGCTGTTAACCTGTTGCTTCGTTACAAGTAGATCATGAAAGACCTTGGCACTCTCATCCAGCAGCAAGGGAAAGTCCATCTCCAGCCGGGTGTTTGAGTAGAGCGCGGAAAGAGGCGTTGGCAAGTCCAGCTGCATCATCTTCGGAATGTACCTGTGCATGAGAGAGAGAGAGACAGACAGTTTAGATTATATCTATATTATATTATAGTGTACAGAAGCTAAGCTCATATACCTGTACAAAAAACTATTAATCATCGTTTCCCGTTGTCATAACTAAGAGGAGTTGTAGTGTTATGTATACAAGGCACAAAAGTGAGACAGAATAGCATTTTGAACAGGCATGTAACCCATCTTACCTGTGTGAGTGGCCTTCAATGATAGAGAGGATGGCACTCTTCTTTGGTTTGGACTCCTGCATTTCACTGATATGAAGCGCCTCAAAGAATGCCTGGCACTCTTCATCTGATGGTCTGATATCAGGAAAACTAGATTCTTTCACATGACGGGGGGGCTCTTGTTTATGAGAGAAACTGATGTTACGAATCTCTTCATATGGGACCCCCTTCATACTTGTGTCAGCCCAAGCACAGGGCTTCTCGGTGCAAGCCTGCCCATTTTTTTTTTCAGCAGCAGCCAACACAGCGTAGAGGAGAGCTGCTGCATGAGAGCAGACCTCTCCTAGGCCTGCCTTACAGGTGCAATGAGCCATGACTACTGTACCGTCCTCTTGCACTGTGATCCAGGGATGTGTTGGGGTCACAGAAAGGTTTTGAGAATGCTTGACCTTAAGTTTGAAACACAAATTGCAAATGACAAATTTAGAGATATAGACAGATTACATAATAACCCATGATTCAACAAATAACATTATTTAAGACTGCGAGCTATTTTCTACATTACTATGTTTACAAAAAACATAGCGAAACTGTCGCCAAAATGCAGCCTAGGCTGTTTTTGTGACATACGAGTCAAACCTTCCTTTAAAAGCATCATTTTACTAGAAGGCTCGACACAACATGAAACTTTGCTTGTAGTATTACCAGGGTCTCTACACATGTAATCGAGGATTGGGAACATTATTTGTGTACAAGGAGTTTACTTAAACAACGCAGAACACTGGACCTTACCTATGATGACAACCCGGAAGGCAACGAACAAGGTAGGTCCTGTGCTACCAAAAACGTCTTTAAGCTAACTATTTATACGAACAATGTTCTCAATGCTCGCGTTCATGTGTAGGGACACTGATAATACTACAAACAAAGTGTCATGTTGTGTCGAGCCGCCTTAGTATTTTAAAACTAGCGATTTTGATGCGACCATGATAGTGCCTCTGCACGCTCCCATACAAAAAGCCATTTGACCCGCAATCGAAAACGCAGTCAATGTTAAAAGTGACGCTTCCGTCGAAATTATGCTTTTAAAGGGAGGTTTCACTCGGGTATATCACAAAAACACCCTAGGTTGCATTTTGGCGACAGTTTCCACCAGTTAAAACGTGATACCATTGGCAAATGTTAATTATTAGCCTAGCTTCTAGCTTTGACTTAGCCTGGCTGGCTAGGTCAGTTTAAAGCACCAGGCAACTTAATAGCACAGTAATAATAGCATAGTAAGTAAACACATATCTTACCTTTCCTATGATTATGAACATTTTCTTAATGTTCAGATGATAAATCCGCGGGTCGTGTACCCATCCTGATCGAAAATACAGGTATGCCTCAGTGCTTTTGAATGCCTTCAGAGACTCCCTGCTGTATGGTGAAGGGTTGTGTACTAGATAAATGAAAATGTCGCCAAAACAAATATTTGGCAAATGTTCCGCGGACAAAAGCGGGGTTAGTATGCCATTTGGCAGTACATATGGATCCAATCCTAATATAGTAGTTTTAGTCACGTAACGCTGCTTTTCCTCTGCTGTGAGATGAGTTTGGCTAGCCATTTCCCAATTAAACCCATAGACGTGCTCGAACCAGTTGAAGGCGCTAGAGTCCTTAAGATGGCGGCAGGACAAAAAAAGTCACGTGACAGAAACCCATGAATAAATGAGGCAAGGAGAACGCTACTGCGCATGCGCACAAGTTAATTACGGGATGTGTAGTTTTAGGGAGCACCAGATTGTATGCATTAGAAGCTGAGACGGTTGATTTCACAGGTGACACCTGTGTCAGTGTTCTAATTAGCCCGGGAATTTAACTCTCTGGGAGCTTAACAAGTCCATTATGACATCACAGCCTTTGAAGTTTAACCCTTAAAGTGGAAATGAAGCAGTGAGAACTGTGACCATTTTTTGGCTGCTTTTTCATTTTTGAAGATACATGGATTTTCATTAAACCTGAAATTCAAGTGGTTTCACTGGAAAATGACATGTCAATAACGACTTTCGCCACTAGGGCGCGGCCATGTTTTAAAAATGCAGGCGCTACGTCATCAGAATGGTTAGCGTTTGTTCGTGGATGTTTTATCCATTAGCGGACATTCACTTTATTTCAATATGCCAACGCAAATTCTGTTGATGTTTGTTTTTGTGTTTGTACCAGAACAAGGGCCGCTGTAATGTAGACTGTAGGCCTATCAGAGACAGTACTTAATTAGATTTAACTTCAGTCGCAATAATGTGTTTGGATGTTCTCGCACAACTTTGTGGATTACCGCGACCTGAAAATGCAGTTGCATCGTTGATGAATTGGTGAATAAACTCGGGGGAGCGAACTTCTCATGTGTGAGTAAGAGGTTTCTTTTTGTGATTGATTAGTATCAATGATTGCATTTGTTTCACTCAAGTAGTAGTGAAAACTATTTGCAGAGACTTTCTAACCTGGTGAGAACCTGTTGTGGGTACGCCAGCCTACAGTACGTCTGACTTGTGTAGGCTACTCTGCAGTAGCCTAGTTCTGTGATTGTGACAGGCATGGTTTTGTGGGTAGACGTTGTTTATGGACTGTAAGGCATCTGAGTTTTATTTGTTTATGTAAGCTAACATAAAATAACCTGCTGTTCGCTTTAAGTAAATAAATGCACGGATGTGCCGCTTGTAGCAAGATTTTAGGGTTAATGCTATGCTAGTTACAGTATGTGCTTGTTATGCTATGCTAGTACTGTATCGCAGCTTCTACCATGATAATACGTTGCAGAACAACTGAGTATGGGTGTAAAAATCAGTGTAGTCTCAGGCGATCAGTGTAGTCCCCTAGCCTACCCCCTCTGCACAACCTATCAAGAGTGTGTTGGTTGGTTAACTGCTGTTTATTGGGCGTTCCAGTGTTTCGGCTCGGATGTCCCTCAGCGACCGCATTGCAACCTTCAACGTCTCGCTTTAATGACAGCATTTGGCACGTAGGATTGGACGTTATATATCTGTTATTTTGGATGAGATGTCCCAGGTTCATTTCCTGGCAGCAGACACTCTCCATGTGTGGCATGTCAGTGAACATAGGGACACAACCCCCACATAAGCACCACCGATTGTTTTCTGTGCGCTCAGATACACCTCTCTCTCTCTCGATCATCTATTTCTCCTCCATAGTCAGGCTCTGGGGGCACTAAAACTCCCACTGCTCTTACTGGCTCAAAAGCATAGGCAATTGGATGCCTGTCCTCATTGGTGGGTCTATCCCATTCGTCCATATCCATTTTGTTGAGGCAGTAAGCTAACTGAGCCTATGACAGCCGCTATGTAAACAGCATAGAATGTTGTACCAACCATTCTTGTGATGTCATCATTTTCTGAAAACAAAGATGGCGGCACACAGCTGAAATTAATGCAACTTGTTTGTGCTTTATTCTGAATAACGGGTCATATTTCTGACTTAATTTGTATTTAAGGTATATTTAAATATTTAACTAGTGCTATAGACATCTGTTTTATTTGACTGCTTCATTTCCACTTTAAAGGTGTAGGTTTTTGAACATTCTAAGTTCCGCAACAATTGAAGGTTCTAAAATTCTATGTTGAATTCAATGAACCCAGATATTCTTTAGAATGTTAATTTCCCAACATTCCCGTCACACCGGTGTGACGGTACTCCTTTAAGGGTTAAGGGGGGAAAATGAGCTTTTTACCATTTTTAATCCCCTATTTCTCAAAAAGTATAAACTTTTGAAAAAATCTGAAAAAATAACTAAATAACGGTAACGGTAATGTGTTTCTTTTTAATAAACTGCCTGTACACTTACAAAGTTCTCAATGCTTCGGTTTACATGTAGAGACCCTCATTATGCTACTGTGTAAGTGTGGTGCTATTTTGAGCCTTGTTAGTGGTATAGAAATAGCGATTTCTTTCTACTGTACGTGTGCCCCGAAGGCTAGCGTTAAACGCTAATAAGCGGTTTGCAATAAAACTGGTCACATTCGACTAGCATGAAAACAAATCCAAGCGAACGGTCGAACTCGGTACACATGTGTTATTAACCCCTAGGTTCATTTTGCGCCGGAATTGTCCTTTAAGCGGTTAGAGTCGCATTAATTCTTAAAAAAAGGTAAAAAGAAAAGGTTATAATAAGAAGAAGAAGCCAGGAGATTTCAAGATAGTGCATTCCATCCACTATAAAAACTAACAAAACTAAATACTAAATACACTCAAGAGAGTGAGTGTCATGGTGAAGGTGCAAAAAGTAGCCCAAAATTAGTCCAACAGTGCAAGAGTAAGGTCTAGAGACCAGCATAAATAATATGGACAAATAGGAGAGTAAAGTATAATGTAGACAAGGTAAAATAAAAAACTATTTCAGTGCAAGAACAGGTTAAGGTAATAGGGTTATAGCCATTCATTCATTCAGTATTGTAGCAGAAGCCTGACCACAGCCATTGAGGCTGTGTACATTAGTAAAACAGTAGTAAAGCAGTAGTGGGCAGTCAGTACTCAAACATGGGGAGGGTGGAGAGGCAGACAGACTAAGCAGAGAAGTCTATCTCTCCTCTTCCCTTTAGTGAGGCATTGAACAGTTCAATGGCCCTAGGACAAATGACTTCCTCAGCCTTTCAGTTGTGCATGGCAGTGAACGAAGTCTCCAGCTGATCAAGCTCTTTTGGATTTTGATAGTGCTGTAGAGCGGATGACATTCATTGTCCAAGATGTTGATCAGTTTGTTTAGGGTCCTTTTGTCAGATATTGAAGTGATGCACTCCAGTTCAGCTCCCACTACAGAGCCAGCCTTCCTTACCAGCCTGTCAAGTCGCCCAGCATCCTTCTTCTTTGTGCTTCCTCCTCAGCATACCACTGCATAGAAGAGGGCGCTGGCCACAACAGACTGATAGAACATCCTGAGGAGCTTCCTGAGGAGCTAAGGCTAAAAGTAGCTCCTAACTGGCGAATTTAGGAGCAACTCCTAAAAATAATGGGCGTGTCACTCCTAACTTTAAGACTCCTAATTCTTTTTCACTAAAAGTAATTCACAAAGCATTTTAGACCTAAAAGTAGCACCTAAGTCTGGGACAACTTAAAAGAAGTCGAGAGGACTTCTAACTCAATAAGACCTATTCACAAACCGCTTTTTGTGGCATTTCTATGGAGTAAAACTTGTGTCACCTTAAACCGAATTTGAATATGAATTTGAATATGAATTTGAGCAATTGTATTGGAAAAACGAATTTGAATAGTATATATTGAAACTGAATTCATTAGATTGGAACTGAATCTCAGTCAACTTGAAATTGAATATAATATTTTGAAATTGAACTAATTTGCTCTGATACATAAATTATCCTGACTGAAAATTTCGCTCTTGGAACTTTCACATTCAGTTCTCAAAATTCAGTTTCAAAACGTGAAATTCAATTTCAGTCTACCGAGACAAAAACAGCTGGTAGCTAAGGAAGAGCAATCGAGTGCAGAGCTATTGTGATCGCGTGACAAGTGCCGAGCGCGAAGCAAAGAGCATAGCACCCTCTTAGCAAGCTGTCTCCTGAACCTCCTTACAGTGTCGAACAGAGAAAGAAGAGATGGAAGCGACTGGCACATCAGAAAACGTCCAAGTAAGTTCATATCATATGCCATGTCTGTTAACGTTACTTTATATAATGTACATTATATGCTAGCGCTGGCTGGCTAGCCAGCATAGTTTCATCGACTAAGTTAAAGTTTTTTCCATAGTTCAGAACCAGTTAGACTACTATAACGTTACTCTTTGATAGAACAATATGATTGGTCATTGTCATATCATTGTGCCTTTTAGGCCTGTAAGAACACGTTACAATCTCAGGTTAAACAGTATCATTCATGGAAAACTGGATATGTCCCCCTAGTTAAGCTTTTTTCATCGTTGTGTTGTCTGTTAGCTAATGCTACGTGGGGCAATTTTTTCGTGCCGTGATGTTGCCAGACAACTGGATTGCGATAACTAGCAAATGGTAGCTAGCTAAATCTGCATGGAGTCGATGAAGAAGCATAAATCAGCCTGTAGAAATACTGTTAAACTAGGGTCTCTTGAGTCTTGATCATATTATCGATATAGAACATATTCAGTTTGTAAACTCTTAGAAGCTAGTAAAAGTTATTGAGGAATAGACACAGTATATTACAATAACCTAATTATTATACTTTAACTGTGTGTTGTCTTGATACTTCTGTTTCAGTAATGTGTGTGTAGATTGCAAATAATGTGTTGTATGACGATAGAAATGTCCTTGGTTCTTAATTAACTCATTGTATTGACCAAGTCGTGTGTGTGCAGAGAAGGTGTAATGATATTTATTATGATGTATACGATCCAAGGTATATATGTGTGTGTGAGAAACAACTGATTGTCTCTTAGGTGCACAGACTTGTGTATCCTGATTGCCTGATGCTTATGAGACCTCTTTGCGCAGAGATGAATAAACAATTAACGAGAAAGACTCACAGTAGACCTTTAAGCTAAACACTGATTGTTTGTTGGTTTTATTTTCATAGGTTGAGAGGCCTCAATGAACAGTGGACAGTGAGATAGACTGAGGACAATGGACTGGCACCGATCAGACATGGACACCGAAGCTTGATTTCTCTTAATAAATATCTTTGCAAGATGCAACACATATTGTAAAACACTTTACACACTAATAAACATGTCCACTGTTGTTTTCTCTGGAATTGATGTTTGCCAATTCACCATCACCAATTGTTTGCCATTGGTGGTGATGGATTTCCAAATGGATTTCCAAATGTATGGGCAATCTAAATTTTAGTTTATGTGTGTAATCAGCTGATATTAGATATGATGCAATTGCAAAATCATGTAGGTTTATCCTTTGCAACATAAGGAAGAACAGACCTTATCTGACACAGGATTCCACACAACTTCTTGTTCAGGCCATGGTCATCTCCAAGCTGGACTATTGTAATTTACTATTAGCTGGTTTACCTGCTTGTGTAGTAAGATTGTTACAGCTGAGTCAGAATGAGTCTGGTCTTTAATCAGCCAAAGACATATGTAACTCCTCTCCTAGTTACTCTCCATTGGCTCCCTATTAGGCAGAATTAAATTTAAATCTCTCACTTTGGCCTATAGGACACTGACCGGATCTGCTCCTTGTTATTTTAATTCAATGATCAAGACGTACATCCCCAACTGCCCACTGCGGTCTTCTGAAGAGTGTCTGTTGTGTCGACCAGACATAGGTCAAATTCAAGACTTTTCCTCAGTGGTTCCATGTTGGTGGAATGAGTTGCCCAGTGCTCTCTGTTCCTGTGATAGTTTTGGGTCTTTTAACAGGGGTCTAAAGACGTATCTGTTCAACATGCACTTGAATTAACACTTATGGTTTGTATAGTATTGTTTCATTTTCATTAGGCTGTTGATTAATTTGACATTGTTGTTTATTATTGATATTCTCCATAATGTAGTCTTACCATGCTATTGTTATTTTTATTATATTATTGACTGAATGTACATTATTGTTTATTATTACTATTTTCCCTTTTTTCTCATTGTTTATGTCATTAGGCTATTGATTGAATTGACATGGTTGTTTATTATTGCTATTCTCTTTATTATAGTCTGACCAACATCTTCATTTGTTCCCTGTTCAATTTTAAGTATTATATTGTTTTGTATTTATGTTGCTTTGGACAAAAGCGTAACCATAACCATATGTAATTGGAAGCAAATAAAGGTAGCCTACACATCATAGTATTACAAGAGTGGCTTTAAACGTAAGAAAACGGTAATGATTTGTCCTTTTTTGGCCATTCAAACATGTAGATTTTTATTCACATAATTACTAGGTTGTTGCCTTTTCTATCCAGTAGGTGGCAGTCCAGGATAAGAAATAGAGCAGTAGTTGAGTAGGAAAAACGAAAACGAGAGAAAGTTATGCCCATGACATTTTAAAGAATGACAGGCTAGAAGTTTGCAATTGGTAGACAGTACATTGATGTTTGATGGCTAGCTGAGTAGTTCTGTATGGACTGACAGGCTGTAAGTTTGAAATGTAATACTGTAAAAAATGTTTTAGCCTATTTAAAATTACAAAAACGGTAGGTAAGACCATACATCGATGTTTGATGGCTAGCTGGGTAGTTCTGTACTTCAAGGATTGACAGGCTAGAAGTTTTAGATGTAATACTGCAAAAACATTTTTATTTGTTTAAAATTGCAAAAACGGTAGGTAAGTAGGCCTAGGCTACATCGATGTTTAATGGCTGGGTAGCCTAGGCTGTTCTGTATTTCAAGGATTGACAAGCTAGAAGTTTGAAATAATACTGCAACAAATGTTTTATTTGTTTAAAATTACATAAACGGTAGGTGAGACAGTAGGCCTACAATCAGAATGTGTTTTATGAATCGTGCGTGCAGATCTAATAACCGTGCAAACCAAGTGCCCACACTATGCTCTGCTTCGCGCTCGGCATTAGTCACGCGATCACAATAGCTCTGCACTCGATTGCTTTTCCTGAGCTACCAGCTGTTTTTGTCTCGGTAGACTGAAATTGAATTTCACGTTTTGAAACTGAATTTTGAGAACTGAATGTGAAAGTTCCAAGAGCGAAATTTTCAGTCAGGATAATTTATGTATCAGAGCAAATGAGTTCAATTTCAAAATATTATATTCAATTTCAAGTTGCCTGAGATTCAGTTACAATCTAATGAATTCAGTTTCAACATATACTATTCAAATTCGTTTTTCCAATACAATTGTTCAAATTCAGCAATTCAAATGCAAATACAACATATTCAAATTCGGTTTAAGGTGGCACAAGTTTTACTCCATACATTTCACGTCGCAATGTTTTGAAATCCTATGCGGCTACAGGAGCTTCCAATCGTGAGGAAAGAATTTTGCATTGTAGGCATAACTAACTGATGCAATAACGCCACCAACAACAACCAAAACTAGAAATGCAATTCCGAGGAATTACACGAGGGTATGCAATCTGCTGGTTAGGGTGTTGGTGGGGCTGTTGAGCTTGCTGCTAGCTGGTTGGTAGGGTAATTGTGATACCTGCAAAGGTGCTTTTGGAGTAACGAAATTTGAATCTTGTGTGACATGGCATTCTTGAGATATCACACTCAAGGTGTTTTTGACCTTGACATTTGACCTTCAACCTCCAACATCAACTCACTTCATCTTTGAGTCCATGAAAACACTCGTACCAAATTTGAAGCATGTACGTCAAGCCGTTCTGGAGATATAATGCTGAATGCATGAGATATGGCTGGGACTTTTATTTTGACACACAGGAAACACTTTAACAGGATGTGTACGTTAGGTAGAGCTAGATTGTATGCTTAGAGGCTGAGACAGTTGAATTCCTCACAGGTGACACCTGTGCCAGTGTTCTGATTAGCCTGGGAACTGCTCTGAGAACTACTTAACGAGCGCAGCTGGCTCTATTATGACATCATAGCCCCCATTCAAGTCTATGGGGGAAAAATACACTTTTAATTACAAATATCTCAAAAAGTATAAACTTCTCAAAAATGAAATAGGATATGACGGTAAAGCCTTGGAAGATCTACGGAACGGTGTTTGAACCAAATTTGTACGTTAAGCAGTTTGGGCTGAATAGCGCGCACAAAAAAGTAAAAAAAAATATAATAACTAGAAATGCAATTCCAAGGAATTACCAGTGCATGAAAATGTAAAAGTTGAGATGTAAAATATCATGTATAGTTAAAATAGATAATACAGAGATGGTTACTACGGTGATGCTAGGATAGACATGGTGGTTGCATAGCTTAATAAAAGTTTATAGTTTAAAAGTAGACCGTTTAAAAGTTGAATGTAGATAGTTTAAAAGTTGTTGATAGACAGCTAGTTTAATAGATAGATGGTTTAATGGTAGTTTAAAAGTAGACCATTTAAAAGTTGAATGTATAGTTTAAAAGTTGTTGATAGACAGCTAGTTTAATAGATAGATAGTTTAATGATAGTTTAAGAGTAGACTGTTTAAAAGTTGAATGTAAATAGTTCAAAAGTTGTTGACAGACTGAAAGTTTAATGAATATTGATATTAAAATAGTTTAATGGCTGTGTATAGGTAGATATTTGATGATAACTAAAAGTTGGAATGGCTCTAATGTTTTCTAGCAGTTTTGTTAAAAATGGTAACTATGCTAACAATGTTAACTATGCTAACCATGCTATTTATCTAACTTAGCTAATGTTTTCTAGCAGTTTTGCTAAAAATGCTAACATGCTAATTATGTTAAGCATGTTACTTAGCTAACTTAGCTAATGTTTTCTAGCAGTCTAAAAATGCTAACCATGCTAACAATGTTAATATGCTAACTATGCTAACCATGTTACTTAGCTAATGTTTTCTAGTAGTTTTGCTAAAATGTTACAAATGTTAACTATGCTAACATGCTAACAATATTAACTAGCTACAGTGGGTAGGAGTCATAGTTGATGACAAGTGACAGTTACAATGGCTGAACAGTTAAAAAGTTTAAAGGGTTAAATTGTTTAACAGTGAATTATTGTAGTGGGGACTTTTATTGTGAAACAGTTTTGGGCAGAGGAAACAGTTGAATAGGATGTGTAGTCTTAATTGACCCAGATTGTATGCTTAAAGCCTGAGGCTGCAGGTGGCCTGAACACCTGGCAATTTACGGATGATTGGGAGTACATACGTTGAGTTGACATCAAAATCATGTCATTCGGATGTGTTTTGAGAAAGTTCGATTTTACCGTTTTTAGTCAAAACTTGTTAGCCTGGAAGTGACCAGGACATGTCATTTCACCGCTACAAAACGCTATTTTTATACCTCTTTTACAGTTCCAAACAACATTACACTTACGTGGTAGTGATTAGAGGGTCCCTAAAGCCAAACCGAAGTATCCCGAGGTCTTTATGTGGTCGGATAGAGAGTCCAGAATGAATTTCATCAAGCCAGTACCTTTCCGGAAATGTTGCTGCTGCAGCTGGCATCTTTCTGTAGGAGTCGATCATGCTACTTAGCTAACTTAACTAATGTTTTCTAGCAGTTTTATTTTTAAAAATGCTAACTATGCTAATAATGCTAACTACGCTAACCATGCTACTTAGCTAACTTAGCTAATGTTTATTAGCAGTTTTGGTAAAATGCTAACTTATATTATCTATTTTAACTATACATGATATTTTACATCACATCTTTTGCATTTTTATGCACTGGTAATTCCTTGGAATTGCATTTCTAGTTATTATTATTCCGCTTACCACTTTTTCCGTACGCAATTTCTCTTGAACAGTTTAACTTAGAAACTTCGTTCAAACTTTGTAACATTACATTACATTACATTACATTTGGCTGACGCATTTTTAACCAAAGCGACTAACAACATGGTAAACAGTTTAAGTTTTAGAGCAATTCTCAACAATATTAGGACAATTTAAAAAACATAAGAATAAGTACAGTAAGAATAAGTGCATCAGTGAGTGCTGTTTTTAACAGTTACGTGTCCGTTTAAGACGGCTGGTGAGTGCTAGGATCAGCAAGACTTGTTGTAAGTGTTGCTATGAGAGGAGATGTTCTCTAAAGAGCTGGGTCTTCAGGAGTTTTTTGAAAATGGAGAGGGATGTCCCTGCCCTTGTAGGAACTGGCAGTGTGTTCCACCAACGAGGAACAACAGATGAGAAAAGTTTGGATTGGCCTGAGCGTACCGGAGGTAGAGCTAGACGTCGTTCGTCTGAGGAGCGCAGCGGTCTGGAGGTAGCGTATGTCTGTATGAAGGCATTCAAGTAGGTGGGAGCAGAACCGGAGACTACTTTGTAGGCAAGCGTTAGAGCCTTGAATTTGATGCGGGCCGCCATAGGTAGCCAATGTAGCTGGATGAGTAGCGGTGTAACATGTGCCCTCTTGGGTTGGTTGTAGACCAGGCGCGCCGCCGCGTTCTGGATCATCTGAAGTGGTTTCACTGCGCAGGCTGGGAGACCTGTCAGGAGGGCGTTGCAGTAGTCGAGTCGTGAGATGACTATTGCCTGGCATCTTGAGTTAAGTAAGTCCTGATTTTCCGTATATTGTAGAGTGCGAAACGGCATGACCGGGCGACTGAGGCAACATGATCTGAGAAGTTTAGTTGGTTGTCGAGAACAACTCCTAGATTTCTTGCAGTCCTGGTAGGTGAAACAGACAGGGAGTCAAATTTGATGTTGATGTCGTGGTGTATGGTAGGTTTAGCTGGGAGGACCAGCAGTTCAGTCTTTGAGAGGTTCAGCTGGAGGTGGTGTGCCTTCATCCATGTAGCTATGTCTGAGAGGCAATCCGAGATCCGTGCTGAAACCAAGGGGTCATCAGGTGGAAAGGACAGATAGAGCTGTGTGTCGTCTGCATAGCAGTGGTATGAGAAGCCATGCGAACGGATAATCTGTCCCAAGGAGGTGGTGTAGATAGCAAAGAGAAGGGGGCCCAGTACTGAGCCCTGGGGGACCCCTGTGGTGAGATGGTGCAGATAGCTGACCAAGCCATGATACGTTAAACGAGCGTCCTGTGAGGTAGGATTCAAACCAGGAGAGAGCAGAACCGGAGATTCCCATGTTAGCAAGTATAGAGAGAAGGATGCGGTGATTAACCGTGTCAAAGGCAGCCGATAAGTCAAGCAGAATGAGTACTGATGACCGAGCGGTCGCCCTGGCTTCTTTTAAGGCTTCTGTTACAGACAGCAGAGCCGTTTCGGTAGAGTGGCCGCTTTTGAACCCAGACTGATTTGGATCCAGAAGGTTGTTCTGTGAAAGGAAGTCAGAGACCTGTTTGGAGACTGCTCGTTCAATGCCTTTGGATAGGAAAGGCAGGAGTGAGACAGGGCGGTAGTTCTCGACTTGAGCAGGGTTGAGAGAAGCTTTCTTAAGTAACGGTGTTACCCGGGCCATTTTGAACGCTGTTGGAAATGTGCCGGAGGTTAGCGAGGCATTGATCACGTGTGTGATAGCTGGTGCGATGGTCGGGCTGATGGACTGAAGTAGGCTCGTAGGTATAGGGTCCAGCGAGCATGTGGTAGGACGGCTGCATGTCAGGAGTCTAGATACTTCATTCTCGGAGAGAGGCGTGAATGCTGAAAAAGATGATCTAGTAGTCCCTAGAGGTTGTAGGAGTGCGGTATCTGAGTCAGATGCGTTGAGTGGGCATGTAGAGAATTGACTGCTGATTGCCGCCACTTTGTTTGTAAAAAATGAGGCGAGGGTATCTGCAGTAAGGCTGGATGGAGGAGGAGGCATCTGAGGGTTGAGTAGCGATTTGAAGGTTGAAAAAAGCTTTCGAGTGTCTGTAGCGCTGTTGATTTTGTCATTGTAGAAAGCCGTCTTAGCAGCAGTGATGCTGGCTGAGAAGGAGGTCAGGAGTGTCTGGTAGTTTTTGAGGTCATCAGTTAGTTTGGATTTGTGCCATTTCCTCTCCGCGGCTCTGAGTTTGGTGCGCTGCGATCGGAGGGTATCATTTAGCCATGGATGAGAGTGTTTGGATCGAGCTGGCCTTGTGGTAAGAGGGCACAGCTCGTCTAGACACGAGCTCAGTGTGGAGCAGAGCGAGTCTGTGGCCTCATTAACCTCCAGAGAGGAGAAGGTGTTGAGTGGAGGTAGACCGGAGGCAACCACAGAGGAAAAGTGCGTTGGAGACAGGTTCCGGATGTTGCGGCGGTAACGTAGGTCTTCAAATGGACCAGGTTGCTATGTCTTTTCAACTTTGAAACTTTTATACTTTTTAAACTATTAAAGAAAAACTTTTTAAAAATCCCCATAGACTTAACATTGCCGACTATTTATACAGACAGTATCTTCACGAAGTTTAGCGTTTGCAGCCATCTTGAATTTAGTCACGATAAGTCGAGCGACGAGTAAGAATGAACAGGTATGATAAGGGATCAGATTCCAAAAATAATTCTGTGTTTCCAGTAGCAGCAATTAACTAGGCTAATCATTGTCAACATGTAAATTAAATGTAATGTTTCATAGACATAGGCTATGGTGACAGATTAACAGTGTTTGGAATAACGCCGTTTAAAAGAACGGTGTTAGGTAACAACGTTATTTTTCCACTAACGGGGTAATCTAACTAATTACTTTTCCCGTCATTACAACGCCGTTAACGTTACTGGACGTTAAATGCAGGCGTTACTATGCATTGATTGAATAAACTGTGTAATCCGAACGCACCCTGGCTCACAGCTAGTGAGTAGGTGGGTTAATAACGACGTAAGTGATTATGATTGTCATGTTTCATGATAGCCAATCAGAGCAATGGATTGCAATAGAAAAAAGGAAGCATGATCTGACCTGTGCATAAACAGGTCATATGCTGGAAAGATTAGGCCTATTTTTTGGTCAAAGTTTTCTCCATGGATTCCTGGTAAGAACCCCTATTGGAACAGATTAAAACTTGGGGCATGTTGAATTTTTTCCAAAAATCCAATATGGCCGCCATTTTCAAAAATGGCACATTTTTACACACTTTTTGCTATGCTATGGGGACATTTCCTCTAAAAACAGTGTCATTTTAGCAAAAAACTGTCCTTTTCTATCAAATACATATTTACAGAGGTTAACTGATGATTTTTAAAACCCTAAGTATTTTTCTAACAATTTTAAATCATTAAAAAATGATAATTTTGTCAGATATTTGTCAAATATCAGAAATCATCAAATTTCCCTTAAACATAAACCTCTTACAGGTTAAATACAGTTCAAATAAATTGGATATCTTAACTTAAACAGATTAAAACATATGGCATTTAGACATTTTCTCAAAAAACTCAATATAAATTCAATAATATCCCCAAAATGCCTACACTTTTGGCTAAGCTAGAGTTTTTTTTTTCCTATTAAAAACATTTTGACAAATGTTAATTGATATAAGAAACAAGATAGTATTTTTTGTAATTCCATCACCTTTATGGAACTATTTTATCACTCGGCTAGATAGTTACTATTACTCTATTAATAATAGTAATACTTAGAGCTACTGAGAGAAAATTACGTAAATCCAGAAATGGAAATTATCTTAGTAACTACCAGTCTTTGCTATCATCTTTTTCATTCACTGTTACACTTGCAAAAAAGACATTCTATCAGAGCAAGATTGAGAGCGCAACTGACAGTAGAAAACAATTTTCAAGTCTCTTCTCAATCCTCCACTACTGCCATCAGCTACTTCATTGTCAGCAGATGCAACATTTTCACTGAAAATGGCTTAACCCTCGTGTTGTTGTTGTGTTCGTTTTATGTTTACTAATGACCGCCAGTGGCGCTGGCAGGCGTAATCCTGTACGCACTGTGTGTACAATTTTTTCACAGCTTTATTTGTGAAATCATTCAATATTAGCCTACAACAATAAAAAAAAACGTGTGTGACAACTAGCCTATATTTATTGACTTATGTGCAATCTGAATATTGGTATTATTCCGAATAAAACCGGAATATGTTGATATTCAGCCACATTTGTATTACATCAATCTATGCTATGCCACAAGTTGTACGGAACAGGATCTGGCCATGTTTTCATGTGTGCCCTATCTCTGTCATACACAGGTACATCGTGGAATTAAGGGAGTGGTGAAAGATGTAAAGGGAAGGGGCGTTACCAATGCAATCATTTCTGTGGAAGGCATAAACCATGACATTCGTACAGGTAAGAAATCTGACAACAACAAAACATATGCACTGATCCACAAAAAGAATGTTCCAAAAATAGCACATATCATTCACATTGGCAAGTCAATGTGCTTTACATGAATTAGAACACTTTTTTAAAGTAAATAAAAAAGTAAAGTACATACAACAGAATAATTTAAAGTGTAGAGTGTACTCATGTAAACGGAGTATAGTAGTATTTGTATGTAGTATATGGATGTATGTGAGATTATGATAGTGTGTATATGACATTATGATAGTGTGTACAGTATGTAAGGTTATGATAGTGTTTGTGTATGACCAAGTATGAACTTTCCTGAGCGGCCCCTCATAAATTATATCAAGCACTAATACATACATCTAGCACTTTTTTCTCTTACAGCTGCAGATGGTGACTACTGGCGGGTGTTAAATCCTGGAGAGTACAAAGTGACGGTCAGAGCAGATGGATACACCCCGACCAGTAAAATGTGTGAGGTGGGCTATGAGATCGGGGCGACCCGCTGTGACTTTGTTATCAGTCGCACCAACTTGTCACGTATAAAGGAAATCATGGAGAGGTTTGGGAAACATCCAATCAGCCTACCAGTAAGGCAGCTCAAGAGACGACCCCAACAACGATGGTTGGAACATAGGTTTGGGAGAAGAGAGTAGAGGTTAATATAAGAAGAAACAAAAAGAGAAAATGGATGACATTTCTGTGGGGAAAAAAATCCTCTTCAAAGCTTTATTTTACTGATAAAAATCAATTGTGCTCAAATGTTGCTGCAAACATACATGTCCTTTTTGTATCCAAGCAAGTTGAAAGTTGCAATTCAGGAATACACTTCCATTTCTGTTTGTGCATTATGGAAGCATTAAAGTGTCTTTGCCTAAAGTGACTTTGTTTCTGTCAGATTAAAAAACACAGGAGCCTCATTGTCATGTGATTCAGAAAAATTACAATGTACAAAAAATAAAATTATAAATAACACCACGCTGCCCCACATCCACCCCTCCCTGCGGATCCAATTTTAACGTTATAATTAAACTGGTTTCCAGATCATTCATCGGTGCTTGAGTCAACTCATCCCCTGAACTCAGTCCTACACTACCTGTCTAGGTCTGAGCCTCCACTCTTACTGTACAAATGTTCTCCGTAGGTATTTTCTGTTTTTCTGAAGAACCACCAGGAACACTTGCCATAGTCACTGTCTCAGGTAAAGGTAAGGCCCTGCGTGGCAACGCATCCGCATTGATGTGTAATTTGCCAGGCCAGGTGTATGATTTTATAGTGAAATGCTGCCAGCTGCTCCACCCACGAATCAATTGCCCTTCAAGGCCCTGAAATTATGTAGCCATCTTAGTGAGCCATGGTCAGTACATAAAATAAATTCTTTACCCAATGGATAATGTTTAAAATGTTTAGTAAAAGACATCCTGCTCAACAATTCCTTTTTTGTGGCTGCATATTTTCTCTCATCTTTAGTTAGTGCTCTACTGGCATATGCCACTACCCTCTCCATACCCCCATCCCCTTCCTGCGACAACACTGCCCCAATACCAAAATCATTTGCGTCTGTATCCAAAATGAAGGGTTTCTGGGGATCTGGATACGCTAAGACTGGGGTTGTAATCAAACTTGTTTTTAATTGCCGAAAAGCCTCT
The DNA here is from genome assembly GCF_046254945.1 of Alosa pseudoharengus. Classification (NCBI taxonomy): domain Eukaryota; kingdom Metazoa; phylum Chordata; class Actinopteri; order Clupeiformes; family Clupeidae; genus Alosa; species Alosa pseudoharengus. The sequence goes on along the minus strand of NW_027468576.1, from coordinate 189,117 downwards.
TCACATGAATGGTCCCACTTGTACTTTCTTCCCTTTTCAGTAAACTGATGAAGTGGTCCAAACCAAACCAAGAAAACTTTTCATTTTTGTTTGAGTTTTTGGAACCGGCCAGCTCCTCACAGCCTCCACTTTCGAGGGGTCCGCCATAATCCCCTGGGCTGAAATAATGTGTCCCAGATAGCGTACCTCTGTCACAAACAGATTACATTTACCAGGCTTCACCTTTAAATTAGCTTGACCCAGCATTAAAAGAACCTCATCCAGTCTGCGCAGCTGTATGTCAAATGTCCGGCCAAAACAAATAATATCATCCAAATAAACTAAACATGTTGACCACTGCAAATCAGGCAGCACCAAGTCCATCAAACGCTGAAACGTGCTGGGTGAGTTGCAGAGGTCAAAACTTAGCACATTAAACTCAAATAACCCCTGTCTAGTAATAAACGCTGTCTTAGGCTTATCGCAAGGGTCAACCTCGACCTGCCAGTGGCCACTGGCAAGGTCGAGGGTGGAGAACCATTGCGCATTTGCCAGGCTGTCCAAGGCATCATCGATTCTCGGCAGAGGGTAAGCATCTTTCACTGTGACTTTGTTCGACATTCGACATTTTCTTCTATAGTTAAGTCGGTATACATAGTGCCCACCTTCATACCTTCCTTCAAAATACAAGGCTCCTCAGTCACATTTATAACCCTCACTGGTACCCTCCCCTGCTGAGCTCTACAAACCACCCGCTCCCCCATCAAATCACAGTGGGAGGACAGGGAATAAGACGGCTCCAGCAGTCCGACGGCCCGGCCTGCCAAGAGTCCCTCCACCGCCCCTGAAATAATTGCTTCAGAGCGTGGTCGCACCACAGTATCAGTCTGTACAGTCACTAATTTTTTTTTACTAGCCTCATTCAAAGATATCAGTGGCAATTTCTTTCCCATCAAACAGCAACATTTATTAGCCAGATTAACTACAGCCCCATATTTTGACAGGACATCAATCCCAAGCAAGTCAGTCGACACATCAGCCACTAAAAACTCCACGACCAAAGCCAATGAGTCAAATTGACAAATAGTTTGCCACCTCCCCACTACACACATATCACTCCCATTTGCAGCTGAGGCTGCCCCCTGATACCCTGTTTAACTCCCCCATCCCCTTTGTTATCTGTAACCACCTGTGCTTAGGGATAATAGAGGCTTGGGCCCCAGTATCTACCAAAACATGCAATAAAAACCCACCTATTTTTGCATTGAGGTAGACGCCTGGGTTATCTAGATGATTGTAGGCCATTCATAAAAACAGACACAGATACACGATAGTCAAGTTAATTAAAAGGGAGACTTCCCTGCTCCCCGGGACCCTCCCCTGGGGCCTGATGGCAATGGACAGATGATTGAGCCTTCAGGTGGCCAGTAGCTGTAAAGTTCCATTATGTAAATTCCAGCATGTGAGTTCCAGTCTGTAATTTCCAGTATGTAAGTTCTAGGGAGTTCGGGGGCTCAAGGGTCCAGTAGTCCAAAACATGCCTGCCAGTCGCGGCGTTGGTCTAGATCAGTGGTCCCCAAACTACAGCCCGCCAACTCATTTTGGGTGGCCCCCCAAAACATGTCCGTGGTATATAGCATTTGGCCCGCACGGGAGTACAACATCGTCAAACTATAACCTCCGTAATACGTAACCTCTCTATGGCGAGTCTTAACAGTACACATGTAATACTCTTTTTGTCCACTGGTGGTTGTTTTAGCGCTGTTTCGAGTTTGCCATCGAAAACGGAATGAAATGTAGGCCTATCTGCAAACAATGTAAGAGGCCTATGCTGATTGCATCAGTGCTTAAAGTAGTGTAGCGCCGAGGCTATTTGCCCCGTGTTGGACTTTCCCCTGTGTTCCCCTGTGTCTTCTGTTTTCCCGGCGTGTGCGCGTGTTTGTGTGTGTGCGTGCGAGAGTGTCTGTGTCTCCCTCTCCCTTCTGTGTCATAGAATGTGTCAATAAGTTCTGATGTGTTTTGATTGGGGGGAGGTGTCCGGGAGGGAATATTTAGGGGTTCGGATAGGTTAGCGATTGATAAGGGGAGGGAATAGAATAGGGGGTTCTAAGACGTCTAGTAAGTTTAGTCAGAGTAGAAGTGAATTACGAGCGAGTGAGTTGTGTTGCGTTGTGTTGTCTGCCGATGAGAGTGAATGACAAGAGATTGAGACCTAATTTATCAATATCAGTTTGTTATTTTGTAGTGGACACCTCCTGCTACCCGTACCTTAGCCTGTACATCCTTTTGAGAAATAAATAACCGGAGTTTGGAACGATATCCCAGCCTCCCCGTCTCCTAACTACTCGTCGGCATTACAGTATTCTAAAAGTTTATCAATTATTTGTTAATAACTAACTAACTTCTATTCAAGTCATATTTCTGGGACTTTCTGGGATAATTATTTCTATTTTTTATTCACACGTTCAAATGTTCATACAGAGTACAAAGTTCTTATCAGGTGAGTGAAAGTTAGAATGGTGGTCATTTCAGATGTGTTTGCCAGCACTTCATAAAACTCTCATAGTTTGATAACTTTAAATTATTTGTAGGATATTGCTTGTTCACAACTTGAGCTATGTATACAAAGAAATAGCGTATTTTTATTAGTATTATTTCATTTGAGCTACATTTTACACTGATATGGCATAGTGGCAACATAAACACAGCTAGCAAAGGTATTAAATTGCAGTGATGATTAAATGTAATGGAATATTCAACTAAGGTAGACTGCTGTTGTTCACATTACTAAGCTATTTATGGCTGATATACTCCGAGTCTCTGGCCCTCTCTTAGAGCCAGGCATAAAGCGCTTTCAGATATAACCTCCGGAGTATATGCGGAGGTTTGTCAAACGGAGGTCCTACCCTTCGGATGATTCAGATATGATGCTAACCTGCTGACCATATACTGACCTTATACGGACGTATGTGTGAACGACATACACGCACATTACAGAATCTCCGTGTGGTTGTCTAGTGAGGGGTGGGGGCTTGTAGAGTTCACAAGATGCGAGACATGACGCAGAATATATGCGGCCGCTGCCTGTCACAGCTGCTTTTTGTTTACAAAGTGTAGCCTATGCATTATGTAGGCTAAAGAAGAGAAATCTATTGTGCGTAGGCTAATACTTGGAGTAGGCTAGTCACGTAAGTGCGCACTTGAAATTGACCTACAGTATTTGTATGTGTGCTTCGAATAAACACATTTAGGGACTGTTCGTTATTTATAAACGGGATCACCGGAGGGATTTTGAGTGCCTCGATCAAAAGTTGCATGACCCTCCCCTGCCTGCTATATAATTTTCAACGACCCTCCAACAGCATTTTCAAAAATGACATGACCCTCCCCGGCCAACTGTCGATGTCTTCCGCCCACGCTCTTACGCGCTATGAAAACACATCAACATATGCTACCGCTCTAAAACCAACCTCTGCTTTCTGATCTTACACATCACACTTCACCAAGATGGTGGCCATTTCAGTAGATTTACTCACTAACATTGTTGTGGAAACACAATAAGCATGGAAACTAAATGCACACTTCCTGCAACTGCATTAGCCTATTTGAAATAAGTTACTCCTCTAGTAAGCATTCACATGAAATAAAACAATAAAGCATTGAGACCATTCAACAAAGCACACTGGGTAATAACAAATTCAACACATGAACTTGTTGCTATGGACTCGTCTCTAGGCTTCCTCAGTCATTGTAAAGCTGCCGAAGCTGAACATTATCCAAAACTCAATTTCTCAGACGAGCGTCAATTTGGGAGCTTGCTACACTCCTTCCTTCTCAAATGACTTGAAAAGGCCGTTTGCACAATTTCACAAATAATCACAGGGACCGAAAAATACCTAACATGCCGACTTTTTCCGGGTTTATCATTTTAACGTTTCCCCGCTGTCTAGCCGTTTTAATATTTTCCCGTAGTAGAATATCCCATATTACTGTAATACTCTCATAACATTAGTCCTGCATTCTACGTGCCTACGTGCGCACCTGCCAGGCTACTCAGCTAGACAAAGAATTCCCCCTGTATATTCACTCCAAGTTGGCCTACCATAACTTACCAACTACACTGTAGACCATAAACTGGCTATTTATTTGACCAAATGTATTTGTTCAACTTTATGAAGCAGAATTACGCACTGCTACTTGGAACGTAACACATTTGTGTTGGCAGGAGAGAGAATGACGGCTATTAACATATTGCACTTGTTGCTGGTTACCAATAAATACTATATTTTTTTTTGCAAACAACAAAAACAGAAAGGATGGAGACAGCAAAGCTAGAGATGGGCAGGAACGAAGTCAATTGGTAGAAATGCTTGTCAAAACGTTAGGAGCTGGATGTGTGGATGAATGAAGCACAAGCATGCTTTATGTTAAGCATGCACACTGTTTAAAGTTAGGCTAGGTAAACTACAAGTAAACCAAAGTTAAATTTAGCTTTTTTAGGGCTGGATAAAGTTGACCAAATGGATATAGGCTGTTAGGCGTGAATAAAGTACTGTAGGCTACTTTGTTGCTCCAACCCTTCCAACGTTAATGGGGATGAATGTTGACATTTTCCGTATTTTGCGTGAAAAACCCGGGAAATCTCCCTTATTTTCATTGTTCAATGTTGACAGAGCTATGGAACGAAAGAGAACGTTATATGGCGACAGAAATCAACAATCAAACAAGCCACTTTGATTTTTTGCTGTTCTCATACAAAAGATGACAAAAAAAAGTTAGGTGACCCTCCCCTTAACAAAGAATAAAAATACATGACCCGCCCCTATTTTCCTCCGGTGACCCCGTTTATAAATAACGAACGGTCCCTTATCTGTTTTCAACGTTATGTACCAGAATTACTTGGCTATAGAACCCCAAATCTGGTTTGTGTTGGAGAGAGAGAGAGCATGCACAAACTTTATGGTAGGCTACCAGCCAATTCAGCAGGCTAACTCAAGACTTCAAGGCCATCATACAACGTTTTTTAGCAACAAACAAAATACTAACATAACAGTGAAGTTGTTCGTTTTTTCATGGTTTATTTTTTCCAAAAGCATCCTCTCCCCATGTGTCTATTGCATTAAGGAGCTTGGAAGAAAGTTGGGTTTTCTTCATTTTCATTTTCTGTAGGCATATATGCTCAACAAATATCTGCGAGCTCAGCAGGTCATGAGAAGGAAGGCTATCAATAAACAGAAAACCGTGTTGGCTAACAATTTATTAAATACTCCTGTTATTGTCGTCAACGACGTCGCATAGGCTACTGCCTTTTCAGCGCCTTCTGCTTATCTCGCACAGTCTTTTGAATTCGTTTGGCCTTGCCATGCAGTTGTAGGCTACAACGTACCGTTCCCTTCATGTGTTCTATCAAAATGTTGTATGCCCTCATGGACAGTAGCTCCGTGATGTCTGCATCTTTCCAGGTCGGAGATTTTCTGGACGCCACTCCATCATAACACTGGCATTTAAGTCAGATCTAACCACATGGACGCACGAAAGAAACATCACCAACACGCCCTCTCACTAGGTGTGAATTTTAACCGCATGTTCTACGCCTCGTTCAGACACAGCACATTTACATAATGTCCGGAGGAAATACTATGGGGGGGGGGAGTAGTAGAACAACCGGCTAAATTCGGACTTCCATATGACCGGTTATGTCGTTCAGATACATAGATATATACACTAGATGTCGCCTTCTGCTTCTCAGCATGCGTCAACACCGCCGCCATCTTGGTACAGGGATCTGAAGCGCTAAACTAGTTCTCCTGTATTGTCAGCGTTACCTATTTAGCGACGTTTGGCCATCCCCAGCGATAGAAAACCTTTTTAGCGATTAGCGACAAATTTGGGAACTTCTCACAACGATGGCAGATCGGCTTCTTTGTTGTTGAAACGTAAGAAAATCACCTTTCTCATGGCTTTGTCATTTATGAATTCAGCTACATCTCGTTTGCCCATGGCACTGACCCATGATTATAAAAGTAACGACTGGCGTAGCCTATGTAGTAGCAGAGGTAAATGTTTTACAGATCTACAGCAACTTCTGGTGAGATTACAACTTACACGAGTAAACGAGACGAGGGGTATGTGGCCTCAACCAGAGCCTGTCTACGAAGAGCCTGTTTACTTTCATTGTATCGAACCTGGTTGCAGTTTACTCATTGTTCCTCTAGGGGCCGCCGCTAGCTAGTGCAGAATGAATGGGAGTCTATGGGGCTAGACGGGTAAAATGTATCTTTATTATCGTCTTAAGCTTAGTTTACTCTAGACTCAACCATGAATACATGCCTGTCAGTTGGAACAACCCAAAAAACTAGATGATTGCTTGAGATTTTGACGATTTATGATGATTTTATTTTCGCTAGATCTTTGCCCAGATTGAAACTAATGCATTATAGAGGAGTGGATCACTGAAGCAAGATGGCGTCTCGATTGACGCATTCGTTCCAATGAACAGCAGTAGTCAAGGCGACATCTAGTGTATATATCTATGGTTCAGATATACGGCCCCACCAGGGGCGTTTCTAGACTTTCAGGACAACCTGGGCTTAGCCCGGCTGGACCGGATGTAAATGTAAAGATTAGCTGATTTTATACAGTACATAAAAGGTGTTATTATAGTAGACAACAGACTACATTAGACTGCCCAAATTATTTATTATTGAATTACTAGGTACATACATGTTTAAGTGTGAGGTTGCATGTAAAGTATCATTAAGCAAATGTTCTGCACCTCCTTCTGTTGATCTCCCTTCTTTCTCCATCACCTGACTGCTCTTTTGTTGTTTTATCTATGCCAGAGATCTACCAAAAAGACAGTAAAATGTTTGATGTTAAAATGGGATTGCACACACATACAGAGAGAGAGAGAGAGAGAGAGAGAGAGAAAACAGCTACCCTCTACAAAATCATGGAATCAGATCAGTGTGTGGCAAACCAACAAAAACATACTATACTACATTGCAGGATACAAAGAACTTTTGAGATTGCAATGTTCAGCTCTAATTACAAATGCTTTGCTTATGCATTTGCATTTCAGTGGACATTTAAACAGATTCCCATGGAACATGTTTATTCCCATGAAACTTGTTGTTTTTAATGCTGTTTTATGTTTATGTCATCAGCTTTGTAATCACGTTGATGGTTAAATGGCTCATTACAGGATGAATGAAAGCTGTCTCAGACCCCTCTAGATATTTAATGGTTTATAGTTTGTCACTGTTAAAACATCTCCCTTACGAAAAAATCCTACATTGCAGGCCTACTACAGTATCAAAACTGCAGTTTTCTGCTATATTGTAACATCCTCGTCTGCTCCTCAGAACATCAGTACAAATGTTCAACAACGGAGGGAAAGCATTTAGCCCTTCTGGCTAAATTTTGTTATTTAGAGCTGAGTGTAATAAATCTCTCTCTCTCTCTCTCAAAACGAGCACTGAATTGTGTCATGCCAATTAACCTGACCAGATGCCTTGCAGTTGCCTAATGCTTGCTTAGCTACTAGCAGGGCTCAAAATTGCACCAGACAAATGCTGGTAAATATGGAAGTTGGTAGATTTCAGACAGAAAATACGGATTACCTATTGAATGGTGGGTCAATTTCGCCACTTCATTTGTCAGTGAACATATTCAAGATAGTGAATGGTAGATATTCACATTTCAAAAAGTTAATTTTGACTCATGCTTAGTGTTTACTAATGATAGCTTGCTAGCCAGCTAGCAATAGGATAGGTAAACAACAACCATATAGCTGGCCTTTATGGAGTTGGTCGGACAGGACTAAGCTTATATTTCAGTTTGAAACATGAATTCTTACCCTTTTCCTTTCGTTTGAAAAAGCCAAACAGTTTCAATTGTTTTTTGCTGGCCATGTCACGTCTGCTTTATCAACGTACTGCAACCTATGACGCTGCACCACCCAGTGAGTTGACAGCAGTAACGTTAGTTGAGAGCACAGATCCACTGATCTCAGACCAGACCGCGAAGCGACCCTCTGCCGCTCTCCACCCACCCCCAGCCCACCCTCGCCAGTTCTGCTTCTCCTTGTCAGAGTTTAGTGTTCGGGATTCCTTGTTCTAACAGGCTACGAGGGATAGAATGCCCAACGAAATAAAAAAGTTGAATAAAAAATGTTTGGCTACCCGGGCTGAGCTCAATTTACCCCGGGCTGAAGCCCCGGTAAAATTGGCTGGCGACGCCCCTGGGCCCCACCGTTTAACATCGGCAGAACCTCCGGTCTTACACGTATGTCTGAAAAGCGCTTATAGTGAGCTGGCCCTCGGAAGAAAAAGTTTGGGGACCACTGGTGTAGATTTTAACTAGTGCCTATACTAAGTTTCCCCCTACAGCTATCTTCACTGGTGGCGATCCTACTGACCACGACCAGCACAATTAATCGATCCCAAGCCCCTCCTCCCATTGTCAGTCCCATAGTTACTGTTGCTAAGTCGGACAAGTTTGCAGAAAAAGTGTGCGAGAACGCGTGTTCAACATGGGGACGCAGCACCCCCATTTAGCCTAGTGCAACAGTGTATGCTGGATTTCTGGGCGTCAAGTAATATTGATATATTCAAAAAACAGAGGTCAGAAAGGCCTTCAGTATGCAGAAGGACACATTCACAATGTCCGCTGTCATCAACGAGGTGGAACACCACAAATTGAGGACAAAAAAAATCCGGTGTCGTGGATCTTAATGGGATGCATGTTAACTGGATAAACAATTAGCACGTTATTCGGAGCAGGTAGTTTACCTTATTTGCTGCAGATGTGACTCTGATTCAATAAACAGGTCTTTGCGAACATATGGTGTTGACGTGTCCATAACAAAATAACCATATTTCGAGGATTAGTAAGACGGGACCAAGTGCTGCAGATCCAAGTTCACGCAACTTGGGAGAGTGACTAGCCAAAAGCAGCTCATGTTGGGAGGTGGAGAGATAGCTTCTCTTCGGTAGGCCGAGAGTCTACTTATTATTTTGAATGGCTGCTTTAGAAGGAAGAGTTCAAATAAACATGATACAGTATTTAAAAAAAGAACCCACTCCGAGTTCAAACCCATACCACGCATGACATCTATGTCCTACCTATAGGCTATCTGCAGTTTGCAGACGTGGTTTGTCTTGCACTAGACTTCATCATTATGCTATAATTAATTTAAACGTGGGCAATGTAGTAGGCTAGGTCTAATATTGGCGATTTCGAGACTGCATAGCCTATAGCAAGGCATAGTTTTGAATCAGCACATGATTCGATCTTTAGAAGACATTGTCTATCTCTCGCAGCAATCAATAATGCATCGCAGTAGGCGACTATTATTGCGTTTGTTGAAAAAATGATCATTAGCCTATTTATGTCAACAGTCTTCTATCCCAAGTTAAACATGGCAATGTAGCAAAGCTGAAAGTATGTTCTTGATGTGTGTAAGGCGATACGTGATTGAAGGTGTAGCCTTTTGCGCGTCTTCCAATTGTATGTGCGAGTTCAGTTCCTGCAAGGTAGGTATATTTTTTTGCGTAGGCTTATGTTGTCGTTTCATCAGTGTGTTTTTGTGTGTAGTTATGAACACAAATAAAGGGAACATTTTCGTACACACTCAGATTTCTTTACTGAAAAGTAGCAGCCTATCCAAAGTTATGCAAAGTTAGGCCTATGTGTGTTAACGTTTCACACGGTCAGGATATCGGATGTCACTTCTACAAGTATCCCAGGCTTATCTTTGAACCTTTTTGAGCTCTTTAGTTATTTAGTTACTTAAGCTACTCGCAAAAGAAGCATTATAGCATTCGCATAACTGGCGTATTGTCATACAGAACGGACACTAGAAAATTCAAAATTGACCGAGGTTGACCGAGGTCCTCCGAAGTCCTCATTGTGACATAGTAAAAGGGGGCGGGGCTTGGGATCGGTCAATTCGCACTAGGTTTTGAGCAACGCTCTCCCAGCGTTCCACCTGGACGCTTGATCAGTCTCGGCTTCTCTATCTCTCGTTGCTCAACTGCATACACAGGTGAGCCCAATTAGGCCAATTAGGCATCAAGCACTGTAGCCTCATTAGCCCCATTGTCCCATCAGTTCACCACAGTAATAATCAGTTCATAATCTTATATCATTACTTCATCAAGATCAAGCATTTTCCTTGTGTATCACAATCACATTTTACAGTATATTTCATCATCAATACACAAAATAGGCTAAGGCATTTGCCCTCAATCGTTCAATAAACTTCATATTCATTTTGACATACCTTGCTATAAAAGAAAGAAAATGCGGGGGCGCTGTTGAGCATGCCAATAGAGTAGACACGTCTACTGCAGCTCCTGCAAAATCTTTTATAAAATAATTTTGTGGACCTTAAATTACCCGGATTCTATTTCGTTCATTGGCCGTGAACTAAATGAGAGGATGCCAAACAAAACGGTTAACTCCGATACGGACGGCAGAGAAAGCCGGTCAACTTCGAGAAACACCACAACCTCGGAAGATGCTAATACCAAATCCATCGATGCATTAGCAAAAGCTGTTGGTGCTATACAAGCGTCCATCGAGTCCTTTCGCAATGAGAAAACCGAACGTTGATTGCCTCATTACACACACTGCATGCACTTGGCCAGGAGATTACAAGTGTGGAGGAAGGACTTAATGAGTTTGATAAAAGACTGGAAAGTGTGGAGCTAGCTCAAGCCTCCCTGGCCAGAGAGAATTGTGAGCTTAAGGAGAAAGTATCATACCTAGAAAACTACACGAGACGACAGAACATAGGAATCGTGGGGATAAAGGAAAACACAGAGGGGACGAAGACAACTGAGTTCATCGCAAATCTACTTGTGGAGTTGTTCGCGGAAGAAAATTTCCAACTACCGTTGCCTGTTGATATAGCTCACAGAACCTTAGCCCCTAAACCAGCAGGGGGTGATAAACCCCGACCTTTCATGGTCAAGCTTTATCGCTTTCAGAAAGGAACGCTTACCTACAACGGATCAAGACTTCTATTCATATATTCCCTGACTTCAGTCCTGACATCAACAAGCGTCATGCAGCCTTCTCCGACTGCAAGCAGCTGCTCCACACCACACATATCAAATTTGGTATGTACTATCCAGCCACACTACAATTCAACCATGGCAATAAGCGAGTGAAGTTCACCGCCCATACAAAAATGTGGTATATGGCAATATATGTAAAACACATATATTATGTATATGTCAATGTATGCCTCACACATATAAGTCACATATACACATACATGTCAGATATATTTCAAAATATAGCAAAATTGGCCGTTTTTATATATGTCACATATATTTTCCCAGATATACAAATATATTACAAATATGTCAGTTCATATATGTTAATATATGATACGTTATGTATTTGTACGCATACTAGGGATACCAATATATTGCAAATATATGTCTATGGACATATATTTGCACTCGTATAAGGTAAATATATTGCAAAATATATGTAATGTTCTGCTATGTCACATTTATAGAAATATGTCACAATATATGTATCAGAAATATAACATTGTTGATGTTCCAAAGAAAACACACAAAATATTTGTTTAACCTTTTATTAAAGTTTAGTTTTTCCATACAAACAGTGAGTACACTCTCCAGGTAGAAACTTTTTTCCCCTTTATGGAAGTGGCACACATTGATTTGGCATATGATGCACTCAGTGTTCTCAGGGCAGCAGTCCTCACAAATCACCTGCAAACAGGGAACAGAGAAGATTAATATGCTGTAAAACACACAGAACATGAAAAGACCATCACTGAAGCACTACGACCTTCACATGCATCTTTAATAAACACACACCTTGGCACAAGTAAGCTTAAAGGGGTGGTTCAGGATTTTGGACATAAGACCTCATTTCCAAGTAAGCAAGTGTGATATTTATCAGTGGAGACCGTTTTCAACACGTTTCATCCAGTCCTTGTAATTGCAGAGTTCGCAGGTGCTAGGCTAGCGCAAGTCAACGGTATGTGCTAGCCTGCCACTAAAGACAGTCTTACCCACTCCAAAGTACACCCGAGGCAAATTCCAGACAATCGATGTAAATGTCTGTGTTGATAGAATAGTGTAAGAAATACAACTACCCTCGCATCGCGTTGCAATAGTTATACTTTGGTCCCTGAAGTTGGTAGTAGTCATTTTGCATCTCAGCAGCGGACTGATATTACCAAGGCTACTACTAAGTATCCCCATTGGAGTGCGCTTTACTGTTTACTTTTCGGCGCAGTACTACTAACCGGAGCAAGTATAATTCCGTCGTGGTAAGAAACAAGTCCCTCAAAATGTAATGCGATCGTTGAAATGCAAGAATAGAATAACGTTAGAAATAACAGTATCAATACAGACATTTACATCGATAGTCTGGCGTTATAATTGATTTGCCTCGGGTGTACTGTGGAGTGGATAAGACTGTTTTTAGTGGCAGGCTAGCACATACCGTTGACTTGCGCTAGCCTAGCACCTGCGAACTCTGCAATTAGAAGGACTGGATGAAACGTGTTGAAAACGGTCTCCACTGATAAATATCACACTTGCTTACTTGGAAATGAGGTCTTATGTCCAAAATCCTGAACCACCCCTTTAAATAAGGGCTATGAGATGAAGAACATGTAGCCTAATGATCCATACATCAGAATACTTTGACAAGATTTGGGAAAGATTGGAGTCTTTTAACTAATGCCCCCCATTCAAGCTTTACTCAAAAGACTATCTTTCAAGAATTTTTCCCAAATCTTCAAAGTCTTCTGTTGTAAGGATGGCTTAACACTACCCTTCACAAACTAAAGATCCATTTAGGCCTACTAACATTCACTTTAGCCTGCATGGTTATTAGCAGCCACTTTAAATATAAGTTAGCTGCTATATCTAGGTTAGCTAACTTACTCACACCTGATATTTCATTCAAACTAAAACTTATATTCATAACGACATCTCAGACAGGCTTGTTGTTGGATATGATGTTAACTACCATTGTAGATATTCCACATAATGGTAAAGTTAGTTAATGGAAAAGTTAACATTAACAGCTAACATCGCTAACGTTAGCAATATTAGCTCGCTAACGTTATCGATAGCTAATTGATAACATTAACGTTAGCTAATTCTAGTTAGACTGTTAACAAACGGATTTGGTTAACATTACATTATAAAAACAATATTTTCTAACTAATTCCCGTTTACTAAAGGCTTTCTTACCTTGGATATGATGACGGCAGAGTTTGTACAGCTTACACAGTTTGATGCATGACAAAAAGTGACGGTTGAAAGTCACCGTGGTTGGAGTTCAAATATCAGTCCAGGGTGGGGGATGGGTATTGCTGTGTGCGCATGCGCATATCAAGATGCGATAAGCATCCGTTATATTTAAAGTAGCTTTGGCCTCACACATTTTCCATGCACATAGTGTAACCCAAAGCACTCCACACAAAACATTGACACATAAGGCAGCATAGTACACCATATCTGTGACGCCAAGACATAAACAAATATATTCACACTGTTCTCCATTTGGAAAATAAGTAATGTAATCTAGTGTATGGATATGCCACCATATATGGAGACTACAAATATGTCTGCCACATATTCACACATAAAGTTCTCCATATATTTAGAAAATAAGTAGTGGAATCTAGTGTATGGATATGTATGCCACCATACATGGAGACTACATATAAGTCTGTCACATATTCACACATAAACTTCTCCATATATTTGGAAAACAAATAATTGGATCTAGTATATGAAGATGTATAGCATCTTATATGGGAAATTAAAATATTTTGTATGCATGTATGTCCATATAGCTTTGAATATATGTTTGACATAAATATTTGAATCACATATATGTCCATATAAGTAAAATGATAAGTCCCTGTTATTTGACATATATGTTCATATATTGCCATATATCACATTTTTGTATGGGCGACCCCGCGGAAGTGCTCGCTTACATCAACAACCGCATCACTGGCAAATCTCCTCCACATTCCACTGAAGATATGGAAGATGAGTCAGTTCAGAACAACAATACGGTACACAGAGGCGGACAGAGTACACAGCTTCATTACTTGAGTAAAAGTACAGATACCCTTTGCTAAATTTTACTCAAGTACAAGTAAAAGTACTTGAAGTACTTGTTTTTAAAAGTACTTGAGTATCAAGAGTACAAGAGTAGCCTACATTTTCTAAATATTGCATTACTACTGCCACAGTGCTTACATTTATGTACAGAAATGACCTACATGGAGTTATGAAAATTTTTAATGTTAACGGTCTCCATCAATCTACAATAAATAGTATAAATAAATAATAATAAAAAAATAAATAAAAAAATATATATATAGAAATACAAGACCTAAAGAAAATAAAATAAATAAGAAGATAAAAGACATACCGTAAAACTCCAAATAATAGCCAGGGCTTTTATTTTCCCAAATCGCCAAACTGCACCGGCTAGTATTAGAGACAGGCGTCTATATGAGACAGGCCTTTAATTCCCTTTACACAAAACTTTTCCTCTGCAAAGATGGAAAATATTATCGAATTAATTATTTCAAACACACTAAATGTCTACCTATGACTCGGCTATCTGATGACAATTACGGATCATCATTCATTTAGTGTTGAGATAGATAGATAGATAGATAGATAAATACTTTATTGATCCCCAAGGGGATCCCCAAGGGGATGTTGTTCATTGAGTGAGATACAGTAAGATCCAAATAGCAGGGATAGCCAGAACAGATGAAACACGTTTTAATTACGTAATTTACAAAGAGATCGTATCACACTGAAAGCTCATATTTTGTCACTAGCAAATAGCCTATATCGGTCCTTTGTCAAATACAGTTGTATTATCAGCCCTGACCAAAACCGCATGAGAGAGCCTGAACCATATTGTTTCTCCCGTTTTGTATTTGCCAAACAGTCTACATTCAAATCATAGCCTACTTCCAGGCGCGTGGGAACATATTTTTGACCAGGGGTGCTGAATAACAAAATAATCATGGATGTCCGACGATTTTCCCCCCAGCATATGATTCGAATTTAGACAGGTAAATACGGCATTTCACCGCTGTGTATGAGTAGGTCTAAGAGTGAGAAGTTTTATAATGCCCTGGGCAGCCACATTCCACTGCAATTATGTGCAGCACTTGCCACTCCGACTCATCAATAAAAACTGCGTGCACACACCAGTCCCATAGAAGCGCACTTGACTTTACATCATTAACCTATTTCAGTATATAGCCAGAGAATGTCCGTAGACGGGCTCTGATATAGCCTAGTCTAAGGTAAATTCCTTTTCTGACTTCTTTCTCTGTATCGCCATGGCATTTAGAATAAAGAATAAGTTTGCGAACCGTTCTGGTTTTGAGGCAAAAATTAGAGCGGTAGTTTCCAGGCTGCCTTAGCAGCGTGAATCAAATCGCGCGCAAGGCAGCATGGGAACACCCAGGCTACGCGACGAGATGAGCAGCAACTTGATGCAACATTCTAAAACCTTTTGTTTTTGTCCTGACAGAATAATAGCGCCTCCCAGAGGGCATTAATGAAAATTCACCACCTAAAACATGATCAGGCTGACTGATGATACTTTTAGCCTTTTGGACTGCCTGTTTGTTAAACAGAGCACTCGGACTATTTAGCTGTGTTCCAATAATCTTTGATGAAGTGTTAACATTGCTGCTGAGACTGTTCTTGTCTTTGACTGATAGGCTATTGAACCAACATAAAAAAGATAAAGTTAAAGACTCTCAATAAAAGACTGATAAAAGTTACGTAAATGGTTTTAGAGACACTGAAGGAGTTAAGCTTCCTCAGCAGATGAATTCTCTGTTGTCCCTTTTTGACAATTGTCTCAGTGTTTACATGAAACTTGAGCTCACTGTCAAATAGTGTACCTAAGTACTTGTAAGAATCAACGATTTCCACATCCCCCCATGTATGACACTTGCTATTGGTTCTGCTTTTGTCCTCCTAAAATCAATTATGAGCTCCTTTGTTTTGGCTACATTTAAATCTAAAAAATTATTGTCGCACCACTTCACAAATGATGTCAACGCTAGCCCATGACTGGAACGTGGACCTTGGAATAAAGATAGCTATAAAGATAGCTAATAAAGATAGAATACAGTACTTCGTTACTGTCCGGCTCTAATGGTACATGACTAGGCCCTACTGTAATTGCAATTACCTATAGGGGGAAAGGAAGCACGATCAGGCTACACGTTCAGTAGCTCAAGTTCATAGCAATAGGACTATACTTAAGATGAAAAATACTTTCCCCCAAATTCCACTGTCATTATCACTGGCTTGATAATTTCATGTTTACATTAATGTCATGTCAGAGGACTTGTTCTTGGCCGATTGTCAAAACTTTAAGGTTCACAGAGTTTAAAGTTGAAACTACTTGTTTAACCGCAGGAGGGTTGCAAATGGGAGTTTGCAGAAACCTAATGTGTATCGGGGGGGCATGTTCAGGCATTAGGGCTATGTTTCATAATTGTTTAGTGTAATTGTATTTGTGTTTATTTATTTTCTTTTCTTTGTGCATCCATCCTCTTTCAGTATGACTTAAATAGGACAGGCCCATGTACTTTTTACATATTTACTTGCAATGACACATAATTATTCCACAGTAATCCCAGGTAACAGGGATGTCAATATTATAAGCTGGAATGTGAAGGGCCTTAACCATAACGTTAAGAGGAAAAAGGTAATTTCACACTTAAAACACCTGGAAATTGGGATAGCCATGTTACAAGAAACTCACCTGTGCAACAAGGATCAGGCCAGGATCCATAGAGATTGGGTGGGACAGATGTTTAATTCGAAATTTGACAACAAAAGTAGAAGAGCAGCCATACTCATTAACAAAAATATTCAATTTAATGCCACAAACACCATATTGGACCCAAATGGTAGATATGTCATGGTTGTGGGGAAGCTATTTCCGCTCCCTGTTATTTAAGTTAGTATATATGACACACATAAACTGATAGACCCATAGAGACTTAACAATCCATTTAATATTTTTAATTTGAGGCGTCTGTTTAACATAATTCATACCAAATCGGATAGATCAGTCCCAGAAGCAGTCATATCACTTGACGCCGAAAAGGCATTTGATAAGAGTGGAGTGGGGCTATCTTTTTCATACTCTATACAGATTCGGCTTTGGCCATACATTTATCAGGCTAATCAAATTAATATACACCGACACTACCGCTTCAGTCTTTACCAATTCTGTTTTCTCTGAATACTTTAGTTTAAAAAGAGGCACAAAACAAGGTGACCCCTTAAGCCCACGAAGAAGAAAAAAAAAACAGATGTACTTTTGCGAGATCTCGCAAATTTTTTTTCTACTTTTGGAACTTGCTGGGCTTCCTACTTGACCCCAATAGGCCCACAAACCACTACCGCCAGATGGCAATCATATCAGAGGGCCGAACGAGCGAACCGGGAGGAACTGTTAAATTCTGTCAATAATTGCATAGGTCTTTGATCATAATTGTAGCGCCGAGCTTAGTTGCATTGTGATGTTCCTGTATGTTGTGTGTGTGTGTGCGTGTCTGCACGCAGGTGTCTCCCTCTCCCTCCCGTGTCATAGGCCTATCCAGAAAACCCACAAAACGCAACAGCGATAGAGCAATCATAGTATCATGTTTACCCACGGTTGCCATTCACCTAGCTTTCCAAGAGATGGCGCTGCTGACTTTGTGTTAGATACTTTAGCTACAGCTGTGTCTTCAGACCAACCCGGAGGATTTAACGTTAACAGGCCTTCAGTAAGTGTAGTAGCAAAGATTCTGTTCTAGAATCTTTGGTTAGTAGGCCCTACTTGTAACCAAAGATTCTAGAGCGCTACGCGCTGTAACAGTTAGACTGCAGTCTAGATCACTGGAAGCATAACCAAAGATCATTGATGCTCCGCTTTAACCCTCTCTGGCATAACCGTCTGAAGTCGTGGGCAATCTTGCAGATCAGCAACTCGGTGGACTTATGACAGTGACAGTTTGATGCTCCGAGAGATTGCAGTTCTTCAACGTAGTTTCAAACGTTAGCATCTAGAAGCTAGTCTGCACAATCCAGACTCCAGGGAAGGCAGATGGCAGCTCGCAGGTCTGCAGCAGCTCGGCGGCCGCGGTAGATCTTTCTCAGAGTATACATCTAGGTCCAGCTGTCCCGAGAAATCTCCTCGACCAGACAGGGAAGGTGCAGCAGAGGCAACAATCCTTACTATGGTCCTTTTGTTGTGCATAGGCTACATAATGGGCAAGGCATAGGCCATAGGGCATAAGCTACACATAGACAGATGCCCAGCAAAGTCCAAAAAAAGAAAAAAGTTTTGCGAGATCCCGCAAAAGTTTTGTGAGATCTCGCAAAAGTTTTGCGAGATCCCGCAAAAGTACATCGTTTTTTTTCTTCTTCATGTTTTTTTCCCCCATGACTTTTTTTTTTTTTTTAACCCATGTTTTTTTTCCCCATGTCACTCCGGGGGGCTCCGTACAAACTTAACTACAGTAAAAGCGAATATTTTCCTATCAATAAATTGGCAGAAAGATATCCTAACTTACCTTTTAAGCTCTCAGCTGATTCATTTACATATCTAGGTGTTAAAGTTACCCAATCCCACAATCACCTATTTAAAAACAATTTCTTGCCTCTTCTAGAACAGACCAAAAATTATATTAAGCAATGGTCAGTTCTACCAATATCCCTTATTGGTAGAGTAAACTCAATAAAGATGAACATAGTGCCTAAATATCTTTATTTATTTCAAGCCATACCTATATTCATACCACAGTCATTTTTCAAGACATTTAACCAGTTGATCTCTCCATTTATCTGGAACAACAAATCTGTGCGTATAAGGAAAGAATTTATGGAGAGGCCGAAAAGTTGTGGTGGACTATCACTACCAAATATCCGTTCATATTACTGGGCTGCGAATTTAAATGCCATCTCTTTATGGTTAAAAGACTGGAATGGCACAACCCCTGCGTGGCTTCAGATTGAATTAGCCACAAGTAGGCCACACTCATTTTTAACCATATAGTTTGGGCATCCAAAGTATATCTGTTAACTGTCCAATAACAAATAATCACTTTTTCAGCCATCTCTGTTAGACAAGGGCTTTCAGACCTGGCAAGATAAAGGCATCTATAGCATCAAGGACTTGTACATTGACAACACCTTTGCTAGCTTTGAACAGCTGTCTACAAAACACATTTTTTTTCGTTACTTACAAATCAGAGACTTTGTGCGTAAGAAATTCAATAGTTTTCCAGACTTCCCTCCACTATCTTGTTTAGACTCTTTGTTAAAGGTCAATCTATTAAATAGAGGTAGAGTCTCCATGATTTATGCACAGATCATGAACACATTGAATCCCTCTGTCTCTCATATAAGGGAAGCATGGACCAATGATACTGGGGTTCCACTTTCTGATGAAGAATGGGATATGGCTCTTGGGTGCATGTGTCCTCTATTTGCTCAAGACATGCACTAATACAGTTCAAAGTCTTACATCGCCTACACTATTCAAAAGTTAGACTTGCAAGAATATTCCCAGATGTCGATCCTCTATGTTGCAAGAATATTCCCAGATGTCGATCCTCTATGTGACAGGTGCAAACAGGCCCCTGCGACCACCGGTCATATGTTGTGGTCTTGCTCAAAGCTTTCTGAGTTCTGGAACTCTTTTTTTGATACAATATCCCAGACATATAATTACAATATCCAGCCCTCCCCCTTAACGGCCATCTTTGGTATTACACCATGCCTAGATGACTCAAATCCACCGGCATACTTGCAACGGGTCATTGCTTTTTCCTCCTTCTTGGCTAGGCATGCCATTCTTTTTAAATGGAAGGATCCAATGCCTCCAAGACACAGTCAATGGATCAGGGACATGATGCGAAATATAAAACTAGAGAAAATCAGATGTACCCTTAATGGCTCTATCAACAACTTTCAGTAACACTTGACGGGTGAGTTCATAACACATTCATAGCAGCTGTCATAAACTGCACATAAAGCATTCATGACTGTTTCATGAGACATGACTCAACATTCATACCAAACCTTTCATGAATGTGGAAGACAGAACGACAAGAGCTTGTCAAAATAAAAGTCCAAAGTTGCAAAGCAGCATTGCCGTTTTTGGACCAAACCTCTTACCTGATCACAGCACATCTGACTCAATGGGCTACTCCAGTGCCAACTAGAAATGCAATTCCGAGGAATTACACGAGGGGATGCAATCTGCTGGTTAGGGTGTTGGTGGGGCTGTTGAGCTTGCTGCTAGCTGGTTGGTAGGGTAATTGTGATACCTGCAAAGGTGCTTTTGGAGTAACCAAATTTGAATCTTGTGTGACATGGCATTCTTGAGATATCACACCTTGACATTTGACCTTCAACCTCCAACATCAACTCACTTCACCTTTGAGTCCATAAAAACACTCATACCAAATTTGAAGCATGTACGTCAAGCCGCTCTGGAGATATAATGCTGAATGCATGAGATATGGCTGGGACTTTTATTTTGACACACAGGAAACACTTTAACAGGATGTGTAGTTCAGGTAGGGCTAGATTGTATGCTTAGAAGCTGAGACAGTTGGATTTCTCACAGGTGACACCTGTGCCAGTGTTCTGATTACTTAACCCTTAAGAACGTACCGTTAACTATCCGTAAAAGCGTACCGTCACACTTTTGTGTTTGGAATGTTGCTACATAAGTATTCTAATTGCTGCTTAACAATGGGCTACCACTTGTTGGCTAACATGGGCTGACATTGTACATTCTCAAAGTCAAAGATCTCTCGCAAATCACTTTGCCACTACCATTTTGTTATGTCCACATTTTGCAGATCTAGTTTATATTATGATTGTGTGGTCGGGCTATACATGACAAAATCCACGGAAGTGGCAAGTATTGGGAAGACGTTTGCTTACAGGAGGCTACAAATGTTGCTAGCTTCACTGCCATTTATTGCCATATTTCTGAATGTCAGTCATTACACCAAGCACAATAAAACAAGCAAAATTAGTGCTTTTAAAAAAAATAAATGATGTTATTCAGTGTTTAGTCAAATCTCATGGCCACTGATAAGATGAAAATCAAAATGACCGTGAAATGTACGGAATGCTGGAAACAAACATCGTTCATTCACAAGCTATGTAGTTTGCTACATTCATGACATTAAAACTCGCACAAGAAATGCGCATACATCTTTATCTTGTCCCATTATAATCACAGCTTTATTTGCGCAATAGCAGTGCATCCATCAAGTCCGTCAATGCAAAACATTACAGCGACCGGTGAAGCACCCGATTTGGTTCCCCCGGAATTCCTGTTTCCTTTACGCCACTGTTTTGAACTTCTTGCGTTGTTGCTAGGTTACCGTGCGTATTCACAGTGCTGTTTTGCGTTTTCCGTGTTTTCAGCTACGGTAACCGACTAGAGCTTCCGTGTAAAGACCTAGAGGGGAAACATGAATTGCATGGGGAACCAAATCGGGTGCTTCACCGGCATCTCGAAGTTCATTCATTCAGAAAACAATCGTAGTATTTACAGACGCTATACAATTTCATCGATAATATTAGTCATGGCACATTTGAAAAGGCGTCAGTTTACTGATGAAGAGATCAGGGTTATTTTTACATCTAATGACGACTCTGATGTGGACATTGAACATCCGTCTGAGGTAAGAGCAGAGATATTCGCGTGTCCTGTTATCCTCGTGACAATTGTAACACGTTGTCAGCGCGACTTCATTTGCGTAATCAGGTGCATGCATGCAACACATGTGATCCATAGCTGTCAACATTGAGCTTTGAAAATAAGGGAGATTTCCCGGGTTTCTCACGCAGAATACGGGAAAATGTCAACATTCGTCCCCCTATATTAATATGGTCAACTTTATACAGCCCTAGCAAGGCTAAAGTTCTGTAGCCTAATCGATGGCCCTGTGCGCTGTAATTCTCTCCTGCGCAAACAAAATGTGTGCGTTCCAAGTAGCCTATAGTGCGTAATTCTTCTTCATAAAGTTGAACAAATGCATTTGGAGATTTTAGAGAGAAAATATAAATAGCCTGTCATGCAGTTTATGGGCTTTAGTGGAGAGTTGGGAAGTTATGGTAGGCCAACTTGGAGTGAATATACAAACAGGGGAATTCGTAGCTGAGTGGTAGGCCGATACACACAGCGTTCGGCCGTAGCCTACACTATGCAGGTGCCACTGAATCGTGCTCTCGTGCATCTTAAATAGTCTCACTGTCGCCTTCAAGCAAGCAAAACGATGCTTTAAAAACATCTGTTTCGTTGGAAGGGCAAGGGTGTAGCAACAGGACAACAGTACAGAGACTGACAAGTCCGATGGTAGAGCTAATGTTATGAGATTGTTAAAATACGGGATATTTACGGGAAAATATTAAAAACGGGAAGAGCGGGAAAAAAGTTAAAATACGTGAGAAACCCGGAAAAAACGGGAGGGTTGACAGCTATGATGTGATCACATGATGAAAGCATGTGTGTGTGTGGTACTTTGCAATATTCACGTGAAATAAAACAGATCAGGCCATGCTGCACTGCATAGATTGTAGGCCACCTAATAATGACTATAGAATGTCAGTGTAGAACGCTAGTGACGCAGCCCAAAAAACTCACCCAGTGGAGTACGTTGGTTTAAATAAAACCTACGTTCTTAAGGGTTAACGAGCGCAGCTGGCTCTATTATGACATCACAGCCCCCATTCAAGTCTATGGGGGAAAATACACTTTTAATTACAAATATCTCAAAAAGTATAAACTTCTCAAAAATGAAAACGGATAGGACGGTAAAGCCTGAGAAGATCTACGGAACGGTGTTTGAACCAAATTTGTACGTTAAGCGGTTTGGGCTGAATAGCGCGCACAAAAAGGTAAAAAGAAAAATAATAAGAAGAAGAAGTCTCCGGATTTCAATAGAGGGGATGCATCCCCTCTAAAAAGACAGAACATGGTCAAGCAAATAATTTTTGTTTCATAAAAATGTATTTGTTTTATGATGTAACCTTTGCAGATTATTTCTCACCTTTTGCTTCTGGGAATGTCCAACCGTTCCAGGTTACACAAATACGGGTCAGCTGAATGTAGGCTAGTTTACCTCCCAGTGTTAAACTCAGTGATTACGAATACTTCACAACTTGTATAGTAAAGTGACATTCGATGTAGACTTAATAAGATTTTCATGAAATATTTACAAAGGCTGGAGAGATTAAATTAATGGTATCCGGGTTACACAAATACGATGTTGGACTTTTATTTTGACAAGTTTTCGTTGTTCTGTCTTCCACATTCATGAAAGGTTTGGTATGCTGCTATGAATGTGTTATGAACTCACCCGTCAAGTAAAGTGTTACCCAACTTTCTTAGAGCATGGGATCCATTTACATGTGAGTATGTTACCTGACCTAGAACTGTAGCTATATGCTGTCATTATCCATGTGCTGTTGATCTGTCCTATTCATGTTAAAATATGGGATGTCCTTTATTTTGTGTTTTGTTTGGTTTTGTCCTGTGTTTTTATTTATTTTTTGTTTTGTTTCTTAGTACTTATTTATTTATCTATTTTATTATTGGTTACCTTATGTCTGTCAAATAATGTGTGTGGAGATGTCTGTTGTGATTACCTGTTTTAAAATGACCATAAATAAAGTGAAAAAAAAGAAAGAAAGAAAATGCTTGCTGACCCTATTTCCTATCTGTTCCATTGAGATTTGTATGATTTAGACCCAAAAAGCCTTTTTATTTTCATTTCTTGATGTCACACCAAATGATTTCATGTCAGGCCATATGATAAATCACACCACATAACAATCTGTTAATGCAAAAAATGTGTGTTACAGATGAAACTCGAAAAATTAGAATATCATGCAAACGTTCATTTATTTCAGTAATTCAACTTAAAGGTGAAACTAATATATTATATAGACTCATTACATGCAAAGCGAGATATTTCAAACCTTTATTTGTTATAATTTTGATGATTATGGCTTACAGCTTATGAATACCCCAAATTCAAAATCTCAGAAAATTAGAATATTACATGAAATCAATTTAAAAAGTTTTTTAAATACAGAAATGTCGGACCCTCTAAAAAGTATAAACATGTGTATGTACTCAGTACTTGGTTTGGGTCCCTTTTGCATGAATTACTGTCTCAATGCGGCGTGGCATGGATGCTATCAGCCTGTGACACTGCGGAGGTGTTATAGAAGACCAGGATGCTTCAGTAGCGGCCTTCTGCTCTGTCTCATGTCTCTCAACTTTCTCTTGGCAATGCCCCATAGATTCTCTATGGGGTTCAGGTCAGGCGAGTTTGCTGGCCAATCAAGCACAGCAATCCCATGGTAATTTAAACCAGGTTTTGGTACTTTTGGCAGTGTGGGCAGGTGCCAAGTCCGGCTGGAAAATGAAGTCAGCATCGCCATAAAGCTTGTCTGCTGAAGGAAGCATGAAGTGCTCTAAAATGTCCTGGTAGACGGCTGCGTTGACTCTGGACTTAATAAAGCACAGTGGACCAACAGCAGCAGATGACATGGCTCCCCAAATCAAGGACTGTGGAAACTTCACACTGGACTTCAAGCATCTTGGATTGTGTGCCTCTCCATTCTTCCTCCCGACTCTGGGACCTTGGTTTCCAAATGAGATGCAAAATTTGCTCTCATCAGAAAAGGGGACTTTGGTCCACTGAGCAACAGACCAGTTCTTTTTTTCCTTAACCCCTTGTAAGACGCTTCTGACGTTGTTTGTTAAGTAAGTAAGTATATATATGAGGCGCCCCCTAATGCACAGCTGACTATACCACCCCTTGAGATAAGTAGTGCCTGATGTTAGAGCAAGGGGAACTCTATCCCAATGAATGTACAAAGACAGGTGTTTAGAAAAGTATAAAAATACAGTCTTTATTAAATACTGAAGGTGTTGCCGTGGTTGGTCAACAATTACACATAGGGGGGGAAGGGAAAGTCACAGCCATCAGTATTAGATTAGTCGAGTTGCTGAAAAAATGATATACTAACAGGATGTTAGGTCTCACTACCACATGTGAATGATAACCACACAATACACTGCACTGCAAATCTTCTGTCACTACATAAAGCCTAGCTACAGGCATTAAGGCTCACACACAGCACTACAACCAGTCATTGAGTGAACTTAAGGGAACCCTTGGTAATTTTGGTAATAAAAGCCCATAAAAGTCCTGGCAGGAAGCATGAATAAGGATGTAGACCCAGGAATGCACTAATATTTTGTTCGTAGTACCAGTTTGCAACAATTATTAGTTAACACTAAGTTGTAAACACTTCGGAAAAAAAAATATTAAAAACTGAATATACCAAAAAACGTTGATGTAATCGCTTCCTGCCAGGACTTTTACGGGCTTTTCCTAAATCACGGAAGTAAGGTCGACGCAGCGGTATAGTAGCATCCATCAGGCAAGTGTTATTTAAATAAACTCCTGGTGTATTTACAAACTTTTCAATGCCTCGTTTTATGAGTAAAGAACATAGCCTGACGAGCCAGACCCACATTAAAATGTAGGGTCTGGGCATTCACCGTTCGTAGTGCTCAGTCCGAGGGGCGGGATAATCGGATGTCTTTCAAATTCCCTCTGCACGCAATAGGACATCGCTATGAGTAGGGTTGGGTATCGTTTGGGTTTTATCCGATACCGGTGCTAAATCGATACTTTTAAAACGGTGCCGGTGCCTGAACCGGTACTTTGTTTTTAAAATGTTTTAAATGAAAATGTTCTAAAGCATGAATTGCTTTTTTTATTGATTTGATTAAAAAAAAATAATTAAAGCATGAATTGCTTTTTTTTATTGACAAATTTGAACATAAAATTAAACTGTTATATTCAATTTACTATCAATATCTCATTGCTCCTACGAATAATACATTTAAATGTTAAAACAGCTTGCCATGCATGCACACACAATGGTACTGTAAGCTCTGCTTTCAAGTTTACCCAGTGTAGGCGGTTTGCCATAAGGTATGTTAAAACCGCTTGCCATAAAACTGCCAGGTCATGGACAACGGCATTTGCAAGCAAGCTAATCTAACAGGGACTCTACTTTCCAGTTAATTCAGTGTGTTCCCAAATGCTTCAAGAAATGTCATGTCTTAACCCATAACACGCAGTAGTTTTGAACATGTTAGGCTACATGTCGGTGTTGAAGTGTTTAGATTCCCAGCGCTAGCCTAGTAGGCATTTTAACAGCAACTATGGCTATGCGCTAACACCAGTCAGCTGAGTTTAATTAGCGATAATGTACGGAGATGGCCTCTTTGACAGCTCAGTGACATCAGGTATGTAACCTACATTTTTATGTTTTTGCCAGCTAACTTTTAACATGATCTTTATATTCATTGTGATGCTATATGGGCCTCGTGCACATGAAAGATTACCCACACAGCAAAAGGACTCCACGGCGGATCCGCCGCGGAGGTATGACTGCTTCCGGAACGGACCCGCGAGACGGACCCGTATCGGAGTCCAGATGCTCTCAGGAACGGATCCGCTACGAAGGCGGATCGCGGACCCGCCGTGGCTCCGCGCTGCATCCGCGATTAAAACCTTACCTCCGCGGCGGGTCCAAATTGATACATACATCCGCCGCGGACCCGCAACGGACTCATAAAGGCTCATCTGGCCCGACTCATAAAGGCTCATCGGACCCGTTTATCTCATTTTCAAAATTCCTTCTGTTCTTGCTGTAGGATTAAATAGGATAAACTATAGGATAAAAGTAAAACTATCATTAGGCCTAGCCTAGGCTACTACAGCAAGATAGGCCTACGATTAGCATCGCCTCGTATTTTTAACTTAACAATACTGTCAATAAACCTAACAAAAAAGGTTTAAGTCAAGACATCAAATTACTGTAAAAACGAGATCACTACTCAATGGAAATATAAAATGGACATTTATGGAAAGTTACAGGTTATAAGCTATCCTGTTTTTCTTAAGTAGCCTACGTTGCCTAGACTACTCTACATTAATTTTGAGGTCAAAACCTAATTTAGTGCTTTATAGGCCTAGGTCAGTGCAGACATGAAATATTTTATCTAATAGGCTACAACTTCAATGAAATGCTGCGCTATGCACATGTAAAATATCAGAAAATGAATAACTGGTGAATGACAAGAAGTTCAATAAAAAGATTGTTTACTGTAATGCTTATTTCTCCTATTACTCCATTTGTGTGGATGGAGGCGGAACTCGTCTCCTTGTTGCCCGATCCACCACCGGTTGAAACACCTAATTGCGTGCTCAGCGTCCATGGCTGACCGTGTCACCATGTTTTTCTTCACAGCACCTGTAATCAAACAGACAGATATGTTTATGTTTATGGTATGTAGCATCCAAAGCCAAGTATGCTTACACAATACAATATATGAGATAGGTATTAAGGAGATTAAATTTAAAAAGAAACATGACTTACAAAGCTCCTCTGTTCGCTGCACGTTGAGGGCTGGTGTGGGGGTGGAGGGAGTTGAGGAGGGACTGCCGTTCCTGGCCCATAGTGAGGTGGGTGGTGTGCGAGAGGGGGAAAAAATGTATTAAATGGTAGTCATCATTGATAATACACATGGGGCCTTTCTATTCACTAATATTTCAGAGATCAGTCCCTACCTTGAGTAACTCTCCGTATGTTAAATGTGGGTGCAGGTGCAGGGAGTTGAGGTGGTGAAGAGTGTTGCGGTCCTGCCCCATGGTGAGGTGCTAAGGGAGATAAATGGTTGTGATCTGTTAACCATGGTAGGCTGAGAGCTACAGGGCCAAACAATGGCAAACAAAAACAAATCTCTGGTCATACTGCACATGAATTTGTATGTTTCAACATTTTGGTATGCACTATCTATATCAACTCCATGAATGGATTGACATTGTAATCAATGTGTTTCAATACAATCTGATAATAATGAATGAACTTTTCAGGCAATATTGCATGAATGCAGATGTTTTAACTGACAAAATATTTGGCTGAGATTTTGAAAGTAATGTATGAAGTATGCAGAAAATCTGAGATGGTAATGCAGATGCAATCTGTTGATTTGAAATAGAGTGACTACTGCTGTGTTAATATAGATGGGGCCACTGTATTAAATTTTATTTCAGAGATCAGTCTTTACCTTAACAGTTTTCTCCAGGTTGAGGGGTAGTGACACTGCCTGGCACTCGGCAAGATGGTGGAGCTGGAGGAATAGATACAAGAAGAGGGGAATGTCTTTAGCACTAAGAATGTTAACCATATCTCTAATATTAATATTATGATTTAGTTATTTCAATGTTAAGAGATTATTACTTACTTTGCCAGTGCAATTGGCTTGGGCTTGAGGCTTCAACTGATATACCAGGCGAGTTGGAAGGTACCTCAGAGATGCAAAGTCACCATTTTCTGGCTCTTCTTCACTCTCATCAGAGTCCCCGAAACGATGGCTGTTAAATAACCATATCATTATGGTTATTGCAATCCCAAAATTTCCAAATATACATATAGTACAAGCATCTCTGGTCTATTTTGGAATGCATCGGGAATGTGTTCACATTACTTTCTGGGTTGTTAAAATGTATCTTCATCAAGCGAACCCAACAGAGGCAATCGTAACGTTAACTTAGATGGTAGAATCCAGCCGATAAAAGTTGACGCTGCAGAACAAACAAAATAGAAGATGGGGACCAAGTTCCATACAGTTAAGTTACGTTATCATAATAAATCACAAACAGACACCAATACCCATTAGTTGTCTGAACCGACTTAAAACAGTGATTAAAATGCCGAGGCTTTCATTACAAAGATGGCAGAAGGACACTAAAGTTACGTATGAGACCAAACTTTAATGCACCAAAAGTTAATGCACAGCTAGCTAGAAGCTAGGGCTAAACCATTATCAGTGAGTCAACATGCTAAAGTTGTAGGAAGCTTTCATAGCAGACGAGTGCTTCACTGACTTCATTGACTGAATTACCAGTGCCAATGTATCAGCTTAATCAAGGTTTGCATCGCAAACGTGATCTCAAACATATAGACATTAGCAATAACTTATGCAATTGCGCCTAGCAGCATGCTAGCTAGCAGCCAAATGCCGCTAGCATAGTAGCACTATGGACAACTGCAACACATTAAAACAGACAAGACCAGACTAACGTTGTGTGTTTTTTAAATCACACTACCATAACATATTCTGCCGAAATTGCTAACCCATTTTAAATTAAATAGGCTACAGACTCATATGAGCATCACAGCTAACAATAACGTTAACTTAGCCTGTTGCACAAAATTACAAACGTCTCTGGTTGCACTAACGTTAACGTTAGTCCTAATATCAAACAACGTCATTACAATCAATAAACATGATAAGTATAAAACCACAAAGGCCAATGTTTAGCTATTTTGAATGTCGCAATATATTAATAAATATCACTTACTCGAGAGGGTTCAGCGCAACCGTGTCCCAGCAAAGAAAATATCCACTAGTATGACTCTTCTCGGCTCTTGGTGTACAGTCATGTTCAACCGTTACAGTAAAGGCACGTACGCGCCCGCGGATCCGACATGGGTCCACTCAGGATCCGCTGTTTGACAGTAGAATTTACGGAGCCGCCTGGAGGCGGAGCTGATCCTCTGTGCGGCACCAAAACGAATGCGACAGTCACGCGGGTTTGGCGACTTGAAGGCGGATCCGCCTAGGAGTCTACTGCTGTGTGGGTAATATCATGCCATAACACACCGTGAAATAAAGTTTTCACCTTACAACTTTGCTGATAACATTTCAAATAAATGTCAGTTAGCGCATTAGCAAGGATATTGTGTAACGTATAGGCTAGCCTACTGTTGATGTTGTTTCATTGCCTTTTGCTTGTGTGTAGTTAGGCCCACTGCTAGATTTTGACAGGATCTCGCGATATCGCTTTAAAGTAAGCTACTTTGGGCTCACGCAAGCTGTCAAACACTGTCCACTCGCCTATGTGGTGCACCCCTCTGGTTTATACATCCAGTGTTTATCATATGTTAGCTAACTGTATCTGGATGTGTTGCTATCAGAGCAAGACGTTAGAGATGGGGCATGACATGCAGTGATGCCTCGTATAAAAAAAATTAAATAAAAAAACGCTATTTAAGCACCGAAATGAGGCACCGAAATCCACGTTGTTATTCGATGCAGTTACTACCGTTTGCGTTGGCACCGGTGCCATATTAGAACCGTGTTTCGGTGCCCAACCCTAGCTATGAGTCCCATGCGTTCCACTGGCCCACTGGTTAGCACTCTGGACTTGTAACCGGAGGGTTGCCGGTTCGAGCCCCGACCAGTGGGCCGCGGCTTGAGCAAGGCACTTAACCCCTCACTGCTCCCCGAGCGCCGCCGTTGTAGCAGGCAGCTCACTGCGCCGGGATAAGTGTGTACTTCACCTCACTGTGTGTTTACTGTGTGCTGTTTGTGTTTCACTAATTCACCAATTGGGTTAAATGCAGAGACCAAATTTCCCTCACGGGATCAAAAAAGTATATATACTATACTATACTATACACTGTTCGCCAACAGCAACATTATCTTATTTGTTTTCAAGTAGCAGGGAATTTTAGCCAAACCGTTACAACTCTGCCATCATGGTGCCCCAGGACCCTAGGGTGAAATTACTCCGAACCATCGCTTTAAGGGGAAGACAGGGGTAAAAGAAAAGAAAAGGCCCTCTAACCTGTGGCTCACAGAACAGCCTATACGCTATTACATACACCTAGCCACAGGCTAGAAGGGGCAAACAAAATACAAATGTATAAATATGCACAGTCTAAGAACCATACCAGTCATCCAAACATACAGTGTAGTATTCTGTGATCGTAGCGGTCTGGGTGGGTTATATGGGACTAGGATATCTTTAATATATTCTGCCTGGCCATTAATGGCTATGTATGTTAGAAGTAATATTTTGAAGTCAATGCGACTTTTAACAGGCAGCCAGTGTAGAGATGCCAGGATAGGGGAAATATGCGAGCAGCTTTTTTATAAGCTGTAAGCTCTTTAGACAGGTGTTATTGCAGCCAGCGTATAGAGCATTGCAATAATCAATCCTTGAGGTGACAAAAGCATGGATTAATTTCTCAGCGTCTGGTAAGGATAAAGACTTCCTTATCTTTGAAATGTTCCTTAAATGATAAAATGAAGTTTTGGTAATCTGTTTTATGTGATTACTTAGTGATAGGTCTTGGTCAATTGTAACTCCTAGATTTTTAACACTTGGATGTGGATGAGGATAGTCGAAGATCAGTAAATGTAGCCTGTGATGAGGATAGGATATCCCTCATCTTTTTAGGACCTAAACCCATGACTTCTGTTTTATCGGAGTTCAAAAGCAGGAAATTATTTGTCATCCATGTCTTTATGTCTCTTATACATGTGTCAAGTTTGGCTAACGGAGTTAATTCGTCAGGTGTTATGGAAAGGTATAGTTGTGTATCGTCTGCATAAGAATGAAATTTAATGGCATGTTTCCTAATTTCTGAGCCTAGAGGAAGCATATGGAGAGAAAATAACAGGGGCCCTAGTACTGAGCCTTGAGGCACCCCATATTTGACCATAGTCTGGGTAGACGGTTTATTGTGAACCTGTACAAATAGTCTGCGGTTAGAAAGGTATGATCTAAACCAAGCGAGTGCTGAGTCTTT
Source organism: Alosa pseudoharengus (assembly GCF_046254945.1). Lineage (NCBI taxonomy): Eukaryota > Metazoa > Chordata > Actinopteri > Clupeiformes > Clupeidae > Alosa > Alosa pseudoharengus. The sequence goes on along the minus strand of NW_027468576.1, from coordinate 157,357 downwards.
AATGCCTATCGAAGCCTCGGACTGATATAATTCTTGGATTTTATTCATATGCAAGAAGGTACCAATTTATTTTGACACTATTTTTTGGTTATCTCGGTGCGTGGGTGAATTAACATTTTGGCAGAACCCAACATGGTTAATTAGGGATTGAAATGCAATTGTGAGACAATCGTTCACATTATCCATATGAATATTAAAATCACCCAATATAAGTATTTTTTCTGTTTGGATAGTTAAAGTGGAAAGGAAATCAGAAAATTCCTCTAAGAATTCAGTGTAGGGGCCAGGGGGTCTGTACAATGTGACCACAGTTACAGGCTGATTAGATTTCCAGTCTGGCGGTAAAATATTGAGGACTAGAACTTCAAAAGATTTAAACTTGTGTGTGAGCTTGGGAGATGTGAGAAGACTAGATTGTAGCTACTCCCCTCCCCTGCCAGTGTGGCGTGATACATGATAATTCAAATGGGAGGGAGGTGTAGACTCATTTAATGGAAGGTATTCATCTGGTTTAAGCCAGGTTTCAGTAAGGCACAAAACATCTATATGATTGTCAGTAATAATTTCATTAACCAAGGCAGTTTTATTTAGGGATCGACCGATATATCGGCCGGCCGATATATCGGGCCGATATTTACGTTTTTTTACATGTATCGGCATCGGCTGATAAGCGGCTGCGTTCGCTGATAGTTTTCCCCCGCATTATTTACATACAGGCGTCCACAGGCAGGTCTGTGTTGCTGGAGAAGCTGCAATTCACGTGCAGACTGCCCCTCCCCCACAAGTGCTGAAAGCCTGCTTTTCAAGACAACAGTAAAATTTAAACTTTCAAAGCATCTTTTAACTGTTTGACTTAGCTAAATATTGCCATACACTTTGAAGGTGGAAGCAAGTTTGTGGGTCCAAATGGAAAACACGAATGATAGATAGATAGGTAGCCTACTTTATTTAATGCTTAATGCCTCGTTTATAGAACTGCTTGCCATTGTATTTAGGGAGCTGCAAATAGCTAAGTTGTAGGCTAGGCTAGCGGTAGCTGTTACAAACACTGGTCATTAAGTAATGCCAACGTTGTTCCGTGGTATTTGTGGGAGTTTTATTCAGCGACCACCTGGCTGAGTTTTGGACGCGTGTGGTGTGTGTGTGTGTGTGTGTGTGTGTGTCTCCCTCCCTGAATGCCTCTTCTATAAAACTGCTTGCCATTGTATTTAGGGAGCTGTAAATAGCTAAGTTGTAGGCTATCCGTATGGTAGCGGTAGCTGTTACGAACACTGGTCAATCATATGATTAAGTAATGCCGACGTTGTTCCGTGATATGTGTGGTAGTTTTATTCAGCGACCACCTGGCTGAGTTTTGGACGCGTGTGGTGTGTGCGTCTCCCTCCCCTTATCCCTTCGAGCTGGGTGATACAGTGATAAAAGCTTTAATAATGAGAGACGTGTTATATGTAGTTAACTATTAATTCGTGTTCACGTTTACCATGTACCAGAGATACCGTGTATGCCTTACTTGTTTAGAGCCGTTTGCTAACGTTATCATTATCAATCCAGTTCAATAGTTGTTCGTCAGCTACCAAACAGACGTTTGTGTGTGCATCTGTGAGACACACGCATCACAGCGATATGAGAGTGCTGCGCTACCGGAAGAAGAAATTTTAAAACTTTGAGAGATATGTTTTATACCTTTTGACGTTGATGCCGTTTGCCGTTTAGAACAGAAACATCTGACACCACGTTATTTTCTTCGGCTGATTTATGTTCTGTGATTGACAAATCTTGCAGCTTTTTTTAGAAAAATATAGACATAGAAAAAATGAAACCATGCAGTCTTAAATTACAAATCAAGCACTTTATTTCAATAGCTTTTCAGGCTTAGGGACTGTACGATATTTAGCGGGGGGGGGGGGGGCCGGTCGCCAGACGATCGGGTTAAAAATGTTCTGCCTGGCCCTCCCCCCTGGTCAAATGTTTTTTTCCACGGGCCTCCCCCCGGCTCAAAAAAATTCTCCTAGGCCCTCCCCCCTACGTGAATCAAATAAAACTGGTCGAAAAATGACGTTTACAAGGTTAAAACGGCCAGCAAATGTCATAAGCACACATACACACACGTGGCTACAAACCAGTGTTGCGCGGTCGCCCGATATTTTTAATCAACCCGACCGCAACTCGGACCGCGAATATTAATTAGGACAAAATTATACCCGACCCGCGATCCGACCTGCTTATTTACAAAATGTGTGCTTTTGGTTATAGTCCATTTCTGTAAAACAAACTAATTTATTTGCGAAACTTTATGCAGTAGAACTACACACAGGCATGCAGGACATAATGTTTGCGCAGGAGAGAGAATGAGAATAAGAGCGCAAGCACTCACGCAACCACCAAGGATTAGAACACTAGGATAAGATTTGGCCATGGACATACTTCTTTCGAAAATAGAAATGGGGAGGCAAGGTAGGCAAGAGAGATACATTGCTGGTCAAAACGTTAGCGTAAGAACTGGTTTAAAATGCTGAATGAAGCACAAAGCTTTACTAAAGCACATCCACTGCTTAAAGTCACAAACACAACAAACTAAGGTAACTTTTATGCATGCGCGAACCTATACATACCGGTAGATATGGCTGTGTAGTCTGTGCCATAAGATTTATTCCTGCAGGCTGCCCGTTTCGGCTGTCATACTTTTAAATGGCTTCGCAAGAAGTAGGCCTACATAGACCATAACTTGTCCGACTACTGTCATCTTCTTTAAGAACTTTTCCCAATATTTCCCATAGCCTATATCGCTTTTCCTGAAGGGGTGTCTTTATTATTTTAACTCGCGTCTTCAGCTTCTTTACTGTTGACTTACTGTATTGATGCTTTACTGTATTGATGCTAGCCTTCTCGTGATATTTTAAGTAGGCCTATTTGTAGAAAATATATATTTAATTAATTTTAACTGACCCGCCCGCAAATGACCCGAATATCATTAAAATATTTGGTTTATGACTCATAACCGCGGGTGACCTGCAAGCTTACGAGGGGAGTTGTGGGAGATTCAGGTAGGGTTGCGACTTTTTGGACTCGCCCACTCTGTCAAAGAGACGTGAATCATGTTTTGGCCTACAAACCTTTTAAAATATCGAAAACGGATCATTGATCAGGGGAAAAAAATATCATGGATCAGGAAAAAATAATTTTCCTCGGCCCTCCCCCCAGGCCAAAACATTTCTCCTGGGCCTTCCCCTAAGGCTTAAAAAATTATCTTAGGCCCTCCCCCCCCTGACGACCGGCCCTCCCTCCCCGGTAAATATCGTACAGTCCCTTATTTTTTTCTTAAAGTATTTAAATGTGTTGACAAAGGACATTTTGTGATGACCTGAATTATGTCTTATAGTCAGCAAGCAATGCATCATCAAGGCTGTAAGATGTTGATGAAAGCATTTTGCACAGTTAACCATATCCAGTGCACCCATCCATAAGTTCAATAAATGTTCCTTTTTTAAATTGAGACTTATAACATTTGTTATCATAAGTAATTATGTGTCATTTTTATGATGTAAATTGAGGGAGCAAAATAAAAGCAGTATCGGCTCCAAATATCGGCTCAAGAAAATCGGCAGCCTGTATCGGTCATCGGCTAAGGCTAAGGGAAAAAAATCGGTATCGGTATCGGCACTAAAAAATCCATATCGGTCGAACCCTAGTTTTATTTGACAGTGATCGAATATTAAGTAAAGCAAGTGCAAGTTGCGTTTTTGGCGGAATTTGCTTAACCGAAGAAGTTTTTATCGTAATAAAGATTGCTACGAATAATTCCCCTAGAGGGTCGAGTAAGAGTTGACAGTCTTGGTACAGACACCCTCTATCTGGCCTTGTATGCCCTGTATACCTGGGTGACTGTTAGGACGGCAGAGATCTGTGTAAGACATTATCTCTGCTTCCTGGATCTCTGGTTCGTCAGGAACTAGCCTCGGTTAAGTGACGGTCTATGTTCCTTGAAAGGAGGGCAGTACCCTCCCATGTGGGATGGATACCGTCTCTTTTCAACAGTCCAGGTTTCCCCCAGAAGGAGCTAAAGTTATCTATGAAGCCCACATTGTTATTGGCACACCACTTTGACAGCCATCGGTTGAGGTCCGAAATTCTGCTGAGCATTTCATCACCTCTTAATGGGTATGGGTCCAGAGAAAGTTACAGACATCTGTTGCGCGAACCTGCACACAGAGATAACGTTTTGTATGGTGATCTCCGATTGACGCAATCAGACATCATTAGTGCCGGTGCGGATGACTATTTTCGAGTATTTACGATTAGCTTTAGCCAGCACTTTCAAATTTGATTCGATGTTGTTAGCTCTGGCCCCAGATATCGATTTTACTATGGCCGATGGAGTCGCTAGCATCACATTTCATATAGTAGAAGCGCCAATGACCAGAGTAGCAGGTTTCTCGGGGCTAGCTAAGGGGGATAATCAATTAGAAACATGAATAGGTTGGTGGTTAGCAGTGGGCTTTCTTCGTTTGGATTTAGATCCAGGCGAAACAGGCCCAACGGGCTGCTTTCGCTTGGGTCTAGCTCCCGTAACAGTCACCCAAGAGCTATCCCCTTGCTGCGAGGGGGCTGTCATGGTTGTGCTAACTGTGCTGACGGCTGGTGCATCCATACAATTTACCAGGGGTTCTGCCACTAGCTGTTTGCTAATCTGATCCAGTGTGTGGATGCGATTCTCTAGTTCACGTATCCTCGCCTACAAGCTAGCTATTAGTCTGCATTTATTACAAGTAGCATGTCCACTAAAGGAGGCTGAAGAGTTAGCTAGCATGTGACACGCCGGGCAACAGAGAGAATCGAAGGAGAGGCAGGGGCGGCAGAGGACTCTGCCATCGTCCTTAAAGGAATTATCCGGAGTAAAATGCACTTTAGATCAATTTACGGATGATTGGGAGTACATACGTTGAGTTGACATCCAAATCATGTCATTCGGATGTGTTTTGAGAAAGTTCGATTTTACCGTTTTTAGTCAAAACTCGTTAGCCTGGAAGTGACGAGGCATGTCATTTCGCCGCTACAAAACGCTATTTTTATACCTCTTCTACAGTTCCAAACAACATTACACTTACGTGGTAGTGAGTAGAGGGTCCCTAAAGCCAAACCGAAGTATCCCGAGGTCTTTATGTGGTCAGATAGAGTCACAGAATGAATTTCATCAAGCCAGTACCTTTCCGGAAATGTTGCCATCTTTGCTGCCATCTTCAGGGGAAAGTCCGTAGGAGTCGATTGCTGAGTGCGGGGTAACACACTCTGGAAATTCACAATTTCGTCGCCGTTTTTTTTTTTTTAAAAAAACATAGTCCAGCCCATACAACTTCATTTCAATTTCGAAAGAAATACTGGACTATGTTTTTCCTCCACTTTTATCATTCACTTGGGCCACCCCCGACTCATCAGAGCCTTTGTTGTCTGAGGTGGATGGGTGTGGCCCAGGTGGATATCATAACTTTATGCTACAGTGTAATTCTTAGTCTACAACTATGCACAGATACATTCAATTGTAATGCAACCATGATCAGACTGTTGCCTACATTACAAGTATATTAATTCAAGCAAACATGAATGTATTATTCACAACACATTTTTACAGAGCAATACTGTATGATAATGAGGTTGGCCTATCTCGCCATAAGACATCAAGTAGGCCCAGGACTGAGTTACCTTCTCAGTAGAGGGGCCAGAACAATGAGCAAATGGTCACTTTATGCATGAGCGGGTGTTGGGAATCTTTGGCCATGGCCAGCTAAGACAATACAGATCAAACACAGGTATCCACACATGTAAATTGAATGCAAAAGGCATTCTTTAGAAATGCAAAAGGTTTGAGCAAAAGACGGGCCTTACAATTTCATGAATAAAGCATTGATAAATTGTACACACAGTGTGTACAGGATTACGGCTGGTGGCACCACTGGTCTGATCTGCAGCATTTCTCAAACTATGGGCCTCCTCGACAAGAGGATTACAGTACTGGTCCGCAGAGCCGCAAGGTTAAATTATGCCGGTGCTTCTGTCACACGTCTGATCATTTGCAGCCAGATTGAATGGGGTTTCTTTTTCCTTCAGTCCGCTGTTCCATAATACCAGTCAGGAAGTATCCCCAATCAGGAAATACTTAATTTGGTGTCGTCAATTATAGAGTAGGTTACATCTCGTTGAATTGAATAATTTGGTGAAAACTAAACACTCAGAAGATCCACAAGAAGCAGTCACAGCAGTCTTTTCGAGTTCTTACAAAAGTCACAAGGCAAACAAGTTCTTAGGGCAATTCTTAGTCTCAGTCAGGCAAGCAGTAGTTCATGAAAAGGAAGCCAGGTGTGTCAGAGGAAATCCATAAACAGAGTCGAGAGTAAGCAGCCAAAGTTCTTTTCTTTTCTTTTCTCTGATTGTCTAACACTCTGTAAAGCGCAATGAGACATGTGTAATGTTTTGGCGCTCTATAAGTACAATTAAATAATAATAAAAAAAAATCAAAGTTCAGAAACCAGAGATCCAAGAGTCCAGGGTAGGTCAAGACAGTCCTTGTCGCAAAGTCAATCCAGAATTTCAAGTCCAAGTCACAGCGATTCTTGAGAGCATAAATATTAGAAAGCTAGATACCGCATTAGGCTCCAGAATATACGTAAATAGCGACGCCATCTTGGTGGGGGCAACAATCACTGGAGGCCAATGGAGGAACATGTGACTCTGACTGGAAATCAGACAGGTGTCTCTAATTGCCGGCAAGTGTTGTCCATAGACAAGAAAAGGTGTTCCCCCCAGCAATACGGCGGCCGCGTTTACCATGCTACCTAATAGAATTCGACGGACAATGCGGTATCTACAGCAGCTTTCTAATATCTATGCTTTTTTGTTTTTAAAATGTTGTAATTGTATTTGTGCTTATATTTGTGCTTCCTGTGGGACTACAGATTTAAATTAGCCCAAGGCTAATAACTCTGGTGCAATGCATCAAATGTTTTCATTTATCTTTTAATTGCACACTGTCCCTTACAAATAAACTTCAATAAATTGAAATTGAGAGCATGTGAGTTCATGACCGAGCATTGTTGCAACCAGGGGGTCAGGATTTGGAGGGTTAGCCACTTAGCATGGCATTTGGCCGCCGACATTTTTGAAAAAATGGCGTTACGTGGTTGCAACTTCCAGCACCAGTTTTTACATGCTGATTAGTAGATGACAACTCATGCACAAGTGTAGTGTTGGGCACGAGCGTTCTCGCGCGTCCATGTTGGTTAAGCATATTTCTGGAAGACGACAAATAAAACGACTGCCTACTTGGATTAAGCTACTGATACTTGACTTAATGCCTACATTGTTTAGGCTGTATTATACCAGACTTTGTAGTAAATAAAATAAAAAAGGAAATGTTGTCATATACTATTATTTGCCTTATTTGTGGGTTAACAAGGTAACTGATTATGACAATACAGCATAGCAATGACCTATATCCAATTATTAGCCTAGGCCTACTCATTGTGTTGTGTATGAAAGCTATTTTAAAACGCATAGGCTGTAGTCCATGACAACGCAACATCAGGATCATGTAACCTATGTTTCCCCAAGAGATTTAAAACTAAACAAATGTCAAGTTTAATTTGCTTTCTTGCAACATTGACATGATTAGGCTATGCATTTGATTTCAATGGTCAGGCTGCCAGTCGGGGCAAAAGCCAAATATCCACCAACAGTTGCAGACTCTTGAAATGCCTGCTCAAATCACAATACCCGAGGGATGTGTGCTTCTATCGGGAAGTTTAATTTGTGTTGGCTTCATTTCGTCTGTCTGCAAATGTAGCCTAGGTTTAACAAGCTGCAAATTCACACTGGTTGCAGCAAAAATCCCAGCTATCCACAAGTTTCTTACGTCCCATGTCTACTTAATTATAGTATTTTTTGTTGGATAGCCTATTGGGCAATTAGTAACAGTCTACTTTCACTCTCACAGATGAGAACAACGTTTCAGTGTCAGCCATAGAACTCCGGCATGTTTATTTCTTCCCCTGCATAATGTGCACATCACAATAATCACTTCCGTGGCTCTGTTTACTATCCCACAACTCCCTGTGTCCTCCAAGCTAAACAGTGGCTAGTTTTCATCAAAATCGCTGTATCGGTAGACTAGCCTATCCACAACTTTCCTGCAAGTCTTATTGGGCGTCGCCATGACACACAATACTTCCTGTTGCTGGTATCTAAGTTCCGGTTTAGCCTTAATTAGCACAGGGAGACTACAGCAATGAAGCTAGCAAACAAGGGACATTACTCGCGGTACAAACAAAACGAGGAAAACTGATTACTTATAAATAGTAATTGTGACAGACTAAGCAATGGCTCCTTGTGGCTCAACGTGTGCTGTTGTCGGGTGCACAAACAACACACGAAAACTGAAGGACTTTATGAACGGGATCTGTTTCCAACATAAACGGACCCGCTTGACCTGTTGCCCAGCACCCTACGCACTCCATTCAATGCCGAAGGACGAGACAAAAACAAGAGAATGGTTACCCGACAAACACGGGACGTCCCCCGGACCTTATGCCGACATACACGACGTCCCCGATTGGTCCCGAACGTCATGTTCTCTAGCGGACGTTCCGGTGACCTTATTGACGTCCGGAGCAAGTTATCGTTTGGTTATTGCGTGACGTCCGGTGCAGGACTTTCTGGGGACGTCACCGTCAGGTCCCTCGGATGACATTTGCATTTGGTCATTTAAAAATTCCTTTTAAGGACCCGACAAATAACGTTATACCGGGGACATGGGGGGGACGTTTGTTTATTCACACATGGCAGCGGAGTTGAGAGCGCTCTGGCTACCGCCTGCAGGACGGAGACATCACATCCATGCACGACTTCACGTTACACGTCTGGGGATGACTAAAGTATCTATCTATCTAGTATCTCTAGCAGTAGCTGCATTAGCCTACCGTAGTCTAAGGCAACATATCATACAGTTTATGAAGTTGTGCGTGTTTATGAAGTTGTTTATGAAGTGCGTGTGTGAAATCGCTCATAGACGCACAACTTCATAAACTGGGAAAAGGGTTGTTAACGTTAAACTCAAAATGTATGTGCTACATAATTCAGCATGTCTGAATTATGTAGCACATACATTTTGAGTTTAACGTTAATGTGCTGAATTATGTAGCACATACATTTTGAGTTTAACGTTAATGTATAATGTTACAAACTAGGGAAGGGATTTTATCAAATTCATGTTAGCTTATGTGATGCTTGGTGTAACATTAGCAAAGTCGCTGTTCTTAGCTTCTAGCTTAGCCTTCTGTGCGCATTTCTTCAGATAATTATCATTACGTGAACGTAGTCACGTATTTATTATCTGTTTTATTTTCAGAAACACACACACGGCCGAATTGGGACTGAACCGACTTTTGGAGCTGAATACGATGCAATAAAACTAGAGAAATGTTAAAAACAGACCACGTAGCATTTGTTTAGGGTTGTCTAGCAACAGAAGTGACTACTTAATTTGTAAAGCAAAACGATCTAGCTCTACATTGCAGAAGAATTAAGGATACTGCTTCTTCATGACTTGTTTAAATGTCATTGTAATTTATTTGACGCATGCTCGCGTTTAAAAGTGTCACGCATAGCTGTCCCCGATGTTACAACAGCTCCTTGTGGAAACGGCAAAGAGTGCACATAGCCTATCCGATGAGATTTCTGACGAGGAGCAAGCTCTCTGCCTCACCAGAGCCTTACTGTTTATTAATAAAACAATGATATAGAATAGAAACATCTGGAATCTATTTATTTCATCTTAAAGTTGGCTACAAAGAGCATTCAGAGAAAACGATACATTTTTCTTTATCTGCAATGTTCCAGGAAGATAGGCTTACATTTAGGCTGTTCCTGTTTGTGCAGGTCCAAGAGTGGATATAACGTCAATGCATTCTAGTTATGTTTCATGTACTTTATTTCATGTTGAGTTTTGCTTCCCAGCATGCATTGCGATTCATTTAGTATTTTTGGCTATTATTAGTTTTTAATATTTTGAAACAATATGGTTTGATTTTATCAATTTACAATTTATCTTAGGCTAGCCTAGCTAGGCCTACTCTGATGATGTTTTGAACTACGGGATATGCCCATTAAAAAGTTTTTTTTAGTTTATTAAGAAAATGACACCGTAGATGTGAAAGCAGCATCCTAGCCCGGTATAAATGTCCATGTCTACTAATCACTGGTGTAAAGCATTCGGAGGACGTGATTTCATACATGCGTGAAAATATGAGGTGAGTGAAGTTGATTGTGTAGTTGTAGATCAAGTCGTTAATGCGTGTTCATGTTCCGTCTACCTCTCTCCTAACAACGCTGAGACTACAGGATGTAATAGCCTATCCTACCATACTAAATCACGCTTCATGTTTTTTTTTTTTTTAACCATCGCGGAAATATAAACGTTGCGCGCATAACGTCGCGGTGACCATTACAGGACGTCCTCTCAAAGTCTCGTGGACGTCTTTTAGACCTCCCGAACAAAGGTCCGCGGGACGTAAAGGGAACCCTACACAATGTCGAGGAGGTGACATTCGCCAGGGGACCTTTAGGGGACGTCGCCAGGACTTTATTTTGTTTACTGGGTAGCGGCCCTAAAGCTAAAAAATCCACCGAAGAGAGTTTATGTCTGTTCTTACCATTTCATCGACCACAAACCAACGAAGCTCCATCCGAATCCGGAGTTATTCCTTGGTTATGAATGACAGCCAGTTAAGAAAAGGCGAAAACTCATCAGGTGCCAGGATAACTTGGAGGTAGCACTACAAGCTAACAGTCAGACATCAGCTTCGACCAGCAACACTGAAGTACAGCACTAACAGGAAGAGTCTCGTAAGTAATTTGTTTATGTGACATCTTTATATTATATATTTTTTAAATTGGCCAAATGTAACCTAATGCTGCCGCACTGCTGCGCTCAAGTTGGTGATGGTCTTTTCTGGGTTTCCAATTTAACTTACCCAGTTTGTGTTTAAATTGCTTACAGAGATTACAGTGCATGCACCCACTTCCACTCTGACACAACTCCGGCGGTTTCATTCTTGGATGAGCGGCAAACATCCACAACCCATGAGCATGGTAAGTTAGCCTAATACATTGTTTGTTATTCAGTTAGATTCTAACCTGTATTATGCAAAGCTATGTTGGTCAACTAGGTCAACCAGAGATGCTAATGAGTTAAGTGTCTAGATGGAGGCTATAACGTTTTTTTAAATAAATAAATAAATACATAAATAAATACAAAGATAAATAAATAAATATGGTTTAGGCACCCCTGGTAATTCAGTTTATCATCTGCTGGGTGATTTTGAAGCAGTAACTTCCTTCGGATATTTTGTTTACAAATAGTGACATTTGAGATATGAAATTGCATTTATAGAATCAACTTCAACAATGTTATATAATAACAATAATACAATAGTCGGTGCAAAAGTTACAACAGCCTGTAGATGCTTCCTCTGGTCCAGTGTTGGGAGTAATGCATTAAAAAAGTAATGTAATTACAGTAATGCATTGCTTTTTGCTGTAATGCAGTAATGTAAGGCATTACCAATACAATTTCAGTAATATTTTACTCAGTACAATTCTCAGTAACTGAAGTTACTTTGCTTTTTAATCCAAAATTGAGAAATGCTCAATTGGCACCAGAGAAGATTATCCAAGAATTAAAAAAAGTCATCTATGCTGGTCCTGGAATTTGATTGCCTTGTTTAGATGACTGTAGAAAGGGAATTTGAGTTATCTCTGCCATTCATGCAACAGATCTAACATGGTTAGGCTATACTTCTCATTTCAAGCAGTGAGAATAACTAAAATGTTGCTTTTACAGACAAAGATCGTAGCCATTATTCTCAAACTATTTGCATTAAGTCTACACCACTGTAAGTGGAAGGAAAGGCAACCAGCAATGATGAGAACCATTTAAAGTCAACATACAATTTCACTATGGCTATATTTTACTATATTAAGTTGTGAGTGATCTTTGGCCTTTGGGGCCTACATTGTTAACCTGACTCTCGCCAGATGAATTTCGTTCCGCCTAGCTCCACTCATCCATCTGGGATCAATCCATTGAAGTGTTGCTTCAGAAGGCTGGGCCTAATCAAAAAATGCTTGCATATGATTGGATAAGCCACTTGTCCGTCATCTATTGATGTGGGGACACCTCTTCTGACACAACAGTCAAGATAGCAACCAAGTGTTCGATACAGACCCAGTGGGAAGACCCTGCCTTACTGCATCATGGTTATGCGAAGCTGGCCACCAACACTAAAGAAGTCCGTCATCAAGCAACACAGTGCAGCGTGGCGCATAATATTCTTCTCAATGATTCAGACTCATTACTGTACACTGGCATTCCACTTCAAACATTTAATACTCTTGTTTCAGTGCTTGAACTGTTTGCGGGGTCTTTTAAAATGTCTGTAAGAGACCAAGTCCTCCTTACATTAATGAAATTAAGATTGAACCTCATGATCGGTGATCTGAGCCAGGCGCGCCTGCAGGTGTACGTCCGTACGCACTGTGCGTACCATCAGGCTCAACAGCGAGAGAAAATTTCCCTTGTGTGTGTGTGTATTCACACCAAATTGGCCTACCATACCTTCCCAAATATGCACAGTATCCCATTAGCTGCATGCCATCAGGCTATTTACCATTTTCTATTACGTAAAGTTAGTGAACACGTTATCAAAATTAACGTGCACACATTTTGTTTGAGCAGGAGAGAGAATACACACGCAGGCACGCAATAAGCTACTTGTTTTCTTTTACTCGGCTATCTATATATGGTCATCAGCACACAATGTTGAGCTAATTCACTAACTCAATACTCATCATGGATATCACAAGTTTTAAACAACGAAAACAGAAAGGATGGAGGCAGCAAAGCTAGGAGTTATTCCAGATGGACAAGAACAAGGTAGGCAATCGGTGTGCTTGTCAGAACGTTAGACTGCACTAAAGCCAGACGTCACGTTACGCTAGAACAAAACTAAAGGTAACTTTAGCCTGTATAGTGCTGTATCAAGTTGTCCAAATGAATAGGTCATTGTAGACGTTGTCGTTGCTGACTGACCAATGCACGGACCAATATTGTTCACAAGTGATTTTTTTTTTTTTTTTGCGGGGAGGGGAGGGGGGGGGGGGGGGGTTGGGGTGATGGGTGTGCGTACCATAGCATTAATTCCTGCAGGCGCCCCTGATCTGAGCAGACGGTTCTTCATATCAGAGAGCTTGTCAAGTAAGATTATATTGTAGCGATCTCACCCTCAGACAAGAATCACCTTTGGCCAGGACGGCCATTTATTGGAACAGGAAGACTCATACGTACACAGACATACTAGGATAACTACATAGGGCAACACAGGGGTAGTCTCAGCCGCACATGTAACACACAATAAGGGTTTACCACACACATCAACACATGAGGTACAACCAAAGAGACTAACACGCTAACAACTACACAACATGGTAAACGTAACTACAACTATTATAACCGACATTACACATTATAGCATTCACTCGCACTGCATTGTGGGAGATTCAGATTGAAGAAACACAGGACGAGTTGGAGTTATCCTTTATGTGCCAGCGTGTACTAAGATTTGCCAACAGAAATGACACAGAGGAGTTATCAAGTGGGCACCCCCTTCATCAGCGTTTCGTCCATTTAAGCCCACGACGCCTCCGGAAGGCTCGACGGTAACCCCAGGCGTCCCTGAAGTACCCTCCTCTGTGTCATTCCTGGCTGCCTCCTGATGCCCAGCCGGTGTCTTTATGCTTCAGCCAAAGCCATTGGCTACTCCCTTCAGCTGCCTCCGACAATGCCCTGATGGCATGGCGCAGGCTTTGGCCTCTTACTCCCAGATCCTTGAGCAGCCTGGTGGTAGACGAAGCCACAAAGCCCCTGCATCCCACCTCCACAGGGCGCACCTCAGTCCTCCAACCACGCTGCTGTGCCTCTGCAGCAAGGTCAGCATACCGTAGATGCTTGCGTTCGTATGCCTCCTCTACCGACTCCTCCCAAGGCACAGTCAGCTCAATGATAAAGACCTTCTTAGCAGATGGTGACCAAAGCACTAAGTCTGGTCTGAAAGGCAAGGCGTTGACCAACATCCGCCAACATTTTCCAGTCACAAGCTGTGTGTAACTGGCAGTGCTTTGCTGTTGTGAGTGCACTGTGATTTGCCTTTGCCCCCTCTCGCACAAATGTGACTGCTGGCAGGGAGTTGAGTGTTGCAGGTGTTGCTGAGTTGGCTGCAGTTCGCCTCTGTTCCAAAGTGGCAGCAAGTTCTTTCAACACCTGGTTGTGACGCCAGGTATAGCGCCCCTGGGCAAGACTCTGGGAGACACTCATTCAACGTTAAACATGTACATCCATCGACGCTACAATATCAAGTTCAAGTTCAAGTTCAAGTAGTTTTATTGTCATTTGTAATGACGTCGGCCGGAGTAAAAGAGGTAGAAGAGCCGGGATATTGGTCAGATTGAGGAAAAGACAACATCGTCCTCCCCTTCCTAGCATTCTCCTGGCTAACGTCCAATCACTGGATAACAAGCTGGATGATTTCAGAGCCAGACTGGCGTTTCAACGTGATATCAAGAACTGCAATGTCTTTGTTTTTACAGAGACGTGGTTGGACTCCTCGATTACAGTCTCTGTCATTCGGCCGGAGGGACTCTCCATCCATCGGCAGGATAGAACAACGGAGTCGGGCAAAAACAGAGGAGGTGGTGTGTGCATTCTGGTTAACAAACGACATTGACAGGGTGCTCTCCTGACCTTGAACATCTCTTGGTCAAATGCAGGCCTTTCTATCTACCCAGGGAATTCTCAGCAGTCTTTTTCATCGATGTTTACATTCCACCACATGCTAACACCACACGGGCGCTGGACGACCTGTATGAAATTATTGATCGGCATGAAACTCTGCATCCGGAGGCCGCATTCATACTGGCCGGCTACTTCAATAAAGCCAACCTGAAGAAAGTTCTACCGAAATACCACCAGCATGTGAGTTTTCCAACTCGAGGTGATAACACCCTGGATCATGCATACACCCCATACAGCAATGCCTACAAAGCATGCCATCGTCCAGCCTTCGGTAAATCGGATCACTCTTCAGTCTTGTTACTGCCCGCCTATCGACAGAAGCTGAAATGTGAGCAGCCTGCGATTCGCTCGGTACATCGCTGGACAGATCAATCAGATGCCGCCCTGCGTGACTGTTTCCACACAACAGACTGGGGAGTTTTTCGGACTGCTGCTGATAACATCAACGATTACACTGAGTATGTAACGGGCTATATATGTAAATGCATTGACGACATTGTACCGAGGGTGACCGTACAAACTTTTCCTAACCAGAAGCCATGGGTGAACGGAGAGGTATGTTCAGCTGCCTTCCATTCTGGCAATCCAAGCGAGTACAGTAAAGCACGTTATGAACTGAGAAAATCAATTAAAAGTGCTAAGAGACAGTACAGGGAAAAGGTGGAGTCACACTACAGCGGCTCTAACACCAGAGACATGTGGAGTGGACTAAAGATAATTACAGACTACAGAGGAAGGAGCGTCAGAGCAGAGGTCTCTGCATCTCTTGCAGAGGAGCTGAACTCCTTCTATGCCCGCTTTGAAAATGACATCAAGTCAGAGGTTCTGTTAGAGCAAGATTGCTGCCCATTTCAGTTATCTGAAAGAGATGTGTGCAAATCATTTAGAAGGGTGAATACACATAAAGCTCCAGGACCTGACAACATCCTACTACTACTTTAGTAGACTACTTTATTGAACTTGCAATATCCCCAACACAATATGCATTTTGGATTGTAGTGAAAGCCTGTTACAAAAACCAAAAAAACTCAAGAGGAGAGTCCTATAGCCATTATTATTCCCATAACACAGTTAAGTACCTTGTAAGTATTGCTCCATGTGGATTGATAATGTTTGTCTCTGCAGCTTATGGTGGACGCTGTAGTGACAAGTTTATTACTATGGACTCTGGGATTCTGGAGTACTTACAACCGGGTGATGAGGTCATGGCAGACCGTGGATTCACAATTAGAGACATACTCTTCGAAAGGAAAGTTAACCTAGTCATACCCTCGTTCACAAAAAAAGGTGCACAACTGACTGAAGAACAGGTCACTTCCACTAGAAGAATTGCAAATGTTAGAAAGAGCCATCAGACGCCTAAAGGTGTTTAAAATCTTATCACAAGTAGTGCCTATTTCCCTGGTCCCAAAAGTAGACAAAATTCTACGTATATGTTCTGCCCTTGTGAATTTGCGGGGTGATCTCATTCGTGACGGCGAGCAGTAGGTCACTTCATGCGTTTTTTTAAAAAAAACAAATGGGGAGAATTCAGTGCAGCTTCAAATGAACTCCAGAATTGTAATGTAGAGGTAATGAAATCACATTTAATATTTGTAATTGTTGAAATGTTGTCCATGTCAGACATTGTCAGTATACATTTGATTTTTTTTATCAACATGGAATTAAGTGAGTAGTAATAAACATGAATTAACATTTCATTGCTGTAAATTGAATTATTTTCAACAGTAAGCACTAACAATGGCCCTTGGTCACATTTGTCTTTCCTTACTCTCTCTTTACATTTTCCTCACAATTTCAATGTATCTCCCATCAAACTTAAGCCACCCCACAGCAAATTCATCAACAAGTTGAAGCAGCATGGATGAGAAGTAGAACGCTCTCAACCGCTTCACCTGTTCCGTGACAAACAGCTCATCAAATGGTACACTAAATACCAAACTCTCATCTAGTGTCCAGATCATCAGTCTGGCTGTCTTGAAACCTGTGCAAAACATTTCTAGTTGGACTTGCATGTAATAGCCCAGGCTACCAGTTTTCTGAACCTCAAGTTTTACATCCACTACCTTAAAATCACTGAATCTCTGAGATGACAGTTCACTGAGTGTCTGGTGATTTTTATTTGGGACGGGGCATTTAATCTCTAAGAACTCACAGGAGTTGATGATTCCATCCGGACTTGCTGATAAGGCATAAAAAAAAAAATTCTTGGGTTCCGGTTTCCGACCGACCCTGTCAATTTATGTGCGACCCAAATTTATTTTATGAGCTTGGGGAAGAAATAACACTAAATAGTCTAGGCTACATTAAATAAATCCACAAATAAAAGGCGAACTATAATTACATTAATTACCCCTTGCGTTATGTATAGGGATGAGCGTATTCTCTCTGTTACAAAGTAGCCTATGCACAGCTATTCACGAAGACGATTGTTTTCGTCACTTACCAAGGCACTCGCAATTTTGTCCAAACACCCTCGCGCAGAATATTGAGCCAGATGGCACACTTACTTCTGCACCTTCTGCATATGACACCAAAGACTGCCCTAAGTGTTCGTTCCTCTGCAGTTTTGATGACAATAAATAGAAGGCTAACGTTAATGATCTGCTTACTTGCATCTCTCAACCTGGTGTTGCTAATGTAGGCTATGAAAGTAAGTTAATTAAGGCCTACTTGGTTTACTGACATTTGAGTAGGCTATGCAACCCATTGGCAAACGTTTACCTGGATATGTCCTTTTAGCTTATGTCATGTTTATGTCAAGCTTATGTTTGCTAGCTTGTGGGCTTAGTTTGAGTAGTGCTACCAAATTCTATGATCCAAGAATGATTTCATTCGAGTTGTTTTTTTTTTAACATTTATTTTAACTAATGACATAGAAGACATTCCCAATTGCATCCACATATGGTAATGCACTATGCAAAAAGTGATTTACAGTCGTAGCCGAACACAGTGAGATGCAAGCCTTCCAATCCACTCAGAAATGTAATTAGGCTACTCTCACGTCCTTAAAGGGGCAGGCAGTCAATTAGACGTACACCACCAATGTAATGACATTAAACAGAAGTGTAGTCAAATAGTTTAAATCAATATGAAATTACTAGATACTTACTTGGATATTAGTAATTATGCAGGCCACAGACTATGAATTATTAAAAAGATATGAACTTAATATTAATTACAAAATATATGAATGTATTTAAACATATGACATGATGCCATCTCTTTAGGTGACTGTCTTTTTTAGACAGTTCTACTATACTGCTTTGTGAATTACCTCAGTCAAAGCATTTTCACAAATAAAGTAGGCCTACTTTGATTTTCTGTAATCCTTACTGTTTACCTTTGATTATCCTTTTTAATAAGCATCAAGATTATCAGTGTGATTTTGGTCTTACTAAGCTTAATTGCCCTAAATTTAAACTATTTTTGCAATTTCTCCACAAGAAACAGCTAAAATCACCGCAACTTCCATCCAGGGATTTTAGGTCGCAACAGTCTCAAAAAACCTCGCGAAATCCTGGAGGGATTGATTTTCTACCAATCCCTTACTGCCACTGGAAAAAACAAAAACAAATTCCCTACCGACCCATGGCCTCAACTGACAACCAACAGGAACCAAACCTTTTTTTTTTTTTATGCCTAACCATGGCTCTGCCCCACATACAACTGTGCCTGTGTGTGTTATGTTCATTCCCTGTTCTTTTAATTGGTTGCAAGCTGTTTCTTCTTTTTCTTTCCTATAATTAGTGGCATAGTTACCACGAAAGCTGGGGTAAAAGTGCTCACACAAAAACGTTTCACTATTTGTGCCTGCACGTACAGGCACCTTCTTTGCTGAACTGGCTGTGATTCTAAGTTTCCTAGAACTGTGCCACAGATCAGATGCACTCTGCCCCCTTGTCTCAAGTTCTAGTGTATCAGCTTGTTTGCCATCCATATTAACATAAGCCTGGTAGAATTTTTGGCATTTCACACAACTCAGATCACTGTCATGATTTTGATGTGACAAAAATGTTAAATCATTGATGGTTCCCTGTTCTTTTGATCTCCCCTGCTGTTCTGCTGATGGAGTGGCATTGTAACACTTTTCCAGTAGTGTATTCTTGAGAAGAAATAGAGGTTTTGTTAGAGATTTGTCCACACTCTCTCTAAATTCTTTGTGGGACTGATACTGTGGTGTGTTTGGGAGCTGACTGCCAACTGCCCTAGTCTCTTCCTCATACTCATCCTCTGCATTGTGGTGCCTAAAATGTATCTGGCTAGACGCTTGGGCTGAAGGTTCTTGGATGTTCCTTCATTCCATCTCCGCTGTGTGTCAGTACATGCAAGCCCTGTCTTTCCACTAACCACTGCATTCTGGACCTGATAACATATTGTTGATTACCTTTTTGTACATGAACGGCATTGCACACTACAGTAGGCTACTGCATAAATTCAATATTTCAGACACAGACATTGTCCTGCACTTTACTTAGAATAAAAACTGCAGTTAAGCTGTTTTTGTAAGGGGTATTCTTTATTGTTTTCAATAATTTACAGATTTAATGTGTAGCAAGATCGCTCTAACAGCCTATACCTACCTTCCAAATGACAGCTGCTGCATGGCTACAAGATTTTCCTAGCCTGCAATGCATGAACAGCCGACTGTTTCGATTATACCAATCGGCCTCGTCATTACCCAAGCAAGTTGTTTGGGCTTGCTGACTCGGCTCGACCTCAGCCTTAAGGAAGATGAACTCGTTGTATTTTGTACACAGTATTTTTCCAATTTTGTTGCTGTGTAGATAGTTGTAAGCCTCTGTGCTCTTATAATTTCATAGTGTCTCACCATCAACACCCTCACTAAGCACGAAATAGTTCACGATATCCACATAGCTAACATCTGGCCACAATTTCATATCGTCTACCCATTCCGTTAAGGTAGACGGATGGGGCATTTTAACTGTTCCATCACCGGTACTCGTAAGATAGTCAGGTCCATGGGACCATCTGTGAGATGTGCTCATTTTGCCAGCGGCGTTGTTGTAAGAGTATACTTCTAAATAATAGCGTTTAGCTGATAGCAGCAGCTATAGGCTAATGTAAACAGGAAGTTTGTTACCGGCTTGTTCTAAGCATTCTACGTTACCATAGCGATTCATGGAAAGGTCAAAGTTCGGAAAGTTGTGGATATTAACAGAAGATTTTCAGTTTGCTTCGGGATATAGGGCTACCAGTAATTCACTTTTGGATTGTTTGATTATAATGCTAACTGTTGAGACTGTCACAGGAGACGTAGTGTAGGCCTATCAGCCATGGAAATGAAAGCTCATCAGGGGGTAATATTGTTGAAACAAACATTTTTTGCAAAATATATGGTCCATACTGCATACTGGCCCTTATAGACTCAAAGCGGCAAAAGCTATATATACCTAGGGGGCATGAATCTGTGATATTTTCTACAGAATGTCAGTGCCTCAGTGAGGTTGTGATGTCAGTGAGGTTGTGATGGGCAGCCTGGCTCCATTGTCCTTTGTCCATCATGGTGGTGATGAAACTTTTGTAGTCTTCCTTCAAGACTTCTGACTGGCTCGCTCTGATGTCATTGGTTCCCACATGCACGATGATGTTGTTGACCTTCTAGCCGCGAGGATGCTTGACATTAGATAGGTCTGCTACATTTAAAAAAATGACTAATGATGGCTAGGCTACTGATAAAATGGCAAATGATGGCTAGGCTACTGATATTTTTGCGGATATTGAACTGATAGGCAAATAGTGTAGATAGAATAGTTGTATTATTGTAAGGTTCTGGATGATCACAGCTGAACCCATGCATGTTAAAATTAAAAACTTCTATTATAGCATGATTAACACATCTAAAATATTACAATTTTGATACAATAATGATTGGAGGTTTACACAGTTGCTGCCTGCTCAGGTCCACAACTCGTTTGAATATCATGCCATCATGATAACTGAACCATACAAATTATACTTGGTGGTTATTTATCGCCCTCCAGGACAACTTGGGAACTTTGTGAACGAGTTGGACATTCTACTGTCTGCTATTCCAATGGATGCATGCCCATTATTAATCCTTGGCGATTTTAATATTCATTTGGATAACTCGTCTGCAATTGACTTCCTGTCCTTACTCTCCTCATTTAATATCACACGTGTCCACAGTCCTCCTACTCACAAGGCTGGTAAAGATCTTGATTTAATTCTGGTACGTAACTGTAATACAGACAAGGTTTTGGTTAATCCATTACATGTATCGGATCATCACTTTATCAGATTCTCTGTGTGTCTCCTGGATAACCCAGCAGCTCCTCCTCCGATAATTTCGTTCCGGCGTAATCTCAGAAGCCTCTCAAGTGACCATTTTGCAACATTAGTAACATCTGCTTTACCTACTCCTAGCTCATTCTTGACACTTGAGGTTAATGACGCTACAGAGACTCTCTGCTCTACACTGGCATCTTGTCTGAATGCAGCATGTCCTCTTTCCTCAAGACCTACTCGTTCTAAACCTCGCCATCCATGGCTGACGAACAGTATAGTCTCAGTACGAAAGGAACTTAGAGCTGCTGAGAGGAAATGGCGTAAATCCAGAGATGGAAATGATCTTAGTAACTACCAGTCTTTGCTGTCATCCTTTTCATCCACTGTTACACTTGCAAAAAAGGCATTCTATCAAAGCAAGATTGAGAGCGCCACTGACAGTAGACAACTTTTTTCTACTTTCAAATCTCTCCTCAATCCTCCACCACCACCATCAACTACTTCACTGTCAGCAAATGACTTTGCAACATTTTTCACTGAAAAAGTTGCTAAAATAAGTGCTCAGTTTGATGCTCCTATAAGGAGGGCTTTGCCTTGTGTTAGTATGACCCCATCATTTGACTCTTTCTCTCCTCTTGATGAGGAAGCAGTCTCTCAATTGCTTCAGCGATGTCGTCCAACAACATGCCCATTAGATCCTGTCCCGTCCACTCTTCTACAGTCTATCTCACCCGCTGTTCTACCAGCAGTCACACATGTATTTAATGCTTCACTCAGTTCTGGAATAGTTCCTTATTCTTTTAAACAGGCTAGGGTTACACCTCTGCTAAAGAAAAGTACACTTAATCCAACTGAGGTGAAGAACTACAGACCTGTCTCCCTTCTTCCTTTCTTGTCAAAGGTTTTGGAGAAAGTGGTCTTCAAGCAAGTTTGTGACTTTCTTCATCAGAATAATCTACTAGACCCTATGCAGTCTGGTTTCAAGAGTGGTCATTCTACTGAAACTGCTCTTCTGTCTGTGACTGAAGCATTGAGAGTAGCTAAGTCCTCTGCTCAGTCATCAGTATTAATTCTACTAGATTTATCTGCAGCCTTTGATACTGTTAACCATGACATTCTCCTATCTATACTATCTGAACTGGGAATTTCTGGAAAAGCTCTTGACTGGTTTGAATCTTACCTTAAAGGGCGTTCTTTCAACGTGTCTTGGCAGGGACAAGTATCTAAGTCTCATGCCCTCACCACAGGTGTGCCTCAGGGATCAGTATTAGGACCCTTGCTTTTCTCTATTTACACCACTTCCTTAGGTGATACTATTCGCTCCCATGGATTTGACCATCACTGTTATGCAGACGACACTCAACTTTACCTGTCTTTCCCACCTGATGACTCTAGTGTTTCCCACCGGATTTCTGCATGCCTTAAGGATATTTCAGCCTGGATGAAAGATCGGCACCTTCAGCTTAATCTCTCAAAAACAGAGTTTTTGGTGTTTCCAGCTAAAACAGCTATTCCCCAACAGATTAACATCCAGCTTGACTCAACTTCACTGACCCCAACTAGATCGGCACGAAACTTGGGCGTTGTAATTGATGACCGACTTAACTTCTCTGAGCATATAGCTTCTATTGCAAAATCATGCCGGTTTATGCTTTACAACATTAGGAAGATCAGACCTTATCTGACACAAGATTCCACACAACTTCTTGTTCAGACCATGGTCATCTCTAAGCTGGACTATTGTAATTCACTGTTAGCTGGCTTACCCGCTTGTGTAACAAGATCATTACAGCTGATTCAAAATGCTGGAGCACGCCTGGTCTTCAATCAGCCAAAGAGGACACATGTAACTCCTCTCCTAGTTACTCTCCATTGGCTCCCTATAGTAGCCAGAATTAAATTTAAATCTCTCACTTTGGCCTATAGGACACTAACTAGATCTGCTCCTAGTTATTTTAATTCAATAATCAAGCCTTACATCCCCAACCACCCACTGCGGTCTTCTGGTGAGCGTATGTTGTGTCGACCAGTCATAAAAACTGGGTCTAATTCCAGACTCTTTTCTTCAGTGGTTCCATGTTGGTGGAATGAACTGCCCAGTGGTCTCCGTTCCTGTGGTAGTTTTGGGTCGTTTAAGAGGGGTCTAAAGACATTCCTATTCAACATATACTTAGTTGTTTAAGCGCTTATGTGTTATGGTTTATATAATGTTGTTTTATTTTAATTGGGCTGTTAATTAATTTGACATTATTGTTTATTATTGATATTCTCCTTAATGTAGTCTTAGCATGTTATTGTTTTATATTATTGATTGAATTGACATTATTGTTTTTATTATTGCCTTTCCCCTTTTTTACATTGCTTTTTTATTAGGCTATTGATTGAATTGATATTATTTTGTACTACAACTATTCTCCTTACTATATTTGACCTAGATTTTAATCTGTTCCCTGTTCATTTTTAAATATTATTATGTTGTTTTGTATTTATATGTCGCTTTGGACAAAGGTGTCTGCTAAATCCATAACCATAACCATAACCATAACAATTTATCAAAGAGTAGTTTTCACCATTGCTAGTTGTCCAAACCAATGAATGGGTAACTTGTAATCCATGTGAATACCAGGTTATTAATAAGTCTTTGTTTATTCTATTTTCTTTGTTTATTCTAATTTTTAATCTACTATGCTTCCCTAGCAGCCTTTTTCATTTTCAGTTCTGCTCTTACCTCGGCAGCTTCTGTTTATGCTCAGGCACAGGCCAGCCTTGTTAATGATGTTTATACACTGCTGCTGTATACAGACACATTTCCAGTTGCTGATTTCTTGGCTACTTTTAAATCTTTAAATATTGCCTTTTCTTCATCAAGTTACTTTCAAAAAAATAAGTTGATTTAAATCAGGGAAGAGGGAAAGTGGGGAATTCACTCTGTTTTTCAAGGCTGAAAAGAAGCCTTATAACACGCTCTTTAAAGTTGGCAATGATTCTAGTGCAAAATATAATGCAAAACAGTAATTTAATGTCTGGCTGTAAAGTGAGCATGTGTTATGCTGCATGCTATTTTCTGGTTTATCTAGCGTTCTCTGTTTCTCTGTCCACATAGGAGCTCCTGACTGAGCCACTCGGGCCTTTGGGGGATTTAGTGAGAGTGCAAAAAATGTGCTGAGCTTACGTACTTCATTATTTAACTTCAGGCCACCATGCTGCTCCATGTCCATGTCAGACAAAACATCAGACTGCTCTGATATTTATGTTTTTGTTGTAGGTCACGTGGCATTACACATCAGTGAGCTGATATAGTACTGCAGGAGGCATACTCAGTGCCCTCCACAATTATTTGCACCCCTGGTTAAAGTTCATCTTTTGGTGATTTATCATAATCTCACAATGAAAACAATGAGGGAAAATCCAACCTTGAAGGAGAAAAAATATATTCTGAGGAAAATAAATCTCTCATAAAGAAATACATATTTTAAACAAAAACATGTGTGCCACAATTATTGACACTTCTAGAAAATCGTATAAAGAAAATGTAACAAACATTTTTCCATTTATATTCAACTTTAAGGGCCCTATTTTGCACCCTGGTGCATGGCGTAAAACTCGTTTTCCATCCGGTGCAAAGTTTATTTTCTTATTTTGCATGTTTATTTTTTAAACAATGCGCCCAGGGGTGTGGCAATTAACAACCTAGGGAGTGGCCTAGCACATTGTCTAAAAATCGCTATTGTACACCACCTAAAACGCATCACGCCACTGACCAAGAGAAACCTGGTCAGAAGTCTATGGCGAGTTGTTTATATGTTATTTTAAGAGCGCATTGTCAACAGTCATATTGGCGGGTGCACGATGCACCATCCTTCTATCATCCATGAACGCACACCAGCGCACATCCATGCAAAACATTACAAATTGCACAATTACAATGGGAAACATAATTAGAATAAAGATATTACGAAATACTGTACATCTCATGATGAGTTTGCAAATTGTTAATGACAGTTAAAAGTGATTAGGGGAGAGGCGAGAGACACGTACTGTATGGAGCACAGCTGAAGACGCACTGTCACAAGATATAAGCAACTCCTCTGCAGGATAAACAACTCCTCTGCAGGATAAACGTTATTTTATTCAGCCATTTGAATAATATTAGGGTAAGTGTTGCTTTTTCCAGCCTGTTTTCGATGGTAACCCATTGTCAGCCAATAGTGAAAGTAACTTACTGCGTATAACTGTCTTGTCGTTCACTGACACCATGGTGAAATTAGTTTCACTTTGCTAATGAGTTCAAATAATAGACGAGTGCAAATGCATGAAGGCTATGCTAGGTTTTAGTAAAGCATGGTTTAGTGGAATGACTATTCCATACAGTCTCGCAAGCCTCCTTCAAATGCGCCGTTGACTGTCAAAATACAGATGCATTCTTTGACGACACGCTTTGCGCCGTTAATTCTCATTGGTTTAAATGATGTTCGCCCCAAACACACCCATGACTGATTAAGAAACCATCAACCTCGCTAATGAAGGCAGCGCTTAACAGAAATAGCCTGGCTTGAACTAGCGTAGACTAGCGTAGTCACTAGGGGCTGAAGTCAAAGTGTTTGAAATATAATTATCTGAAATGCAATGGCTTTCAATTTGTCATTTAGGCCTAATATTTAATCTGTGTAGCACACAGTTGATTTGACATTCATGAACAATCGTCGACACATGAATCAGTTTTAATTATTAGATGCCTACAGGCTACAGAATTATCCTTTGGCTTGCATCAGGGCCTAATATAGCCCATTGGCAAAGCATAGATAGATAGATAGATAGATAGATAGATAGATACTTTATTGATCCCCAAGGGGAAATTCAAGGGTCTCAGTAGCATACAGACATCACACACAACATGCACTTACAGCAGAAATGGTAAACGTAAGTATAAGTATAAACATATAATTAAACTCCACTGTACAATAAAGACAGTAGAAGATAAGAAAGATAAGAAAACTAACAAAACTAAATACTAAATACACTATATAAATTAAATTAAGAAAGTCCAATGTGCTTGAGGGTGATCAAGCATAAGACGCTTGTAGTGACATGGCCGGGACTGGTGAGGTGCTAAAGGGAGTGAGTGTCATGGTGAAGGTGCAAACAGTAGTCCAACCATAGTCCTTAGTTATGTGTGCATGGCAAGGTACTCAAGAGAATGAGTGTCATGGTGAAGGTGCAAAAAGTAGTCCAACATTAGTCCAACAGTGCAACAGTGCAAGAGTAAGGTCTAGAGACCAGCATAAATAATATGGACAAATATGAGAGTAAATTATAATGTAGACAAGGTAAAAAAAAAAAAAACTATTTCAAGAACAGGTTGATGTAATAGGGTTATAGCCATTCATTCATTCATTCAGTATTGTAGCAGAAGCCTGACCGCAGCCATTGATCATGTGTGCTAATATAGCATGAAAAACAGTGTACCAGTAAAACAGTAGTGAAAACATTAGGCTGTGTACATTAGTAAAACAGTAGTAAAGGAGTAGTGGGCAGTCAGTACTCAAACATGGAGAGGGTGGAGAGGCAGACAGACTAAGCAGAGAAGTCTATCTCTCCTCTTCCCTTTAGTGAGGCATTGAACAGTTCAATGGCCCTAGGAACAAATTACTTCCTCAGCCTTTCAGTTGTGCATGGCAGTGAGCGAAGTCTCCAGCTGATCAAGCTCTTTTGGTTTTTGATAGTGCTGTAGAGCGGATGACATTCATTGTCCAAGATGTTGATCAGTTTGTTTAGGGTCCTTTTGTCAGAGATTGAAATGATGCACTCCAGTTCTTTGTGCTTCCTCCTCAGCATACCACTGCATAGAAGAGGGCGCTTGCCACAACAGATTGATAGAACATCCTGAGGAGCTTGCTGCACACATTGAAGGGCCGCAGCCTCCTCAGGAAGTACAGCCTGCTCGGTCCTTTCTTGTAGAGTGCATCAGCGTTGGCTGACCAGTCCAATTTATTGTCCAGGTGGAGACCCAGACACTTGTAGGTGCTTACCACCTCCACATTGACCCCATCAATGGAGACTGGTAGCAGAGCGGGCTTAGACCTGCGGAAATCCACCACCATCTCCTTGGTCTTTGAAGTGTTTAGTTGAAGGTGATTGAGTTTGCACCACTTCACAAAGTCCTCCACCAGGCTCCTGTACTCCTCCTCTTGCTCGTCCCTGATACACCCCACAAAGTCAGATGTGTACAGGGTGAACAGGACTGGAGAGAGCACAGTTCCCTGTGGCGTTCCGGTGCTGCTGATCACAGTGTCAGAGAGGCAGTTCTTCAGTCTGATGAACTGTGGTCGCTCGGTCAGGTAATCTGTAATCCAGGTTACCAGGTGAGCATCCACACCCATCTGCAAGAGCTTGTCTCCCAGTCTGAGAGGTTGGATGGTGTTAAAAGCACTTGAGAAATCAAAGAACATGATTCTCACAGCACTTTTCCCCTTGTCTAGGTGAGAATGTGTCCTGTGTAAAAGATAAGTGATGGCATCGTCCACGCCCACTTTCTCCTGGTATGATTCAAAATATGTATGCCAACATCAAACACCACATATGCATCAGTAATAATGAGGTTTGGATTAT
This sequence comes from Alosa pseudoharengus, assembly GCF_046254945.1. Taxonomy (NCBI): domain Eukaryota; kingdom Metazoa; phylum Chordata; class Actinopteri; order Clupeiformes; family Clupeidae; genus Alosa; species Alosa pseudoharengus. Next base: position 129,585 of record NW_027468576.1, on the reverse strand, counting down.
TTTCTAGGCTCTTATGAGTGGTTTAACAAAAAAAAGCCAATAGGCGGAATTTCCTTTTTTCAAATCAGAGGTCAACTTTGAAGGCCTGTACAGCCACAAAGCTACAAGATCCAACTTGCTATCATACCATTTTATACTCCAGAGATATGTAGCTTTCAGAAAAAAATAGTTAGAATTTGCCCCCCCAAGTGGTAGTGACATGCCCCTTTTTGGGCCTGTGGCTCATGGACTATTATTAGCTTTTTCCATTACTAGGCCTTGCTTGAGTGGTTGTAGTTAGCCCTACCAGTTTTTTTTTCTTCACTTTCCTGATTGGTCATGGCAATTCAGGATTAACCCTTCCTGGAAAGAGATCGTATGCATCCATGTCCATTGTCCTCTGCTCACTTTCATTCCTTTTGCTTGCAGTAATGTGAATAATCAACATTTAGTATGTTTAGGCCTACTTTGTAGAAAAAAAAATGGGTAGTCTTAGCTTATGAAGGAAAGACCTCTAGGCCTATATAATCCTGTACATTATGGTACAGTAGGCTACTGTACGTTTCCAATATGAACCAGGGTAATATGCTGATTTAGCCTACAAAACAGAGGACTTAATTATAAGCGTGATATGTCATGTAGACTTAACGTTCGCCGGTCATTATTCATTCATTCTGCATATCTTTGCTATCATGTTTTCAGCCTTAATTGGTTAAATGACAATTTTTATTCCGAAAATATTTCTAAAACTTCAAAAACTCAGTGTCTAAAACTCAGTGTCGTTCAGACTCAACCCTCCTGTTGCTTGCAGTTTGTTAAATAAAGCGCTGCAGATTACATTATTTATTTCTGATTAGTTGCGTCTTTCGATGTCTTTTGCAACATGCTTGTTAGGCTGGGCTACTGTCAATGTCCTTGTAGAGGTAAATGTTCAACAATTGCTGGTGTACAGGCTATAATCAATTAGCTAAATCATTTGTCAGGCTGTTTAACATTTTTTTCGTGCTACATTAAAATGCAAAAAGTGCTTTGATTTTTTTTTTCGTTCGAACGTCTGCAAGCAGGCATGTTGCGGTTGCAATGAACGAGGATATTGGTTTTATCTGCGGATTTATTTTTGCATTATTTTGAATATGACTCGCTCCAGTCTCAACAGCATGTCTACTTTTTCCATACGCATCTTAGTTCCAACACACATATCCCCTCTCACTTTCTCTCTCTCCATCCCTGCGCACGGGGCTCTCTTAAAGGAGCTGCACCATTTTACAACAATTGCATCTACATTTTCATATTAGAATGTTTTGTCAAGTGTAAGCTTAAACTACCGTGATCAATTTAAGTTCCCGTGCCCCCCCTGGAAAGTCTCCAAGTGTCTCATGTGCTATCGTTACACTATCAAATCTATAAGTAACCATGACAAATAGGGTATAAGATATATAAACTCACGCTATTTTATTATCATATATGTTTGGTAATGGCTCAACTGTCTCTGATTGTTCTACTGACTTGGAAACTGCGTCATGGAAGCAGTAAGTCAAGTCGCATCAACAATAGTAGTGGCAGAACTCCCAAGTGCCACCTTGTGGTTGTTTGTGTCCACTGCAGTTTGTGCCATTTCTGCCGAGAATATGGTGTGCGCGATTCATGCAGGAAACCGTCCAAACTTAACTTATACCCATTGTATTTTCAAAAAGGAATAAATGGCTGATGTTTATTTTGTGTTGTTTCAGATTGACCATGGAGACAGGCTGAACATTGATGGGAACACCACAGATTAGTCGACAGCAGGCCCTGGAAAGATTGAAAAGGTAAAAGTAAAATGAATTCAGCAAAATATATGGAAATCCTGGAGGAGAATCTGATTCAGTCTGCAAGAGAACTACAACTTGAGAGAAGATTTACTTTCCAGCAAGAAAATGAGCCAATACAATGCATACCATGAAAACTACACAGAAATGCTTTAGAGGTGAATGTTCTGGAGAGGCCGAGTCAAAACCCAGACCTCAATCCTCATTTAACATTTTTTATTGATTTTCTTGAGGAATCAATACAATTATACATTACAGGTAGATAGATAGATAGATAGATAGATAGATAGATAGATAGATAGATACTTTATTGATCCCCGGGGGAAATTCAAGTATAATAATCACCTCACCCACCCAGAAATCCATCCCTCATACCCACCCTTCGCCGACCTATCCCATAAATTTACCAGAAAATAATAAGTCACATAATACAAGTATAAAACAACAACCAATAACAAACAAAACAAAAAGCAAATACATATACAAAGACACATACGCCATCTAATATTTTTGTTGTAGTGGGCTTTGTATGCTCTCATAGTAAGTCAAAAAAGTGGACCAGGTTCTCTCAAAACTCTGTATGTAGCCTTTCAGAGTGTATCTGAATATTTTCTCCAATTTTAGAAATGTCATGGTGTCTCTAATCCATCTGCTAAATGTGGGTGGTGTTTGTTCCTTCCACATGAGAAGTATCTGCCGTCTGCTCACACCACACATTGAAAAATGTCTGTCCAATATGTTCTAAGATGCGGGCAGGACCAGAACATCTGTATGTGATCAGCTGATTGACTTTTACAACGTGGACAAGAGGGGTCAACATCAGGAAAAGTCTTGGCCAATTTGGCCTTAGTCCAGTGTACTCTTAAAAGGATTTTGAGTTGAATCAGGCTATGTCTAGTGTAGCAGGTACAAATATTGTTACTGGCTTTAAGAGGTTAGCTCACGTGAACGCGCAGGAAAAGGAACGAGCAGAGCTGTAGTAACGTGAATGAGTCTCGTCGACTGAGTGATTACTGTTACCGGGCTGAACCAAAGTTAGAAAGTAAGTCGCAGTTAAGCCATATTTGGTGGATTTATAAGTCAGTATCACGTTAATATTGTTTACGTTTTATTTAGTAGTAAGGGCATCAAAGTTGAGGTGCATTTCATTTAAAAGTAAACATTTGCTACTAGAGGGAGTAAAGTAACATGGCGGCATATGTTGGGCTACACGGAAGACGGCTGGAAGAGCGTTGAGGTGTGAGCTGGAGACAAATGTTTCGTTTATGTCGTTTATTATAGTGTAGTGAAATGCGTTTATTTTGTTAGTTGTGTGGATTTTGGACGGGTGACTGCAGCATACAGGAGGTGTTGTTAGAGAAGCTAACCCCTTGCCTGTTCACCTAACGTTACACGAAGTGCCGCCATTTCGAGGTTGTGTTGCTGATGGCTAGTGAACCAAAGTCTGAGAAGATAGCCTGGGAAGGTTCCTGCCCTGCCATTTATCCGACATCCACGTTGTGATCTCGCTGGTTGTGGGTAACTACCTCTTTACAACAATTACACTGACAAAACACGCACACACGCGCTCTTCAGCCTGAACAGAACTGAACTGAACTAAAAGCTGTGCTCATACTCACTCACTCACACACACGCCATTCACACTACGTTCGGAGAGAGACAAGACTGTTACTGATTCTCTCACACTTCCACACGGCGCCTGAACTGAACTGAACTGAAACGCGCCTGTACATGGACAGCTGACGTCATTTACACTGACTGCCACACACTATTTTGAATGTGAATGTTTTTCTTTTGATTGTCATTCTGCCTAAATTTGAGATTCTGTTTGGATCGAATGTATCATTACCCTGAGATTCATACTGGTTTTCACAGTTTGGTATTTTGAAGAAATGTGAATTTAATTGACTTATGAATCATATATGAAAGTCATTTGAAGTGGATGTCCGATCTGAAGGGAAAAGTGTTATAGAACAGTAAGTCCATTATCTGTGAGATTGTTAATTCATGTCAATCTAATGACAAAGGTGGATTGATGTTTTCTTGTTACATGTTAAAAGATAGTTTTGTAAGCAAAACTTAAAGTTATCTAAAGGTCCTGTGTTTATCATTTAGTACCTTAGGCGGGAGTAATAAATATTATTTCCCTTAACTATTATAGTCATCTGTCTTTTGGGTTACTTACCTGGGGGTAGGGGCGTCCCACCTGATTCAGCTAGACTTGGATAGTGTAGGGGTGAGTGTATAGTACATCCAGCACATACTTTTCATACACCACAATCCCTTCAGGCAGCCACCGGACAGTCCTTACATCCTGAAGCCCACTTTAACCAGTCTATTAAGCCCACACTTAGTCTAGGCTGCTGAACAGGACACAACTTGCTCGTATATACACGAACATTGGGGCTACAGCTATTGGGTGTGGGGGACCTAGATCCTGTCCCACTCAGAGCTCCCTAGGCTAAGCACTGTACTATCCCCTACAAGGCGGCGGCAATAACTCCGACTGCCACACTAGCACAGGGGGAAGAGGTGTATACTAAGTCCAGCGTAGCCTCCCACTGATCCTCTCTCATTACTTCTCCAAAGTCATCCTCCCAAAGCTTTCTAAAGCTTTTCCTTGTAGTGATTGGGGGGAGATGTTGCAAATATAATTATAAAGGAAAGAAATCAAGCCTCTTCGATGTGGAGACAAAGAGAGAAGATTGTCAATAGCATTATCTAAAAGCAGATTTGGAAAGGAGACAAAGTTTTTCTGCACAAAATGTCTTATTTGGATATATCTATAAAAGTGGGATTTAGGCAGGTCAAACATCTCAGAGAGTTGTGAAAATTATCCAAATTTGCCTTGAAGAAAGAGATTTGAGACAGAAGTAATGCCTTTTGTCATCCAAGTTTTAAAGGCCGAGTCCAAAGTAGAGGGTAGAAAATTGTAGTTATAGACAATTGGGGAATGAATTGACATTATTGACAGAACCAAGGTGGACTGGGCAGCCTGCACACTCAAGGTGTACACAGGCCTCACTCCTGTCAGGGTGATAGTCCTCTGTCCAGAATAGCATTTTCTGGATATTACAGGCCCAATAATAGTAAATAAAATTGGGCAAGGCCAGACCATCTAGTCTCTTAGGTTTTTTAAAGAGATTGCCTTTTAATCCTGTGCGATTTACCATTCCAAATGAAGGAAGCTATGCAATGGTCCAAAGTTTAAAAAAAACTTTTTCCTAATCAGGATGGGTATGTTTTAGAAAAGGTAAAGAAATTTTGGTAACACAATAATTTTAATTTGACGCAACCAACCAAGGAGAGAGGTAAGCTTGACCATCTTGCCATACCTTGAGCGCACAAAAGTTCTTAATAAATAGCAAAGAAAATGTGGGAGGGATTTCTACTTCTAGATATTTAAACCCTTTCTTAACAACGTTGAATGGAAAATGTGATTGGGCAATTTTTGAGGCAGCTTGACTGAGAGGAAATATTTCACTCTTTTGGAGATTAATTTTGTAGCCAGATATTTCACCAAAATGATTTATAGTGTGGACAATTGAAGATACTGAAGTAATTGGGTTAGAAGTATACAATAACAAGTCATCAGCATAGAGGGATCATTTGTGAGTTTGTCTACCTCGCACTATCCCAGAGAAATCATCAGATTGCCTAAGTGCAATGGCTAGGGGCTCTATCGCAATGGCAAAGAGGAGGGACAACAGCGGGCAGCTTTGATGGGTGCCTCTACCTAAGGAGAAATATTCAGACTGCTGGCCATTGGTAATTACACCAGCCAAGTGTTGATCATATAGGAGTTTTATCCAGGATATAAAGGCTAAGATTAACCCTTAGAACCCTAAGCTGTTTTTAGGGCATTTTCACTAACTTTATTCATAAGTATTCATTCTGGTCATTGTAAGTGCCATACACTCATATTATGTATCGTTTTTTTCAGCAGAATCTAGGCTATCCAGATCATTGCATGTATTAGTACTTACTTACTTATTTTGATTTTTAAAGAATTAAAATATAAAAAGCGTATTATAAAAAATCTTATATTTGGACATATATCTCACCACAGCAAGCTCATAGCTCTACATGCATTCCATGTGTGTGTAGGGCAGACTGTCCTGAATCTGGCAATATAATTGCCATGTTGGAGGGATACTCTGGGGCTGAGCAATTTACAGAAATATGTGGTGTGTGATTTACAGAAATAAATGGCATTTTTTATTTAGTGATGAAAAATGACCTTTCTGCGCTCCATATCTGTGACACAAACTGATCTGACTTGACTTGACCCGAGTTTGCGTGTTAGCCTGTCTGTGCCTATGGTGTATGCACTCATAATGATTCTCAACTTTTTACTGCATTGCCATGAACAAAGTTAAGGCAAAAAAGGTGTTTCTTTTTTGAACAATTCGGGATGCAATGTGAGCCTTGAATTGGATGCCATGCAGGAATTTGCTAGGATCTCAAAACCGGATTATGAACATGCTTTGCCATAGAGAAACACACAATAGCGTTGGATTATAAACATGCTTTGCCACAAAAACAGACAAAAACGTGGGGTAAGTCCAGCTATATGAAGTTATTATTTTGCTGTCTCTTCGTCTGTTTTATAACCCAGAAGGATGTACTTAGTATCAAATGATAGCTCTGTGTCTCCTCTTTCATCTGACATGCATGGCATATCTATCTGATCACGGGTACGCGAGTAATTCAAACGAGAGTAATGTGTGTGCAGCGTTGGTTTGTGTACATGACATTATTTTGCAGTCACATCGTCTGTTTTCATAAGCCAGAAGGATCGATATACATAGTACCAATGGATAACCCTGTGTCTCCTCTTTCATCTGATATGCTTGCCATATCTATGCGATCACAGGTTTGCGAGTAATTCAAACAAGAGTAATGGGTGCGCAGGTGAACGCAGAGAAGTATAGACTGTAAATATGATGCAATTTGATTTAATTTCATGATTTATTTTAATTTTCATACTTGATCGTACAGACGAGTGCGTAGTCTCTTTGGATTGCCCCACTTGTGCTCTGTCATGCAATAAAGGTTTCATCTTGCCGAGATGAACAGTTCCGGAGCAATGTAACAGAGAAGAAAGCACTTTGCGTCAATCGGGTTCTAAGAGTTAAACAAAATACACTTCTTTACCATTTAAAATACACTAACAACAAAGTACACTTTTTAAAAGTACATTACAAAAACACTTTGAATATTGCAGAATTAGTATATTTAATTTTAGTACACTGAAGTTGAACTTAATAACATCTACTTTGAAGTATACTTTCTAAAAGTACACATTAAACATACTTTACATAAAGTGCAAAAAGTGTAAGCATACTTGTTTTATACTTCATAATCATATTTCTAACACACTAAAGTATATTACTTTTTTACCTGGGTGTGCATCCCAAAATCCTTGTGAATGATCCACAGTTTAACCTTAGCAGAGCGGAGCTCAGCCCTATCTAGAGCAGTCTTGTGCTGGTGTGTTTGCACTTTACCGCACCAGTCGGAGAAACAAATAACCAAACTCTTCAGTGGGATGAGTACATAAGTAGGCCTAGTTCTAAGTTGCATTTTAGTAATATATTTGCATTTCGTTAGCTTGGGTTTTGTAATATTACCTAGAAAATATGCTAGCCATTCCTGCTTCAGTTCCAGACAGGTCATCTATCTATAAAGCAAGAAGTGTCTGTGTGTCCTAATGTCTGTGGCACGCATATCTCGCTGACCATTTGTCAGACTGACCTAAGCTTTCGTGTGTGGCTCGTGGCACAAAGGTGTGCATTCTCTGCACTGCACTGTTTCCAAGGGGACCAGTTTCAGGGGAGCTCCACCCCATGTCTATTGTGTGGCTTGGTCTCACTTTGATGATAGTCAGTCACCGAGAAACACGCTTTGGATTTCAGCAGCTGAGTAATCTCACCTCATCTGCGAATTTCCGAATATATTTTTGGGGAACAAACGTCCTACGTAAATAAGCATATTTCGAAATATGCATTCAAAAGTCTTCAAAATCGAGATTGCACACCTTTGTGCCATGCACGAGCACGTACGAAATCTTAGGTCAGTCCGACAAACGGTCAGCGAGATACAGTATGCGTGCCACAGACATTAGGACACACAGAGATAGATAGATAGACAGCCTGTTAAATTGTCAAATGGTGTAACCACAAAAATGACAAATATCTAATACTTCACACCTCCTAGAGTTCATGCAATTGCTCTCATGAAATTGTTAGTTTATTTTGTAATATCCTATGAGAATATGTTTTATTATATTTATTTCTAAATTTAAATTATATGGGTTTTTCATTGTACTGAGCAAGACCATATGCTGTAAACATCTTGTTTTCTGTCTATTCTTTGACCATTTGAGTAAAAATGGTTTAAACAACCATTATTACAGTAAAGTAGAGTATTAAATCATTATCCATATTAATTTTTTTGTACATTATTAGTATTTTAGACAAAATACTGGTTACACCAATTGACATACATCGGTTACACCAATTGACCATAAAACGTTTATAGTAATAGGACAAAAAATTGACACAGAAAATAGGCATCAAGGTAAACTGAATTGGATATTTTGATATGTATTCATGTCATTCATCATATTCATATCAAATATCATTTCATAACATCAATGAAGAAACTTATGTTCTATTTGATTTCAATTCAGTTCTCATACAATTTCAGTCTATACCCATATTTTCAAAGAAAGTGAGATAAAGTGCCCTATTTTCGCGATGCAAAACCTGGCGCAAGGCGTATTATTATTCTGACACAAAGTTTTTTCATATCTTACACTTCACTTTTATTAAATAATGCGCCCGGGGGTGTGGCAATTACCGACATAAGGTGTGGTCTGGCACATGATCTAAAAATCGCTATCTTATACTGTCTAAAAAGCATTACGCCACTGACCAAGAAAAGCCTGGTCTATAGCGAAAGGCGCATATGAAACACAGCTAAAGACGCACTGTCACGAGATGTAAGCAGCAATTCCTCTGCAGAATAAATGTCCTTAGGTTATTTATTCAGTCATTCGAACATTATAGGGGGAAGTTTTGCTTTTTTCAGGCTATGTTTTTGCTGGTAACCCATTGTCAGTCAATATTGAAAGTAATTAACTGTGTATAACTGTTTTGTCGATGACTATGACACCACAGAGAAGTTAGTTTCACTTTGCCTATATGTTCAATTAATAGACAAGTGCAGATGTGTGTAGCCTATACTCTACTCGGTTTTAGTAAAGAATGGCTTAGTGGAATACCTGTTCCATACGGTCTTGCGTACAAGCAGATTCCTTCAAATACACCACTGACTATCAAAATACTGATGCGCTGTTTGAAGTTGCCCTGCTTGCTGGTTAAAGGGAATGACAGATGTCCTCCTCATTGGTTTAAAGGATGTTAAGCCCAAAACACACCCATGACTGATTAAGAAACATAAGAGCCACCTTTTTGCGCCAGGCACCTGACGTTTGATAACAAAACCACCCCGAATGTGGACTGGACAAACCCCTAAATGTATTTACGTTATTTGCTAGTGACCATGCATTTTATATTGCTAAATTAGGGCCCAAAGTGTGTGTGAGAGAGAATAAGAGTGAGTGAAAGAATGGGTATGATAATTTCTTAACAACCAACCAACAGCAGGATCTGCGTTCACATGCACTCTGTGGCGAGACAAGTTTTTCTTGCTTGTAAGTGGCATCCATTGGGGGACAAGAGGTACATTTTATATATAATAAATGTATTTATATTATTTATTTATAATTTGAACATACTGTTTACATACATCATAATAAAATATAAAAAAATGATTATGGAAGTTTAAATTTAAATGAAAAGCTTTGACATTTCAGAAATCGCTTAAATTGCATTCTAATTAAACCCTTTTAAAGCTATTGTTCATGCTAAACAGTTAGTCACTATTTAAATATTAAAAATAATATAATTGGCACCTAAAATTACATACTCTTGGCCCTGAATCTGATCAAACTGGTCTCAAACAGAAAAGAGTCAAATGGTGTAACCGGTTACACCATTTGACATTTCTATTTAAAAGCAAAATTTGAAGGCATTATTATGGACAACTATGTACACACTTCACCTTTATGCGAATATTCAAACACAGTTTTTACATTAAATTGAATATTTTATGATTATTATGATTTATCAACATTTTTAAAAGGTCATACCATTTGACATGTAACCTAAGCTTGCCTGGCCATGGCCTAAAAACACTATTATGTTACTTTAAGAGAGTTGCTAACCTTGACTCATAGCAGTTGGGGTCTTGAAGGGGTCCTTCTCTATGACATAATTTCCTGTCACATGATTCTCTGACATAATACATACACAATTGCTCCTTAACCCTTAGAACCCGATTGACGCAAAGTGCGTCAAAAAACACACCCTTTCTTCTCTGTTACATTGCTCCGGAACGGTTCATCGCAGTGAGAAGAAACCTTTATTGCACGACAGAGCAGAAGTGGGGCTTTCCAATGAGACTAAACACTTGTCTGTACGATCAAGTATGAAAATTAAAAAAATCATGAAATTAAATCAAATTGCATCATATTTACAGTCTATACTTCTCTGTGTTCACCTGCACACACGTTACTCTAGTTTGAATTACTCGCATCGATATGGCAAGCATAGAGGGCACAGGGCTATCCATTGGTACCATGTTTATCGATCCTTCTGGCTTATAAAACCAGACGAAGTGACTGCAAAATAATAACGTCATGTACACAAACCAACGCTGCACACTCATTACTCTCGTTTGAATTACTCGCGGACCCGTGATCGCATAGATATGCCACGCATGTCAGATGAAAGAAGAGACTCAGAGCTATCATTTGATACCAAGTACATCCTTCTGGGTTATAAAACAGACGAAGTGACAGCAAAATAATAACTTCATATAGCTGGACTTACCCCACGTTTTTGTCTGTTCTTGTGGCAAAGCATGTTTATAATCCAATGCTATCATGTGTTTCTCTATGGAAAAGCATGTTCATATTCCGGTTTTGAGATCCTAGCAAATTCCTGCATGGCATCCAATTCAAGGCTCACATTGCATCCCAATTTGTTCAACAAATAAACACCTTTTTTGCCTTTACTTTGTTCATGGCAATGCAGTAATTGTAAAGCAATTTACAAAAGATTCACTGAACAAAAATGCTGATGTGGTACATGAAAATTTAGCTAAAAATGTGGAGAATGCAATGCAATCAAGCATTTTGGACGATATATTGTCACAAGCTGGCAGAATAGGCAACAGGCCGATGTGCGTTTTATTTGGAGACTGTTTTGCGCCACAGAGACTGAGTTTGCTGCTGATATTCTGGGGATAGGCCTAGCCAATGTACGACTTTAGCCTTTTAATATATTTGCTGCATTAGATCAGTCTTTCTAGAACAGGCAAGGGCTTTCTAGCCTCACGTCAGCAGCGCTGCATCACCCATATAGCCTACATTAAAACAACCAACGGATGGTGGGCGGGTGCGGTTTTGAAAATTGGTCAACAAACTTTGGTGCTGATGGATGGCTGATGGATGATAAGTTTTGCTATGCAGTTATGGTTGAAATAATAGCCCATCAGCGCATCTCTAGTGTGTGTGCCTCTCTCTCGCTCAGAGGGGAGGGAGAGGCTGAGGGTCGATCCAGCATGGATTCTAAACTCTGTGGTGGATAGGATCTACAATTAGGTGTTAATAATATTACCACGCTAGGTCGAAGTACTCCCAAGTGCTATTGCATTGTAGTTCTCCTGTTTATTCGCTTGGAAAATCGCCACGTTTCATGTTGTGTGACGTACACATTTTTATCAACTACTCGTGCAACTGTATTTAAGTAGGGAAAATGTGGAGGTGTTTGATTACTGCTATGTTCCTCTCTCTACGGCCACGGCAGAGCCCGCTAGCATAGCAACATGCTAACACATTCGCGCCGCGCGACAGAGCGTTTGAGTGCACCTACCGGCGCGGGAGAGGTATGACTCAACTCGTGAAAGTTAAGGTAAGAACATATATTACTACTGATTTTGGGTGGCGTGTTCCTTTAAGTGGTTGATGTGACAGACACGATTCCCCATATTAATTCAAACATTCAGAACCAGTGTTGGGAGTAATGCGTTACAAAAGTAATGTAATTACTGTAATATATTGCTGTTTGCGGTAACGCGGTAATGTAAGGCATTACAAAAAAAAATCGGGTAATATTTACTCGGTACAAACTTCAGTAACGCGCGTTACAATGCAGTTTAACCCAAAATTAAGCGCTTGTTTTGTTTTGATACATATTCGCAAACACCACAACAGAGGAGAAAAAATCCGCGCAAAATAGTAGAACGTTATCTCCTGATACTGGTTGAATATGACTGTGGCTGCAGCAGACTCGCAGGCGGACTCTATTTGCGGGATGGACATAAGCCTACGCTCATTATTTTCAGCTTGTCAGAGACAAGGCTTTGAAGAACATAGTTAAGCACTTTGTGTGCGAAACCGAAAGATCTCTCAGCTCGCGAAATAGCACAAGTAGCCTAAATTAATGAAACATCTAAAGTAGTGCCACGCTAATCTTTTTGATTCTTGATAAAACACAAACTATGCTGTTGTGCATGTCAGCTTTGTGCTGTGAACTTAAATTGAAGAGAATAAAGGGATAGAAATGCAGAAAAAGATTGTGTAGCCTGGCAGTGCCACCGCTCCCACCACGCGCATCACGCACTTTGTGTTGGGCACCAAAGGACAGAGGGGGCACCCAAATGTAACCAATGAAGAGTAGCTTTACTGCAAACTGCGTTTCACTCTTCATTAATAACGTTTACAATGTCAAAATGCACTAACACGATGTTACATGCAAGTTTGATATCTTTTGGGTTCTCTCAATCACCACGTAGTACTAGAATTGGTGGGTCTTCAATCATTCGTTTTCCAAGCATTTAGGCTACATGAAGCACATGATATGCTGAGTCGACTGAAACGCATTCCATTCAGATAGCTAGGTGGATACCAGGCTCATAATTCACTTGTATTCGCAAAACGAAATGTGAAGCAACATGTCATTGCATACTTCCATTTCCAAAGCAATGAAGGTTGCTTAAAACAACTTAACATTGTGCATATTATTGTTAATATTGTGCTATCAATGTAACTCAAACAAATAAGGCTTGTTAACAAGAGCTGGCAAAAGGGCATTATGACAAGTAAAGATCAATGCTCTTAAAGTGACAGTGCACCATTTATAAGTAAAACAGCATTTCTTCAGAAATTAATGTTTAAAAATACACAGTAATGGTCTGTAAATAATAGGCCTTTTATTTTACTTTAGGTGTTTGAGTTATCATTTAAATGTCACTCACTCCTCACTCCTCACTCCTGAGGAGGCTGCGGTCCTTCAATGTGTGCAGTAAGCTCCTCAGGATGTTCTACCAGTCTGTTGTTGCCAGCGTCCTCTTCTATGCAGTAGTATGCTGGGGAGGAAGCACAAGGAAGAAGGATGTGGGGCGAATTGACAGGCTGGTAAGGAAAGCTGGCTCTGTAGTGGGAGCTGAACTGGAGTGCATCACTTCACTATCTGACAAAAGGACCCTGAACAAACTGATCAACATCTTGGACAATGAGTGTCACCCACTCCACAGCACTATTGTTAAGCAGAAGAGCCTGATCAGCTGGAGACTTCGCTCACTGCCTTGCACAACTGACAGACTGAGAAAGTCATTTGTCCCCAGGGCAATTGAACTGTTCAATGCCTCACTTAAGGGAAGAGGAGAGATAGACTTTTCTGCATAGTCTGCCTGCCTCTTCACCCCCTCCATGTTTGGTACTGTCTGTCCACTAGCCACTTATACCACTGTCTTTATGCCTCACTGTTTGCGTGCTATATTAGCACATTAGCACATATGCATAACCCCCCCCACCCCCTCCATGCCACAGCAAACTGTGGCCACACTTATACATTTTCTTAATAGTTAAATATATAGATATATAGACTTTACTTTATTTCTGCATTGTTGCACTGTTGACTTACTCATTTGCACTGTCACCATGACCACTATCAGCATTGCACTACCACCATGACACTCATTCACACAGAGCACCTTAGAGCACCTTACCATACCTTACTATGCACAGAGAATCACAGGCTTAGTCCCTGCCTCAGTCATTGCAAGCGCCTCTGATTTATTAATCACCACTGTGGATACTGTTTTTAGAATTGATTTAGATTAAGTGTTAGTATAATTTGTATTTTTGTAAGTTGTATTTTAGTATATTTTTATATATTGTATTAAGTGTTAGTATAATTTGTATTTTAGTATATTTAGCATATTCTTATCTTCTACTGTCCTTACTGCTTAGTTGTGTTTTTATATTATATACTTTAATTACTCTTTCTGCTGTTAAAGAATGTGTTTGTGTTGTATGTATGCTGCTGAGACCTTGAATTTCCCCTGGGGATCAATAAAGTATCTATCTATCTATCTATCTATCTATCTCAAAGCCACTGAAATGGCCAGCAGGCCACCATCTTGACATGTCTTTATTAAAGGAACCGTATGTAAAAATTGTATTTCAATTAATCATAAAATTGCCCTGATAGGTCACTAGACATTAAGAAATCATGTTCATTTCAAATACTTATATCACTGACAACAGTAGTCTGGCCAGGATATTGTCATTTAAAAAGTGAAGTTGCAGCCCTCAACTGATGTTGATGTTGTCATGTTGTGTTTTGGCCTAATGCGCCACCCTCCACCTATCTACTAATCACAAAGTCAGTAGTGTTTCGTCATTCGGTTGCCAACTCTGCCAGTCAGAGGGGAGGGGAAGGGGATACACCGCTCTACAGTAATTTGAAAGTGATTGTAGTAACCGTTTTGGCCACAATCTTACATACGGTTCCTTTAAGCTTTGATTTACAATATAGTAGGCTCTCTATTGATTTTAATGAGTTACAGTATTTCTATCACAATTTACCAGACTTTGACCTTTTGTCGGTTTTTAACATTCTGACTATGATTGTTCCTTGTATTGCATTATGAGCACTGCGCCTATTGCATTCTACTGTTGCCTTAAGCCTAGCTCAGTCATTATGCTATACCACATCTCCCTCCATTGGAAGAGCAAGCTGCATTGAGCGTAATAAATTGCATTTAGAATGGCAAATCCATATTTCTAGATATTTTGGTGAAAGTAACTTAAAAGTAATGCAATAGTAGTGTAATGCCTTACAATTCAGAGACAGTAATATTATAATGTAACATATTACTTTTAAATGACATTAATAAGTAATGCATAGTACATTACGATTTTGAAGTAACTTGCCCAACACTGTTCAGAACAATGGGGTTTCATTACTTGTATTAAATATAGAAAAGTTCTTGTGCAAGATCATGCCAGATTATTTTAGAAGGGATTTTGGAGAGAATTTCAAATTTTTTTCAACAAGTGTAATTATTTGGTTCATGTTTTTGTGGTTACACCGTGTTGACAATTTTACCCAAATTCAGTTAATACTCTTTCAAAATTAAATAAATCCAAAACTTTAAGATTAGGGTTTGATGAAAATGATATTTGAAAATAATTTGTCAAATTATTTTCAAATTTTAACCATTTTAAATGTATGTAACCCATATGTACACAAAAAAATGAGCGTCACGTCATTGACCCTAAAACACATGGCCATACTGACAAGCAGTGATTTGCCTTTGCTTCTGCTGAAATCATGGATCGAAGACTGTGTGGTTGAACATAGCCAGGCCTACTGAAAGAGAATGGCTTGTTGCATCAGGTAGTCCACGTAAACAGATCTACTTTGATAACTTCACAGTGCAAAGAGGTAACAGTTGCTCAAGTCTTGAGATTAGGCTATTATCACAAACGTAAGCAAATCATTGTGGTTAAGGTACAGAAAATGTGTATGTATAGATATGTTAGCGGTTAGGTTTAACCATTTCCCCCGTAGGTTCAGGAGGGCGTCATGACGCAGTAGGACTGCCCGATAAACGCACTATGCGCAGCAATCGACCTGACCTGCTCAGTGGAATATTCACGCCGGTGTTGTGTGCCTTCTGGTTTCTCCACCTACTGGTTTCCTTGCGCGTGCATGCGCTGCAGCAGTTGTCAGACATTCACAAACAAGTTGTTTTTAGGCGGTTTGAAGTCGCTTTTCATATACGCCATGAGCGCTCGGCTACATTACAGCCACTCGTACAAAAGACGTAAAAAAATATATGTTTTGAAAACTAGTATTAAACTGGATTCGATACCGCAAAAGCAATACATGCACGACTCTCTCCAGCCTGATTCTCTACTCCCTGAGCCAACTAATACCTGGCTGTTACGCGATACAATTAACTATTGTAGGCTACCATCAATTAAGAACGTAGGCAACACCCAGGTAACATGTTGTCCAGGCTATCTGAAACAAGTGGTTGCCCTTCATCTAAAACAACTGGTTACCTTAGGCTGCTACGGCCGTCAGTGCACTGTGCACAGTATGCTACTCTTTGTGGTTGATCAAATAAAAATAAATTGGTGATGACGTTATTGTAGGTCTAGTAGTAGTAGTCTAGTAGACCTAAATTCTTAGAAAATAAATGGTACGACAGAAGAAACGATCTACATTTTAGCGCACCAGACCGCGATGTCTTCAAGGGTTGAATGAAGGGAGTTTGCAAAAATTAGCGTATTTTTCAAGTCAATAAACATTCTTACGAATGTCTTTGTCAGGGAACATTTGACTTTTCAAAACCATAGGCCTGATAGTCGCTCAGACAAGGAGATAAGGGCAATACCATTTGTGTCACCTAATGCAAGACAAAATGTTGCTTGTGTGGTTAATTAATAGGTGATTGATGATGGTTTTCAGCGAAATGGAGTGGCTCAAAGAGATAATGCGCTGAATAGGTCGGTTTGGTTCATATGTGTGCGTATTTATTGCAGGTTCGAATCCATTTTAATGCTATAAAGTGCAAAATGATAGCCTTTATTTTACATGTATTTTGTACGAGTGATTGTAGTGTAATGATAATGGGATAGATATGAAATGCGACTTCAAATCCGCTGAAAACAACTTGTTTGCGAATGTTTGACAACTCCTGCAGCTGTGGTGAGCAACGCGAGCACGCGCAAGGAAACCAGTAGGTGGGAAAAACCAGAAGGCACACAACACCGGCCAGGGGTGCACGAAAAACTTATTAAGGTAACATTAACGTTAATGGTAACTTGTATCAACGTATAATGATTGACACGTTTAACAGGTAATTTTAACATAAGCAGAATTTAAACAGATTGGCCATGCGATGCTAACATGGTAGTGTTTTGGTGTCAATGAAGTAGCCTAAAGTTAACGTCATTTGATGGTTAACGTTAACGTTAGCCTTTAGCGTTTGCGTTTATTTCAAAATGATTACCGTTACTTGCATGGTACAAGTGTAACTTTGTGTTGCTTTAGTCAGAAATCTAGCGGTGACTTTAATCACAATGTTACTTTAACTTGACATCGCTCATGTTAGCATGTTAGCTAAAAGGGACATGTGGACCTATATAACGTTAGCTGACGTTGTGTTAGGATAACACGCACAGTAACGTTAGTTACCAAGCATAAAATGATTCACCAGTGAAACGAAATGGCACTAGTTCCGGACTCACAGGCGTAGCTTTATCAACCGTCTCTGGTGCAACGGTGCCTGTAACCAGCCATTCTGAAGTCACGTTAGTTAGCTAGCTAGTCCCAGTAGAAACAGATAGGGAACACCATAGACGGTAAAAGAGCCTCGACGCTGCTGTTCTGTCAAACTGGGCTACCTGTCGAGTTATACTATCACGAAAGCTCAATGAAAAAGAAAACTCACAATCCACTGTTAGAAGTACATTTACTGTAATTTTGTGTTACCTCGTTGTACAATATTTAATAGTTAACGTCTGCTAATCGAAATCGCTAATGTAAGATCACCAAAAAAAGACCGTTTTGAAATATGCGTTCCGTAGTCCTGTCATGTAGCTAGCACCTGGACTTTTTCTATCAAACATTTAACTGTATGTTGATGGTAGCATTTTAAAAAATCCTACCTATGTGCACAACTCAGGGACAACTTCTAACCCCAAGCCATCAGGATTAGCACATCCACACACACATCACAATACAGTTAAGCACAAATATTCCAAGTGATTGGAACACAGACAACTCATCATACACACCTCTTATTGTTTTACATTAGTTCGTTTTTTGCATGTTTAATTAATATTTGATCATTACTATTGGATTTATTTGGTTCAATTTGACATCTTTATTGAGTAAATAAAAACACACATTCAATTCAATATAAGCTTAGCCTTCCAAAAAGAACTGCAGGTGTTCATACCATTCTTTGTACTGGATTCTCATGTGGATTATCAAATGTAGTTAGACATATTATTTTCCACTGTTGTGTTCCACTGTAGTGGCCTGACTTAGACTGTATTCCTTTATACAACTAGATAGAAAGAGTATATAGCCACTCTGAACTTGTCTTAAACTGTGAACTTGTCTTATTAATATAGCTTTTAGATGTCCCAAGGGGGGCGTGTGAGGGTGGGACTCTGTTTGGCCTATTGCAATCCAGTGTCAGTTTGAACAGCTGAGAGAACGAGTTATGTGCCATGTTAATGTTTGCCTATGTTGTCAGAATTTTCATTAATATGTAGAAATGGGTAGAAATTGCTTGGTGTGAAATTGCAGTCCTGATAAGCCTTGTAGTTCATTTAATTATTTTGTCATGTGTGTGTTTGAAACATGCTGGTTGCTAAGTTGACATTTTGGAAGCGGTTGCTAGGTTTTTGCTAGGGTGCTTGAGGTGGTTGCTAAGGTGTTGCTAGGGTAATTATAGTGGTAACTACCAGACATGTGGACTCGAGTCACATGACTTGGACTCGAGTCAGACTCGAGTCATGATTTTAATGACTTCAGACTTGACTTGATAAAAATCTGCATGACTTGCGACTCGACTTGGACTTGAATACTATTCACTCGAGACTTGACTCGGACTTTGCCTCTTTGACTTGTGATGACTTGACCTGTCTCGAATCAAAAACTAAATTTCCTGATCGTGGACCAGTCACCCCAGAGACGCTTTCCCTCCGCGACTAAAAAAAAATTAAAAATTAAAATAGCGGAGACAAGTGGCCAGAGCACAGTTCAGTGCTGCCGCTACCCCCACACGTGTTACGCACTGTGTGTAGGGCACCAAGAGACCGAGGAAGGACCAATATTTAGCCAATAAATAGTAGCTTTACTGCAAACTGATTTGCACTCTTGTTGGAGAACGTTTAATGTTAAAATGCACCAACAGCATGTTACATAAAGATGATACTTTTCGAGACCTCTCCATGAAGATCCAACTTGAACTTATGCTAGCCTACTGCATTTAATTAAGAACGCATCTAAGCACGCACGAGAGGGAGAGAAAACGAGTAGGTTCCAGCTGGCTTGTCATTGTTGATGATAATTGATATTTTCTTTTAAATATAAGGAACGTATAAAAGGAAATCCTGAAGGCAACAAATACGAGATTAGAGGAGATTGCGAATTTATCCGGTTCTCACTAGCCTACTGTTATAAACTATGAGATCCAGGTCACTATGACATACTAGCTGCACTCACTGTGATTTGGAAAGTGGACAAGAAGAGTTGTCTTTGCCTTTGTGTAATGGAACTGGTGAATCTTGAAGTATTCTATAATTTATTTACATGAAGCACATGATATGCAGATTGAAACGCATTCCACTCAGCTACTGTAGCTAGGTGGCTACTGGCTACCAGGCTCATAGGCTACCAGGCTCATAGGCTAATTCACTTTTAATTGCAGACAGAAAATGTCAAGCAAGCGTCATGTCATACATGCTTCTCTTTCCAAAGGAATGAAAGCTGTTTGTCCCAACTTAATATCATGCTTATCATTGTTAATATTGTGCTATACATGTGGCACAAACAATGTTTGAGTTTGTGGACTAGCCATAGGCTGAATGGAGCTGGTAAAAAAAGATCATTATGAGAACGTGTGGACAGTGGCACAATGGGCTTAAAGTGACAGTGCACCATTTACAAATAATATAAACAGCATCAAATGTGTAGTATTTCTTAAGAAATTAATACTTTAAAACAAAATTACTGTCATTATTATCTTTTAAATAATATAAAAGTGTTGACCTTGGCTTCCCTTATGAGTCGCCACTGGCAGACAGCCTAATAATAATATAATAATAATAATAATAATAATAATAATAATTGTTTGCAGGCAAATCTGTGGCTTGGCGCAGTGAAATGCCATCAGTCAAATTATTACTCATCCTTACAGTGGGCTCTGCAATTTGGAAAAACAATATATATATTTGCAGCTGTGCTGAGTGTCATGTAGCTATACGTTTTGTACAGATTACTCAGGTATGCACATGTGTATATTACACAGGTATGCGCATGTCGTAAAAGATTGCAAGACAGAAACATTGAACATGTTTTAATCTGTATTTATAAAAAAAATACTGTGGATTAGATGTAAGTGCTAAAATTATGATCGATAGTCTAATAATGGCATTATTAAGTGAAGAGTACCTGATTACTTGTTTAGGACTTGAAAAAGATTGGGACTTGGACTTGGACTCGACTTGGCTTTGATGTGACTTGAACTTGGACTCGACTTGCCCTTCTCTGTATTTACTTGGGACTTGACTTGGACTTGACTGCTAAGACTTGGGACTTACTTGTGACTTGCCAAACAGTGACTTGGTCCCATCTCTGGCCCAGCCTAACAAGCAGATGTTGCAAAAGACATCAAAAGACTCAATTAATCAGAAATAAATAATGTCATCTGCATCGCTTTATTTAACAAACTGCAAGCAACAAGAGGGTTGAGTTCGCTGTGAGGCCAAACCCAAAGCAGAGCCTATCTGTTAAGGCACTCGATAGGCTATATGGTAACGAGCTGTGTGCGCCTGGAAAGACAATAGAAGATGTATTCTGAATAGCACAGCGAAGACGGCTCTGGTCATCCCATACCCTCCCCCCACTTCCTGTAGCCTACCATTATGACTTGTTGCCGTTTTGGGACATTAAGCTTTTTCACGTTAAGCCCCCCTCCCCCGCCCCCTTCTTTCACAAGCAGTGGGGGAGCGCGGGGCACAAAGTAACACTTTTTGGTAGACAAAGGAGGGTTCTCCGCGCTTCTGTCGTTTGGCGACAATCCGGTGCAACCAGGCCAGGACAGATATTTTAGAGAGGAGACGCGGGTGCAGCTCAGATGTCTTCTTAATTTTCTTTATTCTTTAGTAAAAGGTGCAGAACATTATTGAACTTTGACTAACGTTTTGATGTGTCGATGTTTTTGACTAACGAACGTTTAATAATGTTCTGCACCTTATACTAAAGAATAAAGAAAATTAAGAACACATCTGAGCTGCACCGGCGTCTCTCCTTCTCTCTAACACTTTTTGGCTTTGGCTAAATATTTCTAAAATAATTTGAGTTTCACTAGTCACATGTTTTAACAAGGAACACTTGTTATTGAACTAATAACAGACGTGTGTCGAAAATTTACTTTATTTTCCATACGGAGAAATAACATATGCAGAGTCTAACCAAGGTCAATCTTGCCAAAAAAGCCCTCAAACCTGAAAACACATGAGGCAAAAGTGCAAAACATCACAAAACTAACCAAACTAACACGCGCATATTTTTGTATTGCAATCATTGTACAATAGGCCTAGGCCTTTATATGGCTCTGCTCCTGCCTAGATTCGAACTCAGAACTGCCTGAAAGTTGCAGACCTGTTCTGGAAATACGTGCATTAACCCACTCGACCGTCAGACAACGCTATCTGCTTCGAGTAGGCCTATTGGGTAGGACTGTAGCCTACACTGGTTGCTGTGGCACAGTCTTGAGTGACCGAATTCGTTTTCCTTTGTCATATGAATGCTGTCATTTTGCTAACATTACTGTTAAGGAGATGCTGTAGGCAAAGGCTATATTTAACCTCGTTAGTGTAGTAAAACAAATCAGAACTATTCACGAGGTTTCTGGGCAGCATATTTATGTTCTGTTAGCAAGCAAACTTCTCATGACTGCCGACAAAGTAGCCTACTGCCAGCTGACGAAGCTCTCATTTTAAATCATTACTGAGAGACAGGCACTGTACAATCAAGACATCTTGCCACTGAATCCAAAACTATGTTTAACATTATGTACAAAGCTTATAGGCTACAGTGGACTAGCATGTTGCAGAGGCTGCTAAAAACACAGAGAAACGCACTGAAAACTTGGCCAACAGCCCTTGCTGTCGAATGCTCCGTCCGGTTCGACCGTGGAACGCCACAGTGGACTATGCTGCCCCCAAGCGGCTGCAGTTGTACTTACATTTCACCCAGCTGCGTGAATCACCTTGATGGTGAATGAAGTGTCAATTCTTAATTGTGGGACACTGTAGTTTGAGTAGTGCTACCAAAATCATAGAAATTAATAAAATTGCAAGACATTTACCTCTTCTATGATCCAAGAATGATTTCATTCGAGTTGTTTTTTTAACATTTATTTTAACTAATGACATAGAAAACATTCCCAATTGCATCCACATATCGTAATGCACTATGCAAAAAGTGATTTACACTCGTAGCTGAACACAGTGATATGCAAGCCTTCCAATCCACTCAGAAATGTAATTAGGCTACTCTCACGTCCTTAATAGTTTAAATCAATATGAAATTACTAGATACTTACTTGGCTATTAGTAATTATGCAGGCCACAGACTATGAATTATTAAAAATATATAAACTTAATATGAATTACAAAATATATGAATGTATTGAAACATATGACATGATGCCATCTCTTTAGGTGACTGTCTTTTTTGGACAGTTCTACGAAAGGTTATACTGCTTTGTGAATTACCTCAGTCAAAGCATTTTCACAAATAAAGTAGGCCTACGGTATTTTCCGGACTATAAGTCGCTCCTGAGTATAAGTCGCATTAGTCAAAAAATGCGTCATGAACAGGACTATAAGTCGCATTTATTTAGAAATGTATTTCACAAAATCCAAAACCAAAAACAGAGACTATGTAACTGGATTATTGAGGTCAATAAAGATTAATGTTAATGAAGACGAAGGAGTGAAGGCAGCCAAGAGGAGGGCAGGAAGGTCATTGCAAAGCAAAAGATTCACTGAAAGAAAATACCATGTGGTACACCAAAATGTATCTAAAATGTGGAGAATACAATGCAATCAAGCATTTTGGGAGATGTGGAGTCACAGGCTGGCAGCAGATTAAATGCTCACAAGAGAGAAAAATATGCAGTTTTAGACTTGACTGAAGCAAGCCAGGCGATAGGCCAGGCCCGACGGTAATTGTAAAGCAATTTACAAAAGATTCACTGAACAAAAATGCTGATATGATACATGAAAATTTTGCTAAAAATGTGGAGAATGCAATGCAATCAAGCATTTTGGGCGATGTGGAGTCACAAGCTGGCAGCAGATTATATGCTCACGATAGAGAAAAAGACGGTTTTAAAAGGACGTTACCGAAGCTGAGGCAGGCCAGGCAATAGGCATATAGGCCCAACGGTAATTGTAAAGCAATTTACAAAAGATTCACTGAACAAAAATGCTGATATGATACATGAAAATTTTGCTAAAAATTTGGAGAATGCAATGCAATCAAGCATTTTGGGCGATGTGGAGTCACAAGCTGGCAGCAGATTAAATGCTCACGATAGAGAAAAAGACGGGTTTAAAAGGACGTGACCGAAGCTGAGGTAGGCATATAGGCCCGACGGTAATTGTAAAGCAATTTACTAAAGATTCACTGAACAAAAATGCTTATATGGTACATGAAAATGTACCTAAAAATGTGGAGAATGCAATGCAATCAAGCATTTTGGACGATGTGGAGAGACAAGCCGGCAGCAGATTAAATGCTCGAGAGAGAAAAATATGCGGTTTTAAAAGGACGTGCAGACCGAAGCTGCAGCAAGCAGGTGATATTTAGAAATTTATTTCACAAAATCCAAGACTAAGAACAGACAGACTATGTAACTGAACACATTGAGGCCAAAAATATTGAGAATTCTACAGGGAATCTTGAAGACGAAGGAGTGAATAGTGGCAAGAGGCAAGCCGAAGGCTGCTAAGTGCCCGACGCTATTGTAAAGCAATTTATAAAAGATTCACTGAACAAAAATGCTGATGTGGTACATGAAATTTTAGCTAAAAATGTTTACACATTTTACAGCACTGTCTGACGTTAATCTAATAATGGAGCGGCCTGAAAGCGGACCAACTCTGACTTCAATTGAACCCCATGCAGAGACACACACACGCGCGCACAGGACCACTTTGGGGGTGCCTCTCTCTCTTTGCTCTCTCTCTCTCTCTCAGCAGGATTTGTCACCGCTAAAGTCAAATTATTATAGCCTATTACGTGCTTCTACATCAACCGCTATCGACAGGAAAGGAAAACAAACGTTTAGCGATCAGGAACCGCAAACACAGAAGCATGACAGCCTATAATATAACGCGAGAGAACATGGATGTGTTCTCCATTTGAGGAACGTTATAATCGATTGCGGACGTGAACAGACAGCTACAGACACGGAGCGCATAGGCCTACTTTCACTTTCTGTGCGTATTCACGTGAAAGATAATTAGTAGCAAAACAGCGATCAAATATAACATGGTAGTGAGTTTTGTTTTCAAATGTTTTCATGCATGTCCAGATAACGGGTGAGGAATGTTTAGGGGACAGACTATCGTGAATCCTGAATTTATGGCTGGGCACAGCACCTTTATTTGGACCATGGCTTGTAGCCTTCGAGTCAGCTATAGGCCTTCATTTCTTGCGTTTAACTGTGAGACATAGGCCTATACTTTTCGTTTGGAGCAGCATACCGGTAGGCTATCAATGGCATTGGGTCACTATTAAGTTTCATGTATGAAAGAGTGTGATTGTGAGATAAGGTATCCGCTTTCATTCATTCATTCATTCATGGAACGTGTGCTGTGCTGCAAGGGAAACCTTATTCCGTATAGCCAAAGAGGTCTAAGATAGCCTAAATTTAGTTATTTTTTAAATTATGCATGATTTACTTTTTATAAAATTCGTAGGCTGATGCCTGGCAGCAACAATTGTGTTTAAATGTAGGTTAACCTGGGGCTGCGTGCTACTGGTAGCTTGAGAGCAATGTGTTGGAGACTCATGGTGTAGGACAATGACTTTGTTGGCAACAATATTAAACCAACCAACAATATAAATTATTAAGAAGAGCTATTTTATGAGTTAAATTGAAACAAAATTATACTGGCTTTTATTTGTCCGAATCTGATGCCCAGCTATAAATAGAATCCCGGCAGTAATTTGAGGATTTAAGTATGCACGTGTGTTTCACGACTTGTGCATTTGAGAGCGCTCTCTCAAGGCTGTAGACGATAATGTTTCATGTAGGGTTCATGTCAGTTAATATAAATTAACATTTAAAAACATGTTCAATTATATAATTTTTTTCATATATAAGTCGCACCTGACTATAAGTCGCAGGACCAGCCAAACTATGAAAAAAAGTGCGACTTATAGTCCGGAAAACACGGTACTTTGATTTTCTGTAATCCTTACTGTTTACCTTTGATTATCCTTTTTTAATAAGCATCAAGATTATCAGTGTGATTTTGGTCTTACTAACCTTAATTGCCCTAAATTAAAAAAAAAAAAAGTCGCAACTATTTTTGCAATTTTCTACGGAGCCCCTAAGGGGACATGAGCAAAAAAAAATCTAAAGTTTAGTTTCATGTGCTCACATGAAACTTTCATGTGCTCACGTGAAACTTTCATGTACGCACATGAAACTTTCACTTGAGCACATGAAAGTTTGACGTGAGCACATGAAACTAAACTTTAGATTTTTTTTTTCATGTCCCCTTGGGGGCTCTGTAATTTTCACTTCCTCCCGCAATTTCTCCACAACAAACAGCTAAAAACACCGCAACTTCCATCCAGGCATTTTAGGTCGCAACAGTCTCAAAAAACCTTGTGAAATCCTGGAGGGACTGATTTTCTACCTATCCCTTACTGCCACTGGGGGAAAAAAAAAATCCCTACCGACCCATGGCCTCAACTGACAACCAACAGGAACCAAACCTTTTTTTTTATGCCTAGAGTAATTCAGTTACTAACTCACTTACTTTTTGGAACAAGTAGTGAGTAACTATAACTAATTACTTTTTTAAAGTAACTTTCCCAACACTGGGTGGGATGGTACGGTAACTGCATTACTACCGCAGTCACATGACGCCTACACAGCTCGTCACAGTAATCACCGCAAAAAAAAATAAAAAAATCTGTGAAACATTTGTTGCCGCCTGCAAATATTGCCACCTGCAGAGGTCTTAAGACGGGTGGGCAAACTGCGGCCCGCGGGTCGGATCCGGCCCACCAAGCACTTTCATCCGGCCCGCCGAGCATTTAATTTGGTTATCAGGTTGCTTGCTATTTTTTTCCTGCGATAGAAACGACGTTGGTTAGCTTTACTGCAAATTGCTTTTCACTCACCTTAGAGAACGTTTACAATGTCAATGTCAAAACATAATGTTAAATAAAGATGATGGGCCTAATCTTAGTTATCTCCTTTGCAGCAGATCTAACCTGAACGTTATGCTACTCCATTTGATTGGGACCGCGTCTGCGATCACGAGAGGGAGAGAGAGCCGCAGGTTCCAGCTGTCATTGTTGAGAATTGATATCTCCTTCTTATAAGAAACTTTTAAAAGGAAATCATTAAGGCAACAGTAGTTCCCACTACTGACAATATATAAACTGTTAGAGGGCACAGCCATAGGTACACTAGCTCATTGAGAACTAAACGTGAATTATTCTTTAAGGTGCCATGTGTAAGAATTAGGGTAAAAATATCCAAAAAAATTAGCTACACGCATCAAAAGAATGAGAAGAAATAAGGGCGATGATGTCATTAAAAAAATGTATAGTGCTGTAGAGATAGCAACCTGAATTAGCATGCTAAATTACTAGCCACAGCCCGACAGGTGTATACTCATTGATTCAAGTACGCCCACAAGCCATGCGAGTTATTCGTGCATTGCAGTTTGGCTGGCGGTTATGTTGCCCGCATACCGCCTCCCATGGCCGAAACTGGTATTATGACACCCGCCGGCCCATTTTCAAAACCCAATATGGCCCTTCAGCCAAAAAGTTTGCCCACCCCTGTCTTAAGATGACATGAACAATTCCGGGTTGAAAGCATATCAGAATCTCAGAAATAATCACGTTATGCAGTCAGTATAAGACGTCTGCAGGCGGCTACATGAAGTCGAATCCCCCTATTTAGTACATGGACCAAATGAGATGTTGGTACCACTCAAGGTGGCATCATACAAAAATGTTAACTGCAGACATGTATCTTTTCAAAAAGTATAAGCAACCTTTGCCACCTTGAGTGGTACCGACATCTCATCTGGCCCATGGACTAATTGGCCTGCACATGCGTGCACGTAGTGTGTAATGTTGTGATGTGTAATGTGATGAACCATCTTATGACATTGTTTCATCAAAAGAGGACCTTTCGCATTTGTGTTGGGGAACGCAATGCTCCAACATTCCATTTGTTTATTATGTGATAATAGGGGAGAACTGGCACAATCATAACACTTTTTATTCTCTCTGTTCAAACTCGATTTACACAAAGACGTAAGAATTTTACATTTAAAAAATAAATTGTAAATTTAGCCAGAAAGGAGTCATACATGTTTACTCCATGAAAGTTGAAACAAAATTAAAAAATATGTTCTAGTTTGTTAATAATTTAAAGTGTAATTCCAGCGAAAATTGACCCAAGGGTGTTTTTCTGCATTAAAACACATCAAATAAGCCGTGGAGACAGTAATTTCCGTTGATCAATCACTACAGAGCTTGGCCTGGTATATGCTATAGCCCCAAATCGCAAACAGTGGAGTATCTATGGGCACTTGGGCAGTAAGCTGTTAAGACTGTTAAGAACACTTACCAACTCCCTACCAGCACCGCAGTCACGCTATGCGGAGAAATTCTTTGGTCACCTCTATTAACGATTTGCGGCTCCCATTGACATCCATTCAACACATATAACCAATTGGGGAGCTGTAAATTGTTAATAGAGGTGACCAAAGAATTTCTCCGGATAGCGCGACTGCCGTAAGTGTTCTTAACAGTCTTCTGTAATAAACACCGCATTCGCTAACTAGGTTGTTGGTGTTTCCTTTTATTTAGTTTGGTGCTGTTTTGAACAATATTACTAGTTAAAAAAAATGCTACAGGCCTCTCAAGTGTCACGCATTGAGCGTGACAGTCACTCATTTCGGTCTTTTGTCACGCACTCCCGCCACACATTGTATTTCTCACGCAGAAAAACTATTTATAATATTTAATATGCCGTAGCGCCCAAAATGTCTCTGGCCGCGCCGCTCTCACTATGGAACCAGCAAGAATCAAGCACGTCTCCCCTGGAGTTCTTAGTCGAGCCTGCCACTTATCAGCCGATCAAAAGAAACTGGAGGTCTCGCAAAAGAAACTTGAGATCTCGTAAAACAAACTCAATATCTCGCAAAAGAAAGTCAAGATCTCGCAAAAGAAACTCGAGATCTCGCAAAACAAACTCAAGATCTCGCAAACCTAGTCAGTGTTTGTCCCAAGTACATACCTTTTCTCAGTTTTTTTTTTTTTACTTTCGTTTTTTTTTTTTTTTCACGTCACCTCACGGGCTCCGTATAAGAGTCTTGGAAAACACTTTTCCATTTCCATCAGGTGTCAAGAGTTCAGTGTCGGTCAACAAAATGAGCCCTGCATGAGTTACCTAATCGAAATTGACAAGCAGCTGTAACTAAGCATGCTAAACTCGACATCCAGTATTCTAACGTTAGCTTTGAGATACGGCTTGATTGCATAACTTAACTTAGTGCATTGAGGAGACTAAACTATGTTGTGATAAGACCTTAGTAGAGTTAACTTGAATGCAGCAGTTTTTAACATATTAGTGCAGAATGGTCACGATGCTAAGCGGATTTAATAGCAATTTAGCCCGCCTGCTTCTATGTGACAACAGCAATCCTTCAACAGTCTTAATGTTTTGTTAAATGCACATGCAAAAGAGGGGCAGCGCTGCAGTGGGTTCGTTATGAGAGAGAGCGGGGCGGGGCAAGGAAAGGCTGCGCAGTTAAAAAGCGCAGCTCAATGAAAGAATTTGATCTTATCCTTAATTTAATGGGGCAGCCGTGGCCTACTTTTGGGGCAGCCGTGGCCTACTGGTTAGCGCTTCGGACTTGTAACCGCAGGGTTGCCGGTTCGAACCCCGACCAGTAGGCACGGCTGAAGTGCCCTTGAGCAAGGCACCTAACAGGGGCGCCGAGCGCCGCTGTTGTAGCAGGCAGCTCACTGCAGCTGAGTGTGTTTCACTAATTCACAGATTGGGATAAATGCAGACACCAAATTTCCCTCACGGGATCAAAAGAGTATATACTATACTTATACTAAATAGTATAACATAGAACATTAATATGTGGCAGCCGTTTTTAAATTCATGGCGCCCCGCCACAGATTACTCAACGTATGGGAAAAACACTGCTCTCTCCAAATAGGCTTAATAATTTTATTAGCACTAAATAAACTGTATTACATATTGTCATAAGTCACTTTTTAAATCATGCCATATTGTATAATTATATCCTGGCCATGGATGCATTAATCATTGCATCTGTCTTTCAAAGATGTCTGGTAAAAAAACAATTAAGCATCCCCTCATTCGCCCTGAGAGGAAAGCCCCCTAAAAAGGCCAGGTAAGTGGATGCTAGCTCAGCGGTGGTGAAAAGGGTAGGCCCGTTATTGAATTGTTAATGCCATGTGTCAAATCTTTTCTTCTGCAAGTCTGAGCAATTATAAATTATACTTACGCCCCATTTTGAGTTTTTTGCACATCATCTACTTAGGAGGGCATTGCTCCTATATACTTTGACCAATAATCAAATGCCTGATCTCTTTGGAAAGCTGAGACATTGTAGTTTTTGGAAAACAATTAGAATTTTGTGATGTACTGACACAGAATTACAGAGGCTAGAATATTGTTTTCTTTTTCTACCGGATAACAAGCATCTCTGAACTGACCACATTTCAACCCTCTAGGTCTTGACTTGATATGACTTAGAAACACAACTGAGCCCTAGCATCAGGTCTTGTGAAGCTGTGTGCAAAAGTAGATCAATAT
The DNA here is from genome assembly GCF_046254945.1 of Alosa pseudoharengus. Classification (NCBI taxonomy): domain Eukaryota; kingdom Metazoa; phylum Chordata; class Actinopteri; order Clupeiformes; family Clupeidae; genus Alosa; species Alosa pseudoharengus. The sequence continues at coordinate 99,502 of NW_027468576.1, read as the reverse complement.
AGAATGACAATATGAGTACTTTAGACCATTATTTGCCAAGGTATGCTCATGTGTTTTGTAAAATGCCCTATAGAAACTCCCCATAGGACTGGGTTATCTAAAATGCATACTGACAATCAGATGCTTACTGTATGAACCCCTTAGAAGCATAATCTTGGCCTCAAATTAAAGGTAACACTCTGAAGTTTCATGCTTGCATTTGGTGTACTTCAGGGGTTCTGATATGGAATGACTACACTAAATATGAAATAATTACAAAAAAGTAAATCTTTACAATTTCTATTTCAATTCAATTGGTGTTAATAAGATGGATTATACATCTGCACAACTAATATTGGATCAACTGGTTACCGACACATCTGAAGGCAATTTTCGCTGGAATTGCACTTTAACTTAAGAGCGACATGTAGGCCTAGGCTACCTTTGTTACAACCTCAGTGAGTTGCATAGTTTTAAAAACAAACGTTAAGGGTTGTTTTAAGGACATGTTTGTGCATGCCCATAGCCAGCCACTCTGAAACAGTCAAAGGCGATTCAAAACTAGTTAGATAGTCGAGACAGGACCCATCGTCCACCACTCTAGTTCATCCAAAACAAACCAGAAAAGGGACTGGAATTATCTTTTAACCAACTAGATTACCAATATCATATTATAGTCAACACATAAGAAAATTCAATTGACATGTTTTCAATGATTGGTGCCTTGGCCAGCATTTTGAAAATTCATGATGGATGTAAATCGTAAAAACGTAAATCAGGTTTCTCGGCCAAATATAATAATAATAATAATAATAATAATATTAATATTAATAATAATAATAATCTCTATTTATATAGCACTTTTCAAAACAAAGTTACAAAGTGCTGTACAATATCAACATAAATGAAAATGCAAATAAGACATAATAATTTAACAATCAAATAATATATACTAATTCAATTAGAACTTAACATAAATTTGAAAAAGGAAAATAAACTTACACTGAAATAAAACTTACTGAAATAAAACTTGACACTGAAATAAAACTTAGGATACTGAAATAAAACTAAAATAAAACTTGCGTATACAAGGAATTTGGTTTCTGCATTTATTCCATCCGTGAATTAGTGAACACACAGAGCACACAGTGAACACACAGTGAGGTGAAGCACACACTAACCCAGAGCAGTGAGCTGCCTTGCTATAGCGGCGCTCAGGGAGCAGTAAGGGGTTAGGTGCCTTACTCGAGCATTTCAGCCGTTCCTACTGGTCGGGAATCGAACCGGCAACCCTCCGGTTACAAGCCCGAGCCCTAACCAGTAGGCCACGACTGCCCACTGGATCAATTTCTAATTTTTTGGACTCTTTGGCTATACGTTGTGTACCAAATTTTTTCACAAAGTGCACAATTCTTGTGAAATTTCAGCAAAGCCACTCCAGTTATTGGAACTACTTTGTGGTTGCTTTAATGAATTACTGAAAATGTCATTGTTCATATATTGTTTCTTTTAGACTATGATGCATGGAGAGTTTGCCTTCGTCTCCGTGACAATGGCCTGCTGGCGAAGCCCACTCATGGTGACATCATCAGACTGGCCCCACCCCTCACCATCAAAGAGGATGAGATCAGGGAGTGCGTTGAGATCATCCAGAGGGCAATCCTGTCCTTCTGAACCAGGGTCTGCATGTTCAGCCCAACACTTAAAGGCTTCTTTTGTAAAAGAGCTGAACTTAGATGCAAGTTCTCCCAGGATGGTACTTTAAGCGTTTGCTCTATGAAATATTGAAATTAGCTGTTACCTGCATAGTTGCAACCATTTTTAGCATTGTTACATGGAGACGAACTTGTGATTAGCAGAACAGGTCAAATTAACATTTAGTACACCTTGAAATGGTCAGGTAAAAAGGGATGTGCTCTCAAACAATATTCATTATTGTATTTAAATACCAGAGAATAAAGTTGTCGACAATGGTACATTGGCTCAAGAAAAGCAAAGAGAAAAGGGAATGACATCACAGCAAATTGTTTTTTAATCAAATGTTTAAGACGTTTTACAAATTTTATTATGATGAAAAGTGTAAACTCCTTTTTTAACAGTGAAACCACTGTTTCACTTTTAAAAGTGGAAAAAGAGGCCACATATGGATATTTGTATTGAAAGGCTATAGGGGACATATACCCACTTTTAAGGATGTCTTTGCAATTCCTTGACCCTTGTTCTTGAATCAACACTTACCTCTCATCTTCATGAAGTTTCACTGAGTAATGAGACTACTATTTGCATTTACAGAAAAAAAAAACAGGTCCTTTATAATGTAATTATTTGTATTCCATCTATTAAGTGTTGTCATGTTTTCCTTTGTGGGTCATACACTGTGTTTGAGAGGGAATATAAGAGAAGAGAAGATACGTGTGTAAGCTGTTCTAAAAGTTATAAACTTGTGTTAGCATATGGCTTGATCTTCGTCTGAATGACAACAATGGAAAAAGCAACATAATCTTTTGTCACTGATGTAACAGAAATGATTGTATTGACTTTGTCCAGACACATTCTCAATGTCAGTTGGAAAAACAAAGTGAAACCCAAGGCTAATGGCTGGAATAAATGCTCATTTGAATCAGAAGTTGCCACCTGCAATTCAAACAATGAAATAGGATTGGACATGTAAATGAGGTAGAGAAAAAGCCAGAGCATAGAAAGTGGATAACCCCACATAGTCCATGGGCCCAGAACAACAACAAATAAAAAATCCATGACTTACTATAGTCCCTGACAAAAGTCTTGTCACCCCTTTAGAATTTTAGTTTTTTAAGCAAAATACAGACACTTTTGGAGTTTTGTTGAGGAAACAAAAAAACAGGACAATTTCAATAGCTCAACACAAATGAAACAACAATTGGTTTCCCCAAATTCAACACAAAATATGACCAAAATGCTGCAGGAAGTGTAATACTGTCAAACTGACGTGGTCAAAAGTATTGTCACTTCACAAAAAAGTGTCTTTTGCACTAATAAAAGCACATTTTCATTGTTAAAATCCAGTGCAGGTTATGGGTAGTCAGACGTCAGCTGTGAAAGCATTCCTGAGAAATATCAGTCCATTTCTAATGGACAATAGACTCAACTTTACATTTCTATTGATTTCTATGGATAGTATGATGTTTTCTCCAAGCTGAATGGGCATAAGTCACAACTTGTTGTAACAGAGGTAAATATCGTAGCAAATAACCTATGGTGATAACACAGCTTTAAAAAGCAACACTAAAGAACTTTCCCTGTGTCGCACGCACGCTATTTGTTTATCCAGCACCGGCTTTGCAAATAACTGTCCACAGACAAGGTAGAATATTTTGCATGACTTATAAAAGTATGATGTATTGCGACATCAGATGCCAGTCAAATTTGTAGTTTCTTATGTCTCATTCCATCGAACTACAGATCCGCTACCCGATCTGGCAAACTTACATAGTGCGGTTATAGCCGATAGAGGGCCACGAAGCGAATGCAGAATTGCCATTCACCCTGTTACGAGTTGATGAACCACTGAAACGATTTTGGAAACATTATTTTAAGGTACAAAAAACTCGGTGTTGCTTTAAAACATTTATTTCACTCTTGCTGGAGTGAACGCAGAATGGGCTGTTGCGCAAACAAATGAATTAGGGTGATCTGCATCTCCGTTCACCAAAACCTATGGTTTTGCTTACCCATTCGCACAATAAATAATTTCTGAAACGTTCTCTACAACTACAGAGACAACGAAATGCAGTTTGTGTCTAACCAGAAGTGCAAAAAAGCAGAAAAAGTGCAATGTGATCTACAAAGTAGGTGGTGCATAGACAGGACAAAAGATATAGTGCAGTAAAGACGTATGTTTTCAGAAGGTGGTTTAGAGTAATATAAATTAAATATAAGTACAGTGGGCAGTGCTTCGACTTGGCCAGCTTCACTCGCGGTCCGCGCGTGGGATCACGCGGTATCACGCGACTTTAATTTGTATTTTTCCAGTAAGACGCTGCAACAACTCAAACAACCGGTAGATGGCTCAAGTGAGCAGGGTGTCTCGTAAAAAGAAATGGAGCCTGGAAAACCCTACACAGACTTCATTACAAACTTTAGCAGACTGGTTTAGAAATAATTTAATAGCCAGAAATATGCCTTCCCTGCCCTAATAAAGAAATATTTGGTTAACTGCGAGTGAATCCCGTTTGCAGCCGTAGAAGAAACGCAGGACAAATTAAACATTCTGGTTTTCTCCGAGTGCAACGATGATAGACAGACATCATTTGGACAAAATATAGAGCATATTAACCTCCGTTGCTCAGCCAAATGCCTTCCTGTTACGTCTGTTATCACGGAGTTACAGGCGATAAACGATTTTTGATGGTCACAGTTTACTTCATTAGCGTTTTTTTTTTTTTTTGATTATTAAAGAGTGTTTTTCATTTAAAGGTTTGACTTCGTGCTTATTCAGTAGAGCATTTAGTGCTCTACCCAATCCCAGACGTTCACATTTTTTGTTTGTAATGGATGCAACCGCGAGATAGGCTATGCGTTTGACGGCAATGAGTTGTTAACAGACATGAACCAAGACATATAGCCCAGCAGCAATATAGGGACTGTTCGTTATTTATTGAAGGGGCCACCGGAGGAATTTTGAGTGCTTCAGTCAAAAGTTGCATGATCCTCTCTTGCCTGCTAGAAATTGTTCAATGACCCTCCGACAGAATTGTTCAAAAAGACATGACCCTCCCCTGCCAATTGTCGCTGTCTTCCGCCCGCGCCACAGCCACACACTGTGATAACGTTCTTAAATCAATCTTCCCCGTGAGCTTGCATGCTACTTCCTTTTCAAATGTGTTGCGCCTGTTTGCACAATTAATCATATGTGATTAATAATATGACATAATCCCTGTGCACGGGGACCGAAACAATGCATGCCAACTTTTTCCGTGTTTATCACGTATTTTAACTTTCCCCCGCTGTCTTGCCGTTTTAATGTTTTCCCGTAGAATATCCCATATTTTAATACTCTCATAACAGCCCTGCCATCGGGCCTGTCTCTGTGTTGCCCTGTTGCTACCCCTTGCCCTTCCAACGAAACAGATGTCTTCAAATCATCGTTTTCCTTGCTTTTAACGGCGTGATTGTCGTGAGAGCACGATTCATTGGCGCTTGCATGTTCGGCCTTTGGTCTACGTGTGCACCTGAGGCTACTCAGCTACAAGAGAAAGAATTTCCCCTGTTTGTATGTTCACTGCAAGTTGGCCTACCATAACTTACCAACTCTGCACTGTACAGTAGACCCTAACTGGCTATTTATATTTTTCTGAACTTTATGAAGCAGAATTACGCATAGGCTACTTGGAACATAATACATTTGACAAAGGACAGATGTATGTTGCTAGTGACAAAATATTAACTTTGTGTTTTACGATGTCTTTGTCATGGGGAAGTGTTTTTCCCCATGCATTTATTCTAGGTTACTGTCAGTGACTGCCGTGAGAGAAGCGGGTTCTGTGTTTCGTTCATGTCAGTGATTGACGCGAGAGAAGCGGGGTCTGTGTTGTGTTGCGTTGCGTTAATTTATTTTCATCGGGCATACCGTGCCGTGCCGTCCACAGCTCTTCAGTTCTGACAAAGCCAAAAATTACTAATTTTGAAACAATGAGTGCAAGAAGCGCGTTTGTATGGTTATATTGCTTGACGGGGGGGGTCCCAAGCAGCTTTCAGCCATAAGGCTACTTTGAGAACATTTCAATTCACCCGACACTAATATTCAAAATGTTGAAAACTATTTCGGCATAGCCTATAAAGCAGTTTAATTAAATGGAATGTTAGTTGTAAACAAACGAGCTACTTGGTGAGGCTTGGCCTCACAGATGCGTTCGTGCCTTAGATGGCAAGAAAAATCTTCACGATAGGCCTATTAACTAACCACCCGATTCACGTTGGCTGGGGGGAAGGGGGGCCATCAGACATTTGTGCCCAGTTAATCGGCCCTGCCCCCAACAAATCACACCTTCCCACCTCTGACAGCTTAAAAGAAGTCAAGAGGACTCCTTACTCACAGACCTATTCACAAACCTGCGGCATTTTGCCGTGTTTTGAAATCCTATGCAGCTACAGGAGCTTCCAATCGTGAGGAAGCAATTTTGCATTGTAGGCATAACTAACATGCAATAACGCCGCCAACAACAACCAAAACTAGGCTAATCATTGTCAACATGTAAATGTAACATTATTGCGAATCAAATAAAAATGTTCTCTTTTGCAAACGTAGGCATAGTAACAGAATAATTTAATAATGTTACAAAGATACTACATCAATCCGTATGTTTCATTAGGCTACTAGGCTATTTGTTTTGCCTTGATTCATTTAGGCTAGGCCTTTTTATTCAGGGGCCGTATTCACAAAGAATTTTAAGGCTAAAAGTAGCTCCTAACTGGCGAATTTAGGAGCAACTCCTAAAAATAATGGGCGTGTCACTCCTAACTTTAGGACTCCTAATTTTTTCACAAAAAGTAATTCACAAAGCATTTTAGACCTAAAAGTAGCACCTAAGTCTGGGACAGCTTAAGTTGAGAGGACTCCTAACTCACTAAGGCCTATTCATAAACAGCTTTTTTATGGCATTTTACGTTGCGATGTTTTGAAATGCGTAGCCTACAGGAGCTTCCAATCGCGAGGGAACAATTTTGCATTCATAAAAGGGATGCAATAACGCCACCCAAACACAACCAAAACTACTCATTGTTAACATGTAAATGAAATGTAACGTTTCATTGTGAATCAAATTAAAATGTTCTCCTCTTTGCAAACGTAGCCTATGGTGACAGATTAATTTAATAATGTTGCAAAGGTAGGCTACTGCATCAATCCATAGGCCTGTTTCATTAGGCTACTAGGCTATTTGTTTTGCCTTACTCTTTATTCATTTAGGCTAGGCCTTTTTATTCAGTTATTAATCATCTTCCATCCTTCGCACTACTTGTGTAGCGCACGCATTCTCGGACCTGTCACCTGTCACTCATCATCGGAAGAGAGGTGTTTGGAATTCCTGCGTTACAATCGTCAGCCAATCAAGGTGGTCACTTCAGTCAAGCTTGTGCATGAGTAATGACGTCATCCATACCCACGAAGACCAGGGCTCTACACTAAAAAAAACATTCAGGAGCACTTGTGCGCCCAAGTTAAAAAATTTAGGAGCACAGACAAAAATTTGGGCGCACAGTCAGTTCTGTAATTTACACATAATCTAAAATTATACTCGGCTAACAGTTAAACATGCCAGTGCACCAATTGCGAATATTAAGGTTGACTGACAACATTTAGGCTACAGGAAACAGGATTTTAAAGATCAGTGCCTATACTACTTTACTTTCAGTCTGTTCTATTTTCCTACATTTTGTTAATGTAAAATAATATAATACCATATTTGCATTTAGCCTGTATATCAAGTATCCTGCCAAATGTAGGCTAATTTATTTATTTGTGAATCCATCTATAGCTAAACCAAATATGCCCATGGTGACCTATCTGACTGCATACTGCCTAATACTACTACTGAAACAGTCCATTTTCTCTTCCACAAAACCCAACATAGGCTAATCAAGGATATATGTTTTATACTTTTAGTTTTTATTTGAAATATCTGCATTGATGGGGGCAGTAGGCAAACGTTAGGCCTACTTTCGTTTTGCACTTCAGCTTGTATTCGGTGCAAGCATGCGTGTAAGTCTGGAGTTGTCAGTAGCGTTCTACCTTTGAATAAAATGGGAGTATTACGGGAGGCTACTTTTGTGCCGGTGTCTGAAAGGCTTTGTGAATAACTTTTAAGAGAAAACTCCAAGCTAAAATCTTTAAGTGCGATTTAGGAGTAACCTACTCCTAGTAGCAAGATAAAAGCCTTTGTGAATAGCCTCACGGCCCCAGTTATTCATCATCTTCCGTCCTCGTGTAGCGCACGCATTCTGAGACCTGTCACTCATCATCTTAAGGGAGGTGTTTGGAATCATGCCCGCGTTACAATCATCAGCCAATCAAGGTGGTCACGCCCATTTACCCAAATTAATGGTCGAATATTACTGATGATCATTGTTATTTAAGAACATGCAGTGTGTGTAGGGTACCAAAAACATCTTGCTCGTAAAAAAGCATCATAACACACATTCTGGCGGGTCTGTTATTTACTGTAGGCTGCGCAAACCACATGCCTTTATTTTGGGCAAGCCTGCATTCATTCAATCATTCATTCATTCAACCTTTATTTATTCTCGGAGGGTCATTGAGGGAAGCCCTCATTTTCAATGAAGCCGAGATTACAGAAGCGAAGCAAAGCGCTCCACAAACAATACAACATTCGAGGCCTTCTGTTGAAGAATTTTATATAAAGCCTGCGCTAACAGTAATCCTCCTGCCCCTGATAGGCCTACCACAGCTGTGGATAGTGTGGAATGTTCAAGTAATAACACAATCCAATGTGTGTCTCAATTGTCCCCCACTGACCACCTCACACATTTCTCTAGATTTTGCAACGAACTTACATGACACAATGCCATAAAATATGCCAGTTTTAGGACACAGAATAATGTTTGTAATGATACCAGGTAGGCCTACGTTTAACAGTAACAAGTGTAAATATAGCTGTAAGCAGCAATGTGGGGGCCAAGCAGGCAGTTCAGCAGTCCAGATTTGCCATGCAACTCAATGCCGTGGCATCAGGCATATAGCATTAAGCAGTTACAGCAAGTTCCATGTCAAACAACCCAAGATTGGCTGAGTTACAAGGTCAAGTTTCACATCAAAACATAACTGATTTTGTGGGGCTGAACCAGGGCTGAGTGTTGCCGCCCCCTCCCCCAGCCAGCCCACCGCTGCAACCGCCCCTGCCCGTCCCACCCTGCCCCACTCTCACGCACGCTTTAGAATTAACTGGATGGAACTCGCTGTCATCAGTTTGACATCAAAAATAAAAGATCGATTGATTGCTGTGATTTCAATGCCCCCATAGAGGTCAAAGGTCACCAAATTAGGATCATCAGGATGAACCAGACGGTTCTATGGGCTGGCATTGACCTGCATTGCAGAATAATGCAGCAACTACAGGCCAAAATACATTTTTGCCAATTACAGAGCCCCCTAGAGGTCAAAGGTCACCAAATTTCTTGAGCGTCCTCCTGGTTGGTCCTGAGGGCCATGTACTAAGTTTGGTTTTGATACATGAAAGCGTTGCTGAGATATGAGCTCACTTCCTGTTTGGCGGCTTCGCCGCAAATTTCGATTGGCTGTTACGCGCGAACGGTTTTAGTTCCGAAGACAAAAAGCAATGCATTAATGAGGCATGGTCTGTAGATGATATCTGTGAAGTTTGGTGTCGATCGGACAAAATTTGTGACCTCTGATACGTTTTAAGTGATTTTGATGAAATCCAAAATGGCGGAAAATCCGTCATGGCGGAAATTTACGTCATAGGGTGCGTTGAACTCGGCTTGGTCGAAGGATTCCAACGATACCTCATTTTTGACAATTGGCCATACGGCTCAAAAGTTACGTACGTGAACGCACGTCCAACTTTGGCCTGTTGGTGGCGCTAGAGTGCTTGAGGTGCCATCATGAAACTTGGTGACTTTAATCATGGGACTGTCCCTAATCATCAGGTATATAGCATTAAGCAGTCACAGCAAGTTCCATGCCAAACAACCCAAGATTGGCTGAGTTACAAAGTCATTTCCTGTTTGGCGGCTTCGCCACCAATTTCGATTGGCTGTTACGGGCGAATGCTTTTGTCAATCGTTCCAGAAAATTAAACACTGATAAGGCCTGGTCTGAAGATGGTCTGTGCCAATTTTGGTGAAAATCAGATGAAATTTGTTGAAAAGGTTTTTGACAAAATCCAAAATGGCGGAAAATCCATCATGGCGGAAATTGACGTCATAGAGTGCGTTGAACTCGGCTTGGTCCAAGGATTCCAACGATACCACATTTTTGACAATCGGGCAAACGGGTCAAAAGTTACGTGTGTGAACTGAAAGTAATTGTAGGTGACTAATTACTTAATATTAATCTTAGACTGGCGAACTTCAGGAAAAACTCAGGAATCAAGTTTATTCTATTACAGGCAAAGAGGGTACAAAAAAAGGTCTATGTAGGCCTAGCCCAGGCCTAAAAGGCCTAGGTTGGCCTAGAGCCAACTCCTCTCTTCCGCTACATCCTTAGTCCAAGTCTAGAAAATCTGATCTCTCAAACATTGCAGTTTAGTTACTTTTAAATGGTTTAAACAAAAAACAAAATGGCGCCAAGAACAAGCCCACTTGATTGGTTCTACAGTTGGTATCAGACACACCTACTCACACCCACTTCACACCTATGAATTCTTGTCAGAATAGCATGAGGAGAGATATCTTATATATCAGAAATATCACTTATAGAATGTTCCAAACATTCTCACAATCACATCATTACAATCCTTGTAATGAGACTATCAAAATGATACCAGACATGAATACATTTACATTTCATGATACATGGATACATTATATCAAGGAAGCATCCTTTGTCTTGTGTAAGTGATAGGCCTTAAACCAGCACATTAGCATTCCATTGGGGGAGGGGATAGTGTCTTTGTTTAAAACCAAGATGGGTTACATGGCTAACTAAAAGTAGTCTTGAAGTTAAATTATTATCCATTTTAACCATACATTTTATTGCTATCAGAACGCACGTCCAACTTTGGCCTGTTGGTGGCGCTAGAGGGTTCGACAGGGAGGCATGAAACTTGGTGAAATAAAATATTGGAGTGTCCCCAATCAGTGTGCCAAATTTCACAACTTTTTACCAGACGGTTCTATGGGCTGCCATAGACTCCCATGGCGGAAGAAAGATGTTAAATAATAAATATAGCTGCAAGCAGCAATGTGGGGGCCAAGCAGATTAAGCATGAGTTAGCATTAGACATTGTGATAGTTTCTATCCACAAGCCATCAGGATACTGAATTATGGCGTCCCTAGTCAGTGCTGGATTACCAGATCATAGACACCTGAGCACAAATGTCTGATGCGCCCTATAGCCTATAGCTTGACTAAAACCTTAACATATTACAGGCTATTCACAGATGCCAGTCATTTACTTCTGTTTATGATAATAATAATTGTATAATCTATCCTCTCTCACATCATGCACCCACTTGTTGCTTTCTGTCCTGACATCCTCTGCTTTCCATTTCTCCAAACTCCAAGTTGTCATTGTATCTGTCCTCTGCTTTCCATATCTCCAAACTCATTCTGTCATTGTATCTGTCCTCTGCTTTCCATTTCTCAAAACTCATTCTTTCATTGTATCTGTCCTCTGCTTTCAATTTTTCCAAACTTCAAGTTCTTTCATTGTATCTGTCCTCTGCTTTCCGTTTCTCCAAACTTCAAGTTCTTTCATTGTATCTGTCCTCTGCTTTCAAAGTTTTTTCATTGTATCTGTCCTCTGCTTTCCATTTCTCCAAACTTCAAGTTCTTTCATTGTATCTGTCTTCTGCTTTCAAAGTTATTTCATTGTATCTGTCCTCTGCTTTCCGTTTCTCCAAACTTCAAGTTCTTTCATTGTATCTGTCCTCTGCTTTCAAAGTTCTTTCATTGTATCTGTCCTCTGCTTTCCATTTCTCCAAACTTCAAGTTCTTTCATTGTATCTGTCCTCTGCTTTCCATTTCTCCAAATTTCAAGTTTTTTAATTGTATCTGTCCTTTGCTTTCAAAGTTTTTTCATTGTATCTGTCCTCTGCTTTCCATTTCTCCAAACTAATTCTGTCATTGTATCTGTCCTCTGCTTTCCATTTCTCCAAACTTCAAGTTCTTTCATTGTATCTGTCCTCTGCTTTCCATTTCTCCAAACTTCAAGTTCTTTCATTGTATCTGTCCTCTGCTTTCAAAGTTCTTTCATTGTATCTGTCCTCTGCTTTCCATTTCTCCAAACTTCAAGTTCTTTCATTAAGTGTGCTTGCAAAGCAGCACACTTATTGTTCTTCTTAAGTTTTCTTATTATTATTATTATTAATATTATTATTATTCCCGTCTCCCTTAAATTTTTTCTCCCTGTGCCTAGGCCCTTTGAGACAGAGACACCGTTCCAACTTTAAAACGTCCGGGCAGTACCGGTGTAACTTGCTCGAGAAGATGACGTCAAGTGGGCGTGTCGTTCGTCCGCCATATTGGATTGAATAGAAAGCGAAACTAAATTTTCACAGGTCACAAATTTGGTCCGAACGCCACGAAACTTGACGTACATTATCATTGGACCAAGCCTCACAAAAGTTACTAGAAGGATTTTTGATTTTCGAAAGCGTTTGCCCGTCACAGCCAAACGAAATCGGCGGCGAAGCTCCGAAACAGGAAGTCGTCCATATCTCAGGAACACTGTCACATATCGATACCAAATTTTGTATATGAACTGGGGACTCCAGTGTGAGGGTGCATAAGCTAAAAAAAAAAAAGGAATATTCCAAAAGTTTCCATGATTTGGCAAACCACCCACAGGTATTTGGTAACTCTCCCCATTCACCTTTACACCATTCACCTTCTATCACAACGCCTTCCGAGTATGCACAATCAATGCCTCTGGGTATCCACAATGTTTCCGGGCAACCTTGCCCAACCATGAAATCCTTGCTCTGCCATGGGATAGTATGGACTTACGAACTGAAATAGCAAGGAGAACGGTAGCTATATATAGCTTACATAATAGAGTTGTTTTCACATTGACGGTATTCAAATTAAATTTTTCATTATTGTTACATATCATGATGGGAGAGTATTATTAAAAATGTTACAAGTATGCAAATGCATATGTTTACGGGCATTTAGGTTTTACTGTGTTGTTTTGTTGTAAAGACATGCAAGGCATTCTGGGCCATGTAATAGACAAACAGTGGTCGGCAGCGTTAACTTGATTTCCATACGTATTAATATGAATAGGTGTTTCTGTAAACCTAGGGACAATAAACAGCTATCTCTGTTACAAAAACGAGCTGGTAATCGCTCATTGAAGAGGGAACTATGATAAAAAGAATTTTTTCCTCAAAGCATGGATTTGACGACAGTACAAGCAGGAAATACCTTGAAAAGACTGTCCGTTTATTTGATGTTGCCATAGCAACGCATCCTTCAGAGCAAAGATTCTAGAAGAGCTTCAGGGAGACACGTTTTGAGTTTGTGGCCAAGTACCTAAAATATCGGTTTCCATGTGTATGTGCTGGATGGCGTGCTTCCTTTATGAAAGTAAGTGTTTTATAGAGTTACAGACATAATGAGTCATGTTGTAGTGGTCAACATAAATGTGCCCCTTCTGTTATTAGAATGCTAAGCGGAGATTTAAAACCATTCATTTCTTGTGTGGCTAGAAGCTAGCTAGCTATGTCAGGGAGGAGATGTTGCTGTAACGTTAACGTTATGAGATGTATGTTGCTTGATATGCTTGTACTCGTAACTTCGTCACTCGTAACTTTAGGACTCCTATTTTTTTTTACTAAGAGTAATTCAGGAAGCATTTTAGCCCTAAGTAGCGCCTGAGTCTGTGACAGCTTAAGCGAGGACTCCTAATAAGACCGATTCACAAACAATGTTTTGTGGTGGCATTTCACGTCGCGATGTTTTGAAATGCGTCTAACAATCACGAGGGAACAATTTTGCATTGTAGGCATAATAACTAAGGGATGCAGTAACACCACCAACAACAACCAAAACTAGCCTACTCATTGTTTACATGTACATTAAATGTAACGTTTCATTGTGAATCAAATTAAAAGATTCTCCTCTTTGCAAACGTTGGCATAGGCATATGGTGACAGATTAATTTAATAATGCTGCTGTATGAATCACGGTAAGCACGAATGAAGTGGCCACTTCTTAATGGGACTCACTGTATGGAAGTAGGCTAAGTAAAATAGAGATGTTTAAAATAAGATAAAGTTAGGATATGCCCGCTTGACAACGGCAGAGATAACTGTGGCCTTTGGCCATAGCAACCATCCATTTAGAACGACTGGCCTTCATAGCAACCAAGGATCTTAGCTGTGATTCATGTAGCTACAGTATGCATGCAATGTGATGCAAAGTATAGAAAGGTGATGAAATATACAGAGACAGGTCAAGAAATATAGTGCAATGTAGACAGTAGTATACAGTTGATTTACAGAAGGTGGTTTAGAGTAATATGAATTAAATATAAATATGTGCAGTGTATTAGCAGTTATCTCATACAATAAGTAGAATAATGCATGTAGATGTAGCAGTAACAGTATAATAGTAGAAATAATAATATAGATATAGGCAGTGTATTAACAGAATATAATAAAACAGAATAATTATGGATATTCAATTTGACAAATATATAACAGAAATGTACATAACATACAGCTATGTGCAGTGTGGAAACAGTGTCATTGTAGTGCAGAAACAACAACTTAAGAGTAGTAAGAATAAGTCTATGTGCAGGATGAATAGTATGAAGATCAGTAGAATAACTATGTATAAATGTAATTACAGTAGGCCTATGTACATTTGTAAATAAATAGAAAACTATGGGTGAGAGGGATAAATTAATTTTATTTAATCGTAAAAGTAAATTGCATTCAATTAAATTGCAATTAAAAATCTTTCCAGTAGGCTTTAATGTCACACAAAAAGTACAACCAAAGCTGAGCTTGATCAACTACAACGTCTAAAGAACCAGAACTTCAGTGTAGTTTTTTGCTGGGTCCCAGGCCATGTTGGTCTGAGGGGAAATGAGAAAGCGGACAGTGCTGCTAAGCAAGTCCTCAATGAAGAAGTCACAGATGTCAAATCCGTGCCCCAGACCTTAAACCTATACTGAACTCTTACATCTCAGATAAGTGGCAATCTGAATGGGATTAATGTACCAACATCAAGCAAGGAATGGGAATTTTGGCACGTTTTCATGATCCACTGGGTCGTTATGGGCCACACAAAATACGGTGTTGCTAAAATTACTCCTATTGTGGCTATTAGAGACATGCGTTCATGAGTATTCAGCTACATTTAATGAGTTAAGTAAAATACATTCACACACAAAAAAAACCCATCGCTAATGTTGTGGACATTACTTTATTCTGAGATACATCAATAGGCTCAGAAAAACAATCCTAAACAGACATAAGGTCTTTATAGAGCAAATCCATATAGATTATTTGTCAAATAAACCAGTAAAACAGAATTAGGGGATGGAATATATAACATTCACACTCATAGCTCATATTTTTAAAATAAATCAGTGAAAAAGTATCCTGACAAACAAGCAGCATTTGAATTCCTTAGTCATATTTCATCATTTCAATTCTTCTAGGTTACCTGATAGCCCAGTTTGAGAGGTGCAAGACACGTGACATTATTTATTTTTGCAGCCAATCACTGCTGTTGTTTTATTTTATTGATTTGATCTTAGTCATAGAAGCTAAATTCAAAAGCATGCCACAGGTAAAATCCAACGAGCCGCATTCACCCCGCAAGTCAATAGTTGAATAGCCCTCTCCTAGAGCTTTTGCGGTATTGCCACTGCTCCAACACTGAAAGGCACTGTCAGAATGCTTGGATCAAGCCAGGTTCAGCATAGCGTATGCCACTGTCTGCTCATGTTGGTGACCGGACCAGGGCAAGCACACTTTTGCAGTTCCCGCCGGAAATGCAGTCTAGTTGTATCTGTCCTCTTTTTTCAAAGTTCTGTCATTGTATTTGTACTCTGCTTTCCATTTCTCTTAACCCCAAGTTCTTTCATTGTATCTGACCTCTGCTTTCCATTTCTCCAAACTTCAAGTTCCTTCATTGTATTTGTACTCTGCTTTCCATTTCTCTTAACTCCAAGTTATTTCATTGTATCTGTCGTCTGCTTTCCATTTCTCCAAACTTCAAGTTCTTTCATTGTATCTGTCCTCTGCTTTCCATTTCTCCAAACTTCAAGTTCTTTCATTGTATCTGTCCTCTGCTTTCAAAGTTCTGTCATTGTATATGTACTCTTCTTTCCATTTCTCTAAACTCCAAGTTCTTTCATTGTATCTGTCCTCTGCTTTCCATTTCTCCAAACTTCAAGTTCTTTCATTGTATCTGTCCTCTGCTTTCCATTTCTCCAAACTTCAAGTTCTTTCATTGTATCTGTCCTCTGCTTTCCATTTCTCCAAACTTCAAGTTCTTTCATTGTATCTGTCCTCTGCTTTCCATTTCTCCAAACTTCAAGTTCTTTCATTGTATTTGTACTCTGCTTTCCATTTCTCTTAACTCCAAGTTATTTCATTGTATCTGTCGTCTGCTTTCCATTTCTCCAAACTTCAAGTTCTTTCATTGTATCTGTCCTCTGCTTTCAAAGTTCTGTCATTGTATATGTACTCTTCTTTCCATTTCTCTAAACTCCAAGTTCTTTCATTGTATCTGTCCTCTGCTTTCAAAGTTCTTTCATTGCATCTGTCCTCTGCTTTCCATTTCTCCAAACTTCAAGTTCTTTCATTGTATCTGTCCTCTGCTTTCCATTTCTCCAAATTTCAAGTTTTTTAATTGTATCTGTCCTTTGCTTTCAAAGTTTTTTCATTGTATCCGTCCTCTGCTTTCCATTTCTCCAAACTCATTCTGTCATTGTATCTGTCCTCTGCTTTCCATTTCTCCAAACTTCAAGTTCTTTCATTGTATCTGTCCTCTGCTTTCCATTTCTCCAAACTTCAAGTTCTTTCATTGTATCTGTCCTCTGCTTTCAAAGTTCTTTCATTGTATCTGTCCTCTGCTTTTCATTTCTCCAAACTTCAAGTTCTTTCATTGTATCTGTCCTCTTTTTTCAAAGTTCTGTCATTGTATTTGTACTCTGCTTTCCATTTCTCTTAACCCCAAGTTCTTTCATTGTATCTGACCTCTGCTTTCCATTTCTCCAAACTTCAAGTTCTTTCATTGTATTTGTACTCTGCTTTCCATTTCTCTTAACTCCAAGTTATTTCATTGTATCTGTCGTCTGCTTTCCATTTCTCCAAACTTCAAGTTCTTTCATTGTATCTGTCCTCTGCTTTCAAAGTTCTGTCATTGTATATGTACTCTTCTTTCCATTTCTCTAAACTCCAAGTTCTTTCATTGTATCTGTCCTCTGCTTTCCATTTCTCCAAACTCATTCTGTCATTGTATCTGTCCTCTGCTTTCCATTTCTCCAAACTTCAAGTTCTTTCATTGTATCTGTCCTCTGCTTTCCATTTCTCCAAACTTCAAGTTCTTTCATTGTATCTGTCCTCTGCTTTCCATTTCTCCAAACTTCAAGTTCTTTCATTGTATTTGTACTCTGCTTTCCATTTCTCTTAACTCCAAGTTATTTCATTGTATCTGTCGTCTGCTTTCCATTTCTCCAAACTTCAAGTTCTTTCATTGTATCTGTCCTCTGCTTTCCATTTCTCCAAACTCATTCTGTCATTGTATCTGTCCTCTGCTTTCCATTTCTCCAAACTTCAAGTTCTTTCATTGTATCTGTCCTCTGCTTTCCATTTCTCCAAACTTCAAGTTCTTTCATTGTATCTGTCCTCTGCTTTCAAAGTTCTGTCATTGCATATGTACTCTTCTTTCCATTTCTCCAAACTTCAAGTTCTTTCATTGTATCTGTCCTCTGCTTTCCATTTCTCCAAACTTCAAGTTCTTTCATTGTATCTGTCCTCTGCTTTCCAATTCTCCAAACTTCAAGTTCTTTCATTGTATCTATCCTCTGCTTTCAAAGTTCTGTCATTGTTGTATATGTACTCTGCTTTCCACTTCCCATGATTATAACGCGTCCTAGTGGTCAAAGTTCACCAAATTTATTGATCCTCCTCCTAATTCGTTGTTCAATCCATGTACCAAGTTTAGTTTTGATACGTGAAAGCTTTGCTGAAATGTTAGCCTACTTCCTGTGATTATAGTGCCACTAGTGGTCAAAGCACAACAAATTTATTGTGTGTCCTTGGGATGTGCTCCTAAGTCCACATACCAAGTTTTGTTATCATGGGTGAAAGTGTTGTTAATTACAGCGCCCCTAGTGTTCAAACATCACCAAATTTATTGTAGGTCCTCAGGATGTGTTCACGAGTCCATGTACCAAGTTTGGTGATGATACGAGAAAGTTTTGCTAATTATAGCGCCCCTAGTGGTCAAAGTACACCAATTGAATTGTGCGTCCTCACCGTGGGGTCCCAAGTACATATACCAAGTTTGGTTTTGATACATGAAAGCGTTGCTGAGATATGAGCTAACTTCCTGTATCTCTAGCGCCCCCGTAGTGGTTGAAGGTCACCAAATGTATCGTGTGTCCTCAGGATGGGGTCGCAAGTCCATATACCAAGTTTGGTTTCTATATATGAAAGCGTTGCTGAGATATGAGCCTACTTCCTGTGATTATAGTGCCCCCCTAGTGGTCAAAAGTCGCCAAATTTATTGAGCCTTCTCCTAATTGGGTCCTGAGCCCATGTACTGAGTTTGGTTTTGATCCGTGAAAGCTTGGCGGAGATAACATTTCACTTCCTATTTGGAGGCTTCGCCGCCAATTTCGATTGGTCGTCACGGCTGACCTGTTTTGAATAAAGGTCCAAAAAGCAATGCGTTTGTGAGTTATGGTCTGAAGATCATCTGTGCCAAGTTTCGTGAAAATCGGATGAACTTTGTGACCTGTGAAAACCTTTTAGTGTTTTTGATGAAATCCAATATGGCGGTAGGACTAATTATGCTGACGTCACAAATTGCCATCAGTCAGCTTACGGACTTCCCAAAATATTAACAGGCATCACTAATATGTTTTAATTCCAAAGACATCACCCGTTACAGGCCAAAACGTAATTTTGCTTATTACAGGGCCACCTATTGGTCAAAAGTCATCTAATTTATTGTACCTCCTTCTAATTGGGTCCTGAGCCCACGTACTGAGTTTGGTTTTGATCCGTGAAAGCTTGGCGGAGATAACATTTCACTTCCTATTTGGAGGCTTCGCCGCCAATTTCGATTGGTCGTCACGGCTGACCTGTTTTGAATAAAGGTCCAAAAAGCAATGCGTTTGTGAGTTATGGTCTGAAGATCGTCTGTGCCAAGTTTCGTGAAAATCGGATGAACTTTGTGACCTGTGAAAACCTTTTAGTGTTTTTGATGAAATCCAATATGGCGGTAGGATTAATTATGCTGACATCACAAATTGCCATCAGTCAGCTTAAGGACCTCCCAAAGTATTAATAGACATCACTAATATGTTTTAATTCCAAACACATCACCCGTTACAGGCCAAAACGTAATTTTGCTTATTACAGCGCCACCTATTGGTCAAAAGTCATCTAATTTATTGTGCCTCCTCCTAATTGGGTCCTGAGCCCAAGTACTGAGTTTGGTTTTGATACGTGAAAGCCTTGCCGAGATCTGAGTTCACTTCCTGTTTGGCGACTTCGCCGCCAAATTCAATTGGTTGTGACAGGTGACCTGTTTTGCATATGGGTCCAAAAAGCAATGCGTTTGTGAGTTATGTGACCTGTGAAAACTTTTAAGTGTTTTTGATGAAATCCAATATGGCGGAAGATCCATCATGGCGGAAATTGACGTCATGCAGTGTCTTGAACTCGGTTAAGTCCAAGGATTCCAACGATACCTCATTTTTCAAAATCTGGCCAACGGGCCAGAAGTTACATGCGTGAACGCATATCCAACTTTGGCCTGTTGGTGGCGCTAGAGCACTTGAGGTGTCAACATGAAACTTGGTGAAATGAATCATGGGACTGTCCCCAATCCGTGTGCCAAATTTCACAACTTTTTACTGTACGGTTCTATGGGCTGCCATAGACTCTCATTGCGGAAGAAAGTTGCATAATAATAGGAATAGGTAGAATCACTAATGGTGCCTCGCAGCTTCGCTGCTTGGCCCCCAATAAGAAATCATAGAATCACTAAGGGTTGCCTCGCAGCTTCGCTGCTTGGCCCCCAATGAGCTATTCATTGTCGAAGGTGCATGGTGAAGTGAAATTCTTACTTTGGAAAACAAACATTTGCCGATATCATCGCCGATCATCAGAATATTGCAACAGATTCTGTGTTCTGGACTGCAGGTAACTTGTTAAGCCAGTGGTTCTCAAACTTTTATTTCATTCCCCACTTTGGTCATCAGTCGGTCATCAAGGGGCATGACTGATGATAGTGGAGATAACGTGTTATCCCGAGGATTTTGCAAGTCAGCATCTTCAACGGTATTAAAAATATAAGTTTTCGATGTCCCAAACGGAGAGCCATACTTTATTGTTTTTAACGATCTCTATGCTACTCACAAAAATGTAGGCATGGGGACATGATGAAGTCGGCTATCCAACTGTCGTGTGTTAAATTATTGTGATTACGAGCCAGTGGTTTTCAAACATGCGTGACTCGGACATCTAACTAAATGCAACAGGCATATTGTCCTCGCATTCGCAAAATGAGGACCAGTGTTTTGGCAAATTGCAAATAGCCATTCGTTTTAACGATTTTTTATGATAGTATGAAGTGCTTTTTGTATAGGCTATAGGGGTGTGAATCTCTCATGTAAAAGACGATACGATTCACATCTAGATACATGGGCACGATTCGATACAAGAAAAGATACATGTTCATAAAAAACGATTCAGTACGATTCGATTCGATGCAGTTCGATGCAGTTGAAGAATGGAAAGCATTCTGAAAGATTTTTTATCATTTGCTTAAGGTGCACATTAATTTTATATTATCAATTATCATGGTCATGTCAATTAGGCAAATACAAATGTGTGAATATGATTATCTAAACTGAGGTTTGTATCATATATTATATTGAAATGAAAAAAAGAATAGTCATTTCAGCCAAACAAAGCAGCCACATTTTTATAGACTTTATAGATTTTCTAGAGTTATATCTGATTGTTTTCAAGGAGCTGTAGCCTATTGTTGAGGTAAGACAATACCAAAATAAAATCAAGTCTGAGTGAATATGAGCAAAATAATAATAATTTGTAGCCTTGTATCGTTTTAGCAGCAAGGGTCAAATTATTCTTTAACTTTAAGGAAATCCCTTCATCAAACGTAAGGCTACTCTACAGACTATCGTTGCCGTTTAGGAATGCTATAGTAAGTGTTTAATTTCGCGCTAGATTTTGACAAACAAAAGAGTAAAAAGTGTCCGACAGAGTGCGAGTTGTCACGTGCTTAAGTTGCAAGTAGATGTATGGGTAATGAAGTTCTTTGACTACTTTGGGCAATGAGTGTAGCCCAAAACGAACTTCATTACCCACAAATCCGTGCCACGTGTAGTTTCAAAACAGGAAGTGGGATGAACGCGCTGCTTGCAACGTAAATCAGAGTCTGAGCGAGCAGAAAAGGTTATGAACCGATTTGTAACAAGTAAATCGATATAACGACCGGTTCATTTCAGTTTTATTCCGATACGGGGCTTCACATATCGATGTAGCCGTATCTTACACGTTAAAAACGGATACCGATACGTATCGGTTAATCTTTACACCCCTAATAGGCTACTATCTTAATCTTGGAATATGGGGAGGGAAGTGGCTCGTCTGCAGTCAGCCAAATATGAATGTAATTCTGCGGCATAAAGCAGATGTATTTGTTTATTGTACAGAAAAATAAAAATGACATGTCAAGCAGTCAATTGACTACATTGCAGTCAAGAAGTAGGGCAAATGAAGACACTGTTTTGCGTAGTTGCGTTACCCCCAACACTGACAATAACATAGACAGCAAATTAAGATATTTTTTCGTTTTGTGGAGCGGCACCGGTAGGCTATCAAAAGCAGATTTCGATTTTTGCTACCACCGTGTAGTCAAGCCATACCCAAGTAGTCTTAATCGAGGTAATGTTTAATTACGATTTATTTTGTTATTGAATTCGTAGGCTGGGATTCCTCTCGGTAACAATTACGTTTAAAGGTAGCCGAGCCTCAGGCTACTGACAGAGCGATGTACAGTGGCAGAGCGACGCACAGTGGCTGAAAGTGGTACTAAAGCTTCACGCAGCTTCACGCCTCGTAATGCGCGACTGAAGTGGCCATTTGAAAGCGATGCCCACTGTATGTCCATGGCCTTCAAATCTTATCCTAGTGTTCTAATCCTTGGTGGTTGCGTGCATGCTTGCGTTCTTATTCTCATTCTCTCTCCTGCGCAAACATTATGTCCTGCATGCCTACTGCGTGTAGTTCTACTGCATAAAGTTACGCAAATAAATTTGTTTCTTTTACAGAAATGGCCTACTGTCACACTGCATGCAGGCTATAACCAAAAGCACACATTTTGTAAATAAGCGGGTCGGATCGCGGGTCGGGTATAATTTTGTCCTAATTAATATTCGCAAGTTGCGGTCGGGTTGATTAAAATATCAGGCGACCGCGGACCGCTTGTGACCAAACCGCGCAACACTGATAGCGCACCAGACCGCAATGTCTTCAAGGGTTGAATGAAGGGAGTTTGCAAAAATTAGTGTATTTTTCAAGTCAATAAACATTCTTAATTTTCGAATGTCTTTGTCAGGGAACATCTGACTTTTAAAAAACATAGGCCTGGTAGTAGCTCAGACAAGGAGTTATAAGATAAAGGCAATACCATTTGTGTCACCTAATGCAGTTCAGTGAATTAGCAAGATACCATCAGAAGCCAACAATCATAAAGCACCTGTGCGCGCGCTCTCGCTCTCTCCCCTGCGCATGAAGCTGTCTGCTGTTGTAGGCTAGATTTGCGTTAGTTCTTTCTATCTGCTTTACTTTTGTGAGTTGCGACCACCTAGGCTATGTTATAGACGTTCTATGAGGTAGCAGTGTTTAGCTGTGTCACAAAACAATAAGCTTTGTCAGACTACTTTTAAAATGATATTCAGGACTATATACATTTTAAACATTCGGGGCTGAAGAATACCCGACAAAGCCTTGCGTTAATTCTTCAGATACACATTACATGTTCTTAGTGTTCTTAGACCTTACATGTTCTTAGTGTTCTTAGACCTCCTTCCTCCTCCTGCTCAAGCGAGTAGGACGCATTTCACACTGCTCCTGCTTCAACTGTCCTTTTAGCAATTTCCACTCTTTTTCATTCTTTTATTTCATTTACAAGCTAGTTTAGCAAAGACAGTGAAACCAGTACATTTAGATCTGAAACTTTAGTGGTTAGTTTTTTACTTTAAATGAGCCAGCCAAGTCAACGAGCAAAAACTGAACGGCAATTCACCTTGAAGTTGGATTAAAACAAAAATGCACTCCTCCGGCCAGAGACCCAGGAGATCATGGCCAAAATGTACTGAGCTAGAACAGAGGATTTCTACTTTGGAATCAAAGATGCATGCCCTTCCATCAAAGACAGATGAACTACGAGAGGCATCTCATGAAGTGAGTACAGCAACTACTGGAAATGCAGAGAATGTAACTCAGCAGTCTAATGTCACTGCTAATACAGCAGATGAATGCATCGACCTCACAAAGGAAAATGTGAGTACAGAGCCTTGGCACAGGCAAGGTGCCAGACCAAAAAACTTAAAACAAGAACTGTAATTACCTCAACACCAGTAAATTCAGATGTTAACTTCAGGCCTCGTATCAGAAATACAGACAGATCAGCAAACTACTACAGGGCTTGTGGCTCTAAGGGAAGCCCACAGCCCCTAACACTATGGAACAGATTTGAATGCCTCCGGGACGTGACAGAGGAATTTCCCAGGGAACAGACCCAAAGCAGGCAGCGATCAAACCCCAACAATAGAAAGATGGGCACAGACAAGAAGCAGCACTCAACACCTATTCATCCCATAACCCTCATTCTAGGCGACTCTGCTGTGAGACATATAAATGGGGAAAGGATGATTGTATGTTGTTTTCCAAATGCTTCCGTGTCTGACACAAAAAACAAGCTTGCAGACCTGGTGTCGAAATATGCAACTATCAAGCGCATCATTGTGCATGTTGGAGCAAATGACATCTAAAGAGAACAGCTGTATGTCAAAGAAGATTTCAAGGAACTTTTCTCAGCCCTATATGAGCTTGGAATACAAATTTTCATCAGTGGCCCACTCCCAGCAGAGGGAAGCTTTGTATTTTCCAGACTATTCAGTTTAAACACCTGGCTCGCAAAAACATGCTTTTCAGTTGGAATGAATTTTATTGACAATTTTAACCTTTTTTGGAATCGCAGGGAATACTTCAGACCAAATAGTACAGAGCTGAGTTGGACTGGGGCGCTCAGTGGCCATACAGACGGAACAAGCGGATGACATCAACATCAAACAGAGATATGCCCACCCCCCCCCCCCCCCCTGCTGTGGGGCCCTCTGGTAATCACCCGGTAGCCTCCACTGAAATGCAGACCTTGGAGAAACATAAACAACCAGCTCAATGCCCAGCCAGAAAGGGTCATGTTGTAACACCAGTACCAATACCCCTCCCCACCTCCGTCGACTCCTTGTCACCACAAAGACACAACAACTTGGAATACACTACTGGAATACATGCTGAAAGCGGAGCGTCTGCAACAAACTCCCCAGGGCCTCAGCAGGCAGATGGAGACTCTGAACCAATATTCAACCCCATCTTCCTTGATTTCCCATCACCACCTACACCCAATCACGTCCCCACCCGATCAAATTCCCCAGGCCACCCAAACCCCCCTGTATATATATCCCCATCCCAACACTCCCCCACCCGCTAAAACTCCCCAGGATCCCCTGTATACCCATCACCATCCCCACCCCAGCACATGATTTTCCCTGCAAGAATGGGAGGACTGCTGCCAGTAGCCCTGCAACTTGTTAGTAGCCCAAGACCTTCAACTGTATACCCATCAACATCCCACCTTGTTGGTAGACCAAGACCTTCAACTGTATACCCATCAACATCCCACCTTGTTGGTAGACCAAGACCTTCAACTGTATACCCATCAACATCCCACCTTGTTGGTAAACCAAGACCTTCAACTGTATACCCATCAACATCCCACCTTGTTGGTAAACCAAGACCTTCAATGGTATACCCATCAACATCCCACCTTGTTAGATCTCTTAAGCAGCAACAACCTCTTAGTTCATATTGTCAGCTGGCATATAGCAGCTGCAGTGGACAATTATTTGATGATGATGATGATGATGACTGTATTGTATGATATTCTCAGGGTCCCTGCAATATAAATGGTACTGACAGTAGTTTTGAGAACATGCCGGGACCCAGTAAGCCCATGACATTCTCTATTCCTGTATTGACAAGAAATAGAACACAAATGCATCGAGCTTATAGGGTAAACCAGTCCAATCTCCTATCCGTACCAATTCAACTTCAGATTTCCCCCATGGACCATTTTTCCCCAACACTTACAGCAAAACTAGCACTCCTAAATATCAGATCTCTTTCAAACAAATCATTCTTAATTAATGAATTTGCACACACAACCTTGATTTTTTACTTTTAACTGAGACATGGTTAGATCAAGCAAACAGTGCTGCTACTCTCATTGAATCAGCTCCCCCAAATTTCATTTTTTGTGTGCTACCAGAGCAAATAAAAAAGGTGGGGGGATAGCCACAATTTTTAAGACGTCTTTTCAGTGCAATCAGTCGTCATTCGGTGACTTTACTTCATTTGAATATCTGTGTGCACGCATTAAGTCTTCTCCTCAGATTTTATTACTGACAATTTACAGGCCTCCAAAACATTCAGCAAAAGTTTTTCTTGAAGAGCTAGGTGAACTGCTATCAGTCGTTTGCATAGAGTTTGACTGTCTTATTATATCAGGGGATCTAAACTTGCATGTGGATAATCCTGAAAACAATTACGCCAAGGAATTCATTGCACTAATCGATACTTTCTCCCTAACACAGCATGTACAGGGGCCAACACACTCTCTTGGCCATACCCTCGACCTTGTTATCACAAAGGGTCTCGATGTCTCTACAGCTGTTAAAGACCTGGCCTTATCTGATCATTTCTGCGTGTTCTTTGATGTGTCTATGTCCCCACACACTCAAAACACAGCTATGATTGTAAAAAGGGGAATCATAAATGATCAAACAAGTGCTCTCTTTGAGCAAGCACTTTCACTAAAGTCAAGTCAACTGTCAGACTCTGTAGAAGACTTATTTGATCACTTTAATGCAAAAATGGCAAACATTATGGATGACATTGCTCCATTACAATTCAAGAAAGTTAAGGACAAACAAGAAAGCACCATGGAGGCAAAATCCAGCAGTTAAACTTCTAAAAAGAGAATGTAGGAAGACTGAAAGAAAATGGCGTAAATACAAACTTCAGATCCACTATGAAATCCATAAAGAGATGCTCCGCACATATAACTCTGAAATATGCAAAGCAAGACAGTCCTTTTTTTCTAACATTATCAATAGAAGTTCAAATAACACTCGTATTCTATTTTCAACTGTTGATAAATTAACAAATCCCCCCTCACAATTAGCGCCTGAACTTCTCTCAACTAATAAATGCAATGAGTTTTCATCTTTTTTAAAGGTAAAATTGCCAAATCAGACTCAACATATCTGCTCAATTACAAATTCAACAACCTGAACTTCCAGCAACAAACAGACGGAAACTAAACTTAATGTCAGAGTTCAGCTTGATAGACTACGAAACACTTAAAAAAACGGTACAGAATCTCAGCTCTTCCACATGTGTCTTAGACACTGCCTACCAATTTCTTCAAAACTGTTTTTCATCTCATAGCGGCGGATGTCCTTCAAATTGTAAATGTATCACTGCTGTCTGGCACTTTTCCTAAGTCACTGAAAAAAGCTGTTGTAAAGCCACTTCTCAAGAAGAATAACCTGGATGCCTCCATGCTAAACAATTACAGGCCCATGTCCAATCTACCTTTTATTGGCAAAATTATTGAAAAAGTAGTCTTTAATCAATGAACCACCTTCCTAACATCAAATGGGTATTTTGATTACTTTCAGTCTGGTTTTCGGGCAAATCACAGCACTGAAACAGCTCTCATTAAAGTTTCCAATGGCATACGCCTAAACACAGATTCAGGTAAAACATCAGTCCTAGTGCTACTGGACCTTAGTGCAGCATTTGACACTGTTGATCACAATATTTTACTACACAGACTGGAACACTGGGTTGGATTTACAGGCATAGTTATCAGCTGGCTAAAATCATATCTACAAGAAAGGAGCTTCTTTGTTGCCATCGGAAACTGTACCTCAACACCAACGTCCTTGACCTGTGGTGTTCCCCAGGGGTCGATCTTAGGGCCACTATTATTCAACCTCTATATGCTCCCACTTGGACAAATCATCCAAAATAACTTGATTGAAGTCCTTGCACTGGCTTCCAGTAAGTCACAGAATTGACTTTAAAGCTCTATTGCTTGTTTATAAATCAGTAAATGGAGCAGGACCTAAATACCTGTCAGACATGCTTCAGTAGTACACACCTTCTCATCCTCTCAGGTCCCAGGTGAAAAACCTGCTAGTAAAACCTACTGTTAGAACTAAACATGGTGAAGCAGCTTTTAGCTGCTATGCGGCTCAGCTGTGGAATCAACTTTCGGATGACATCAAAAAGGCCCCAACTGTAGCCAGTTTTAAATCTAGACTTAAGACCAAACTGTTCTCAGATGCTTTCTGCTAACTGTGCCGAGTTACAAATTCTGAATCTGCCTTGATAACTATTCTACTTTATCTTTTATTACTTTTTTTACTACTTTTGCCTTTGTTTTTTGCTTTTGCCTTTATTTTTAAATTATTTTACCTTGTGTTTTATATTTTCTTTTCATTATGATCTTTACCTTTTAACTATTCTTTGACTCTATTGCCTTTCTTTATTTGTTATTATTGTTTGGTTTTGTTTATGTAAAGCACATTGAATGACCTCTGTGTATGAAATGCGCTATATAAATAAACTTGACTTGACTTGACTTCAGATGGGAAGTGTCAGGAATTTTCATACGAGAGACGCTCTCATTGGTGGTTAGTATATGGAGTAGGGAATTGACAGCAACATATCCAATCACATTATGAGAGATGCTGAATTTAACATAAACTGCGATGTTTGATTTTAAATTAATATAAATTTAGCCGGGACTGTAAGCTGGCACACGTGGGTGCTCGATGTTTTCAGTGGGTGCCCGAGAGACGGAGCACCCACGGTATCGGCGCCTATGACAAGCGTATCTCGCGGTTGCATCCATTACAAACAAACATGCAATGTGAACGTCTGGGATTGGGGAGAGCATTAATTGCTCTTCTGAACAAGCACAAAGTCATGTCATTAAATGAAAAACACTCTTTAATAATCAAAAAAATAAACGCTAATAAAGTAAACTTGTGACCATCAAAAATCGCTTATCGCCTGTTACTCCGTGATAACAGGACGTAACAGGACGGCATTTGGCTGAGCAACGGAGGTTAATATGCTCTATATTTTGTCCAAATGATGTCTGTCTATCATCGTTGCACTCGGAGAAAACCAGAATGTTTCATTTGTCCTGCGTTTCTTCTACGGCTGCAAACGGGATTCACTCGCCGTTAACCAAATATTTCTTTATTAGGGCAGGGCATATTTCTGGCTATTAAATTATTTCTAAACCAGTCTGCTAAAGTCTGTAGTGAAGTCTGTGTAGGGTTTTCCAGCTCCATTTCTTTTTACGAGACACCCTGCTCACCAGTGTTGGGCAAGTTACTTCAAAAGCGTAATGCATTATTTATTACTTGTTATTGTCATCTCAAAGTAATTTGTTACATTACAATATTACTGTCTTTGAATTGTAAGGCATTACACTACGTTTACATTACTTTCACCAAAATAACAGGAAATATGGATTTGGTGTTCTCAATAGATCTTCATGTGTTCAATGCAGCTCATTACACAGCAGGAGGTGATGTGGTGTGGCATAATGACTGAGCTAGGCTTAAGGCTAACAAAAGAACAATATAATGGTTGCAGTTATGGCTCATGGGACAATGTAGGCCCCAAAGGCCAAAGGTCACTCACAAATTAATATAGTAAAATATAGCCATAGTAAAATATAGCCATAGTGAAATTGTATGTTGATTTTAAATGGTTCTCATCATTGCTGGTTGCCTTTCCTTCCACTTACAGTGGTGTAGACTTAATGCAAATAGTTTGAGAATAATGGCTACGATCTTTGTCTGTAAAAGCAACATTTTAGTTATTCTCACTGTTTGAAATGAGAAGTATAGCCTAACCATGTTAGATCTGTTGCATGAATGGCTGAGAACTCAAATTCCCTTTCTACAAGTCATCTAAACAAGGCAATCAAATTCCAGGACCAGCATAGATTACTTTTTTTAATTCTTGGATAATCTTCTCTGGTGCCAATTGAGCATTTCTCAATTTTGGATTAAAAAGCAAAGTAACTTAAGTTACTGAGAATTGTACCGAGTAAAATATTACTGAAATTGTATTGGTAATGTCTTACATTACTGCATTACAGAAAAAAGCAATGCATTACTGTAATTACATTACTTTTTTAATGCATTACTCCCAACACTGCTGCTCACTTGAGACCTCTGCCGGTTGTTGCAGCGTCGTTGCAGCGTCACTGGAAAAATACAAATTAAAGTCGCGTGATGCTGCGTGACAACAGCGTTCAAAATGGCCCGGGTAACACCGTTACTTAAGAAAGCTTCTCTCAACCCTGCTCAAGTCGAGAACTACCGCCCTGTCTCACTCCTGCCTTTCCTATCCAAAGGCATTGAGCGAGCAGTCTCCAAACAGGTCTTTGACTTCCTTTCACAGAACAACCTTCTGGATCCAAATCAGTCTGGGTTCAAAAGCGGCCACTCTACCGAAACGGCTCTGCTGTCTGTAACAGAAGCCTTAAAAGAAGCCAGGGCGACCGCTCGGTCATCAGTACTCATTCTGCTTGACTTATCGGCTGCCTTTGACACGGTTAATCACCGCATCCTTCTCTCTATACTCGCTAACATGGGAATCTCCAGTTCTGCTCTCTCCTGGTTTGAATCCTACCTCACAGGACGCTCGTTTAACATATCATGGCTTGGTCAGCTATCTGCACCTCACCAGCTCACCACAGGGGTCCCCCAGGGCTCAGTACTGGGCCCCCTTCTGTGTTCGGACCGCGACCAGAAAGTTGCATATTCGGTTTTTGCGCGGAGAAGCACTAGGGGGAGACGAAGCACCCACCAAACGACCCAAAAAGTGTTGTAGAACCATCAGAACGACTCTCAACATGCATAATTAAGGTCATTTTTGCTAAAATTGTTGCATAGGGCTTCTTTAAACCTATACTGAACTCTTATATCACAGATAAGTGGCAATCTGAATGGGATTAATGTACCAACAATAAGCAAGGAATGTGAATTTTGGCACATTTTCATGATCCACTGGGTCGTTGGGCCACACAAAATACGGTGTTGCTAAAATTACTCCTATTGTGGCTATTAGAGACATGCGTTCATGAGTATCCAGCTACATTCAATGAGTTAAGTAAAATACATTCACACACACAAAAAAAACATCACTAATGTTGTGGACATTCCTTTATTCTGAGATACATCAATAGGCTCTCAAAACAATCCCAAACAGACATAAGGTCTTTATAGAGCAAATCTATATAGATTATTTGTCAAATAAACCAGTAAAACAGAATTAGGGGATGGAATATATTAAAATAAATCAGTGAAAAAGTATCCTGACAAACAAGCAGCATTTTAATGCCTTAGTCATATTTCATAATTTCAATTTTTTCTCTAGGTTACCTGATAGCCCAGTTTGAGAGGTGCAAGATGCGTGACATTATTTATTTTTGCAGCCAATCACTGCTGTTGTTTTATTTTATTGATTTGATTTTAGTCATAGAAGCTAAATTCGAAGGCAGGCCACAGGTAAAATCCAACGAACCGCATTCACCCCACAAGGCAATAGTTGAATAGAGCTTTTGAGGTATTGCTACTGCTCCAACACTGAAAGGCACTGTTAGAATGCTTGGATCAAGCCAGGTTCAGCATAGCGTATGTCACTGTCTGCTCACGTTGGTGACCGGACCAGGGCAAGCACACTTTCGCAGTTCCCGCCGGAAATGCAGTCTAGTTATCTTTGGTCAAACAGGAAACTGGGTTTCTTTTACCTACCCACGTGCTGTATATGGCTGTATTACAGATTTTTAAAAAGTTGATGTATAGCAGGGCCGTAGTCACCATAGACTTTGGGGGGGACGTGTCCCCCCTAATAATATTCAGATGTGACCAAAATGTCCCCCCCAATATTCGGACATAGAAAAATAAAGGAAGAAAAAAACGCTATAGGCTACTACAGGAAACCAACAAGTCCCACCATCTGAAATGCAATCAAACGTAAATAACGCACAAATTAGTGACCTATTGATGGTTTCAGAGAGAGTAGCCTACACTGTGAGTGGTTTGTCCTGGAGGTTTTGCGTTTATCGTTTGAGGCGTGCGCTATCAAAAGCTTCCTGCACCCTACTGCGGTGCGGGCTGTCAACAATATCGCAAAAGATACCGGTACAATTCTTACAAAACTTGTTGAAAAGGTGTAGCACTGTCTAAGGAAACCCCATTCATTTTTGAAGCTGATCAGACTCAAAGGGAACTTTGAAGCATTTTCCATATAGCCTATTTTCTCGAAATTATAGCGAAAGTGAAACGTATGTCCTGTCGACTTAATGACTTGTTTGTGATTTTAATAATATGTTTGCATGGCAGGAAATGTATTGAAATTCACACCGCACCACAAATTTGGTCCCCCCCAATGTTGACATCATGGCTACGGCTATGTATACACTGCAAAAACTGCTTATCTAACAAAATCTAACTAAGTGTTATTAATCTTATATCAAGATAAAAAAAACTAGTTGGTATTGTTTTCAGTATAAAGAGACTTACCTAGCGCTTTCTTGTGAAATCATTTGACTTAATTTAAAAAAAAGTTTGACTTATTTTAAGACATCTCATCCTGAAAACAAGCAAATTTGTCTGCCAGTGCGTTAAGCAAATTTGTCCTTAAAACAAGCAAATTTGTCTGCCAGTGCGTTGAGCAAATTTGTCTTGATAAGACTCGTTAAAATAAGTCAAAGTCTTCTTAAATTAAGTCAAAATGATCTTTTGAGAGGGCGCTAGGTAAGTCTTTTCATACAAAAAACAATACCAAATAGATTTTTTAATCTTACTATAAGATTATTAACACTTGGTTAGAATTCATTTTTTGCAGTGTAGGCTATTTACTTAGACAGCACACTAGGTGGCGATAAGATAACTCTACAAAGACATATCACTCACTTTAAATGAAAAGAAGAAGAAGCGGAAGAGGAAAGAGGACAGTGATGTAAAATCTTTGACCAATCCATAGACCTCTCTAGAATATATCCCGCCTCCTAATTCCGTATCCATCCAACTTCCGGGCGTGATTTGTCTATGGGAAATAACATGGCGTTTTGAAAGATCGTACCTGTCACACTCTGTAGGTGACAAAGTAGAAAAAGCTGCTGGGCAGATTGGCCTACACACTTCTGCCATCTAGTTTCCACTGGATTTTTTGATTTTCGGTGCCGTTTAAGTAGTATAGTCTATAGTATACTACTTAAACGGAACCGACAATCAAAAAATCCAGTGGAAACTATATGGCAGAAGTGTGTAGGCCAATCTGCCCACCAGCTTTTTCAACTTCGCTACCTACAGATGTTTTACCGGTATGATATTTCGAAACGCCATGTTATTTCTCATACATGGATTTCTATGGAACGTCATGAAAACATGCGTGCGCAACCAAGAGGCAGAAAGCACCATAGAACAGCATAGAGCAATGCAAAAGAGCAAAAGAATAAAATTAGTTTTTGTGCTGAAAACTGCACCAATTCGAAATCACGATGGTTAGAGAATGTTAAATATGTTCAATATCCCTAACAGAATGCATGTCTTCACCAAAAATGACAAAATACGATGTTATATTAATCATTCAAATGAACGTCAAACTTTGAAATATAGTCTGAAATGAGATGTTATTATCATTGAGACAACAGGGGTATACAAAAAAATCCGATTGTAGCTTACAGCAGCCGACTATTTAGGTTAAGTTTATAACGTTGTGGACGGCCACCAAGCGTCTTCTGCCTCACGGCTGCGCGCGCATCTAGTTTTGTTGGTAAACGGGAAACCCGTGTATAGACAATAGGCGAGTTCGACTTGCGGCAGATCTGTGCAGATCTGACTTGATGTGATGCATGCTGGGTTGAACACAATGCATACTGGGATGGACGCAATGCATACTGGTTAGAAATTCTGTCTGACTTCTGTCAGCCGGGGAGGGACTTACCACCGTGACACCATGTCACATGGCCTTAAAATATCGCGGGAGTCTTAGCCTGCAGACAGATCTTGCAGTTGCCTTCCACGAGCTGCACGAGCTGAAACACGCCCTCATGACGTCAGTTCAAAGACGTGATAGGGCCATTTGGGAGGAATGTCCTCATGACGATTATGACTAGAGGCTCATGCTGCTTCCTTATGTTGGAATATGCGAAAATAAACAGAAATCGAAGGGATACCTTCTTATACGTGATTTCTGCAACAATGGTAGGCTAGCCTACTGAAAACGTTTGGATATTCTGTTATTTTCTGCTGTTGGCTAAATAGATAGACACACATATATAGGGGAAACACTTGATATTGAATTTATGTGCTACAATGCAGGCCTGTTAACTGTATGACAACAGTGGTTTATTTAAACTACATCATAAGAATTTATTCCGTCAGTCATCATGCTCATTTTAATGAGTAAGAATGAAAGTTCTGCTGTGTTTATTGCAAACAACATTCCGCGATATCTCCCGCGATGTCTCCCGCGAGTCACGTCAGGTAGACTGTAGCCAGAGAATAGGCTTGTTCGTCTTGACTGAGTCTGACTTTCGTCTGGCTTTCTACGTAAACGTGATCTTCAGAGGCTAGCCGGGAGGAGCTACAACAGAGGGCAGCTCATCCCGGACAGAAAGGCTACAGTCTGCCTGACGTGACTCGCGGGAGATATCGCGGAATGTTGTTTGCAATAAACACAGCAGAACTTTCATTCTTACTCATTAAAATGAGCATGATGACTGACGAAATAAATTCTTATGATGTAGTTTAAATAAACCACTGTTGTCATACAGTTAACAGGCCTGCATTGTAGCACATAAATTCAATATCAAGTGTTTCCCCTATATGTGTGTCTATCTATTTAGCCAACAGCAGAAAATAACAGAATATCCAAACGTTTTCAGTAGGCTAGCCTACCATTGTTGCAGAAATCACGTATAAGAAGGTATCCCTTCGATTTCTGTTTATTTTCGCATATTCCAACATAAGGAAGCAGCATGAGCCTCCAGTCATAATCGTCATGAGGACATTCCTCCCAAATGGCCCTATCACGTCTTTGAACTGACGTCATGAGGGCGTGTTTCAGCTCGTGCAGCTCGTGGAAGGCAACTGCAAGATCTGTCTGCAGGCTAAGACTCCCGCAATATTTTAAGGCCATGTGACATGGTGTCACGGTGGTAAGTCCCTCCCCGGCTGACAGAAGTCGGACAGAATTTCTAACCAGTATGCATTGCGTCCATCCCAGTATGCATTGTGTTCAACCCAGCATGCATCACATCAAGTCAGATCTGCACAGATCTGCCGCAAGTCGAACTCGCCTAATGTCTAATAAGGGGAGAACTGCCACTCTCGGAAAACTTCCGGTTTCTGAACTGGTTGCAGTTCCTTCTGTGGTTCCACATGAGGGCGCTCGTCCACGAGTGCAGAATGCATGGAGGTCTATGGAGCTGTACCCCTCAAAATCCACTTTTCTTGGGATATAATTTTTTTTCAAGTAATTTGAGTATTGCATTCGAAAGGGGAGGCAAAGAAAATACACTTGGTTGAGTATTATATTTTTTAAAGTCACTTAAAGCCTGTGGTGCAGGTTAAACAACACTTTCAATTAATGGGTACATTAAGCACTCAAGATATGTATATAAAGTTAGATATGTCTCCAAAATGGTGTTAAAGTCCAGTTTTTGTAATTTTTTGTTAGTAACGGTGTGTTTCCACACAGCGAAACACCTCGCGATTTTCGGCCAGCGAAATTTCGCCTCGGGGGCGTGACGGCGAAACCGCTAACCTTTTGACTGCAGTGTCTAGCCAGTGGTGGCAAGCGAGCTAATTAGGCTAATCAGCTAATTCTAACGTTTAAGTACTTAATGAAGATATCCAGGGGTCTTTATGCCTCGACTAAGTTGATGTTGCCTATAAACAACAATTCATGTTCATAGAAACAACAAGGTCAATAAGACATAATATATTTCATACCTGTGTTGCAGCATGTAGCCTAGCTGTCTAGCTAGGTTTACAATGCAATCCAATGTCCTAAAATACTAGCATTTCGCCTGTCAGCTAGCTAAAAATGATCGAGTGCTTAAACTAACATATATAGTGGTCTATTTAGTGGTGTATGTGCTCTGACTAAGTTCGTGTGGCATATAAACCACAATTCGTGTTGATACAAGTGCCAATGTTCGTGTAGAAACATTTTAATCACATACAAATTTTCGTGTTCCAGCTCAGGTAGTCTCCGCCATCTTGGTCAGACTTTTTTGTAACTCCCGCCTCCAAACACAAAGACGCGGACCTGATTGGTTCTCGAATGGTCCTCATTTAAATAAAGTTAAACTTTGGCCAACTTTGTTTCGCCTGCCTCTGCGATTCGCTTTCATTTCGCCCAACTAGGGCGAATTTCGTCTCCATTCAACCTCAATGAGAGCGACGCGAAATTTCGTTGTGTGGAAACACACCGTAACGGTTATTTTTTACGCAATTCGGCGATGACGTCATATGAGGTAGACGTGGTGGAAGCTATCTTTTACAGTCTATGGGTGGAAGCAGAGATAAGAAGGAATCCGACCTGCAGTCATATCCCTGTCCCACCCCATCTCTCTCTCCCACTTACTTACTGTCTCACTATTCACTGTCCTATACAAATAAAGGCAAAAAGCCCAAAAAATATACTATACTATAAATATAAAAAAGATCTTTGGTGGAAGTAGCCTCAGCCTTATAGCAGCTACTAGAACTAGCACTGGCGTCTAACTGGGATGAGGAAGAGGTGGCAAGACTCACAGTTAACATTTATGATGGCCCACAGCCATATCATTTTGAACCGGTTAGACGTGAGAGGGCGAATGGGGAAATACCGAGAGCTGATGGCCATCAAAGAGAAATAAATGCATGGTCAGAGGAGAATCACTGGAGAGTTGGTGAAGTGTCCTGGTGAGTTGCTAGCGCAGCAACGAGCGCTGGAGCTAGTCTATGAATAGCAGTGGGTAGGCCTACAATAACAACTTTTTTTACTGTCGAGTGAAAGTCAATGTTTTCTTTATATCTAGTGACAGTGATTATGTCGTTGGCTTAGATAAGTACCCTAAACTTAGTCAGAAGATCTAGAAATAGAAGGCATATTATGCTAGCTATGTAGCTTGCAGAGGAGGCTTCTATAAGACTACAGGTGAAGCAGTGCTTCACCAAAAAAAAGTAAAAAAACAAAACACAAAAAAAATCTTACAATTATCACAATTTTTCTCCTTTGAAACAGAAATACAGTTACTAAAACAAGCTGTTTTCCTGAAATCAGTTCTGTGAGTGACAACAGCGCCATCGCACCCGCGGTGAAACAGAGAATTACAGTGAATCAGACTGCTTCACCAACTTTTCGTTTTGCTTCACTACCATAGATATCTTTCCCCATTGACTTCAATGTAAATCGAGTGAAACCCCAGGCGGCTCGTGGAATTTTTCAGTTTCAATTGATCCTTATGGCAGATAAGTCCCACCCGTGAAGCAGTGACCGATTGGGCAGAATTTCACACTTCCTGCCGTTGAATATGATTGACGCAACACTCTGGCCAATCACTGTCTCCATTAGCTTGCCATCACTTTTCAGTTGCCTTCAGTGACCTTACTAGAGTTTCATTATGAATTGTGTAATTCATTCGCATAGTTTGTTTTACATTAATTTTGTAAGGTACATCGGATTTTTTTCTGTGTAGGAGAGAACGTTTTATTTAGGATTATTGTGTGTAGCTCTGTGTTTTCTAACATCAGCTAGGGGTCTCCCCCACCAGTCAGCTAACGTTAGTGACTCGCTAGAAGCTAGAAGCTAAGTCCTAGCAAGATGGTTTCGACGGAAGTTTCAGGCGATGAACATCGTTGACCGCAACGTACAGGATTCTTTACAGTTTTTTGAAATGAGGACCTATGAGTGAATGCAGAGGGGAGACCAAGAGACTTCCTGTGAAATTAACACAGTTCGTGGGTGCTACTTTGGCTACGGTAAGGATAAACTTGATAAACTGTAGGCTACAGTAGGCTATGCATTAGGTGCATAAGTGCAGCTTCTCAACGTAGCCATCCTGTAAGTTCATTGATGTGTTATGATAACATTAGCCTATGTTATGGATGTGTTATAGGCCTAACGTCTTGGCTTCCCATTTTAAAACCTCAACTTTGTCAAAGACAATTCAGAACAATCTGCTTGAAGCTAAATTTCAACTACCATTTAAAAACGAAATAGACACTGATTTGATTTAGAAAAAAATCTAGGATTCTTCAATGTATCAGAGGCAAATGCCAAGTGGATCTTTACTTTTGTAGAGAAGGAAGGCAGTGACAGAAACAAACTGGTTGGTCAAACATATGCCAGAGCAACAGTCATGGTATAATTTCTTAATATATCCCAGAGGCAAGAATGTGTCTCTTAATAGGCTACTGAATTTGACATTGCTTATGGGGCATAATTAGTAGCTTAGAATATTGGAAGGTTGTTGTTTCAAGATGTTGTGGACATCAACAACTTGGCATTAATACACTGCAAAAACGTACCTAGTCACTAATAAGTGCTAAAGTGGAGATGCTCTTTTTTGGGGGCATGACCATAGATAGCCTAGTCTCTGCAAGCAATATGTCTAACAAAAATATGCAAACTTATAATAATAATAATAATACATAAACCTTGTTTACTGTCTTGTCCAGTCTTAGGCCCACTACACCCCATTTGTGGCCTGTACTTCGAGATGGTGGTAAACAGGTCTTGATTTCTCAACAAATTACTCTGAGCTCTCTGACTGATCAAACATAGCTTTTGTTTATGCCATTGCAGACAGTTCAATGTCATCATGTGTCTCATACATTCAACCTCACCAACTTTGCCAGGTGTGTTAGGCACAATGTTTGTTTCCTTGAGGGGTGGGGGGGGGGGTCATAATTTCATAACTGCTTCACTAGAAAAAAATACCACCAGCCGCCACTGGTAGCTTGACCCACCTGTGAACCCCTATGTTTATTTCTAAGCTTTCAAGCTACCTCTTTCTCCGGTGAAAATGTTGTTTGCAAACGTAGCCGACGCCGAGTAGGCTGGTCGTGTCTTCAGTGTGATTATAGTGCTAGTTTTCCCCGAGATTGACATTGTCATTGACACCGTCAGGGTACCGCTTACCGGGAGAGAGTAATAAGCGTTTCTGTGTCGCTGTGTTTGGCAAATTGGCAGGTGTATGTGTGGGCGGTGTCGTCCCATGGAAACTGTGGTGGAGAGCTTGTGTTGTAGGGAGGTGAGCGCGTTTTGGTCGCTGAGGAGCTCACCCCGCGGCCAGCAAATAACGTGCCTAACACAGCGTCCTGGATTTGAGGCATGCTGCCTGAATCCGTTTGTGCTACACATAGCATACTCACACTCCAGGCAAGATCATGGTCCCCTTCAAGCCAGCACGCACGAGTATGTTCATGGTTTATGTTTACTTTACCAATCTTTTTACACGGAGTTCTTTGAACCAACAGTTATAGGAGAGGAGATGTGTCGCATACACAATAAACATGCATAAGACACAGGCTTAAAATGACGTCTCCAACCTACTTACAGTTTTAAACTGAACAATCTTTCCTACTTATCCCTATGCAATACCGGTACACTGTGTACAGGCAGGCTATACGCTGGGCTTATGGGGTTTTAGGCAGGAGTATAAGGAAGCCTCTACCCTCTTGTGTGGTTTCACCATCAGACAACAATTCCAAAGTGGTGACCAGGGGCCTATTGCACAAAACTAGGATAAGGGATTAAGCCGGGATATCTTGGTTATCCTGGCTCAATTTATCCGTGATCCAGTTGCACAAAAGCGGGATAGGGGGCAGCAGGATATGTTATGGTATAAGTTACCATGGCGATTTATTCTTTGGCGCTAGCCTGCTCCAGACCAGGCTAAGTTCCAGGATCTATTTAATCTCATCCCTTATCTCAGTAAGCAGTCACCACAAACGGAAACCAATAATTATTCCACTGCCCACTACACATTGTTATCACATATACCTAGACCCATTGTCATTATTTAAACGTTTGTGATCATTAATTAACTTTTACATACTCGCCATTCCCGACCTGTCATGCGACAATGTGACATCACGGGAGTGCCTAACCATTTCGCACGTGGTGGTCGCGGAACTAGTTGCAATATTCTCCTAAACAGAGGTGTTGCTGTTTGTTGCTGTTGTGAAAAGGCTATCGCTACCTACTTCACACCGTAGAAGAAGCAATGAAGCCGCTAGTTGCCATGGTGAATCAGTGAATCTGTGATCGGTGGCGGGGTCTATTTGAGGGAGCCGTGAGCGCGCACTTATCCAGGATAGGTTTCACCTGGCTTGATGAATCCGTGTCTGCTCATCCTGGCTTGGTCTTTGTGCAACCAATTAAGCCTGTACGCTCTTGTTTTGGATTCATTGAGCGCAGCTCAGTAACTTATCCCGGATGTCTTAATTCTGCTTTTGTGCAACGGACCCCAGACCTATCAGGGGCCTGTACTACGAAGGGAGCTTAACTAACCCAGATGTAACCCAAGGTTACTTTGTTAAACCGGGGTTGACAAAACCTGGTTATCTTTAGTGGTGTTAATCGGTACTACGACGCTGATTATGAAGTTGATTTGTTGAGCCGGGGTTAACCTCATTGGAGTTTGTGCGCGTTCACATAAAAGGGGCAGGTTGCAGCGCAAATCACCACTTTCAGTGATGACGCGTTCACCTTATTTTACGGATGAGGAATGGCAATTATTATGACAAATACGTCGGCAGTGAACAAAGCATGCTGGCAAAGCTGTTGGCAACGTATTGCAGATCCTAAATGCCTAAAAGTAAAGTTTTATTTCCACATGTTCTTCAAATACGGAGGAGTAATAGCTTGCGGAATGTATTTAATGAGTTGAAATAATTAAATTACTTATTTTGAGTTCATAGAAATGCCTACAGATGCAACACAATTTAGAAGTGGGCATATAGATTACAGTAATAAGGATAATTGAATGTTTAAGTAGCCCCATTGACTGATTTAGTGTATGCCTAATCCTGTGAACATTTCAGATGCAACACCATTGCCAAACGCACATGGCAGCAGGTGAAAATGAAACACAAACACATTATTCAGAATAGTGGTTTATATAGTCATAGCTTGCATTAATATTTCCTAATTATGAAAACATGTAGGCCTATGCTTATAGCCTTCACTTGGCCTCTGTTTTACAGCTAACAAGAAAAAGGTGTCTTTGAACACTACTGTAAGGCACCAGAGTGTTTTACAGTAGCAGAGGAGTTGGCCATCGCAAATAATAGTGGAAGGCCGATTATGGAGGGGGTTGAGGGAGGCATTCGGTCGGATTCTGGTGCTGTGGAAATGTGTAGCCTTTATGTGCAGGGTACAGTAATATGACATTCAATTCAACAAGTTTGTTAAAATGGTGATTTTTATTTATTAGGCCTACTGCAGGCTATGTCCGATTTATTTTAGGCTATTCTTGCTCAGATGTTCAGCATACTGTAGGCCTATGTCCGATTTATTTTAGGACATACAGTATTCTTGCATCACCGATTGAATACATGAATGTCCACGTATACGGGCATTGCTATGAGACGTCTTCCTAGATCATCTGACAAAGATAACGAATTCCCTCGGCTGACAATCTATATCTTCATAGAGAATATCGTCCGGGTAGGCTATATATATTTTCTGGCGGTCTCTAAAACCCCTCGCCCTGCGAAGAGAGTCCCTCACGATTTGCGCTCCAATGTCGTATGGATCATCCAGGTACGCCGACATGTCTCGGGAGAAATTGTTAGTGGAGGGGTGGTACTTATAAAGGGTGTGGTTAACGGAAACCTCGGGTTAACCAAGAACATAACCTGGTCGGAGCAGGTTTGAGATGCAGCGTAAATTGCCATGGCAGCATACCTCGGTTAAAACCTATCCACCTTTCATAGTACGGGTTAATCGGGAAGTTACGCCACACGTGATCAAGTTACTCTCGAAGTTACCCAGATAAGCCAGAAACCCCGCTTCGTAGTACAGGCCCCAGGGCTTTCAATGGCCTCGTTTAGATGAAAATGAATAAAAAGAATTGTTATGCTTATTCTATTGTGATCGCTCCATTGCCCTTAAAATGTTATAAAGTACACAGAACACATGAATTTTGATAATAAAAAAAAAACAGTTTATTGGCATTGCTTGTAATGGTTACTGAACATTTAAACATTTACTGAACAAGGATAAAGACACAGGTTGGAAGTAAACAAATCTCTATTAAAAAAAATGGTTAGGCACAAAACATACAAGGATACAAGGAAGTTTATTGTCACATGCATATAGTTACTGGAAGTAAGAAATGCAGTGAAATTATGTCTGGTGTCAGCCTATTTGTGCATTAATGGGGGGGGGGGGTAAAAAGTGCAGTAGAAGAGGGGTTTAGTAGATTAAGTGGCAAGGGCTGCATAAGAAAGGTGGGGGAGGATTGGGATTGGGGGGCACCAAGGAGCACCCATAAGCAACAGGGGCAAGGGAAAACTCCCTTACCAAGAAAGAAACCTTGGGCAGATCCACGGCTCAAGGGGCTAACCCAACTGCCAGGGGTCTTGGTGTGTGTGTTGGGGGGATGACAGGGGAGATGGGATAGTGTACTGTGTATGTGGGGAGAGGGCAGTGTGCAATATGTGTGTTGGAGAAGCTTCCTCATGAGACAATGTGCTGTGTATGGGGGGGGGGGGGGCAGTGTGCTGTAAGTATGTTGGGGATGTGTGTTGGAGAAGCTTCCTGATGAAATAATGTGCTGTGTATGTAGGGGGGGGGGAGGGTAAAAAGTGCAGTAGAAGAGGGGTTTAGTAGATTAAGTGGCAAGGGCTGCATAAGAAAGGTGGGGGAGGATTGGGATTGGGGGGCACCAAGGAGCACCCATAAGCAACAGAGGCCAGGGAAAACTCCCTTACCAAGAAAGAAACCTTGGGCAGATCCACGGCTCAAGGGGCTAACCCAACTGCCAGGGGTCTTGGTGTGTGTGTTGGGGGGATGACAGGGGAGATGGGATAGTGTACTGTGTATGTGGGGAGAGGGCAGTGTGCAATATGTGTGTTGGAGAAGCTTCCTAATGAGACAATGTGCTGTGTATGGGGGGGGGGGGGGCAGTGTGCTGTAAGTATGTTGGGGATGTGTGTTGGAGAAATAATGTGCTGTGTATGTAGGGGAGAGGGGGGAGCAGTGTACTGCAAGTATGGTGAAGGGACTTACTATTGCAAGCAGAGTACTGTATGTATGATGTATGTGAGTGATGACGGTGAAGATGTGTGTGTGGGCGGGAGGGGAGTGGAGCAGTGACTGTGTGTGTGTGTGTGTAGTGTGTAGGTGGGGGCAGTGTGCTGTAAGTATGTAGAGGATGTGTGTTGGAGAAGATCCTGAAGACAATGTGCTGTGTATGTAGGGAGGGGGGGGGGCAGTGTGCAGCAAGTATGTAGAGGAGGCTTACTGTAGCAAGCAGTGTGCTGTATGTATGTGAGGTGATGACAGTGATGATGTAAGTGTGTGTGTTTTTTGTGTGTGTGTTGGGGATGGGGGTGGGTGGGGGGGTACACATACAAGGAACACTGATGAAGGGCTAGACGCGAAATGTTTGCACCTTGTTTCTTTGGCCTGCAATAGTGTGGTCTTACCTGAGGGTCAGCTGATGGTTCTCTTTCTCACACACAAACCCATGATATTTCATGCATGCATACTGTACATGCAGTGATACATGCAAAAGCACATCAAGCAGACACACAGTGAGCCCAGACAACACCGCTCACAGGTTGACAAGGCACAGGTAAAATGATTGGTAAATTATTTTGAATTACATACAAGAAATGTCATGCAAATAACAACAAAAAAGAAAATCCAAGCACACAGACATAGGAGCAGACATGCAGCACCCCTTGAATGGGGTACAGCGACAATTATTACCACTTACATAACCAATACAGTATAACACTCAAATATGATATCACAAACCAACAGACTAAAGCCAGCCTGGTACACCTGTGTCCCAGCATCAGAAGTGGAGGTGGGCAAGGGCTGATCCCCAGTATCACACTGTCCATGGTCTCCTGCTGTGAGGCGTCTGTCAACATCTTGTGAAAACAAATATAAAAAAGGTCAGCGAAGAGGGTACACAAGAGAAAAAAGATTACAGTACAGTGGACCCTGATATGCGCTACTCGATGTATTCAAAAATACATGAAAGACATTCAGAACATATTTGATGATGTTGAAGGTTACTGTTAAATGTTTACATCAATACTAGTGGTAATACATGTCTAGAGTGCATGTGGTGCATAAACTCTATGAGGTAGTGCATTTACTGTATTGGGAGGTAGCTAAACTCTGAAGTGAGAAGTGGATAAACTCTGTTTCTGAAATGTCAGAGGTGGGTAAACTGTGTTTACTTGCGTTAGCCTCCACTACAGCCCTGGTGACACGGTCATGGACAAATATATGTGAAAGAGAACCGTAGCAGTCTAACACAAAACGCAAACACACAGAGCTAGCTAACGCGCAGCTTGTAAACATTAGCATGATGCTTACCGTGGCAATATCTCGCTTGCGGCAGACGGTGTCTCTGGACCTCGGGACAGGGCAGGCAGAGAGGTTTGCATGCACAGACGGCAAAGCGGTAGGAATTAACTTCGCCATCCTCTCACTCTTTAAACCAAGTGAGACCATCTTGGCATCCCCTGAGTGGTAATCCTCCTCCTTGAAATGCGCGCTACATATTCTCGAGAAGGCGGTGACGGAGCTAGCTGAAAAATCTGCCCACCTAACCTTGACAAATTGCACCTAGCTTCGGAAGATCCCTTTGTCCTTGGGGAAGCAATGGACCCTAAGTCCAGTTTTGCTGGAGTTCTTGCACCCGGCACAAACACAGTAGTAAACCATTTTATCTATTTATTTATATATCTACTCTCTCCCTCTCTCCATCAGCTATGTTATGTTATGCTATGCTATCTCTCACTACTATCTATCTATGCCAGGGATTCCCAAACTGTGGTACGCGTACCCCCGGTGGTACGCGAGCTGCTTCTAGGGGGTACGCGAGATGAAAAGGGCTATGGCGGACAGGTAGCCTATAAAATGAAAATTTTAAATCTTTTGTAATTAATTCATGAATAAATACATAATTTCGAATCAGGTCATAATGATATGAAAACGTGAAATTAAAGGATATCATTTATAAACTCTGTATGTGTTCATCAAAAAAAGGGCAGCTTATTAAACATGACGCCTGGAATAGCTAATAGAATGCGTTACTTTTGTTGGATGGTCCGTGGGGGGAAAGTTTCGCGGATATAACAGGTTTTTGAAAGAAAGGTAACATTAAGCTAGGCTTTACATTTAACAAACTAAAGGTAGCCTAAGTTTAGTCTTTCTAGACTGTATAGTGTTGTACAAACGAATACATCCTTGTCATGCGTTGTTGTAGGCCTATTATAAGATAAGATATTGTATGTGGATGTAGTTAGGCTACTATGCAGGCTAATTTTCATAACTTTTTAACTGACCAAATGCACGCACCTAAAACCGGGAAACGGACAAATATTGTCAACGCGGGGGGGGGGTTATGTGTTTATGTGTCGGATGGTGGGGGTACGCGAGCCGAGTCGGAATGTAGGCG
Source organism: Alosa pseudoharengus (assembly GCF_046254945.1). NCBI lineage: Eukaryota > Metazoa > Chordata > Actinopteri > Clupeiformes > Clupeidae > Alosa > Alosa pseudoharengus. Next base: position 54,528 of record NW_027468576.1, on the reverse strand, counting down.
GTGGTACGCGGAGGGAAAAGTTTGGGAACCGCTGATCTATGCTATCTCTCTCTCACTATCTATCTATCTATCTCTATCTATCTATCTAGGCTATCTCTATCTTTATATTTACTTATATATCTGACACTGTTACTCTCTCACTAGCTGCTACTCTCACTAATCGTAGTCTCTCTCAATGGTATCAAGGCGGCCTTTCCTATGTCTTCCCAAAACGAGTACCTCATGTGACGTCATGGAATGCATTGTGGGAGAAATAAGAATCTTCGCAAACCTGTTGCTAACCGTTTAATATCACCTACTTTTCCTTATTATATTTCTTTTTTGTGATACTTTACAACATCAAATACAATTTATAATTGTTTAAATGTTTATTACCAACTAGAAAATTGCCAGAAAAGACAAAAAAAAAAACCTGCACCACAGGCTTTCATTGTTCTAAAAAGCCTTTCAAATGTGTCAATGATGTCATTCATTAGCACAATGCTAGCGTGTTATGTGCAACAACGACCCAACCTGTAAGAAATCAAAAGGACATAAGTACTCCATTCAACTTTTGACCTATAACCCATGTTGAAGTTATACAAACTACAATCAAATCTGAGATTTGTCAACGACAATCAGGTGGAAGAGACAAATTTAGCTGTCTAGCTCCATTGACTCCCATTCATTCTGCACTCATGGCGATCGCCCCCAGTGGAACTCTGGTGGAACTGCATCCAAAATTCGGTACAATGGGACTTAATACGGAGTGGCAAGGCTCTCCGTAGACGGGCTCTGCTGTAGCCTTTCTGTCCGGGATGAGCTGCCCTCTGTTGTAGCTCCTCCCGGCTAGCTAGATCACGTTTACGTAGAAAGCCAGACCAAGTCAGACTCAACCGAAGTCGAACTCGGGGGCGTGACGGCGAAACCGCTAACCTTTTGACTGCAGTGTCTAGCCAGTGGTGGCAAGCGAGCTAATTAGGCTAATCAGCTAATTCAAATGTTTAAGTACTTAATGAAGATATCCAGGGGTCTTTATGCCTCGACTAAGTTGATGTTGCATATAAACAACAATTCATGTTCATAGAAACAACAAGGTCACAAAGACATAATATATTTCATACCTGTGTTGCAGCATGTAGCCTAGCTGTCTAGCTAGGTTTACAATGCAATCCAATGTCCTAAAATACTAGCATTTCGCCTGTCAGCTAGCTAAAAAGATCGAGTGCTTAAACTAACATATATAGTGGTCTATTTAGTGGTGTATGTGCTCTGACTAAGTTCGTGTGGCATATAAACCACAATTCGTGTTGATACAAGTGGCAATGTTCGTGTAGAAACATTTTAATCACATACAAATGTTCGTGTTACAGCTCAGGTAGTCGCCGCCATCTTGGTCACACTTTTTTGTAACTCCCGCCTCCAAACACAAAGACGCGGACCTGATTGGTTCTCGATTGGTCCTCATTTAAATAAAGTTAAACTTTGGCCAACTTTTTTTCGCCTGCCTCGGCGATTCGCTTTCATTTTGCCAAACTAGGGCGAATTTCGTCTCCATTCAACCTCAATGAGAGCGACGCGAAATTTCGTTGTGTGGAAACACACCGTAATCCACGCCCGGAAGTTGGATGGATACGGAAGTTACGGAGGCGGGACTTATTCTGGGGAGGTCAATTCATTTGAAAGTGAGAGAGCCCGCACGGAAGTGGTTTAAAACAAAACGATTGCGCCTTGGGATATCGTTTCTGGTCGAAGCTGTTGAAATAGTTTTTGTCCGCTACAGCAGCAATCTTTTGAACGGTAAGATGTCTGAGCGTCACTGCAGATCACATATAATTTGTTGTACAGTTTGTGAACTGGGTTAATGTGTGTGTGTGACTAGTCAGGCACCAAATTAAGACAGCGAACAGTAACGTTGCCGCTGTCCTCACGGGCAGGTTAACGCTAAACTTATTGACAACTGTATGATCCTTACAAATTGGGGTTGTTGTTTTCAAGTTAGTAATTATTATAGTCTAAACTCGTATAATTTGCGTCTCACACTAAATGGACATTTTGCTAGCAGGCATCCTTGGCAACACAAGCGTTGCACTTCGACGCATTTGTTACCGTTTATCGCCCGTGTTTGTAGACCTGGGGAGACTGACAGCTACTCCCATTCATTTTAATGGGCAACGGTATACTAATCCATTCACATCGGATGCATGGCGTGTGCATGGCAGCTGCGTTACCTTCCTGTTTTCTTTTCGGCGCCCACGTTAAAAGAGCCAAAGTCCCGCCCTTTCCGTTTACTCGCGTGGATATGGGGATTCGACCATAGATATTAGAAAGCTAGATACAGAGACGGTTGATAAAGTTAACTATAGAATCTTTGCTAGATACCTCATTGGGCTCGAGAACGTACGTAAATAGCGACGCCTTCTTTGTGGGGCCAGCAATCACTGGAGGCCAATGGAGGAGCATGTGACTGACTGGAAATCAGACAGGTGTCTGTGATTGCCTGCCAATGTGGGCCATAGACAATAAAGGTGCCCCACATAGCAAAATTCAGTTGAATCAACGTTGAAATATGTTTTGGCAGAAATGTTGAAACTACATTGAAGCCTAACATTGATCCGATGTTGAAAGTGTCCCCTCTACTTTCTGTTGAATCAACATTGGATTTTCAATCAAGGAGACAATGATAACAGGAAGTTTATTGTCACATGCATATAGTTACTGGAAGTAAGAAATGCAGTGAAATTATGTCTGGTGTCAGCCTATTTGTGCATTAATGGGGGGGGGGGGGTAAAAAGTGCAGTAGAAGAGGGCTTTAGTAGATTAAGTGGCAAGGGCTGCATAAGAAAGGTGGGGGAGGATTGGGATTGGGGGGGGGGGGCACCAACAAGGAGCACCCAAGAGCAACAGGGGCAAGGAAAAACTCCCTTACCAAGGAAGAAACCTTGGGCAGATCCACGGCTCAAGGGGCTAACCCAACTGCCAGGGGTCTTGGTGTGTGTGTTGGGGGGATGACAGGGGAGATGGGATAGTGTAACGCAAGTATGGTGAAGGGACTTACTATTTCAAGCTGAGTACTGTATGTATGATGTATGTGAGTGATGACCGTGAAGATGTGTGTGTGGGCAGGAGGGGAGTGGAGCAGTGACTGTGTGTGTGTGTGGGTAGGTGGGGGCAGTGTGCTGTAAGTATGTAGAGGATGTGTGTTGGAGAAGATCCTGAAGACAATGTGCTGTGTATGTAGGGAGGAGGGGGGTTGCAGTGTGCAACAAGTATGTAGAGGAGGCTTACTGTAGCAAGCAGTGTGCTGTATGTATGTGAGGTGATGACGGTGATGATGTAAGTGTGTGTGTTTTTTGTGTGTGTGTTGGGGATGGGGGTAGGGTGGGGGGGGGGGGGCAGAAAGGCTAGGCAATCAAGGACATGGGTAGATGGAGGAGAAATCAAAAATAATAAATAAAAAGTTCTATGGAGATGTGCAAAAGTTGGAGAAAGTCAGATATGTGTGTGTGTGTTTTGACGTGTGATGAAATAACAAAATAAATAAAAGGTCTGTAGCATAGGAGAGGGATGTAAAAGTGCTAAAAGTCTTGTAGGTGTGTGTGTGTGGGGGGGGGGGGGGATGGGGTCATGAGTGCTGAGTAGTGAATGAGTGCAAAGTCAGTATAGTGTGAGTTAAGAGTTGGGAAATGTTTGAGAGTGCTGAGGAGTGAATGTGTGCAAAGTCAGTATAGTGTGAGTTCAGAGTTCAGATGGCCTGGGGATAAAAACTTCTCCTGAGTCTCTCAGTTCTGGCTTTGTGACTACATAGGCGTCTTCTTGATTTCAGCAGTAGGAATAATCTATTGTTAGGATGAGAAGAGTCCTTCAGAATCTTTTGGGCTCTTAGGAGTACTCTTCTGGAATAGATATCTTGTAGAGCAGGGAGTTGAGTTCTTATAGTATGTTCAGCTGAGCGCACTACTCTCTGCAGAGTACTACAATCTCTAACTGTGGAGTTTCCATACCAGGTGATAATGCTACCAGTTAGAACACTCTCAACCGCTGAAGTGTAGAAGGCCTTCATGATGGATGTAGAAACTTTGAATTTCCTTAGCTGACGAAGGAAGTAGAGTCGTTGTCTGGACTTCTTCAGAACATATTGAGTGTTAACAGTCCATTTTAAGTCTTCAGTAATGTGGACACCAAGGTATTTAAAACTTGAGACTCTCTCTACAGGTTGCCTGCTGATCATTAGTGGGGTGTAACTGTAGTTCTGCTGCTGCCTTCATACTGACATTGAATCAATGGTGTTTCAACCATCACCTAAATGGGAATCTACATTAGGTTGAAATAATGTTACTGAATCAATATGGTTCAACCATTATCTAAAAGCTACAAAAATGCTTAACAAAAATGTTAATATATGAATCACTGAACAAAATAATAGAAGAGGGTTTGTTTTTACATTTAGGTTTATTTAATTAATGTCTACAAAAAACAAGTTCAACTTCATCATCGTACTCATAAATAAGCATTTATCAGCATTGAAATTCCTTGTGTTGAAGTGTCCATTCAACTTCAAGAATAACTAGAATTGCGGTTCCGAGGAACTGCAAGAGTGGGTTTGATCAGGGGCATGGAACTCGGCCTCATCCAAGGATTCCAACGGTACCTCATTCATGAAAATCGGACATACGGGTCAAAAGTTACATGCACACACCTTCATATACACAGACAGCCCAGCCCAGCCCATTAGAGCTCTGCCAGATGGCTCAGAACTCTGCCAGGTGCAAGCTTAAACAATTAGAGCTGTGATGTCACAATCGAATTAGAATCCTTGAACATTCCGCCATTCATTTCAATGGGGCCCAAAAACGCCGAAAAACGGGAATACTGCGAAAACGACAAGGGCCAGCGACACGAAATTAACAAGCAAGTTACACCGGTTCGGGCCTGAATTTTTGGAGTTCGAACCGCGTCGATAGCTCAAACGGTCTAGGAGCAGTAGTTCGGCCAAAAAGTGGGTGAAAAAGAAGATATAACTAGAATTGCGGTTCCGAGGAACTGCAAGAGTGGGTTTGATCAGTGGCATGGAACTCGGCCTCATCCAAGGATTCCAACGGTACCTCATTTATGAAAATCGGGCACACGTATCAAAAGTTGTCTGCATTAACGCAACATCCAATAAGCTAAAACGCATAAATAACATGGTTGCTATGCTGGTTGCTATGGTGGTCGCTAGGTTGACATTACAGGGGTGGTTTCTAGGTTGTTGCTAGGGTAATTAGTTAGTTGCTAGTAAGCCATCTTAAGCTGACTGCATAAAGTGATTATTTTAAGAGATACATTTTCAAACCAGAACTGTGTATAGGTCATGGTTAAAAACGTATCAGAATCTCAGAAATAATCACGTAATGCAGCCAGTTTAAGATTTTTTAAGAAGTCAGATTTTTTAAAGGCAATCAAATTTCTGCTGACTCTCTTCTGGCTGCGGTTAAAGGCCAGCGCCTCCTGAGAGGCCTGAAGGGTCAGTTCTGAGGTTGTTGGCTGCTGGAACCGAAAAAAGGACTGCATTTTCTTAAAAGACAATGTGACTGAAGTGCGGGCAAAGTTTGCACAGAAATGTAAGATTTTTCCCACCCTTATCGACCTTGTCATAAAACTTGTTTAAATGATCACACGACGCCTCCTTGCTGCTTTGTCGTCCACATCAGCATTTCTCAAACTTCTTTGACCTGAGGCCCAGTCAAGGCATACTTTGGGGTCATAGGGCCCACCTACATGAACCCACCCCCTCCTCCCAACCCCTATCAAATTGTAATGATATCACAATTATTATTTTTATACTATATTGCTATACATGCACTTCAAAACAGTCAATGTTTAAAGTGCTAAGATTGTTCACAAAAGTTTGTGAAAGCATGCACATCAGAGTACTGCTTTACTAATGTAAAATATAATTAGGCCTACACTAGTTTCTTTGTTTTTGAATTGTTGCATGATGCTTGCATGAGAAATACTTCTCAAAACAACAGCAATTATATGGGTGCCGTTGTTTTGGGATGTTTCCCTCATGCAAGCGTCATACACTGATAGAGTATATATATGCTATTTAATTACATTTCATTTGAATGCCTGAATGTAAGAATTCAGGAAACACAATACCAGCTTTTAACATTTCTGTTGTTTACTAGTTTATGTAAATCACATAACACATGAACTGTTCATACTACTGATAGCCCATTACTGTACACAATAATACTGTGCCCATTCATTAACATATATTAAACATCAGGCGTCTTGTTTACACATTTAAACCATATTTGCACTTCGAATTTCGCTTCCAAATTGTAGTAGTAACTACATCTACGAAGTCTAAGGAAGATAACCATGTAGTCTGTTCAACGATAAGATACATTTTGACAGAACTACAGACTTCGTGAAAGTAGTAGGCTACCAAAAAAGTCTCCATTCACTTCATTGCAAAATCGCGGTTGGTCTATTTACACATTAAAGATAAATTTTGACAGAACTACAGACTTCGTGAAAGTAGTACCTACACTAGTTTCTTTGTTTTTGCATTGTTGCATGATGCTTGCATGAGAAATACTTCTCAAAACAACAGCAATTATATGGGTGCCGTTGTTTTGGGATGTTTCCCTCATGCAAGCATCATACACTGATAGAGTATATATATGCTATTTAATTACATTTCATTTGAATGCCTGAATGTAAGAATTCAGGAAACACAATACCAGCTTTTAACATTTCTGTTGTTTACTAGTTTATGTAAATCACATAACACATGAACTGTTCATACTACTGATAGCCCATTACTGTACACAATAATACTGTGCCCATTCATTAACATATATTAAACATCAGGCGTCTTGTTTACACATTTAAACCATATTTGCACTTCGAATTTCGCTTCCAAATTGTAGTAACTACATCTACGAAGTCTAAGGAAGATAACCATGCAGTCTGTTCAACGATAAGATAAATTTTGACAGAACTACAGACTTCGTGAAAGTAGTAGGCTACCTAAAATGTCTCCATTCACTTCATTGCAAAATCGCGGTTGGTCTGTTTACACATTAAAACCATATTTACACTTTGAATTTCGCTTCCAAATTGTAGTAACTACATCTACGAAGTCTAAGGAAGATAACCATGTAGTCTGTTCAACGATAAGATAAACTTTGACAGAACTACAGACTTCGTGAAAGTAGTACCTAAAATGACTTCATTGCAAAATCATGGTTGGTCTGTTTACACATTAAAACCATACTAACAATTTACATGTCGACTCCACATCCTTGTAACACCATACCAAGGTTAAGAAGTGAGTCAATTTGGCTGATTACGTTAACGCATTTCCATGGCTTGTCAGCTCAAAAAAAGCAGTGGCTATTGCTAACGCATTCATTTTCAATGCTTAGCATGTTAGCTAACCTTAAAAGGTTTGTATATGTGCTAACGCTTACTTGAACGTTCCTATTGTGGCTTGTGGGGTAGAATTTAACTTGTTCACACGTGTAACATTAGGCCTACTGTTGTTTACTACTTTATGTAAATCACATGACTATAATAAACTGTAACTTACTGAGAGCTAAGGTAATTCTGATTCAGTGTGATGAATGGCCATCACGTAAAGCATATGACAACAGCAAATAGCTAACGTTTACGTTAGCCTAACTTACATATCGTTGACGTTGACCCGACACGTTTATAAGTTAGACCATAGACTGATGAGGACGTCCATGAAAATTCCGTGTGTATCCTGTGTATCTTTCGTGCTGCTATCCTGTTGCCTCTTCCCTGTTGTTCTGGCAACAAGGTTTTTACGCGATATTTACGCCACATCCCAGAGAGTTGTTGTTTGTTGGGTCAGGTGACGAGCCGTCGAATCACAGCACAGCACCCAGAATGCATTGCAACACACCGTCATGAAGGGACTCATCGTTAGGTCGGCTTTAAATAGCATACAGAACCTATAGTAATATAACGTTGTCTGTAAGCTCCACAGATCGTGGCAAGACAATTGATTGTGGACTTCTTGCCGGGCAATGATGAGTAACTTAACTTGAATAATAATGATGCGTGGATGTGCATAATATCTGCATGAAAGTGTGGTTCTCAATGTAATAATCTATACAACTGTACACATGACTAAGTTTGAATGGAGCTAGCTGGGCATAGGACTGGGCTGAATGGATTTGGAAAATACTATTTATTTATTTTTTTAATGACCTATATGAACATGGTTTGGCTTTAAAAAAAAGATGAGACAGCGCTTCGCGCTGTCTCATCTTTTTTTACATTGCCTTTACACTTAATGCTGGCAAGGCATTGAACTGGGCTTCTTTCGAAAAGGAATAATAAATAAAGTAAACTTAAGAAGAACAATAGTGGGCTTGCTCCGCAAGCCTCTTGTTGGATCAAACCCACTAATAAGTAAACTTAAGAAGAACAATAGTGGGCTTGCTTTCAGCCATGCTGTGGGCTTGCTGGATCAAACCCACTAATAATAAAAGAATAGGATTGAGAGAGGAGGAGGAAGAGGGTAAAACAAAATCCAAAAAATTAAGTTCCATTATGTGGGGAATTCCAAGGACGATTCAGCATCCTGATGACTAGCGGGTAAAAACTATTCCTGTATCTGCTGGTACGGGTCCTTATGCTCTTGTATCGTCTGCCAGAAGGCAGGAGGGTGAAAAGACAGTGGCTGGGATGACTGGGGTCAGAAACTATACGCTTGGCCTTTCTTCTGCTGCGCTGGCTGTAGAGGTCCTTGATGGATGTTAACTCAGTCCTTGTAATGCGTTGTGCTCTTTGTAGCGATTTTCGATCCTGGGCAGTGATGTTACCATACCATGTTGTTATGCCACCAGTCAGAATGCTCTTTATTGTACAGCGGTAAAAGTTGGTCAATATGTTGTAGTCCATGGCAAATTTCCGCAGACGGTGCAGAAATAAGAGCTGCTGTCTTTGTGACCACACCAATATGGTGTGTCCAGCTCAGATCCTCACTGAGGTTTATACCCAGGAATCTGAAGCTTTTGACTCTCCACAGCTGCACTCCCGATGTGAATGGGTGCAGAAACTTGATATCTAAATGATAAAAACAAAGGGCTGCAACCAGGTCTCCATGTGAAGATGACACTGTGGATGAGAAGCAGAGACAACACTCATCAGCACTCACAATGGAACATTTTGCAGAGCAGACAGTACAACAAAGCAATTACTACTTATGCAAACAGCAATTTAGGAATGTCAAATCCACCTAGATCTAGTTTTTCTTTAATCCTCCGGCACGCCAAGTGGCGTAACGGAGCCAATTTTTTTATGATGTCGCTGAAGGCCTGCTGTGTAAGTTTTCGGTCATAGCAATAATGTTATCTTCTTATCAATTAGTGCTGCCACTAACGACTAATTTTCTAACGACTAATCTTTCGACTAATTTTTCGGTTAGTCGACTAATCTAAACGACTTTTTTTTTTTTTTTAAATCAAGTGTTTGTTATTTCGTTGTGTCCATTTTATTTTGAACTCAACTGAAGGGAAAACTTAAGTAAACTGTTCAAAAACATGTGTAAAAAAAAGAAATCACCATCAAATGCTACCATCAGGTCTAATGTCAGACCTTTGATATACTTTATTTGTATGCCAGTGTTGCCATGGACATAGACAATGTTCAATGTTTGTCAAACTTCTTTGACCTGAGGGCCGGTCATGGCACCTACATGAACCCACCCCCCATCAAATTATCATTATCAATTATTATTGTTATGCTATATTGTTATACATGCACTTCAAAGCAGCCAATGTTTAAAGTGCTAACACTGTTCACAAAAAGTTTGTGAAAACATGCACATTAGAGGACTGCTTTACCAATGTAAAATATAATTAATTCATTGCTTTTGCATGGTTGCATGCACTGTAAAAAAAAACTCTCTGCGTTTACTTAAAAAAACAAGTCAACACATTTCACTAGCTTTTTTGAGTAATTTCAACTTGACAGTGAAGAACTCAAATATTCAAGTTAAATCAACAAATGCTCCCAACTTGAAATATCTAGTAATGCCAACTTAGTATTGTGAGTAAGGTGGACTTACAGTAGGTTAGCAACTCAAAAATTCAAGTTGAATCAAGTGCTTTTAACTTGAAATATCTAGTAATGACAACTTAGTATTGTAAGTAAGGTGGACTTACATTAGGTTGGCAACTCAAAAATTCAAGTTGAATCAAAAGTTCTTCCAACTTAAAAAAACAAGTCAACACATTTCACTAGCTTTTTTGAGTAAGTTCTACTTGACAGTAAAGAACTTAAATAATCAAGTTGAATCAACAAATGCTCCCAACTTGAAAATATATATTAATGCCAACTAATACATTGACTCTAACCAAAAACAAGTCTAAATAACAACTCAAAAATCCAAATAGATCAAACAATGTTTTTATTTTTAGCCAGTGTGAACACCCCTGACCTACAGTACCCTCCAGAATTATTGGCACCTCTGCAAACGCTGACTAAAAAGAAGAATATTAAATCATCTTTTGGAAATTGATCTTAATGCCTTAAGTTAAACAATGAGGGAATATCCAACATATAAGAACACCAATTGTCTTTGTGAATGAATAATGTATCATAAATAAATAAATGTTCTTCCTTAAAATACAGGGGTCATAAGTATTGGCACCCCATGTCATGCAGGAGTCCGCATAGGTAGGCCAGTGCAGATGGAAGATCCTTGATGTCCTGTAGAACAGTCTCTTCCAGGACGAAGGCGATATTGGTGACAGTGTCCGGTGCTTTCATGGCGTGGTCGTCTTCAATGACGGTCAAGATTCCAATTTTCATGCCTCTAGTCCTCCTCAGCATCTGCATCCTTGGTGGAAAAGCACAGAACTACATCACTAAATTTGCAAAAAATAAATTAAAAGTTCTCCGCACGTGTGCCTTTTAGCGACCATCTGGTGCAACCAGGCCAGGACAGAAAATGTAAAGAGAAGGAGAGGAACGCCGGTGCAGCTCAGATGTCTTCTTAATTCTTTTTTTACTTAAGGCTAGACACTACAGGTGAATAGGGTAACATTTTTAACTAGCAGATATCACTATGAAACTTTCCCAGTTGTATTACTTATACTCATATTAATGTATTACTTACATTAATATGAGAAAAAAAAGTATTACAAGTTTTCTGTAATTTAGTGTTTAATTTATATGCAAATTAGGCAGTATCTAATTAAATATGCGATCATTTGCATACATTTTAAAACACGTTGAGTTCATCATTAACTGGTGCACCTACTGCATTTCCGAGTTCCCTAATTATGAAGTGTTTGTGCTTCCTACTTTTGTGTGTCGCAAAGTTTTGTACATTGCCAATGCTATGGTCGCAGCCTACAAATAGACAAGTTATAGCTTCACCACGACGTAAATGTCCTCCAAGATGTTTAAAAAAAAGTTCACTGCACTGCAATCACATTGGAATGTACACTATTGACAACTGAATGTAGTTTCGACCTGAGGTGATTTGTCTTTTGCATGGTACCGTGCCAAATTAAATTTTAATGTAAGCTTACCTAAAGTCTTAAAGATGCACATGCACTGGGGGTGGAGGCAGAGCCAGCTTTTTCCCTGGTGACTGATGAAGCCTGTAATGGGTCAGGAGGGTCTCTCCGGGTGAGAAAATGGACACTCCTTACATTGCATAGCAACAGAAGAGTCTGCAACAACAAGAGTAGAAAATTATTATTTTTTATATATGTTTGTAGTGCAGTGGACTTTTTTAAACATCTTGGAGGACATTTACGTAGTGATGAAGCTATAACTTGTCCATTTGTTGGCTCTGATCAAGCATTTGTTAAGGGAGCGCGATCGGCGAATGTGGGGTTGCCACTGTTTTATGTGCCTGCATTCTATTGACATATGTTGCATTAAAAATTACATTGCCATTTAATTTTTTTCAACCTATATGCAGCGCTTCTGCAGATCGAGTAGCAGCAGTTGCAAGACATTGCTAAAAACTTTGGGCGGGAGTGAGGTTTAATCAGGGGTTTAGCTTACTGCACAGTGAGATAGCTACCCTCGCTGGCATCCAATAAAAAGGTCTTTCTATAAAGGTTAATATTTTAGGAACATACATGTTTTCAGCAAAACAGGGAAATAGCTAACCAGACAGTTATACTATTGCATTGCCTTGATAATTGAGCTGTAGCAGCAGAGCTGTATGGCTATCACTAGTTGTGGAATTTAGCCACTAAGATTAGCTAGCAGGCTAGCTTAGCCTAATAGCTACTATTTCAACAACACCACACTATTTCCAAGAATGTTCCTTGCTGACATCCATTTTACACAAAGTTGTCCTGAAAGTGAATGTTTTAGGAACATCCTTGTTCAGCATTATCGGTTATGTCTTCCCAGAACATTGCAAGCTTCTACCATTCACAGTTATAACTAGACATCACTAACGTTAGCTAGTGATAGCTGCTAACGGAATGTGGGCAGTCAGATCAACAATTGGATATTGGATAAAACTAAATGCCTTACTTACCTTTGACAATTCTGTTGTCATTTGCTCCATGCCGCATATAGGTAGGGAAGGTGTCTCGCTTCTGTCCTCCTGACAAATTCAAGCCGCAGCCCACAGGTCGCCTTGATACGTTAGGAAACAATGCGCTTGCGCCAACTTGACTAAAAAGTTCAGTGAACTTTGGGAAACTTCTCTCTTATAGATACTTAATTATACAAGTTGAGTCAACTCAGTTTCTTAAGTTTGTTAGGTGAAATTCCCAAATTAGTTGTGAAAACTTGTTATAATGAGTTTTACTACACTATTTGATTATTTGAGTTCTGTTTAGTCAGAAAAGTTATTTGGCAGTACTAAAGGCAAGTTGTATTTTTTACAGTGTGATAAATACTTCTCAAAACACCAGCAATTATATGGGTGGCATTGTTTTGGGATGTTTCCCTCATGCAAGCATCATACACTGGTAGGCAAATGGAAAGAATATTAACATGACATTTAATTATGCCACAATAGCTTTTGGCCACTTTATTCAAATTTGACTATACAATACAATGCTAGATAGTGTATTAGTCTGTGCTTTTATGGAAGTTGCACAAATCCACATCGTTCTATTAAATGTCGTTTCATAATTAAATAGCTTCAATAGGTTGAATCGGAGCTTTGCTACCAACGTTATCGAGTGGTTTCAGTTTCTCTCGCGCACACGCATCATTGAATGAACACTAATGGTATGCCTGGCTCGCCAGGCTAATGCCTCTATGTTTGATGACACTGATTGCAGAAACGTTTGTTTTCTTTTTCTGTCGGTCCGCGGTTCCTTGATCAATTGCGCAGCAAATTATCAGACGAAGCCCCGGGAATAATTTCACTCTGCGGCTCTGGGACCAGCAGTATCCACGTTGCGGCCGGTGCTCGTCCGCGGCCCATAGTTTCAGAAACGCTGGTCTAGCCAATTTTGAAAAGGCGTATGGAGTTGAGGATTTTGCAAATGAGCCTGACATCAGCATGTTCAAAACAAATAGGGTACAGGCACTTTGCGCGTCTTACCACATAGGTTACCTCACTTTATCAGTGGCTTGAACGCTAAGCGTTGTGACTTATTCAACATGGGAAATGACGCGCACCTTATTGTTGATATCACGGGGCGGCATGTTTTTTACACACCGTTGCGTTGTCAACGTGAGCCACTCTCTTCACTTAATTTATTGCAATTTCCACAATACTAGTCAGAGTCTGGACTAGCGTAACTAGTTTAGCTTTCCCCACTTAGCTCTGCCTAATAATGAATTGCGCTCGCTGAAAGCAGGCAGGCACGCAGTTTTGCTGCTCGAGTTTACACTTGCGTGCATGGCAGGGTTTAAAACATGACTGCCAAAGTCTAAGTAGCCTGTTTGACAGTCGTACTTTTCAAGAGTTAATAACATTACAATGAGCCGTTTGAGACGGGAGACCAAAAATAAATAGGTGGTCAATAGTAAAACGACTCTTCGACTAAAAAAATTGCCGTCGACTAATTTTCATGGTCGACTAAGTCGACTAATCGCGGCAGCACTATTATCAATGCATTTTATGTCTAGCCTACCAGTCTTTTCTTTATAGAATAGTGTTGTAGCCTAACTGTAGTGAGTCCCAAAGGGAAAATGCAAAAATGAACCTTTTTAGTATCCTTTGCACTTATAATCTATGGTCAACAACCATAAGAAAGGTCATACTAAGAGTAAAGAACATAATATTGGCCTAGCCTATTGATTATGTGTATGTGTTTAATTATTGACATGCTAAATTGACCTGATCCCAAACAGCTGTCTCAAAGTTATTGAGAAAATTTCATATATATTCTGTTAATGAAATTGTAACATTTTACAATAACAAATGATCATATGTCTGTTACAGAGTAAACATGTGTTAACTGGGACTGTCACTGTTTGCAGGTTTTCAATTGGCAATTTAACATGCATCCATTTCCTACTGTGCCTTCTATTTTTGCCAATCATAATGATGACGATCAGCCCTTATTATCATCTAAGAGAAATTGTTTTGGACAGCAGAAGACAGAGGCTACAGTGGATCCAGACATGCAGCGCACATAATTTAAGGCTACATTTCCACATACAACAACACTGTCAACAATCAGGGACAACTGATTGACAGTCACACAATAAAGACGTCAGTAAAAAGGCCATTTGACCCTCCTGCCCTTAGCCTGCGCCCCATCTCGATAGATACATCTACATGAAAGTTCTGAATATTGCAGGTATGATACAACAGATATTGCACTTCTCACAATGACACACATTAGATAGACTGTGCCATTCACCATTTTGATGACATCTTGATTGGCTTTGTTTGTTCTCATCTCTTTTTTGAAAAAAAAAAAAAAAGAGAGTGAATGCCATATGCTATAGGGTCATTCCACGTAATTTCAACCAGGGCCCACATACTTTGGTTTCAAGAAATTCTGAAACAATTACATGGGCAAAATGCACCATGGTTGTAAGGCAGTGCGTGTAAAGTCTTATGCGGGCCTCACTGTAAAGTGCAATATCTGCTGTAGTTTGCCTGCTATATTCAGAACTTTCATGAAGCTGTATGGCTGGAGAAGGTGTGGAACTTTTTCAATGTAAGTGTGACTGTCAATCAGTTGTCCCTAACAGTATGTGTACATGTAACTTTTCATTAAATATTGTCTGCTGCCTGTGTGCATCCACTTTATTCTGTGTCCCCAGATTGCACAAAATAATTTATTGTAGGAGGCAATAAAGGGTAATCATTATCAGAAAAAACATAAATTATTACATAAATCATTAATTTAAGGTGATTCGGGGTTCCTTACTGAAAACAGCTGTCACTGTTTGCAGGTTTTCAGCCAACACATCTACTCTCTGTGTCAAACATAATATGATAATTTGTTTTGGGAAAATATGTACACTGTCACAATTAAATTTCATTAACAGAATGTTTACAAAATTCAAATAACTTTGAGACAGCTGTTCAGGATCAGGCAGGTTGTTGACCATGGGTTATAATATGCAGCTATATGTACAACAACAGACACATGGTACATTTTCCAACTTTGGGACTCAAGCAGTGACACAGCCTGTTATTAACTAATAGGCCTTCACATCAAAGAAAATAGACTTGGCCTCGACATGAAATGCATTAGCTAGATAATATTGCTATTTTTTATGCTATGTGACCGCTTTGAATGGCTGTGTGCATGAAATAAGCAAACAAGACATATCCTACCTTAGAAACAGAAAGGTCAAGTCCAAATTATGTTATCATGTTACTTATCTCACAAAAGATGCAGGTGCTGTAGCCAGTGTACAAACCTGTGTATTAACTGTAAAAAATGTGATTCAGCTCGTCTTCGATCCTGAAAAGGAGAAGAGAGAAAATCAATGTGCTGCAATACCCCCTGTAAACAGCTGTTGCAATAAAAACAGTTTCTGTTAAGTAGGGAAAGTGACATTTTGAGGCCTTGCTAAAGCACGAAGCGTTCTAGAAGTATATTAGGCCATGTTGGCAGCCAGCTGCGGACTTGAATAGAGCAACCATAGACTGTATGAGAGCAGTACCATAACTCGGGTTTATAACTTTGTCAGTATCAAGAAAAATATCACTCGACCCACACTGTTTAGACCAGGGGTCTCAAACTCAAATGAGCTGGGGGCCAATTCTGCCAACGTCATCTGATTGGAGGGCCGGCTATTTCTGAAAATGCGATGTTCTTTTTTTCAAATACCACAATGCAAACAGAAAGTGCAAGTGTTTTTATCTAGTTTTAGACACCTGTGCTAGCAACCTTAGCTTATAAATAAAATAATGATAAAATAATTATTAATACAAATTATTAAACAAATGAAAAGCATAAAAACAGGTATGTGTGTGTTTCACACCAAATAAAAATATTTGGTGTGAAGCAACACCATTGGATTTTTATATAAAAATTTCAAAAGGCCATGGCTTGAAAGTGGTCAGAGATAAAGTCCTACTGTAAATGTTAAAATCTTTGAGTAAAACAAAAGTTTATGAAGGGGGTAAATTTACCCATCTAATTTGGCACTGGATGGCAAGCACCTCAAATTATGCACCTTTCAATAAATACTGGATGAACATATTTGAGCAGGTTTACTTTCCTTTTTTCATATTGCCCACATAACAAATTAACAGGAAAACACCTAAGATGTATACCAACACCTAAGATGTATATGGTTTCTAAACCACAAGGCCTACAATAAAGTATTCTGGTCAAATCAGTTCCTATCGCGGGTAATCTGAGTACCCAGAAGTTCGCATCATATTGCGGGTGACTTTGTAGTTTTGAGCCCTATTTCTACTAGCCCTGCTGTCTGTACCACGTCCATTACGGACACTATCATCAAGATTACCACTGCAACCTCCAAGCTATGTTGGGCAGAGGGTCGAAATAAGCATGGTATAGTGGACACCGTCGTATACACGCAGACGCACCTCCATTCAATAGACGATCGATCATAATCTCCAAAAGGATATTCTCTCCAAAAGGATATTCTCTGAATAACATAGCCTACCTAAGACTTCATCACACGTAAACGTTTTTCAACATTTGGTGTAGGCCTATTTCTGCTTCAATTTCTGCAACACTATGGCCTGCATCGCTTCCGCGTCATTACAAATGCACGTCTTTGTTTCTCGCGTGTAATACAAGTATTTCCTGAAAACTTTGTGCAGCGATTTTGGGTTTGAATGAACTGGATGTTTAGCACATAGTGGAGCAGAGTACAAAGAGATTTGTCACCGTACTTGGAACTATCGTCTATTTTAATCAGTATCGTTGTTTGTCACAATTAAAAAGTCTCAAGGGCCGGATTACATTATTATTTTGACATACGTCGCAGGCCGGAATTAGGCCGGACGCGGGCCGGGTGTTTGAGACCCCTGGTTTAGACCCATTAACACAGATTACGAGGACCTGTCATTATTACCACCTTAATTTCTCAGAATAAAATGTCTTAAATCTGCAGTAATTTGATTTGCACAGAACATATTAAAACTATAATGTCTGGTTTGTCATGTTTAATTTCAAACATACCCAAACTTCTCCAAAGTTGTTTTTTGTGTGTGTGTGGCATTTAACATTACCACAATTAATAGAGTGTGATGGCCACCTGGAAGTTTGTAGTTTTCAGCTTCCTCATGAAATTATAGAAGAATATTGTGTAATAAAAAGCATTTTTTCTTAATTTATCCTATTTAGCCTATAATTATTTGTTATCCTGCAATAAAAAGCCACAACAAATTAGTGTTATATATTGCAATGAAATCAATTACTACTACATCTTAAATTCTATCACACAAAATGGAAGTTTTTGCATATAGCTGTTGCCCCAATACTGTTCCTCCAGAAGAAGACCTCCAGGAAAAGCAATGTATCATAAAAAACTAACTTGTTTTTTTCAGGGCAGGTGGTCAACTTTGCACAGAAAAATAAGGTTTTTACCATCGTAGTATTTGCGAGACAATGCGTAAAATTCCCGTAGATAATCATAATAGATAGATAGATGCTTTATTGATCCCAAGGGGAAATTCAAGGTCTCAGTAGCATACAGACATCACACACAACATGCACTTACTTAATCATCTGATATCTCTGCGTCTGCAACGTCTCTCCTTTCGCTATCATATGCCATTTTCCGAGAAGGCTGCTGGCCGCGCTGCACTGGCGTTGCTAGGGAATACACACGTTGCTCGTTTGTTATGTTTGTGCAATGCATCATGGGTAATGTAGAGTGAAGCTGTGTTCAGGAGTAGCACGAGCAGCGAGTGAATGAGTCAACGGCATGCTTTTCAAAAAAAATTCGAAATAAAATCAATGCTAGTACTAATACATGAAATTATGGCTGATCTGAATAGCCTAGACTCAAACAATATATAATATGTGTGTGTGGCACTTACAATGACCAGAATAAATCCTTATGAATAAAGGTAGTGAAAATGCCCTAAAAACAGCTTAGGGTTCAAAGGGTTAATCGACCCTATCTTCAGTTAAAATGTTCAGAACTGCACCAAATTTTATGTGTGTGATTAACCTGACATTCTCTGGAGTAGGGTTGGGTATTGTTTGAATTTGAACGATTCCAATTCCGATTTCTTATTTCGATTCCGATTCCTAACGATTCTCGATTCCGATTTTTTTTAAGAGGCAGGGTCAAAAAAAGTTTAGGATATTTTAAGTGAGCTAGCTAACCAACGGTCTTTCTCAGGGTATCTGCACATTTTCCAAGTGCAAATTTAAAGACTTTTAAGACCTTTTCAAGACATCTAAATGAAACTTAAGACTATACCACGGCAAAAAGATATATATGACTGTTTATATATTTTTTTTCCTACTAATTTTAACCCCCACCCCTTTGCGTTTGTGTTTGGGAGCGTAATGTTCCAACATTCCATTTGTTTACTATGCGAGAGTAGGGGAGAACTGGCACAATCGTAAAACTTTTCTATACTCTCTGTTCAAACTCGATTTAGTAGTAGTAGTAGTAACACTTTATTTGTCCCAGAAGGGCAATTATTTACATAAAGCTGTTAAACGTGAAAGCTGTGAAATTTGGCCAGAAAGGAGTCATACATGTCTAGTTTGTTAAGAATTGAACTTAACAGCGACATGTAGGTCTCGGCTAGCCTAGGACCTACCTTTGTTACA
This sequence comes from Alosa pseudoharengus, assembly GCF_046254945.1. Classification (NCBI taxonomy): domain Eukaryota; kingdom Metazoa; phylum Chordata; class Actinopteri; order Clupeiformes; family Clupeidae; genus Alosa; species Alosa pseudoharengus. The sequence goes on along the minus strand of NW_027468576.1, from coordinate 35,350 downwards.
ACCTGAGGCAGCCATTAAAACGTCCAGTAGCCTACTGTTGTAACATTCGCATAAGCGTAATGAATGTAACAGTTCTAAAATCGTGATAGCCTTGTTGATAAACTGCTTATTTCTTTCATGTCTGAGGCATTTGGTCCAGTGGTCTTTGAAGTTGCTGCGGCTGTCTAAAGTTTAATTGGCTGTGACGGCTGTGACCTAAAAACGAATCAATAAATGCAGAATGAAAAAGTTCAGTTTTTAGTTTCTTTTTAAAACACTCTAGTGTTGGGGAAAATCTAATATCTATTGGAAGCTGATTACAGCGCTGTGTGGCATAATAGCTAAATGCCATTTCTCCTTGCTTGGTTTTAACCCTGGGGACTATTAATTGACAAGTTCCAGTAGATCTAAGCTCTCTATTAGGTGTATATTGGGGAAGCATTTCAGAAAAATATTTGGGGCCAAGTCCATTCAGTAGGAGTAATTTCAAAATCGTTGTTTCACTCACGCTCCGTGTGTTTCACGCAACTGAATTACAACCGTCGCCACTAGGTGGCAGCTTAAGTCCGCTGCGGCCAGAGCCGTATATGGAGAGCCATATACGGCTCTGGCTGTGGCATCGCTGGTGTGGTTCAGCGATTCGTTTTGCAGGAGCAATGACCTGTTCTGTTACTGTTTATTATGTTATGCAACATTTGTTTGGCTGTTAAAAATAAGTATGAGTCGCATTTCAGATGTTCAGGGTTTCCCGCAGTAAATGGGTTGCCGTCCGACTGGGGTGGGGGGTTATGGTTGCTGGCGTCTTGTTTGTGCGATACACTACAGACTCTGTACATTTAACAATGATTTATTAAACACTACATATTAAATAAATAACCAGCTAACAGTTAACAAAGTAATAACACCAAGCAAACTATACAACAGTATACAAATATTTCAAAATATTTGTGTAATTTGTGCAATTTTAAAAAAGAATATTACAAACTATAGATCAAGTGCAAAAGAAAGTGCAAAACAACAAAATGTGCAAATGTGATGATCAGTCACTACTTATGGCAGAGCTGACAACTAGCATTGTTACAAGCCATCCTCCTTGGCTTTAAAAAGATCACTTCAAGGGCCCTTTGGTAATTGCTAGGGCTGTCACTTTACGTTCGAAAATCGATTGCACAATCGATTGGACCAAACAACACAAGTTTCGAAAACTAAAATGGGGAATCGATTTTAACCAAATATTTACAGTATTAATTTTAAACGAAATAAACAAATAAAAAAGATAGATGTAACAAAATTCACAAACAAGAATATAAGAATATGAAATAATTCCGAAGTGCAGTAAGCATTGCGAAAGCTAAAAAGAAAATTCCCACCAATTTTACGCACCGGGAACAGCTGTTTCAATAAGCTGCTGTGCTGCTCGTGTTTTGCCAAAAAATGGAGGACAACGCGATCAACCTGTGCGACATGTAGAGAGACGAGTGATAGGCCCTAATAACTTGAGGAGATGTGGAAGTACTTCGGATTTTTGGTATATCAAACTATGGAGAAGAACAAAGCGGTAGGCTACGCAAACTGTGCAATCGAGTTCTACGTAGGCGAAATTTGTTTGACATTTCTAATCGTAAACACAGACACAGCTACGTTGAAGCCTGCAGTTATGTCACTGATGTAATGGCAGTCCACTCGGCTTACTGGTTTTCGAGAATGTTGCACTTCTGTTTGTCATTGTGCACGAAACTTCACGCCAATAAATCATCAGAAATATTGCTGGCTTGCGTCTTCAAGCGCCCTCTGTACGTTCGTCCTAATGCCTGTTAGTTGTTTGTGGATTGGCCTATATTTTGCGTTGAAAATGGAAGCGTCTTTAGACATAAAAAATCGATTTTACAATCGATTCAATGAACACTTATGTCTCAAAAATCGAACAGGATTTTTTCACAAAAGTGACAGCCCTAGTAATTGCACTGTTTTACTATTAACGCTTATCTTCATGCAGGCTGTCAGTCTGTTGCCCTGCAGCCTGTTCCGCAAGTCTGTCCTGATCTATACACCGAGATTGAACGAAGTTTAGATTATTTTATAGTTTTGTGTAATATGGATGGAATTTGAGCGCGGAGTGCTTTTTAATTTAGAGGCCGGAGTGGCCGCTCTTTTCCGCCCGTCTATTGTCAGTCTTGCGCGTCCGATTAGAGGGCTTTCCTTTGTTTACGCTCACCATCTTAAAAAGATGCGCAAGTCTATACTGTGCTGAGAGCAGGTGGCTGTTTACTCGGCCGCTCCTCCGGTCAAATTCGCGTCAGGTCAATTTCGCTCCCGGTCCCAAACTAAGAGCAATGGCAATATATTTCACTCAGAACATTTATTTTAAAAGACTGCAACACTGATAGTGCAACAACAAACAAGCTTGGCAACATTAATACACATAAGCCTTAAACTAAAGGGATCAGTCGGGATTCATTTCCAAAAGAATACAGGCTTAGCATCCAAGTTTTACTTTAGCCTTCCACTTGATATGAAAGCATATTCAAATTGCTCACGTTTTTCTTTGCTCATGTTTCCACGAAATGTGTCCTCTTAGATTCCAAAATGAATCTTTACTCATTGGAACAGTGTCACCACCACATGGTTATTCTTGCTCTACATTGTTAGTATCTAGTTGTTTTGTAGGAATAGTACACTGACTTATCAGTTTCCTTTCTAGTAGCGTAGCCAGAAATGTTCAAATGGGTGGGCACAGAAAAAACGGGTGGGCAAAGCGAATTTGATTGAACATAAGAGAGGCCTAAATTAGATACACCATACAAGCATTAATCATAGTCATGTTATATTTGACATAAAACAGGAATTTATTGAACGCATTTGATCACAGCTGACAAATTACGCAGAAACATTATCAACTGGAGCAAAACAATGCATGAATGTAGCTTCTGCGCCTCATATGAAACACAATTGAGACAATAGATTGACCATATTGGACAACTGCAAAGCCTTATCATTAGGGATGCACGATATATCGGCGGCCGATATATTATTGGCCGATAAGTGAAAAAATTAAAATATTATTTTCTGGCCGATAATTTGCGCCGATATTTTTTAAAGTCCTAATTTAGGCCTACGTAAGGTCCGTCTGGCTACACTGAGCTACTTGAGCTTGGTTGGCTATACTTTTTCCTCAATATAATGTCAGCGGTGTGAATGTATTTCACCACTCTAACAAAATCTGTGGATATGCATTCATTTGGGAATCTGTGCATCTCAAAATCGTCTCGTGAATGATCCGCCATTTAACCTTACCAGAGCGGAGCTCAGCCCTATCTAGAGCCGTCTTGTACTGGTGTGTTTGCACTTTACCGCGCTGGTCGGGGAAACAAATAAGCAAACTCGTTAGTGGGACGAGTACATAAGTAGGCCTAGTTCTAAGTTGTGTTTTAGTATTATATTTGCATTACGTTAGCTTGGGTTTTGTATTACCACCTAGAAATATGCTAACCATTCCACCACAAACTCTGATTTGGTCACTATACTCTAGCTTATTCCCAGCTGAGCCGTTTATGAGCGTTTAGTCCTAAATTAAAACGATTCATACTCTCTAGCCACTCACTCGCAATTCACTGACGTCAGGTTCACTTAAAGGAGCCACACATACTGTAGGGCTAGGCTACTGTTATGATGTTGACTGCCGCACTATTGAGGACTATTATGAGTTCTGTCCATCATTTGGTGGTAGGTAAAATTACAGCAATAAAATTATGCTTATTAAATGCTTTCCCCAAATCACTTTTCACAATTTTTTTTCAAGAGTAATATTATCGGTTATCGTATCGGTATCGGCCACAACAAACCAATAAATATCGGTTATCGTTATCGGCCCTAAAATTCCATATTGGTGCATCTCTACTTATCATAGGCATGTTACATTCATGACATGAAAAGTGGAACTTATAGAACGAAAATGACAAATTATGCAGTCGGCTAAACATTTTAAACTTTCGTCAAACGGATGAACCCAGCATCGGTGCTTCGCATAAATTAAAACACAAATTGAAGCAACAACTTGATCATTGGACAATCCTACCACAAAACCTTTCCATAGGCCTGGAACGTTTATGACATAAAAAGTGGAATATGAACGCATTTCATCACACCTGACAATTAAACGGAGCTGTGGCTGTTCGCGATTTGACTGATTCTTGAGAGCGATGAGCGAGATATTTGCACCGCTCAGAGCTCCGCTCACTAGCTCTGATTCGGAGGCATATCACATATGTTAAAATGATAAAAATCTGATTATTTTTCGATTCATGACACGTTTCTTCTTATTTTTTAATGCGTTCTGCGGAGAAGGGAGATTGGCGTTGGTCACGGTTTGGAATGAAAGGGAGAAAACAGGACAGAGTAACACGGTTTTTTTTTTTTTGACGACGTAGTTAAGGCGGCAGGCTTGTTTTGCCAAGGCGGTCGCCTTGACTGCAAAGTGCTGCGGGAAACCCTGGATGTCAGGTATTTGCGCATAGCGTGTGCATCTCAGAAGAAAGAATGTGATGAGAGGAAGGCTAGGTTATAAATATTGAATAAATAACACTGCAGTTTTTTAATTTAAGATGAACTTTGATGACACCAAAGCAGGTGAAACTGTTTTACAACCTCCTCTGTTATGTAACTGGCCAGACCAATAGCTTACACGTTGGATAACCTTGATGCTATACACCTAGTGTTCCCTTATTTATTTTGAGCAGTGTATTATGTTTAGAAAAGTATACTCTGATTTCTTTATAAAGATTGTTGCTTTTGGATTTGTTGCGGTCAAGATACCATACCATCCCCCCCCTCATCTGACTTTTGTGCTTCAGGTGCTAATACACCACCCCTCCCCTTCTCTTAATCCACTGAATAGACATTTCCATCACAATTCGCCTTATTCACCCGGCGGCCATTATGAGGCTGAGGGGTACACTTGCCATTACTCCTCAGTCCAGCAGATGGTGGTGGTAATGCAGTCTGTTTGCAAACTGCTAAAAAAAAAACTCACTGAAGAAGAAGAACAGGCCAGTGAACCCTTTTTCTTTTTCGGTGAGCTTTTTTTGGCAGTTTGCAAACGGAGTGCATAACCACCACCATCTGCTGGACTGAGGTGTAATGGCAAGTGTACCTATCAGCCTCATAATGGCCGCCGGGTGAATAAGGCGAATAGCCAGCAGAGAAAGGTCAACACATCAGATCAGCTTGCTTACTTGCATGAAACAGCAATGTGTAGGTATAGCCTATAAGACTAAGAGTTTTGACTCTCCCTGTGCGCAAATTTTGTGTAAAATATGGACACATTATAGACTTTTCCTGCCCATTGCAATGTGCGTTTCAGTGCCTGTGTTTCATGAACTGAATTCTTAAAAGAATAGGCTGGACAAAAGCTTACATAATTAGCCTAGGCAACACATTTTTATTTGATTTTATTTGCTGGCAATCGTGCCTCTACAGACACTTCAGGTAGGGGCGGCCACAGCCTAACCTCAGTGGAACGCTTGTAAAACTTAAACACTTTGAAGGCCTACTAAATGGCTTGGGCAAAGGTAGCAAGATAACATGGTAGCCAGATAACATGATCAGCTATGTTAACTTGTTACAATGATAATAACAATAGCTGACTTCTTTTAATCATACAACTCAAGTAAATTTCTGTGCCGTCAGCTGGTTTTCGATGGCGCAAAAGTAGGTAGAAGTCTGATTATCAAGCTAGCAGTTCAAATTATTAGTGGTCCGATACCCACGTGGAGTTAATTTATGCTATTTAGGTGTTTGTTTTTTGGGTAGCATATTCATGGTAATAATTCAATTGCCTACCACTAGGGCTATCAGTCCACCAGCAAGACATTGTTTCGATTTAACTCAATGAAATAAGACCTCTTCTTAATATTTTATTATATTGTTGGTTGGATTAATACTGTTGGCAAAGAAAAGCCTTTTCCTACACCATGGGTCTCAAACACTCGCTCTCAAGCTCATTCGCTTGCCACCCCCTTCGAGCTTAGGCTGAAGCAGGCTACATTTAAACACAATTGTTGGCGCGACTCAAGGCATTCTAGCCTTGAAAAGTAAATCATCCATAATTAAACAATAGGCTAGGCCTACTTGGCTACGGAAAAGGGTTTCCATTACAGCACAGCCCCTGTTCAATGAACAGCGGTGGAAGTTCCGACACTTTCCACTGCATGAAACATAATAGTAAGCCATCAAGTACGCCCCAGATTTCTTTGCCAGTCCCAACATTTAGCAATAGGATTTATGCTAAGCAAGTAGCCTGCATTAATTTATGATGGTTGGTAGACAAACTGGCTTCAGATATCCAACCGAGTGAATACCAGTCTTAGATGGCTGTGGTTAGTGATGTGATGCTGATGGGGAGTTTAACAAAGCGTAAACCTATAGGTTTCAGATTCGGAAAGTTTCCCAGTTTCTGATAGTAGCCTATGTAGCCGAACTATAGTATTTTCTGATCAAATAACACCTAGGCTATTAGGCCTAGCTTTGCACCCTGCCCAATCATCTTCTTTAGCTGATATGTGAGGGCGCAAAGTAGGCTATCATATTCAACAGATGGTGTTTAAAGGTGCCCTACCACACAAAACCGTTTTTACTTGTATTTTTTTAAACATGTTAGGTCCATATGTGTTTGTGCTATGTCGTGAATGTGAAAATGAACAGCTAACTCCTCTGTCAGCTCTAGCCACTGAAAAGAAATAAGCGGAGAAATTAGGCCAATTGCCAAAGCTCTTCAGATTGACGTGGAATTGATGAGCTCATTACTATTCATGAGCTCGCCCAGTTGAGACCATCCCCACAAAATTCGTTTAGCTCTTACAGTTTTCGTAGGTCTATGCAAGAATGGCTGAATGTCAACGGACTTGTGCGCTATGCACAAATAGAACTTTAACAATGCATTTTGCCCAAGAACCCAGACTTGAGGATCAAATGGCTTCAGTTTATTTTTTGGAACAATGCCACAGGCTTTGCAAAAAGGTTGCTGTTGAAGCCTGGAGCAGGCTACCATCGCAGTCTACGACCATTGCCTGTAAGTAAAACGTAATTGTCAACTCAAGGAAGTGCTATGTTATACAGGTTTAATGAACTCGCTAGCCTAGCAGGTTAATAACGGCTGTCATGTTATGGACGAAACCTACTAGCTGTTAGCCAATCAGAGTCAAGCAGCTTAGCTTGTTGAATATGAATGAGAACTGCCGCAAATCGAGCCAGGTCTTCATGCAGGCTTTCAATACCACACTAGAATGGCTTGAAACAAGGTAACCAAGGCATGTTTTCCACAAAAAATGGTAGTCCATGGTAGAACTTCAGACATTACCTCAAAGTAATGAAATGCGTGTGGCAGGGCATCTTTAAGGTAATACAAATGAATGGTGCATTGGAAAAGCGAGACATTTTATTTTTTTATTTTTTTATAGTGGGGTGGCCTCGAGCTAAACCATTAATGAAAGCAAATCAACCAGATGCGTCTTCATAAAATAACAAAGACACCTTCATAAACAATTCTTCTATAAACGGGTCCGAGTGTCCACGGGGACCCAGGTTCGAATCCGACCTGCGGTCATTTCCCGATCCCACCCCATCTCTCGCTCCCACTTGCTTCCTGTCACTCTCCACTGTCCTGTCCAAATAAAGGCAAAAAAGCCCAAAAAATATACTTAAAAAAAAAGTTTTTTATATGTGAGATTCATGGCACAATTAGAACAGGACCAAAATAATTACTGTTATCTCTCCATTCCATTCATATTGTTTCTGAATATAGTGCCTTGTTCTATTTGTCTGTTCAAGTTGTTTTCAGAGCTTTTTTCCCAGTTCAAAGTTCAAACTTGCAAAAGAATCGCCATGGGAACACCCTCTGAAGTTCTACCGCGATTTCCGTGTTTTGGGAAAAGCCCGTAAAAGTCCTGGCAGGAAGCGATTACATCAAAGTTTTTTGGTATATCCCGTTTTTAATATTTTTTCCGAAGTGTTTACAACTTAGTGTTAACTAATAATTGTTGCAAACTGGTACTACGAACAAAATATTAGTGCATTCCTAGATCTACATCCTTATGCATGCTTCCTGCCAGGACTTTTAGGCTTTTCCCAAATCACGGAAGTAACGTTGACGGCAGATAGTAGCATCCATCAGGCAAGTGTAATTTAAATAAACTTTTCAATGCCTCGTTTTATGAGTAAAGAACATAGTTGTACTACTGTAGAAGTTTCGTACCATTCAGGGCATTATTAGTGGGGTAATTTACGAGATACTAAGTTGGTTCCATTACGCCTGCAGAAAGTCATTAGTTTCTGACAGCGCTACTCGACCAGGGTTCAACCAAGGGAAAACAGGTTCTGGGAGGGTGTTTGGCTCGGGGTCATGGTGCAAAGGACCCTAGAATGAAATTACTCCAAACCATCGCTTTAAAGAGACGTGATGTTGAACTGCATGCTGATGTCATTTAACCCAAATGCTCCAGCAGCAGCACGGCTGACAGAGGAGCTGCATCATCTACTGTATAGTGAGGTTATGTTAGATTACATTGCAAAAATATCACCATCCATAACCTCGCGATTCAGTTATGATTCCAAAACACTGGAAAGTATGTCTTTATGACATTTCTGTATTTCATTTTGTCATGAAGAAAAATCAATAGCAAACTGTCCTGAACAGTCCTTATTACTGTGTACTGTGAACCACTCCTGGCTGCGCCTGGCAAATCCGCCATCATAATAGCAATCCGCTATGGAACAAGCGCGCCTGTTGTTAAAGGGAATGTGAGATGACTCTCTGATTGGTTTATTGCACGTTATGCCCAAACCACACCCATGAGTAATGTAGCTGCTTCAGACCACCCCATTTTAGATTTGCGTCGGGCGAAAAAGTCATTTATCCCGCCGGTAAAATAGCAACAGCGCCCAAGATCCGCCCACAAAGCTACTTGCGCTTTGCGTTTGATACTTGCGTTTCAGATCGTTAAGATGGCGCCCAGTATGCGATGTAATGTCAACTTGTGATGTGAATGATGATAACTATGCAAGTTGTGAAGCTATGCTTTTTGTACAGTTGGGATAATTGTCATTGGTGTATGCTTGGTCATTAACTTTTTTTATAATTATAATTTTATTGATGTTAGTTTACACAGTTTATATTTTTGTACGAAGCATTTTTGTAAAAAACAATCAATTGAACATGGTTAAGGTCATGTGACACTTTAATTGCTTATTTCATTGGTGGGGGTTCATGCGAAGAGAGAGCAAATCTGAAGCAGCTGACGAAATAGTATGTTATGAAAAAATCCTGCTGTAGCCACATGCTGGCTGATTTTATTTTTAAAAAACGTATTGCTCTGCTCAGCGAGTAGCCTCCTTTAAAGTGATGTGAAGAAGATATTTAATATTCTCTATACCAGATAAAGACAAAGGCTTGTGTAAATACTTCTAAAACCTTGAGGAAATAACTTGTTGATAATAGATTGTTGATAATAGATTGTTGATAAAGCATTATGTATTTATTTTTAACCTACAAATGTTTATCTCTGCCATAGATGACTGGGTCAAATGAATTTAAACTCAACCAAGGTCCTGAAGACAGTATTTCAGCTGTGAAATTCAGTCCTAGTACGGCACAGTTTTTACTGGTCTCTTCGTGGGACTCTACTGTACGTCTGTATGATGTTGGGAGCAATTCTATGAGAATGAAGTATCAGCATCTTGCCCCAGTGTTGGATTGTGCCTTTTATGTAAGTGGTTTGATCGTTTTATAGTGAACAAATTATAAATCATTGTGAATAATTTACTGTCTTCTAAAAGCAATGCATCTAAAACTGAATGTTTTTGATCCAAATATAGGACCCCACACATGCCTGGAGTGGGGGCTTGGATGCACAACTGAAAATGCACGATTTAAATACAGATCAAGGTACGCTCTTCATATTACAATGTTTTGTCCATGTCCGTCTATATACTTGCTTTTCTTCCATAAAATATGGACATGAATTATTTGTACTGAGCGATATTTAAAACAACAAATTAAGTTTATGTAACTGTCTATGAAACAGCATAGTGATATAGCCTAATCCACTGCACAAAAAAATGGAATTCATGATGACATGTTTGTAAGCCTAACTGAGATATAGGAACGTCACATATTACCAACCGTCACGCATGTCCAACCTCTTACGTGTATGTGTCACTATATTATATTATTTTAAATTACATTTTACCGTGACTCGAAGAGCTGCAAACAGTGTTGTAAGGCTGCGTGTACAAATCCGCTTGGAGCTCAAGTGGAATTTTGATTTGCCGACGAGAATTCTTGGGCTAACCGTTGATCTGCCGTGTGACAGGTTGGGAATAGGCACCCGCAAGCCCAGCACTAAATTCCGAGCGTGGTAAACAAAATCGGATGTTTCAGGCAGTAAAAGCCCTGATAAGAACCAAACTAGATTGTGTTAAAATCTACACACCTATGGATATTGAGTTAAGGTTAAGGTTAAAAAAACATCGTTGTTTTAGAATTTCCGAACGAAATGGTTGGCAATTAGCGTTTGCGATAATTATCGTAGCAAATAGCCTTTGGTGATGACCGCTTTAAAAACATGTTTTTCACTCGTCTCGCTGGAGTGAATGCAGAATGTGGGCTGTTGCACAAAGAAATGAGTGAGGAAGATAATCTGCATTATTCTCTGTTAACCAAAAGCTATAGTGCTATAATGTTCACGTCACCTTGGTGAGTTAGACAGAAGACGGGCCCTGCTTGCTCTGATTAGGTATTTCTGTCCCTCCCAAACTGTGTTAAAATGGTGTGCTGTGTTAAGACTGGACGTAGTTAAGCCTAGGCATAATTTCAGTTGGTGCAACCGACGTAAATTCTATTCTAAAGACTGGTCTTAACAAAGACCAACTTAGCAGTTAGGACCAGTGGGGTATACTACGATACATGAACATACCCAGGCTTTCTTTGGATAACCTATGATCCAGGTTATCCAAAGAAAGCCTGGGTATGTTCATATATACAGTGGGGAGAATAAGTATTTGAACCCATGCTAAAGTTGACTAAAAAGAGGAATATAAAATAATCTGTTAGAAATTGATCTTAATGCCTTAATTAAAAAAATGATTAAAAATCTAACCCGAACACCAATTTTAGTGAATGAAGAATGTATCGTAAAGTTGCATCCTGATAAAGTTCCCTTGGCCTTTGGAATTAAAATATCCCTACATCACCACATACCCTTCACCATACCTAGAGATTGGCATGGTGTGGCATGGCATTGGAAACTTGCCAGTGGAATGTGTTTTTTTTTTTAAAAGTTGCTACAGTAACTGTGGAGACAAAAGTTATCTTAGGGAAGGCATAATTTAAAAATGTATCACATTTGCTAAATATATATAATTTACTGAGTTTGTCTCTAACAGAGTTGACAGATTTTTCTGTTATTACATCATTTTTTTCAAATAAATACTTGAAGTCTTATAGGTTTAAGCTCAGCAAATACTTGTCATGTTAACTTTGAAGTGTGTTCTATGACTATAAAAAAGTTTAATGATAAAAATGCATTATATTTTTTTGGTTTCTCTCTACACTTGAACTGTACCCTGAATTATAGAATTACCCATATATATCATACATACAGTATACATCAGTGTTTCTCAAAGTGTGGTCCGCAAGCTATCCCAAGTGGTCCGCGAGCAGACATGGTAAAATATAATATAGATGAGTTGTTTGCAATATTGAACCAACTTGTGAATCCAAACAGTTCTACAACACTGCCTATGTAAACTATGCCAGTTTAAATCATATGAATCCTCTGACACAATAAGCAAGGTGGTTCAGTGAGTAGGCCTACTGTGTAATATACTGTTGAAGTAGGTATGTTGTTGTTTTTTTAGCTAGGTGGTTGTGTATTTTATTTTAATTGGTTAAGTGGTCCTTGGTCTGAAAATGTTTGAGAAACACTGGTATATATAACATGTATTTATGTTTTCTCTGTAGATACTATTGTTGGAACACATGATGCACCAATTCGCTGTGTAGAGTACTGCCCAGAGGTCAATGTCATGGTAACAGGCAGTTGGGACAGGTCAGTTCGACTGTGGGACCCAAGGACCCCATGCAATGCTGGAACCTTTACCCAACCTGAAAAGGTATGAATGATCTTGATCTTGTTGTGCTAGCCCAATTCAACACTTAACATTAGCTACATAAGATCATCATTAATATAAACCCTTTTTGACAGTGGTCAGAGATAAAGGCCTATTGAAAATAAAATAAATGTTGAGCATGACTAACAGATTGTGATGGGAGGAAATTTACTCATCTAATTGACATGTTATGATATCACTAGAATTGCATAACTTAACGTAAATACTGGATGTTGAACATACTAGCCATTTGTTAGTCATTATAAGTCACTAATTAATACCTTATTCTGCAAGGACTACCCTTACTGCAAGGACTACCCTTACTAGACCCTTAATTAAGAATTTCCCCTATGTAAGCTCCTAATTACCCCTTATTCATAGTTCTTAAATAAGTTGTTGCATATGAATTATGACCTAAATATGCATGGCTCAGTATGGGGCTTGTTGGGAACAGGACTTTTTATCATAATTAACATGTGCTGTATCCAACTAGCCCTGTTCCCAAGCAGAATTTTGAGTTTTTGACCATCTAATTGGCATAAACACAATGGCTGCCAAAATGGCGATTTTGGGCACTTTCTTCAGACGGGCATCATTATACCATGTAAATAAATTAATATTGCTCACACCTGTGCATCTCAGAAATCTCCTGTGGGCAATAAATAAAAAGTAAAGGCTATAAAAAATATAAAAATGCAAAAAAATATATTATTATGCTAATTAGCCTTATTATCACCTCGTGAACCATACTCTTGACTATGTTTACGGTCCTCTTTGGCAAAGAGCCTGGCCTGGCTTCATTGGTAAACAAGTGTATGTACAGTATATATAGAATATCGCTATGTTTAAGTGTAATTACAGTATGTACATTTATAAATATAAATAGAATACTATGGGTGGGATGGGGGCAAAATGTTCGCCTCCTTGTTGTCCCTGTGAAGGTTGCCATTGACATGGACACCTCAACAGGCCCAGGCAAGGAGGCACCGGGGAGGTGGGGGGTGGGCGTTGATGGAGGGGTGTGAGGAACCAGTGATGCGTTGAGCAGTTTTCACCATCCTCTGCCGTGCTTTCCGGTCGGAGGCAGAGCAGTTGCCATACCATACTGTGACACAGTTGGTGAGGATGCTCTCAATGGTGCAGCGGTAGAGGTTTAGAAGTTCACCAGGATCTGAGGAGAGAGGTTGTGTTCTTTAATTTCCTCAGAAAGAAGAGCTGCTGGTGAGCCGTCTTGATCAAGGTAGAGGTGTTGAGGGTCCAAGAGAGGTCCACAGAGATGTGGACACCCAGAAACATGAACTGGTGACATGCTCCACCTCAGTCCTGTTGATGAGGATGAGGCTTTGTGTGCTAGCTTTTGACTTCCTGAAGTCCACAATGAGGTCTTTGGTCCTCTTGGTGTTGAGAGCCAGGTTGTTGTCGGTGCTCCGCGATGTTAGGTGCTGGACCTCCTCCCTGCAGGCTGTCTCATTATTGTTGCTGATGAGAGCAATCACCGTAGTGTTGTCTGCAAACTTGACAATGGTGTTAGAGCCATGTACAGATATGCAGTTGTAGGTGAAGAGGGAGTAAAGGAGGGCTCAGCACACGCCGGTGTTCAGGGTGAAGGTTGAGTGGGTGAGGTTATCTAATCTAACAGACTGCGGTCTGTTGGTTAGGAAGTCCAGAATCTAGTTTCAGAGGGAGGTATTGATGCCCATTTCACTGAGTTTGGTGATCAATTTGGAGGGGATAATGGTGTTGAATGCTGAACTGAAGTCAATGAACAGCATTCTTACATAGGTGTTGCTATTGTCTAGGAGGGACAGGGCGGAGGGAATTGCCGTAAAGATGGCATCCTCTGTGCTCCTGTTCTGCCAAATTCTCTTGAAGCACTCTATACTGCAAACAAAAATCTACCTATGGGTACAAATAAAGTAACTTGAACTTGCACTAGTTATAAAGTTATTCATCTAGCTATTAATTCACAGGACATTCAATCATTTTACTAACAAAAAGGTTATGAAGAAATATGGGTAACACTTTATGGTAAAGGTACATGAATTATCATGAATTAATTCATGATTTTATGCATTACCTCATTCCTTAATATCCTATGAATCATCAGGGATTGACATGAATTAATATACTCTCATTCATGATGACCTCATGTAGGGCTGGGCGATAAAACGATAGAGATATATATCGCAATAGACATGTAATCGATATCAATGAAAAATACATTCGATAGAACATTCGATAATTAAAAGCAGCACACACCTCCCGCCTTACGTTGTCCATAAATAAACAGGCTAAATATATCTTGCATTGTAGCTAGTATGTGCAACTCTATCAGAGTAGGCGATAGAACAGACTCGAGTCCTTGCCCTGTGCACTCTCTCTCTCTCTCTCTCTCTCCCCGTCTCAACAGGCGCACCCCTCCTCAGCATGCACATCCAAACATTCACAATCGTGCAAGACGACTGGCTATATTGCTATTAAATCTGGTTAGCATTAGCACGCTGCACGAATTTGTTCAAAACTGTTGCATTCAAATTGACTGCTAAATTCTAATCATCTCAATCCCGATGTAAATGGAAAAGTATTTTCCAAGACTCAAACGGGCCTATTCCAAGGAGAAAAAGTATTCATTTGAAACTTACACACGTGGGTAAATTGAACAGCCTGACCAGTAGACTATGATAAACTAGCAAATCAAGCTACTTTGTTTACAATATTTCCAGGCTTTAACCAGTGCTGCTTTTCATTCAGTCTTATTTATTTGAGTGTTTTTCATGATTGTCAAGTCAAGTCAACTTTATTTCTATAGCACATTTAAAAACAACTGAGTTGAACCAAAGTGCTTACAAACAAACATAAAACAATGACAATGGTACAACAACAATAATCACATAACATGGGGGGAAAATAAATAAATAATTGAAATAATAAACTAATTGGTCAAAAATAAAATAAAGAATAAAGAGTGTGTGTGTGTGTGGGGGGGGGGGTATTAAGGTAGATTAAAAGCTTGGGAGAAAATGAAAGTCTTTAAGTTAGACTTAAAGCAGTCAATGGTTGGAGAGGACTTAATATGTACAGGTAGACTATTCCAGAGTTGGGGGGCAACAACAGGGAAGGCTCTATCACCCTTAGTTTTAAGGCGTGTTTTGGGGATATAGAGAAGATTCTGAGATGAAGACCTAAGTGATCTTGGAGTGCTGTAAGGAATTAGTAGGTCACCTATGTAACTAGGTGCCAAACCACTGAGGGCTTTGAAGACAAAAAGTAAAATTTTAAACTTAACTCTGTGCTCCACAGGTAACAGCCAACACAGGAGTTATATGCTCACGTTTCTTAGAGCCACTTAATAATCTAGCTGCTGCATTTTGAACTAGCTGAAGTCTGTTGAGAGTGGAGTGGGTCAGGCCTGCATATAAGGAATTACAATAATCTAGTCTAGATGTTATGAAAGCATGTATAAGAGTTTCAAGATCGGAGAAGGACAAAAAGGGCTTCAGTTTTGCAATGGTTCTTAACTGGAAAAAGCTGCCTTTGACCACACTATTTACTTGCTTATGAAAATTTAAAGAGGAGTCAAAGAAAACCCCAAGATTCTTTACTTCACTGTGGCAGTTTGCAGAGAGAGGTCCTAGTGCATTTTTCAAGATAGAAACATCGCTTGGAGGGCCAAAAATAATTATATCAGTTTTACTTTCGTTCAGTTGAAGAAAATTTCTTGCCATCCAGCATTTGATGTCACTGAGACAGTTAAAAATATTCTCCAAAGAACAAATGCCATTAGTGTTAACAGGCAGGTAAAACTGAGTGTCATCTGCATAGCAGTGATACTGAATGTTATACTTTTTAAAAATTGAGCCAAGGGGTAGCATATAAAGAGAGAATAAAAGAGGGCCCAAAATGGAACCCTGAGGAACACCACATTTTATAAGGGCAGAGGAAGAGGAGAATTTGCCTAAACTAACTGAAAATGATCTATCACTAAGATAAGAAGAGAACCATTGCAAAACAGAACCCTGGAGACCAACTTCATCCTCCAAGCGTTTTAATAGGATGTTATGGTCAATGGTGTCAAATGCTGCACTCGGATCAAGAAGCACCAAGAGGGCACAAGATCCAGAATCAACTGCTAAGAGAATGTCGTTTTGGACTTTAAGCAAGGCCGATTCAGTGCTGTGCAGAGATCTAAAACCTGATTGGAATTTATCACATATATTGAACTCACTCAGATAAGAAGAAACCTGAGAGAGGACAACCTTTTCTAGTATCTTTGACAGAAAAGGTAATTTAGAAATAGGCCTATAATTCTTCAGGTCACTGGGCTCAAGGTTAGGTTTTTTTAAGTAAAGGTTGCACAATTGCACGTTTAAAACCTGAGGGGACCACTCCATTGGTTAGTGAGTGATTAATTATGGCCAATACAAGAGGGCAGATGATGGTAAAAACTTCTTTAAAAAGGCGTGCAGGTAAAACATGTAAGTGGCAGGATGTAGATTTCATATGGGAGACCACCTCAGAAAGCTGGGAGGAAGATATAGCCTGAAACTGTTGGAGGCAGCTAGGTGAAAGTTCTATCACTGAGGGATCCGAATCTGGAGGTGAGATTTGAGATTTTATTTTGTCAATTTTATTGATGAAGTTGAGAAACTTCTCACAGATTTCTGTTGAAGGGGCAAGAGTAGATGACGCAGAGGCAGGATTTATAATAGAGTTAATGGTATTAAATAAAACTTTAGGCCTATGAGCATTTTTGTTGATAAGCTGAGCATAATACTCAACCTTTGCTGCCTTAACAGAGTTTTGGTAGGTCTTTAGAGAATCTCTGAAAAGGTCATAGAAGACCTGAAGCTTCTCTTTTTTCCATTTGCGCTCTGCTTTCCTGCAAGATTTTCTGACAGAACGGGTCGTGGCATTTAACCATGGAGTGGTGATAGTTTTGACACGCTTTTGTTTTAGTGGGGCAACACAGTCTAAGGTCTCAAGACAGTGTGCATTAAAGAGAGTGACTAATTCTTCAATGTCAGAGCAGGTGGAAATAGCAACAGAGATAGTAGGTGAGTGAGAGAGGATGAAAGTATTAGAGAATGTTGTGGCTGTGGTGGAATTAATAGAACGGGCAAAGGAATAGGACTTAGGGGGAGATACAGGGATACAAAACAAAATAGATTCAAATAAAATCAAAAAATGATCAGAGACCCCAACATCCATAATTTCTAAGTTGGAAACATTGAAACCATAAGACAATACTAGGTCTAATGTGTGGCCTTTCTGATGTAACAGATTGCACAAGATTGAAAGAGTCCACAAGGCATAAAAAGTCCTTAACCAAAGGTTTTGATGGGCAACAGATGTGAATGTTAAAATCCCCTAAAATCATGAAATTGTCAGAGCGAGAGGCCATAAAAGATAGTAGATCAGCAAATTCTTGAATGAAATTACAATTAAGCTTAATTTTTGGTGGTCGGTAAACTAATGCACAGAGGAGGGTGGCATTTATCTTTACAAGCTGTACCTGAAAAGTGGAGAACATATCAATTTGTACAATTCTACATTTAAAGTTGTTATTATAAACAGTGACCAGACCACCTCCATGACCAGTAGCCCTAGGGCAGGGGTGGGCAAACTTTTTGGCTCAAGGGCCACATTGGGTTTTGAAAATTGGCCGGCGGGCCGCACAACCCCCCACGACACACGCGTAAAAAAATAAATTTTTTTATAGCCTATAATTTAGTATGAAAAGTATTTGTTTTAAAATACTGCTAATTTGTTTTTAAAATACTGCTAATTTTATGCTGTTTAACAAATGTATAAATTGTGCACTGTCGCTTTAAGACAGTCGCTTTAATTCACGTTTATTTCTCATTGATCTTCTGCCTGCTCCGCTATGGCTAGTGCTACCTACGGCTGGGCCCTCTCACAGTTTTTAAATGGTCAGTAGTGGGAACTACTGTTGCCTTCATGATTTCCTTTTAAAACTTTCTTATAAGAAGGAGATATCAATTATCAACAATCACAAGCCAGCTGGAACCTGCGGCTCTCTCTCCCTCTCGTGAGTGCAGACGCGTTCCCAATTAAATGGATTGCATAATGTTCACGTTAGATCTGCTGCAAAGGAGATAACTAAGAGTTAACTTAGAGATAACATCATGTAAAACTATTTAACATGATGTTTTGACATTGACATTGTAAACGTTATCTAAGGAGAGTGAAAAGCAGTTTGCAGTAAAGCTAACGTCGTCTCTATCCCAGGAAAAAAATAGCGAGCAGCCTGATAACTAAATGAAATGCTCGGCGGGCCGGATGAAAGTGCTTGGCGGGCCGGATCTGGCCCGCGGGCCGCAGTTTGCCCACCCCTGCCCTAGGGGAATTCATGAAGCTGCAGTGAGGAGGGCAGAGTTCTCCAAGTGGAATGACGTCGTTACCGCTGAGCCAAGACTCCGTTATAAACAAAAAGTCCAGGTGATGAGACGTGAAGCGGTCGTTTAAAATGAAAGTCTTGTTACAAATAGATTAGGCGTTCAATAACGCAAATTTGACGGGAGGAGGGTCTTGCGCATGCTGCAGAACTTCCTGCGGTGAACCAGCTGTGAGAACTTTTACCTTCGGATGAAGGTCTTGCGGCGGTTCAGGCGCAGTCTGACATGGTGATGTGACATTCTCAGCAGCTCCATCAAAGTTGTCCAAGATGTGAGAGACAGATTCTCGCTGCGTTGTTGGTCGCTGTAGATTCTCCACTGACACTGAGTTGTTTGCGGGAGCGGACTGCTCTGGAAAACCGAGTTGATTAGGCAAGAAATCCCATGGAGATGATGGAGGGATGCTTTCGTCTGTCGCACGGATGATAGAGCGACCTGCGCCTCTGTGCAAGTAGCGTTTCCGCCGGAGGATCCCCGCTGCCCGGCAAAGGTGGAGCACCTCGATGTTGATGGTGTCGGTGGAGGCGAACTGTCGAAGTTCAAGGGGTGTGTACTGAAAGCCCCCCATAGCCAAAACACAAACTCCGACACGGCTTGATGCATCAGCCAGTCCAAAGTGTGCAATTTAATCACCTAGCTAGCATGAAGCCCCAATCTCCGGCTGGTCAGTCAACCGACTAAACCAGCAGCTGGACAGTCAACCAACTATATGAACCCAGCGTATTCAGGATAGAAAAGGAGAGACACTAGCAAGCTCGAATCCAGCACAGCTTCCACCACACAAGCAGACAGCAAGTCCAATAGCAGTGAAGGCCTTGCTGATGGCAATCGGCAGGGGGGGAAAAAACAGCTGAACACCAGGCGAAAAAACAGCGCAGGTAGAACTCGGACTAGAGGCAGACTTCATAAAACGCAATAAAAGTGTGGAAAAACAAGATAAACCGTTTAAATAAAAAAGGCTATCTATAACTGTACAGCTAAATTAACGAATCTACAATAATTGAAGAAAAATAATCAGGAATAAAATAGTAAAATATTAAAAAATCCGAATAAAAACAGGTCAGACGGCTTGCAGCCAGCGTCCCCGTTGCTAAGCGACCGAAAAGATTGTGTTGCTATTTCTTTTCCCTGTTTGCTTTGATTGATAACTGAGGTGATTAAAATCAGAGGAAGGTTAAGTTTAAAATAAAAGTGTTTAAATTGGACTTTTTTTTCTTCTGGTCCTTATCTGAAAAAGATTTTTTTTTTAAAAATCAATAATTATCGATATCAACTGATATGAAATGCTTATATTGTGATACAGTTTTCAGCCATATCGCCCAGCCCTAACCTCATGTATGAACAACACATCAACTAAAGCATTAGGTGTGATGGGTATATCATTATGATTTCTTAAGCATGATCATCATGATTACATGAATTTTAGGTTAATTTCTCATGCATTCATCATGTCTGTGGTAGGGCTGCACAATTAATCGAATTTTAATCACGATCACGATTTTGGCTTCCCACGATCAAATTTGAGTGATCGAGCGATATTAAAAATGCGTGCTCTATCCATAGAACCAACCTGGCAATCCTACACTACAAAACAAATCAAGCGCTCCTTAAACTTGTCTGACCATGTGCCTGCATGCAGCCTTTCAATGACAGCTGCTCCCTGCACTGCTCAGCCTGATGCACTGCTCAGTTTGGATGCACTGTGGACTAATAGCATTATGTTAACTATTAGTAGGCTATTTAGATTATACAAAAAACGACGATCAAAAATCTAATGTGTGGTATGTTTGGCGCAGCAGAAGGCCAAGAGCTTGTCCCCCGAAACGGATCATCCGTTGTTCGAAAATATTTCGGATTTCAGGCAAGTGAAGTTAACCAAAACATAAGCAAAGCAGGGCTCTCAACTCATACCGTGAAACACATCACATGACGTAAACCACACATGCCTTTTTTATCACGTTAACTTTTAGTCTTTGTTTGCTTCCTCCAATATAGCCTATAATAAGTGTTGAGCTAACGACGGGATTCGTTAATTTATTCATGTATTTTATAAGCTACATGTGCAACCTACAATGCATATGCGTTTCAAGACAGCCTATGCAAAACGAGTGAACAGTAATGAAAATGTAGCCTACACGTCAGTGGTTTACATATCAACGAATGACTAAACCAGGGGTGTCCAAACTGCGGCCCGCCACGCACTTCCGGCCCGCCGAGCATTTATTAGTTTATCATAGGCTGCTCGCTATTTTTTTCCAGCGATAGACGACGTTGTGGTCAACTTTAGGCTACTGCAAACTGCTTTACACTCTTCTTAGACTACGTTTATAATGTCAATGTCAAAACAGCTTATTACATCAAGATAGATAGTATCTCCATAGCAGCAGATCTAACTGCTACTCAATTTGGGAATGTATTTGAGTGCACGAGAGGAAGAGAGCACGATGGCAATTATAAACTGTAAGAGGGCACAGCCATAGGCACAGCACTAGCCATAGCAAAGAGTCTTAAAGTGACAGTGCACCATTTATAAATGATTTAAACAGCATCAAATTAACAGTATTTCTTAAGAAATTAAGTTGTCATTTAAATAATACAAAATGTTATTATTATTATTATTATTATTATTATTATTATTATTAGTGTGTGGCCCGCCGGCCAATTTTCAAAACCCAATGTGGTCCTTGAGTCAAAAAGTTTGGAAACCTCTGGACTAAGCGATTAAACTCAGGAACAAGAAGCAGAGCTTAACTGGCTAATGGGGAGCGTTGGGAGGATTCCCGGTGGGCCGTTAACGTTTCCCCAAATACTAACAAAGTAGCATGCACAAAAAATTTGTTTGGAAGTTGCAGTCAAGTCTATATTTGCAGTAATTTAGGGGAGTAAATGTGAAGGGAAGAATTTGGATGAGCCAGATAGCAAGTCCAATATGTTTAGGGAAAAAATATTTTTGTCACTAAAATTAATTAATAATCGTGATAAATAATCGTGATCTCAATGTTGATCAAAATAATTGTGATTATCATTTTGGGCATAATTGTGCAGCCCTAGTCTGTGGCCCCTCAACTAAAGTAGTGAATAATGACATGTGTTTAGAGAACTCCAATGTTATGTTCAAATCAGAATTTGAGCAGTAATGACCACATTTTTGGCAGAAAAATAAATAGTCATGATCATGCTTAATACATCATAATTCATAATGATGTGCCAACTGTACCTAATACTTTAGTACAGTCATGTATGAGGTCACAAATGACAAACTATGAACTCAGCAATGCGAACAGAACGCTTGTAGCCTCCCTGTCTGTGTGACTGCAGATAGATCGGTGAGTTGCACAGTTTTGAAAACGAACGTTAAGGGTTGTTTTAAGGACATGTTTGTGCATGCCCATTGCCAGCCACTCTGAAACAGTCTAAGGCGATTCAAAACTATCTAAAACTAACTAAATTATCCTTTAAGGATATTTCCGTCAGGATGACCGCGTCGCCTCCAGCTTAATTTCTCCAAAACGGAGCTTTTGGTACAGCTATTCCCCAACAGATTAATATCTTCACTGACCTTAATAAAATCGGCACGTTACTTTGGCGCCATAATAGATTTTTGGGCATGCCGTTTTTTCATAAACATTTTTTAAAAAAAAGATGAAAACACTTCTTTTTTGATTCCATATTTCTACCACATTGCCTTAAAATCTTTTGGCATGTGACCGTGTAATTTTCAGTCAGAACAAACATATTGGTCAAAAGAAAATTAACATTAAGTTGATATGGGTATGAACTATACTGCCCTGCAAAAGGCAAAAGACCTTAACTGGATATCTTGCATGAAAGTCCATGCTGATTATATTTAAGTATATGCAGAAAATATAAGAAAGTGACCAATATTGAATATTTACTCATATTTTGATATATATTGATAAATACATGGATATATATTAGGGGTGTGAATCTCTCATGTAAAAGACGATACGATTCGCATCTAGATACATGGGCACGATTCGATACAAGAAAAGATACATGTTTATAAAAAACGATTCAGTACGATTCGATGCGATGCGATGCGATGCGATTCGATGCAGTTCAAGAATGGAAAGCATTCTGAAAGAATTTTTATAATTTGCTCAAGGTGCACATTCATTTTATATTATCAATTATCATGGTCATGGTTGTCAATTAGGCAACAAAATGTGTGAATATAATTATCTAAACTGAGGTTTGTTTCATATACTGTATTGAAATGAAAAAAGAATAGTCTACATTTCAGTCAAGCACAGCAGCCAATTACAACATAAAAATAAATTTTTATAGACTTTATAGAGTTATATCTGATTGTTTTCATGGAGCTGTAGCCTTGTTGAGGTAAGACAATACCGAAATAAAATAAATCAGTGCTTAAGACACTCTTGGCCTTTTCTCATATAGGCCTAGCCTACCCTACAAGAATAAAATAGGCCTACAAATCAATGAACTCTCTGGGCTTATTTTGTTCCAACAGTAGACCTAATGCAGAAACCTAAAATGCCACAAGTCTGAGTGAATATGAACAAAATCATTGGCCAATAATTTATGCATCGTTTTAGCAGCAAGGGCCAAATTATTATTTAACATTAAGGAAATCCTTTCATCAAAGGTAAGGCTACTCTACAGACTATCGTTGCTGTTTAGGAAAGCTATAAGTGCTTAATTTCGCGCTGGATTTCGAAAAACAAAAGCCGACCGAGTGCAAGTTGTCACATGGTTAAGTTGCAATAGATGTATGGTTAATGAGGTCATTTGACAACTTTGGGCAATGAATGTAACCAAAAACGAACTGCATTACCCACAATTCCGTGCCACGTATAGTTTCAAAACCGGAAGTGGGATGAACGCGCTGCTTGGAACGTAAATGAGTCTGAGCGAGCAGAAAAGGTTGTGCACCGATTCATAACAAGTAAATCGATATAACGACCGGTTCATTTCAGTTTTTTTCCGATACGGGGCTTCACGTATCGATGTAGCCGTATCTTACACGTTAAAAACGGATACCGATACGTATCAGTTAATCTTTACACCCCTAATATATATGTATTTAACATAGTATATTTATTTAGATGTGCTTAAAGTTTCTTTGTTGTATAGCCAAATGTATTAAAGGTTTTAATGGAGATAAGTCTGTAAATAAATCAATCTTATCCCAATCTTTTTTATCAAAATTCATTGTAATCATATAGGCTAAGAGTTGTCAAAATGTTCAAATGTAGGCTATGGCCTATTTCTTTACGCAAAGGCTGACTGACTGTCATCAGCTCTGAATGAAGAATTAAAGCAATAGTGCTATTGAGGAAGAAACGTAAAAGAAAGCACAGTGAACGTTATTTTAAATCTCAACTTTTCCTGCACTCAGCATTTCTCATTTTTCTGACAACATAAGTCCCATTGCTCCAAGGCCTAATTAGTCCAACCACAGCATTTTTAACAAGTGTCAGGAACAGGCTTGGGTAGATTTAAATGCCTACCCAAAAATTCTGTCTTGTTATTGTATTGTGTGCACAAGGCTTAAGTTAAAGAATACAAATACCCGTGTCTCCCATGTTTTGCCTGTAGCCTAGTTATAGGTTTGTGCCAGTATGACCACCTTCCCCTCCTATTGCGTTCGTTTATGTTTTGTGAATGAGCCTCTGGCTGTGCCTGTTCATTGATTTCACTGATCTCTAAAAAGCACTGGATTGACTAACCTAGCCTATTGTCGCCGGCGCCACCCTATCAATAATAAAGTGATTCTTTACAGTGTTTCCGCTAGATTTGTTTTTAACAGTGGCGGCAATTTTTTTAAATTCTAGTTGCTAATCACACCATTTAGCCTAACGTGACTTGAGAGGGACAGAATTCAGAAACTAAAGACCGGCCCATCTTCTGTCTGACTGTCACGGTACCGAGCGGAGTTACCTTCAATCAAAGTGGGTGTGACCAATGAAGCAGAGGCAGTGGTTGAGAATGGACCATAAATGTAATGATGTGTCTTGAACACAACACAAGCAGAGGGGTTCATAGAAAAATTACCAAACAAAGAAAGGGAAAAAAATAGCAATAATTCTTCAAAAGGAAATAGATTCCACAGGTGACTATTTTCAAAATGCAGGGTCGTAACACTCACGTTGCGCATCACCAGCAACATCAAGACTGACATCACATGAAACAGAGGGGTACATATAATTTATAGTGTCTTTAGAGAGTAAATGTTCTGTGTGCCTTTGTGGTTTTGGCAATGTCCTTGCACTTTTTGCATTTTATCATGTTCCTAGGCATACCAAAAATGGAAAATATAGTAGATATGGGATCTGGGAAGGTATTTGTCTATATTATTTTAAGTATTATGGTAACATTATCATTAATTTCCCCTTCCAAAGGTTTACACTCTGTCAGTTGCTGGAGATCGACTTATTGTGGGAACAGCTGGAAGGAGGGTGCTTGTATGGGACCTCAGAAACATGGGTTATGTCCAGCAGAGAAGAGAGTCTAGTCTGAAGTATCAGACTCGTTGCATCCGTGCTTTTCCAAACAAACAGGTTTGCCTTGTTATTTCCTTGTTTTTGTAAATTAAACCAAATTTAATGTAGACATGATGCAAATGATAACACAGTATAATACTGTATGTATACAGTACACTGCAAAAAAATAAAATCTAACCAAGTGTTATTAATCTTATATTAAGATCAAACAATCTATTTGGTATTGTTTTACAGGAAAGCGCTAGGTAAGTCTCTTTATACTGAAAACAATACCATCAACATTGTTTGATCTTGATATAAGCTTAATAACAGTTTTATATATAATTAATACACAAGCAGTTTTTGCAGTGTAAGTTTCTGTGTTTCTTTTACTTTTATGTTTCATTCAGTCATGAGTGAATTATATGCATATAAATAGAGCCATTGTTTCTTTTCTTTTTTCAACATACATGTGTGTGTGTGAGATTCTAACATTTTTTTTTTAGAATGGGCAATAATAACTGACTGTTTAGTTGTATGTGGTTTATGCTATCTGCAGGGTTATGTTTTGAGCTCAATTGAGGGAAGGGTGGCTGTGGAGTATCTGGATCCCAGTCTGGAAGTGCAGAAGAAGAAATATGCATTTAAATGTCACCGTCTGAAGGAGAATGGCATTGAGCAGGTCTACCCTGTCAACGCTATCTCTTTTCACAGTATTCACAACACCTTTGCCACAGGTACACTTTCCTATTAGTTCTATCTTCTACTATGACTGTACTGTGCAGTAATTCCGTGGAAATGCATGGATTCCAGTTGCTTCCAGTAGCAGCAACTGGAATCCATGCATTTCCACGGAATTATTTTTGGAATCGTATCCCTTATCATACCTGTTCATTTGTACTCGTCGCTCGACTTATCGTGACTAAATTCAAGATGGCGACCAACGGTAAATTTCCGGAAGGTACTGTCTGTATAAATCGTCTTGTAAATAAACTACCAGTGCTTTTTCAAAGTTCTTAGTGTTTTTTAAATGTCAAGGCCCTCGGAAGTCTACCGATGAAGTGTGGAGCTACTTTGAGCCTTGTAAATGGTGTAAAACATTGATTTATTTGCATGGCTAGGCCGATGCCCGAGGCACCCCCCTTGAAAAACTGTTGGTAGCATCGGCTAACTAGCACCAGATTTCTGAGTGCAGGGGACAAGCCGAGATGAGCTATGAGACATACGTTCACACTCGGTATCATGTTTCAACACACTTTAGGTCAATATCAAACCGGAATTCTCTAATGATTATATTTATTCTAAACAGGATTATTTGTTATGTGTGGAACCTTGCTCTTGCCAAAATGAATTTGAAGGGTATGGTACCACTAGTGGGGGTTTTATGGGGGTCCAAAAACCCTCTCCGGCAGAGGTGACTCTTTTGGAACCCCATATTTGGACCCCCAAATGACCATGTGGGCACTTGATGATCCTAATGGGATTTATACCAACTTCACCGTGGTGCCATAGTCAACGTCAAAACAGTTATACACAGTTAATTACTTTACTACTGACTGATAATGGGTTACCATCAAAAACATAGCCTGAAAAAAGCAACCCTTACCCCAGTAATGTTTGAATGACTGAATAAAAAAAACCTAAAGACATTTATTCTGCAGAGGAGTTGCTGCTTACATCTCGTGACCGTGCGTCTTCAGCTGTGCTTCATATGTGCCTTTCGCTATAGACCAAAAAATGAGTAGGCCTAGGCTAATAATTGGATATAGGTAATTGCTATGCATAAATGTATTGTCATAATCAGTTACCTTGTCAACCCACAAATAATAGTATATGACAACATTTACTTTTTTATATTATTTACCACAAAGTCTGGTATAATACAGCCTAAACAATGTAGGCATTAAGTCAAGTATCAGTAGCTTAATCCAAGTAGGTAGGTATCCAAGTAGGTAGTTCCAGAAATATGCTTAACCAACATGGACGCGCGAGAACGCTCGTGCCCAACACTACACTCGTGCATGAGCTGTCATCTCAGTGTGTCCCACAGAATTGAATTCTATTTGTGGTGGTAGGTTTGCAGAATTAACTCGAATGCAACAGTTTTTAACAAATTAGTGCAGCGCGGTTATGATTCTAACCAGATTTAAGCACAATTTAGTACAACCAGGAAAATCATTGTGTGGTGGTCAATGTTGATATTGTGGTGGGCCGCCACAAATAAATCAATGTATGGGAAACACTGCATCTACCAATCAGCATGTAAAAACTGGTGCTAGAGGTTGCAACCATGTAACGCCATGTTTTCAAAAATGTCGGCGGCCAAATGCCATGCTAAGTGGCTGAAGCTAACCCTCCAAATCCTGACCCCCTGGCTGTGACCTAACCCATGTATAAATATAGTGAAGTAACATTGTGCAGTAGAAACATTATATAAATGGGAACACTTATGTTCTAACTATAAAAATGGCGAAATCAACCATATGCATGCAAGATACACTCTTCACAATGACTGCTAAGAGCTGTTATTAGACATTCACTAAGATGTATAGCCCAGCAGAAATCTATCTAAAATAAAACTTTTTCGAAGTACCATTCATTATGTTGTAAAATATTGAAGTTGTGGGGAGTTTATATGACTTAAACTGTATGTTTTGAAGTGTTGAATTTCCCAGTGTATATAATGTACTATATAAATAAACTTGCCTTGCTTTACCTACTTGCTAACGTATGTTGATTAGCATTTGATTTTTACCCTTTTGTACAGCCAGATTTTTTATTAAGTCTTTTATTTCCATTGACAGGTGGTTCTGATGGCTTTGTGAACATATGGGATCCCTTTAACAAGAAGCGTCTGTGCCAGTTCCACCGCTATCCCACCAGCATTGCATCTTTGGCTTTCAGTATTGATGGAAGCCTCCTTGCAATTGCTTCATCTTATATGCAGGAGCAGGGTGATATCACACACCCAGAGGATGCCATTTTTATCCGACAGGTCACAGACGCTGAGACCAAGCCAAAGTGAGTTATTTCATCTGGTCACAAAAAAACATGAGTACCTGTGGACTCTTTAAGGTAAGAAAAATACTGCAGAAAAAAACACTTTTTTGATTTTGATAGATTATTAATACCACTTGGTTAGATTTTATTAGTTAAGCAGTTTTTGTAGTGTGCTAACAATAAGTAGGAAGTAGTAGTAAAGTAAGTAAGTCTTTATTTATATAGCACATTTTTATGCACAGAGTGTAACCCACAGCACTGTACACACAGACATCAAGACATAGACAAACAAATTAACAAATAATTGAAAATAAACAGAAAGATTAGATGTATTCTATAGAAATGGAGTCTGTTGCTCTTTTCTTTTAGCACCCAAAAGCACAATACAACATTTTATCTGGGAACTGTCACACATGACCCTCATGCTTTTCTAGTCGTTTTCTGCAACCATATTTATAAACAACCAGCTTGCGAGTACAGTCAAATCGGTATTTAAAAATACTGCTCTAACTTTTATTGTTTTTTTTAATGCCTAAAAAACATTTGTGGACATGATTTAATAAAAAAAAAAAACACTCTTGTTTTGGTTTGCAGGTCAACTTGAATGTCTCATGGATAACCAATCTCTTGGTCACCTGTTGTCACCCAATTTTGCCTGTTTTTCCCCTTACACTATTTTTACTCTTTTTTTCTGCCTCTGTCATACTGTAGAATATGTTTATTCTCTCCTCTCTTTTTATTCCCCATAGTTTGCCATTTGAAAGACGACTTGTATATCTACTTAGTGTTTTGTGTACATTTTCAGACTCCATGCTGCCCTGGCATCACTCTTACTTGAGTGTTTCCTGGTTTCCAACAAATAAACAAATGAAATATAACTTTCTTTTACAGTGTATTTTGACAACTCATAAATATGATTGGGGTCTTGAGATCAACTGCTGACTTGACTGTGACTCGCCCTAAAACTGACGCTGCCATGTCAAGAGCATTTTGGCATGGCACAATGTGGAGGAGCTACCTGAAACATACTGTACATCTACGGTGACCCTCTTCATTGTATTCCCTGTAATACAGTTTCAGCTTGCCTCATCAAGGCTCTTTGAATAGAAATCTTTGGCCATGCTTTCTCCACTTTAGGTGAGCAATGAACTCTTCCAGGTGTAGCTTTTTAATGAGATATTTGAGCTGTCAAAGTGTCGTTATTTCCTTCACACTTCTGATACCAATGGGTCAGAACCAGTGCCAGTAACAACTGGTTTCAGCTTCCCTCTTGTGAGATTTGTCATTAAAACACTGCAAAAACAACCAGTCAAATAAATGCAAAAGAATCACTATTTCTATACCACTAACAAGGCTCAAAATAGCACCACACTTCGACGGTAACATAATAAGTGTCCCTACATGTAAACCAAAGCATTGTGAACTTTGTACACAACAGGTTATTTTAAAAGATATAGTTTAGAAAGACTGTACCGTTCACATATACAGGCAATGCAGGCAGGCACCATCTTGGAAAAGGTCATGTGACAGTTCGCAACGTTGGACCGGTTGAATCATACATTCTATGAGTTGAATGCATAGGCTGAATGGCGTGCAACGTGAGCTGGACTGTCACGTGACTTTTACCTCAAAGTGTGGTGCTATTTTCTATGTCTACACATTATCTACACATGTGTTATTAACCCCTAGGTTCATCTTGCGCCGGAATTGTCCTTTCATTTCGATTGATTAATTACAGAAATAATAACGTGTTAAAAAATTAACGCTGATTAATCGCATTTCATAGTGACATTTGAGTGCAGTCTGGCTATCTTGACTGAAGGAGGCAGACGAGAAAGCACTGCTTTGAATGAAACATTTAGCCTATTTTTTTTTAAAAGAACGCCCAGACCAATACTGTTGACAGGAGCATCAATCTACTATTTCTGCAGTAAGGAATTTCCGTTGCCTACCATAGCAGTACTCAAGTCTGAAGTAGCACCTCAATGCAAAACAATACGGAGGTAATTCACGCATTACAATTCAAATTTCAGTAATTAGTTAGTTACTGTAACGTCCATTCCTGCATTACTCACAATATCTCTAATATATTGACTTATTGTTTCCATAGCAGCATCCAGTGATTGTTTATTTAAAATTAGTGCTGTCAGTTAAACGCGTTATTCGCCTATTTCACGCTGCCATTTTGAATATCGATAAGCCGTAAACTCGCTTCGGGTTAACAATGGGTGTGTTCGAAACGGGAGACAGCTGCCTACTGCCTCCCTCCCTACATAGAGAGCTGTCTAACTAGACATGACTTTGGATTAAATGCATCTTTTAAAAATGAGCGTAGCACTCTAGAATCTTTGGTTAACACTACGGTATGACGTTAGCAAAGGCCTGACGTTAAACTAAATTAGCTTACGTAAGCTAGCAGGCTAACGGTATAAATTAGTTTTACGGCCGGCAGATATATCAGACCAGACGCTATTAATGGTTACAACAATGGCATAATCAGATAGTAAGTTGTTTATTTTTCATCTCTTTTCTACAAATCTAAGCAAAATAAGGTCACACAAATGACATTTTAAACAGATTCAGCAGCCATTACCGATGTCATCCGCCATGTTTGTTTACCTTTCACAGCTGTTTCAGACGTTGCCGCAAGGGATTATGGGTAGGAGGGAGCATGAAGTGTGCATCGATGCTGCCTTCAAAAATGACCGTTATTTGGGAATTCTAAGATATCTTAAAAGGCAGCAGAATTTGTTTTTTCGGTTTCGAACCACACTTGCTGCCTTGCTCCCCAGTTAGATATCTTAAAAGGCAGCAACTTTACCCGTTTGGAACACACCCAATGTCTAATGGAGAAACTAACGTTATCGGAGCTATCTACAAGTTTACAAGGAATTTGCGGCATCTGCCAAATATTCACAGGTGGCAGATACTGTGTAACATCACACGAAAATTAAGCGATCCAAACTGGATCGGGGATATACATTTTTCCATGAACAATTTATATATAAATACGAAGGTAAAGTCAGTCAGCTAGCTAGATGGCTAATACCAGATAACTAGATGGATAATACTAGATAAGACACAACAGCTTGTAAATGCACTTCAATAAAGCAGTGTAACAAAATTATCCTGTAGCCTACTTCTACTAAACCATCAGAATTGGATTGTAGATAAAGATTGTTCCATAAACAGTTTATGTTTTGTGAAGGTAATGTTGATGTCAGCTAGCTAGGTGGCTAACGTCAGATCCAAACAGCTTGTAAATGCACTTCAATAAAGCTGTGTAAAGGAATAATCCAGTATTTTATTTTGAAATTATTACGTGCATGTTGTTTTTGTATAGTTTCCAACGTAGTAGGCCTAGATGGTAGTGTCGTTGTGAGATCACTGTGCTACCAAGCTCTTAGAAAAAACGAGGAGCCGCACAAACGAGATGTAGTGAACATTGAATCTTTCAGGGGCAAAAGGAACAAGTACGCCGAAATAGCTATTGTTTACAACAGTCTTTTTGAAGGGGATGCGTTGGCCAAATAATATTAAAAAGATTCAACACAAATGGCTATGGTTTGTCAACAAAAACGTTGTTTAGAGTATGTATCAATAATTGACAAACAAACGCTACCTACCCTGTTTTTCGTGCTAAACGTCACTGAAGCCTAGTTGATTGAAGGATGACATCTTACTTGCAACAGTGTCGATGTCCGAGACCTGGGCGATGTTTGAGCATCTTGCAATGTTAATAACAAATGCACCTTCCTGTGTAGACTACAGTAAGGAGCCTAACTTGTGAAAGTTAGGTGTGTTTTATGGGGAAATGTTTTGGATATCATAGAAATGATGGTCATATGAAGGACAGATATACACACGAGGCATTTAATCAATGATATACCAGCTTGGCTTTTTATGTAAGCTTGCCTTTTATGTAGGTACATTGTAAAAGGCAATCTTAAATAAAAAGCCAAGCTGGTATATCATTGATTAAATGCCTTGTGTGTATGTGTCCTTCATATGACCATAATTTGTATGATATCCAAAACATTTCCCCATAGAAACACACATAAGTAGCAAATTGTTGCAACACTATGGAAGACAAAGCTCTTATTTCTTTCCCAAAAGTTTTAGTTGTTGTTCCACGAGTTAAGGTTCAGAAACTTTTGCTAATATGTTCCACTCACCGTGCTATTACTAACACTACTTCGGCCAGCAAGACTGCGGGGATATGCTGTTTTGTGTGTTGGTAGAGGACTCTGTAATCACATTGTTGCACATGCCACGCACTCAGGTAAACGTAACCTAACCAGTTGGTCATTAAAAAAACAAAAACATCGGGACGCTGCAGAGTGAAATCCACATTATATATGCCCTATAAAAGGTTAGTGTCAAAGTAACAAGTAAACAAGAAACATATTTTATTGAAAAACTTGTGGACATCATAGAAATACACAACATGGAACAATACATGAACACCCAAAATGAACACAATGAACAAACTATAAACCAATTATATATATATATATGTATGTATGTATGTATGCATGTATTAGACCGTCGTGAGACAGGTTAGTTTTACCCTACTGATGATGTGTTGTTGCAATGGTAATCCTGCTCAGTACGAGAGGAACCGCAGGTTCAGACAGGTCTCATCTCTCCTGGCAGCAAGGACCTCATAGCTTGCTGTGAGCCTGGAGGAGTCTCGTTCGTTATCGGAATTAACCAGACAAATCGTAGGAGCAGGCTCACAGCAAGCTATGAGGTCCTTGCTGCCAGGAGAGATGAGACCCAGCAGTGGTTGGCAGGGAGGATCCTCAAGGGAACGTGGCAAACCGCAGATATGCGGCAGGGGCTGGAGCCAGAAGTGCTCCACCACTACGTGGATCTCTGGTAGGTCAAGGTCTCCCACTGCAGCATCGTTATGATACATCTGGGTGCAAGCCTAGATTGTCAGGTAGTTGATTCTTTGCAGGTTCCCCACTTTGTACTAATGGAGGTGAAATGGCCAGACATCACCAGCATCACGAGGCACCTCACATCAAGTTTGTTGGGAGGAAACCTCAACTAAAAATGAGTCACTGGAATTTCACCCAGGTGCAAGGTCAGCTTGCGGTCACTGGCCTTCCCTGGTGTGACAGTCACTGACACCAAGTCAGACATTTCCGTGTAGAGGAAAGGATTTGGTGAGACGAGTCATTGAAGTTCTGAAAGACAAATTAGATATTTTTTATCATTCCACATTTATGGAGTATTTCTTCAATAGTATGTGTGTGTGTGCATCCGTGCGTGCTTTGTTCAATTTTCAATTTGTCTGTTTTACAATTATTCTGTTGATCAGCATGTGGGCGTGCATGTGTGTGTGACATATTTCTCGATGTATTTTCTTGATTTCGGATTCAGTGATTATTACTAACAACTTAGCATGTGGGAGTGTATGGGTGCGTGCGTATGCATATAGAAGAGCAGGGAAGTGAAAATACTCCAGTTCCACTATCCTCGTGTGAGCTGCATCCAATGCACCTACCTGATGCAAACAAATAGACAAGTAGAGAAAAAGTAGAGAAATAATGAAACAGATCACAGCACCTCTTTAAACTCAGTCCATATCAAGAATAGCTTATTTTCCTGATGCTGACATCCTGCTAAACTGTAAACAACAATGCTTATTAATTAATTACGGTACACTACAATTACTGTAGTGTGCAATGATGACGTACTGTAGTAAGTTATGAGTGCTGTGACACAAAATAACGTCACAATAATCTGTGTTTCAGTAAAAGGTGTATGAAATATAAATGTATGAAATAATCTCTCGTTTAGTTTAAAACAGACACACTAACACAATTTGCTGTCTAAACCTAGCTAACATTACTATCTATATCTTTGCTTTGTTACCTAGGGCTATTGGCTCTGTGCAGCACTAGGTAGAGACAAACTCCACGTAGTGCATGTAGGCGGATGGAAGCTAAAATCACGTAAATATCTACTTGAAACAGCAGACTGGCACACAGCAGTGCTCCTTGGAGCTGCCCACGGGTTTAAGAAGCCTAAAACACTTACAGCAACTGAAGCATTCATCTTTAGGTGTTTTTTAAAAGCGATTACAACGAGCGAGAAACGTGCGCCGTTCATCCACCATAACACAAACGCGAAGTTCGTCTTTCATGTCATGCCGTAGGCTGGTGTATTTAGGAAAAAGGTGGAAGCTAAAATTGCGTTTAAATATCTACTTGAAACCGAGCAGACTGGCACACAACAGTGCTTCGTGGAGCTGCCCACGGGTTTAAGAAGCGTAAAACACTTGCATAAATTGTATTTCATACATTTTGGCACAACTGAAGCATTCATCTTTAGGTGCTTTTTAAAAGCGATTACAACGAGCGAGAAACGTGTGCCGTCCACCGACCATAACACAAACACGAAGTTCGTCTTTCATATCATGCTGGTGTATTTAGGAAAAAGGTGGAAGCTAAATTTGTGTTTAAATATCAACTTGAAACCGAGCAGACTGGCACACATCAGTGCTAATCAGTCACCCATGGTTTTAAGAAGCTTAACACTTGCACATTGTAATGTTATTTTTTACGTTTTTGGTACAATTTAAGTACATTATCTAGTGCACAGAGCCAGTAAAATCCTCCAAATAAACATAATGTATATGCAAATGTACACCTGGCTATTTATCTCCTTGCCAGTTCATCTACTCAGATCAAATCTTACCAGGGGATGGTCGTGCGTCGTAGTCGTGGTCCGTAGCTAAGCTAGCTAGCTAGCAACATCAACATCTTCGTTTCCACAAGGTTGTTGGACTTCATGAACATCAAACTAGAAACGACTGTGCTATTAGAGACGTTAAACAGTGGGCCTTCCTCTCTCCTGATGGCTTGAATCCATTTTCTTCGACGGTCCACATTGCGGGGGAAATTATGAAACCTCAAATATGGTTGTTTTTATTTGCTGTTGGTACACAGAGGTACATAATACCGCCTTGTGCAAATCATCTGTGCAATTGCCATTCACCGTGAATGGTGTTCCGCATGACCGGAAGTAGCGATCCGTCTTAACGTAGCAAAACGGAAGAGACGCCATTTTTAGATGAGAGAGGCTTATTGACGGCGTTAATGCAAACCCAATTTAACTGTGTCAATTTTTTATTGCAAGATTAACATTCTTTTTGGCCTACCAAACCTTGTCGTTTTTTCACATGCTGTTGCAACTAGTAATGTTAGAAAAACTACAACACCACACCAGATCTAGCTAGACCCGAAACAAAATAAGACACGCCGCGCACACAATTTTTACTTTACACCATCACTTGTTCTGTTATCAACAATC